>NW_026914940.1:18617500-21017500 GCF_034315485.1 Pezoporus occidentalis | reverse complement strand
TAGTATTTCTTTTTAATCACTATTAAAATTATGTCAAATATGGAACATCATTTTCTTAGTGGCTGGGAGTTTTAATAAAATTCAGTTTTAGCCTGTTTTAATCTAAAACATCCATTAAACATCCAGTAAAATCTGTTACCCTGCTCTTGTTTAGCAGAACATATTGACAGAGGAGAACTAGAAAATCATATACTCAAAATTACAAATTCTTGAGGCTGTGAGATAATATTTTTTGTAAATTTGTAAACATGCTGCAGATTGTTAAAACACAAAGTCATAATGCAGTTTGTGGTAAGGATTTGCTGCTGTGCAGGAAGATGTTCTGAGTTGTGTGCTCTTCTGAAAGGGATTAATACAGAATTCAGTTTATAATTGAGTTACAAAGGGTATGTAAAGGTACTAGGGACACCTGTATTTAATGAAATAACTTTGGGTGCTATCAGGTCTTTAGAGATTTGACAGATGCAGACACTGATATAAACATTCTCTCCTAACCAGCAAGCAGTACTAGCACAGTAAGGTGCTGTCTTGCTTAGTGTACCTTGCTGTTTTTGTAGCAATCCGTGCAGGAGGTTTCTGGCTGAGAGCATGAGAATTTAGAGCAGATTCTACTAGGTAATGTACTCCCAGTATGTCCTAACTGTAGCAGACTGCTGTTGTGAACTTCCCTCTTTCTTTCTCCGAGGCACACCACGAACACAACTGGACTGATCTGAATAGAAGCTATTTTCCTTAAATTAAGGAGGTATTCAGGTTAGTTACTGTGCAAAACTAACTTGGATATTCCTAGCTATTGGCGACACAAAATTATTTTCTGGCAAATGATATGGATTTTAAGTAGAGACAAAGATTCTTTTCTTTACATATATCTGTAAAATAAGAACATGAAATTGAAAACATTCAAGGCAGTCATGTTAACTATTCATCTGCTTTTGTCTTGGACTGAAACCAGCTAAGTAAACAGAGTTATTTTGAACTATCTTGACACGTTCTTCTGTTGGACAGACACAACTGTTTAGCATCTAGCTTGTCACTCTGGAGATAGCTGAGCATAGACTAATATTTGCAGAAAATTTAGTGATTTTAATAATCTTTGGAATTGATATAAATTTACATACAAGGAGGAACCAGCTATGCAGCAATAGTAACAAAGGGGGTGAAGCTTGTTCTATGTAAAAGAGTGAGAAGCAACTGAAACGCAGCATGAATGGTACAGCTCCTTTTGTTAACAGTATATATCAACTGGTTTTCTCTTAAACCCATGACTCAATGAACCTTTAAAATTGTTCAGTCCATGATCTAAGGTGGAGATTTGCTAGGATGATGACTGCATGCTTGAAATGCTTACATATCAGTCACTTTTTAAACAGTTTTAAAATGTTCTCACCAGTTTAAAAAAAAACACCAGAAGCACAACAAAAGAACAAACTATAACCCCTCCAAAAAACCCTCAACCCCAAAGCCAAGTATCCTCTTAATATCAGAAAACGTAAAGCTATAAACAGGCACAAGACTTTATGATAAGCATCTGCATTTTATTCCAGAAATATCGTTTCTACACACAGTGTTATAATTGTAATAAATAATTATAAGGTTAATGAGCTGGGGAAGAAGCAGCTGGTCAGAATTATTTCCCTTAATATCAAGAAAATGGGGTAAAATCCTCTAGGTTTTTTCTTCTTACAGGTACAGAAATGATGGTGTATTTGCTGTTATGTTCACCTTTTGGTTTTAGAACTGGCACCTCTCCAGCCCAACTACAGAAATGCAGCACTAAGATGCATAGATTAGCAAAGAATTTGTTTAGCTAGTGCTATGGTTACATGGTAGGGACCATACATGTGGTGTCAGGCAGAAAATGTGAAATTGTGTGGAGTATCTAAAGCATGGTTATAACTAAACATAAACATTTCTTTTAACGCTTAGAACTCTGATTATTTTCTGATTGGTTTTACCTGATTTGCTTTCTTTTCTATTACAATTTTTAGTCTGATGTGTACCTTAAGAAATGCCGTGAATGTTGATCTACGTAGTTTGTAGCAGGCACAGGTTCTGCAAGTCTCTAAAATATGACGCAAGAGCACAAACCACTTTTATGGAGCACATCCCCAGAAGATCTGCTTCGAAAATTAGTACTTTGAGTATATCATGATGTATCATTAGCCATCTGCAGGAATATTTGCTTTGTAAGTAAACTCCATGTTCTTATAATGCTTGTGCAGATGTTTTATACACTTAACACTTTTTTTCTAAAAATCTGAAATGAGCTTTGTAAAATCCTAAAGCTTCAGTGTTCAAGTTACTGCCAAAATAATACTAAAGGTTACATGTTTCTGTTTATTTGTAACATTACTCTCAGAAGACACTGTAAAAACGTGAAAGCTGGTTTCACTTAAAAATCAGTTTTTCAAGACAACATATTTAAAAACTCCCACTGTGGCCTAAATGTATGACAGCAGCTTTCTGCACTTCTACTGGTTAAGAGATGCAGTTTTGTAATTTGCCTTACCTTGGATTTTCCAGTGCCTGTGCCGGAGAAGTGTATGTGCTTTTTAAAAATAACTATAATAAATATTTTTTTTTGGTAAATAATAGCCAACTGGACAGTGTTGTTAATTTTAGTGAAGAGAACCAGTTACTCAACCCCAAAAGTGAAAGTAAAATTCCTGCTCTCAGTTTTACCAAGAAGTGATTTTAAACATTGACCATTTTGAATATATTAATCAAAATATATATATAATCAATTAAATTTTACCTTGTTTCAAAGTTTTTAAAAAGTTCAGCGGTGATAGGTTAAAAAGCAGGTTTGAAAACAGGTATATTTACATAATAGTATAACTAACTGTTTAATACATATTTAGGATAGTTAACCTAGTACAGATTTCTTATAATTCATAAATGTTAGTTCTGAGATTTAACAAGCCTTTCACAAATAAGTTCTTGATTAGATCCCCATGAGTAAGAAGATACTGATCGTAAATCTTGACACCATTCAAGAATGTGTATTTCAGTCTAAAAGAAAATGAGTTTACTATATGAGGTATTTCAGTTCCTTGGATGCATCATGTTTAGCTCTTCTGAATTTTTAGAATAATTTAACAGCTGATGTTACCTGTACTTCAGAAATGTACAGATATGCTGGCATTGAGAAGAATAACATAATTGTGCATCAACTAAATGATATAATAATTTGAAACAACTAGTTAATATTAAATAACAATCTCCCTGATCACTGCAGGTAGAAAGGGACTGCACAGCCTTTGGCTTTGTTTGTAGTTTTGTGCATTAATTTCTCATGTGAAAAGATTTACTTTTTACAGTTAGCTTTTCTGCTGCATTGGAGGCTCACAGCTTTGTTTCAGGCAGAAAAATAAAATAACTTTTATAATCTAGTTTGGCAATTTCGATATCTTTAAGGATATTATGATTGCTGTTTTTCTTTTTTTTTTAAATAATATTCTATGAAATTTATACTGTCCTGCATTGTGAATATTTAAACGTTAACCTTTAATTTAATCCTTTGGTTTTATGTCCTCTATGTGACCTGTAAAGACATGCTTTTATATTTGTCTGTTGGTGATCATGGTAACATTCATTATAATATTGAGTAAAGTTATTTCAATAATTCTAAATTTGTGTTAAATTTAGCTGTGAACATTTATCTCTATGAATTGAGAGATTATTTAAGTTTTTAAAAATACTGTAAAAATATTAAAAATGGCCCAGAGTAATAAAGGCAGTATGGTCAACAATCTCCTCCAGTATTTCTCATGTTGGTGCTTTTTGTTAGATCCTTTATTTTCTGTCATTTTTAACATTATTTGCTGCATCTCTTTAAAAGAACTGTGACAGGCTTTCCCTTGCCCAGCTAAGATCTTTAATCTCTATCTGTAACATTCACAGTGACCATCACCATTGTCTATAGAGTCTGAATTACTGTACATTTCTAGCAGCATAAATGCTGGTTTAGGAAGGTACCAGATAATTAGAGGACATGTCATATCAATTCCTCTTTCTAACCAGTATATATGAAGCTATTCTAGAAGGGGATAAAATTGCTACTAGTAAAGGTGCAATTTTACAGTTCATACAGAGATGACTAAATCTGTGATTAATAAACTAGTTGTTTATTCTAGGGTTTGTGTTTATTTACAAGAAGATTATACAAAGGAAAGCTATTTATTCTGCTGAGCTTGCTAGCATCCCAGATGAAAGTTAGACAAGTAACAAGCAAAACTGCAGGCAAGGAATCCGGATTGCACTATAAACATTCAATATGCTGATGTGTGAATTCAATCTATATTTTAGGCAGTTTCACAATATGAAGCAGCAGGGCAGTTCTCCTGGGTATTTATGCTGTGTAGGAATGTTTCAGTTAATAGTACACTGTATATATATTGATAAAAGTTCTCAAATATGTAATGTAGTTAGTTTAAAATCGTCTTTCTAGAATCTCTTGAAACTACAGCATGTTCCCAAGACTTTCTGAAGCTGGCACCCCTCTTCTAGGTGTGAATAGTTATTACAGCATTTGAGATGTCAGTCCATGCCTTTTTGTGTTTTGGTACAACCATGTCAGTACATGTGGGGATTCTTATCTGTTCTCCCACCTTTCTTACATCCTCAACATAAAAAGGACATGGAACTGTTGGAACAAGTCCAGAGAAGGGCCATGAGGATGATCAGGGGACTGGAGCACCTCCCATATGAATACAGGCTGAGGAAGTTGGGGCTGTTCAGCCTGGAGAAGAGAAGGCTGCATGGAGACCTCATAGCAGCCTTCCAGTATCTGAAGGGGGCCTATAGGGATGCTGGGGAGGGACTCTTCATTAGGGACTGTAGTGGTAGGACAAGGGGTAACGGGTTAAAACTTAAACAGGGGAAGTTTAGATTGGATATAAGGAGGAAGTTCTTTACTGTGAGGGTGGTGAGGCACTGGAATTGGTTGCCCAGGAAAGTTGTGAATGCTCCATCCCTGGCAGTGTTCAAGACCAGGTTGGACAAGGCCTTGGGTGATATGGTTTAGTGTGCAGTGTCCCTGCCCATGGCAGGGGGCTTGGAACTAGATGATCTTAAGGTCCTTTCCAACCCTGACTATTCTATGATTCTATGTAGGTTTTATAAGCTGAGGGAGGATTTTGGTTTTGCATGACAGGTGTATGTGCATCAAAATGGTACTCTAAAGTTCAAAATCAAATTATCTTTAATAGACTTGTGCAATTTCCTTCAAATTTGGAGTTAATATGTTACTAAGTTTTCCTCTAACATGTTATTTTCCTTTTTTGTGGAATTGAGCACACATTCAATGAAATGGACTTTTTATTCACAAATGCAAGCTCCTTTTGGAATTACTGCCTATGCAGTCAGCAGCTGCAAAAAGGACCAGGATTGACTGTCATTAGAAAACATGCCATTTTTATCTTCATACTGTCTAAAAATTGTGTTTGCTTCCTACTAAGTAACCAAGGACTACAAATTCCATATTTTTGTAAGTTTTTTCTTTGAAGAAAACATTTGTTTTCAGCTGGAGTCCTGTATATCAAGCTTCCGTTAGAGAGCATGTATTAAAAAAAATAAATAATTAATGTTAGAACTGCCTGTGTAACTTTACCTGTCTTGTAGTGTCACAACTTTGACAGTGTAATATACTGCGGCTATTTTTGTTCTGGCTCATTGTTTGGCAACTCATTGGTGTACTATTTATTTCAGTCTTAAATCCTTGGTGTAGAGCATGGAATCTTCTTAAGCAATATAAAGGAATATATGAATTAGGATTTTCTATTTAGAAAAGACATGTTTTTCCATACTTTCCCTGCTACAGGAAAGAATAACCTTATGTAGAATGTGTACTGTAAAGCTTGCTTGCCTTCCTAAATAATTTTCTGATTCCCCAGCCTCTGTGCCTATGGGTGTATTCATTTAATTGAACACATAAAAAATTACGTGAAATCTTCTGTGTCTTCCCTGTTGCCTCTGAGAGGCTGTTATGTTCAAGAGAAAAGGAAGCAGAAATCACAGCTGTATATTACTCAGCTTATTTTTAAGAGAAGGTACACAAGACATCTACTGCTGAAAAGAATTCCGTTTTATAACTTGAAGTGCAAGACCAGTTGGTATCCATAGTCACAACACTACAAATCTTCAACTGCTGAAGAAGGAATGAAAATAGCTCCCTCGGTGCCTTGTTGCCATAGGGGAAGAATCCTGTTGCAGTTCCCAGAGGAGTACTGCTGTAAGAAATTGCAAAATAGCATTTTGGCAGATGATAGTGAGGTGTTTATAAATACAGAAGCTGAACTTTATTAAGAAACTCTTGGCAGTGTTCAAAGCAGCATTTCCTGGTTTTAGTTTAGAACCCATATTATGAAAGCAACAAACTGGAGATACATAAAATCACTTAGAAGGAGATATATTGAGGCATTGCTTGTTGTAACTGTATCATTAGTTCACAATCTTCCTATAATGTTGTATCACAATAGAAGAAATGGTGTGATGGCACTCTACCAATCTGGGCATAGAGAAAAGGAGGATGCAGTCCTGGTATCAGTGTGCTTACACTGTGATGCCTCATAGAAATTATGTGTTTTAAACTGTATATAGTAAAGCTTCACTCTGCTGTGTTCATAGTAGAAATATTGAGCTTATTGTCATTCTGATAGCTTAGTTAAGGTTAGTACATTTGGATCGTGACTGATACATTGAGAGATGATGACATGTGGTCCTCTCTTTCCTGCTGGGACAAGAATGAAATCAAGTATTCCAGCAAAGATTTGTTTCCCATGATTTCAGAGCCTTGGAGCAGACCTCAGCTGTTTTCTGCTTTTTTTTTAAGCTGTATGGGATATTGATAATTCTAATGTTATATTCCTGGCTGTGTTTCTGGGCTGAGAATTTACCCAATAGAGATGTCTTTGTTAGTAAGTCAGGGGGAAGCCTGACCTTTAAAGATACAGGTAAATCTGTGTTTCTTTCCTGATGTCCTCCTGCTGTATCTTGATTTTACAAGGTACAGTACTAAACTTCACAAGTTTAAGAATGGTTCTATCTGACTCATCTATGATCTTCAACCTGCTGTTATGCAAGCTTTCAGCTGGAGCATTCAGGCTGTCTTTTACATCTTGAAGCTTAATCATTTGTCCATAAGGATGCTTTAATTTCAGTCTGCTGTCTGGCTGGTGCAGAATTGTTTGATTCTTATTGTTGGTACCGTCCTGTTGTTGTGGAAGAATAAAAAGGTCATTTAATAAAACAGGCAGTTTGAGGCTTTCCCTTCCCCCCCCAAAAAAAAGGTTTCCTGATGTCCAGTATTCCCTCAAAGAGGGTTGAGAATACCTATGAGCGGCTAGTTGGTTTTGGACAAAGCTCCTTCATAAGCAACTGCAGGATTTAATTCAGCAATCACACTGCCAAACATTATTTCCCTCACTTGCTTGCAAGAGGTCTTTGTCCACTGAAATGTGTTTCTCAGTGGCTTGTGTCTCCATGGCCCTTTGCCCTTCAGCAGAAGCTCTCTGTGCGGAAGTTTCTGTGTGGAATTTTGAGGTATTTTTAATCAAACTGTGCTGCAGCGTTGCCTACAGTGATTGAAACTCATTTGTTGCATATCTGAAAACTCTGGTATTTTCATCAGTTAATGGTTGTATAAGCAGTATGTAAAGTACAGCTATTGGTGGTACTTAGACATCTGTATACATACTTAACAACAATGCGATCATAAAACTCTGCAAATAATACTGTATTTGGAAAAGAGGTTCTGCTGTTGCAGTTAGTCTAAGGCCCTGAGGTCCACGTCCAGGTGGTTTGGACCTGGAGTTGTTCAAAACCCATTTGCTTTGGAGTTCACTATAGTAAATAGGCCATCATTTAAAACTGAAGAAAATTACTTAACCAGTAAGTGAAATTCAAGAAACATGTGCGTATACATTTTTATTTCTGTGCTGTCTGCTCTGGGATTTGGAGAATGTATAATGCTTTTGGCATGGAACATAGAATGAATCAGGGAGTATAAATACTGAATGAATGGTGTTGTGAAACAGAAGTTTCCAAGTTTGAATGCTCAAAACTGATCATTTTGGCTGACTGGGGCTACATGCAGTGTTCTCAGTACACAATGGATTTATGCAGTGGTGTAAATGATATTTTCTGTGTTATTGCCTGTTCCTTCCTTTCTACTGGATATTAACACTTTTCTAGAATAAACAGAAATCTTGTTTTCTGAATCACACCACTCAGCTAAGTTATGATTTTACATGTAAAATTAAGATATGAGGCAGCAATATCAGTAGGAAAAGTATGCTTATCTGTATTGAATCAGGTGGGATACTTTGGGAGTACTTTGGTCATCCCTGTTCTTGGTTACTCTGGAGAGTTCAGCAGAGTTGGTCGCTGCATTAATCTCCTGGAATGTCTTGGACAGCACTGGTCCCTGCAGGGCTCTGCCTTCTTCCATAGTGAAAATTACAGTGTTTTCCTATCACTGTTGCTTTTCTGCTATATCATTTATCCACTCTCACATTATTTTTCTATTTAACTTCCTCTCTTATACCTTACAGGTAGCATAGTTTCTTTAAAAGCCTTTGATAAAACACTTTGTGGAATTTGTGTTGGGAATTCCAGTAGATTATGTAACTGAATCTGCTTTCATAGAACCATAGAATAGTTAGGGTTGGAAAGGATCTTAAGATTAACTAGTTCCAACCCACCTGCCATGGGCAGGGACACCTTGCACTGAACAATGTCACACAAGACTCCATCTAACCTGGCCTTGAACTCAGCCAGAAATACTGCCAGTCCTTATGCTGTTGATTCCTTAGGAAAACATGGGGTTTCAGCCGTAATAATTCTTATTTTATAATTAAATCCGTTCACATTTTTCTTGCAGAATAGAATATGATCCAAAAGTAGTACTAGACTCCTGACATCAAGTGAAAAAAGGATTTGCTGCCTGACTCCTCTCATTTCTAATCCCAGTCCTTTAAATGTAGTAATTAGCAAAATTCTTGCTTAACAAAAAATATCCACATAGAATTTTTGTTTCTAGTCTGTTTACAGTAGTTCATCAGAAATCCGTTCTGTGGAATTACTGCATTTTACAACTGAGATTAAAATTCATTGTACTCTGAAAAATATCCGCCACTGCCTTTAAAATAGAATCGAGATCTCAGCCAAGTAGAGCAATCAGAAAATTAGGAAAATTACCTCATAGTTTCTGCAGAGCACCAAACAACTTTTTACTTTAATGGAATGTACAGTCTCCTCTGGATCTGCAAGGATGAGTAACTGCAAGTTGTACTGGTTCCATACAGAAATATTTGAGTTCTTTTGTTGCAGAGCTAAATGAGATAAAACTCTTAAATCTTTGCTAACATTTTGAAACCTTGTCAGGTATGATCGAGTGGTTCATGGCATTAGAGGTCTAAGCAATCTTTGTCATACGTGTAATTGTGGTGGTATCTGATATAAAGGCAGAGCCGATGGTAGCCTCAGAGCTCTTCTGTATGTGAGAAGGCTCTGTGGCGATGCTAGCAGAGCAGGTCTTATCCATGGAGTTTTACAATAAACACAGTCTAAGGACTTAGAGTCAGATTGATGATCATATTTATAACATCAAATGCTAGATAGATTTCTAGTGGGACTTTTGGTGACAAAAAGACAAGGAGCCAGACTTCAGTAGATATGTTTGTAAACTGAAGTGGTTAGTTGTAAGCCCGGCAGGGTTTCTGAATGCCTCTAGTAACAGCCTCTGCTTGGAGTCAGTTTGGGCCACCCTTCATTTCCTGAGTGGAAATGCAACTTTCTGGGCAACAGGAAAGTTGTATTTCTCCTATTTTTTAAAATGAATGAAACAAACCTTGTGTTCTTAACTTCATGTCATCTGAAATGTTTGCATCATTTTATTCACTCACTGACAGTATGGTTTTGAAGTCATAATATACACTTGCTTTCTGTCTGCGTAGTCCTTTCTGTCAGTTAAATTTAGAGCTCCTTATTCTTCTTAGGGACTGTAGTGAT
Source organism: Pezoporus occidentalis (assembly GCF_034315485.1). Lineage (NCBI taxonomy): Eukaryota > Metazoa > Chordata > Aves > Psittaciformes > Psittacidae > Pezoporus > Pezoporus occidentalis. The sequence continues at coordinate 21,007,489 of NW_026914940.1, read as the reverse complement.
AAGACGAGGAGTAACTGGTTAAAACTTAAACAGGGGAAGTTTAGATTGGATATAAGGAGGAAATTCTTTCCTGTTAGGGTGGTGAGGCACTGGAATGGGTTGCCCAGGGAGGTTGTGAATGCTCCATCCCTGGCAGTGTTCAAGACCAGGTTGGACGAGGCCTTGGGTGAGATGGTTTAGTGTGAGGTGTCCCTGCCCATGGCAGGGGGGTTGGAACTTGGCTCAAATGAATTTTGGAAAACAAAGCAGCCTTTCAAGATTTCCTCCTTCCTCCTTCCCCTCCCACCCCCCAAAATACCCAAACCAACCAACAAACATCCATATACCAAACCAGTTAAATATGAGTAGCTAACATTTTTGTGAAAATTTGCATCTCAGCATGTCAGAAAGTTTTTCCTCAGTGAGAAAGAAACAATAATAAATGGACTCAGTTCCATTCTTAACATCAAAGGGCAGAGATGACATGAAATAATGGGGGGTTGTTACCCACACCTTGGCTTGATAGACCTTGCTTCAGATTGATTGGCAGAAATGTAGCTCCTTGTACTTCAGATAACTGATGTCTCTCATACAGCCCAGAGTGATCAGCAGTTTTGTGGTTTGCCTTGTGTTATGTCTGACTATAATTTTATGTTATAATTCCATAATTCAGCATTTGTGAGTATTTGGGTATGTGTTTTGATGGAACTAGGTTCTTTTCTTTAACCTTAAGGATGGCTTATCAGAACATTCATTTGAAATTAGCCCATGTAATTTAGAGTTATGATTGACACAAGTCACACACCAACTTTTGTTTTGATTTTTTTCTACTAGTTACAGTAGGTATGTAGCTGTGTCACATAGCATCTGAATTCTGTCCCAGGGTCTTGCTGTCCTGCTGTGTGATGAAATAACTTCTCTGCCTCACTTTCTCTATTTTTTATATAAAAATAATAATGCCGTCCTCTTTTGTCTCAGCACTTACTGCTTTTTGCTATAAATCTAAGTAGGAGAATTACAAGGTCACAGCAGCAGTAGAAGTACATTCTTACTGAATGTTTCCAAAGATCAAAAGCTCTTTATTTATATACTTCATATGGAATAGTGTTAAAACATTTTGAGGTGTGTATTCCTGAGCAAACAACTGTTGTGTAAAGGAGTTGTGTTTGACGTTACAGACCAAAGCGCCTTAGTTTATGGGAAAATGTTACCCCACTACTTCTGTTTTAATGAATTATTCTACTATCGGTCTAAGCAACTAAATTAATTGATCTTAGACTTATTTTAAGCATTTGGTGAACATAAAACTTCATCAAAGTACAGTAGACTTGGAGGTTTTTCTCTGAGGTAAAATTGGGATAGCACTTACGTAAAAGGCCATCTGTAATCATTCAAGTCAACCTTGAATAGGGAGACATGCAGACGTATATTTCAGTTGTTAGACAAAATTTATTAACCTATTGTAGCTGGTATAATGTAAGACTAATTTTTCACAGTCACATAAACTTTGATGTAGCTTGAAATATCTGTTTCCCTTGTCTGACTTGGCAATTCAGGATGAAATGCAGGACTCCATGTCTTAGATAAGGTGTTTTTTTTTGCAAGACGTAATATTGTCTTGTCATTAATATTCCAAAGTGGACAGAAAGGTTGCTTAATTTAGTGACTTAATTTTTTTAGTTACTTAATTTTCATGTTGTATAGCTGCAATCTCTCACTCTTACTTCAGCTCTCATTCTTCAGCTTGGGATGTGACTGAGAATGGCTGTGGTGCCATAGGGTAGCTAGTTGATAAAGCCTGTTTGCAATGTGGGTAAGCGAGGCATTTGGGCAGTAAGGTGAGTAGTGAAGGGCACTCTTTTCCCCTTAGTTGACTCCCAGGCTAAAATTAAACCGTTAGATGTTTCCACATTTGATGATTTACAATGCATCTGTTCCAAGTCAGCTAGCAGAAAAAGCTAATTGCCTATATACTTTTATAAAAAAGAACTCTTCACTTGACTGTAATATGCAGAGATCTGCATTTTTATAGTATGCCTTAGTGGAAATGCCCTTCACCACAGTAAGATAATGTGTAAAAAGATTATTTCTTCTTTTTCTTAGCCTTTAAAATAATTGGATACTAAATTAATAATGCTAATGGTACTAATTAATGATGATCAAACTGTGTAAGCACCTGCTTATTCATGTGTCCTGAGACCTCTAGGAGTCATAAGCTCAATGCTAAAATAATTCCTGGTGCAGTTTATGTAGCAAGATGGTAATGTTTTCTTTAGTTACTTAGTTACTAAAAATAAACAGAGCTTGTCACAATTAGTTTTTATTGTAGGTCATTCCCTTTGTTCATATTTGTGATCCTTCCCCAACAGAAAGTATACATTAACTGTAACTTAAACTTCTGTTTCCTGCAGAGGGTTTTCTGTTCATTTTATAGAGGAATATCAAATATGTGTTACTGAAAGTTTTTACTGCATGTAGCAATATGGATGTGTTTGGATACTGCACACACACAGACCAGAGAAAGAATTATCTGGGGGTGATCAATAATTGCTTCAGCGAGAAAATGCATTTTATGCGGTGCAAATTTATGCAGTTTACATTATATAAATACATTGCACAAATAGTAAGGCTGCTTCTCAATGTCTAGTGCGTCATAGTATGTTACTGTTGTATGCTGAGTTTCAGTAAGTAAATTTATGACTGAACTATTAACGTCTGTGCTTCCTAGTAAATGTTTTTCACTAAACTCCTGTTATATTTGAAGCCTTTTCTCATTCTTTTATGACCACTGAGCATCCCTCAGGACCACTCTGCTGCTTGGTTCTGCCCCATTTCACCTGTCCACGACAGATGCCTTTACCTCTAGCTTCTTTTTCTCTGCAGCTGTATCCACCAGGTGTTTTCTTCCACCCCACCAGAAGTGTACCATATTCCCTTTTTTTCTCCAAATTATTATATGCTTGAATTTCACTTTGGAGGAGAGGGTAGGGCTAGAGCCCCAGGCTAGTGAACCTTCTCCTCCCTGTTCCTCCAGCAGCCTTTGCTCAGCACAAGGTGGGAAGAGGTGGTGGCAGAGCCAGCTTAAGTGCAGGAGGCCCCACGTTCTCCTCTGGAGCGCCCCCCGCCTCAGTCCCTTGGGAAGACCAGTGCTGTTGCTGCAGCTGTTACCATCCAAAGAAGCTTGTCAGGAAGCTCGTCTGCAGGATGGGAGTGCCAAGCGCAGCTGTGCTCTGCTGCCTCCTCTTCATCTTCTACTGCCCGCCTGCAGCATTCCCTTGGTTCATACCTTCAGGAGGGAGCTGAAACATAGGAAAGAAGTTATTTGCCCAAACTGTGCCTCACAAACGACACCATGACATTTGAGAAAATTGTCAAATGTTCAATGATTACGTGGTGTCGGGTTCAATTCTTATTTTTTTTAAATAATTTACTAGATAGATGTAATAGATAACTGGCAAGAGCTGGGATCTGGAAAGGAAACCTCATATGGTGTGGGACTAAGGTCTGTTGTTTTCTGAAATGTAAATTTAATTAAAAGGAGAAAATGGGAGGGGAGAAAACACCACAATCTTAATGAAAGCCAGGAAACTTGAGCATTGCATTTTGACAGAGATAAAATAGCAATTGATTTTTTTTCTTAGACGTGTAAGGAGTCTGCTGACAGCTTACAGCTTGGTCCTCACATGAGTGAGATCTTCCTTGAAATCTGGGGGGAATTCTTACTTCTTGGCAACAAAACACGAGTTTAAGACTTTTTTGGGGGGGAATGAGAAACTTTTCTTTGACCACTAGTTATTTATTTTGAAGAAAGCTGTTACACAGAAAACAACTTCACATAGGTGGTGGTGATTGGACTGCTCTTAGAATGTAGTGGCTGAGTAGTAAATATGGCAGTAAATTTCAGTAATTCAATGTGACAGAAGTGGCTTGGTAGGAGGCCAGAGTTACCTGATAGTCAAATTGAATGACAGATAATGTAATTTCTTATCTGACTACTTGTACTGGGTTTTTCATTTTTTTCCTTCCAGGTGCAATCTGTCAGGGACAAAAGAGAACTGAAAAAATAAACCATTTTGCCCTCTGTTATACCTTACTTCAGAGTTTTATGGGACTGTGTTAGTGTGACTTCATTGAAGTGAAAAGATAGTTTCAGTTCAAAGAAGAACTTAATTGTATTCAACCTTTTAGTTTCAGTTTGCTTTTTTTGCAGTAAACAAGAAACTGTACCAAGTAACTAGCATCATGTGCTGCAGTAACACTGTTTTTTTTTTTCTTTTCAGGAGTCTGTTATAAATGTGGGATTTTTTGTTGACTTTACTTGTAGACTGACTTTATTCCTCACTCTTTGGGAGGTCTCTGACTCCCACTTGTCATATCACATACACATTAAACCTTTCATTATGTATTGCTGACAACAGGCGGTATCTCTTAAAGATGCAGGATTCTCTTATTTTGGCATCCAAATATCTTATAAAAGCTAATGGTTGCAGCATATACTTTATGCTGTTACCTTCTGCTTCCTTTTTTTGGTCTCTTCCAGATCTTGCCTCAAGGCATATTTACTGCTCTTCTTAATTGCATGTTACCCTTTTACTGTATACTTGACATTGCCTTTGCTTTAAACTGCAGATTTATTTCTAAGGTTTATTACTGACATTTAAAACCATCAGCTTACAGACACTAGTTTGTGTATAGGAGTTCCTCACAGTGTGTGTTCCAACTCCAAGCCTGTGCAAGGCAGATCATTTGTCTTTGTGTATTTCATGACTGCCGTTTTCCCATTGTTCTTGTCTGGCTTCGCATGCGTCATCCCAGGCTGGTGGCTCTTCTGCCATTTGGAGTTCAGCTGGTTTTAAAATTTTGTTATATACAATAAACTCATGACTTTTTGTTTTTCCACTTCCAGTTTTGATGATGTGTTACTTGTTTTGAGCTGTGTATTTTTTCTGATTTTTTTTTTTTTTTGAAAGTACATTATGTGACAAACTTCCTGAATTTATTTGAAATTATCATCAAGTTCAGATTGCTGAATAATTATATTGCATACTATAGGGCAAATATAATACAAATCGCTTTGAGAACTATGATTCTTTGAATTCTAGAACTACTCTAACTGTCTAGAACTTGGAGCTGGGACCATTCAGTAACCAGGATTTATCATAGTTAGGGTTGGAAAGGACCTTAAGATCATCAAATTCCAACCCCCCTGCCATGGGCAGGGACACCTCCCACTAAACCATGCCACCCAAGGCTTCATCCAACCTGGCCTTGAATACCACGAGGGATGGAGCATTCACAGCCTCCCTGGGCAACCCATTCCAGTGCCTCACCACCCTTACAGTAAAGAACTTCTTGCTTATATCCAATCCAAACTTCCCCTATTTAAGTTTTAACCCATTACCCCTTGTCCTGTCACTACAGTCCCTAATGAAGAGTCCCTCTCCACTTCTGGGTTTGAGTTTATTTTGTTATTTATTTCATTATTTAATTTATTTTTTTGGTGTAGAATTGCAAAGCTTATGTGAAAAGGTAAAAAACCCGATTACTATTTACCACACTTTTTCAATGTATGTGGTTCCCTTTGTATTGTATAAGTGATGCCTTTGTTAATCCATTTGCTTTTGAATTTTACAGCTCTGCAATTACATTCTGCTGCAATAGAATCATAGAATCATAGAATGGTTATGGTTGGAAAGCACCTTTAGATCATTTAGTTCCAACCCCCCTGCCATGGGCAGGGACACCTCACACTAAACCATCTCACCCAAGGCTTCATCCAACCTGGTCTTGAACACTGCCAGGGATGGAGCATTCACAACCTCGCTGAGCAACCCCTTCCAGTGCCTCACCACCCTAACAGGAAAGAATTTCTTCCTTATATCCAGTCTAAACTTCCCCTGTTTTAAGTTTTAACCTGTTACCCCTTGTCCTGTCACTACAGTCCCTAATGAAGAGTCCCTCCCCAGCATCCCTATAGGCCCCCTTCAGATACTGGAAGGCTGCTGTGAGGTCACCACACAGCTTCTCTTCTCCAGGCTGAACAGCCCCAACTTTCTCAGCCTGTCTTCATGCGGAAGGTGCTCCAGTCCCCTGATCATCCTCGTGGCCCTTCTCTGGACTTGTTTCAACAGTTCCATGTCCTTTTTATGTTGAGGACACCAGAACTGCACACAATACTCCAGGTGAGGTCTCACAAGAGCAGAGTAGAGGGGCAGGATCACCTCCTTTGACCTGCTGGTCACGCTCCTTTTGATGCAGCCCAGGATACGGTTGGCTTTCTGGGCTGCAAGCGCACACTGAAGCTGGCTCATGTTCATTTTCTCATCAACCAACACCCCCAAGTCCTTCTCCGCAGGGCTGCTCTGAATCTCTTCTCTTCCCAACCTGTAGCTGTGCCTGGGATTGCTCCAACCCAGGTGTAGGACCTTGCACTTGGCATGATTATAGATAGATACTATACCTGTACTATTAAAAGAAAAGCCTCACTAGTACATCATCAGATTTTTAATGCAGCTTTAATGGAAATAGTACTTCACAAATTTGGTTTTGGTGTCCTTGTCTTGAAGTATATGCTAAGATTTCTGGATACTGAGTTTTTCTTCTATTTTGAGCCTTAAGATATAGTAGCCTTATCTTCTAATCCTAGGACTTCAAAAGTGAATATAAAGAAAATTACATACATTTGAAAAGTTAGGATAAAATCCTAAGAACTCACAATACCAAGAATTGCCAACGTTGCAGAGTTCAAAAATTTTCCTTATTTTGCCTAACTAGTCCACTAAAGAATATTCGTGGCCACATTTACATGGAAAACTTTTATCCCGAGCAGCTTTAAGCAGAACTCTAACCTAAAGTTGACCAATCTTTCTTAAAAGAACCCACTGTGCTTGACCAAGTTTTTCTGTATTGAGGTTGGGGGAGTCATGCATTATGTTTTTCTGTTTCTTTCAAGGGTCTTATTACTGGCTCATTTCTTGAATAATGTTATTTTTGGCTGAGAATCTGAGGCAAGGTGTTGTGTGTATTGAATTACACATACAACTTTGTGAAAACAAGTATTTTTCTTGGCAAAAATTGTAATAAGCAAAATCAAAAAGTAATTCCCTGCTTTTTTCTTTCCGTTTTTTTTTTTTTTTTATATGTGTGTCCCTAACTGGTAGTGCTGGCAAGTTTCTCACTTTCATGAAGTTACTGAAGGTTATGTTTTAATTGCTGTTCTTGATTGGAATTTAAATTACATTCATAAGTCCAATCCAAACAGAAGTCTGCAGCAAGGATGATTTGTGTGTGAGAAAAATGAACACATACATGGAGATTCTTTAGGAGATTACGTTTTCTTTTCTTTTCTGTGGTTTATAGGTGCAGTGCTCTTGTCCAGTATACAAGGATTAGCAATTAACATCGATCCAGTCTTGCATACTTGGCTTACCTACCAACCTCAGAAACGAGCTGGTAGACACATTCAGCAGGTACGTATTTTTGGAATGGGGAGAGAGGAAACTTTCCTTTATGCCAGTAGTGCATTCTTACTGCATATATTTTTTTTCTGTCACCCTGTTCTTGGTAGTTTGCTGCCTATACTGTTGATCTTATTTCAAATTATTAAAAATGCTAGCTTTTGTGTAGTAAAATCTTCATTTCACATTGCTTTAATTTATAATGTTTAATTAGAAGAATAGAGAATTCTTTTTGGTGAACACTGCTTAGGATCCATATTTTGCAACTATTTTTAACTACTAAGACCTCATAAGCCTCCTGTGTCTGGAGAATAAATCATATTTAACTGCTTGGGATGGTATTTTTAATAATTGCATAGTTTTTTATAAAATCATTACTCTTCTTAAAACCCGTTTTAAGAGAAGAGGACTCATACATTTCCTAACTTGACATAAGTAAATACTGGAACAGATTCTGTATATGATGTTAAAAGCATGTATTTGCATGTGAAGTGCTCAGAAAAAAAAATACAAGAAGTTAAGGCTGTGGGTCTGCATGGCACAAGGATTTCTTTGATGTGTTCTTGACCTTAATTTTCATGCCTCATACTCCTTACCTGGAAAGAGCACAGGCTTTGCCTGATTTTAAACTTACTTTTAACTGTTGTTTGACAAACCAGTAGAATATTCTAAAACTGAAATTTGTCATAATTGAGCCTAATGTTCTGTCTCAGTTACAAGTGGTCTATTATTAGGTGGCCCATATAAGAACCTTTTGATATTTCTCTCATAAATATAGAACACTATGCACATCAGGGTAGTTTCATACAGGGCCCTTGAAGTGGGAGGATTAACACATCTATAAACATTTCTGTTTCTTGTGAGTGAATGACCTTGGCAGGTAGTTATTGTCAAACATTGAGTCCCATTAAGCTCATTCTGCACCAGCACCATCTGAGCAATTCAATGTGTGAATTGTTGCTTTATCATTTTAATAACTTTACACTGGTTTTAATTTGTTAAGTTATTTTTCATTCCTGCATCGTTACTGGAGCAGTGCAACATTTCCTGGTGTACCTCTTTTTTAAAACAGACCATTTATTTACTTTTGCAGTGCTGTTATGTATACATCTAAAATATAATTGAGCCTGACTATTTCAAACATTCATATAAAAGTCTTAACATTAATATATATAATCATTTGTTCCTCAATATTTTCTCTTTTGGTTGTGCTTGTATACTGTGTGACAACAAAAGTTCAGTGACTACCTTAGAAACTTACCTGTCCATGGTTTTGATCACGAGTGGCAAATTGTTACCCAAATTTTGATTAAGCAGTTATTTTGTAATTTCTGTCATTATCTTATTTGGCCTTTTAAATTTGTGATCTATTGCAATTAAAATTACTGTATCACATTTCTAAAGTTATTAGCATTTGGAGTTGTGTAGTCATTTGAAATTATTTTCATGTCTGCTTAACAGAATTTTTTGCTCTGTCATTTTGAGTAAGTCAAAATTGAGAGTTTTATCTGAACATAGAGAAAAATCTTTCAGTACATTTGGATGTGTATACACATTCTGTCAAGTAATAACACTGAGTTCAGTAAGTTAAATCAAATTATTCATTTATCTGAGACCACAGCTATAGCCATATAAACTTCTGATTGCATACAGGGTAGGCTGGGATTGTTTAGCTCCCCACAGGGACAGGTATGCATTTACATACCAGAACTTCTTCAGATTTGTTTGCCTAGGGGATTCTCAGCTTTGTAGTTCCAGTTTGGTAGTATGTGCATTTTATATCTTTACTGCAACATTTACTATGTGTAATACAAGTGTGGTGGCATGGTTTTGTATGAAAGCATGAAAAGTTAGAAATACCAGAATGTACTTAACTCCGTAAGCTGAAGTAGGAGAGGATAGAAGCATAGAAGTAAATGTATTTTTACAAAAACCATGGATTTTCAATTATTTTTCCATAAAGCTGTACTGTGTTACCTTCTGTGTGATGAAGCCACCAAGAAATGTAAATTCTGTTTGGCCTGAGATTTTATTCAGCTGGAACAGAACAGTGAATGTCTGCTGTGTTGGAGTGTGGGGGCACATGCAGCTCAGCGAGGAAAACCCCTTTTCATTTATTACTGTTAGACTATTGCTAATCCTACCTCTGCTTGCACCTTGGTTCCCAGCAGCTCAGAATTGTACATCTAGTGTAATTGCTGGGGCCATTGTATTACATGGTTCATACAGTTACTTCTTTGCACTTTCTCCCCTCCTTTACCCAGTGTGTCTGTTTTGTACAATTAGATTAGAAATGTTTTAACCATGTTTATGTAGTATACAGTATGCTGTATCTTGTGCCCTGATATATTCTTAGATGGTGTCTGCAAAGTGAGATGAATGATAAATGAGGATTATAAAAGTCTGACTGAAGGTAAATGGCAAAAGGAAAGAGAAGCTATTTAAATGATAAGTTTGGCACAGCAATCAGTGAACTAGTCTTTAAGGCTTCAGCATTATTTTCTTAAATGCAACAGAATATTTGGTGCCAGATGCTTTCAGCAAATGGCATTGCTACTGCTGAACCCAGGACAGCAGCGTATTACGTTTTTGTCACAAAGCGACAATGCATGCCAAAGTGTGACTGCTGTTGCATATTTGAATAATGACCACTGTGGTTGCTGTTATGGCTATATGGTCAGTGCTCTAGGATAAATAGGTGTAAACAGAACTTGGTTTTCTTTATCCATTCTCAATTTCAACATTCATCTGCAAGTTTACCATTCTCCCCTTTGAAGTACAGAAACAATGAGAATGTTCCAGTCAAAGTCCATGAGGCACTTTCAGAGTTTGAACTAATGGGCATGTTGCTTTTGAATTTCTGTCATGGCTACTGGAAATATGTGGTGTAATTCTTCAGTTGCTTTCTTGAAATGAAAGCATTGTGCAAAATAAGCCACTTCTATATCTATAGTCTTGTCCATTATTGCCTCTTACCTAATTGGTGGTGTTGGACATAGGTCAGTATAATGCCATTGCTGAGGAGCGTAAGTGGATATTAATCATGAGTAGTCACACTTCTTATAAGATTCAGTTTGGCAGCAATGAAACAACAAACCCACACAAGCACAGACCTTTTGTCATTTCATCATAAAATATTATAATTTTATCGTTTAGGACAGGCTTTGATAAAACAAGCATTTTTACATGATAAACATAATTCTATTGATCTGCAAAGATTTCTCAAACTATAGTAGATTTTGATTTCTGATATTTCTTGCAGGCCAAAAGCACTGTGTTTATCCCTATCAGGATCTGTCACTCTTACCCCTAGGAAAGCAATCAAGTTTCTGAAGGGTGTGCGAATAGAGTTACTGCTTACTTAAGGAGCTAAAACTACATGGGACTTGAACCTTATATCTTCTACTTTCAGAGGCCCCTTGAAACTGCAGACAGAGAGCAATTGGTGAAAATGTGGGGATTCTTGGCTAACATCAGTTCATCACATAAGTCTGGAAAAATTACAGCTAATCAATGATTGGTCTTTTTTATCAGCAGAGCAGTTTTCCAAGCATACCTGAAATTCCTACCTGAAGCACTCACTTGAATTAGCAAGATCGTCTGCCAGGAAAGATGGTGCTTTTGTGAACCCCAGGGGTTAAGCATGCCTCATCTTTTTAATTAGGAATTAATTTAATCTTAATTCATGTAATTTTATTAATTAATTTAATTTTAATTGTAAACCAGGCCTATTGCCTAATTTTTTTTGAGCTTTCTGAAGCAATTTAGGTGCGTGCTTATATTGCTTATCTCAGAAATCAAAACAATGAAATGTAACTCTGTAGTCAAGCAGCGATTATGATTTCATGATATTAGAACTTGTTGCAAGGCAGGTAGGGTAGATCCTCCTGATTGTTGGAGCTCATTCTGGCACAGCTTGGACAGTCTTGCAGCATACATGAATATTCTTCTCTGAGGCAGGTAGTGTGATTGCATGACAGTGATCTTGCATTTCTTGAGTGGAACTGCCATCTGTCCCTATTCCAAAAATTTCATTAATTTTATTTCCTGCTTGCTGCTTGCAAGTTACTGCACATGTAGACATCAATCCTTGTGCACTCAGTATCCACTGTATGGGATAGCAGGCTTTGGTGCCATTTTAGTGATGGCAACCCATGTCCGAGCTGGTGCTTCTGAATTCAGCATTTCACAAGCCAGTGCTTCTTTTTTTTTATTTTTTTTTATTGTTTTTCCCCCTTTACTGATAACATGTAAGTTCTTATCTTGGAATATTCTTTTGCTTTGTTTGGTTTGTTATCAGGGATGTGACAGTCCAGGCATCCCTCAAATGAAAGTTACTCATCTACTCAGTTGGTCAAGTTTTCTTTAGAACGCATTTCTCATGTTCCCAGATCTGCCTGAATCCTCTATAGCCTCACAGTTGTGGGAGGTTACAATTCAGAAATAAAATATTTAATTACTGAAAATCCCAAGTAAAGTAAAATATTAATTTATTCTACCTGGGGCAAATTTCCACTAGCCCTCTTTACAGGATATTTTAGTTAGTTGGCATATCTCCACATACATCAGGAAATACCTGGGGCTTGGTATTGTTGGCAGGTTGGGTTTTAGCTGTTACTGTCTGTGCCTTTTGCTGATTTTAGATCTTTATAATTTCCAAAATCATGTTGACTGCACAGTATGAAGTAAAATAAAAATATAATATGTACCTGTTGATCCATTTACCTGCATGAATAGCATATATGTATGCGTGGTTTGTGTACACATCCTTAACATGGTGTGTAATGTGTTAGATTATTTCTGTCAATAAACTTTAAGTTAGGAAAAGGATAGCTTTCCTGTAGATTTAGCACCTGCTTAAAAAGTTAATTGTAATAATTGTACTGGAAAAGTAGTAAATTTTCTTGGTTTGAGTAGCATGTATTACTACTAATCTAGTACCCAGTGTATAATAGGCACAAAATATTATTTCATTGATAAAACTGTGGTCAGTATTCTAGAAAAGAATCTGATTTGACTTTGTGTCAACAAAACAATCTCATATAAATGTTGCCATAGTTCCTTAACTTTATGTAATGATTGTCATATGCTCTATAACACTACCTATTAGTAACCATAAAGTTTACATCCTGAGTAGGTGTATTAAACTTAAAATACTACATATTACTTTATAGCTATCTATTTGGATTCTTGTGATGAATGCTTATGATAGCACTTGCCTGCAATGTTTCCTTTCCCATCAGATTCATCTTTTCGTACAGCTGTGGGGCTCTTGTCATCTGCTATTTCCCAAGCCACAATTTCCTCATTGGTTTGTGGCTAAAACCCAAATCTTGATGATCCTTTTCCATCTAGTTCAGTGTTGATCTTTCATCTTCTGCATTCTTTTAACCAGAAATCTTATGCCAAAAACCTGACAAGATTGTACTGGGCGTCATCAACAGCAACATCAGGCTTGATTTCAGTGAGCAAAGATGAAACAGCTGTTTCATTGTCCAGATCAGCACTCAAGCACTCAAGATTTGGTCATAATTTTTTCCAGCTTTGTCTGGCTGTGATAGCCTTGATGTTTTTCAGTATATGACTAGTGGTGTAACTTACTATATTTTGCTGATCCATTTCTTCAGGGGTTCAGGAATAGATACTGCTGCTTCAGACAGTATTTCCAACCTATTATCTTTAGTACTGTCTTGCACTGTCTGTGTTTGTTCTTCAGAAACTCTTGCTTCACTTTGGCAAGTCAGTGTTCTTTCAGTGTTATGTCCAGAATTGCCAAATTATGGCTCAACAGTTGCTGTCACGGCAAAGCTGCAGATGGCTTTGCCTTATGCCAGGTTGTATCAGATGAACTGCTGCATTTTGAACATAACTGATGAAAAATGCCTGATGAAAGTTTATAAAACTTCAGCTTCTCTCTCTGTATGCACATGGGAAGTATTTCTGTGGTGTAAAGCTCGTCTTTTCAAAGCTGATGGTTTTTTGTTGTTGTAATAGCTAGAGGACACCAAAGTGGCATGTTACTGTATAGTCCAGAATGACTTTTTAGTGCTTTTGGAGACAAAGCTCATGACTGTACATTCAGAGGGAGGAGGAGAGATGAGAACTCTGTTTGTCATTGACATTAGTATTTTCCTATTAACTTTGCATACCACTGTATATATAAGTTGATTGTTTTCACTGGAGTGGGATTAAATAGTTAATTGTCTTTCTTATTTTAATTTACTTTTATAGTGGAAAACGGTTAAGGCGTTTGGAAGTCATGCTCCTCCAATTAAATGCTTTTTCTGTTTGTTTTGGGGTTTGTATATGTGTGCACGTGTTGCACACTGCTTGATTCAGTGATCTGTTTTCTATTGGAGAAAATTTACAAGCACATTGCCCGCCTCACACGAATTTGTTTCCCACAGAGATTCCTACTGCAACGTGTGAGGTTTCTCGTTACCCTGCTATATGGATTACATTTTCGCTTCAATACCAGCAAAATTAAATTACACAAAATTGATTAAGATGCTTGTAAGCCTAATGTCTGATCTTTAGGAAAAAACTTTTGTCATCTTTAAATGATAACCCTCTGCAAAATCAATGGTAGAAATATTCTGCTTTTTGTCAACCATGATACATCTACATTTTATATAGCAGCTAATGCTATAGCAGAATATTAACAGCCAACTGTTACTGAGGATCCAGTTTTTTGAATTATTTTGTCTTTTCTAGCTTATGTTAATAAAAAAAGTAACAGCGAAGCCAGTAGACCCTATTAATTTGTGAACCTCCAGTTCCAGAACCCATGTGCATTAAGGCATGTCACTGTTTCCTAATCTTAAAATAAGGATGTGGTGTTTCAATCTGGATTTCAGTTCCTTCAGTTTTGTTTAACACTGTCATATTTTGAATATTTTGTAATTTGTTGATGTGCTGGAAAGACAAAACAATTCAAAATTGGCAGTGGTCAGAACTGAATTTTATATTTGAAATGTCAGGAGGAAATACAATAACGTATAAATACCTATGCATCTTTTTCAAAGTTTAATGACGGTTGGTACATTTCTTTTCAAAACTTTAATATCTTCATATCTGGCTACAATTTTCCAGTTCCCATTAAACATTTAGATAATGATTTTGCTTTGGTGATCATCCAGGTTTATTCACATGCATTTGATTGGTTAACAAGGATGATATTTTAAGTAAATAAAAGATGTTTCACTTTTTTGTTGTTGTTATCATGGAGCTTTCTTCAGCTTAACAGGACTGAAATGATTACAAGTTCAAGTCTGACTGTAGTGTTTGATAATTTGTTTTCACAGTATATGTGCTCCAATCATTGTTTTAAGTTGTCTTCTATACATTTCAAAATATGTAGTTTAAGTTACGCTTCTGACAGTGTCTTGAGTACTAACGTGTTTTGGTTTAGAGTGGTTCACAAGGCATTTCTTTTTCTAGCAGTCTGTAGGAACTGTTCCGCTGGGTGTGTCAGCAACTCGAAAAAAAGAGGATGAAGCATCAGTTGGAAGTGCACCTTTGGCAAGGCAGCAGTCAAATCAAGCCTCTGAGTATGCCAGCAGTCCTGTCAAAACAAAAACAGTAACCGGTATGATCACTTCATTCAAACTAGCCTTTCTGCTATTGCAACCTCCTTGAATTACATGTGTCTGCAATTGAAGAGCATCAGCTGTGCAAATGCTGTGGGACAACTTTCAGTTTTAAAGAAATATTCTCCCAGAAAATTTATTTTTTTAACATAAAAAATAGTCAAACTTGCATTTTGAAATATATGTTTTTCTTCTCATTGTCATTTAGGTGCCATCTCTTTGAGTCCCTAATAGTTTCAGGTAGCATGTTTTCAGAAATGAGATAAAGGAGGTACACTTCAAATGGAATATCTGCTATTTGCCTTGATACTAATATTTTAGTCCATAATTTTATCAGGCTTTATACACTGTGATTAATCTCTTTGATTTCAGTCAGTCTGTTCCCACTGCTGAAAGTATGTATAGAAGTTAAGATTTATGCAGAAATGGTTAAAAATCACTGTTTTCAAAATCACTTTCCCATAGAAAATGGATTTGTTGGCACTTTTGTTTCTGGAATTCAAGCAGTTACTGCATTTAAGAGTATTTTCTGGCCCCTTAAGAGTGCTGAAGTTAAACTTTATCGCTAATCAAGATGATAAAGCTTTCTGGGATTTTCTAGGCTATTTACTCATATTGTACTGTCTGCAAGTAGTAAAGTAGGAGATCGTCCAAAAAAAGTGACTATCCAGCTGAGACTTTTAGTAATCCTTCTGAAATACACTGAACAAATGATCTTTTCCTTTGCATTGATGTTTATTTCCAGATAACCATGAAGTATTTCAAGATGTTGTCTGCTGAAGCTAAGATTACAGTCTTGTCTGTTAGTGGTAGGGTAATTTGTTATTTGGAGATTAAAAAGGACTAAACCCAGAAAATCTGTTTGCTTAGTATTATGTGGGTTGCCATGTTATCACTGGTAGTAAAAGAATAGTTTCATTTTGGAGGCCTCTTTGTATGTCATTTGTGAATATCCTTTATTTTTACAATTTAGCCTTTCATTTTTACCATTTTTTTGTGGATTTCTTTTATTTTTGCCTGCAATGAAATGGGTATACTAAGTATATTCTTTTTTATCTATATTTATCTCTTTTGCTATATCAACATCATAACTATTAGCATGATATCATAAATACGACTTGTTTGTTCTTGCCTTTAATTCTACCTGTGCTGATTAACAAAGCACAGAAGTATAATTCACTAGAGAACCTTAAAATGTTGAATATTCGACATTCAGACCCACCTATTTGCCTGAACAGCTGTTAGATTAGTTTATATAAATGACCAATTTATAAAATGATGCATTTAGTTTGCAGAAGTACCTTTGGACTTGATTTTTGAAATTAGCATCCCAGTCTTACACCTGCTCAGCTTGGTAGCCAGTTTAGATCTTCAGCCTTTGTTATTCTTCACCTTGAATATTGGCTTTTCTGCAGTAACAAACACTAAAAAAAAATGTTACTGTTCAAAATCTAGAAATTTCATAAATGTCAGTTTTGCTTTTGTTTTGGGTTTTGTGTGTGAGAGCAGAAATGCTAAAACCAAATGATAAATTATAACTAACATCCCAGAAGCAAAGGAAGGATTTTTTGTGCATCACAACTTCTCCCACTTTTTAATTTAAAGTCAATATCAAGATGTGTTATCAGTTACTTAGTACAGCACACGTTAATGCAAAAATGAAAACTTCTTAGGTTTCATTTATGTTAGCTACCTGTTAGCAACCATTTACCTTACTCATTTGGTTTCACAAATATGTTTAGCCTAAATCCTGGAGGGTTTTGTCCTTAAGTAGATACTTGGCTTCACTATGAAACAATTTTGTGGCATGAAGTTTGATACTAATAAATGAAAGGTGGTAATACTAATTCTCTCTTTGATTACAAAAGCAACAGTTGAAGTGGTTAGAAAAGGTTGGAAGGATGCAAGTGGGAAAGGCAAGAGTTCATTCTCAGAGAAGTTTCAGTGCATCCTTTATTTCACAATTCATTTCTTTACAGGAATATAATGTGCTGGAATATGATGAATGACTGACTAGCTTATTAAACTTAAAATAGGGTGCCTGTCATTCTTCTCCTTTCTGATTTTTCTGGGTCCATCACTCCCACTGTTTTGCACTTTATTTCATATCTTTTAATTTCACCTACTTTTTGCCTGAGTTTTCTTTCATTATTTGTTTAATCTTTTTAAATCAGCAATACCAGCAATTATAGGTCTAGAATGTATGATGCTACCTATGCTACAAAAGCATTGCAGGTGAAAGGAGCAATGATTCTTGTCAGCCTTGTATTTCTTCATCATCAAGGCTCTAGCTGCATATGCCTTAAATTGTCAGAGAGCTAAGGTTCCTACATTAGTAGCAAGCACACATATGCATAGTCTTTTCAAACTGAGATTGTATCTCAAAATCATGCTGTTCAGGTGGTGATTTTGAATTTATCCTTTTCAAAGTCTAGCATGATCTCAGCAGTCCTTCCCCTGAGAACTGCTAAAAAAAACCCCTATGTATTAGCTGAAAGCAGTTTGTAATCACAGCTGTAAAATGATTTAAAACATTGATCTTGAGTTCAGTTTATTAGTTAATGGCTGTTGAGACCTTGCCAAAAATGAAGCATGGGAAAAGAGCAAAACTACTATTTATATGGTATCTGTGAAAATCCAAGGTTTCTGTTCTTAAGTCTAAACCTGTAGTTATTTATAAATCCCCTTAACCACAGAGGCTTCAAAACCAGAGTACAATATTAGAATATATGGTTTAAATTTTGTGTGATGCAGCTGTTATCAAGCAAGGTGATAAATTTTTTTTCCTTTTTTTTTTCCAAAAAGGAGTATTTACCTCAATTCTTCCATGCACTCACTTCTCCTCCCCCCCCTTCTCAGCAATTCAGCAGCTCCCTGTTAGTTGAGTGAAAAGGGATTTGCAGACCCGTAGCTTTACACAGGTGTGGCTCTTACGTCCAGATAGTGGCAAAGTGATTGCTATATATGTGTATTAATATGCTATATGTGTATATATATATAGCGTATATAGCATACCTACACAGGAAGATATTAGGGGCTGCAGTAGATGGTTAGCGCAATCTTTGAAAGCTGCCCTTTGCACTCTATTAAATAATGATTAAACCCAGTGTCTGTTTTCACACATTCAAGGTGGGTGCTCATAAATTGCTAAAGTGACTTGTAGATTTCATTCACATTAAGCCATTAAATTATTATAATTATTTTAATTTTAACATTTACCATGCTTCAAGATTAAACTGATTTTTTGGGGCGATGTTAGTGTCTTCTAGAGAGGTCTTTATGTAGCCATTACACTGAAATTTGATTTCACCAACATCTACCAGGACACCCAACGTTTAAGCAGTGCTTGAAAGTGCGTGCTTTATGTCCTAGACACAAATTTGATACAGTCTTGTGAGGTGTAACCCAGTGACTATGGCATGTAATTTTTCAGTAGCAGTAGAAAAGTAGCCTTGCACATGCACTTTAGTATGAGGAATGCTTTTAATGAAATAAACTACTTTAGAGTATCGTGTGAGAAGTCACAAAGCTTAGAGCTGCAGTAGGTCCTGAAGCCTCTTACAAAGGCACCTGAAAACTAAATGCCCTGTTTAATAACTGAAAGCACACTTGTCACATAAAATTTTGCTGTTTCTTGTTAGGCAGCATCCAGGTGTTTGGTCATGGTACAGGGGTGGCTGCATTTTAGCCACATTGCAAGTGTACAGAAGGGCATATGACAGCAGGCAAATGGTTTTCATTACTAAGTCTTGTGCCAGTGACCAGACATTGCTCCATTTTGTTGCCCAGTGGACAGAATACAAGGGCATTTGCAAGAGAGAATTAAACAATGGTGGGGTTTTGACACCGTTACCATAGGCCAGGTTGATCAGGTCCACAAGTCAGAGCATGGACTTGTTATTTAATTCCACTACAGTTTAAGTATTACCATGGAGTTTCAGTCCAAAGTTCAAAGCTGAGCAGAGAATCCAGCATTGGTTTGTCCCACAGGAGGTGTATGTGTGGTGTGTAAGAGCATCTGCATATGGGGAAAATGATAGGTAGGACATGAAATCATTCCAGTTTGGAAAAATCTCTTTATTTGTGTTTCTGAAGCATTGATATATTTTTCTGTGGAGCTACTGTTCATACAGAGAAATAATTAGAGAATTTTAAAGTTTAAGTGCAAAGTTATATTTAGTCCACTATTCATTTGCGTTTCAAGCAGGTGGAGGATGGTGTCATAACAAGAAAGTTAAAAACTCTGTCTTAGATGGCCTTTATATTCTCTGTCCTGTACAAATTGTCTGATTTCTAGTAAGGACAGAACTCCTGTTGCTGATTTCTACCTGCTTTCCCCTGCTTAGACCTTGTAGAAATGTATCTTTGAGATACTTACATCTCTATTTAGACCAACTGATGCTGTATTAGTGTTTTTAGTTGGTTTCATCTAAAGTTAATAAACTTTCTGTTAAGTACAGTGTGGCAGAATAGGACCTTTAGTTAGCAAAACTGGATGCAATTGCTGATTTTTTTTTTTCCCTAAAGTGCAACTAGAATGCTGAACTAGATAAAATGAGCTGTTGGAATGCAGAAATCTGTCAAATGTGAGAGAAAGTCTGGCTGGTAAGAAATCAATGGATTATCTGAAGTATTTGAATTAGTAGGTCAGTATTTCTGCTCAATGAACTGAATGATTATCGTTTAGTCATGCCTGCTATGAACTGTATGACTAACAATTTATTTGGGAAAATGAACTAGCTTAAATAGGCGCTAAATAGGCAAAGTAAAATACAGGACTTGAAATCTGGCGCACATCATACCTGGGGTGCCTGAAAACACTAGGATTTTTATATATTTGTAAATAGCGTTTAGTTCCTGGAAGAGTTATTTAAAAGGAAGGTCTCCAGGCACAGATGATTTATAGTAACTTTTAAAATGGCTGGACAGTCACATACCTAGCATGATTTCTTTAGTGTGGATGTCAAAAACATTAGTAATACAAAGCCAATGTAGTATATGAAACATGCCTTCTGTGTGGAGAAACTCAAAGTAGAGATAAAAGAATGGGTGTTTCTTTTTAGATTATATCTGAAAGACTAAGAAACTTTCAGTGAATTTTTAAGAAGGCAGAAAATTAGCCAGAATTCCTCCCGCACTTACCAGGAAAGTTTTTTGCAAATTCAAAGGCTGAAATTCTTACTCCATAGTATAAAATTTTTCTGGAACGATAATTAATATTTAGATAAATTCAGACACAGTTTTCAGATATGAGCACACGTATAACACATTTTTATAATTACTAATGTAGTAGCTCAGTTTTGCATGTGAATGGCTGTTACTGATTTGTACAGAAGTGTCAGTCGTTTTTTATTTTTGTTCCCAGAACTAAATAGGTATTTTTTACCAGTAATAGCGCAGCAATTGCTAAGAATTTGGTGGAAGAAAATGCCGACTCTAGCCATTCCCTAGCCAACACCCACTTTGACACAGATCCTTTATGCTTGCAAAACAATGTTATGATCGCATTTGTCTTTGTTTACTGGCATATGTTTACCCTAGGAAAGGCATGTTGGTGTAAAGTCAAAAGCCTCTGTATTTTAACACTTATTCTGCTGCTAACTCATTGAATGGCCATCCTGATTTAGTTACTATACCTCTCTGCTGCTGTTTCCCTGGGTGTAAAGGACTTGCTCTGGCTGGTTGTGAAGGACTGAGTGCCTCAACTGTCATATTGATTGATAAAAGTCATGTACTATCTGCACTGCTAGTGAAAGCAATGTAGAATACAAAAATGCTCAAAGCCCAGTAAAGAAATTATTTATGCAAAGACTTTTCACCATGTGGGCAAATATACTGCGTTTTTTTCTAAGCTTAAAAGGACTTCTTGCTGTTATTTAAGTTACTTAAGTACTACTTTTATTGTTAAGTATCCCGATGTTTTTCTACATAAAGATGATCATAGGCTACTCTTACGAAAAAAAAATCTCTTACCTGAACAATTCAGGTATCAATCATCCAGGAATGGGGGTATAGGGAATAGCTTGTAATACAGCAAAAATAAAATGTGAATATTCTGAAACACTTCTGATGATACTGATGGTTCAGAAAGTATTGGTAGGTACAGCTTTGAGCTTCACCTGATGGTTTCTGTGAGCCTGCCATTTAGATTAACTTTCTATTTTTTTAATTAATTGAGGGGAAAATTGTATATTAAGATATGAAGTATTTTTTGCAAGATATTACTGTGTTTTTGCAGTTTCTTCTGTATGTTCTAATATTAAATCATGGAACATAATTATTGTATGGAAATACATTATGTTGAGAACACAATTTGTTTTTTTGGCCATTGTACATATATACATAAAAGTGTGAATCATTTGTAATGCCTCATACATCTCTCCCTGTAGAAATATATTTTTAGTTCTTTTTTGCTGTATATATAAAAGTATGTAAACTTAGGAGGAAAATTGGAATGCAAACCTAAGGAAAAACAATCTTTTACGTAACAAGCTTCACTGAATTTTTACTTTTTCATAATATTGAATGTAGAATCCAAATACTGCTGGTTTACAGAAAGGAGCAAGTAAGTTTTAAATAGGTGGTGTCTTTGGTGGTTTTTTTGGCAGTGTGTAGTTCTTGTTTTGTTTTACATATGAAGAAACCAATTAATCTTCTGAAAAAAAAAAACGAACAAACAATCCCAAAAAAGCTGTAGGCCATTTAGATATTTAGATTTTTTTTGAGTTGTTTGAATTTTCTGCTCCACTGCGCTTTAATCTCATTTGTAATCCCTTGGGCCTCTTGATCAGTTCCTTAATGGCTTACATTTGTCTTACAACAAATACACCTTGGTATTTTTATTTCTGATGAGAAGCCGTATCTAATACATGAAAATGTGAATAAATATTAAGAAATCCCAGTGAGTTCCTTGCCACTATGGAGACTACTTCTAATTTGAGCCCTGGAAAAATCTTTCCAGAAAGAGACATGTAGTAGCAGTTTACCTTCCTGTGATTTCTTTCTTCTTTTCAATACTATTAATGTTCATGTGTTTTGCTGTCATGGCTT
The DNA here is from genome assembly GCF_034315485.1 of Pezoporus occidentalis. Taxonomy (NCBI): domain Eukaryota; kingdom Metazoa; phylum Chordata; class Aves; order Psittaciformes; family Psittacidae; genus Pezoporus; species Pezoporus occidentalis. The sequence continues at coordinate 20,985,414 of NW_026914940.1, read as the reverse complement.
CTTAGTAACTATGATTATTTAGCACTGTGATTTTTCTCAGCTTAACTCAGTTCTGATGTGTGAGAAGCTGTTTGGCAGATGATGTGATGTGGGAAGGAAAGCTTCAAATGACATCAAATGACAGGTGCATTTTGAGTACAGTCGTACAATGAGATGGTGGAGAGGCATGGCTTTTTGACAATGAACCTTGTTCAGTAGGAGCTCTCTGAGCTTTTGGGGATCCCTGAAAGTACAGGTTTGCCTGCAGCAGGATAACCTTTTCCGACCAGAAGGAAGCTGCTGCCCTCTTAATGCATGAAGTGTCTGAGGCACACAGAGGGCTGGGGGAAATGAGTCACCTTGTGCCAGAGGGATGAGACATGATAGATCTGCACCACATACACGTTAGGAGTAAGATACTAGCTCTCTATTTTGCTTCTCTTTAGTTCAGTGACTAGCGGTAAGGAGAGGAAGAGCTGAACGCATGGGGCCGGCTGTGAGTACAGGTTATCATTAGTCCTCAACCCAGTAGTGGAAAATATGTGGAAGATCTGTGGTCTTTTCTGCTTTGATCTATTTGAGGAAATGTCCATTTGCCACAAATCTTTACACATCAAAAGTTGTGGTTTTGCTTTTGTGTTCCTTAGGTCACTGAATATTAATAGCACAGAATAGCACCATTTTCCCCAAAGAGCTTATCTATTTTTAGAACTTCTAAATATTTTATGGATCAGACTTCTAAAGCAACCCGTTCCCAGTAGGCTAAAAAAATAAAAACCCACAAAAGAGGAAGAATATGTCTATATAAGAAAGGCACCTCTATCTAGAATTTTTGCCTGTAAGTCTTGCTTAGTGGCATCTCCTACAAAGACAGTTATGTTTATGATTAATTTTGCAGGATTGTCACTGGGAACTCCCACTATACTTTAACCATAAATTGTGAAATGAATTATGAAAGCTGCTACTTCTGATAGCTCAATTCTGATTGATCTTATCAGCCCTTTCTGAAAACTCAGATCATCACCAGTGTGTGTTCTGCAGTTGAGGGTGAGTGTGGCAGGCTCAGAGACTGGTTGAACTTGATGATCTTAAAGGTCTTTTCCAACCTAGTCGATGCTATGCTATGATTGAAATAATTGTGGTGTATCTTTTTACAAAAATAGGACTAGAAGATGTGAGTAGGAAAATTTTATGTTCCTGTACTCTGGTTTCCCTAAAAATTCCATTTGTACAACCTAAAGCAGTCCCCCCTCCATTGGTTTGTGTTTTTTTTGTTGTTGGTTCCCCCCCCCATCCATTTGTAAGTATTTCATACAATTCATATTTCATATCTAGCTATTGCTGACTGGCTCTGGGCTTCAACACAAGGCTGATTGCAGTGCCAGCAAATGTTCCTAAGGTTTTCAGTTAGGTAGTAGCCGAGTAGCATAATTATTTTAGGAGATTAACCTTCATAGTGAGACAGATGGAGCTGATCCAGCCTACATGTCTGCTATAGAGGACTAGCCAAACACATGCAATGGCCACACCAGAGTACTGCAGTCTCTTAGCAACTGTCATCTATTGATGGCCTTGCCTGATAGGGAATTAAGACATTGTTTTCTCTCAGCATCCCTTCAGAGAAAACTCTGGGACAGGAAAAAAATGAACAGAAGACTTCTTTTCAGGAGTTAATTCTGTGCTTGTTTCTTCTTTCCACTCTGAAACACTTCTTATTGCTTCTCTATTTTCCAGGATTTCTGGTTGAATGATTCCTTTTTGGTTTGCTGTTTTTTTGGTTTGGCCTTTTTGATCGAGTATAGTGTGTTACAAGGAAGGTGTTGTCTGTTGTGGGTGTTCTGTTTTGCAGGTTTGGATTACACATATATGGGGAGAAACAGGTGGTGCTTCAGCAGCTGATTTTGGTTTTCATTCACAGGTAGTTGTTTGTGGCATTAGAAAGTCCATTTCCCTAACTGAGAGAGAATTAGCAGAGTGCGTTTCCCAGCAAACAAAGCATAGGAGACTTGACTAAAATCTAGCTTTAGATCCCACTCACAAAGAATGCACTTCTTCAGTGATGTAGAATGCTGATATTCCCTGCTGGTTGTGCTGCATAGTTTTACACTGTATTTATCTGATCTTCCTGACCTGAAGCATTCCTGCCTTTGAAATTTCCAGAGTTCCAACCCTTACCCCACTTGTATTCTGGAGTTCTATGATGCAGTAACTCTTTTATATTAATATTTCTTGATACTCAAGCTGTTCCTCATTCTTACCTTGTAATATGTGTAGTGTACAGCCTGACTACACAGAGATGGTGGTGTGAACTGAAGTAGGGTGAGAAGTTAAAACAGAACAGCTATTCCTCACTGAATGTTTTTAATTTAATCCATTCATAATGTGGATGGAATACTCACTGCATGGTGTGAGTGTCCACGTGATAAAAAACTATGAAGTAACTACTCCACGCTGCTTCTCCATATGAATAGTTTACTTGTTTGTCTCCCCAGGACGGCCTACAACAGACAATCCTGAGATGTCATGTTTTACATTTTCATGATCCAGTTTTCATTCTTTATCTTCTAATAGAGCCATAATTGGAGCCAGCAGTATCTGCGAGGACTAATTATACTGCAGCCGTAAAAATTCTGTTTCACTCTTTTGGCCACCTCTCTCTGAATCTTTTGATTCCCCATCAGTTTAATAAAGTTAATACTTGTTCTTTTCAGGTCATTAAAAATACTATTTGTTAAAGGATTTTGTCTAAAATATTAATCAACTCTGGTCTTTTATGGCCTTGAGGAGAAAAAAGTCACAAAATTATTCCTCAAGTGGCATTACCATTGCATGCTCTTGGCAGAAATTCACCTCTCAGATGTTTAATTTAAAAACCTTTGCATGTTTCCTTGCACGACCAAAACTGACTGAAGACCCAGTGACGCATATCAAGGGGCATCTACTTTTGCTTATCTGAGTTCAGTTGGTAGCTTAATTTTATTTTGACAGTTTTTCTGTAGTTTGTATGCCACAGTTTTCTCCTAGCTGTATAACTGGGAGACAAATAGTCGCCTTTGTGCCGAGTTCAATTAGTTTAAAATGAAATCACGAAGACTTCATAATTTATTCCTGCAGTTTTGTCAGCTCAACAACATGTAGGCCAAAACTGGAAATGTTGAAGAATCTGACAATAATTTGGTGGGTATCCCAAAACATAAGAAAGAGGATATTCTGTAAGAGATGACAGGAGGAACTATGTACCATTCATAAAGTCTTGAATGAATGTGCTGTTGCTACTTGGTCTCCTCATTAGTCCACTTTTGTACTTCTACTATGCTTGTATTCAATTAAATGCTCTGTTACCAAAAATCTTCTCATCTTTATGTTACTAAATCACTAACAGTTTAAGGAAATTTCTCTTTTTACTAGAAAATATTTAATTTTGCTGAAATATGTCATACTTTAGTACCTTATGCTTGATGAAGAAAATGGTTTAATTTTTATGACTTTTTTTTTCTTTTTGAAGCATACTCAAGTTTTTAAGTGAACTTTTAAAAGAAAACTAATCAAAGGTTGCAATTTAATGTGGGCTGTCTTCCATTTCTTACAACAATTTTAGAAAACTAAAACGTTTTTTAGATTAAACTGGCAGCAGTGTATGTGAGTACTTCTTGTGTTGCTATTCTGTCACCAAATAGGTTATCACACTTTGAAAACTGTCTTAATTTGCTTAGGTCAAGAATTCTTCATAATATTTTCTTAGCAGTTTACATTAAAAAGTTTAAGCATTTCATTTCATTACGTTTCTCACTGGCCTCAACTGATACAGTTGTATTGCCAAGTTTAAAACTCATAATAGACACACTATTATTGCATCCATAGTGAGTTACATGGTGAGAGAAAATCTCTTTTAGAATTTAAGTAATCTTTTTCTTTGCTACAAGTAAGCATATTACTTAGTTATATATTCCGTCTGTAACTGAGATTTGATGTTTGCATTAGAATCTCGTCCTTTGTCACTTCCTGTGAAAACCATGCTGAACTCATCTGAAAGCTGCAGAAGTCCTGAAGAAAGAATGAAGGAATTTATTGGAATAGTGTGGAATGCAGTTAAGTGCCTTACACTTCAGGTAAGATGAAAAGGAAGTGAAAAAAACCCTATGTCTTTCTAAACTTTATGATTCTTTTTATGCATCCTAGCAGTTTTTATTAGAGGTTTTTTAAAGGAGCTCCCAAGTTTTATTGTCTTATTTCAGTAGTTTCAAAGTCTTAGAGAATGAAAAATAAAATACAGATTTTTTGTAAATTAAGCAAAGAATGCTTTGGTTTTAGAATATTAATTTTTGAAATAGATTTTATATCTAAGAGGGAAGATCCTTAAAAATTAAATGGAGAAAAAATGCTTATAATACTTTTCTATATTATAAACATACCTATACACCTTTCTATCCATTGGTAGATTTGCAGAATATAGTTGAGGAAAGTATGTATGATAAACACTTTCTTGGTATATATGATGTTATACAGTGATGTCTCAGCTGCTTACTTGTCTACCTTTTCATGAAGGACAAGTAGATGACCACTTGAAGTAAACCTTTTCGTCCCAGATTCTTCTAGATTGTGATCACTGATCAGTAAAAGCAAAGCAGTATATGCAGTATATATATGCATACTACATAAGAAGGGCCATGTTTGAAGTCCAGTGTTAAGACTGCAAGAACAAAAACTGGCAGGCTTTGAAATGCTAGGATTAAGATTCTGTGCTTCCAAGTATGAATGAAGTGCCTGCTTAGAAATTACCCTAACTTCAATTATTATAATTTGTGCCTCTTGAACGGTGCATTCTTTGAGATTGGTATATTATGGTACTCCAGTATATTGTAGCAAAACTGGTTTTGTCTTAAAATAAAATTTTAAAAATACAAAGACCCCTTAAATCTGACAGAAAGTAATCATTGAATCATCTGTTCCTTCCTACCAAGACATATATTTTCTTATATATGGTGTTGTCCCAGAACCTGTGTTTGTTTTATGCCCCTTTCATGCAGGAAGTACCTTGGGTTCACAATATTAGAAATTCTGAAAGTTTTAAGTTTTGCCTGAGCAAGAACTTCAGATTTGTGACTTGATTGCAAAACATTGAAGTTGAGAAGATGCTTTCTGTTAGCTGTTTAGTTTTCAGCCAGCTCTTTCACCATTATTTCATGAGTATTTTGTTTGTTTTCCTTTCTTTCTTAATGTTGTCAGCACTGGAGATTGAAATGGCTAGATAAGGGGAGTCCAGAGAGGTAACTTTTAAGCTGTTTGAAGAAAGCAGTTCATTTTTGTTATGTGTCTGGGTGGTACCTGTCACAGTCAGATTCCCTATCTAAATGAGGCTTACAGTTTGAGTCATAATAAAAATAATAATATCCTAATGAGGATGTTGAAGAGCTGGTCCTTTATAAATGGGAGAAATTGAATTTTTTTTTGAGGTACGCTTTTTTATGTGAGCAAACTGAATTTGTTTCAAAGAATGTTTAAGATACCAGCTAAAAATGAAGTTGGTCAGTTACCAAATACAAACAAGCAAACAAAAAAAGGTTGCACCCAAATTAGTGTCTGTTTTGTGGAGATAAAAGATGGTGACAGTGATAGGCACATGTTTTCTCAGTCATTTCTAAATGTATTTCTGTTCTTACATAGCATAAACTCATGGCTTAGAGTTAAAACAGTTAGTGTGGGCAGGGGATTTTTTGTATTAGATATTCTTTCCGGTGTGTTTGAGGTTCTAGATTTATTTGCTTTTTACAGCTATTTTTGGTAACATACTCATGTTTTCTATTTTCATCAGTATGAATATGAAATTACATTTTTAGTTTCTGTGTTGAAATTAAAAAGACCCTATGAGTTCATACAACAGCTTACACACTTCTGATATGTTTCGTCCTTATGCTTTGATCATACTGGGTAAAGTACTTGCCAGGGTCTTGCCAGAAGGACATTACATGTTACCAGTGAAAAGTTTCAGCAGACTCCAAGGAAACACTAAAGTCCCAGAACATGCTGCCAGACAAATACACAGTGCTCCTTCTTGGTGAAATATGAAGGATTTATAGATATGCTTGCTGTTCTTTTTATTATTCCTATCAGTCCTTGTGGCTATTTTATCTAAATACATTTTTTTCAAGACATAAATGCACATATATAGCTTTTTACTTTCAATACCAGCCTAAATGGGAAAGCTGAAATTTCTGCAAGGCAATGTATAGGTGATAAGATGATGAGAATTATGAGTCTCTTTTTCAAGTCAAGAGCAGTATATTTATTTATTAACCATAATACTCATTTTATTAAACACATAAATAGATTTTTATGTTAAGTTCATCCTGATTTTCTGTGTTTTTTTATAAGTTGGCATGAAAAAGGCAAATTTCTAGAATGTTTTGTCTGGTTATATGCTGAGCACATAGACTCTTAGTTTTTTTCTAAAGCTAGTTTCATGTTCCTGGATCTTTTATTAACATGATTGTAGAACAGAAAAGTCTTTAGTTGTCATCAGATAAAACAGAACTTCATAACTTAAAATCATCAAAGGATTATTCTTTTAGTGGAAGTTTGAGTAAGTAAATGTGTTTGGAACCAAAGTAACTGGAAAGTTTATTTTGGACCCAAAGCTGGTACTTGCTTAGCCTTAGCCCTGTCTTGCTCATGATGGAATATTGCATGAAAATGTTGTGCATTAGAGTTGTGGTTAGCTATTAGTATTTAAGTGAAAAGACTTTCATACTTAACTATAAGAAGTTATTTTTATTATTTAGTTGTTGTAGGATTTTATATGCAGCCTTGAAGTCTTTTTGGCAGTTGCACCCTGTAGAAGGGTAGTGCTCACTTTTCACGTGTTCTTCATCCTAATAGTTGCTAAAATTGTGGAGCAGTATAAACACAATTATTTTTAATTGGTTGTTAATGCTGAATTCCATTGAGAACAATGAAGGATCTGTATTAAAAGCAAATGAATTAATGAGTAATGTTGCAATGAACCCCAACTAAATGAGAGTGTAATTATTACATATAAAATTTAGCCAGATATTCCACATGCCTTTAAATATCCCAGAAATTATTTGAAAAAAAGAGTGTTTCCTGAAATTATTGAAAGTAATATTTTATTTAAAGCATAACTTGTACAAAATTTAGTCAGTGAAGCATTGATTGAAAGAACAGAAATTAAAGGATAGAGTTGACTAGAGTTCCTAGTCTTTGAACAGTACTCTTTATTCATGGGTCAGGAAGAGATTCTATGACTTGTAACTTAGCAGTTACAACTATCAGAAGTTATTCAGCAGTTAGGAGAGAGGATGATTTCTTAAGTTGTTTACTTACCACAAACTGACAAAGAAATCAATTTTTCTATTACTAATTTTTTTTTAATTAAAAAAATTAAAATCAAGCTTTCTTAGAAAATAATAGGAATACTGTGTAGAGCTAAGATACAATGTTTTAAGTGGTCAAACAAAATGCAGCTAATCCTCATTTATACTCATTTGTGTGGACAGGTAGTCTGCTCTCTCAGTTTTCTCACTCATGTGCTCTGCTTTCCATTTATGTAATTTGTACTTTTTGTCTAATTTCAAAACACAGATATCTGGTTTGCCTTTTTGAATTCTAACACACAGCTTGTGTCTGGCTCAAATGCAGATGGTCTTATTTGGTAGAGCTAATTTGGATGTCAGAGGCTGAGGGATGGTCTTACAGTAATGACCACACCAGAACCCCTATATGAGATGTGTAGTGGTGGTTCTTTTCAGTTTTGGGAGTCACTGGAGGATTACCTTCTTTACCTGAAACTCCCAGAAAAACATATTCACCTGTCTGCTGAGAGCATGTAATGTATTTATGCACAGAAGCGCCACTTCTGAGGAAACACCTTTATGTGAGTGTCACTTGTGGGTCATTTATAACGCCTTTGATTGGTCTGTAGCTACAAAATACGGGTTTGTGAAGGTATCACTATCGTGAAAGGCTGTGAAGACTCTTGTACAACCTGTCCCCCTTTGTTGCACTTGCACATAACTACGGCGTGTCACTTTTGTTTCACTCCCTCCTGCTCACCCTTCTCAGTTAGGAAGACCTGCAGTATATAATCATTGTTCTCTCTATTGAGCTGCATTCTCTTTTTATAGAATATGAATTAAAAATACTCCATTTATTCCAGTAACTTAATACTTTCATTTCTGTACAAAAGTCTTAAAGTCATGGCACTTTTTTAGGCTTATATATTAGTAAAAGCTGAGAGCAAATGCCTTGTGTAGCATTTTAAAAATAGAAGGGAAGATACTGCTTACTTCATTGGTTTATCATTAGTGTACGTTACTTAGCATGTATAGGCCTTGACATAATAGAAATGAAAATAGGGAGTGATTCTGTTTCAAGAATTTGTAATAATTCCTTCTCTTTAACACACGAATGTGTTCAGTATTGGCAAAAGAACATGTTGCTACCAAAACTGAAATAAGATCCTTGAAACAGAAAGGATGTTGCCATGGAAAAATGAAGTAACACTCAGTGCAGCTGTGAAGCATTAATGAATAGGATATTTTTTTAAAAGATCATTTGTGTTTGGTGTGGCTTGGAGGGTCCCAACCAGATGGTTTCCATGAGTAGGATCTGACCCCCAGCTTGAGGACTTCTTACTGGCAGATTACTTCATTTTCTTTCCCTTGGATTGTCAGATCCTTACATTAATGCAAGATTTACTGCTGCAGATTTATATTCAGTTACATAAATCAGTCACATTTTACATTAAATTCACAATTTTAGACACACCGTTTAACAGTTATTTAAAAAGTGTAAAAAGATTTATATGATAGCTTTAGTATATGCTATTGATGTAGTTTAATTTTAAGAATTTGGATTACATATATTTTAAAGCGCTTTCGGATTGGTGAAGCAATCTGTAGCGCACATTCTCACTTTTGTTCAACATATAGATCCATCATTTTAGGCGCACTCTTCCATTTCTTCACTGGCACTTGTTATTAAACAGATATCCAGATTCTGTCAGATAAATGTGCATGAATACCACTGAAATTGATAGTTGGGTGTCAGCAGAATCTGCCTCTGAGAAATTCAGCAGGTGCAGTTCAGTTTTGCACTTCTTGGGCCCTTGTGTGTCCAAGTTCACTATTTCTTATGTAATTATAATAACTGCATGACTTGCACTAAGATGTGCAATTCTTGGTGAGCATTGTATTGGCCTTAGAATCCTGCAATAATATGTTGCAAAATTCTGTTATTTGTATAAAAATTTAAATGAAGCACAAGTAAGCCAACCATATCTGTAAGCAAACCTGTAATATTATGTATGGAGGCCCTGATGCAGTCATGTAAACCCCACCAAAATTCATGGTTCAACTGCCATTAAGTTGTTTGAAAATGAATTGCAAAGTAGCTGCCTATGTAAACAGTAATTTTCATCAGGCATTTGAAGGAGTGAAACTGTTGTGATTCTACTTCAATATTCTTGATATGGCAAAGTAAAATACAACAAAAATGATCTAATGAATTTTCTTCAGTACAAAGATGTACTGAACTGTAAAATTAAGTGTAAAAACCCTACTGAGTATTGAGAACTCTTCTCAGGAGTACTCAGTAAAACATCTCCTGCAGATCCTGCTGCTGGTAATGTGATGAAGTACAGTATCTCTCCAAGGTGGTGGAATTTTTTGATTATTATTACCACATGGTTTGTGGCAGCATATAATGTAAATCCTCATGGGTACATATATATGGAGAATGGATGATTTGTTATAAACTGTTTATTCAGCAAATGCACAGATAGAACAGAAGTTTCACTGATCAGAAGTTCTCTTGTCATCTATTTATCATTATCCCACAATGGCTTGACCTGCAACCTATTACTAATAGACCAGAAAACGATCTAATGTGTCACTGTAAAAATCTTTGCAAATTGACACAATGACTAATTTACCATTTAAAAAAAATAAATCCAAATTTATTACATCTGTAACAATACACCGTTGCTTTTCATCCAGTATAAATAAAGTGCACCCTGCAACCTTGGATCAATAAACTACTTATCAAAGATGCAATTAACTTCATTTTACAACTCAAACAGTTCTAAAACTAGAAACAAACACAGACTTCATGTAACAATGTATTTGTTTTTGCAAAATTATATTTTTCTGTAGTGAATTCTTGTCAGTTTGTCTAAGCAAAAGGGCACAAAAATGTTCAAATAAAGATGAATATCTGTGTTCTCTTCACTAGGCTGGCAAAGTACTTACAGTGCTGGGGAATTCCATCTCTATTGCAAATCATTATTGCGGTCTTGGGGGACTGTTAGCCTTCAGGGGAGGGTAAGGAGTACAAACCTTGGTTATCAGCTTTAAGCTATGGTGTCTTCAATGATGTCAAATCAAAAGACACTGTTGCGTAAGTTTACAGCAAACAAATGTTCTTTTGTCACAGCTATAAATAACATCTTGTGTCCAACATTTCATACACTAGGTTTTTCCAAACATTGTGAAGACATGAACTGAATCATAGCTTGTACTTGCTTAATAAACCATTCAAGTGTGCAGGCTGTTAGGGCTATTTGATATCCAGGTGCAGAATATTACATGTACGAGCCAAGGAAGACTAACAGAGACTGCAGTTTACACTGTTTCCGAGTTAACAAGTCGTGATGAGTTGAATTCCTGCTTTGGGTTCACTTGGCCTTGCTAGAAGCTCACAAGGAGATGGCAGAATGTCAGAAATATTTCAGGGTAACAGCACTGCTTGAAAATAAAGAACAAAAAAGTGCAATTTCACATTGCACTTTTTCATTTGCACTACTTCTTTTTGCAATGAAAACGGGAGAAAAGCTATATAAACTTTGTGACCTTTATTCATTTCTCTCTTTCATAGAATCATAGAATGGTTAGGGTTGGAAAGAACCTTAAGATCATCTAGTTCCAACCCCCTAGGGATGCCTCACAGTAGACCATGACCCCCGCCCCGGACTCTGTCCAGCCTGGCCTTGAACACTGCCAGGGATGGAGCATTTACCAGTTCTTTGGGCAAACTGTTCCAGTGCCTCACCACCCTCACAGTAAAGACCTTCTTCCTTATATCTGATCTGAACTTCCCCTGTTTAAGTTTAAACCCGTTACCCCTTGTCCTATCACTACAGTCCCTAATGAAGAGTCCCTCTCCAGCATCCCTGTAGGCCCCCTCCAGATACTGGAAGGCTGCTATGAGGTCTGCACACAGCCTTCTCTTCTCCAGAGTGAATTGCCCCATTTTTTTCAGTCTTCATATAGGAGGTGCTCAAGCACCCTTATCATCTTTGTGTATGTATGCACCCATCCATTTGTTTTAAAGTCAGTTTATATTTTTCCTAGTTTACCTGATGGTCAGACTTTTTGTACATGCTCATTGCTTTTGACAATGTAAAGATGGAATTTTCGCTGAAATAAGTCTTAAAAGAAGTCTTTGTAGAAAGTAATAGCATATAAATTGTTGGGTAGTTTTAGAGGCTTAGCTGTTGCTAACAAAACTACAAAAAGAGAAGGCCTTTGTCAGCTTTATTGTGAGAACATTTTGTGACTCAGTTATGCTTCTTGTAAAAAGCTGGTGAAATGTAGACAGAGGTATGTTCTGTTTATATGATAACACCTTTCTGATCAAATTTACAGACCAAAATCACACTTCTTCCCTACCCTGCCATAATCATACTTTGCAAGTATACATTTTTTGCCATCATTTTATACCATCTTTCCTCTTAATTCAACTAAAAGCCAAGAGCGTTTTCAATGAACTGTGATAGATGAGTAACTTGAGGCTTTGTACCAAGATGAATACTCCGCACTGGGAGGAAAAAAATGGTGATCTGTTTCTTAGAAATTGTTCTTGGTTTTGTTTTTTCAGCTTGAAGTGCAATCTTGTTGTGTATTCCTTCCGAATGACAGCTTGCCTTCCCCAAGTACAATTGTATCGGGTGACATTCCTGGGACTGTGCGAAGCTGGTACCATGGGCAGACCAGTATGCCTGGCACACTTGTCATCTGCTTGCCCCAGATAAAGATTATGAGTGCTGGACACAAACACATGGAACCATTGCAGGAAATCCCATTTGTTGTGCTGAGACCAATCCTGGAAGAAGGTAGTGTGATAAATTCAAGTACACTTATTCTTTAATTTCCAGTTGTTAACTGTTATGAAAATTATCATCACTTTATTTTGAAAACTTCTGGTGCTATGCTGCTTTTTTAATATTATGTTATGTATTACTGATGGCTAGAATCATGACAGGGTTTGGTCCCCAGAGATAAGTGCGAAACATCATCAGAGAGCTAATTTTGTCATGTTTTATGTGTTTTTGAAGCCAAAAGAATTCAGAAGTGCAATCTTTACCTGCATTGGCTTTTGTCATTCAAGTTTCTGTGTACCTACAGTTGGTTTGACATGACAGAAGGAGGCAGTGAGTTGTGAATCCCGAGGGAGAACTGAGGCAGGTTAGGAAAACTTTATGGTTTATGGGTTTATGTTAATGCCATAATGCGTTAGATAGTGCCTCATAATTAAGTTAAAAATTTCATGGAAATGCCAGTTTTTGTGTTTTAACCCCAGTGGGCTGCTCAGCTCCATAGAATACCCACTCACTTGCTCCCCCCTTAGGTGAACGGGGAAGAATCAGAAGGGTAAAAGTGAGAAAACTGGTGGGTTGAGATAAAGACAATATAATAGGTAAAGCAAAAACCGCACATGCAAGCAAAGCAAAATAAGGAATTAATTCACTACTTCCTATCAGCAGCCAGGTGTTCAACCATTTGTGGGAAAGCAGCGACCTATCTCACGTAAGAGTTATTTGAGAAAGCAAATGCCGTAGCTCTGTCTTTCCCCTTCCTCCTGTTCCCAGCTTTTTTTTGCTAAGCATGGAATCATATACTATGGAACATCCCTTTGGTCAGTTGGGGTCAGCTGTCCCAGCTGTGTCCCCTCCCAACTTCTTGTGCACCCCCAGCCTACTTGCAGGTGGGGCAGTGTGAAAAGCAGAAAATACCTTAACGCTGTGCAAGCACTGCTCAGTAATGACTAAAACATCCCCATGTTATTAACAGTTTTCATTGCAAATACAAAACATAGCACCATACCAGCCACTATGAAGAAAATTAAGAGTATCTCAGCCCAAACCAGTACATTGGTGTACAGTTCGTTATTGTATTCTTGAACTATTATTATTTGGAAAGAATTGTTGTGGTTTTGTCATATTAGAGATGCTGCCAACTGAAAAGAAAAAAAAAAGAGAAAGGTATGTTTTTCCTAATAATTTTCAGTAGGAATGATCTAATTTGCTAATCAAAGTGAGAGATAAATGATAAATAAATTTAACCAAACTATTTTGTTTGCTTTAACCGATAATGTAATTTGAACCATTTATGAAAGGAAGGAGACAGTTGAATTTTGTTAAACCCAGATTTGAAGAAAAGATCCTAGTGAGGGAAAAGAATCCCCCTTGTTGGGATAAAGCCTATGGTAAGGAATTTATTTGTGTGTGGCTTTGTGTTCTGGGAATAATGCCAAACAGAAGTTCTCACAATCTTGATATTTTTGATTCTCTAATGGAGCTGTTGCCTTCTTCCATGCCAAAACTCCATCTTCAACAGAATGTTATTTTGTTTTCCAAAGCTTCTAAGTCACCTCCTTTGTTTGTTCCCATGTAGAGGTAAATAATTTTTATGGACTTTTATTGGGAGAGTCTCTCAGTTTGCATTCTATCTTTGACCAAGTCTTCAGGGATGTACCATCATTCTTAAGACATGTTACCATCTCTCTGAAATTATATTTATTCAACCTTGCTTTTCCTGGAAACTGTTTTTGGACTCAGTCCTTCTTTTATGAAGAAGACCTAAGTAAAAGGCTTGTTTACAAGGATGCATAGTTACTTTAAAGAAAGCTGTATGATCACTCATTTTTCTTATTGCATGAACAACTAAAAGCAGAGAAAGAGGGAGCATAGTTATACTGTCACTTGGAGATATTGGAGCCTACTCACAGGGACTTACTGACCTCGAGATGTCAACGTACTGTAAAAATAGCTTGTAAAATGTCCCACAATCGGGTTTTTCTATTTGCTTTCAGAGCCCTGATACGTTTCTTTTCTGAGGTAGTTGTAGTTTGTAGGTATACTTAAAAGAACATTTTAAGTACAGTACTTTGATTCAGAAACCTAACAGCTCAGTTGTACTAAGTAACATATGAACAGAAATGGGTTTATCTATTTAAGGCATGAAATATGCTGTTGAACTTCTGTTGAATAGCAAATACACTAAGTTCATAAAGGTATTAAATTACACTAAGTATTATCTTTATAATTCAAATAAATCAGATTATAGATACATGAGGCAATATTCACTGAAAATATTAAAATAGAATTGCAGAATTGTAGAGCAGCCCAGGTTGGAAGGGGCCTTGAATGATCATCTGGTCCAAACTTTCATGTCAAGAGAAGCCTAGATGAGATTGATTATAACCAGCAGCCTGTTCAGTCACTTCTTAAAACCCTCCATATCCCTGTGGAGGTTGTTCCAGTGAATGGTTGTTCTTACTGTAAAAAACTTAATTCTTATATCAACATGAATCCTTCTCTTGTGCAGCTTGTACCTGTTGCCCCTTTTCTACCTCATTTTCTTCTTCTTGTGGAAAGGGGGACCTCTGTCCTATTTGTAGCGGCCCTTTGAGTAAACTAGTTACTAAGAAGAGATTGAATACTTAGAAATTCAGTCCAAGCAGAACTGAAATGTTTAGAGAACCATTTAAGGTGAGTTGTCACTTTCTGTGCACACTATGTCCCACTTCAAACACTTGACAATCATCTCTATATTCTCGAAGTTCCAACCTGTAGTGATAGTTAGTAACTTTACAGTTTGACAAAATATGCTGTTATGATCAGGACTTCTGGACTTCTGAGTTGTCTTCCAAAAGGTGAAAATGTTGTAATAGGAAAATAAATCAAAGACATGATAGTGGTAACTTTTATGAATTCGCCTTTGTGAAGATCTGTGGTTGCATCAGATACAGTAAGAAACAGATAATTAGGTAAGACACAGTAACACACATTTAGAAACCGGTATTCAGAATACCTTAAAATTGTTGTTGATATTGATACCTATCGTATTCACATTCTCATATGGGTAACAGGAAACTGACAATCATGTAAATCACTGTACTCCAAACATATAAATCTGAGAGGTGGCTTTTGTTTGTGAAATATGACAAGTTACATAACCTCACAGATTTTTGTAGCATATGTTTAAACTCAGTAAGTTCTGCCTTGTAGGGAAATAGAAAATTAGGGCTTCTAATACTAGTGTGTGAAGAAATCATGATGAAATGTATTGGACATAAGCTACTCCAATATAATAAAAGCATATAGATTTCAACCTGCAAAAAATGGCTGCTGAATGTTTAAAGTAGAACAGCAGCACACTGGCATTCTTAGAAGTTATTGTCTTGCATTGTATTTAAAAAAAAAGTGCAACTTTAACTAACAGCTGAAACATAATTTCTGTAAACTTTAAGATGAATATTTGACATTCAAATAGTGTGCTATTTCATATAATCATAAATTGGTTTGCATTGGAAGGGACCTTAAAGGTCATCTAGTTCCAACTTCCCTGCCATGGACAGCTTCCACTAGACCAGGTTGTTCAAAGTCCCATCCAATCTGGCCTTGAGCATTGCTAGGGATGGGGCAAACCTGTACCTGTGTCTCACCACCCTCATAGTAAAACTTCTTCCAAATGTTTAATCTAAACCTAAATTCTTTCAGTTTATTTCAGTTTATATTCAATGTCATTATCTGTAAAACTTGGTAATTATGGCATTTAACTTACTTATTATGGTTAATGACCTTATAAAATCAGTAGTCACATTTTAATGACATTCATCAGTATCTGAATAGCAATGAAGTTCTGCATGAACAAGTTGTTAATGTTGAGTTCAGCTGTTGGAGGTCTCTAGCTGGATTTAAGTTAGAAAAGCCTGTGGGTTTGTGCTTACATTTGAAGTCTTGAACTAAATCTCATCTGCTGAATGTGAGCTCTGGACTTAAGCCCTTAGGGGTTTTGACTGGGTGCACCTAGGATTTTGCAGCTGTACAACTGCTTCCCTGTTGCATGACTGGAAGTTCTAAAGTGACCTAACATGTAATGACTGCAATATTTTTTTTTAAAAGAACATTGTATGTTGCATGGTAACGTGGGCATGTTGGAAATCCATGTAAAATGCCACAGTGTGGGTGCGGAAAGGCAAATGAAGACAGAGTTGTCAAGATGCTTTTTGAAGATTGCAGAGGATACCTTTAGGAAGTCTGGGAATAGATCCCAGATTGTATGCATGATAAAGCTTTTGTGATCTCTCTCCTACCATTACTGATTTGAAACAAATGCGATTTCTCTTTTTGCACAAGTGTCAACATTGTATACACAACATTGTGTGCATCTGCCACTTCTGCAGCCTGGTTTTTAAAGCAGAGAAGTGTCATATAAAAGTGAGAGCAAATATGTAACTGTTATTAGTAAAGTACATTTATGAGTATTATATGTCATGCATTTGAAAAGGCTTATAATGGGCATTACTCTAGCTAAGAAAGTGCATCAAATAACTACCAGAGAAAGTGCTTTCACATAGCAAAAATTTGTTATTATATATCATATAATCATAGAATGGTTAGGGTTGGGAGGGAAATTAAAGGTCAAATACTTATTTATATCTTGCAAAAATAACTCAAACACTCTGTAGGAAGGGAGTCTTCTTGAACTGTTGGAAATAGCAGGTAAATGATGAATGCCAGTTCTTTGCAAGTTGTCTGATGACAGGGTCAGTCAGCTGCCAAAGATCTGAAAGTGGTATTTATATATTTAAGAAGTTATCAAAGCACTTGAAACATCTTAATGAACACTTTTTTTTTTTTTTAATCAGTAATGATGCTTGAAAAATTTAAAAATACTGATCTATGAGAGTGGTAGATCAGGAATTACAGAATCATGGAATAGTTAGGGTTGGAAAGGACCTTAAGATCATCTAGTTCCAAGCCCCCTGCCATGGGCAGGGACACCTCCCACTAAACCATATCACCCAAGGCTCTGTCTAAGGCAGCCTTCAACACCGCCAGGGATGGAGCATTCACAACTTCCCTGGGCAACCCATTCCAGTGCCTCACCACCCTTACAGTAAAGAACTTCCTCCTTATATCCAATCTAAACTTCCCCTATTTAAGTTTTAACCTGTTACCCCTTGTGCTATCACTACAGTCCCTAATGAAGAGTCCCTCCCCAGCATCCCTATAGGCCCCCTTCAGATACTGGAAGGTTGCTATGAGGTCTCCACGCAGCCTTCTCTTCTCCAGGCTGAACAGCCCCAACTTTCTCAGCCTGTCTTCATACGGGAGGTGCTCCAGTCCCCTGATCATCCTCGTGGTCCTGCTCTGGACTTGTTCCAACAGTTCCATGTCCTTTTTATGTTGAGGACACCAGAACTGCACACAATACTCCAAGTGAGGTCTCACGAGAGCAGAGTAGAGGGGCAGGATCACCTCCTTTGACCTGCTGGTCACGCTCCTTTTGATGCAGCCCAGGATACGGTTGGCTTTCTGGGCTGCAAGCGCACACTGCTGGTTGGTTTTGGTTTTTTGGTTGTTGTTTTTTTTTTTTTTTAATGAATAAAAGGAAACACAGTTTCAACCACAAAATAAGGGTTTATCGGATGATTAGTTCCAGTATATTTTTAGAATGGTCACATAGTTTATATGGAAGTGAAGAAGAGGTAATTGATGACATTAGGGGGAATTTTGTAGTTCTAAATTTGCCGTATCTTTACTACAGTGATTGTACTGTGGTTTACGCACATTGATAAAATTTGATTGGTGTTTTCCTTTTAAGGTAGATAATGAATGTAGCGCAGTAGAATTAACATTTGGTATTTTCCTTGGAGACTCTTTCTTTCTAATCCATGAAATAGAAACAATGTAAATTTACTGTGGCGGTCACAGAAAAAAAGAAAACCAACAAAGTTCATGCGTGGTAATTAGAAACATGTCATTAGAGTTGACTTCACATTTGAATTTTTTCCATCTATTATAATTAGTATTTTGTACTTCTTGGCTGACTGAACTTGGACAAAATACAGCTCACTAGCTACTTTAAAATTTCTAATCTGAACCCTTTCCAAAATATTTTCAAGTTAATTTGGTTGAGCTGAATTTTCAGTATGTAATAGCTTCAAAATAAACTACTGAAGTTTTTAGTTTCTTAGAATGAGACACACGGACTCTTCTGGTATATGCTCTTGACCATGTACATTTATTGCAGTGCCACCTGAGGAAGAAACAATAAAACTCTTACTAAAATAATACAGTAAAAAGAGTTTGGATCCAGTTTTATTTTAATCTCAAAACCTTTCTAAAGTTTCTTTTAAATAATCACTGTTAACAATTTGTGCCATTTCTTGGTATTGTCGTTTCTCAGCAGGACAGTGTTGACTGTAGGCCACACCAGGCAGCTAACAACTCTCCATACACCTTTTAAATATACTGGTTAGTATTCTTTGTTGCCCTGTGAGACTCCAGAAGCCCATCCCATTTTATTTGTCTGTCATCTTCTGTTCTGATTCTCAAGACTGGCTCCCATGCTTTGGGTATTAGATTAATTTTGAATCTTCTTACCCATGGCTCCAGGCCCAAATCTTGAACAATAAAACCTCATGCTAAATAATCTTCTGAATTTTGATTTAGGAAGGAGAACTTCTCTCCTTCTCTTTCTCCAAGTGACTGTACTTTGTACAAAGATGAAGACTGTTTTAGCCCAGGCTGAGATTTGTGGATGCTCACCAGCCTACTCTTGGATCTGAGACTACATTCCACCGTTCTGATGTTACTTTGAATTGGGGCAGGAAATTTCTCTTGGTGGTTAGAAAATTCACATGCTGGGCAGAGGCTCTCTGTCATTTTAAGTGGAGACCAAAAAGGACCAAATTCCTCAGCAGAAAATCTGATAAATGGAATTATGAAATTTTCCTTAGAGGAAAAAAAATACCACCAAAAAACAAACAAGCCCAAAACCTGAAATAATTGTTATGCAAAAAAAGTTTCAGGTGAAAGGAGAATTACTCACGTATCTGTCACTATCTCATATTCCTCACTTCTGCTGAGCATGTTTTGAGTTTTAGTTCAGTGTCTCTTGTAGAGCCTCTCTGTGACCCATTTATCATATGTGGGATTGTATTGATTTTATGTGGCAAGGTTTTGGTAGTGGGGAGGACTGCAAGTGGAGAAGATACCCACCTGCAGCCTGTGAAGCTTTTCATCATATTTTTCTCTTCTCTATCCAGTTGAGGAGGGGAGTGATCAAGCAGCTTTGGTGGGTACCTGCCATCATGTTTCCATAGTCTGTGGAAGATATTCCCTCACTAAAAAGAATTCCTGGTGGTCTTTTCAAGATTTACCCAGATACTTCTCTCTGTGATCCTGCTTTTGAAACTCCCATTTACTGACAATCTAAAGAAAACTGTACCAAAGTTTCAGGCTTTTTGTAATTCAGCTGGACACTGCCAATTCTTTCACAAATTATTCTTGATAATAATTCATGGTAAACTGCCAGGCACTTCTGTGGGTAGGGTCCCTCCTACATGTAAGAAACAAAATGCTCATGTATGTCTGCAGTAATTTGTTTTTACAAAATCCATCACCATTCTGTTCCTAGGAAGTTAAGTGGAAGCAGTAGAAAGAGCTGTACTTTGATCAAGGTCTTGTTTACCTGAGCAGGGCATTGGGATAGGCTTTACTCTGGCACCACTCTCTTTGGATGCAAGCTGTGAATTTGTGGAAGAAATTTTTTAGTGATAAAACCTATAAAAACACATGTATGTAATGGAAGGAACTGCCTCTGCTGTCTGTATGCTGAAATAAGTGGGGAGTGGTTTCTGGATGTTCTTCAGTTTGAGGAAAATGGTATAATGCCAAAAGACTTCTTTAAAGACTATGTTGTACATGTTTTGTATATGTACATGTCTTGGGCTTAAAATTACCAATGGATTTCAATTTTTAGAAAGTTGTAAGAAATTTGTTGCTATTGCTTAGACTTTGAGGTATAAAATGGAATTGATGGTTGAATTACATTTGTGAGAGATTGAGATCAATTTAATGATTGTTGATTTTTCTGACTTCTAAGGGGTTTTAGGGTAATCCTTTTAATGAGTTTTGAGAAAATGATAGCATAGTTTTTTATTATGCAATTATTTAACTGTTTCTCCTTCTTTTTAATCATTAGGTGATGCTTTTCCATGGACTATTAGTCTGCATCATTTCAGTATATATACTCTTCTTGGGCAACAGATGACACTTAATTTAGTGGAACCAATGGGCTGTACTTCTACTTTAGCTGTCACTTCACAGAAACTGCTTGCTTCGGGGCCAGAATCCAGACACTCATTTGTTGTCTGCCTCCATGTCGACCTTGAGTCCCTTGAAATAAAATGCTCCAACCCCCAGGTTCGTACATCTAATTGATTTATGAAAGGAAATTAAAAATAACTTGATTTAAGTACAATTGTTATGCATTTTGTGGAAGAAGTTCTATCTTAGTTTTTTTTTAAAATCCATCAAGATCAAGGTGCTTAGATTAAGATTTGCTTTGAAGCTCTCTCAAGTTTTGTAATTTAAACTCTTCTCAAAATGTAATAGCTATAGTATAAATGCATCTTCTGGCTGATGGAGTGAAATGAATTGCAGATGTACCATTAAATGCTGTTCTGCTGTCACTGTGGATTCATACATTGAAGTGGTTTAATGTTATTTTTTACCACATTTTCAGAGAACTAACATTTCTTTGAGCATAAAATGTTTTTTAGGCAGACAATGGTATAAAAAAAGATGAATGTATGTAAACAAAAGTTATGACCTCAGTTATGTTTATTAAAAGGCAGAGATGTTGCTAGATTTTCAGAAGGTGCACCCTGTATTTTACTGACTTGGATCAAGTTTGCTGTAGTTCCAAATAGAGTAGGATTTCTATGCAAAATTTTGAGTAATCTTTACTACAACTCAAAGCACATTCCTGACAGTTGCAATGTTTCCAGCAGTGCTGAAGAGAACACTCTTCTTGGGAACTGCAAATCTTTTGAGGTCTGAGTAGGGGTCTGCATTCGTATGCTGTCTGCTCTGAAGTTCTAGTCATAGTAAAGATCTTTCAAAGGACCTTATGGACAAAATGAACTGTTCATTGTTTCACTTAATAGAAGGAAAGGGAAAGAACACAAACTATTATAGTTTTGATCTGATTGACAGCACATCACATTTGTAAAGATTTATGAACCTGTGGCCTAGTCTGGGAATACTAAAGCTAAGGTGGCTGGTGGAATTTTAATGTTATGCCTTGTGTGTACTCATTACAATATGTTTCTCAGTCACATGCAGTTTTTCCCTTGCCTCATTCCACGTTCTATGAATGAAACAAGTGATTTAAACTATGTATTTATTTTACCCTTAATATGGGATCTCCCTCCCTGTTCACTACTTTCCACACAAGTTATTTCTGACTCATTTGCTTTATGCCATTGTCTTCTACACCAGGTAGGCTCCACTCAGTAGGAAGAATGGTAGAGTGAGACTCCTCACTGGACATACCAAATTAAAATTGAGCAGCCTCAACAAGATCTACTCAGAATGTGAAGCTGTATGAGAGATATGTTTGCACACATAAAGGGTTGTTACTGTGTTAAAAATGTATAGGGCAAAATTATGGTTTTTTCTGACAATTTGCATTTAAAGATATATATTTATATTTAAAGTACATTTATTTTGTAACTTTGTGGTATTTTCATTACATGCAATGAATAATTTCACAGCCTTCGTAAACCTGCCTTGTTATGTATTAATTTTCATAGAGCTGTCAAGATTAATCTTGATACCACAGCTATTTAGAGAATTGGTAAACATTTTGTAGAAAAACAGCTTGCTACATTTGATCAATACACTCTCAGTGAAATTCCAGCAAACTGGCTGATCAACTCTGATTTTTTTTTAAATCTCCAAAAGGATTACTCATGGCTAATATACATAATACATCAATAGTATTAACTTATAAATGGAAGTCTTATCTAAATTTAAGGTGCAAATTAAAAGGAAAAATGGAGCAAGTAAAATACATTTTCAAGCTTCTAAGTGTGATCATATAATTCATTTTGCAAACTATGGAAAAATATTTGTACTAGAAGTTTAAATTGTAAGTTCTGTGTAGATCATATTACGGGTATAGTGATACGTTACAGTGAAGTTGTATGGTAGAATATCAGAACATATATTGTTGTCTTGAAGGATATTCTTTCCTCTGTACACTGTAGTATTACTCATTTACTGCAGTATTATGGTGACCAAAAGGGTGAGGACAAATTATTGGCATTTAGCAAAGGTTCTTGAATTGCCCTTTCTGCCTTGTATCTGCCTTGCTTGTTCTTTCTTCTTTACACATGCAAAAGGGGAAAAAACCTAACTGTCCTAACTAACCTAACCTAACCTAACCTAACCTAACCTAACCTAACCTAACTAATCAGCTGTCTTTAACTAGATGTTCAAGAACAGCATATGGAAAATACAATTGCATAAACAGCATTTGATAGTTACAATTTCGTAATAGAGTATGAAATTTGATTCTTTAGAATGATGGACTGTGTTTTGTCCATAGATGACAGCCTTAAAGTAGGTGATACTTAGTGAATTTGTTAAATGGCAACAAAGGTGAAGTATTTTTACTATATGACTATTATGATTTAATAGGAAACCATGTTCTGAGGATTGTTAAAGTCAAGAGATATTTCCAGTGTGCAAAATTGCCAGGATATTGTCTTTTGGTATAATTTTCAATTTTGTAGTAATGTGTTATTTTTTAAGTGTAAAATGCTGTAACATACTGAACTTCACAGATTTTTGCCAAGTAGTCAGTGGGGTCTTACTGAGTTATGTGTGGTTTTGCTAGGCAGGGAGTAGAAGCAGCCTGAGAGGGAAACTTTTCTTAACAAATACTGGCAGAGTTATTCCTATTTTTGTCATACCATTTTTCTTCTTTTGAATAGAGAGTACTAAAAATAATTATTATATATTAACTGTTATGCTCAGAAATACTTATAAAGGCAAGAGGCCTTACACTTAACGTTAGCTTTTCTAATAAAATCAGAAATGGATTTTCAAAATACTGAGACTAATCACTTGAAAAACTTCAGCCAACAGGAGAAGTAGAAATCCTTCCATTTTTACATTTAACATGTAACAACCAATGGAGTAAAATTAAGTGGATTAAATGTAATCCAAGATATAACTTTAGCTAATTATCTGAAGTTTTAAAACTTTATTAGCATGCAGGCTTGCGCCTTCTTTTTTTGTTTTCAAGAGGTTTTGGTGTGAGGAGTTTTAGGTTTTTTTACTTTTTAACGTATCTCCATGAAAATTATCAAAGTGTGCCGTTTTTAATTGGTGAACTTGTTTTGCCTCTGGTTTCAGAGCAGGGTGAAGTATTAGTGTCATACTACTTGGTGTGTGGTTGCTGGCAATATTTGGAGAGCTGACACTGCTGTCTAAAATAGGCACTGCTTTGGAGTGGCTGCAAAGATTCTAACCTGAGCAATTTTAAAAGATAACATAAGTAATTATTTAATTGCTATGACTGTTGCAACCTCACTAAGAATTTAAACTCTTAAGTGTTGGATTACCCGACGACAAACCTCTTTACCTTGTGTATGTGTATGTATATAGACACACAAGCTCCTTCTTTTGTGTTGTTTTGTGCCTTTGAGAACAGTAGCATAATTAAATTTCTGGAAGCCCTGCTTCATGAAGACAAGTATAGCTGAAATTATCCTTTGGTTTCTTGACCAAAAACATTTGGGGGAGGGGGAGGAGGAGAGAGGGGTTGCAAACATGTATGATTTGGATATGTGCCTGTGTCCTATTAATTTTCTAGAGACTCTTTTGCCAGCAAAGTGTCAACACCAGTTAATGTTATATTACTCAGTCAATCGGATGGACATTATTAGTTGATCTTCCAGTGTTACATGGAAAAGACTAAGGAAAACTTAGAAATTTGCAATTAGTAATTTAAAGGTTACCAGTGCATATCAGAGTGCTGCAGACACAAAATATTTTAAAGGTTAACTAAAAAGAACTTTGGGCCACAGCCACTTATTGTTTCTCTGTACATTGCTCTGTGTACAAAGACAAAAAGTGCACAAAAAAGTTTATGTCCTTTAAGGAAAAGTTCTGTCAAAAGGGTGTATGACCTGCTCATTGTAAGCCTTGAAACTTCAAAAGGAAATCCAAGATGAATTAAGAAGGTTTTTATAAAATTCCAGCACTGTATCTCTGAAGAAAGAACTGTAGCGTGTACTTGGAGACTTCATCACACATTCTCACGCACAAAATCAAGTACTGTTTTGTATCAAATGTAGATTGACAACAGTGTTTTTCTGCATCTGTTCTGCCCACATAAGAAGCCAGCTTCATAGAGTAGATATGTCCTGAGGCTTAAAGTTCTTATAAATATGAGAATTTCCATTTTTTATAATGGCAAGTTGGGTATGGTATCCAGCTGTGGATCTGCTTATATATTGTTTGCAGTTTTCTCTGAGCTTGTTTTATACAGTATATTGCAGTGTGTTGTCATACAAAATCTGTGATTAATGCTTATTTACAAAAACTTGTGTAAATATCTTAGATCTGAGTCAAACAATGTACAAGTTAAACAGTGTGTTTCTGAATATAGGAATGACATATGCCAGGAGACAATTGAGTTTGATAGTGGATATTCTTCCAAAAATGGAACAGTTTCATATGCTGTGTGCGATCATTATTTTAATAGTATTTAAATGCATAATTCTTGCATTGTTAGTATATCATACTGTTCTAATATTTTCCTTTTTTCTGAGGCAGTACCTATACATATGAAATGTACTATAAATTACCTTTGTTGACTTGTCAAAATAGATATTAGTAAATTTTTACAAGACCATGTTATTGGTTATGGTTTTGAGCTACATACCGTATGTTTAGAGAAAAAACAGATTATTTTTATCACAGTCATTATACTGTAACTGATGTTAATTATTTTAGTTGCAATGTAGCTGCTTATCAGAACACCATAAATGGTGAGAAGTTCATTTTTGCTGCATTCTCAGTCTCTGTGGAGGACTTTTATTTTTCTTCACCCCTTTAAGGAAAGCTTCATCTTAGAAAAGGTTGGTGGTTTTTTTTCTTTTCTTTTAGGTGCAACTTCTGTATGAACTGGCTGAGATCACAACTAAAGTTTGGAATAAAATTCAGAGGAAAGGAATTCTCTATCAATCATCTGTGTATACTGAAACCATGACAGGACCTGCTCCTCCTAGCTCTCCAGTTAAAAGTAGTGTTGGTACCGCTCCACCAGATACCAGCACGTACAGCCCATCAGCTGATATTGGGACCACTACAGAGGTAGGCTTTCATTAAAAAATGGAAGAATTTGGATATGCATCTTCAAATGCAAGCAAGATTGGCCCCTTGGTTTTACGTATTTCTGCTTCTCTAATTTACAGCAATGCATAAGTGCCTGGAGAAATCTGGTACCTGATCTTAATCTCTGTGTGTGCCTAAGACTGTAAAACACTTTTTTGAGGCATGGGAAGGTGTTCTGCTTCTCTGACATGCCAAGGAAAGAAGGCTGATTCTTTTTTCAACATCAGTACAGTGTTAAACTTTATCCCTGAGTATCGTGAGCTGTGAGTCACCAGGTAGATGATACATAGTGGAATATGTGCATCATAGGAGACTGTGCAACTGAACAGGCCTAGTATTTGTGATTTTCTTAGTACCCGTCAGGCTTACTCGTTAGAACAATGAGTTGGCCTTGTTTGTGCTCCAAGAGAGAGACAAAAATGTGTAAGATGAATTGAGTTTGTATCAGTGTTGTGTAGTACATTCGCAGTGCTTCATTCTTAATATGAAGCTATTAAAATGCAGGGAGACTGCTCTGAGAGACTGGGCTTCATTTTTAGGATAAACATAGCAATTTTGGGGGCACCTCATAGAACACTTCTGGAAGACAGGCAAATACACAGCAGTTTGAACACTGATTGCAGTTTCATATTCAACAACATTTGGCCAGGATTGCTTTCACCCTGTTTATGGTTTATATTAATTCCTGGGTTTGGAGAAAATTAAATGCTGATTGCTAATGCTTACTTTTTATATGCATCACACACACACACACAGAGGGGTAACTGTCATTAAAAGGTATTTGAGCTAGAGTTTCAGTTCTTAAGTTGTTTCATTAAAATGTTTCTAGGTTATGTAGATAACATTGGGCTTGATGTGTTCTATGTGTATGTGATCTCCATTCTGAAAAATTTTACCATGGATACAGAATTGAAGGTAAGCAATAATAGTTAGAAAACAATATGGTCACAAAAATAGTGGTTTTCCACCTACTCACATCAAATCCCTTTTTCATTAATTCAGAAACCACCAGTTTTATAAATAACAATTTGGTTTTGACCCTCTATATAGACAGCACTATTTGGAGTACGTGCTGTACTTGGAGCATTATTTGAAAGTGATTCAGTAATTGTTTTAATCCATATGTTACCAAGACTATTTTGGTAATATAGCTCCAAGTTTAGCATTCATATCCTACCCCTTTGCAAAAACCATTTATTTAATTTTCTTCCCATTCTCAACAAATGTTCTGCACTGGCTATCTAACTTTTCTCCTGCTCTAAAGGAAGTTTGGTGAATTAGCCATCAAAGGGCAATGTTGGAATTTGCGTTCGGTCTTCTCCACTGTAAAACTAACACCATAATTTCAATTTTCTTCAAATAGAAAGTTATATTAAGACACGTGGAATTAATATGGGATCTTTTTTTCTCAATAGGAGGCTTAGAGTTGACATAGCACTTCACGACTGAGATTTGAAAATTGTTTGAAGGAAATGTATCATTGTGCTTAGACAGGATAAATAAATTTAAAAATTGACCATGGTCTGAGGATATTATTAAAGACATGGGAGAAGGAAGAAAGGTACAAGCAGGAGAAAATGTTTGCATGAAGCCATAGTTCATATGACTGAAAGACTGAGGAATAGAACTCCTATCCATCATCACCATTCAGAGCTCTCAGCCTAAAGTGTTCTGTCTGTGGTTAGGAAGGCAGTCGAGAAGGAAGAGCCAGCACAAGGGATATATAAGTGCACAGACAGAAAAGCATAATGAGGCAGGTGTAAATTGCTTAATGGAGACAGTGAGGTAGGAGAATGTATGCATGGACAGCTATTTGAGATTGTGAGAAGTTCTGTCAGGAACTGAAAATAAGGATTAAAAGGGTAATTTTTATATTGTCAGGAAAAGATTCACAGGGTTGTTGAAGTAGGAAGCTAGTATTTTTGGCTTGGCAGCTGAGAAAAATTTTTATTCCATTTCTGGTTAACTGGATGGTAATATTAGTTGTATTGAGGTGATTAAAATAAAAACAATATGTAGGGTGCACAAGGGCTTTAATTAACAGTATAAAAAATAAAGGAGAAATACGAAGGTTTTGAATTACCGTGACTGAAAAAAACCCCACACTTGGAGAGATTCATTGTCATGGGGAGTCAAGCCAGAGTTTAGATTCCTGTAAGATTACTAGCTAAAAAATGCTGCATTTGAATTTATGGGTACTATCCTATTTATGAATTTGTGAGTCAATGTTTACACTTTAAGACCACCTTTGATGTCGGTCTTGAAAAAGCTTATTGGTACTGTATGGTGAAAAAGAATGTTTATCCAGTGGAGGATTCATCTAAATGATTTGATTGTTACAGGACATCCAATGTTGTCTTGACCAAGTGCTTTCTTATTATTAAAGACAGGTTTAAAACAAAACAAATTTAAAAAAAATATTATCCCTTCAGTCTTAGAACTAATTTTATGTCAAGGCACCAGTTTGAGTGAGGTGAGTCACCTAGTTGGATGACCAAGGTTAATACGTGGTGGTGCATGGAAGCAGAGGATGACTGTAAAAAGGCATGCTTTCAGTGAGCACTAGAGGGGAAAGAAGGCGAAGCCAAATGAGAAGAATGGAGCAGCATTCTACCATTTTCCTGGGTCTCATTTATCACTTTCTGTGGTTTTGCTGCTAGTTGGAACTAGACCACTCCTTTCCCTTCTCACAGACTCTGAATTCCGTCAAGGGAGCAATAAAAGCAGATGAGGCAGTTATAGAGCAGGCACTTACTGGCCAAGAGACCTAACACCAACAAAACCTTGGTTGATTGCTGTCTTGATACTGACAAGTCTGAAAACAACTTGCAAATCCTCAGTGAAAGAGAAAAATACTTTAAATCTCTTGAAATACTGTGTACTTTATAACTTTACCCTCTCTAAAATGGTAGTACTGATTACTTACATATATTTTGGTTTTTAGAAATCTAAAGGTACCTAATATTGACCTAGTGTTTCCCGCAAATAAGTCAGTGGGAGCAAATCCAGATCCATGTTGTTTGATTTGGAAAATACCACCCTGTATTTTTAAACTAAAACTTGTTTTCAGACTGTTGTAACAATAATTTTTTAAATAAAAGAAATAGAAGAGGTAATGTATAAAAATCGAGTACATCAGCTACAATCAGCCTTGCAGCTATATATTTTATAGTCATTGCTGCTCAGCAGCAATGAAGTATATAGAGTGATTAATAATATTTATTTCTGCAGTTTTGACTTGTGGAGATTTTTCAGAAGTTTATCAGCATCTGCATTTTGTTTCTATGTTCCTGTATTTTTAAATCTTGAAATCTTGAAGTCTGTCAAACAACAATACTTCGCTGTGATAGGCGTATTTTTTCCTAAGTTTAGAGATTTTTACAGTTAATATGTTATTTTGTGTGGTGGGAGACAAATGATTATTTTTAGAGCTTCTTTCAGCTGCAGTGGACTTCCTATAAATGAATTGGAGGAAAGCAAACTCTCACAGATGTTTATATTAAACAGTTAAAAAAGTAATTTGTTTACATGATCTATAGATGATTTATATTTTAATCTCTGTGTAATTCTTTTCATGCTGTCAAGTTGAAAGTGAGCACCACAGGCCTGTGTGGGTAAAGCTACCTAGCTTACTGAATTTTAGTCTGGGTGGTGGTAAGACAGGGAAACATGAGTGAGAGGTTGAAGTGCTGGAGGGCTGCAAACAGTTAATCATTTTTACCCTCCTTCCTTGGAACAGCAAAAGCAAAGGTAGTACAGACTACAACAGGCCACTTGTTACTGTTTACTTAAGTACAAACAGTGGTAGAAGTGTTTAGTCCTTGGGGAAACTCAGTGATTGAGCAAGAACGCAGAAGTTATTTTGATAAGGCATAGCATTAGTGTGGCCAAACTCTGATCATCCCTGAGCTGTAGGCAGGCCAAGGATGAAGGCCTCATATGTTTGGATCTTCCTGATGAACAAAGATAAATTCTGCTAAGAAAATAAACTCTGTATATTGGTCAATTTGCAACAATTGGTGAAAGAATTAAATTGTATATTTTAGGACTTGGCATGAGAAGTTGTGGGAAAATAGTTCAGGGTTTCTGACTCTGGCTTGATTTTTCTGCAGATCTGGAAACAGAGCAGAAAATTAATGCATAAACATATTTAACAATACCATGCTGGGTGCTGAAAATCCAAAATGAAAATTGAAACTGCATGAGAAACCAGAGCACAGTCTCGTCTCACTTCAGTTTCTTAGTTTTGGACTACAAAAATTTCTAACAATTTGACCTCGCTAAAAAAAAAGGGGAGAAAAGACATCAGCTACTGCAGACCATCCGTTTTTTAGCCCCTGCGACTCTGCCCAGTGGTTCTGGTTACAGTACCATGAACAGAAGGCTAAGAAGAAATGCAGTTGCTTCATTTTTCAGCTCCCAAAGGATAGCCGTATAGCAGTATCTGCCTCTGGAGGAGCATCTGCAGTGCTTCTGCCACTGAGAAAAGAATGGTCCAATTCAACTGTTTACATGTGTTTGAATGACAGAAAAATATCAGAGTATGTTCACATTGAATTGTTGAAGTAGGGGGTGGGTGGAGCCAGTAACCCAGGAACCGCTACCGGGGACATGGTGTTGAGCAGCTGGGGATGTCTGTTGATAAGCTCTGCAGCTGGCACACTGTGAAGAAGAGGTTATCGCTGAAAGCCTCGGCTTACTGCAATTAGAGCTATGCTCTCAAGCTAGCTAGCAGTAGTGCACACAAGTTGAGACCCTGGCAAGGACTTGCAGGCTCTGTGGTAGAACAGCTTCCAAAACCCTGGCAATTGCAGGTCCAGGTGTCTGACCCCCACGTTACTCTGCCTCTGTTTGTGTCCAGAGGTTCACAAATTCCTTTATTTCTGGTAATGTTCTACATCAACATCCTCCTTTGACTTTGAAATTCAAGGACTGCTTTTCAAGTTCACTTCCAGAAATACGTGCATGTGGAGGCCTTACTTGTGCATTGACTAAATGGAGTTTTGTTCTACAGCTATGTAGTTGTGTGCTACACATTTTGAATATGATTTAATAAAGCCACCTCACTTGCTACAGAAATTGAAGTGTGAGAAACATCTGCAAATCAGACAAGCATCAGCATCGCAAGCATCATTGGAATGAAGCCAGTGAATGCTTAGCTTCAGCAATAGTAACAGAAACTGCAAGCATGTTGGCCATTTTTCCTCATCTGTGAATTTTTTTGGTTATAGCATATCAGATATACTGTCTATTTCATTATGTATTTAGAAAAGGAGGAAGCAGTTTCTAATGATACATCTGTGCCTGTACTGGTAGCTCTGTTTTTTGGTAAACTTTGTAGATTTAATAAGCTTGGAAGTTGGTAGGGAACCACACTCCCTAAAATTTGAGATTTGCTCCTTTTAAATTTGATTGCACATTCCTGGGTTAGTTTGCTTTTTATATATGCCTGGGGTTATGCTAGATACATGCAGTTCTTCAAGAATCTCACACAAGGTAGCCTTGTGCAAAAATTGTCAACTGGAAGATTCTCTGAGCGCCATAGTACAGCATTTGATATCTTCAGAAGGCTAATCTTAAAGAAAAGTGTGGGAAAATTAGTGTCAGTTTTCTACAGAACAAAGTTATCTCTATGCTCAAACCACTAAACAAAACCAGCTCTCTATGAAAAAAAAAGTCAACAAAATGCATAAAACATCTGAAGACATTAAATTGCGAAAATAAAAGAAACCAATTATAAAATTCAGAACTTGCCATGGTGGCAGTGCGTATTTGCTCTTAACCATACCCTTTCATTTACTATTGGTTTTTTTTTTCTTTTTTTAACTATCAGAAATGTAGAGACCTGCCAAACTTTTAGAACAAAGTCAGTTTTCATACAAAAAACATTTTGGAGCATGTCCAGTGGGAGAGTGAGGGGGTGTGTGCAAGGCAAGGAGGAAACTGACTGTGCTTCCCACCCCCTCTGTCACAGTTTGTGAGATACAGTTTGGCAAATTAAGTGTCTGAAGTGTTGTCTGAAGTACAGAAAGAACGTGAAATATAGTCCAGCTGTAAAAAAAAAAAAAAAAAAAAAGGAGGACGACACCGCAGGGTCCTTTATATAAAATAATATAAAATAATAAAAAATAATTTATTAGGTTTAAATAATTGGCTTCCATTTCTTGATATCCTGTGAAATCCATCCAAGGATCTGAGCTAAGAGGGCTCAGAGAGATTCCAGGATGTGGGCCTATTTAGTCTAGAGAAGACTGAAAGGGGGTTTCAGTGCCCAGCAACAGTATGAGGAGCAGTGGCCATAAACTAAAACAGAAGTTTAACCTCAGCATGGGGAAGAACTTGTTTACATTGAGGGTGGCAGAGCACTGGAACAGGCTGCTCAGGAGGGTCATGGAGTCTCCTTCTGTGGAGAAATTCAAAACCTGCCTAACCTGCTCTAGGTGGCCCTGGCTTGGCAGGAGATTGGATGAGGTGATCTGCACAGGACCCTTCCAAACAGAACAATTCTGTGATTCAGTGAAATTGTCTTTGGGTGGCTCCTTCATGCACAGGCAGCTGTGATTTCTTTCTGGTTAATCTTGCTCTTACCCTTTTGTCCTTGTCCAGTCACTTCAGATCAGTCTGAAGTTTGAAAAACCAGGCATTTTTTAATTTGCTGTTCCCTAGCCACTGATTATTAGTAATAATAGCACTAATCTCTAATCCTAGAGATTTAAAAAGTTGAACTACTTAAAATTTAAAAACAGAAGCTTTAATTCTAGAAACTCTCAGGGTATATTTTGCACATACCTGAATTAGGTCCTAGCTAGTTACATTCATAACGAAAAGACACCGTTAGATGGATTAATAGTCCTGAATCATGGTAAAGTTAGAATTGGACTCATATTTCTTTGTTTTCCTCTTCACAAATGATATCTGAAGAGCAAAATCTCATCATCATTTGAATGACATTTCATAAAGCAAAATCTAATTTCTCAGTCCATATGGCAAGTGTTGCAGTTTGCTTCTAAATCTAGCTATGATGATTTTTAAAAAATGTACCATCTTATAATAAAATATATATAATATTATGGAAATACAACTGATTTTCTTAAAACTTCATTGATGAGAATAGGATATTTATTTTTTTACTTCTGTAGTATCACCATGGAATGAGCATTACAGTGCTATATAGCATCTCCATCAGTACTGAGCCTGAAGTTTTGTCTTACGGAGCTATAGCCTGATTTCTTTCCTTTCATTCACTTTCAAGAGTGAGATGAGGAGACTGAAACCAAGAAACCTGATACTAGCAGCAGCTAACTTTTTACATCTCTAGATCTTAACAGTTTTCAAAGATGGTGTGGTTTAACCCCAGTGGGCAACTAAGTAGCATGCAGCCGCATGCATGCACATGCGTGCTGTGGGGAAGAGAATCAGAAAAAGGGTAAAACCTGTGGGTTGAGACAAGAACAGTGTAATAATTGAAATAAAGTACAATATAATAATAGTAGCAGTATTAATAGTGAAGAGGGAGATAACACAATTGCTGACTAATGCCCAGCCAGTCCCCGAGCAGTGGTCGCCACCCTCCAGCAAACTCCCATCAGTTTATATAATAAGCATGATGTTCTATGATATGGAGTGTCTCTTTGGCTAGTTTGGGTCAGGTATCCTGTCTGTTCCCTCCCAGCTTCTTGTGCCCTCCTCACTGGCAGAGCATGGGAAACTGAGAATTCCTTGACTTAGGGTAAGCGCTACTTAGCAGCAACTAAAACGTTGGTGTGTTATCAACATTATTGTCAGACTAAAGCCAAAACACAGCATTATACCAGGAAGAAAATTATACCAGGAAGCTGAAACTGGGATAGATG
This sequence comes from Pezoporus occidentalis, assembly GCF_034315485.1. Taxonomy (NCBI): domain Eukaryota; kingdom Metazoa; phylum Chordata; class Aves; order Psittaciformes; family Psittacidae; genus Pezoporus; species Pezoporus occidentalis. Next base: position 20,952,081 of record NW_026914940.1, on the reverse strand, counting down.
GTCACCTATGGCTCTACAGGTAGTTTGTTCAGAGTGCTAAGCAATAATGGCTTAAAGAATAAACGTAAAAATAAATGGAAGTATACCTGGTTTCTTCCATTTATTTTGATTAATGTAAAGCCACCATTACCGTATATAATTGAAGCTGAATTGAATATTAATTTTCATTTCAACATTTCATATTACATCTTTTGAACCGATCCAGATATTCTAATCTTATGTTTAGGTATTATTTTCCACTAACGTACATATGTTAGTTGTACAAGCTCTCCTTTCCTTGTATGAATGAATAACTCTATTTCAGCTACTGACAGTGTGGATGGTTTCTTACCAATTGTACTAGGTATCCCTGAGGTTTTCAAGGGTAAAGGTCATTTGCTGGTTTTCTTGGTTTTCTCTAAGAGTTTTGCTGGGACAAGAAAAAAAAAATCGGTAAATGTTAATTGAGTGATGTAAAGCTGAAGGCGTGAAGCAGAAGCTGTGTTTCAGTGTTTCTCTGAGAAAGAAAGTAGTAAAAATACTCATATTCTTCATTATGCAATAAACTCTAGAAGCGCATTGTCAGACATTGTATTTGGATCTTAAGGTACCTTCTTGTCTTCTCTTACTGTTAGGTTGGTGGTAAGAGGACATGTACACGTGATAGAAATCCTATAATTAAACTGTAGGTCTGAGTTGATTGAAAATGTGATTTATCAACATAAATGCTTCCATATGAGCCAAGAAATGTTCATTTGGTTTGGGATAAGTTCTACACATCCAGAAAATAGTTTGCTAACAGAATTTCCATACACACATTCTCTAGTCTTGGACAGCAGAATGACTCAAGTATTGTCAGATTTTAAACTTTGCTACTGAAAGTAAGCTTTTCTGGGATATCTGAAGTTCAAGCAAGTGCATTGTCATTTCTTGCCTGATAGGTTAAAACAAATTCAGTCAAACTGCTATGCTTTCTGTGTAGTTCTGATTCCAGGATGCCTTCTGCAGACATTGTCTCAGTCATGAGATAAATCTCAAAAGTCCTGAGCATGTTGTTCATTATAATTTACAATTCCTAATCCTCCTCACCTTCAATGGAAGTTAAGATTTTGGGTGATTATTGGTCTGTAAATCTTAGAAACAACTTGGCCTTAATGGATCCAAATGACAATACCATGGTCCTTTCCTTTTGTGCTTGAATAATGAAGAAAATATTCAACACTTGCAACTTGGAGTTGCAAGTGAAGATGCTGGTGGATTTTTAATGGCTTCTGATTGTTATTAGTGACATGTGTCCATTGCATTCAGTTTAATAGGCTGTAAACACCAGGAGCCAATGAGCAATTACATGTTTGCATCTTTCCTTTCCTATTTGGAGGCAGCAGGTTCCAGCTAAAGAGCAGGATGAAGTCCCATTGCTGATAATATTTCAGTTGTGCCATCAAGAACTATCAGAACATGCCTGCAGGGGTTTAATAAGCCACTGTAGCAGGATTTTCAGTTAAGCTTTCATTTGTCATGATCCTTTCCTGAAAACATTAATCTTTTGTGTCGTCTTTGTTGAGTCCTTAATGTTTTAGGGAATGAACAGAGATAATTGATGGTACAGAAGCTTCTACAAGCTCATTTGTCAATGTGGCATATATTTAAGAACATCACAAGTGACAATCACCTTTTTTAAATAACAGAAATATTAAAAAGTGGCGTTTAGGCATAAGAAAAAAGGAGTGGTGCAAAGGAGCACTTTTTTTTCTTCAGCTGTTACATTTGTTTCATAGGGTGATTCTCTTCAGGGTGGTGATGATTCTCCATTCTCAGACTCCATTACACTGGAACAAACAACAAGTAATATTGGAGTCTCAAGTGGACGTGTCAGCCTATGGATGCAGTGGATGTTGCCAAAAATTACTATAAAATTGTTTGCTCGTGATCCTAGAAATAATGGCACAGGTATTTAGCATTTTTTTCCTATAGTATACTATTTTAAAATCCATACATTATTTAACAGCACGGAACATTTCGTGACAATATCAAACACTGAAATGCAAAAATAATGGCTTAGATCTATCTTTAAACTAGAGCAACAAGCTGTAGTTAGGTTACTACATGTAATCTGAATTCAGTACTGTTTTTCGGCATGAACTTCCCCTTTCTGGAAAAATTATTATATTAAATTGGCGATAACTTGGTTGTTTTACTTGAGTGCTGTGTTTATTGCCTTAGAAGCAATTGTATTTCATTTTTATTTGATTTAGTAGTGGTTTATGTCCATGCATAGACACGCAGTTTTTTACTGATAATTTCAAATACAAATTTAACTGAACCATCATAGTATAATCCTTAAAGTCATAGGAAGTTTAATATGGAGTTCAAGTAGAAGTTTCTACTTCTGTGTTGAAATAAGAAATACGTGTGGTACAAAGCTTCTCTTTTTTCTTCAATATTAGAACTGGATTATCATCCGAACAGTAGTTTTTTGAAAGGAACTCAGATTCTGTAAATGTACTGCAAGACTTGAAATTATGTTGGTTTTTTTTCGTTAGGAAACGCTGTTCCTCAGCAATTATCATTGTTACTCATAGAAATATGAATAGAAAAGGAGAATAACGATTAAAAGTAATTTTCAGAGAGATGTACGTGAACCTTTGATTTTAAAAAACTATTATTGAGACAAAGAAATGTCATATATTGTTAGAGTAAGTATCTTGGCAAATATTTTTTTATACATTTTCAGGAATTATGCTGTGAACACCTGAACTAAACCCTCCAAGTTTCTACACTTTTGTGTAAAAAGATTTTGATTCTAAGGTTGTTTTCTTTTCTCAGTGTGACACTTGATGCAAAAAAAATAGATTAAATAGATAATTAAATAAATTAAATAGATTAAAACCTGTCAAATTTCAGATTAATCATTTTGGTCTTTGTCTATTGCAGAAGTTTGTGTTGTCAGTGAAGTAGAAGATCTCAGTGCCTCAGTGGATATGCAGGATGTCTATACCAAAATCAAATGTAAAATAGAAAGCTTCAATATTGACCATTACAGAAACAGGTAATTTCTGGAAGTTACTCTACTTTTATTTCACGTAGGAAGAAAGAAGGCAGCAGGGGTTTTGGTTGGTTTGGTTTTTTTTTCTTTATCCTTTTTAATTGTTTTCTTGAATTGAAGGTAACTGTTCAATTTCAGTGAAATTATTTTAACCTTTTAAGTAATAAAAATCAGAATTGCATTTTCTCAGAGTTACATCTGATTCCAAAGAAAACCACAGCAATCAGTACGAATCCGGAGAGTGGTTTTTCCTACTTACTGCTCTGTTGGTCTGTTAGACAAAGAAAAAAAAAAGTAATTAATTTTAGCTGAACTTTTGAATGGGAAATTCCTTAAATATCTTTTCATGATGTGTTAAAAAGTGGCAACATGTAATGACTTACAGCACCATACTCTACGCTCTTAGGCATAAAAGAAGTTTCTAAAAAACTGAGCTGTTCCTTTGCTGTGGCTTAGCAACACTGTAACACAGGGAACTGCGCTGATCATCTGTGTCTGTCACACAGCGCAGTGTTGTGCAATGTGCCCAAGCAAGAGATGATGTCTGCAAGGTCTTATTGCACAACTGTTGTTCCCAAAATATTGTAGGAAGGAAATACAGTATCAGTTTAGAAAAGTTATAAGCATTTCTAAGACTTTTTTTTTTTTTAATCAGCTGCCTGAAAAAAAAGACATAAAATTTGAATTCCTGTTCTTTTGCCCAATGCAGTTATTGTTTGTACACATTGTATTTTGTAATATTTTATAATCAGGATTTGTACTTTATTTTAAAAAATCTTTTTAAAATCAAGTCATGATGCTTTAAAATGCTTTGGAATCCCAGTAGTTACATCCTCTGAAGAAGCTGCTTTGTCCACAGATTTTATGGAAAGCTTGAGAGAAGGTACTTCATTCCCAGGAGCCGAAGTTCCCTTAGGAATGTTTTCAACTTCAGGGTGTACTTGTTTGCTAAAGTCATATTGAGGCTATAAAAAAAAAACAACCAAACCAGTCAAGCAAAAACTTCTTCTACTTGACAGTATTGTTACTGTTGTCATTTATGTTTTGTAATATCTTCAGAATACCTTTCTCTGTCTTTACATCTTTGTAGTCTAAAACCAAAAGCAGAGAATAGATAAGGTGAACGTTCTGTCTTCCAGGCCAGGGGGAGACTGGCAGTCAGGACATTTTGAAGGAATATTCCTACAATGCAAAGAAAAGCTTTTGGTGAGATTTCTTTAGTAAACTAAGGTGCTTACCTTGAATAACTCTTCTTCAGCAACATATTTTTCTTTATTCTTCATATGTTAAATAGGAATTCTTCATATGTTAAAGGAATTGTAGTACAAAGTACTTTTTAGTACTTAATAGCTATTTTTTTCTAAATAGTGCAATGATTTGTAACATATATGAATATAGCTTTTCTTTCAGTTTTTTAATTCTTGTAATCATTCTCCTCCTCGTTCTAATGAAGGTATCTGCTGAAAATCCAGGTGTAAGTCCCTTTTCTGTATCCAGGATTTTACTGTACTTTTATTCTCATGGTCTTAATCTCCACCCGCCGACCGATACCCAGCCCAACCCGAGCAGTAATCTAGCCCTTCTGGTTAACTGCGCCCAGTTTATATACTGGGCATGACGTGCTGTGGTATGGAATACCCCTTTGGTTAGTTTGGGTCAGGTGTCCTGTCTCTGCTTCCTCCCAGTTTCCCCTCCTCCCTGGCAGAGCAAGAGGCTCAGAAAGTCCTTGGTCAGAGTAAACATTACTGAGCAACAGCTGAAATCATTGGTGTTACCAGCATTGTTTCCAGGCTGAAAGTCAAAACCACAGCACTGCACCAGCTACTAAGAAGGAGAAAAATGACTGCTACTGCTGAACCCAGGACAGTATGGCAAAGGCTTTAGCTTCCAATTATGTAGAAACATGCAAGTTCAATGTATTTCAACTGTTTTTTCTTTTTCTTTCCCTCTTCCATGCCTTGTTCATTACCTCAAGTCTTGGGGAAGATTCTTGGTCTCTGGGGCAATATGGAGGTGTGTTCCTTTCCTGTACTGACAAGCTGAACAGACGTACTTTGTTGGTTCGACCCATCAGCAAGCAGGACCCTTTCAGTAACTTCTCTGGCTTCTTTCCCTCTGTAAGAATCTTTTAAAAAAATTTTTACTACAGAACTTCCACTAATAAATACCAATTGGATTAAAAAACCAAATCCAAACAAAACAAAAAAAAACGCAACGACAAAAAAACTCAAATGGCTTTAGTTTCTTTCTTGTAATCTCTTTTTGTTGGTACAGAATACATGTATTGCTTATACTGATTGTATTAGTTGTGTTACTTCCCTCTTAGTCTTTAGTAATAGTTGTCAGTCATTTTTTAGTAGGTACAAGAATGAAGGTTGATGTTTCACCACCTGCTATGTAGAAGCAGTCCAGTGCAGTCAATGGGATTAATTTCTATTACAAGTGAGCACATACAGTAATGTTTGAAAACCAAATATGTAACAGCCACTAATGTATACCACATTTTGTTCCTGTAATTTGGATATCTACTTAGGGATTTTAGTACTTTGTATTACTGCGGTATTCCTTTATGCAACCTTTTAAAATCACTTCTATAATTCTGTTATGTAACAATTTTATATTTGAGTTATTCTTTTGAATGCTTGGAACATTACTTGCTGATTCAGAATATCTCACACATTTAACCTCTTTTTTCTTGCCTGTTTATCCTTGAAAGACTTTATGTGTTATGACATTGGACTATTTATCTTCACAAATGTATGGATGTACAGAATCACTTTATGTTAGTGGAAGTTCTGTGTGGTCTGATTTATTTTCATCAAGAATAGTGATTGGTAATACTTTCTCTTATTTTGTTTGTTGCAGTTCTTACAGGAAATTAACTTACCGATTTGTTTTAATTTACTTAATCATAAAAGCTTCTAGTTTTTCAGCATTTAAGCTCTGTATCCTGTTTATTTAAGAGAAGATATTGTTCCATTAAAAAGTTTAAATAATATTAAATTATTTTAAAATCAAATTTGAAATGCTGAAAGAAGCAACTACTTGCAAAATGTAGTTGCTTTAATTTGTGCTCACATGATTATAGCTAATATTTAAACAAACTGGAATTCTATCAAAATGTTTATTATACTGTTCAAATAATGGTTTTCTTAGTGTTTATTTTTACATTTTTTACTCAGTAACAATGTATTACTGAAAGACTTTCAAAGGTAATATGAAAACTGTTCTATGCATCTTCTGGGAGCTAAGCATACAATTGTCACATTTAGCTGGGAAGTATGTCTTGAAGGAATCTGCTGTTTCTATAGTACAGTACAGTTTAGCTTTATTTAAGTGATGTACTTTAGCATGTGGTGCTGCTGTTCTCTTTAAATACTCAGAGGGGACGAGGGCAAAACCAGTTCAATTCTTAGAGTACTTAGTTGACTATGGGTCATTTATACACCCATTTTTAGATGGAGTTAAGCTACCTCAGCATCCATGTGTTATTTTAGCACCATTTGCACATACGGAAGGAGTAATGCAAGGGACTAAGATCTACTTTTGAAATGTCTGAAGTGAAGGAGAAATCAAAATACATATCTGTGTGAAAAATTAACAGAAAAAATGGGTAAACTTTGACCCTTGAATATGTGGGGGTTTTGGCTGATTAGTTTTGAATTGCATATAACATAAATTACCAGAAAACAAAATGTTCAGCAAATCAGTTTTAGCTGCCACAGTACAGTGAAGTGTGGATGCACTGTGGACAAATTGTTCTTTCAGAAAAATGAAAGATTTTTTTCTACTATACAAAGACAGTGGAAAACTATTAGAAAATATAGAACCATAAACAACTAACAGAGAATATGAGTGATGGATGTTATATGTGTACATTTTTGCAGCAGTTGTTTGTTTTTATTTTTCTCCTTGAAACAGACAACTGCAAAACTTTTAGATGGCTCACACCAGCAACATGGATTTCTTTCTCTCACTTACACCAAAGCTGTGACAAAAAATGTCCGACACAAACTGATATCAAGAAATGAACGACGAACATTCCATAAACTATCAGAAGGTCACACTGATGGCTCTCCTCACTTCCTCCATGAGATCCTTCTCTCTGCTCAGGCCTTTGATGTGGTCCTCTGTTTTCCTTTGCTTAATGCAATTGCAAGCATTTTTCAAGCCAGGTTGCCAAGGAGTCAAAAAGAGAAAAGAAAATCACCAGGCCAGCCTATGAGGACTCATGCTCTAACTTCCCGCAACTTGCCTCTGATTTACATTAACACTGGTGTAATAAGAGTCTTCTTTCCCAAAAATGAGGAAGATCGTCACACTGCTGAAGGTACAGTATTTATATTATTTTGCTGTTCAATTTTGCAAACACGTACTCTAAGTTAAATCACTGACTGTTGCTGGGGCCTTCAGTTGTTAAGAGCAGTGCTAGGAAACATCCAACATTCATGCTACTTCTCTACAGACGTGCTGAAAAGTTTGTTGCTTTCCCAATACCTATATGGTCAAGAATTGTGGAAAGTGAACCCAATTTTGCAGTAGTGATTCTTGTGTTAATCTCATTATGCTGATACCAGTTCAGTCTTCCATAGGCGGCTGTTCCAGCAATGGAGTGTAATCAGGGAGCCTTAGCTCTTGTGGGAATTGGCACCCAGAAAACCATACAGTAGTGAAGCAGTTTGATGTTCTAGTTCAGTTTGGAGAATGTTATTAAAGTGTACCTTATAATCGATGCCCAAAAGATGGTAATGTTTATCATTTATTTAGTAAATTTTAACCATTCAGACTTCTATGCAAGAGGCTTTCAGGTGTTTAGAGGTGTGGATAGCATAAGCTGTTCTTGCAAACAACAGTAAGTAGCTACTTTATGTATGGTAGTACTTTTTTTCTGTAATAAATTTTTTTCCATTCATGCTTAAAATATATTTACATCCCTATTGAAATATTTGTACGTGAATAAAGAGATTCTGGTGTTAAAATTCCCGCATGTAGCAGCTAGCAGGAGTGTGATTGCTCCCATTGCCAGCAGTTCTCCTAGAGAGAAGTTTTACTGGAATCCTGATATGTTTACATAAGTCCTGTAGGTATGGGTGGTTGGTGTTTTTTTTTACCGTTATGTACAATAGCACACAATATAATCCTAAGAGTATAGTCTTTAGGTTTTTCTCACAACCTAATTGCAAGAAGTGCAGACAAGGAGAATTTACATAGATAATTTTTTTTGCCAACATCCTCTACAATTTTCCAACTGGGAATCCTGAAAACACAGGAAGATAAAAATTAGACTAGCTGTGTTGGCAAGAAAGAATTATGATTGTGGTTGGAAGGGAGTTCTGGGGTGTGCTGTCAAGGATTTTTTTTTTTTTTTAAACTGTATTTTTGTAGCTCTGTAGCTGTATACTTTGTTAAACAGAAATGATAAACTACTTTGTCCTGTTGCTATCCCTTGCTTGAAAACGCAAGCAAAGAACAGAATAGCAAGCAAAGAACAGAAATGCTACTGTGGGAACAAAATGGTTGAGCATGGAGATAGGAAGAAAAACTATGTATGCTTTTGAAGAATAAAGTAAAGATTAGCTTTACTAAATAAGTAAGAAATCCAGCAAACCTCTTCCACTGGAAAAATCTGAAATATGATCCGAAACTCTTCTCTGCTTCTGAATGTGAAGTAGTTTTTCTCTTCTACTGCTTATTGTCTTCAAGAACAATAGAAATTGGAAGCAATAATAAGGAATAAGAGCTGAATATGACCCATGTTACTGGTGTACAAGATTAGAAACTTGTTACATGTTGTGGGGATACATCCCCAACATCATCATTCATCATTTACTGATTAAGAGGGGTTTTTAGTCCCTTAAAATTTGGGTGTTTCAAGTTGTGATCACTGCAGTAAAAGTAGAAAAACACTGACCTCAGTTTCTTTTCTAGTCAGTCATCTGCTGTTTGTACCTTGTACCTAGTGATAGCTACTGCAGCTGTCCTCCCCCCCCCCCCCCCCCAAATGCATGTAATTGTAACTTTTTGGGTAGAGTTAAAAAAAAAAAGGCAAATCTGTTCTTTATTCATGCCATGCAGTACCAGACTTGCACAGTTAACTGTGGTACACATACACTATGAAATAAGCAACATGGGTTTTAGGCTGGGGAATTTACATTTGCACAAGCATGAATATACCCATACGCTTTTATAACCTTTTAGTTTCATGTGTTTTTGCACCAGCACAAGATTAGCATTTCTTTTTGCAATGGATTTGAGGGCTGCCTTCTGTCCTAGGCAATAAGCAATGCTGCTTTCCATCACAGTTTGATCTGTTAATACATCAGGTAGTGTTTCAAGCTCTGGCCAACAGCCCACACTTAGTAATGAAGTAAAGGCAACACAATATATAAAAGCGATATGTAACAAATAGAAACAAGAATTACTGCTTAGCAGAACACTGTAAATAAAAATCATAAATTGCAAAAAACTGATGAGAAGTGGTAAAGGCAGGGAAAATCCACATCTGGCTGGTTTGAGGACAATAGGAATTTTTTTTAGTACGTACTAGAAGTATCAGGAATCACTAGAAAGGCCATGATAAATTTGATGATAGTGAAAAAGAAAAGGCGGCATACTGAATGGATGTATGCCCTGCATTTGTAGAAGTGATATATTGTCACATGAACATGACTCTACTTTGAAGTCTGTCATAACAGATGTCTGTAACATCCTCGTTGCTTATGGTTGAAGAGTGTCAAATCAGTCGGAGTAGCTTGTGCTCAGAGATCTTAGTCTTCTGTGGGTAATTTTTAACACACCTTGGAAGCGCAGGTTTTTAACAGCTGAAGGTATTTCTAGTAAAATGAAAAGTGTGATGTTCAAATAAAATGGAGAGAGGTAGTGTTATTACTCTCCTCACAGAATGTAAAGGGAAGAATACCTCTTACAGGGTACAGTTAACAAAGTATTACTTATTTCTGACTAAATAATGGCTTTATGGAAAATTATTTTGTTCAACACATCTGATTGTCATTCTTCATTATGGTTTCAATTCAGTGCAAGGATTTGATAATCTTAGACTTTTGTAAGGAGTCTGGCGTTGTGTCTCATGGTATTCTCATTTAAATACATCCGCATACAATATCTTTGCAAATGTTAAATAAATTTAAAATGGCTAGCTAGTAGTCTAAAAGAAAACCCCAAACCAACTCAAGTTGTCAATTGGGAATAATAAGTGAAATTGGTATTTAATAATCTGAAAGTAAATGTAAAACCATTGCTGTTAATGTCAACGTATGTTGCAAAGAATTTCCTGAGGAAAATAGTGTTAAGTACTCAGTAGGCCATGCATCTGGATCACTGTGCTTAAATCAGTGCTTGCAGAAAATATACTAAATCTTGTAAAGCTGAGAATTATGTATCAAGGAAACAATTTATGTTTCAAACTGTATCCTCAGGCTGGAGAGACTATCCTGGGAAACAGTGGCTGGAAACATCTTAACAGTCACAGTGGACATAGTGAAAGGAAATAAGGGAGGTAGCTGTGCTTCTGCATATTGCAGCTGTAATATCATGTCCATTTTGCTTTTTGTTATAAAAATGGGTATTGATAAAACTGGAGAGGGTGCTGAAAAGCACCAAAAATCTTAATCAGGTGCTGGAGAAGCCATACAAGAAAGGACTAGAAGAGCCTAATGTGTTCATCTCAGCAAAAAAGAAGGCTGAGATGAGTAAGTAAAAACAAGTAAGATTGTGAACATTATTACACTTTGGTCTGTTAGTTTTTCCTACACTGCACTTATATTGAGTAGTGTAGACTTTTTTTCCCCCTCCAGTTTTTACGCATTTATAATGACTGTGATTGTGTTTAATACATTATTCCCAGATTTTGAAAAACTAATGGAAGAAGTCATGGGTTAATGTATGGGGATAAGAATTCAGCATCCTAAATCATGACTTAGATTACCACTTGTTAGAAATCAGCTGAAAATATTAAAGCCTGTAACCCTTTCTGGTTTAAGATTGACTTAATTTTTTGACCTTACAGGAAGAACCACACACAAAAGAACCATATCCTAAAACCTTTACATAATAGAGACTCTAATAAGTAGTCTTACGTTTATTTGGCTTTGCTAAGTGTCAGAGATACATTAACATTCTTAGCCTAAGATCTATTTTATTCAGAACCAGTTCTCAGAATTAGACATCTGCTACCTAATCAAGTTGCAGTTACAATCTGAAGTATATTTGGTAACTTTACTCCTTTTTCTTATGTATCAGGGGAAAAAAAAAACTGACACCACAACTAAACTTTGTGTGCAGTGGCAGGAATTCTAACACTTAGTATAATGCCTTGCCCATATTTTTGATCTATAAGTTGAAAATGCAGGTTCTGATTTGATCACAAACAGGATGTTGTTGTCAGCTTAACTTTTCTACCTTAGTTCTGGCAAGCAAACCATCTATATTTAGGTGGGGACTAGAGGGTTTGACTTCTGGGCAAAATGTTGTTCAAATGCTTTGTGTATGTCTATGTCTGCTGAGAGGGAGATGCAGTAGATTCAGTCTTTTCCTCTAAGGAAACTTCAGAGTTAGTTTAGTATGAGTGCGCCCTCAGCAAGTTTGCTGATGACACCAAGCTGTGTGGTTCGGTTGATACCCTGGAGGGAAGGAATGCCATCCAGAGGGACCTTGACACGCTTGTGAGGTGGGCAGATGGCAACCTCATGAAGTTTAACCATGCCAAGTGCAAGGTCCTACACCTGGGTTGGAGCAATCCCAGGCACAGCTACAGGTTGGGCAGAGAAGAGATTCAGAGCAGGCCTGCAGAGAAGGACTTGGGGGTGTTGGTCGATGAGGAAATGAACATGAGCCGGCTTCAGTGTGCACTCACAGCCCAGAAAGCCAGCCGTATCCTTGGCTCCATCAAAAGGAGCATGACCAGCAGGTCAAAGGAGGTGATCCTGCCCCTCTGCTCTGCTCTTGTGAGACCTCACCTGGAGTATTGTGTGCAGTTCTGGTGTCCTCAGCATAAAAAGGACATCAACTGTTGGAACAAGTCCAGAGAAGGGCCACGAGGATGATCAGGGGACTGGAGCACCTCCCATATGAAGACAGGCTGAGGAAGTTGGGGCTGTTCAGCCTGGAGAAGAGAAGGCTGCGTGGAGACCTCATAGCAGCCTTCCAGTATCTGAAGGGGGCCTATAGGGATGCTGGAGAGGAACTATTCATTAGGGACTGTAGTGACAGGACAAGGGGTAGCGGGTTAGAACTTAAACAGGGGAAGTTTAGGTTGGATATAAGGAGGAAATTCTTTGCTGTTAGGGTGGTGAGGCACTGGAATGGGTTGCCCAGGGAGGTTGGGAATGCTCCATCCCTGGTGGTGTTGAAGGCCAGGTTGGAAGCGGCCTTGGGTGATATGGTTTAGCATAAGTTGTCTCTGCCCATGGCAGGGGGGTTGGATCTAGATCCTTTCCAACCCTGACGATTCTATGATTCTATTCTATGAGAAATGTGTTGCTATTTTTTTCAGAACTTTTGTTTGCAGAACTTTGGTTTTCTATTTACTATGACTACTGTTTGTTTTTAGAACTGAAAATTTGTAAATGTGGCTGAAATTTGACTATGATGTACATGAAGTGGAAAGCAGAGATCTTTCTTCTTGGAGTAATTTTGCTATTGATGTGAAATTTACTGTCCACTGTTGCATGTTGTTCTTTGTATATGTGTCAAATTTCAGATTCTCTTTTTCAGTCCTTGCGTTTGAAGTTTTCATGTGTGTTGCAACTGATACCAAATGCTACTGGGATGGTTACAATAAATATCCTACCGTGTTTCAAGCACCATATTAAAAACGGTGCATGATTCAGACTGCTTTACATGCTGTTATTTCAGCAGATAAGAAGAAACAGGCAAATCACAAATAAGTCTGTGGAATACAACCATCAGAGAAAATGAGAGGTCACAGACGAGGATTTAGTTTTGTGATAAAACTCTGTGGGGAAATGAAATAACAATACTTTTGTCTTTTATGTATTACAAACGGCAGTGCTATTGTTTTTATGGTGTTTCGGTTTTCGGGTTTGTTTCTGGGGGTTTTTATGCATTAGTTGTTGCTCCTGTGCAAAACTGAATCTTTAGCAGACATTCTTATTTAGATATTTTTAAGAAATAGTTTTTCAGAGTTTCTGCTATGAGCATTTGACTTTTAATCAAACGTGTATTTTCTCTTCTCCTGACTACAGCTAATCCAGCAATTAAAGAAGACACTTTGGTTCTCAAGATTGGATCTGTGTCTATGGCTCCTCAGGCTGACAACCCTCTTAGTAGAGCTGTGCTCAGAAAAGACATTTACCAGTAAGTGTTGGAGAGGGGGTTGGGTTTTCATATATGGTCTCAGAAAAATTCATTTTGGGAGAAGTTAATTGATCAATAAAATGGGTACGTGCAGCCTGTAAAAATACTTTTCACATACAATCTTTTGATATTCAAAACCAGGTTTTTCTGATTTTCTTCACTTGTGGGCTTTCAAACCCATTTAGACAAACCAAGTTCTTCTGTGAAGTGCTGATGAATACCAGAATTTAAATGTCAAGTCATTACGAAGCCTAAGCTCACAGATGAGAACATTTTAAGAGGCTTTCTTTTATTCAGCTACGACTAAGTTCACCTAAGAGAACAGGAAATTTTTTGCGACTACCAAAGTGCTCAGTAGCCGTATAGTGTGAAAGAGATAGATCTTAATAATATAAATGGTGAACATATATTCAAACTGTAGGATTCTTGATGTCATGTAGATCAAAGCTGAAAGGAACGCAAACTTCTAAGGAACACTTTCGCAGTAAACACATTTTCTGTGAAAATGCCATGCTCTGGATTGTGTCACTAAGTATGTGCAAACCACACAAATCATATATAGGCAGCAAAACTGGTGAACATATGTAATCAACATGATAAAAGTAATATATGATCCTTAGTAGAGTTGGCACTGTTGCCAGACATGAAAGTATGGTTGCAAATAATACCAAGTGAGAAAAGTCACAGATGAACAAGTGTCTTATACTTCCCGTTGGTCTGTTTTTCAGATGTGGCAATATTTTTAACTACTTCATAGTGCTCTTCAATAGAAATTACAAACATCAAAATCTTTTCCCAGCAGTAAAACATTTACTGCCTGGAAAATGACAGCAAGTTTTACTTTTTTGTCAAGACTAGGATTTTTAGGAGACCATGAGGTATCTCCAGTTTCACTTCTGATCACTTAGAAGTTGTAAGAGAGGCTTTTTCTTCATATTTCCATGTGGAAACATTTAAATTAGTGGTTTTGCTTGTATGTTTAGTTATAGTAGTCGATACCTTCTTTTTCTTTTTTTTTCTTTTCCTTCCTTTGTTAAATGAGCATTATATCTACTGTATTACTGAACTTTCATGGATGAAATCTTACAGCCTGGCACCAACAGCTTTGGGTGGCAGGTCCTGATCCAACTGTCTGTGTGCCCACAGATAAAGAGATCTTCCCAAGATTTTTACAGGCTTTACCTCCTTCTGCCCTCTCAGTCCAAAGAGACTCCCATCTGATATCTGAACCAAGTATAGGTTCCACTTCTCATAGCAACCAAAAATTTAAGAGGAAAATCCCCATTCATAAAGTGGAATCTGCAAGTTCCAGCTCCCATAAGGCCGTTCCTGTCACCTAGAGAGGATCTGTGTAATGTTCCTTGTACACACGTTACAAATCAGTGAGTAAGCAGCAGGAGGGATGCAGTTTACACCTAAAATCAATGAAGCTATGCCAGTTTATATTTTTGAGTATGATATCTTCGTAATTGTGGCTTTACCTGTAATGCAGAAATCCAGTGCTTTTCAAACCAGAAATCACTCAGTTCCTTAAAGGGTCTGATGCCCTTCTGCATTATGGGTCTCTGGGACTTATATACATAAATTTTCCCACCTAGATTTGTGCAGTGTATATTTGGCTTTCATAGTTTTATACAGTTACAATATGCTCCAGTCCTCCTTTAGAAATCAAGACATTAAATGGGTAAAGTAGAAACAAGCACTGTGCCACAGACACCTCTCATCTGACTGCTACTGACTTCTTTGTGACCAGCACCACAACACCGTGCTTCCTGTATCTTTTTCTGAGTAATGTCTGCCATTTTCAATAATTTCCTCTAACTGCTGCTGTCACCATTCTTCTAATTTCTCAGCAGCTGCCAAATGATTCAGTCTTATCTTTGTTCCTTTAAGCATTCAATTATACTAGCTTTAGTGTTTTTAAAATACATCGGGCAGAGTGTCGAATTACTTTGCAGAGTTTTATGAGACAATATTGAAGTTGGTAGTGGGTGGTCTTTTGTTTTTGGGAAGAGGGTTACTATTTTGATCTGTTCAAGCAAGCTTCAATGCTTTCAAGCAATATAAATTAATATTTTTTTAAGTAAATATATTAAGATTTAAGTTAGGAGTCAAAGTCGGTGCATTTTATAATTGCATGTGGGGTTTTTTTTTGATCCAGAACATACTGTAGTTAAGGTTGAAGATAGCCATTCATTTTCTTACACGGCAGTCACTGCTATTAGACCAATGGACTTGTGAGTGGAGTTAGCTTCACCATTTTTCATTTTTTCTTTGGAAAATGAGATAAATACAAAAGGCTTTGTATTGTTAGGGCAGGGGACATGGTATGTCTTCAATGAAAGAAGGCGTCAGGGATATTTTTAGCACATGGGCCTGATGTTAGTATTTGTTTCTCCAAATGCAAGGTTTCTTAACTTACACAGTATTTACCCTTTTTAACCTGCCCAGGGGAGATGGTTCTAGATAGCAAAAATGTGTAACAGGCTAATATAGAGTGCTTAAAATTCAATTAGTGAAATGAGCAAACCCACACAATGTGTAACTCATGTATTCTGGTGAATGATTTTGTAGTAAATACCAACAGAGGTAGAAGTAGTACAATATGCAGCATTAAAGACTCTAAAAGAAAAAAACATTACAGCAGCCTGTTGATTACTGAAGAATTAGCTGCTACAACATTCTAATAATCCCAACATGTTGTCTTCTTTTTCCAGCCTCTCTTCTCCTCTAATTTGCTTCTGCTGCTTTTAATAGAATAAAAGAAAATAAATTATTGTCTGAACCACTGTCTTTACAGTGTTTCTGGAGTGGGGATACAAACTTAATTTGCGGTGTCACTTTGGTTTAAAGTCTTCTGTTTAGGTCTGAAATACAACCACATGAAATTAATGTCACTTTTGTACTGTTTCATGAGAAAGAATTTTTGCTTCTCATTTAGAAGCTATTCTTCTAAGAAAGGCTGAGAAACATTTTCATGGATAAAGGCTGAATAGAATTCCCAAAAATCTTTTGAATTTTTCCCATAAATTCATGCAAAAAAACCCTGAATGTGCTCATATATCATTAACAGCATGCCAGTGCATAAAAGGTAAATCTGGAATGGCTGCAGGTCATACTAAATAAACCAGGCCACTTCTGGCCTCTAAGCTGAAGTGACTCCATCTATGTCTTAGGAGAAAATATCTTACTTGCTTAACTTTGAAAGAGAACTAAATTGAAAGTGGAATGTTGAGAAAACCATGTGCCTCAAAAGTTTGGGCACAAATATTTTTGCAAGTGGTTATTGAAAGTTGGAAAGAAATGTGTTGACATGGTACCTTCAGTTTTCTTACAGCATATAAAAATTAGTCTAAAATTAACTATTTTCTCCAGTAGAAAACAGGCTAATTTAATTATGCAGTAAACAAAAATGCATATACCATAACAGTAACTATAGGTCCCCTTGAAGAAGTTGACACATTTTCAGCTGTTCACAGCAAGAGACAATTTTTCCTTTTCAGTTTTCCCCCTGTGCCACTAAATCCTAGAAGTTGGTTTGTTTTAATGATTTTTCATGAACTTCTGATTCTTAAACCCCAGCTGAGGTATGCTTCTCTTCAAACAGAATTGTATGTTACCTTCAAGAAACCACCAATTCTGGAGCAGAACTCTTGTAGATACCAGAAGGGCTCGGGATGGGAAGCAGGGTAAAGGAGATGGATGAAGAAGCAAGTGAGGCAGCTGCTTACCCTGGCTAAAGCGAGGGAAGAGCAGTTAATTGAAACCGAGGAGAAGTTAGATGGTCAAAGAAGTTTCTGCTAAGCAGTGAAGGAGAGAAACATGTTTTAGTGGGTTTTAACTACCTGATCATATTAAATTTGGGATTTGGGAGGAGGGGATTGTTGCTTAGAGACAGCTCATCAAGCTATAGAAAAACAAGGTGAAGTGGTCATTTCCTGATGTAATCATGCTGTGTATGTTAGAACTTTTGAAGTGGCCAAATTAATGGTCAAGTACACTGTACAAAACAGAGAAAGGTCTAGCATTTTTGGGGAGGAAGAGTACTGAAATAGGAAGATTATCTTAATGCCCTGATGGAGTGAAAGTCAGCCAGTTATTTGATCTCATAGAATCATAGAATGGTTTGGGTTGGAAGAGACCTTAAAGATCATCTAGTTCTAACCCCCATGCCATGCGCAGGGGCACCTTCCACTAGTCCAGGGTGCTCAAAGCCCCATCCAGCCTGGCCTTGAACTGCCAGGGATGGGGCATCCACAGCTTCCCTGGGCAACCTGTGCCAGTGCCTCACCACCCTCACAGGGAAGAATGTTTTCCTGATATCTAATCTAAATCTCTCTTCTTTCAGTTTAAAGATGTTCCCCCTTGTTGTGTCACTACAGGCCCTTGTGAAAAGTCCCTTCCCAGCTTTCCTGTAGGTCCCAATTTTAAGTACTGGAAGGCTGCTCTAAGGCCTCCCCTTTTCTTTTCAGCCTTCTTCAGGCTGAACAACCAAAGCCCTCGTAGTCTGTATTCGTAAGAAAGGTGCTCCTTCCCTCTGGTCATCTTTGTGTCCCTCCTCTGGACTCGCTCCGGCAGGTCCCATGTCCCTTTTATGATGGGGATACCAGAACTGTATGAAGTACTCCAGGCGGGGTCTCACGAGAGCATTGTGGAGGGAGAGAACTACCTCACTTGACCTGCTGGTCAGCAAGTCAGAGAAAGTGCATCAGAAGGAAATCTTATAAATACTGTAACTACAAGAAAAATGAAGCATCTCTTTGGAGGCAAAAAATTGAATTTCTCAGTCCTGGGCTCACTCTTGTTTTGTTCTGTGGTGTCTAATAAGATAAAAATTCCAGCTGAAGCTTTCTTTTTCCTTGAGATCTTTGTAAAGCACTGTCATCTATGGATTTCTTGATACGTAACACCAAAGGTATGCTTCTGCTACAATGCTAGTGTTATGAAATTAGGATACTTAACTGTATGCAACTACATAGAGACTTGTCAGAGTTGAGGTGTTTGTAGCATTGTTCACCGAGGAGGACCTCAGTTAAGATTTCTTATTAGCAGTGAGCATTTCTTTAAAAAATGAGGAAACCATCACAAGACCCAGCAATTATATTTCTCTGAAAAGTAAGAGGAAGTAGATGCATGTCTCTGCTTAAATGTGAAGCAGCTCCAAGTACAAATTGAGATGATATTTAGTTCTGTTTCTCTGTTGGGATAAGGGCTCTGTTATACCAAATACTGTGCAAATTGCCTGTTCAGTTATGTAGGTAATTGCCATTGGCTGGTTTTGGCCTCCTGTGACATGAAACATTAATTAATAGAATTTTAGGGAATATCTGTAAACAGATGGAGTATAATATTGGTAATACAAAAATGAAATGGCTGACAAAGAGCACAAGAGAATTCAGGCTGTTGGAAGGCTATTGTAAAAATCTTTTGCTTATGAAGTCCAGAATATATGTTGCTAAGCTATCATGTACCAGAAGTTTAGGTGAACTGAATCACAAGCTTTCCTCAGCTTGGCCAGTAAAGAATCTAATTGTTGTCTATGCTCTGGATTCATCATTTTTGAGATCCAAGGATTTCATTCATGTCATACATCAAAGCTTAATAGTCCAGGTCTGAATGTTCCATGGTCATTTTCATGTGTAGATCTTTCATAGATCAAAGCATAAAGCTGTCCTTAGACTGTTTTCAATTTATGAATGTAAATGGAAATTCCTTAAACACCACCACCACCCCCCATCTCCCTAACCCTCCATCCCCCAAAGAAGAATTACATGGCAAAGAGTTTAATCATTAAAGGGTAGTTGTAAATTATTTATTCTTTCATAAAACTTTTAATCCATACAAGTATTTTTTATTACAAATCTATCTAATCTACTATGTTTTTAATTTTTGTAGTTTACTGTTTTCCATTGTTTAACTCTCAAACATTTACAAATAACAAAACAATATTTATCTTTAAGGACCTCTATCTAGAACGTGCTTGTGTGATGTGCAGAATTAGTTAACAAAAATCCTTCAGTAAAAAAAGGAGTAATAAACAATCTTGTGTGTATGTGCTGATAGTGAGGGGAAGGAAAGAATGATGGAAGGAGTTTATGTAAGAAGCACATACATAGCCAGCAGTCTGTGTGGAAATCTGTTTTTTCTTTCAAATGTGGTTTAGAAAATCAAATGCTTTTCAAAACTTTTCAGCAGCACCCACATCTATAAGCATCTTCTCTTCAGAAATATTTTTTTGTACAGTATTAAATTGCTGTGCACGTGTTTATATTCAGAAAACTGTACTTTTAAATTATTGTTACAAAAAGCCTGGATTTTCTGTAACTGTAGTATGAGCAAAGGGGTTATTTTTTGATGGTTTCCTTTTCAAGCCAATTAACAGCTAAAAAAAAATCTTTTTTGCATAGAAATCTTAGTATTAGGATAACTACATGTTTCCCCAAATATGGACCTAATATGAATAATTTCCTTTGAAGAGTTGATTATTTTATAAAGGTTATAATAAAACTTATTTTCCATGCTTCATTGAAGCTTATTTGATAGGTAAAAAAGGAATTAGCTAATGCTGATTTGAGTTTCTTTCTTTTTCCTTGAATAATGGCAACAAAGATAATCAGTGAATCAGCTTATTAAAATGTGCATATGTACCCCAAGAAATTGAAAAAAGTAAAAGTTACAATGCATTATACAATAGCTATTGCAGTTAATTCTTTAATTTCAAAATGGATAAACTGTGGAGGTTTTCCTATTACATAGGAAAAAAAAATGTTAGTATTTCAAGGAGAGGTTTTTCTGTTATTGCGTAGAAGTTGTGGAACAGGGTCACATTGGTGCCATGTTCAGTTCTTCATGCGTTTAGGCAAAAAAATTATAACAGCAACTATTTTAAACTTAATCCTGTAATTTATTTTCTGATTTTTCTGATTTTAGACCAGGATAGGGGTTTTATTCCTCAAGATATGTCATCTTTTGTTTGTTTGTTTTTAACAGGATTCTCTCCACATTTAATTTGGATTTTTCATTTTTTTGGTTTTTATTTTTTTTTCATTTAATAATCTTTAGCTTTATTAATTGTTGAATTGGGGTTTAAATCAAAATGCTCATATTAAATAGCAAGTTCTAAATATTGCCCTTTGCTGTTGTACCTGAACCCATGGGGTTTTTAGCATAATGACCTTAAGAATGTCATCTTTATCTTCTGTAAGTAAGCTATACCTCTCTCTAAGACAGGGCTTGGAAGAAGTCTTTTCTGGCCTTACATTTTTCTCTTCTTCTATCTTTAGCAGAGGTGGGGGGAAAAGTCTGCTTAAACCTTTCGCCCAGTAAAATATTCATATATATGGATAGCATTACATGGAAACACCATTCCTAATTAACATTGGCATGTTTGAAGCTATAGCAGCAGTTATTAATTTAAAACCCTCAGTGGAAACTAATTGTAAAATAACAGCTGGAACTGCCCATTTAGTTTCAGAAATGTAGCTTGTTAATTACCAAATACCAAAAGCTATTTAAAGCTAAATTTATATTCAGAATTCAACTTTTAAAATGTTCAGCTTTAACTATCAGTCTTATTTTTACTTGGAATTTCTGTAATTGTCAATTTTACTGGAATCTGCAATAATAGATAACAAATTTGCCTAAATGCATATATTTGAAATTAATTTCTCAGACTATGACAGTCAAAATAAATTTCAAAATAAGCATTTCTGCAACTTTTTTTCTTTAATTCTTCAGTTTAATCACTGTGTGCTCAGTACACATACCCACCTTAGATGTTTTCCCTTCACTTAGCACTGAATCTGATTCTTACAATAATTTTTAATTTCTTCATGCAGTTCCTTAAGCGAATTGAAATATGTTTTATAGAAACATTCCTATCAAAAACTACTGGCAATACTGTGTCATTTTAAGCATCCGTTTGTTTGTTAATCAAGGCAGCTCATTTTGAAACCTTATTAAACATGTCAGGAAGAATACTAAATAGGTCAGGAAGAAAAGTAAATGGCAATAATAGAGGAATTATAATTCATTCAAACAGAGCAAAATTGAAGTATGTAAAACTGTCGAAGTTATTTTTTGAAGTCTCCTAGTAACTCTCAGACAATGCATGTGTTTAAAATACAATTTTAATTAAAAATAGCATCCCTCCTTAATGATATATTTTCAGTTTTGGTTTGGGAACTTAATATACATTCTATCTGCAAAGTTCTTCCTTTCAGTTGGCACACTGCTTCTGACTTGGCTGAGTTATTTGCATAACTGTGTTCTTTACCTTAGCAGCATCTCAGTCCTTGGTGAGGAGAAGTGAGGAGGAATGAAATGATTTTTTATGAAGATTCACAGAGATGTGTTTATGTGTGCCCAAGAGTCCTGCTGTAGAGTTAGGCAGAGATTTTGAAGTGCAACTTCATAGATGTCTCAGATTCCTTCAAGTTTGACCTGGTAGTTCATGGGAACTTGCCGATGCGTTTATGAGGGACTCCAAGTAGTGAGGCATGGTGAGGATAACCCCCCGTTGTGGAGGTGCCTGTTCTTCAGCGGTGCAGCGCAATGCAGCGGTCTTCCCTGGCCACACGTACCAGTTCCAGATCAGTGCCTGGCTAGCTATTGCACTCACACTTCAGTGGGCGAATATGGTGATGATAACCTCTTGTTCAGGCCTTATTTTGGCTGTTTGCCTCACTCTAGACCATTTACAAAGAGGTGAAGGAGTTGAAGTACAGTTAAGATCTCAGTGCTCAGGGCAACCACAGTTTTTCTGGTAAAGCTTTTGAGCTTACAGTGTGGTTATGATTGTTTCATTATTCAGGTAAAGTTCATTCTAAACGCGTATGATTTAAAACTAAAGTGGAAATAAGTTTTCAGCCTGCCTTTAAACTGGCCTGTGTGTTCAGGTCTTGAAATTCTCAGGTCAATCAGTTCAGCTGTGAACTTGAGAGGGGCATGAGAGAAGTATCACCTCAAAAACAGAAGCTACAAAGTGTTCAATACTATATTTTATATGATTTATTGTAGCATGTACTCCATGTCTTTGTTTAATAAAGATGCCATCATTTAACAGCTTAAGGTCAGAAGTAAATAGCAGTTGTAAAGTAAAACTTTCACAAGGGCACTGCTTTCTCTGTTGTGTTAGTGTGCTATACTTTGTTCTATAAAAAGGTTTCTCAGCTGCGGGTGATCTTAACTACCCTATGCTCTGCAAAGTCAAAGCTAAGTTAAAGATACACAGCAGCCTGAACTGAGAGTCTCCTTGGTCTTCTGATATTTCTTTGCTGTTTCAAATACTGGTTTAACACACATAATTAGCATTTGCTGTGTGGTATATATGGAACTTGACATGTGAAGTTCATACAGCTTCAGTTTTGAAATCTGTTGATTTCAAAAGTCTGTTTGGAATGTTTTCGGTGACTGAGTGGAGGAGAGATTAGGGCTTCCTTTGTACTGGTGCTGTTTAACATATTTTTTTGTATTCTTAAAAAAAAAATGCAATTCTGGCTGTGATGAAGCCTATTACCCATTATAGTGAAGCCAATTAAAATCAAGCAAATCAACAGAAATTGTTTTACAATTAGCTTTAAACATTTAAAAACTTTTTATTGTGTTCCGTTATCATTTTGCATACTGAAATGCACACTATTTTTAACTACTTGCCTTAATGTTTCCTGATCTTTGGATGATGAATTGCTGTTATGCATAGAGTTTTTTATTGAGACCTTAAGGATATTGCAGTTCTTGTTATCTTCTCCCTAGAAAGAGTCATTTCTTCTCTTTTTTGTTTCATAACCTTTTGCACGTTTAAAACAAACGCCTCAGAAATCTCATGTCTCTTTCTCCTCAACCAGCACCGAAACACAAAATCTTCATTGAAATCAGGTTGTGTAACTATTTGCTTCCCTGAACTTTAATAATGGTCCTCCATTCCTCCCATTTGAAAATATTTTTGAACCTGTAAATTTTCCCCCACATTAATTCTTGATTTACCATGGTGGACAGAAGACATGCCAGATGTTTTAAGATCTCCTTAGAGAAGTCAGCTCACCCTTTTGCACCAAAGCAAGTGATGTGCAGACTGGCCGTGCCCAGTGAAGGGGCTAAAGGAATAAGGCATGGCCCCCAGTTTCCTTGTGTCAGCCCAGAGTGGAGTGGATGTAAATGTTGATTTTTAATGTTACTTTAGGCACAGTGTTCCTTGAACAGTAACGGTGGCACCTATGTTACAAATCTAAAGCCAAGCTGTGCTAAGACCTCTGTGCAGCTCCATGGTGTTGCTGGTAGAACTTGTGTATATTGTGCTGGCTGAGGGAGCTGAAAGAACTGAAAAATTTTGGGGCATCAGGTAATTTTCTTCAGTCAGGTCATTGCCCTGAGCTTGTTTATTGTATAGGTACACAAGGATTAGCCCTACCAAAAAAGTAGAGTTGCAGCAGCCTGGATTTGAATCAGCTTAATATGCCATCATGCTTTGGGCTTTTGAAACACAGTACAGAATCTGACACTTTGAACTAAGAATTTTAATAAAGTTCTCAGATTCAGCATTAATATTATTAAACAGAGTGTAACAGTTTAAAAAGGTAAGCAAAAAAAGGCACAAAGACATTAAATATCATTTAAAAATCCCAGGATACCTTACACAGTTTACGTACTGAGCAACATGAATGCAATGAGAAATATTTCAGGTAAGCTGTAAAAAATGGAAAATAAAAGGTAATCTCAAAGCTGGAGGGTTTTTTTAATGTGAGTTGTGTTGTATGTTTTATATTATAAGGGAACATTATTGACGTTTTTACATTTCTTCTTTCACGTTGCCTCCCTTTTTTTTTTCTAACTAAGTAGGTTTATAGTCTGCCCGTTAGTTGGGGGAACAAGGAATGAGGGGAGGTGTGGGAGAATATAATTACTTAATCCTTAGGAATTAATGCCATTTTAAGAGTTGGAGTGCTTCCCCTATACAAGTTACTTAAGTATTGTTTAGTTACTTTACACAAACTCCTAATAGTTCCTTCCCAGGGTTTCCTTTGCTGATTCCTAAAATAAATCTACATATCAAGATTGCTTTTCAGTAACAAATGTTCCTAATAATAAAAATTAACATCCAGAAGTCTTGGCTGTGATAAGAAATTTCTCCTAAAATAATTTGGTAAAGCTTTAAAAAACTTACTATTCTATGCAGTTTTCTTCTTAACTGCTTGTGAGTAAATGTAATTTTTATTAGATTTGGTTTCATCAAATGTTTTGTTTGTTGAAAAGCATTTTCCAGTAATATATAAAGCAGATGTTTTTAATTTGTAGCATTTTTTACTATAACAGCATCTCAAGGTAAATATAATGCAAGTTGTGTGCTTCTGTTACTGGGAAAACAATATCCCATTTGTAATGAGACATTTGTTAACTTCTGTATACAGATTGTGGTTCATTCCATAAATATTTGTGGGTTCTCTGATGTCCCTCACAGGGTTTTATCTATGGCAAATTCATACCACAGTTCTTAAACTACTTTTTGGATAGATTTCTTTCTTTTGCAAAGCTGTTTGCGAGTGTCTCTTTGCCATTTAATGTTTTTGAGTATTCCTAATTCATTTTTCAGTTATTTAACAGAAAGGATTATCAGAAATATACAGAATAGTTACATGTTATTTGGGTATATTTCTGTATGGGATGCTATTCAAAATTCCCATGGCAAAATTAAGTCCTTGTTACTGTTATCCTGAACAAATCAAATTGTATTGTTTAAGTGAGCATGAGTCCTTGCCCTTACTAATTTTTCAATGTAGCTTAGCATTCAGTCACCTTAGGTACAGTTAGAAGTCACGCTTAATGTTTCTTCTGTTTAAGCTTTCACTGTGCACACTATCTATCACCCATTATTTACAGCAGCATAATTGCTCCAGCTGATTATGCTGCAGTAAAAAAAAAGGAACCAGATTAAAACCAGATTAAAACGTTATGTGCAGTGTTTATGTTGAGTTTCAGAATATTTATTTTTTTTTCCTTAAAGATCTGAATCCATCACTACTTTTTCTTTTAGGACTGGTTCATATTCTTAGGGTGCTTATTCGCTGTAGGACGCAAAGTTATATGTAGTATTTTTCAGCCTCTAAGGACATTTTTCATGCCCTCTGATGCTTTTTGTTGTTAGGGTTTTTGTTTCCTGTGAGAAGGCAATGGCTAACATTGGTATGTTAATGGCAAACACAAGTGCATGTTGAGAGTAATAAAATACAGAGATAGTATCAGGCATCTCCATAGAGATGATGATTCAGTGTCAGTGGTTGGCATAAATCACAGATACTTCATTTTCTAGAGTGACGGTCTATGTCCTGAAATGGAAAACAAACAAGTGTGGAGGTGGTACAAATAGAATGTAGGAGTATCTATACATAGATACATCCTGTAAATGCAGGACAGGGACAGAACAGATTTGAACTCTTCCTGATAACCAAAGTTATTTAACTATTGAATAGTATCATGTAATTTTTCTATGTCACAGTTTTCCAAGGAAAAGGAAGAAGCTTGCAGATCAGCAAATCCACCTGCAAAGTAAATCTGAAGTGGTTATGTTTCCCAATTTAAGTTTGGATATATGTGTGCATATATATTCAGGAAAAATTCAGAGGGATGCAATTCTCTGGTATGTGTTGGCTCAGGCTTTCTTTCAATGCACTTTATTCTTCAGACAGCATTCAGTGGTTGATTTTCTATGTTCTTGGCATAATCAAAAAGTGCCTGATACATTATGTAACAACAAGTGTTGTACAATTTGCTTTCTAAAAATGGTCTTTTAAACCTACATATTGTATTCTTTACACATTGCAGCTCATAAAAAATTTAAGGAACTTTAGTAAACTGGACTCAAACTAACCACAGATGATAGAATTTGCTGTTTCTCAAATGGGCAGTGTAGTGAGCTGGGTATTTATGTGTGTGTTAGTATCTGTGTAGTGTCCTTGCATATTTTTGTTTAGCTCCAGGCAGAAAACAACACTCTTGAGTTTTCTTCATAACCAGCGCTGTTTCTATGTTTTCGGTGCCTCATGGAGTAGGTTGACCTACTTGACATTGGAATTTGTAGTTTTCGTGGTCAGTGTGAATACACAGTGTATTTTGAGTTTATGAGGATGACTCTTGCCAGGTATTGCCCTGTAAGTAGAGATTACTTAAAACCTCTGTTAAAAAGCGTCTCTAACAAGCTCTGTTTACATGCTTGGCTTTATCCAATTTAGTGTGAAGGCTTTAATGTTTACAAAAGCAGTGGTGTATTTTATGGCTTCCTGTGGCACGGGGTAGGTTTCTAAGCATATGTTATCTCCTGCCACTAAAAGTTACCTGAACAACAGTTTAAAATGAGTGAGAATCCTCTTGAGTTTGATCTCTGCCTATTTTTTCATGTCCTTTACTTGTTCTTTCTGGTTCTTCCAAAATATTTATGTCTTTTATACTTTTTGTCCTAACAATGAGTTTTGAGGTCAATTTCCTAACAGGTTTCATTTGTTCTTTTCTTCATCTTTTAAAGCATATTCTAAATATGTTAAAAAGCCTTTACAGAAATAACCCCTTTAAAGTGGTGCATCTGTGTGCATGTAGAAGTATACTTTCACAAAGTTCAATATATTGGTATCACAATTTAAGATTTAGCAGTATAGAATCCTTTTAAAACAAAAGCTACCAATTTATTTTTCCTTATAGAAGAAACTAAAAGGTACAGTCAGTTCAATCTGAAATAATTATTTGTACATTTAAGTTGCAGTAACTGTATTTAATAATATGGAGGAATTAGTGGGCTTAAAACTGTAAGGATAGGACTCAAAATGTGTGGCTTGTAGTCATAGCTTTGTTACAGACTTTAAGATGAGAATATATGCATCAGGATTTCTTTGTAAACTGAACTTTCAAGCAGATATCTCTTGAAGTTCCGCGGCATCCTTCCATATCTTCTGCATGTTTCATGAAATTAATTAAAGAAGTTTGGAAAAAAACCCAGTCCTTTCAGTGATGTGCAGAATACTCGTCAATAGCTTTAGTCCCTTGCTTCTGGTAGAAAGCCTTCCTAGATTTCTCTGTGGAAGTTTTCACCCATTGTCAAAGTTGTTAGTTCTTGAAAACTTTCTCTAATGGTTGTAAATCAAGGGGAATGTTCTTGATTTCTAGGTGTGACTCACAGATTTTTTGAGGAAGGATATAGTAAGGAGGAGATGAAGTCTCTAGTAATAACATACCTAACAGCTTTACCTTAAGTCCCTAAAAGAACTGGTGAAATACCATCAAAAGGTATACCATAATCTCCACAAAGTATACTGTAGTGGAGCACTTTCTTCCTCTGCTTCAGTCCTCCTGTGATTCCAGAACAAACTGGAAAATAGTGGTGGGGAACTGGTTTGTTCAGGAGGGTATTTTACCTTCATAAGGGAAGAGATGGATGTTTCTAAGCTTTTTCTGAGAAGAAAAAACCGTAACAGATTGTAGGGAAGGTGGAAAGCTTGGGTACTATGCTTCATCTGGTTCTCAGTCAGTTGACAAGAAACCTATAAAAATCCAGTAAAGAGTAATGCAAGAAAAGGGAGTGTGAGAGCACTCTGTACTTCATTATGTTCAAGAATAATTCTCTAAGCAAAAGAAGGAGGTAACCTACCAGACAAATTAATTTTGTGCTGTATTAGTAACACCACCTTGATTGTTCAAGTTGTAATAGTTTATAAAAAGAAGAGAAAGACCAGCTTGAACAATTGCTTTTCACCCCTTCATTCCTTTAAGAATTAAAATGAGTGTGCTTGCATTTACACTAAGCAAACTGAGAATGCTTATTAATATGTAGTTGGTAGTAACTTTCTTTTAGAAACAGCTAAACTGGAAAGTGGAAGAATCATTTTCTGTGTAACAGATCTTGCCTGTTTGTTAGCTTCTGTCTGTGTAGCAAGAGATTCTGCTGCAGACGTGTGAACTCAAAACTGTAATTCAGACTTACAGGTACAAAAATATTCAAGAGGCATTTTCAGGAAAATTAATTTTAGGGAGCTATAATGTCTTTTAAAATGAGAAAGGACTGGGAGGACTGGGAGTCTGGAAGTTCCTTGCTTCAAAATACGATACAGTAGATGTGATTATTATGCAGTGTCCTGGGTTCCGCAGTAGCAGTCATGCTGCATGTCTGCAGCAGATATGCAGACATGCCTCTGAAGAGGAGACTGTGGCAATTATCAAACCAAGTTGACTTTCATGTATGCATCAGTATCTTGAGAAACCAGTTGATTTGCAACTGAACTAGGAGGAAAGTAGGAAAACAATGAATGTCTGTGAAAATATTGTTCTATCGTGAAAAAAATTCAGCATTCAGGCAAATCTGGATTTCTCAAGTAGCTAATTGTGTTTTGAGAGTAAATTTATAATCTTCTGAATTGGGTAATCAAACAGTCACTTGTTTTTTACTTCCTTTCTAAAGTTCTCTGGAGTAAATGTGAAATACACATTATTCAGTGTATCTCTTATTTTGTTATGAACAAGAATAATTTCTGCCTTTTGCAGTCCTAAGAAAGACTGAGAGTAAACTAAGAAATTCATTTACGCATTTTTTCTTTCCTTTTTTTCCCCTCTTCAAAAGTGTATTTAGAAGTAAACTCCCCTTCAATATGTCTTGTTAGGTATGGTTTCATACTGAATTTGGAAGTGCCATTAATAATAGTATAGTGGAGCTTTAAGGAAGACAAAATACTGGTTTTGACATGAAAGATAATATATTTCATAATGAATATAAACTGGGTTTTCTACTAGGGCAGTTTCCCAGTGATATTTAAATGGAAAAAGCAGTGCAAGGACTTCAGAAAAGAAGAATTAGAGGTAATTTTTAAAGACCTTGTTATTGACGTATTTTAAAATATCATATACAGTGTTTTAAAAATGGTTCCATCTTGCTGTTATTGATACAGTAATTCTGGAAAAAGAAAATACAAGTGGAAAATACATCTTGAGAAGCTGTTTTAATCAGTGCCAAAGATTAAATTAAACTTACTTAAAGTAAGATTAAATTAACTTTCTAAGTAAATTGACTTGGAAAGTGAAACATTCATATTTTAGAGTAGTTTCTTGTTGTATTATCTATGCTATAAACATCATCTATTACAAATACACGCATCCTGAAAATATGCATCAGTACATATTGTTTAATATAAAGGGAAAGCTGGTATTTATTTCTCTTCGACTTTGTATAGAATTTGACTGATGTCCCGGTATGAGTTTGATATACTGACACAACAGCAAAAAGAAATCCTGTCCCATGTCAGCTTATCAAACACACTGTGGACAGCATGTATTCTAGCTTGTGCCATTCTACCAGGTTGTACCACACCACTGGAAGAAATTCCATGCATCAAATGTGAAGACTGTTCAGTGGAACTCAACCTCGGTATTTCCAGATGAAATTATACAACATCTAAAAAGACTGAGGTATTGTACCACTAAACTAGTTAAATCAGTTAAAACAAAGTAAAATACAGGATGAAAGCAATGGGAAAAATCACATTATTTACCTTAGCTCTGTTGTAAACCAAGTACACATGAAATATTTGAAAAATCAAAAGAGACCTTTCATCATTGAAGAGCATAAAATTTTGAGATGAAATTATTTCTACCATGAAACAAAAGCATAAAAGATTATGGTTATATTGTATTCTGGCTTTTTTTCCTAACACCCCCCCACCCCGATTTCCCCTCCACCCACTTAAGCTCTTCAAGCTCTCTTCTCACTGACTCTGTTTAAGGAAACTCTACTCCACTTGTTTTTTCTAGACGCATTTGGCATCCAAAAATATCATACAGACCTTCCTTTGGAATTGTGCGTACTTATCGTTTATACAGTCTGTCAACTGTATATTTATACTATGCTCCCTGAATTTTATTGAATGCTTCAAAGCTATAATGATATTTCTCAAGCTGTCTAAATGTTAAACAGTATAAAAATGAAAAACTGATCTTTGAAAGTTCAGACTTGCTCGTGCTATTATTTTTGCTGAGGAATTTAAACAATAAAATTACAAAAGTAATTAAACAGATGACATCTACATGCACAGCTGCAAGCTTCAGCTTTGTTTCATTTTATGGCTTTTTTTCAAGAGAGGGAGACTGAAATTACTTTATAGTTTACCATAGCATACCTTATCATCATAGGGATCATTCATACTGTCTTCCAGATACAACTGGAAAACAACTGTTCTTCCAAAGTTCTTCAGCTTCTTTGCAGGCAGTTACTGTACCAAAGCCTTTTGAGCAAAGGGCTACTTTTAAATGTCTGGTCACCTCACAGGATATGTAGAGCATTTCCTGCCCGTAGGACTAGGGGAAGGAAGCATACAGCCAAAATGTTTGATGTGTGATCTACTGTGATTCCTTTCATGTGTTTAGTAGCTTTTATATGATCAAGGTAGTGCTACCAGTCCTGACCTTGGTGTGGTCCAGTTCACTAAAATCTGACCTTCCTAAATGGGTAGCAAATGGAATTATAGTAACACCCACCTGGCACCAGCACTGTAATTAAAGGGTGCAGGGGGGTGTTGTTATTTTTAACTTTGAGTATGTACCTACTAGGTTTCAAAATAAGAATTGTATCTTGATAGAAAATTGCAATAGTTAATTTTTATACGTGTTTTTATGTATTTGCATTCTTATAGCACTGTATATCAGATGATCTCAAAATGTTTTCTATGCAACTGATCATATTCACAGCATCGTTTTGGCTTTGTGCCTGCAATATATATGAGTAAACTGTTGAAGGAGTTGATTTTGCTGCTTAGTCACATAATAAGCGAGTTTAGAGAGAATAGGAATGAAATCTGGCACTCCTATTTTCTTTTCTCATGTTCTAGCCTTAGGGAGAGGGAAATATGTCCTGCAGGCCCACAGGAGTTCTGCCCTTGTCTCAAACCTTCTTGTGCACAATATGTGAAGAACTGACAGATGCAGCTCTTCTACTTGTCCATGCATCCAGTTAGATTTGTCATCTCAAGTTCTGACCAAGCCAACATTTTCTGTTCCTTTTGAGACAGCATCAGATACATGTGCAAAGTAGGCACAAGCCATTGAATTCAGTTCTCCAAATTTCTTCTTATGTTCAAAACCAAATTTGTTTTCTCTTGCAATATGATAGTTCAGTGAAAATCAGACCTTTTTAAAATGGTTTCGGGTGAAAGTAAATATCTGTATGACTCAATAGTTGCAGTTGATAAAACTTGTCAAATAAAGGGCACAAAGTAGTTAGCCAAAAGAACTGTTGTGTTCTACATCACCTGCTGAAAGGTTCAGGTGGGATAGTGAAATTACTTACAGAAGGAGGAAGCAATTGAAATCATAACCAAGCAATTGAAATCATAACCCCCATGGTACATTTCATCTGTAAAACAGTGTTTATGCTAGGGGTAGAAAAGTAATGAATTTGGCTTACTCTGTTTCCCTGGTTTTATTTGCCACAAGGATTTTGAAAGCTGAATAGTTCCTACACAGCATGTATGCTTAAGATTAGGCCAATTCTGTTGTGGTTTAACTTACTTTCAACCTCCTAGGAAGTATACAACTAATAAGTTGGTGGCATACTTAGGAAAATAGTTGATACGGAAAACCAGAAATTAGTGTTAATGTAAATGACTGTATGTATATAATTTCTTTGGGAAATTTTGATCCTTGTATAAAACTGGCTGGATGTACTTCCCAAGAAAGCAATAATTGGATTAGTTGAAACATCAAGGCATTAGTAGCTAATCCTCGTATTTTACACATATGCATAAAATGTGTATCTTGAAAGGGGTAATCTCTAGAAACAGAAATTTTTTGCTTGGGTTTCAATGGTGTATCTAAAAGATCAGGGGAAGAGTTTTGTATTGTATATAGGAGATCATTGATAGTAGAGAGGGAAGAAGAGGATGAAAAAGAGCATGAAAATGCAGGTTTTATGCTAGTTGGAAGGTATTAGGCTGCGATAACGCAAATCGGTACAAACAGCCAGTCCCTGAGATTCTACAGAATTGATTGGATTGAATCATAAAAGCTCTAATAGACAGATAAACCTTGTATTAGCAGTGCAGTACACTAGTACCTTGTATCTGAATAGTACCTTTGCTGCATCTAAATATGTGTGTCAAAGACTAACTTCATTGTGATTTATATTTAAAAAAGTAAATTTATGAGGGGGAGAAAGCCAGTGTCACAATGATGAGTGTCACAGGTTGGCACTTACAACAACATTTTGCTTGAAGAATTTGCTTCACAAGGTTGTGGTTGTGCTGAGCAAGCCTCAGGAATATAGTGCCAAGTGCAGGTTAATGTATGTTATTAAACTGCTTATAAATAAAACAGATGGAAAGGATTCTTTATGCTCAAGTACAGGAGAGAAGCATTCGTTATGCAGGTGAAATTAGTATCATATTCTGTATTTTAAGTACTTCATTACATTACATACTTCATTGCATACTTCATACTTCATTGCATTACATACTTTCATTTCATTTCATTACATACTTCATAGATTTTGTAAAATAAGTACATCTTTCCTTATTTTCAGTAATATTTTAAAAAAACATAATATTTACTTGTCTTAGAAAACTTATGTGAATAGTCACTGTGTCATACAATAATCTGTGGGTCTTTTTTGTGTGTTTTGTTTTGTTTTTTAAAGAATTGCATTCAAATTGATGAAATAATGCCTAGAAAGAATAATAAACGACACAGTTGTTGTGGTTAGATCTCTGTATGTGGAAAGTTGACAAACACATTCTTGAGTTTTAAGAAACCACATTTAATTTTGAAATAGCACTACTGACATAACAGATTTTCAGTGTATTTCTGCTAAACATATAAGGAAGTTCTTAGGGCTACTGAACAATGCCATCACAGTGCCTCACCAGGAATGATGTGATCAAAATGGCTTTCCTGCCATTCACATGACTCTGTAGGTAGATACGATTAATTACTGAATTTTCTTAATTGCTAGCCTACTCCATTAGGGACAATGCGGTGGTATCAGCAGTTTCAACCATGTTTGGATTTGGACTGCATTGGGATTGCACCTTGAAATCGATTGCATACCTGCACATATAGGTCGCATGCAATGCATGCATCACAGGTTGAGATGTGCTGCTTTAAACCTTATTTATTGTTTGCTTGTTAGCATCAATAATTAACCAAACTGCAGAATTATTAAATTCTCTGTGGAGACAGCACTTATATACTAAATAACTATTCTGGCCTAAGACAACAACCTAAAGTAGAGCAGTAGATTGGATGGCATCTGCAAATAAGAAACTTAAACTTCACTGGGATGTATGAGATCCATAAAAATAGATTGAAATTTGGTGTGATCAGAGATTCAAAGCAAATAATAACTAAGATACCCTTATTCCCTTGTTTTGAAAAACAGTGACTAGATCAATTGTGTATTTTTATTATAATATCAAGTGAGCAGTGCACATAAAGCTGTATTGTTCCCCATGTAGAAAAGGCAGGAAAATTTTTTGAAAGATTTACTATTGCTTATTAGCAAAAGACAAATGGTAGTAGGAGACTCCTCTGGTACTGGTAAAACCAAATGGTCTCACCAGCTTCCACTCATTCAGTAGCTCTTGAATATTTTGTTGAAGTTGGGCATAACAATTTCCCAAGAATTTAGAAGAATCCACAAGTAATGTGGTTCACTCAGAAATGCTTTTTCCTCACGTGCAAGTATTTTAATAACAAAGAACTGTACTGAGATTCCACGTTAAAAAGATCCATCATCTTGGAATGTTTTTTTTTTAATTTTTATTCTTTTAATAAATTTGAATAGTGCAACAATTGTCTCATAATAAATTTGTTTGTGATTCTGATATGTTGCAGTTCTCTTTGATGACACGAGTGTGACATCCTCTATCTATTCAGTAGATAAGAATTAATCTTGCTTCCCCTTAAGGCTGCTCATATGAACCCAGTTGAAAGTGCAGTAAATTCAGTGGGTTGAAGTCGTATCAATTTTGGTGGCTCTGCCTAAATTTTGAAATATATTTATTTGCATGCTCCCACTGAATTCCATAGGAAAGAGGCAGCTGGATACTTCTGAAGATCTAGGCTTAAAATAATGCTTATTTGTAATCAAGAATGGCAAAATTGTTGCCTTACTTTTCTTAACTTTGTATCTTGATGTGTATCCGATTGATCTGATTTTGATCTTTGCTGCTGATTTATTTTTCCTTTCTTAAAAATTTTTTGTCCCTTTGGCATTACAGAAAAGCACTGAATCTAGGAATACTTCGAGACCCTGGATCAGAGGTTGAAGACAGACAGTACCAAATAGATCTTCAGTCTATAAACATTGGTACTGCTCATTGGAATCAGTTGAAACCAGAGAAGGAAAATGGAAAAGGAGGGGTTTTGACAGAGAGTGAAAGAAATTCTCAAAATCCAGCACTTGAATGGAACATGGCCAGCAGGTAAGAAGGTTTTTTAATTTATTCTTTTCTAGAATTACATAGCACCAACACCGCGGGTACCATTTGCAGCATATCTGAATCAGATAATTCTGTATTGGTTTTGTTGTAAATTACAAACATGTTTCCATGGAGTTTTGTATTCTACATTTGCAATGCACATTACTATTATTGTTACACTTCAGTCACTGTCTAGTTGTTATTTGTTTCCATTATAAGCGCTGAGTGGCTTACTGTACATCTGTAAAAGTAATCTCAGAGGCTGAGACTTCAGCTTCTCAGTCTACAAGCAATGAGAGGTTTTGGATTTGTTTTGGGTTATGTTTTTTTTTAATTTATTTTTTTTGTATTTTTACAAAGCTTGAGGAAACCAGCGTGGACATTTCTGAGCTGGTTCTGAAGTGGTTTTTACACTTCTGCAAGTAAAATCAGATGAGTTTTGAGAATGTGTATTGTATGATATGTGCATGCAAAGCCCCACCCTCTATCTAAACAGGATTGAAAGACAAAGCATTAAAATACACTTGCACAGTATTTTAAATTTTAATATTTTTAATAACCAATTTAAAACCTGAATTTGTGAAATTTTGAAAATTTTTCTGTAGTTTTAATATATTTTTTATACTTAAAAATTCACACAGGTTGTTTGAAATTAATTTTTATAGACTGTGTAGCAGTTGAAGTTCTCTCTTTAACCGGACTGGAATAATATCTGATGGCCAAGATCGGGCTTTCAGAAGTAATTTTGGAGATTTAGAAGCATTTCTGCTAGAAGATGTCTGCCCACACATTTATTCATTTTCATTTAAAAGACCTTTATATCTAATTCATACAAAACCAATACTATTTTATGAAATGCGTGCGTCATTTCATGGTTCTTAAGATAGTTGAATCAAGGGATGTGTTCCTAAAAGTGATACAGAAAAACAGGCAGAATCATAAGGAAAGACAAAAATTGAACTATTCCTGGTTTAATTTTCGAAGAAAGGTGGGAGACATGAGGACTCAGAGATTTTTCTGAAAGTGTGGCAAGCTGTAGCAGAAGAAGCTACCTGAGGATGGCAGGCGGACTGAGCTTTGTAAGTGGTGTGTTTATGAATCACCAAGAGAGCAAATAAGCTCACTCTGGAGGAGCGTATGCAGGAAAAAGATGTGATCAAGAATGAATTCCACTTTGTCACTGAAAAACAGCAGGAAAAGCAGATCTAACAAAAATAATGATAAAACCACATGGAGTGACATGAGTACAGATAAAAATTTAAACAGAGTAATGGTATCTGTTCTTAATTTACAGGATCACCTGCTTCTTTCCTGTCTTTTAACAATTTATTTCCTTTTTTTAGCTAATGTAATTCGATAGAGAATTTTCTTTTAAATTCTCAGTCTTGGAAAAAGTACGTTATGACCTTCTACTTGGGCCTCGATGTTGGGCAGGTTGCCCATGAAGTTCTTTCTCACAGAATAGTGTAGAGCCACCGGCATTTCTTAAAAGATAACATTAATCTCCCAAGGAGAGAGTTGAGCTAACTGAGCAAAACCAGGCACTGAGGAATTGTCTTTCCTTTTCCTTCCCATTGGTGACTGGAATCGTATTGCCAGCACACTTTGGTCTGAGCTTTGTGGTTAATAGATTTGAATAGGAAATTTGGTGGGATCCCTGAACAGCTATTAAGATAAGGGAAACAGCTATTGCAGATAATGAGTTCTCTTTTTTTTTCTTTTTTATAACTGCTTGTGCATTCTTCTTGTCCTCAGTAAATGTCCAAAATAAACTTTTATTCAAATATATTTGACAAACAAGTATGTTTGCTTTGAAATTGCTTTTGAATGAATCTTCTACTTGGGTTTTAATCTCTCTCAGTTGTAATTAGCTTTCCCTTTGTGGTATGCAATACAGTATTTTAATTCCAGCTTGAAATTATTTAAAGAGAACTATGAGTGTTTTCTCATCCTTTTGGCTTAAAATTTTACACATTTACGACAGTTCTTTTTCAGGATGTTTGCATTTTTGCCTTTTAGTTGGCAGTCAGTTTTGCTGCATCTGGGTTTATTTTATGATCTGTGGAAGTGGTGTGCTGAGAACTGGAAGAACCTACATTGAACTCTGCTATCCACTGAGATATTTCCAGCATGCACCAAGAGGGTGGCTGGATGGTGTTTTACATTGTGCTTAGTGTTTCCAGGGTGAAGTTTATCTTAAGATTTCCTGCAACTGTCACAGAAGCTTTATTCTTTCACCTATTTGTGATACCGTTTTCTTTTTTAATTCTTTAAGTTCCTTGGACATGTTTAACCTGGAACATAATGAATTATTTTTACTGAGTTATTTTAGGGTTAATTTCTTTGTTTGGTTTTAATATATTTCTGTTTGGTTTTACTTATGGTTTAGGCCCAGTGTTATGGTTTATTAGGTTCACTGGGTTTTAAGATTCTTTTTTGAGATCTGTTTCCATCATTTTTTAATTCTTAGGTGCTGTGTGGTGCAGTATGGAATCCAACCTATATCCATGTATTTCATACAGTTACTTTACAGAAAAATATTCCTATTCCTAAAAGCATTACTGTAATTTTGTTTTTAATAAAAGTTCTAAAACCTGTCAAAAAAGCTATATTGTAATTTAGCCTACTGGGTTGAAATTTGGACTTGTTTTAAAAATTCACATGAAAACCAAATAATTGTAAATATAATGTCTATGGATATACAAACAGATGTGAAAGCTTGTGACATAACTTATCATTTAAATGCTTTAACAATCTTTACACAGAAAGTCAATCCTTCACATTTTCCCACCACTTTTTCAGAGTTCAGTTTTTCTAGTACTTAATATCGCATGGGTTTGAATTTTTTTTACTTTTACATTGTAATTTGGAAAGCAAGGAGTCCTGCTTTGAGACTAAGTGTTGAATATTTTAATGTTTTTAGTGTAAAATTCTTTGGGGAGGGGGCTATTGTGAAGTGTTGGTGTGATGCCTCCTGTGCCCTTGCAGGTCACCTCAAGAAGAATGGGGGCACTGGAGCACTCTGATAGGGTGGGTGCTGTCTCCTAGAAAAAAATATCCAAATGCTGTACTGTACTGAGTATGAGGGAATCATAACTCTTTCCATTATGAAATGTTTATACTTCACTGTAGATGTTATAAAAAGCTCCCTAATGGTAATATATAAAAAGAATACTGGAAACAGTCAGACAGCTCTAATAAGGTTATGTACAAATGAAACCTGTCCACATTTATTCCCTTTACCAAACAGCATGTGGGGAACTGGGAGTACTTAACCAAAAGAAGTTTTCTTGATTGAAAACTGCTTTTTCAGCTTGCAGATATCCTCCTCCCTCTCCCTCCTCTCAATGGAAAAAACAACAGCCCTGAAGGAAATAAAGAAATATATCCTCTCTTGAGGCCTCGCCCCCGTCCCTGAACAATCCTTCTACAGCTCCCAGCAGCAACTTCTGCTTCCTGCAGCCTGAATAAACTCTATTTAAAAAAAAAATTAATTGATCTTAAAAGCATTATTTCTCTGTGTGGTAATGAATTGAGTGTGGCAATATACTGCATTACAGTTTTATCCTTGGCATGCCACCATCTGGAACAGCTCTCTGCAACTCTCATTGAGTACGTCAGGGAGCCAATGATCTGTTGTACAAAACTGAACAAAATACCACTCTGGCCTTGCAAGGATCCTCAGAAAGGTTTCCTACAGATTTTTCTTTGAATAGTTTTCATTTTCATGCTTTTTGGAAAGTTGAAGTGTAGTTTGCGAAGTTCTAATAAGAAAGATCAGATAAAAGTGATCTGTAGATCCATTTGTAGGGAAATATGGCCATTCCTTGTGGATCTTTTAGAATATAATGCATTTATATAATAATACATTTATATTCACTCCTGTATTTTAATTCCTGTACCTGAAGTCGTGGTGTGTTCATATTGTACAAAGCCTTAGTAAGATGGAATATGTTATTTTGTTACTCCACAGCAAAGAAACATTGCATGGCATTTTTAATAAGATGAAAATTAGTTTTACTGAGCCATAATTATATAACAATGCCCATTCTGTAAAGCCAGATGTTGTATGTTTGTTCATTGTCTAATTTTGCTCATTAGATAGTCCTCATGATGATGCTATGTTTCAGTGTCCCACAGTGTGTCTTTGCAACACCTCCGAGAGCTGAAAGGATGTGAACTGTTTTGCCCACTAGGAGCTGGAGGTTTAAGGCATGATGGTGTTACCAGTAGTTAGATATCCTAGTACATTTGTGAGTCAGTGATTAACTGATTTATGCAACTACATGGGAAACCTGCAAGTCAAAGCTCTAAGTTAGCATGCTAACTGACATAACATCTTTAGTTTTGCATGCCTCGCACTACTAGAGGTTGGTTTGATTTTGTGGCCTATTCCACACTAATACTTGGGGGTTTTACCTTTCTATGTTGCAAAATTCTTTGTGAGGATGTATCTCTCTGTAGACAGTAAACTTACATGGTATAAATGAGCTACTTATGGTCATTCATGAATTGAATATAGGAGTTGCCTCCTGGCTTGTGTATTTCTTAAGTATATAAGGGCTTAAACTCTAGATTCAGTAAGGTATTATTAATTAAGAAAAAATATATTTAAGAAGAAGGCTTAATTTCCAGGTTTCACATCTAGGTTATATTTAGCTCTTACTGGCCAGTGTTTGTTTTGGTTATGTTTTTTCCACATAAGAAGGCCAAGTTATAGTCCTTCTTGTGCATTTTCACAGCTTATCCAGCCTCACATCATCACATCTCTTAATTAGTGCAACATCATCTTTTTGGCAGTACTTCCTGCTCATATAACTTCAATGTGCTTCTGAGAGGATGTAATCAAATGCTGATGATTTGATTTGATGTAATCAAATGTTGTTGCTTTGATTACAAGATTCTATTATTCACTTTTTTCCTCTATTCTTTCCACAGCATTTTTTGTCTTATTAATTATTACATATGTCTTTGCTTTCAAGGTACTTCTGGACTCCTGTATCTATCCATTTCCCTTTACATGTCTTTTCACATTTATTTTGACACATCTATGCTCACTGCTTATCAGACCTCATCATACCAGTTACCATTTAATTTTCACTTTCTTGCTTACACCTAAGCTAACCTGTATGTTATAAAAGCATTTCCTGTGAACATTCATGAAGTTATTGCAATGTCTTCTTCCAAAT
The DNA here is from genome assembly GCF_034315485.1 of Pezoporus occidentalis. Taxonomy (NCBI): domain Eukaryota; kingdom Metazoa; phylum Chordata; class Aves; order Psittaciformes; family Psittacidae; genus Pezoporus; species Pezoporus occidentalis. Next base: position 20,912,095 of record NW_026914940.1, on the reverse strand, counting down.
CCTTCCAAAACATTCAGTTCTACTCTACTGTAATATAAAAACTCATAAGACAGCTTTCAATTTGCCACTGTACAGATATTATTACCTATGGTAATGTTAATTGTTCCCTTGTAGTTCCCTGAGTGTGAGCATATTTTTTCTTATAGTTAAATTGTAAGCCTTTGAGGACAAAGACCATTTTTGTCCCATGCTTTTATAGTGTGGATCTGTGCGCCATAACCAGAGTTCATGTGATCATGCTGATATAGCCCAAATTCAGCACTGAGTAAAAGGCACTTCCAGGCCTGATCACAACTGCTTTGCTGCCTTGTTGCTTTGTGTTAGCATATGGTCTTTCAAATGTGCTGTTCTTTTAAGTATAGATGATCAACTGCTTTAACATCTCTAAAAGTACTAGCTTTTTCTTTTTTTTTCCAAGACAAATATATAACAGATGCATAAATGAACCATGGAATGAATGTGCTGCAGACATAGAGCCATCATTACGCTCTTCACAATCAAGTTTTTTCATAAGCTCATGTGGCGTACACCTGTGTTAAGTTAATGGTGCACTTAGGTGCAGTGTGGAAGACTTAATAATTCAAAGTGGAATTTGTTTCTTTGTTCCTTTTGTGCTCTTTCTCATATCCTCCCCATTCATTATTTACCGTGCTCTGTTTGCCTTCTGTTTGTACTTACAATTATTTTGCTAATACTTGATTTGGCTGAACTTCAAATTCACCAACTAGAAATATGGAAGCAGGACAGGGATACCACATAGGAACAAAAATCAGCAAGCAATCTGTATTACAGAAAATGTGCCTTAATATTCACTGTACTATCTACTAGAATAGCATTTAAAATTAATAAATGAGAATATATATGAGCTGAAAAATAATTTAAACAATGATTGAACAGAGCTAATTTTACATTTGGGGTTCAATGAGTAACTTGCTACTACAGCTGTTTTGTATATTGCAATCGTACTTACTAGCATTTTTATGCCCCTTCAAATAGGGGTTTTCTAATATATAGTTGTGTGTTCCTTCATAGAATAGTTCTACTACTTAGTTCTTTCATTTTCCTCAAAAACAAAAGCTTTTCTGTCTCATCCGACTGAAAAGGGGAAGTAGGAATTGGATACAAAGCCATCTGGTTTAAATTTAAACTGAAGGTGATGGCAGGGAGAGAAACATTTGTAGAACTTGCAAAATCTAAGGCCGTTTTCTCAGTTGAAGGTGTACACTAACCACTAATGGCTCTGCTTTTTTAATTTGGGGATCTAATTGGACTAATCTTGCTTTAAAAAACATTGTTAAAGATCAGCAGAACTACAGCTGACCGGGAAGGTAAAGCTTTTAATGTAAGATGGTAGGTTTCTCAAGCTCAGTAATTGGCTTGCTCTTAAGCATGCTGCATACTACGTACAGTAGCTTGCAGCCTGCCCGGCAGTGTTTGTGAAGGTCATTTGAAGCACAAGTTTATTAGACTTGTGCTCAATAATTACTAGCTCTGTGCCCTATAGCATCTGCTGTTAACTTCTGTACGCTGTTGCCCATAATGAATTGAAAAGGCTTCAGGCCTACCTGCGTCTGATAGTTCATAATCCTTATAGATTACTGTGCTTTCTACCTGTTTTGAGGACACATGCAAATTGTTAGTAGAATTTGGAACATCAAAATAGTCTAAGCAATAAATTGTCATCTATGGATTTTGAATCTTTTGAAGTTGACAGCATTAGAGTCACGTTATGATACCTATTGGATTTATTTTTGGCCTAACTTTTGGCCTACAAACCATCATCATTTGAGATTGTTTACTTTTCAACAGAATCCATTTCAGAACTATTACCTTTACTAGACTGTGTATATCAATACCAGTCTTAATCAAGAGATTTAATTACCTATTCCACATGCAGTCCAGAGCTTTCTGCATAGACAGGCATACAGCCATATTGTTTAATGACATTAACAAGGATAACTCTAGATGATGGTAAAGACTAATTGTCTAATTGCACAGTATGTGCACCTGGCTCACTTGCGCGATTTATGCTGATGTCCAAAACACCATGTGTCCACTACTGGCGATAGAGATATAAAAGGGAAGACAGGGATACCTAACTGACATGCAGATAGATCTGAAAAATTCTGCATAGATACATATTTTTTCCTCTATATGACAGTGTAGTTTGGTCTTTCTTTTTATACCATGATAGATATCTGCATAATTTAGTGTATACTTTTAGCTGGCATTGTTTCATGGTTGATAACTTTCTATTTTGTAAGCATAGGAAAACTTACCATGGACTAAAACGTCTTACTGTTTTTTAGAGTTCTCCTTGGTGAAATGCAGATATTTAGCATTTCTATAAATGATGTTAGCTGAAAAGAATTACCTATTTTGATAGAAGGGTTCTCCCAGGAATTTGAACTGTATCCTCTTTTAGGGCTGAACACCATCTTGATCTCGTTACATTTTTTTTTTTCCCTGATCAGAGGCTCTCAGATGGCATTTTGTGTCAATAGTTTATTTGACCTGACCCAGAAGATTCTGGCTATTTGGAATGTGTTGTCATAAGCTATTAGTGATCTATCTACAACAGAGGTGTGCCTCTAGGCTTAGCATTTGGTTAAAAGGAAAAAAAGAGAAAGAAAAAGAAAGGAAAAAAATCAAAGGCAAACACCCAGCTGGAAAAGAAATGTAATTATCAAGTTTAATGCACGAATATTATTGGCAAGCAAATGGCGATATTTAGAGTGAAAGGTATCAACAAAGAAAAAACGATGACAGAAGCATTGAAGATGACTGACATGTCTCAATTTTCAAGGCATTTTAAACATTATGGGCAATAGTTACTATAAATTTAATGTGTGAACCCCTGAGTTTCATGCGATGTGCTAGTTTAATATTTAATGTCTTTGATTTTTGTGTCAGTTATGTTGTTGCGTGCAGAATGTTTTCACCACAGACTTTGAATACCATGAATTCAAATACTGTACAGACGTCAGGACAGCTTTTTATGAAATGAAGGGCATGCACAGGCAAGTTTGAAAAATGCTGATAATAAAGTTTGTATCTTTGTGCAAATGATTACGTATAGTTCATTAAACAGTAGAAGAAGCAGTGTCAAACTTGTCTGCCTGGAGATGTGATGAAGAGTCAAATATTTAGACATACTTTTTCTGTGAAATGAAGGTAGAAGTCTGCCTACAAGATGGCAATTAACATGATTTATAATGAAGATGATATTTAATGCATGCTGAGGAAGCAATCAAGTGCCAAACTGGTGTTGAAGCAGTTTGGTACCTATGCTGAATGTAAAGAAGAATATAAGAAGCTTTTCCCCCTCAACAATATATAATGTAATTTCATTTAATGGTTTAACAGATTGTTTGTTTGTTTTATTAGCATAAGGCGGCATCAGGAAAGGAGAGCGATTTTGACTCCAATTCTAACAGATTTCACAGTTCGAATAACAGCAGCTCCTGCAATTATTTTTACAAAAATTGATGCTGCAGAGAATTTACACCAAGAGGTTAGTACAAAGCATGAACAGAAAAAGCGTAACTTTTAATATGTTGATAATCTTAATTTTACTGTTCTACCATTTGCAGTATCCCAGTGTGTTTTCAAATACAGAGATCACCCTGGCGATAGGGGAGCGGTAAGAGTTTTAGTAACTAGCTGAAATGTTTGTCCTCTACTGGAGAAAGAATTTGTGTATAGTATTTGATATTCAAGGCAGCCTGTCTAGAGGTAGATAATCCTGTTTGCAAATCGGAAAATGGGAATCCTTTAATGATTTCCAGCAGTATTTTTAAAAGTGATGGAAAGGTTTGAGAAGAGGCACTATTACGAGCCATTGTATTCAATGTATTCTCAAAGAAGCCTGGAAAAGCAATCTGTACAGTATCTATAAGAAGTCGAGTTGAGTTTCTTTAGCCAGATTTTCAAGCCCACAGATTGCCACAAAGCATCTACTCCCCACCATTACTGTGGACACTTCATGGTACTCCAGATTTAGCAATCACCGTTACCAGTCTGTGGGTCAGCTTGTTAGTGATCATGTTAGAGACAAAAGGTATTGGCTCACTTTTTGGCATTAGTTTGTAGCTCAAGAATTTAAAAGATTTTATTTAGGGGAAATATCAGAAAGATTTTGTCTGTTCACAAGAAGTATTTCTTGTAAAAGCTACCTCCTGGGAAGAGCAAAACTGGTACAGGAGTTTAAAAGGTATTAGGTGTGTATTGTAATGCAAAATAGGTGTACATTGTTGGAAAATAATAGCTAATGGGTATAGAAAGAAAAAAATGACAGCTTCGTGTTGTGTGTAAAGGGTCATCACAAGGGCAGGTGGCAAGTTATTTCATGTAAAAATGAAATAGCTTGGGGGGTAACTAGGATGCATAGAAGTTATTTAAAAAATAATCTCTGAGTTTTACTAATCCTTATGTTGAAGAATTTCAGTGTTTTCTGTACATACATTCTTCTTGTTACCTGTTCCCAGGATGATGTTCCCTGATGGAGAGGTCTAGTTTAGATTACGAAAAGCTTGAACATTATGCAACCCTCTGAGGAGAACAGGCAGTATTTCTACTTATTAAGCAAACCTTCTGCATTGGTTCTGGTTTTCATCTCTTTATCACTTGCCAGCTGTGGTGAAAAGCTTGTTTTGTGCTAGATAACACCAGTAAAACAGTGGCCATCCAGCTAGCTTTGCCAAGGTTTTAATAATGGTTTACAGGCAAGAAGAAATCAATTACCTTGGTTATCAGTGAGTTCCAACACAGGATTTCATTACACATTAAGCAAATTTTATGTTTAAGAAAAAAAAAAAATACCCTTTTCTTGAAAGTAAAGGACAATAGGAGTTACTGCCAAGGAAGTGTAAAACAAAATCTGACAGTCCACTGTTTGGTACTGCCAAGAGATGGAAACAAGACCTGACACATTAGATGCTTTTCTTGCAAAATTTGTCTTAATAGTTATACTGTTGAAAGCAAAGGAAAGAATAAGCTACATCCATTTTTAGAAGCCAGAGACACTACTTTCTCCTGAAAAAGACCAAATTAATACTGTGTTTTTTGTAGTATTAATTTGTCATAATAAGTCAATATTGAAGCATTGACTACAGCAGAGAATCACAATACAGTTACATAGAGGCTGAAAATTATTTCCAGAATGGCTGTTATCTTGTATTTTCCCTTAATTTCTCAACAGGAAATTTTGGTGTGTGGTCATTCTTTGGAGGTAAATGTAACAACAAACCTGGATTTCTTCCTGAATGTAGCTCAAGTACAACTTCTTCAGCAGCTGGTACAAGCCAATATGGTTGGACTGGAACCTTCCACTAGTACCACTGAGGTAGGTTTTTTTCTGGTTTGCTTTTGGGTTTTTTAGAGTGCCACAGCTCAGGTGTTTGTATCATCTAGGTAAAATTAAAAGGTAAATGAAATACAAGTTTGTTATTGTTTCTTTGGCCAGCTTTAAAATGCAATCTGAGTATTCTGACAACAGGATGAGTGATATTTTAACAAGAATATTATTCAGTAAATTAGACTAAGGTGGTTCTACAGCATCTTATGAAAAGAATTATGTAAACAATGAAGGAAATCAGTTTTGAGCTAGGTTTCTGAGGCTGTTTGATGTTTAACTTTTATTGAAGCTTCAGCATCTTGTAAGTTCGCATACTACACTGTGCTTCACAAAAGTCAGTGAACTATAAAATTTTCTCTGTGTGTACTCACATTAACTGTCTTCACTCAAGTCCCTAATATTCAGTCCACCTCTGAATATTCTTATACTTCTTCTGTAAGAAAGGAGATGTGTACATCATGAAGGGTCCTTTATCTTCTGAACAATTAATGTCTCCTTTTTTCTGCAGTCTTACTGTGTTCAGCAAGTATATTTTGAATTTGTCATTTTTTATCTGGAAATTGATACCTCAGTTTTCATTGAACACCAATCTCCAACTGTGACAGATTTTAAATTAAATTATTAATTTGAATTGTTACTTTAAATTATTAAACTTCTGGGCTGATACAAAAAAAAGGATACAAGAAAAGAAAGTTAAAACTTTGCCCTAAGGAAAAAAAAAGTGTATTTCTTCAAAACCAAGGATCTAGTCAGGCTGACAGTAATCTTTAAGACAATAGAAATTAATGTATGACAGGACACTAATTCCCGTGGAATAGCTGTTGGACCATGGAGAAATCTTCATAAATAGGAACAAGAGCTAAAGAGGAAGTTAAAGAGAAATACGCAATCAGCTCTTCCTTTCAAAGAATCTGGCTAATGGGAGACCTGAAAAAACTTTTCATCTTCCTTTCCTGAATCTCTCAGATTCGGCATTCATGTGAATCTGGGTGGAAGCGAGGAATGCTCTAGAGCAGCCAAACTACTTATATTTCTCTCTCCTCATCCTGTCAAAATCTCAAAAGTTGTTTGTATCTGCTAATCTAGGCATCACATCACCCCCTGCTGCTTTATCCCTTCCCAAGGATAGAGGGAAATAAAAGGCATTTTATTAACATGCCGAGGCATGAAAGATATAGAAAAATGCTGTGTATCTTTCTTTTCCTTGGATACTTCACAGATACAGGGCCTCTTTTGGAGATGAACATTATAAATAAGTATATATGGGAATATCTTCAATAAATAATTTGTGGAGCACTGTTTTCCTGTTTTCAGAATCAGAATATTTAAATGATACCAAGAATTTTACTTTTGAGTTGGTGCTGTGCAGAAGTGCTGCATGACTGATTTCACTGCATAAGCTTAAAAGCAATTTGCTACGTATTTTCAGACAGGTTGTTTTCTGACTACATCCAAGATGCCTATTTGTTCTTCATTAATATCTCACTTGAATTATTGAGGTCTCCTGTAATGAGTAATGGAATAATTCTTGTTCAAGGTGGTGGCTTCTCTTTAATAAGTTACAGAATTTAATCTTGATTTACTATACTGAAAACATGAAATCCATTAGTTGGTTACTTTTTGTCCAGTTCTTTCTTTAGTGTTCTGTAGTCTTTTATGCCTATATGAAACAATCCTGCCCTCTGATATATCCACATTTATTATTGTCCTCATGTTTCTCCTTTAGTTAGCAGAGAGAAACATAATACAGTGATTGTATCCTGCTGTTTTCACCTCAGTGAATGAATTCTGAAGCCCGCATGTGGCTATTTGTACTTCACACCCACTAATTATTTCATACCAAGAATCGAAGCATATTTTAGGCTACAAGGTGCCTCTGGAGACCATTCTTCTGCTAAGAACACTAATGTCAAAGCTAGATGAGCTTTTCAGTGTATTCTTCCACCAACTCTTTCTGTATCCCCAAGGAAGAAGGTTGCACCACACATCTAGATAATTGTCCTGAGATTAACTACCCTCCGTCACATTTTTGTATTTATATCCATTCAGAGTTTTGCTCAGTACAACTTCTATCCATTGCACCTCAACATTTCACTATACATCTCCAAAACCAGCTGTCTCCATCTTTGTAACCTTGCTTAGGTAACAGTAAACAGCAATACTCCACCACCATCCCTAGCCTTCTCTCTTTCCATCTGAACAAACCACCTACCTATTAAATCCTGTGCTTTAACCAATAACTCTCTTGATGATCCTCCGCCCGCTCAGGTTTATTGTCAGTCTTTTTCTTCTTCTATTGAGCTCAGTTAGAGACAGTACTCTAGTTCTGGACTCACAAGTATCTAATAAAAGGTAAAAATGTCACCTCTGATCTGCTGGCTTTGCTGTTGCTAATGCTGCCCAGTAAGTGCTTAGCCTTCAACTCTAAAGGGGCATGCAGCTGTCACATGTTCAGTTTGTTGTCCACAAGAACCCTTGGATTGTTTTTTGCAAAGCTACTCTGTAGCAGTTGGCCTTCAGCTTGTATTAGTTCGGGGATTTTTCCATGTCAGGTTCAGGTCTTTGCATTTATTTTTGACTTTCATGAGGTTTCTGTTAAACCATTTCCTTCATTTTGTCACTGTCCTTCTGAATGGCAACCCTACCCCTCACTGTATCAACAACTCCCTCCAGTTTGGTGTCATCTGTGAGCTTTCTTGGGGTACATTTTGTGTCATTGCTAAGTCTTTAATAAAGATATTAAACATGATCAAACCTTGAGGAATGTCACTCTATGACTAGAGTTCAGCTACTCTTTGGAACAGTCGCCATTAGTCTCTGATTTTAGTGATCCAGTTTGGTTTTTACACACCTTGTCATCTACCTATTCATTTCACACTGGATGCAAGGCTGCTGTGGAAAACTCTGTCTAAACTTTCCTACAGTCAGAGCAAAGGGCATCCAGATTCAATCATTATAGGAGGCAATTAGATGGTGGGAAGGCATGATTTGCCTTTTGGTAGATACGTGTTATTTGTTCCCCAAAGCTTTTTTTGCCCTTAAAGTGCCTGTAATTTGCTTCTGTGAAAATGTGTTTTCTCACCTTCCCAGGGACTACAGTAAGGCTGACTATCAGGTAGTTCCCTAAATCCTCCTCCATGCTTTTTTTTGAAGATGCGCATGACATTTACTGTTTTCCAGATATCAAAGACTGTCCCATACAGCATGCCCTTTCACACATTATAAGGAAAACCCCAGCAGTGGCACTACCCAGTTCATCAAACACCTTTGGATGCGTTATGTCTATAAGAGAAAAATTGAGCTGAAGTTATCCACCCTCCAAAGGCTTTACTGAGGTGTTGCAAATTACCTAGGCTGTTGGGCGGATCATAGTGATGCACAGAACCTGTGCTGTTTCTCCTGCTGTAGTGTTCATTGTTCAGTTGCATTCAACACAGTCTTATTCAGCAGGACAATTCATAGAAAACAGATTTCCCTCCTACCCACAGCGCCTATTTTCTTTGCAAATTTAGAGCTTCTTGTTTGTAGTGTTTGAGGATTTTCACCAATGTTTCTATTAGATGCTTAAGCATGATTAACAGAAGAGTAGGAAGAAACTGTATTCCCCATGGGAAAGTACAAAATTAAATGGAGAAACCAAGTAAGTTTAATTTCCAAATCAGAATGTATGAAACCTGTTTTCCAAACCTACCCCAAGATAGTATGGCAGTGATTTTTTATTTTTGTTTTTCCTTTTTTTTTTTTGAAGTTGAAAGGAATAGAACATTTTTGAATAAATATTATGTTGGTACATTACACCACTGAACTGAATTTGCAGTAAGTACTTACTCAGTTATTTTCAAGGGTATTCAGAACCTATGCCCGTTACATACAGTGCTTCTCATAAGGGACTTATGAATGAATGAATAACTACACAATAAATGGAAGTATGTAAAAATGGTGTACATGGGCATTCTCTGAATAAGAAAGGGGATAAAAGAATGCCTTGAATTTCTTGAGATAACTGACCATAAGTGAAATTAGTTTTTTTGATTGTCCTGTTTTGTCTGGTAGAATAATAAGATTGAAATAGATTCTTGTTAAAGATTTTGTAGAGTATTTGTCAAAAAGTGTACTTTTATACTGAAATGAACTGTAACAGAAGCTGTAGGATTCAAGAGTTGCTTAAATGGAGGAAGAGAACAAGAATGGAAGTTTTTCACGTTTTTTTAATGCATTAGTGCCACTTTAAAGGCACTGCAGATGAAATACTGAAAAAACTCTTAGAAATGCGTTTGAATTTTTATAGCTCTGACTACTGAAAGTTACCAGAAATTCCTGTTTCTGAAGGAGTACAGCTAATGAAAATTCCACATTGCTAGTAGGGACATAGCCTTTTTTAAGAAAAAAAAAAAAGAGCAAAACCGAGCATATGGAATACACAGTCATTGTTCAGACTTAGTGGAAAGCTTTAGTGCAATTTAAGGTGTGAGCACTAGGGTTGAGAGACAAAAGGAAAGTTATGTTGGAACTCAGGTTATGAATGGAATTTTGTATGACAGTGGTTTAAAGCAATGAGTGTATTTGCTTGGCTTTCCTTTAGGCACTCCTGTTATTACTAATTAAGATAATAATCTAGATTGTGTAAATCTCCTGCAGGCAAGAGATGTTCAGCCACATTTAAAGATGTGGTGAGACCTGTTTTCAGGAAGCTGTTTTTACAGTATGAGGTCTTATTTAAAGGAAAAGTCAGTAGTGATGACTTGTTTATTCATCTCTTATTTATTTCCTGGTTGTGTCTGTTCAAACACTGTTATGCATATGTGTAAAGTTATGATTGATTTGCTTTTTTAACATAGAAAGCTTAAGATAGGATAGAATCATGGAATAATTTAGGTCAGTAGGGACTGAACAGAGTTCATATACTCCAGCCCCTGCATACAGCACACCTAATTACATCAAGTTGCTCTAGGGCTTCAGTCAAGTCTTAAATACCTTCGAAGATGAAAAACACACAACCTCCCTGGGCACTAGTTGACCACCCAAATGTTTTTTTTTTTAAATAAATCCTAATATGCAATTGGAGTTTCTTGTGTTCCTTCTTGTATCCATTGCTTCTCGTCCGATTACTGAGCATCTCTGAGAAGAGTGGCACCATCTTCTCAATGGACTACAGTCAGGTAGTTGTACACATGCCCATGGATGCCATCTGATTAAACTTTCTGTCATCATCTGATATTGCTGTATTAATTTTGTAGCCATCCTGGTTCCCTCTGATACTTTTCTTCTACTGTGAGCACCAAAACTGGGCACAGCATTCCAAATGTGATTTCATGCGTGCTGACTAAAGGTCAATAATGACTTCCCTCAATCTACTGACCATGTTTCTGTGGATACCGTAGAAAATACTGCTGGCCACCTTTACTGCCCAGGCACATGACTTGCTTATGCCCACCAGGACTGCTCTGCAGCAGCTTCTGTCATTGCTGAGGTTCTTCCTTCTCATGTAGAGGACTTCACATTTCTGTTGTTTAACATCCAAAGGTTCCTGTTTGGCTCATTCATCTACCCTGTCTAGGTCCCTGTGGATAGCATCCCTGCTCTTGCACATATACACTGCTTCCCATTAATCGATACCCTCTGAAATCAGTCATTCCTCTAATTTCCATCTGTCAGTTCACCCAGCCAGACTGTAATGTCCAAACATAGGTTCAAGAATTTTGCAGAAGTATTAAATGCCTTTCTTTTAGACTTCCACTGTTCTACCCATGTCCACAGATCCAGATGCTTTATCATAGATGGCAATTGGGTAATCTGATAGGTACCTGCTTTGTGGGTTCTGAGGAAGGGCAAAGCATATCAGAAGCTTTGTTTTGACCATCTTAGCTTTGTCACTTAGCTGTGTTCATCTTTTTTGACACTTAGGAATGCTTTGTATTTTTTCAGATCCAGTAATTTCTGCTGCTGGTCGTAAATGTCCAACTCTGAATATATAAAGCTTGACTCCTTTTCTGCTTGTCTCTAGCACTCCTTCTGTAGGCTCCCTGCTGATTCTTTCTCAAGCAAGGTGAGCACTCAAGGGTCCCAACTGTGTGAGCTGATGATAGCTCTTCCATCCAGCAGCTCTTTGAAGCTAACCAAAGATAACAAAATATTTAGGGATTCTGCTTATGATTTGTGGGGCAGGTGGTGGATTGTAAGAGTCAAATGCATGCACCTTGGCTGCAAGATTAATGTTTAGGAGCTGTGAAGCCACAAATATTTAAGAAGTGCAAACATCAAGGCTGAAGTAGAATCATTTAGAGTTGTGTAGACAATTACAGAGATATACAAGTAGGTAAATAATTAAAAATGGAAGGAAACATTATTCAAGTCTGGATGTTAGGAAGAGTCTTTATTTGGTGTAGAACACTGCTGAGGGACATGACAAGAAGATGTTGGCGTCCTTTCACTGATTTTTGTATCAGAAGTCTATCTGCTGTGATTTTATAACTGAATTGGTTCTAATGTTATAATCTCCAACTAACCATAACAACTCCCTATCAATTTTTAATCTATGTGATTTTGAGTTCAGTAAATCCTATTAATCTGCCTTGGATTTGAAAAAATAAGCCACACTTAGTTAAGGCAAAAAATCAGTGAATTGCATTCTCTAAAGCCTAAAAATCATCAAGCAGGTAAATCTCTTTTTATTAGATACAGAAGAACTTTGGTGTATTAAGACTACCTGGGGCATGTGGTTTTACCAATAGTAATAAATTTTGTTATTCATTAATATCAAGTAGTCATCATATTAAGTCTACTTTAAAACCAACCATATATAAAGAATATCACATGACCAATTTTGAAACCCGTGTTTTCAAGCAAGATAAATCTTTATACTTCTTACCAAAATAAAAAACATATTTTAAGGGGGCAGGGATGAACCACATCATTAGGAAAGCCAGAGATGAGGGTGCTCTTTGATCTATGTATATATTCTAGTATACCACAGTAGAAGAGCCACCCTTAAGTGATGAAGCTAATGTAACGTTCTTTCCTTTTCTCAGTCTTCTGACTCTCTTCCTGCTACCTCTTTATTCTTGGTCTCCCACCATCTACTGAAATCTTTTCTTTGTGCAGAGTCACTCTGGTTTAGAAATTATGTAATAAAAGCAAGAATAAATGTGGTTTTGTGTCTTCTGAAATTATTCGAAGACTTGTCTTTTTCCTCACACAGCAGGAAAAATTCTTCAGAATGTTATGGTGTTGGGTGGGGATTTGTTTGTTTGTGTGTTTGTTTGTGTGTTTGTTGACTCTAAAGAAAACGAGTCATAAAGAAACAGATCTGGTGCTTGATAGTTTCAGTTGCAGATTCGCCTTTGTTCAGAATTCCCAAAATTTCATTTTTTTTTTCTTTAAAATCTGTTGTTTTTTTTCTGGATTATCTTTTGGAAGGGATGGCGTACTTACTCCTTTCACTGCTTTTGTCCCATATTAGCCAGTGTTTTTGTTAATTCTGGAAAGCACCATTACAAATTTACAGCTTGGTGGTCTTGTTTGTGTAAGTACCTGAAATTTTCACAAGTACTTCCTGTGACAAATTCATCAATATTTTTGAATTTGTTGCCCAGAATGTAGATAGGGATTAACAGAAAGATTTCAGACCCAATACTAGATAAATATTTGACATGCCTAGATAAATACAGTTCATATTTGCACATGGTATAGTAATGGCCATAGTGGCTTAAACTTATTTAGCCCTATATTAGCATATGAATTGAAAACAATATAAGAACAGATGCATTAATTCTGCATCCCTACATTATTTTCCCAGCTGTAATGCAGTATTTGCAGCTCAGGCACTTGCAGAGGTAGTGGTGATGTCTATGTACCTGATAGTCTTCAGTGTTTTTTTTTCTCATGGATTTCTTCAGTTGCCCTTGAAATGAGCTTCAGAGAACCAGCAGGTTTCTCAGCACCTCCTCTTTCTATTGTATCTCATTGGGGCTTATGCCTAGAAAGCTTTTTCTTCAGTGTTTAGCCTGTTTTGTTGGAAAGAAAACAATCTTTATGGTATAGTTGAACAGCTGAAGAGATTGTGGCTCTTCAACAGCAGGAGTTGAACAGTTTGTTCTTTATTTTTAAAGGAAAGAAATGAAATATTTTTTATGCAAGCAAATTAGTTTAATTAAAAAATTAGTTTAATTAAAAAAAAATGCAGTGACATTCATGAATATTCCTGCCCTTATTAAGTTGAATCCTTGCCATTGTATAATTAATATTTCATTTGTCTTTTCTAATGTGTAAGTGAGGATATACTAAAAAAGGGATGGAAAGTTTTCAAAAGACTGAATTTAAGTAGATTGAAAGCAGGTGGTTATCCACATTGTATCACAGTTTTGGCACAACACTCATTAAGGAAACCTATGCCACTGAAATTAATTCACACCCAACAGATGTTCAGTACCAGAAAGGGATATGACCTGCTTGACACCAGTCACTGGAAGGAAAACATTTTTTCCTTTGATGTTTTCCATTAGGTACCATGGATGTTACACGTCTTACACACTGAAAATTGAAATTATTTTCTTACATAAATTTTACATAAATGCACACTCATCCCTGCTGTTCATCCAATGTAATGAATGTTCTATAGAGAAATGCAGAGTTCTCCAATAGTGTGGGGGTTCATTTAGCATGGACATTGCATTCAAAACCAAAGTAATTTCTGTATCTAAGTGAAATTGAAAAATCTTATAACTACAGAGTTAGGTTTTGTCTAATTGTACAGGTAGTAAAATTGCAGCAGTAATTTAATGGGGTACTAGACATTTATCTTTTCAAAATATCATGATTATAGTAAATGGATTTTTTTGGAGCCCAGCTTTTAGCCCAGAACTATAGGTATGTATATGAATTTGAAGTGTAAAATGTCAGGGTTTATAGGTTATAATAACAATCCATAATTATCATAAACTTATGGATGGAGTTTTAAACAATAAAGTAAGGAAGACTGGAAATACCCTGAGTTTGCAAGTGTCTGTTTGGATGTGTTAATAAACATTTGACCTTTGGAGTCAGGAAAGCAATTGTGGTAGGATTTTTTAAGGTTTTAGACAAATAGGAAATTTGTATTTGTGCTTTTCCCTCCCCAGCCTCCTGTGGCAGCATGATGGTCTAATGCTGGGTTTCAAATAAAATCAAGAACTTTAGGTTCAAGTGTTGGAAAGGCTATAATCTGCTTAGCATCCAGTCCAAGACAAAAAAAAAAGCATGTGTGCAGCTCATTATTTACAGGAATAAATAACTTAACAGAATGTTATTACATGTCTGTGAGCAGTGATGCTCTTTCTCTAAAGAGAAGAGGAAGAATGAACTGGTTGCCTTTTCCCATATTCTTTTTGGCTTACAGCAAATTAGTGCCAATCATCAGTATTAAAAGTTTTCAGTGCAAAATACTTCTGACAGTTTCTGTCTGGATATAAATTAACTATGTTTTAATCCTTGGTGATACCTGCTAAATTACATGTGAGAAATGCCTTGTACATGTTCTAAAAACTTTATAGTCTTTTTTGAGACTCAGTATATGTAATTTACAGTATGCTTGTCCTTAATATTTCTGTAATCCTTGTCTTTGAAAACATGACTAAAAGCTACTGATGTAGATTATCTGAGATTTATCTTACTCTTGATAAAATGCACTGCTATTTGGAGTGAATGGGAAGATAAATTAAGGCAGTTATATTCTAGTAATGTATATGGCTATCTTGATGATATTTCTAATGCTGGTCCTCTTTAGCGCAGAGTAGGAGCAAAACAAAAAATCTTCTCCCCTTAAAAAAGCATGCAAACAGAAAATTAGAAGTCTTTCAGTGCCTAATAGCTTTATTTTGCTTCTGGTAACTTCTCAAACTGAAAACATGTAGGTCCTGTTTTCTAAAGACTTTCTGAAACAGGGAAATAATGCTGAGGTCACATTCTGAAATTATTTTTTGTGATAGTCAGCAAAGCTTTCCTACAGTCACAATACCATTTTTTCCTGTTTTTTTTTTTAAAAAACAGGGGCAGTACTTGATACCTGCTAGAGAGGATCTCATTGGATTCCTTTTCAATTTTATCTCTGTTTTTACAATGTATGAAAACGAATATTGACCCTCAAGTCAGGCCACTGTTAAAATATTTCTATGTCTTTACATATATTTGCTTTTGTTATTACTAGGAATCTGTTGCAATCAGTTCTGCAAGGCAATCTTGAAAATGAATTTATAATTTTGCAATTAGCTGTAAAAGGGAAGAGCTCTCCTAGTTCTTTCTTACCACTAAAGCTAGACAGCTATTTAGCATGTTTTGATTTGACAGTACTCCGGAATTTATTATGTGCTATTTGCAAAGACATCTGAAGAATTTTCAAAGTAAGTATAGTTAAGGAAAGTTTAGAAAGGGCATTTAATAGTGCAGGAAATAAAACTCTTATCTCTTTGAGTATTTAGATAAAAATAGGATCTTCGCCAGCTTTTCTCAGTAATTATAACAGTATTTTCTTTTAAATATGTTTATAACTTGGAACAATCTATCCATGGGGCTCAAAATCCACAGACATAACTTAATTGAAGGAACTTGCAATTATTCAGTTAGTAAGACTGCGACTTCTCAATGTGAATTCAACGAGATCTCTGATTCTGCTGACATAAAAAATAGTTTAGTTGGGCTAGAAGGCATAATACTGTTGTTTTTTATCAGAACATTGTAATTAAAAATAGAATTCTGTACATGTGCCTTGAACATAAGATCAAAATGTAAGTTGTAGTTGCTCTGTTACTGAAATAGGAGAGTTGAAGCTTTGGCATTTCTGAATTTCCTGGAATATTTATTGTGGTTATAAAAGCAGAGTAGTAAGGATTGCTAGAGTTCTGTTTAACCTACTTGAAAATCCTGCTATAACCTTCCAAGTGCCAAGAGCAGTTCTTAACTTTCTTCTTTCAACAGTTTAGCATTGCGGGCTAGAATGATATTAGATTGTCACAGGCACCAATCCTATAAATAACCAATAATGAATTCACTAACTTAAGCTGATCTACTTGCTCTTTATTTCCAAGCGTAGTTACACTGAATGACACTGTTTCATCAATCACAATGAGTCTGACTTCATTAAGGGATTATCGAATCATCAGTACTTTGCTAGAGGCATCAAGTGGGTTTTGAAGGATTGGTATTGATACTGGATTTGTTTTCTATTTTAGTCACTAAGGTAGAACTAATGACTGGAATTTTTACTGATTTATGAGCTTAAGGAAGTAGGAGATTTAACAAATTTTAATGAAAACAGGTTAATTGCTGTCCTGGGTTCAGCAGTAGCAGTCATTTTTCTCCTTGGTAGCTGGTGCAGTGCTGTGTTTTGACTTTCAGCTCGGGAACAGAGCTGATAACAACGATGTTTTGGTTTGGCCAAAGGACTCTGTGAGCCTCTTGCTCTGCCAGGGAGGAGGGGGAGCCGGGAGGAAGCAGAGACAGGACACCTGACCCAAACTGACCAAAGAGGTATTCCATACCACAGCACGTCATGCCCAGGAGGTAACTGAGGGTTACCTGGAAGGGCTGGTAGCCTGCAGGGTTGGAGGAGGCATCGGTCAGAGCTTGGTCGGGCTGGGGGGGAGCGAGTTATTGGTCAGCTGGTGGTGAGATGTTGTATTCTCTTCCCTTGTTATTTCCTTTATCATTGTTATTATTGGTGGTAGCAGTAGTGATTTGTGTTATACCTTAGTTACTAAACTGTTCTTATCTCAACCCGTGGGAGTTGCATTCTTTTCAATTCTCCTCTCTGTCCCTCCGGGAGTAGGGGGAGGGAAAGAAGGGGGGGAGTGAGTGAACGAGTTACCTGACTGGGTTTAAACCACGACAATTGCCAAAATGAAATTAAAAGTATTAACTTGAAAATAGATGGGTGCAGTTTCAGAAAGTTGTATGAATAGCCTGAATGAGACAAGTACTGTGTTAAGGCTGAAAGAAATGGCATTAAAACCGATGTGGGCAAAGAGAGAGGATGTCCTTCATCAAGCTGTCAAACACTGGAAGCAAAGTGTGTGCTAGCTTTTCTGTCATTAGGGTGTTTTGATAATTCCGTTTCATAGAATCTTTGATTAAGGTGACAGTGGAAATTAATGTGATTGGAATTACTTCACACTGTAAGATTTCCTTCAATTCATCTTAAGATGAGATATTTTTAATTAGAGAGATTTTAAATTATTTCCTCTTGAATAATTTTTAAAAAATAATAATTCAGTGATAATCCTCTATAGTAATACATAAACTTCTCCAAGAAGTAATTGTTCTCTAGTTTTAACTAGAGAAGTGCATCTTATTTCTTGTTTAAAAATTGACAATCTATGACTTCACAAATTCAATAATTGCTTTTAATGACAAATGTCAGAGTGGCAGTCTTTGTTACCTCTTCTCCCTTTTGTCTGGAAACCATATTTGAAATAGCAAACTATATTTTTATATAGTATTGTTTATAGCTGGAATAATGAAGAAAAAATACACTGGATATATACTTGCTTTGAATCTCATTGGAATTTTTATTTTTTATTTTTTAATGTGTATTGAAAGAGAGGAATGGGAAAAATGGGAAAAAAAGCAGCATTTAAGATGTGAAAAAAGTTCACTCTCCTCCAAATATTTGACTAGATAAATCCTGAGGATTGTTGAACAACTATAAACATAATTAATCTTAGTTAGGAGGCTTGATTTCACTGGAAGTTCTTGGTAAATAGAAGGATTAAATAACTGTCTCCTGCCTCAAAAATAAAATACATTATTGTTCTCTGTTTTATGAATTGGTTACATAAATACTGGCAGTCATTAAAGTAGCAACCCCTTGTTTAAACTAAAGGTGTGATTTCCAAATGGACTGTATTTGATGGTTTATAGGGCAATGTTGTAAAGATTAGTGTAGACAAAAATAATAAAGAAGTGATGATTTATGGGTAAATCTTTTTTTTAAGTGTTTTAATATTCTATAAAGAGTTTCATGCCAGTTCTCCAGTGCTGTGTTTTTACTTATTATAAGCCCTAGCTTTATACTCTTTTATAAATTCATCTTTGATGTACAGTAGACCTATTCTACTGACTTCATAAAGTATAGTCTATTATTGCAAAGACTATTGCTTTGATCTGCTTGACAGGTTTAGAGGAGGGACACACATGTGGTGTCTGATAAATTACCTGAGGGGCAAAGAATGTTGCTGCCTTTTCATAATTATTAATTTTTTCAGAATTAATATATGCCAAATTCTTGCAAGAACGTATAATACCTGCACATGGAGAACAGAAACAGAAGTGCCAGGAAAAGAAATACAGCTATATGAGTGAAGTTTATGTCACGATTTTGTTCAGTGATGCACTTAAGATTATAGGTGCATTGTTAATAAAAAGACAACATTTCCTCATTCTTAAAAGAATGCTTAATATTCTGGTAATGGTCTTTCCAGTATAAACGATAAGTAGTTTTACTGCTGATCAGTGATAGAACAGGTGAATTCTCAAGGAGTTTCTTAGTCTGGCAGATCCATTTCCTGATGTCCATCACTTACCACCTGGAGATTTTTGGCAAGAGAGCATTTATTTGTCCTATCAGCATTTAGAAGTGGAAAATAGAAGAGCTCCTCTTTGAAAAAGAAATTAAGTACAAACCAACACTCATCTTGGTCTGCTGCTGTCCATGTAGGCATTCATGGGTAATGAATCTTGCTGAAAGTCAGTGCATCTTATACTCCTCCATGAAATATGGCCATTGAGGTCATTACCAGCTATCTTTTTGTACAAAGTATGCCTCTGTAAGCTTCAGAGTAAGGCTAGATTTTGGGGAAAACATTAGTTTATGCACAAATAATCATTTTGCTTAGAGGTACCCTAAATAATGTTCCTGGCTAATAACTATCTAGATTGGAGGTACTTATGAATACAAAACACAGTTATTTTGCATCTTCCCTGAAGAACTTAAAAGGTACTTCCGAATTCTTACTTTTTCTTCACAAAATCTCTGCGAGGATTATGGCTCAAGGAGAGTAATCAGTTATGCTAGTGAATGTAAGATGCTTGCTTTTAAAATTCAAGGCAAGTTAGACATCTGAGGTATTTTCCAGAGGATGTCATCTGAAGTGTTCACCCATTTTCTGTCCCCTATCCCCTCCATCCCTTTTTTCAGGTTACGTAGTCTTGTTTATTTTCTGTTAGCCCAAATACATGCTTCAGTATGCTGCAAGGCCGTATCTGTCCCATAAAATCTGAAATTCAAATGGATAGCTAATAGACTAATAAAACCCAAAATAAGCTATTTCTTGAAAGAATCATAGCCAAATCATCATCTTTTGCATCCATCATTCATTTCTTATTTACAAGTTTTTAATTGCAGTGAGGAACTCAGCACTTAACAATCAGTTGTTGCAAATACAGAAAAATTTGCTCATAGTATAAGTAGAAACCAAAAAATTGTCCCTGTTTTGGATGGCTTTCAGACCTCCCTGTTCCTTTCTGGCATTCTGTCATTTCTGCCTGAGCAACAAAGAAAGCTTCCAGAATTCTTCAGGGTATTTGCTCTTATTGTGTTGATGTGTTGCTAGCCATTGGAATACAATAGCTCCTGCACAAATTTGATGCTTAAAAAGTTTTTTCTCCCCCCCAAAACATACAAAAAAAAAAAAATCTTGTTAAAGTTGAGGAAGAGCTGCATTTAATGATTGAGCTGGTGAAGGATGGGGTCAGAGGTACTTGTAAAATGGTCACACAAAGAAGGACCTGGGACTGAAGTGTCTGCTTGGAATTTTTATTTATAACTGTTAACGTATTTTAAGCACAATTTGCAGACAAAACAAATGAACACAAACTGTCAGTCACCTGGGGGCAGCGTTGAGCAAAAAGGGGGAAAACCTCGTGTGGGCAGAGCTTTGTTTTCTCTCAGAAGTTGAAGGCACAACCTGCTGGCTAATGTTTTCTGCTTTCCTAATACCTGCTTCTAGATTTTTGAGCACTCTGTCTAGGCTGCCCAAGCACTGGCCTCGGTGGTATTCATCAGCCTCACAGATGATATTTTTCTTCTAGACCTGTTTCTTGGTTCGCTTTGGGTAAACCCCACCAGCAGATGCGACATGTTCCATAAGGCTAACTCCCATGTTCTGATAAATTGAGAAAACATTACCAGCTTCCTGAATAAATGAATAAATGATATTAATATGGAGAGCTTGGGGTGGGAAAGGAGGGAAGAAGACAGGGGAAAAGCAAAAGTTGTTTCGATCTTGGCATTTTATTCTTTTACCACAAAAATAATTTTTGGAGTCTTAACTAATGTAAAAATTGGATATCTTACAGTGAACAGATTGTTACTTGTAGTTATCCCAGTAATGGGAAAGGCTGGGGGAAGTACAGCTTCGATCTGCTCATGTACCCAAAAATCAGCAAATGCTTCATGAGTAGTAGGCAACATGCTAATTACAGCAAAATAATTATTAACTGAGAGGCCTCCAAAAGGGAGAAGGCAGAGAAAACTCATCTGTAGCAGCTGACTCCTTTCTAGCCTGGTTGAATCAAACTGTGTACTGATTTGTCATATTAAAGATACTGCAGTAATATCTGCAGAAGATATAAGCCATTCTCTATTGCTGCATGTTAGGCTTAAGAAAGTGTTTCTGATAAGTTGTAATACCCTGTAACATGCTGGCTCTGGAAGTCTGGAACAGTATGCTGAAGTATGGGCTTGTTTTATTTATACTTTTTCCCTAAGCATCCACTTACCGCTGCTGTCAGAGAACAGCAGTCTAGAATGACCTTTGGTCTGACCCAGTGGTACCATTCTTATGTTCCCTTGTAGTTTATTTCTGTTTACAGAAATCTTGTCAACCCTCTGTTGTTGCTGTAACTTCACTGTAAAATAAAGAACATGATCAGCAGGAGGTATTTTCAAAAGTGCTATTACAGTTATATCACACATAAAATTTGAAGGAATGATAGCGTAGTTTATAGCAGTCTTTTTTGCTGATGGTAGTTCAACAGAGTAATTTAATTAAACTTTGGTCAAGGTTATCAATGTATTACTTCTGTGGAGAATTAAAAAAAAAATCAAATAATACCATATTTTTTGTTTAAAGCAAACATAAATTTATTTTCCATTTTTTATTTTGTTTGGAAATAATAACAATCAGAAAACTGGTAAAATAAGTTCCAGATAATACTACTTAAGAAGCCAGACAGCCAAAGTGTGAAGTGGCAGATGCACATGTTGCACAGATGTTGTGTTGACTGGTTAGTATCCTTATGGAAAGCTTCTGTAATTGGAAGTATTTTTAGTATGTTGAAACTTTGAGAAGTTGGCATCCTCATTTACAAGGTTCTTTTGAAGAAACTGTTTATCTTCTGTCTTTTAGTTACTAAGGTCTAAGGTAATCAGTGTTAGAGGGTCTTTGTTTCTGTATTTTATATAGATCAGATGACTTTAGGTGTGTCTTGATATCTGAAACTCTGTTGGCACATAAAACAGGTAATGTTGTGTGAAGATAGCTTCCTGAGGCTTTAAAGACTTTTATCATTATGCATTTGAAATTTGGTTGCAATGACTAGAAGCAGAGCAAACTTAGCATATGGTAACAGTAATGTCCCAGAAATGGTAGGTATTGAAATGTGAACTAGTAAAATACTTCTCAGAGAATTTCATATTTCTCTTAGGCTGCACAATTATTGATCAGTTCTTGCATATCTGCTCAGTTTTTCCCCATGTTTTAAAGCTTCAAATTTTCATTTCAGGGAATAGCAGATCATGCAGCATGTAATACTATATCTTTGATATCCTGGGCTGTGAGATGCTTTCTGGCAAGCTAGCACTACATTAATTGGAGAATCACAATTTATTGCAGCTGGTTAATATATATAATTAATAAAATTGTTAGCAATTCTCTCCCGAGATGTGTTGCCTTCATTTTTGCATTAATAATTAATCCGTAAATGTAGCTTCCTTTTTTTTTTCTTGCCATAATTGTATGTTTAAAAGTGTGAGATATTATAAAACTTCAAATTAGGTTGCAAAGTGTAAAATTTAAGTTAACAGCACTAAGAAGCAAGGTAAAGAGAAAGTAACAAAATGTGGATTATTTGGATTTGAAGCCGTTTGACAGAGGTTCTCAAGCATCTTGTCAAGGGGTTAAAATTAGGCTTCTTACTGCATTTATTTTATGCCTTTGGAAATAATGTACTATTTCCAGAGAAACATTTTCTCAGGTGAGAAGGATTGCAGAAAGCTGTAGTTCCTAAGCATACACCACAAGTAGATCTGCAAAGTAGCTCTGATTTTTGTCACCTGCATTAGATGTCTCATGCTTCCTTTCTTGTATATCAAGGCCACTTCTGTATGCTTTAAATCCAGACTATTCCTTTTATACCCCATATAAATTTTTAAAAGTAAATCACTTCATAACCTAAAAGCTCACAAAGTTTTGCTAAGGAGAAATGTTATTTGCTATCGATCTAAAGAATGTCCTTAGAATGTGAAAAAGGCAAGTGAAGAACTAGGAGGCAAAAGAAAATATGTTTTAATGTTAATATGTGTGATCTTTAGCTTCTGTTGTAGAATTACTAGGAAAAAAACTCACAAATGTTCTAAACTGATTCTTGCAACTAAAATGGCTGTATTGAAGAAATCTTTATGCTCAGACTCTGCAAATATAAAATAAAAGAAAAAATAGGGGTTATGGTCTTTCTTTGAGATACAAAGCTAAGAAAAATTTTACAATGAAGTGTCTGTTTAATAAGCAATTCTGACTTATGTAGTTAGGAACAATCAACAAACAAATGATATTAAACTTACAAGGTAAGGAATTCTTAGAATAGTAAAACCAATCTTGAAAATATAGAATCAAAGTGTGTTTCCTTTTTGCTATTAACCATTTTATCCTTCTAGTCTTGTATGTCCACAAGCACACAAACTATGTGGAAGAGTATTGGAAGTTGTAGCCCATAGTCATTTAAACAGCGTGCAAGATTCAGGACCAATTTCTCTGACGTTTTCCTTAATACTTTCTGTGACTGCTTAAATTAAGCTGGTAAGATGTTCATGCATATTAAGATTACACATAAAATATAGCTGGGAGGAATTTACCCAAAACAATAACCTGCAAATAAGTTTGTGGATTATAGGCATGTGTCCAAATCTTCCTTTTGTGGACACTCCAAAGAATGTTGCTTCAACATCGAAATATATTTTGTATTGTTAATGAAAGGAAACACATAAGTATTTAATCAGAATACTGTGGAGCTTTGTATCAATAGTGTTTAAAGACTTCCTGCTTTCTTAAAGTGTACTGAAACTGCCATGCTGGAACATAGCTAACGGGAAAACACCTCATAGGGACTGTTGTTTTCTGAAAAAAAAAAACGAAACAGCAAAATAAAAACTTGTAATAAGACAGAAACAAACAAAAAACCCCAAAGTGTTGTTTTTCCTCTATGTTCCCATTAATAGTAATTAACCTCTCAGAGTTTGTGGGGTTTGGGTGTTTTTTTTCTTTTCTCTTCTGGTATTTTTCTGAGTGTTTTTAAAATGGAGCCTCATGAGATAGAACAATTTTTACATGAGTTTTAAGTGCAGCTGGGCTTCAGTCCACTTCCTCCCACCCTCCTTAGCCTATACTATTTGATTATCTGATCCATACCTTCCTGTCTCTGCTCAATGAATTACATTTCTTCTGTCTCATAATACATTTAGTGGAATAGTCTAAAAGACATTAATGTTCTGTCCAATCTCTTTAATATGTATTTTACCTAGCAATATTTTGAACATAACTTGTAGACATTATTTTTATTATCAGTAAATTAAATACTATTGTACCTTTTTATCAAAAGAAAATGCTTTTAATAACTAAACGGTGTGTAAAGTTAATTTAAAACTTTGCCATTTTGAATCATTTAATGTGTTAAACAAAAAATCAGAAATATTGATTACAGAGATAATACAAATACTGTTATTAATTGAACATGTGCAAGAACACAAATTGGTTCATTTCTGCAAGAAGGGATTAGAAAACCAGAAACCATGTAAGAATTATTATGGTTTTGCCATAAATAACAAATATAGTTGGTTGTTGAAATGTAGGCAGGACAAAATCAATAAGGAGAACACCGTGGCTCAAAATCACCCTAAACAAAAGTGTGAGAGAACACGTGCTTGGACTTTCTCACACTGTGGACATTGAATGTGTCATAGTGATGATTTGCTTAATCATCTGATGAGGAGACGAAAGTTTGAGTGCTATGTCACACGA
This sequence comes from Pezoporus occidentalis, assembly GCF_034315485.1. NCBI lineage: Eukaryota > Metazoa > Chordata > Aves > Psittaciformes > Psittacidae > Pezoporus > Pezoporus occidentalis. Next base: position 20,887,477 of record NW_026914940.1, on the reverse strand, counting down.
TGTATGAATGGGGGTTCTGCATTCTTTGATCTTGGCTAATCTTCTCCTTTAAGTCATCTGACACTTGTATACAGTAGAGTTTGAGGCTGTGGCAACATTACCATTAGGCAGCACCAGTTACAGTTTCTTCCCTACATGGAACATCACCTGCTTGGTAGTGAAGAAAACTTGATTCTTGACAGTAATTGTAAGCACATGGATTCTATAATTCTCTTCATTTTAGAGTGAAATAATACGGGGAATTTTTTCTTAAAGGGGAAGCTGGGAAATAAAAGGAGAAAGGATAGCTGAAGCCAGTAAAGAGGTAGTCGAAGTTGTAGTCAGTGAGCAGTGAGCAGTTTTGATGTTCAACTTCCCTGTTTTCTTTGCAGGAAGGATCCTCACTGTTTTCTGGCATTCCTTCGTGAAAAACAGTCTTTTTCATGCAATTCAGCCTATTTTTAGAAGTAAATAAAGTTAATGTGATCACTGTCTATGTCATTCTTCCTCAAATAATATGTAATATTTTGTCTTCTCAGCCAAATTAAAAACAGAATGAAGTCTCAGAGTTAGTTATTATTTGTATTTGTCAAGATCAGTCAATGTTTGGTGAGAAACTAAAGCAGGTATTGCCACTGAGGGAAAGCTGTTATTCAGTAGTAGGCACTGGCCACTTTTGTGGCTTGCATGGACCAGGTGATTATTTAGCGATGAAGATGTTATTTTTTTTAAGGCCAGAACTTCACTTTAGTACCCCACAGTCTCTTAAGCAATGAAGCATAATTTTTTTTAGAGTGTACTGCTATTAAGCACATTAGCTACCTTCGTACCTTTTCCATCTTTCTGGCTAGCTGTTGTTTGTTTTCAGATTCAGGTACTGCTGCAGCATCTGAGACTGCCTAGTAGAATGGTACATCCTGTAGATCATGACAGAGGTTTGGGCAGGGAACAAGTACAGATATTTTCTCAAAAATCCATTTGCATGTTGTAGCAGAAATTCAAGAGCTATTAATACTGTTTGAAGAGTGACAAGACTACTTATTAGTAGATTTTCAGCCTGGAGAAGGGAACGCTGTGTGGAGACCTCATAGCAGCCTTCTGGTATCTGAAGGGGGCTTATAAGAATGCTGGGAAGGGACTCTTCATTAGAGACTGTAGTGATAGGACAAGGGGTAACGGGTTCAAACTTAAACAGGGGAAGATTAGATTGGATATAAAGAAGAAGTTCTTTACTGTAAGGGTGGTGAGGCACTGGAATGGGTTCCCCAGGGAAGCTTTGAATGCTCCATCCCTGGCGGTGTTCAAGGCCACGTTCGTTAGAGCCTTGGGTGAGATGGTTTAGTGTGAGGTGTCCCTGCCCATGGCAGGGGGGTTGGAACTTGATGATCTTAAGGTCCTTTCCAACCCTAACCGTTCTATGATTCTATTTTATCAGTAGTGAGTTTAAACATTGAAGACAACAGGCTTCTATATGTATAAAATCAAATGCGTGCAGAGATGTTCAAGAGGTCAGGTTATTTTATTGGACGTAGTTAAGTGGTGTTTACTGTTTCCTCTCAAATTAATTTGCCTGAGCTGCAATAGTATGCTTGGGCCATTTACTGTCAGTTGTATGCTGAGCAGGATTAACTATAGCCATGTTATAGTTTAGTAATTTTTCTAATGTTTTAAACAATAACAAAAAAAAAAGAAATAAAAATCCAGTCTGATTAGATTCTTTATTCATTAGGCCTTAGTAAAAGAATGACATCTGAATCGATCTCATCTAAATCTGAAAATCTGTGTTCTGCAGCTCCTTTGTAAAATGGTCATTGCTTAATTGTAAGGTGACATACGTTTCCTATTTCTCTTCATGTAAAGGACCTGAAACCTTGAAATGTGAAAGGAAGCTGTGTGAGTGTGACTTACTAGATTGAATCCTACAAATTGCATGAGTTCTTCATGACAAAGATAATAAGAAAATTAAAGTCCAAATATCTTGATCTCTAACAAATGTTAGAAAGTATTGCCCTCTTGGTTTTTGCCTTGTTTTTTGATGTTGTGCAGTAAGTCAAAATTAATTTTAGCTTGCTAAAGTCTAATAGCATGCAGTACAGTAGATGCTTATATAGGTGGGACACTGTTCTAGCAGTACTGAAATTGTACCACATGCAGAGTATTCACACCTGAATGAAAGTCACAGGCCAAAGAGAAACTTATCTTGAAAACCTGTAAATAATGTACATGCTGCATGAAGAGAGTTTCTGACGCTGGTGAATCTGAAATAGTTCTTATTTCTATTGAGGAAAACATAGGAAGATTACTCCCTTTCTTGGGAAGGAAAAAAAAATGTTTCTCCATTTTTCTTAACAGTAGATGTAAATTCATTGCATTAGATTCTTGCTTTACAATTTCCGTTGAGCCAAATTGTCATTTCTTTGACAATTTGACATGTTAGTAGTTCACATGAAGGTAAAATAGACTATTTGTATTACTTTGGACAGATAGTCTGGTTTGGGTTATCTGATGGTTTGGGCATTATTGTGTTTTCTGTCGAGTCTTGCTGTTGATATAGTACTTAAAATCTGTGGAATAGCTAATTTTTTTAAAATATAAATTACATTAATTTCTGATAATTTATACCATTGAGCTATTCGGTTCAGTTTTAAACATAAACTTGTAGCTTGATAGTGTCAGAGATAGTGCCAAAAGTGTAACTTCTTGATGATGCCAATAAAAACCCTTAGCTGGAGTAGCTGAGTAACTCTTGCATCATTTTCCTGGTAGTTTTACCAGTACTTGGATTCCCACAAAGCCGCTTGTCGGATGTTTTCCTGAAAATAAAGTGATCTTTGGTTAGTTCAAGGACACTATCAAAATAAAGTCCTTGCCAGTATCTTAAGTCATTGCCTTACCACGTTTCCATTGTTAGGAAGCTTTGTCTCATCATTTGATTTTGTTGCCAAAAACAGCAGGGAGATATCTTTTTGAAGCGCTGTGCAGTACTTTTTGATACTTCCTATGAGCAAACATTTTCATTCCAGTAGAACCGTAGATGCAATTCTTGTGCTGAGAAAATAGCTGTGATTTTACTAAGACTCTTCAAAGCAGAAATCTTTGGGATTCAGGGACTGAAGTAAATTCACACTAATATGGGAAGCTTGGAGAAAAAGGGTCCATTTTGCAGATATGAAGGCAAAATACAAGAGGATTACTCGAAAGGACATATGCATGTATGTGGATGACACAGAGGCACAGAGATTTCACACAGTGAAAAATTCTTGTGACAAATACTTTGAAGTGTGTGTTAATCTGGAATTTGTAAAAATGCATAATTTAATTTTAGGTTTCAAATCTAAGTATTTCTTTTAACATTTTAGATTGCTTTGGAGAGCTTCATTCATCCCTGCAATGCTGCCCTAGTTGTATCCACAGTGCAGAAGTTTAGAGATGGCTGAATTTGAACTAGGTATTTTGAATGCAAGAATATAGTTGGTACTTTACACTTCAGTTCAGGTTTCCAAAACTAGACAATAATTCTCTGAGATTAATATCCTCACCTTGATCAGCCACATTAATTTCTGGAATTATGTGGGCTTCTAAGCCTCTTTGAATCCCGACAATTCATTTTTGTTCTATGTCCGGCTTGCAGCGAAGTTCACTTGTCTCAGTAATAATAAGTTTTCACTTGCCTTGAACATTTGAATATTGCACTGGATTTTCCTTGAATGGGGTAGAGAATGTAATAGTGTTTCTTCCTAGACATACAGTGTTCAGACTGGAAAGATAATAAAGCCTCACTATTTCATTTATTTCTAATGTTTGATGTATTCTGCCATCTAGCATAAAAACCATTATAGTAAAATTACAGTGAGTTACATGTTAATACTGTGTCACTCTTTGGTGACAAGGCCACAAAGTACATGCATAGGATCTCTGACTTTGATAAGTATGATAAAACCCAGTTGTGTTTCTATTTCCATTTAGATAATAGAGGTAGTTGTCACGCTGATTTACGCTGCAGAGTGTTTTTGACAAATATGGAGAAGATTAAAGATAATACTTCAATTTTTAGAGCTAACTTCACTCTGATTTAGTTACTGGTTGCTATATCAAACAGTGAAATCATAGATTATGATTGTGATAAGACACTCATATGAGTCATGCACATGATACTAATAACATTTACTGAATCAAATTCAGGTTTGCATCCATTTCCAATTACTCTGAACTTCTGTGGATAATTGGCCACCAGTACCTATCTAGAGGGAAGACATTGTAAAGCTCTCAGTTGTTTATACATAGTATGCACTTTGGTGTTTCTGCTGTGCTTAAAGGGTTTGCTTAATAACCTTGCATATTAGCAATTATTTCCTCAGTGAAAGTTTCCAGGCAGTATTTCCAACTATTTTCATTTCAGTTAAACTGTACTTTCCCCCCAAATTGCCTGTGACTCATTGCATGAATCAAGACTGAAAGCTTCATTCTTAACATCTCCTAAGTAAAGATTTCCACTAATTTTAACTTCCTTCATCAAAGCACAACAGTAATAGTGACTTAGTAGAGTATACTCAGAAATTAACAGGGAATACTATTTCAAATTATTAGAATGTTGGTTAAAATAGAGAATCCATGAAATTGAAAATGTTAGCTTTACTAGTAGAGATCCTGCCTACAGGTTTCATGAAACTCATATTTGTCTGAAAAATGGTGAGTTAAGACAGTATTTTAGAAAGGCATTTTTTCTTCGCGTAGCTACAAGGATAGATCTGTGTGTTTGCAGTAGTTCAGCTGTATACTTGCACTAATTTATATGTCTTTTGTTGCTTTTCCGGTAAATATGTGATCTGGTATCCATGGATCAGCTGCTTTTGCGGATTCTTTGCTTTCCAAAACACAGAAGAGAATAGGCGAGATTCAGAATCACAAATAAATTATCTGTCGAACTCTTATTATTCTCAGTGGGAGATGGGCACCTAACTGTTCTATGTGCCTTTGAAAACATCCCTCTTTTTCATAAAATTCAGTCTATCTGGCAGTAAGGCCTTTTCGCCAGATGAATGTTGATTACACCTTGAATGTGCCTATTGGATCCTTGGTGCTTATCAAAAGTAATCGATGGACAGGTCTGGGCTGGGTGACTCATTGAGTCTTTGTCCAGATATGTCCACCATGAAGTCCACTGTAGTAAATGGATTCAGGCCCAGGATCAGTATGTCCTGGCTACCAAAATAATTCAAACTCAGAAAGTTGGCATAGCTAACTTGTGCATCCTGGCTGTTTGAACAGGGCTTTATGAATTTATCAGCAAGCTGAACCTGAATTCAGCAGCAAGTTTCCCAGATTTTTATGTGCTGCATTCTGACAGACTTGGAATTTTCCAGTATGTGCCATAAAATTGAAAATTTATTAAAAAAAAACAAAACCTTTTTTTTATATATATTTGTATATATGACTATATATGTGTATATAAAAATGATCATCACACTGAACAGTTAAAATTTGTTAGTATTTTATGTAATAATTCAAGTGGAACATTGGTCCCTTAGATGGAGTGTGGGTTTTGTTCTATTCATTACTTTTATGCTTCTCCCTTTTATTTTGCTATAAATTGAAGGTATGATTAAATGTTGTTCATAGCGGTGTCATACCACTTTATGCACTGCAGGTTTGGTATTGTAAAAATGCTTTAGAGACAGAAAATGCTGATACTTCCTCAAAGACTGTTTTTGATAAAAAAAATCTATAGCAGTACATTAAAGAATGATCATTTCAAATTACATCGTTTTACTACCTGTAAATAGATAAAGCAGTTCTGTCCAGTGTTTGCCTGTCTGGAGGTTCCAGAAGATGGACCTGCCTGAGCTTGCTTTTCAATGGTCATTTTTTCAGTGCTAGGAATAAGAGCCATTTTTTAAATGGTGTGCAAAAAGGAATACATTGCACAGTCTCTATAGCTGAATTGGAAGGTATTTGGAACACTAGCTTTAAGGCAGCACCTCACAAATACTTGGAAGTGTGGAGCATAGACACAGTGTTCTTATGCTGTGTGCATTTCCTTTTACAACAGTGTGTATTTTCTGCATGGCCACTGTAGCAGTTGCATAATTTTAAAAACATTGTACTTAGATTAATATTAGGAAGTATTTCAATAACATTTAACAAGGGAAAAAGCAGGGAAAAGCATCAATTGTTCGTGAACCAACAGGAGCTCCATGGCCCAAAAACTGGAAAAACATTGTTATGAAAAATACTACAGTATATGTAAATAATATTCAGTAATACCTGCAATCTTTTTTCATCTTTAATATGATGTGCCTTAATAATGCTGTATAGAAGCATGTAAAGGCCAAGAATGTTTTTCATGAAGAAAACTAGCCACTGTATCTAGGCCCTCTAATTGTCTTTAATGTTATTGTCAGCCCACAGAGAGATGGCTCCAATTAAATCTTGGTGGTACAGTTACAAGCTTTGAAAATGGCAGACTGCTGCAGGATGTGTTTCATAACAACTCTCCATTGATTTTCCAATAAGGTATAAAGTCAAATCTCAGCATGGTTTGAGTGCTGGGTGCTTTGAAGCAGCCTCCTAGCACTGACTAAGGCAGTTGGAATATTGCCAGGCTTGATCACTCAGAAGAGCCTGAAGATGCAGCTCTGTGTGTCATCTACGCCTGAAGTGGGCTTACAGAGGTCCTGTTTCTGACCTTTTGTTCCTGCTCTAATACCACAGTTCTTTTCTGTATTTTAATTATTTTAAACGAGTTCAGAGGGCACAATTTAGGATGCGATTTTGAGGCTCATTAAGCTAATCCAAGCTGGGCTGCCACAATCTGTCCTTTTCCTTTTCCACTTTGTACAATGAGCCAGTGCAGGAAATGGAACAGGCCAAAAAACAAGTATATTTTTTCTCAGTTTTTTGTTTTGATTTTGTTGTTGTTTGGTTGTTTTTTCCTGGGATTATTTTTTGGATGTTTCAAGACCCTGAACTGGCTATTTTACACAGTCATACAAGGCACAAATGAGGAGACACAAGTTCAGTCTGGCATGGAATTGCACACCAAGGCTGTGACAAACAGCTTGCTGAAAGTGGAGATATTTTGTGATGATCTTGTTACCAAAAACACGTATTCTGGAATTCTTAATTTCCTTGTCTTTAGTTCATGTTACTTCATGTGCTTTAATTCCTCATGTAGTCTTGTTACAAGATACTCTTGGCAAAGTGAAACATGATTTACTCAAGTATTAGGCCAGATACAACTTTATTTGGCTTGATACAGGTGAAATTTAACAATGTAAAAAAAAAATGCAGTGCGGCAGGAAAGATAATTTTCTGTACATCTGGGAGCTTTAAAACCTAAGGCACCTGAGATACCAGCACGCATTTCAGTGAGCAGTCATCTGTGAGCAGTTGGATATTTCTCACTGGATACTCCTGTGCTGTGGATTTTTCTGCTTGTGGCGTATTATCTCACTCAGTCTGACTTAATATTACTGGAAATATTGTAGAAGGAACTTTTTTTAGTTGGGCAATATTTTTACATGGCATCTTTCAGTCTGCTGTGGATTTAGTTAATTTAATTGCCTTTAAGATGCTCAAAACAGATAAAGGCTATAATATATTCTAGGGAAAAGACTGCAGAAATTGATTTTGGGGATAGTTAATTTAACTGTACACTAATTCAGTTAAGAGGTTGTAGGTAGATTCTGTATTATGAAAGTCAAGTACCAAGTTACTTTGCTGCATTACAAAAATGACTCTTCATTGTTCATACATTCATTCATTCTCTCCTAAAAATGATGCCTTAATTTGCATTCTGGGGCTCTGCTGAATCCTACTTTGAATCTCTGCCAGGATATTTGGCATTTGCTTCTACATGTTTTCATTTATTTTACAGAACACTGAATATTAGTCAATGGGAGAATATTCTATTTACTCCAGTGGTAGTAAATAACTGTCTTGAATTTCTCATCTCTGGATGTCATAACAGTGAATCATCTGATATTTCTGTATTTACTATTATTAAATTATTTAAACTGTTGTAGCTAAGAGTTGTTCAGGGAGTTCTTTAAAATTATTCATCAAGTGAGAAAGTTTTTGATCTACAATGGAACATCTGATCAAGCAAACATCAATGTGTAGGTTCCAGGGGTTTGTGCACCTAAGCCCATTATTGTGGTAGGTGCTACCCAGTAGTAGCTCTGTGGTTTCCCAGACTGGTCACTTAGAATAATCCCACCATGGGCTGTGACATGCCAGTTTCAATGCCAAACTTGTTTATACAGCCAGTCTGGGCACTGAATTAGGTAATTAGTCTGTCTAGTGTTTGAGGGCAAGCTTTCTGTTGTGAAACCACAGCCTTAATGACTTAAAAATGTAAGTCCTTGAATGTTTTTTGTTGTGTTTTCAGTTTTCTCAATGTACTTAGGCACACCAGTGAATGAGAGTTAATTCAGCCTTCTGAAAGGACTGAACTCTTGTACCGAAACCTTAACACTGAAATGTTAGAGAACGTTATGCAAAATCAAGCTGAAGCTTCAACTGCTGCTTTTTAAAGTGTACAAGTGAAATGTGCAAGTAGACTCCCATGGAAAAGCACTGTTTCTTGGCTTTCACCAGAAAAAAAGGAAAAGTGCAAAAATGAACAAACCTTCACCTTGTGTAAAGTAAATGTGTGCTTATTTTAATCGAGACTTTTTCATATAAAAGCAAAAATATGAACTTAAAATTCTGAAATTAAATTTGAAAAACAACACAAAAAAGCTAATACTTCTAGTAAAAAAATATTAATAAAAAATTACTGTTGGGTAAAATACTCAGCCAGCTTTCAGGCCAGTTTCTTTAAACTGAAAGTGTTTCTTTTGAACACAAAAGTTTCTTACTGGCATTTAACGGAGTAGCAAAACAAACATATGGTTTGTATTAAGATTAAAAAAATAATTCTGTTGGCATTAGAAAGGATTTAGCATTTGCATATACACGTTACAGTTGGAACATTTAGCACAGCTTTGATTTATGAATATTTGGATCAGTGTTTAACAGAATATAGCCTCTTACTGACTTTTGAAGAGTTGGAAAAATATTGCACAAAGAAGCTGAGTTTGTATTGCTCCTTGCCCTCACATCTTTCACATAATTCCTGAATTACTATCAAAACTAAAATTGAATTCCTGCCAGAAGAATATCTGTAGATTTGGGAGCTCCTATACACCATTGTGCTTCAAATTTGTATCATTTGTTTTGCAGCAAATTTTTGTTAAAAAGGAAGCTCCTTGGTGGAAAAAACAAAAACAAAAACAAACAAAAACTAGGCTGTTGTACGAAATGCACTATTTCAGACATCTCTGATATTTTTGTTGCCTCATTTTGGCTTGATTTAATAGTTCCCTGTTTGGAGGACAGCTTTGGATTCATGTTTCTGCAGTTGGATTGATACAGGTAGAAATAAATCTGCCTAGATTAAACTGTAGGACTGAAGTTTTAATTTAAAACTTAAAAGAGGAATTTTATTAGACTGTAAGACATAATTTAGCAGTCTGGTATGCTTGTATGTGTGTCGTATTTTCTGTGTGAGATTAATATGTCAATTTACAAAATTATTTTTTAATTGTCGGAATTAAAGCCAATAATGTAGGTCATATGCAAAAAAAAATATGGTTTACTTTTAGCTGAAGTGTTTTAGTTGAAGTGCTCAGTAGAACAAAGTAGCAAACTTTGGTTAACCAAAAAATAAAAGGTTCCTTGGCTAACAATGGTACGTCAAATAGATTTCTAAACTGTTGGGAGACTCATTCAGATGGAGTAGATTGAGTTCTTAGAACAAAGGTAGAAAAGATAGAAAATATGTTCCTTTCCTTAGCACTGCTTCAGAAAGGAACATATTCCTTTTCTGTAGCTGAGTTTGTGCGGTAGTCAAGATTTTTATTTCTGTAAAAATATTACTACTTTTTAGCAACAGAAATAAAACTAGGTCACATGCCACAGTGATAGAGCAGATGTGATTGGCACTTTGATTCTGTGGTTTCACACTTGTGACTCTTCCCATAATTTATGCAATGTGAAGAATGATCTCATGATTGGCTGAAGGGTTGTGATCAGTTAAGGAACAGCTATTCACAAGGATGGAAATTTTACTTCAGTAGTGTCATTATATAACCATAACTAATATGAGAAGCTGTAAAAACTACGCAGATGTAGATGCTTTTTATCTAGAGCAGTTGCAGTTCCAAAGATTATGTTGCTTACAATTATTCTATTAATTAAATAGTCATCCTGTGAAGTATCAGAAAAAGAAACTAAAACCAGTAGAAACATTTATAGTGAAATTTGCACATGCTTACGTTTATTATTATTGAAAACTCTTGAGAGATTAAAACAGCTAAAATATAATGGAAAAAAAAAAAAACATTGCCAATTGTTGTAAATCACCCCTCCAATTTGGAAAATGTGTTAATTATTGGTCTAAATCATTAGGTTTTGTGTTTGCCTTCATGGTTTTACTTGCCTCTCTTTACGGAGTGAAATCTTTGAAGACATGTCTCTACCATCTAAGTGCTTTTAGCAAGAATGGAAAATAATAAGAGTTACCTGGTTAAGATTGAAGCCACCTCAGATAGGACTGCTTGCCAGTTTTGGAAAGCAGATCTATTTCTTTACCCCTGATTTTATGATGTATTTACCTCTGTGTTCTACAGGACATGCTATTTCCATGCCCTTTCACTAGATAGATATATGTGTCATATGCCCTATTGAACTCAAACGGTTAAACTAGTAAAGTTACCTATCTCAGCACATGAAAAGAAAGAATTAGCCACAGTTCCCTAGCTACTAGTGTAGCTTTCAACACCTTTTCTATGGTGTCTAGTATTGATAGGATATATAACTGTGAAAGGACGAGAAAATGCACTGAAGTCATCTAAGAAGTAAACTATCATCTTGACATGTTTTTTCTAGCTATTGAAAACCTTTCCATATTGCAGCTCATTCTGACAGTGAAACTGTAGAATACCTCTGATTTAAGTACCATCTGGTTGTGCTCAAAGCTTTAAAGCTATTATCTCAGCATAAAATTTCAGCGTCCTATACTTTTTTCTTCACCAAACTATCCATTTTTAAGCCACAAATATTTTTCCAGTCCTTTCAGATTTTATCTAAAAGTATATTTTAACAGTATTTAAATAGTTCTTAAACAATAACAATTTATCTTGATAGATGACATGCTGTGTTTTTTCATTTTATTTTAATTAGCCATTGTGGAACCAAATTCCCTTTTGTTTTATTCCTTTGAATACTGTTTAATTATAGTTATCATGCCAAATATCTTAAAGGTTATTTTACCAATACAGTTTCATTTAACATAGGCCATGTGGAATCAATAGTCCTGTTTCCTAAAGTGAATGCTTGGAAAATCTTACATTCATATGTTAAGAGTACACATCCTTTCCTCATTAGTTGGAAAGTACAGGGATTTTGGCACAGGTTCTGTGTGGAAGCATTGTGCAGCTTTTATATGGATTTTGTTTTTAGCCTTTGATGACACTGTTTAGAATAGGAAGTATCTAATAAGTAAAGCATTTTGTCTAATGTGCTGCCAGTGCGTTTAATATATGCCTGGAGGTCTGAAACATTATCTTCTCCACTGCAGTAATATGCATTTAATTCTCTGAAAGGAGAAGGTCGAACTTTTAAAAGGGACTCAAAGTACATTTTCAACTAAAATAATTTAAAACACATTGAATAGGGGACCAGAGTAACTTACGGTTGTTTTTTATGGTTTAATCATGATCATGTTAATGCACACCAGTAGCTAATTAAAGAAAACTTTTATTGTTCATTTTAAATGGGTTATGTAAAGACTAAGAGAACTGATATAATACAGCCCAATGATAAATGTTACCATTGCATTTGCTAACAGCAAGCTGATATTGCTGTTCTTGACGTTTTTAAGTATTGGCCCATTTATTCCATAATAAAGCAAAGAATCTTTTTAGGTTATACTCAGAGTGTAACCTGTAGAGGAATACCTAAATGATTCCCAAATTTATTACTATGTGTATTTTCAGGTAAACTGTGATACTTGGTTGGAAGGCTTGATGCTTACAGAGCTGAAATTGATGCAAGAAGATATAGTGGTACTTCTGCACCTTTATTTTGTACCAAGTTGTGTTATATAAAGCTGTCTTGCAAATCATTACTCACTTGTTCCAACTTTTATAATATATGTGGTAAGAACATATATAAGTCAAAGTTTCATTGTGGAACCAGGTGGCATGGAAATCCGAAATAGGATATGGTGTCTTTCACCTTTCAGGCACTGGTTCGTATTCCATACTGCTTAGTAGTGAGAAAAAGTTACTGCTGTTCAGTGACCTGCATGAATTGATTTGGGGTCTCAGTAAAGTTTCTGTAGTCAAATGTCCGCATAACAGGAAACTGGGCAGTTGGGACCAATTAGCACCCTTGCAGTAATTTTTGCAGAAAAACTATAGTCTGAATGGGGATGGAAGCAGAGCTACTTTCTTACCTTCTTTGAGGTGCTTTACATAGACCAGCACATTTAATGAATACCTGATTATAAAAAGAGGCAGAAGAAAAGAGCTAGGCTTCAAGTCAAATCTGTTTAAGTATGAGGAAAGAGGACCCATTCAGAAACCAAAAGTCCTGTGGTTTCTCCCCTCTAGCCAGTCATACACATGCAATGGTTTTCTTCCTTGGAGATTGTCATTTAGTGGATGACATTTTATTTTCAATCCCTCTAGCCAAGACAAGCATAACCTAAATGTCAGGTGGCTATAGAAATTTCTGCTGCATAGAGAACAAGAGAATAACATGTAGTACCCACAAGAGAGTCATTCACTACAGAACCATACTTTCTAAGAAGATTTTACATCAGACTGAACTGATGCCTATGGAGCAATTAAAAACTGCTGGGTTTAGCAGCATATGCCCTCTACTTCATTTCAGGCAGCATTTCCATGAAATCATAGAGCAGATTGTTTCACAGCTCCATCCTTTCTGCCTTCCTCTTGCCCTCAATTCATCAGTGATATAAAACCATCTATACCATTTTTGAAAGTTCCATCAGTGCAGGATATGGGCAAAGCACTTCATAGTTTACCAGAAAGGGTGAGGTGTAAGTAGCCTAACTTTGCTAAGGAATCAGGAGGAATCAGGATTTCCTGGCTCACAGTATAGTAATTCATTAAAATGGTCTCTAGTTATTTTTACAGAGGCTGCGTTAAAAGTGGTATCACATTTACAAGTCAGTGATATGAGTCTGCCATAGAAATCAGCCGCAAGGAATTTTATTAGTTATTTGAAAAATATGTACAAGAGTGAATCTGAAAAGATTGTAACCAGAGCTGGCAAAAACCTTCTCAAAGAAAATCTCAGCTAGTTAATGGTTCTGTTTAAGGATTTCCTCTGTAATACTTTTTTTCTAGTATGTTCATTCATTTAAAGAAAAGGAGAGAGGGTTGCTTTCTTTGTTTCATAAAATACAATATAAAGGAACCTTTAAAAAGTTGCTTTTCTTTAGCTCTCCCACAACCCAGTTTCTGCAGTATACATGGAATCTATTAATATTGCTGCAAAAAGACCAAAGTTTGAAGAAATTCACTAATTCACTGCCCTTCATTTCTATAGTTAAGTTGCTGATAAATTACATAAGTACTTGTAATTCATTATGATATTTTTCAAGAGGATGTTAAGGTATGGTTTTCCCTAGTTTCTGTCTGCCTTTTGAAAGATTCAGTGGGATGGAGAAGGTAGAAAGAAGCTAATGAAGTAGGTCTTGGAACAAAGAAATGAAATCATTGAGTTAATGTGCAGTGGCAGCCAAAGAAAACCAACAAAGTATTAGACATCAGGATGGAGATTGAGAAGAAGACAGAAGGCATCATTTTACTGCTGTATAAAACCATAGTGATCCCTCTGCTTTGAGTACTGTGTAGAGTACTAATGGAGTTACAGAGGTAGAGAAGGGAATCTAAAATGATTAAAGGTAGAAGAGAGGCTGAAAAGGCTGGGATTTCCCTTTCTGGAGAGAAGGCTGAGGCAAGCTATGATAAAGGTTTACAAAGTCATAGTAACAATGATAAAGCTGAATGTGGACCTGAATATTCAAATCATGTACTGCAAAAATCAGGGAAATGCTATGACACTAGTAGGAGATTGGTTTAAGGCAACAGAAAAAAAGGAAAAAAAAAAAGAAAGAAAAATGGAACTTGCTTTCCCAGAAGTTTGAGAAGCCCAGACACTGTCAACATGTTGAAAAAGTAGATGAATTCATGGACGAGAAGTCCAGAAATAGTTACTAAAACAACTACACAGGCGTGTACCATTGGCATCCTAAATGCAACAGCTGTGGATGCCTGGGGAGCAGGAGAGGAACAGATTGCAGGAAGTGGCCAGGGTCCATGGTCTCTCTTGTCAATCTCCTCCTAGTGCTGTTAGAATTGGTGTACTGGGCTGGATGGGTCATGAATCCAAGTTGGGCATTTCTTCTGTTAACTCTTCTATGGAGCAGAGCAGAAACACTTCTGGGCAGCCCAGATAGAAGTGTTAGTTGTGCTGTGGAAGCTATACAGGGTGAATGCATTACTCTAAACTCCATGTGACTCTGAGGACTTAGGTACACAATTTTTTTATTATTATCATTATTGAATTTCTACAGAGAGGTCCAAACATTTTAGCATATGCTTCCCATCTTGTCCCCAAGCTCTTTGTAGGATTTCTGCTTGCTTCACAAGCAGTACTGAAAGTGTTTTATTTCTGAAGCACTTTCTTATCTTAGCTATCTCTTTTTCCTGACCTTGTGCTATTAGTCCCTGGACGCAGATTTGCAACTTTTTGCTTCACTTTTATATTTTCTGTGATAGAAGTAACTTTCTTTTTCCTGTTTATCAGTGGTGTCTTTTCCTTTTGAAATATTTCAATATGCAATGATTTCTCATGTGAAACCCCGTGAATGTCACAGCCAAGACCATATGTAGCCTTGGTGATCCTTGGTAAACTAAGAGCTCTTACCCCATCACAGAGCCAATCTTTAGATAATGGTGACGTTTCCTTTAAGTTTGGTGTTTTATCTAAGGCAGCTGTCATTTCCAGTTCTCTTAAGAAAAATATTTTTTCTACAATATAATACTTATACATTTAAGCTTACAATTTCCTAACAGCTTTCTGTGATTTTTGCAGTAGATTAGAATTACATCTGTTTCATCTAATCATGGTAAAATATTTTAGCGCCAAAGAGGACTTTTTGACCATCAGTGCTCAAAACTGAAAAACAATTCTGACTAGGCTTTCTACTTACAATGCATTATTTCACAAAGATACGGGTTAATATGAATCCATACATTTTTTGTAGTGTCTTTAAAGAAAGATTTTAAATTGAAGAAGGAGTCATTTAAGCCTAGAAATCATTACCCCTTTTTTTTTTCCCCCTTCATGTTTTTTGGCACTTCGTCCGTTGTGAGTCATCATTTCATTGGAACAGACACCTGCTGTGTTTTCATGAGTGATTACTGTGTTAAAGTTAACTTGGCAGATATTTTTTTTATAATTCTGTCTTTTGACATCATGCTTATATAGTGATTGTTTGCTGCCACTGAAATGGAAATAATTGGGATATGGGTATCCTGAGTTAATATAATATTTTCCTTTGCAGGTTTCCAAACAAGAGCAGAAAAAAATGGATGTGTCTGATGGAGGAACAGTTGAGACCTTGTCCCGTTATAGCGGGGCACAGGACAGTGGGATTGGCAGTGACAGTGTTAAGATCAGAATCATTCAGATCGAGCAGCAGAGTGGTACCAGCCAGCACCGCATTGCCCGTCCTTCCCGCCAGTCTTCCATCGTGAAGAACCTCAATTTCATTCCTTTTGACATTTTTGTTACAGCAAGTCGAATCTCTTTGATGACTTACTCATGCATTGCCTTACCTAAATCAAAATCAGTACAAGATCAGAAAGATGGAGAGAAAATAAGCAAAAGCTCCTTGAACCTTCCAGAAGCGGGCTCGGGTGGCAACCATGATACCAAGAAGTCCAGTCAGCCATCTATTTCCTCCATCACAGCAGACGATCTTTTGAACAGTAATGTTCCCCTGTCTGCTGGGAGAAAGAGAGGTCTTTTGTCACTGGAAAGTCTGCATGCTTCTACAAGATCGTCTGCTCGACAAGCCCTGGGTATAACTATTGTTCGGCAGCCTGGTCGGAGAGGAGCTGGGGACATAGAGCTACAGCCATTTCTCTACCTCATCATTTCACAGCCCTCTGTGCTACTGAGCTGCCACCACAGAAAGCAAAAGGTAGAAATATCAGTGTTCGATGCTGGTCTTAAAGGAGTAGCCTCAGACTACAAGTCCACAGGTAAGAGCATTTAACTTTCACTCCTGGTTGCAACTACCAAAATAACTGCACATCTCAAAGCTAACTAGAGTGGTAGGAAACAGCAGGGAGACTTTTAACATGTCTTTGAAAATCATTCAGTAAATATACATATTTTTAAGATTATACCCCACAGCCGAATCAAGTGTGTGAAATGTTTGAAATTAATTAAGATCTAACCTTTTAGCAACCAGTTCTTCCTGTTCCTCAATATTACTTTCTCATTACCAGATTACGACAGGGATTATTGCATTACTCTAACTTCTCAGTGTTTTGTAAGGAAGAGTTGTAATCCAAGGTGATTTCATAAAAGCCATTTTTTAATGACTGAAGGTCACAATATTTTCCTGTACTAACCTACTGATAGAATTTAAAGATAAACATTGTAGAAGCACCTGGTGTTTTGATCATAAACTGTAAAAAAATTATAGTGATCTTCCAAATGGTATCTCATGATGTCATATATTTTTAAGTTTTCATTCAGCTGAGTAATAGTGTTTTGCAAGAAGTTCGTTCTCTTAATGAATGCACATATGTGCAAAGCTTATAATAAGAAATATCTGAATAACTGTTCATAAGAAAATATTCTGAAATTTTCTTTTTCTGTCTTATCTGTACTGCAGAAGAGAGAAATCAAATTATTGCAGTTCATCTATCTGATAGCCAACATTGGGTATAAGAATTAGATGAGGTACATCATTAGAGTGTGTTAGCCCCCAAAAGTGTAAATGAGGATACAGAGATATGCTGAACGCATAGCCAGAAAGTTATGGGGGGTTTGAATGAGACCTGTAGGTAAAAACCACTGCTGGTTTTCCCTTGCCAGAGTTCATAACGTTGGTTGTGAAAAGTAATATGCATTTTTGTGCAGCTATACCGAATCTTTGAGAATATTTTTCTTTTTTTAATTGGCATTAAAATAATGTCCTTATGCAAAAGACTAAAGTGCTGGTTTTAATAGATCTTATCTTTTGTTAGAAATCCAAATTACAGTGTACCTTTTAAGAGGGATTAAACAGTGAGGAAGATTAGACAGCCAGAGAGAAGATACTTAAAATAGGGTGAAGATTCATTCTCTGATACACTTTATTTTATCATTCTTGCATTTTTGTTTTTGCTATTGCCATCCTGTCTTAAAAGAAGCACAGCTGTCATGAATTTGATTTACTCCAGATTCTCATGTATATTTCTTAAATACCATATAGAAGGTGGACATTGTAACAATTAAAAGAATTAACAAAGCAAAGCTTGAAGGCAAATTGGGAGTAGTTGTAAATTAAAGATCACAACTTCATTAACTTGGTGTTTTGGAAAGATGCTATTGGACTTCTCATGTCTGAGGCATTGAAGTGTGTTCTTGTACTAGCTGCCACTACATTACCAATGCACTAGGCAAAGTTCTCTCCATTCTGCTCTTACAAGGAAATCTTCCACCATCACATTTTTGGGAACAATTCTAGAAGACACAGGCTGAAATAAAGTCTTCCTACAAATCGCAAGTGGATCATAGAGCGCATAAGCATGGCAGAAGTTTAAATTATAAAGATAGTAGTAACATTCAGCCAGAGAGCTCCTTCATCACCAGCAGTTGTTCAAGTGAAACCCAGAGGAGTTGTCTTGCAGGACTAAAAATCAGCTGTACATGGGGTTTGCCCTTTTTTTTTGGCTTTTGTCTCCCTGTCAGGCAAGGGTCAAAGAGTATGGAGGCAGGTGTCAGACATTATGTGAAGGCAGAAGTTCTGGTCTCAGCCTTTGTGAGAGGTAGTAATTACCTTGTTCATGTATCAGACAGAACTCTGTGCTTGCTACTGAAGCTTGCTCTTTTCAGAAGAGCTTGAGAGGTGGGTACCAAAGTATTAGTGCCTAAAAACACTATGCTAAATGCATTAATAAGTTAATAAAACTAATCCACGCTTCAAGTCACATGCCAATTCACACAGCAAAGTAGGAGTGTAAAGTCTTTGTTGCCTCTTGTTTAGGAAGATGTGCTGTGCCTGTAATTGCATTGTTTGGGATTAATGTCATACCACTGTAGAAGCATCTTAGTTTTGTAAATTTCTAATTTTCATTTCTAGCACACCTATTTGAGGGAAAATAGTCATGAACTATGTGTTTTATATATATGTATACATATGTATAACATATATGTATATAACATAGAATCATTAATCATATGTATATAACATAGAATCATCTATAATCATAGAATTGTAGCATAGTTAGGGTTGGAAAGGACCTTAACATCATCTAGTTCCAACCCCCCTGCCATGGGCAGGCACACCTCACACTAAACCATTCCACCCAAGGCTCTGTCCAACCTGGCCTTGAACACCACCGGGCATGGAGCATTCACAGCTTCCCTGGGCAACCCATTCCAGTGCCTCACCACCCTTACAGGAAAGAACTTCCTCCTTATATCCAGTCTAAACTTCCCCTGTTTACGTTTGAACCCGTTACCCCTTGTCCTATCATTACATACATATACACATTCTATATATTGTATACCTTATAATACAGCATCAGAAGCTCAGATGGCATTTTCTGCATTGCTGCAGTTGATTTCATCAGTCACACCAATTTGTCTTGATGTTATGACTATTTGCTGAAAGTTTTATCTGAGAGAGATGTGTCATCCAAATCCAGAACACTATAAAGTTTATTTGAAAGACATAAGCTTTTCTGCCTTTGTATACTACATTCTTGTATTTCTCTATATATCAAAGTCTGGAGGGTGGGAAGAGGGTGTAAATGGCAGTTAATTTCCAGCAAATATTGCTAAAGAGTATTTCCCGTTAAACTCTCAGAAGACTGCTTTTCTTCTGTCTGTATGCATGCAGCTATCTCTGTAGTCCTGAAGTAGGGTGGGAAAGAGGACACAAGGTAAACATAAAAGATGTATTAAAACTGCATTATAGAAAGTGATAGAGTGTATTCCTCCTGGGGAAAAAACCAAACCCAAACAACAACAACAAAAAACTCCACCCCAAAACCAAAAAGCAAACAACAGACATTTAAACAGTGGGACTAGGTAAGCAGGCCTGTTGAGAACATTGTGTGCATTACATCACATGATGGAGTTAAGCACCAGCACAGCAGCAGTGCAGAAGATCGAGCGTATGAGGAGATTGCGAATTTCATAATAACCTAGAAAGATTGAGATTTCTTTGGGCAAAAGGATAAAATACATGATGTGTGTTATAAAGTTTTATTGGTACTCCTGTGGGGGTGGTTTCTCATTACTTATACTAATATGGTTAAGCTATATATGAAATATGTAATTACATCCAAAACATACTAATAAAAGCTCTACCATTTCAAATCATCATTCTGTGTGTGGGTGTGTATGTATATATATATATATACACACCATATACACTGCATACAAATATTTTAGGAATGTTTTAAAGCATTTAAATTTTTTTTCAGTCAGTTCTGTTGTGTAATTCTGAAGACTTGACTGCTGTTAGTTTAACAGCAGTAGATTCAGGTCTTATGAAATATGTGCTATAATTTCTTCAAGTTTTTCTAAAAGACTAAAATCCCAGTTTTGAAACAACTCTCAAATCTTGCAAGGCAGAAGCAAATACAGAATTCTGTTGTGAAATTAGGAGGGTCTTATTTTTTGATGCATGTTGGTTCCAAAAAGAAAATCTCTAGGGTAAAAAAAAAATGTTGGTAATAGTCTGAATCTAGTTGTTTTCCATCCCTTACCTCCCCTTAGCGTATTTCTAAGAAATATATTGATCAGCTGTAAATAAACGAAGAATAGAATTCAGAAATGGGCCTAACTGGTAGTGTGAGGAGAGTCTGTTCTATGAAGGTTTTAATAAATTAAATAATAATAAATATACAGTATAATAAATTATACTGTAAGACTGCACCAGCAAGAAATTCAAGGTGAAAAATTCTTAATCCTGGGCTGATGACAAAATTAAACTTACTTTAGGATGGTTTACTCTTTGAACATATATAGGAATGAAGTTTTTAATACTTTTACAAAGCCACATATATTTTATTTGGATCGTAGAATCATAGAATGGTTTGGGTTGGAAAGGATCTTAAGATCATCTAGTTCCAGCCCCCCTGCCATGGGCAGGGACGCCTCACACTGGACCATGTCACACAAGGCTCTGTGCAACCTGACCTTGTACACTGCCAGGTTTGTTCTTATTTTTGAAAGTATTCATGGTAGTAGAGCTTAAAATTCAGGATCTTGCACATTAAGCTGTCACTGGTTTTGTGAGTATTGCACAGGGGCCAAAACACGAAACTACATTCAAAGATGTTATCCCCTCCGTCACTAGCTGTGTTATTTTACTCTCTGAAGCATGCAAGAAATTAAAAGAATAAAATAAGAGGAAATAGGCTATTTAAAAGTATTGTTAGTGTGTTAATTAGCAGTAGCAGCTCATTTCCATCAGGCCAGTGTCTGTATGTGGGAGAATTTGTCTGCCTTGGAGCTAAAGGCTTGAAAGTTGTGCTTTCAATTTCCTCAGATCTTCTCTCCAACCAAGTCCACTTGCAAGTCGGGAGGAGGAGGAGACTTTTTAGGTTATTAAAATGTTAGCTCAAGTTTATTATGGTTGTGCTGAACTGCTTCAATTGTGGTTTTAAATTATTTTTGTAATTGCACAGCTAGATTGCAATTATGCTACTGCCAGCTATAGGAACTTCAAATCAGAGTAAATAAATTAATGCAATAAATATTAACTGCTTAATTAGCACTATTAAGAAGACTCGTTGCTCCCTGAGTTTACTTGTAAGATTCTGTATATATAGCCTGCAAAATACTATAAACCAACCTTTTTTTTTTTACTCAGTGCTCATCCGATATTTAACAAAAAGGCATCTGCTAACTGTTAGTTTTTGCAAACAGAGCATTGGTCATTTCCACTTAAATAAAAGTGGGTGCAATTGTTTTTAATGTAATCTCATAAGCTGCTTTTATAAATATTGTTTTAAATCTTTATTTGCTTTGTTTCAGGTAATGTAATCCAGATACAAAATTGCCTCATTTCCTGACCATTGTGCTCTGGGCATTCTTGAAAAATCTTTTTTCTATTTGTTTGTTTGTTTACTTTCAAAGAGGACATTGTGGTGCTTGGTTGTTTTAAGGGAGAGAAATTTCTCAGTAAATAACTGCTATGCATGGAATTTCTTCAACATCCGCCAGTGAAGCGTTTGCAAAAAGCAAGCATTGTGAGGCCGTCCAGAATTAATCTTGTTTTTTATTTTATTTTATTTTACTTTACACCCACGCCTTTGATGGCAGGAGGTCCATGAAGAGCAGATGCAGTAGCTAAGACCACATGTAACCTCTGATCTAATGGAAAGCCCAGGCTGCATGGAGAGCAATTCAGGCTGGCTCTGGCAGGAAGTCTGATTCAGTCAGTCTCTCAGTCAGCCTGTGCTTCCTACAAGGCAGAGAGAGGGTTTAAGGCTGTTTCGTAGCATAGCATTGAGGGAGTTCTGCTGGAGTGTCACCTGTTCCCCTCCAAGTATATTTATTGTCCACTACATTTGTATCCGTGGACACGTAGGGGTACAGCCCCCTCCCGTAAAGACAGGCTGGCCTAGGAATGTGCATTCCTCAGGTTACTGTAAGAGCTCATTTTTGAACTTCCTGACACAGCACTTGTGAGTACACTTGTAGAAATGTTTTCCCACTTGTGTTCTTTAAATTCCAGTGGAAACCATTTTTAAAACAAGACCAAACGTTCCACTTCGGAGTTTGAAATGCAGAGATGATTGCAGCATCATACTGGCTTTTAAAATTGATTGTAGACCAAAATATGATTCATCCATTGAAATAAAAGCATGTTGCAGAGCTCATTTGGTCTGAGTTAAGTTCCAGCTGAACAGTCCAAGTTGCCATTCCATGCACACACTCAGCAGCCCTGTCCTCTGCCAGACTGCAGGGATGCTGTGGATTGCTGAGCCCCCTCAATGAAAGCCTCCGAGGAGCTATTCCCCCTGAGCTGCCCTGGCTCTTAGCTACAAACTGGAACAAAACTGCATTCTGGAGAATGCAAAGCTTCAGGATGTGAAATTTATCCTGCCTCCCTTCTTTCCCTTCCTCTAACTAACTCTCCTTTTAATTCAGAGGTTTGTGTTTTGCTGTCTGATGTAAATATATGAATGATGGGATAGCAGCTGAAATCAAAATCTTGCAAATTCAAATCAAGTTTAGGAAGATACTTCATAAACTGTGAAGTTTGGAGCTGAGGTCTGGACGTTAGCAAGACTGAAAGGGTTTTGAATGTTTAGGTGGATTCTAAAATGGCTTGACTTTTTTTCTAGGAAAGAAGAAAGAGGGCTGGAAATGTGGAGGTATTGAAGGCCTCAGCTTCTGAGGCTTACAGATTTTCAATTACAGTCTTGGTTGCAGTCTGTGATAGTTGTCTCACTATTTGCCTTTTGCTGCCACAGACAAATTTTTCACATGGTGCAGAGGATAGAATTTCTGGCCGTCTTCACCACTCTTGACTTCTCAAGCCTTTCTTTTCTCTCTCTTGGCTTGCTGTGGAGTAATTCTAGCCTCTCCTTTTACTTATATATGCATCCCTTGGGTTTTCTCCAGCATTTTCTTTATACAAATAACTGCAAATTTAAGTGTTGATTTTTGGGAGAATCATAGAAAATGGAAATGGAAATGACCTATTATAATACATTATTCAGACCGGTTCCCTGCTGATGCATAATTGTTCCCCATTGTATATTTTATAGTGTTCTGTCAAGTGTATTTTTAAACATTCTGAATGTTTCCATCATTTCCTTGAGGAGAAGAGTCCTTTTCCTGACAGCTCTCCCCATCAGGAATTCCTCACTTTTCAGTCTAAATTTTCTCTTTTTCATTCAAATGCTTCTCTGGAGATTCCCTTGGCATAGGGATTGATTGATTGATTGTTACTGCTTTCTTCCTTTTCTGATCCTTAATCCTATGAAAATGCATAGCTGTTTTTTACTTTAGCAGTTGTTTTAATTAAGGTACGCATATTTCAGTCCTTTGATGTAAAAGAATTTTTCTTATTGAGATATATTTTGTAAGTTCTGTTTGGAACTTGCCTCAAGCTTTTGACGTATACACTGTCACAGTCAGGGTTGAAACCTCTGGATTTTAGCTTTCTTTTCATTATGTAAAAGCTTGCTTGTTGATCCATATCTGGCATATTTGGATGTACGGTCAACACTGTTAACCCAGGTACCAAATTAACCATATGCCATGGACTTAGAGGCACTCAAACTAGTTCTTTGCCTGGCCCTTTGGGAGTGTTACTTCTGAATACAAATCATGTCAAGGCCACTATCCTGCTTCCAGAATTAGCTCACTTTCAGAATAAGAAGTTAAAAAAAAAAAAAAAAGAAAGAAATGCTTGAAATCAGAAAGGCCAGTGCGGGATTAAAAGTAATATATTTTGTTGGACTCAGTGCCCCAGGTAATGAGGTAATGGTGCTGCAGTCCTTGGAGACCTGACAGAGCAAAATAATCTCCTGAGAGCCCCATGGTTCCTTTAGGTTTTTTGATTCTCTGCTTATGTGCTGCCATTCTCAGTGCCCTGAGGGCAGTCCGTGTATAGCTAATGTATTATGTCATGCAAGGATTTTCTGCTATGTAAGTTCTTTTCATCAGAGATATTTTCATCTTGAAACAGCTTCAACTTTGAAATAACTATTAGGTATTTTATAACATAAACACATCTTAGGATAATAGGAATACCTGTAAATGCATTCTTCAGAAGAAATGTTTGTATCTACTGGATTTTCTGAAAAGCCAGTGGGTGATCTAGGTTGCTGTATACAGTTTGTGATTATATCTTTCAGGAATGAGACAAAATAATGCAATATTGCAATATTTTGCCCCATATTGGTATACATAAATGTTTATATTAGTACTTCTGAAGGAACAATAATGTAGAGATAATTTAATTGATTTAGTGATATTTATTGCACAATATTCAGTAATTTTTAAAATGCTTTACACTATATAGTCTGAAAAACATTAGCATGTTATTTATGATGAGCTATCAGATATTATATATAGCTCTATATCCAAGTTAGAGATAACATCCTGTTCAGAACAACTACAAAACTATATTTTGGAAAAGATGTACACTTTGGTGGTAAAGATTTTTTTATTACTATTAGTTTCAGTATACTAGACAAACCCCAGACACAGGAAGCAAGATATTCCCTAAAGCATTTACTATAGAAAAGGGAGTGTGCCACACCATTCTGGTTAATGTAATTAAAGGAATGGGCTAAGAACCATAAAGATGTAGAAATTCACATGGAAGATATACAAATCTGCTGTATGCAGTGACAGCTCTTAAATAACCGTTAGGAGCTGACTTTATAAATGTATAGCAGGAATAAAGGGAAGGAAAGGCTGTAATGTATATGCCATGCAGTACAAATACTGCTGTAAAGTCATTGCCTGAAAATTGATCAAATAAAAACAGAAGAATGTGCTAACTTTTGATCTTTTCCATAGATCTAAAGTCATGATCAATTGGTTTCAGTAGGTTCTTTGAAATCGCATAAGGGTTCATATGTGCCAAGTTTTATATGAATCACATGATAATGTCAAGAAATACAAATTCCAAAGCTGACTTTGTATACCCAGTCCACATATGATTGTGATACTACAATACCATATGTTGACTATAGTAGTGGATATGCAAATACTGTTATTGAAAGGAATCCACTCAGACAAAGCAATTACAGCAGGTTTTAATTAACTGTAAGTGGGAGGAGAGAATAGCATCAAGAAAATCTCCTTAGTTAAGGATGAGGCAGACATTCAGTATTTAACATAGCAGCCTGAATAATATAGGATAATTCATTATTTAGAATTTAAGACCTGTAGTGCCAGAATTGAGAACTGTTATAATGAAGGTTATGAGTTGCTAAAGGTGAAAAAGCCTTTTTATACTACTGTTTTTGCCATTTGCGTTATGTGAAAAATGAAGGCAAGAGTAGCACTTGGAGGAAATTACTTATGTAGTATTATGTTGTCATATTACAGACTGATCAAAGGGATATAATTCAAGGTGGTATGCAAGAATAGCTACTGGCTAGCTATTGAGTGAAACTCCAAAGAGAATTATATAACTGCATTGTCGTTATACTCTATTCCTGAGATCTGGTAGCATTTCGGTCTTTTAGCCTTTATAACTTATCTTTCCATTATTATTTTTTCTACCTGGCTATGAAAACACAATCTAGAAGTAGCAGGTTTTGAGTATGATTTCTCTTTTAAGGACTGCTTAAGTATCATCATAATCAAAGCTAAAATTTTGTGCTATTTTAAGTCATCTTATGGTAACTGATGTCTTTTACTCATATTTTACTTGATATTTTTGTGGGTTTTCTACATTTTGTGTAATTACAGCTTTGCCCTTTTGCCTGTGTATGCATGCATTGTTATACACATGCATCTGTCTGTAGGCACAAATGCTATTTATAGCAGTCAAATTAGGAGTAGTATTTACTGTGATACATTTTAAACTTTTTAATTTTGTTTAATCAATTTGTATGTAGAAATTTGTTATGTATTATCTTCCTGGAATATCATTGATGGCTTACAATCATTATCATCTGTAGATCCTGGGAAGACTCTACCGGAAGCTCTGGATTATTGCAAGATCTGGTTGCAAACAGTAGCAGGAGAGGCAGATGCTAAAAGTGGTATTCCTCCACCTCTTATCACTGTGCAAATCAAAGACTTCCTTAATGGACCAGGTAAACATTGCACTTTAACCTCCCATTTTCTAATGTATTCTCTATGTAGATATGCACATACAGACACACACACATCAGATCATCAGAAAAATTTACTCTTTGCTAATGAATGTGAAATTTTTTTCCAGCAATTGCTCTGAATTGAAGCCAAAGTTGGGGAATGGTCAGTTTTGGACCAGCCATAGGTTTAAGCTCTGATTATTTATTTTCTTCCCAGAGTGAAATTAGAAATTTTACTCCTCACAGAGGCTGAGGAATCTCCAAAGGAATGAAGCCTACCTGCTTCTAGCCCTGGGACAGCTGAAATTGTGTTACAGTTGTGTTTATTGTAAAAGCTGACTTTTAAAATGTTTCTGAAGATTTGTATAAGCCACGTTCTCTGGGGCTCTTTGGTACCTGGCATTGCAGATTCCTGTCATCTAAAGTGTTGGCACCGTGAAATTTTAAAAATATTGATACCGTGTTTCTTTCACACACAATATTATGTGGTGTAGTGTGAAGGTTTATTAGTATTTACTTAAAATAATGTGACTTATATTGAATAATATGGTTATATTGAATAATATATGGTTATATTGAAAGTTAGATAATTCATTTACGTTTACCTGTGCCACCATCATTCATTTCTCTTGTTATATTTGTTACGATTTGTAGCGTTCTGTATTTTCCCCTTTCTTACTTCACTCATTATGCAGTATGAATTGTTGTCAATCAGTCACTTAGTGAGCAGCTCTTCAGTACTGTGTTTTTGTTTTCATTCCATGAGCTTTTCATACAGCATGCTATCTAAACCCAGCTCTAGAGCAGCATTTCCTTTTTTCTCTATGTTGCTTACTACTTTAGGATCCAAGCACTATGGAAATACTAATTTATCTGCATAACCCTCCCATGGGTGGTAGAATAGTATGCCCTTGCCATTTCACAGAAGGCAACTGAGGCATAGGGAAATTAAAGGGTTTCTTGTTATATTAAGGTTACCAATTTAAAACACACAGTTTTAAAGATACTTAAAAATATAGAAATTTAGATGTTGGAAGTACAGTTCACGCTGTTCCTGGGTGCAGCAGTATCACTTCTGCATATCAGACCCCAGAACATCAAATTGAACAGTCATAGAATGAGACATACATACTTAACTGCTGACCATAAATACTGTGGTTAAGTAACCTGAAAATCCATTTCTTGCATGCAGGCAGGCAGGAACCTTGAGGAAAGAATAAAGTACATGAACAACCTCCTCATTGCCCCTTTTTTGTTTTTTCTGTGCTGTCTTAAATGCATCATTTAAGAGAAGATTTATAACCACCTAATAATGCAGAGCCTTTGTTACATTGATCCTTATGTGGCTTCATTAATAAGACTTTGAACCTTCAGACCTATAATCATTAGAACTGAAAAATTAATTAATAATAATAGTATATTTTCATTCTAGTCATAACCAGCACAAGAGAGGTAGAGACACATACTGTCAGTGGCCTTTTGGACACTGCTGCTAGATTGGTTTTCTTTTATCCATCCTTTCCTTTTCCTCCCTCTCCCCCAGTTCTTCTTTCCTCTCTCCCCATATCTGTCAGATTCCCATATTCCCAGGTCCTTCTCCTGTGCATTCCTCTTTCCTCAAGATTCTCACTGTAATTTCTTGGCTCAGCCTGTATATTTCATTTATTACACGCTTGAAGGTGTTTCCCTGTTGCTCTCTTGTCAGTGAGACAGACTTCTAACTAAACTAGCAAACTTGGGAGTTGTACCAGCTTGCAAAGTATATTCACAAGTAGCCTAAGTGTCTACCCCATTCTCAGCAATTCAGTCAGATCTCGAATCGGTGTTAAATCTCTCCCCTCCATGGTATTTGGCTAAATAGAGAACCAAAAACCCATAAATTAATGCATCATAAACTTCAGTCTACTTCTTCTCACAAAGCAGATAAAACTTCAGAGATTTCCTTTAGGATCTCTTCTTAGCCAAAATGCCTTTTTTTTAATTTTTTTTTTTTTTTTTGCTGCTGATTGGAACTATGATTACGCAGGATTCAACAGTAATTAGCCTGAATTTTAATGAAGTGTTTTGCTGCTGTAATATAGCAAAACAGCTCTGCATTCCTTTGCAGATTTTTCTGAACTCAGCTGTTGCCACTATGAGATCCTCGTCAAATAAACTAACCTTTACCAAGAAGCATTCCTTGGGGGCTGGAGATTTCACTGGATGAGTAATGATAGGCGCTTTCTGCATGTGATTGCGTCAGAACAGCACATGCAAAGAGTTATGAAAGCTTGACAGCTCCTCAGCAGGCTACTGGAAAACAAGTTACTAACCCTCCTTAGGGGGAAGAAGTCCTCTAACCACAACTTCTTCCATGGTGAGGTAGCTTGGCCGTCAACAAGCCTGGAGAAAGTGTCCGCTTCGCCAGATCCTAACTAAGCTGGCTGTTGTTCATTGAGGACAAGAACCTCAGCAGAACTCCTGAGAGCTCTTCTAATGTCATCAGACAAATGATATTTGTGATGGGAGATATCACAGTTAATAAATTGAATAAATAAAGGCACTTCTGGATTATGCTTATGCTGCAGGACTGAAAGGTGTACTCTTTCTTGGTGAACATTTGGCAAATAATGGTGCTGCTAACTATATATTTTCTAAGGACATACTCCGTGTTTTCATAGTTGTTCATGCATGTGCGTTTTATAACTGCGGAAAGTAAATTACTAAGATGCAGTGGATGCACCAGTAGGTGCTACCTGTTGGGTAGAGCTGATCTCCTGTTCTGAGAAGTCAGTATATGTGATGACAGCTGTGCCTAGGCAGACAAAAATCTGGATGTAGCAGTTGGAATAACTATACAGTTTTCTGTATGTATTTTAAGAGTGCAAAGTTCAGGGGTTTAATTTTAATGTAATTTTTCTTACAAAATACATTGTCGCTGTGCTGAGGTTAAATTTCCAAATGCAGCAATCAATCATGACTGTTTTATGATGCAAACTACCTTGCGAGCAGTTGAAAGAAATGGGTTCCCAGTGTTTGCTGTGTTAGATAAAACCAGTACTCCTTGTAAATAGTTTGTTAGCTGAAGTAAATAAGTAGATAGTGTTCCATAGAAAAATAGTATGGTTTCACCACACAGAAAACCAGGTTGTTAGTCCGTATTAGCTCAGAGATCAAAAAACTACAGCAAGTAGCAAAACTTGGAAATCACTAATTAAATGAGAATAACAGGATACATTAATGCACTTCTTGCCACATGAGTTGATTATTTTGTACATTTTTGGCAACTAAAGAAAAATGATATTCCAGATTTAAGGTAATAGGATCCTAGGAGAAATAAGCATTCATCATCAAGCCTGTGGGAACAGACCTCAACTTTAACCCCACAGTGTATTAAAGGACTATTCTTTCTCTTTCTACAGTAACTAATTATTTAAAATTTTTTAAATTCCATCTACATGAGTTTACATTGCCCTCTTTTATATTCAGTCTCTTACTGGATTGTACATCTAATTCTTGTTGAATACGTAAGTGAGCTATTTATTGCTTCAGCATTAGATGTTATTCATTAGGTGAAGAACAAATATGACCATCTTGTTTTAATAGGTTTTGAAAATTTATTCACTTTGCCCTCTAGTCTTTTCGTTGGATTTATTTTTTTAATCAACTGTGCTTCTTGGCTATAAAAGCTGTCTTTTTGATGCGTTCTTTGTGCATGCAAATGATACAGAACATGTTCATGTAAGTGCAGCTTCATACAAATCACCTTAAAATACTTACACGCGCAAAATATGGATGGTTTATGCCAAAGTCCTCTTCCCTCAGTAGTTTCTTGGGAAGACTGCACAGCGTGAAATAACTGCAGTCCTTGATACTTCACCTTTGGAAATAATTTCTACAGAAGAAACTATCCAGGCAAACTAAACAATGCCGTGCCCCACTGAAAGATAAAGTGAGAACTAGGGGGGCCCGGGGGATTGCTCTGTCTTGGCAGTCCCTCCGTGGCAGCATTTGGACGCCATGGGGGGCACAGCGCTGGATGTAGGGTTGTGCATAAAAAGCAGCAAACAGAACTGCACCATGGCACTCTCTCTCCAGCTTTTCTCCCCCCTTGTTTGCCGAGGCAACAATTGGATCCATTAGCAAGGTCAGTGGTTTGGAGAAACCTGGAAAATAGCAGCTACCAGAAACCCACTATAATAATATCTCCAGCAGGTGATAGATTAGTTGGAACAAATTGGAACCATTGCACTTCAGCAATCCTGGTTTCTTTCAAGCTGTTTTAAAAATGTCGTCATTTTAATACACAATATCAGCCCTGCGGAACAGTCCACAGCAGGTTAATTTGAATCATATGATGTATCACTGCCCTCAGCTGACATGAGCTCCATTCCATGTGTGAAGCCATAATAAATCCATTCCCAACCGAGGCAAATTCCCTGTGAGAAGGTGAACTAATCCAGGCCTCACACTGGCATGTTAGCCCTCCGTAATTGAAAGCAGGGCCACCTGTTCCCAGCACAGTTAGCCTATAGAGAGAAAATTAGCATTAGATCAGATACTTAATATATTGAAAAATTATTCATACTACTTGCAAGTTCAGCTGTGGGCTGCTTAGCATGACATCATATATAAATCTAGGAATGTGCCCACTTGATCCCAGTTTAACAGTTTTGTTAACCATGGTGTTTGTTAACTTTGAAATGAGAATTTTTTGATTTAATGAGAGCTGACACGTGAGAAGGGAACTGGCCAGGGTGCAGACTTTTCTAATTAACTCTGGGTCATTTGCAAAACTTTTGAGCTTTCTAGTAGGTTTTTCTTTTCCCTTTGCTCTTTTGCAAACAAGGTTTTAAAGCGCTGACACTGTAGCCATGAAATGATATTTATTTGATTAAGAGGGCAAAGAGAAATATTCCAAACAGGTGTAGCAGCCTGTAGGTATTGCCTTGGTTTTGACACATCTGTTGTCTGTAGTATCAGTGTATTAATGTACCTTTCTAAAAGCAGTGTCTGCAACAGTTACTTTAAATTTAGTTTCTTAGACTTCTAAGTACTAGAAATGAAACCTGCACACCAAAGCCACATGGATAACTTGGAAAATATTTTATTGGTGTATTTCCAGTGTATTGGCATTCTTTTAAAACTTATTTCAAGCATTTGCTCATTTTTCTGAAATCCTCTCATCCCCTCCCCCCCCCCCCCTCCCCCGTGTATGTCTTAATATAGATGTGTTATTTGGCAGCTAAGCAGATAATACAGAGTTAGTACTTATGGGTTCATTTCCATAAACATGCTCCATGACCTGGAACAATTTATTTTTTCTCACTGTAGTGTGCTTCAACTTCCCTGACTCTCTGAGAATTAGCATTGCCCTTAGCTGGGGTATTCATTTCACAGTACAGTTTTTGGCCTCACCACGCAATCCTTAACACACTTCTGTATTGTATTTGGTAGTTGCATAGTTGTTTAATTTCAGTCAACATCCTGTGAATAGCAGTAGCCCTCCATCATTTATGAATGGTATTTTTGGTCTTCTCGACCTAAAACAATTTGTTTTGGTTCAGTTGTGACCGTTTAAAAAAATTAATAGACTAACATCACTCTGACCCTTGTCCAAGGTCTCAAGCCCAGCTACTGGCTAGCTAGAGCTGTTAATGTTTCAGTGTCACCTTCACATCATGTGGATGACATACTAGATCATGGAAGCAGGAGCTGTTACTGCTGAGGACATCCCTCATGGCTCAAGTTGATGAAGCTCCCATAAGGCTTTAGTTTGCCATATTGGCATTAGAGAGCTGCTTCCTTGGGGCTGCAGCACACAGACAGCAGTAGGTAGAAATACTGAGTAGTGACTACCAGCCTCCCCCAGACTAATTGGCATCTGTCTCACAGAAGCAGAATACAAGATGGACTGCAGATGGCCTCTGAAGCCTTGTCTCAAGTTTCTTCCTTCTTTTCCCTTGATCCAAATTGGGAATGATGAATTAGAGGATAAAAACAATTCGTTTGGATTCTTCTTGCTTTTCAATTTCTTTTAATTTGTCTTTCTTTTGATGCCTGACTAGGGACAATTGAGAACAGTACAGCAAGTCTTTTCTTTACATGTCTCTCTCTTTCCTATTTTTATAAATTTAATTTTTGCAATTCAGCCATTTCCCTGTTACTGAAGGGCCACCCTGACTCCAAATCAGAATCAGGGCTCAAGATTACCTTTACCTTCCTCAGATTTCCTCTGTTTAAACTCTCTACATCAGGATGGGTGGCTCCCGGAGAAAGAATGTTACTGGTGGTAAAATGTTCCGTGTCTGTTGTGTGCTCTTCTACTGTTTAGGATTAGGAAATTCAACCCTCCTAAGAGTTTAGGGCAAATAGTAGTTTCTTTTATAGCACTACGATTTATTAAGAATTTTAATATTTTACAGTCTTCTTGGGGTAGGGGAGAGCAAGACCCATGTCCAACTTGAGGACAACAGACCTGAACTTTTCTATATTAGGTGTAAGAAATAAAAGATCTACTGGAGAATGAGGGTTATGGGAAGTGAACAAATTTTTGGAAAATGCCATATTTTTCTCTCTTATGGTTCAGCATTTCTCATAGTCTGTGGAAAGATCCCAATCTTATAAATAAAGTTTATAAATAATTTTAATGGAGTTTACTTTCTGGTTTTTCAAATTCAGAGTATACTATGATAGTTTATTAGTCATAGAAATAGTTACCTGGTGTACATTAACTTATGGGATATATTAGAATAAACTCACCGACTTTAGTAAGAGCTGGGATTGACCTAATGCAACTTGCTAGGAGCTCTGTTATTTTTGTGTTGCTTATTCATTCATAGCCCACCAAATAAAAAGTCCTTTTGAGTAATATCATTTACCCCAAGTTCACAGAATAAAATTGTACCTTCACAGTACAAATCTGAATGTTATGGAGAACAAGAGTAAAATACTCATAACCCTGAAATTTTTTATCTGCAGCTCTGAGTAATAAAACGACAAAGAAATTGTTTCAGACAGAAGTTTCAGAGTGCTGCTCGTAGGTTTTCTTTTATAGATGTTATGATTTTGTTCAAACAGGCCATATTGAATCCATTGAGTTTTTTGTAATAGATTTCAAAATACATAATAAATGTAAGTAATATGATGACTAATGGGTCAAGTGAAGTTGGAACTTTTTAAATGAGAAAATAGCTGGAAACGGTTTTCAGGAAACTATTCCAGTTTATTTTTTGGTCCCCCACAAGGTGTACATTAACATAAACTCCATAGAATCGCCTCTGGGACCTGAATTCCCTCTCTGATTTCATTATTGCAACGTGATTCTTTTCCTTTCACTGTTAAGTCATCTCCTGGTGTGGTGCGAGCATATAATAAGTGTAATTTATTTACATTTATCTAATCTCCTTTTAACTCAATAGTTATTTCATCATTCTGTTTCCTAGTAGCTGTTCAGAAAGTTGTGAAGGGTAATTAGAAACTAATAATTGACAGACATGGATTTACTGGATAATCTAAAAAGTTGTAGCGAAGAAAACGAAAGAAAGACAAGTCAAAATCTACATTCAAATGCTACACTGTAATTAAAAAAAAAAAAAAGAGCTTTGAAGCTTTGATATCATGATATCATCTAGTTCAGTCTGATGTAAACATAACCAGAAATAACTCACTTGAATGCAATCTTTACAAGCACAGTAATTTCTTTACTATTTATTTGCTGGAAATACATAACATCAGCTGGGGGAGGGGGGAGTTACTGCTATTATGTATTATGTCTTAAATCTGAAGAAAGCATTGGGCTGTAATTGTGGTATCCAGTCACTGGTAGCCAAAGAAGAGACTGATGTAATTGAGGAGTTAAAGGCAGCTTTGAGCTACCTTTTGCCCTGTCCCAATTTTCATGTAATTTTGGACAATTCAATGACTTGTTTGTATTATAGGAACCTGTGTTTTCCTAGTGGTACAGAATCTTTACAGTGTTCTGTGATGTCCTTCCCAAGGTGCTTAACATCATCTAAAAAGGCTGGTACCCTTGGATTTTGAACCCTGGAAATGTTATTCTAGCTGCATCTAGGTGACCCTTTACATCATAACATCTTAGTTCATTTTGAATGAATGGAGAAGCTGCTGTACATCTGTCTTCATCATCTGCTATAAATAGCTCTTCACATTTCAACAGTTTTCACTGTTTCTGTGCATTAAATATGCTTTCTTAGAAGAAATGTTAAATTTTCTCTTATAGTGCTAAGTGTAAAGCAGGACAAAAACTAGAAAAATGTTGATTGCTCAGTTGGATTTTTATTTTTTTTGAACGTTTTACTTAAAATGCCAAAGAATCTCCTTACATAATCTTTCCCCAGTTGTGAGAATAACCTGTGTCACTATGAGATAGATAGTTAAAATATTTGCATTGACAGATCCAGAATTACATTTTCTGCAGTTATCCGTGTGTCTGCCACCGCCTTCAGTCACGGCTGATGCACTAGGTAATAGTAACAACTTAAGACAAATCTTTGTCAAGTTATCAGTCATGACAGCATTTTTCTGTGTAACATGTACAGCTTCCAAACAGAAAACAGGGAACTCATTTGCATTTCTCTGGTGTCCTAGTGTCCATTTTTTATTGCTCTCTTGTTTATGGAAACAAGTGACTAACAGCAGTGATAAACCACAGGCTAGGACAGGAGGTGCCGTATGCTTGTTCCACTGGTGAGCTTCTCCAGAGCCCTGCGTCTTCCTCCTCCTCTGTCTTGAGGAAGCCCAAGAGAGAACTGCTGCTCTCATATTCATCTCCTTTTAAATCTTTCTCAATCACTTTACTCTCTGGCTTTAGCTTGGCATTTGGTCTGTCAACTTACATCTGATTGGTTTGGGGTTTAGAATCATAGGTTGTCGGGGTTTTG
This sequence comes from Pezoporus occidentalis, assembly GCF_034315485.1. Taxonomy (NCBI): domain Eukaryota; kingdom Metazoa; phylum Chordata; class Aves; order Psittaciformes; family Psittacidae; genus Pezoporus; species Pezoporus occidentalis. The sequence continues at coordinate 20,852,508 of NW_026914940.1, read as the reverse complement.
TTGTTTTTTCCTCTTTTGGGCAATATTGCCATAAGTACATAAGAAAGTGTTTGCAATAAAATGCGCCACTGACAAAGCAGTTAGATGTGAAAGATGTATCACGAAGCAATAAGGGTCCTTTTCCTCTGTTTACAAACTTAATTCTGTAGCAAAGCCAAGAACATCTGTTTTATTCCTGTGTTACTACGTCACTAATGGACAAAATTAAGCTGATAAAGGATTTGTTTTGAAAGTGCCTAAATGGTTCAGAAGCCCAAATCCTAGTGCAGTTTGGATTTCAGACTTGGGTAATTTTAAAAATGCTGCTTATTTGTTTGTTGGGTTTTTGTTTATTTTTAAAACATTTAATTAGAATAACACTACTTTCCATTTGAGTATCATAATTAAATAAATATCATAATGTCACGTGGGTGTTCAGTTTCTTTGTGTCTCCTTTCTCCACTCAAAGGGAGGAGAGAACCCGTGATGTGTGCAAAAAGGCAGGGGAGACTTGGGGTATTCTTTACTGCCAAGAAGGGTGGAGAGATTTTCAAAAGTGTTATGACATTTCTCTTCCCTTGGTTTTAATTAAAAATATCAGTGCATAAGCATTTTGAAAAATCTTCCAAGTTGATCATGTGTGGATTTTGGATGCCTAAAGGTCTGTTCTCTTGTAATGTCCAGCTTCCTAGCTTTGATGTTTGCCTTTTTACTAGGCCCATGCATTAGCAAGTGTCTTGCCACAGTTCCTAGTTCAGCATGGAAGACTTTAACACAAGAGAAAGCATTTTCAGAAAACCGTTAATTAAAATTCTAAGTTAAAATAGATTTTTAGTCTTAAATTTCAGTTATCTGTGGCTTGTGGAATACTACAGACTTCTTTTTTAAGATTGCTGGGGGTTTTTTAGTGCAGCTGTAATAAATCCTATATGCCCATTAGTAAGTTGCACTTACCGTTGTAGAAAAAAATGCTAGTTTATAATTCAGAGACTTACGTGTTAAGATACCAAAGAATCTAACTGAAATTTAGAACCCCACAGATATTTGGGGGGTCAGAAAAGTGCTTTGTCCTGTGCCTGGGACTCTCTGAAGTATAAACCTACACTTAAGAACAGCTCTGAAACTCTGCTCCTGCAGCCCTACCATTGTTTTGAAAACTTCTAATTTACCTAAAGAGTGGGAGAATTGAGCTCATCAGTTTGCATCTACAGGAAGGGTAGAATGTGATCCTGGACAACTTGAAACTAGGTCCTAATTTTGGTGAAATACTTATTAATCTGTGCAAAACCTTGAACAAACAGTGTTTCTCAAATACATCTATAGTGAAACTTGAAGCTAAGTAGTGAACATTTAATCTAGCTTAGATATGTGCACAGAATTTTAATCATTGTGGGTTCTTGGGGGTGGGGCAATGGGAATGAAATAGGAAAGTGAAAAGCAAACCTTTTCCCCCTGCCCAGGGTAGCTGTCTCATTGCTGGCTGAATTTGAAATGAAGACTTTTTAAAGCTAAGTTAAAGCTGGATTTCCGTAATGAAGTGTAATGTACTGATAAAAAAGTAGTTAGCACAGAAGGGAGTTTCAACCGTCATAAAATCCTGCTTCCCATCTGTGAAATGATCTTGGTAATTGCAACATCTCAACTACTACAATGTCACTTTTGTCGATGTTGTTCATGTTAATTGTGATTTCTAAAAATTCTGTGAGATTTTAAACAGTCTGGGAAGTACTAAAATCCTTTACTAAGGAGACAAAGAACATTTTGAAAATATTAGGTTATTCCAATCTCCCTGGAAAACAAAGAAATCTCACCATACATTGGCTTTTATATTTGACTTTTTTTCACATTTCATCATGAAAATGCATTGAAGAATACTGCATGTTAGCTGTATAGAAAACAATGGAATATACATGTTACTCATTTAAATGTGTTTAAAATGTTTGCTGTTGGCTTTGGAGTTCAGTCAAATAGTTTTACTGGATGCAAAACTCAAGAGAATGTGAAGTATATTTTCATTCTGACACAAAAGGACTAATGTGTTTACCCTCCTACACGCTCAGATAAAGTGTGTGTCTTTCAGATAGCTGTGGTGATCCCTGGGTAGAAACAGAGAAATAAGATCCACATTGTGATATGTTTTTTCCTTTAAAACTGTGTTTTGTGAAGATTCCTTGTAGTATTTTTCATGATGTTTTAATTCAGATTTATTAAAAAAGTTAGTTTCATTATGTTTTAACAGTCAGTCCTTTTCATGAAACTTGGTAGAAATAATGTTATCCCGATGAAATGACTAATATTTTTACATTGCTTGAATAATTGCACTATAGCATTTCATATTTTTTTCTCCAACTCTCTCCTACAGCTGACATAAATGTGGACATATCAAAACCTTTGAAAGCAAATCTCAGTTTTGCCAGACTTGATCAAATAAACCAGTTTTTGAAGAAAATCATAACCACAAATGATGATGAACCCAGGAAGGAGGCTGACCCATCAGCTGGCATTATTCCAGACGAGAATGCCACTTCAATAACCAGAAATCCCGGTACAAGGGATGTGCTACCTGCAGCGCACACCCACGCTGTGCAGAAAGCTTCAGTACAAGAAAAGTTATGGCAAGCCCTTTCCTGCTTCCAGAAAATTTCTATTCACACCGTTCAAATGGTTGTTTCGATGGAAACCGTCCCGCATCCCTGTAAACCTTGTTTGTTACTCTCCGTATCAAACCTCAGAGGGAGCCTGAATGTTAAAAGTGGACATAAAACTGCAGGTAAGAGGTTTTGAAAGCTGCAAGTGCTACTGATTTGTTCAAGTGTTGGCCTAGTTACCATTTTAAACTGCGGGGCTTTGAGAGGAACTCCTCTAGCTAACATCGTAAATCCACAACAGAAAATAACAAATCCCTGACTGACTCCATTTCCTTTCAGTAAGGCAGCACTCAGGAGTGCTTAATTTTGTAGTTAATATCCCTCATCTTGTAATTACTAATTCATTGATGGAATTCTGGCTGGAATAGTGGTTATAAGAACCACTATTCTGGTATTCTGATAATTCAGCACATACTTCAAAGGGCAACATTTTGATGGTTTTCACTCTACAATTACATTTTCTTGTTAGGACCCTATATTCCTGCTTACAAAGATACAAAAATAATTTTCAGAGCCCTGAGATATTCTTCTATGTAAATGTTGGGCCATACTGTTACTCTTCTTCAGGTTTGTGAACTTTTCAATTTTTACATGCTTCCTCTGCACAGCTGAGAATCACCCAGGGAAAATGGGCGCTCTGGCCTCATTACTGCAGAACTGCAAGGAAACTTTACGCCTTGGGTAACAGGATACCAGAGTCATTTAAAATGAAGACATTTTGTGTGTCTTTGTAAAATCTTTTATTAGTCTTTTAATAAAATTAATAAGATGGTACATTTACATGATGTGGAGATGAGCCAGATGTAGGTAGTTGGCAGAACAGCTTGCAAGGTAAAATGGTCTGTAGCTGAGAGGAACAAGTTTTAAGCCAAGCAAGGTGGTGATTTATTTCTTTTTCATTAGAAATATTTCTCCTCAGGCCAGCAAGTTTTAGTGTTTCTTTATTGTTTTAAAAGTTAAAAATGAAAAATTTAAGGTTCATAGGACATGAAAGCCTGTGAATGTGCTGGAGCCTGAAACTCTCGATTTATCCATAAACAAACAGCAGTGCAGGCAGGAGCAGTGCCTGCGTTCCCACGCTTTTCCAATCGAATTGCAATCTAGCATAGAAAGCAATGCAACTGAGTAAAAGGCCTTTCTAATGTCCTTTAAATAGTTCTAGTTTTCATTCTGTGTAATAATCCTCTTTCCTTCTACATCTTCCCTCTATCATTTATACATTATCTGTCCCGTGGTACATTTTGGTGTCCACAGCAAGCTTCGATATATCAAAGCCAAGCCTGTTCTGTCTGTACTATAAAGCAGTTTGGCAAACTCAGCAGTGTATATCACTTACCCTGGAGTTTTTCATCCTCCCAGGAGAAGGACATACCTTGTCTTGCACATTAAGCCTCAGAAATATTCTGCTACGAAGTTCTGCTTTTTAATTCTTCTGGCAGTCTGAGGAAGCCAGTCTTTATTTTTCATGTCACAAGCTATGCATGAATCTTCAGTATGTTTGCAGTCTGGCAAGCATTATTAAGTAAAGCAATACTGATGCTGAATCTAATGAAAATGGAAATCAGTCATTCTATATGAATAACTTATGATGAGACAGTAAGTAGACATCAGCAGACTTTTTTCACATTTTTTCCAGTTGAAGTTGCCTTATCTTTGCTTTATGAAAAGAAAATACTTGTGCATGAGGTTTTGCGTGTTATTATGGTGGAGCAGTAAATTGTTCTAAGTGTCAAGAAGTGCAAGACACTTTCACAAAACTGACTGAAACAGTGGAAAAATCTTTTAATATTTTTTATCTTATATTTATTTATAACTATTAATTTGAATTTGAAGTGCTGATAGAAACCAAAGTGGAAATTATAACTTCAGGGAAGAAAATAAATTACTCAGTGTGAGGAAAATGATATTATAATCTGGTGTTAAAAATACATTAGAAGAATACCACAGTTACTAACAAGATTGTTTTATTATTGCAAAGAAATTATGCAAGCTAACTGAATTAAACAAGTGTAGTAGCTGTGTCTTGGAAGCAAGGAGTATTTAAATATATCAGTTCTTCACTATTTTTCTTTTTACAAAAGATTTTATAGATATACCTTTTGAGCTGAACAGGGTTAATGTCAGCTTTTTTTTATAGAACGAAACTAATACGCAAATACTTCACTGTGGCTTTGATTTTACAGTCAAATAACTATTGTGACCATCTGCAGCAGCTGCATTTTACGAATTATTTGCTGAACCAAACTAAGCACAATGACAAAAGTAGTCATCTCAGATGTACTGTTAAAACAGAGGAAGAAAAAGGAGCATTGCTTGCCTTTTGTACAGTATGGCCATCTGCTGTACAGATGTTATTATATAGAATGACTTCAGATACAATAATTGTAGAAAATTTTCATTAAAACCTCAACAATTTGCACTTGTTTACTTGAATCTGCATAACTCCCCAGTGAGACAACACAATACGCTTGGGGTTTCTTTGGTTCTCACTAGCTTTCTCTTTGATCCTTTTTGATGTGCTGACTTTAATAAACATAGTTAAAAACACTGTTCAAAAACATCTTGGAAAAAACTACAAAGGAACAATTACAGCAGTAGAAACTACTCTAATCCCTTACTTACGCAAGCTATTTTTAGTGAAATATGTTTTTTTTACACATTTTATGTGGCAGCATTTTATAAACAATGTAAATGACCCCTTTCCAGATGAGTTTTAGTGTAGGAGATGAGGTTGGTTTGTAACGAATCCTATTTGCTAGGAATTATTTAAAAAAAAACCTCGCAAGAATGTATTGTCAGCTTTTCCTCCCTTATAGGGGGAAAACAAAAGTGCGTGACCTTGTGTAATGCTTTGATTTTTTTAGCTGAAATTAAGAAGGAAGCTTACTATGTAACTTTTTTATATATAATTATCAGTTTTCCCTCTAGACTTTCCTGGTTTAATCGTGGAATCTCAAGGCCTTCTGTCTTAATTTTTCCTCTTAATTTATTATGAAAGTGAAATGATGTAGCTTCTGAAAAACGGAGGGACTAATTAGTTGAATTATTTCACTCTCAACAAAATAAATTGTAAGTGTTGAACACTTGAATTCCAGTTGGATCAAATTAAAGCACCACCATTTCTACATATCCTGCTGCACTGTTATACAACCCTAAACCTTTAGTGTGTCAAGGGATTTCATTTTTTGGACATTTTTCATGTTTTAATACAATAGTTACTTATAACAACATGGTTACTATTTCTGCTAGAATACTTATGTTCTCCTCTGTGCCTATGGTGAAATCCCAAGTATTTTGGTTTTAGTAAAGTAATACTATTGTAGAATGTGATGCAGCGTATTGGCAAAAAAAAAACCAAAACAAAATCCACTTAAAAAAATATGTATTATTCATTTTTATTAGAGGCTACCAGTATTGTTTTTCTGATACTCTTAAGGGCAGCACTTTAAGTCATACTGATGTTAAATAGAATATTTATCTGTAGTCATTTTATACTTAGTGGTTTAAAGTTGCAAATTAAAACTTGTATCCATTTTGTAAAAAGCAAATAACGGACATTTAGCTCATTTTTGGCAGTTTATATGTACTGTTGCTGAAAACTCCAGGTTCAACAACTGTTGTTAGACCTGGTTTACTTATTCCTTTCCTATGAAGTATGTGACATCTCCTACAAAGTGGCTAGAGCCCTTGAGTTCCATGTACCCAGTCAGATTTGAGATTGCTTGGTATCTCACTTGAGATACGTAGCTCACTCCAGAGCAGTCACATGCCGGTAAAGTTGAAATAATTTTTAGCAATCAATATGAACAAATAGAAAGCAATTATATAGTTTTTGGTTAATTTAGATTTAGTGTTGAAATTAGCACTACCTACCTGCCAAAAGAGCAGATAAATGAGAGAGGTTGAGGACTGTGTTCTCCCCAGAGTGAAAGGCAGCAAGAAGCCCGTAGCCTCTCAGTGAAGCCTTATTTTGCTCTGGATGGATGCAGGAGGGAAGTCTTGCTGTTCAGTGTCTGAACCAAGAGAGTTATGGACATAAAATATTCCAAAGATCATAGACAGAATTCCCCAGCTCTTCATCCCATACACAGAGATGATTACTTTAGCATATAAATAAAGGGAAAAAATAAACACTAGTTGAGCGTATGATAATGGCAAGTATTTTTACTAAACCTGAAAGAAATTGCGTACTTCAGATACTTTTACAGAAATACTAAAAATTAAATGAAGCTATTAATTAGTGTAGAGCAAAGACCAAGATTCATTTTGGAGTTAACTGGCTCTCTTGAGAAAACTCTGCTAAGGCGTTTTCATAGCCTTTGGATGCTGCAGATATGCAAGCTAGCCCATGGGGAAATAAAACATTAAATTAGATATGACTACCTAAAATAATATGCAGCAGTAACAAGCCATTTACAACACCCAGAAGACATTTGTTACTTTTAGAAAGAAATATAAACTCTTTCTAACACTTGAACAATAGGAAATTAATTCTTTGTCAGTAAAAGCCAGAGGACAAACTAAATATTTAAATGGCCACTGAGGACTGAGGTGGAAGTGCAGCTTGTAGACAGCTATACAAATCACTAACAAACCTTAATGAATATTGGGTGTGGGCATCAAGGTCCTGTCAGGTTTGACACCGTGTCCCAAGTAGTTTAAACTCAACTTTCAAGAAAAGGTGGAGACCTCATCAAGCTTCTAGCATCTGGGATTTTATTTGTCATTTTGGCATACCCTGTAAGCGCAAAAGAAAGAGTAAAAGGGGATTATCCTGACAATGAAATGAGTTACTGAATCTTGTGATAATGAAAAGCAGAAGAATTCTAATTCCTTTCTATAGTCCCTGAGGTGGAGGTGCGTTTATAGTTCTGCAGGAGTATAATGTATGGGAGAAGAACAGATGGCCTAAAATCCATGAAACAAGACACCACCTAATCCCAGGACTAAGTACCACTATTAATCCTGGTCAGATTCCCTACTGGTACTTTGTAACAGGGTTCAGAATTGCTACTGATGACCTAGTATGTTAACTTGTGGGGAAAAACAAAGAAAAAATGGTTAGTTGTAGGTAGTTGAATCAAGGCAGTATGCACTAATTTTGTAGAACTGCATTTTCAATTTAAATAACTTGACTTTTAAAAGTAGACTCCAAGTGAATTTGATTCAGAACAAATACAGTTGTTTTTTAATCTCTTTAGATTTTATTGTGAAAGCAATTGCATATTTTTTTGAGACTGGGATTTCTTTTGTTATGTGGATCCCAGTGCTGTACATGGTATTAGTAGGTGATGCATCATTTTCATGGATACAGTCAAGTCTATAGAATATTTACATTCATGAGAAGATACAGATAACAGTGAAAGCTGAATGTTTTCTTTATACATTTAATGATTTCTGTGCATTTCTTCCAGTTCAATCTATATTTTGGAGCTTGAGGTAGAGAACACAGATATTAGGCATTACTGCCCTGTCTTAAGGACATGTTCCTTAAGGTGTTTAAAATTGTTGACATACTGACAACATGTTTCTTCTTTTTCTATGACAAGAATATTTTTTATGGGATGAGATCATCAGCTTCCTGCCCAAACAAAAGGTGCAATTCCATAGGAGGTTCAGGTTACTGTGGCTGCACATTTCCACACTCTGCCTTGTGGTAGCTCTGTTCCTTGGGCAGCTGTTTGTTGAGTAAGGTCACTGGTCTGTCTGAAAACTAACCCGACAGGAAAGAAAGCTTTCCAGCAAGGTTGTCTCCTTCAGCTGGCTTACTGGACAGGTACATTTTGATGACCATGCCAGCACAAAAGAGGATTCAGAGAAATATGTAAAGGAGGGCGTGAGAGGAAGGATTGAAGGGGAGAGAAGATAGGAACATTGGAACCTGGACCTGGACTGGCCCTAATCCTGGGGAGCCACATCCAAACATTGCAAGGAAACCTGTTCAGTTTGTGTGGCCTGGGTATATCTGTCAAGCCTTAGTCTTCCACAAGCATAATTTGCTGGGTTACAGAGGCTCAAAACAACTCAGGTGCTGTCAGGCATGATCATCAAGGATGGTTTATTTATAAAGAAAAGTTACCCTCTAGTTCACGGACCATTTACTTCATTAAAGCAGTTGAAATCCAGTGAATCAAGCGTAGAGCAGGGAAGCAAGACACCAAACCTGTAATTTTAACTCAGCCTTATGGCAATTATACAGGGCTACGTTTTGAGTGGCACCCACTGTTTTGTAATGCTTCGTTTACTGTGCAGCTATTCAGTGTCTGATCTTTTAGTAGTGCGATGTATCTACAACTGTATAAATCAGTGACAGTTTTCGGTACCAGCTATCTCCTGAAAATAAAACAAAGTTTTCAACCAGCCATCTAAAACAGAGATATGAAAAGACGTAGATTTGGGGGTTTTTAATTTAAAAAACTCTCCATGCCCATCTGTAACACAGGAGTGAGACTGTTCAGTCACTTCTCTGAAAACTGCTGATAATCTAAAAATAAAATGTTTATGATACGAGAAACAAGTGTTACTCATGTCAGCATAGCACTCAGTTTTGAAATCTGGACTCATGGATGCAAGATGAACACAGTATTTGTTGTTTTCCATTATGTATTTTTGTCTAGTTAATAATAAGAATGTAAGAATAAGAGGGCAATAGAGGCCTTTACAAATATATTCTAAATTCTTGTATACCAAAGATGGCCTTGACCAAAAATGAAGATCCCTTAAGATTTTAAGTCTAATATGCCCTCTTTGATCAGGCATTACAAAATCCAAAATTGCCAAATCGTAAGTGAATAGAGATTTTTCAGCTATGTAGTATGCAGTAACGAACATAATGTACCTGCCAGTTATTCTTTAAGGGAGATGAGCTCATTTCAAATAGATAACCATCTTTGACTGCTCTTCTGATTCATCACTGACCTGAACTCCATTTGAACCTTGTTAGACACAAAACAAGCAGGATTCCTGGCCTGAGCTATAAAATATAATTAAGCCCTTTTGAAATTATGTGTAAAAGAACATAGCTTTACCCCCACTATAACTACTACCACCACCACAACCAATAAAGTTAAATCAAGCACTGCCTGTAATGGATTAAAATAATAAATGTTCCTGGATTTTAGTGTTTGAAGTATTTGAAGAAAACAGGCTCCCAGCAGCCAGGACTGCTGAATGCATGGGGACATTTATTAGTGACGAATTCAAGGGTTTGGCCTGTTTAAGATCATTACTTTCTGTTTACCGTGTGTTACACATCTCATGTTTTTACGGAGTCCATATGTGTCCCTATGTAATTCTGAAAAACTCTTTCACTAAAGAATAGTTAATTGGTAATGTGTAAATATTGTTCTCATGGGGAGAATGAACTATCATAAGATTCAGCTCAACACTAATGAAAAATCCAGTACGGTCAGTGGATTGTTAACTAAACCTTTCCTGGAAAATTGTCCTTTACTACATCTCACCATTTGTTTGCTACTACTGTTTCCAGACTTGAATAAATTGGCTGACTCTTAAATTAACTGCAGTATTTCTCCTGTAATTATTTTCGTAGCTTTGTTACCCTTTCTTCTCAGACACTGCTTCATAGAGGATACCTGTCAACAGAGCAGTGTAACTTAAGTAGAAATACTCAATACTTGCTGTATCTGAAGTTTCCTTAGGAGGAAAAAGAAAAATCGCGTAGATAAATGTATCAATATATTAGCTATAATAGCATATTTACATATTAAAAGCTTAGTATCTTTGGCAACTTTAGCTACTGAAGTTGCAGATGAGAAGAGTGAACACCCAGAAGCAAGAATTATCACCTTAGTAATGTGTGACATGAAAGCAGAAGGCAGTAAGGAAAACCACTTGCTAATATACCTTCAGCAGCCAGATTGTATCTCTGCCACCCAGGCATGGAGGGCCCATGGGAGAGCCTGGACTTCAGAGTGTGCAGCGACCTTTTGGGTGGGAATGAAGTCTCCCAGCTGCTGCAGTTAGTGCAGACCACATCACTTGCGTGCATCTTGCCCAGTCGGAAACAGCTTGCCCAGCTCTGTGCTCTGGGATGCAGGCTTGCTTCTGAGCTGCCCCAAACTTAGAAAAACAGTTTTCTTCCTAGCACTGCAAAGCTAATATCTTCAAGAGACTTTTTAAAAGATAGCTTGACTGTAGCCCAGCACCATTTCCTATATTTATTGTATGTTTTTCCATTTTCTTAAAACTCTTTTCCCATACTGAAGCTTCCCAATTACAGTTGTGCTCTGCGTTGTATTAGGTGACAATGCAGTGAACCAAACAGGATTGGCAGCTATCTAAGGAAGGGCAGATGCACAGAGCATAGTAGAAGGGGAAAAACTCCGGCTGCATTTCTACTTGTTTCATTTGGAGTTGGTTCAAATATCAGTATTAAAATATTTTTGAAAACAGTCTGTAATGTCAAAACATTGTCTGTCCCTTTGTCTATGAGCCGGAAAAAGTAACAGAACTCTTTCTTAACACCTGTTTTGCCTAAAGACTGAGTGGTTGTTACTTTAAGGCAAGGGTTGTTTTAATGCATTTGCTGCATCTATTAACATTGATCAGCTCTTTTTTTTTTTCAATACGCACAAATGAATTTATGCACACAAAGCAGTTTAACAAATGGAGCCTCCTGTTATTGATAAGCGCTATCATATATAAACCCTAATACAACTATATTTATGACTCTATTAGTGTACTCATATTCTGTGAGATGCCTTTGGAAATGTTAGGATAAATCAAGTCTCTACTGCCTAAAAAAAAAGATGTTAGAGTATCAAAGCAATGTTTTCTTTTAGTGAATTTTCTTCACTATTCTATTGTAATGATACACATCTTTAATTTCCAATCAAGTTAATTTCTTGACATTACCAAGCAAGTACTTTTTTTCAAACCCTCCTACATTATTTCCAGCTGATTAAAATACCTGGATATTCCTTTTGCCCATATGTCATCATAAATTCTTCCAATGGCATGCAGAAGCCTGGTGTAAATTGCATTTTGCTCAGTTAGCGTGGCAGCACACTGTGATGCTGCTGTGGGTCTGGGTGGAGGCTGACAACAGAGGGCTGGCAGCATTTTTTAAACACTGTCCAAAGCAAGTGCTTCATATTTATTAGTCTCTTGGAGGAGTATTTTAAAAGTCATGAAACTGTTTGTTCCTAGAAGTAAATTATTGCACGTACTGGAAACTGCGTTGGTGCTTGTGAACAGTAATCCAAACAGAACAAGTTAACTTTCACATATGACAGCAATCGTTTATGAAGATGTATTACTTCTATATGGTGCCCTCTCAAGTTCATTTCAGATGGAGACTTTCATTTAATCTGTTTAAACTGAAGTTAGAATTCTGCAATAGAAGTTTGTGAGAGATGCAGAAAAGGAGACTGAAAATAGTGTGGGGGAGGGAAAAAAAACAGAATACTTTTGCATCTTTTGCTTTCTGAGGTCATTGCTTTAGTCATAGGAAAGCAACTTCACTAACTGAGTATATACTTTCAATGTTAGTATGGCATTTAGCAATGTTAAAATAAGCTCCTTCCTAGAATGGTGATGTGATTCTTGCCTCTACAAGAGCAATCTGGGTTGCAACAAGAAAAAGAAAAAAGCTCTTACTGAATCCCCAAACTTTTCCTGGAATTTGTGTGTCACAATCCAATGTGTGTCTTGTAATATCTTATTTATTTAAAATTTACCAACACTTCCTTATTTTTAATTGTGTCTACATTTATCATTGTTTGCATGGCATTTGAGAAAGGCAGTGCTGATTTTGAACCAGCAGTATTATGTGCTCAGTTTTGTTTCTAAGCCACTGGATGTTGTGTTTTCTTTGTACTTTGTGGAGCGGAGATGACAACAGAAAAAGACTGCAAAGTATAATCCTTCCAAGTGTAATCCCAGTGAAAGAAAACATAAATAAAACCACTTGTATTCTGGCATTCCTTTTTCCCTTTTGTTATTTCTGTAACTTGGCACGTATTCCAATAAAACTATAGAACATTTCTGTATATTGCAGAATTGTGCAATAGTTACTGAGAATTTCTCCTCTTTAAAATCAAAATTCTGTGTACAGTATATCAAAACAATTAATTTCCAAATATTGTACTGCCTCTTAAAATGACTGGACTGAGCATAGCAGGGTGAAGGTGAGCCCTTCCTGTAAAGGGCTTCCTCTTCTTTCAGTTTAAGACTGTTTGTGAAGGTGCTTCAATCCACAGTTTACAGAATCAAGTCTGAACTAATACCAAAAGGAGAGGTGTCAGGGGGTGCTGATGTTAAGTTTTCTTGATTGTCGCTGAAGTTCAGTGTCAAAAAAAGACTGAACAGATTTTGTCATACAGACCTGTTTCACATGAGACCAGATGCGGGGGTTCAGAAGCCAACCTAAATAGCCCAGAGCTAAAGCCCCTTTCCCAATCATTGACAGCAGTCCTGTTGATCGTCATAGGATGAAGTTTTGCTCAAGCCCTTGATGATTCATACTGAACTCTTAAGCTGCTCAAGGGTGAGCTGCTTCTTTTTTGTGGTTCCTACTCAGGGTGGATGCAATTCAGTGCCATTATCGCTATAGGGACTGTTGCACCAACTTCCTAGTAGATGCTGGGTTTAAAAAAAAAAAAAAAAAAAAGGAGGGAGAGAAAAATGCAATATATTTCATCACGAAATATTTCTTGGTATTATGAAAGCGTAACTCCTGTCACTTCTGGATTCCAGGAGAGATTTGTAGGCGTTTTACTGCATGTATTCAAAACAATGAGTTGTGTTTCTGTGGGATTTTTCTAGCAGAAAAAGTGTGAAAATATGAAATGGGACTGTACCTCGAAAAATCTGCATGTAAGCCTTAGGTGTGTTTTAATCTTTTGCCTTTTGTGAATAATCGTGTTTCATTAGAAGAATAAGCTGTGGGCATTGTAAAGTATGGTGACATTCAGTATTCAGTCTTGAGTCAAAGTACGAGCACCAGAAAACAAAAAAGTTAACCCAAACTTGATTCATGTAAATATACAAAAGAAATACAGATATATTGTGTTTTGTTTTATTAAACAGTGATTTGCAGTAAGTTAAATTCACAAGAGATCTGACATTTCTAGATCGTGTTTCTTTCTTAAAATATTTGTATCTAATGAGAGTACATAAGTTCTGTCAGAAATCTAACCTGCCTTTATCATTTTATGTTTTATAAAGCTATGTAAAGTGCAAGTGATCACGATGTGAAAAGTTTAGATTAAATGTTTTTTTTTTTGTAAACACACATTATAGATCTTGAGTTACAGTAATTGTTTTGAATTATTTAAATTCAAACATTACCCTTATTCTCCTGCTCAGCTCTCTAAGGTCTAGCAAGGCAATATTTTATAATAACTAACCTTAACAAAAGCAGAGAGAATCGTTAAAAATAGCTTTTTCCTATCAGTTTAAAATATAAGCAAGTGAATCAGCTGTTCTTGTTCTTAATGTATTCTTTCTCAAAAAAAAATCATAGTTTACTGAAAAATGTCTCTTCTCATAAACCTTAAAATACACACGTAAAAAGTCATGATGTTTTGGCAAATGTCTCTATGTAAGGAATGCACATGAGACATACCTGCTTCATAACTGCAGCACCATATAAAGTATTCTTAATAGGATTGGAAGACAGAAGCTAAAATAAACCCAATAAAATTTATAAAATCACAAGTCCTGTGGCCCAACTGTGATGCCCTCACTTGGAGAGGAGCGCAATTGCTCACAGAACAATTTCCATGGAAGTCAGTGGGACTAATTGAGTGCCTAATTTCTTGTGGGCAGAGATTCCCTGGCTCATGGTAAAGTGTATTCAGGAAATAAACACATGAATGTTGGGAGAATAGCTACAAGCGGCATTAATTGTCTTTCTGTCTTTTTAGGAATCCATGGATCGTCTTTCGTCCTTGACATAAAAGATTTCCTACTTAAAACAAGTCTCAAAGAAAGAGCCAGGTCTCTGGTGGGCCCTTTCTGCTGCTCAGTTAATGTGGAAGCCAAGTGGTGTAAACACAGTGGTGATCCTGGCCCGGAGCAGTCTATTCCAAAAATATACATCGATCTGAGAGGAGGACTGCTGCAGGTCTGTATAAGCTGCTTATGGTTCTGCTATTGAACTGTACTGGCTTTGGGTGATTGGGATTTTATGAATAAATTTCATGAAATATTCATAAATAAATTGCAGGTTACAACAGTTCATTGGGTTGGTGGGGTTTATTTAACCTTTTAAAATAAGTATCTGTTCTTTCATGTAAAACTGTTGATTGAAAAATTGTGTACGATGTTTTGGGTTTGTTTTCTCTTAATACTGCTTAAGTCATGTATTGTAGCTGTATGTGTGTGTTCCCTTTAAACTACTGGGTCAAATTACTAACACTTATATCAAGGACCCTGTTCTGTTATGTGTGTGTTTGGCTATGAGCTGTGCATCTGTAATGCTTTGGGATAGCTTTAAGAAATACGTATCCTTTCTTTTTAAACTTACACCAATTTCTCATTGGGAGTAATTATAAGCTGTTGTTTGTAGCAATTAATACTCAGTTTTCCATGATATCCTCTCCTTTTTGGAAGTCCCCACAACTTGAAATCAGTCCAAGAAGTGTGGGAGTTCTGGAAATGAAAAATAGATTCTGTGAGGCTTAAACAAGTGGGCTTTAAGATATGTCTTTTTTTAATTATTTTTATTGTAGTATCTATACACACCAAATGTTTAAAAATAAATATATAAATCAAGCATATAAAAGACAAAAAGGAAATTTTGAGATTTACTTGTGCCGTTAGGTCTTTTCCCAGAATTGGCATTAAAAGTTCCTAAAACCACAGCCCTGGGAATAGGGATAATTGAATAATATACATTTTTAAAAACTATATCTTTAAAGTCAGTTTGTTTCGCTTCTTCTTTTTTATTTGTTATTTACAGGTACTTGGCTGACTAGATCTACTTGTTGTTAATAATAAAGTGTTGGGGGGTTTTATCCCAAAATAGTGGGGATTTGATGAGGACCAGAAAAATATCTATAAATCTGAGATAGCCCTTTACTATTAGAGCATACACTGGGGTAATTAACTTTTGAAGAAAACTTTTAAGTATTTGGTCTGGCAGAATAAATTTGAGAATGCTGACAAAAGCATTAGCAATTCTGTTTCAAATTAATTTATTTATGGGTAATGATATTACCAGCTCTAAATGTGACCTCATCTTTTACCACTGTTAATTTGTGTTGCAGCCGAGCCTAGAGAAGGTACGTGAAATCGGTGCCTCATCTGTGAATGTTGTGGCAGGAGTTCCATGCTCTGGAGTTCCAGCTGCCTAAAAATAAAATTAACAGAAGTGGGAGAGAAAAAACATTCCTCCCTCCTCTGTCAACTGGGGACTGAGGCCCCTGAGATGAGCTTAAGTGACACGGGGCTCCTTTGAGGTGGTACTCAACCAAGGGTGGGACCCTGAGCTTGGACGTACTCAGAAAATGCAGTTGAGGGACTAAATTCGTGCCCTAGTAGCCCAGGAGTGTTAGCTCAGGACTGGCTGTTTAGCTCTGTTTCAAGAGTCTTTGTTCTGAAACAAGGGGGCACAAAATCACAAAATGGAATATAGAAACCTTTACAATTCAATTTAAGTAATGTTAAGTTTGATGGCTTTGTAACAGTAGCAATGGAAAATTACTGAGGTGCATGATACATAGAGAAAAAAAAAATAGAGTACAGCTAGAGAACATACTGAGAATTCTCACACGATAAATCGTTATAGTTGACATAGTTGTGACATAGTTTAAGAAAAACAGCCTAGAAAAACAGGACACGGGGATAAGGAGTATCTGGGAACCGCAGGTGTCCAGGATGGGCTACAGTCAAACTAACTGATAAGTAGGAGGATAATTATGTCTCTGGTGCTAACAAACCCGTTAAACTGGTGTGAGCATCTACTGCGCATGCTTCAGAGGCTGCCAGAAGTGATGAAGATTGTTGGAAGAAGTAAACGACCCTCAGAGACCACCACCACAATTCTGTACGCACGCGGGGAACTTTCTGGAAAATTATGTAATCCATACGTAGCCTCATGAATATGTATGCATGCCCAGTGGCTATAAAAGGATGGCTTGTGTGGCAATGGGGAGACACACGTTAGGAGGAGCTATCCCCCGTGTCTCCCGGCGCCGCAATAAAGAATACCTGCTTGTCAGCTTGAAAACTTTGTTGGCGAGTTTGTTCCTGGAGTTTTCTCCGGATCAGTTCCATGGGCTCACATGTATATGCAGGGGAAGGAAACACTTCCTTTGTGACAGACTTACTACACTCCCTTTAGGCATCTTCTGAATTGTTTTTCATATTTGAATATTTGCACTGCTCTTTATGTGCACACCTGACCTGTTTACTTTACTCCTACCCATACCATGGACTTCTGAGTTGCTGTCTGATTATTTTTATTTGATCCCACACTGGTGCTAATTCTTATTTCTTTATTAACTGCTAGTTGCTTCCTTGTCTTCCCTGTTGCTTCTGGGCCCACTCCTGCACATGACAACTAAGGGACTAGTCTCTGTTAATGTGATTCTCTCAAACAGGAGTTTGATTTCAGAAGAGCAATGCTGCTTCTAAAAGCAGGGGGAGAGGGATGTCTACTTCCCTTATTATTTTGCTGCAAAGTGTATGAACCTTCTGGACTTTAAATGCCACTTTTTATTAAATATTTTTCTAAATTTCTGGTTTAAGCTTCAGAACTTTACACTTTTAAACCTCATTGTGAGAATTTTCAGCACATCCCATTCATATGTTGTATATATACTCAGTATTTGTGGTTTAGACGATCTTTTGTACGTCGTTCTAGTCATCTTCTTGCCATTTCACTTAGATTTTAATGCATTCCAGAATTCCACTTTTGGACAAATAAGCTCTTTGAACAGCTTAAAGTTTGCATCTTTAAGGCTTTTGTGTCATAATCTTAAACTGCAAAACTTGTGACCAGTCCTAGCATTATGTACTGCACTCAGCTGAAAGTTCTTGCATATGACTTCTAAGGTCTGTGCTCTTCCAGGCAGCAACAGTATCAGTTGTAAGTGGTAATAATTAATACTTTCCTTTGACTGATGAAAAGAACAAATTTGCCAAATGGCTCTGTAGAGATTTTTTGTTGTTCCTGTTCTTTATCTTCATAATAAGGATACTTGCAAGCAATTGAGGTATAGGGAGAACAGTCTGAAAGATATATAAAGTTTATATTGGTTTGGGGAGGGTTTTTTTCTGTCAAAAATGACTAAATATTTGTATGTAATTGTTTTATCTTTTTCTTTTCTATTCTTCTCCTTTTTTTTTTTTTAATTTTTTTTTTTTTTAGGTTTTCTGGGGTCAGGAGCATTTGAACTGTTTAGTTCTTCTCCAGGACCTTCTGTGGCAGTACCTCAATAAAAAGGGCAGTGTAGAAAAATTGATACCTAAGCGTACACACCCCACGTGTTTTTCTATGGAAAGGAATCAGGCCTCAAAAACTGAGCATACCTTGGATGATCTGAGAACTGGCCTGTTCCAGTATATACAAGATGCAGGTAAGAAGCAAATTATTGCTCTCTGGGTTTTTTTTCTTTCTTTTTTTTATTTTAAAATAAATACAGTAGTAATCTATTAAAGATTATTTGCCTCTTACAGCAAATAACTTTATGGCTTTTGGAAGAGCATTTGAAAAGACATCTGCTAGAATTAAAAAGAAAAATACTTTTTTGATTTCTTTCCATTAAGCTGTAATCTTTTAAAAGTCAGGGAAATTGCTTTTTTATTTTCTCTCCTTTTGATCCTGAGGGGTTTATTTTTAACTACTTTGGTCTCATAAACCAGCATGCTTCTATCTAGAAATTATATAACAGATTATAGCTTTCTTTCATTTTACAGAAGCACAAAAACTGCCTGGTGCCTACGAAGTTGTGTTTTACAGTGAAACTGAGGATAGTCCAGGGATGATGTTGTGGAGGTATCCAGAACCCAGAGTGCTCACTCTTGTAAGAATTAACCCTGTTCCTTTTAATACCACTGAAGACCCAGATATTAGCATTGCTGACCTTGGAGATGTTCTTCAGGTGAGTAATGACAGTTTTCTTCTTTTATTAACAAAAGAAAACATTACTGCTGTAAAGTGAAAATTTTCAAACTTGGGTTTGTTAACAATGAGCACAAAACAAATCTGGGGAGCTCTGTAAAATCACTAGGAGGTAAATTCCACAGCTTGAGCACATCTTTGGTTTTCAAACTACTTGTGCAAACATTTTAATCACATACCTGTAACGTTCTTCCGTGGCATAAGCTATAGCCAAATTTACAACTTCTGGTTTGCAAGCATATAGAGTTTTTATTCTGGCTTCCTGTGGTTTCATCCATCAGTCTTTAGAGACTTCGTTTGATTTGAAACTGAAAAATTTGAGGAATGACCTGGTCTGAAATTGCCAGGACTCAGTGAAATCATTGAACTTAAATCTCCAATCGAGCCCTCCTCTCATGTCTCCACGGTGACAGGTGGCTGTCCTTCTTCTAGTAAGATCTGTGGCGTAGAAAGAAACAATCTGTTTTCTCTCATTCTGCTTTGAGAGGGTTGAAGTGGGCTTCAGTTTGACTGTGTGAGATCATGGAACTGGCCTTCAGAGAAGGGCTGAGTGCTGCAGCTGTGTGACTCTATGCCCAAAAAATAGACCATAACTCAAAATTGCAGTTATCTTTAACTCTGAGAATTTTTGCTTTCGCTTTCCAAAGCTACATTCTCTCCTGTTTAGTGTAATTCATCTTTATAAATTCTCTTACTCCTTGCATAGCTATTTTGATTTTAGCTCAATTTTAATTTTGTTAATCTCAGATTCTTTTTTTGTATTACAAATTTGGTCTATCACTTTATTTTTATTTCAGTCTGCCGGTTAGTCTGAATAGTGTTGTGAGTCAAGGGAAATAAGCATCTCCCAGTTCTTCCTATTTGTTCAGAAATCTTGAATTATATTTCATTATTGCTATAACATTAAAAATTGCTTTTAAAATTGAATTATGCACCAATATGCTTTGAGTTATGGATAAGTAGGATAATCTTCCTCAGATAAATGGTATAATGTTATTACCGTGCACATACAGTTAGTGAGATCATGTAAGTGTCCTGCCAATTTCTTTGCCCTCTAGACAGTCAAATGTCAGCTCCTTTTAGTTATATGAAAATTAAAATTAAGTGGAAAAAAATCAGCACCACTTGGCATGAGGTTTGAATCAAAGATCAAAATTGTGTTATGGTATGCTGTCTTGATGACCCTATTAGGTTGCTATGAAAGCCAGCAGTTTACCTTCTTTCAGTATGGTATTTTCAGAGCACAGCACACCAAATTTCTGGTATAATTACATTACGCTTCCGTTATAGATAACAGACATCATGTGCATAATGTACGTGCTTGTGTAATAGTATGACCCTGTATAGGGGTAACGTCAGTCCTTAAAGTGGGCATCCACAGCTGGATTTCTACTATCACACCCGTCCTGCTGCTTTGTACTTCCATGCTATGGTCTAGAGAAGAGAAGGTGGTCGTAGTCATCTTTCATTTCACCTGTGATTGCCTTGGACAGTAAGACAGAAACTGGGAAGCATTCAGCTATCAGTGTTCAGGTTCTGTCAGCTTCTACTGGTCTTCATGTAATTGTTCAGATTTTCATTTAATCTTATACAGTGACCATAGAGAACTATTTCCATTAGTCTTGTTTTAGATTTGTGGTCAGGCGTTCTTGTATACCTTCTCTCCATAATGCTTTTTACTGCGGCACACTTTCTTCTTAAGGTCTGTCAATTTTATGACTGATTAATTCTTAGTCTTATATTACTACCTTGGACTTTTTAGTTACAAGGAAGAGATGAAGGATGTCAGCCAAATTAGAGGGCATCTATTTAAAAACTGGGATTTGGGGCGCACAGAGTGCAGAAATGCCTGCAAGACGATCCATATTTTGGTAGTGGGCCGTTAATTATGGCAATAACTGTTGCCTGGTTCTAGGTGGTGATTTATCATATTTTCCAGAAATGGCCATGCACCTACACAGAGCAGCTCTGCACAGTGTATATAAACAGCCATTTTAAACGTGGACAGTATGCATTCTTCTAGTAGTCTAACATAGATGGATGGAATAAGTAATATGGAGTTGATTTTCAAATTCTTTGGGTAAACTGCATTTACGAAATACTCATCACAGTCTTTAGGTTCTGTTTTATTCAGGAAGTCTTTTGTCAGCTCCACTTTTTTCCCCATATGGATATATGTCTGTTTCTTTAGCGCATATGGAAAATTCACAAAATATAAAAAAGACAAAACAACACTTTTATTCACTTTGTGACATGAACCATTAGATGAACATCTGCAAGCCGGAGACTTCAACTGTTTTGAAAAAAGGTTCTGAATTTAAATACAATGATAACGTAGTACATTAAAAATACATTTTAAAACTTTCCCTGGATTGTGTATATGTTCAAATGCTAAGAGGACCCATAATGTCACCAGCTGTGTTACCAGTTTCCCTCAGTCTTTTAATTTGCATAAACACAGGCAAAGGTGCACTTCATAGTTTGTCTTGATTTAGAAGTTTGCCAGTTACATGTTCTTTTTTTTTTGAGTAAGTTGCTGTGACATTTCATCAAGCTATCTTTGTTAAACTTTAGCCATATAGTTTTATTCATGGGTAGGTTTTAGAAATTGCTTTGCTTTGACAGCTATTAAATTCCTGAAAATTGCAAAAGCATCACCACAAAAAGAATTTCTCTAGATGTTGAAGTTGCTTGTCATCTGCTGTATAAGTGAACAGCTTCAGATTATAAGAGTTGATGTAAGATATATTTCTCTTAACCTTACCTTGCTGCTATCTCTAGATTGTCCCAAGAGCTTATTCTTGTCCTTTTACTTGTGTTGTTGCAAAGATGTTTCACTGATTGAGTTGGTAATGCTATTTTACAATCCCAACATTGTTGCTTTTATTTGTGAAGGGAAAAAAGCAACTGATGTTTCTGCCATGGCACAGCATGTTGCGTTTTCTTTAGTGATTTGAAATAGAAGTTTGATCTATTTGTTTAAAGGAAGTGAGAGAGAATTCTAAATGCACTTGTAAGAAACTACATCAGGATTGTGTTTCTTTTGGGAGATTGAGTATCTGAACTTGTTCTCCCTGATTACCAGACATTGCAACCCCATTCTATTTAATTTTTCTTCCCTCATTGTCCCGTTTGCAAATGCTGCAAATGCTACAAATGTTCTTTGGCTCTCCATGATTTATCATTCTCGAAAACACCTTTAGACTTCCGTGGTACCTCTTCCTACATCACTGCCAAGATCTGCTCTGAATATACCTTCTCAAAGTTTATGTGGTAATATTTGCAAGTTCTTAGTAATGAAGGATATACACGGGCATTATTTTCAGAACACAAAATCAATTAAGTAAAGCAAAAAACAATTTGCCACTGTGCTTGTGGGTGCAATCTTGTGTAGCTAACTGGGAACAGAAGTTAATACTGAGTTCTCTATCAAGAAAGAGATGTGGTATTGATGTAGAATATTCCTTAGTCTTCTAAACTGAATATCTTTCTAGTTCCTTGATCAAAACTATCAGCTCTTGTCTGTTCTACCAGTTTTCTTTTTTATTTCTACTAATGATTGCCTGTGTTCCAAGTTGTGAGATTTTTTTGGTTCGTGTTTAGAAAGCTCTAAATAGAGCTAAATATCTTCGTAAAGATCAATGTGAGGTGGAGTATACACACAAGAGCAGTAGTTTCATGTTCTTACCAGAAGAAAAAGTAAATAGGCTGCATTTTGTCCAAGTTATGTGATTAATACTGCTCTAAGCCACCTCTGGTGTACCCCTTGCATAAGGGGCAACTACAGAAAAGAAAGACCTTCAAACAGGAACTCAAATCTTAGTAAAGGCTTACCCTTTTGATCTTGACTGCTGCTAAGATTATTTTTGAAATACATCAAGAAGAAAAAGTGTGTTCCACTGATAACTTTACTTAAGACAGCGCACCTTTCTTAAGAGTGAAGTTAATTCCAGTGCTGCCTTCATCTAATATCAATGTAAAGCAGGGTAATCCATTACTGCCCAAATCAGCAAGGGCAAAGGGTGGAACAGTGTTGATGTGAGAATCATATTCACACCATAGAAGCAGAGGAAAGTCCAAACCTGCAAAAAAAATTCAAAAAATTAATTCAAAAGGTAATAAGCAAGATGAAATATCAATGCCATTAATTTAAAATATTGAAGATTTATATTGGTGCATCAAAAGGGATGCTCTCTGAGACTTTCTCAGTTACAGCAGGTGAAACTTTTACTTGATTCAAGTAAATTACTGCTAAGAGAAAGTCTTGGGTTGAAGATATGTGGATAAGCAAGTTTAAAAGCCTATTTTATTATGTACTTACAGAAATTATGCACACAAAACCAGGGAGACAAAGCCTACTGTTCTTGCTCCAAAAGTTAGGGTTACTTTTAGGACACTCTTATGCAGATAGTGTCTATAGCAAAAATTGTGCAAAAGGTCTGTTATTTGCTCTGTGATGTCCTTGTTCCATAGCAGTTAAAAGTTAGAATCTGTTGGCGGTGATGATTCTCATTCTTGTGAATCTGTGCATAAAATGTCTTCCCCTGAGGACTTTGAAGCCTGGTAATAGCCTTCAAGGAAAATATGATTTTTATGGCATATAATGACTTTAAAATTGTACAGATACAGTATGGAGTTAACTATATTTAGGTGTTTAAGCTCAAAGAAAGTGCTGTCGGGTATCTTTGCCATGGAGCTTAAAACTGTACTTGCATTATGCACTTAGTTTCTTCCTGTGTCTTCCTGCATTCTGAGAACCTCAGATTTGCATTTGCCTTCATCTCTGGTTATACTATGTTGGTTTACTTTTCTCATTTCATCTGGGCCACGTATTTATATCATTTATCTTTACCAAGAATGAGGTTGACAAGTTTGGGTTGGCAGGAGAGAGACCTCAGCAAAATAGGAAAATAATTTCTGTAATGTCAGGGAATTGTTCTGCTTTTCTGTTCAGGCAGATGAACAGGACATGCAAATGATTTTCTGTGCCGCTGAAGGCCTATTTTTGGCTCGTGAACTTTTTACAGAGATGCTTAGTGTTTGCCATCCATTGTAGAGGTATCTTTCCAATAAAGGATATTGCTGACACTGCTCCATATCTCAAAAAAAAAAAAAAAGCAGGTATGTATTGTTACAAGAGCATTTACACAAGTGGTTATGGATTTAAAAGGTGGAGAAAAGCAGATTTGTCTAATCAAAGTGATCACATAATGTGTAATGCTCCAAATTCTGAGCTCTCTGATTTATATAAGCTGCATCACCAATAGAGACTTAAAATTCTTTCTTCTGGATTGTCATCCAGTGAAAGATGCAAGCTCTTAAAGCTTACAAGACAAAAGGAGGATAATCTGTGACATTTGTTCATTTCTCCATATGAAGTTAAAATAAACTGTCTACTGAACTATAGCCCTGACAAGTGTTTGTATTTGAGGATGTTTCCCTTGTGTACCTGCTAGAATTCCTATTGCATGCAAGCATAGTCAGCATTATAACAGCTAATGAAAAGATGAATATGTGCTGAGGTCTTTCTTCTTTATATAGTGTCCTAATAAACAGAGCACTTCTGGTTTAGAAAAGTGGTGATTAAATTAACCAAATTTCAAGGTCTGCTGGAGGAAATCAGGGCAATGAGTGTAGTTCTGAGGTTGCCAGGGCTTAACTGAGATTTAATGAGGAAAGACTAGGTAAATAAAACCACTCTGGTAAAATTCACTCAGAGCATTTGCTGAGATGGTGAAATCCCTTGTAAGAGAACATAAAATATTTCCAACTTCAAAAGATGTGGATTCAAAGAATTGTCTGTTGCATTGCCTTACGTGCTTAGGTTATTTAAATAAAGCATTGACAAGCTCTGAAGTCTGGAATCTCATTTTTTCAACGCTGTCAGCCAATAAACAGTCATTTTCTAACACCTTGTGGCTGTTTAAACAGTGGCTTAAGGAAGCATGAGCTTAAGAATGACTGACATTAGACCTACTGTAAGTCATTATTCCAGGAAGGATTTGACATGACAGTCAACAGGAAAAGAATTACGATCAATGTCAAAGACATTCATTTTTCCTTTTAACCGAGAATATCTCATTTTTGGCTGGCTCTGCTTCCTTTTTACTTTTCATTCCCTATTGGGGCTGCAGTGTTCAGCTGGGCATTTGAGAGTCTGGGAAAAGAACTTTTGGGGAAACCACAAATTTTATTCATGTTTGATTTATTTCTTTACATTCCCAAAGCAAGAACTATTTTGGAAATCCAGATGATTTGTGTGTGACACGTTACTGATTTAAGTTCATAGTATTATTAGATAATAAGCCGTAAAGTTCAACTGTGCTTATCAATAAACCTTTCAGTTTGCAAATTTTTAGCTCTGCTGCTACGCAGTTCAGCACATGTCTTCAAATAATCAGGTTTTTTAGATGGATGGTGAAATAATTTGTCTAGCTGTTGTGGATTACTCAGAAGGCAAATTTGGTGTTTTGACTAGGATTCTGCTTTTTAAAACTTCAGTTTCTTGTTAATTCTACTTTCTAATGTTACTCAAAATGATTGTACTAATCCTATTCCTCCTATACATAGACTGCATACAGAGTTTCTATGAGCACTCTATTGTGTGAAGAGTTGCAAAAGCTTGAAACAGTACAGTGTAATTAGTGAGCGTATCTGATGATAAACTGGAACTGTAACAAATGCCTGTAATTATAATGTAGGAAACTGCTTTCCTGTCAGTAGAAAGTGTTTACATCCATCCAAAATGTATGCAGGTCATCATATAAGCAACTGGTCTGTATAAGAGGGCTTGTAGCCTGATGCTAGCAAGTTTTGTGATGCTGTGCAGAGTTATGCAGGTTTCCCAAAGTTAAAACTCTGACTATTAATGATAAGCATTGTCTTCATTTTCCTGCAAGGAAGGAAGTAGGGGCTAAAAGAGTTGCAGTATTATACAGTGAGTCTTAAGCAGATGGTGAAACGGAGCCTGTTCTCTTTAGAAATTCCAGCTTTAAACATTATTTGTGAACTTCCTTGCCTGAGAGTAGGATTATGTCAGACTTTACTATTTTGTTACTGTATTTTGTGTGTATAATCTTAATTATTTTGCTGTGTGATCTTAGTGTTCACTGCATCAGGATGAGACTGTATCATTGGCCTATAGTTTCTGTGCAGTCTGCAGGGAGTTAAGCGTAACTTGTTGGGAATGTTAATGGAAGTTGTGCATAATTTGCCTGTGCATCACACTGAAATTTACCCTTTGGGGTTACTGAGCCAGTGAAAATTCTACCGGGTGCCAGAGGACTGACGAAACCATCAGATTATCTTAATGACAGATTTACACTCTCCTCGTGTTCTGTAGTTTTTCAGATTTTGTAACTCTGATTTATAAAACTTTGCAAACCCAAGTCCTTCCTGCTGTGCACTGATCTTGTGACATTTCTTGTAGGAATCAGGCTTTACTGTGGTGAGAATATGTGGTCAAAATAGCCTGTATCTGAAAATTGTGCCATACTTTATGTATTAATAGATTGCTACCCTCAATCCCAGAGGTGACTACATATCAACAGCATAGTGCTTACATTATTAATCAATACTGAAGCTTAGAAAATGAAAAGCCTTTAGAAAACTGTTGTCAGATTGTTCCTTTATCAGAAAAAGAGAATAAGGAGTATTGCAAGGAGGAGGTAAGTCCCTAATGTAAGAAAGATCTCTTCTCTGTATGCTTTTCTTTCTCAATACATGCAACAATAGGTTGACACTGATAAATTAAATTAAATACTGTTGCTTTTGCTATTAGAAAAGCAAGTGATCTTCACATAAACTCAGTTCATCTTGAGAGATGAATGACAGTTAGTAAAAAATATGGGCTTGTGTATCATTTTCCTGTTTAAAATGTCCTGCAGAAGTCTCAATTATAGCACAGCGCTATTCTGTGCTTTCTTAACAAAAGCTTTTAGTGTGTTTAGAGTAATGAAAAAAGCCAGTATTGTGAGAGATTACATTACTATACACACCTGCATTTGCTCTGAACCTGCTAGCCTGATAAATTGATAAGTTGGTCACATGTTGTTTTAAAAAGGCAAAGAACATCATTCCTAATAAAAGAATGCTACATATTTCTTCTAAAAGGTTAAAAAGCATTTCTCAGGGCTCTTAAATTACCATATTCTGATACCAAGGGAAAATAAAAACTGGGCTTAGAGTCTTGTTTGTACTTAGAGGGCTTTCCGGACAGGAAGGCAATCTTGATGCAATTCAGTAAGCCACAATACCAGTGGGGCATTACAGGTGAAAAAATTGCAGCTGTACCCCTCACCACAATGTATTACAACTGTACAGTGGAATATTTCCTGTACAGAAATAGGGCTTGGTTAACTTTGTTTCCCAAGAGTAGATCACATTAAAATGTTATAAAATCATGATTTCCTGCATTTGAATACTTGTGGTTTCTCAACTGGTTCCAATATTACAAAGGGTTTTTTATAGCTTCTATTAGTTGAAGATGTATAGAAGTTTTTTTCCAAAGTCAGCTAAAAGGCAGTTATATATTTTTAAAGAACAGTTTCTCTCAGAAGACAGGAGTTTTCTTTCACATCTATTACACACATTTCTCTTAAGTATTTAATATTTATTTTATAAATTGCAGTATAGATGTAAATTTAAATTAAATGAAATAAATATGCTAATAGGACCATAAATAAATTTGTTAAATAGAGTTGAAAGAACTAAGGTATATGTTATTACTCAGGAAGCAAAATAGTAGTTATTTTCATTATTCAGCTAAAGACCTCAGTATGAATAGGGAAAAAATTAAGCAGATATTGCGTATTTGATCTTAAAGTGGGTATTTATAATTTAAATGTTCTAGCTTTAGGAGAAATTTCTTAATAGATTTTAAAGAGAAGTCAAACAAATTCAGTGAAGAAATTATATTAGATAATTTTGAAAAACTTTTAGAGTTGTGGTGTCTGATTATTCCTGAGTGTTGAAAATTGAGAGTGAACCATGGAATAACTTTAACTGCCCAAAATATACGAGTATGTAACAAGTCAAAATGGTGTCAAAGTACAGAAAACCATAATAAAAACACAAAGGGGATCGAGCCGGGAGGACAGCAAATTCCTTGTACAGCAAGAATGTTTTTAATGCTACTACTACTGCTAATCTTAATACTACTAATACTGAGCTGAATTTTTACCTCACTGTAAACCACTAGATTTTTTTTTTTTTTGTTATTTTATTTGGATCTTCGTGAAAAGGGAAAATTGGTGGTCTGTAGCTGTGCCAGGGGAGGCTGTTTTCCACACTGATATGATACAATCTTAGCCCTGAGGAAGGCTAAAAAAATGTTATCCAACAGGCAGTTTGGTTTGCAGCATGATTTCACAATGTCAGTCACATAAGATAAACAGCAGCGTGGATGTTGAAGTATCGTACAATTGTTCAAAATGTTGTTCCACTGGTCATATTGGACTGTGTGTGTTCTGTGAACAGGCATATTAAAGAGGTTTTATTCCACTTAATATTGATTTTATTTTTCATTTCTCTGTATTTATTTTTTCCACAGGAAAGTATATTTCTTTTGCTGTTTTATATAAATAATACTTCCAAATCAAATTTAAAAGTAAAGTTCTTGGTAGTTATTGCCAGAATTGTTTCCCTAATGAAAATCTGGATAAAGCTTTTTATTTCCTGCTACTACTGTTCACCTAAGGGGAGAATTGTATTTTTAAGGCAGTTGGCTCTAAAACAGTAAAATATCCTAATAACAGAATAGCTTTATGACAGAGTAATCAGTTTACTCATGCTCAGGAAGCTGGAGTTAAAATCTCAGCATGGGTTGATGTCTTACACAAAGTGCTAGTTTGTACTGTATTCTGCCTCTCATTCACTTAGGTGGCCCTGCTTGGAGGAGATAAAACACACACACGCTTCCTGTCTTCTGTGTACATTTTCTTGTACAGTAGTTGTTTCTGGAACAAGAATAAATTCATTTCCAAGAGGAAGCGCCCACGATCTGAGGGACTGAGATTCAAGAAATGAACATGTATTCTGTGAAAGCTTATTTTATAGGAAAAACATGAATCTAAAGGAAGCATCACTGAAAACAACATTAAGCACATTCTGCAACCCAGCTGTTAATATCTTTCTTTCTCAGTTGGACAAGATGTATTTTGCAGCCTAAGAGATCTACACATGTATAGTTAAAAGTCCATTTTCATACTGATTTAAAAATTACATGTTCTGGTATTTAAGTAACAAAGCAATAATACTTTTATATAGCCGTCATTCAGCAACCTCAAAGCAGTAGGCAGATGGCTGTAGCTTTTTCCTAGAGGTGAAAAAGATGTCTGTGAAAAAGATGGGATTAGCTGAGAAATTGAGATATTTTAATTATTTCTGTCGCCATCACTGTCGCAAATGGCAGTGATGTCTCTATCTGAGATCTGTTGGCTTTATGACAATATGTATAGTGAATAATAGGTATTGATCATTTACGGTAACATAACACCTTGTGGAAGTGCACTAGTATTGGCCCTCAGTTCAGCTAGAGAGCTTAGCTATAGGAGCATACCTAGTGGTAAGTGGTGTGTACCCAAAGCTTTTAAAATCCAAATTAGCAAAGTATTCTAAAGCTGGGAGGATAACATCAGGACATGGGAAAATCTAGAAGCATGTTGTGATTATGAAAGCCTTTGAAAAGCACATATGGATCAACAGGCATTTGTCTCCCATTGTGTTTTATTATTACACATAACTTTATGAGGGAATAAGGAGTATCCATGTGGTCAATAGTGTGTACAACACATGCATAAAAGTATTGATACGTAACATAGCATTAACAGATTCTATAGCATTTCTTGACATCTGGTTTCCAAAAAGGACTTCATTGATTCTGGTATAGGTAATATGTAAACATTATATGAAGAATTTAAAAAAACATGATCTATCACATTGCAGTTCATTAATGGTCATACTTCAGTTGGTTATTAACAATGACTTCCTACTAAGCTGACAAAAGTGGGAAATTTCTTGAGGGATACAGGTTTTTAAGAGCGTTTTTGAGTTTCTTTTTGGTTTGGGTTTTTTCTTTTTTTTGTGAAATGAATATGATAAAGGTTTCAGCTCTGCTAATGTTGGAATTGCTTCTATTTGTAGAGAGTTGATGTGGGTTCACAAACGTGATTCTTGTAATGTCTATGTTAATGTAGTATATATGATTTTTTTTCCCATAAAATAGGACAAAAAGAGAAATCCATAGGGAACAGGAATCCACACATTCCTAATTCAAAAGGTTTCTGCTCCAAGGCAACTATTTCAGCTGAGTCGTTCTTTGTGTCCTGTACTCGCGGGGACAGGACTGAAACTGTCACTTGGAGGAAACTGCTTTCCTTCCTATCAGAATTTGTTAATACCATTTCCATTCTTCATCAGAACAGTGGCAAGCAATTATCAGATCCCCCATGTCTATAGCTAACATCAGTAAAGAGAAAAAGGAGGAATTTTTGAAACCTCTGCTTTGCTTTAAATGTATTTATTTTATTAACAGATTTTGTTATAAGTACTTAGTGTTCAGGCTGTTTTCATGTAGCTTTTGATTTCTGCTTCTGCTCTGTGTCGTTAATGCTGCTGAAAAAAAAAAGCATTTAACTGCTGTTATGCTCTCTGTTGCTGTAATCATCCTTCTAAACAAACGTTTGTCTCATAGTATATGGTTTTCTTGCAAAATTAAACTAGGAGATTCTTGGTTAAATCCGAGTTAAATCACAGTTTTATGCACATGTGAGTGACAGGGACTGTACAGTGATGGTTCTGTTTGCATTTTACAGGTGAATAAAATCCTTGTGATTAAAACTTTCTTGGAGATCTAGGAAAGAAAATAAAAAGCTATGGAGAAGTGTCTGTTGAAGAAACAAGCTTGGTTTTTGGCAGAGAAGTTTGTGGTTAGCTATGCTTTGTTAGTGTTCGGTTTTATAGGGGCAGTGCTAGCGCTCACATTTTCTAACAGATAACAATTGTCTGAATTATAGCCTAGGTTTTATTAAAATATTTAAAGGTAAAAGCACCATATTTAATTCTACATGTGGGGAATTTTTTGTTGCAGTTAATTCACTTATTCCCACTGCCTATGACTCAGTTCTGGCATTATAGCCCATTTCCAGGCTTTCACAACTATTATTTTTGGCAGCTAATAATGCCCAGAGCTACCATCTTTCCTTAAACTTATCCAGATCAGGCATTAGTAATAAACCCCATAGAACAAATAAAGCTAGATATGTAGGAATCAAAGACTCTAAGTCAACTAAGTCTTTTGCAAGCTTAAAACTAGAAAGCTTACAGTTTAGACAGTCCCAAAGCATGAGCTGTATTTTGTATAGGCAATCACATAAAGCGTGTCTTTGACCTTTTACTTCTAATGTTGTGCAGACGGCATCTTGAAACATACTGTCTCTTGCTCTGGTAGATTTCTTGACATATTACAACACAGGACAAAATCAGTGAGCAAAAATAAAGAGGAATAATCTTTTCAACGTGCTTAGCAGCCTGCTTTAACTGTTAGGTGATATGGTCTTTCTGGCTTCTCATACTACTAAGTCCAGCAGTCATTCCTGTGCCTTTCCAAATTCTTCATAATTCACTTAGAGGTTACCCTGAAGTTCCTAAGTGGCAGGAATATTGAAGTACCTGCTTTTCTTAGGGAAAAAATATCATAGAATCATAGAATCGTTAGGGTTGGAAAGGACCTTAAGATCATCTAGTTCCAACCCCCCTGCTGTGGGCAGGGACACCTTATGCTAAATCATATCACCCAAAGCCTCATCCAACCTGGTCTTGAACACTGCCAGGGATGGAGCATTCACAACCTCCCTGGGCAACCCCTTCCAGTGCCTCACCACCCTAACAGGAAAGAATTTCCTTCTTATATCCAATCTAAACTTCCCCTGTTTAAGTTTTAACCCGTTACCCCTTGTCCTGTCACTACAGTCTCTAATGAAGAGTCCCTCCCCAGCATCCCTATAGGCCCCCTTCAGATACTGGAAGGCTGCTATGAGGTCTCCACGCAGCCTTCTCTTCTCCAGGCTGAACAGCTCCAACTTCCTCAGCCTGTCTTCATACGGAAGGTGCTCCAGTCCCCTGATCATCCTCATGGCCCTTCTCTGGACTTGTTCCAACAGTTCCATGTCCTTTTTATGCTGAGGACACCAGAACTGCACACAATACTCCATGTGAGGTCTCACAAGAGCAGAGCAGAGGGGCAGGATCATCTCCTTTGACCTCCTGGTCACACTCCTTTTGATGCAGCCCAGGATACGGTTGGCTTTCTGGGCTGCGAGCGCACACTGAAGCCAGCTCATGTTCAGTTTCTCATCAACCAGCACCCCCAAGTCCTTCTCCTCAGGGCTGCTCTGAATCTCTTCCCTGCCCAACCTGTAGCTGTGCCTGGGATTGCTCTGACCCAGGTGTAGGACCTTGCACTTGTCATGGTTAAACTTCATAAGGTTGGCATCAGCCCACCTCACAAGGGTGTCAAGGTTCCTCTGGATGACATTCCTTCCCTCCAGAGTATCAACCGAACCACACAGCTTGGTGTCATCGGCAAACTTGCTGAGGGCACACTCAATCCCACTGTCCATGTCAGCGACAAAGATGTTAAACAAGACCAGTCCCAACACCGATCCATGAGGGACACCACTCGTTACTGGTCTCTGTGTATATATATATATATATACACACATACATTATATATATGTATATATTTAGACATGTATATATAAAGAGAGATGAATGGCCTTACTGATAGTTTTATGTTTTTCCTATTGTAGTGCTACTTACAAAATTTCTTTATTGTGCTCTTTAATTTGTTCTTCCAGATCATTAATCTTAGTGGGAATAGAATTCATCACCTTGCTTAGTCTCTCATTCAATGTCCCCTACTTGCCATTCTAATCCAATTTTGTGAGATTCACATTAGGGAGACTTGCATATTAAAACAAAGGAAGTTTTGTTTGAGGTGTAATTTAAAAGAAATAAATATCCTAAATAATAGGATAGCTTCATGGGACTTCTGTTACACACATGTTACTCATTGACAGGAGAAGATAACTTGGGTGTTGATAGGCAATAGGAGGCACAAGATCAAACCAGCTATTCAAATATATTGAATCAGATTCCAAAAGAGTCTCAAGGTATTTTAAGGACTGAGATTTAAAAATACACAGAAATACACGCTGCTGTATGTAGAAGTACCTGTACAGCCATGAAAGCCTGCAACCTTTTGTAAGAAATTATTCAAATACGAAATATGCCAAGTATTGCAATATTTTAAATAAAATCAAATGTAGGCTGTAGAGGTTTAAAAAAGAAGTATGTGAGTGTGAATGACTTCACAATGTAGTCTGAAAGACAGCAAATGATGGAAGTTGCTGTTTATGTGTTCATAGTTAACATAGGGGAATTCCTTGGATACATCTGTAATTGAAGAGTAGGAATGTTGCTGTGGTATTGTGGTCTTGAGTGTTTGTTCACAGGCATTAAACATTAAAATAATTCAATACTGAGAAGTACTGAAATCTAAAACTGTAGTGACACAAAGAGCAAAAAAGAATATGACTACAAACACAATAATATAATATTTCATATTGCTGCACAGCACTGTTGTAGAATTAGCATGGTTCTCTTAGTTAACAGAACTAAGAAAGATGTTTTCTGGGTCATCAAGCCCAGCCTCCTTCCAGTGGTTATTACTGTCTTCAGCTTATTATCAGATCAAGCTTTTAAAAGCAGCTGTCACAGGCACAAAGGCTGTCCTTGAACCTCCCTATCTGTTTCTTTTGGGTTTCTAGCCTTACACTTTATTCATAGAGCAACTCTGGTTTGATCCATATTTCTACCGAGTTTTTCTGCCATTAATTATTTCTCTCCTGAGTTTTCTGGGTAGAAAAATCATGTTCCATTTGATGTCCTTCATTTGGTCCTCAATTCTGCACAGATCCCAGTGTGAGTTAATACACTTTTAACATGAAGAATTGGAAAGTGTGTCATATCCCAGAGGAGGCCCCACTGGTGTCTTACACAAGTTAATTCTTATTTGCCTCTTCCTTTTGGAAGTATCTCACGTGACATGTCTCAGAATGGCATTTGCTTTTTCCAGGCATTGTCATAGTGCCTCACAATTTTCCAGCTGACATTTGCGTATCTTCACCATTTCCAATTGAATCTGCAGCTTATAAACATATGTGTTGCTATCTTTATGTATATGATGTGTGCTTTTTGATGTTAAAATAATTCCTTTTTCTCAGACTGTAGTCTTTGAAATTAAATCAGCACTCCTGATTGATATTGCTATGCTCCTCTCTGTTTTATACATTACTGGCATCAGAGTTTTGCAGGCAGTTGTCAGGCACTTTTTTTGTTTGGTTGGTTTTCCTCCATCCTGAACTAAAAAATGGTAGTGACTGTAGTTGGTTTTTGCAGTCTTCAGGTATCATTGTGACTTGACACATGTAGTAAAAGTCCCTGTTTCAGGCTCTGTGGTTCCACATGTTAATTCCTCCAGAATTCTTTGGTGATTATTTGTGTTCCCCTGCCCTCCCCAGCTTGAACCACTGAGCTCCCTGAATTTTCCTTCTTAACCTTCATTCCTGTTAATTAATTAGCCTGCTGTCACCGTCAAGTGCTTTATAGTCCTTACTGAGTAGCAATGAAGAATACTTACAGAGCTCTTTCTTCTAGCTGTGCTGAGATTTTCTTACAACTGTACCACATTCTTACTTTCTTTTGTGGTTATTTATATATGTATGTCTATACAAAGAAACAAAGGGATACAAAAAAGTAATAGCACTTTTTTTTACTGTTTGCTTTATGTCAGCTTCATTTTTATTATTTCTTGAGCATGTGCAAATGCCATAACTGGATTTCTGTATCTTAATTCTAAAATCTTCATATCTCACTGAGTTTGCATTTGTTTTAAATTCATACTTTCGTTCATTTTCATGCTATTATTAAAGAAAAAAATAGAAAAAAAGGAGGCCTAAGACCCAATCTTTTAAAATTCATGGTTTTATTAAAATTTTCTACTGCCTTCAGAAGTATCTCTAATAACTTTCTCTCCAGGTACAATGATACATCCAGAAATAATCCCAGTGGCTTATATACAGATTTAAAAATAAGGGATGTAATTAAACCAAAGCTACCATGTATTTATTGGGTTTGGGTTCTCAAAATGATTTGCCTTGATCCCATAATGTGATCACATCTGATGACTTTTTTACCTGCAAAATATGCGTAACGATCAGTTTAGTTGTGGAACAAGTTACTGTGGAACAAGTAGCTATTTCTGTGCCCAGCAAGAGAAAGGTTTGAAGCATTATACTGCAGTGATGTTGTAAAAACATTCTAAGTAAAGATAGCTCAGAATCGGAGTAGTGGTTAAAATTCTGATTTTCTATATGACAGCTTTAATTTAATTTACTAAATAAACTAAAAAACACTTTTAGTGTGTACAGTAAATCCCATTATATTTTTGATCAAGAATAAAATAATTATGCCTTCTCCCTTTTATCACAGATTCCTTGCAGCTTGGAGTATTGGGATGAGCTTCAGAAATCATTTGTTGCATTCCGGGAATTCAGTCTGTCAGAAAGCAAAGTCTGTGAACTACAGCTACCAAGTATCAACCTTGTGAATGATCAGAAAGAACTCATAGCCTCCGACCTGTGGAGGATTGTCCTGAATAGCAGTCAGAATGTGGCTGATGACCAAAGGTAATTTTAAAGGAGGAGAGAAAAACAGAAATCTAATGCTACACTCTTGAGACATCTTTTTAAAGAGACGTAGGAAATAAGATACTGTTTTCATATGCGGTAAGAGTAGCTGGTCTTAAATGACCCTCAGACTTGTAGTTCATCTTCAGGCAAGGGCATGTATTATGCACAAAAAGGGCTCTCTTAGATTTATAGGCATCCTGGCAGCATTACATTCATCCATTTTCTGAATACAAGGATTCCTGTAGAATGAAGACAAACAGGCCATGTACTGAAACCTCTTAGCTGCACAATGCAGTAAAATTAGCTAGTTGACAAAAGAAGGGTGAGGCGCAATCCACTGTATAACATAGTAATAAACATTCTTCTTCCATGTACTCTCCATACATCACCTTTAATTTGTCCTCAGTGCAAGTCAATGAGTAAAATAAGCCAAGTGACTATTTTAAATATATTAAACAAAACTTGAATACTTCAAGAGCATTACATTATCATTTACAAAGCTTGCTTATAATGCTAAAGAAAATTAATCAGTGTTTCCAAACACTGGGATCCATTTTTCATTATGTTTACAGCTGGAAACAATGTACAATGATAAATACTCTTGTTTGCATTCATCCAGTTTTGGTTAATATGTAAAGTGAGAAGAAATGAGTGGAAGTTCTCTACACAAACAGCAGTGGAATTGCTTTCAAAGATCTTCTTAATATTGTGTAGCTAGAGCAGAAAACCCAGAATGACCCTGTTGAATCATTGCTTTTTGCTGATTATTGCTGCCTGTATATGAACACATGCTTGAATGAGTGTGCAGCATCCAACATATATGTTATGTGAAGCTACAGAAATCAGAGAAATCAGGACATATGAACATGGCTAACGAAATCAATGAAGAAAACTGAACATCTGGTTTCCATTAATAGTATCAGGTTGGAAATGATTTCTTGATGTTAATTGTGGAAGAATGCAGTTTCATCATTGAGAAGTTAAGTGTTTTAGACAAGGTTAATTCCTCTGAATGTGGGACCTTGGCAAAATTGCCTTCCTGGTCAGCTTAACACCACAGAAATGTGAACTCGGTGGGAACTGAAAATGAAGTAGTGAAATTTAGTAGGTTTTTTTTCATCAAAATTTTGGCAGTTTAATTGTGTTTACTGTTTTCTGCTCAAATAGGGTTCATCACTACATGCAGTGTTTCATTCAGGGAGATCTGCTAATCTAATGCATTGAAATTGTTCAGAAAGTTGTCCCTGTCCATGGCAGGGGGCTTGGAACTAGATGATACTTAAGGTCACTTCCAACCCAAGCCATTCTATGACTCTGTGACCAGCCTGAGGTGATTCTTCTCAGAGAAACTTAACAGATCAGAAAAACCTCAGAGATGAAGCTTTGACCTATGGTGCTTGAGGCACACTGTTGCTTTGTTGAAGACACTGGCTGTGTCTTCAAGCAGATCACACCAGTCACATGTCACTGACCTGGAGATTTTGGGACTCTTCACAAACACTGAAATGCATATAGTTACAACTACAAAACAAGTTTAAGGTAACAGTTAAGCCCCAAAGGATCATGTTCTATTAAGGGAAAGCCTTGTTAGGAGATGGTGACAGATGCTGTGGACCCATAGAGAAAGCCAACTTTTATAGACCCTTAGTAGCAGATAGGAAGTCTGTGCTGGCAGTAATTTTGCTGAGATTTTGGCTTCATCAAACAAGCATACTGCTAACAGTTTGGATATTTTCTTGTGACCAAGAGCCCTAAAATGTATTCTGGATTCTACTTGGCCAAAAATGCCAAACTTTTTTGGTTTTGGAGGAGACTACCCCATATCATGGTAAATTTCAGTGCTAGGCTTGTTCCTGAAGTAGACATTTAACATGAGATGGTACAGACTTGTGAGAAGAGCCACAAGGAGCCATGCTCAAAGCTAGTGCCAAGTGTTAGACTAGGGAACTTCAAGGCTGAGGGATCTGCAAGTGAGAGGATCTTTGCTATCCTGGACACTCATTATGATTTGTCATTAATTACATTCTGTAACTGTGTGATTGATTAGCAAATTTAATTCACTATTAATTACAAAATACAAAAATGCTTAGATTTGTTGAAGTTTATTTTCTCAGTTTGATCTTGCATTTGGGGTCAGACTAACAGCTGCCATATGCATGCAGCTGCTCTTCAAGGATGTTTTTTCCTTCAGATTCTGCAGAGGTGTTTTTTTTTGTGGTAACCTCTATGATATGCTAATTATTAATAGCAGAAAGCTAGTCCCTTGTGTTTTAAGTACTTTATTACTGATTCCTAGCATCAGTTATAACGTGTGAAGTTTATGTGGCTCATGTGACAGGAAAACACCAAGGTTTGTGAGAAGATGTAGATCCAGCTGGTATGTTCAGCAGTAGCTGGCAGGCTGAAGTATATCAACCAATAATGAATATAGGAATATGCAAAGATGTCATGATCAGAATCTTTTGGTATGCAAGCTTTTTCTGAGTTTGATCAGGATCGAATTAGAAGTATAAAAATCAAGGAGCTATCTGGTTAAGGACATAATTTTTATGTATATATTGCTTATTTTTAAGAGTTTTGCAGACCATTCATTAGTCAATGAATGTATAAGGTTTGAATGAACATTTAGCAATGTTTATTCAACGAATGAACAAATCTGAAGTAAGATTGAAATAAAATAATTTTGTATTCCCTTGGGGATTCAGCATAGTGTCTCTCAAAGGAATCATATATGGCATAAATGACTTTTTATGGAAGACCATAAAATAGGGAATTGAAAGGAAATGATCATAAAATATTTTCAGAGGTTGTATTTTTGTGTTGGAGTACTAGCAAATTATAATCAAAATAACTTTTGTTTAAAGCTCTGTTTGGCTGGTGAGACACTAAAGCTCCTCCTTAGTTTGGTTGGGAGGAGTTTATCATTCTTTGTTTAAGTGGATTCCATTGCAAGATGTTTTATATATTTGTGCATCTCCGGTGTAATGTAAACAGTATTTTTATAATTACTGACATACTAATGTGAAATAGCAATTGAAAATGCCTTAAGATACGAACCGTGAAACAAGTACAAAAACATTTAAATGAGCCTTAAATTGCTACTTTTTAAAAATTAAAGTAAGGAATCATGATCATGTTTCTTGCTAATTGTTTTAGCTTTTATTCAAAGTAATGATGTACTGGATTTTGACCTCTAACAGTTTGGGTTCAGACCAGCAGTTGAGTCATAAATTAAATGAATTAAGTGGTCTCTTTCTTCTTCCCAGTGGATATTTTCCCATGTTGCGGTTTCATCACAAATGGCAGTTTTGGTTTAAATATTCCACTCTTAAAATAACAAGAATAATGCAGGTCACTGTTAAGTCATTGTTCCCAGTTGCCATGTATTTAAATTGAACTGTTTTGCTTGATGTGAAGCTATCATATTTTATAATATATAATTTCTTTGAATGGAGGTGTTTTCCATGTTAAAAATTTTGTTTCATAGGATTCAAAAAAAAAAAAAAGGCAAAAAGAAATTTCAAGTATTAACGTCAGGTCAGTTTTGTGTAGAATTTCCTCTGGTTTTGCTACACCCATCTCTCAGCATGTGTTTGTGCTAAACACAAAGCAGTAGAAGCTGGTTATTCCTTCTTTCCCCAGCTGAAAAATTGTGGACAGTTGACAGTTCATTTTGTAGCTCCAAAGCAGCCAAGAGAATGCTGGAATTTTTTTAAATACTGTATTCATTTCATGCACAGATTTTGATTTCACAGTGAGATCTAGCTATGATGTTAATGCTCCTACTGTTGGTCACCGAGACTTAGTACAAAGTTACCTGGGTAACGCCGCTTTATTTTCTGTTTGTGCACAGCATGTGATGAAGGACTGTGTTTTTGATTTCTGTGCTCTATGCGAGGTAAAAGGATAAAGTAGCAGTGCTAAAGGTCTGACGGAAGTCTACTAGGCAAAAAGTTTAAATGGGATTTAATTTAAAATCGAAGGGTCATGGTACCGATTGTAAGGACTGCAGTCTGCCTTAAGAAACTGCTCATTCTATATTGTGATCTCTTATTACAATTTATTTTAAATCAATACTATAGTAATTTGGATGCTGCTTTCAGTATATTTTGTACTGTAACTGGTTTATACTGTTACACATTTTTATTTTCATAATGACATGGGGGCTATAATTCTTGCTATGGTTTCTAGTTGAGTAAAAATCAAATGGACTCCTTCACAGATAATAATACTTGAACAAGGAACAGATAGGAAAACAGTGATGAACGAATCCTCATTGCATTTCTTTTTAAATGATTTCTAAAAGGTGATCTCGTCTCTGAAGAGTGATTTTCCTTTCTAAAATGTAGCTTGTCCCACATTGTTCTGCTTTTCTCAGTCCTTCACTGCCAGCATTTGTCCCTCCCTTGCATGGGAGAGGATGCAAAGCCGGTTCTGTCCCAGGGAGCAACACTGTCCCATCCTCATTTGCTGTTTCACTCTGATTATTTTTTTAAGCATATGGTTGGACTCTGAAGTTTGTTAGAGAATCATTTTAGTGGTGGGTCTTTTTGGTTTCTATAGTGATTGTCCATGAGTCACTTTGAATCTTACTGTTCCAATCATTTTAACTTCCAGAATATTACGTCTTCTTGGTCTGCTGCTTGTGGGGCAGGAAAGGTCGAGCAAAGTATGGCTAAATGCTTTAAATTATTTCCCTGGTGTGAAGCTCCTGCCACATTTCCTCCTGCATGAGGCATGTTATGTTGCCCTGTAATCAGTGTGGTTATGAATGAGAAATGAGAAAGGTCCCATCACAGTAGAATGCTTGATAAATAAAAAACAGATATATAAAATTTGACTAAGTATTTAGAGATTTTGTTTGGGTTTTTATTTTATGGAAAACATCCATCTCCAAAAAAAACATCTTTAAGGAAATTAAAATGCTAAGTCACTGATAGGTGACTTGAGGAATAGGCTTCTAAGGAAAAGAAATTTACCATTTTAGAATAAACCTCAAATTTTAGAAATAAATGTCCTTTTTCGTTAGTGCAGATAGTGCTATAGCTGTTTGATGCAAATTAAGTATTAACTGAAAGTATTAAAACATAATTAAAAGCAAAAAAGTGCCTCATAATTTAACATTTGTTTGAACCTCTCTGCCCTTTTTCTGTTTTAATTCCATGTGTCCCTGAACTTCTGTTTCTAATCAAAATGCAATGATCAACAATAATTAAAATGTGAAGAGTTATTCTAAGAGAACTAACCAGTTTCATAGATTTAGAAGTGTTAAATGGTCTAAATCAGCCTCCAGATTTTGGCAGCTTTTGGATTTGCTTCCATGCTTTGGTTCCAAACAATCTAAGGAGTATCCATGTCAGAGCAAAGCAAAGCATCCTGTTTCTTTGACCCTAGTCCGGTCCCACAGATCTTTTGTCATGTAAACACAAAGAATAATTTTATTTCCTAATATGCCAGTTCTTAAAAACCTGCAACACCATTTTTGAAATGTGAGCGGGCAATTTGAAGACGTAAAGAAGCACAGGAAAGCAACTAAAAATATGATAATCTGTCTTTCATCCTTCACAAACCTAATCCATTCTTGATGTCTTGTCTTGATTCTTTGATAACGAGCTAATTTTAGTCATGTTTTACTGTTAAACAAGTATTTTAATTTATGTCCACAAATCTGAAGTTGGACTTGAGCTCCATAAATAAATACCGTGCTAGCTGGCTACCGTAACACAAAATAATAGTGATAAATTTACTTATCCATGGAATTTTAAGCATTTGCAGCTGAACTTCTTGAGTATCTACTATATTTGTGCAGAATTTTGTATTAACATGCATGGAATTATGAAAACTTTGGTCCTAAAGGCTTAAGACGTTGTTTTGAAAACCAATTTAAACTTAAGTTTGCATTTAAACTATCTTTAAAATGTTTATTCAGTGCTTTGTAAAAGCCTATTACTTTCTGACAAAAATAGCAAGTTGGCCTTAGCTAGTCCTTCATTAAATTTTATTTTAAAAATAAGATCATTATTTGACTGAGGATTTGACCTTAGCTTTCTTGACTCAAACTAAAACTCTAATGCCAAACTGCAAAGGGAGTGAGAATAAGGAACATTAAGGGTAGATTTGGCTTAAATTAGAAAGTTTATTTGTGCTTCAGTGGTGTCTTAGCAACCTGTAGAATTGTAATGTAGTGTTAGTGTCTCTCAAGAGACTGAAAGATAATGCTTGGAAATTCATGGCGTCAGGAGCACGGCTATGGAAAAAAAATCAGCGGGATGGCATTTTAAATGTATAGTTAATATGTTGTAATAGGTGCTGGTAAAAGGCTCCAGGCTGAGCTTACAATACTTGGAGATGTTTTTTAAATGATGACTCTATAGAGTGAGAAGGACAAAGGAAAGAAAGCTTAAAGGGACAGGGTTTATACATAACAGTAGTTTGATGGTTGTGAGTTGGTCTCCTTAAAATGAAAGAAATGTTTCTCTTGACCAGATTAACTTTCAGCTCATTCTTACAGCTTTAGTAACAGTAATGTACTCTGTTCAACTATACCAGCAATTAAAGATACCTGGTATGTTTTGGTTTTATTTTCTGTAAGTACACTTTGCTTCTGCAGTTACAGTTTGTAAATTGAAAGTGCAGCATGATAAAAGCAATGTCGAATTGCAGACTTGTCTGCTATGTTCTGCTTGGGAAAAAGCACATACACTGACGTTAGCAATTAGAAAACTATGACATTGGCTGTGTTGGAAAACCAGCACAGCACATGGCCAAGTCCTGTTGTAAAGTGATAAAATCCTGGAACTGCTGAACTGCCATTTTGTTATGTACCTTCCACAGCTCAGAAAGTGAATCTGGCTCACAAAGTGCATGGGATCAGCTTGTGACTCCCACAGCATTAGCAGCCTGTACCAGGGTTGACTCCTGTTTTACTCCTTGGTTTGTGCCATCACTGAGTGTGTCGATCCAATTTAGCTATGTGGAAGTCCACCTCTGCCATCATCTTGATCAACTAGGCACAGGTATGTATTCCTTTACACAGGAAAATTAAAATACATAGTTCACACATGCTGCTTAATCGCACTTCTGCTGCAGGTAGTCCACATTTCCTCTTTCAGACAGGCATTCTTGCAATAAATTATCACCAGCAGCCACTGGTGGTGCAGACTTGAGGGTAAAATGGATGACTTTGGTGCATTGAGAAAGTACATAGGGTAGGCAGTGGGGCTGCCTGATCAGTCCCCTTCCTCCCTCCAGAATGGGTAACTGTAGAAGCCGTTGTTTTCCATAGTCTGATCAGTGACAGCAGGTGCCACTTCAGTTTTGAGCCATCTTAATGAATGAATTTTGTCTTTTAAATTTTCCAGCATATTAACAGTACTATTAAAATATTTGAAGATTTTGAAACCCCCTTATAGTAAGAATTCCTTGGAAAGGCTCTGAGAACTGCAGATTTAACTGTTATTTCAGTTATGATCACTTTTGGAGCTACATCTGGTTTTGTTCAGTGCTCTCTGTCATTGCATTAATGGCAAATACATTCCAAGAGATCTTTAGATTATTGTCTGATTTGCAGATGCCAGGAATACTTTCTGTGGAAGATGAGCAAATATCTTAGATAATTTTGACAGGGACAGCTTTCTCCATGAGTAGTTTTTGTGTTTCTGCAAGTATTATAATATATGCATTATCAAATCATACCAAGACTGACACTCAATGTCTAGCAAATAATTTCTTGTCTATAGGCTTACCTCTATCACTATAATCTCCCGCACTATTACACTCCAATTCCAGATGCTCAATCTTTAAAATTACATGTACTGGAAAAGGCAAAAATCAGATTAAAGTCAAGCCCAGCTGTTTCATTTTTCAACAGTAACTGAGTTTATGCTTATGCTGTTGTTCCTGTTATAGACCTTAAGTTTTGGGTCTCTGTTGTGTTATGTTGTACACGAAGGGAGCACAAAACTTACTGTATCCATTATGCATTTGCAGAATAATAGGGCTTGATTCTAGGAAGTGATGAGTGTTTTGGTTCCAAATCTGTAGAGCACTTGAGCATATTCTGATTTTAAGCATGTGAGTAGTTCTAGCAACATAAATAATAACATCAGAGGAAACATTCATATGCTGAATGCCGCAGAAGTGGCATATGTGCCTTGCAGTATCTGCTGCCACAGTGCTCATCCCTATGCCAGGACTGAGACTTCAGTGGACATGATAAAACAGTTTTTATAAATATATTTCTCATACTTTAGTCTCAAGATATTACTTTGTTTAATTTCTATTATTATGCAGTAATATGTAGCATCTCAGTGGGTTTCTGGTCTTGAACTCTGTCACTGCAGTAAAGACCGTTTTCATTTTGAGGCCTGCGAGCCTGCGAGTCGTGTCAGCAAATATTATATTGCTAATTTTTATTGTATTCAAAACATGCTATCATATATATCTACTACAGCAAAAATTCTCACAGAAATATGGTCTCTGCTCCAAATAGGTGGCAATCTGAAGTATTCTGCAGTGTGCTGATAAAGCAGTTTGGGTGGCTAATCTATTTGTGGTAAAAAGATTTTGGTTTGCAGATTCTTTTTGTTTGCAGCTGCTATTAATTACAGTTCTATTTTACATCTAACAGTGTGAACAGGATTAATGTCAGATTTCAGAAAAGTTGACTCTTACGAATTTTACTTCTTTTCATCATATGTACAAACAGTTAAAACGCAATTTACAAAACCAAACAGAATGTTTCAGTGGTGAGGCTCTGATCTTTTTCGTTCTTTTACTTTTCAGCACCACCAAAGTTTCTTCAGCCATTTTCATCTGATAAGAACATGCCGTCTGAACTAGAATACATGATAATTTCCTTTGTTGAGCCTCATGTATATCTTCGTCAGTGGAGCGATGAGTTAGTGTTCCAGGAGATCCAGTTTTCAACTCAAGCCAACTGTAAACTTCTGGAGTGCCGAAACATGACTATGCAGAGTGTTGTGAAACCTTTC
Source organism: Pezoporus occidentalis (assembly GCF_034315485.1). Lineage (NCBI taxonomy): Eukaryota > Metazoa > Chordata > Aves > Psittaciformes > Psittacidae > Pezoporus > Pezoporus occidentalis. Next base: position 20,808,044 of record NW_026914940.1, on the reverse strand, counting down.
AAAATCTGGGGGCAGATTGCTATTTCCAGCAGCACAGTAGGAAGGCTCTTGGACTGCACAATAATGGTGGACCCCGTTTTCATCAACTTTGGCCAATATGCACTTCATTCTCTAAATACAGCAATTCAAGCTTGGCAGCAGGTAGGCAAAAACAATAATGAGAACAAATGTAGCTATTGCAATTAACTGCATATCAAATTAGAATACCAACTGCATTCATTAAAATTATTCCAAGGTGCAAAAGCTTTAATTTAAAAGTGCTTTTTGCTAATAAACATTCATTCCGTGATAAAAATGAAAATTAGGAGGCAATGAATGCTAGATGTAAAGGTAAATGTAGCCAGAACTGCTTGAGTTTTTGTGAAACTACATGGATTTATATCAAAATAATCAGGATCTTGGTCTTGAAATGCATAATGTTCCACTAATTTATGAAAAGGTGAATGATGCATGGTATGTAAGCACAGCTCAGTCTGAGTGGTAGAGAATATTGTTTCCAGCTACTACTTCTATCCTTATTGAAGTTCAGCACTAGTTTCACATTACACTCTGCACAAGCAGCATTAATGGCTGAAGCCAGTCCCAGCGTAAGGAACCGTACTTATTCAGTGACCCCACGAAGGCCTGTAATTCCCTTATTCCACTGTAGCCTTGAAATCAAATCATTCTCTTCATCTGCCTGAAAACCTATGTGGAGCCTGGGAATTAATTACCTATCATGGCACTACAATAACAAAGCCCCCCAAAAAGGACAGAACATGTGTTTTATATCAAAAAATTCTTTTTTAACAGCATTCCATGGTTTTCTTGTTGCAAAAGGACATTCATAAAACAAGATCTAGTGTGATTTAAATCTTTACAGCTGGCTCAAATGTCAATGTGAACAAAAATCTTTGTAGCTCCAATTTCTGGTTTTTGTCATATTTTGAACAATGCCTTTAATAAAAAACAAACATTGAAAGTAGAAAAGAGTCGTTGATAGGCTGTTTAAACCCAGAATATTTCTGACTTAGTACTAGTCCCTCATCTAAGACATGTGTGGCAACTACTGCAAAATGGCCTTCAGAAAGGTCAGTTTCCTCTTAGGATGGAAAAAAAAGAAAAGATCTCTCAGACATAACTATACATATAAATAAAATATGGTGCATAAATATTTAAATGTTTTAAACCACATCAGAGTGTGAATGACTGACTGACTACTCTGTGCCTTGAAGGAATATTCTGAATTGAAAAAATGGAATTGTATATTTGATTAAGTAGAGCCATATGTCGCATAGTATATTGCTGACAGGTACATTCTATGAATAGTTGGTACTGATTTATACATGGATTTGGCAATGTTAACATGAGCCACAGGAGGATATACTTCTGTAATTGTTGCTGTAATTTTCTCGTTTCCTCTCATGTCAAGGGTACTTGCCACCATGTTCTGATGTGGTGGGTATCTAGCCCTGACTATTCAAGATTAAAAACTTGCATTACTTTAAAATTAGGGAACAGTTAACACACAATTGAGTTCAAAACAGCTTATTAAATTAGTTATTACCAAGACGTTTTGTATGTGGCTTTACCTCCAGATTTGGAGGGGGGGACTGCACCGGGAGGGAATGAAATTCCCAATGATAATCATTATTTGATGTTTGCTGTTCACACAAAGTACAATATAAATGTTGCCAACTAGAAGCATGAATTTAATAAGCAGGAAAGGTTATTTGAATTCTCCACATATTTTTTACTGGATTAATATCTGAAATAAGTAATATTGTACTCAGTGGACATGCAGATGAAGCATGAAGCAATTTGACCCTGCACCTTTAGGTCAAGAGTTCAGGATTACCAGAAGCCTCTGCCAGTGTCTTTGTTTCTTAGATGTGGACTGATTTTTTGTTGTTGTGGTTTAAGTAATGATGAACATTTTGAAAGAAGATAGGTGTAAAAAACACCAGGCATACAACTTGCTTTATACTTCTAAGTCACATGCTGAAAATCTGAGAGGATTAGCAGTTTTTAAAGACAGTTTCCCCTTTTGACGTATTTCACTGTCTAGTCTGAAATCCTTGTTTAAGTATAAGCAGAAACAGACTAATGTACATCTAAATGCAAGGCTAAAATAATTGTTTTAATAATCAAATAACTGGGCAGGGAACGTTAGGATTTTTAAAATTTAGTTTTATTATTTAATAATAACACGCAGAGTATCTAGTGAGAGAGAAAATGTGTGTCTCCTGTGAGTATACCTGGGGGTATGTTGTTTTTTTTCCCATTTACTTGGTCATTTAAGCCTTCACAAGTTATTTTATAGCATTGGTGTCCTGTGGTATCTAGATACACGGGGTGAAGTGAGAAAACAGCTCCCCAGGTACAGTTCTAAGTGAGTATTCCCAGGGAGAAAAACTTTGTGGTCTCACATGGCAAATGTTTTCCCAAGCCCCTCAGAAGTTATAAAAGCTCCTCTTTTAAACCTGTTTTAAACCATTAGAACTTCTTTTCCTTGAGGTCTGTGTGGTGCTTAACCTTTCTGTTGGCAGTTGCATAAGTTTTCTTAATGAGATGGGATCAGTCAAAATGACATCTGTGATCACAGTAGTTTACCCATATTTTTACCGTAAGCACGGAGAACAAAGGAAAAAGGTACAGAAAATTTGCATGCAGTTTCAGTTTACCTTTCTAGCTGAGAACATCAGGACACTGCCGTAAGAATGAAGTTTAAACTATCAGAAGGAAAGTGTTCTTTTCTCTCAGAGGAGTTTTGAGGGAGATGAGAAATTGCTAAAAACACTTTAAAATTTTTGAGTCAAAAAACATTATTAGGTGCTAGAAAGAGAGAGAGTGTGTGTATGTGTTGGAGAGAGAGAAAAAGGCTTGCATAGGTCTTCGGTAGCTTGTGAAGCACACAGAAAATAACTTTGTGCATATAAAGAACCCTAGGCTTTTATAGTGGTGTGTTTTTTTTCCAGATCCAGCTTTGAAATAGCTGTGAGTTGAGATGTGTGTCTTGATTTAAGCCCAGCTGGCAACCCAGAACCACACAGCCGCTCGCTCACTCCCTCCCCTTTCTCCCCCAGCTCCCAGAAGGATGGGGAGGAGAATCAAAGGAATGTGACTCCCACAGGTTGAGATAAGAGCAGTCCAGTAACTAAGGTATAACACAAACCACTGCTGCTGCCACCAATAATAATGATAAGGGAAATAACAAGGGGAAAGAATACAACCACTCACCACCCACTGACCGATACCCAGCCCGACTCGAGCAGTGATCTGCTGTGGCCAAGTTCTGTTTGGTTTTATTATGTCTAATTTCTCTGCACTCTCTTTTATCAATCAAAATTTCCTCACTCCATCCTTTGCTATTTTTTCTTTAATTTTTTTGTTGTTGTTGTTGTTACTTTCTGCTTATCCTAGAAGCTTTTGCTGTCAGACTTCAGCAGCAAATTTGAGATCCAGTTACGTGTGATGGGTACATGGAACTTCTGTAGCTCCTCAGGCAACAAGAAGCTTGGGAGGTACCGTCTGGCAAAAATCCCCTGCATTTACTGCAGTTAGAAGAAAAGTTTCCTAGAAACTTGCCTGTACAGTGTGTAGTTGCCATACTGAGCTAAAATATTCCCAGGCTTCTTTGCTGATCCTTTAGTCAGCTGTTATTATCAAGACTTGAGGTATTAGTAGCTCTCTCTTAAGCCTGGCAGCATGGAGCAATGCCGTATTCACAGAATCGTATCATAGAATGGTTAGGGGTGGAAGGGACTTTAAAGATCATCTGTTCCAACCCCACTGCTATGGGCAGGGACACCTCCCACTAGACCAGGTTGCTCAAAGCCCTGTCCGACCTGGCCTTGAACGCTGCCAGGAATAGGGCAGCCACAGCTTCTCTGGGCAACCTGTGCCAGTGTCTCACCACCTTCATAGTGAAGAATTTCTTCCTAATATCTAATCTAAATCTACCCTCCGCCAGTTTAAAGCCACTCTCCCTTGTCCTATCGCTGTGTGCCATTGTAAAAAGTCCCTCTCCAGATTTCTTGTAGGTCCCCTTAAGTACTGGAAGATTGCTGTTATGTCTCCTGTGAGCCTTCTTTTCTCTAGGCTGAACAAGCCCAGCTCCCTCAGCCTGTCTTCACAGGAGAGGTGTTTCAGCTATTTGCGCAGATTTGTGGCCTCATCTGGACTCACTTGAAGCAGTCCATGTTCCTCATGTGTTGATGTTTCTTTGATTAAAACATTGGAAGTGTTATAATTTGAGATTAAAATACCTCTTTTGGTTTACTTTGAGAAATGTTGCTGTTAAAAGCAGTAGATTCTAGTAGCAAATCTAGAATTTAAGACTAATGATTAACGACCATCATTTATAAGCACCAAAATGTGTGCAAGTCTTGTTATAATTCCTGATGGGATAACATTCCCTCAGTACAATTTAGGAGTTCTGTACATGCCAAAAACTTGCTAAATTCTCTTTTCCCTCTGGAAAATACAAGAACCTACAGTTTTTGTTAACTTACTTGAAACTAAGTTAGTTATTCAGGTAAAAAGAAGGAAGTTGACAATCTTCTGATATTGTGCTTCCAGTCTCTGTGTAATTGGCAAGAAAATGTATTGGAATAAAAACAATAACCAACAATTTCTTCAATTCCCCATGGGTTATAAATAGATTTGACTATAACAACATGTTAAGCTCTGTGGATAGTAAATCCTCCCTTTTAAAAAGAACATTTTGCAAAGCTGTAACAGGAAAATATATATATTATACATGTGGTAGACCTATGAGTATGTGGGTATGGCAGCTTGACAGTAGAAAGTCATAGATCTGCCACTAGAAAATGCCAAAATAAATTCTGCACTCTGAAGTGGCACTGTAAATGTCAGCCTTTAGCATACCCAGATCTGCTACTGGATGTGATACAGACATATTGCTCTGTAATGAGTTTTACTGGTTTGAAAAAGTGAGATTTTGGTTATGCTTCCCTGAATCTTGTTTCACAGAAGATACCTGATCTTATGCAGAAAAATTAATGAGATTTGAAGAGAAGCTTTAATGTAAATATGCTTAAATCTGCTAGGGTGAATATGGTTTTTGCACAAATGCTCCCAGCCAACCATTCTGACATCCAGTCACAAAAGGAATCGCAACCTGCCTGTACCTTATGTTCTTCTAAAGTTAATAACAGTTGTGAACGTGCATTCAAGCTCAAATACCTTGCACACTTCACTTCTCAGAAAATCTGTTCCATGTGTGTCACCCAGCAGTCTGCTACAAGCAATGTACGAAACAGTTCTTCATGGGTAACTAATGATCCATAGGGGTCTATGAGGAAAAAATTTTCTCTCTCTCTTGCTTGATCTCTGAATTTCTGCATGCTTCCGGGCACATTGGTATCAAAGAACTAGAGACCCATATGATCGTAGACAGAGGAGGTGCTAGCTTTATTTTGTCTGTTTAAAATGTCCGCTGAGAGAGCAAGGAGGGAAACAGAATCAGCTCTCAAAGACCATGAAGGGCCCATAAGTTGGAGCAAACATCATGGGAAGAAAGGATGAGAAAAGAGCAGCTGGGCTATATTGTGGAGAGAAGAAAACCAACCAACAATAAAGCATTGTCAAAAGTATGTGCTAGGAAAGATGGGTCAAAAAGAGGTAACAAAAAGCAGAAGATGAAGAGTTCTTTGTGTTATACCCATTAAATTGCGTGAAGACTATCCAAATGTAGCCTTGTTGGAGTAATTTTTATGGTTGCTAGATAGTTGCTTGAAAGTGGGAGGTGCCAGCCCAGTAATGGCTAGGACAGAAATATATGAGAGATGATCTCCAAATCAAATTGTCAGTCACACTTTGACCTCTCCTGTATAGGGTTCATGCCTTCAGGGACGGAAGACCTGTAGCTCTGGTAATTTTTATGACTATCATATAATCTCATTGTGTCAATAAAGTGACAAGCAGCCAGATGAAAAACGGAAAGGGATGGAAGGATGTTGCAAGCAGGAGAAAAAGTATTGTAGAATATAAAACGCTTTAAAACCTGTAACAGTTTTTTGTTTTTCCTATTAGACTGTGTCAAATTGCATGGTGCGTTTTCAGACTAGCCTGCTTTTTCTTTTTCCCTTTTTTAAAGCGTTGTGGTATCAGCAGAGTGTCTTCTGCTCCTGACCGACCGCAGCATCTCAAAGAAGCAGCAGCTGGGGAAGAGGAAGTGCAGCCTGTTTGCCTGAGAGATCAGTTGTCAGCATGGAGAAACCTCTTCATGCTGTTCAGCCTGCAGTGCCCCATCTGCCCTATGTGATCTGTCATTTCCCACTGAATTTAATTTCATTGAAGTCTTTCACATAGATGAGGAAATCAAGTTTTTATTGTAGTTTTAAATTTCTAAGTATTACAGAAACATAAAGTAAAATATGTTAAGTCTTAGCATATATTTTGTCAACCCAAACACCTTTTTTTTTTTGCAGAGAGTAGAGTACTATGAGACCAAAGCTAATGGCAAGAGATCTTGAAGCATTTCTGTGTTGTAACAGTCGCCACTGGGCAGTCAGCTGCCAAATGTCTTCCAATTAATCTGATGCTTACTGGTTTTCATATCCCTTTCCTTTCAGAACCAATGCCCTGAGGCAGAGGAGTTGGTCTTCAGCCATTTTGTGATCTGTAATGACACACAAGAGACACTGAGGTTTGGCCAGGTGGATACTGATGAAAATATTTTGCTGGCTAGTCTCCACAGTCACCAGTACAGCTGGCGCTCTCACAAGTCCCCACAGGTATGTCAGAAACAGCCCTTTGAATGCAGCAGTTACTAAAGCTGGCTGGTGGCTTTATGGCTTTCTCTATGGTCTCAACTATCTCTAAAGCTCTGGTTCCTTCAGGAGTCAAATGCCGGGGCTGCATCAGAGAGAAAAGGTAAACAAAAAGTGAGGAAAGCCAGAAGTGTTTAGAAGTTACTCGAGGGTAGAACTGGATGTGCAAGACCGCTTTTTGTTAAACTGAGCAGTTGTGGGAACTGAAGCTTCTGAAAAAAAAGCAAAGGAAGATTGCTTGCCAGGTTTTTATAACTAAGTGGTCAGTGTCTGTTTTCTGTGATGTACATTAGAGGTTTGGGGAATTTTTTTTAATGAATTATTTTTACCAGAAGCATCTGTTCCTGAAATTGTTTGCAGAACAGGGTCAAACTGGACAAATCTCTCAACTCAGCATGTGCTTGCATTAGAAAAGATTTTTTAAATTGTCAGAAACACCCCATTTACAAAGTTTAAATAATGCCATTTCTGTTTCTTGGGTGTTTTTTTAAGGATAAACAGTGAAACTGAAGTAAACTATTTTAAAATTATCTTCAGGAAATATTTCAATGAAACCATGTTGTTGTTTTTTGTGAGTGGTGGTGAAAAATGGATTTTTCATCTTGATTCAAGACAGGGCAAGAATTTAAATCTAAAAATAAGCATTTATGAGACAGCAAAGCCATTTCTTCTCTCTTTTTAATATATACCCATCTCCTGCTGAGTGGGAGACTAGAGACCTGTGCCACCCTACTTGATGAGCAGTAGTCCTGCACTGCACAGTTGCTAAAACTTTTATAGCTCGTGGGAGAAGTGTAATGGTTGGGTGTTCCTAACTCTTCCAGGGCCATGGAAAATACCAGCCTTAGCGTGCGAAAAAGGTGAAATTTGGCTGGTAATTCTAAACAGGAGCTGTGCCCACTTTCACTGCTGACAACTTTCAAGTTTCTTTGAGAGGCAGAGATGGCCAATTTACTGTGTTTTTCTTTCATATGTCAGTTGCTGATATGCAAAACTACTGAATTTTACATAAATACAGTAATCTGTGCAGAGCAAATTCAGCCAGACTAAACAGTTGAAGTTGATGCTGAAGTCAAGGCCTTAGTCAAGAGGAAGCAGCCTAATAAAGGACAGTCTCACCCCAGGGATAGAGGAGTTGTTTAAATGGTGTGTGCTGGTGTCATAGTACACAGAGGGGGGACCTTTGGAGACAGAGACACTGGAGTACTGCGTGGCCCTTGTCGCGTTTTCGAAAAGGACATGTGTTTTCTCATACAAACAAATGCCTGTGGTGTCCCATAACAGTTTTTTGCATCCGTTTTCTGGTTACTGATATAAAATTGTCCAGTTGGAAGAATCCTATTTTTGACCATCATTCTAGGTAGTTCTACTAATGGTGTCGTTCTGATTATGGTGTATTTCTAATAATGGTGTATTTCTGATGGTGGTGCAAACTCTAAAGAGTTTTGAAAATGAAGGTTAATGAAGGTTATCTGAAGCAGAGTGAAAAGTAGAAGAGTTAAAATTGCTGCTTGTTTGCTGATACTTCCTATCTGTTCCAGCTGAGCTGCCAAAGACCACCAGCCCAACATATGGCATTAGCCATCTAACACCTGCAGAACTTTAATATTTAAACATTGATCTTTAGCTTGTCCTTTCAGTCACAGACTTGAGCAGTGCAAAATATTCTTTTTCCATGTCCACTATGTAAGTCTGTTATTAAATGAAAAAGAAAAGTGTAGGATGAAAGGTGGAGAAAGCCAGCATTAAACCAAATCACACATTAGGGAGTGGGTGAGGTGACAGTAGGAACTTAAGAGTCATTTTTCAGATGTTCATTCTTCAGCTAAAAGTTGGTGATGTCAAAGGGTTTCCCCGTTCTGTTTTGCTCTGATCAGATTCAGGGAACAACTGGGCTCATAAACAGTCAGGAGTGTCCTGTTGGATTCCCATGTCCCAGGAGATGGTGAATCTAACAACAGCTCACTCCTCCTGACTCAACCACATTGTTGGCAGCAGGCTCTTCTAGTAGAGGGGCTGTAACTCCCTTGTCCCAGCCTTTGGAATCATTTCAAGAATATTTCTGCTCTTTAAATGTTTTTAACAGCCATTTCTTAATGGGAAATTTAGAGACTAAAAAATAGCACTGAGGTAATTTCACTGAAAAATGTAAGGCTTTCCACGCACTATTTAGATAGAAGCAAATTTTCATTACAAAGGTCAGAGAATCTTGGCATCCATCTGTAAGGTTTGTTCATTTGGTTAATGCTAAATATGAATCACTAAATTTCGCATGCTTCTGAATGGCAGTTCGTCTAAACAGTCTAAACAGCACAATCCTTTGTCATTTTAGATCATACGAAATAAGTTTGTTTAAATATTATTGTCATGTAAATTTTTTCAGTGATTAATACAAATCCTTGAAATGAAAACAAAGACTCAATCGAGACATCAGGTTGTCCCTATTATGCTATGGCACTTTTCTAATTGTTTCCATGCAAGACTATCTAACAGCTTGTTATCCAAAGGTCAGAATAATGCCCAAGCATGGACAAACCCTCCAAGTGTCATATTCGTGGAATGCTAGATGACTTCATAGTTATGAAATTATTTCATTTCTCATGATAATTCCTGACTTGCCAAGTTAGTGAATTTTAAGAACTCTGAGAGCAGATTGTAAGATAAATGTGAAATAATCCATACTTCTGGAGTCAGGGACTTCCCTCCAGGCATTAGTTCATATTTGACTTACTTGACTTACTCTTGGGGATAAAATGAGTTAGGACAAGGTCTTAGATACCACATTCTCTTACTGGGAAAGAAAACCAACTTGCACAACTTCAGCTGGCTCATGTTTCTTGTTACACAGGCACTAAGAAGCAGCGGTTGCCATGAAATACTTTATTTAACCTCTGCAAAATGTTTTTCTAGTATGGCAAGGCAGTTCAGTTAAATGAAAATAAATAGTTTTAAAAGGATTGTATTTCTTTTACATTCACATCAAGAAAATTCTCCATTTTTCTTTTGTTGATAATTAAGCATAGTGAGAGATGCAGTAATTGCCCATTTGAATTATTTAACATATATATACCTAAAGTTATTTTTGTAGTAGCTCATAGTTATATTCTATATAATGCTTTATTTACATTTAGAATTAATATTAATGAAGCTACAATAGTCTGTAATTAAAAACTGTTTTTCATGTTACAAAATCAGCTATAGCACACCAAGGATTTGGATTTATCAGCTATTGATGGTGTCCCTCCAACTGTTTGGCTTAACTTAAAGCTCCTTCCTTCCTTCATTTTTTCACAGCCCGGATATTCTACATTTCAGGGAACCTAACCTTTCCCTTTTAACTTTCACTCTGATTCCTGCAGGTCTCGCTAGTTTGGCTAATATTTCAGTAATAAGTCTGAGGTCCAATGCTCTCTCTTCTATTCTGCTCCATCCCCCACGTTTTCCTCAGATTTCATGAGGTTTTGTCCTTCCTTAGGGATAAGACACCCCCTACTATATAGTCCCTTTCAGAGTTGGGGTAAGTCCAAAACTGATGATATTTAAGGCTTTAAGCAATTCTAACAAAAGTTGCCAGACCTTACGAGTTCCTTTTGCAGATTTTAATGAAAGTTAGGTCTGTTAGATATCATTAAAAGGGAAGAGAAGCTACATCACTCCTGTGCCTTACAGACAACACTGGCTCCTACATTATTATTGGATCCAGTCTGCGCTCCTTATCTTGATCTTCGAGTTGCTTTGTGGGATGGGCCCCAGTTATGTCAAAAGTCATGTTTGTCTCCAAGACAGCTGTGCTTTTTAGGAGAACTGGAGCATATGATACATAGGGTGAAACTCCGAAGTTAGGAGAGATCAGACCTTCCTAGCAATTTACTCAGTTAAGGAGTTCTGTCTTGCAAGACAGTAGGCAGTCAGAGGGTCACACTGGGGATCACAGCAAATGTAAAACACAGCTATTCACATGGGAGTCCCCTGAACATATTCGGCAGAGATCATTTCCTTGTGAATAAACAGTAGAAATCTTCTATAACATGCTAGTTATCACTAGTTATTTTCCCCACACTCAAACTTCAGCAGAGTCCTCTGAAAAAGCAAAGAATAATGGATCTATATTCATTATTTTACTCCCTAAGCAAAACATAATGTTGCATAGGAGAAGTCTGTATTTAAAGTAGCAGCTCCTGACCTTTCTCCAGAGCCTTCCTCCAAGGTTATGATGCCCATTTTCACTTTTCACCATCCTTGACTTGAAACAGTTGAGAAGTGTAGTGGGTAAAAATCAGTTCCTATGTTGATTTGGGCAATGACTTCAGTAAGAATGTGGTGAAATTACTGGTTATAAACATTATAGTTTTATTTCATATCAAAGTAGGTAAATATGCCTGAAACAGCTCTCTGTCACTTTATTGCTACTTACATAGAATTTGGGGGGGAATATCTCTTATCATTTGCTTTTCTGGTCTTCTAAATGCACACTTATAAATTTTTGAATAGCTATTAGTGGTTAGTATATTAGTAATACCTTCTCTGAAACCCTTTTAAAGTTGTTTTTCTCTTATTTTAAATAGTGTGCCTGCATAGCACAACTTTTTCTAGATTTTTATAAACATAATTTTTAAAGGTAGATGTAGATTTGGAAATAGCTTTAAGAATCTCCTCCTACAAAGAAAAGACTGAAGCCAAATTTTCATGTATGTTGCATGTCCAGCAGGATCATAATTCAATGTTACTTATTTCGAAGTTGCCATTCTTTCAGGTGTTGGGTTATATAAAGTATAAGATGATATACAATGCTCTGTGGAAACTGTGAACTTAGAAACTGTGACTTTTATTTTGGGATATTTTCCTGTCTTATTGTTTAGGGATCTTACAAATTCTCTGCACAACTTTTTGTACTTTATATAATCCTTCACAGGTCATTTACAGAACAACATCAGGGGAAAAAAAAGAAACAAAAAAAAAAAAACAAAAAAAGCTGGTTTATGCTGTTTTACACTTTTCAAGTAGTGACAAATGTATTGTTGCTTTCCTTTGGAGTCCTGCATCTGAAATCAATGGTTATACTATGTTATATGTAATTGACTCTCTAGATAATATCTGGAGCAGATAAGGATTGGTATCATCCATGAATCACATGAACCCTGATAATTTGGTTACTGTTCCTTAATCAGAAGACTCTTTTCCGCAATGTGTAGAGCTAGGTTTACCCGTGAGGTTCAGACCGGCTTTGCAGACTATGTTGAGGCTCACAACATCTCCAGGACACCCCAAGGCTCAGAGTTTTATCTACCAAGTGTGACATTTTTTGCTACTAGCCAGCATGGGATTATGGAAATTGCTTTCTCCCATGCTCTGCACTGCCCTTCTGTCTTACAAGGCCCAATGATGTAGAACTGGTCAGATCTCCCAGGTCCATGAGAAAATGAAGCCAAACTGAAATTCAAACTGAATTGGTGGTCGTTGTATCTGACAATGTGCAGAATGAACATTTCAATCACTGTTTTCCCAAATACTAATTAATTTTATTGTGGCATATCATAATCCTGGTCGAGAGCCTCCTTGTATCCTGAACCAAAAACCGTAAAATGCTGATCATCCTTCTCCTTTAATTTTTCAATGAAAACTTACTATACCTTCAAGTCTTAGAATTCAGCTCCCATCTCCAGGTCTCCATTTCCTCCATGTTTCTGTGTCATCACAGCTTTTATTTTACTGTCTTATAGCTCTTAGAAAAAAATGACTGCTTCCACATCATTAACCAGGTCCTCACTTGATTCCTCACAGTCTCTCAGTCAAGAGTAATAACCCTTATTCTTCCCCAAAAGCATTTTCTAGTTTCACTTAGAAGACAGATGTAATCTAACTACAGTGAAACTAAGCTAACTTTGGTTGATCTATAAGCAAAGTAGAAATCAAATTTGTATCACTAAGCATTTTGAGGCCACAAGCTTTAAATTACTTACACAGCTGGAAAATGCTGCCTTTTCTGGACAGACTCCCTTCTTAGTCTCATTTTTAATCCCCCATTTTAGTCTTCATGCCTTGTCATATGACACTTAGCCTTATTTACTCAGCTCTTATCCTTCACTCACACAGCTAGCTGAAAACTTAAATGAATTTTGAGGAGTACATAGAAACATTCTGTAAAGAGACATTGTAAAGAATACAGGTTTTCTAGACATTTACTCCAATAGTAGCAGCTTCATCTTAGTCTGCCTCCCTGAAGGTAATTTCTTTCCTTCTTGAAACAGAAATCTATAATAGCTCAGATTTAAAAATCCAAACCTGTCAAAATCTAGTCAAAACAAAAAACTCTGTGTTATCTGTTTATCCATTTTCTTAAAAGAAAATGCAGAAATCAAATGGTTACACAAATGAGTGCCTGTTTTCACATGTACAATAGATAGTCTGTTTTAAATTCTCTCTAGACTAGGAATTGCCACTAATCACTGGATTATATTTATTAGAATGCTTTTGAAGTCCATTGAATATTTTTTTTTAACTTTATGCAATGACTTCTCTTTTCTCCTAATATATGTACCATACGTAGCTGTACTTGTTGAACTTTCTCTAAGCAGAGTATCTAATAAATACTTAGAATTCACTTAAAGTGTGATAAATGAAAGGGAGTTTCATGGCAATTACTGTGAATCTGTAGTATTTGGTCAGGTTTAGAGCTCTGCCTTGTTGAGTATCTAACGCCATCTATTACGACGTCTTCTGCTAAAATAATGTTAAACCTGATTACTTAATTTTCTAAAATTGCTTCAATTTTTATTTCCTGCCATATATCTCTGTATCGCTTAGTGTCATTTGCTAATTACTTCTAGGCATGTTTTCCAGAAATCTCACATTTAAATGACTGATTTGCCCAGAGATCCCTTTGCATTTTCATGGAATGCAGTTTCTTGGCTCAGAAGTAAACTTATGCAGTACCCAATTCTTACATTGTTATGTCACTAATACAAATATACTGGATATCTTTAATTTACAGAGGCTGTTCCCGTTGTATGTAGCATTTACCCGTGTGTGTATGTGTATATCTTTTTTGTTTCGCTTTCTGAACCGTGAAGTTAAATGCAGACTAATCATTATGTTACAAAGAAAATTAGTAAGGCAACATTTGTGTTCTAATGACTGCTCAGGAAAAGCTGACAGCGCCTTCCTTGGGAACATTCAGCCCATGAGCAAAGCTGTTTATACAGGGTGAGAGACATCCTAATGTTGGAGCTACATAAAATTACTAAACATCAATTATGGCATTTATATGACATCTGTCTTTGGAGCACACCATGTTTTGTGTGCCTTATAGCTTTAGTACCTTTTCTCATTATTTGGCTGTCATTTCCAGCTACCAGTCTCTCCAAAGTAAACAGTTTTCTTGTTTCTCTTAGTTTTCATATGTGATGAGATTTATTCCCAGCTGCCTCTGTAAGAAACTGAACTGATTCCAACCACTGCAGTTGGACTTTTTTGTTTTGTTTTGTTTTTCCTTTTCTGTAACTAATACTTAAGAATTAAAGTGACGTGTTTGTTTACGACTTTGAGTATCCTAGTGCATAGCTTCCCTCAATGTATTCTAGAATATAACGCTCTGCCCAGCCATGTGCACATCCAGATGCATGCCCATGTTCACACTGGCACATATTAGCCTTTGTGCTTCCAGCATAAAACTAATTTGAATCTGAACACAACAGTCATCACTCTTGCAAATTCAAAAGCCACCCACTGAATGGATGTTATTGTTCTGTGTGTAACTTGTGCTGAGGATACCACAAATTGCAAACAGTCTACTGAGTTGTAATGTCTTTGAAAGTCGTTGCTGTGGTTGTTTCTTAAAACAATGAAAAACCCCATCATCCAGCCCTTCACTAAGTCCATCTGGCCAGACCCATGGCCAGTGCTATCTCTTCCTAGAAACAAATCACGTGAGAACATCATATTTACAAGGTTCAATTTTTGCTAGTATAAATAATTTGGGCCTGATCCTGGTCTTAATTACTTAAATTAATTAATGACAGATGTCCAAAATCAGAGTGAAATTCAACCCTTGAGAGAATTCCCACAAGGCCTTTATATAACTGTTTTAAAGGACTTAAGTGATGCTTAGGCTCTCTGCTGGCCCTCTGCAAAGAATAAGTTTTACCCAGAATGCTTATTGCTTTGATCCCTTATATGTAACTCACATCCTTAAGTTTGCACAGCCACAAAAGATCTATACAGAACTAAATAGCCAGATCTTCAGCTGGTGTAAATTTATGTAACTTCATTGACCTACATGGAACAGTACCAATTTTCACTACTCTGGCTTAAAGAATCTCCATGGGATAGAGGTAAGTGCGTATGGTGGGTAAATGGATGAAAGGCTCTTCAAATGATGAAAGACTATATTGCTCTGGAAGTGATTTAAGTTAAACTGGAAAAAAGCCACTCCTTTTCCGGAATAACTCACACAGGGAGTATAATTATGCAGTTAAATTTCTTCTCATGCAGTCAAGCTTGAACTTGCCACCACATTTGTGTAAGAAATGAAATATTTCCCATCTCTCAGCAATATACTAAGTTCTACATTTAACACACATTTATACGTGAGCTGTACACGTAGACATACAGATTTTCATCTTTATTTTGAAGGGAAGGGTATTTGTAATTTTTTCTCTTATTCTGAAGGCCAGAAGTTTCATCTGGACCGCATTCCCTATCACCTTGCGGATAATTGAGGGTGGATTTCTAGAACAATTTCAAGGGCACTAAAGAAAACCTCTTATTTCCTGTTTTATCTTTCTAGTCTACATACTGTTTTTTTCTGAAGCAGTTGTGTGCTGGATTTTTACCATCCCAAATACATTGTTAAAGCAGGTAATTTCTAGGCATGCATGATGCAGAGCTATCTTACAGTATTTTTGATTCTTCTGCTTGTATCTGAGTGGATCAGTCAGCGAACTGGTGTGCTTAGCATTGCTGAGTTTTAAAGCCAAGAATATTTTTCTGTCATGGGAATTCCTAGCCTACTGCAAGGCTTCCCCCCCCCCCCCCCAGTTATGTATTGAAGCAGTAATTGCTTTCTTTCCAGCTGTTACACATCTGTATTGAAGGCTGGGGAAACTGGCGGTGGTCTGAACCATTCAGTGTGGACAATACAGGGACCTTTATTCGTACCATTCAGTACAAGGGCCGGACAGCATCACTTATTATCAAAGTTCAGCAGCTCAGTGGAGTGCAAAAGCAAGTAAGTATTTGATCCAGTTTGGAAAAAATAACATGGGCAATTCACAAATTAGTCACCTTGTTATTTATTCTCTCCTACTGGGATCTGAAAAAAAACACCCCACACTAAATATAACGGTCTTCTGGGGGTGTTCTGGTGAGATTTTGCAAGTTTTTCTTCACTTTCATATGTATATTAACATTTAAAATTTCAATTGCCACCATGTATTTTACATGTTCTAGTAAACATCTCTGCATGGTTTGTAAGTTTTGACAGTTTTGTTAAAGGAGAAAGAAGTAATGACCCAATTAACATTTGAAAATAGGCTTCTGTGCAGTGACTTTTCACATACTATCTTCGTAAAGAGATCTTTAATAACACCGCAGTCCAGAAGTCTGCATTGGCAGAAGCCAGAGCATGTGGTGGACGTAACATGTTCAGCTCATGGATATGACAGAGCACCTTATGTTGTGCAACAGAAATACACCTTCTCAGATGAGAACAGTGCCTGGTGTTTTACTGAAAGCCCTGCTGAGACTTTGCTTGGTAGGTTGTAGCTAGAGTGTGCACCCTCCTTAATGAAAAGCAAATGAAGATGGTTACACAGGGATACACATGGAATACTGTTTCTTCATAGAGCTTACAAAAAGTCAGCTATATGTTCTATGATAAACAATTCGTGTATGATGGACAGCAACAACTCTGAGTCTAATTTGATGATTTTCTAGGTGGGTGCACTTAAATACAGAAATAGGGTACAGCCATTTAATGGAATTATAAGCATTAAAACAGGAAACATACTGAAAAGTCTGGAACGCTGGATTGTGCTGGGAAAGTGAGGCGTCAGTAGAAACCTTTCACTGTGTCTGCTCAGAAAGGGCTCAGCATTCTGAGACCATCACGGTACTCTTAAAATCCAATCCAGAGCTATGTCAGCCTTGGACAGTACTGCTGAGTTCAGTGGGAACGAAAGTGGATATGTTACATGTTTCTCTCAAGCCCGGATACTGCGTTAGCAATATTTCAGGCATTTTAATGCCTAGGTTTCTATGAAATTGCACATACATTTGGCCAACAAAAATAATGTTTTACCATTCATTGCCTTCAGCAGTGCTTGGGAAAGCCTAAAATAGGGAGATTATTCTTGTACAGGTTTTCAGTCTGTAATTCCATTTTGACCTTTCTTTTTCACCGTTGTTATATATGAGCTGCATATTTTTGTGTTTTAGATCCTAATCTGTGGAAGGCAGACTGTCTGTAGTTACCTTTCCGAAAGTATTGAACTGAAAGTGGTTCAGCATTACATTAGCCAGGATGGACAGGCCATAATAAAAGAACACATCAACTGCCTCGCAGCCAAGCAGAAGTTGCCTTCATATGTCCTAGAAAATAATGAGCTCACTGAACTGAGTGTGAAAGCTACAGGAGATGAAGACTGGTCCCGAGATGTATGTCTAAGTTCTAAACATACAGAACACAGCACTGTCATTCAGGTATGACTAGAAAGAGGTATATGGAATTATAGCATTAAAAATGTTTGAGAAAGCTGGGGACTTAGCATTTAGACTTCCGCTTAATATGATAAAATGTTGAACATTATCATCCTGAAATAATTTTAGTGTGATGCTGCTGATCTCTCTGTATACAGGTACCATCTTCAGAGAGTTCAGTTACATATGTGTGGTGCACCATTTTGACTTTAGAGCCCAACTCTAATGCGCAGCAACGATTAGTAAGTACACTTTATGTCTCTGAAATCTAAACTTTTATGCCTTACATGTCATATTATAAATCAAGGGTAGAATGACCTACTTGACAGATTTATTAATAGCTTGTTTCAACAGCTGTAATACTGGAATAAAATTAGCCTTGAATTGGTATATTATTTTCTTTTTGTAGATTGTTTTCAGCCCTCTTTTCATTGTAAGGAGCCATCTTCCAGACCCAATTATCATACATTTAGAGAAAAGAAGTCTGGGACTGAATGAAACACAAGTGATTCCAGGGAAAGGGCAGGAGAAAGCACTGCAAAATATAGAACCTGATCTTACACACCACCTGACATTTCAAGCCAGGTAAAATACTCGCTTTCCTTGAAAATGGTTCATTTGTATGGAAAAGAACTGTCGTGGTTTAAACCCAGTCAGGCAACTTGTTCACTCCCAGTGAGTGGTGCTGGGCTGACAACAATCGAGGGCCCCCCCCACCGGGGGCTCCCCCTTTCCCCGCTCCCGGAGGAATGGGGAGGAGGATCAAAAGGGTGCAACTCCCACGGGTTGAGACAAGAACAGTCCAGCAACCAATGTACAACACAAATCACCACCGCTACCACCAACGACAACAATGATAAGGGAAAATAACAAGGGAAGAGAATACGATACCACCGGCCAAGAAACGAGTCCCACCCAGAAGCCCGTGTCCTTCCGGGTAACTCCCAGTTACCCCCCACCCCGAGCATGACGTGCTGTGGTATGGAATACCTCCTTGGCTAGCCCGGGTCAGGTGTCCTGTCTCTGCTTCCTCACGGCTTCCCCTCCTCCCTGGCAGAGCATGAGCCTCACAAAGTCCTTGGTCAGGGTAAACATCACTTAGCAACAACTGAAAACATCAGTTTCACCAACATGGCTCCCAGACTGGAAGTCAAAACACAGCACTGCACCAGCTACCACGAAGGAGAAACATGACTGCTACTGCTGAACCCAGGACAAGAAGGAATAATTTACACTGTAACTTCTGGTGCATTGTTTCTGAGAGCATAGCATATGCAAAGGAGATAGGACAGAACAAGCATATCTGGCCTGAAATTATATGACAGAACATACTAAATTTGGTATAACTGTCCTAAGCACATCAGCATTTTTTGCTTAAGCAGTCCATGGGTTTATGTTTTGAAAAATAAATTCCTAAATGATCTTGAAATATTTTTTGGGGAATACTGAAGAGTTTCTAGGGTCTCAGACGCAAAGGTCATTACAGTGTCATAACAAATTCATGTGTATCAGTTAATGCTCAGGAAGTTGTTAGACATTGTAACTTGATTCATCTGTGATTAGCTTGTGATTGTTCCTACTGTAGAGTGAGCTTGGAAAGCTTCATTTAAGAAAATGTTTATGCTACTAATCCTTAATCTTGTTGTGTGAGTGACTGAATCTGTTTTCAATGACAGGGAGGAAGATGATCCATCAGAGTGTGCAGTCCCTATTTCAACCACGCTAATTAAACAGATAGCGACTAAATCCCATGCAGGTGGCAATGTCAACCAAATACTGTCCGAGTTCTATGGCACCACTAATCCTCCCCAGCCTGCATGGCCATATAATAGGAAGGATTCAGACGGGTAATTCTTTGCTAAACCTTCTTCATTGTTATTGCATTGCCTTTTCAAATAAACTTAAATCACATTCAAGAAGACTATATGTGTTCAACATTGAATATGTTTTCAATAATTACGTGATTCCTGTATGTAAGCTGCAGAATCTGTCGTGGGTAGGAAAAAATAGAAGTCAGCCTAGGGGCTGCCCTTGATTACACTGTGAACATCAGCAAGGATTAAAGAAAAATTAATCTTTTTATTGTGAATGCACCTTCTTTACTGCAACTCTAGAGGCTGTTGTTTATTCAGCAGCTGTTTAAGTACAGAAACAGGGAGTTGCTGAGAAAAAAACAATGGAAATGTGATTTTATGACTCTAAAAGTTACAGGTTTAGTTCTGAAGGATAGTGATAATTCTGTGAACATATTTCTTTAATTGACCAACTTAGGTTGAGCTTATGCAGTTGAAAATATGTCTTTGTAGCCTACACATAGCTAAATCAGTCTGAAAGCATCTGGGTATGTTCCAGGATGATAAGAAGAGGCTGTTTTTCTTTTTCAGAACCAGAAAAGCCTTGCAAATTTCTGAAAATGACAGCTTATCATTTGTAATCTTGAATTCATTATTCCTTTGACTATATTTGTTTGTTGGTTTGTTTTGGAACAGCAATGAGCAACTCTCCCAGTGGGATAGCCCAATGCGGGTAAAGTTGTCGGTGTGGAAACCGTGTGTTAAAACTCTGTTGATTGAACTTCTGCCCTGGGCTTTGCTTATCAATCAGTCCAGGTGGGACCTGTGGCTGTTTGAAGGAGAGAAGATTGTTCTTCAAGTACCTACTGGGAAAATAATTATACCTCCCAACTTTGAGGTAACTTTACCATTGATGTTAACAGGCATAGTTCTGCTAAACCTTCTGATTCTGAAGAATGGTTATTAATGCAGATGATTCCCACTTTCCAGTCACTGTTAGTCATATGATGAGCAGAAATAACAGTAGAAATTTGCCATGCTGACTCACCAAGTGAGTAGCACAACATACTAGGAATGTTTGAAGAGCAACATGTCTTAAAGATGCATAGTTAAACATTTTTACTGCAGGAAGAAGACCTTCACACCATCTGATTAAGCAGCCTACTCCCTCTCAATTCAGCCAGTGAATTTGCAAAATGTAGCAGCCCAAGTAAATTGCTGTAAAGGCCAAATAAAGGCTTTGGCCCCTGCTGTGCTGACCAGCCCCTGGGTAGTGGATTGAGCGCAGTAGCAAAGCTGACCACCTGGAAGGAATGTTTGGTTTGAGAGTGGTTTAGATTGAGTCATTTCGTATTTCATATGCTACCAGGAAACACTGGATAATGAGATAGGGTGAATTATAAACAAAGAAGATTCTTTAGGAGGGAGAAAGGGAAAAAATGAGGTTGACTTCATACTGGAAACTACATGTAACTCTAGTAGAGCTGTATCAAACTGCCAACAAGTAATAATCGATCATTTTTCACTTGCAGGAAGCTTTTCAGGTTGGAATATACTGGGCAAACACTAATACTGTGCACAAATCAGTGGCAATTAAACTGGTTCATAATGTGACCTCCCCAAAATGGAAGGATGCCGATAATGGGGAAGTAGTAACATTGGATGAAGAAGGTTTTGTTGAAGCTGAGATAAAACTTGGTGCTTTTCCAGGTCATCAAAAGGTTAGAAGAAAATTATCCTGATTTATAACTTTATCATGTAAAAACTAAGTCAAATAGTGAATGAAAGCAATCAAGTGTAAGCAGTGTGAAAGCTCCTCCCTAATTATGTTAATGAGAGTATAAACAGTGTATGAAGTATAATTTAAAGAATTACATCTCCAAATCATTCTGCCCAACTCATAAAGATAATACAGTATTTCCTGGAAAATAATTAATGAATTTTCCATCTTGTTTGGCAAACATTGATAGATGCAACTTCAAAAGTATTTGATGTGGCTCCAGCTACAAAGTGTGTGGATATAGATGGGATTTCCACAGTTAAAAAGAAAATGGCAGATCTGCCACTATATTTTATGGTTTTGTGTGTGACCTCATCATCTTCTTTATTGTCTTACAGTTGTGTCAGTTCTGCATTTCTTCAATGGTTCGACAAGGTATACAAATTTTACAAATAGAAGATAAGACAACAGTGATCAATAGTACACCATATCAAATCTATTATAGGCCACAGCTTTCTATTTCCAAAACCCACTCGGGAGAAGAGGTAAAGCACTGTCAGTACTGGTTTGCTTGTCATCTGCAGTATGTTTAGATTTGTATGGTTTCAGCTGCATATAGAAGAGCTTGAACAGAAATCTTTAGACATAACAATGCTAAAGTATTTTATTTAAAGTACAGAATCCTGGGTAAATTCAACTCCAGTAATTAACTGGGATCAGGAATCTGTGCAAAGCAGGAGATTCTTGCACATTGCAGAATTAGTTCTGCCTGTTCTCCATCTGTTCAGGCACTAATGGCCATTTCTGTAAAATAGGCAGCGTAATCCATAGTAGCTGATGAAATTGTTCTGAGAATTTTCACTGAGTTTGCGTGTAAAAGAGGTGCATTGGCCTGGCAGGCTGAAAACTTTTTGTTATTCTTTTGGGAAGATTCCAGTTATCTGAACAAAGCTGCAAAACTAGAGACGTGCCCAAAGTTTATGTATTTCAGCAAACTGCATCAAATTGTGAATATCAGTTTTCTAATAATTGCACAGTGTATCTAAGGACTAGTTTGCAGGAACCAAAATGTATGCATGGTCAATATATTTTAATCAACCATTTGTACATATTTATTGAAGATTACATTTATAGTAAAATATGTGGAAAGAATTCTCAGGGTTGAACTTGCTAGAGGAGCTGGCAGGTAAACAAAAAAAGTTCCCTATTTGTTTTGTTTTCCTTCTGCATTAGTTTTCTTCACATCAGTATCTACATTTGTGCATCACACATTTTGTGGCAGTCTTACTGGATGGGGAACTGGAAAACCGTTAAGGCTAAAACCTGGTTTTAGCTTTGTATCTATAAATGGATTTTCTTCTCATGGTTTTATTACAGTGATATAACTGTTGGTTTTGGTAGAGTGATGTAGACTGGACTGTAGATAACTGTGCTTAGTTAACTGCATAAGTATACCTAAAGACAGATTTTGGCCCAACAGCTTTTAATGCAGTCAGCTTAGTGCAACCTTTAGTTAGTTGTGGTCATTAGCTACTTGAGATTGTTCTGTGCAAGGTCATCATGAATTAACTTCCTGTTAGAAGCCAGTACGTCATGCTACCACCATCTTTTTTCTTCCCAGGACTTCCATTCACCAGACAGTACGGTGTTCAGCATCAGTCCAGCTGGGGCACCACCCAGTGAGGTGCTGAGTGCTGTGCCCTGCTGGGACCTGATGTCAGACACCACTCCCTTAACTTCAGGGGTGCCTCTTACTGAAAAACGCATGCTGCTGAGTTTCAGTCCAGGCGGCTGTGCAGGGAGCTGTGAGCTGTGGAGTCTACCAGCTGTCATTAAACAAGAGTTCGCTAGACAGAGCGTGGCAGTGCCCACAGGGGTCTTTAGTGAAAGTGGATTTTGTACCAGGTACTGTATGCTGAACAGTCATGAATAATGATCTTTGCGTGTTGCTATAAGGCCTCAGCTAGGAAGAAACCATAAGACATTAATGCAGAAGTCAGAGTAACACATGCCCCCCATATGTAGAGGCAAGCCTTACTTTAATTTAAAAATTGTTATCTTTTGATGGGTTTGATGCTTTTATTATAAATGGTTTCATGTTATGACTGTGTACAAGTTGTACAATTATTTTTATAATGCATGGACTGCTATTTTTTATGTGCATACAAAATAAGAGCATGAAAAGGGATTTTTTGAGATTATGGTCTTTTTTCAATTTGCAGGTAACAATTTGAGTGCTCAAGGACAGTATGAAATGATACAATACAGAAATTTAGGTTTTGTTTATAAAAGGTAAAAATACATTTTAGCAAGAATAATAAGAAAATAAACAGGAAAAGCAAAAAAGGAATGAAACTGTTTTGAGACAAGGAAAAAAAATCCATGTTTTAAAGCTTGAAATGATCGAAACGTGCATTCTACTTACAAACAAATGCACCCAGCTAGTTTAAAGTAACAGTCCGATGACTAGTCAGATGCCCAACTTCAGTTCTCAGACCTCGTATCTGAATCTATTTATCCTTATACTGGTATAAACAAGAAACAATCTGATGAAATTAGAGAAGCTGCAGCAATATGATCTTCCTCTTGCCTGAAGTGCTTGATATCGTTCAAACCCACATACTGTTCCTCTGTAGTCTAAGAAGTATCAGTGTGGGTACTAAAGATTCTCATAAAGACTCAGATTAAAACAAAAATAATAATGGGAAGAACAAAGAAAAGCTTCTTCATGATTGCGAGAAGGATACAGAGAATCTCGTGATCCTAATCCAATTTGCAGGCTGTTTGGATTTTTAAAATCACCATGAGGTGAAGTTTTTTAGAAAGAGCCAATAAATTTGCACAAGAAAACATGAACTTGTGTTTATGCATGAAGACATTTTATGTAGCTAATAAGTAGAACTAAATTAATTTATTTTCATTTTAGAAATTTATGTAGTGATGATCCGTAAGATTAACATTTGAAGGGGTGATAGCATTGGGGATCATTCCAGGAGAGCAGTCAGTTACAAATTTATGTATTTGTTAAAAATATCTTTCATGTGTATCAAAGAAGTATGCGTGCAAATTCTTCTGGAAAATTTTAAAGATTTATGTTGAAAATTTGGACCTACAATCTCATGTTTTTAATTTAATATAAATCTCTGCTGGCCAGGGCTCTCAGCTTGTAAACACACATACTTGATTTAACTCATGAGTTGTCTCTATTAAGTGATTTCTTCTCTAATACTGTTTTTTTGTGGTATTTCCACGCATTTCTCTGTTTCAGTATAATTCTCAGTGGAGATATGTACTTGCCTAAATATTTGTAAATATCTGTGACTAAGAACTTGATTATAAAGAGTCTTAAAGATGTTAATTTTGAATGTTTCTATTGTTCAGAGTAATGATATGTAAAGATTTCATCCAAAACATGCATAATCAAATATATCTGCTTCTGTTTTAGAGCTATAGCCCTCACTTACCAAGAGCATCTTGGTGTGACGTACCTAACACTTACAGAAGATCCTAGCCCTCGTATAATTATTCACAATAGGTGCTCTGTTCCATTGCTTGTAAAAGAAAACTTCAAAGGTAGGTAGTATGCAGAAACAGTGCAGTGTTATAGTATAGATTATTTTTCTGTATCTCCAGTGCAAAATTGAGTTCAGTATGTGTTTTTGATAAAACAAGAACTTGATGCCCTCATAAAGATCCATCTGAAAGTGACAGACTCTGGAAGGTACTGAAGCCTGGAAGCTAATGGAGCTAAGCATGAGGTCAGAAGTATGAATTTACATGACTCCAGGCTTTTGGGTCTCCCTAGTTGCATCCATCAAGGTGACTCAGCTGTAGGAAACTAGTAGGCAGTAGAGTCCTTTTGACATCAGTTCAATCCTATGGAACATTTTAATTTCCTAAGATTCACAAGTGTAACACAAAACATTAATGTTAATGCAGTGATAAGTAGAACATTATTTATGTAAACCTTAGTGTATTGAAAAAGAAAGGGAAAAAAAACCCAAACATATAAAATTGTAACCAATAGAAGAGTAATGTTTTTATTTATTAGTAATATTTTAGACAGAAACTTCCTTGTTTGTGTAAGCATAGGTGAGTTTTCATTTCATGCACGTTTTAGAAAGTTCTAATCCTGTATATTTTATGAAATTTCAGATACACCAAAGTTTGAAGTTTATTGTAGAAGGATTCCAGCTGAATGTTCAGTTCATCATGAACTTTACCATCAAGTCTCCAGCTATCCAGATTGCAAAACAAGAGATTTGTTGCCCAGCATTCTTCTGAAAGTGGTGTCATATGATGAATTAGTAAATGAATGGAGTGATTTTGTGGATATCAACAATCAAGGAACACAGGTAAATCATTATGAACTCTTTCCGAGTTCACAGCATAAATGGTTGTCTTTCTGACCTGCACAGTATATTGTTCCTTTGCAAGAAGCATACTCTGTTGGTTAACTAAACTCTGTTGGGTTCAGGGGGTTTTTTAGGTAAGTATTTGGAGCTCTTCTTCCTCTAAGTGCTGTTGGGTTTTTTGGGCTTTGAGGCCATTTTTTTTGGTGGTTTTTTTTTTTTTTTTTTATTTAAGTTTTGGGAGTTCTCCTCCCTAATCCACATCCTGTGGAAGTTTTAGAATACAGATTACCTTCTTCACTGGCTATTTTTAAAAATAGCTAGATAAAAATACAGGCTTTCTAGCACTGAATTTTTTCACTTCTTTTTCATCAACTTGGTGTTCCCTGGAAAAAATCAGTCCTGATAATTTCTGGCCCCTGTAAACAAAGAATCCCCTATAAGCAAAGGATCCAGGAAAATCCTTCTATTTGGTGACTTAATTAACACAGGATTTTTATCTTTACATCTTGTAAGAATCATCACTGTCATTCTCCCTCTGTGTCTTTACAGAAGCTACTCATGTCTTTTTAAAACAAAACAAAGCAAAAAAACCCTTTTGTTTCCTTCTGTTATTTTTCTCCTGTTTTGAGGTAAATGAAAACTTCCTTGACTGGAGTAATTCTTTTTGATGGGAATTTTTTCCATCTTTGAAGTCATTAGTTTACATGGAATCAACATAAACTGCTTCTCTCTTTGAAAGAAATACTAGTTTCAGATGTTTTCCCTGGGGACCAATCACAAAAATGCTCTTGATTATTGAGTGTTATGTTATATTGCAAGTAGTTCAGTTTCATTCAGCAAGCCAGTCAAGCAATGCAAGGTTTCAAATTTCAGCCATTAATGTTATGC
The DNA here is from genome assembly GCF_034315485.1 of Pezoporus occidentalis. Taxonomy (NCBI): domain Eukaryota; kingdom Metazoa; phylum Chordata; class Aves; order Psittaciformes; family Psittacidae; genus Pezoporus; species Pezoporus occidentalis. The sequence goes on along the minus strand of NW_026914940.1, from coordinate 20,781,817 downwards.
CAGACCAGGGTTCTTTATAAGTATCTGGCTCCTACAAGGAATTAGATGCTAAGACAACATTTGGGGATCATTGTCTATTTGAAGAACTCTCCAAATAAGAAGTGTAGCCTTCTGTTAACAAAGTTTTAGGGTTTACAAGTAGAGAATTTCCCCAGGATTTCTCAGTCCATCTTAGGAAACTATAAGTAAATAAGGAATAAGCTAATAGCTTCACATGCTTGGTTCAGATTGTGAAACAACTGGGATTTAGAAGATCTTGACTAATTTGTGCTCTTTCTACCTAGTCACAGATAGGTACTTATTCTATTAAATGAAAATGTTATTAATTTACAAAAATTAATAACATCTGAAATTTGAATTAAAATTTCCAATCTTTAAGATCAGTAAGGGTTTTTTAGAATAATGAGGGTGTATTGAAAATTCAGTGTCCTTTTTTTTGTCCACTTCCATCATGCAGGATTGCAGATCTCTTTCAGATAAGCAGAAGTTTAAAACTGAAATATCAAAATTATGAATTCTTGTATAGTAATTCTCAGAAGAATAAGACATAATTTGATAAATGAAATTTAATTATCTCTGCAAGGTTGTTATATGTAGTGTAATATAGAGAATCTATTTAAGAGCTGACCTACTAAACTTCCAAGTGCTTTCCTTCTGGTGATTTGTTAACAGCAGTAAAGATTCTTCAAAGCAAACAACTGTTTATTTTACCTATGCTAGCCCATTATCTTTGTGTTATCTCTTGAGTTTGTATTCCTTTAAATTATCTCTTCTGTCGTTGCAATCTTGTAAACAATTGTGCTGATAGTAGCCTTACAAAATAGAAGTCAGTTTGCTCTAACAAAGACTGCTGTGACTTTTCCAAGCCTGAAAAGACTTGTCTTCTGTATTGTGGAAGAACACAAAACTTGCTCAGAACTATTGTAGAATTAAGCTACAAAACCCAATATGTTATTTCTTTAAGTAGAATATTTATTCGTAAGGACAACTTATTCAGAATGAAAATTTGCTCATCTGTAAGCAAGACACAAACCTGTTGTCAAGTTCCCATTTTCCCGCCTTTTAAAATGTTTTATGCTTTCTAATACTTTTGCCATTTCTTTGTGGCAACACCTTGGTTTTGAATGTTGTCTCTCAAATGCAGGTTAGATGGCTTAAGAATGTGTTCAATGTTGTTAAGCAAGTCTTCATGAATCCAGAATGTTACTTTAATTTTTAATCTTCATGTGTTTAGCATCATGCTATCAGCCACTCATCTAACCAGCTCTGAGCTAGGGCATAGCAACATAATGTTAATTTAGGGTTGGTTTTCCAGTGGAGGTGTTATTGTGCAGAGCTTTAGGAATGTGCCTTTCTCCTTCATCTAAAATTGCAAATTAAAATTTCCTTTTTATTCTGTTCTCATATAACTTCCCCCCTCTCCAGCACATCTTGCTTATTTCTGGAGAAGAAGTTTCATATTAAAATATATTCAGTTATGCAGTTAAAGGATGAGGTGCAAATTTCATCTTGCTGTTCAACTGAAATACTTAAAGTATCAGAGCTGTTATTTTCTAAAGTATTGAGATCTGTTTCTGTTTTTCCTGAAGTGTCATGATTTGCATAAGAAATCTCTAATAGGATTAATTCTTATTCCGACATTAAAAATAGTAATTTCAGTGGCATTCCGTATTTTTCTAACTCTCTTCTCTAGATTGTGTTCTTAACTGGCTTTGGCTATGTTTATGTGGACATTGCCCATCAGTGCGGAACAATAGTCATAACCTTGGCCCCAGAAGGAAGAGCAGGACCTGTCGAGATCAACCTCAACAGGTACATAAAGCACATAAAAGGTGATGAAAAAGCATTGCCAAAAGTGCTGACTGGTCAGTCAGCTTTCTAAGTGTTTAACTAACCAACAAACTTTGGCTTAACTGTTTGTTTTGTTTAATACTGCTGCATGCTCTGTGGCATGTTTAGACCAGATGTTACGCTTTGTATGTCACAGTTAAAAAAGGACAATCTAACACCAAAGTCATGTCACTTTAGGGTAAACACTGGATGCCTGGTACAAAAAGAAGTCCTGTGTTGTTCATTTAAAAAAAAAAAAAAAAACACAACAAAAAACACAGATTTTCCCTTCAGAATTAATTTTGAGTGTGTTCTTCAGTATAAAATGTATTTAGCCAGGTCCTGCCATCTGTAACTGTACAAGCTCCCACTAAAATTGGCAGGAACTTTGAAGTACAAGGGCTGTAGAAATAGTCTTACAGTCATTAAATAACCGTGCTTCATTATAACACTCTTCTTAGGAGACTTCCCCACTTCCATAACACACTGCAACCTCAGCTCCATTCAAGTGCAATTATAACACTACCTCTTTCTAAGACGCAAAAAGCCTGGCCTCCAGCAATGCTGTTACTATTAGAGTGGAATTTGTTGTACTGTTTTTATTTGCGCAGTAATTAAGTATTAATCCCCAAGAAACTGGTCATCAGCGATACATAATAGCCCACTTGCTAGTTAAACTTGGCAATGGGCAGTTAACATTGCATGAGGGAGGCTCTCAGTGCTGTGGTGGCTTCCTTGGAGGGCACTCATTGTATGTGGTGTGAAATGAATTATCCATAATAGTAACCTTCAGTAGTGTCTCTCAGAAAATACTGTAACATCTGAGGCTGTATGTGAATTATCAGAAAATTGTAATGTTGTCTGCTTTAACATCTGGCTCTGTTACAAAAAAAAAAAAGTATAGGAAATTACTGTGTATATAACGATGTTCCTGTCCAAACGATCCTGTTGATTGATAAGAAAGAAAGAGGATAGATGGAAATATCCCATTTCTTAGAAGACCTCCTGGGTGTTATCCACAGTGGTGGCTGAAGCTGCCAGATCCCATTAAGAGTAACAGGACTTGTACAATGAGTTTCCTGTGTATTATAGAGAACATCTCTTCTGACAGCTTTCTAGAAAGTAAGATGCTGGGTGAACTCAAAGTACATGAAGCAACAAAACTGCTTTTCCTTTCTAGAAGTCAAGAGCAGACCCTATCACTGAAAATGTTCATCGGTCAGTTGAGTCTTGCTGCATTTGATGATATTACAAACCACAAAGTGTCATCTGAACTTCTGCGTCTCACAGCAGACCACATGTTCCTCCACATGGCTCCAGCCAACAGCTACCTGAGACCCCTATCGCAGGAGTTCCAGTGGGACGCCATGGAAGGCCTCCCCCAGTTTCATAGTCTCCAAGTGTATTGTGAAGACTTGCAACTAGACAATCAGTTGTACAGCAAGTCCAATTTCCATTTTGCAGTCCTGCTGTGCCAAGGAGAAAAAAATGAGACTGTGCAGTGGTCCAGAGTGAGCAACCTCACTATTTGTAACAAAGATTTGGAAAGCTATAAAGAAAGCTGTTTTATAAAACTCTGCATTGCTTTTTCTGAGGAAGAGAATTTCATGTTTCACATAAATGACCTCAGCTTTGAGCTCAAACCAGCTAGGCTGTATGTGGAAGACACCTTTGTTTACTACATTAAGACTTTATTTGATACATATCTTCCAGAAAACAAAACCACTTTTCAATCCATGCATACTTCAGATACTACCCTGGTGCTGCCTGAACAAGTGAGAGAGCATGCAAGAGCTTTGGTCAAGCCAGTGAAGCTAAGAAAATTAACAATACAACCTGTTAATCTCCTTGTCAGTATTCATGCTTCACTGAAACTGTATATAGCCTCAGATCACACCCCTCTCTCTTTCTCTGTGTTTGAGCGAGGACCCATCTTCACCACTGCCAGGCAACTTGTCCATGCCTTGGCCATGCATTATGCTGCTGGAGCACTTTTCCGAGCAGGTCAGTACTTCTCCTTAACACGTAACATTTTTATTAGGTACCAGGATTCTGTGACTGTCTCTCAAGCTGAATAACCTTGATGTTAACCATACATTATTGTTTTCCTCAGACACTCTTTGATAATGATATTTTCAGGCACCTTTCATGTTCTGCCATACAACAGAAGGGAAATAAAATGGCTGAGCAGACACCAGTGAAGGTTTGTAAGGTTGTGCTAAACATTAGCCAGCCACCTGAAAGCTTTATGAAACCCTGAACACAGCATAAAAATGTATTCTAGCAGGCTTAGGTTTTGTCATTTTGTATTATAGCACTAGTCAGAATCAACCCACATTCCTCACATAAACTCCCCAAAACTAAGTTTAATCAAATTATTCAGCATGTTGCTCTGCATTCAGAAGTAAATTATAGCCTTGGATGTTTTTTTGTTGTTAAAACTCCTTTTGGTTGCAGTTTATGATTAGGACTCTGTCTTTCTTCATACAGCCTTCATGCTAAACTGGCACGCAGATGTTTGTTGTCCTTTGATCCAAGAACTATGAAGTTTGCTGTTACTAACTTTTTCCCATATAGGATCAATAGTAAGCAATTAGTCTGTTAGGTTAGCAGGTGTATTCTGTTTCCCATAAATATTAATTTAGAAATTATGAAATTTGGTCTCTGACATGTCTTAGTCTGGAACAGAATTTTTACCTGAGACAGGAGGAAGCTTCTCCATGTTCACATGTAGGTAATGCAATCCACACTGAAACATGGGATTTATTTTCCTGCAATACTAACTGTCAGATTTTCTGGAATCCTGATGTGCTGGAAGCATAGCTGTGACCTAATTTCTGTGCACAATTTCCAAAATTGTACGCATGCATTTCAGGTATTTATAAATAGAAATAGTGAGATGTTGATCTGGTCTTTCTCACAGTTTTGCACCAGCACAGTGTGCACTGATTCACTTTTTTCTTGCATTATTTTGCTTCCAAAAATTTGCAGGTTTTTCCTTTTACTGCTTATTTGGATTTGTTTTACAGTCAAATTCCATAGTACAAAAGGGGAGATGTAGTTTCTTGCTAATTAAGAGTGAAACTATGGCCCAGTGTGAATGTTTCTCCCCACAACTGCCTAGGAGTGGTGATACAAGTGGTGATAGACTGCGACAGGAAATTGGGGTTATACTGGCTTTCCATCTGCAACATCCCAGGTGAGGTACATATGAGAGTCAGGGATTCCTGAGCCTGGTTTGGGCTTACCTCCTGTGCTACCCTTGCAGGGTGCAGTGCAAAGGCCACCCCTTGCTCTGGGCTCATGATGTAGATGGAAGCAAACAGGTTTAAATATTATGAAGTCAGGTTTGCTTCAGTGGAACTTCTCTTCAGGAAAATACATAAGCATATATTTAGTCATTGCTTAAACCACACTCAAAGCACTAAAACTAAAATAGATTTTTTTGAAAGGGGTTACCATTATTAAAATGGTGAATTATATTGATTAATGTTTGCTTGGGCAAAGAAGATGCTGTATTTTGAAGAGTTTGTGACACTTGTCAGAAGGCTGTGTCAACAAAGTTAAAAAGGAGGAAAAAAAATAAGCAAAAACCTTATATGGTCTGCAAACCGTGAGACCTTCCCTCACCATCAGGTGAGTTATGCTTCTTGGATTGGTCTCTTGTGGAAAAGGGCCTTGCTCTCCTGCATTTTAGCCACATTAATCTGAAAAATGACAGGTTGTTTGACCCCCTTCTGCTAACCACTGTCCAATGCATAAATCATTGTAGCATCTGCACGAATGGCATTCCCAAACAGGTATGCCTTATGCTCCAAACAGGTTAGTTTCATTTTGCCCTTAGCTGTATGAAGGATCATTGCTGCCCTATGGGAGAGGGCAGGATTGACCCCATAGCTTGCTAAAAGGGGTGTGTCATGCTGCCCCCCATATGTTCCGAAAGAGTGGCTAGAATATATGTCTTCTAAGCAGTGAGTAGCGCTGGAGAGCTTTGCTCAGATATGCTGATTAGCATTGCTTGTCTCAAATTAGCAAAGCTTGCAATGGAAATCTCCCATCCTTTTCTAATTAAGTTGGCTTCTATTTAAAAGTTAATAAAATTCTATTTAAAAAGATCACTGATATCAGCCAGATCTAACTCTATAGTTGCCTAGAAAGAAACTGCAGTGGCTCTCTGCTGATATAGTCATACTAGTGGACGTAATTACTAAGCATACTTTGGGAAATGGTAACCTGACATGATACTGTATTTCTGCAAAGTATAATGCAGCACAGAGCTTCTGAATGGAGGAACTATTCCTGATTCATCACTCTCCTATCCTTACTTACTCCCACACCTTCCTCCTTGGATTGCGTGGTCCATGCTGGCAGTGAGGAGCCATTTGGTTTGCTCTGAGTGTTGGCCAAGGAGCGCCACACTTGATGCAGGTTGCACGTTCCTCCCATGTGCTCTCCAGGGGTGAGCATGCTCCTTCCAGAGCTTCCCAAAAGCGGCAGCCTACCAGCCAGGGCAGACTGTCACAGCTCACCCCCAGGATACCAGGCAACCCCCTCAGCTTTGTGTTTGCCTGGTTTCATTCACGCATTTAATGTGGTTTTCATTCCTGAGCACACTAGCTGATTAAACAGGTGAGTGGAGTTGGAGTCTCCCATGTTCCAGCCTGGCAGTGTCTGCTGGGGGAGTTGGAGGGCACCAAGGCACTAAGCTGTGGTGTCATTCAGCTGCTTTCCATTGCACCACCACCTCAGGACAACGAATGATGAGAATATTTAGAGAGAAAAAAAAAAACAAGCAACGAAGGCTGTAAGGGATTATTGTAACATTATTGATCTGAGCAAGCAGAAAGAACATCTCTTTCATCTGCACACACCTCCCCACCCCTCCAGCTTTTCAGCACTTCACACAGTGGCACAGATAATTTATTAAAAATACTACAGGGAGGGAGTACAGGCCCAGCCTGAGTACTGGCTTCCCCTGTCCCAGCAGGGAGAGACTGCCAGGGGATGCTCCTTTCCAGGGCAGGCACTGCAGGGCCACAGTGCTTGTTGCTGCCTTCCTTATTGCATTGCCAGTAGTACTTGATTTTTGTTCTCATAGTCCATCCCACCCTCTCCCTTATGTCTGCTGTGGTTCCCGCTTTTTATGCTATGGATACTGGAGTTCTCAAGCTGCCAGGGCTGAAATGTGGGACAGATTCAACAAGAATAATAGATTTTCCAGGAGCTTAGAATGATAGTATGAGATTAATTCATTGCATATGAGTAACATTTTCTCTTCTGTTCAGTTTCATGATTCAGCCTTCCACAGGAGTGACTGGGAGGGGCTAATAGAAAACAAGAAAAGCATCTGGATAGCAGGAGTTTGCAGTGGTGAGATGGGAATGAGGAGGGCAGTGCAGATCAAGGCCCTCAGCAGGAGAACAGGAGGACAAGCTGGCCACCCTTCAGTGTCCCATCCCTGTCACACCCAGTGTCATTCTCACAGTGCCAGCTGGAATTCATGGTACCAGGACTCAAAGACCAGGCAGTTCCCATTTAAGGTTTATTGCCATTTCTGAATCGTTCTCTCAGGGCTGAAAGTTATGCAGCACTATTTCCTAATAAATCTGCTGCCAACCAGCCTGAGAAAGACAAGACCTGCAGACAGCTTTCCAGCAACAGATTGCTGCATGCTTGGCCATCCAGCAAGCTGCTGGCAGCCCTGCACTTATATAGGAAACCAGATCTGCAGATACCTCTCCTGGGACATGCATAAGGAATACTCCCCTATGAGTAACCTAATCAGCATGTAGATGTCATTGCTGTTTACACAACTGTACTGAGCAAAAGACATTTGTCTGGCTTTCACTGCACTCTGAAAGAAAATGATCAGCTTAGAAGCGTTGGGGTGGATTTAAAATAACTTCTTAAGCACTTGTCAAAAATCTGCATCCCCTTTCCTAACACTCCATCAAGCAATTGACCTGCACACTCCCGTAAAGCAGTACATTGTATCAGTGTAAACTCCCTGTCACAATTCTATCACATAAGGATGTGAGATCACCAGGCTGCCTTATAGTGTCTAAAACTGACCTGGCGATCTGAACTTCCAGTCCCATCCCTCCGTAGCTGTGAGGTTCCAGCATCTGCCTCCCTAGCACACTTTTAGCAGAAATACGGGAAGCTCCTGGAAGGAAGTCATTCTAAAGCTATTTGCGAGTTTGCCAAAAGGATTTCTTTGATTTACGAAGTATGAAAGATTGCAATTTCTGAATTCATAGTGGATGAGTTATTTCCTGTGTTTTGCTCAAAGGAAGGTCAGAATGCGATGAATACTAGTGTGAAAAAGATAATTAAGGAATAACCTTTTCACAACTGCTGCTCCTGCAGGTTTTGCAGCCATAACATATGTCTTGTTTTTCCATGCAGGCTGGGTTGTCGGATCGTTGGAAATTCTTGGAAGCCCGGCTAGCCTGGTGAGAAGTATAGGGAATGGCATAGCCGATTTCTTTAGGCTCCCCTATGAAGGGCTGACCAGAGGCCCGGGAGCATTTGTCAGTGGAGTTTCCAGAGGAACAACATCATTTGTAAAACACATTTCCAAAGGTAGAGCTTTCACTTTGTTGCTCCAACTACTGCTTTGTTGTCAGGCGTTGTTAAAGGATGTGTTAAAGTTTTAAACAATATTGCTTGCAGCTTTGTTTGGCTTGCTAGGCTGCGGCGAAGTGCTGGGAGGGTAACAAAGCTCACATATAACATCATATGTATTAAACAGATCACCGCTTAACTACAGTGCATAAGAACATTTCAGAAACTTCAGAATTTTAAACCTCCCAGTGGGAAATGGAGATTGGCTCAGCCGGTATTTCATGTGATAACTGCAGAAATATGAAAGGTGTTCTGTACTTCTGCTAACCATCAGAAATTCTACACTCTGTCGCCTCATCATATTCATTATTCCTTTAAAAAAAAGAGAGAATAGATACAGTTGTCATAGCTGTGTAAGTGCGTGGATGGGTTTTGACAGCAGGGCTGGGCTGGCCGGAGAGCAGGAGCAGCTTTTGTGTTGCGAAGTCTGTACAAACAGTGCCATCGCGTGGCTCTGCCGCCTGCAGAGACCCCGGCAGGACCCTGCTGCTCCTCCTGGGGGGCTCCCTCAGGACACCTCCTCCCTGGCTCCTCCTGTAAACGGTTGTTTACCTTTCCATCACACACACACACACCCCCCTCCGTTTAGGTCAGCCCCACAGAAGTTTGGGAGCTGGGAATTGATGTTTGGGTGAGCTGCTGTTCCCACTGGTCAGGCAAACCTGGTACCAGCTAATGTAAAAGGCGTGACGTAGACCGTAGAAGCAGTGTGGTGATGCTTAACAAATAGTAAAGCAAGTTACACATGGGTGACTTTTCAGCTGACTTGCTGTTCTCGTAAGCTCAGTATTGCAGTGAGGCATAGAACGCCTCCGTGTTTCAAATTAAAGCATTTTGATCCAGACCCAAATGTATATCTTCGTGTATTTAGGTACACTGACATCAATTACCAATCTGGCAACAAGTCTTGCTCGGAATATGGATAGGCTGTCACTGGATGAGGAGCATTACAACAGACAAGAAGAATGGAGAAGGCAGCTTCCAGAGAGCCTGGGAGAAGGACTGAGACAGGGGCTCTCTCGTTTAGGCATTAGCCTTCTAGGTAATGTACTATTAAATATCAAGTTGAGTGATGATACTGTTTTCTGATCTGCTCACCAGCCTTTTCAACATGTGAGTTATACTTGCAAATTCTGTTTATTTTGGTATTTTCTTGTGAAATAGCCTCACGGTATGTATATGAGATACTGTTTCTTTTTATCAAGTGAATTATATTTCGTGAATTTTGTGTATGTTTTTTCCTGATAAAATAATTGCAGAGATTAATAGAGCAAATTTGCACTCTATTAGTGAAATATTTTCATTGGTACATAATGCATCTCTGAGAAGAAACAAATAATTCTGCACAGGGCAGGGTGACTTGTAACTAAGCACAAAGACGTCATCATGCTGATGTTTACTTTCCAATGAGTTATAGGAATGCCTTCCAAACCTGCTTGGTTTTGCTGCACTGTAGATATTGGGGATTCTTGGTTTTGTTTGAAAACCACTTGAACTTAGTGCAGATGTTAAGTAAGCTTTGATGAGGAATTCTGCTTTTACAAAAAGACCCAGATTATCCTGATTCAGTGTAATTGTATTTGCTGAGCAGCCAAGGGGTTTGGTAGTTAGAAGTGAAGATTACTCTGGCCTTTTCAAAATAATACCTAAAAATTCGAAAACTAACCCACACTGGAAAAAACCTCTGAGAAGTTTTGCAGTAAGGGGCTGTATTTTTTAGGTTTCTTGTCACACAGCAGAGGAATGCAGAACTGTATTGTTTGGCAGAGTTCCTCAGTACGTATTAAAGAGTATGAATCCCTTCGAGATCAAAGTGACCAAAAGCAGTACAGTGCAAAAGGTTAGGAGAGCTGAAGCTTGAAAGGATTTGTCCTCTTTCCTAATCTTCACTAGTGTACACAACTCCTAAATTTGCAACCGCAACCCTGAAAGCCCTGAAGAGGAAGTGGTAAAAATGTTACAAGTTTGGGTTAAGTTACTGGAAATTATTTTGAGCAATAACGTTAGATGATGTGAAGCACTGTCATTTGATAATGCCTGTAAAGCTGCAAGCAAGTGTCCTGGGAGAAATGCGTATAAAGGAGAAATTTCATATATTAGTAGCTACTTTCCCAATAGTAAGCTGTTACTGGTGTTGCAAATCAAAGGCACCTCGGAGAAGGTTTTATTTTTCCTTCTTGTTTTATTGGGCTAAGGGCAGTCAGGTTGAGTAGCTGGAGGAAAGATTATACTTTTAGAAGAACTGTGTCAGCGTGGTGTGTATCTGCTGATGAAATGGTTTGGTGATCTTGGCTCAGTCGTTAATAAAACAGCGAGGTAACGTGGTGGTTGTCCCCTTCAGTGACACACCAGAGCTCTTCAGAACTAAAAGCATCAGCTGTACAGCCTGCAGAGCAAAACTTTGTCGCTTTGGCTGCAGCAAAGCAAAGTTTCTGCTGTTCAGAAGAGTGGGGAATGTGTACCATGCATGCACAAATACACCGCGCCTGTGCCTCCCTGTGCACAAGGCTTCCATTGCCGCTGGAGTATGCCCGAGTTAAAAACAAAAGCAGAAAAAAAAAAGGAGTTAGAATTTCAGCGTCCCTGAGTTCCTGAAAAATCAGACTTCATGTTAGAAGCTTAGGGCTTCATAGTAGCACTTAAGACAGTGCTCCTCTGCAAGCTAGAATCTTGTTCTTACTCCTGCCATTACGAGATTCCTGCCTGCAAAATTCCTCTGTTCTTAGCAATGGAGGCAATGCAGCACCCAGATAAATAGCTACTGATAATGTGTAGCTGGATTCGACAAGTGTGGGACCTCTCACTGAGGGAATAACTGAAAATATTCCTCTGAATTTGTATCAGCCATAATTATTTAAACTGGATTTTTAAAAGGCGTGTTTTCTTCGTATGCACAGCAGCGTTCATGTAAATTGTGTCGAGACCTGAATTATGACTAGACCTGCATTTCAGTTTTTACAAACACATCAGAAAGCTGTTTCTGTCCTCACCATTTAGTTTAAAGAATATAGTGGGTTTCCCCCCACAACCAGTCACAGTTGAAGGGGAGGTATCACCGTGCTGCTTTCTTTTACCGGCATGTTCAGAGTAAACATGAAGATGCTTACTCTAAAAAATACTTCCATGTTCTTCATACGTAACAAAATGAAACTGCTGTCTTATCTCCCTTCACAATCATGAAGAGTTCCAACGAGCACAGGGACGCAGGGAGCAAGACCTTTGGAAGCCACAATTTCTATAGCTTTCTAATGGCAATAATTGAGCCATGTGAAAAAGATTTCTGGGATAGTCACAGGACTGTCATGTTTGTAAAAGCCATCTGACTCAGGCAAGCAGCTTTAAGAACTGCAAATGCAGATTTCGCGCCTAGGCACGGGCGTGTAGGAGCCCGCGGTTCACCAATACGCTGTGGTATCTGTGCAGAAGGAAGAGTTGCATTCCTGATTTTTCTGAAAATCTGGCTCATGGTGGCCTTGATTCACTTAAGCACATGCTTAAGTGCTTTGCTGAATGAGGGCCAAAATCATGTACTCTTGTCTCCTCCTCAGTGCAAGTTGTTCCCTGTGGTACATTCTTAAGTGCTTTGTCCTGTCTCATTTTAAATGACTCAAGCACTGTCAGGGTGTTGTTTGATTTGATTGTTATCTTTGGCTTGTTGTCGTCTTCTTTTCTGGTTTGAGGGAGACTTCTGGATCACTTTAGCAATGTTTGTGCATGAAAATAAGCAAAAGCTTTGGGATAGGTGTGTTTTTTCTTTCATATTAGACAAAAATGCAATGGAATTGTATGTAAAATACTTAGATCATTGGCACTCCCCACCAAGGAGCTGTTTTTTGCATTTTGCATGCTGGGTTCAGGCTTTAAAATAATAATTTATAACTGTATAAAAGAAGAGATGGAAACTATAAGCTTTGTTTTCAACTACTGGTCCTAGTGAAAAATATCATATTGAAGTAGCTCCCTTTAGGAGTTGAGCATTTCAGAGTAACCAAAAACCTGACAACATTTTTCACAATGGCAAAAGTGCTCAACATTTCAGGTACTCCTGCTTGCTTTTGGGGAAAGTGAACTGATAGTAGTAGTGACTGACAGTGCAACTGTGCTACTAGAGAAGGTAAGGCCTGGATTTCAGTAGTTCAAATTTTTGATATTATGGGTGGTGGTTGTTGTTGCTGTGCAGCTATCACTGAATCAGAGCCACTCCACTTTGCCTATCTACAAGCGAGATACTAAGAGTCCATGCTAATCCTGAAGGTGTATGCTATTCCACACACTAATTCTGCAGATATATTAATGCACACCAACAGGTGCTCTTTCCCTTTATCTGTATTTTTATGTGATGTTTGCTGTGATGAGACTAGGCTTCAGCTGTGTTTTCAGTGTGAAATGCTTGTGGCAATCCTGACGGACAACAGAGAAGAGAAAAGAAAAGGAAACAAAATGGTTTCAGCTTGGCTACCTTCCAGACTCATGGCAGCGCATGGACAGTTTCTGCTGGTGGGGGATTTTCCCCAACTAGTTCTTGGTCTGAAAGAGTTTGTCACAAGCAAGCCGAGCTTTGCCGAGTTCTGAAAGCCGTGCTACGTTTACCAAAGACTGTCAGTCTGCGTGCAAAGCAGTTGCTGCCCATAATCAAATTCTTCTTGAAGTAATACAGGGATATATTCTGAGCTATCTTAAGGTCCTTTCCAACCGTAACGATTCTATGATTCTATCTGAATTTTGTAGTTATCAAAGTATCTTTTTATGCTTACTGAGCAACATGCATTAACCTGATTGCACCCCATCTGATGTTTAGCAGATATTATGATGTTGCTGGAACTTCTTTGTCCAGTAATGGAAGAATATGTTTTGTTGCTTTGGTATTTAATTTTATTGAGGTTTTCTTTATACATACATAATCTGTGTGTACATATGTGGACATGCGTATAAAATTAAATGCCTAGGGTAGGAATGAAAACAAAAATAGAGAATGGTTTCATTTAAAAAATAATAAAGGGCAAAGGACATTACAGAGAACAGACAGGGACAGAAGTAGGACACCATAGCTGTCTTCAGACTGTGCTTCCCTGATACCCTACTGAAATCTTGGGGGAGAGACCTTCTGTGGTAAGCCCATCCAGCATGGTGCTGCTACCACTAACTTTATGTTCACAAGAAAGAAGCCACATGGACCCAGGGAGCATCTGCTTTGCACAGTTCCTGGTACTAGGAGATGCAGTGAACCTCACATGTGTGTCATCATTTTCCCACTGCTGTCGGGTTTTGAGGTTGCTCAGCCTTCGACCTTTTTGTGTCTTTTTCCCTCTCCTTTGCCCACACATGATGCACCCAGGAAAGGAGCTGCACAGATCCTGCCTCCAATGCAAGGATGGTAGGGCCAGCTACTCTTGAATGAAAGAGTAAAGCTATAGTTTATTATGTGATTTGTGGGCATAATGACAGTACATGAATGAATTGTCATTGATTTGCAGTTCAAGATAAGAGATTAAAAAGGGTGAGCAGAGAGAGAAGAGAACATCATTGGTTATATTTTTTGCAGGTAGAAAGACACAACTTGCAAAAGGATTTCAGGTACAAAAGGGCAATGGCTTCACAGGCGAGTTCAGAGGATGCATAAAATGGCAGAATAACAAAGTGTGGAAGTACTAAACAACTGGTTAATTAAGCTATATATTATTTGGGATACTATATAAATAATGTTATATAACACAGTCACAGTAGTTTCCATTCTGTTTCCTTGTCCCCTGGGCCTAATTCCAGCTGAGAAGTGCCTGGAGCATACCTCAGGTCCTTTGGAGTAGGCTCTTATTTATTATTACCTTATAACATTGCTCAAGTGTATCACAGTAAATAATTTACTAGTGCTAGGACTTAGGTGGATTACATTTAATAAGGCAATAACTTCTGTCCTGAAAGTACAGTTGCTGTGGATGACCTCAATAGATAGGGTGATGGAGGTCACAGGGTAACATAATACTGTAACTTAGCAGAACACCAAGTATTGTTTTATGTCTTCAAATGCATCACAATTGCACAAAAGAAAAGACTGGATGAACAATCCCAATTGTGTAGTGCCGTGTTGGGGTATTATTTTAGTCAAGCAGCAGGAGCAGCTGGTGAGTACTAATGAAACAGAACTGAATTGAAAATTGTATCGTTTCCATGGCATGGCATTGAGGAAGCTTCACGGCCTTTGTGGTACAGAGGGTGAGTGTTCAGCTGCACGCTCAGCTTCAGTGAGGGAGCTCAGTAAAAGCTGGGTGTCACGTTAAAAATAGACCAGCATTTTCTTGGGAAATACCATACATTTATCAGTAAAGGATACACATGTAGAAGTTGGAAGCCGTCTCTCTAAGAGGAGAGGGAGGCATTTATAGGGAATGCAAGTTTCTTGAATTGCTGATAGATAGTATCTCAGGGACAGGGATTTAGGGGAATGTGTACTGCTTCTCATCCTTGTCTCTTTTTTTTTGTTTGGACAGGATACCAGTGTCCAAGTATGATATTAGTTCTTGTTGTTCAAAGTCAGCAACTTCTCCGTTTATCCAGTAACAGTAACTAAAACCATCTGAAAACCGGTTAGCAGCTAGCTGACTAGTGCATTTCATGCTGGTAACCACATGTGGCCAAATACCTCAGCTGTGGTTGTCCGAATCTGTGGAATTATGCCTGGATTTGCTTCCACATTCAAAGCCGAATCTTCAGAGATGTCTGGGTTGCAGTAAAAATGCCTAGTCACCAAGGTGACACAGGGGCCTACTTCTTAAATAGTTGTTTTATCTTGATATTTGCAGCAGAAGGTACCAAGGAGCCTGCAAACTTGCTTTTCGCTGAGCAGAGAACCTCGGATCAGGCACACTGTTTCCTAACTGATGTCATTTTGTCCAATCCCTGTACTCTTAGCAATTTCCAAATAGCTTATCTATCAAAATTGCAATAACTAGAGACATGTCTGTGGTTAAGTGGCTCGCGTAAACTCAAGATCAAAGGAATGTACCACCGCACATACCTGTTTACATTTAGGAAGATTTGAGCTGGAGTTCTCTGTTGATACTAAAAGCTGGGAAGGTCACTGTGTCACTTGTAAAAGTTTGACCCATGCACATTAAAGTAAAATATGATCGTTTTCACAAAATGGTAACAAAAAGTCTCAAAGTCTAATTCTGCAAATCTTAGTAATATATCAAAAGTTGCATTAACTTATGAACATTTCTGGCAGTGGAAGAGGATATAAAAATGATGTATTGAATACAGGCAGTTTTTATTCTCATGAAGTCAATCTGAGGCTTACATGAAAATCTCATTTCCATAGCAGCTCCAGTCTTCTAAAACTGGTGGACTTTATTCCAAGCCCAGCATTTTCAGAATTGCTACACAAAATGAGCTAAATTAAACCAACTCAGCAAAAGGATTTAGCGAAAGTAGTTGAAAGATGAAAACGCGCTGTCAGGTTCGGTGATCTGAATGTTTGAAAAGTAAAATGTGTTTTAAAAAAAAGAGGAAGCTGAGACTTATCTGAAACTGCAGCTAAGGTCGTGTTTAGCTAATTGGTTGCATGCTAAATAGCTGTAATAAGAAGGGTGGGGTACAGTCGGTCATCCAGGCAACATTCACATCCAGCAGTAAGATTTCCTCTTATTCTGGGATATTAATCTTCACTAATTGCTGGGACTCTTGTTTTTTCAGGTGCAATTGCTGGGATTGTGGATCAGCCGATGCAGAATTTTCAGCGAGTGTCTGAGGCCCAGGCTTCAGCTGGGCATAAAGCCAGAGGGGTCATCTCGGGTGTGGGGAAAGGAATCATGGGGGTCTTCACAAAGCCCATCGGAGGAGCAGCTGAGCTCGTCTCCCAGACAGGTTACGGTGAGTTTCTCTATTTCCAGCATCTCCACTTGAATTCTAAAATGCTTTTCAGGCACAACCTGCTGTGTCTTTCTTACCTGGCTCAGTAGCTGTGTGGCTTACTTAGAGAAAGGTTAAAAATGCCAGTGCTGAATAGTTATAAATGTGCTCGTTTCCTTAAAAGCCATCCTGTTCTGCTTCTCTGTGGTGTTACTGATCAGCATTGTACAGCCACAGCAACACAGAATGCAGAAAGCATGAAGTAATTCTTGGAATACAGTAGAATTAGTTACAGAAACATATGTGCTTACAAAAGAGCTTTTGACATAAAAGTATTAGAGCAACACTATACCCAATTAGAGTGTTATTTTGAGATTGCTTTGTTATAGCAAGGAAAGAGTTGTGCTGTCTCTACGCAAAGAGAGAGTTATTTTCCTGGGAGAAAGAAGTGAGTCATGTAGTGGGAGCATCCCTTTTAAACTGCGGAGTTGTGAGAAGAGATTCCTGGTTTTGGAGATACAAGTAACCTTTTAACAACCAGAGGTGGGTTTTCCAGCTAGGCTGAGCACTTTGTGACAGCAGTGATGAATCCTGTCAAAGTGATGTGAATACTTCTGAATGACCAAAAACCATAAAAGATAAAAATATGAAAATGCACTAATTTATTTATTTCCAGTATCCATAAATCAAAGCTGTTGGTCTGGATATTTAAAAGGGGTGTCAGGAAAGAAAAGGAGGGTGACCTGTTGATATAAGAACAATGTGTCAATAATTTTACTTCACTAATTACACAGGATAAATCTTAAAGATTTAAGTCTTTAATTGCTAGCAGTATTTATGTTTGCGATGTTGATTAGCATATGAGTAGCTCTCCCAGGGCTTAAGTTCGGGATATTGTTTCCATGCTTCCCATCACATGCAGAACTCATTCCTTGAAGCAACCTACTTAAAGAAATAATGAAACAATTATTACACTTCTTTCAAGTTAAATTTATCTTATTTGATGAGTGTAAATAATAACCGTCCTCCTGAATTATGCATCCCATAGGTATAAAACCCGTATCAGTAAAATCAGAAACTTCAGTCTGTTGCTGGCTGCCTGTGCATTGGTTTTGCTGCCTTCAGCGTTACTCTTTCTAGATTTACTTCTGCTGCAGTCTTTATCAAGAAACTTGTAACAGAAGAAGGACACTTTCATGGCAGATACGATATACAAGACATCATGTTTTCCATGAGCATGTGACAAAAAGAGTTAGCCAGGAAAAAAAAACATAAAAACTGTATCAATAATAGCTGATGGTGCGTGAGAGGAAAACACACAGAGTTCAAGTAACTCTTACCCACAACTGGATTGGAAATGGGACCGTGCCTCTTGGGGGAGACCGAGGGGTGGGGGACCACACAGAAATAAACACATGTTCTCTCTTCCTCCATCTGTAAATAACATTTTCACGCACATAATGCTGAGAACCTCGGTAAGCCAACTGTTACAACTGGGATGCTGCTTTTAAGTACTACCATCAACATCTGTGCTAAAAATTAAAGGGTTTTTTTTTTTCAGTGCTGATGTTTTGTTTAAATTATTATCCATTGTGTAAAAAGGAATCTGAGTTATTGACACCCTTATGCAAAAATGCCTTTTGCTTCCATGGAATGCTTAATTAGACAAAAGAAAATGTCTTTCTTTAAAGAGTAACTTCGCACTGAGCTGCCTCACTGCAGGGCTCGCTGCGTAACCTACTGCCTGTCTGCCTTGTAAAACTTTGTAAAACTACTTAATTTGTGATTTCTTTTTCAAGCCACTCATTCTTTCTGGTGACCATACCTCATCTTTAAGAGTTCTCAGGCTAGCTGGAAGCATACATACCATATCGCCTTCAGCTTTGGATAGTCTGTTTAGAAACCTGTGTAACTGCTGCTTGTAGTCTCCGTTCTCTGCTGGCATTAGAAAGAATTCACAATAAACCAGATGCCCCGGGAGATCTCATAAATGTATATGAATCTGTTTAATGCCTGGATTAAGTAACTGAACATCTAGATACAGTATCTAGGCAAACTTGCCTTCTAATTTGTACTAATCGTGACACATATATGAAATTATTTTAATATTAAGCAAGAAAGTTAACAAAGGTCTTGAGTTTTCTGCATAAATGCTAAGTGATGTGTCCGATCCTACTCTGGAATGATGGCTCTCAGGAGCATTGTGTTTTTCTTGATTGCAAGTGTATGGCTGCTTTTTAGAGCACACAGTGGAGTTTTTTTGTTTCTTGCTAATGCAAGATCACTGGGGTTAAGTGCACAACTCTTGCGTTGTAATATTTAATGAATTATCTCGACTACAGCTTCCAAAGATGTGACATCATTTTGGATCTGCACTATTTTATGAACTGCTCTAAACAGATGACATCACTGCAACACGTAACTGTTCTGTAGAAAACAACTACTAAAAACTTACGTTCTCTTACCACAGGTATTTTGCATGGAGCTGGACTTTCTCAGCTTCCCAAGCAGCGCTCTCATCCAGATGATCAACGTGTTGAGCAGGCTCCAAATAGCCACGTCAAATATGTCTGGTAAAATTATTTAGACACTTGCTCATTTTTACATCCACATTGTTTATTAATAGGTTCTGGCCCATGGTCAAGTTAACAGGCTGCTTCCCTAGGAAAGGCTGAGTTATGGCAGTTTGTTTAGGAACATTAAACACAAAGGTAGTGCATAGAAACCCAATCTGCAAATGATGGGCTGCTGACCTGCTTCCAGCTTTAGAACTACAGAGCTGATCTTTATTTAATGGCATTCAGTGAGTTCTTACTTATTTATCATTGTGCTGAGCCCAAGAAAAATACTGCACCTCTCCAGAAACAGCTGTTAGTGAAGATAGCTTTATTTTCTGTGCTGAATTTGTAAGCCACTTCTCAAGGTAATTTTTCTATTAAGATGGGAAATAGGCTGACCTAGCACAGTTAGTAGGCCAATTTTGCAGCAAAAGATTAAAGAGTTTTGATAAGTAACAGTTTCACATTCATTCTCTAAATCTTAAGTCTTACATCTTTCAGTAATGGAGATTTGAAAAATATTCCCTGGCTTAAAGTTTGAGGTGATAGTTACAGGCTTAAGTGTTCAAAAGAAGTCCTGGAGGAGCCAATGCATAACACTGAGTACTTTTTTGTTCTTCTTCTCTCCTCTGCCTCCACCCTCCCTTTGATAATGCAGGAAAATGCTGCAATCTCTGGGAAAGCCAGAGGTCCATATGGCCTTAGACGTCATGATTGTGAGTGGATCAGGCCAGCAGCATGAAGGCTGCTTGCTGCTCACCTCAGAGGTACTCTTTGTGGTCAGCATCAGTGAAGACACGCAGCAGCAGGCATTCCCCGTGACTGAAATAGATTGTCTGGAAGATGAGCAGCAAAAAGATGTGCTGAAGGTGCAGCTGAAACAACAGCGAGTGCCTTCTGAATTGGAGGTAAAGACCTGAGTATGGTGGGTTTTTTGAAGATAAAGTTACACCAATGATGAGGCTTTTAGCAACGGGCATACTCACCTTGGGTCAGGAGGCCAGAGGTCTCAGTGCCAAACCTGTAGCACTGCTGCTCGCATGCACCCCAAGGTTGACTTCAGTCAACTTTGGATGAAAGTGACTTGGCTTCTTTCTTCTGTCCTCTTATTGATCATGACATTTCATATCTGTGACAGCAATAAAGTAGAGGAAGTCTGGGTTCTTGGTAAGCACCACCTCTTTTCTTAAGAGGTTCTCACAACTATATGTGCATGGGCTGTTTATTGTTTGGCAAGTTACAGGCTGCCTGTGCCTACAGAGTCACAGTGAGAACAGTTCCTTTTATTCTTCTGTGACATCTAACAGCTCCTTTCAGCATGTTTCTTATCTTGCTTCTTCCAGTGCAGTGGTCTTGCTTGGCTGCTAGCTGTATTTACTTGCTTAGATCTTCCTTCTTCTGCAAATGCTAACTTTAAAACGGATCAGTTCTTTTGCTGAGTTTGGATGCACCAAGTTTGCCAGTAAGAGCAGAAATCCTTCATCGTCATATTGAAAGATCTCTAAGCCATTTGAATACTGAGGTTTTGGATGAATTATCTTCTTTTAATGGTAGAAGAATGTTATATTTTTACACTTTCGGGAAACAATGTTTATTGTGTTAAATTCTCAAGTGGAATCATATGAGAGATCATTTCAAAAATAAACACACATATCCCAGTTACTGTTTTTCTAAATCTATGTCAGGTAGTTCATAGACTGCTTAATTTCTCTGTTGCAAATACAAGAAAAGAACACCCGTGAAGTATGGGGTGTGCCAAAAAGTAGGGGACGTTTCAGCACCTTCAGTAAAATCCTAACTTCGCTGAAGTCACTGAAGAGCTTTGCCATCAATTCCAACACAACAAGGATTCATCTGTATCATGACAGTGCTTAGATTTTCTCATGAAAGCCTTTTTTAGTGGTGAATTCTCTATTTACATGTATTGTCTTTCCACTAACCTCAGTCTCACAGAGTGCTGTTGAAGCTGCCTTCTCTCACCACAAAGCTACATGAGGCATTACTTAAATTTTAATGTAGGTGGGCGAAGCTCAGCTTTTTTTATCCCTGAGTGCTGAGTGGTTGCCGGAGGGACAAGTCAGACTGAATCCAGACTATCCTGCTCAGTCCAGAGCTACTGTCCTGGAGGGAAGAGGAATATAGTTTGTTCTCCCTAAGGCATTTGAGGCACTCAACCCATCATAACCCTAACTTTAGCACCAGCCTAGATCTTCTTTTATTAGTGTGATGACTCTTGTCTTTGCATCTGTTTGTGCAAGGGGTGAGGAGTAAGCTACTGCTCTGAGTTTAGGGCTGCTTGCCCAAAAGGGAGAGGGGAAGGTGAGGGACAGGGAGCCTAATTCTAGTCCCACCGCTGCTGCAGCTGGGAATGTACAGGACTTCTGGGCAAGTGGTGGCAGTACATGCACAGTGCAACCGTACATGGCATGTGCAGAGCCCAGCATTCCCATATACACATGCTAGTACACACACTGGATGGGACCTGCTTTGGAGGCCCAGGACCAAATACATGTTTTTTTCTGAAGTTCTGGGTAGAAATATGGGAGTCCTACTCCAGCAGTGTAGCAGTGCCGGGAGCTGTAAGCTTTGAGCCACCCAGCCTCAGCACACAATCTCTTTTGCTGACACAGGCTCTTGGGAGTGCAGTGAAAATGTATGATATGTCACAAGCAGTGAAGAGTGCCAGTGTTCCAGTTGTGCAAAGTTAGTGGTGGCAAGACAGCAAAAGCTGAGTGAGGCTCTGCAAAACAGACCTGGAGAAATATTCCTTCGGAATGCAGATGCTGATGCTGAAATTTGTGTGAAAATTTAAAGAAAGAGATAAGCAAGGAGGAGCAGTTGAAAGTAAGGCAAACAATAAGGAAGTTTTAGGTTTTTTATGCTAAGGCAGCTACACAGTAAGAGATTCCAAAAGCTTCATAAAGTTTTACTGATTACTTAAACTAATGTTCTTTTATATAAAGTTTATTATAGTGGTTTTTTTTTTCTCAGTGGATTGGGAAATGTCATATTTAGTAGCTTCCTCTCTGTGGTGCTTGCGGTGTTGTGTACAGTACTGGTGCTGGCAGGAGCTTCTAAAAGCCCTTAGAACATGATTAGGAAAAGGAACCTTAGGAGCAGCAAGCTGTGACTTGCAGTGAGCAGCCTCAGAGCTGGAGAGCTACACCTAAACAGACATGGTCCCAAACTATGAATGGTGGCCATCCTGTTGCGTTGAAGCTGTCCTCAGCTGAAGTGCAGGCACATCTGTACACAGTTATATTAGTGAAGATGGCCAGAATTTTAAGCTGGAAAATTCCCAGTCAGGTCAACCAAAATATTATGGAAAGTTTAGCAAAATGGAGGTAATGTTACCAAATGTAAATTGTGTCTATTTTTCTGACTAATTTAGTCAAAGATTGAACCGTGTAGTTTCAATATTATAAAAATCCACCTTTTTGTCTTACTGCTCACAAAACTAATTGCCAAGTTTTGTTTCAGCTGTACCCAAACCAGTTTCTTCCCTTCCTTCTCCTCAGTTTCTTGGAACTATTAGGAAACAAAACATGAGTTATTCTACAGCTGTAATCACCAGAGATGTTATAGAGCATATTTTAACTTGTTCAGCAACAGGTTTGCCTGATGGCTTGTTCGCTTCCACAATATATAACTTAATCCATCTGGCTAAGAATAGTCTGGATGGGATCTTGAAAACTCTGGCACTGACAACATTGTTATTGAAAGGGAAACATTAATTGTACTTGGATTATCTTCCAGAGTAATTGAGACACCGCTTGCTTCCAGACAGATATCAAACTCAAAAGGCCTGTTCTTCCAGCTGCTCTTGGTAGAGCTCACAATGTCAAGACGACAATAAGGCCCCTGAAATTTCAGATACTCCAGAATTTCTTTGTGATAATTTGCAAGAGGGTTTCCATGACAGTGCTACATGGTATCATGGCTGGAGCTGAAAACCAGTCTCAGGAGTTTTTAAAGCAGTGAAAAAAAAACCTAAAGAACCAGAATCAGTGTGCACAGAGCAGCCCACCAGTGGCACACACATCTGAATGCACCATGAAGGTGCTGTAGCTACTGTAGAGTTAGAATTGCTGAAGGTTTATTCTTTATAAGCTGTAACGGGAGGAATTTTGGAAAAATACTGGAGTTCTTAACCTGAAAGTATGGCCTTATAGCATGACAGCACGTGGTATCTTTAAGATTCCTCTTGCAGGTGCATTAAGCAGCTCTTGATTCACTTATGAGTCATTGAATGTTCTGGCTATTAATAGTGTTCAAAATAGTGGGCTAAGGCACTTAGTGACAACGTTTAGTCCCAGTTAGGAAAAAATGTAGAATAACAACAATTCCAAGTTTGTGGTGTTGTCTTGACAATATAAGGTAAACTGAAACTGTCTGGAGAAGCAGACGGTTGCAGTCATCTGGGAGCAAGTAAGGTCCCAGTTACTTTGGAAAACCATCCAAGGGCAGTTAGTATTTCCTTCTGAATAATTATGCTGCATTTGTGGAATATAGCCTGGGGGTGAATGAAGAATGGGTTCACAAGTGCAGGTGTGTGGGATACCAGCACCCTTTCCATCTCCTTTAATAACTAACTTGGGTCTTTAGGTCAGACTATAACCCAGCTTCCCAGGGCTTACCTGTCCTGAAGTAGAAATCAGAAAAAATGGTGGAGCCGCATACATGCAAGATTTACCCCATAACTTAAAATCTATTTACGTAGGTGGGACTTCAGCATGTTTCTCTCTTTTCAACTGGTAAAACAACTGCTGAGATGATACTTTTTCTGTGTCACCAGACTGAAGATGAAGGGGGCCTACAAGGATGCTGGGGGGACTCTTCATCAGTGATTGTAGCGATAGAACAAGGGGTAATGGGTTAAAACTTAGGCAAGGGAAGTTCAGGTTGGATATAAGGAAGAAGGTCTTTACTGTTAGGGTGGTTAGGCACTGGAACAGGTTGCCCAAAGAGGTTCTGAATGCTCCATCCCTGGCAGTGTTCAAGGCCAGGCTGGACAGTCTTGCACAACATGGTCTAGAGTGAGGCATCCCTGCCCATGGCAGGGGGTTAGAACTAGATGATCTTATGGTCCTTTCCAACCCTAACTGTTCTGTAATTCTATACGGCTCAGACACCATTCTCCACCGTTTTTCCCTCCCTTTAAGGTCATTCATGGAAACCACACTCTCCTCTGCCCATTTCATCATTTCCACTCTTTCTAGGCATGGACTCCAACTTGAGTTTCTGAGCTTGTTCATGAGCCTGCTTCCTTTAGCATTTTTGTGGTGATGATTGGAAACAGAAGTGTTTCTACTTGCTGAGCAGCAAATATATCTCCAAAGGCACAGTAAAAAAAAACCAGAGGGGCCGGTTTTGATGTGGATGTGACATCTGTCACTGTCTATCAGTCATATTAATTCATTCTTCAAATAAGCAAGGGTTTGTTTAAAATGAGCCTTGCAGTCCAGAGATGTGACAAGATACTGATCATGGATGTTAAATTGAATCCAACGGCACTGTTTGAAAATGCCACCGCATCTAGTGAGGCATGTGTAAAACTCCCTGAAAAACAGTCAGAAGGTGATAGCGCAGTCTTTGAATCTTTACCATGACATCTGACAAAGACATTTTAAACCCTCCAAAAATGAAACTGGTCAGCAGTTGTCTAAGTGTCAGTGTGGAAGCATCAAGCCCTAGGATAGCTTCTGCCTTTTTGCTCACGGTCGTATTTTGGAAGTAACTTCTACTCTGGATGACTTTGCTAGTGAAACCTCTGTGGCATACATGGTGGTATTTCTGAAATACATTTGTTTGAAATTATGCAACTAGCTTGATGCCTGCCTGCATGCCTTCCATTCTGAAGCTGGTCATAGTCATCTCCAGTTTCTTCTTCAAAAAGGGCACAGCAGGTTGATCTTCCAAAGCCAGGTTTGCCTATGGCTTTTCATCTAATACTTTATTTGGAGTATATATGGTAGAAGCCACCTTTCTGTTGACAGCATTTGTTTTCTTGTATTTTTTTCTGCTAGAGGTAGCTTATTTGCATCCCTCTTGCTAGAACCTTGAACCTCTATTTCAGCCTTCAAGCAGGGAAGAAACCCTACCAGTTCATGGTGGTGGAAAAGGCAGTTTGCACAGACACCTTGATTTCTTCTCCAGAAATGACACCCCCAAGCCATCTTTAGTAAAACCCTTTTGTTTAAACCAAAAAAAAAAAAAAGGTTTTTTGGGTGCTCTGACCCAGGACGGCTTTTTTGGTTACCAGAAACAGATGGATATATCCCATCATAGAATGTTCATCTGGAAAGTAGCTTCTAGGCTTTATTTTAAATCAAGTTAAAGATTTACTTAAACTTAAGTGCCCAGATATATCTATGGGCTGTCTTCAATCGGACTTTGTGAGAAAATGTTTTTGCTAATTAGAATTGCTATCATCTGATAAGCACTACTGAGAGCTACCGACATCTTTCTAAAAGGGGTTCAGATGCTTTTCCTGTCTGAAGTTAGAGTTGATCTGTTGCAAAGATCTACTTTTGACCAAGGTGTCCATCCCTGAAATTGTTCAAAAGATGATTGATAGTGCTTAAATTTTCTACGGCACAGTTAGAGCTTCTCAAAAGTGTCCAAAATAGTAAAGGAGAGGATGACTAATCCACCAAGCACTAAACTATGGGGAGAACACTTCATTAAAACATCCATTATAAGAAAGACCATTAGACCATTATAAGAAAGATCCCAGGGACGAAGATTTTTAACTACAGAAAGTAATGTGGAAGTTAACTGCCCTTACTACCAAGTTCAGCTACTGTCAATTAGTAACTATATTATCTATATATTACTGTTTAATATTACATTTGCATTTCAGGCAGATGGAGCTAGAGAGAGACTATCAGAACAACAATACAACCGCCTTGTGGAGTACATCACAAAGACATCGTATCACCTCGCTCCCAGCACCTCAACACTGCCAGCGTTGCAGACCGTGGCTATTGAACACCTTCCAACTACAATGAAAACATACCAATATGTAGTTGATCCAAATTTTGCCCAAGTATTCATTAGCAAATTCACCATGGTGAAAAATAAAGCCTTGAGAAAAGGATTTAATTAATAACAATTGTGGTGAGTATAGTCATGTCTTCCTGTTTTGAAAATAGTGCTTTCTCTGCAGTAACCTACATCAAGTAGAGTTGCATACAATTTTTGAGGAGGTAGGAGATGATAACAAAGCCCAATAGCTTTTTCTAATCTTGACAACATTCCTGCTCCTTAGCCAAAATACTAGTGCTGGAAGGCAAGTGTTATAGCAGATGATTAAAGGGAAAAGAAACAAACAGCCTTGGACTGTAGCTCTATCAAAATCCTTTTTCCTTTCAATAGCCAAAAAACAGAGAACAAGGAAAAATAGTGTGCATACAGACAGTTTTGCCACACATACACAATGTGTATCAGTACCCTTTATATCATATTTTAGGGTCTGCCAGTTTCTGTTATAAACAAGCTTTATAACTGGGCTGTAAAAACTTGCTCAAGGCCGAGCCTTTTTCCCCCACACACGCACCCCTACCAACATGTATGTCCCGAGGTAAAACATTTTCCCCCACTAAATCTGAAAACCCCAGTGTGGCTGGTATAAGTAAGTTACTAGTGACAGCTGGGTTGTAGCACCACTTTAACCTTACAATGGCTTCTTTTATTTGACTGAAGTTTTGCAGGACATTAGTCCTTAATGTAAACTAGTGCCTTTGTGTGGTTTGGAGAGCAAAACATGAACTACAACACGAATTTCTTTTTAAAACTCTCTGGATACAGAAGCTTTATTTTATCCACTGTCAAATGTTCAGAAGGACTTTCAACGTATATATGACATCGTGCATTGTCTGGTCATTAGCTCTAAGCCAGTAACATGCAGTTCAAAAATTTAAGAAACAGAGTTTAGTCTCCTTAAAAATCTACCAAAAACCCACAAGTACAATGTAACATAGATGTGCAGGTGGTAAATATAGCCTTGCTGGGTCTTGCTTACTTCTGACCAGCTACTACTACAAATGAGCCCGGATTCATTTTGTTATCATCTTCGAACAGATAAAACTAGAGATATTTAGAAACATGACCTTTCAAATGTGTGCTAAGCAAAGTGAGATTTCTTTTTCAAGTTGAGTGAGTAAAAACTATGGACCCACAGGCATCAGTTACATTAACAGTTCATGATGCCATCACAATACACTTACAAATATATGTTAAACACATCAAGATGAAAGAGCTTTCTAAGTAAGTGTCTTATTTTTCAGATTGTTTTACAGTTTGTGAGAAAAAAAAAAGACTCTTTCTGGGCAGAGTTTGATTACTTTATAAACCAAATATGATTATGGCAGTTTTAAAACCCAAAAGCTTACTTAGTGTTCAACTATGTGTCTTACTTTTCCCCTCTTTTCTATGTACTTATGGACATGAATTTTGTATGGGGATTCCTGAACATGGCCAGAATTGGAGACAAGAACTGGAATAAAAGCTGATCATCATTTGAAGCAGATGCATATGCTTTATAGTTAATAACTTCTATGCATACTTGATATGACCAAATGCACAGTGAATTAGTAACTGCAATGTTTTTCTCATGAGTTCTGTTTTGTTAAAGGGTATTTGTAAAAGCCATGTCTCTTGTGTACCGAAAATACAGAAGCCTGGGATCTGCATTGCCCTTTTCTGACTGTGAAATAAGCCCATCCATTATCAACATTTCATACAGTGATTTAATAACTTATTCATTGTTGAAATAATGCTGTTTAAAAAAATGTATGTATATACGCACACATGCTTAATTCCTGAATATTTTATGGAAATAGTTTAATACTTCTAATTTTGCATATTGGTGGACAAATTGTAATATAATGAGATTGTTTAGAGATAATAAAGCTATTCCTATAATACTGGGTTTGTGAGCTATTTGGTAATTTGGTTACAGGGAATGAACAGGTCATTGTGTAGAACAGGACAGGCACGCAAGCTTCATGTAAGACCCCATCAGATTCATGTCCTAAAAAATGCAATAGATCACGACAATACATGGTAAGTAAAAACTGATGATTAGCTTGCTGAAAAAAAGAGTGCTGAAAAGTTTTCTGCTTTTGTGACTGAATCAAAACAGCAGTGTAGTTACTATGTGAATTAGTCTAATCTGTTCATTATTTATGTAGTACACAGACCAGCCAAGAAAATGCACACACACCTGTTAAAAAAAAGAGGGAAAGCAGCAGTTTAATTTCTAAAAGTTGGTAAACTGCAGACTGAAGCCATCGTTTAAGATACATTTGTGTTATTCTGAATTATATTCTCCTGGAATGAACACTTGCTTAAATTACACTCCATGAATTACACTCAGTGAATCAGGCTGGCATCTTTACTGTGTTAGGCAGGTTTCTTCTCCCCCTTCCGACCACATGGATGGAAACGTGTGGAGATGGCATATAAATAAGACTCTCCTACATGTGGGCTGTGTGAACTACGAAAACAAAGTTGTCCAAAGAGCAGCTGTCTCTACTTGGCAGCTCAAGCACTCCAGTGTGTACTCTTAAAACATGCCTGCTCTCATAATGCTCTTTAGACCTGGAAAGCTCACAACTTCAAATGTCTTTTTAGTTTTTACCTTTGCTGCTGAAAGGAAGCACTTGCTTTATACCCATCCATACACACAGAAAGCAACAGTTCTACCCTGCAGCCTCTCAAAGCACAGACATAACAGTTGAAGCTCACCTGTCCTTGTCATGGTTGAACAGATTTAGCTAGAAACAGCTCTGCTGTAGGGTCAAAAAGAAACCGTCAGTCACAAAGCTCTCATTTCTTTAAATCAGCACATGCTGGTAACTGAAGGAACACAGACTACAACAATAACAGCTGTTGGCTATAACAGTTTAGAAGAAACTTGGACTTTAAAAGTAAATTAATTCACAGCAATGGGAAAGAGTAGAGGGTAGAGCTGCAAGGGAAGGCAGGTCTGCTAGCCAGCACACCTGGCAGTAGCAAGTTCTTTGCCTCGGAAGCTGTCAGTATGACTGAAGACCCCCGTCTACTTAAACCTGCAGACAAGCCTGAGAAAACGCTAGTCAGTACTCAATGGCACGGAATGTTTATATTGTACATTGGGAAGATAAATGGGTATCATTTGCTATTGTTAAGCTCTGGTTTACATTTATAGGAGCAGGGGTATTTTGATTACAAGATGGTTTCCCCCTGCACCACTAATGTCAAATTCTTTCTTTGCTTAAAGGAAGCACTGCCTGTATGGAGAGTTTAAAAATTCCACGTTGCTCTGTAATAGTACTCTCCATCAAATACATTACCTACGCGCTTTCAATAGTACAAATGTTGCTCACTGATACCTATTAAGTGTTAAGTAGTTAATGATCCATTTAAAATAATAGAGTTACTCCAAACAGGATTTGAACTGAAGACCTTCAAATACAACACAGATGGCCTAATTTGTCATGCTGCTCCGTACAAAGCCTTCCCTCCCTTCACACCGTCAGCTCCAACTCCTCTCTCAGAACTCACACTCAGCAATCAAGAGCCACAGTCCCAGTACCATTCATCATCAACCTCAGCAACAGACAATGCACAAAGCATGTTTCCACGTGACAGGTATCGTGGAAGAACACAGATCATCAGGTCATGTACTACACAGAGCGTAGCAGAGATCAAAACTACACTTGAAATAATACATGTCTAGAAGCAGCATGCAAAGATATTCATTACTGTAATACCCTAAAATATTTATCTTTCCCCTTCCCTATACATCAAATACCTGCAGTTTAAAGTCATTTTTCCATTAGAGTAGCATACCATGTGTAAGAGTGTGCATTTGCACAGTTTTTAGGTCTTGATATAACAGTTGGCTTCTGCAACAATGGCAACACAGTGATGACAACAGAAACAGACAGGAAGGTTGGCCAGCGTACTTCCAGAATTCCTCTCCAAAGACTTTCATGTCAAGGCCAGTTCAACCCTGTGGAGCCAGAGGCCAGACCCTTCCAGAAATCCAGCCCCTCCCTATAACAACTATCCTCTTGCACATTCCCATCAGCACCTAGGACAACCTAGCTGTAACTGCTTAAGATGATACAGTTTGTTATCAAAAATGGAATTTGGCCAAACCAGAAGCAAACAGTTCCTGGGGAAAAGAAAACGAGACTTGGTCACCTTGAGCAATTTATGAAGACTTTCCATCACTCCTCCCAGCATCTGAGCAGTTAAGCGTTTCAACATTAATGAAGACAACTAATGCCACTGTGATGTATTTTATTTGAGTTACATTAAAGTTTGCCATGCACTGAAGTGCATTACACTTTACAATTCAGTGAACAAATAAGGTTCGGTCACCACATCTCCTTAGGCTGACGGGTATCTGCAAGATAAAAAAAATACTAAGTTAAGTTAGACAAACTTCATGCTCTAAGTAAACATTATTAGCATGTATGAATGCAAAGCAAGAGAGAAATGTTTATGTGGTGGTTTCGTCTAAAGGAATTCCCCCTGTTATTTCCTTATGGGTTAAGATTCACACACCCTTCATGTGGCAAACAGAAGTGAAACATGGAACAAATCAAGAGCTGGAACAATACTGCACAGCATGTCAGATCCACTATACATGCTGCACCGATAACTGAATCAATCTTGCTAAGGGCCTGAAAGAGAAAGGAATGTAGCTTTCAGATAGAAGCCAGAAAGGAAACAAGTGGTGTAGGCAACCTACCAAGAAAGGAAGAAAACCAAATTCAAATTGCTTCTCCACATTACTGAACACAACCCAAGACCAGCTGTGCGCCATGACAAGTCATGCAAGTGGGGGTTAGCACCAAACTCTTAGCTTGCCCCTTTCTTCTGTTACTGAGCACACTTTAGAGGTAGGATACTCCTCAAATTTACACTTGTACTCACTATCAATATCCCCACACAAAGTCCATGCCAATTCACCCATAGGTACCAAGTTGCCTGCATGCCCAGCAGGAACAAACTCCATGCAGCATGCCAAGCTAATACCTTAGCTAAGGAACTCCCCTCCCTTTCCTCAGTTTTGGGGCTAATTCCAGAGTCAGTATTCAATGAGGTTAAACCACTGTATTTACTGCCACATACAGAATATGTTCCAGTAAAATGGGAGATGTAGCGCATGCATGACCACTATACCCTTGGGTAAGTACAGCAAAAAAGCATCAAATTCAACCTCCATCCAATCTCCATAGCCAAGATTTAAACTACTGAGGCAAATGAAAATGTCCTCCATTTGTTCTGTGTACTTGTCATTTTCAGTGTCTTTCCAGAACATCTGAAACACTGGCATTGCTTTTCCCTACTCCTACTTAAGCATTCATGTGCATACATTAAAAAAGAACCCAAAAACTCTTTCCACTGTAAAGAAGTGAAAAGTATCAGTTATGATACAAACAGGCTAAGGAATAAGAACCATGAGCAATACAAACAAAATCCCATCTAAAGCCTTGACTTTCACATTTTCTTTTGAGCTGGTGTAATTACAGAATGGAAGAAATGTTTAGGAAACATTTAATTTTAACAGGTGCTCACAACGTGCAATTTTTTTTAAGCTGCAAACATCAGCTAATAGAGAGCAAAGCTCTATTTGCACTGAAAAAAAGTCCTGTTCATGATTCCAATTAAATATTCAACATGCATCCTTGTTGACAGTGTTTGTTTCAAATGATTTTACCACCAGATGGCCTTTCAGAACACTCTGATGAAGGCCACCTGACTAAAGAATGCAATTCCAGTGTCTAAGAAAGTTTAGAAGTGCCAATATATTAAGCAATGGGACCAAACCAGAGGCAGAATTAACAAAAATAAAACCAGTTAAATGTAGCATTTCGTTATTTATCTTTGTTGCAGTCACAGCTAAAGGACAGAAGTTTCCCTCTCACAAAAAAAAACAAAACAAAATCCCAAACCAAAGGGACTGTCACAGAGGTTTTTTCTTTTTTTAACTTTTAAACTTTTCAGAAGACCTCTGCTTTTTTTAATGTAATGGTGTTACTCAGAAATCAGATAATTCTAGCTTGTCACACAACAGAATTTAATATTAATAGTGTTGAGTACAAACCCTTTATTCAATCTTGTTGCTTTATGCAAACAGACTGAGAAGATCCAGCTGGCCGGCATAATTAGAGCCACAGATTATCACGTAATGATCATAATATGAAAACATTCCAAAAGAATGAAAAAGCTATCATCCTAGATTAGTTAGAAGTAATTTTAAGAGAAGCAGAGAACTCAATGTAAGAAATTCGGATCAAGAAAGGGGGAGGAATTCTTTATTGAGTTGTCACACCATGAGCTCGTGCAGTTTAGTGAGTATGGTCATTAATAACTAAGACAAGGTTGAAATCAGGACTTTTTTCCTGGTGTTATGAAGACTAAGCGAGGACAAAGTCTGATAGTCTTCAAACAAAAGGCAGCGTTAAGTGCTAGGAAAACAGTATCGTGAACACAGCTCTATTCAACCTTAATTCATAGAATCATAGAATAGTTAGGGTTGGAAAGGACCTTAAGATCATCTAGTTCCAACCCCCCAGTCATGGGCAGGGACACCTCACACTAAACCATCTCACCCAGGATGGCAAAAATCTGAATATTAGCACACAGAGCTGTGAGCCACTGCAATTTTTATATATGTGTGTGTGTGTATATATTTAAATATATTTCCTCTCAGGACTAGTTATCTTTCCCCATCACCAACTACAAAAGACAAAAGGATGTGTGGAACCTGCCTTTCTCCCTTACATTCAGATGCATGCTATGAGAGACAGCCTCTCCATCTCATCTCACTGTGCTACCCCAATTACCCAAGTAGTACATATAGATAGCCTAAAGCTAAGCAGTTCAAGGTGTCACAGCAGCAGCATAACAGTGGTAGCAGGCAAGTCTCTTCTCCATGGCTGCGTGAGGAGAGAAAGGCCTGGCATCACTCTTTGCAAGTCTCCTGTATCACAGAAGTTAAACAAATTATCCACAAGGTATCAGGAGCTTTGTATTCTGCCCTTACTCCCTCTCCCCAGCTCCCATATTTCTTCGTATTTTTATTACCCAGAGGTATCTCAAATGCAATTTATATCCTATTTCTTTAGGAGCATCCTTCTATTTGATCAAAAGGAAAGAACCTCCAAATGAAAGCAAGATGTTTCACTGAACCTAATTTATTCCTGTTCTACTGCAGAGTAGCTTACTACCTGTAAATCAGGATGCCATCATTTGGGTGGTGCAGACTCAAACACACCGGCTTTTCTCATGGCTTCAAAGTCCTTCATGGGATCATAGTTTTTGTAGAACTCTGCATAAGCTCGTTTTCTGGGCTCAGCAACTCCAAACTGGAAAGTGACACACAGAAAATCAGACCTTGCCAAGGTTTACAACCAGGACTTTTCTTCTATTGGCACTATGATTTGTATCATTGGTCTTAAAAGCCTTTCTCTCAAATAAGTAAAATATTATTTTATTTCTGTTCAAATCCACAGTTCAGTCTACCTGACCACTGGTCAAGAAAACAATTATCTGAAGTAAAACCTTAAAAAGAAAGTCTGTTACAAGATAGCACGTTATACTTTTAAGATCCAGAAACACTCCACCTATATTGACACTTAAGTGTCCAATAACCTCCTTGTTAATATTTTTGTATTTAAAACACGCCATTACGGCAAGTTTTATGCCTGTGGGCAGCTGCAGAACTCTTAACTCCAGATAAAAAGGCGTCCTGAACAATTACATTTGAGTTACACTGTAGATCAGCTACAGAAGTTGGTGAAGTTTTACAATACCTCCAAGCCACTCATACAGCTCACCAACACAGAAACAGTC
Source organism: Pezoporus occidentalis (assembly GCF_034315485.1). Classification (NCBI taxonomy): domain Eukaryota; kingdom Metazoa; phylum Chordata; class Aves; order Psittaciformes; family Psittacidae; genus Pezoporus; species Pezoporus occidentalis. The sequence continues at coordinate 20,748,101 of NW_026914940.1, read as the reverse complement.
CTGACTCCTTGGATACTCATTCACACGAAGCACACAGATATGCTTCAAAAGCCCCCAGACGTGAAGGAAAGTCCAAGGCGGGTTTGTCCGAAAGTATCTTAACATGTAATAAAGTAAATCACAACTGAGATCCATGTTACTCGATTCTAAATATGGTCTGCTGCCTTACTACTGTATTAATGTAGGAGTGCCAAAGAAAGTACAAAACCTTCTATGTTTTATTAACTATTAATAAAAAAAATATCGTAAGTCTGACAAAAACCAAGCTTGCCTACCTCTTAACAGAGGTCTTACGTACATGCTGAACTTAAACTGTGCAAACTCATTTCTGAGATGTTTGCTGATCTCTGAGAAGTGTACATAGATTGGGATATTTTTGTGATGAACAACCTGAAATCAGCTTAATTTCTAGTCACTTTTATCAACAGCTTCCTGAGTACTCAAATGCTGCAAATCACATTTGCATGAGTTCAACAAGCAAACCATGATCTACTTCTTCCACAGTAACTCTGTGTTGCTTGCTGTGTGTATGAGATCCAAGAATCATTTGTTAAAGGCACACAAGAACAAATACCACTCATATCTTTACCAAAGTCTCTTAAGGACCATGAAAAGCAATCTATAAGTGGGTGGGGTGTTTTTGGAAATGTAATGTTCCATTTCCACGATTCTTCAAAAGAAAGGATAAAATGACCACATCAGCCTTCCCCACACTGACATCAAGGATGGGTTTTCCAAACTGCTTTTGAGCAAGTTTTCTGAAGTCAGCCTAGAAATAAGAATCTGACAACACTCTTAGATACTGTCTTAGATACTGTGACAGAGACACAGACTATCTAGAGTTAATGTACATGATTAAGAGTAGTCTAGGACAAGGAGACTCAAGGTTAAGTTGTCATGAATTGCGTGATCTTGATCACACAGCTTAAAGCATCAGGTTAGTCATATGATTTCTTCAAATGAAGATTAGAAGATTTATTTATGTTCTGGAAACATGCTTACAAAAATATATTACTAAAGCTTTCTGATGAACAGCTCAACCAAATCTCAACAAAGAAATATCATGAATTCTTAAAGCACTCTAATGAGCCCCGTTTATAACTGAATGACTGCAGAGCTCACCTTGTATAAAGCCGCACATCCCAAAGATACAAAAAATGCCCCAAATAGGTGAAGCTTCATCCGCCTGGCCAGAAGGCGCCGCATCTGTGGCTTAGGTAACAGTGCAGACGACATGGTGATTGTATTTCCTAAAAGGAAAAAAGGAAAAAAGAAAAGGAATTATGGGACAATACGCTCTACTTAAATAATTTTCTGCAGCTCTACTCTAGAAAGATCGTGCTTTTTGTATGGTGCAACAATTACGCTCACAGTACAAGCAACAGCGCTCCTATCAGACTTTTAATGAGAGTGTTTAAGGGATGACATTCAAGGGCAATGCATTTATGACGTGAATCTATATAAGTTTTTTTACAGCCAGATCAAGACTGGCTTTCACTGTTCATACTGAATTCTTCTCTTCCTGCAAGATCTGTCATTTCAGGCTTGCTGTCCTGGTGTTTACATCAGATGACATTCATAACGTTGATCACATTTTATTCATTTCTAAGGAAAAGCACATGCCTCTTGAACTCCCGAGCGCGTGTAGTGGTCTGGGGTTTCTTTTAAGTAACTGCAACCCTTATTGCATTAAAGGATATCCTGCTATCCGGTAGGATTTTACTAAAACCCCACATGGTCTAAAGCAAGGTTCAGCCAGCTGTGGCTGCCCGCAGGGTGCTGCCCCCTGCGCTGACAGGCCCCCGGAGCGGTAGCGAAGCCCGGGAGAAGACCAAGCTGTCCCCAAAGCCCTTGGTGCTGCCCACCCTCCTCTCCCACTTCACAGGAACCATCCCAGCGAGGCCCCCCTCCCGCCGTTACCGCAGGAAGAGGCCGCAGGGCCTGTCCCCGCAACCTCAGGGACGCGCAGAGGTCACGGGCTGCGGGGCGGGCGGCAGACGTGGGGAGGGCTGCGGCGGCGGGCGCTGGGCTGTGGTGGGGCACTAGGGGCAGGGGACCCGCGGCACGAGGAGGGAGCAGCGAGCACGACCTCACCTCAGCGCTGGCGCACCAACGTCCTTCAGCACCGCCGCCCGGGCACCCTCTGCGGCCCCGCTGTCCCGCATGCGCGCGGGGCGGTGACGGCGTACGGCGAGCGGCTGGGCCCAAACCCGGCAGTGCGCGATCTGCCGCGCCTGGGAGGGAGCGGCGCGGCCCGCGCGGATGCGGTGTCAGCTGCGAGCCGTCGGCGGGGCCGTGGTTGCGCCCACCGAGGGCTGCGCTCGGGCTGTGCGCCGCTGTGGTGCAGAGCAGAGGGAGCGGCATGGAGCAGTCTTGGTGAAGCGTGCTGGGCCAAGGCGGGTGGCAGGCCTCACGCCCACCAAGAGCCCTCATGATGCCACTGCCCCAACCATTCCCCACACAAATCGGTGCCTTCTGCCCTTCCAGGAGACATCAGTCGCTTTTCCAGATCTCCAGCGTGGCTATCAAATCCAAACGGCGGGAATACCAGAGTGCATGAAATAATAATCTTTTCTAGAGTTTGCTAAGAAGGGTTGGCCAAGCCTAGAAACAAATTAAGCAATTGGTAATCCTTCCTAGCTATCCTTTAGCCAATTTTTGTACCTTTCTCGGAAATGAGGCACATGTGTGCTTTGCCCATGGATTCCACCTGATCACCGCCTGCATGTGGTATTGTCGTTTTTATTCCTGGGGAGTCTTGGGGGGATTTACACTAAATGCTGTGAATTCCTGCCTTCAAGAAACTGAAGCCCCTCCTGCGCAGCAAGATACTCATTAAAGCCTTGCACTCCCTTGCCAAAGCCAGCAGATCCTGACATCAAATGACAGGGGAGATGGCCCTTTAAACTGAAGTTTCTTTTCCGTTCATGGGATTGAAGAAGAGGAGAGTGTCAGTAGAAAAGTGCAGAGAGAAATCGTACAGCCATGGCTACAAGCTGGGAGAGTGTTCTTTGCTACAGCAGTCTGAATAGATGCAATTTGGACAGTGTTCCTCAAAATGAAGAGAAGTTTGTTACAGTAGTTGAGACCAAAATAAAGAATGTCTGCCCAAGAATCCTTCCCATGTGGATTAACACAAAAAGACAAATGTTAATGATGTCCTGCAGAAGGAATGGCAAGATAGATCTGTAACTTGATTGTGGGGGTCTAAGGAAAATATATGGGTCCACAAGCATACTGCTGTTCTTGAGGAGAGCTTGTGCAGTCATTCAGAGAGACCAGGAAAGGAATGGCAGGGAGAGTTGTCTAGGGCATCTTAAAATCTGCATTCAACTTGCCCTTGTTTTTCACAATGTCAGAAAAAGAGGATGTGAAATCAATTGGAATAAAAGCATAGCAGGTTTTGTGGTTACTATTGTTATAAATTATCGATGAGGAATTTTACCATAAATGCCAGTCTTGGTGAGAGAGAGTATTTTGGTGGATGGACCTAGGTCTGCAAATAAAAAAATCTTGATTGCTGTTTTCAGTAGCTTACTTCATGACTGGCCAGGTCATTGAATTCTTTTCTGTGTATGTGAAAACTGGTCACATACAAAGAAAAGATGTGCCTGAGACAGTGCTAGCTAGGCATCTTTGTGTTATAGTTAAGATGCTAAACGAAGTGCTAGTTGTTATTATTCTTTGATGTCATTGGTGTGGAATATACAGCCAACTCCTTATTGTTCCGTATAAAGGGCAGTTCAGGATGGTGCAAATAAGGGATAAAAAAAGGATGGAGAGTACATTGGAAGGAAGAGGCATGAAAGGAAGGAAAGGATAATCAGCTCCATTAAGTCAGTGCACAGAGTTGCTCCTATCACTCCAGTTTCTGAAGGAATTATAAATCTGAATGTGGTTTTGGACCTGAGCAGACCTCATGCATCCAAACGCATCAAAGCAAATAAACACCAAGGCATACAGTACAGCAACAGCAGTTATTTCCTTCCCAGTCCATCCAGTCCCTGGGGTTTCTGGCACCTGCTCCAGTTGTATTAGGACTGTTTGCTCAAAAGGTGCCACAGTTACCAGAGTAGAATGCGCAGTCCTCTTTTCATCTCGAAAATACTGTAGCACCAGCAACAGTTGATACTTCATGGTATCCTTGAAAGGGATCATCTTTTGAGGAGTGCAGGAAGTCATCAATGCTAAATCGTTTCTTGCTTGTGCTTCACTGAAATTTAAAACAAAATTTACCTCTGACTTTAGTGAGAGAAAATTCAGGCAGTGGATCCTTGTTTTTTTCCACAAAGAGTGCCAGCTGTGATACTTAGGACTGTACTTTCTGTGGTGTGGACAGGAGCCAACTAGGAACAGGACTGTGACAATCAAGTGATTTTGCATATGCCACAAAAAGTCTTTAGATAATCATAATCTGGATCAAATTAGAACCAATCTACTGGAAAAAGATCACATAGGACATCAGCAATCCCCTGAGCCAGATACATTCCTAAATAGTTTATTATAAAATCTACCTCTCTATCACAGAAGAAAAAGAAAAATCAAACAATGCTATGTGCCACATACGAAAGCACATACATTTGTGCTCCTTCTCCCAGTTCTGTGACAAAAATTAACTAATCAAACACTCTTTTGCCATGGCTTTGTCGACATCAATCGGTGCTGTGGAACAAAGAAAGATATTGTGGCACAATAACTTATTTAGCAGAATTGGAATGACAGCTGTACAAAAAAAAAAATGAGGGAGAATCAATGATTCCTAAGTGGAAAAAGTCAAAATTAGTAGGGGGAAGAAAAATATTTTCATACTTCCAAAAGCTCATTATAAACAAAGGAGGGGAAAAATAAATTAAGGAAAAAAGCAAGAGTTCAGATCAGAATAAATGAAGCAGACAGGGATTTCACAAGCCTTTGCTGATTTTATGCATGCTTCTGAAATAGAAAAATCTCAAAAAAAAAAAACTAATTTTTTAAGTTTGTTCAACTTATAAAGGGACAGATTTCTGTAATTTTATACACCTCAAATAGTGATATAATTATGTGAATGATCATGTGTTTGGTACCATCAGGAATTATATCGTTAAGGAGAGACAACTATTTCTCAAGTTCCCAACTTGCAGTCAAGACATGGCTAATGTGTGTATTCAGGCCCAAGAGCTAGAAACACACCAGGTTCCACAGCTGAGACATTTTCATGTGATACCCGCTTCCTTTTCTGGAGTATAGTTTGTATTGTTCTCACTCTGAAGTCCTCCACGTTCAGAGGCCTTATCTGAAACAAATTTACACAATTTTAGCAATGGGAAAACCTTGTTTAGATAAATTGGATTTTTAAACAAGCTGTGAATGGTCCATCCCTGGGAGTGTTCAAGGCCAATTGGAGCCTTGGGTGAGATGGTTTAGTGTGAAGTGTCCCTGCCCATGGCAGGAACTAAGTGATCTTAAGGTCCTTTCCAACCCTAACTGTTCTATGATTAGTCTGTCTTTTGTGGTTTAAAATGTTATGTAGCCTGTATGCATTGGAAATAAACTCATCAAAGGCAACCACTATACCAATCTGTATTTGCGCAGAGGTACCTTATCCAATAAAGTTTTTCATTACTTATCCTGTTTTTACCAGGAATCTTTGGAGTTAAACCACCTTTACAGACAAATACTCCAATATGCAGTGTAACCAGTCAACCCATAGACTTGTTACATGTAATTCAGTCCCTCCACTTCCAGCTCAGCAACTGACTGCCCATCAGATGTAGTCTACAAGCACTCCTATCCTGGGTCAGCTCCTGCAAGTGTCCAGGGTAAGAACAGCACAGGAGCAGAGCTCCTCCTTTTGAAAATGAAAGCAAGGACTGTAACACAAGGACAGAAGGCCAAGCTTCTCACACTCTTTTCAAAGCACAGTTTGGAGGATGTGCTGTGGCATGGTTTACTCTCACACAAGGTGAAACTTTCTAGCTCCAAACATCATCCATCCTATGGAAATGATTGTATGGCAGAAAATGTCTGCATGTCCTGTCCAGCAATCCTGGTCAGTCTGTACATGCATGCATCTGGTACCTTCACCAGTACTCTCCTCCTTGGTCATGGATGCATTACAGTAAGTCTAATCAGCAGATTTGTGGGTGCCCTTCAGTAGTCCAAAGCCATTGGAACAAGGAGTGTTCTTCATACCTTCACAGGGTTTAGACCAGGCCCTTCTGATAGCTTCTGTTTTTCCTTGATGTGACCAGTGATTATCTGACCTCCAGGATAGCAGAAAGTGGCCAACTACTGCTGTTTGTACAGCTGCAATTTTTTTCAAGAAATTAATTCTTATAGAAAATGACAGACCAACCTACCTGTGGGTATAAAACAGTGGCTGTGAAATGGGAAAGTCTCCTTCAGATAGAAGGTAGGACTCACTTTCCACAAGGCACTGTCTTTAGCCCCTTCCTTGGTTAGGTTCAACATGCTTGCTCTGGGCAGGTCCTGACTCAGTGTGCTCCCCTCAGAGGAAGAAGCTGCATGGAGAGGAGAGAAGAGGCCTTGCTCAGGTATGGACTGCAGCCTGAGAGAATGACTGTATAGGATTTAACCTAGAGACATCTGTGCCCCTTATTCAATTCACCTGGTACAGCTCATTCTGACAAAAAACCTGGCCAGGTTACGTATAAAATGCCACTTAGCAGTTGTTTCCTGTACCGAGTTTTTAGACCTTTTCTCATAGGTTTCTAAACCTCTCATTTTGGTCTGTTTTCATTCGTGTTGAGGTGATGACGTGGTGAGTGTTAGGAGATGTTGACAAGTTTTCTGGGTCTGAAATGACAGTCTAGAAGGGGGGAGGGGGTATCTCTTTCAGGTTTGTTGTGACTTGTATCATCATACTGAAGTCATGTCAACCAAATTGTGTCCATTTGTGAAAAGAGAGTACATGAACAGAGTTAAAAACAAAAATAAAATAACAAGTACCCCAGGGATGATGTATTTCTTAACATGGTGAATGAATTGTGAGCCTGGAAGCACATCCGTTATTTCCAATTACATCACCAGGTCTAATAAAAGATAACCGCTCTTCCTAAAAACTGCCATTGCTTTTGTTTATTTTGGTGTTGGAAGAACCTGTCGACTTAGGATTGCTGTGTTGTGTAAAGGCTCCATAGCTTTTGTTTCATATTTGTTGGTATTTGATGGCTGCAAATATCAATTTACAATTGTAAATTAGGCAACACTCGAAGTTCCAGTCAAGGGAGTCTCGACTCCAAAGTCTCCAGTGGAGATAAAATCCGTGTCAGACTGTGGTCCCTGGTTTGAAAGGTGAGGCACAGTCAGACATGTGGGGCTTCCAGAAAGTAGTCAAATCATCTGTTCGTGTTTTTTTTAGCAAACTTGTTATTGGCATAAACTTTTAAAAATATGTATACTTAAACCAGCCTGTTTTAACTTCAGTGTTTTGTTTGAAATAATCTAATTAGGAGATTGTGACTCTCAGGTTTCTACTGCATTGAAATTTTTGGGCTTCATGATTAACAAAACTGGCAATAGATAACAGCATAAGAAACCTTGGTTGAATATATTTTGATTAAATGAGTTCATTTTCCTAAGACAAATTTGGCCATGTTCAATACAGCATTACATGTAAATGTCTGGAAAAATTGCGTTTTTCCTAGCAGGAGGCATGAGATTACTATAATCCATAGCCTCCACCACAGTATTAATTAGCATGGCTCACTAACCAGGGATGTAATATTTGTAAATGAAACTCTAGAAGGGCATCAGTAAGGAACAGGATGTTGAAGCCAAATGGAAAACATGAACCAGTAAAAAGGCTGAACTAGCTAGAAGTGTAAGCTCAGCCTTTGAAGTTAGTTCAAGTACTGCATGCTTTAATTTTGGTGTAATCTTATGATGGGGGTACAAACAAGAACTCAGAAACAGATTTTGTAACATTTGGCCCAATTGTGGATGAATCAGTTTGTTGATGGTTACCAACAATTGCACAGCCAGAGAAGCTGTGGTCTTTGTTAAATTAGATTGAATAATTGGCTTCAGTGGGAGTTTCGGGTGCAGAGCAAATGAAGTGTCACAGCCCTTGACTCTCATAAGATTCCTCAGCAAAGTCTAAGCTTTTGCATTCAGAACAACCTGAATATGGATTCAGAAAAAAGTAAGTCCTTCAAGAGTTTGTCTACTCACTCCTCTGCCCCAATATGAGTCTCAAAATACATCCCTGGCAGATGGGTGTATCTTACCTGGTTTTAGAACCCCTCTGATGACAATAAGGATACCAAAAGCTCTCTGGGCAGTTTGTTTCCAATGCTTAACTATTGTCTTGGAATACAATCTGTGATTAGTACTACATTGCCTTGGCAAGCCTTGAGTTTTGATTTTGTTTTGCTTTGGGTTTTTTTTAACCTAGTTTTGTGTGGAGCTGCAGGACAAAGCCTTGCTTTCACAGTGTTTCTGAAGGCCTACTACTGCCAGGTGCTGAAGCACCTCTGGAGATCTGAATTAAGAGAAGAACTTTCAATACATTCATCAAATTTCAGGATCAGGCAGCCAGAAGTTAAGACGATCTTTGAACTGAAAGGTCGTAACTGGAAGGTGAACACAATCATACAGTTTCCATTTTTAGAACAAACATTCCATTCATTAGCTTGAAAATAATAGATCATTTATCATAGCATTTAGTGAATGGCCCAACACATGCTGTTAATTACTTTCTCATTTGGGAGAAAAAAAAAAGAGAAATTAATTTTTTCTTGTATATAATTTCTAGAGGGAAAAGAACTCCCAAAAAGTGCATTATTTTCTCTTTCCAGCAGCCATGCAAACCTCTGGAAAGAACCATAATCCTCAACAAGGCAAGTGTAATGGCTGCATTCTCTCAAATGCAAGTGAGCACGAATACAAACACAAAGACCTTTCTTTAAAAAAAAAAAAGACACATAAGAAAATAGTTGGAATAGGAAAAAGGTGATATACAACAAAATTAAGCAGTATGTGATTATGACAGTAAAATAGTTTACCAAACAAGGTAATTTTATGCATATATGTATATAATGTATATATAGTTATATCTGCACAGAAACACAAGTCCATGAAGTGCTGATTTTATAGGCGTGTAAATGCCTGCACATACACATATACACTCTAGAGATGTGACAGACTCGAATCCCGAAGTACCTTTTTCAGGAGTGAGTGGTATTCAAACCAGTTGTGGTCTGGGGTTTACAAAACCAGTACTGATCAGTTGGGTCTTGCAGCTGGGATGAAATTAACATAGTTGCCTACAGGTGAAAACTACTAAGAGTGCTGTAAGCTTGTTGATTACATTTACTGATCCATAGGCACCATGACTGATCGTAATGAATATTTCCAGTGATATATCTGTATTTACTGATTCTGACAGATGGGGGATATTGCATAAGCTATTGTGTGCCTATGCATTCCTTGAGTGTGATGCTGTGTTTTTTTCTTGTCTGCTTTGTCATTTGTTTCATTTAACTTTCTCATTAATGGCACAATTGGTCTGCTTTGTTCAAAAATCCTTTTCTGAGAAGTGAGTATTACTTTCTTTTTAAACTTCTTGCCAACACCAGATTTTCAAACGCATATGGTACAGAGGAATCATGTACAAGATTGGTTTAGAAGAAAAAAAAATTTATAATTTTAATCTAAAATTAAAAGCACAAATCCACTTAACTACATTTCAGCTTTTCCTTTGACATGAAATGAAATCTTAACGTGAGAAATGCACACTCTGAACAAATACATAATTAACATGTGGAATAAGCAATACTGTTGTCAACACTTTCACATATGTTACCATGAAACTAAAATATTTCAGTTAGTAGAGAAATAGAGGGAAATCCAAGTAAATGCAGCCTGTGCTCGACATATAAATTAGCTTGGCTCCATGAATCTTAAAACTAAGAGATCTGTGCGTTGACTACCCTTACCATACTAGGACAGCTTGGTGGGTCCTGCATCATTCCAGTCTGCTCCAGCACTCTGATTAATTATTACTTGGTGGAGTGGCCATTGTGTAAAGGCTTTCTCAAATCACTGGTAGAAATCAGAATGTGTGAGTTCATTAGCAGGTAGGCAGAAAATGTAGACTTTGGTATTTTGTGTTAATCCAATCTGCTGGACTGGCAGAACCTTATTTGAAGGCTATGTAATAAAAGGGAAAATGAAAAACTACATAGCAATACCATGTGGCTTCTGATTTGGGAACTACAATTTAGCCTATTAGACGTGGACCTGTTCCAAATGTGCACATTCAAACAATCATGCATGAAGGAGTTAGAAACACAGATGTGAATTATAACTCTCTGAAATCCTGGGTATGCTCCAGATCAGGTCATTAGAGGTAGGCTTGAACTGTGAGCACAGATTCAGATCTAAAATTTTTGTTCAAACCTGTCTTTCCCTAAAATTTTTACAGCAGCTACTGAATGTATTAAACCCAGCAATGTTCCATAAGCTTAAAAAATAAATACCAGTTAACCCCATCTTAGCTGTATTCAGACATGATTCACAGTGACTGACTAAAAGCATTTCTATAAAAGGCAGTAACAAAAATCTTCTGTTGAATGTAATTGCGCAGTTTAAACAGGTTAAATTCAAGCTGGATTTCTGCAGCTCCACTGGCCGCATACAGCCGCACAGTGATCAGCATGGCCCAGTATTAACATTAGAAACATAAATAATTTAAGGATTTTCTTTTCCAAGTTTGGGAGAGAACTTTGAAACACCTGGTCTCTTTTCAATCATTTTTACACACACATAAGCTAAAGTAAATAGTTCTGACTAGAGCAATAGCACTGGGTGGGATTGAGGCTGGCTATTTCACAAGCATGCAAGTGGTACAGGATAGAAAATGTCCCCATGTCTGTGATACCGCACAAGGCTAAAAGCACAGAAGGAGCAATGGACACCTGCCATTTTCTAGTACTCAGCAGGAAACCGAGCGCCCTGCATTTATGAAAATACCCAGTTCATTGGTGCTTTTATCTGCAGACTTTATTAATTCAGGTTTCTCTTTATTTTAAGTCAATCTTATTTGCAAAGCAAGTCACACTGATTCTTCTCATGTAAAAGATGTAGAAGGTGTGTCACAAACCAGTCTAGCCTTGGCCACCCAGTACTGTATAATAAGAGAACCAGTACATAGAAACTCGGTCTGCTGAACCTGGTCTATTCTGTGTCTGCAAAGTACCTCTCTGCATTCATTGGTCTCAGTGCCTGATGATTAAATACGAGATTTCCACACCTTGGAAGGGACAAATGAATTCACAACTTACTTAGAGTTTTAAGACCATTCCCTGTTAATAGTACTTCAAGAAATCGCACCTCAAAAGGAAACCTGAGGAGTACAGAGGCAATGGCAAAACCAGCATTTTACGGATACAAATGAGAAAGCATTTTGCCCTGTTTCCCTGTTTTAAATGACCACTACCACTGTCATAAATGTGTAAGTGTGCACCTTAATAACATAATCCAGTGCTATATGTTTTCAGGAATTCATCTTAGTCTGATACTTTGTGCCATGCAGTAGCAAGACAGAAGTCAAGGCAAAATGTATAAAGCCCCTTCCTAAGTTGCATAGGCACGGCTTGTTTTGATACCAACAGTATTTGCATGAGCAACATCAGGACTGCACCCTCAAAGATTATAAAATGTTTTAATAAACATGCCAAGTCTGATGAGAGAAAAGTGAAATACACACTACTAGCGTCTAAGCATAAATATTTAAAAATCCAAGTAATGGCTTAAAAAAAATCCAAAATAGTCCCAAGATGTTGCATTGCTTTGGAGTAAACAACAGAAGTAAGTCTGAATGAATGTGATTGGATTGTGTATTTTGAATGCCACTAAAGCATAAATTTACCTAGAATTGTTTCTAGGTTTGCAGGTTTCTGGAAAAAGAATTGTTTTTATTGTCTGTAGGAGCAAACTCCACAGAGAACTGTTGCTCTGCTATAGACTTGTGAAACTCCCAAAGTATACATAGTTAAAACAAACAAGGAATAACAGTTATCTAAAAGGAGAGGTATGAGAATCGTTGAATAAAACTTTCTACCCCTTTAGAACTGCTGAGTTCATATAGATGTAGATCAGCAACCTGAGAGGGAATATTTCTCAAGAACAAGGTAAAAAGGCAGTAGGAGTGCAAGCTTTCTGAAGGGAGTCTTCATTTAGAACAATAAGGTTTAGTTAATCTCTGTACCTGTTCAGTTCTCAGACTCTGTGCTGGAACTGGCAGTAGTCGTTACTTGCTCTCTCAGCATGAGACTAAAACCATGGTTCTGTTACAGATGTATCACCAAATAGCAGTTATGGGGTATTTACCATTGCATCAGATTAGATTCAGTAACCCAGAAATGAAAGGGTCCAAGTCTCTTAATATATTCCTTGTCCAGTTGCTCAATACTTCTTCAAAATTAACACATTAAATTGGCATAATGGTATGACCCGTGTCTCTAGCATTACTAATACATGTTATCCTCCTCAGTGGCATACTAGAGACATGGGCTATAAGTGACTGTGCATGTGTGTGTGTATGCACACGTATATACATGCATATATATTTTAGTTAACATGGAGACAGAACTGCAGACTGGATTGAAGGTTGTCATTGGTTTGCGGAACTTTGAGTGCATAGAGGCAGTTTGTGGAATTTTACTCTCTCATGGAAGTACAGAAAGTACTTTTATTTTCCTTTGGTTTTAAGTTTGATAGATGTGTATGGTATTAATCATAGTAACTGTCTGGGACAGTAGATTTTGCGTGGGGGCTGGTAAATTTTCATTAACAATTTGGCAAGGCTGGAACATGTTCACAAAGACTTGGTTTCATCATCTGTGACAATATCTCAATAATATTTTTCATTTTAGAAGTAAACCAAGTATGATTCAAGTCAAAGCTACCAGCATAAGATAAGCACTGTCTACGTATTATTTGTCTCAAAATGCCACAAAGGCAAGAATACAACAAAACTGAAACGGACTGCTGCGCTACAGCATTTGGTTGCGTGCACTGTTCTGACCACAGCAGTAGAAGGTGGCCTTTCACATGTTTTTTAGACTGATATACATCACTGCATTTATGGTATTTCATGATTCTTCTTTGCCTTTCACATTAATGAGTGGTAGGCCACACAGTACCACATGTGCTCTACTCGCTACAAGATGCTACATTCCGCCCTCTTCATACATACTGTGCATTAAAGTTTACTGCTTCTGTTAAATTTTGGGAAAACCTGAAAAATGGGGACAAGAATTTTATGTTTTACTCTCTTGTGGCTTCTACCCAAGACATCTTTCTCAGGTTATATCACACAAGCAAACAATCCAAACACCGAAGGAATGGAGATAAGCACGAAGCAAACTCTGCAGATCGTGGGGAAAGTAGGAACTGAACCAATTAATCTCCATTGCTCCTTCTGCAAGGATATATGAGCAGGGCAGCTATTTCCATAAAAGAGAATGTCTTTCTTCCCTGCCAGTCTGTTTGAAGTGACTCCTGATGGAAATCCCATACAACTCTTGGTCATTGTGTCAAGAGTCAAAAATAAAAAGACAATTGGTCAGCTGCCACTTCACACTGAGAAGGAAAGCACTCATGAATGGTCCTTAGCAGTATGGTCTAAGAGCTCCAAGTTAAAAAACTTTATTTTTGACAACTGAGACAGGGCTGCATGGCTCATTCTTATTGCCCAAGAGGTTGAGAGGGGTAACGGAAGACAATCACATCCATAACACAGGAGTAGTCCTCAGGGATTCAGCAAGCTGGAGCTCACTGAAGTGCCTTTTCTCTTACATGCGTTACACATATGTAGAGACGAATGGAGCCAACAACTTTGTGGCTAGGGACTGGTGTTTAAAGTGGTCTGGAAAATGTGGAGAGGTCTATCGTCATCCTGCCCCCTGCCTAGCAGTTAATTCTGCCCCTGTCCCCTCTTAACTTCCCAATTAATCCTTTGGCCCTAGTCCCAACATAAACTCTAACCCATTTCTTTCTTGAACTCTTAAAATTGTGAAAAGAAGCAAGAAAGTAGAGTGCTGCGCAAGCGCTAAGAGCTCCTGCAACCTTCTGGTAAGCAATACCTTGGGACTAATGACATTTTACAAAAGTTTTCAATCGCATTTGTCCCCTAATGTATTTTACGCCTTTCAGGTGGATCAAAACTAGAAATGAAGCAGATGTACTTTAGACCAGAAATCAGACAGGATTGGGAATAAACCACAACAGCATTTGATTTTATGATAGCTCAGACACCTCTTGAGTTATCTTTGATGAGCAGAAGTTGCGAGAATAGTAGTACTGAGATCATAGTGTGCCAAGACACAGCTTCAGGAATGTCAGTTCAGTGCAGTGTTTCACTTATTCATTAGATCACACACTGAAGAACTGGGTTTAATTATAAGATCTTTAGGCCCAAGACTGCTTAGTTGTTTGTACCATGCATACTTCAGTGGAATCTTACTCTAATTTGAACCTCAAAGTGTAGCGTTAAATAAATAAGTAACACAAGAGTCAGCATCACAATCATGCTGATATGGAACACACTGGAAGATGTTTATTTTCTACCCCTGACTAATGTCACATGGTTCTTAATAATATTCCAGGTCATCATCTTTGCTTCAGAAATGTAAGGACAAACCTTCCATGCACATTAATTTTGTGTCTCCTGACCAGCTTCATTGAATGTCACAGCATTCCCTTCCTTCAGAGAGATTTTAAAGATAAAGGAATGTCATTGCTGTGTTGAAGCCAATTGAAATCATCAGAACAGTCCTTCAACAAATGCATCAAAATGAGGAAAACAAGGTCGGGTTGTGTTGACCCTCACTGGCAGCCAGTCTCCCACCCAGCTGCTCACCCCCTTACTTCCCCCACTCCCCCCAGCAGGACAAGGAGAGAAAAGAGAAAAACCTTGAAAGAGAAAGCTTGTGGATCAAGATGAAGGTTGTTCACCAATTACTGTCACAGGCAAAACAGACCTGAATTGGGCGAATTAATATATTGTCAATTAGAATAAATCCTTACTGATTCAGGTAGTAGGAAACAAAAACAAGAAAAAGAAGAAACAAACATTTACACACTTAGAGAAGACACTTTTCCTGCCTTTCCCAGGTTCAAGTTCACTCCAAGCACCTCTTCTCCTCTCCTTGTTATCACAAGTTGCACTCATTTCCTTTGGCGAGGCACTGGAAGCCCCTTCTTTCTTCTCATTCTTTTCCTCTACTGCAGCATGGGTCCTCCCAGGACTGCAGGGAATATCTGCTCCACCGTAGAGCACCTCCTCCTCTTTCTCTGGTCTTGGTGTTCCCTATGTTGTTTTTCACTCTTTTAATTCCTTCCTCCTCTCTGTCTTTCTTTCCTTTCTTAAACACATTTCCCCAAGGTGCCACCATAAGGGGCTCAGCTGTGTCCTGTGGTGGGTCCATTGGAGCTGACTGGAATAAGCAGTGTCTGGCATGGAGCAGCCCCTGACTTTCCTCACAGAGGCTGCACCTACAGCCCCCCTGCTGCCTGCACCTTGCCATTTATAGCCAATACACAAGGTCTGGACACCTTTGTAGCAAAGTGGAGAGAAGCTGTTCCATCAAGAGCAGCAGTAGTCATCTATAGATACCTCACCCTACCAGGAGAGTGATCAGATCACTGCAGAGCACGGCTAAGGACATGGTGGGTCATGGTGGAGGAAGAGGAAACTACTCATGGGAACACAAGCTATTGGGAGGGACTAGGCAGGGCTGGCAAATCTCCAGTGGTATTGCAGAGCAAGCTGCAACTGAAGCTGTCGGGAGAGACCTCTCAAACAGCTCAAGACCACTACTTTATCACTGTGTTAGCCCATAGCACAGCCTGATGGCTGGCAGGAATGCAACTTCAGGTTTTGAATACAGGGAGGGCCAGGGACTGCTGGGTTGTCCTGCAGCAAGAGCTGCAGCTGCCTTGGAGGCCCTTGTTGAGCACTGGGCACAGCTGGAAGTTTCTCAGCTACAGAAGAGGACCAGAGCCCCTGCATAAGGACTCACCACAGTGATGTAGCCATGTGTGAAGCAGAACTGCAGTACAAAAGGCATAAATGTATGAAATACAGTAACACCTGCAGGGGTGCATAAGACCCAAGGTGACTGGATGACTTTAACTAGAGGAGGTGATAGGAGGACAATAAGAGAACATGAGGAAAACCAAGGAACGCTGCAGTTATCTCTAAAGCCGCATAAAGAAAATGCTGCCATGGGAAGAGTGTGTTCAGACACTGAGAAGTTCAAGAGGACTAGCAAGGGCAGGACACCAACTTCCCTAAAATAGCAGTGCTGAAGTACAGAATTAGAAGAGGAAAGAGAAGCAGAGGAGGAAGGGCAGCAATAGTCCAAGTTCTGTTAATTTTTTCAAGTCCATCTAATTTCAGCATAGGCTTAAGAAAAACCAAACCAAACCAAAACCTCCAGGGGATATTTCCATCTAGGAATTCAAGCTTTCAAGCAGAATCTCGTTTTCTGTCTTTATCAGACCTCTTTGCTGTCCCACTTCTTTCTCCCATTCTAATATTTAATTGGCTTTGGCAGAGATGATCTATTACTAGTTCTGTGTCAAGCCTTTGCCAGTAACTCCATGGGGTCTGAGCTTCCTCCAGTTATCTCACACTCCTATTTAAAGTACTTTAACTGGAAAGCTTACTTACCAGCATTTCAGAGAGTACCATTTTGCAACAAAGTCAATCTGGTCAGCATTAAGTCCGCTTACCATGACTGGAGTGAAGAATAATCTTGCCTTCATGTTGAGGCTGTACAGCTTCAGTTAAACGTGATTTGGAGTGGGATAACTCGCTACTAATAAGCATCAGCACTGACAGCAGGAAAACTAGCTTTTAAGAACCCAGTTTTCAAAGCTCACTTGTTGGCATCTGGTATTCACTTTCTGCTTCTTGGGAAGATTTGAGTGTTTCTCCAACATCACACTAATCTTTGGAGAAATTGTGGATTTTTCAGAGTTTCAAGGCTTGGGGAAGGACATAGATGAGGTATTTGCATATGAAAAGAAAATTAAAATAATGGGAAACTGAAGGGGTTTAATATTACATAGTGCTATTGTTAGCCCTACTGCTAAATTGGGCTATTTAATGAACAAACAGGTCATCAAATCCTTTGGGAAGACCTAAGAAGATATTCACAGCTGAAACAAGGATGAAGCAATGCCTCTTACATCCCCCAAAAGCACACTGACAAACTGGTGAGAAAAAAGTTGCATCTCTCTGGTTGTATGTAAGTTGATGAAGCATGAGAAGCCAGGGAGGTGAAATGCGTATGTGAACCAAATAGGATTGCCATGTCACTCTGCAGAATGAAGAAATGTCCATATTCCTCTCTGCAGTAAAGGCAATGCTGATACCCTACAACTTTCACTTTCCCTTTCTTAGGAAACCTACTGTCACTCACAAGTACAGTGCAGAGAGCAACTCCCCTGCAGACAGTGTAAGAGAGGCAGAGATTTATATCCACAATTCCAAAGGAGAACAAAATCCTTACACTGTGAGAATTTCACCTAAGCTACAAGCTTGTTTTCCTAAACCGCAGAGCTTGGTTAACAACCTGTAAGGACAGATGATGAAGCTTTCTCCAGATCTTCTTGCATTTTAAGAAGTACTCTCTCCTGCTCCAAGGCTTCTATGTACTTGGAATAGGACCAGGAAGCCTGAAAGAACCATGAAAAATGATCAGCCTCCAGATCATATCACTTGCAGTTCCTGGTCAATTTCAACAGTAAGACAAAAATCTTGTTTATGTTATATCCCTGATATTGAATAATTACAATTATTAAGAAGAGAAATTTTGTCATGACAATACTGGAATCCTGGGAAAAAAAAAGAAAAATATGTTGCTGCAAATAAGTGAATCTTGAAACACCATGAAAGGCAATTGAAGCAAGTTTGATCGATACGATGTTTATATTCATTTATTCTCCATCCCTGATCTGAGTGCTATTCTCTCTCCTTTTTTCTTCAAAACCTTAATACAGCAGACCTTTTCCCTCCCAAAATATCAGTCTTTTGTGCTATTGAGGACTTAATTTAATCTCCCTGCCACATCCTTCCTGTGTGCCCTTCCTCAAATCATCAAAGTTCTCATTAATCTCACAGTTATTTCTCCCTGCCCTCTCCAGCAGAATGCTGCTACTGCTACAGGCAGATCAACTGGAGATCTCATCCTTCCCTTTTCTAAGGAACAATTGCTCTTTACATGGCAACAACCACAGTTCAGGTTCCATGTAAATTTAAGGTCACTCTCTCAAATCAGTATGAGAACTGTACTTTGGCCTCTTCTTGAGGGCTTAGACATATGATATTGATATACTGGCTCACTCAACTCAAGTTTGTGTTTTTTTTTTAAAAATAAGTATGAGCAAAGGTAAAAAGGTTTGTTTAAGGGATAACAGTGTGAGCTTAACTATGAGGTTTGGAAGGTGGTTTCAGATTTTGGGGGTATTTCAGGCTGCCTATTTCTATGTTCTGCGCCTCGCTAACATAATGCCATGGGCAGAGCTCAGTGGAATACAAGGAGTGACCAAAGTGCAGTTTACTCCTGCATCACATCATAGCTGTGATTATGTGGTTGCACAGATTCCCCATTATGGCAGTATCAACTCAGCTATAAATGATCCCTTGATCTGCCCAAGGTGGCATGTCTGTTCTTCCTGTTTCTCCAATAAAGTGACTGTTATCTTTTCATTACAGATTTGATACATCATGAGAGTTGTTCTGGAATACTAAAAACCTGTTTTCTGACAGGTTTTCTATTCAAGTACCTGGATTTCCTAAATGAGTTCAGCTTCCGTTTTTGACATTTGAGCAGAACAGGACTCAAGCCTAAACCAAATTCTTTCAGGACATGAAATTCACAAGTATTTTAAAGCTTCTTATTCCAGAATTGAACTTAATTGTCTTCAATTTATCTTTAAATTAAAATGATCTTTAAATCTGCACACATAAAGAGTTTAATATGTTGCTGGATAGTAATACTCCTCAGAACCTAAATCTTAAAAAAAAAATCACCTATAAGGTAGGTAAACTTATAACAATGAAGTTAGTTGTAAAAGAATGAATAATTATTGAAGAACCATGTGACAGTAGCATTCAAAAACAAACTCCACCCTCCCATTCTTCCAAGACATTTCCCCTCTCTTGAATGATGACATCTATAGCAACATGTTTATTATTCACCTGTGACTCATGTCCAACTGAAAATGGTGCTTGTCCTGTCTCCACACCAGTCTCATCTGTGAAAGCACTGCTTAGCAAACTGATGGGTTTTGTCCCAGGTTTTGTCCCCCCTTCTTTACCCTGCTAATAATAAGTACTCATAATTAGGTGGAAATTATAGTTACTGAGCTAAAGTAAAAAGCTAAATCTGGGGAAGGAAAAATTAACGTTGGGAACAAGATAGTGTCATATGCAGTAACGTTTTGTAATGCCCAGTTTCATAATTCCTCACATTGGCATAATGAAAAGTAGCAGAAGATTAAAAAGCATTTGTTTGTCCTAAGCAAAGTTTCCTGACCTCTTCACTCCTGCAGACTACCGTCCTTTCAGATTCAATACCTGCTCCAAAATACAGCTAAGTGAGAGGGCAGATCTGAAACAGAATGCATTTTAAGGACAGAGAGGCCATTGTGATCCTCTAATTTGGCCTCAGGTATAAATGTAGAACATTGGATTTGTCATGATTAATTCCAGCTTGGTCCAGTATCTGTGAATGAACTACAGTATACATGTTAGGAAAACAGGCAATCTGATTTAAAACATTCAAAGTGAAGGACAAGGCACTGTAACCCTTGGTAAGCTGGTCTGGTGACTAACTATTTGTCATTTTCATGTTGGTTTAGTGTTTTACTGGGGCTGTATCTTTGTAAATTCTGTCCAATGATACCAAAATTATAAAAAGGTGCCTTTCCTTCCTCATCACACCCACTGTCCTATGAGCCCATCATCTATAAGGATGACTTTTGGGTATAGAACTACCCAGGCAATTTTCTTCTCTCTAGAAGCCAGCTTACTAACTTTTGTGGCCCACTCAATTGAATGGGGATGCCAAAGCAAATATAGCAGTAGCATGTATACTAATATATTGCAGTTTATATTTGCTAGAGAATGGTGAATTAAGTGAGGTCTTTAATAATGTCTTGAATAATAAATTAGGCAATGTTATGGCAATGTCATATCCCATGACATTGCACCAGTGTCTTATCCCATGACATACAACTTACTAACAAATAAACTTACTGCTAAGAAGATTAAACAAAGGTGAGGGAAATAATGGAAAAGGAAAATCAGTGATTATGGTTTTACCTTTCTCTGCGAAGGGCATGGAAGGAGTAAGTACAGATTTACAGCGGAAGTTGAAACTATTACTTGAAAGTAAAAATTCCAAAATTTACTTTGGAGGTAAAATGCAGTTGTATATACAACAAATTACAGATACTGGCATCAAGGAAGTCTGCAAAAAATGACTAATGATACTTTTTTAAGTATGTGTCATGTGGATCTAGCAGTTAATAAAAGAACAAACCCACAGATGAGCCAAATATGAGTCCATATAGCTGTGTCACACTAAGGGCAAATATGTGAAAACGGAGAAGCAAACCAACCATACTCTCCCAGGGCAGTATCTTTCAAAACAACTATTTCAGCTCTATACTGAAGTAATCACATTATATTGAACGTTCAAGTTTACTTCACCCTGTACCTACCCCTTCCTGCTTTCCAGATAAGAGGTCTTTGCGTTGTACCGTGCTTGGTTGGCGTCCCTCGCCGTGGGGAGAGTGGCTGTCAGCCACTCCTCCCTTGCCCTGAGTCAATTGCCGGGTAGCCTTTGATACGGTTTGCTCCATAAATAACAAATAGGCAGACACAAAAATTATTGAGATAGTCAAATAATACTAAGTCATACTAAGTCATGCATCATTGTCCAGTGAAAACTTCCTTGTCTGCCCATTTTTTCTGTTGTACTACATGAAAGTCCAGCTCCTACCCCGTCAGTTCAGAAAGTGACGTGAGCCCAGGTAGATGTGGTACCCTAGGGACAAATTTGTGAGGAAGGCGAAAGTAGTATTTCTCCCTCACGAACATGATTGTTCTGTTCGACATAAACTCAAAATGGCAACTGATTTGTGGAGCCAGGGATGGGGGGAGGGATATATGTAAAAAGTATTTTAAGTATATTTCATGTGGATCTAGCAGTTAATAAAGGAACAAATCCACAGATGAACCAAAGATGAGTCCGTATAGCTGTGTCACACTAAGGGCAAATATGTGAAAACAGAAGCAAACCATACTCTCCCAGGGCAGTATCTTTCAAAACAACTATTTCAGCTCTGTACTGAAGTAATCACATTATATTGAACATTCAAGCTTACTTCACCCTGTACCTACCCCTTCCTGCTTTCCAGATAAGAGGTCTTTGCGTTGTACCGTGCTTGGTTGGCATCCCTCGCCGTGGGGAGAGTGGCTGTCAGCCACTCCTCCCTTGCCCTGAGTCAATTGCCGGGTAGCCTTTGATACGATTTGCTCCATAAATAACAACTAGGCACACACAAAAATTATTGTCAAATGATACTAAGTCATACTAAGTCATGCATCGTTGTCCAGTGAAAACTTCCTTGTCTGCCCATTTTTTCTGTTGTACTACATAAAAGTCCAACTCCTACCCAGTCAGTTCAGAAATTGAGGTGAGCCCAGGTAGATTTGGCACCCTAGGGACATATTTGTGAGGAAAGAGAAAGTAGTATTTCTCTTTCAGGATCCTGATTCTTCTGTTTGACATAAACCCAAAATGGCAACTGATTCGTGGGGCCAGAGATGGGGGGGATATATATAAAAAGATATTGGTTTTAACCCTTGCCAGAGCTTTACTGTCCTTCAGCATGAGCCTGGCAAGACTGGGGAGCACAGACATTATTTTAAATGCCAAGAAATCATCACATTCTACAAGATGCCAAGTGAACCTGCTATCACTTACTTTAGATGAACCTTATCAGTATTCTTCAGGGATACTGAATCAGTTGAATAGTTTTGTTACCAAGAGGACAGAAATCTTAGGCAAGAGAACAGGAAATAGCAAATTCCTTAAACAGTAAAAGAAAGGGAAAAGGGTTTTAAAAACTTACCTGTTCCACCTATTCTTTCAAGAAATTTTACAAGGTAATTGGTTTTCTTTTCTTTTTTTTTTTTTGCGAGAGTAGTCTGCAGACTATTTACTAAAGTGCATTCTCTGCCTGTCACTTTCTAAAATTTCTTATCCTATTTCCCAGCTTAGAAGGGTAATTCACCTTTCCCGTTTGTTCTCCATAAAAGCTGAGCTTTTGTGCTCCTGGCCAAGATTTGTTCTTTACTTCCTTGATCTTAATCAGAAATCTTATAGAGAGGCAACAAACAGATGGAAAATATAAGTCTGTGAAAATGCAGAAGTGCATTACTTTGAAATATTGCATTCTTGTATTGTAAGTATTGCCAATGGCCTTGCCAGATATATCTGTATGGAGCAACGTGCTTTGGAGAAAGGAACATGAGTTCCTGGATTTTAGGCTTCACTTGACACTGGTGTGTGGCCTTGAGTAATGCTTCACTGGTCCTCAGTTTTCATGTGTCTGAAAGAGGATCACAATGTGTACATGTTCTTATGGGCATATATGTCTTTATCTGTCCAGGTACTCATGTGGTTCTCATCATGAGTAACATCTCAACACATGTGTACGTGGTATTTAAAATATGTGAAGGTCTTTTAATGCTACTTATGATGGTTTGCAAGTCCAATAATTTCTCTGCCCTTAAATGAATGTTCTTTCCTCAAAGCTGGCCAAACAATTGCATTTTGTAAAAAATAAACTTTTGCAAAGCCTATAATCAATAGAAAAAAAATCCATTATATTTTTATAACAAAATTCCAAGAAAAACAATTTTACAAGCAAGCATTCCTCTGTAGAGGTCACAGTTCTGTTAATACACTGAAACTGTCTGGAAACTCATTGTGAACAGTCTAACAAATTCACTGTCAAAGCTGAGAAATATTCAAGAAAAGACAAAGACAAAGCAATTAGCACTTTTGTTGGGCTTTTTTTAATAATGTGCAGACTTTTCAAATGCTTCCTCTGAAAAGCAGATATGAAATCTGGTTTGGTTTTGTTTTGTTTAGCTTTCAATAGTGACCCAGAACTGTATATTCTAAAATACGACAGTGCATGCTGTCCATTGTACACATGGACCATACATAGATTTATATTTTTTTAAATTCAGCCCTCTTTTTCACTCTTCTCTTGGCACAAAAGATGACTAAAATACATTTTCCTCTCTGCTTAACAAAAGGAGTATTCCACTGGCTCATCTGCTTCAAGTTAAACATATGTATATGCATCGGCAGGATAGGGAACTAATCGCCCTAGGACTGGGTTGCATGTAAAGCTTGAATTCTAACAAAAAGATGTTGGTAGCTTTGGATCAGGCTGAGGGTATATTACAATTCATGTGTGTTTGCTCATGAAGGAGTTTTTATGTGGTTGTCAGCTGTCACCCGAAACTTTGCGAACCTTACCTCTGCTGTTCCATCTTCCTTCTTTTGCATCTTTTTTCCCTTTTTTCTCTCCAAGGCAAGTAGAATTTTGTCACTAGCCAAATTGCTTTGAAGCTTACAAAATTTTGGCCAAAATTTAAACAGAAGAGCAAAAATACTCATCTGTGCAGGAAGAAAAAAAAGTCAATCTTGACTATATTAAGAAAACAGAGTTTACTGTAAAATAAAATGTAGTTTACCATGAGAATGAAATAACTATTTCTTTTTCAATATACAGCCTTGTTCCTCCCACGTACTGTGTCCTGACATTTCAGCCCAGCTTTGCTCAGCACATGCTTTTCATCAGTGTGTTTATTATTGGTGAGAAATCTTCCTAAAACACAGCTAAAAGGCACCTCCTTTTTTTATATATTTCCCTAAACAATTGTTTGCATTAATGAAAACATCCATCATTTTTTACAAGTATTCTTGATAACATATACACCAGTAGAATTGCCTTTGCACCACTGTTCTGCTCAAGTATTTCAAATATTCAGTTCATTAGGAGGAGGGCTTTTTTCCCCTCCTTAAGAGAAAGGAAATACTTTTTTGCCTCTGGAAAGGCTCTTAAACCACATTACAGATCTATGAGCAAATCTTGGATAATTTCTAAATGATATAATCTCTCACAGGGTCTTTTTTGAACTAGAATAAGAAAAACAATTTTACAAAAGCAAACAGAGGGGGTCAGTCAATTCTGTTGCTGCACGTACTAAGGCTCACATTTTTCAATTTGTTTAGATGTTTAATTCTCATTGAGAAACTAGGCTTCAAAGGAGCCAAACATGCTCAGCACCTCACTGCTTCTGGACTTGAAAGTGACATGCGAGTCCCTCTCATGTGCCTGTCACAGCTTTTTGGCCAAGTTCTTCCCTTGGTTTTGTTCCATGTTTCTGGAGTTCAGTGGGTTTTACACAGGCTGAAATGACACTTCTATTTCTCTTAGGACCTATAGGTACACTTTTCTCTGACAAACCATTTGTCTTTTGTGGTCCAAACACTTTATAAACTCACAGTTGATGCTTAAAGGTGTTGGCAATGATTTTTAAGGAAAACAAGAAGAACTAGCTTTCTTAAGTTTAGAAGATTGAACAGAGAAGACAGTATTGAGGAATAAGAAAATAGTAAGTCTATAGTAAAGTTAACAAATCCCTGTTCAGTCTGATTAGTACGAAGATCAGAGAGAAAATTGTCTACTGCCATTTAATACAGGCTTTCTGTAATAAAGGGAAAGATATTAAGTGAAGCTGTCTTGTGCTTTACTCACATCTGCTTTTTTTTTCACAAACTACAAAAACTACAAACTTTCTAACTACAAATTACTTTGCTTTCATTAACCAAGTGGTAAAGAGCGAGCAATTAAAAACATAGACATAAGTGATTTCTACTGCCAGAATTCCTAACACAGTCTTGGGTAATGCCTTGCCAGCTGTCAGAGATTGCCCGGTTTATTGAGCAGTAAATCTGAAGCCTTTCTGTCAGCTCCACTGTACAATCTTCATTGAAATGCATTACTATACTGTTCTCCTTCATGCCCATGTTTATGTATGGAGTCCAAATTGTCACATGAGCAACAAAGACTCTCCTTAAAATCAGACATGCAGACTCTAGCCAGACCCATTATAAAGATTCTCCCAGCTTCTTACCTGTGCCTCTCTAAAAATGTAAGGTCCTAGCTCTCTCCTGTGCTCCAAAATCTTCTTTGCTTGTTCCATTGGGATGTCAATCTGCAAAGCTGGAGGTATGGCAGAATTAATAAAGCAGTCAATAATAGTGGTGATCTTTTTCTGGATTGTGGTGTCATCACAGTGAGAATGGCACAAGTCCTGAAAGATGAAAAATAGCATATTCAGTCAAGAAAGAGAGAGAGAGAGGCAAGACCCTTTCCAGGGGCCCAGTGATCAAAGAGTAATAGTCATACAAAAATAATTACACAGTAGATCCTTTCAGTATGTAGGACAAAATTCTTTTAGCAAATGTGCATGGTCAAAGACATAGTTAAGACATGAGCAGGCCTTCTGGTTTGCAAATGCAGATAATAGCAATCTTTGCTTTTAGGTAATAATCTCTGCCTGCACGTTCTAATGAAACATGATAGTATTTATTCTGCATTCAGTCTGTTACTGTCAAATAGGAGGCATTTCTGAAAAGAGAAACACACCTACAAGCATGGAATGCACTGATTCTCACAATGAGCCTGCTATGACTAGCATACCCATGGTAACTAAAAGGCAAAGCCATGCCCTAAACTACCAGTATGATCTTCCATTCGTTGAAATCTACTAGTTTCACCATTCATTTTCTAGTTTCCCAAAACCTCAGTGTTTGAAAAAACTCTGGGCAGAACAGAAAATAAAATAAACCTGAACTTACAAGGGTGAGATGTCAAAGGAACACTGGAGGTTTGCTACCTTTTTTTAATGTGATCCTATTGTTGTTCTTGTAAAGCCTGTTATTACTGTGTCTTCACACTCTGACAGTGCTACAATTGGACTTTGACAAGAAGGAAAAATAATTCAGTGAACATCCTTCAAATGCTTTGGAACACAAACCTTCCATCTATCCATAAACACCAAGAAATTTCTGTAACATTAGGAGATCATCTTGTCTAATGACACAATGAGCCCTCTAGAGAATTTTCAGGAAGAGAGCTCTAAATGAAGAATACACATTTAGTTTTGGTATAGGAGGCTGGATATTTACTTTGCAAAGAAATTAAAAACAGGGCTTTTAACCAGAAATGTGGTATGCGAAAGAGCTGGCTTCTATTATTATGAATAGTTTTGTGAAGGAAAAAAGAACGATAACAGCTACAATGAACAAAGTAAGGCAATACAAAAACATATTCAATATATCCTAAGAACATATTACGGCTTCCTTTGTTCATCTAACATAGAAGAAAAGGCAGAGAGCCGTAGTGAGAAGACAAACAGGCCATATGATATGAAGAGGGATGAGACATGAGCACAGAGGAGCAGATGGAAATGATCCACAGAGTTATCTTTTTTTGTATTTGTTTAAGAAATAAAAAATGTTTGGGGATTGTCCCAAGATGTGCTGCCAGCCTGATGGGTTACAGGGAGCGATGCAGTCATTGACTCCTAGAGGGAGTTCTGTCTAAACTGATGGCATGATAGAGCTCAGACAATACAAGCATGCACTGTGCAAAGTGCTGCCCACGTCTTTGGCAATGTGCCTCCAGTTCAGCCTGACCCACAACACTCCTAATACTCTAGCCCTTTGCTTCTATAAAAGAGCATCAACTGCAAACCACGACAAATCTCATGCATGTGAAAATATGGTCAGATTGTACTTTATCTTGATAAGAAGACAAGTAAAATTAACAAATGAAGGAGAGGGAGTGGGACAAAAAACAATGAAGCCTTTCTTCAGAGAGTAGATCCACAAAGAAAAAAGTCTAAACTACACTCCACATGTCCTCCACAATGTAGCAATGAAGAGTCATAAATCTGAGAAGGGTTTATGCCCTGGAACTTCAGGTGCCTTCATGTCAAGCTTCTAGTCTAAGCTATTCACTCTAAAAATGAGATACAGCAGCACCCCCAGAGAGCATTTCAGCCAATGATTCCTTGCCTGGGGATCTGAGGGGAGATTGCCTTGGAAACAAAGGAGCTTCAGCTTCTTAAGCAGACCCCAAATTCAAATGTGTAAAATTAAACAATGAAATTACACCCATATGCCTACAGCAGGATCTCCAGTGCTGATGCTGATGCATGTGCTACTGCAGCATCAGCTGTGTTTACCTCCTAATTTCTGAGCCTATTCTAACCTCATGCTTCCTGCATGCAATGTGCACACAGCCTATGGTTAGGAGCTCAGGAAAGGCTCTGCACTGTGGTAGCACCTTTGCATCAGCAACACTGCAGAAGCAAAAGGAATGAGGAACATGTGAAAGATACGTGGTGTCCCTGTGCTCAGTCCAGGGTGATGCTAGGAGACTGCAGTGTGATTTAAAGCTCACTCCAGAGTTTTCCCATTGTGTTTCACCCCACAGAGCAGCAATTTCACAAAGGGTGATGTATTTGGGAGAGTGGAAATCCCTGCTGACCTTCCCCATCACATTTCATCTCAGCCATGTCTTCAGCTCCAGTCAAAAGTGACTACAAAATGCAAGGGAGCTGGGTTCTGCATTGTACATATAAGCTTTTTATGGAGATACTGTCTTTGTATCTGTCCATTTGATTGAATTTAAAAGTTTAGTTTTCTCTGATTTTTGAGTGATTGCCGGATTCAGCAATAATCCCATTATTTAACAGTATGCAACTAGAAAGACAGAATGAACATTTTAATGCTCACGTATTTTGTACTGCTCAGCAGATGTATACCAAAATCTGGGCATTAGCTAGTTAGTAGTGTCCCTTTAGAGACCTAGAAGAATATTACAGTTTGAAAAACATAAAGAAATGTAGGAATAATACATTCAAGTAATTTAAAATATCTTTTAAGAAGTGAGAATTTTCATAGAAGAAAAAAGGTTTAAACAGTGAAAGAGTTTTTACGATGAACAAGAAAATACCTAGAGATATTTTGTTAAAATTCTCCTAATATGCAGTATTGAATGCATTTGCTTACAAATTGAGTGATACTCCCTTGCACCATTTCGCCACTGTACCTTATACTTCTGGACCTCTTGCCAAAAGAGCAATCCATTGGCCAGTAGATCTCCTTGCAGTGACACAAAACGTTGAAATTCATTGGCTGTTACTGGATTCAACAGTGCTTTGCGGAAAGCAATTACTTCACTAGATGAAGAAACACACTTATTGTTCGCATGCTGTCAAAAGAAGAAATAAATGCACCAAATAAACTTTGTTTCAGAAAGCAATAACAAAGGCGATAGTTAGCATAAACTGTCTGATTCTTATCTGCACTGATCCTAGCTTTCAGTAGTTTATGAGTTTATGGCATGGATGGAATAGAATGTGGCAAGGTTTCATTTCTTTCTTTCCTTCTTTCTTCTTTTTTTTTTTTTTTCCAGTTTGGTTTGGGCAGCATTTTTTGGAAGATGTGATGGGAGAGGAAATGACTGACAATGATTTAGACCATATGACTACATACTATAAAGTATGGAAACAGCTATTGTTATTGATTATGGCAACAGGCTACTTTTCTAGAGAACAGTTTGAGTTTTCTGCAAACAAACAACAAAGAAAAAGACACAGAAAAACCACATAGCTTAAAGTTGTAAAATGCTTCTGACAGGGATCTCACCAACAAAATGAGCTTTGAAATGTGTTGCAATGATCACCAACAGAAGCTGGAGAGTTTGCTCTCTGTGGAATAAAGCCACCAATAGTAAAAGGAAATTTAAAGCCATAGAGACATTTCACAGTCATCGAGACATGCTGCAAAGCACAGAGTGGTAGGCAGCCAGGAAAGGGTGGAGAAAGAAAAATGGCTTATTCAGAGACAGTTTGTTTGAAATAAGTTCAGGCTGGCCTGCCTTCCTGAACAAACAGTTCTTGTGTTGTCACTGAGAAGCAAGCCAAACAACCCACTTTTGTTATCAGATGGATGAATGATAAGTGCCTTGTAACAGTATAAAATTCTTGAAGTCCTGAAGGGATGGAGTGCTGTTCAATGGTCAGCACAGGACAAAGGCATTTTTAGTTCTTGCAGACAGCCCTGGAAATCTAACCTGACTCTAACCTGAAGGTCTTTCTGCAGCTTCTCTTAAGAACAGGGGTTATACTTTACGTCCTGCCACAGAGGCTGCCAGGGGTAGGAGCCTACCCTAGCAAAAGGGTGAGTGGTGGCTGTCCAAAAGGTCCTTTGGTTAAAATAAAGTCAGCTCAGATTAGACAGTAAGGTGGGATCATCTCACCCCTCTTCCAATTCTCCAGTCATGTTCTGCCCCCTGTGACCAGGATTTAGGCAACTTTTTGGAAAACATGTTTCTGGGGCATGTGCATAAAGGGAAGAACAAAATGTTGCTCCCATCCCTATACTAATATATGAACACTGCTTATTTTATGGGTCAACCTTGAAGCAGAACAGGGAAAATAACCATCTTCCTGACAGACAAAGGGAAAACTCAGCTAACAGAACCCACATGCCCTTCGGATCCCTTTTGAGCTGATGGTTTGCATGAATAATTGGTGACCGGGTCTCCAGTTTGATTTCAACAGACAATAAAAGTTCAACTGAATAAATGTACACAACTTGTGTGTTGGCAATCACAAAGAGTTCACTGCTCTTCAAGAGGAAAAAACTGGCAAACATCTGATGAAATGTATTATTACAGAGGTTTAAGATGTTTAAAATTGATATTATCTCAGTACTGTAAGATTAAAATACAATTCTGAATGAAACAGATACTGTGAGATACGATTAAACCTGCCCACTCCACTGCATACTTCACATTCCCTTTTGTGTCTGCACGTAATCCACTCGCAATAATAAATAAACTACCAGATGCTGGAATGAACAGCTTGTCCCAATAAGTCCATTGCATGCAAAATACAGATAAATGTGAATTAAAGGTACAATATCAGTTTGAGGAGGGTTAGTGTTCCAAAGCCCAGGACAAGAGACATGTTTTTTCAAGTATGACTTCCCCAGCCAGGAAGGGAGAGAAATTTACCATGAACACCCAGCAGGGATCTAAATTCACCAGTGATGTGAGCAATCAGTCCACTGCAGCCAATACAATCATGCCTGCTTTCAACAGCATTACATTTGGGCCACACACTGTCAGCATGGAAATTGTGAAGGATGTGCAAGGTCCAAATGAAAAAGACGGTGAAACTGCAGACACAAGAGACAGGAAACTTCACTTACCTTCCACAGCCTAGTTGTCTTCTGTTTTTGTCGTGAAAGATCTTCAGTTATGTCCCTTATCTACGATTGAACAGATTATAATTGCTTTTTTTAACTCTTCTTGTTTCCTGTTCAGCCCAGTAACTATTATAGTTGATACATCTTCATATGGATGCTTATATCTGAATCGTGTTGTGGACCCACACTGAATGCCATCCCTCATTCAGCTATAAATGAGCACATGCTCATCAAGAGAGGGAAGTTAAAGAAGGCAACAGGCAGTAGCGGTCAGACTGCACTCTTCCACTGGTTTATCTTATCCATAATGCTCTGAGGGATCAATTACATTAGAAAGAAATTTGGGACTTTTTCTTTTCTTTTTTTGGTATGAAATTGTTTTGGTTCCTTTGGACAGCTATATCAGAAACACAGACTTGACTTCACAGCTTCTTTGTAGGAAAAATACACCTCAAATCAAGGGCAGATTTTCTGAGTAAGGACTACCGAGCATGGCCACTGTACTTGGTCACTGTGAAATATGAAGCCAATTTGAGAATGTCATCTGGTTTCATTTCTTCTGAAATACTTTCTTCAAAGGACCTTTTCATCCTCTGAATTTGCAATAAGAAAGAGAAAAGAGAATTCAGACATCAATGGAGTAGAAAGACTGAAAGCTCATTAGAAGTATGTATTTCCTATAAACTGTTGAATACAGCATCTTCCAAACTGTGTGGGCTATTCTCCCTGCCAGCACAGTGCAGCAGGTGCAAGAAGATGCATGAGCTAGCTTCCAGACCTGGAAGCAGCTTAGCCTTAGTGCATGGTCTTGTGCCAGGGCTTGGAAAGGAGGCAGAGGTCAGCTGAAAAGGGCAGAGGGTTAGGAAATTTTGCTCTAATTAGCATATTCTTTACTAAAATCACTGTTTGTCTTATCAGAACCTATACTTCTCAGATTGCTTAGTGCTCTGAATCAATGAAAAGAATTACAGTTCATATGCACTTCCAACAACACTTCTGATAACCTTTTTGATATTAAAAAGAGGATAGAAAACAAGTTTTATGAATCACCATAGTGTGCGTATTTGTCTGCTTGGTGGAACTGTCAAGTTTCCTTCTGATGTGACATTTGCATTTCAGAAGCAATTGTGGAAGCGCAAAAAGCCAAGTCATTTTGCATCTGTCACCATCAGGACGATCTCCCTACATAGATCCCAGCCACATAGGCACACTCATAAAAGGCAGATGTTAGCTCTGCCCATTCCCCAGTCCTTCTAATGAGCCAGCAGGAGTGAAAGGCTCCTCATTCCCAGTTTTCTGGCAACTTTCTGAAGTAACCAATTGAAACAAGGCTTGTAGCAGTTAACATCCCCACTCAGCAGATTTCACAAGCCCTGGAGTAATTTCTACACCACAGCTCCAGATGGGAGAATACAGGCAGCATAAAAGAGAGAGGAAGAGAGAGAATACAGCAGGGAAAGCCCACTCATTTGCTTGTGTTCTTGTCCCCTTGGGCAAATTTTTTATACAAAGCAGCGTTTCTTCTGTATGTAAGGGTATGGCTAGGGCAAAATGTCATATAGACAGTAAAGCACTATGGCAAAGATTAGATTACTCTTCTGGCAGCCTGGCTGGCAGCAAAACCAACACCAGGTTCTTCACATTTAGGATAGAACAATAATACTGTCAGCTAGACTAAGCGTTCAGAGGAACTACCTTCACAGTTACCAGGCTAAATACTTCAACCTGTACATGCAACAGTGTCTCTTTAAACATTAACTGAATGTGAGTTGTGAGCTGCTTTTCATCTGAAGCATTTTATCCCAACAGTGAATTATGAGCCAAACAACACGCAAAGTCTGGATGTGTTGCTGTTCTTAAAAAATTACCTTTGCTTGTCCCTCCACCCGATGGTGTTCATCTGCCAGGAACAATGGCAGCCATTGTTCTTCTAATCTCTTCTGGACACATTGCTGAATTTCTAGCAGAACTGTTGCCGAAAATTGATCCTGAAGGATTTGTCCCCATCCTCCACCTGAATGAATTATCTGAGCAATCCAAATACAATAACACATGACATAAACTTCTGTGTATACCAAAAATCCTTCATCTTTCTACATCCTTGATTTAGCAAAGCATGAGCTTAAACTGTAAGCAAAGCATTTAATGCATGCTTACCCAAGGCTCACATGTACTTTTCATAAAAGGGAACAGATTACATTTGTCCCTACCTATAATAGAATACAGACTCCAGCAAATACTACCCCAGCTTGACCAAGTAAATTTCTGAAGTATCAAGACATATCAGAGTACCACAGCTCAGACTTGCTGTCTGTAGCTTTACTGATGTACTAAGATAGGAACCTGGAACAAGTCACTCTACCTGACAGCCATTTTTACACTTTTTCTGAGCTTTTTTGTGCATGCGCTGGCTGCAGCCTCAGATCAGGGTTTAAGAGAGATGTTCTGTAAGGAGAGTGGGAGGAAGAGCCTGAACAAGAAGGAAGAGACTGCCACAACCAGAACCAGATTTCTGGCCAAAAAATACAGGTAAAATTTTAGGAGATAGCCAGGGGAAAACCTGGAGCAAAGCTGCTTATGGACTTTTATCTCAGTCATATTCAGTGTGATTTTTTTTCTATGAACAGTTTTGTAACTGGTACCTGTTCTTGTTGTTCTCTGGTAGCTGGGCTGTTGGGTCCAAAGAAGTATTGTTTGTTGAAGTACTTGTTTTTAATGTCTTTAGATTTTTCCTCCCTATTTTCTTTATCCTTGTGGAGCGTCTCTCTGAACTGTTCAATATCTAGCCAGCACATGAGATCCATGCTACAAACAAATTTAAACAGAATGTCTTTTCAATATTGAGTTAATTTCATCAACATTCTGGAGAGTTATTACTTTAATCACAAGCCACCAGAATGTTCAAGTCCTAAATACCAGGTCAGATTGGACTGAAATTTTATGTCATTTTTAATTTGCTAGTACCATCTGGTGAGACCATGCCACTTGTTGAACAAGCAGATCAAACACATCTTTGGGATCTCTTTTAAAGTCCCTTGTGAGGTACCCTGAAAGAAGTAACCTCCGCAGTGTGTTGCTGTTAATTCCAGCAGGGACTGTGAACCAGAGTCATAGTGCAGAGCTCACAGAGAGAATGAAAAATGAAACAGATGAGAATTTGAAGCAGTACTGAGGCTGTGAGCCACCAAGAGATGAGTTGACACTTCCTGTTCTGCCTCCTTGTAATATTGCCTGAGAAAGGAGGAGGGATGACATCTGGAAACATCAGCCCCAGAAATCACGCTGTTCCTACCCTGTGTGAAGTGCTAGAGCTTAAGTCAGTTTGCAGTCAATCAGACAAAAACAATTTATGGTAGCTTTTGTTTCTATGGCTTTGTGTAGGCTGCCTCTCCATAAATCACTGGTTCTACTACTTATTTCAATATTCATAGTAAATGATAATTAATCACCATATGCAGTTCTTAAATTTTGTTCATATTTGATTATGTGTACACTATTAATTTAAGTTTGTTTTAATGGAACATATATTGGTTTTGTTCCTTAAACCAGAGGACAGAATAAGTGACATACCTACAGTTTCAGCTTTATTTATAGGCTGTTTTCTGATAGTATCTTATTATCTGAAGTTTTGTGAGCACTTTAATGAGGATATTCACTATATTTGCAGAAGAAAATATGAAACATTAAATTAAGACAAATCTGTTTCACTTTTCCATTCAGTTAATAACTGTTTTTTTCAAAGCATTAATCTAGAAATAAAATTTTCAAAAGCATCTAACTGATTTAAGAACAGATGTCCACTTTCAAAAGTAGTTTGAGACCTAAGTTCTGTTGAGACTGAAATTCTTTCATTTGCTAGTTCATCACAACGTAAGTTCACCCAAATGCAAGTGATCCAAGTCACTGTGGTTTATGGAGCTACTCCTTGGCATCTGCCAATGACAAACAATCAAATATGTCCATTTTATTTAAAAAGCAAAATATCTAATTGGAAAGTATGTTAGGTTAAACTGTTTACAGTGGTGGCTTGTCTTACCATACTCTACTTTTTCCTTTCAACAGATCAGGAGCATGTGAATAGGCAGTCTGGCAAGTGGTGGTAAATCACTAACCCAAAGTAATGGGTAAAGTAACTGTTTTGCAATTGTGTGAATATGTCCTATATATTTAACAAAATATTTATTGATGGAACTCTTTTCAAACAAGAATTTGTGCTGAGGTAATCAGCCTGTCCTTCCTGAAACCTGGATCACTTGTAATTAGGCAATAACAAAATTACACATTTTGATTAAGAAGCAAATGACATATTTGTTGGGTTTTGCTGAAATTTTCTAGACTGCATTAATTCTAGGATCACTTCAAGCTTATAGTACCATTAAGTATCTTAACTGTAGCATGCCGGTTGGACTTCAGAGTTACTAGGTCTGGACTCAGCTCTGAAACACTGTTTTGTGAGACTTTTTTCAAATTTTTAATTCATTATAAATTTTTACAAAATAAAATTTCTCCATAAATTAAATATTTCTCTGCTTGGGTCTATCATGTAAAATGGGACTTGTCTGTGATTAACAGGGAGGCAGGAAGTCCCGAGGGTAACTCAGTGTACCTGTCCCAAGACCTGATCTTAGCCAGTGACCTGTTATCTGGTGATTTCTGCCATTTACCCAGTTAGAGGCAAACTCTAGACCAGTGGTCTCCAAAGCAGGGTGTGCAAAGAGATGGTTCATTGGGGAACAGTAAGAAAATAATAGAACTTCAGTAGGACATGTATATAATTTATAAAAAATAAATATACATATATCGAGGGTGCATGCTCAAAAATTTTTTACTGATAGGGTGCACAATCAAAAACGTTTGGAGACCACTGGTCTAGATAACTAATTCAGAATTCACTTGAACATAGGGACCTGCAGAAGTGATGACACTGAATTTTGGCCAGAGGAGTTGTCCTAGATGTCTATCTCTGGACACTTGCAGAAGAGCTGACCAGTATCTGGTCTAAAATGATAGCAGTGCTTGACTAGAAACAAGACGCAGTACTTAAAGCATCAGATTATGGGAACCCAGGTTAAAGGAAGGAAGTGACAGTTTCAGAACTTGCTAGCAGTTACTTAAAAAGTATATTTGCCTTTTCCTAAAACAGGATAGAGACTGGGGGGGGGGGGGGGCAAAGTCACATTTACTTCTGCCAGTACTAGAACTTCTGTTTAGATGCTCACTTTCAAACAAATGGGCTCACTTTTTCAAAAACCCTGCATAAACTGTATCTGCTGCAAGCTGGTCCTTAATTCTGTTTAGATCAGTGCAAACACAAAACTGCAGTTGTTCTCACACTGTAAGAATAACGTGTCTGTCTTCTATTTGTACATTGTTATAATACCCAGCTTTAATTTTTAAAATGTACTAAATTGGGTCTGTACTAAAAAAGAGAAATTTTTATTCACTGTAGGCTAATTGTTCTCCTCAGGGCTTTGCCACTAATGAAAGCAGAAACTGAAAGCAGAACTGTAATACAAGCATGTTATGTAGGGAGAATTTTTACCCCAAAATGTTAAGGCAATTCAGTTGTATGTACAATGTGCATGTGTATTTCATAAATATACAAACACATTTTTTTAAAAAGGCTAAAATCTGTGAACATTTAGATAGCCAAGATCCCCAGCAAAAATTTCTTCTGAACTTAGAAATGGGAAAAATAATAATAACAAAAAAACATACCTAGCAGAACGCTCGTTAAGAAAAGCCCAGAAGTGTTCTAACTTCTCTTTGTCATGGATGAGGTCAGATAGATTAGGACCTGTCAATTCTTTGGGAACTTGACTCAAGTGCTTGTCTTCTTTGAGAGCATCAGGGCAAGGTGGCAGACCAGTGTCAGCAACAGTACTCTGAGGGAAGAAATTCTTTCACTTGCATAACTGCTTTTTTTCATCTCTATGTTTTGCTCAGTCTGATAATCCTTGCATTAGATAACTTCTGTCTCTGTAGAGCAGCTTTTGATTTCTGAGAAAATAAATTAAAGCTCCAGCTCTTAATCAGCTTTAGTTTTATGTTTGCTTTAAACATACCAGGTTCCATAATCAAATAAACAAATATATACTGGTAATTTACTTGAAATGTAGGTATTTACTCAAGATTAAGGGCCCAAAATACATTCCACAGACTTTAGTGGAAACTCTGTTACTGCCTCCAATCATACAGTGGTCTGATGCTGATGTTACTGGCAGAAGACCTATTTTTGTAATTAACACAATAGCTGTCAATCATTCCCCAGAATTAATGGTAGAAGTCAGACTACTAGCTTCTCCAAACTGGCATGTAGTCAGTCTTTCGTTGCTGATACTCAACCCTTTCTGATAGAAAAATGAGTTTGTTTTTGTTAGTAGGTACTTGTCTTACCTCATGCTTCTTGGAACCCCTCTCTTGATGCAGAGCCTGGAGCTTTCTAAAGTACACGGAGTCCAGCTGTCGAGTTTCCTCCACCAGCTCCACCTAATAAAAATAATATCTTATGTCATCCCTACAGTACACGTTATAGAAAGATGGAGAGAACTGAACAGGCACCTTGCCAGTGACAGGGGATAGAAAAGGATGCATTTGGCAGTAATGAGGTTGATGTTTAGAAGATACTAGACATTACATCTTTATGAGAAACAATTCAATTAAAAGATCTAGTAGAACAAAATCTTCATATCTGTGTAAGATAACATGGATTTCCACAGAACACCACGAAAAAACTATCTTTTAAAAAATAGCTTTGTATAAAAAAAAATTGCTAAATTATATTGTGCATACAATCTATTGTGTATATTGTGTATATACTCTGCTGTGTATATTGTATAAAATGCACCTGATTGCTTATACCAGCAAATTATGTATCAGACTGTCACTGAGAATCAGAAAAAGTTTTTAAAACTGTGACTCTCAGTGGGAAATGTCAAAAAGGTAAGAGTGGCACAGACTTCCAGAAACGGAAATTTAAAATAAGAATGCTAAAATATCTAAATAACAAAGGTGAAAGCTTTCAGACTTTCTTGGCACCTTCTTAGTTTTATACCAGGTAATGCTTTAAAATAATAAGTTGCCCATGGTTAGAACTCATGAAGTATTGGTGTGCTTTAATTTAATTAGAAGCTTCATGTATATAACTAGAGCAGTTCTCGATGTTACATGAAAACAATCAGTAACTGCATAAGGAATAGTTTGATGAGCCTCTCAGCTGACTAAACCATTCAAATGCAGTTTTTAGGATATTTAGCAAAATTAAGCCAATGTGTTATACAGATCAGCACACCCACTACAAAGATTAGAAAGCTATGGTCTTATTATACATGCATTTATGCTCAAGAGAGAGAAGGCCGATTTTAAATTAATATTCATTATGCTTTTGTCTACATGTGAACACCCACTAATCACTGTGCTATCTGAATGCCTTCAGGCTTGAAATAATTCTATTCCACTGTTATAAAGTGCTTTTGGATATTCTTTCCTTTAAAAGAAAACATAGTTTAAAAGTAAATAGGAAAATAATCCAAAACATTTTTTATATAATTTAAACAGAAAGCAGATAGAGGCAGGATGAGAGTCAACAATAAAAAGGGAATCTCCTGCTTTCATGTTCATTTAAAGATAAAAATGTAGATACATGCTGATTATGTCCCAGAGAAACAATTTTGGACTCACCTAATTCTTGTTAAAGTATCTTGTTTCATAATGGGCCAAATACATCCTGCTGTATGGTAGAACAAAAGGGAAGAGTAGAGCCAGGGACTGAACAAAATGTAAAGCAGACCTTGTCTTTGTGCTGAGAAGGAGTGTGTGCCTAAGCATCAGTCTGTGCTTTGTACAAAGAGACTCTAGTGCCTCCTAGAACAGGTCATGTTATATCTATGTATTATAACTCTTCACAAACACATGTATTGTGTGCTCAAAAGTGTTTTGTTTTTTCATGCTCTGATTAAGATGTTTGTGTTATTAGGGCACTGAGAAGTCTGCACCTAACTACACGTGCAAAGCAAAGCATCATCTAAACTGAAAGGGCAATAGACTATCCCTCAGTTAACTCAAGGAGGTATAAACTGACAAACACATTAATTTAAAGCAAAAGTTTATGTTTTCAATTCTTACTTTGGAGGAATTCTTCAATCACTAGAAGCAGTGAAAGCACTGTATTTGGAGAGTGCTCAAAAGCAGAGTCCTTTTTGTATAAAAATGATGTATAATACTTGGCTGAGTCCATGACCCGACTCAGTGAGGACTGGCATCAACTACTAGACTACTAGTTTTGATAATACACATGGAAAATATAGATTTACAAAACACTAAAACTAGTCTGATAGAAAAACTTCATATTAATGTCTGACCAAAAACTTCATATTAATACAATCATAGACCAATTACATGGTTTTCTGCAGTTCATGAACAATTATAGCTGAAATAGCTTAGAAAAAAATAATTTACCTGAAAGCTGAGAAAAGATGCTGAAAAGTGAAGAGAATATTTTGCAGATGTGTTTGGACTAGTATATTTCATTTTGATAAGGTTTTTTTCAAAGTTCAAATTTTCAACATTTCTGAAGGAGATTAAGTTATCACAGGATGAGAGGGAAAGCCCCTGTGTGGATTAATTATAAGGTAAAAAGTGCAAAATACATAAATAAATAAATTTTATTACGGGGTGGGGTTCCCATTAGAGTCTCACAGGGATCTGCTCTGAGGTCGTTTTCTTTAAACATTCAGAAATTATCTGGAAAAGGAAGTGAGTGAGGATACAGCAAAGTTTGCAAAATGATTCCACAGGGCAAAAAAAAGTATATTGACTTTGAAGAGTTGCAGGATTTCAGGACACTTCAGTATCTGCATGATAAAAGGGCAGCTGAATTAAAGGACAACAAAAATTAAGTCATTCTAATAAGCTCCAAATTGGGCTTTCGATTAGTTGTTCTTACTCTGTTAAGAGATGTTGGAATCATTGCAAATGGCTGTTAGCTTACGTATTGCACATCCACTCAAAGTTCACCAGGAGTCAAAAGGCAGTTAGAATCAAGGAACAATTAGGAAAGGAACAAAGATCAAAACAGAAAACATGAGTCTGCCACTGAATAATCCTTAGTGCATTCAGATCTTGAGTACTGCTTACATCTCATCACAAATATATGAATTAACAGATGGGGGTGATTAGTGTAATAAAGGTATGGCATGCCTTCTGTGAGAGGAGAGGACGAATAGTCTAGGGTTCCTGAGTTTCAAAGAGATGTAACCGAAGTGGGATAAAACAAAAACATGTAAAAGTATAACAACATTAAGAATACAAGATAACAATTGTACACTGTTCCTCATAAAATACAAAACTAGGGCACCATGTGAAATTATCAGGGAGAGGTTTGCAAGAAAACCAAGATACACATTTTTTTCTCCTATTGTATGGTTAAAACACAGAACCCGTTACTGCACTGAGGCTGAAGATAGAAAATGACTCAAGACACATTTACATAAATCCCTGGGGGGAAAAAACCAACCTACTCATCAAAGACTATTATGACACAAAAATGTGGATAAGACCACTGCTTCGTTCATCTCCTCAGTTGCAGAGTGCTGAAGCTGGCAATACTGTCTTTTTTTTTCCTGTTCTTATACTGTATTCTTAAATGTTTAATATTGGCCACAATTTAATAGGCTTAAAAGGTCATTGTCAAGTTTTATTTTGGGTATCTGTTCTCCTGGTTATTCATACATGCATGCACAACATAGTAAGAAAAATACACTGTACTACAAAACTGCCACAAAAGGAATTCAGAATCTTTTGTGGGGTCAATGCATGCATGCACATTCTCGTTACATGCTGACAGAAGTATCAGCTGTAAGTAACAATATTTACTGTAAAAATGGAGATGCTAAGGTCACAGTGGAGAAAAATAGGAACAAGAACTAACTTCCACCCTCCACCTCCTGATTTCTTATTGTAAGTTTCTCCTTCTGTACCTAAAAGAGAGAGATCTTAAAGACTTGGAATTAGAAGTTTGACCTGCAGCTGGTAACTTGTAAGAAAGTATAAACTGCAGAGAGCCACAGCATCCACCGCTGCTCCACCATTTCTGATTTGTCAAAAGCACAGTCAGGATTGCAGCCATTTCCTCTGACCTGCATAAGCCTGCTTAAAATTCAAGCCTTCAGAGGCTTTCTGGAATTAGAACTGAGTAGACCACTGAGCCACCTGCTTCAGGAAGCCTGCAGGGCACAGTTAGACCTTACACAGCAGGGCAGCTATCTAAAAAGTGTTCAGGGCAAATACAGCTGGATCACCATATCACATTTCCTCTTATGCTAAGCAGTAGCTGCACTTTAATTCTGAACACCAGGAAATAGATGATAGAATTAATATGGGCCTAACATCATGGTACTAATGCTCTAGAAACACAGCTTATTTTTATTTGATCAATGGTAAGATTGCAGAAACATGACACTTCCTGAGTACAAAGAGAAATTTTGCCATAGTAAGGTACATTCCTCCCTAATTCACAGACCAAGGGGTCCACAAGGCTTGCACCTTCCTCTCTGATGAGAAATTTGCTCTCTGCAAAAAGCCCAGCCTGCTCCACTCATCAGTGTAGAAAGGAGTGGGTGAGCAAAACACCACATAATACTTCTCCCTTTCTGACTAGAAATGTAACAGGGTTGCATATGAAGGCTCTTGTAGTTTTCTTCCACCATCGTAAGAATTTTTTGCTGTATCATCCAGATGAGTTACCTTTCCGTAAGTACATTTGTCTTCTTCCATCATCTTCATCCACGGTTCTATCAGAACAGTGAGGATATATTCTTCTGCTGGGTCAAAAAGATCTTCAAAAGCTGGGTCAATTTTCTGATAAATCATGTTTCTCTTCCTCTGATGAAGTCCAATGTCCATACTGGCAGATGGGGCAATGTAAGTTGCATAAAGGAACTACAATAAAACAGAAGAAAACTTATTCTAAGCCATCATCTGTTCCAATGGTCACAGTCCATTAGAGGAGAGAATTAATGTATATTTGTCCCATACTGCCTTGCTGTATATTCTAAACATATATCTAGTTAAGATACTAACCTATCTAACCTATACTAACCTCTATTTAGATAGATACTAACCTATCAGAAACCTGCCTTGTTTTCACCAATATTACAATTTTGCCTGAAATTCAGTTATTGCCATAACTGACTTCCCTGCCATTTCTACTTTTTTAAGTAAAGTTAGATCACAAATTAACCCTTAATGTAATTTTTATTTGGAAATATTGACTGATCCTTGTTAGATTCAGGAACCACAACCATTACAGCAACTGCATTCTTCATGAAGTTGCGTTGCTGTTTTGCAGAATATGTGCTAGGCCAACTTGTGAAGGTGTCTTCTTCTGAATAGATGGGAATTTGTAAATCTAAGGTTAAAATTAGTGAAAAAGTGATTTAATTCTGTAATTCTGTGTGGAGATTCTCATGCACAGTTCTTTGATATGAGTGACACTATCATGGGATAGGATCCATAACAGGAGATAGCACTGCACAACTGAGTTCTAAATACTTAGCAAAGCAGAGATTACAGTATGCTTTTTTGTGGAGCACACAGAGTTTGCCATGTACAGACAGAAGAAAGCTGAACCTGGAGAGTGTTTCTTTCTCTCTATCAGTTCATTCTTGAAGCATAGGGTAATTTTTTTTATTTCTTTTTTTTTTTCGTCCAAATAGTCCCCTAAGTCAAATTCTTGGTTTTTAAATGTTTCAGAAATTGCCATGAAAAAGAACATTGAAAACTCAGTGAAAAAGCACTTTCTGCCAGGAATATCTTGGAAGAAGATATTCTAGAATATCTTTCTAATACAGCATGATTCTTACTGCAGCTAGGAAAGCGAGTGAGAAAAGAATCTGCCATAGTAGATGTCATGTACTTATACATGTTTTCTCTTCTTCATATTTTCAAAGTCTAACTAATATTCAAACATATGTTCAAGGAATCAGATTAGTAGCATAATCAAATTTCTCTCTAGGATGGCCTTGAGGAGCCCACCTTCACTGTTTATTATCACACAGTTTTGACAGTAAAGAATGCAGGTTTCTGATAATTTGCATTTTCCTTATGTTGCTGAAATCTAGCTGTAACTAGCAGATGTACAAAGTGGTATAGAAGAAGAAAATAATATATTTACTCTATGTTCAGCAGTAATAAAACTGTTGTGTTTAAATCTCAAGCATAGTAAGAGAATGTTTGATTACATTGAATAATCATGTTTCTGTTTGTTTTAAATGAAATTCTGTTCTATTAGACTCTTTATTTAAAACCACCAGACTACATTCCTATTGTTCTGGACCTTTTGAAACACACCCTTTAGACTCTCCTGATACCAGGTCACTGAGGAATACAGGGCTATGATGGCTGACATCCATTCCCCAATTAGATGTTGTTATGATTACTATATTTACTCTTTATGCAGCATTCCACCCCCTTTCTACATAGATCTGATCACTGAAAACAAAGATGGTTTGTGGCTATCCATGTTATCAGTGCAATAAAGACCCCAGGTGTAAGGGTAAGGTCAAAGAATTAGGACATCCACAAGAAGAGTCATAGCAAGTTGAGAATAATCACATTTATCCTAAATTATGCCCTCCTCAGCAAATCCCCAAATAAATTTAAATTTAACAGAGACAGCATTAATTAGATACAATTAGTGATATCAGAAAGTTGGAAGTTATGTTGAAAAACCCTAACACTAGAAAAGTTTCATTTACATCATGTTCTACTCTGATCCAAAACATTTAACATATAAAATAGCCAAATTAGAAGGGACTAGTCCAATGATACCAAGACATAGTATCTTCAAAAATAGAGGGGTTAACCATTTTGTTCGTCATTAGGGCTACATTGCTCCACCTATTATGAGTCATATAATCACACAAGAGATCTATAAATTAGTGAAAAGGGTCCAAAACACGTCCTTAATATTTTAACCAGGTTCCTTAAGTGGCTGATCATTTTTAGCATAGTTTTAAGAATAAAACCAAAACAAACATTGCACAAGTTTCTTGGATGAAACTCTTTTTTCCCCTTGTGATTTTGTATGAAATGAGTTAACTTGAGTATATTTGCTACTTTTCTTTAGAGCTGACAAAAACTTTCAGCCTACAGAGTCAGAAATTGCCCAGACTAAGGAAGCTCTAGTCAAAAACTGTTGACAATCTGTTCACATAAACACTGTCACAATATATTGCCATTTTAAGGTCTGCTTTTGCAGGCTGCTCTACCTGCAGAACTCCTTCTGCCCTATGGCCCCCACAGCCCCACCCCTCCACCCCCCCCAATCCCCAGTTCTGTATCATTTCACATGCAAAACTGGAGCATGGTAAATACAGACTTTTTTTCCCAGAAACAATAGTTAGGGCTATTACATGTGAATAGTTAGGGCTAATACACGTGAAGCAGAAATTTAGAGGTGGTTAGGCTAGCTACAGGAGTCCACTTTTCCTAACATAAAGGACCAGACCCTCAGTGCTATAATCAGGATGGCCTCTTCACTTTTGAAGGATGCAGATTTACAGTGTCTGAGGATTTGGCATAATGCCATCTTTTTCTTGAATTCTGGTAAGAACCCATTGTTATGGGATTTGGCCCACCAAGTAGAAAGATAACTTCACAAGGTGACAAAGTGAATGCAGACGGGAGAAAAGAGAAGGAGCATCCATCCCTGTGTCCCTTGCTGAGGGTTCAGGTGCATTTGTAGATATAGATTTGCATGCAAGGACTGCAGATAAAGCAGTTACAAGATACAAGTTCTA
This sequence comes from Pezoporus occidentalis, assembly GCF_034315485.1. Lineage (NCBI taxonomy): Eukaryota > Metazoa > Chordata > Aves > Psittaciformes > Psittacidae > Pezoporus > Pezoporus occidentalis. Next base: position 20,703,907 of record NW_026914940.1, on the reverse strand, counting down.
GACATGCCAAAATAGAGGAAACGTGGCTGTGTTCACAGACTTCAACACTGGGAAATGAACTTAGCAAGATATAGTGGGAAAATACATTTTATCCTTTAAAAAAGAATATTCATAGCCTTTTTTGACTCCCATGTCATGGAAGTCTTGTGGGTTTCTGAATCTCAATGAATTAGTGAAACTGTTTTACTGGCTAATCTCCTAAAGCATTAATAGGAAAAAATGACATTAAATGAACTTAAAGGTTATCAAATTCATACAAAAATCTTACGCATGTGATGTGAAGTGCACATTGTACTTTATTTATTCAGTATTTTGCTCCTTTTGTAACACATAAAGAATTTCCCTACCTGCCAGCTATACATTTTCCTATAATTGCATTAGGATAAGTGATGGATTAAACCCAAAAACCTATCTGGAAATTTGATCAGAGCTTATAATGGCACAAATCTGAAGATACAGAACACTTAAGAAATTCAGATTAAGTCTTTAGCCTCATTTATGACTTTCCAAATCAGGACTTGTTTAGGCCTTGGGTTTTGGTGTGAATTCAGCCCCACATGAGAAGTCTTTGGTAAGCAATTGCAGAATGACTAGAGTGAAGCAAGAAACATGGAAAATATTGAACTCCAAGTGCCTTGTATTGCAGCCGAAGGCATGAATATTGATCTGATCTAAACGATGGGCTTGTGCAGCTGCTCAACAGAATCATATGATGGAAGAATACAATGCACTGGCTGGTCTAAAATGGAAAGGTTAAACTGCCTTAACCCTGTCATCACATTCCACTAACATAAATCTTATGTCTGACCCTAAAAGTTAACAGTGATGATAATTCCCTTTGTCTAAATTGATTCTAGTGTTAAAATATTGTGCTTGCTATAACTGCATTAAATCTTCTAACTATAAATAACTATTTTTTATCCAAAACTACAGTATCTTTTTCTTTATTGCTTTTCTTTCTCAATTTATTTTACACTCGTGTGTATGTTTATAGTGAATAACCATATATGTTCCTGGATGATTACCAGTACTCATCGTTATTTTTATCCATCAGATTTCATTCTCACTGTAGTTTCTGTTCCTGGGTGAATGAATATATACCTTGGAACGCACTTTCTTACTCTATCATAAAAATGCCTAACAAATGAAACAATGACTAACAGATACACAGCAATCCGGGTTTGCTCTTGTTTCTAATAGGAAGCAGGCAGAACACATACAGAATACTTTGGATGTGTCTTTCTGTAATAAATAGTAAAATATACATGACGATGGGTTGCGCGAATCTGACCCACATTCTCTTAGGAATATTTGGAATGACTATCTTATTGTGCCAAAGGTGAGCACAGAATTTGGGAAGGCATCTCTTCGATAAGCAGACCCTGTAGATTGGTTGCAGCTTGACTCTTTACAGTGTTCCAGTGAAAACAAGAATTATATTTGTGCAGCCTTAAAAGGCAAGCTACAGAATGATACCAAATGTTACAGCACATGTGTTGATTTGCTATGTTACATTTCAGCTGTTAGTTATGCTAATGGAACAGTTTCATATATTTCGTTTTGATGTATTTACTTTAATGGCCATGTGTATGGAGCTCTCTGTAATTGCCTGGTAACACTGATTGTATGATGTTCTGCTGTCACCACCAGGCCAGCGCTGGAAATAAGTAAAAAGGACCTGGGCCATGCAACCACTGCAGAAAGAATATGAGCTGGTGTGAAATGAAACCAAGTTGAAAACTACCATGGACCATTAGCTAAGATTTGGCCTACAACAAAACATATAGGAAAATGAAGACAATCTAGGTATGGTTAACTTGTACACCTGCTGTGAGCAGTGTCCCTAGCCACTGGGCTGGGCTGACAGGGGAGACAGTCAGCCTCAGGTCATAAGTAGAGCTGGAGGGAAAAACAATTAAATAGAGTAGCAGTTTAAGTTAGCCAGTGTGTGGCAGAAGGGAGCCTCGGCCTCTGCTTGGTGTTTCTGTACAAATAACACTCAAGTGGTAATTCTGGACAAATACACAAAAGTCTGTCATTTGCCCCAGTAAAATCTCCAAATAGGAAAAGAAGACAAATAGAAGGAAGTCCAGACACTCAGTAACATAAACCATACAAAGAGAGCAAGCCACTGCTCTCTATGATATTAATTTCAAAGACATGAAAGACATGTGAAGTAGCTTTGCTTATTACAGCATATATTGAAATACGCAGATACGATATACTCCTACACAAGGTTTGCAGAAGGAAAACAGACCAAAGTTTCACAAAGTAATTTTAAAAGTTGAGAGTTCTAATGATATCACACTGCTGCAGCCTCCTTCCCTGGCAGTCTCAGAGTATTCTGCAGTTATTGACAGCATCAGCACGCATGGCCTGTGATGAGCCATGTTTATTCCCTGACTCACAGTGCATGCGTAATTAAGGGTGCTTGTTTATAGGAAATACCAGTTCCTCTCAACAGTTAAGTGAGGGTCTAAAGATCAAATGGAAAGGATGACAACTGCAAAAAGAGCATATTGATGCCCTGACAATCAGAAAAAGCAGAACTGACCAGTGAAAGATCCATTTTCAAGACTAAGGTCATTATCTAAGGTCTGGACTCTGAGCCCTGCAATTCTAACTCACACAGGTCAAAGCAAAGGTAAAGCACAATTAGATGATTTAGAAAAATATTATCTCTGATCTTAACACAAAGCAGATAATTTCAAATATGACACAGAGTAGCAAAGGGGAGATTAGGTAAGCTGAGTGTAATAGATAAAACTGGAACAGGCAGCAGAGCCTAGAAATCAAACTATGCATGTTTAACATTTAAATCAAGAAATACTATGGAACCAATCCCAAGAGCTTCTCTTATTGTCCACAATCCAGATTTACTTTGGTGTGGGTTGTCAAGGTTTGGAAACTTTTCTGCTTTCTATCTTCTTTTCAGTCTTTACACTAAGCAAATGTATTTTCGAAGGGAATGAACAAGTGTATTTTTGAAGGGAAAACACATTATTTACAACTTACTTGAGCTTGCTTGCAGATTTTGAAAGGATGAAGAGTTTCTTGGTAGAAAAGCTGATGATAAGCTTGTAGGTCAAACCAAAAATACGCGCTGTTCTTCCACAACTACAGATGAAAAATATTGTAAGTTATTGCTACCCAAATATCACAGCTTTATAAAAGGTTCACTTTCCAATGCAAGAAGTTATTTATCTCCTTGGGGTCACCATAAATCAAGCTCAATCTAAGATGGATTTAATCTTCTGAGGCATATTGGCAGAAGGACAACATATTTAATGGCATCATCACTGTGATATTATATCTTTTATTGAATCCTTTATGCATAATTGGCCATTAAAATTGTTAACATTGTAGTTAACATTTGAAGAGTAACCACATTTCAGTGGCATAAAGCCAGCACTAAAGAAGAAATGCTGATAATGGACATGCAAGATTTGTACCCTGGTGAAATAGCATTTTGCAGCAGTAACCAAAACAATTAAATATTGTGTACTTGATGTATGTTACTGGAACAGTCATTACATTTTTATTACATGCATTTCTGAGGCACAGTGTCTTGGCCTCATTTCATAAATCCAAACAAACATCAAAAGTTATTTCAGAAGGAGGAGTCTTTCCCCAGGTCCTCTCTTTTAACCATGTGCTTATGGGGTTTGGATCTTAAAAATACCCTGAAAACCCTACCACTGAACAATAAAGATAGTGTCTCAAAAAGATAAAGGCAGGAAACTTTGTTCCACAAACTGTAGGCTGCCAGACCTGGCATATGATTGAAATAGGCTCCACAGTTGTAGTTGAAACTTAAGGAAATAATTTTCAAAGGAGTCTGGCACCTGCAAAGACTAGAGGCCATGTGGGTAGGTGCTTATCTCTGATGAAAAAATAAGTTACTTTTATGTAGATTTCTATCTATACACATCTAACAGTTTTAGATGAAGGTATTCAGCTTTAGAAATATTGGCTCTTGCCTTCTGGTAGCCAAAGGCATTTTTAGCTACTGCTGCTGGATTCTGGGTTGTGCCAACAGTGAAACAGATGTCCATCTTGATTGCACTCAAGTTTCCCCTAAAGACTCAATTTTTCTGCAAAGCCACTGAACACTGACTCAGATTCATAACTTGTTCCAACCAATCCTCAATTTACACCCAGCAATGAATGATGGATCTGCTGACTACAGCAAAGAAATAGTGTTATGTTTCCCAGAAATCCAAGAAGCTTCATGGAAGCAGAAGAACGTTTTTAAAACATTGGAGATTTTGGACATCACTAACACAACAAGTAAGAAGGAGGTATATTATCATGAGTAATAGCAGAGCAGATTTTCCATCTTTTTAAAAAATGTTTTTGTGGGTTAAGACCTCATTTTTTCTGCCAAGTTAAAGGCTAGTTTTTAAGAACAATTAGTCTTTTTTTATCCCTGATGGTACAATCAGATTTCCAGTTGGTCTGAGACAGTTAGGATCTGACAGCTTGGTTAAGACCTGTCATTAGTTTGAATATACACATGAACAGTTTATTGTTGTTGAGGGATTGAAGTCTCATAAGTAATAATTCATCCAGTCATCAATCTTTCTTTCTCCATTTTTTTTTTTCAGTCTGGCTGCCCTCTATAACTTGGCATTCAGTCAATTGTCGACTAAATTATCACAGGGTAGGAAAATGATCATACCTTATTCCCTGACTTCTCACAGAACTGTGTGAAGTAGTAGCCTGCTCTGTTGTCCAAATAAAGAGACTGCAGCATGCTTTCCATTCTTGATCCCCTTAAGACAGCACTGCCAGAAGCACTTTTCCCCTGGACAAATAAAATACGGTTATACAGCAAGAATAAGAAGGTTTCATTATTTTCAAATGTCAGTATATTGCAATGGAGGGCCATGCAGTGTGTTCAATTGGTATCTTCAACCCAATAAATTAGACTCAATTTTCTATTACATATGCAGTTGATCATAACTCTCCATACCTTTTCTCCACCAGGTACTCACATCCAATGGAATAAGTCTGATGACTGAAGGCACACAGAGTAGCAAAATAGCCATAGTAACCTTTAGGTGGCTCTTCAATACTTGAAACGGAAAAGCAAATCCAGCCTTATTTCTGTCATTAACTCTAGCTCTGAATTCAGGGAATTCCAGTGATACTAGACCATATTACTTAGCTGTCAAAAGCTGACTGAGGTCAGGCTACCATGTTTGGGATTAAGTTAACAGGTGGCTATTTGGTCAAGCCTCAAAACAATTAACTATCATGGAACAAAAGATTTGTTTCCTGGGCTTACATACTGACATCAGCAACAAAATCATGAGTATTTAGGGGGCAAGAAATCCATGCTTTTTAATCCTGAAGCATTTGAGGAAGGATATATCCATTTTAACAATGCTCACAGAGAAGCTGGAGGAGGTTACAAAATGGTAAGTTTCTGATGATCACAAGAGAGAAACTCACTGATTTGCTGTCTCTGATAGCTGAAGTGGGAGCAAATGAGTCTGGGGGCTGACAACAAGCTTCTTTCCCAACAGTAACAGTGATGGAGAAGGGCAGGAGAAAGCCAGATTTCTGAAGCAGATTAGGAAGAACCCCCTCCCCAGTATGAAGATGAACTATGAATTCCTGCATTCCCCTTTGCATCATGGCAAACTGGGGTAGTGACTGTAGGTTCCCGTCTAGCCTTGTACATGTAAATGGATAGTATTTTCTTCTCTCAGCTAGAGGGAAATTTTGAATTATGAAGTTGTATAAAAACTAATAGTTCATGGTGTGAACATTTCCTGAATGTAAGTTTCTGACTGCAAATGTCCCCTAATTGCAAAGACTAGCCTTTTCTTCTGTCAAAATTAACAAAGAAGTAAAATGGTTGCAGTGAAGTAATAAAGTATGATTTTTATGTAAAAAAACAATCAATCATGTGCTCAAGTGATCAGTGAACTCCATGCATATGTAAACAAGCCCAGATTTCATAATATGGTGGGCTGTTCTAGTTGTGAGACCATGGGTATCAATATCTCACTGAAACAGCAGGCTGTTTTAAGACCATTCCACAAACATGAAGGGTTTTGAATATATTGTAAATTGCCAGATCTTGACATCTCATATGTTCAGTTTGTCAGCATTTTAACAGTTATTGAGAAGAGGCTCTACTGTGTAGCCTGTGCCTCCTGAAGTTTGCTGGATTGAGGGCCTGCTTAGCAGGCAATAATTCAACAAAGAAAAGAGTGGATTACACAAACAACAAAGAGGAATAGCACAAGTGGAGCATTTTTCTCTTCAGGATTTTATTATTTTAATGACTTTCTAGGGCAGATTCAGTTTTCACTGTAAGTCTGGTATACTCTTCTAGGCAGTGATTCTACTGAAGCATTTCTTCAGTGAGTTTTCCATAATAGCCTACTGAACACATGGTCACCATGGAGAAGATCAACATTTTCTAGTGAAAATAAACCTCTGTATATGCCATGATTTCCAACCAGATAGGTGAAAGATACCACACAGAAAATGCTGACATTCTAATTATACCTCTGCATAAGGCATGGAGATTTATGTAATCAAAGCAATTTCTCCCCATAGTTGACTACTTCCCCTTTAATACTAGAGAATAAAGTGGTTTAACCCATGATTCAAGATTACTATTATTTTTAAGTAGTACTTACTTGGAGCAGCTCAGCATAGGTGTACTTTCTATGACCCTGGCATTTTGAGTCTTTGGTGTCATCCAAAGCTGAGCAATGAATCATGTCTCTGTTGGCTGACTTTGGCCTGGATCCACAAATAAACAAAATTTTCAATACATACTTAAGAAAAGCTAGGACTTCTTATAAAATAAACAACTAAGAAGGGGCATGGAAAGAGGTAGAATGACATAGTGAACAGTAGAGGAAAAAGTACCTATAGATTTCAAACTTACAATAAATGTAAGAAATGTAGAGGACTACTTTTTCATGCAGCCCTGTGGAAATCACTGATACAGCATGTCTTTGAGGGTAAGTGCTTGAGACAGGTTAAAAGAATATTAATGTATGTAGAGAATATCAACTATTACACAAATGAGGGCAAAACACTTGTGTTTGGAGAAATAAACACTTCTGTGTGGTGGCACAAACAAATGGGAAACTAATCAGCCAGGGAGGAATTCTCCATGCATGCAATCTGTACCATAAGTGTGCTTCCCTAAGCAGATCATTATAGTAAAGAAAAATATTCATTAAAACAGTAGGATCTAAAAGTCTTTCATAAGTATTTGAGGTACACTGGTATGCAGAAAGAAGTACAAGGGACTTCTGTACTTACCACTTTCTACTGGTAGAAATGTCATCCCTTTGGGGGCTCTGTCTTGATGGTAGGGTAGGTGATAATCTTGATGATTTCTTCAAAGAGAAATTTGACATAGGTGGTTTTAATAAAGTTGCTGGTGAGCTTGTTCTACTTTTCTAAAATAAATAACAGAAAAATAAGACAATTCTGGTTATTTTTCCACCTTTGTGTTTTCTTAACATGTTCTCATTAACTACTAAAAAATATTCAAGAGTTTTCAGGTCTATTTTTCCTTGTCAATCACAGTATGGAAAACTGCAAATTGCAAAAATCTTCTCTGAATATTTTGCAAGATTTTTCAGCACATTGTAATAACCATTATAGCTTTAAAACTGTATTTTTAACAGGTAGAAATTACAGCAGATGTCAGGTGAAAAGCTCCTGAACATGTTTTGTGACTCTTTACTAGGACTGCCTTAAGTAGGTCGCTGTAAAATAGATACAGTCACTCAGGATGGGAAGGGGAGTGGAGGAGAGGGGAGGGAAGGGAAAGCAGCAAGAAACAGTCCATCAGCTGATTCTGTGAGGTGCATGGGTGCCAGGTCATCATTTTCTTCAAGTACTGAACTCAACAGGGACTGGAAAACCTGCAGAGTTAGGATCCTGTCTGCCTAACCTACAGCTAGTCCTGGATCATTAGCACACCTTGTGAAGCCAGAACTGGTCTCTGTAAGAGGCAGCTGTGCCTGGCTCCTATTCCTGCTGTGATCAGCAGGAATCTGGCTCCTGAACCCAGCTTCTTCTGAACAGGAAATCTGTCCCACTGCTTTTCCTCCAGTATCTCCATGAATTTGCTTTCTAAAAAATAAAATTGTAGCCTGAAACTATCCAACTCAAAGTAAGAGATGTGTGTGTGAACAGATCCATGGCATAGCCCATCCAGTTCTTGATACTGGAACCACAGACCTGAGTCGCTTTCTTCAGGTACATTCTGTCCTGAGCCTTAACACTGTGCCGCTGAAAACCAGGAGCTTTCATTGCAGTTATCTCTCAAATTCAGGCTTTCAAGCAAGAGTCAAAACTGAAGTAGCCACCTGCAAGTGACATGCTACAAAAACGTCTGTGTTTATGACCCTCTATAGAAGCAAAAATCATGTGTAGTTGACTGAAGGATGCAGGCAACAGAAGATAAGAACTGTGTCCTTTTTACAAACATAATGGGTAAATTCAGGGTAACTGCAGTGAAGTAAGGATTAATCTGAATTAAGATAAAACTGGTTGAAGGGCATAATCTGTGCCAATAGATACTTCATTTTACATTTCAATCCAAAAGACCTATGAAATAGCCAGGATGTAACTGAGAAGATAATTTGACTTGTTTTATAGCATCCTGTTGCATAAAGTATAGTAAAATAGTGTTGCATTTTTATATACAAGCATCTGCCACAGACCAGCTTGCTAAATCTTGACTTCATAAGAATCAAGTACTATATTCTTATTCCACTGAATTCAAGGAGTTTTATCTTTATTTTTGATGGGACAAGGCTTTGTTTTTCTATTTTGTGATCCTACCTACCTGAGAAAGGGAAGGTGGTATCCTGGGCATGCAAGACTTAAGTGTCAATGGTAGCAATGATACTATATGTGGAAAAGGATCAATGTCCACCCTTGGTCTCTGTTGGCATGTGTGCCACATCTTCAGTTTTGCACTGGCAGTTTGTATTGCTGTTGAATCAGTGACACAAAATCTGGGACCCCTAGAGGGGAAAAAAAAAAACAAAACAAAAAACCCAAACACAAAACAAAACACAAATCTAAAAAGTAGAACTTTCACAAAACATTAAATACTGGGCTATTTGGCTTCTTTCCCCTCCCCCATAATGGTGTTTCCTGTATCAAAATATGGAGCTATGTGCACCTAAATTTAAAAAGCACTTAGTGTTAAAGATATGTTTAGACATTGCACTCTTCCAAATCTAAAACCAAGCCAAACATAAATAAACTTAGGTTGCAAATTCTGCACCATTACATAGTTGCCTTTGTGTGAGTCTGCAGTAGGATATGCCCCATCCATCCTACAGCACATAATAGGGAAGGATTGTAGGTCATAGAACATACACCACAACTCTCATGAGGCTCCACAGCAAAGTTCACAATTGCAGGTACTTGTTTATGTCTGCAATTTCTTGACCCCCTTGGGGAGGAGAGAATATGTTCAAAAAATTAGCTTATGTTTTGGAAACAGGTTAGAATTTGTATCCTTGTTTAAGCTGTCAATAAAGCAAAAGGCATTTTGTATGACAGACATTGAACAGTAAAGTCTCAGGGTCAATTTCCACATAGATGTATACACAGGGCATCCTCAGAAACTTGAGAAGGGCAGTATGGGGAATATCTTAGGACAGAATTAACCTTCTATGCCTGGAGGGGTTTCTCTAACCTGCAGCCTAAAGTTTACTTGAATGGTATCCAAGATAATTATACACAAAGTAGCTCAGATGCTCTGGCAGTAAAATAACGGGCTCAGTAAGACAGATCTACCTGACTCGTCAGCAGATTGCAGTGTAGTTTAGGATCAACTAAAAATTCAGATGCAACATCTGCTAGTATTTATGATGACATTGCTCCCCATAATTGCCATGGGATAAGTGAAGTGAAATAAACCTAATAAGCTTATTAAAGAAAAGGAAAATATATTATGTTCACTTTTTCGTACCAGTAAAGAAGCAGAGGTTTCACTACTTCAGGCTGAATCCGTCTTAAATGCCTTACATTCCACTGATCTCCATGCAACAAGTTAAGTCTGAGTAACACTTCTGAACTGAGGAAGTAGTCTCCACTGCTCAAAAGATACAGTTTCTTCATCTTATTGAGTTGCCTTGAGTCAATAAAAATAGTCATATAAGTATGTACCAAATGCTAGACAGAACCAAGTACAGATCACCCTACTGGTTAAACTGCTGTCATGCAAAGTGTTTTTAATAGAAAATTGCAGAGGCCAAAAGACAAAAAATCCACAAATTAGAGACAAGTTGTGTGTAAAATGTACAGTGCTTTAGAATAGACAATCTGAGTTCCACAGAGCCATTCGTTAAAGCGGTTTGTTATACTGAATGCCCTACTTGTGAATTTAAGTTTTTGGGTGGTTTTTGTTTTTTTTTATTGTCACCTGTTTTCCAAATTTCTTTCTAAACAATGCCATAATACTATGGTAATTTTGACTTCATGTAAGCTTTGCAAACATGACTGCAAAAACGGTTTTATCGGCTTCAACCGAGTCATTCCTAACTTATGACACTCATGATTACTTTGAATGTGTCTGTACTATTCAAACTTTACAAGTTATTCTGAAATCTCAAAACCTGCATTAATCCATCTGGGTTACAAGTATTAAAACAATGGGAATAACCATTAAATAATGAGAAGTACCTTTGCTGCCTTGTAGTGTTTTTGAGCACCTTTAGTCTTTCAATATCCATCCAGAGCCACCAGTACCTCTCCCCAAGTGTTCCTTTAATGAACTTCTTGAATCTCTCAAACTCATGTCTGTTGCCAGTATCAGAAGTCCTGTGACTAATACACCAGGCTCTACTGTCTGACCCACCACTTTCAGAACTTGATTTTAAGCTTACTTCTTCAGTGTCTTGTTCTCTTACATCTCTGTGGGAGTCCAAGACAGAAAATGGAGAACTTTGGGAAAGGAGTGACTCTGCAGTGCCACAGGCAAATTCATTATTTGATAGCTCATGTATAAATAGTTCAGGCTGTTTGTGGAAATCCACATTATTGTGAATGTCAGCAGTTGGCTGGCGAGTCGATTCTGAAGCAGGTTCCTTCATTACAAGTTGGGTATAATCTGGTATGAATTCTCCTGGTGTCTGAATAGTTACGCTTTCCTGTTCATTTTTTTTTTTTGCTGCACTGTCCCATTTCGGGTCTACATACACTCTTAACTGAGTATGAGCAGGCAGTTCAGCAATGGCCACAGAAGAACCCTCCTCAGCCTCTCTGGATGTCTTCCTTAAAATGATGGCTTTTGCTTTCCTTGAAGGGCGAAGGAAACTCCATTGGTGGGCTTCCTTAGACAGGGAACCTGCTTCTGCATTAAATCAGAAAAGATCATTGAAGACTCTTTAGATTCAGGACCGTTCTCTTGCATATCAACATTTCCAAGTTAAAAAATGCAAATATATTTTTATATTGTTCTACTGCAGAACAATCAGACCATGTCACACTGCAGAGCAGGGAATAGCTTCTGCCGTTGCTATGGGTTTAGAAATTCAGCCCCATGACTCAGAAACTCATTCCCTGTTGAATTCCAGCAGAGCAGGAGAGTTCAGGAGTAACTTCCTCTGGAGTTAATTGTCTTGTTTACTCAGCTGAACAACCCAGCTCCTCAGCACTTGTTAAACCACCTTGTTGTGCTGCAAGATCTGTTTTCTTCCTGAGCCTGTGATCATAGTGTGATCAAAGTCACAGTATGTAGCAGGATTGGGTTTTGTTTAGGCCTGAGAAAACTAGTAAGTGATAATTCTTGTCTATTTAAGTTGGTTATTGGAAAAGACTAAAGCATCAAACAGGCCTCTGTCAGTTGGGTAAATTCTTGACATACATGGGATAACAAAACAAATGATTATGTCAAGGGCTCTGGAAACATTTAATAATCCTGCAGTCCAATCTGCCACCCAGGAATGGCTCATTTAGATTTAAAAATATTTCATAACTAACAAGTTTATAACAGTGACCAGCCCTGGTTTTTTTTCGTCTACACTTCTCTATTTAATTCCTTTTTTCCCAGCCCCTCAGTGTCTCCATGCTATTAATCATGCCCCATCATCCTGGTCTTCTGAGAAAGAAATTCACTGATTTAACTTGCTCAAATACATTTTCTACTTCTGCCAGACTTTCAGCAAATCAAGTAGTTCTGGAGCATGTTAACAAAGATGACCTTGACTATGCATACTGCTCAGCTAGGTTAATGCTGCTGTCACTGTACAAGTCAGTCCTATAAAACTGAGCAGAATAACTACAGGTATTATGAACAGCAGCAGAATCTAAGTGAAATAAAGAAAAAACAAAAAGTCATAGTTCAGCTGTGGCTCTACAATATCTTCATATCAATCCAGTGCTTAAACTACAGAATAGACTGAATCTGTATTTCCCTAAAGCCAAGATGCAGGTATTGTATCACTATTGTAGGTAGGCAAAACATTGTCAGTGAGGAGACTGATACAATCTCTGAGCACATGTCCTACATAAGGTTGCGACAGAAAAGGGCTAAATCTCTCAGATCCACTGAATTCACATTTGTAATGTCATCAGCTAGTGCAAACATCTATGGTGGCCTGGTCAATAAATGGCAATGGTAGTTAAACATTCTTTCCATCTTTCTCCAAAAAAGAAGCTTCATCTAACTAGTGCTGGCCACTGTCACAGACAGACAATTGTATTCAAATGTTTTCACTTGACAAAGAAAAATTATACCTTCTCAACACATTTCTGTGAAATTGAAACATAAAGAATGATTTAACAGGACCTGAGGCAATTAGGGAGGGAGAAACACAGTTCTTGAATAATCAAAAGTCAAGTGGATCAGGGTTTTGCTCAAGACATTAATTGATAACCTTGATCCAACTGAAGCAGTGAGCAAGGAATTCAAACTCTTTCTAATTGCAGGCTGACTCTGAGAAACTTAACTAATGCCCTTTACTGCTTCCAGTGCCTGACACCAGGTGAATACTGTGCCTGAATAGAAATTCTGACAAAAAATGCTGGATTTCCCATGAAATTAGCATAAAGAAGAATAATAAGCACAGGGAAAATGAAGGTCTATGTTATAAAATAATTTTTTTAGATGTAAAATATTAACTGAGGCAAAATGTTGTTGACTGCAGGACAGCTTCAGGCAAACAGGGCAGAGAGGCTTTCTGTAGGCTTACGCCCAGCCCACTGCAACACAGAGTTACATAAAAGCTCTGCAAGAATGGCGCATGTGTGACCTCTCTGCTCAAAGCACTGCAATAATTAGTGGTGAAGTCATGAGCTGCAAACAAAAGCAGTTTCAATAACTTCATTAATAAACCATGCATCAGCAATATATATCCTGGGATGATCCTTACGGGTTTGAGGAAGAAGACAGACTTCTGGAGTTATCATGTCTTCCAATTTTCCATCCAGCCATTAGACACCATAGTCCCATCAGAACAAGCCTCAGAGTGGAATGGCAGCTTTTCCCCCCAAGAATTGGGGCCAGAGAACTCCTAACATAAGCTGAGACTTCCCTGTTCATTTTGCTACTGCCTACCTAACAGAAGCAAGGTTATCAGGTATGCCCATAATGTCCCTAACCTGCAAGCAATCTCTATGTTCTCTCACATGCATTCTCTCTCTTTGAAACCTGCTGAACAATTTCAGTTGAATTTGACAGAATTGTCACAATTACATTCTATAAGATTCATAAAAATTGGCAGCCAGAAGGCCTTTGAAAGTGCCTCTCATAAATACCCTAAGAAGATGGCTGCAACACAAACCATACACTATCAAATACCCAAAGAATCCAGACAAAAAGGCAGGGATAGGGGAGGTTGGAACTAGATGATCTTTAAGGTTTCTTCCAACCTAAACCATTCTATGATTCTATGAAGAAAGTCTTTCAAAACATATCAAATGGAAAAACAAACAAGAAAAACAGCTGAAACTTACAGATATCTATGAAACAGAAATATGTAAGAAAAGAGGCTTCTACTATCACAAAATTTCTTGGTTTGTAGCTCAAAATTTCATTTAACATTGTGGCTGTGGAAACAAATCCCTGTCTGAAACCTAAGATATCGTCTGATACTCAGAATATAACGAGTTAGCAGCAATTTCTTGGAATGCCTTTTCTTTCCACCTAGTCAGAGTTCTGTTATAAATACTATGGCTGAGCCTCTGTTACTTACCCAGAAGACTATCTTTTTCACTTAATGAATCATCTCTTTCACGCTGTCCAGACAAACACTGAGTTTGACTAGAAGCTACAGGATGTGAGAATGAATCTGTAGTTTTCATTAATTCACTTCCTTTTGCTAATGTAAAACAATCCTTTGTCTGAGAAACTGTAGCCTAGGAAAAGAAATGTCATAGAACAATTCAATTTTTTCTGTTTATTGCAGTGTTTCTGAGAGCAGAGCTTACTGTCTGTAGTCATTTTGTGCAGTTTGTTTGTGTAGATTTCTGTACCATTAGTTCCCAGTGAAGAGAGCTGTATGATGGTAGCTGAGCATACTTGTAACACAGCTTGTGTTTTAGCTATATTACAAACCAACAACCTTCATCTGCAGTACAAAAAGCTTTGAAAATGAGGGATATTCAGAGAATCAGATGTCCAATAATGTTGTGACCTCAGTTACAATAATTTCACCCAATGCATTCAATATATCTTGATGTTACACCCACTAAACATTTTTATATTACCACTCCAAGCGATATATTTAACTTTCTCACAGTCATCGAAGTGTCATCCTCCTCAGGAGGGGAAGGACTTGGGTCTTGCTTCCTTATCCAGGGATAGTAGTCATTATCGATAATGAAATTAATGCCAGTCTTGCTCCATTCTACCTGTGATATCAATTTAGCTAGCCTGAAATTAAATGTTGAGACAATAGCTAATTTTAGCTTTTAATCAGAGAAAAAGTTGAGGTTTTTTTCCCCAGAATAGGCAATAAAACCCATGACCCATCTAAAAATAAATTGTTACAGAGAAGGTCATGATCAGCAGATCATGACCTCGATCATGTTATTTCACAGATCATACTATTTCACCCATATTATGTCATGTTCATAAACACCAGTACTGCCATTCTGTAGTCCACCAGCTTTACAGATGGTGACCTGCCTTGTATTATCAGTCTTTACCAGTAAAACCAGTTTCTGTCAGGATGCTCTTACATGTATCTATGCAGTCCCAAGCCCTGCTAAGAAGCCCTCAAATATTTTGATCATTAAAATGGAACTATTGTTCCAGATTGCAGAAGTCTGGTATCATCACCAGACACTACACTTCCTGATACAAACAATCTTCCAGCAGTGATGCCACAGGAGTGATCATACTAATTAAACTTTCAGATGACAACTGACAACTGGCGCTATTGTATTCAACTGGCAGATGTCTGAGGACATCATAGGACTGAAGAGCCCTCTGGTGCTATCTTGTGTTAGTGTGAACATCAGGATGTTCAAAAAAGGCAGTCTTAGAACCATATGTTGATAATGTTGGTGTTCCGGGCTCAAGAACTGGGGCAAAACTTAGCTAAGTTAGAAAGCAGTACAAAACCAACCAAAGTGCATGTGAAGGGAAAAACAAAGCCTATGCCTGAGCCTACGACCATGAGTGAATGCCCAGTTTAATTTGTCCTCACTATTTGAAGGAAAATAGGATTTCATTCTAGGGTTGGGGTATCTTCATCTATAAATGCAAGTTTCCCTTTTAGCATCTCGGCTTATCTTGATCTAGACAGAACCTTGAAGGATGTAGAGGCAGATCTTCAAAAAAGCATACATGAAGAGCATCTGCTGAAAGGACATCTGGAAATATATAGCAGGTGTATAACAGTGCATCATCCAACTATGCCACAGCATCCCACAGAGAACCTTGCAAAAGGAAGTCTGACAGTGGGTCCCACAGACACAAAGCTAGTAACTGAAATAAAAAGGACTGGCTTATTTTTTTCTAAATAGATTTTATGGATTCATAACTTCCACTTACATGGCTTATATATTGATCAGAGAAAGATGCATTACTACCATGATATCTCTGTGGAACACAGATTCAGAAAACAGTAATTCATGGTCAAAGAAAATTACAAACAGCCGAGTGAAAAAAAGGCTCTGATTTTACTTTATCCAGGTCACAAAAATACTAAAATTAAACAAACAGACCTAGAGGTGGGAGAAAACATATTAAGAGTACTGTCAAGATAAATTAAACAGAAGAGAAAAACTACACAAATTTAAAACTGAAAGCATAAAAGATTGTAATACCTGTATTCAAAATAACAGTCGCTTTCAAGAAATGCTGGAAGCCTTTCTTTCTTAATCCACTGAATTGCTTGTTCTCTATCAAGGCACTATTAAAAAAGAAATGCCAAAGATTTGCAGTTTTCTTGACTTCCTTGCTTTGTTTGCCATGTAACTGATTCACTCCAATCCCCTTCTACAGAGGCATTGTCTCAGGAAAACAAATATGCAGTGGACATTATTGTTGTTACAGAATCATAGAATAGTTAGGGTTGGAAAGGAGCTTAAGATCATCTAGTTCCAACCCCCCTGCCATGGGCAGGGACACCTCACACTAAACCATGTCACCCAAGGCTCTGTCCAACCTGGCCTTGAACACCACCAGGGATGGAGCATTCACAACCTCCCTGGACAACCCATTCCAGTGCCTCACCACCTTTACAGTAGAGAATTTCTTCCTTATAAACGAATTTCTTCCTTATAAGTTAAAACTTAAACAGGGGAAGTTTAGATTGGAAAGTTTTAACCCGTTACCCCTTTTCCTATCACTACAGTCTAATGTCTGCAGTCCCTAAAAGTCCATCCCCAGCATCCTTATAGCCCCCCCTTCAGATACTGGAAGGCTGCTATGACATCTCCACGCAGCCTTCTCTTCTCCAGGCTGAACAGCCCCAACTTTCTCAGCCTGTCTTCAACAGGAGGTGCTCCAGTCCCCTGATCATCCTCGTGGCCCTCCTCTGGACTTGCTCCAACAGTTCCATGTCCTTTTTATGTTGAGGACACCAGAACTGTACACAGTACTCCAAGTGAGGTCCAGTTTAGCCTTTACCATGCTGGGATAACTGAGTTGATTTACTTTCCTAACAACAGCTAAAAAGGTCTAAATCTGATTTCATCTATAAGAGTACAATTTTTTTAACAAATCATGGTGTTTTTTTCTTCAGAAATAGTATGTGCGTCGATCGTGCTTTTGCTGTACAAATCAAAATGCAAAATAGATTTTTTTTTTTTTTTTGCAACAGGAAACAGCTGATTTTTCTGACTTCATCACATTTTATAAAAACCCACTATTTTTCTTCAAGAATCTGAAG
Source organism: Pezoporus occidentalis (assembly GCF_034315485.1). Classification (NCBI taxonomy): domain Eukaryota; kingdom Metazoa; phylum Chordata; class Aves; order Psittaciformes; family Psittacidae; genus Pezoporus; species Pezoporus occidentalis. The sequence continues at coordinate 20,686,559 of NW_026914940.1, read as the reverse complement.
ACTAAGAAACCCTTAAATTAAATTAGACTCTGAGAATCAGAGAGCTGTAGATATTAAAAACAAAATCAAACAAATAAAAAGCCTATCAGCTAAAACGATTCTCACTTTTATGTCAGAGCTTTGCAGAACTGCATTGCACAAAGTAACACTTATAATGGAAACCTAAGTATTTTATGAATCGGGCTGGTAACAGATTTCTGCTTAGGCAGCCCAAGCATCAGTGCCTCATCAAAGCAGAAAGGGAGGTGCTTCCAAAGAGTGGTCTGGGGTATGAAAGGGATGTGTTGAACAGCGAGCAAATACAGAGCCAGCAAACAAAAACAATGCCTAAGAATTTACACAGAGAGCAAGATCTCTGACTATGGGCCGCAGTGATCCATAGCTGTTTCCCTTAGAAATGACACACAGCATACTTCAATATTTTTTTTAAGAGTGTACTTTTTCCATTCTTAGGGGATGAGCTGTTTTATTTATCTGAGGTGCATTTTTCCTTCTAGTGAAAGTGAGACTGATGGTTTGGAAGAATGCAGTAACTCTTCTTGTCCATAAAAACAGGTGAAGCTGGGGCAAAGGTGAATGCTACTTGCTATATCAAATAATCAGTTGTGTAGATTACATTTTAAATTTTATTTCCATGAGCTAATATTCCATTAGGGACAAGGGTTATTCTGCCTCATATATATCTGTAGGGGATTAAAAAAATATCTGAATTACTCAGAATGTGGGTGGTTTCATTTAGAGAGAAGAAAATATTTCAAAATATGAAAAGCTTATGTTGGCAGTGGCTCATACACTAATTTGTGGAGATGGAGACTAATTAGTCCCAACCACACAGTGTATGCCTCTTTCTGGTAACTGACAAGCTTTTTTGAAATACAAAAGATTGTCTCTTTATTTTGGCATTTAATATTTACATATTTACTGAATAACAGCCCAGTTTTTTTATCTGAGTGATTCATGTTTGTGTCTGTACATGGCTGGTACACAACATTATATATACTATCAGAACAAAAGAATCTCTACTCTTTCCCCTTCCCCCAGAGAAAGATGCTACATTTAATCTGATGAGTTTTGTTACCTTGGTTAGCTTCCTTACCCAGTCAGCCTTAGGCCTTGCTGGGACTCAATCCAGCAAAGCTTTTAGCACGTGTTTAAGTTTAAGCATGTGTTTAACTTCCCTTGATTAAAGTTAAACACATACTTAAGTGTTTTGCTGAACTGGGGTTTCTCTGAAGTAAGGTATGTGGGATGCCAGCCAGGTTTTTTCCATAGTTGTGATCAATTCTACCCAGCTCAGCAGGTTTATTTTCTTAATGTATTTTACACCAAATTGATTTTGGCTGTTGATAAGAAGGTATTTACCTCTGTATCAATAATTTGCAAGTGTGCATGCACACGTGCAGAGAACTTTTGCTTATCTGTAAATTTGTAACAGTCTAAGAGGGAAGTAAAATACAGAGAAAAATACCTGTAGGTGTATTTCTTAGGTAAGATTTGTTTAAATTCAAGCTGTAGCCTGAAATGCCTACTAGGATTCTCCAACCATAGCTCATTTTCGTTAGAAATGTGCCAGTGATGGCCTCTTGCTACTTTTTTGTAGCAATGTAACATTCAAAGCAACTGTTAGTCTCTTCAGTCAGTGTGAAGAAAGTTAAAGGAAAAAGGCTAGCATCAGCTGATGCCTGAAAGATCAAATCCTATTTGAGATGAACTGAACTACTTGATGCAGTTGGTCTGGGATGATGACTTCTGGTTCTGTCACAGCGTAACACAATGAATGAAGCTGGCTTCTTTCACCTTGTGTAGTTGCAGTAACAATTTTTGATATGCTGGTGTGCAGGCCATGTTGTTCCAGTTCAGCCTTGAGATGCCAAGGCATTATCAACTGGGTGAGGAATGTATGCTACCTACCCAGTGAAGGAGTCAAAAATAAGAAAAAACTTCACCCTTTTCTCCCAAGAAGAAAGCATACTGAGGCGTATCACTCCACAAAAGACCATCATCTATGGAAAATGGCCCAGAGAAAGCAATGTATTCTTAAATAATATAGGAGCTGTGTTGCTCCAAACCACATGAAAGATGTAAGCAATAGTGAAATGGCTTTGAATTTGTCAAGAAAGGCCATCCACAGTTGCAATGATGTAAGGTTATCCCACAGAGTGTTGGCCACACTTGCACAAGCACACAATGTTTCCTCAGTTTAATCCTGAGAGCAAGTAAGAAATCAAGAATAGTTCTTCCAGTTTTGTGCTCTCAAGCAAAATATTTGTGAAAATAATTATTTAACATGGTAGGGATGCCTGTGAGCCTTGTGCCGTTGTAGCATTTTTTCAGTCTAGATGCAGATAATTGCTATCTCACATTACTATCACTTTGTTAAACCTGTTTGCCTTTTGACCTCTCTCAACACTGTTTTCTTTTGTGAAAATAATTAAGCTTATACTAGGCAAAATAGCAGTTTGCTACAGCTCCTTGCTTTTCTCTCAGCTTTCCAGCTATGACATAATTTAGAGCAGCCACTTCTAAAAATACAGAAATACCTTAGCCTGGCCTTGAATGAAACAAACTGAAGTCACAGCAGTCACACCTATGCAAAGTAAGCAAGAAAAGAATAAACCAAGTATCCCAGTGAAACGTTTTTTTCTCCTCAAAAGCTGTTGCTTAAAGGTAAAGTCCCACAACTAATTATACTGTCTTGTATTCTTTCAGGTGCATATGGCGCTTCAACTCCTGATTTTAACCTGAATAATTTGGTGCTGAAGAAAGCCCTGAAAGTAAAGTAAACAGGTAAGAATACCAAAATCGGTAATGTCTGGGCAAGTCAAAAACAAGATTATTTTTCTAAAATCCAACCTATCTTTCCATTAATTTTGCTTTCTTTTTGCCAAAGATTATTTTCTCTGGCCATTTCAATTGATGGTAACCATGTAAATCCTTTGGGAATTAATAGAAGAGAGACTTATGTGTTGCCAGACCACAGATGAGCTCATAGCCACACAAGGAAATTAATTAATAAGGAAAGACTGAGATGCATTAGTTTCAGTCAATTTGCACATTCCAGGGATCACTAGTAAAGTAACTGTTGTCATAATATTTTTTCTTTTAATATTAAAAAGTATTCAGACCACACAACTGAATCCTGCCCTACGGAATCTTCAAAATTCTGTGCTACAGGATGTACATCTGTAATTCCATTCACTTGTCTGCTAGACACATGTGCATTGCAGGGCATAATTTGGCCCATCATTATGTTTTCCTAACATAAATTAACATTTTTCCCAAGCTACCAAGCCAAACACAACAAAAACTACTGCCAGTATCTCTACAGTAAGATCTAAATATAAACTCAGGGGCTATAAGATGCTTACCATAGTGTTGTAATTTGCATCAATATTGAAGGTTGGAGAAGCAGTGCGCATTTTGGAGAGGTGCCCATCATTCTTTACTTTCCTTAGAGCATCATAAATGGGCTTTGGAGTTTTCTGCTCATGTAGACTTTTTTTCAGCTGGCTTTCAAGGCATTGTGGGGCATCATTAACAACTTCAAAAACCCCAAAGTCAGAGTTAAACTTAACTGTCTGGGCAAATGTCTGCAAAAAAAAATATTTGGAAATTTTATTACATTGTAATAAGGGAACTTTTTTAATGTAAGAAAGTTAATTTTTATAGTATAGGAGCATCCTACAGGTTGCAACCTGGTATTATGAGGTTTCCTTCTCTTGCCCGCAGTAGCTTATGTTTGGGGCCTGGAATAATAATTTTTGCTGTATTCTTGTTCTTTAGTCTCTATGCTGTGTAGTTTTCCAATGCATTCCTACTTTTTATCTCAGCTACGCTTAATTGTGAAGAATGTTAATTCATTCTAGATCACAGACCATTCTTTTTCATATGCAAATAATAGACCCAGTACACAGATGTCTGGAATATATCATTCACAGTGACTTTAGTAACTGTTCTGCAGGGGGCTACTTACCTACAGGATCAGATCTCCAGTGCTATTCTCCTATTCATTACCACAAACAATCAAGGCTTGAAAAGATTAGCAATGAAGCAGACCTTTTAAATGAGATGCATTTGAAGAGGATGAAACTGAAAATTTCCATATGTAAGAATGGCTTTTCATCATATTGTTACTTTTAGGTCAAATACCTACCAGAACTTTTAAGGCTTGTAGTGAGTTATTATACATCACCAGTTCAGATAGTGTCTGAGACATGAGGTTGACCAGACTTCAACTTCTGCTACATAACTGTGACTTCTGTCAACTCAAAAAAAAAAAAAAAAACAACAAAAAAAAAAAAAAAAAAAAAAAAAAAAAAAAAAAAAAAAAAAAAAAAAAGAAAAAAACACTGCATGTGTACACATTAAGACAGAATCATCTTTCATCTTTTGAGCTCTGGTATTAGGTATTTCCCTGAAAGACTATCTTTCAAATGCTCTTCCTTAAAATTAAGAGGGAAAATATGGATGGATTTTACAAGTAATGGAGGATACCCAAGACAGTTGTGAATATGAGATGATATACAAGCAGAGCATATAAGCATCTCCACACAGAGCTGGAAGACAAGAAGGCATGTTGTATTTAAGAACTGAAGAAAATCCTGGCCGTATCCAGACCCTCTGCCAAAATTCTTTTTGGCTTCATTCCAGACATGATCCCACCTGGTGTTTGTACAGTTGTCGTTCGCCTACACTTAATAAGATTATTTTATTTTTTCAAGCACTGTGGTTTCAATTTCCTTGAACTTTTTATATATCACATGTATAAGAATATAGACATAATTCATATACATACCATAGATGCTGAATACATGCTACATATATTATAGAAATATATCACAGACAATTTTATTCTTCTCCACACCTATAGAAGTCCAAAGTAACCATGTCAGTGTCAGCTATTTTGTTGCTTCTGTTTGAAGCCCCTTTATTAATCAAAGTCTTGTAGAGTAAAGCCCAGGATCGAACCATGTGGCTGCAACATGTGGTTACAACATTCCCTGCTTATCCCATAATGTCTCACTGTGGATGCTCAGCCTGGCAAAACATGTAGCATGTGAGAGCTTTAAGTGTATGGTTAGCACCTATGACATCAGACTGTCACTGCTCAGAGCCATGCATTGAATTGCATTGGTCTGTTTAGTTACCTAACTTCAGCTGAAATCGTGGCTTGGTTTTTGTTCTCTGACACCTTGTGCCTCTTTTAGCATTAATTTTCTCCAGGGTACTCTGGAGGTTTTTTTCAGATGTACTGAACAGCATTTTAAAGAGCCTTTTATGTGTAGTAGATTTCTCTGTACTTCGTTCAGACCTCCTCCCAGTTTGCTATGTGTATATTTCATTTACTTTCAAACCTAATTTGGGCTGCTAACAATATTCATGTGACTAACTATGCAACCTTAATAACCTCCAAATGTATTCTTCCCTATTTATTTTTTCATGTTTTTAAAAAAAGAAACAGAAGTACATTAAGAAACAAGGTGCATCAGTCTTTCAAGATTTGAAACTCTCTTGCTTGTGGAAAAAAGCAAACAAAGTACAAATTCCATAATACAGGGCTACGTGACTAGATGTGATCAGATTGTTTTAGTTCCATGTTGTTTAACTTTGGAAACTAAGCAACAACATTAGTTTATCACACACATCTATTTTTACTTAATCCTTCATAACTTACTCTAGATCTCATTTTTTTCAGTATACATTCTAATTACCTAAACAGAAAACACACAAAAACTTAAATGTAGTGAAACAGATGCAAGCAACAATTTTTCAAATGTAAAGTGTGTTGTTGTTTTAGGAGTCTGACTACAAATCCTTTGTAAGACAAATATACTGGAGGAACAAAGAACATACACTGATAGGATAAGAAGATTAAAACTTCATACACTACATACTTGACTGAAAAAGGTTGTTCTTGTCCAGACTTTTGGGGTTAGGACGAAGGTGTAGTTACCTATACCTAAGAACATCAAAAGGGCATCACATACTTCCTGTATCAGTCAGAAAGTAGCCAGTAGATCCTCTTTACTTGACACTAATAAGTCTGCATTTGGAATACTGCATCCAGTCTTGGGTTCCCAGTGCAGGAAGAATGTTCACATATTCAAGTAAGTCCAGCAGAAGACCACTGAGCTGGTCAGAGGCTGGAGCACTTTCCCTGTGAGGACAGGCTGAGGGAAGAGGGCTTATTTAGCCTGTAGAAGAGGCAGCTCTAGGAGGACCTAGCAACAACCTGAAAGTACTTACAAGATTACTGAGAAAGTAGACCAGACTTTTTGTGGAGGTGCATGGTGAGAGGACAAGAGACTGTGGTCATACACTGAAATAGAGATCTCAACTGGGTATAAGAAAAAAGGTATTGTGTGTAGAATGATTAGCATTGGAACATGCTGTCCAGAGGGACTATGAAATCAGTTGTTGGAGGTTTTCAAGGTCAAGAGAAAGTAGCAAGCAACCTGGTTTCAATACTAAAGCACTGTCTCTGCTTTGAGCAGGAAGCTGGATTACAGACCTCCCCAATGCCTTTTCCAGCCTGAGTAACCTATGATTCTGTACAGATATCAAATTCTACTAGAGAGAGCATCTCATAAAGTGATCGTATAAAAGTATTCTAGAATAGTTTGGAATAGTTTGCTTACTTAGGAAAACTAGAATGATAAATCAGAATGTCTTTATAAGCATAATAAAAGAAGAGGTAAGTCCTGACCTCCTTAACTCATCCCAGCCACAAAAATAAAATGATAATGTTAAGACAAAAAAATCAAATGAGAACAGAAAAAAAAAAGTGTGATTTCTTGTAGATAACATTTTCCCAGTTACAGTAAAGGAGAGAGGATCAGTCAATCCATTTCCCTTCTGGTATGTGAAGAACTTTGGAGCAAAACACACTATCTAACCATTCCCACACATTACAAGCCACAAAAAAAAAGCAAAAAAAAACCCTGTTCAATACCCTGTAGTGAACTTAAAACCTTTTCCACAGAAGCCAAGACCTGTACAATCATACAATGTTTCACAGGACAGTAATGAGAGAGGCTTATAGCACCACCAATATTCTAGGTCATTACAATAATGATGAATCTCTTCAGTGAAGATGCCTGTGTCAATGAGTGGGTAATAACCTACACTAGGAAGGAAGGGGAAAAAGTCATCCATGCCAATCTAATATACTAAGAAATATCTTTCTTACCCCACATTTGGCAAGTGCTTTGGCTTTTTACAGACAAGTAAAATACACTAAGGAAAGACTAAGTGTATCATTCTCTCTCTAGTTTGGGCCAATTTTTGATCCCTTGAAGATGGAAAACTCCAGAGACAAATTATACCTCAAGATGTTAAGAAAAAATAAATATGGTTTGGCAGGAGCCTTGAAGCTTGGGATTCATACATTATGAATTTAACACAATAAATAGGATCAACTAGGACTTGAGAATACCAACAAATAAGAGGTCTGCTGATTTTGCAAACTGTTTCACTCAGACAATTCTCCCCTTGAACTCAGTATGAACAATGTAACTCAGTGTGGTAACCTCAGCATCAGAAAAAAATCTCCAAGCAAACAACAAAAAGCAGTTTTCAGATTGTATTACAGCAATACTATTAAATAAATAAACCATTGCATGTACATTTTTGACAGCAAAGAAATTTAACTGTCAAATGCACATTGAATATGGTTTCAGCTGAAGAATAAATAGAATACATAATTCTGAAACCTGAAGTTATACATTTAACTGAAGGGAAGGCAAATTTCTCTCGGTCCTCCCAAAACAGAAACCAAAACAGCATCCATCACCATGTTACCAGGATGTCAGGCGTATAAATCTCACTGTTCTCTGCCTTAACAGTTTTCAGATAACTTCAGATACAGTTAACAAAGTGTAAATACGTTCACTACATCCCGCCCCAAATAACGTAGTTAGATTCCAGGAGAAATAGAATGACCACAGCTTGGCTGCCTCTTAGGTTAAGGCCTTGAAAGGGTGGGAATTAATAGAGGCCTCATCGAGGAGCTTTGCCAAAACTTCCTTAAGACAGGGGGGTGTGTAGCATAATTAAATGTCAGTGAGAGTCCAGACCAGAAGAGAATTTGAGCAGTTCTATGAAGTATCTGGAAAATTCACACTGCAGATGGCCAGTGGCAAATCTCCCTTTGACTTTAATGAGTCCAGGATTTCCTTTCCATTGATGGGTAAGACACAGGTCACAATTACGTATCACAATCTAATTAACATTTTGAATAAACCCACTATCAACAAGAAAAAAAGTAAAACATGCTTCTTTTGCTTTCTTGAATGTCAAAGATATCAAGCAAGTTCTAGACCTGAGTCTTGACATAATATGCATATGGGGCCTTATTAATGTAAAGCCTTTTTAAGGGAGGTTGTATTGGCACCTGCAGCCTCCCTCCACACACCTAGAAAAGACAAGAGGAAACTAATGAGCATGCACTGATGCATTGAATTGATGCATTGATGCATCAAATTAGTCACAGCCATCTTCAAAACAGAGAAGGGCTGGAACTATACAGCACAGTGGATTGCCTTCTGTCCTTTCCATCTTTTGCTACTTTGTAGATCAGGGCTGTTTCTGCTCTTGAGAGCACTAGGTTTTCAGGACCATTCTGCTTTCAGAAAGACCAATTCACTCAAAGTTTATTACTTGGGCTTTAATTGTTTTCAGAATCATCACCTGCACCAAATTCTGGATCCTGACTACTCAGCAGAGAGCTTTTATAATGAGAACAATTTCAAAAGAAGTAGTCTTCAAATCTGAAGTTGATGAAACTGTGATCCCTTGGTAGCTTTCTGCTGCAAGCAAAACCCACAGCCAGGGATTTGCCACCAAAAGTGTCATCTCCTGAATATGCTTCAAATGAAGTACAGTTAGCACTTTCGTTGCTAGCGCAACTCCCTGAGGTTGCAAAGAGGAGGAGTGTGCCTTCATCAGGATCAGTGGTAACTGGAAAATTACGAGGTAAGGCCACAGCATGGACTTGGAGTAGAACAAGTAGCAGTCAGCTTACAAAGTTCAGGAGAAATAAGTTGACATTACTGCACTTTCTTACTGAAGCCTCCAACACTGAGCTGGATGGCCATTCTTGACTTCTGAATTTTCATTCCTGGCTTCTGAATTTTCATTCTTGGGTGAATATATTAAAACTGGATGTTTTAGATACATGGATAAAAGATTCAAACTGTAGGGATGCCTATCAGGCTAGAAATGGAAGTGTATTCTTGCCAATGTTTCTCTCAAATCTTTCATTTTAGATTACTTACTAGTTTGTGTGTCACGTAATTGATTTCTGCTATTGTGAAGTCATTGTACTACTGGCAACAAGTGCCCTCATGAGGATTTTTGTATTATTTTATCTTTCATAAGTATTTTCTGTACAAACTATCCTTCATTACAGTATATAGAGCTTTGGAGTACCTAGATATTCATGTCAGATTGTATTGAATATTATTATAACAACAGGATCACTTAAAGGATATACTGTAAATCAAAGCAAAAAAAAACACAAAACAACCCCAATCTGCTGCTGCTACAGCAAGTCCCCAGTAATACAATTTTCCATACACTACCGGTGCATTATAAATCAATGCAGAGGCAGTCCCTTAAAATAAGCATATGCTACCCCTGATTTCTGGTATCAAGTCACACAATATTTTCAGTTTAACTTGTTGCCTAACTACTAGCACACCTGGGTAATACTGTTCCCAGGCAACTGCATATAAATACAACAAGAATAAAGCAATGGAAATTTCAGTGTGGTGTTTTAGTAGAAGCCTTCTGAGAAGGAGAAGGAACTTGGGAATATAAGGTATTCAAACCACAGAACTCAGGAATTAATAGAACTTAATCGTGAAGAGGGTAAATCCTCAGGAAAAGGTCAAAGAAAATAAAAACATTTATGAGAACATTACAGATAAAAGTAGCTAATAGAGCATGCTTTCATGAAGATATGTCAATACATAGAATAGAGACCATGTGTCATCTTAGAAACCTAACAAGATTACCAGCATAAAACAGTGTTTACTCAAGAGTGTCTGTAAACTCTTTTCTGTGGGCTTCCAGAGCGGTCAGGAATGCCTGGACAATCACTGCAGTTCAGAGCTGCTGAGCTGCGCCAAGACTAGGGGCTGAGGAGCCCTCTGAGGCCAAGGAGAATTTTGGCCTCTAATAAACGTTCTGAGATCTGTGCACATCCAGGGAGACCCAGAAACTAAGCAAGCTGAACTTCTTACCCACTCTGTCCTTTGTGATTTGAGGAAAACTTGAAGCATAGTTTCCAAATAAGCAGCAAAGGCATGGAGGATGGTATTCCTGTGCTAAGAACAATCTGGCACAAGGAAGGAGGCCTGGGTTTAAAAGCTATGTAGTTAGGCTTAGACTTAGACAGATATTCTAGAACAGCTGCAAGGGGGGGGGGGGGGGTGTGTGGAAACAGCCCTCTCACACACATTTTCTTCCATCTGTGTCTCCCTAGCTTTGTAAAAATTATTCTGAGGAATCTTGCAGTGTGGTGAAAGTATGAAAAGGCTGAGTCTCCTCAGGGAAGTCAGTATCGCTGCTGTGCATAAACCCCACATTCTGATACAGAGTTAATACCTCCAGATTTTATTTTAAGATAAAAAATAGGTATGGAGAGTCCATTCTGCCATCCTTAGTTCTGCAAATCCCATTATGTGTACTTTTACACAAATCTGTGATGTGGCTTAGAGAGCACATCTGTGTCTAGTTCGGTTTGATAAGCCTGAATCATAACAATTTATTCCAATGGTGGCTACACCATAGTCTTAAGTCCAAGGAGCATCAAAAAATATACTGCCCCTTCCTAATGCTGGTGGTGGTTCCTACCAAGCAAATTGCAGAAATAGGTGTATGTTCTCACAGTACAGCCTGTTGGACTGCAGTGCTTTGGGAGGGCACAGGCCATGGGACAGCTCTGCCTCAGATCAGACCCCACAGGAGCCATGAGTTATGCTGCGGAAAGGTCTGTGCCACTTTGAGGGAGAATAGGGATGTGAGGTGTGGAGACAGAAAGAATAGGGATAGTCAGGGCCAAGGCTACTAAAATGAAGTTGAGGCTGCCATGTCAAGGGAGCAGGACAGTACATCTGACTGTCACAACAGTGTGGGGAGGAAGGGTAGTTGATGAGGAAAAGGAGAAAAATATAGGACAACTGGTTAAATATAGGGCACTGGGTACAGTGGTCTAGCTGCAACCAGATCAGAACACAAACTACGGTGTAAGGCTGCATCCTTCCAGCTGCAGATGGGAGAGGAAGAGGCATGCCACCTTTCACACCTGCACAGCCATGAAGAGAAACAGAATTGGTTTCTGAGCTAAAATGTTTATTAATCACCGAGTGCACTGCCAGAATAATGCAAAAGGACAAACATTTGTTATGCTGGCTTGTTGTGATACTGGAGTAAATGTGGACTCCTCATACTATTTAAATAAGTATTTATGTGTTTTTTTCATTTCCTATCCATATTATTTTAGTGAGCCATGATTTAAATATGTTAACTTGCAAGACAATATCTGTCCCCAGAAGTGCAGATACTGTTATTTTTCCTGACACTGATAATAACATTAAACAATAAGAGTTGCTACCATTAAAATACAGATATATTGTATAAGTCATTTAACTACCCAGTAGAAAAATGCAAAATATTTTAAGCTGATTTAATCTTAGTCAGGTGTTTCTTATATTTTGCAAGGGATTTCTGTAAGGTACTTACCGGAAGACTCAAAAATTCATTAAAGTATTCCACAAGCGTATCATCTGTGGCTAAGAATTCCTCCTATGGAGAAATAAAACCACAAAGCAAAGCTTGTACTAATGTGCACTAACATGGTTTGAATGCACTATTGCCTCAATGTTTTTTCCATGAGATATGACATGCAAACTTTTGCAAAATGTTGTTTCACACTTTTGAGAATATAATCATTGCATCGTTGTTATATTCCAGCCATTGCACATTGCTGAGGCCCTTAGCAATTTAAAAAACACACATGAAAGTAAATCCTTTGCCAAGAAATTTACAGATAAAGCCTTCATAAACCCAACAGCTTCTAAGTGCTGGAAATCTGTTCATTTACTTTTGAAAAAATGTGCATTAAGCTAAGAGTCTAGAAATTCCCAACATTAAACCTTTCTCTCTTGCATCTGGGAAGAAGAAGAGTCTAAACATTCACTAGAGCCTGCTTCTGCTTCCACACTGCTGCTTGGAGATGTTTTGGCAGATGTTTGGAAATAAAAGGGAGGTCACTGATCTATAATTTGGCTCACCAGCAAGCAGTGTATGCCATCTCTTTGACAGAACTGAGATGTTTCCTGTTGACCTCGTCAGAAGTAAAGACTACATCTGCAGGTGGGTTTTGTACCTGTTCTGACCCCTGCATTATAAATCCTGCTAATCAGAGTCAAAAACTGCACAGTAGAAATCAATGTTTTTCGCTGCTGACAAATCACGAAGCCCCCATTTCCATTCAACGGAAGACAGAAGTAGAACATTATTTCATTGGTCTTCAGAAATCTATCTTCAATATAATGAAGACTCCTAAATGTTTGTAATAGTTTCAGATTCTTGAATATTCTATTATTCCTGTCTTGCAACACAAGGAGAATTCACCCAAATCAAATGTATTTACGAATATCAGCAAAAGTCTTGTGACAAATCCTTTTTCTCTTTAAGTTAAAAGTGTTTGTCTGGCTTTAACCTGACAACACTTATTCCTTGGCATTTGTGATTGCTGCTGGGAGTGATACAGGACAGGCAAGTTAGCTCACGTTTATTCCTGGAAGATACTGACAACACTGAAAGCAATGTTTCCTGCATTACAGAGATAGTGGGGTTTTTGGATCACAGGACCACGGTCCAATGCACTTGCAGTACCATGGACCTAGAGATGTTAGGGCATTGATTAAATAGGAGAATTTACCAAAGTGTCTAACCCAAAACATTTTGAAGTCAACAGAAAATCCTCTCCCTAATGTCACTAGGCAATCAATCAGACCCAGAAATCTCAATTCAGCAAGTGTTAACATAATTAATAATAACAACAGAATAAAAAAAAAAAATCTAAACAAGCTTCAGTGTGCCTTATGTTTGGTTTGGGCAATGCAAAATTAGATTTGACACTGATAAGCATGAATCTGAAGACAGACAGATATCATAATACCTCATTAAAATATTGTGTTGAAAGACTTACTCAAAACAACTCATTTATTACTGGCTGAAGTATAAGCTCCTTAAGAATATACAGGTAACATGTGTTTTTAATTTGCTAAGGATATAATTCTCTGCAGTCTCATATAACAGCAAGAAATGTAAACACAGTGGTTGATTAATCAATAAAATGTTTATGATCTTTTTAAAGCAAGCTTTGCTACTTACTGATCTTACTGCATCTATGCACAATATACTGTCCTCTGGTGTTTGAAGGGTTTTTTTGGGGTCAGTCTTATTTTCATTTGAAAGCATAGTTGCACTTGCATATTCACACATTCTAGGTTATCAAGTCCAACCATTAACCTAGCACTACCAAGTTCACCACTAAACCATGTCACTAAGTGCCATGTCTACACATCTTCTAAATACCTCCAGGGATGGTGACTCCTTCTGGAGGTATTTACCACTACAAATAAGAAAGTATGGAGTAATGAGTCATTTCATAGTATTTTCTCAGACAACAACAACAACAACAAAAATTAGTTTTAAAGACTAATTTTATTCTTAGGGGGGGTATTCTTTTTATTCTGAATACTTAGTTTATTCTTTATTACCATTTCCCTGGGGAGCCTGTTCCAATGCTTTATAACCCTTTCTGTGAAGAAATTTTTCATAATACCCAACCTAAACCTCACCTGATGCAACTTGAGGCCATTTCCTCTCATCCATTGCTTGTGCCACTTCAAATAAGGTAAAACAACAGAGTAACAAATAAGGTAAAAAAGGCAAACAACAGAGAAATCCTACAATGAGCTAGACGCAAAGAGCAGAAAAGATAAAGGAGAAGATTGTTAAACCTGTCATGTTGAACATTTGAGCTCATGATTTCATTCCTTCATCATATTTCACTTTCCTTTTCATTTCCATCCGTCTTCTCCATAGTTTCCTGTTACTTTTTACATTCTAATTATTTTCAAACTAAGTAATTTTTTTTTTGTCTGAGAAAAATAGCAAGAAATTGCTCGGTACTCCATACTTACAGAGAAGAAAGAATTGAGAAATCAGGCAACAGTTTCCAAAAATGTCTTTTGCTTTTTGTGTTCTACAGTTGCATGACAAAATGAATGATCAAGCTTTATAAAGCATACTTACAAACACTTCTTCTGTTATACATGGAGGCTCTGAAATACAAAAATGAAATATGTTATTCAAGCAATACAGTCAAGCTTGTTCAACTATGATTACTGAACAGAAACAAAAAGTAGTGAGGCATGACAACCTTCCTGGATATTCTTAAATAAAATAACTTAGCCTGAGGAAATAAAATAAACTCTAAGAACATGCAGTAATGTTGACCCATGTATAAAAAGGATAAAAGGATTAAATAAAAAATCTACCACAAGAATGATTTAAATATAATTCAAGTATTATTTAACTAGATTATTTCTCATACGTATCAGTTAACTTGTCAGCTTTGCTCTGCAAAATTGATTACTAGAATCTTGCTGGTTTTTAATGAAAATGTAGATTTCTATGAGACTGGGGGAGCCTCGAAGAGCAAATGTTATGAATCATATGATAAAATTTTAAAAATGTGATTGTTGGTGTTCCCAGATATCAAAATCTCACTCATTCTAGAAGGGTATTCTGCCTTCCGTGATTACGTCTGAAGGGAATAAAGTTCTGTCTTGAGATGAAGGAATTTTACTGAATTTAAACCTAGCAGGTCCAAATCCCCCCCTTTTGTATCACCATCTCTGTACCTAAGACAATCACCCTTGGGTCAGACCCCTGTCTGACATAGTTTCGGTCCATCCCCCTGCATGGGAAGCACTACATACCAGTGGTTAGCCTCTTCGACTGCATCCTGGATCTACACACGTAAGGGCCAGCACCCACATCTACAAGATTACAATCTCATTTGCAAAGGTGAAATCCTTTACTGCAGACCAGAAATAGAAGCTGCAGAGTTCTTGGACCTGGCTGGTGAGTGCTGGTCTGCACCAGGGCAGCCTGCCTCTGCTGCATGTCTCCCAGCAAAGGGGGGTTGCTATGACACTGTAAACAATGCATGGGGTGAGCTGAGCAGTAAGCAAATACTTCTCTTGCGGATGCAGATCTCCCTGAAGCAGACTTGGATATCAGGCATACTGGTGATACGGTCCCAAAAGAGATGCCTATGAACTAGGAACTTCAGGATGCTTGTAGCAAGAATAGAAATTAAATGCTCTTTTCTTGACTGGCCTAGGCAGTTCTTAGTCCAAAATGATATTCTGTCTTCTCCTACATTAGCAAAAGCCTCCAGCCATGTGGGATTTTGCCTTAAATCCCCAAACATATGACTAATGACCAATGGATTTACATCACATACCAAATAATTCTGCATCCATACATGTACAAACAGCCCCACTGCAGTGTGCCAGAAACACAACCTGCAGCCTTGGTAACAGCCTTCTTTGCTTCCTCCTACTGCCAGGGCCCAGAAATCCAAAGGCAGCTACATGTTCCCACAATTAGGGAAAAGTTTATAATTAGGCTGGGTAGAAGGAGAAAAGACATTAAAAGATATAGAATAGAGTCTACTCCCAGAATGTTAGTTTCTTTGTTGGCTTGAGGGGGTACTCTAGGATATAAAAAGTCACATTTCTGTTATGGTCAGCAAAAGCTAAATACAAAGAAGGAATTCAGGTTCCTGTATGAGGATTTCAGTGGAATTTAGGTGTTCCACAAGTGGGATCTGAAAAACACCCTACCGAGCAAGTCTCTGATCCTAGAACTGAATAAATGCTTCAGGCTTTTTTGCATGCAAGTTCCCTCAAAGATTCTGTTCTATTGTGATTATGAAATATTTCAAATAGGTATACTTAATGTAAATGAAAGAGGAATAGCATGACAAGATAGCCCATTGTCGTGGTTTAAACCCAGCTGGCAATTCAACCACGCAGCCTTCGCTCACTGCCCCCCCCCCCCGCTTCATCCCCCCACTCCCAGAGGGTTGGGGAGGAGAATCAAAAGAATGTAACTCCCACAGGTTGAGATAAGAACAGCCCAGTAACTAAGGTATAACACAAATCACTGCTGCTGCCACCAATAATAATAATAAGGGAAATAACAAGGGAAGAGAATACAACTGCTCACCACCCACTGACCAATACCCAGCCTGACTGAGAAATGATCTAACCCTTCTGGTTAACTGCACTCAGTTTATATAGTGGGCATGACATGCTGTGGTATGGAATACCTCTTTGGCTAGTTTGGGTCAGGTGCCCTGTCTCTTCTTCCTCCTGACTTCCCCTCATCCCTGGCAGAGCACAAGACTCAGAAAGTCCTTGGTCAGACTAAACATTACTGAGCAATAACTAAAAACATTGGTGTTATCAGTGTTGTTCCCAGGCTGAAAGTCAAAAACACAGCACTGCACCAGCTACTAAGAAGGAGAAAAATGACTGCTACTGCTGAACCCAGGACACCCATAAAATGTGAAGTTAACCCTTTCCAACAGGTAGAATTGCACTGAACTGTATATGAGACTGTATTGTCTCATAACCAAACTACTTAATATGATTTCAAATGTTTAAGCACTTCTTTACCCCCTTCCCCTTTTTCTTTTTGATGCAGGTTTAAATATAGTCTTTGGTGTATAATATTCCTAAACCTCCCTAGCTGCTTGTAATTTTTGAAAAAAAAAAAAAAAAAAAAAACAAAGAAACATGGTGAATGCGTTTTTGGGTTTTTTGGTTTTTTTTTTTAATCAGAAGTGGAAGCCACAATTCAGCTTAGATAGAATTCAAGTGTGGAAATGAGTCCACTAGAAAAAGAAGTCCTTTTTCTCTCCTGTCATCTGATATATTTTGGTATAAAACTCATAGGTTTTTGTTTTCTGTGTAGTGTGCTTCAAAGATTGCATTTTGGATTAAGCTCATCAGGAAATACTGTATTCTCTCATGAAGAATCTATTAGCAGTCGTTATCA
The DNA here is from genome assembly GCF_034315485.1 of Pezoporus occidentalis. Classification (NCBI taxonomy): domain Eukaryota; kingdom Metazoa; phylum Chordata; class Aves; order Psittaciformes; family Psittacidae; genus Pezoporus; species Pezoporus occidentalis. The sequence goes on along the minus strand of NW_026914940.1, from coordinate 20,669,408 downwards.
TTTTTTCATTATCTTAGTTAACAACATAGATTTTAGTCAAGTACTGGGGGTGTGTGCATTTCAGTCTTGATTTTATTTTGCAGTTAAAAGTTCACCAGCAGGTGAAACAAAGATATGAATCATAGAATCATATAATAGTTAGGGTTGGAAAGGACCTTAAAATCATCTAGTTCCAACCCCCCTGCCATGGGCAGGAACACCTCACACTAAGCCATGTCACACAAGGCTCTGTCAAACCTGGCCTTGAACACTACAAGGGATGAAGCATTCACAGCTTCCCTGGGCAACCCATTCCAGTGCCTCAGCACCCTCACAGTAAAGAGCTTCTTCCTTATACCTAATCTAAACTTCCCTTGTTTAAGTTTTAACCCATTAGCCCTTGTCCTGCCACTACCAGTCCCTGATTAAGCTGATTTACCCCCCTTTCCACATTTTTCTTTCCTTGCTCTTATTTTCATTTTGATTATTATTTAACTTAGCAGAACTGCAGATCTACAGAATGTTTCATAAATATAATCAAAGCCATGATCTATCCCAAAAAGCATCTGACCTTTTAGAAAAGATGAATGGCTAGGCGTGACAGAGAATTCTAGACAAGAGAAAGTAAAAAGACAAGAAATAGGTTTCAAATTATTAGCATAAGGCCGGTATAGAAAGAGATCTGCACAGGAAGACAAATGGGAGGAAAACATAGATTGATTCTCTCCATTCCTGCTGACATCTCCCTCCTCTGCTCCTTACTAAAGAGCCATTTGGAAAAGTGGACTTTCAGTGAAGACTTTATGCTGTCATTGTCCCTTTCCTCCACATTTCTCAGAAATTTAGGCTTTCAGCAATTTATCAACTAAAGTATCACTCAGGCAAATCAGATCAAAACTGCTGGGACAAAATTTGCACTAAGAGAAACAAGCATGTAAGCTATGTCAGATTGCTGGGTGAACAAGTCCCCTTGTGACTTGCTCAGTAAAGACATAAATTGGATAGCTTTATTGAATCCAAATGTGCACTTGTGTTTTTAGGTGCTAACTTGTGTTTGATTCCTGGCAGTGGTCACAGTGAAGTTATGAACATCCCCATAATTAATTACTCATTCAAAAAAGTAACAAATACAATACCTGAAAGGAGGTTGTAGCAAAGTGGACATTGGTCTCTTCTCCAAGTAACAAGAAATAGGACAGGAGGAAATGGCCTTAAGTTGCACCGGGGTGGGGGGGGGGGGGGGGGGGGGGGGGGGGGGGGGGGGGGGGGGGGGGGGGGGGGAGGTTAGATTGCATATTAGGAAAAATTTATTCACAAAAATGGTTGTCAGGGATTGGAACAGGCTGCACAGAGAAGTGGTGGAGTCACCATCTCTGGAAGCATTTGAAAGATGTGTAGATGTGGCACTTGGGGATATGGTTTAGTTGTGGACCTGGCAGTGCTAGAGTAAGAGTTGGACTGGATCTTAAAGGTTTTTTCCAACCTAAATGATTTTATGATTCTAAAATAGTAAAGGAAAAGATCTGACAAAGCTTTAGTCTATCAACATCAGAAACTTTTTACTAGTGGAGGAGACTGTCAGAGGGAAGGCAAGCCCAAAGAGCTAGACCTCTGCAGAAGTCTCTTTTTGGATAGTCACTGGAGAATATTCCTTGAATTGTCCGTGTCACCAACAACCAAAGGATTCCTATAATAATCTTATTCTACCAGGACAATGTAGAAGTTTAAATGGTTTTTAGAAGTTTTGAATTTTAAAGAGTTTAAAGTCTTTAAAGTCCAGGGGCACGGATCAGGGATGTGGCAGAGAGGCTGCCTGCTCTAGTAAGTCCCACAGACTATTACCCACTTCTGGTGGTACATGTGGGTGCTAGGGATATAGACAGTAGTAGCCTAGGGAACATAAAGAAGGACTACAGAGCCCTGGGGGAGGTGGTTAGGGGCTCTGGAGCTCAGATAATCCTTTTGTCAATTCTCCAGGATACAGGGCAGGACCTAAAAAAATCTAGGATGATTAGCCAGGTTAATAAAGGGTTAAAAGTGTCTTGAACACAGGACCCGAGTTTGTAGGCCAGGTCTAGCGGGGGCTGGTGGAGCTGGTCTGAAGAGCAGTTTCGGTAGGAGGCTTGCCAGACTGGTCAAGGAGGCTTTAAACTAGATGTGTTGGGGAGGGGGGCATCATTCCATCCCAACACACCCAGTCAGTTGCCAGAACCTATAATAAATGCTCGGAGCAATGTAGAGATATTCCAGCCACTCCAGCCAATGAGCCGGCTTCAGTTGGATCTTGGCTCAGATGCCTCTATACAAATGCCCGTAGCATGGGGAACTAACAAGAGGAATTAGAGATGTGGAGATGTGTGAACGTCTACGGGGGTATGATACAATAGGCATCGCACTATGATGGAACTAGATGATCTTAAGGTCCTTTCCAACCCTAACTATTCTATGATTCTATGATTCTAAAAGTTTCGTATAAATCTTTGTTTAGTCCAAGTCTTAGAAAAGACAAAAGGAATACAAGGCACACCTGGAAAGTGAATTAGATTTGGAAGGACCATTCAGCAATTGGTGGTACGGTTTAGTGACATAGTTTAGTGTATTTGTGACATGGTTTAGTGTGAGGTGTGCCTGCCCATGGCAGTGGGTTCGAACTAGATGATCTTAAGGTCCTTTCCAACCCTAACTGTTCTATGATTCTATGATTCTGTATACATACCTGCAGTCATGTTATCCCTTCACAAATTTGTGTGAGTGTCCTAAGAAATAACTGCTGGAACTCTGGGAGAGTATCACACTACGTTTTCTAAGTTTGGAAAAGAGCATTAAGACTTAACTGAAAAAAAAAAACATTCACCAAGATTGTGGCAGTTTGAAGAAGTATATTAGAAATAAAGTCATTCTATGAAAATATGAAAATTAGGAAAGAACTACTAGACCCACAGCTATCAAACCACATACAACATAAAAGAACTACCATGGAACATAAGCTTACAGCAAGCAGAGATATTTTTTTCTTAGCAGCCCATTACAATTAACATAGCATAGCTTTCAACTGAAACAGAAGATACAGATCAGAAGAAACTACAACAGTTATTTCTCACAGAGATTTTGCTATCAGGGGGTGTATCAGAAATTTTGGCACTATGTACAAAAGATTGTGCTGTCACTGTCTACTCTAAATTTTTCACGTGGATAAACTAGAGCTGTGGTTTGTAATACATTTTGGCTGTGCTAATTTAAGCTTTGCAGGTTTAACACCATTTCTTTCTTTTAGTTGTGGAAGCAAATGTCATGATTTTTTTTTCTTTTTTCTGGGGTTACTTGTAGCTTGGTTTAAGCCAGTCAGCTCCTTGAACTTGGCTTAAAAGCTGTTCCAGCCAACTAGAGAGCCAGCAGAAGAGGTGTATGAAGACTATTCAGCAGACAGGAATAACATACACCAGTAATGCCAAACAGGTCCTTTAACAAGATCATCTCCTGACAGTAGGTGGCATATACCAAACAAGAAACACTAAAAGCATGCATATCTTTCTCCAGTCTGTTTTCCATCTTTTTTCCATCTGTTACAGTCAAACAGATGTCAACAACAGTCCTCAAACCCAGGATTCTCCAGCTAAGAGCTAAGTTATCAGAGATACTACTGGTGCATCAAGCCTGTGGATAGCAGCAGTGCTGTTTGAAACAGCACATCCCACTGATCATCACTTCCCACCTTTTTGTGTCATGCCACCGGAGCTGCTTGTGCAGCAGCTTCATGAAGCAGACTGGGAGACTGATCTGGTTTGGGGGAGGGAGAGTGGGAGAAGAAAGAAGAAGAAATCAGAAGGAAGAAGGAAACACATTTCATGGACATCAGCTCCCAGAACACAGCAGTGTCAACGCAATAGGTGTTAAGAAAGGTGTAAGAATCCATAACTAATTAGTGTTCCTTAAGATTTCAATAATGCTTCAGAAAAGCATACAAAATTAGTCTTCTTATTTTGTAGGTATTCTACTTTCCTACTTGCTGCTCTCCTAGACTCCAAAAGTACTTAGTTAAAGGATAAAAAACACATTAATTTTTCAAATTCTCACCCGATCTTCATTTAACAAAAACCTAACAAAATCCTGCCATTCTGATATTGTTTAAAATATCTTCCATGGAGATACTTAGTCCCTTTCCAGTTTTGAGATAATAATTTCCCTTTCTTGTTCACTAAAGGCATCAGAACATCAATTAAGTATAAGACACACACAATAAGTTATTTTTCCTGTGATCATTTTAAATCATGGTAGATTGAAGAGGCACTTGTATATTATCCATACTTTGTAAAAGTATATTGGATTTTATTATTTTCTTTGGGAAATAAAATCCAGAGCATGCAGCTCCTGAAACTATCGCTTTTCAAATACTTCAGTTGCAACAGTTCCATGAGAGAGATACGTTTTGTAGCCAACACCAGGCTAGCATCGAGACTGCAGGATAATCTAAGCCCATTGCTAAGAGAGGAACTGAGCCAGCAGCCACTGTTTAGGCCAACCTATGATTCTATGATCTTGCCTGGTTTCTGTAGGACCTGGCTGTGTGCCCAGCACAGCTTCACCCTGTAAAGGAAGCTCCTAGGGACTGGAATTATGGCCACCCTTGCTTTAAGCTGTTCAAAACATTTTGCATTTGTATTGTTCAGTTAGTGTATAAGGGTTAAAGCAAGAGGGGAAATGACTGAAGTTCTCTGTAAGAAAAATCTTTGGTGCCCCCTTCTGATAAAATGTTTTTACCAACAGAAAAGCATTTGAAATCAAGGACTGTTTTCAGTGAGAAAAGCAGTTCAACACTTAAGATAGCTTTACATTTAAGTTAGTTAACTAAGCAAAGCATTTCAAGAATTAGTTTGTTTTCTTATTATCCATTCTGTGTTGTATAATGTTCTCCATGGACAACTCTACGACAATTCTTTAAAATAAAGAAAAAGTCCAGAACATAAACAGTGCACCACTAAGCATTTCTGTTTCAAGCAGAGAACAGGACCCACTGTGCTCCTTCACACTATGGCTATTTGCAATACAGAGTCTTGGAACAGTATCTTGTCAGAAATGCTTCCAACAGCAAGGCATCCCAATAATAGTTCTTGCACACCACAGAGTAGACAATGGGAAAAGGATAAAGGAAAATTGAATCTGAAATTCCAGTATTTCATGAGAGTTCTTCTTGTGTATAAAATTTTTTGAAAGATGGAAGAATGTTGCCAGCACAACTGAAATTCCCATTTAAGAGCCAAAGATGTTGCCATTGCCACTATCTGTGCAGCATCTGATCAATTGAAACGTACACCAGGAAAATGTGATGGATTCATACCAGAGGAAAACTTCATTTTGTATTGTGATGGTCTACATATACTCTAGGCACTGAGCTACCATGTCCCGGCAGGACAGAGCACTGCTAGAAACATGTTCTTCGGGCCCCAAATAACGCATTACACCCAATTCAGTACTTGGGGAATGAGACAGGAGTCCTCCATTTCAGCAACATAAGTCCTTTAGGATGATAATTAACATTTTTGCTGAAGTGGAAGACCACTGCACAACTGCTGACTAATTCTGCAGTAACCTTGCTGCTCCAAATGATAACTTTTAGCAAGTGTTACTGTGTTTATCTAGGATACTATTGCTTCCCAGAAGTTATTATCCTTCTACTGCTTCAGCTGGTTCTAGTCATGACACAATGTTTAAACAGCTTACAGAAACAGGTTTTTCACTGTGATTCAGGACTGAGAGGAAGCAGCTGAAATGCGGGCACAGTTTCCACATCCGATTTGCCAGGGACTGGGGGGAATTAAGACACAACCACCCTTGCAGAACTGTTTTCAGAATGAGTTTTAGAGTGCAGAAGGGGAATCAGAGAGGATTTTAACTCCTGAATTTCAGTCTCCAAGTCAGAAATCTATTTTTATATGAAGCGTCTAATATTCAACAGTGTTTATGAGTTCATTCAGAATGCCAAGCCACACATATTTTCAACTGAAGAGTTGGTTTCTTTACTACTCATCCATTAGCACCCAACTCAATAAGGCCTTATGAGCATTTAGGCTTCTGACAAGTTTGGGCAGGTTCTAACACTGCACAGTGGCTTGTCAAAGTTAAGAGGAAAAAACGTGCTAAGTCTTCTTGTAATGAGAATTTCAACTAATCAGAGCTCAGAAAGTAAAAGCAAGCTTTGTTTTTGTTTAACTAAAAAGAAACACATCATTCCCAAGAAACAGTCAGATTTTCTTTGGGCATCTGACAAGTGATAAAAGAATCTGCTAGATGTTTTGCATCAAAAATCATGTAAGAGTCACCACAAAGAATTTTAATTTATAAAAATATAATATAATCACATCAAATATTAAATCATTGCAACATTGAAGTAGAGAAAGAAGAAAGCCTGAAGCTTTGGAGCATAAAGTACAAGGTTACCCACTTAAGATTCAGTAAGAATTTATGGAAAAAAATAATGTATTCAAAATTTGTGAGAGAACATGGGAGTACTGCACCTAGTCACTAAATTGTGAGTGTGCAGAAGACGTAAAAGAAATGCTAGTCTTCATATGCACTGGTCAAATTATTTCTGCCACAGAAAAGAAAGCCCTAATGTTATTCAAGATCTTAAGGAGGTTTTACCTGGAATACTGGTTGCATTGACTGAAAGAACAGATTTCAATGGTAACAGTAAAGGGTCATTAAGACAGTACAAGAAACAAAGGTTGTATCTAAGAGATGAGACTAAGTTAAGAGTTTTTTGTCAATGAAATAAAGAGTGGGGTGGTATTTATACCACTCAGTCATAACAACACTGTGGGAAAAAAAGTCTCAGTGGAAGAATAGTTACTTGAATCACAATGCTTAGAAAAAAGGCAATCAAAATGAACAGTAGAGCAAAAGGTCTCCAACATAAAGGTCATAAGACAGTATCATATCCAGTTTTAAGGCAGAATTTGATGAGTTGATTTAAGAGCTTGGTGCTAGACTCCAGGAATCCCTTTTCTAATCTGACAATGCTGTATTTCTTCATGTGCCTATGGAAACAGAAAGAAAGGGAGTTACCTCTTTTATTAAAATTAACCTACGTTGCCTAAATTGCCTAAGGGGTACTAATGAATAACCAGCATATGGAATAGGAAAATAATATGGTAGGTGTTGATGAGCACCTTAAATTAAGAAACAAATTTTTTTTTATCATTTTTAGCTAACTAGTGATAGAACATACAAATGCTCTATCCTATAAACAATTCAAAAGACTTATAACAAATTTTTTGCCTAATCTCTTCCATTCTTATCACCAAGAATGATCAGAGGCTTAAGTAATTTCAGTTCCCTTCTCACAAACCTTGAGGTTTATGGGTGCTGCTCCAAAAAATAAAGATTTATGAAGTACAATCCTTGCAGCAACGTTTGTCAGGAGCAAAATGTTACGTCTAAGATTTCTGTTCAGGAATTTAAACCCACAGGTCTGGCTCAAACCATCACCTCCAAAAAACTAAATGCATTAAAGCATTCCCTGGGCATGCTCTGTAGGTAACATCACTCCTCCTACTACAGATCACGTCTGTCTGAAGGGAAATAAGCGTTGCGAGAGTAAGACTTTCAGCAGCCAACAAACCAAATATTATCTTGAACGTTAATTTTAACTCATCATCCCCATCTTCCAGAGTGAAAGACAATTCACTCCTCCCTTTCCAACAATCTGTTGTCAATTGTAAGAAAAATTCTTGAGCTAGAGAATAATGATGGTCAGAATATTTTTGGAAACTTTTGATCATTGTCATGTTTAGCTAAAGACCAATTGCATCCTTCTTCCCTGTGCTAGCTGTAAGTATTAGTACCTGACCTTGAGTCTCTGGGAATTAATTCAGCCCAGTAGAAAAAGATGCTGGACATGAATCCCTAGACCCCCTGACACTCATGGACTGTTGGGTTGGGGCAGGGACAAGAGGGGTGTTGCTCTTGGGTTTGACTTTGTGGTGTTGTTTTGGTTTTTTTTAGGGGGTGGGGGTTGATGATTTGGTTTTGTTGGTTTTGAGGGGAGTGTGTTTGTTTTTTTAACAAAGTAGGAACCTATGTTCTCCTTTTCTATTTATTTCAAGTTGAGACTGATATAGCTTAGTGGTATCTGATGGAGGCTAATTGAGAGATACAGTATATAGAAAATGCATATGAACAAGGACTCAAATGCTACTTCCACTCTCCTACCCCAGAGCCTTCATTTTTGTCACTAAGCAATCAAATATCAGGAAAGAATTCTGTTTCCTTTTACCCAAACTTTTACAGGCTATGAGATATCTATAACATAGCTTGTGCTCTGTTAGATATGTTATTCTTTCCCCACACATTAAGTATAGCACTGGATGACAGCAGAGAACTCATTTCACCTGAACACCAGAGCATACTTACATTTGTGATACCTAACTGAACAAGAGACATTTGATTCAAGAAAAGATTTTTGTGAGACAGATCTAGAAGAGGGGAAAAAAAAAAGTTTTAGAGATGTCAAAACAGGAGAAAAACTCAAAATTGTGAAATAGTAGTCAAGATTTTTTCCTCTCAAGCTAGTCCTCATTGGAGGGACACTGCAGATATTCAAGATGCTACCATTAAAAAACAATAATGCCTATACCAGAACCAATTTACACCCCTACCTTGCTCCCAAATCCTTCCCCTCAATTGTTTCTTCAGAATTGATTCTATACAGACTCTTTTTTCAGTCTTCCAGTTCAAGTGCTACCAGTCTAACCCTAGACAAGTATAATGCAAAGGCTTAGCAAATACCAGTATGCATGGAATGAAAGTGTTGATAATTTTATTCATGCAATAAACAGGATTCTGGCAGATATATTGCACTGATCCCTTCTTTAATAATACCATATTTGGTTAATAGATTTAGTACCAAAACTTCCATAAGCATCTTATTAACCATGTTATTTCTCCTCCTTCCAAATGCTATGTGGAGCTACTACCGCAGAAGTCAGATACACTGAAAGTACTAACCAAATTACAAATCACAACAGTTAGAGATGAGGAAGTTATGTTTATAGAACATCCTGAACCAAATTATATACGTTAATAAATATTAGAGGCAAATACACAGCTTATTGTGCTTAGTTGAAAGTTGGTTTTTTTTTAAGACTACTTTTTAAATAGCTCAGTGATAAGGCTTACCTACAAACACAGTAAAATTGCATCATCACAAATATAACACATAGGACAAAAATCAGAAGAAGAGTGAGGAAGAAACACCAGCTGACTACAAGCATTCTGCAAGATGCTGGTGACAAGTTAACTCCTTGAAAGGGGAAATAGAAGTAAATTGGTACTACCTCTTCATAGAGCAGGTACTGTGTCCACTTCTGTCACCTGGATTTCAAGGGAAAAAAAAAAAAGGCAAACAAAAAAATACCTCAAATGATTTTTGTATTATAAGAGACAGACTGAGTTCTTCTACTGTAAAGGCTCAGCATATTCAGTTCAAGAGCAAAAATCAGTGAATTCCCTTAACTAAATCCTCAGATAGAGAAAGAATGATTTCTAGCAGTAGATAATCCTCTAATTCAAGCAGAAGTATGAAGATAATCCAGTATCCGGGAGCCAAAGTCAGGCAAAGTATAAAACTAAGTTCAAAGCAACAAGGGTAATGCAACAGCATGCTTAGATGTGTGAATATATACAGTATCACCTGAATTTTTCAAGTAAAGACAAAAACTCTGTAAAAAAACAGTACAATGTAACATTCACATACTACAGCTTGGTTTAGAAATTGCTATTCCTTTGACTTACATTACAGAGGCTAAGAGAAAAACAAAGTAATTATTCTAATACAAAATTCAGACAACTAATATATTGCTTTTGAGGTATCATCATTTATATAGGCAGGAGTATTTTTGGGGTATGTACCTAGTGCTCCACTTTATAACATTCACTGTAACTTAAAGCAAATAAATAAATTCCATTAAAAAGATTTATTTAAAAAATAATTTTCTTTAATTTGTCATTAAGACAAAAATTGCATTTTTAAACATCTATGAGGTGCTGGAAGCCAGATATTGAAGACTACATTTAAGACACTTTATTAAAATAATCCAGATATTAGCAAATGCCCACCTACTATGCAACAGGTAAAATATGACAAAATGTTTTGAAATGTTCACTTTTTTCAGAAACAAAAATCTGCTAAATTAAGATATATACATGAGAAGTTATCTTGACAAGTCAGCAAAAACACATTGAGACTTTCAAAATGCATGTATTTAGGAATAATATGAACAAGATTAGGAATTTAGGAGAAGGGGGAAGGGAATTAAATGTATGGACTTACATGTCTTACAAATTTAGAGTCTTTTTAAATTTCTTTTGCTTTGGGCACTTCCTGGAGGAGCATCTTTTTTGTTCTGTTTTGCAGATGAACTATTACATTCTTTTGACCCATGGAATGCACACAAACATAAAATACAGAACTCAAATGCACATGTCTCTCTGCTACATAGTCCCCGTTTCTTTATCAATTGATATTTAGCAGGATATTGACATCTTGGACAAGGTTTTATAGCTTCATCAGTGCACAGAGTTTTAGCAACCTGTAGCAAGAGGAGGGAGACGAGAGCTGCTCAGACCTTGTAAATGAAAAGTCTCTAAAAACTGAAAATGAAGAGTTTCTTAGCTACTTACTTTGATGTATTCTTCCTGTCTACTGCTCGAATGGGGAACAGAACTGCATCTCCTAGGTGTAACTTCAGTGTATGAAGATGGTGTTTGTAAGACAGGAGTTCTGGCTTGAGCTTGAACAGGTCTTAGAGCAGATCTATTGAGGACATTAAGTCTTGTGGCAGCATCTTCAGCTTTCAATAAATATTCCTGTTAAAGTTCATGGGGGGAAGGGGAGCAAACAGAGAGAAGAAAAAACAAAAACACACAAAAGGAAATAAGGTTTTAGTTAAGATTTGCAGCTGGGTTTTGCCCTTTTTTTTTGTTTTCCCTCTGCAACAACACATTAGGAAATGAAATTATGTATAGTGCCTGTATTTTCCTTAAATATTTATGTTTAGTAAGAGAACAAAAGACAGGAACTATTAAAAACAAAGTCCAATGAACAGGGTAAAAAGCCAACTGTCTTTTAGCACTCTCTACCAGAAGACTTCATGTTTCCAAATCTGGACACATCTCAACAGCAAGCATGGAAATAGCAAGTATAAGTTTCATCACAATTAAAGCAAGGTTACAGTGAAGTGTGTCTGTATACACTTGTGGAGGATCTGAAAAAAAACCAACCAACCAAAACCAACCCAAACATATATATATATATATATACTGCTATTAACATGCTTGCTCTTCTAGATGCCCCTTAAAAAACTTCTACATGTCCTGATGTTCACAAGTACACCATGAAGAAGCCTTGCTACAAGCAGTCCTGAAAATAAACAGGAAGTAGTCTAGGCTGCCTCCTACAGCATAGAGTGAAATGGAAAATGAGGAAAAGTATGGCACAAAGGTGTGAACAAGGTTTCAGATCTAAAGCCAGAATCAGTTAAGGAAGAGATCCTACAGGATTCTCAAGGGGCATGGGGCAGGGCAGTGTCTTGCATAGCTGAAAGACTAGTACTCAGACTGTGGACAGTTGAAAAGTAATAAAAGCTATTACATTCTCCTACTAGAATCCTTCACATACTTATGTTGGAAATGTACCAGCTACCTTTCTGTAGCTTTACAACATGTTTCCTCTTTCCTCTGACCTGCCTTGGTCCACACTTGAAGGAAAAAAAAAAAAACATAAAAAATTACCTTTGAGACCAACCTTACCCCAGCTTCTTCTTTCAGGTGTTTTATGTACAACTTTCTCCTCTTATCTGCACTTTTATCTTGTACAATGATTTCACGCCAGCTTTTGCTTACTTCCCAAATGCTGGAACAAATTAACGAAAAAAGTTACCCACCTGCACATTTTTGCCAAGAAGTACAGAAGTCACGTTAGTAAGACTACCTTTAAAAGATTTTTGCATGATTTCATGTCCTATTGGTCATTTTACAGACTACTGCTATATTCTAGTTCACCATATTGTTAGGAAATATAGCTCTCATATACTCTTACACACCACTGTATAGAATAATAGAAGAGCCTAAAGAACAGTTGCAATATAAATAACACAGAGTATCTTTGACTTACAAAATTATTTAAGTTCCTTCCTTCCACTTACCAAGTTTGTTTCCAAAGTAACATTTTCATGCATTAAATGTTACCAAAAAAATCCATGCCTATTCTCCCATTCCCTCTAACTATGGAACACATGGCACTCTTGATTTCTTTGAAATAAGTGACAGCCTCTATTAATTAAAAACTAATCTAGAACATTACTCAGGAATCAAAATTCTTTGAGCATCTCTGTACTTAGAAATAACTGAGGAAATTAAATACACAAGAAAAAAATCTAGAAAATGTGTTTTGAGTACTACACATTGTTGGGGAACTTGTAATGAGAAGAACTTCCTACACTTAAATAAAATTTTAATACATTTTACATTTTAAAAATACTGTGATTTAGTTTTAAATTTACTAATTCCCATGCTTGGCTTTTCATTTGTTTTGGTTTTTAATTCCCCCCATACAATATATTTTTAAAACTACACAGAAAGAGCCACTCAGTTAATGGCAACAAAACTTTTTCATTGCCTTACAAACAAAATCTATTGACACCTTTCCAGAAGTTATTCTGATTTATTTGCAGAAACACATATTTTCCTCTTTGGGGGAGGGGGCAGGAGGGAAGAAGGAAGCAGTAGTACTTACCTGCATAGACTTTCCACTGTCAAAGCATCTAAAACTATAGCAAGAACATGTTTTAAATTTCTGTATTTTAACTCTGTTAAAATATCTAATTTTTCAAGGCCCATTTTCTTGCCAATAAGTCCAGCAAGAACATGCTCTAATGCAAATATTTCTGTTCCATCAATATCCTCCAATATTTGATTTTGGTCTGATCTTTGTCTTTGCAAGCAAATTTCATGAACTACTTTCAGAGCTGGAGTTCTTGAGAGATCTCCATGACTTACAACAACATCTCCAGTAGGCTGTTCTGAAACTAATGCATGGTCTTCACTGACAAAGTTGCTTTCTTCTGTTAACATACATGCTGAAGTAGAAGGACTGCCATGACGATCTTCTGTCTCTGACTGTGAGCCCTGTTCACGAAGAGTGGATAACCTTCTAACTCGTTCAAGTTTTCTTGTCTTTCTTTTACTATCCAGAATTTTGGAATCTTCTTTACGTTTTTGGGATAACTCTTGGAAAGATCCCTCATGATCAGACAATGAGTCTCCCGATTTGTCCAAATGAAGTGAATTATATCCACTATCCTCAGGTGTTGAAAGATCTTGGTAACTTGCCAGCTTAACAGGGGGAGAATTTATATCACATAGTTCAAAGTTAAAGTTCTCTATAGGACTGTTGATGGAAGTCAGAAACTTACCCTCATTGGCCTCAGGTAACACACTGTAAGTAGGAGTCCTAAGCAACCCGTCAGTAACACTTATAAGGGCACTTTCATTGAATTCATCAGCATTGCTAACAATAACATCCTTACATTGAATTGGAGATAAACACTCCGGTTCTAGCAATATGGGATCCTTACATTTGGACTCATCTAGTGTAGAAGTTCTTTGTTGTGAAAAGGAAAGTCTCCTCTTTGAGCAATCAGGAATAGAGTCCTCAGTTTTTGAAGTACTAGTTGTAAGACATTTGTAACCTTTATCTTTTAGAGAATCTGAAGCAGTTTGTGAAAGCTTTTCTTCACAGCTCAAAACACAAGAGAGCATTTTCCCCGGGATCCTTCCTGAAGAACCAGCTTGTCTTTCACAGCATCCTACAGTTGTGTCAGCTGGAACAGCCCTACATAAAAGCAGCCTCCTGCGTAGTGAGGAGCTTTTTCTACTCACTTTAGGAGTTTCAAAAAAATCTGCACTTCTGTTTGCTTCTTTTCTTTCTGATAAGGTGATAGAATTAATTTCATTTTCAATACATGGTGACACAGGAAAGGGGACATTTGGACGAATGTGCTCAGAATGCTCTTGTAGCAATGATAAACTTGTTGCACTCAGCCCTTCTCTATGTTTTACATCAGAATCTTTTACTGGCTCATTGCATTTGCTGTCCAAAAATAATGAAGTGCAACACGTGTCTTTAAAACTGGAGTATTTCAAGCTGCTGCTGGGAGAGGTTAATCTATTTCTTTTAAGAACATTGAACATTATGGAACTACTGTCCGACATCTTCTGCTTGGTACTTTGACTTTGTAAATGAGGATACCAGTGTTACTTCTGAAACAAATGATAAAAGTAGTCACCAAATCACCCTCAGATTAGTGAGAAAGCCTTTTGTAAATCTATCAAGCTAGCAGCCATGACAAAAAGTATTTACACTAGTCCTAGGTAGAAATAGTGCTTATAGTTGAACACAAAGATAAATTACAATCAAGTAGATCATTAGAATGACTAATTAAAATACACAGTATACCATGAGGCATATTAAAATGTATATCCAGTTAGCCAATTGATCTGCCAATCCTCATCCAAGGAAAAACATTTCAAATAAGTAGCACAGCAGCTAATCTCATCTGGGCTGAAACTGGTGACAAAACTCCCTCTCATTCCAATAAGACCAAGATTCTTATCAGCACTACAATATTGATACATCCAACCACTAACAGTTCAGTCTTAAGAACTAGCAGGAGCTATTAAGAAGGTTTAGACAAATTTTCCTTGAGAAAAATGAGAGGATTAAGCATGAAGTCGCAAGTCCACAAGTCTTTTATTTAGACCCCTACAGTCCCTGGGTGGAATAAAATCTGACCTCTAGTTACAACAGGAACAGTAGTGCATTCTTACCTGCATTTAAATGTTATCTTGTAAAGAAGCTCTCTGCTTTTGCTCAGTTCTGTGTGTAAACTGAGTGTTCTGAAGCTTTACACTTCAAGGAAACTGATGGGCTGGCTATACACATTCTCTCATCACGCACACAGAAATAAAGTTTCCTTCAAACTTATTAAGTATAAAAGCTTTTAAGAACTACTACATATTTTCCTAGAATAAAGTTACAAGTGACCAATGCATCCATTGAAATAAGAGATATAAGAATACAGACTTATTTTTTGCCGTTCATGCGTTAACCAGAGTGGCAATAGGTCACTGCTTTCTGAACACAAGACACAGTAAAAAATGTTATGAATAAATGCCAGTCTAAGGGCTGTTCTCACAGAGACCATAGCAGTTCACATCAACATTGAAAGACTTTCAAAGTTTGAATCGGCACCTTTTACTGGGGTATGTTACTGGCCTCTAGAACTGGTATTCTGGAACACAAAGCCTGGAAATATCGGTTGAATTTTCAGAACAGACAAACATAGGAAACTTTAAAGATGGCTTAAACACCAAATACTAAGACATAGCTAATATTCCAAAAGTTGTGACTTAGTCAAGCCCCTAGACACCAAACACAGGCAGTGGGAACCAAAATTGCCAAGGGGTTAAAGGGGAACTATCCTTTGATGATTTTAGATGATTTAGTTAGCATTTTTTGACCCATACTGAAAGCATTTTAGAAGATCATTGCAGTATAGAAAATGCTTTGTTTTGGTTTCTACTCTGGAGGAGAGAGCAATGTATAGAAGCTCAAAAAGAACAGGATCTTGAACAGCAAACAGAACTTGGCATAAAGGCCTACAGCATCATGTTGGATTAGTATGAAATCAAATAGATTTAAAGCAGCAACAACAAAAGAATCTATCCATATAATTGAGGAAAATTCTTCCAGAAAAGAAAGGTACGTAAAAATAATTCCAAGATGACAACAAACTCTGAAGTCTGGCCTTTTTCTTTTCCCTCTCCCATTTACCTCTACAGGTACCTTATTTTCACATTTGTTTTCCCCTCACTGAGCTGTCCTCATTCCTTGCTTTCATTTTGTGAAATAAATGACAGCACAAATAGGAAACACAAGTGCACAGCATTAAGCTAGTTATAAAATGAATTAGGGATAACTTCCTTAACAGTGGAGGACCAACTCCAAGCAGTGTTTACCATTTCAACTGCCTCACTTTTCAACATTTTAGGCAATAGGCTGAAAATGCTGTGTTATGAACTGGAAAATAACTTTAAAATATAGGAAAAAGGTATGAAGAGTCTTTGTAGTTGCTCTTCAGATGATTATTTACTCTAAGAGCAGAGAACCACATAAGAACATCTCTTGTTTTCATAAAAGGAGGAAGACCTGTTAAGAAACCTGTAGTAACAATAAGGCATTATCATTGTGTAATCGGCAAGAATAGAGCTTTTAGTTTTCTATGCTGAAATTTGTGGAAGTGCAGTAGTTCACAAACGTTGTCAGGAGATATTCCTACCAAAAACGCTGATAAACAGACCTTTAAACTTTGAGTGTTACTTTGAGTTGGCTATTCAAAATCTCAATGCCCCCATCCCCCACACCCCAAAAATCACATACCCACACTTACCTTTAAAAATATTAATATTTTCCTTAAACACAGTGAAACTAAACACACATTTAACAAAAGTGCAGAGGCTTGCAGGTTTAGAAACTTAGTGTTCAGCCAACATGCTGAAGAAACAACAAAAGGAAAACCTCACTCTTCAAATTTCATTCTTGGACATTCCAATCACTTAGCCTTATGAACAACTGAAAGCAGAGGAAATTTAAAATATTACAGCATAAAATAACTTAAGCAAACCTGTGCTTCAAATAACATAAAAATCATAGAAAACCAAGTTTTTTCAGCTGTAGGGGAGAACAGAACAGCAGAGTTGACAGAATGCTGGCAATTCAAGCTGTAAATACGTTGTAAATACTCTAGCGCCCAGCAGGAGGAGCCTGTAAACTTATTAGATGGATTCTGAGAGAACAACTTTTAAGAAATTTTAAGAAAGCTGCTGCAATACAGTAGTGAACAAAGTCCATTACGCTTCTTTACAGCAAGTCCCGGTATACAGCTGAGGTTTGTATATACTTTTTTTCCTTGTACAAATGAAGATTTAAGTTTAACAAAAAGTCTCATTTTACAAATACACTACAGAAGGGAAAGGCTTTCAGAGTTGCTGAACATCTCTCACATGAAATGAGATGCTACTCACATTCATAAGAGATGTTTAGTAAAACCTCTTATGACCTATCTAAATTATAAAACACTCATTTTTTATGAGGGGAAATTTTCATCTACTATATCCAATACATCAAGCTCTTTTCATTTGGTGATCTTGAGGTAATTTCTGAAAGTGTTGTTAACCTTGGCTTAGACATCATAAAACACATGTGCAGCAAAGACTGGTCATACAAGCAAGTCAGTTACCGAGGAAGGACTAAAATCCTTATTTTCTAGATGTAGATTCTTGTGCTGTATGCATTTTTCACATCTATTACCAATTTTGTAGTTCTCAAATTGATCTACAAGTCAACTGCAATTTACAGAACAAAATATTTCATATTCAGAGTCCCAAACTAAATTAAGAACAGGATTCTGGTATTTAGACAAGACATAATTTCTGACAAGCTCAGTCTTACAGTGTCCTAAAGAGATAAAAATGTTGGTCATAGAAGGCAGTGATAAATGGTGCCTATAACTTAAGCAGAGATCATAGGACGGAGTCACTTGTTTACAGTACTAATTTACATTCCCCAGTAACACACACTGAACATTGATGCTTTGAACTTTTCTGTCCTTGCCACCATTGTTAACAAAACAGATAAAGGCAAAGTTCCAGTGGTACAAGACTTATTTTCTCTGTTATTTAAACAGATACCATATCTGCAGTAAAATTATCTGAAGACCCTGCTCTGTAAGCATCCATATATAAAAACAGGGAAGTTATGAGTGCCTTCAAAGGTATTAATATTGAAGATGGTATAGCTAGGTCCTATCTGTAAGATGTGGGTCACTTACCTCAATTTGTGAAGCAACTACAAATCTTCCAAAGGAAAGGTTCTATAGTCAAAGTATTGTTTACCGCTACTGATTACCTGAAGTGAGAAAGCATGTGGAGAGAAGAGAGAGAGGTGCAAAAGAAACGTTACCTAGCTAAGACACAACTGTCAGCTCATCTATGCGTTTACTGCAATATCTAATTATCCAGCGATGAAGGTAACGGCTACCTAGGGACCAACCCCCGAGGGTACCTCAGGCACCTGGGATGCCGGACAGTAACAGCTTTACTCCCTCATCTGCCAAACGGCTGGGCACAGGATTCAGAGCATAGAGGCCCCCTACCACCGGGTGCAGCTGAGCCGGTTGGCGGGACCCCCTGAGGGCTGAAAGCAAGGACCTGCAGACTAGAGAGAACAGGGATCCTACCGCTCCAGCAGCTCGCCTCCCGGCTCTGAAGCCCGTTGCCCTTAGTGAGGAGCCGCTTCGCTTCTCTCCACCCACACCGGCTCCTCGCGTGCGGCCGCCGCCGCTTTCCCTCGCTTGGATTTGAACTACCCGCCGCA
Organism: Pezoporus occidentalis; assembly: GCF_034315485.1. Taxonomy (NCBI): domain Eukaryota; kingdom Metazoa; phylum Chordata; class Aves; order Psittaciformes; family Psittacidae; genus Pezoporus; species Pezoporus occidentalis. Next base: position 20,650,939 of record NW_026914940.1, on the reverse strand, counting down.
CCAACCGCTCCACACTGCCTCCCCCACCCCTTTCGTGCTGCGGCCCTCGGGACAGGCAAGGCAAGGCAGGGCAGGGCAGAGGGCTGAGGGCCTGAGCCTGGGGAGGACGGCTCCGCCGAACGTGAAAGCCCACTCCTCCAAGATACGAAAGGGCTTACCCTTCTCCTTACACTTTATACTTCAGCCCTGCGGCCCCCGCCGCACCCAGCCCACCATTAAAGACACCCCCGAGTCGTTCCGCCCCGCGCCCTGCTTCTCCTCAGGTGCCTGGGGAGGGCGCGGTTTTCCCGCCTCTGTGGGACCCCCCTCAGCTCCCTGCAGGGGCTGCCAGGGCTGGGGGGCCGCAGAGGCGCGGCTTGATCTCAGCCAGCCACAGACTTTCACACATAACGAACTTTACACCACAACTTTTAAGGTTGAATTATAAGGGTGCTAATTAATGCGAGTAATTAGTACGTTTGTACCCGGCAGCCCAGAAACAAAGCAATCACCGAGCGTTTGTCAAGCGCCATCTAAATAAACTGTCGGGTGGAAGACAGAAGTCGCTTAGGTTTTGCATGGTTTTAGTTTTAATTAAACTGTATATTAAGAATAAATTTTTAAAAAAAAAGGAATAAACAAACCCACGAGTACCTGGGTGCCTGGTTTTTTGTGAGCTCGGTAAGGATAATGTGGGGCTACACGGGGGGGGGGAAGCAGGAGCTTGCTACACAGGGGCATAAAGAAGACCCAATTAAATCACTGTAGTGTTCTCCTTCTGCTGGGTGTTATTCCCCTTCATCTCGCTAATATTACTCCGGGTTATCTCTAATTTTGTTGCTTCTTTCCCTCTTCACACTTCCAGTTTTCTTCCTCCACCCGGACAATGAAGGAGAGAGATGAAATCGTCGTGTGCGACTCTAAAAGCAACACCTACATCTAAAGAAGCAAAGTAGAGGCTTTCCAAAAGAACGCCGAAATGAGATACTGTCATCCCCAAATTTGCAGCGTTCCCCTCTGGCAACCTCCAGTCTCTGACAGCCGACGTGCCCGGCAGGCTCAGAGTGGCTTCAGGAAACACGGGCTTAAAAGTCAGGGTATCTGCTCTTTCCTTTTTAGAAGAAATCGTTAGAAACTTTCCAGCATGTAATACAAGTTTTCCAGAAGTGCCTTCTGTAATATCGTCTATTTCACGTGTATCAGAAGAAAACATGTTTCAAATAGTTGTATTTATTTATAAAATAAATGATTTTTTTTTTTTCTGTGAAATTGGCAGCCTGCTAGCTCCTTAAAGCGGGCCAGTAGCTGCGAGTTTTGTCTCGTCACTCAAACCCTGATAGACAAAAAAAAAAAAGTAACAATTTGTAATTGCCGCATTTAATGCAATAAACAGAGACATCGCGCTAAAAACAAAGCGCGATTTAACAAAATGCGTTACACACCCACCAACCAACGAATCAGAAAAATGCAAACCTACACTACAAACCCAAACCCCCCAAACCTGAGAACATTGCTTCTAAACAAAACAAGGTAAGACAGTCTGCAGCATACGCTGCGCTTGGCTCTGACCGCGTTTGTTTATCATCTAGAAGTATCCCGCACCTCGCCGCCTCCCGCCACAAGCCTTTCCTTACTCTTTCCTACCAATTCCCCAAGAGCTGTCTCCCTTTCTGGGACAGTGGAGGTCTCCCACACAGCCCCCAACCCTTTCTGCTCCTCCAAATCCAAGGAGCGTCCTTAGGGCGAGAGTTTATCCGCCCATCAGATCACGGGCTGCTGTTAAAGCGCTCCGCTGAGGGAAGTGGGCTGTTTCAGAACAGACTGAAGGAACGAACCTTTAAGATCTGGTAAAACATCCTGGTTTTTCAAGCGAACAGGTAAAAGCTGACAATAATCAAGCAATTATAAGATTCCTTCCCTAATAAGGGAGGCAGCTTCACAGAATTAACTTCAACTGACTTCTTCATGGCGTGGAGTTATTGACAAGTTCTTTTAAAATTACCGGTTTGACAAACGCGTTTTAAAACGGGTGTGCGGAAATAACAGTTGTGGTTTTTTTGTTTATTTATAAGATGGTTATTACTTCGCATGCATTTACCATGAAGGGAAGGGTTCAGGTTTCCCTCCGGCTCTGCTTCACATTCCCTTTATTCTATATATTTATTCAGAGCTGCCTGAAATCACTACTGTATTTTCATTACGTTTAACTTAAATAAAAAAAATAGGAAAAGCGCAGCTATTTATTATTCGCCGAGTTTATTTTAGATAAGCTGTAGGTAATGTATGAAGGTGATTTGCTACTATGAGAACAGTATCAATAAATTACCACTGGTAAAACTTCATGCACATCCACGCATTTGGGTGGCTAAGAAACATTTTATACTCAGGAGAAGAAATACATTTCCTTAAATTAGGAAACTTTTTAAATGATGAAGTAATTTAAATGGGCATATTCTCAAAACAGTATTTGTTAAGCATTTTTTTTCAGAAATAAAGCAAAGATGGGTTATTCTGCTAAATGCCCAGCGAGGATTCCAAATCTGCAGCGCCAGTGACGCTGAGCCAGGGACCGAGAGTGCAGCCGGTGAAATTCCAAGTCTCGTCTGTGCTATTCCAGTTCGGGAATCATCGACGTTTGAATTTCTTTCATAGTAACTCACACTTAAAATGTGTTGCATCGCGGCTTGTAAATTTGGATTAATACGGGTACATATGATACTGCCCACAAGCTTAAAATACTTTTACAAGGGTATGTAGTGATAGGACAAAGGGGAATGGCATTAATCTGTAACAGTGTAGATTTAGATTCGACACCAGGAAGAATTTATTTACTGTGAGGGCAGTGAGGCACTGGCACAGGTTGCCCAAAGCTGTGGCTGCCCCATCCCTGGCAGTGTGCAAGGCTTTCAGCAACCTGGTCTGGTGGAAGGTTTCTCTGGCCCTGGCAGGGAGTTGGAACTGGATGAGGTTTGAATTCCCTTTCAACCCAAACGGTTCTGAGATTCTATGAATACCAAGATGCTGTTTTTATCCAAGTGTCTTACATAGAACTGAAGATCCGGAGGCGAGAGCCCAGACGTGTTAAAAGGCCCGCAGCTGCCCGACCCGCGCACGCACAGCCGGTCGGGCGCCGCCACACCGAAAAGCCGGGTGCGCTCGATCTTGTCGCACTACCCCTGCACCGCCCGCTGTCTTCTTCGCACACCGGCGATACGATTCAGCCGAAAGCTTGAACGTTTAACAAATGCCACCGAATATTCTGCGCTTTCGTCATAAGCGGTTAACGCTCACACTCGTTATAAAAGCATTTCTTTCTTTCTCGGCTTCACTACCGAGAGGGGAGGAGGCTGAAGGTGTCGGGATTAACCGGCCGGGCAGAGACTATCCGCATCGTGCGCACTCCAGCTCTGGCGGCCGGTACCACAGCGGCACGCCCTGGTGTGCAGGGCGGCACCGGCGCACGGTGTGTCGTCATCAGCCGGCGCCGTGGGCAGAGCGGGGCGGGTGGAGTTGCCGTGCAGGCGAGTGGTGGTCTGGGTTTTGTTTGGGGGTTCTGGGATTCTTCCGTCGCAGCCGGTAGTCCCCTTCGGAGCGGGGAGGTGCAGAGACTGTGGGGAGTAGGGAAAGGCCTGGCCTAGCCTCGACCTTTGCTCCTGCGTAAAGCCCCCCCGGGGAGGTAGGGAAGGCCCCGGTGCGGAACTGGGGCGGGCTGTTGTTCCTGCAGTTGAGGAAGGCCGCTGGCCGTCCCCCTCTGTGGGTGCTACGGGGCGTAAAGTAGCGGGTTCGGCTCTCACAGGTACGTAATAGCTCGGCCGGCGTCCCGCGTCTTGGCGGTAGATGGCGGCTGCACCCGGGTGCATCGCTGTGTGCCTTTTGCCTGTGGCACCTCGGCAGCACTTGTAATTGCAGGGTACGTGGAGGCCGGCCAATCCATGGCACCTCACTGCAAAATACATAGCTGTAGTCTTTAGTAGCAGTATATTTTGTTGCATGAGCAGCACTCAGTGTACCACTGCAGCTGTGGTCCTTAGTTCAGCTCTCTGGCTTGCAAATTGCTCTTTTCAAGTGCTAATGAATTACTATAGTATATTTTACTATAATGTACTGTTACTATAATTATCACTATAATGTTAATCTTACTATAATGTACTGACACAAAAAGGCTATAACACCTGTGGATCGAGTTGCCACTGTGGTTAAGGTAGAGCAAAACCTTACTTGAAAGCTATAGAGTTTAATGAATTATTTCCAGTTCCCTCAAATGGAGTGGCATAATGGGATTTTAAAAAGGTGGTTTGTTAGGTGTTGATTAGACTCTTAAACAGGATGAACTGCTTCTGTCAAACCTATCATTCTATTTCCAACATCCTAGCTCAAACAAACTGTAAAGATAGGGAAATAATCCTTACTGTAATATTAAGCAAAAGCAGCCAAGAGTCATGCTTATAAAGAAGTATTATGAATGCAATTCACTGCCATAAGGGTTAGGAATCTTTGTCTTCTCTGTCAGACAGAACAGTGACATAGAAAACAGCTACCTCAGAAGATTAAAAAAAAGCATGTACAAGGAGATACATCCTAGTCTAGTCTTGAATTGTGTGGAAAAAAAGTATTGTTTATCTGTCTAGAGGTTACAGGAGCAACCTTGAAACTTACGGTTGCAGCCATATTTCTGTGTTAGAATAGGATTACTTAAAGGTTAGTAGCATGTTTTTGGAGGATATGTAACTATTTAGTCTGATATACTGCGAAGGAATGCTTGTCTTTAAATAAATCCAAACAATCAAAAATGTCATAGGGCATTAAGAAGTGTTTGAAGAGTAGCACTGCGTTACCAAACTCTTGATCAGTTTGGTGATTGTGCACACATATGTTATGATTCTCAGGGTGGAATTTCTTCTCTCTGCCCCTTGACACCCCCACCCCCCCCGCCCCCTTTTTTTTTTTTTAGTCCTCTTACTCTTCTACCCACAGTCTGTTCCAAGGATTTATAATTCCTTAAATCAATGAAAAGGTAGATTAGGTTAGCTAGTGTTGTATCAGAGGGTGAAAGGGAAAATGCAAAGCTTATCTTGTTTTATGATAACACTGTTGATAATAGTGTTACGTAAGAAATAATTTCTTTTTATGTTTTTAGTAGGGCATTGGCAAGAGGTAGGAGTAAAATATTAATTGGGCTTTAATGTTTAGAATCTCATTAAATAGAAAATGTCATGCTGTCTGCTGTAGAGTCCTCAGTACAGGAAAGTCATGGACCTGTTGGAGAGGGTCCAGAGGAGGCCACAGAAGTAATCAGGGGGATGGAGCACCTCTGCTATGAGGAAAGGCTGAGAAAGTTGTGCATGTTCAGCCTGGAGAAGACTCTGGGGAGACCTTATTGCAGCCTTTCAGTTCTTAAAAGGGGCTTATAAGAAAGATGAGAAGAGACATTTTAGCAGGGCCTGTTGCTATAGGATGAGGGGTGATGGGTTTAAACTGAAAGAAGGGAGATTCAGGCTGGACATGAAGAAAAATTTTTACAGTGAGGGTGGTAAAATGCTGGCACAGGTTGTCCAGAGAGGTGGTGGATGCACTGTCCCAGGAGACATTCAAGGCCAGGCTGGATGTGGTTCTGAGCAACTTGATCTAATTGGAGATGTCCCTGTTCATTGCAGGGGGTTTGGACTGGATGACCTTTGAAGGTCCCTTCCAACCAAACTACTGTATGATTCTATGATCTTTGGAGGTTTTCTATACCAGATTGGTAAAGCTCTGAGAAACCTGATGTTACTTTGGTTTTGAGAAGCTGAGCTTTAGACTGAGCTTTAGACTGAGAGATTGAAATGATTATGTACGCCTTGAAAAAGTAATTAAAAAAATACATGATGTGCATGTGTGTTTTGTTTAGAGCATGGATTCACAGAAGGATGTTCAGCCTCCAAAGCAGCAGCCAATGATTTACATTTGTGGAGGTAAAGAAAAGACATCAATTTTTTTACTTGTTACTGGAGATTTGGTGTTTTAATAATGAAGAATGCCTAATCATTATACTGAAGAGTGCATAAATATGAATAGTTGTAGTGTGGTTCCTGGTGTTCTTTAAAGGTTTACACACTGATGGTACCACATACATGGGGTGTATTTGGATAGCAATGTGGAAGTAATTCATGAGAGCTTGTGGAGATTGCTGTGTGGAGGTCATCCACCTCCAGAGGATGCTTTCTCCAAGTGTCTGCTTGTGGTGCAGACAGTGGACCTTCTATTTAGTGCACTTCAAGAGTTTTTTGAAAGTGCTATGTGCACAGATGCTACTCATATTTTCTTGAAGTGCAGTAGTCAAATCTCTCTTATCTATATATGTCAACAACTTAAGAATTGGTGATTTTGAGCCATCACTTTGGGAATACCTGAAGTATTTTGTCTTTAAGAAAATAAACTTGGGTTGGGAGAATGAGCTGAAGATTTCATTAGTAGGCAGTCTAGTTGTATCAAGAGTGGAATATATTCTGTACAGTAACAATCTGGTGATTTTTAGCAAGATCCTCTTTGATCTTAATAGAACTGAAGATTGTGAATTTCTTTTTTTATGCAGTATCTTGATACCATTCAGCTCTTGCTACAGATTCTTTGCAGCTGGTTTTTGTTACATTTGCCACAAATAGGAATTTGACTGTTACGATTTTTGAAAGTTGCTGGTTTTGTTTAACCACTCTATCTTCATCATGTCAGAATGTCATACAGAAAATGAAATAAAGGCAAGAGATCCCATCAGATGCAGAGAATGTGGCTACAGAATAATGTACAAGAAAAGGACAAAAAGATGTATCCTTTTAAACATGCACTTGACAGCATTTGGGAAGTTGTGGACGGAGACAAGGTATATATAAGGGAAACAGAGTGGAAGATTTGAGTAAGGATGTAAGAATCTTTCAAGGCCAGAAATCAGTATAGTAGAGCAAAGTACTATAGGGAAATCTCTGCAGTGTGATTGGGCACCTTGTACTTTTTCCTGGCACTTTCTCTCTTTTTGACATTTTCTATGCAAAATATATTAAGCTATGATAGTATGCTGGGTGGTGTACTATGGATTGTTGGTATTATTCAGCCTTTTAAGAAAAGATGCTGTGGAGTTAAAAGCATTTCAAAACTCATCTTTAATTATGTAGTTACTTGTGATTTTACATTTAGACAATCTTCTTCCCCCCCATCTTTTTTTTCAACCACAATGCATTTTTTTTCTTTAACTGCACTATTCCAGTGGTGGTTTTTGATGCCCGATAATGTCTGCTGAAGATACAGTGATGTCATGAGGGCAGTTTAATCTTTCTGATAACTTTGCTTTGTAAATTCATTCATGTACAAATGCACACTGTTATTTGTGTTTTAAGAGATTGAAATATTAAAGTTTACTGTTATACTAAATCATGTCTCTATTGTCTTCCAGCAGTAGATTTCTAAACTTGTCCTTTAAATTGTAGTTGGAGTATGCAGTAGTTGTTTTAAGTTCAGTGGTATTGTGTTCTTTTTGAGTTAACCTCATTTTCATTACTCTCATCTAAACATTATTTGCATTTTAACTTCTGTTACATGTTCTCTGGACTCTTACAGACTCCATAAAGTAACAGTGGTTTGAATAAATTCTACTGAAAATAAACAGGTTACACAAGGCTAGGCCTGAAATGCAAATCTCCATTACAAATGAGCAAATCTCAAAGGACTCAAAAGCACCCAGTTCAGGCACCTGTTTGTAAAGGAAGTGTCAAAAAAATAATCTATCAGAAAAGAAGAGGGGAGGCAAGGTAAACATCAGGAACAATGTGTAAATGGGAATTCCCAGTGTGCTTCTTGTCTTGGTTGTGCCTGGGAAAGAATTAGATCTGTCCTATAATTTGGGTAGTGTCCCAAAACAAAAATAGCATCTTGTTTTGTTTTTCTGGTGGCTTCTCAGGGGACTGTAATAAAAACATCAAAGTGGGTTTGTATTGATGAGCCAGTACTTTTTTTTTCACCTGTTTGGAGTGTGTGTTAAGACAGTTTATCTCTTATCAATATAGTGAGGTATCCTTGTGCCAGACTGCATGGCCATGTACTGGCTCATAAATGAACTGCAGTGGGTCATTGCCGCTGATAAAAAAGCATTCTTGAGATTGTATTTTGGAGATGTTTGATAAAGATTGTCTTAGGTATCTTATCTCATTTTAGCTGTAAATACATTTCTCATCTCATTTCTTGGAAGCCAGATACACTTCGCTGTAAATGCATGAGAATATAGCAATTTTACTGCACCGTTGCACAGTTGCAACAGTTGTTCTCCCTACTGGCACACGTAGCATGCAGTGTGTGCCTGCACAACAGCAACGAGGGCTCGAAGGCTTCTGAGAGCTGCCCGCTGGGGAGAGGGCAGTTTTCATGCTGCAAGCGGCCTGCTGGCACGAAGGCACGGGCTCTGCGGGTCTGTGGGCAAAGGCACAGATGAGCATCTGCTCCTATTAGGAAGTGGTGCGGACGTGCTTAACAGAGCAGTGCCGGGGGCTGCAGGGCGGCACCACTGCAGGCACCAGCGTTGGGAGGGGATTGTTCTAAGCTAGATAAAATACTACACTGAAAACAAACCGGGCTGTAGTTTTAATAAAACATAACCTAAATGTTGTGTTTCCGTGTCGTGACCCCGGCCACGCCGTGCGAGGGAGAGGAGCGACCCCGACGCCATCCTCCTTAGGCCTAGCGTTTCGCTCCCGCCCCTCACCCTCCGCTCCACACGGCTCAGCAGCGCATGCGCAGCGGGAGGCGGGTATCGGCTGAGGCGAGGTGTTAGGTTGCGGTCGTCTCCAGGAGGCAGTGCGGCACCAGGCAGGTGAGTGCGGGTGTGCGCTGCGCCGGTGCCGCCGCCGCCGCCGCTGCCGCTGCTGCTGCTGCTGCTGCTGCTGCTGCTGCTGCTGGAGCTCAGCGGGGCTGTGCGGAAGCCTCGCAAGGCGGTCACCGAGGGGGGCAGCTGCACTGCCCTGCCGTTGCCCCGCACCCGTCCGTGCGCGCGGCCGGCCGCCATGTTGTACGTGGCAACAGTTGCTAGGGACCGGGTGGCCGCGCTGTGGTGCTAGGGGAGCCGGCGGTGTCGGCTTTAAAGTAAATTCCTGACGCCGGGGGTAAAGACGGTACTCTCAGGGCCGCGGAGCAGGGCTCGGCGGTGCGGCTGCGGGGAGCTGCCCGCAGGCGAGGAGCGCGCTGGGCTGCGGCGGTGCCGTGCGACCGAGGGGTACGTGTCACCGCCTGGCCCGAGAGCTGCTCCGGGCAGCTCCCTGACAGGTACGGAAATACACGGGAGAAAGTGCTGCAGCCTGTGATGAGTGCCTTTCTTGCTTTTTACTCCTATTGTTTCCTGTATTGCTCTGTTTCTCCTCTACTGAAACCGCACATTCTCAGGACAGAATCCTGTCTTTATGCAATACCTAATTACGACCAATTACAATCGAGTATTGCTTAAAAAACTTTTTTTGTGCAACTAAAAATTAATGTGTGTAATTGTGTTACTTTAATTGAGTTTATACGTTGCTATTATTGTGTACTAGCTAGCTGTTCTTGTTAAAATAACATCACTTTAAGCACTATATAACATGGGGAGGAAAAAAAAAGAATAACATCTGCTTCACAGAGCTTGGAATCAAAATAGAAGAAGATGCAGATAAGCAGTTGAAAGGTACAGGGAGACAGGAAGTGTCCCATTTGAAAACGTCATTTCATCAGCTAGAGACTTACTGGAAAAGATTTAGATTGGTAAACTAAGATAATCAGAGGTCTAGAAAATGCAGTTAGTGAAGAAAGACAATTGGTTTTATTTTGGCTAAAGAGAAGGCAAAAGTTACCATGCCATTACATGCACTGAGTTGGTTAACATCTTGCCTCTGAAAAAAAGTACAGGGTACTGCACCATCCACACCACACTTGCTTAAAATAGATAATACCATATTGTGTTTAAAGAATAATGGAGAATCTAGTAGGCAAAAATTGATATCTTTAAGCACTCTTTCTGACATGTTCTGCCTTGCAGAATCAGTAGGCTTGTCCATATTCTTTTTTCCAAAGCATATCTCATAACTGTACTTCTGTAAGCAAACCTCTCTGAAAACCAGTTTGTGTGGCCAGGTCTTAAATTTTGAATTTTTTCTTTTGTGGCAATAGTTCTGCTTGCATAACAGAGTAGTACTTCTGAGCATGAGTAGAGTTATTTCATAAATTAGCATTGCTTTAAAATATAACTAAGTGCCTATGGAATTGCTGCATTTGTTTCTTTTTAATATTTAGTTATGGGTGATGAGTCACTACCATTTTTTATGGATCAAGGAACCACTAAAACATTTCAAATACCCATTGGTCACTTGGACTACAAGTTCATTGAAAAATGCACAGACGTTAAACACCTGGAAAAGATTCTGAGGATATTAAGGTAAACATATTTTCTTACCTTCATTACTAATTATATTAATGCTCTGTAAAATTCAACAGAACCTGTACCTAAATATTCTATTTGTCTTGAACCTTTTTGTGACTAATTAAAAAAAAAAAAAAAATTTGTTAAAAGTGTCCAAATGATAATGCTAGAAATCCAAGTCTTGTTCTAACCATCCAAAAGATTTGAGTAACCCAGTGCCAGTTTTTCTCAAATACTGCCATCTTGCCTGAGTGTGGTCATTTCAGGTGAAATTCTTGTTTAAATTCTACAGAAAAAAAAACCACAATCATTTTTTCCTGAGCACTGTGATGATAATTTTGAACTGTGTATGTATGTGCATTGGAAAGTGGTTGAAGCTTAGCTGACTGGAATTTTCTGGTTATAGTCCTGAACTCAGGACAAATTGTAACAGGAAAATACTCCTCTTCAGTCTCTGTGATGACTATACATGAAGAGAAATATGGAAGATCCAGTGCAGTTCAGTACTGTAACTTTTATATCTTTGAATTTTAAAGGTCTGGTGAGGAGGGATGTTACCCTGAACTTACATTGTTTTGTGAAAAGCGTATTGAGCGCTTAGATCCAAGGAGCAGGGCTCTGAGAAAAGAAAAGCCTGCAGCCACAGCTTCTGATTTCACAGCTGAAGAATGGGAGATAATTAATGGTGAACTGATGGTACAGTATAACTAATTTATAATGGTCATAATACAATCTCATTGATGTTATCAATCTTCCTCTTCTTGTGCGTAAGTAGAATGCAATTGTTTGATTAAATGAGGAAGTGATCAAAAGATTATGGTGGTGGTTTTATTATTTTCTTGAGTTGGTGTCATTGAATCTTTACTCTCCTTTTTAGCTCTACAAATTTTTTTTGTAGATTTCTTTTTATTCAAAAAAGCACAATTGCTTTTTGTCTTAATTGCTTTCCCCATTAAGAGCACTGTATTATAAAGATAGTTATTAGTGTCATTGTAGACTATGAAGTATATCTGCTTTACTGCCTTAACGTACAGATATTTATTTTTTTTCAGAGCTGGGTGACAGAAATGAATGAAGATGGTAAGAAACCGCAATTCCTGAGAACAGATCCACTACATGAAAGACAAGATAATTTGCCTCCTATTCGTTGTTCCAGTTGTTTTCCTGCTAATCAGGTATCTCTAGTTTTCTATTGTGTATTAATCATATGCCTTTCTAAAATCTGGAAATTTTATCTCTATAGACTTCCAGCCACTGAGCCTTTCTTACTAGTTTCATTTTGTTAACCAGGAAATATAAACCTTTTAAGTTTCTCTACAAAAGACTAATGTGCCTCCTTAGTACTAGCAGGTGTCTTGTAATAATGTTTTAATTCTGATGAAGCAATCACTCTGGAGCAAATCTTCTTAAATACCCTTTTATGTTCTTTGATTCACATTTCAAAGTGGTGTTAAGCATATGAGCTAGGTTCCTTTTGGAGAAGACCAGACAGGAGCTAGTCCTGTTTGTTTGGAAGTGAGAAATTTTATAAAAGGATCCTTATAGGTCATGTGATATTTTTTATTAATTGATAATTTGAAAAAAAATATTGGAATAATTATTTATTATTATAACTTTTGTTTTCCATACAAGGTTGAGGTGTTAGCATTATTACCCAGAAAACCTAGATACAGCTTTATGCCTTGCCTGTGGTATATAATTTCCATCCCTTTTGTCCAAGCAGATGGCTTCTGAAGTAATTGTAACCTGTCCTGGAAGAGTTCTAGAATTCAGTCTTTTAATATAGCAGTGTGGTTATAGCACTACTAGATCAGTACTGAATAAAAAGAAGCTGTTTCTATAGTATGCACTAAATTTATACCTGTAAATACTTTTTTTTTTCCTTTTTTCTTTTTTTTCTTGCTGATAAAGCTGGGTGTAATTTTACAAATTTTAAACAGTTTTTTGCTAGTCATTTAGGACTGTAATTATTATTTACACTGGCATCACATAATTTTGCAATGTGGTATCAAGTACAAAGTCGGGATGATAAATTTCTACTCTCTACTAGAAGAAAATCCACAAACCCTTCTATAATTTTATGTTGTTATTTGATTGGAGACTCTTCATCTGATCTGATGCATAAAAAGTTCAGTATCTTCAATGAAGCCAATTCTGGAGAAAACCTTACTGACCCTAAAACAGTGGATTGTACCAATGGGTACGAGTTTGGTAAATGAAAGCATCTTGTGTCTGTAACCAGATTTTCTTGCTGATGTAGGTACAGTTTCAATTCACTGCTAATAGCTTATAACTCTAGATGGTGGTCTCTTTTTATTGATGTGACGTCATAGGGAATATTTTCCAAAAAAAAAGAAAAGAGTGAACTTTATGCCATATTTCCCTCTTTAACACAGTATGGAATTTTCTTATACCCCTGTTTTTCTTTCACACTGCCCAGAACTGTGAGGTTATATGTATACCCCAAAAGAAAAGAGGACTGGAGAGACAGCTTGAGTTTTTCTGTTCTTTACTGTCCACATTGCTTAACTGTTACTTTTGCTGCTTCACTTTTTCCAGGACAGAACTAAAGCATTGGTTTAAAGATACTTCCCAATGACTGCTGATGGGATTTCAACAGACTTGGGTTCCTTTGCCAAACACAGTTCTAAATACTATTCCAGAATGATTTCTGTCTTCAGATACCTCCTCACACTAAAGTCCAAGTTTTATGTTACAGAAATCCACTGTGATAGTATCTGTAGCGCCTTCATATATTTTGGATCTTCTGAATTAAAAAGGAATACCGGTTAGCTGACACCGAGTAGTTATGTCTTACACCATAACAGAAAGCCCAGAAGAGAGCCAAGGCCTAATTCTGTGTCATCTGAACTGAAGCCAGTCCATGTTTTGATATTTGGTCTAGAAATTGTTTACTGGGCTTCAAAACCTGTGGGATCAATGCATTGTGAGTTGTGGCAAAAAGAGGACAAGGGCAGCGATTTTTTTGTTTCAGTTTCTTAGCATGCAAATGATCATTTTTCACCAAAGCCTCTTGGATGGGATGCTCTGAAGTATTATTCATTGAGAAATTCCTGACTCTCCTGGAGCTACAACATGGTTACAGTGGTCCCAAGAATGAGACCTAGAACTTTAAAAATCATGCATTTTGAGTAAACTTTTCTGCCTTAGTCCTTAAAAGGACATAGAATCATACAATCATAGAATGGTTTGGTTGGAAGGGACCTTGAGATCACCTTGAAGGTGTCAACAGGCAGGGACACCTTCCACTAGACAAGGTTGCTCCAAGCCCCATCCAGCTTGGCCTTGAACACTACCAGGGATGGAGCATTCACATGCTGTAGTTTTCTCCCTAAATTAAAGTTGCATTATTAAATACCTTAAATGAGTTTTCTTCAGAAAGTTTCACTATTTTTGTGTTCCTTTAAGATAAGGACTTCTTGTTTGAAAAAAAAGATTTAACATTTATTAAATTCCTAAGTTTGTAATATAAGCCAGGATGTAGAATGGTAACTCATGTTTCAGGAAGCCATATTTAGGAGTTACCTCCTCCAAACATGCATTTAGACAAAATGTGTTTCTCATTTTGTCTAGCTTGTCATAGAATGGTTTGGGTTGGAAAGGATCTTAAGATCGTCTAGTTCCAACCCCCTTGCAGGGAAGCCTCACACTAGACCATGTTGCCCAAGGCTCTGTCCAACCTGGCCTGGAAGCTTCTATAAAGACTCAGAGCATTAAGAGTAATTCTGAAGTTGCATACTGTAAAAGTTTGTGTAACCTAACTTTATAGTTAGAAGTGTTCACAGGAAGGGCCACATTTGCATTATGTAAATTGTGGTGTTTACTTCAACTGCAGAGGTATTTCCTAGTTACAGTGTCACCACTGGTAAAGCTAGTTTAAGAGGTTGCTGCTTGTTTCTTTGGTCCAGTTTATCATGTGCTCAGTTGAAGTGCTACAGATATTTAGGGATTGTGCTGCAATTTCTATCAAATTGTATATTTGATCCCAGAAAATTGTAAATCTGCAACTCTACAAACAATTGCAGTGCAGCTCAGTGAATGTTGGATTGCAAGGTTAAGAAGAGGGCTGAACGGCCAGGACAGAGTAGATGGTAATATTTTGAACTGAGTGTTCTACCTGTTTGGAACCACACCTTGCTATTAAGTATTGTTGAAGTCAACAAGAAGAGAGGGACATAGCAGAAATATAGTCTCAGGACAGAGGTAGAAAGGTTGACAAAGGTGCCAGCTATGGAAATAGGTGCCATTAGTGTAGGAGATGGGTTGTGATACAAACTACTTGAATGTGTTACTGGGACTGATTGTTGCAGGAAGGTCCTAAGGATAAATTTTAGGTAAGGCAAACCTCAATGATGGATCTTATTTAAAAGCTAGAATGAGTGTAAATTATCTTGGGAATTTGCTTGAATGGAGTGTGACATAGTCAGAAGAAGTCCAGACACTATTTTGAAGTCAAAACATTGTAAATTTGTTGTGAGGGTTCCAGGGACAATATTAATCTGTGCATTGCATTATCTTGGGAATGGCGAGCCTAAAACAAGGTTACTGCTGCCAAACACCTCATCACAAGGCTGTGTTTTCCCAACACTGAGTTTTCCCTTGCTGTGTTGAAAGGATGGTTTGCAAGGTGGCAGCACAAGATACTAATTAAGAAGAGCAGTTTCCTATCTGAAATTTTTATCCTATTCCTCTGTGACATAACCGGCCAGTGAAGATAAAGTGTGAGGCTGAAGAGTTCCTCAGATTACTAGGATATGTGAAATACATGAAGATTTTCTTTAAAGCAAGACAAAGTTTTGAAGACTATGCTGAGAAGAGTCATGAATAGTGTCAGTTACTAGGAATATGTATTGCAGAAACAAAACAAAAGGCTGTGAATTTCCACTTCAGAAACTTGTTTTACAGGCTGGCTGTTTCTTTTTCAGAACAAAAATTTACAAAACAAAGAAAGAAACAAGAAAAACACACCACGGGATTACAGTGAATGGGAAAAGTATGTTAAATCTTTTATATATATATTTAATCTTATTTATTTGTTAAATGGAATATTGGTTGTTGGGATGAGGGAGAGAGGAAGTAATGTAAAAGCAGGGCAAGTGCACACACACGCAAAAGAAGCCAACACAAGGAAAGGAGATAAGATGAAACATCTTTTTCCTAAATAGTCATGGATAACTGAACACAGCCTTAAACTCTCTTTTCGTTTGGTTTATAATAGAAATATAGTAAGCCTTTCTATTAGTAAAGGAGTCTTGTTATGCAGTATCATTAAATCTGTAATTTTATTAATTTAAGGTTCGATGTGGAAAAGGAGTGTTCAAAAATTGATGAAAGCTGCGAAGAAAGTAACTCAAAAGCAAGATTCTTTAGCAGGCCAAGTCCACCTATAATCAAAAAGAAAATAGACACAACTGGTAATGTCTTAGAAACGTACAGTTTTTCTTCAATTGTAGTACTGTGTTGTAGAGTGTGAATACAAATTATAGAGTTGAAGGTTTCTCAATCCCTAGAAATGTGAAACGTTAGGAGGTCAACTGAACATGAAGCCATATTTGAAATAAAATCTAGTCTTGGTGTTAATAATCAGTTAAATATTTATGTTGTGTTTAGGTTGAGAGTGCTAGGTAAAGAAGTAGAGCATACATCTGTTACAAACCAGTGGTAGAATACAATACAAATTTGTCTTTTAGTAAGTCATGTTCTTTTAAAAATAATAAAGATTATGGCATTCAGAATATTTTAGCTGATAGTGTTTTGATTACATCTGTGCCAGTTATTAGTTTTTTTATGTATAAATATTTATTTTTCTAGGCATGACAAAGAAGGAGAAGATTTTTATTGCTACTCGTGAAAAAGAAAAGGGCAATGAAGCCTTTGCCAGTGGTGATTATGTGGAAGCAGTGACATATTATACTCGGTGAGTAAATACTGTTGTGTTCTTTCATTTTAATGGCTGTTACTTCTGAATATTATTTTTAGAGCAATGTAATTAAAGCAGCTTCTTACTGAGACAAATAGTGACAATTAGATTATTTTTTAAAAGGGCAAAAAGGTTTGACAGAAGAATCCTTAAAGCATTGTTGCATCCTGATAGCAATTTTTATTTATCAGAAAGAGAAATGGTTAAATAGTGATGGGATGTAATTTGCAGGTTTCACAAACTTCTTCAGATTTTTCAAACCCTGTGAGAGTCAAGGGCAAGTTTACAAAAATAAAAGGATAAGCAGTGTGCTGAAAAACTAAATTCATTACAAATTAATTGTAAAAAACCATATTGGTAGGATTGCTTCAGTTGGTAATAAGTAAAATTAATAACCTCTTCTTAGGAGAAAGAAAAATCACTGTGTACAGCATCACCATAATACAGTCTGTAATTAGCAGCAGTCCAGAAAAAAAGTATATAGACAGAGGATTAAAAAGAATTAAGACTCTTTCAGGTTACCTTATTTAGTGCTCAGTGCACTACATTCAGACTTCGGCTTTATATTAATAGAGGTTGTTGCTACAAGATCTCTGTTGTATTTGTTTCAAACGAAGAAGAGCTTAAGATGGACAGAACAGACAACAGGAAGAGAAGGATGCGATGGGGCAGCCACAGCTTCTCTCAGCAACCTTTGCCAGTGCCTCACCACCCTTACAGTGAAGAAAGTTTTCCTTGTATCTCTTGCAGTATGCTGTCACCCTGACACTTCCCTATTGTCCCCTCTTCACGGTGAAGAGTCCTTCTTGCTAGGTTAGCAAGGGTGTGGGCAAAGATTCTCTTGTACTATGTCATATGCATCCCAGTTGTCCTTGTTCATCAGAGATGATCCTGTTGTTATAGAAACTAAAGCCCTACCTGCAATACCAGTCACATAGCCAAACCTGGAAAATTCATCCACTGACACCTGAGTCTTTCCCTTTTACAAGCAAGATCAAGGAGAAGCTCGTGTGCCCTCCCATTATAACTTCCAAAGATCTGTAGTTAACTCTTGATACTCTCAAAGGTTTCATTTGACAGTTTTATTAAAGACTAGATGGATGGTAGCAAGAGGTAACAGTTTAAGCGATAGGTGAGCCATAGCATCTTTCTGCAGCTTCTCAGACCTAAGCCCTGGCAAGCAACAGACCTCTGAAGATGGTAAATCTAGTTGGTGGATGGTTGCCTCTGGTCTCACAGGAGGGAGTTTAGAGTATCAGTACTAATACTGTTATAATACTGTTTTCAGCTTCTAATAGCAAAGTATTTCTACATTCAGGCTTTCTAGCTATGAGCCTACCATAGTCAATATTCCCTTCTTTCAGAAGTATATCAGTAATACCCACTGCAGCTGCATATAACAACAAAGCTCAAGCAGAAATCAAACTTCAGGACTGGGACAGTGCTTTGCAGGATTGTGAGAAGGTACTAGATATGGAACCTGGCAACTTAAAAGGTAAAGGAGAACATAAACTTGCTCTTCTATGTGGTACTTTATTTCTAGCAAATAAAATAGTACATGTCTATTCATGTTGTCCATTGACTTAACTGAGCTTTAGATCAGGTCCAAGTATGAATAAGGAAACAGATGAGCTCCCCAAAGTAATTTTAATAGTATTTCTGAGGTCAGGGAAGTTTTAGGCAGTTCATTCTGTTGATCTGTAATGCATATTCTTATGGGGTAGCATGGGGCTAACTTGTTTTTCATATGACGACTTAAGCCCTCTTTTGTGCATACAATGCACTGTTTCCATAATACCCACACTGAAGTTTTAATTACTTTAAAAGCAACATGAAAACAGTAGAAGTTGCTGATTTAATCTTTTCTGAAGGAAATGGCTATATTTGCATGGGTGGAGGAGAAGAGTTGGAAAAATGTAAAAAGATGCTTCACAGTTCATGATTGGCATCTCAAAAGGCATTATGTGAAATTGCATCATTAAAAATGATCAAGAGAACAGACACACTAATGCAGTCATTATGAATTAAATGCAGAATTTTAAAAACTGGTTTACCCTTGAAAAAAAGTGTATTTTATCCACTTTGTGATTCAAATACATAAATAATACTCTTTGTTCCTTTGTAGCTCTTATGCGTCGTGCTACTGTACACAGTCAGCTGCAGAATTACCAGGCAGCTATAGAGGACCTGAACAGAGTATTAGGTGTTGAACCACAAAATGCTATAGCTAAGGTAAAGACCAATGAGTTTACTATGTCTAGCAACAGGTTGTATGCAGTTGTAGCATGAAGTACGTAGAGCTTATATTGTTTGATTTGAATATGAGTTTTGAGGACGTGCTCTGCTGTGACAGCAGTCAGTTTCTCAAGATCACATAGGTACCTGTGGTGGAAATTAGGTACTTGAATGTGACCAGACCTTCAGCCTACTGAAGTACCTTTACTACTTAATTGTGAGAACTTGTAGGCACTCAAGTCTTCTCTACCAGTGTAATTTAGGTGCCTGAATTTTTGCTACTGAACATGATTACAGTATTAGTGTCTTAGCTGATCAAAGTTACTTGGACATTTGGCTCAAGAAGATCCCTGGGATAGGTATATTTAAACCTGACACATAATTCACACGAAAAATCTAAAGAGATGATAAGCTTTTATTATTAACCTAAAAGGAGATTACTTGGGTTCTGTCCTTAGTTCAGCATGATGTTATAAATCCTCATTTCTCACCCCCAGGCTAGAATGAAAAACCTTTCATACCTTCTGATGAACCTGGACCCTCCTTAGCCAATTTTGGATCTAAGAAAGCCAGAAGCTTTCTTTGGAAACTCAAGGTCAGGATGTGGTCCTTGTACGACTATTACTTCAGCTATTTAGGAGAGGATTGTTTGTGTCCTTTCATTGGTAGCTTCTTAGGGGTGTTTTGTGGGTTAGAACCTAAGCCTTGCATTTGGGCTCTTCTGTGTCCTGAGAATCTTCAGGACCAGGCAGTTCTGATACTAAATGTCTCTTTGTCAATTAGGAATCCATCAAACTGCTACATTCCCTTGCTTTTTTTTTTTTTTTTTTTTTTACATATGACTTCTGGGTGCTGTGCAATTGCCTCATCACCTGAATTCTGTTCAGCTTCTTTTGGCACATTTTGACCTGCTATCAACTTGATGATTGCTGCTTTTTTCCATGGAATTATATGATCGCTGCTATTGCACCAGTGAGGGAGGTCCAAGCCTATTATGTCAAATTCACTATATACAGCATTCATCCCTTTTAGAGCATTCTTGGAACTGAATTCCTGTCCAGAGTCCTGTTCCACAGTTTCACATCAACCAAGGAATCAACCTGCCTGATTTCCCCTTCTTTCTTTTTAAACACCTGTCTCTAGATTTGAATTCTGAAAGGGCTTTTGGGATTTTTTTTTTCAGTCTGCAAGACTGAACCACTAAATAGCTTGTGAGTCTGTGTTGACAAACTCCACAACAGTCTGTGAAAAGATTGTCAAATCGGCTGTACTGAGTCTTGTTATAATATCAGGCATAAGGTACTCCTTCATTTTGAGTACTCTTCCAGAGATGTAAATTCATTAGTAGCTTTGCTGAGTAATGCTTCTGTAGCTGAAAGCAGATGTCTGTACTTTGTTCTTATCTCTGCCTGCTATTATGCCTTGGCTGAGACATTTAGAAGTGACAAGTGCTCGACAGGGAATTTTGTCAGTTGCTCTTTGCTTGAAGGATCCTCAAAACCCTCTTCAGATAAATATGAATGTATTGAACACATGTAGAGTTAATGTTTATGTGCAGAGTCACTAATATAAAGGTAAATTGATTGTCTCTAACTGGAATTCTTCAATATGTTCACATGAATCATTGCCTGTTCCTGTCCTTGTTTTAACTTTTCCTTGAGGAAGTGGGTACTGAAATGGCATTTCCTTTTACAGCATTGAATTCAATTCAGAATAGTGCATAATGTTGGGTCTCTGCTCTGGAAGTGTAAAGTGCAGTTGGAGTATTTTATCTTGAGTAATCAAAAATGTTTATGGAATGAGAGGCTGTTTGGTCATCTAATTTGCAGTTCTTACAAGAGGAGCAAACCTTTTCATTATTCAACAGTGTCCTTCTGCTAACTGCCAGAAACCATAGCATAAATTTTGATAAACTGATTTTAGGTTTGTTTTTTTTTTTTGAGATTCTGGAAATAATCCACTAGAAATAATCTGTTTTCTTACTCTTTTGAGCAGACCATGCCAGATACTGCTATAATGCAGTTTGCTCTTTTTCTTTCTGGGTTTTGGTTGTTTGTGTTTGTGTTTTTTGTTTTGTTTGATTGTTTGGTTTTGGTTGGTTTTTTTTTCTCTTCCTTAAGCAGTTCATTCAAGACAAGTATTTGTGTGATATCTTCCGAGTTTCTAAGAGACAGAAGTTGAGTGTTAATCTTGGTTTTGATACTGTCTCTTGGAAAAGTAATGTCATGGTTTTTTTCTGTGTTTTTATATTGCAGAAAAATCTGCTAGAGGTTGAAAAGAAACTGAAAGGTTTAAAGCCTGTATCTGAGACTCAAGGCAAAGGAAAAAGGATACTTATTCAAGACATAGAGGATTCAGAAAGTGATGAAGAAAGAGGTGAAAATACAGTTGAATGTGAAAGAAGCAGTGGAAATAAAAGTAATGTCAGGTTACTTTCTATTTACTTTCAATCTGAGAAAAAAATCTTTGCCTTTGTTATTGCTATCTTTATTCACACAATTCATCCATATTTGCTTGCAAAGAATTTTGCCTGTTTGAAGACTAAAATTGCACTCACTACTTAAATTTGAGTGAAATCTAGAATTAAGTTTTATTACACATCTTTGGAATTATTTCTAGAAGGGGTATAATGGATAGATGGAAAATATTGCTATAAATCACCTAATTCCCTGAGTTCTGTGTAATTTTATACCTATCCTTTGGTGTGGACCCAGTTGGGAATGTTCTCGGGTATTAGAGAACACTGTGTGTTCCTTAGCTCTTTCTCTCACACAGGTCTCCTGCCTTCCCATCATTGCATTTTTCTTCTGCATGTTTCTTCCCGTAACTGGATCAGAGGGTGTAAAAATAACCAAATGGCATGTAATTTGGTTATTTTGCTGCTGTTTGTTTTGAAATCTATCAATCTTTGTTTGTTTGTTTGTTTAACCTAACAGATCATCTAGTCTGAAAGTATGTATTAGAGGTGAACAATATGTAATTCTTGTACTGTATATAGTTTCCAAGCAGCTGAATGCAGCTCCTGTTCCTGGATTAGTGTGTGAATAACTGCAAGACTGCTGAGATGAAGCTACTGGTATAATCAGAATATATGACTTGGAGGAGGAAGGGAAGCAATAGGTGCTACTGAGGCTTGCACTGGCAGGTTGTTTTTAGATTCAGCTGCATGTCTGGGCTCCGGCCTTCGACAGAGTGACATCCTTAGGTTGATTCCCACCCTTTCTCCTTTCTGTTGGTTCTTTAAGGTAATGTGGCTTGACAACTGTGACTTCTGTGTTTTCTGTTGTCGATGTAGCTCTTTATCTTGAAATTAAATCAGTGTGTGGCTTTTACAGGTTAATTGTAAATATTAAACTGTGCATGTGTGAGTTAATAATGCCTTATTTGCAAAGAAATTTAAGGAAAATATATTTTTCAAAATCAGTAGGTATCTACTAAGTCACCTCAGCTAAAACCCTGGAAGACGGATCATGTCCTTAGTCTTAAATACTAGTTAATTTGGGGCTGCTTTCATTGGGAGCGTTCAGATGACTAAGTGCCTTCTAGCTCCATAGGAAGACTCCCATTCTGTTGATGAAAGGTTAGGCCTTTAAACAGGGGATTGCCAACTGACGTAAATGTCGCATGTGTTCATGTAGGTATTTCTGAGATTTAGGAGACAAGCACCTTCATATATTACTCTGTTTTCAAGTACAACTAGAAGCAAATACAAACTCAGTTCAGTTATTGAATAAATCTGGTATGTTCCATGAACCTAACAGCACTAAATAGACTAAACGTCTTATCTGTCTTTTTTATACATCTAGTCATGTAGTCACAGTCAGTCCAGTAGTCCATGTAGTCCAGTCATGTAGTCACACTGATTTCACATTCTAGTTGGTAAGCGTTGTGCATTCCTACTAAACTTATAGCATGGAGATTGGAAGAAAAACAACAAAATATTTTTGTTTTCCTCAGCTCTGAAAAGTTGATTTCTCAGACAAAACAGTATATATAAAGACTGTAGTCTCTCTTCATCTGTGTAACTGAGAGAAAAAGTAAATCCTTTCTGTACAATAGAAATGGAAAATTGCTTATGTCTTAAGACTGTAAAAACTAGCAGACACTGTAAAAACTAAAGGTCTTGTATGTATTTGACAAAGCGCCTGATATTTTGACATGTTTATAGAAGTCATACAGTGATAAATACGGTTTAAAGATAAATGTATTTTAAGTAGCCCTTTTAATTCATAAAAATTTGCTGACCATATAAAAAAAAAGGAAAAAGAAAAATTATTATTAAAATTTAATCTGTGGAAATTTGGACCATTCCAGTTGTCTTCATATATAGCCAGTCCAGTGTGGATAAAAGACTTGGAAATGTTTCCTGGCTTCATAATAAATGAATTAACTGTGAATTGAACTTAGATACTTTTCATTCTGCCACCATTATTTTTGTGCCATGCTTCTGGAGAATAAAAACTTCGTATAGTTGGAAACTACTTTCAAATGAAAGACAATGTCATCCATTAAAAAACCCCAAACAAATATTCCTTTTGGAGTATTCAGTAGCTTTTGTTTAATGACATTCCTTCCAATTTAAGTTTGCTATTTTAATGGTAACATGAATTAAAATTCTTGCTAGTTTGTATTTACTGTCATTCTAGTCAAAATCCTGCCCACACTTTTCACTTTTTTTACTTTAATTTTCAGTAACTTTTCTTTGGAATTTATGATCTATCCAGAGGGGTTTTTTGGGGTTGGTTTTTTTTTGAAGAAAATTTTGTAAGTGCTTTTTTTTTATTTATTTTTTTTTTTCCCTATGACAAGCCCAGAATATTGCTTTCATTAATATATTTCTCTGCAGCGACCAATACAAGAGTAGCGGTTATGTTATTAAGAGCGAACGTGAAAAACAGAATGAGATTTGAGAAATATATATCTGAGCAATTTTGTGCATGGTGTTCACTCAGTTCAGAAATACTTAGGCAGTTAGCATAACCTGACAGCTAAACCCATTGACTATAACTACTCGTATTATCAGGAGGGCTCCAAAGGCTATAAATGTCCCCTGTCCATCCAGGATCAGTTCTGTGCACTTCATCTTCAGGAAATTTTCTGCTGTGTTCAGAAAGTGATGTTCATATTAATGACATTCACGTCATTACCTGTCATTATTCACACATTATCGACTTTTCTGTGGCTCAGAAAGTTGGGCTGTGCTTCTAGAGTGTTTCACTGCCTTTTCTAAAATCTTGTCAAATTGCCTGTTTGTCCATGATATTTAAAATGTTGGTTTTTTTTTCCCTTTATTTTGCTAGAAGGTGTACAGAGTATTGTCTGGTTTCGTGGATGTAAAGCAAAAAGTATTTTAGCATGTATCCTAAGGAAATTACTGTGATACTATCACTGGCTTCGCTCATTGGCCTAGCTAGCTTTTCTCCCCTCATCCTCTCAACCAAATAGACTTTAAACCTTTTTGGCATATTGGGCACTGCCTAACTGCATGGATGGATGTACGTCTCAAATAGAAATATTTAAGTTTTATAAAGAGTCTGTGTGAGTAGAATAGATGTATGCTATCATTGTTCCCACTGTGTAGTATGAACTTATTATTAAACATGCTATTTCAAGACAGAGGCCAGAGCTAGGAAGGACAGTTGGAGCTTTTGTCTATTAGGCACAAGAGAATCAACTGTTTTTAAACCTCTTATGTTTTGCTATTCTTTTCAGTTTGATTTCAGTAGCATGTTGTGCCTTAAAAAAATAATTCTGTAATTTGGAACAACCTGGAATTCATCCATATTAAATCAACTTCGTAAGTTTAGTTTGAATTATTGGAAGTGTCACTGCAATATACAAAGGCATGAAAAAATGCTGTTGGACAGATGAACACATCAAGTTAAGGGAAGGTGAAATCCCAGCACCCCAGAATACCAAACACAGAGTTGCCTTTGTGTGACTGGTACTATCAATAGTCAGGCATTCTGCAGAAATCTGTATTTGAATACTGTGGTGGCAATCTGGTAGGAATTCAGGTGAAGAAGGAATATATATGTTAATATCTGATACTCTTATTGTATGATTTTTCTGAATTAAACTAGTAATAAAGAATAGTGAAAGTTGAATCATCAGGATTATTTGTAAAAGGCTTTTTGACACTATGTTTAAATGAAACCTCTTTGAGAATGATTTATAAGCTTTTATGCCTCTTATGTTGTATTTGAGAGTTTTGACGTGTGCACCATTACTGGTTTCTTAGCAGTGTGTTTTAATTTTAACATGCAAGCGTTTTGATTTGGTCACGGAAAATCGAAGTACCAATACTGCAACAGCCAGTATGTAAAGAGTTAATTTCAAGGTGAACTCTGTACCACTCTGACACCACAGAACAGGGGTTCATAGTGTGCCCGGTGAGGGGAAATTACATTTCATAGTAATACCTTCTCAGTAATAATTGCAAGTTAGTTGTAAGTAGGAAATTTATCTGTGTTTTTGAAAGTGTTTTCTAAGGCAAATAAATCTTTATAACACTAGGATGCCTGAAGGATTTGGTCTTTAGCTGTGCACCCCTCTTTTGCCAGGACGATAGTTTCTCCTGATGATGCAAGCTCTAACTCAGCTCATTAACTTCCTTGTAGGAATTGGCGTGCCAGTCGGAGGAGAGGCGGTAGCGGGAGAGGCTGCAATGGGCAACGCGCAGAGGAAGTTTCATAGCAAAGGAGGGGGCAGTAAGGCGGAGGACAGGGAGACACAGAAGCAGAAGGAATCCACTGAGAGCAGATTAAAAAAAGGCACATCAGAGAAAAATACACAGAGGCAGTTGTCAGACTGTGAAGGTGAAGTTAATGGCTGTTTACACAGTGATCAAAAAAGTGAAAGTCCTGAAGCTGAGGAGGTCTCCGGATCGCTTGAATCAGGGTCTCGGTCGGCTGGTGGTGGCAATTCCATGTCACTTCCTCCTGCTGCAGCAAAACTAAAAAGTGAAGGAAATGAGTTATTTAAGAGTGGGCAGTTTGGAGAAGCTGTGTTCAAATACTCGGAAGCAATTGAGTATGTCAATGGTCTAGGTGAGTGTAATACCTTATACTTAAATCTAGGGTTGTTGTCTAGATTATTTAAAGGGAATACAAATGAACTAACCTAGCCTAACCCTGGATTTTTGGCAAG
This sequence comes from Pezoporus occidentalis, assembly GCF_034315485.1. Classification (NCBI taxonomy): domain Eukaryota; kingdom Metazoa; phylum Chordata; class Aves; order Psittaciformes; family Psittacidae; genus Pezoporus; species Pezoporus occidentalis. The sequence goes on along the minus strand of NW_026914940.1, from coordinate 20,625,230 downwards.
AGTTACTGAGCAGTAAATTCTTCGTGATTTCAGTGAAGGACAGTTTACATGACACAAAATAGAAGATTATGACTGAAACAATACTTTTAACTTCCTAGGGCAGAGCTGTTTGTATTTATTTATGTGTTTGAATAATTACATATTCTAAGTGACGTGATAAAGGAAAGCTGCTTGCAGCTTTGCATTGTCAGCAAACTACATCACTGCAGTGTCACAGTATGTGAGTCTTTAATTTTTGAATGTCATTTTAGTAACCGTCTTTGATTTTAATTGTAACTTCTTCTAGGAGAACAGAGTCCAGATGATTTAAGTATCTTGTACTCAAACAGAGCAGCATGTTACCTCAAAGAAGGGAACTGCAGTGACTGCATTCAGGATTGTAACAGGTAAATTGCAACCTCCCATGTGGGCCAACAGCATTCCTGATGATGAGTAAACATTTTAACTGATATATTGTTATTGCAGTTTGACTTAGAACAGTCAGTAAAGACTGAGTCCCTAAATTTGATCCCTCTAAATAAGGGAGATCTTTGTCAGTTATGTAAACAATCACATGGAACCTAGGGACAGAGTAGCTTTTAACTTCCTGTCTTATGTGAGTGCAGTTGTTCGTTAGGCTTCTTGTGTATGCAGAAATGCGTATCAGGATTAAAACTTCTAAGACAAATGCAGGTTTATTTCAGTGATGCTCTGTAATAACTTATGTGCAGAAACTTCGTTAAGCCAGATGGTTATCACAGTGTTGGAGATTGCTTACAAGCATGTGCATGGTGTACATGTGTGTATTCTCTGTGTTTGGTTTGTTGTTTTGGTTTGGGTTTTTATTTAATACATACTTGTCATAGTTATAAACAGTAATTACAGCTGTTCAGGAATTGAGCTAAAATCCTTTCTGCTTATTGTGGCTTTTAAGGATACCAGATTTAGAGAAGATTAGACACCTTCAACAACTTTGAAACACTGCCTTCCACTAAATTATTAGTATATTTCTAGAAGTCTTTTTTTATATTTTCATAGTTAGGCTTAGTAAGACTGATGCTTAACATGCAAGAAAGGATCCCAAGGCAGTTAGAAATCATACTAATTAATAATTTTTTTTACAGCGTAACCCAACTGTTGCAAATCCCCCCAAAATAAAAAAAAAAAAAGTACTTTTGTATTAATTAAATTTTTGACTTACTGTATATATTCTGCCTGACAGAAAAGTTTTCTGAAAATGTAATCTGAAAAAAAAAAAAGAATGACTTGTTGTCCTGGGTTCAGCAGTAGCAGTCATTTTTCCCCTTCTTGGTAGCTGGTGCAGTGCAGTGTTTTGACTTTCAGCTTGGGAACAGAGCTGATAGGTGATGTTTTGGTTTGGCCAAGGACTTTGTGAGCCTCATGCTCTGCCAGGGAGGAAGGGGAGCCAGGAGGAAGCAGAGACAGGACAGCTGACCCAAACTGACCAAAGAGGTATTCCATACCACAGCACGTCATGCCCAGGATGTAACTGGGAGTTAGCTGGAAGGGCTGGGAGACTGCAGGGTTGGAGGAGGTATCGGTCGGAGCTTGGTCGGGCTGGGGGGGGCGAGGTGGTGAGATGATGTATTCTCTTCCCTTGTTATTTCCTTTATCATTATTATCATTGGTGGTAGCAGTAGTGATTTGTGTTATACCTTAGTTACTAAACTGTTCTTATCTCAACCTGTGGGAGTTGCATTCTTTTCGATTCTCCTCTCCGTCCCTCCGAGAGCAGGGGGAGGGCAAGAAAGGGGGGGGGAAGTGAGTGAACGAGTTACCTGACTGGGTTTAAACCTCGACACTTGTAAATATTTTGTTAAAATAGATGAAGGACCAAGCACAGCTGTCTGGTAAAACAAGGCATACTTAACAGCCATTGCATTTTTCAGGAGGTTTGAAGTATGTAAGACTTCAATTGAAATCAATAATAGGACAGGGGGTTTTGGATTCTTACCAGTTGGAAGCTTATTTTCTTACTGCGTAATGATAGTGTCCTTAATGTCATGCATATTTTACAGTTACACAAGGAGCCATGATGCCTAGTGAGCACAACAGAGGTAGAAGTAATTTAGACTGGGAAGCAGAACTGCAAAACTGCAAATACACAGGAACCGGGAAATGTCAATTAAATGTTCTCTAGGCAGCACAACACAAAGAATGATCTATGAATAGGTTACTTGATTTCAAAGTAAAAAGTGGTGTAGTGCTTATATTCATGGCATAAAAATAAGTACTGAACATTTTATCTTTTATTAAGTTCTGGCTATTTAGGGCTTAGAAGTGTATAAAACCCCCTCTGTTGGATCTTGATTTGTAGTGCCTTATGATTCTTACTACAGAGGTGAAATAGAGCTTCTATGCACTAATGTTAATTTATTTAGTACTGTAGTGTGGTTTGGTCCCTGGCTGTATAGTTGCATTCTACTCTGGAACTGTACTTTCCCATTCCCACAGATGCTGTTCTTCAGGCTGTGGCTTCCTCTAAATTTATTTATAGTTGTTGTTTTTTTTTTTCTTAATTCTTGATGTTAGGAACCTGAAATCACATCAATACTCTTCTGAGTTACAGAATGTCAAGCATTTTTGCAAAGGTTTGCAGGTGCTATGATGTTGTGTGCTGTTGTAATTTTCAAATGCATCCAGCAATTTGCAAATGCAATCCAACATAAAGACAAATGGAACAGTAGTGATATTTATGAAATGGAAATTGGAAATGTTTTTTCGAGTAATCTTTTTTCTCTAGCTTTAGGAGGAGTAATGGTGCAAAGCCAGTTCACAGAAAGGGCAGCCAGCAGCCTCCTGGGTTTCATATGAACAGGAGCACAGCCACTGGACTGAGGGAAGTGATTATCCCCTTGTACTCAGCCCTTGTTAGGCAATATCTAACTAAATTAGATGTTGTCTAACTGTGCTGGTTTTGAGCTTCACCAGTACAAGAAAGACAGTGATCAGCTGGAGTGAGTGAGTTCAATGAAGTGTCACTGAGGTGGTTGTGAACTCTGGAGCACTTGCCTGGAGAGGAGAGTCTGAGGGAGCTGGGTTTGTTCAGCTTAGAGAATGGCTTCTAGAGGTCCTAACAGCAGCCTAACAGTACCTATGAGGAGGGGTACCTGGAGGATGGATCCTGACTCACTCTGGCAGCAGCAGGACAAGAGTCAACAGGCAAAACCACAAGGTTCTGGCTTTGTTTTAGGAGAGATCTTTTCCCCATGAACAGTGTGGGGCATAGCAGCAGGTTGCTCAGAGATGTGCAGAGATTCCTTTAAAGGTTTTCAGGGCCTGACTGGATAAGGCCCTGAGCAACCTTGGCTGATCTCAGGGCTGACCCCACCTATAGCAGATGGTTGGACTAGGAGTCTCTCAGCTTGAATTACTTTACGATTCCGTAAAATCAAATTGGCTAGATGCATCTTAATTTCAGTATTTCAAAATTTGTATCTCTTCCTCTGTAGTAAGAATCACTGATTTATAGAAGTTAGTCTTTAATAAGTAAGGCCTTTGTGGACTGCTTCTTCATATTGCTGTAAAAGCACATGGTATTTGGGAGGCGTTATGGTTGCACACTGTCAGGAGTTGAGCTCAGTGTTGACTAGGCACACAATCAAAAAAGTAAACAGGCAAAAAACAGGCAAAACCAAAACAAAACAAAAAGTCAGAAATAGGTGCATATTCATGTCTTATTAAATGTATTTTTTACATGCACGCTTCCACGTAAGGAAGAAGGATGGAAAGTCATGTAGGCAAAAGCACCCTGTACTTGAAATCCCCATACATCTTGGCATTGAAAAGAAAGATAGGTTTTGACTTAAGAAAGTTAGCTTTTGCTCTTGAACAGCTACCATTCCATTAATCTTTTCTCTCTGCTAAAAGCAGTTTTCCAGATGGAAGATGGGGGTTTGAGTAGAGTAAGTTGTAAAAGCACTAACAATTTCAGAAATATGTGTCATTTGGAGTATTAATATAAACCACTTAGTGCCATTTTCCTTGCTTGTGTTAGTGTAAGACCCATCTGAAATAGCAAAGTTTTTGTGTATATCATAAAAGAATATTACTAATATTATTTCAGTTACTCTGTTTCAATCCTGCATTTTTCTTCTTTTCCTCCAGAGCTCTGGAGCTTCAGCCATTTTCCCTTAAGCCTCTTCTACGACGAGCAATGGCAAATGAGTGTATGGAGCGATATCGACAGGCATACATAGATTATAAAACAGTCCTACAAATAGACAGCAGCATCCAAGCAGCAAATGATAGTGCTAATAGGTAACTCCACTTACAAATCTCATATCAGTCCAAACAGAAAAGTAGAATTCAGTAGTGTTTGTTTTACACACACCCTCAGTTCAAAGTCAGGATCCTCACAAATAGTGTTATAACTAGAGGACTGGCTGTCTCATTTGTTTTCCTGTAGCTTCACAGTTTTCCTCTGCCAGCAGTAGGTCGCTTTCTGTTTTAAAAACATATTTTAAAGTTTTTTTTTCTGGCACTTCAACATGTTTTCTTTCTTTTATTTGATACCACATAAAGTAGTTCTTTAAGGTCCATATTTTTTATCTGACATTTCTGTTTCCTTTTCATATTAGCAGTCTTCCTCTGGCAGCTGGAGATGTGTGTTAAGTGTGAATTCTTCAGCATGCTGCAGTTATGGAAACACTGAGGGAGCTTGATACAGTGTTTGGCTGCAAAACTTAAAGGTGTAAAAAATAGGACTGAATATTATCTTAAACTGAAATGTTAATACTTCCAACATGAATTTTTGCTGCCAAGAGAGACTTCTCAATTTCTATAATTATATTTTAATAGTGTAAAATTGGTGTATACACACCATAGTGACTGTCTTATTAACCCATAGTAAGTATTTAAGTGCATGAATGATAGGTTTTTCCAATCCCTTTTCTTTCCTTTTTTTCTTTAATGGGTAAAAAAAAAAAAGTATTTATGAAAGTGTAACAGCCATTAATCGTTGAGCAGGAACCCACATGCATGCAAGTCTTAACAATGGAATCTAGTACCCTTTTAAGACAAAGTCATGAGCACTTACATTACGGCTTCATTAAAAAGTGGATAATATCTTTAAATTCTGCTTACTTGACCAGAGGTGGACATGATGACACTTTATCATCTCCTCTTAGAAAACTTATTTTTGATAGCAACAAATTGTTACTAATCTCCTATATCTGTCCCAGCAATGGAGCACTTGGATTGGTGGGATGCATAACTGCTTGTCCTTGTATCTGTGCGATTATTATACTTTCTTTTTTTAAAATCTTATTGGCTTATTTTATCTCCAGATACTCTTTTCATATTTCTTGACTTGTAACTTGCTTAGTAATAAGCTTATTTCCCTTTATTTCTCCTAACACTCTTCCTTTTCTCCTCTCTAGGCCTTCCTTATACTTTTAGCTTCACTGCTCATTACTCTTTCCTCCCTGGCAGCCCATCACCTTATTTCAGCTGCTTCTTCCTTCTCTTCTGCTGGTAATTCATTTTTGCTTGCAGATACTTAGTTTCTAAAGCATAGACCTCCCGCATAAGTGAACTTTTGCTATAATTTATTTTTTTTATATTTATGAATTAAGCTGAAATTGTTTCCCAAAGTATTATTTTCATTTCCAAAGAGACCTTTTTTAAAAATAAATGTTAACAAAAAATGCTATTTTCTCTACTGCCTTTTAATTTAAAGGGACAACCCCAAAACATAGTTCAATTTATTTTGTTTTTCATTATTTTAGGAATGTCAGGTCTTAACAACCTGTTTTTATTGGAGAATTTCTTTGTTTTTAATTTCTGGTGGGAAATTGGGTGGTGATGCTGAAGGAGAGGAAAAACTCATCATCCTACATGTGTCTGAGGGTGGGTTTGATAAATCATGTTAAGGCTTGTCCTTCTGTACTTGCCTAACTAAGCAGGCTTTCCAGAAATCTTAGAATGGAATGAGTGTTCAGTCTGATAGTTTTAATCTCACGTAAAAGACAAATATAATTTTTAATATAAACCCTTTACCTGGTTATTTTGCAATCAAAAGGAAATAATGATTATCATCAAATACTGTGGGATTCTTTCTGCTGATCTAATTCTAGATCAGTTTTTTTCTCAAACTTTTTAAGCCCATTGTGATAAATAGAGAAAAATTAAACAGTGGCAGCATGTTTTACTGTAGAACTCTTGGTTTACTTTGTGGGACTTTCTAAAAGACCAAAACTAAGCAAGAAAACTGGATTGGATCCTTTATACTCATTCTAGTTCATTCTTCATGTCACATTCTAGGTTAGTTCTTTTTTGGGGAGATGTGTATTCATACAGTGGTTTTTATACCTGTGTTAGATAGAAGTACACCTGATACACAGATTTCAGGTTTATTTGCTGTGGTATCATGTGACTTGACTTGCTACTCAATTCAGAATTTTTCTTTGTTAAAGTAGATATTAGACTTGTCCCCAGTTGAACTTGACTCTTAAGATCACTTTGAGATTAGAAGATGTTTACCCCACTGTTATTCTCATTCTCATAATTGATGAATATGTTTTGGGTTTTCTCTTGGTTTGGTTTTCTTTTTTTTAACATCACAGAAGTTGTAATGGAGCCATGAAATCTTATATGGCTTTAATCATTATATTGACTTAGGACTTATTCCAAAATGTATCACAGCAATGGGTAACTCCCACTTGAATGGATTTTGAATTGAACCTCTCATGTACAGAAATAGTTGACCTATATATACATGTACATATAATACATATATAGAAAATAATATATAATATATATGTTATATGTAATGCATACTATATAATGGCTAATACATAATGTATAATATATAAACATGTGTGTTGTAAATAGTTTTAATATATTTTATTATTTCCCATTTTTAAATGGGGATAAACAATGATTGATTGATAAATTTCTGGCTATTATTTAAAATGCAGCTTAATACCTACTTTGTGACCTGCACTGGTTATTTAGAAAACTGTTGTGTAAGAGATTTCATCTGATATTGGCAAATCTAGGTATTGTAATCTACACTTGTTACAAATAACCTCTATGAACAGGTGAGAAGAGTAAACAAAATAAATCTTTTTTCCGATTTATTTATAGCATGTGGTAGGCAGCATTTCAAGCTTAGTTGCAAAATCACTTGCTTAAATATTTACAGATCCTGCTGAACTCAGCTTCTTACCTTCTAAATGCTAACATAAATACTCTAAAAAGCAGAAAAAGTATAAATCTGAAACGAATGCAGCACCACCACTGACTGCTGTGACTTATGCTTCAGGATAAATGCTTGGTTAGTTTTTTTAAAATTGGAACATCGCATTATTTAATTTGGGTGTAAGTCATTGAAGTGTGAGTTAAATATGTGAAAAGTCATGTTGGTGGGACTTTTCTCTTCCAGAATAACGAAGGCATTAATAGATCAGGATGGTCCCAGTTGGAGGGAGAAACTGCCACCAATTCCAGTTGTACCAGTAGCTGCTCAGCTACACAGATGGGATGGAGGAAACTTTACTTCAGAAAATATGCCAAGATGTCCTACAGAGAGCAAAAGAGAACAGTTGTCGATGAATTGTACGTATAGCAAATGCATATATTTTGTGTGTGTATATATATATATATATACAAAAAAGGAAAATGACTTCTTGGCCTTTTGGCTAAAATCAAGTGTAGTATCTGTTCTTACCAGTTTAATGTCTGATATGATGAGAGGACTTCGCATTAAGTGACTTTTTGTCACTAGGAGTTGAAGCTGGAGCTTGCTCCTTTTTTTTGGACTTGATGACCTTAAAGATCTTTTCCAACCTAGCTGATTCTAAGAAAGATCCTAATTATAAAATGGAATAAGATTTAATAATGTCAAAGAAACTGCTTTAGAAAATATTTACCAGAGACCTTTGTGATAAACCAATTTAGGTGATTGTCATTTACATGATTTGGTTTCATGTGCTTCAGGGAGCCACAGGTATGATTTATTTTAATTTCTTTTAAATTTTTATTTTAATTTCTTTTTTTAAACTAAGTGATGTAGTTTGCAGCATGCAGTTTCCGAAGTTACATAAAACACATCAGAAATACTCATCATCAGTATACTGAGTCCTCTCACAAGTATCAGTGGTTTCCCTGACATCATACTACAGTTATATACAGTTTTACCCCCAAAAAACACCACACAAACAATCACTTGGTAACATAATCAGCTGCATAATCTGTAGCTGTCATTTAATTCTTCATGAAAGCATTACTCAGTTCTTCAGACTAGAAAGGGTAGACTTGTAGATGATAGTTGTTTGTGACATGGGCTATAGGAAAACACTTCTGAGTATTACTTTTTTACAATGGATTCTAGCTATGACAGTGGCCAGTAGTCACCTTTCAAAGGTGTTAATTCTAGATTTGTTTGTATATAAGCAGTGTGTGCTTAACTCCTTTAGGATACATTCTTCCTTTTGACTTTTTTTTTTATTGCAGTTTCTATTTTTCTCTTCCTGTAAATCAGGTGAAGGAACCTTCCTGGAGCATTCTTTTTGCAAATGCCTTAACTATGATTTTTCACTCAACTATTAATAGGTTCCCCTTCGAGTTTATTTAAAGAAAAATAGTGTTGAAGATAATCTTCACCTTGATTAATGCAGGGGAGGCTGCAATGCATAACTACTGGGTTGCTGGCTAAATAAGTAGCAGTGATTGGGTTATCTGTCCATAACACATTACTGCAGTAATGCATGTCCTCAAATAATCTGCGCTTTTGGGCACTACAGATTTAATTACTTTAAAAAGATCTTTCAAATAGTATTGAATTTATTTGTACCTGATGTAAAACAGCAGGCAACTTATATGTTTGTGAAAACTGGATGTTTTTCTCAGGAATAAGATGTAGTTCTAGAAACTTGCAGTAATGTGGTTAAGAAATGATTTGAATAGTAGTGTGTACTAAGCTTCAGTAATGCTACAGAAAATTGTTTTTTATTAAAGAAACATGAGGCATGATGCTGTATAATTTAAGCTCAATTAAACTGATAAAAACTTCACTTTTTTTAAGATGTCCAATGTCAAGTATTTTCATTACAGTTGCCACTGTATGTTGTTACTGATTCATGGATCTTAAGGAACAGGCAGCAATTGGGTTTAACACTTGGATTATTTTAATGAAATAGAAAACTGATACCTTACACAGTCATTGCTATTAAACATAAATGCTTAGCTAGAAAAGTGCTCTTTGTTGTACTGATTGTACTCCAGGCTTTTTCTGCTATTAAAGAATATGACTTGTTGGATTTTTATTTCAGTGTATAACCAACCTTCTTAAACCTTTCAAGTAGTAAGTTTGGATCTGTATAACCTTATGTAATTTTGTCAAGAGAGAATTTGAAGATGTTTGTAGTGAAAGGTATACACATGAGTGACTCCTGAGAACAGTGGTGATCATGTTTAGCCTGTTACAAAAGTTAACAAAACCAGCCATGACTGTGTTTATGAAGTGCGGTATTTTGATGCAAAACATGCCTCGGTCTGTTTCAGATAGAGTGGGACTTTGGTTAGGCTTTGAGTTTAGAAGTACTAAATGAAGACTTTATTTTCTTCACTGCAGGCTGACCCTAAGGTTGTGGTAGCCTATTTCGGCCTGTACTAAATCACTGGGACCTGTGCTGGTGGCACAAGCATGCCAGCAATAATGATCAGTCAGTAGTTAAAAATTTCTCATGAATTTAATTAAATTAGTAAGTAAGGCTTTCTGTTGCATGAAAGGGATTTTTTGCAAGTTGTCTTGTTGTTTTTTCTGTTTTACAACTTGAGTTATAATTTAGTTGTGTTTCTTGCAAAATTTAGTTCTGGTTTCTTGTTGTTAAATTTTTGACCCAACCACCCATGTATTTTTTGGCATAGGGGACTGCTATATTTTTATGAAAGAACTCACTGAGTTCAGTTATTGGTTAAAAATAACTGGTTATATCCATCATTTAAAATGTGATGGTTATTCTTTAGCAAAGTACAAAAAAATAGATTTTTCCATTATGATTTACTTAGAGCTATGCTACTAATTACTGTTTGCTCACAACAGAGACATGAAACTGCAGTCAGGATTGGTTTTCCACTGCAAACATAGCTAAAAGTTGTAGTCTAACCCAGAAACATATGCAAGAAATGATGGGGAGTTTTGAAGGAAAGAGAGTTACAAAAGAACATAATATTAATAAAAAAACCCTAGTTAGGTGTTTTGAGGTTCTTCAAAGCATCTTTTATAAATAGTTATTAACAGGATATTACTGATAAATCACTAACCCCTGCTGATGTGATGATTTGTTTGTCATTTGTCAGTTTAGCATAGTAATTGTGATAGATAGTTGCTTGTAGGAAGAACATTAGCTCAAATTATGGCCACCTTGGTGTGATGGTGGAGATTTAGAAGGCTTTTAATCTTGTTGATTAAATCTCCACCATTGTAAATGAAACTGGTATCCCAGTAGAGATACGCAGTCCCTCTGCACACAGAAAGTGTAGACAGAGGGAGATGAAAGCATAGAGCTGTCTGTTGCATTCCTGTTATTTTCAGCAAGGTAGTTACACTGGTGGATGGGGAAATATGTGTTGTGCCAAATACAGACATGGTGGTTCATGCCTTTCTTAGAGCAGGAGATCTGGGACAGAAATGGCAATGTGCAGACCAATAGATACTCCAGTTGCCAGGCATTTATTTTTAGTGTGGGTGGGTTATTCAGCTACCATTAATGAACTGACCTTCTTATGTAACACTGTGATCCTTTTGTAATATAGGTGAAGAAGCTGAGCAGAAGTTCAAGACTTTAAAAACTGAAGGGAATGGTTTTGTAAAAGAGGGTAAATATGAAGAAGCTGTAAACAAATACAACGAATGCATGAAGTTAAATACCAAGGAATGTGCAATCTACACTAACAGGTAAAGATGCAAAATATAAACCCACTTTTAGTGGTAGTAGTTGTATTTTCTCACTGGAAATACAGATTTTTTGCATCCCTTTAGTCACTGTCGTAAAAAAAGGAATTTTTTTTTCCCACTTGATGAGTGTTTCTAACTGATTTTTTTGTTAAACCACATTATTCTCCAAGGGGATCAAGTAATAATGCCACTAACACGTATCTTTATATATCTCTATATAAATAGAGTATGCAATAGTGAAAGTTACAATAAGTGTAGCATTTTGCAGCATTTTGGAGAATACTGATACGACTTTAATGAAAAGCTAACGTGCAGTAGCAGTATCTCAGATATGAAAAGGAATAATTCAGAGAAAAATGTACATTTTTGAGAAAATGAAAGTAGGAACATGGCCATACAACAGCGTTATTTTAAAGTTTGACCTAATTCTGCGTCATAATTCTTTATGCTGCAGTCTTACCAGCTTTCACAAACTAAGAAGGATTTGATAAGGCTACTACTTGAAGAGGAGACTTCCAAGTAATAATTATGTGCAGAAAGAAGTATTGTTTATTTAATCTAGAACACTTCTATCAGCTACTGTACTATGATATTGTACTAGCATAGGCTCTGCCTTTAAAATACTTACATATCTGCCTAATTTCAAGCATTAGTCATACTTTAATTTTGACTTTTATTGCAGGAATTGACCTTCTCTATCCAGAGATGTCATTACTACCTACTGGGTTTTATGTGCTTTAAAAAATAACCACATTGAGAGTGAATTATGAGAAGTATTATAATGAGCATTTATGAGTCAGATACTGTTGGCACTACAGCACTGTAGAATTTACTTATGTTGCAGTGTATTCTGTTTTTCTGTGTTAGAGCTCTCTGTTACTTGAAACTGTGTAAATATGAAGAGGCTAAGCAGGATTGTGATCATGTTCTTCAGATAGAAGATTCTAATATTAAAGCTTTTTATAGAAGAGCACTAGCGTACAAAGGATTACAGGTGAGGAAAAAGAACATGGCAGGTATTCTTAAGCACTTCTAAACTTGCTTATCCTCTTCAAAGACAATCAGGTAGTTGCACTCAATGGGTGAATACAAAAATACAAAAGTATGCCGTGCTGATGTTTTATTACTTTTTAGAGCATTAGACATACATAAAATCTTATATAAATATTTTTGCAACATAAAAACCTGTTGACTTTATTACAGGAACATTGGAATAAATGAGGTTTGACTGGAGATTGATTATGCAAGTTTCAGCTCTGTTCTAATGTTCTAATATTCTTCTGGGTATCCCAGTCTGTTTTTTATGTCAGGGTGTTCACTGTATCTTTGCTGATGACAAATGGATTCTCTTCAAGTCTGCCTGCCACTGTCCATACTCAAATCTCAAGCTGTCTTTTGGCATCTGCTCATGTTTGAGTGCTTGTCGTTATTAAACCAGGGTTTTAATTATCTCAGTTTTCTCTTCCTTCCCGAAGCACATTAAGAACCTTTGTTAGTGATCTACTTTCTCACTTTCTGGGCAATGTTTGTATTCAGCCTTTTCCATCTACACATTGGTGGTGGTGTCCATACTGTGCTCATCTTACAGTTTTTTGAGTATCCTTTTACTTGATCATCATAAATGCAGGCTTACATTGCTCATATCCATCCTAAATGTGACTGCAAATCTCGTGTTCCATCACTTGAATGACTTCATTCCTTTTGTCCCTGTTGGTTCCCATTCTTCAGTCATGTTAATTAGCCCCTGCACTTCGTAATCCTTTGATAGCAGTCTTTACCCTATCTGTCAGCACTTACCTGGTATTGAATTACCAGCTTCTCACTTCTGTTGGCTCATGATGGCAGCTATCCTCATCTACTTTGTATGAAATTTTACAAGTGTCTTTTAAACAAGCATCTCACGAGCTTTCTCCCACGCTGCTCTTCACGACTGGAAGTGATCACTCCAGGCATCCACCAAGGTTTGGCAGTGTCTATCAAGTGAATACTTACCTCAGACCTCTGTTATATTTAACGTCTTAATAATTACCTGATGGTCTCTCAGCCCTTGAATCACCTGAGGAGGATTGCGCTTAGCCTTATAATAGGCCATTCTTGTCCCATGTTACAATTCCAAATGCAAGTCATAGAAGCCATGAGATTTTCTGTTTGTGATAAATTTGTTCCTTTGTTGCAGTAGCTATGAAATTTTGAAAGTTTGCTTTAATTTTCAAAGGTGGTAAAAAGTCTTATTTTTCCATAAATTTTTTCTGTAATTACACCAAGCTACCCAGTATTAATCATCTGTAACCTTATGCTGTTGAAGTTGATAAAAAATTAGTATAAATATGAGGAAAGGCAGATAGTGATTCTACCAGTCAAATAAAGGGAATTACCCGGTAGTGAAGAATGTCAAGGATTAGAGAACTTACAGCTTTTTGAATATCCTAGGAAAAAAATGCTGGTTTTGTATTATTGAAGACATAACGTGAAACACACTGCTTATGGATTCTTTCAGAACAGTCTCTGCTGGGGACTCCCAAAATACTCTGTTGTGGTTGGATTTAATGCCTTCATTATTGCTAATTCCAGGAATGTGAGTGATTCGGAAAGCCAGAGAAAATAACAAAAGTGATTTGAGGTTGACTAATGATTCCGTTATGAAAAAATTTAAGAGGTAAAAGCATGTAGCTTGGCAAAGAACTATGCTGGGAACTGGTTTTCCTGTATAAATATCCAGATACTTAACCACAAAGACTGCAGTGGAATTTAATGGAGTAAATGAGATTTTTTTAATAGATTGACTGAGATGTATTTAAGAGAAGATCATGAAAAAAATCATGCTTGTGTGATGAATCAGGCCTGTAACATAGGACACAGGACCCTGGTCTGCGTGTCCTTATAGTCTGGCTTATAGTCCAGTCTCTTGCTTTGGGTACAGCCATCTTGTATGATTTTTGTTGAGAAGTCTGTCAGGCTGTATTTTTAAATCCAGGAGGGTTGGTTGTTTGCTGACCATTGTGATCATTTCCAGAAGACTGTTCCAAAATCTCGTTTCTCTGTAGTTGTGAATGCTCATACCTGTAGTTCAAATGGTTTAGCTTAATTAGTAGCTATGTCCTGATTAAAGCAGTATGCCCCTTCCTGCATTCATTTGCTAAAGCTAAATAATTCTAGTTCACTTTGTTCATGCCATAGCAGGCTTCAGTTCACTTACAGACTTATTGCAGTGTCTCTGCACCTTGAATACTGGTCATCAGTTTTGAACAAAATAGTTCGTGTAGGAAACAGAAAATGAGTGACTTGTACACTAGTGCTTTTATTTCAGTTGAGATGCTGAGGAAATACCTCAGCTGGTACATGAGGATTTCTTTTCATGCTAATACCCATTACTTATAGTAACCTGATGATAACTGCTTAGCAACAGAAGAAATATGAGGTCCCTCACACAAAGAAATGACATCGATCTTTTAATGTCTGCATGGTCTTCTACTATTTGCTGCTACATTTCATCCTTATTTTTAACTGCGGCCATCAAGGTGTCTTGATTTTCCTGTGGTATTCTAATCTTCCACAGAATTGATGCTGTTAACTTTGTCTCTCCAGAAAATTTAGTCTAAACCCCCATAATTTTTAATGGTAATATTTGAAATAAAAACATTAAACACAAGTCTGAGTCCTAATAACACTCTATGGCTGTGTTTGCCCTCCTAAACCTGTTCATCTCAGAGTTCATAACATCATCCCAGTCTTAAGTATTACCAAAAATTTACAGTGTTACACTGTAAGCCGTTGTGCTTAAAAGCAGCAATCTTCAATAATCTGTTCTCTCATATAGGGAATTTCCCCTGAAACCATAATGAAATTACACTGTCTGTATTTAGATTATTTTTGTCTGCTTAATGTTGAGATCCCAGTATTTTTATTCTCCTTAATTGTAAAGGAAGTTATGGGTTCACATTTGTTTTTCTAGTGGTGTGCATATGAAAAAAGTATTTTTCCTTCTGCTTATAGAATTATCAAGCCAGCATTGATGATTTGAACAGAGTACTTCTAATAGATCCAAACGTTCTTGAAGCAAAAAAGGAACTAGAGGAGGTAACCCAGCTGTTTAACGTTGACAGCAGTGCTGCAGCTGGCAGTCAGGAAAAGCAAAGGAGGAAAATAACCATACAAGAGGTATGTGTGTTCATTTGTAACAGCAGGCAGTATAGAAACCACACATTTGAGAAGATAATACTGAATCTTTTGTTTTTCACTTCTTAGCTCTAGCTTTTTTGGGTGTTGGAATTGTATTTTTCATGTTATCTTGAGGGCATGTTGGAGGATTCTTGCCATATGTATTGAGTGTCCATTATATTCCCTAGTAAAGCTTGGACTGCTTTGAAGTGTGTTCAGAACCATAGCAGGAATGGAGAAAGTACATTTAGAGGCCACAAAACTTGAGGGTGTGCTCCTTGTAAACAAAAACTGCTTAGACTTAGAGTACCTGTTTTACAGAATGTACCAGCAGTTGTGCTCTTAAATTCCGTGCTACTCAGGAAGCCTCTGGGGTTGTGCTGGCAGAGGTTCATTGTCAGCAGGCATGCTGGCTGTTCTGGTGCTAGCAGTAAAGTTTCTGAAGAATGAAGTCCCACCTTAAAGAGCAAAAGTATGGGTAAAACATCTGTAGGATCTTGTAAAAGAAATACGTGATGTAATGTTCCGTACTGGATCAAAATGTTAGCATTGCAGAGTTCTGGATAGAATTAGGCGACGAAAGGATTTTCTCAGTCATCTGATATTTTTGGATTGTAGCTTTGCTAGTCCTTTAAGAATGTTTCGGGTTTGGGTTTTTTTCCCATTTAATTTTGAAACCGATAAATACATAGTTCCCAGTCTGTATGGTGATACTGTAATTTGATAACATAATTTCAAAATGCTGGTGTAATGGAAACCTCAGTTATTAATACAGAAAAAAATCGTTTTACTGAAACACTTCACATTGTCGCGAGTTCATGGGATTTTATGTAACTGAGTGTAGTGTTAGTTAAGCTCTCAGTTGTGACAAACAAAGGGTCCTGGAGAGTGTTCACAGGAGGTTTGGGAAGTGACCACATTGTTCAGGGACCAGCTAACTACATTACTGGCAATGGTAATTTTTCCAGGGGTGGGGCAGGAATCATTCATGTTTGCTGTCATAATTATAGCTGCCCTCTTAAGAGAGCTTTCCCTAGCTCATCTGCTGTAGTATAAGCTAGGTCCATGAAAACAGGCTGCAAAGTAAAGAAAGTCAGAAACTGGGATTTATCGTTATTATTCCATTTTAATCAAGCTATAAATATATGAGACAATCAAGATTTCTCTTCTGATAGTAAAGACTGTTGAAAAACAGAACAAAATGGCTGTAAGCCCAGTGCAGTATTTTCCAAAAAAACTAACTTAGCCCCCCTGTACTGTGCAATACAGTGCCTTAGACTTTCTAAAACACTTGGCCTCCTTTGAAGAGACCCTGTTTAATGAGTTTTAGTCAGTTTATACAAATTCCATGACTCCTGGTAACTTGAAATAGAATTTAGAAAATGTAGTTGGACCCATGGTTAATTTTCTAGTGACCGATTCATGAACCTCTTTGCAGGCTGCACACCTGGGAGAAGTTAAGTGGGTATTCAGGCAGTCAGACCATGCTGAGCTTTCTCTTCCACAGCGAGGCTTCACCAGCAACCTGATGTAGCTGCCATATATAGCTGTGCTGTTCTGAAGGCACAGCAGTGATGAAATGGAACATTGGTGTCTGATGACTTGACTTGCATGTAGAGTCCTCCTTAGATTTCTCCCAGTGGTCTTCGGTTCTCTTTCTACAGTGGAATGCCAAGCAGTGAAAGGAAATGTAAAATACACACTTTTGACTACAAACCTTTAAAGATGAATTAGAGAGGTACTATTCTGGGGGGAAGTAGAACATAAAAGAGCATGGGTGCCTTTCTTTTATGAAGAGTAAAATGCTGACTTTAATGTGGTGACATTGATGGATTATATGCATATAGTTTATGAAGCTTCAGGTTGTCTGTATGTGTACGTTAAAATGATTTGTTGCCATTTTGTTTGTGAAGGTGACTGGATCTGATGAAGAGGAAGAGAGACTGTTTGCTACATCAGATGTGACTGATGGCATTACTTCTAAAGAAGCAGTTCAGGAGAGTGTGTCACTGAAGACCTCTGAGAAACTGCCTATTTCTGAACCAACTAATGCTTATGACTTCGGTCAGATTATAAATGCAGTGAACAGCAATAATGATAAAGCTGCTTGTGCAGATCTTTTAACAATTACTGATCCCCAAAAATTGCCAGTGCTGCTAAGTAACAAACTTGAAGGAGAAATCTTTCTGTTTTTCATCCAGTCATTGGAATATTACGTAGTTGGAAAAGATCCTGGTCTTGTATATCAGCACCTTTTCTACTTGAGCAAAGCAGAAAGATTTAAGGTAAGAACCTGGACTGAATGTGTGCTTCAGTTACATGGAAACCTAAAGGAAATTTTCATATCTTAAAAGGAAACAGTACACAGATTTTGGCTCTGTCAGATACTATGATTTTCAATCAACCTATGCTAATTATAAAATAATCTGCTTTTTCAGGTGGTGCTGGCCCTTCTTAGCAAAAATGAGAAGGAACAGGTTCAACAGCTGTTCAATTTACTTCCAGAAAACCAGAATAATCAGTACTCTTCAGAAGATCTTGAGAGCCTTAAAAAGGTTTATGAACTTTAAGAACTTAAAATGTACTGGTTACATGCATATAGTTGATGTTTAGAAGATGGATGTTTGAACTCTGAAGACTTGCATGGGTTGCACTGGGTCTTTACCCAGGCTGTTTGAAATCTGTTTTGTTTTGACAGCATATGCACATTTAAAATTCGCTGCTCTTTTTTTTTTTTTCTTGTAGTTGTATACATTTTTAATCTCCAGAATTTAATACGTATCGTTGTGTTCAGTAGCAGAGTTCATGTAGTTTAGCATACTGATTTTATTTAGACTGGTTTAATTATATATATGAAAATATATTTTACATTAGGTATATAATGTGAAATATCTTGATGGTACGACAGAGAGCACTGTTAGTCATCACTTGTTATATCATTTTGTGAGTTGTATGTTCTTGTGATAAAGAAGTGTCTTCAAACTAAACGGGTCAGTTAGCAATAGCTTTGCTAACATGAGTTTACAAAAAGTATTAACATTTTGCAGATACATTACTTAGGCCTCCTGTTTCTTCACTGTCCCTGGTCTATACAAAACAGATTTAAATATTTATTTCTGTAATACAGGTAAGCAGCAAAGGTGAATGAATAATATGTTAGCTTGTCATGGAACACTTTAAATCACAATAATTAATTATTAAATAGTTATCAAATGGGTATGGATTTTGGCAAGCAAGTAGTTTTCAGTGCACAGAGAATTCTGCTTTTTCTCTGTGTGTGGAAGGACCACTGGTTCATGTGGCCTTTGAGGTGGCAGTTACACACAGAACAAGCGGCTGCGCTTAGCAATAAAAGTACTTAACTCTGAGTTCCTTAATCAGATTATGTCAGACACCAGCTATTTCTGTTTATGGACATTGATAAAGCCAAAAGTAAAACCATTCTGTGGACCAGTATGACTTTTTTTTTTATTTCAGGCAGTACTTTCATGTTTTATATTGGATTCTGACAAAGCTCCTTTTTTAAAGATAAAGCTTTTAAAATATCCCAATGCCTTCTTTGCACATGTGATACAAATGTCAAACTCACTGGCACTGCAGAGATAGCAGCAAGAATGTTGTTCTAATGAAAATATTGCTCAGGTGTAGATTAACTAAAAAAAAATAAAGGGTTTTTTTCTTGAAAAGTGTAATTCTGGAATCTCTTTCCTGGTTCTATACTCTTAAGGCTTGTAATCCTGACATGTGGAGTGTGGCAGAAGTAGAGTGCCGAGAACAAGGCTTTTAATTCCTAAAACAACTTAGGATTTTTCTTTTTAAATGCCCTCTTTTTATGAGGCTCTCATGTTCAGGAGAGATCAGTCACTCACCTGTCTCTGTGTGACCCATTGTACTTAACCAGCAAAGAGACAGTTTCAGTCATGGTGGAAGGAAGGTACCTTCACTAATTTCTGTGTTAGCGATTGCAGTCTGCAGTTTAGTATGTTCAGAGAACATTCATGTGTGCAGCTTACTGACATGGTTTAGAAAACTTAATCCATTTTCATTTAGTAGAATTCAGAGTGGTTTTAATAACAGTAAGTAATAAGTTGGAGGATTGTATTAATAATACGTGGATTAGGAAGAAGTTACTTTGCCTAAAAGAAAGCATAAAACCCAGCTATGTAGTCCTAACAGTTTTAGTTGCTTGGAAACTGTAGTTGAGTAAGAGCCAGTGGCAAAAGCCACCACATCAGAAAAGCTCATGATGAAATTAAGTATTTTTTCATGCTACCCAAACCCCCAAGTATTAAAAACTCTTCAGGTATCTTCTGAGAAGCAGCCCTGACTGCTGAAGTCGGTATCTCATATGTACAGTTCCTTTTGATGCTAAAGACAAACATCAGAATAGTTGTAGCAGTAAATCAAGAAGGAATTTAGCACATCTAGGAGACAAGACAGACATTATTAGCAATACAAAGATTTTAAATAGAGTGTTCTTGATAAATCTTTTATCCATGAAGAAAAAGAAATGTGTTGTCATAGATGGGTGTACAGTATCACAGTAAAGCTTTGGTCAGTCCCTAGCAATTAAACTAGAAACCTTAAAGTAATTCAGGGAAAAGTAGCCCAGTAGTCCAGGAAGATACCTTTTCCTGTAATACCTTCCACTTGATTGTCAGCTGAACCAGAGGTTAACTGGGTTTGAGGTGGAAATTATGGAGATGAACAGATCAGGAAGCTAAAATTACCCCTTGGTAAGAAGTCCTAAATGAAGAACTGAGGCAGTGCTGGTAGGAGGGAGCTGTTGCTGCAAGCAGGGCTCTGTACCCACGTGTCTCGGATGTGGTCAGCAGGAGATTAACAGAAATCCTCTGATTCAAAAAAACAGCACTTTGCTGTGAAGTCACCCATCTCCTACAGCAAAGAGCTGATCAGGAGCGTGTCTGTCTTCAGTAACAAGAGGGCAGGATTTCCTGGAGAGCTTAAACTTGGCCCTAGCAAAACAAATAGGTTTTCATTTTCTGTGTGTGATTAAGCCTGCTCTCCTCAGTCTTGAGACAGGCTATAAGCTTTGGCTGGTTGAGTATTTAGACAACCTCCAACCTAGCCCAGCCACTCTGTGTTAGACATCCCCTTTCCTAGAGCTTGACACTGATCTCAACCACCATTACAGTATGTTCCCAGCCTTTGTTGCATTCCAGGAGCTGCTTTTTAAGATCTTTAAGCTCATTCCAGTCCATGATCCCAAAGGGAGTAGACATGTTCTTGAAGTCATGAGTTCATGAAGCTGCCACCAGGCCGGGCACACACTCACAGCAGCTCCAGGGCATCAGCTGCAGCTCTGAGAGATGTCTGAATTTCCTCCAGCACCTTATTCCTCACCTCCCTCCGAAGTGAACCTGTGACACAGAAGACCTTTAACAGCCACTGATGCAATAATTACGAATGCCCTGCAGTACGAGTAGTAGACCTTTAAAGCTGTAGCTGTGCTAAACCTTTGCTACGTCTATTCTTAAAGTATCAGGTCAGCTGTATTACCTGCAAGCCTTGTCCGATGTGCCTCATACCTGTCTCAATCAGAAACTTTTGGTCTCAGCTTCCAAAGTTAAAGAAATACGGGAACTACAAGGGAATAAAAAAGAAACTGAAACGTTTCTTATTTTAATAACAGAAAGACTAAGTCAAATATGTATTTCTTAAACAAGTTAGCAACTCTCAGATGTAAGAAAAATGGCTCAGTTTGCCAGGTGAGCTGTTTGTCTGTCACACCACCAGTGGGCTAGCTGTGGTTGCAGTCATTTTGGTGATGGTCCTACCTCATTCAGATTTTGTTGAGATTGGCTGCTTAGTTCAGACTGGCACCGGGAGTGCTGGACTGACAGGCAAAAGATTCCTAGAGATGTAGAATGAACTTCCAAGAAAAGTCAACTCAAACATCTCGTTAGGGCCTGTACTGATTTGGCCTGAACAGATCAAGCTGAAGCCACGAGGCTTCAAAGCCTGCCCCTTCTGCAGGGCAGTGTTTGACTGCTGGAAGTCATCCTGGGGGCACAGGGGGTGAAAAGGAAAACTTCCAGATGATGTCCTAAACCCACTTACTTGGCAGGTGAGGGCTGCCTAAACCTGTGCTTCCTGGGAACATCTCCTGGGGAAACCTCATCAGGGCCAGAGGGAGGAACCTCTGCAGCCCTCAACAGCTGATGCCTGTTTTGAACACTCCCTTGCCATGCATACAAACCCTGTTTTTAACGCCCGTGGAGGCAGCGAGTTTCTGTAACTACTGGAAAGATGGCTGGTGTCCAGGGAACAGGGCCCGCCGGGAACCAGGGCTTCACTGCTGTTGCTTCAATCCCTTCAAAGTATTTCTGAAATCCACAGGGAAGCAGCTCCAGGTGGAACCACTGCTGCCACCCAGAGAGGTGCTGCAGGGGATGAGCATCATTACAGCACCGTTGTGTCACTGGCCAAAAAGCTGGTTTACTGCAGCGCCCTCGCCACCATTCCCTTCCACGCTTCCTGCACAGCAGTGCGGGCAGCAGAGACCTGTGGGAGCCCAGTTACTGGCAAACCACACACTTTGCTCTGATGTCTTTTTCCACTCACCAGAACCTGCTCTGCTTTATGTAACACAGCTGCCCAACTACAGAGCTACTCCCGGTGGCTGCCAGGCCTTTCATAAGCAAACTGAAGTATTTGCACTTGTTCATTACAATAAACAAAAATAAATACTTGTGAACAGCAGGGAACCAGGCTCCTTCCCCACTTGTAAATGGAGGTGTGTGACCTGGGTCAGTGTAACTGCTCGCTGCCTGCAAGCTGCAGCTACCCAAGGATGAAGGGCAGGCACCTCGGAGCGGGTTCAAACCCCAATGCCTGGCTGAAGGAGCATTAAACATCACTTCTCCAGGAGTGCTCCCTTGCTCAATGGGGCTCTGCCCATGCGGCACTGTTTTCCTACACACATCCCAGTGCAAGGCACATCCTCCAGCTGCAGCAGTGCAGGGCCCTGGTGTCAGTTCCTTGCAGCCCAGTGCTATTTCTCAGTTGCTGCTTCCTAAATAAATAAATTGTAAATAAATTCAGCAACAAGAGAGTGTTTTTGTTAGGAAGCAAGAGGGATTATAGGGGGATAAAGTTCTTGGCCCAGAGTGGTGGGTTCAGAAACAACTTGAGCACACAGCCTGTGGGTAAAGGGTAGCTTGAGCCACATAAACCCCATCATGCTGATGGTCTGCTGCCTAAACCCAACCGCTCTAATTCAGGCTGTTGTGAATTTTAATTTCCTTATTGTGATAGGCAATAACAGTCCTTTTGTCAAGCACACTCAAGAGGATCTGGTGACAGGAGAGCTGTGCCTGGTCAGCTGGATGGCTTTGCCCACCATGGATGGCTGCTGCTGGTACCTGGTGTGCAGGCAGGTAATGAAGCAGTCATGTCTCAAGTTTATGCACTGACCCGGCCTGGCCCATGAACGAGGTGTGACAGCAACTCTGTGTTTGTGGTTGAGCTTCCGGCTGCTTCGAAGAGGCAGGATTCTGCGCCAGGAGGATACCTGCCCCCTCTGCTGCCTCAGCCAAACCCAGAACATCTCAGGGGCAGCCGAGTGCAACAGCTTCACTTGGTGGTATCAGCCCAGAGGTTGGCAATGGAACGCTCTGCCCCTCCTGTGCTCCCAGGTGCTGCAGCTCCCCACAGCTCCCAGAGAGCATACAGTTGGAACATCACAGCTGGGTGCTGCTGATGGGGCAGCAGTGCTGGCAGGAGCTTCACACACAGCTGCCTGTGACTGAGGAGCAGCAGGACAGACTTCCTCAGCCATACAGTCCCACTCACTTCGGGCCTCCCGTGTCGCCAAAGTGGCAGCTCCATGTTAGTGCTGACACCAGAGCAGTGCTCGGCCCTAGCCCCATGCCCCCATCCATCAGCACCGGATGACGTGGGCACCTCCTGCCTCACTTCCCCTTTCTTGAAGCTCACAATGCAGTGGAGGTTGGGAGCCGCAGCACACAGACACCAAAGACAGCAGACATAGGAGTATCAAGCAGTCCCTCAGCTGCACTCAGACCAGAGCCTCTGGCATCGTCAGAGCACAGCTGTGCAGCGTGGGCCAAAACCCCAGTTTCAAACACTGACACAGGACAGGGTATTTTACCAGTCTGTTTCTGCTCAACACTTTTTGACCCCTTCCTGGTATGACTTGGCTTAAATATGATTGAATAAATTTTAACCAGACAACGCCACAGTACGTGACCTGGCATTTTGGGCCTGGGGTTTTGTTTTCAGTAATGAAACTAAAATCTCTCCCCACAGCACCTGAATCAAGCAAACTTTTGTTAGGAAATTACATTTAATTTCATTAATTCAGTTCATATTTTTCAGCCATCTGCTCGGTTACCTTTATAAAGCACTGCTACCCACAGGAGTGATGACATCACTAAATAGGCAACTATTTAATTTGGATTTGCAGATCAAAATGATTGGAAGAGGTACAAGCCATGCAAAAGATGTTTTCATGCCACTAAAAAGGTGCCAGCTCACTCATGCAGAATTTTGTGGCACTGATTCAATGCAAAGGGATGTAAAACTCCAGATGCTTTACTGCCAAAAAAGGCAGCTATTGCTTGAGACATCAGATTCAAAACTAAACCGAAAATAAAAGCCAAAGGGGAGGTTCACCTTCTGCTGCATGGCATGGAGCAAAGAACATCTGGCTTAAGATGACAAACTGAAGGTGGTCGAGTGAGACTGAAATTTGACTTACTTGGAGGTTTAGAAACAGGTCTTGCAGGACATTCAAGCAGCTGGACTGCCTGTCACTGTGCAGAGACAGAAGCACGACTGGCTCACCAAGGCATGTTTTACTGTGTTCTCTGGCCCCTGGATGAGAATCAGTTAACACTTCAGTTCATGACTAACAGACATTTCTGTACAGGCCTGAAAAATCACAGTGGAATTCACACACTGGTGCTTCATTCAGTTAATGCTGACCTTAATTCAATACAATTAATCTTCGGGAACAATGTCCTTTATAAAAGCATTCAGATGGGGGGGTATCAATCAAGAACAAAGCACAAAAAGGAGCTGTTAACACAAACCTCCCCACAGAACAAAATTTGCATTTGCTTCCAATTCAGAGTGCCTGATGATATGGCAAAAACTGCCCATGTGCCTTGCTGCCATTTCTAGGGCACACTGCACCACTTACCTGTTACATCTCTCTTTGAGCTTCTGCCACTGGAAGTGGAATAGACAATGCTCCAACTGTAGCTTTAGACTTGACCCAGCATAACAGTTCTCCTCTTGTTATTCCCTTTGATATATATCTTACATATGGGTTTGGGATGAAGTATTCAGCTGTGTGTTCTGTAATGCATCCCAACCAGTTTCAGTTTCTTACTTCCTGAGTCTGTCACAATGCAGTGAGGAAATAAGCCTAATGAATAATAGGCTGTTCAGCCAAGCAAGAAGTACCAGTTGTCACCCAGAAACTCTGGCCAGCCTGCAGTTTCACACGTAACTTCATACAGACTGTGGAACTGAGAAGAGCATCATTTTAGATGCAGAAAGTAGAGTTTGAGTTTAGTGCCACAATCTCACCACAGCCTACTTGTGCCAAGGCAGTGCAATTTTGTTTAAACAGTAATACACTTATGCCTCTCAAAGCTATTCTATGTCCTGCCTGCCACAGAGGCTGCTCAGATTGCTCTCTTCTGTAAAAAGAAATCAGGCTAAAGTCTTCTACAAAATGCAGCTTTAGATCTTGTATTTCAAGGTATCAGAGCATTCAGCTGCCAAAGGACACATCAATAAAAACGTTTGAAGGCAACAAGAGATGTCAGCAGTCAGCACCTTACATGAAAGGAAAGGCCTCACAGCTCCTTCTGGGAACAGACACATTCTCATACAGCTCATCAGCACAGCAAGCAAAGGACCACTAGAAGTCAGTATTTAGACATTTATTTCAGATATGCAGTTTACACGCATATTACTGAGGAAACTGAACTGCAAATATACAAATACTGTAACAAGCATTACCAAATAACAGAACTGGCACTAGTGTTATAAGCGTATTACTGAAACTGGTGAGGATAAGTCATGGAAAAGGACTGCAGCTCATGGCATGTTCTTTGTATCCAACCAAACTTCCAGTAGCACCATAATGGCAATACATGAAACACAAGACAGAACACTGTTAACTGTTATTCTGATATTCACAAGGGTTTTTCCTTTTTTTTTTTTTTTGTCTTTTTCTTTTTTTCCTCCATATTAGTGAATTACATAGCAAAAACCAATGTTAACGGTGCAGGCGCTTTGGACAACTTCGGCCTGTGTTCAGCTGTACAGCTTCCAAATGCAAAAGGAAAAGAAAAAAGCCAGCATATTTGGAACCCATCTTTGCAGTCGGACAGTCATTGCACTGCACTTTGATGTTGGGAGTGAAGGTACACATGTCTTGCAAAGAGATGTCATGTCCGCTAAAGCCTGAGTGAGTCTTTGGTAGGCTAATACTTCAGTATTACTATACATTTATCTACCACAGTCATTTTATTTACTAGAGTTTTCTTTTGAGATGCAAGGTGGCCAGAGAGGACATTTTGGAAAACATTACAGTAACATCCTCAAACGACCAGGCACTTCAAACCCAGTCTTTTCCAAAGGCACCAAGAATGGATGGGGCACTGTTTTTCCCCCTGCTGAAAGGTGACTGCACCTGCTTCTCTACAATGCTTATAAATCACTGGATTGGTATTTTACAGTTTTTATACACTATATAGTAGACCTTATCTGCTGTGTGGTTGGTTGCATGAATAAATAACCCCACTGTTCTTCACAGGCGATGTCTCCGTTACACCACATATTTAAGTACCAATTGCTTCTGGTTTAAAATTATGTAAAATGCCATAACCCTGCTCAAAATGTACACACACACACAAACTTCTGACACAGGCTACATCCATCTGAAGAGACGCAGTTCCTTCTACATGCATTCTAAATAGTGTGTCCAATTATGAAACAAAACTGTCATTACGAGTATTCACTGTAGAAATATGTTTGTCCAGGTCTCTGCAGAACCTTTGCTTCCCTTAAATAGAGTTCACACAAGAATGGTTTTAAGTCACTAACTCTCAGCTAACACCCATTTAACCCAAACCCCATATTTTCCAAGTGAACAGTGCAGGACATATTATTCATTTCAGCATTTAACATATTAAGAATTTACCAGTTTTTATCTAAATACACCAAGTATATGCTTTCAAGCAAAGTTGTGGCAAAAAACCCAAAACATGGACGTATCTGTACTGCTGTAATGCACTTGGTTAAAGCCTTCATGTCTCTTCACACAGGTCTAAGATCCATATTAAGTTTTTTGCCTTATCAGACAATGCAGTTATATCAAAACCTCGCTTCTGCTGGTCACCTGAAGCTTACAGAAGTCATATGTAATTCAACCAGCTTTCAGACAGGGTTCTTTAGTGGTAAGTATATATTTGCAGCACTTATAGACTTAAATTTCAGTCTGAATAGCAGTGCTTAATTCCACAGCATGTTGTGAATGGTTGTTGTTTGTTTCTTTCAGTGTTTCACCAACACCTAAACCTACATCCATTGAAGATCCGTTGTTAATGCTTTCCTCGGCAATGTAACTCAGTTGTGGAACATCAGTGCTTGGGGCTGTTGGAACAGGCACAGGGATTCCACTTGGCTGCGGAGAGTTTTCCAAGCGATCATTTTCCACCTCTGGGAGAACACTGACTGTGGTAAAGCGAGTGTGATAGTCACTGGAACCATGGCTACAGGAAGTCTTCATACTTTCCATATCTGAGCAACTAAACTCAGAAAAATGACTCGAGTGCGAATCTGCTACAGATGGAATACTATCGCTAAGAGAGGGAGAGTCAAATTCACTGGAGTTTGTGCTTTGCTGTTCCAACAGCTGAGCATCCATGTCCTCTCTTGTCTCGTTTATCTTCATGCTACTCTTCTTTCTCAGCTTACCTTTACTTTTTTTCCCTGCTGTTGTTTCTTTGGACCACTTGGTGGCACTACATTTACTTTCTGGCATGCAGGCGGATGACGAACCGGCATTACTACGACCTGCAGCACTGCCGTCGTCAACACTACTGCTGCCGCTGTTGTGTCTGAATTTGGCTGGCTTTGATTCAATGTCCACTTGCACTTCCATACTGTTGCCTTCCCTAGAACAAGGCAGACTCGTGAGTTTAAGTGTTAATCTAAAACAAGCCAGCTAACACAGCAGAACAAACTCCCACTACTTTCCGAAACGCATAGCAAAACAGAGGGCCATTAACATATTTTAAAGAAGTGTTTAACCAAATAAATAGCCCAAAGAAAAACACAAAGTCTGAAGACCAAACACTTCACTGTGCTGCCGTGATAGCATTTCTCTCTGGAAATAACCTTGGCAAAATGTAAGCAGTCACATGTAATTCAGTTTGTAACAAAATCCGCAGTTTCAAAGGGTCATAATTAAAGCAGAGCAGCTGAGTCATGCTTAGAATATCCTTTAATAAAAGCAAGGCTTATTAATCTGCTGTTTTCACCACATTTCTTTTACCTGTCCAAAGGGATGTAGGAGTTCAGAATGGATCCTGCCATTGCTTTGGTACTGGCATTGTCACTAACTGTTCCCAAGCTAACAGTGCCAGATTCTCCACTCAGACTGTATCGTTCTTTCTGCACATCTGCTTGTACTTCCAGTCTGGGAGAGAAAGACAAAGACTTGCATGTACTGTTACTGCAGTTAAAGCATACTAGGTGAAAATTAGTGTCACCTTGTAGAGTTCCTCCCCCATTCAGTAGTAAGAGTTTTAGTTACTCCAGATGCACGTATTTACCTTATTGAAACAGGTTCTCTCTTCCCACTATCAAAAATGACTGGTTTTTGACTAAGAGACAAACAAACTAAAACAGCTCAAAGTAAAACCAGATTAATTTCCCCAAAAGCAAAATACTGTGTTGTTAACCAGAGCTCCTGGATTCTTTCCTCCCTGAGATTTACGAACAACTACAATTCTTTTACAGGTAAGCGTCCTGTACTTTAAAGATGGAAAAAAACAAATCAGAAGGGTATAAGGTCAAGAAATGACACTACCCATGTTTCTCCAGCTGCAAAATTATTACTAACCAAATAACAGACAGAACTGTGTTCTGTACTCTGCTTTATATTATATTGCAACAGGAATAATAGAAACCTGAGCAATCTTAAATTGGGCTGAGCAGATAAGCCAGAAATCTAATCACAAGCTTTTTTCCCTATGCCTTCTTTACATATGCTCTGTCAGTGAACTGGAAGCAAGCTTTTGTTCTGTTTTGTTTTCCACTCTTGGCTCTCTAAAGAAAAGGACAGGTATTCCTCACTCAGCAGTCAGAGCCTGGAACACTGTCCCAGCCTAAGGGATCTCTTGATGCTAACCTGCACTCCTGAGCACACCGGGATTTCCAAATTACTCAAAAAAATCAGCAGTGTTAGCACCTCGTTCAAGGAGCAAAATCCACCCTGAACCATAAATGTTAACAATCCTTTCCAGATACTCCCTTTCTCTCCAGGGTGCAGGACAGCCAACAAACAGTAAGGCCCTAATTCACAGGAGGCATTGAGCACATAAGTGACAAGAAGCTGCCACCTCAGCAAGGCCAACTGCCCAATTGCCTCTCTTCCTGGCTATGTCCATTCTGAATCCACACTCCACCCAGGTGTTCTGAAGGCACAGCCTGGTACTTGCAGACTACTGAACAAGTCAGCAGTTCTGACTTCAGGGCGAGATAGCCCACAAAACACAACTGTGTTAGTCAGACATGAGGTGCTGCCCTCTGACTCCTGGGTAGAGGCTGTTCTCCTGGGAAGCAGGAACAACATCTCACACCCTGCTCACCCTGAAAAAAAAATGCAAACTCTCTTTTGAGCCCTGTGGTCTGGCAGGATCTACTAGAAGCCAGCAACTTTATCACAGATAAACTGTCTCTATCTCCCAGACACAGCTCCTTTTAATAGAAACCAGTTTTAAAAAACTAAAACCAAAAAGCCTAGTAATACCATTTTGCCTGCTTACATGTAGAGCAGGATACCGTATGGCAAGAAGAACGTCTCTTACCTGTTAAAGCAGTTAACCATTGCACTTCCTGAGAGACTCCCAGTTATACTGGCCCCAGCCAGGGCCATGGTACTGGCGGTTTCGCTTAGGTTGTCTCGAATGGCTCCAATTCTATCCATGTGGCTACCGCTTGCACTCAAGCTGCCAGTCAGGCCTCCAACACTTCCTTCACCTATACTGGGGTTGTGACGTGCCTCTGCTACTGAAGTGGTATCTAGACAGAAATAAAGAAGGCTTCTCAGTTATGGAAGTAGAGCATAGTAGTTTCCAGAATGTGACCATGGAAAGCATTCCTGAAATTATGCTGACAGAAAGGATTTATTAAACATACTGTCACAAAAGAATAGCTGGGGGGGGGGGGAAGAAGGGAGAGAATTCAAAGAGACCATCACATAAGGTTCCAAATACCAAAATGTTAACCAGGGATATGACAGGTAACATGCAGTAAAGGAACACAGAGACACCCTATCACAAAGAATATTGCCATATAATTAAAAAATAAGCTATCAGATCATGATTCAGTTCCCCAGTTCCCTCTATTGTAGCAAAAAAAAAAAGGCATCCAGCTTCCACAAAATCAGGATGCTAAAAAAAACCCAGCATTAATTTTACCTTAAAACTTGCCTGTGGAAAAGACTTGAGCCTGGCTTTGATTAAAGTGGGCAAGAAAATTCATGATGCTTGTATTACAGCATGCATCCCTGAAGACATTCAAGGACAGGCTGGATGGGGTTCTGGGCAACCTTATCTAGCTGGAGATGTCCCTGCGCACTGCAGGGGGGTTAGACTGGATGACCTTTGAAGGTCCCTTCCAACATGAACTATTCTATGATTCTATGAACACAGAGAAGCTACCCTCATCTAGAGGTGGTCTTCCAGCAATAAGAAGTATTTGTCCTAACTGCAAATAAGTACTCTAGTATCTAAGGCCAAATAGAAGCCAAAATCCATATTTATAGAAAATGAAACACTGAATTTTCTTACCTACAGCCACATTTGTTCCACCAACATTTATATCATTTTCATCATCGAATTCTATCCTGACACCTTTTCCATTGCCTGCTGACACACCACAGCCTCCACTTCGGCAGAGGGAAATTGGAACCACGCCATACACATAAGCCAGCATAATAGGAACACCAATACCTACACAGGAAAATACAGTCTTTTATTAAATGTGATATTTTAGAGCCTTTCATAAAAGCAGTTCCATTTTCCATGATTACTTAGTATTTTACACTTGAAAGAAATCAGGAGGAAACAAAATTAAGATACATTGGTAAATCACCAAGGTGAAATGACAGAAAAGTACTTCCAGTAGGCAGAATGCCTTCCATCAGCATTGGCAGGTAGAGAAGCTTAATGCTTGATGAATTAATACTTCCGGTACATCCATAACAACTTTTACAAACAAAGTACTTTAAAGGTTTATATAAACTCCATTGGGGACTGTGTAATAATGTGCTACTTCAGAAGCAGAAATAGCAGAGATCTATTACAAATGTTATCCAACTAGAAGTGTTAGTACCTCTACTAATTTAATAAGGGGCTTGATTTTGCATCCACTCAAGTCAGACACAGCTTTGCTATCAATTTACTAGGACTTAACATTAGTATTACTGTGGGATCTTTCATATTAATTGTATCAGACTGGTTCAATTTGAAATTTAATTATGCAAGTTTTCCTTAAAAGAAAACAATTCTGTGGAGCAAGATGGCAAGAGAAACCAGTGAAAGCGCATACTATATACACACACATCCATCCCACCACTGCTAGTGGACTGTCAAAATTACTCCTTTGGCATATGAATTACAGCATTCTGTAGTTTTGCTGATGGAAGTACACAGAAGGTATGGAAAAATGGCAGACTGAAAAACACCGTGGTGGAGGCAGACCCAATGCAAAGGCTCTGCAGTCTAACCTAAAAGAAAGGTTCCAGTTATAGGGAAGCCCCTTCACTAGAAATTCCACAGCATTCAAGGAGGAAATCCATGTTCTCAAGGCCATTATTTTGGAAGCCATATAATGCCCTGAGACTGGAGGACACATGTTAATGGCAATGGGCCAAGAGCAAAAACTTCACAAAATAAAACACAACTGCTTTCCCTAAGAAGACTGATCAGGAATAAGAAACAGCTTGAAAGAATGAGGCAAAGCACAGCCATAAATACAACTATGAGACTGTGTCCCACTGCCTGTTTAGTAGGGATCCGACATCACAGCTACATGAGAACAATACAACCAGAGGTAGTTTTGACTAGCACATCTGCATTTGCACAGCAGTCCACCATTGTTAACAAGCAGTTTAAAGCCACAGTTTCATGGCAATTTAAACTACCACTTGCTAAAGGCAGCACTGTCTTCCTGACACCACTCATTCCTCTCTAAGCATTACTTCTGACACAGGGTGGAACACAACTGCATGATGAATTGGATCAGGGGGCTGAGCCGGCTTAAAACTAAATGGTGGATCATAACGTTAATCAGTCCTACACAGCAGCTTGCTGTGCAACTGTAAAGATGCCTGTGCTGCAACAGAGGAGCAAGGCAGCGCTGGGCAAGTCCTCAAAAAAAATGAGGGCTTGTTTACAGTGATCTGGAAATTACATGGTAAGGTGAGACAGGTGTTCTGTAATGTACAGCCACCAGATTTTCCTCAAATGCTATTCTCAACAGTACCTATGAGAAAAAATGTGACAGAATTCAAACTGACTCCTAGAGCATAACAAATAGTTTGTCAGCTACTGTAACATTAAGTGTAAGAGACTGTATTTGTCTCCTGCATTGAGAAAAGTTTAATATGAAGCTATTAAAACACAAACAGACTCTGTGGCAAGTTTTTTCTTGGTCAATCATTTTAAAAAATCTTTATGTACTTCAGTTTTAAAAGCCAGATATGATAATGTGATAACTTCAGTTTGCAAGATAAAAATTATATTTAATATCATTTAATATTATTTTTCTCCAGGAAATGCTGCATTCAAATTAAGTACTGAATCTTCCATTTCCCCTTAATAAATGTATAGTCTCAGACTCCTCGTTGTCTTGGTTCCTTCACCTTTAAAAGGAAACTACAGGACTTCCCAGCTGTTTTATTCAAAAGTGCTTACAAAGCTTCAGGACCAGTACACAAAATAATATTTGCTTACCTACAGTTACTGCAGCTACAACTGGAGAAACAATTACAGATAAGGTTACACCACCCGCAATAGCCAAGTTTCGCTTGTGCTTTGAAATGTCTTTGCCTTCATATCGATTGTGAATCTGAAGAAAAGGGAAAGAGGTTTTAGAGTATTATCATCAGTAATATATTGCTTCAGGGATGGAAGAACCAACATAGTTTGGAACCTGTACCCTGCTCTCTTTCAGAGAGATCACATTCTATGTCACAATTTACTCTTTATCTCAAAGAAAAATTCTTCATTTTAGACAACTTCTTAAAAGCTAGAAGCCCTCCCATCCATCAATTAAGCATTTACTTTCAGCCTCAAGTTAGAAGAGCCAAATCACAAAACCAGCTGTTTTTGTTTGTTTAATCATTACTCCAGCTTACATGGTTGGGAAAAGCAGACTATTTTCAAGATCAAAGAATTACCACGTCTGATCACATTGATACTTCTTATTCCCAGCCATCTTTCCCCTGAACAATACAGAGTGAAACTTTCACAGAAACATGAAAACAGAGGTTGACATAACAGAGCCACAAAATCCTTGTAGTAAGGCATCCTTCACCAAACATAGCCTGGGAGGAAGGGAGACCAAGCACTCCATTGCTTTGGCACCCCTCATGACAATCTATTGACACAAGAAATATTTCAGCAAACCTGTGTTTTTGCTGTGCTACTATTTACCAAGGAATCTGCTAAGCAGTATCCTTACTGATGGCTCAAGCCTGCAGCAACTCTGAAATGTTACTGCCTCAAACTTATCTGCCAGAAACCCCACATGAACCTGGAAGGCCTTCAAAGATCAGTGTTTTACAGGGTTTTCCCACTTTTTGCGAGCTTCATTTACTCTCTCTGAGAATGTGGCTTTCCAGGGATATGCGCTTCATCTGTCATCATTCTTGCTTAAGACATAATTACAAAAGAACAATAGGTCGCTATCTTAATGGATGTCATAAAGTTAAATTAATCCTCACCACATCTCAAGAGGAACATACAAAATATTGTAATTATTCTGATTTTTATCAATATGCTACTGCAAAAAGAATGACATGAGTGGAAGTCTTAAGTATTTGGTTTCTAAGTTTAAAATTTTAATTAGAGATTTGGTAGGGTAGTCTTCATTTTGGAATAAATGTAAAATATTTGTATTTGTTCAGGCAAGACAATGAAAGGGCAGAGAAGACGCTGCATTCCATATAAAGAGAATGCATTTACTTGCTCTGAGGTACATTATGCCGACTGAACGTGGAACATAGCTACTTGTGGATTAAAAAGGAGAAACTGAACAGTATGAGTGTATAAGAGTTTCAAACCCAGGGAAATCAGGTTTAATGGGGCTCTGAGCAATTAGCAGGATCACCTCAGGCACTGACTTTTACTGTTAAGTACAGTTCTAAGTACCAAAACAAAAGGCATACAACTATGTATAAAGGCTACTGGATTCCTTAAATGTAAAGCAATAAAAAGGACTGGAAGGGAGAGGTTGCAGAGAAGAAACTGATTGAAAATATTGAGATATAAGGTTACACTGGTAGGAATGATCATGGAAGAAGACTTCAGACTTTTTTTCAAATAAAAAAAAATAAAAACAAACAACAAAAAACTGGGCCAGAAGAAGAGGGATTTTCAATAAACCTCTGGTAGGTTACAAGACATATCTATAAAAAGAAAGCACTAGCACTTCCTTAACAAAGCTCCATCAAAGCACAAACACAAACTCTTCCAATGCAAAGGACGACAGAATGTTTTAAAAGAACAAGGAAGCTTCCTTTACCAAAGCAGCAGCAGCAATAAGAAAATAGAAAGTAGGTCAGATTACTATGAATGGATAGAAAGAAACAGCATGAAGGTGTCAGGACAAAATCAGAAAGGTTAAAACAGAGGAGACAAAAAGCAAGGGACATCAAAGTTGACAAGAAATTATTCTGCAAGTACACTGCTAGTAAGAGGAAGACCAAAATGGATCAATCTGCCATTTAACAAAAAGAAAAGACAGCCAGCAGACAAAATTGGAGCCCTGTTCAGTTTTTTTCCTCTCTAGTTGTCACTGAAGATCAACTGTGAGCCAAGTGACTAGTGACAAAGGAGTAAGACCTGTAGGAAAACAGCAGGTTAGAGTGTACATACATGAACTGATCTAAAAAACACCTCAGCAGGCACAATTTCAGAGAGCCTAATGATAATTTTCGAAAATTATTATCCATAGAAGATGTCAAAAAAAAAACCAAACAAAAAAACCCCAGTTAAATTGCAATGAGTCTTTAAAAAGGTGTAAAACAAGAGGCTGGGGAATTCAAGACCAGTGAACTCAACTTTAATTTCCTGAGAACTGAAAACTGAGAACTTGTAGATACCAAAGCAATAGGAATAAAGAGGCTAACTGATTTGGTTTTTTTCAAGTAAAAATCATGATGATCTAATTTTCTTCTGTGACAAGAAGCCTTGAGGATAGGGAGAAACAGATGTCATGCACTCATTCGAACAAAATTTTGACATTTTCTTGTATTACACACAAACAGGTTATAATAGTCCAGACTGAAAAATGGATTAGAGAAATCTATTAGCTTCAAGGAAAATTGACAGAAAACATCTGAGTTGTGATTAGTTTCTTTTACTCCCCAGACTGAAACTATTCACTCTGTATTTTTCTTCCCCAAGAGATATACCCTGGATCCAATAGCATTAAACATTTTCATTAACCAGGAGTATGGAAGAACATGTGTGTTGAATTCCAGGTCAATACAATTTGGCAAGGTTGCAAGAATGCCAGAGTTCATACGAGCCTTGAGAAGCTGACAAATGACTAAGATGCAGCACAACAGCAATGAGCTCTACACTACCCTTAGGAAGAAACCAAGAGCCTAAATTACCAGTATGGTGGGGAAGTGTATGTGTTTTAGAGTATACAAAATGAAAATAGCATGTTGTAGAGAGAAGTAACTGGCAGTTACATGCAGAGGATCACCCTTTCATTTCACTCAGCAGTAGTAATGCTTCAGCTTCACTGCTATATTCAAACTGTACAAAACCAAAGGTGGTATGAACAGCTGGAAGGAAATCCAGAAAAGATGAAAATCAGAAGTCTCAAACCATGTGGTTTCTTGAGAAGTGGGCAAGAAAAACTGGAAGCGCTGTTTGTTTAGAGATAAGACTTAAAGTGGACTTAAAAATTATCAAATATGTAATGGGATATTGTAAAACAAAAGGATTCTTTATGTCAGCTGAAGACAGAACAATACGAATTTCATGTAGGAAGACAATGTTAGGCCTATCCCAAAATCTAACGAGTAAGAGCAGAACACACAACAGCAATCTGAAACAGGTAACTGCTGCCTTCTTCCTCTTACCCTTCATACAGTTCTAATGACTGTATGTGACTAAGATAAAACAGAACAAAAGGGTCAAAAAAAACCCACAGCAGAAGGTAGGAGTACTTGCTTGAAAGTAAAAAATAAAAAGAATACAACTGAAAAGCTGCATCTCTGGACTTTGGCAGCAACAGCTCATGTGAGAGAAACACCCTCCCCTCCACTCCAAGTAAAAGCAGAATTATGTGCCTGTGCCAGTCACTGTGAGAATCCATGCTGATAAAAGCAGAAACACCATTCTGATTATGCCATCCAGGACATGTAACTGAACACTCAGTGCCTACTAAAGCAAGTCATCATTTCAGAAAGTCCATTTCCAAAAGACTTGAATAACTTACTACTTTATCCTAAATAGGAGATGCAATTATCTTTTCTTCTCTTTGCAATCTGTCATTTATTTTATCATAAAAAACTGCTACATTTTTTAGGGGAAATACACAAACTACCTTATGATTAACATCATCATTCCTAGCTGATTCCCACAAACACTAAATGAAGACAGATGCAGGCTAGCTACCTGCATGGAACACTGCTCCATATAGTGGACTGGCCCAATGCAACCAACGAGCTGTTGAGTATAAATGCTTAAATATGTACAGGCAAACACCTATACTACCAGAACTTTGTACTAAAATACCGCTAACTACCTGTTTTTAAGAAAAATAAGGATACCTTTTTTGCTTTCCTTCTCCTCTGTTGTTTAATTCTAAGGGGCACAAGGGAAAACAGTGATTAAAAACAAAGCAACTTGGACAAAGAAGCCTGCAGGAACTTCCATGGCAAGATGCAGAAATTGGAAGTTGTTAGTGTTTTGCTGCCTATTTTAAGAGGAACTGCATTCTTAAACACACTGCTTCTCCTTCCTGTACAACTGCAATAAGTTGTACAAGTTGAACAATTCAGAGGTTGGTTGGTGTGTCTTCTGGGGGGTTGGTCTGTTTCTGTTTTCAGGGTGGTTTTTTTTTTAACACAGGGGAAGACTGCCTAAGTCATACAAAGCAGGAGGTAAAAAAACCTGAAGCATGTTAGGAGTTGTAGTACATTTTACCTTGCGTCCCACATACACAGGGATTCCAATAATCATAGCAGGAATAGCAATGCCAGCTATTAAGGCAATTCCTACAGGAGCTCCAACAAGTGTTCCTAGCTGCCAGAGTATCTTCTTCTTACGGCTCCATGGTTTCTTTCCCCAAAATGTGCAACCTGAAGGGCTAATAGAAAGAAGTGTAAAGAAATTGTAAACAAATCAACATAACTATACACTACTGTTCTTTAGTTCCAGAATTATTAGATTGAAATTACAGATGTTATGGATACCAAACATCAGCTATTTGTGTTTTTTTTTCTTTACAGCATATTTTGCAACACAAAGAGAAGCATTTTGTGTATTCATAGAATCACAGAATAGTCAGGGTTGGAAATGACCTTAAGATTATCTAGTTCCAACCCCCCTGCCATGGGCAGGGACACCTCACACTTAACCATATCACCCAAGGCCTCATCCAACCTGGTCTTGAACACTTCCAGGGATGGAGCATTCACAACCTCTCTGGGCAGCCTATTCCAGTGCCTCACCACCCTAACAGGAAAGAATTTCCTTCTTATATTCAATCTAAACTTCCCCTGTTTAAGTTTTAACCCGTTACCCCTTGTCCTATCACTACAGTCTCTAATGAAGAGTCCCTCCCCAGCATCCCTATAGGCCCCCTTCAGATACTGGAAGGCTGCTATGAGGTCTCCACACAGCCTTCTCTTCTCTACATGCTGACCTGTGATAGCTTATATAAACAGAGTTTCTGTATGACTATGAAGACAATACAGCAGTATATAAAAACATCAGTGAAAATAGTAGGTATGTTAATCTAAACCCTCATTTGTTCTACTAAGTACATGTTGCATGCATGAAACTTAGGAAGGTATTTTAAGATAAAAATGTCACAGCACTAATTTTAATACATGCATTAAAAACTTCTCAGATATAGATACTTCAACTGTGATTCTCAAACAGGAAGAAAGTCAGACTTACAGCACCCAAGAATCTACTTTTAAGCATTCTGGAAAACAAATTGCCAACAACACAGGTATTTTTTTGTTCTATGTACCTTAAATAATGTAAATCTGAGATCTCTTTCATACACAGCCAACAGAATTCACAGCCACAAACAGCACAAGTCATATGATTGCAGCTTCCATCATTCATTTTTATTATATAAGCAGCACAACGGGGGCATGGCTTTATGTCATCAGCTGTTTAAAAATGAATATTAAGATCATATCAGTTCTTGATCAAGCAGATTTAATCAAAATATAGACATTTGTTTGAGAAAACTGACTGAACCATTATATGAAAAATGGAAGAAGTTTATTGTAAGTTTGCTTTACACATCCTGATTTGGCAATGACTTGATATCTTTTTGTATTTGTAAACCTTGGACTGAGTAGAACTAAAGAAAACAAGGCATATCACCTCACATTCAAGTAATTGAATAGTTAATGCATGCACTTGGTTCAAGGATTTTCTAAGCTTAATGCAACATATATTAGAATCAGAGATTAAACATGTATGTTAATACAGGACTGATAATATCGTCTCTTTAAATATAATCCTGTTTTACATTTTATGCTGTTATCAATGCTTTACTTGAATATTGAGTCTCCATTCTTATTTCTTCTTATCT
This sequence comes from Pezoporus occidentalis, assembly GCF_034315485.1. NCBI lineage: Eukaryota > Metazoa > Chordata > Aves > Psittaciformes > Psittacidae > Pezoporus > Pezoporus occidentalis. The sequence goes on along the minus strand of NW_026914940.1, from coordinate 20,586,859 downwards.
TAAATCCATCCCCCCTTCCACATCAAATATGTTTCTTTGGTATCACGAACCTCCTCCTGAGTCCTTTTCATAGCCCTACTTAGTACTTACTCCCTACAAAAAAAATACTGTAGCAAGAAGAAAATTCTGGAAGTTCTCCTTGCTCCCAGGTCAAATACTGAAAAACATGGATAACGGACCAGCTCTGTCATTAACAAACAAGGGGTCATTGAGCAACAGTGAAACACTTGTATGCTGACACAGCCATAGTTGTCATCTTCACATTACTGGTTAGCACCTGCACTTTGGGACAAGCTATTTATTCACAGCAGCAGAAACACCCTGCAGTGCCTAGTTCAGATGTCCAAGTGTACTGCCCCTGTGCTACTAGGCAAGACAAAGGGAAAAGAAGGAATATACTTGGTATAAAATATATCCAAAGAGGTGCAGAACCAGCACAAAACAGTAACTCTACCAACTCCAGTGCACAGGGACAGACAGTGAAAGAACACAATAGCTACTCCCAGATGGGAACAAATGCACAACATATAGGGCAGTTAACTAAACTGAGGAAGTTCTTGCAGCACAGGGCTGCTGCTGCTCATGTTGGGAGGGACTGAAAGGTCCAGGAAAGAGCTGGCATGCCCATTTATTTGAAGTTTATTATTTGAACGTATTTGATAACTAGAGCAGGATGCCAATTTTTAAGGCAAGATGGGGTGCCTTGTTAAAATAAGCCAGCAAGAAAAACAAATCAGTCTCTGAAGTCTAGGGCTGGAGAACAACAGCTTCATTCTAGGTCCAAGAGAGACTCACTCTAGGTACAAGAGAGACTCCACCAGGTATTTACCCTGATTGATCAGGCAGACACAAAGTTGCCAAATAAACCAGAGTCTGGTGCAATTGGAGCCAATTCTTACCAATAGCAAACTGGACTCTTGCGCTGGAAAATACTAAATAGTTTATCCTCTTTTTGGCAGGAGGTACAAACAAGCTCAATTTTAAGATACAGAATGGTCTGCTTTCTAGTAGACGAGCATTTTACTGAAAAACAGAAATTAGTACTAACAAACATAGATGTCAAACATCAGAGCTGGCATCAGACTAACAGTCTATTTTGAACGCAGAAAGTAAGTAGTTTTGAGTTTTATTTTTAACAGCTTTTATTATTGGCAGCTCTGTGAAATTTCACCTACGGTGGAGAAAGTAAGTGTTCTTCCCAGTGTGTGATGTAACTAATAAAGGCAGTGTGCCAAACACAGAGAATGCTTTGCAGAGCTCCTTCGACTTTGTGTTTTTCAGCTAAGTAGTAAGAATTTAAAATGCCTCCAAGAGTGAAGTCAGGTGCTCTGGTCACAGAATACTTCAAATAATAACATTTAAAATTTGAATTCAAGCTTAAAATAGTAATCTTATGTTTCTGAAATATAAAGACAAAGCAGCTAGTATCTACCATGCTACTATTTATTCCCTTCTTTGCTTTTTAGGCTTAATTACGCAAATGTATGAAAAAAGATATTTTACAGACACAGTATCTTAATCATAAATACCTGCTGCTCCAGATTCCTGGCTGTAACTAATAGATGAAGAACGAATTGTTCTCAGGCGCAGACTCTGAGCTCTCTCCTGGCGAGCAGCATCGCAGGTCTGGTTGGGATGCCAAATCTGCTTACAGTGGTAGCAAAACTCAGTTCCACAGCCTTCTCGTCCACACGTAAGCTTGGGACAGCTGGCACATCCAAAAGCGATCACAGCATATCTTGAATGATCAAGAGGGGCAAGAGAGAATTTTGTTAATAAAACCAATTCTATCTATAGACCAAAGCAGACAAGACAGCTGCCAGAGCAGCTGAAACAGGTACAGAGGCAGGACACATCAGGAGTTGACATTAGCTTCCTTACCACCTTCTTCCACAACTATCACATTAGACTGTGGTTGTACAGAAATATTACAACCAGTGCAACACTTTGCTAATCCCCACCTTAATAACTTAAATCAGTACTGAAATATTCTGTATTTAAGGCTGAACGTACCACTGTAACCTTCACAGTCACAAAGCACCACAGTTTAGAAGAATGGGACAACAAAATCAGAGAAGGTATTTAAGCAAACAGAAAAAGTTATAGTTTCAAAAGTGTCCCAGTCACTATGAACATGTTTAAGCTTGATCCTTTTTATATCTGTGAGGATCCCTGCTAAGTGATCTGTCACAAATAAATTCCTCCATCAGGTTTGCATTTTAAAGTTTACAGGATGAAAATACAGTGTGTATTACAGTTAATATTAATCCTAAATATATATATACACAAACATACATGCCTTAATTCCTACCCATTGTAATTTTTTCAATTATTTTATGCAATAGCTTTCTTTTAAATTAACTAAGTCCACTGGTATGAGCACTTAGAACTTTTCACATGAACAGTTCCCCTGAATAGACTTCAACAGACTTATAAATGCAGTAGGGCTTAAATTTATGGCTATTCAAATGAAGGTATTTCCATTTTAGAAGACGAAATTGTTTTTTTTCTACCCTCTTCCCAATTTATAGCAGTTGTATAAATTAACTCAAAATATTCTGTATCAGTAATGATACTAAAATTATCCCCACTCATATATGTACCTGCACATTTAGCTATTACTCATTTTAGAGTAGCTAGATCTGAAGCTCTAAAGTTAATGCAAATCCTACCCCTTTCGTTGGTGTTTTGAAACAGTGTGTTTGAGCTTCACTCCCCCCGGAAGTTCTGCAAACAACTAGGAGTTTTCAACCTTTAAGATGATGCAGTGACAAATAAAAATGAGATATGTGCTTGCCTGTTTTCAAATATTTCTTACTTTCCAAGTAAAAATTTGTTTCAGTAATTGCTAGACTCTTCTATATTGTTGCCAAGTTAATCGGCTCTATTATCCCCACTTACTGCAACTGAGAAGATAATTGCTTTGTGTGTACACAAAGAGACACTGATCCAAATGCTTCTTCAGTATACAGGGACACATTCAGGACCCACTAATGTATCAAAGAATCTCAACTGTAGACCACAGAACAAAGTATCAATTTATATCCTGCCTCCCACTGCTAATAAAGAATGGGCACATCTCTGAAAGCACTCCCCATTTGGGTCTGATTTATTACCTTTAGAAACTAACTTTTTAAACCAAAGTTATTCTCAGTTCAAACTGTACAAGATTACAGATTTAATTTCAACATTTTGCATTCATTTTACAGGTGATGTAAAAGCCAAAAGTTCTTGTCAGGCTGAGAGAAGGGACAACCAACCAAATTCAAAGTAATAATGAGTAAAACAAAAACCAGAGACAAACAGCAATTAATTAGAATCATAGAATCATAGAATAGTTAGGGTTGGAAAGGACCTTAATATCATCAAGTTCCAACCCCCCTGCCATGGGCAGGGACACCTCCCACTAAACCGTATCACCCAAGGCCTCGTCCAACCTGGTCTTGAACACTGCCAGGGATGGAGCATTCACAACCTCCCTGGGCAATTGAAGAAAGGATGTACAGCGAGAGGAAGAATGAAGGAATTTGCACTTTTTTGCCCAATCTGCTTTTTGCTTGACAAAGATAAACGACAGGAATTGCTGCTCCCTTCTAATACTGTCAGCAATACAACCTCAGAGCAAAATCATTAAATAATTCAGACAGAAGAAATGACAGAGCACATTCGGAATAGTGATTTACTAAGGCTTGCTAAAACGACATTGGAAAACTGATATGAGGAAATAGAATCTAAAAAGTGTGGTCTGGAACAAAGCCCAAAAGGGTTCCTTATCCATGCTGCTTCCCCAGGGAATGGTCACCTACTTGTCAATGTCCCCTACACAGCCACTACAGGTAGGCTGCAGCCGGTCCAGACTTTTACAATATTTCAGGTACCATCAATAGTCAGGATGCATTTGAGCTTGCAACAAAAACTAAGGATGAAGTAGCCCAGGATCAGTAAGTCCATGGTGCCACCAGTATGGACCATTCATGACATTAAATTGCTTTAGTAAAGAGATCCCATATCTCCCAAGCAGCTTGTTGAGGACATTAACTACGACAACAGAGGTTCTCCTCCTAACAAATCTCTAGTTTCTTTCTTGGGAAAGACACGATATTTTCCACTGGGACAGAATTAGTAGCAATATACTCACTACTTTATTTCAAGATCTGTTTGGTTCCAGTTTCACCATCTCGACGACCTATTTTTACCCCAAATAGAGTGAAAGACATCTCAAAGGTATTTACTTCTTAAATAGTCTTTGTTGCTTCATGGGGGCCCATGATGTAAACCAACCCCATTATAACAGAGTAACCCAGTGTCATGGTTTAAACCCTAGCCAGATAGCTTGTTCACTCACTCCCCCCCTCTTCTTGCTCTCCCCCTACTCCTGGAGGAACGAAGAGGAGAACTGAAACAAATGCAACTCCCACGGGTTGAGGTAAGAACAGTTTAGTAACTAAGGTGTAACACAAATCACTACTGCTACTACCAATAATAACAATGATAAAGGAAGTAACAAGGGAAGAGAATACAACATCTCACCACCAGCCAACCGATAACACGTCCCTCCCCCCCAGCCCAAGCACCGACCGATACCTTCTCCAACCCCGCAGACTCCCAGCCCTTCCAGCTAACTCCCAGTTACCTCCTGGGCATGACGTGCTGTGGTATGGAATACCTCTTTGGCTAGCTTGGGTCAGGTGTCTTGTCTCTGCTTCCTCCCGGCTTCCCCTCCTCCCTGGCAGAGCATGAGGCTCACAAAGTCCTTGGCCAAACCAAAACATCATTGTTATCAGCTCTGTTCCCGAGCTGAAAGTCAAAACACAGCACTGCACCAGCTACCAAGGAGAAAAATGACTGCTACTGCTGAACCCAGGACATTATCCAGCCCTTATTCCATACCATTCACGTCATGCTCAGACCCCACATTTTCAATATACTACCATCACTCTTATGTAAGTGCATGCACCAGTCCCTACAAAGCTGCTGAGTCCACCTGGTCCATGATGTCAGGCTCCATCCCTTGTAAGTCTTCCAGAGCAGGAGAGACTGTGTGCAGTGTTCACACTCGTGAATAATCTGGGCAGTAGCGTCCATTGCTAAGTCCACCCCTCGATCATGAGTCCATCTCTATGTTGCATTTCTCCCCTGATAGCCTGAATGTCATGGGCCCACCAGCCTCAAAATAATTCACTGTCCCCTTAAGCAGTTTCTGCAGCTTGTTGCTGGGGACTCCATACAGCTGCCTTCCATCTCCGACACTTCCAAAGCACTGGAGGGGCCCAGTGGACTAGATACTTGCCCATACTGTCCCACACACCCTGCCACTCATGAGTGTCCAGCCTCGGGGAAAATCTCCTGGTCCTCCTATATAGTCGTCTAACCCCAGACAAGACCCAAACCTGACTCTGCTTAACTTCTGAGATCAGACAAAATGGTCGTGGGTAGAACACAGTCTGTGTGTGTGCCAACATGCTGATCCCCATCACAATCAGCAGGCAGGTCCCAAGGATACCCAAAGGCCATTCAAAACCTTCAGAACTCTCAAACGATGCTGCTGTACTTGTCACTGGGGCTGGTGTAGCTGCTGTGCTTGCCGGCTCTCCCACCACCAGCTTCTCTTCTGAGCTCAGCTCTTCCTCCTCTGCCTTGCTGGAAAATGCTGCGTGGTCTCCTGCATCCTCCTGGGGGTCGGCGGGCAGCTTCCGGGGGATGCTCTCGGCCGTCGTGGGGCTCGGCTCTGCCGCGGGGCTCGGCCCCTCGCCGCCTTCTCCCTCTGCTTCTCCCTCGCTCCTCGACCGCCCCGACCTCCTCCACCGGCAGCCGTTCCCTCCGGCCTCCGGCCCCGCTCGGCCCCCGGGGCCGCTCTCCCGGGCCGCTTCAGCAGCCGCCGGCTCCCGGGGCCGCTCCCCCTCGGCTCCCCGCGGCCTCACAAGACGGAGGCGAGGACCAGTACGGTGAAGAGCAGCGGGACAGCCAGGTACAAATCCACGGCCACGTCCGTCCCGCCCTGCTGCTGGAGCCCGCCCCTATTACAAGTCATTGCCATAAAGTACAGTGAGACAAAAACCTTAGCCCAAGCCCCACACTTGATAAACACTAACACAGCAAATACCGGCTCTACGTAAGTTACAACATTCTGAAACTGTGAGATCAAGAGGAACAACTCTGAGAGCCAATAAATCACCATTGTGACGAGTGACTATTAATCCAGTCAGATCTGTCATTATCTCAACCCCTCTTGCCCCACGTTGGGCACCAAAAGAACTGTCGTGGTTTAAACCCTAGCCAGATAGCTTGTTCACTAACTCCCCCCCCCTTCTTGCTCTCCCCCTACTCCCAGAGAGACAGAGAGGAGAATCGAAACGAATGCAACTCCCATGGGTTGAGATAAGAGCAGTTTAGTAACTAAGGTATAACACAAATCACTACTGCTGCCACCAATAATAACAATGATACAGGAAATAACAAGGGAAGAGAATACAACATTTCACCACCAGCCAACCGATAACTCGCTCCCCCCCAGCCCGACCAAGCTCTGACCGATGCCTCCTCCAACCCTGCAGGCTACCAGCCCTTCCGACTAACTCCCAGTTACATCCTGGGCATGACGTGCTGTGGTATGGAATATCTCTTTGGCTAGCTTGGGTCAGGTGTCCTGTCTCTGCTTCCTCCCAGCTCCCCCTCCTCCCTGGCAGAGCAAGAGGCTCACAAAGTCCTTTGGCCAAACCAAAACATCATTGTTATCAGCTCTGTTCCCGAGCTGAAAGTCAAAACACAGCACTGCACCAGCTACCAAGAAGGAGAAAAATGACTGCTACTGCTGAACCCAGGACACCTAGCTTCCTTTTTTTTTTTCTTCCCTTTCCTCATTTTTTCCCCATCAGGGATCAAAGTCTTTAGAATTATTTTCTCTTTATCTGGTCCAGATCTTTGTCCAAGTGTGATGCCCAAGCCCTGGAATGATATTACATAGGATGTTTTGTCAATGCTGAGGAGAGCCTAAGCACTGTCATGCACTATCCACTCAATTCCTTCTTACCTATTTGTGCAGCAGTTTTTTTCTTCCTGAGATGCTCTACTTTCCACCTATTCCCTACTTATTACAGTACTTATTTTACTTATTTTTAATTTTAAAGACAACTTTAGGAAATAATGCTACCCCCTAAAGTTATTGCACGTCTTCTACTTTGGGATTAATTGCAAATTCAGTAAATGCATTCCATCCAGCTCCTTCATGAAATATTTGACCCATGCTAAAATCAGTTCAGCTATCATCATAACCCCAATGCATTCTGCCAGCACTACGCATCAAAAACTGTTCAGAAATATAGCCCTCAATTTCAATTGCATATTATACAAGTTGAGTACAGTTGCCAAAGCAATGAAAAACTGAACTACTATTGTATCACATAACTGTTAAAGTGAGTATCTGCTGATCTGAAGCTTGTGCATACTGTGCATGATACCTCATCATTAAACAATGCTGACATAGGCTGTTCAGTGGAAGTCTGAATAGCACTTGCATCCCTAATCCTCACACCTATACTATTCCTTCATCCCCCTCCTACGCTCCTCAACAACATTAAGTCCCTGTTACTACATTCTATACCTCTGCCACTTCTCCCCACCTCCCTGTGCTTTCTCTCATCTCTGCAGCCGATGGTGAGGTGAGAGACCAGTGCTGCAGCAGGCTCCCAGCCAGGCATATACCCGCTTGCAGACACTGCTGCAGTGGCTGCCTGAAAGGCCGAATTGAAAAAGGTCACTGTAGGATATACATGCAGGTATTTACTTCACTTGGAGGCATTACTCTCACTTGCTCAAGTAATATGTGGGTTTTTTCCCCAAAAGTTCTTAGATTAGCTTATGCTGAGTGCTCACCCCTCTCTGCCCAACATATCTGAAGGTGCTAAAGGTTTCAAAAGTGACCAGAATAAGGTTGGAAAAAAAGACAAAACATGATCACACAAGCTCTTGTTTCTTTAGGATGACAACCATAATGAATGATCCTGTGGAGAAGTATCCAAGTAACCAACTTCATCCAACTTTATACTAGTAATGAGAACTCCCCTCACACAAACACTGCATTAGTTTAGCTTCCTGGCAGCATACTGTGTTTTCCACAGGATTCACTCTCAGAGTAAGGAGCATGCAGGAGGCAGTTCTGAAGCAGCAACTTAAATATTTGCTGTGGTTGCACATGATTGTGCGTAACTTTCACTCTGAAGATCCACTTTTTATAATGGTATATTACCTATAGCAGTTATCATTACAGCTTCTGACCATTTAAAGGTACTTCGGATTTACTTTATAAGAGATGACTTATGCACAACAAATAGCACAGTGAAGAGTCTCTATTAAACAAATCTGACTTTGACTACTTACAGAAGTACTAAATCAGTATCTGAATCACCAAATCATGGTTTAACAGAAAATGATTTAACAGTTCTTACATACTTCCCATTACCCTGAGTAACATTTGTCCAGAACACAAACGCTCAGGGAAAGTTGAGCAAAGCATACCTCTACCTATCTAATAAAGCCTTCTAGTGGTTGTTTCCTTTTGCAGTATCAAAATATTACAGGCAAACTATAACTGGTTCTGCCCACATGGCTGTTAAATGCTTAGGCAACCAATCCATCTCTCAAGTAATTTTCCTTTTCAAACTATACCACAGGAATGCCATCCACTTTGGACCAGAGCACATAAGGGACTATCACCTTCTCGGCCCCTGCTTTTGACCCACATTAGCAAATTTTGTTTCATTTAAAGTATGAAAGCAAAACTGCATTTCAAGTAAGTTTCTTAACATACAGGTTAAATTTGAAAGCCTCCTAAACATTTAGACACCTAAACATTAATATATGAATACTTAATCTACCTAACAGTCTACAATTTACATAGTCACCAATTTGCTTTTTATCTTCCAACATTCTTCCTTTTCTTCTTTCTACTTACTGCTCATCTGTGAGACTTTGAAACAGATGTCACCTTCTTCGTTTCCAGTGTGCACTGCACATCCGGATTGTAGTCATGGCTATAACCTTTAGACATTATAACAACACACACAATCTCTAAAATAGCAACTTGAAGGGCATTATGAGACACCAGCAGCAGAAAAGTGTGATGAGCTGCTCAGCAGCATTCAGCCTACTCACATCAGAATTCAGAATGGTTTCAGAACTGCTGAAGTATTAAAGCAATGATAAAACACTATGTTCCTCAGATAATAAGCAGGAACAAACTGATTATTATCTTACATTACAATCCTGTTGACAGGCAACAGGCAGTGTCTCAACCAGTCACAGGATGGATGATATCTAAGGCTGGAAAGGCTTTTTTATCAAAAAAAAAAATCTTCAATCATTTTTTCACAGTTAAAACCCACCAAAATACCCACTGTGCTTTAACAAATGGACTAAGTTAAAAGTACAGCCACCAAGTTTTCACTTCTCTTTAGCTGGAGATTTGCACTGTTGCCTTGGAAGTGCAACATCTCAATTTTTTTTTCCTGATGAAGGTACATAGCAACTACCTACCACTAAGTTTCATGACACTGCTGTAATTCCCTGTTTAGAAAAAAATCCTACTTGAGGATGAATTTTACATTGGAAAGTGGGCCGTGGCTTAAGGAGGGTTTTTTTGTTGTTCTGGTTTTCATTTGTTGTGTTGTTTTGGGTTTTAACAGAATTCTGCCTACCACCTACTCAAACACCACAAAACAGAATGCTAAAGCAAAGCAATTAACTTTTCAAAAAGCATAATGTTATGAACATTATTTATGCTGTCACTTTTTTGCAAATATTGGGAAACAAAGTACATACCCACAATCCGGAGCTGGGCACCACCTACAATCAGGATCCGCAACCAGCCAGCGCCTAAGCATAAACTCTTCGTATTTTTCCATCAAGATGTCATCATTTAGTATCAAACGAATATCATGAGGATTAAATCGTTCTGAGCATTCTGGACAGCTAATATTAACTCTGCTCTCAGAGATCTCTATCCGGAGATACTGACGCAAACAATCCACACATGATCTATGGTGACAAGTCATTATCTCCGGGAACCTGTCCTTGGAGTGCCGCAAAAGGCACAAGGGGCATTCCATGAAGTCTCCGCTTGGTTTGCTGCTAGAGGTTGTTCCGTTATCAGAAGAGGTACACGTGGAGAAAATAGAGTTCTTGTCTGTACACATTTCTGAATGAATACTTTCAATACTTGCAATTCCATCAACACCTCCATTTAAATCCCTAGACTTGCGTTTTGTGTCTTTTTTTCTCCGAAAAAGAGAGCCCAGTGAAATTCTTCTTTTCTTTGGTGCCTTTTTAACTGATGGCAAGCTCACAGAGGAGGCAGAAGACTGGAGGTCCCGATCAGAACCCATTTGCCGATGTAAACTCATGTCTAGGTCACTCATCAGAAATGGTTTAAATTTCATATACAACGTTAATCATTTTTAAGGATCAAAATAACAGAGAATACAGGCATATTATTATGTAATCCAGTTTGAGAGTTTTCATGCAGAAAATTCACATGAAACAGCTTCCAGCATATTCTTCAAAGGAATTCCCTGTATTAGAAGGAAAGATGAAAAAACAAACAAAAAATCAGATTAGAAACACACCCATCGCTTTCGGTTCTGAAAGGCCACAGCACTCTAATGACTTGTTATTCGTATTACTACCATCTTGTCACCATCTGACATGATACTTTTTCTATCATGTTCTATCCTTTACATCCTTCTCATCTTAACAAGCCTGAAATTTCCCTGTGGTCAAGGAATACCCTTGCAACACTTAAGTAAGTGCTGAGAACGGCATCTTTACTCCCCTGCTCCCTAAGGGAGATGGTATGTGTGCATGTGTAGAAATTACCATAACCCAAGGTGACAGCTAAGAAGTGTATAACAAGTTCTTCTACAAAGCCTAGTAATAAGCTTAGAGCACTGGAAACTTTTCTGTTTTCTCTATGTTACACTTTCCATATGTCGTGTACAAACCCTATATAGTTAATTATAAGAAAGATGTGTCTATCTGGAATCCATTTAGACAGCAGGAACTGAATTACTGTGGATAAACAACTCAAGATATTCTCAAAATGTAAGGGTTCTCAGGGAAGTACCCAGATGCATTTTTATCATGCAAGGCACCTGAATATTTCAGGAAGCAGAGCCACATAGTGAGTGACAGCCAATGCTGTCTTGCCCTTCAACTTCCGTATTGCTATTCAAGCAATCAGTAGTTAAGGTGACATTTGATTTTCTCATTATACTGACTTTTATTAAAAAAAGCCCAAACCCCAGATTCTCATCACATATAAAGCTTCAACTACTTCCAACTATTTCCTGTCTTCAGGACAGGATCACTGAAATGACGGGGTCAAGACCAGGAAGTTTCAGAGGAAGGCTGACCACCAGCAGCAGGAATCCCTCTCTGAAGAGGAAACACAGAAATAGCCCACGGGCTGTTCAGCTCACCAAAGCAACATGTGCATCACACCCACTGCTGGGTCCTCTGCAGACTGCTGTAGCTTGATATTATATACATACCAGCAGGTAGCCAAGTCAACATTACTCTATTTATACTATCATCTAGTACAGTAGTACCCTACCATAATACTACAGTAGTACCTACCAGAATACTTCCTTCCTCAAGTGTAAGAATTTAAAAAGAAAAAAACCCCAAACTAACCAAACAAAAAAATCCACCCAAACAAAAAAGGGAACCCACCCATAAAAAAACATAGTACCCACACCCCCCTCTCATCTGACTTGTAAAATAGAGGTCGTGTGTTTTAGATCACTAGACTGTTTGATTTTTAAGAAAGTTTAAAAGCCACTATAGTCTGTTTTTTTTTAAATGCTGAATTAGTATTACCTCCCTCCCAAAGCAAAATCTTACCTCTGTGGAACACTATCCAAAAAAATCTTATTTTATTAAAGCATATTTCAAGAACATAACCCACTCTTCATTCCCTCCTAAGGGAACATTTTCAGCCTAAAATCTAGTCAAAAGGAATCTTGGATACTTTACCTGCTTCTGTTCCCAGAACAAATTTAGTAGCTTTATAGCTGCTGTTTCTCATTAAATGAGCTAAAGTATTCCCTTATCTAAAGGGAAAAGGTGAAATAAATGAAACTGCTCAACAGTGATGACAGAAAGGACATCCTTCTCTCGCGGACTTTGACATGATGTTCTAGATACATACAGTTGGTGGACAGTATCCAATACACAAATCCTATAGCCCATGGCTGGTGATAAATTATATCTGTATGTTTTAGAAGTACAAGACTAACCTTGAAAGCATTATTATAACTACATTCTTACTAACATTCGTATGTTCACACAGATCCTACCAGACAGTGGAAATTGCCATCCTCTCCAAGCATTCATTTCAGGCAAGACAGTGTTTGGTTGTTTGTTTGTGGGTTTGGTGTTCTTTGTTTTTTTTTTGTGTGTGCGTTTTTTTGTTTTTTTGTTTTTTTTTAAAAGAAAAAAATAATAGAAAAAAAAAGTAGGAAATAAACACAATAATACAGCCAAGCCTGTGACCACAAGCCTTCCCCTCCTCCCTTTCTCTGGAGAGGAAAGAATGCGTACTACAGCATTTTTGCCAGTTCCAACAGATGTACAAAAATCAAGAAATCAAGAAATAACAGCTCTGGTGATGAACCAGTTTTACTTTTTTTTTTTTAAACAAAGATTCTCCCGTGTTCTAAAGAAAGAGACCATTAGTTCTATAGTTCTCTGTGTGTAATGGGATCTGATAAGCAGTCTTTCAGAAATAGCAGACTGCTCTTCTAAAGAAAATAGTTAAAACTTTGTCAGGGTTTTGAATAGGAAAGTTGCCAGTTATTTCAGACAATCATCAATTATGCTCTCTAGATTTAAATGCATAAAGCCAGTTTTAAAAGCCATACTCTTCCTTATATAGTAATTTTGGATTACCATTTTAGTGACATTCAAAGATGACTTTGCTGAAGTGAAAAGATACAGCAGATGATTTATTACAGGAAAAAATGAAGACAAATGTTACAATGCTAAAAACCATAAAAGCCTTACTAGCACCATCTGGAGCACTGGCCAGTTCTCATGTTGCCCAATCCAACACAGCATCTGCATGATTTTACTGACAAAAAGAAGGAAAAAAATGATCTGATTCTGTACAGCCAGAGAACACAGCGCCTGTATTATTCCAGTAACAGTGTGTCCACATGAAATACACTGTTTGAAAAATGAAACTCCGAATCAAGTAAGTCTTGAAACAAGCCGAGACATACAATTAGGGTAATAACAACAAAGGATCTGATTTTGACCAGCAACATTCTGCAAGTTCTGCCCCATCTGACTAGTATAAACTCCATCAACATACAAAGGAAACTAACATGGGCAACGGCAAAGGGTTAGGAAAACCGCACACAGAGTATCTAAAAATGTAAGTTCACCACTGTCCTCAACATTTCCTCAAAAGCGCTTAACTGACTAAAGAAAAACCATGTTTCTGGCTTCCTGCCATCCCTAAAGCCCTACCACACATCCAAATTCCAGGCACGCTTCGCATTCTGCTCATGCCACAGACTACCACAAAACACCAGTTGCCAAAGCACAAACACACCTTGTCATCTGAAGAGCTCCAAAAGCACAAAATGACGTTTAAAGATGTAACTCTCATAAAGCTCAATACTTAACTGCAATCTGTTCCTTCAGAAATCTTTCCTAAACTGTTTGCTGAGGAAAATTACCTAACATCCAGCTAATGTCCTTCTAGAATTCTTCTTGACCATGCTGCTTTAAGTATGTGCTATCACTGACCATATAGCAGAGGGGGAGAGAAAGGAAAATCAGAATAATCTTGTAAAGGGAGAAATTTTCAGCTGACAAAATCACAGGGGTAAAAAGTATCTTCTGGTATAGCTCTCCATGACAGAACTTTTCTTTGTCTCATCTTACAAATTTCCAAACTTTTTTGAAAATTTCCAAACTTTTTGGGGTAGCCAAGTACAACCCTACAGATTTTGCAAGAAAAAGCCCTACACTTCTATAAGCCAGCTTCTGTGGAAGACTAACTCCCTCATGCTCCAAACTGTCCCCCAAACACACCAGAGGCACAAGTTCATTGTTCTGCCTGCTCTTCCACTACACCTTCAACTGAGCATACCGGACCAACAAATGTGGGAGTCTGCCATCAGGCCAAGCAGCTTCATACACATTTGCAAAATGAAGGCAGGCTTAAACATTTGTCTAGCAAAGGAGAAAAATCACCATTAACACAGATACAGCTACATCCTCACTAAAATACTCAAACATTCCCTCATGTAATTGGTGCTTAAATGGCAAATGAAGACTTTCTGTATTGCAAAAAAAAACACCAAAAAAACCACTCTTCATTTCAGGCATTTGCTCTTCCTTGCAATTTAACCATGCACCATCTTTATGTTAGCATACTGAAAGCTACTGCTTTATTAAAACTGATTGCTACCAGCTTCATTCTCTTACATTTCTAACATCTATGCTCTGTAGCTGCTTTTTGAGATGCTTAGAGATGCTTAAACTGCTCCAGCTTAAAGAGAGCTGAAAAGAAAAAAAAGAAAAAAAACAGAGCTCAAAGTTCATCCACTGACAATGCACCACAGAGCTAAAATACATTTCTGCCTTCCTCTTCCAAGGAGCATCTCCTGTCAATCACATAGTATCTGGAATTTCTAAGTTATGATGTTAACATCAAGGTTATCTTTAAGCATCTAGAAAGAGGCATCAAAACCGCATTTTGCTTCTTATGGTGCAAAAATTGTAAAACTACTGGAATGAAATGTAGAAAATATTCAAAAGCTTAAACTACTAAATTAAACTGGGGGAAAAGAAACGCTTGCCTGAGGATTTCTAGAAGAACATACCCCTGCTCCCTCTACACATGCCTCAGGTTCAGCTAAAAATCTGGCATGGCTAAAACAGTAAGGAACAGTCTGAAACAGCTAAACAATTTTGACAGCTATGTGCTTCTGCAGCACTATGTCCCACTGAAAAACCCCACCGTATTCACATCAATGCATATAGTCTCAGAGCATGCTAAGGCTGTTAGGTGGTTTAATCACAGATGATTTAGTACAAGCAGAACCAACACTTTGCAACTTGGAAGTAAACAAATGGAAATTATGTGGAAACAACAAACGTTCTGGCAGAGCTTTTATACACACCAAGTTGAAAACTAAAATCCTTTAATGGTAACATAACACAGTATAAGTGAAATGCTTGACTGCAGTAAGTGCTTTCTGCTAATTGTGACTCCTTCAATGTATTTCCCCTCAAAAACCGAAACCAAGAATAGCAATGTTTTCCATTACATCTTTAGAAGACTGACTTCTAAACGTGTTTAATTGCTGTGGCTTTTTTGGATGACTTCTAAGTTTGATTTCTAATAAAAGGTGAAATAAAAGGGTTGATAATATTTGGATTAAGCTGAAAACTTTATTCTATAAAACAAAGTTAACAAATTTGTATCAGCAGATTTCTCAAGCTTTTAAACCAAACTTAAACCTACATATACTTATCGGACATTTACAGTGATTTGTTAGGGTTACGCCAGGATGCAAAAAATGTAAAGTCGAAGTGACTTAAGTCATTTAACTCAAACTGAGCTGTGTAAAATGACTTTAAAAATATACTCATGTAAATTTCACTTCATTACGGCTTTCCTCTTTTGAAAAGAGGGCACTGATATGGTAGTTCACATTTTATGAAGTTTATCTAAGCAAAAAAGTAATTTTAGTATCTCAGACACTTTTTTCAGGAAGGTATTTTTACTCTTTATTCTAGGAGCCACACAGGTGAATGCTTCTCTTAAAGCATGAAGACCATTCATTATGGAAGCTACCACAGTTGCTTCTACTTCTAGTAAATCTTTTTCAGAGTTAAAATTACTTGATCATTCAGTTAATTAGGCTCTCATTTCTTTATACTTCGTATAGCCTATTGAAATAATGGTCCCTGCGCAGCTGTCAAAACCAGGACTCCCCTGATCAGTTTTTGAAAGCCTTTAGAAATCTGCCATGTCAAGTCTCAAATTTTACATATCTTCAAACAACAGAAGAACAGGTACAGTGAAATAATCTTATGTTTTTAATTTGTGCATATTCCAAACACTGGGAGTTAAGCTGCCCACACTTATTGTACCAGGCATTCACTGACCAGTTTCACACTGGTGTTTGCATCCGGCTCAGCAAAGGTGCTGACAAGATCTGGGACATACCCATACGAGCACAGAACTGATAAGCAGAACAGAGTAGGGCCCATATCCCTAATCTGAAAAGAAGTTAAACTCTCTTGGACAAGCCAGCTTGACACATGTAGACCACTAGACCAGTGCCGAGTGAGAAAAATGAGGTCTTCCAGGAGCAAAAGGACATTCTTTGGTGTTCCTATAAACAGACTCTGCATTACTTTTGGGAAGTCTTGTAATAATTGGGATCAGCTCACAGACGCTATGTAATGCCTTGTAAAAATTAAATAAAAGAGTATCACTAGGTACCAAAAGCAGACAAAAGGCTGGAGTAATTCCCTTATCACATGCAAGCTTTTCTTTTCAGGTGATCACCTACATTTCAACTGGGATGTTCACTAAAGCAAGGAGACTGCTATTTATTTGTAAAGTATCTTTCAAAAAACACTGAAATAAAACATGGTTTCTCTAATCAACTTTCTGTCCAGATTGTTACTTCATATTCCAAATCATGTTATAAGAAAATACGCTATTCAGAGATACTGTTATACAAGAATTTAAGAGAAAAGCACTTGCGAGACAGAGATATTTTAATCTCTTAAAAATCTACATACTGCACTGTTACCATGTCCCAGTTTATTCTGACTGCACTTTATTTTTCCTTAAAGTCCTGTGTCAATTATCTGGAAATTCTACTTTCACTTCCAGAACAAAGCAATATTGTTTGTAAAACAATAAAGCAAACAGACAGACTAGGAAACCACTTAGGTTCAAAGCCTGAGACAGCCAGACTGACCAGGCACTAAAGTCAAAAGATTGACCGTATTTAAAAGACACAGAAGCCTGCAGAGTACACGCTGCAGAATTGCCAAATGTTAACTGATATACAGTGTTCTATTTTAAAAGTCACAGTGACACGACAAACCAATCCTGAAGCTAGAAAAATCTTCAACAGCTTATTAATAAAACAAGTTATGCTTCTTCCTTAGAAATTTCTGTGCAATACATTCTGCATCATGTGTCCATGACAGCTGCTATTAGGAAAGGAAGTCTCACAAGCTGCTCAACTCATTCCGAAAGTCTCTGAATGACTGATTGCCAACTCCAGCAAAACTGTTCCTCTTGCACATAACGCTTGTTAAAGAAGAGAGTTCACTTCAAGCACCTCCCCTCAGTCTGGTGACAAACAAGCAAAAATTCCTTAAATTGTAAAAACATTAATTTTCCAAACCAGCAGCATTAAATCTGGGTATTGAGTGCAATGGTTGACCAAAGCTAAGAACTCACTGGAGAGCTGCTTCTTTGTGAATCTTCAGGCCTACATCTTTTTCAAATAAGACTAGTAGGATCAATTTTCCCTTATCTAACTCAGCAGAGCAGTCTTAGTTCAACTATGCGCTTGCTTGCTGTGTTGAAAAGCTTATCCTATGCACTGTAAGCAAATGTACACCAAACTCAGCCAACAGAAACCAAAGTCTTGGAAAGACAAGGAGAGGAAGGAAGGAAAACAAAACATCACCAGAACTTTTAACTATGTTAATCCTTTAATCATTAGAATCCTCACACTAGCATAATTATTTTCTTGCCTAAGTGATGGGAATACATTCTCTGGGCAATGTTGAGCATGTACTTTCATTTCTAAATATTGTGGGGAGATTGATTTTTTTTTATGTATACACTGAAGTAATGTTCCAGAATATCTGACAATTCCAAAATATAGCTAGAGATACGGAATGTGGAAGCAGCACTCCAGGATTAAAAACTGCACAAACTGCCTATGCACAAAAAAAAGTTTTAATCTAACTGTATTAGAGCATTCTTTATGACCATCAGCTGAAAATTAGCCAGTATGAACACATCATTCAAAAGACTGACAGATGACTTTACCTGAGACAAATACAAAAATTCAAACCCAAAGTCTTCCCCACCCCTAAAGAGAAAATATATTGTAAATTCTGCTTTTAAAATCCTAATCATCTGTAAGAGCAGTCAATATAAAAGAGCTAAGGGACTTAATTCTGAATTATGTCTTCTGAGAAGGCTTATATGGTATGAACAGATTGATTCACCAATGCAGCCTGAAACTATAAATAAAACAAAGCACATTATCTGGCAACTACTATAGCAAAATAATCCCAAAGCAAGCGTTCAGGTTTTCAGCTCTATATTTATTCTAGTTAAAAGCAAGTATTCACCACTTTGGGTTTTACTCTTTACTACTGCTGAATGATACCCTGGAATTTCCTGCAGCTGCTTTTTATTCCAAACTATACATTGCACAATAACTGGAATAAATATACACACCAGTGAAACAACTTCAGAAAGTTTTGCTTCCAGCAGTGTCACCAATCCTGCAAGTAGAAAACACTGCAACACTCCCGAATGCCGAGATCATTCCTACAGAAAAGCATTCCTAAATGTCATTTCAGATCTGTAGTTTTACCCAATCAAACAGTAATGGCTATATATTGAATTCTGACAAGCTTTTGTTTTCCACCAGGCTTTAAAGTTTGTCCTACTAGAAAAACCAGATATAAGCGTATCAAGATACAAGGTGAGACATATTGTAGTAGAGGGATCTGAAATCAATAACAGAATTTCCAGAGACACTACACACAGAATCTGAACATTATGCCACAGAGACGGCAGTCTGGAAGGATATATAAGAGTTAGCAGATCTCAGTTCCTGGCCCCTATTGATTCTTAAATTCAACAAGGGCCAGAAGTTTGTCTTGAACTGAAGACATTCTTGATCAGCTAACAGGCAGCCTCTTCCAGCTCTGTCTTTTCTCTGGCATAAAACTAACCTCTATTTTCAGGGTGGGGGAGAAAGAAAGAAAAATATATTAATAAACAAAAACAAAAATAAACAAAGCCACCCCACACACTGATCTTGAAACAGCTTTGCCTCAACACAGAAGTGCTGGAAACTATTAATGGATTATTTTTTAATCCTCTGGTGCTATTTTCCCAGTTTTATTAACAAAACAGATATACTTTGGATAAAACTTGTAAACTAAAACAGTTAAAAAGAAGAGCAAGTTAGTAACAGTTCTGAATTCTTCCAGTGAGATCAATTTTGGCTGTGTTACCTTACCATGGGCTGTCATAAGAACCGGGTTAGTTTCTGAAAGCCACTGTGATGACTTACAGCAATTTACTAAACCACTGTAGACTGACAATATCTCGGCCCTTGAGAACTGAATAGCCACTGTGTATTGATCTCGGCTGACGCCTCTTTACAGAGAAACTACTAATTCTGGTAAATATAATTCAATATAGAATTTTCAGAAAGACCTGGGTGATTGTGTGTCTATTCTAGCAGCATCAAGCCCATGATACAGACAAGAACTATGAGTTTTCTGAATTCTGCTATGGCTAATCCCATAACTGCTGCAACTGCTCTCAGGTCAGGTACAAAGGTACCCCAGTGTAACTAACTGCTCCTGTTCACCCAAGAAATGAGATTAGAGCAAAGCCTAGTATAATATACCCAATCCTACTGCTGCCTGGCCTGTGAATTTATTCCGTTAGTATGTTACTGAAAAACACTGCATGGATGTATTTCAAATCACCAAGTCCATTTTTTGTTTAATGATAGCTCTGGTTAAACTGGTGCAATTTCAAATACAGACCAAAATGAAAACAAAACAAAACAAAAAAAAAACAAAACAGAGACAAAAACAAAGACAGGGAAAGATCTAGCCAGGGAAACAAAAATACTTCATCCTGCCAGGAACACTGCCTCTAGCTTCCAGACAGGAAACACTCACTGCCTCCAGAAAAACCATTGGCGTCAGGAAATGGCAAAAGTACCACGAAACTTATGTCAATGCCAAACCTAATGTAGAACAAAAGGAGAACATTACAAGAGGAAGGTAAAGACAAACTGACTAGGCATCAAGCACTGATGTATTTGCTTGTGAATACATGAGGTGAAAATTCCTGACGTTTCTTTGGGGGCAAGTCAGTGGAAAGGATTCTTCCAGTCCTGCTGAAAATAAATAAATAAAAAAGACCAGGCTGAAAAGATAGAGCCCATTCAGCATAGACAGCGCAAGAGAAGGGGAATTATCTGGCAGCCTTTACAGAAAGAGTCTACTAGCACTATAAACAGTGTAACCAGTAGTTAAAAAGCACAAAGCAAGAGAAAGCTGAATGAGTGACATTTAAAGTGTACCTGAGGCTGTACCTATGCTGGAAATACAATATATGTCAACCAGAGGAGTTATTCTGCCAGCACAGTTATTCCACCTACAACAACGTAATTTCCAATGCCAAAAAATATGCTATGTCAGCACACAGCAAGGCTTAGCCAGTTTTAATGCAAGTTTTTCCAAACATTTTTCACTGACAGCAACACAGTGTAACTGCAACCAACTGGGGAGTAAGCAGTTTCTCTACGCACAAAAACCTGCCAATGGCTAGAAAATTTTGTGCAAAAACACCCACTCTTGGCTTTAAAGACTTACTCTTGTGAAACTTCTATTGCCTTGTAAACGGCACCCAAGCATACAGCAATACAGGAGAGTTTGTGAATCCTCTGCAAGCCACTGCGCATTAGCCAGCGGTCTTACAGTCTTTCATGTCAGAAGACACTGCATCACAGTGGTGATGAAACCCGGGCAATGCTGTGATATTCTGGATTGTCAGAATGCTTCACAACAAACTTGTAAAAAAAACCCAGCATTCCAAGGTTCCCTGCTGTGCTCAATATACTTAACAACTGAATACAAAGTCAGAAGAAAACGCACAGGACCTGGAGTGATTCCACCCTGCCAGCTGAGGAGTGCTGCAGCAGTGCTTGCTGGCACACTTGGTGAGCAGCTGCCGGAAAGCAGAAAAGTAAGTGTGGGTCAAGATGTATTTGCACTATTCCACTTACTCCATGACTTTTAAATTAGCAAGCTACACCTCCACTGCCAGGCCCCATAACACAGCTGAAATACAGCTCCCCTGCCCTCATGCTTTTGAGCAGAGAGCCTTTTTCCCCCTAATACTTTCCCCCTCCATATTTACATGCGCAATCTCACATATGCTAACACACCTTTAAATACGCTTTTGGTGGATGTTACTCTTTTCTTCCACATAGCATCATCTTAAACAGCTCTTTCTACACAATTATGGAATCATCATTAGTTAGGCCCCTTTGTTGGACAGACTGTGACACATCATCCATTTCAAAGAATTACAGGCACAAAAGAAAAAGTTCACATATAAATCAAGCATCAGGCAATTCCTAGAAAAGCAACTGTGCTTTTCTCCATTACTGTGAACAGCTAAACACTTTCTAATTACAGTCTCCAAGCAAACCTGTGCTATTTCAGGCTCTGAGGTAAAAACTGTACTTTGTGGTTTTCAAACAGCAACACTGGTAATACGCCTTCAACTATACCCTTTTTAGTAAAACTCTAAGAAAAACCCCAACACCTTAAGTCAGATATAAAAGCCTCCTAGACCACAGAAACATAACGTTTGGTAAACTGAATGAGTGCAGAAGATGCTGCCTCTGGCCAAGAGTACTTGCTAGCCTAAACCTGAGACAGTCCTCAAATGCTGGGATGATTTTTTCCCTTTAAAAACCAGAGTAAGCACTACAAAAGCTTTTTGCTTATTTTTTTTACATCAGCTGCAGTCCTCCAGCCAGACTTTGAATCCCATCACAGTGACACAAACAATTCTGTTCAGGCCTTACACAGCTCTCCTGAGCTGTTTGCAGCCAGATAAATCCCAGACGAAACAAGTATCTTACACTGAATATAAAGCACAGGCTTTCATATTTAAACAAACCTCTTTGACTTAGAAATAATCAACAATAACAAAAGTCAATTCTTTGTTCATCTTAAAAGTAAAATACAGCTTTCTCTGGCAGCTCATGAATTCACAGTTTTTAAGTCTTTGCTTTCTTTCTACTTGGAAGTCAACCACTAGGAGTTTCAAATTGCAGTAGATGAATACTGTTTTTTTTCTGCTTATCTAAACCTCACGTTAACACCGGGAAAAAAAAAAAAAAAAACAACAAAAACAAAAACAACAAAACCTTTAGCAATACATGTGGTTTGCTGCTCAAAAATACTTTCGCATGGAACACCAGCAAAGAACTGCTACTATAATCCCAGTTTAAAGAGCTAAAAGCAATATCCTGCAAGCAGAGTGTCAGGCATAAATATTTACAAAACAACCTGAAATGCCTGTAATAAACAAATGGGACAACATATAGTTTGTCAAGTACATTTTCTACCCACAAAACACACCTAGAAGTAATGCTACAAACACCATTCACAATGATTCCACACACCACCACCACCCCTACCCCCCTCCAAATCCTGCTTCAATTCCTACATGCCATTATCCACACCAGCCGGAGTGGTTGCATGTGCACAATGCAAACCTCACCCTAACTCTGCTGACGTCAAAGTTTTCTTGCCAACAAATGCTTCTGAAGTAGTTACATTAAGCCTTCATTGTGCTGTGTAACTCAGAGGCTAGATTCCTGAATCGAGAAACAAATGCAGAAGAGCAGGAAGTGAGAGAGGACAATTCAATTTTTCAGTCCGAGACTGCTGCTGTATCGGGCACAGTCTCTTCATCTAACTGGCTCATTTTCCAGGCTTCAGGTAATTCTCTGTATCAATCAAAGGCAGAGGGAGAACAAAGCAGTGGCCATAAAAACTGAAGAGGTCAGCTGAAGCAACCAGCTAAGCAGTGACCAGAGAGTAGGCAACACAGAGGCACAGCCTGCTGCCCTGTTTATGCCCTCCTGTCCCATCATAGCAGCTCAGCCGGAACCAGCACAAGCCCTCAACTAGCACACCTTGTCCTTTCGAGTCAAGCAGCCTGACCCAGACAGAGAGAGGGCAGACAGCAGTGCACTTGTCTTCTTTTCCATCTTCAAAAACAAAGCAGATGCCTCAAGTAAGAACATCTGAAATACTCTAAAAGCAGAAATTGGAGCCAAAGCTAACAGTTTGTATGCTCCGCAGATCACTTTAAAAAGATTCCTGAAACTGCCTGCAGACACTGTGTCTATGATGGTGGCAGAATACCTCACACTAGCTATTTGGGGAATGAACAATAATACTAAAAAGATCTCAGAAATTAACTCAAAAGGCTCCTCTATGCACTCGGCTTTTCACAGCTACCAGGGTTCACCTCTGCACCAATCCAACAATGACAACATTCTGAATTTTCACTCAAACATAGCAAGCCACACACAGACATGAAGGCACATTCACAAGTGGGACTGCTCATGTCTCAGATCCTCAAGCTCAAGTCTGTACACAAAAGAACACTTGCAGTCCACTAATGGCACTAGGACCTTGCAAACCATCCTCACACCTCACTCTCAGCTACCCCCATACATTTACAATTAAAGGCTCCTCATTTCTATCAGAGCTTCTGTCTGACATATTGAGAGTCCCACACAAAAGACAAGACCCTTCACAGAGGACAGCAGTAGCTGAAGCAGACTTTAAATGGATTTTACAAACCTGCACACGAACATTCAAGGGTAACAGCACTCAGCTTCCCCAGCCACGGACAACATCACTGTTCTCGAATGAAAATCAGTTTCTGGGAGAAAAATGAGCATCTGGCAGAGAAACCAGACAAACCAGAGATGATGTTGACATTTGAACAAAAAACAAACCCAAAGAGCTTCAAGTTTCATGTTCACAAAGGGCCACGTCGGCCTCTAGATAACCTGGTGACACTATCAAACATTACCTGGAGTTAACAGCGGTCAACTGTTCAAGCTCAATGGACTGTGATCTGGACAAACCTGAATGTGTTTGCCATCTCCCAGCAAGACTGGAAAAATATAAAATACCTGGACCCAATGCCAGCTGCGCCTTGGAAAGTCCAGCTATCACAGCTTACTTCCCCTCAGCTGTAAGAATCACTATACAGGTATGAATCCTAGGCTTTAGTCTCAACCCAGACCTTTCCTCTGGCTACCAAAACCAATTCAACAAACACTGTTATGTGTATTCAGGAGGGTGGTGAAGAGGAGGAAACAGCCAGGGTAAACAAACTCCAAAACTATTTGAGGTTTCAAGAATGGAGTATTATCACCAGCTCCATTCTTCAGCCGGCACGCAATTGCCTATGGCAAAGGTAAAACATCTGCCAAGAGATTCATTTTCCCCCAGATCTGCTTTATAACACAGGACGAAAGTTCCACAGAATTAATAAATATCCTTGATGACTGTTTCATATTTGATTTGAAATATACTTCTCTAACCTTGTTATGCTGCAATATGCTTGTGGTTTCCTTGCTAGCATGAGACAAAAATGAATCATACACTGTACCAGTGCCAAAACAGAATAATACAGGCCCAATAACTGTTATTGAGGAACTAAAGTCCCCTGCAAATCCCTCAGCTGCACAACTGTTTCCACTGTAGGATTAACTTTTGAAGTAATTTTGAAATTTAACAATTTTGCCCCCAAAAAGACACAAGATGTCAAAGTTCTAGTAGTCTAGAAGTGAGACGTTTTAATCAGATCACTTTAACATAAGTTGTTAAAATAGGAAATTTTATGATTTGTTCTTTAGAAGCTTCAAGTCTGTGATTCGAAATAGTAGATACTTCCCCAAATTTTACTTACTTAAAGTCAATTTTTTCCATTTCTGGTATATTAAAGTATTTCAGTAAGGAGGGTTTAGAGGCTATTCTCTAACCAGAGGATAGCCTATAAACATTGCACTAAAAAAAAAAGTAATCAAAAGCTGTAACTGAAATGTTATTCAGAAATTTAATTCTGAGGTTTTAGCAGCTCTTTTTCCTGCTTACATCTTTTAAGAATACCATTATTAAGAAAGTATTAATGACAATTCCCTTTCTGTCCTTATTTTTCACCTTTTTCATGTGCATTCCCACTGTTTAGCAGTCATCCTCAAATCACTCTACTGACTGGAAGCTATCAAATACTGGATTGAAGGAACATAAATGACTCCTCACTCTGAAACAGCATGCAACTACAGAAGTAGTCTGCTGCAAATTTTTAACCATTATTATTAAAGAATCCTCTTTAGAAGAGCAAAACTGTTGCCACCCAGCAAAAGGAAATTGTCACCTTGTAGTATCACAGTTGGATACCTGTGAGAGGTGGGCAATGGAATTTAAGAAGGCAATAAGGCCATGGCACATTCAAAAGGATTCTAACATGAAAGCAGGTAGAGAATGTGAATAATAAATGCAAATAAAGAAGAAAACCAATCTGCCAAGCCAACACTCATGTCACAATGCAAGACTTCCATTATTTACCTATACTAGCAAGCCTTAACTCAAACTGAACTGTACACTGAGTGCAGCCTTTATAAACAACCGCTGGTCAGGATGACATTGTTCTGTACAGGGAAGATAAGAGCTACATTTAAAAAGATACTGCTTTGTTCAGATTCAATTTTTTATGTAACTGGAGTAGTTTATATCTGCCCACACTTCTCCATTAGAGAGGTTACAGCAGCTTCAGCTACATTTGCAGCTTTCCAACAGAATGGCAAAGAGTTTGTGTCAGAAGCAACTAGCAAGTTATTAAAGCCTTCCCTGTCTGGACACAATCCCTCTCCTTTCCATTTAATGTCCTCCAAATGTCCAGTCACATAGTCACCTCTAGAATCACAATCCTAGAGAGAGGATTGTGCTCCTCAGACAGAAGGAGGGCGAGGCAAAGGAGACAGGCAGAAGAAATACAAAATCGGTGGAGTGAAAGATAAGCTACCAGAGAAATCACAAGTGTCTACAACTGGCACACTGCTGCAGCATTATTTGTTCACCAATTTCATTTCACAGTAACAATACGGCATACAGATTACTGAGAGGAGGGAAGGGGGGGGGGGGGGGGGAAAGATATGACACGAACTGATCTCAAGACAGTAAGAAAAAAAAAAGTACAGGTTTTTAGAAGCTGCCCTTTTTTTCATTTGTACTCTCTTACACAATTATTTTACACTAGGCTAAGCAACACCTTCAACTCCCTCCTTAAGTGTGGCTTGATGACATAGATGAAAATTAATTATACAAGTCTGGATCATGCCTGTGTTTCAGCATTTGTGACAACTTTAACTTTCTATCCTAATGACATCTTTTCTAATCCTTTTACATTTGTCTGGAGTACCAAAATACAACAAGAAAGCTGAGACACCGAGTTTTTTTCGAGCAACCAGGGCAATAAAACTGTTATATTAAGATGATCTTTTTCATGTAGAATCAAGTATTTCCCATTGTGTACTGAACTGTATTACATAAACTCCAATGCAGCCATGCCATACCTAGCCAGAATTGCATAGCAAGGCTACCATAATCATATTGCAAGTGTGGTTACAAGAGAGACAATCTTATCCTTCTTCTGGCCCCAAAAAAGTCCTTGCTGCAATAAATACATTATCTGCTTCTGACATACAACATTACCAAATATTCTATGGCTAACAGAAGCACACAGAGCTACACTAAGAACTGTCTGGACATCTAACACTGTACACTTGAGTGCTCAAAAATTAAGGGTAACAGAATGCAAGTTGTCCATAAAAACTAAATTCAGCATCTCCTGTCCATACATTTAAGTGTGTAGTTGCTGCATTGGAAGACAATGCAAATGCTGCTCTAGTATCCAGCCATTATATGTGCTGATGGGACTATCTGATCTTTGTCACCGTTTTCAGGGACATCTCCTCCCCTGTCCTCAGAGATGCAACTGCAAGGGTGCTGTGGCAGACTAATTGGGGCCAGTTGCTTCCCACCCATGCAGCTGGCTGATTACTAGAGGAACAAGTTGCAAGTATAATACCATGTAGGTGAACTCGAGTGAGAGAAGATGGAAGACTACTGCTCTTTGGATGCCACTTAGTGCTCTAGCAGCCTGTTCCAAGTCTTGGGGAGAAGGGCACGAAGCCAGATGGAAATATCCTAAAGGCTGAGTCTGGCTTCTGAACTTCCTATAGGATCACACAGACATACTGATTTTTCTGGAGCCAGCCACCCGTAGAAAGGCATCATTTCTCATTTCCCTATTAAAGGTCACGTACCTTATATATTGTAAATTTCTTTTGCTTTACAACAGCATTATACAACACTGAACTCACAAATACCACCCAAGTCTGCAAGACATATTTACCAGATTAATGGCTTCAAAACCATTAACAAATTAATCTTGAGAGCACTCCTGTGAAATCTTCATGGTAATTCTCAATGGAAAAGTATGTTTTCAAAATGTGCAAAATGGGAAACAAACATGAAGGCTGAAATTGTCACCTGAAATAAGATTAAGATACTGCAGTCTGCCGCAGTTGTAAGGTTGTTTTGTCTCATATAGAAATGTATAGGTTCAAAACTTATACTGAGCACTGACAGTAGTAGGTACCTACAGATAACACCTGAACGTCTAAAGATAGGCATAAAGGAAAAACACCAAACTACTCTATAATGGCCTTGCCCAACACCAGATAAACACTCTACAGCTAGGGCTACCACAGACACCTCATTCCAGCATTTCCTACCCTAAGTTTATAACCCAGCATGCTCCACATAATGTGGCTGTTGTCTATAATGATTTAAATGTGAACAATACTTTGTTCTGTTGATATGGCATAAGAATTTCTCTTACAAAATTTTATAGAATTTAGTTATGTGCAGACACCAAATGAGAAGACTTAGCTAGCATTAGCCAGAATTAGCTTTTATTACAGATTTTATTAATATTGGCTCATGGGTTTCTAAAAAGGAAAATAAACCTAGAAGAATGCCTTCCCTTATGGAGACTACAATCTGCTCCAGTGGTATTCAAACTAGAGGTTGTGGAATACATCTCAGTGGAAGAATACAAGAAATTGCAAAATAAATCCATGCACCTGCAACTGCAGACACAGGGTATTAAGAGAGCTATCCAAGGCTAAGCTTCATTAAACCTCCCACTCCTCCATCCCCAGGAACCAAATCCACATGACATGCTGGCCCTGATGTTGGCCAGTACTTAGCAGAGGTTAAAGATAATATCTGCGAGCAGTCCCTTCTTTCCTTCTATCATTTTCTTTTGCAGATGCTGAAGTTTGAAAGCTACAGAAATACATGTGTGGCAGGAGGGGAGCAATAAGGGGAAATAGGGAAAGCTATCATAAAAAGGGAGATTTGATCTGAAAAAAAAATTAAAAGCAGCTGTTTCAGTATTTTCAGTCCTCATAGTTGTTCTATCTCAGCATGCAACCTTTTCTTCCTGATCTTCCTCATAACCTACACTTATCTCTTTGCTTTCTCCCTCCTCTGTTGCCTCTACTCACTACCTTTTCTCCTACCTCCTCTGAACTGGACGTAGGCATCTTCCATTTTAAGCCTCTTGACCTAGCAGAGGAAGCATTTCCCCCTCTCACTTGGGTCTCTAATGACTCGATGCCTGGCAGCTGGGAGACAAAATTTAACTATCTCACCAGTTGCTGCAATAGCTGAAAAAGCCTAGTTGTATGTGAAATATTCAGGAATTTAGGTGCACACCAACCAGTGTTTAAGGAAAATACTCAAAACCATTTTCTAAAAATTTGCCATTCTTTTCAAGTTTTCCCAAGGAAAGAATAAATATGGAATAAGGCTTCTTTAAAGAGAAAATTAAAAATAAAAAAAAGATAAAAAGACAACCACCTCTGCTCCCAAACACAGACATTACATATAACTTTCTCAGAACAGTTGCAAGGGATTATATTTTTAAGCAGTAAGAAAACCTTTTCTCTGCATTCACAGAAACAATATTTGGTAAGGTTTTTGTTTGTTTAAATATCCACATTGGGCCACAAAATATAAATGCTTCAGACCAACTACATTTTTAATTAAATAGAATAAAAAAATCTGGATGCCTGGTTTCATAATGTAAGTATTTAAACAGTCTTAAACAATCTTATTTATAGAAAATACAGTCAGTTCCAAGCATCGTATGCACATACAGCCATACACTCTTGAATAGATGAATTTTTGCTTACTTGATGATAGCAGCCCTACACCTACCAGGACCATTTCCACTACATTGTACACTTGGCATATATGTTTCTTTTCATATAGTGTTAATTCTAAACACAAAACACGAAGGATGTATTGCTCTTATTTCACAGGTAGGAGGTTGAGGCAGATGGATAATGTGACTTCCCAAGCTCTCACACAGACAACACACAGAACAGCCTAATGGCAGACAGAATGTGTCTTATATCACAGTCAGCCCGGGATTGCACAAGCGGTCAGCCTCCTGTGTCTGAGTTACTAAGCATTAAGGCACAGTAACTTCACAACTCGCATTTATTTGCCTGTACTCTAAAACATACAGCACACCAGTCCAGTCTCATCACCATGGCTATCCTTAGAATCATTTGTAGATCCCACCACCATTTGCAGCACAAATAAAGCATACATATCCCCATAGTTTCTCAAATATCCACCTATGTCATCAGAAAAAATTTTGTTTCTCCCTTCTATTCACTGCTCATTTTACAGTACAATATCCCCCATATGACTGACATCACTGCAGAAAGAGCCCTTAAATTTTCCTTTTCTCAGCAAAATACATGGTCTGTAATGGTAGCCTGGAAATATTTGATGTCATTCAAGAGTACGTCTTTCGCATCCTTGAAGGACCCACATACCTGGAAGGAAGACAAATACCTGATAAAAAAAAAGACAAAAACAATTCCAAAGAACTTAATGACATTTCCAGTACTAACTTCATAAACCATAACAGAAAAAGGTCAGTACTTTTAGATAAAATTTTTTGTTGTTAAGCACCTAATAAAACAACCTACACATACAAAAGTTCACTATAAAAAGAATCTAAAAGCTTGAAGGTCTTGCCTTTGCTTCTCCAAAGTGAAGCAGCCTTCCCCAACTGAGAAATAAATATAAGACCAAGCCTGCTATACCATCTCTCAAACTAATTCTGAAAGACAAATTCAAAAGGACTTTAAATACTATACTACTGTAACCCCAAACTTAATTTTAAAAAGCCATTTAAGCAATTATTTCATTTGGTTATGTTTTGTAGAAGAAACTGCAAACTATCAACTGTCTCTTAGTTCAAAAATTTGTGAATTACAGCTTGAACTATAGAATCATATATACACCCTACCGGAAGCGCTTATCTTTTCCCAAGCCTTTGCTAGAAAAGGGATGGGATTAAACCTTTATGTAAGACAATCTTTTGATACACCTTTAACATATTGCATATCTATATTTTACTCAAACAGCATAAATTTTAGAATTTATTTAAATGTTACAATTTTAGTATAGTTCTAGATATCAGTAATGATGAGAAAAAACACACTTTTATTTCAATAATCACTGACATTCCCTACTATCCTCAAAGGTCACTAGAACATAAGAACACAAGTTGCAAGAGTACAGGATCCTGTTTCCAGAGCATGCAGGACTCTACGGTACAGATGAAAGGTGAAAGGCATCTCCCATTGGGCTCATGCCCTAAACATGAACTCTTAACCTCAGACTGCTTTGAAATCCAGAAAGTAAGTTTATCTCCATGTCAGTATGTTCTAGCACTTTCTATATTGCCATCCATATAAATATCAAATCTCAATGCAGTGAATCCCCAAGAAGGTCTACGGCAAGGAGATCAATAGCCTAATGAAACACAGCTCAAAAATAAAATTACTCCTTTAAAATCAGTACTTAATTTACTACTAGTATTACTCCATATCTTCTTGTTGTCATGAGAAAAGTTCTAACTTGTCCTCATCCTTCTCATACCTGAATAGAATTGTCACCTAGAGAGATGCAAGACCTTGGAGCAGCAAGGTTAGCCAGGGAAGCAAGTGCATGACCAGAGACTGGCAGAGGGGACTACTGTATAAAGTTCTGCATCATTTGCAGCTACACACAGCCACTTGCAATACAGCAGATTACATATTTTCTAGATTTACAAAGTATTGAAGGGTATTTGTTTCTGCGTTTCTCGGTGCATTAACAGAAAAACAGGAAATGAATCAGACTGCAATAATAAACCTTTAGAAGAAACACCATGAAATTTTTTGGTCTTACATAAAATTCATTCTCTTTTAAAGTGACAGGAACTTCGACAAGCTGATCTAAAAAAACTGGTTTTAACAGTTAGCAACAATGGATTGTTCAGAGAAGAAAAACAAATTTGGGTCTTTTTCTTTATTATGACATATCACAGGTTTCTTCCACAGTCTTTCTGATGCATCACATTTTCAGCTGGCTGTGGAATAAATGGGACTTAAGTGATCCATATATAAGTGCACTGACTGAGGGAATAGCAGCCCAGATAAGAAAAGCCAAATAAACATGTGAAAGAAAAGCCAAATTACAGTGAACCCTTCATTTTCCTTCCAGCTGTGCACATGACAGGCTTTATTTTGTACTCCAGGCCTCTGTTTTACAGATATGCTAGTGATACAGCACTTGCATCCCACTAAGACTTCCTTCAATGAACTTTGTTAAGAAATAAGATTACAACAACTGAAATAAACCTCAAGTTCTGAAATCACTTTCTCATGCAAGTGCAAAAGCCTGTTACCCTTGAGCACCACTTCAAGACTGTCTCATCTCTTATTTAAGAGGATAAAAAATAACTGTAAAAAAGTATATAGAAAAGCCAATTTCTCATGAAAATGTCTTTCCACAAAAATTAAAATGGCAGTCAAAAGCTAGATTGAATCAGGATGTCACAGTACATTTTAAGATGACTGTGTAGTTGCATATACAGAGGAACAGAATCAGGCTATAACCACAGCTAGGTACCACACCACTTTAATTTCAGTTTTGGACTAAAATATTTTTCCCCCATAATCCAAACTAGTATACAAGGGGGAAAAAAACAAGCAGAACTTCATCCTAAGAAGATATGTTTTTTGTAAAGCATTATTAAACTTGTAATAGAATCCCCTTGGAACATGCTGGATGTCTTTCAGCTGACACTGGTATCCGATTCAGTGATTTAATCCCAGGTTGCAAAGCTTTCACCGGCCACCTGCAGGGGTCAGAAGTCATTGTGTCTCCCCAGCCCAATGCCTGACTTCTGTCCTCTCCCAGTCTGGACTGGGGAAGGGACTTGGATTTGGTTTGGTTTTGTTGTAAAGGCAGAGGGAAATATGACTTCTTGTCAATCACTGTATCAGCTACATTAAAAAAAAAAAAAAAAAAAAAAGAGATACAGCAGGAGCATTCTGATACTCTGCGTATTGCTACCAGGTAAAGCACAGTCAAACCAGGTACCATACTGTAGCTCAGAGGTGAATTCCCTTCCTTTGTTTCCTTTACAGCAGACGGTGAAATAACTCCCTGCTATTTGCATATTCCCCTCTGATTACATATAACACCTAAAATAGGCCGCATACTCTATCAAAAATCACTGAATGAAAGAAAATATCTAATACTGTAATAGCAACCCAATTACGCAAAACAATTGCTTTTACTCTAAATATTTTTTTTTTTCAATCATTATTTTAAAAGCCTCAGATGTTTTAATTAGCCATAAACAAGTCTGCAACCACAACTGGCAAGAGGGAAAATTTTTCAAACTGATGGCTTGGGTTTCAGATGCTCCAATAATTCAAAGTTTTGCCTTTGAAAAGAGTATTAGTATATAATTTTTGGTGAGGAGTGTGAACTCACTCAGAGTTAACTGTTAGCTTAAAGCTCAAGAGTGTTAAATCAGCCTTGAGTGTTAAATCAGCTTTGGAGCTAAAATTTTAGGGCCACCTAAATATACATTAGTATTTCAGTTTTCTAACAGATG
Source organism: Pezoporus occidentalis (assembly GCF_034315485.1). Lineage (NCBI taxonomy): Eukaryota > Metazoa > Chordata > Aves > Psittaciformes > Psittacidae > Pezoporus > Pezoporus occidentalis. Next base: position 20,553,903 of record NW_026914940.1, on the reverse strand, counting down.
TTTTCTTAAAAAACAGCCTTCCAAAAATACCAAACACAGGATGGGAAGCAATGGTCTTTATTACAATGTAAGCATACTAGCCTACTCTAACTAATACTAAGCTTGTGAAGAAAAGCTTCGTTTAAAAACAAACAAACAAACAAAAACCCAAGTAACTTTATTCTAAGGTAACAAAGTACACTTTTATCTACTGTGACAGGGATTTTTTCCCAATGATTAAAAAACTTTGATTTATGACATTTAATAATATGTCCTGATTAAAAGCAAGAAGTAGTCAGACCAATTACTGAGCTAGGGACAGTATTTAGTATATAAAACATACTCCTAGTATTCATACGTAATTTACATATGGTCTGGCTTGTCAAGAAGAATAAACTATTTCAGTCATCACGGACTCAGAAATGTTTCTCCCATCTACGAAAAAACTGCTGTGAAGTAAAGCTGAACTGATAGAAATCTTAAAAATGATGCTATTTCCAGGAGATGAAAGCACTGTATTATAGAGGGTAGGATTAAAGGAGCACACTTTAATAAAAAGTCTGGATAACAGAACAGAACAAAAAAATAAAAAAAAAAAGCATCAAGTTTTTGAAAATGTTAAACATACACTTACAAACACAGCAAAGAGCACACACACTCAGCATCCTAAGAGGATGGGGGAACTGGTCCTTATAGGTCAGGTATGCAAAAGAAATCTAACCAGGACAGAATTTCAGAAGCATTCAATACTGTAATTATAATAAGAACAATGAAAAGAAATGGGTGTTCAACACTTCTGAACATTTGATCTGTGTGTATACATAAGCTTATTTGAAGATCAAATATCTTGCAGGCATCCTAATTAAGCAGCCTTTGCCAGTAAAAACTATTCTGTTTTAATTATATTCCTTAAGTAATGTGTTGGTTAAGCACAGCATGAGAACAGATGCTATCTAGTCTATTTTTGGGATACTCTAAGTAAGGAGTCACTGAAGAAGAGACACTGCCCTGCAGCCTCACTACAGAAAAAATTACCTGTAGCACCTCTTCTCATCTGGGGAGCTCATCTCCAAGGAGAACTTTTCTTTTTGCATCACTATAATAAAGATAGGTAACAGATGAGAATAAATTAAGTAAATATTTTCCAACACTAATTCACAGAAGCATTTTGGTTGGAATAGACCCTCAAGATTATTTTGTCCAACCATTACAGAAGCATAGAATCAAACAGGATGGAAAAGCTGCACATCAAATCCTGCGTTCAGTTCTGGGCCCTTCACTACAAGAGGGACATGGAGGTCCTGGAGCAGGTCCAGAGAAGGGCAACAGACCTGGTGAAGGGTCTGGAGTACAAGTGTGATGAGGAATGACTGAAGGAACTGAGGGGTTTAGTCTGGAGAAGGGAAGACTCAGGGGGGACCTTACTTGGGGGTGTTGGTCGATGAGAAAATGAACATGAGCTGGCTTCAGTGTGCACTTGCAGAAAGCCAACCATATCCTGGGCTGCATTAAAAGGAGCGTGACCAGCAGGTAGAAGGAGGTGATCCTGCCCCTCTACTCTGCTCTCGTGAGACCTCACTTGGAGTATTCTGTGCAGTTCTGGTGTCCTCAACATAAAGAGGACACGGAACTGCTGGAACAAGTCCAGAGAAGGGCCATGAGGACGATCAGGGGGCTGGAGCACCTCCCGTATGAAGACAGGCTGAGAAAGTTGGGGCTGTTCAGCCTGGAGAAGGCTGCTTGGAGACCTCACAGCAGCCTTCCAGTATTTGAAGGGGGCCTATAGGGATGCTGGGGACTGTAGTGATAGGACAAGGGGTAACCGGCTAAAACTTAAACAGGGGAAGTTTAGATTAGATATATCCAGTGCCTCACCACCCTTTCCTGTTAGAGAGGTGAGGCACTGGAATAGGTTGCCCAGGGAGGTTGTGAATGCTCCATCCCTGGCAGAGTTCAAGGCCAGGCTGGACAAAGCCTTGGGTGGTATGGTTTAGTGTCAGGTGTCCCTGCCCATGGTAGGGGGTTTGGAACTAGATAACCTTAAGGTCATTTCCAACCCTAACTATTCTATGATTCTACTGCTCTCTGCAACTACCTGAAAGGTAGTTTTCTTCACAAAGAGGGTGGTCAGGCATTGGAATAGGGTGCCCAGGGCAGCGGTGGAGTCACCGTCCCTGCAAGTGTTCATAAACTGTGTAGACAAGGCCCTCAGTGACATAGTTTAGTGGTAGCCTTGGCTGTGCTGGTGGAACAGGTGGACTTGATGATCTTAAAGGTTAACCTAACACTACCAAGTCTACCCCTAAACCATATCTTCCATGTAACCTTATTCAAGGCATCCTATACTAATAATTCTTTCCCTATAAAAGACCCAAGATGAAAATCCCTTTAGATCTATACACATTAATGAAACATATAACAAAGTAAGTTACATTTGGGTTTTATTCATTTAAGAAAGGAAAGTGAAGTTATTTCACTTTTGAAGGAAGTTCTTTGAAGTCAGGAGCTTTGCTGTTTATTTGAAACCCTTTATTTCCTCCTACAGTTCCAAAGAAAATAGTTACACAAATACATTAGAGGAAGCAGGTGTGTAATTTCATTGAAAATCTATTTAGTTTCTTAAAAAAAGAAACTTCATGTCAGCACAGGAGATCCTTCAAACATTTCTTTAAGTTACCTGCTAGAACATACATTTCAACATTTATCTTACTACTTTACAAAAGGAAAGCGACCACAGTTATTCCACAGTACTAGCAAGCATTCTGTGGTATGGCCTAAGCACAAAATTAAACAACAGTACCAGAAAAACACCAATGTCACTTCAAGTTGTAAATACATGAAGAAAATCCTGAACATCACTACAATTAAACAGTAAAATACCTAGGGACATGACAGTTATAAACAAAACCCAAACCCTTTAAGCCTGACTGCAGAATTCCATAAGACACTACCCTGTTTTCCAGATGCCCTCAGTTTTAGTTCAAACTTATTGTATAAACCAGTTAGCACAAGTTACAGTAACACCTGGAGTTAAAACTAATTAAGATATATATAACTTTAAGAAACTTACTTTGGTGGGGGAAAAAAAATACATTTAACAAAATTATATTAATGTGCAGGTAGGCAACTTGCAGAGGTTTTATATTTTAATATAACTTCCTCCAACAATGCACACAGCAACTTGATGTGGACAGAAACATGGCAGACAAGTTCTACAGGAATGCAGACAGATAAGATGTTATTTTCCTGCATTTTAAAATGTTGAATACTAAAGGGAATGAGTCTTCTCCAATGCTCAAAGCAAGATGCTCTGGTATACAGGGACGGTATGCTCCAGTAAGCTTCACTACATAGTTTGAGAGTCCTACAGATGAAGCCCTACTTAACCAGCCTAAAGTGTTTAAATTAGTACAGGTAGTTGCCCATGCTGTCTCAGTTGTAGATTAACCTACCCTGCAACAGAAATTGAGAACAGGGCCACCTTGCACTCTTCTGATGTTCAGTTTAAAGTGCCTGTAAAATAGGTTTAAGCTATATCTCCATATCTGAATGCAAACAGGGGCATTCATTTCATTATAGATGGCTGTAGGTTAGTAAATTCCAAGAAGACATTAATAAATAGGAAGTGGCAACAGGTTTAACATTTTAAACCACTGTGGCTATTTGTGAAATTAAGAATCTCTTTACAATACCAGCTAAGCTTCTGAAGTAGCTTCTTACACTACTCTGTGGGACTAACTCTCAAAAGGCAATCATTTACCAGAACTTACTCTACAGGCCAGATACGAGCAGCATAAAAGAGTGCAGTACGCCTACAAAAAGCAACAGCAGGCTTAAAGCAAGGATGGATATAGCACTTCACGGTTAAACAGCAGATGTTATGGGGGAGAAGAATGTAAGCAGACAGTCAGATTAAGTCAAATTGGAAAATATAACCATGCTATTGAAAACAAAAGCTAAAGTAATAAGTTAAATTCACTGTGACTCACCTAATTTTTACAGTTAAGTCATTCACTTATTTCAAAAGACAATCATTTCTTGTTAAAAGAAAGGCTAGCAACTCTTATCATTATGATTGACTGACACTTCCAACTATTTCCAAAGCTGCTCAGAATCTTTTCAGGCAAAACTGGGCTGAAAGTTGTGTACTATGATCTTCTTCAGCATTCTTGTTTCAACCAAGCTACTTAAGCCAATAACAAATAAAACCCCACACATCTTAAACACAACATTTTAGTAAAGAAAATCTTACAAAAGACAAAAAACTTTCAGTATTTCCTCTGAAAAGGTTTAGCACAAGCACACTTCAAAGCTGGAATTTGAACTCTGGCCTATGTATCTAAGATGTGCATTTTATGAGCCTTCCAGAAATGCAAATACAGCAAATATTGCAAGTTTGGGGGAATGGGAGAGGAAGATATACGGTTTTCAGCAAAAAAGCATGTATTTTAATCTGCTAAAAGCTCTCCCAAACTTGATCCAGCCTGGAATCAGACTCTCCCTTTCACTTCCAGGCATAAAATATGCTGGGCCAAAACACCAGAAAATAAAGCTAAGAAGCTGATTTACCCTTTCTAAAATCCCACTACAAAGTAGCAGCAATGTAGAAAATACTCTTATGGCGGGGGAAGGCCCAGGATTCAAATCGTGGAGAGAGGAGGGGCCAGGGGGGGGAATAATAAAACCAAAAATGGCTATAGTCCAGACTTGCTTAGACACAATCCTGAGCAACCTGACCAGGAATAGCCCTGCTTTGAGCAAGGGCTGTGCTCCAAAAGCCTCTTTCAACCCAAACCATGCTGCAATTCTAACAACAGTGGAAGTGGTGGCTGCCAGAAGGGCAACCGAAGTCTGCACCAGAACTCCTCCATGGCTGAACTCCACCAGAGTGCTAGAAAGAATTTAAATTAAAAAAAAAAACACAACAAAACAACATGGAGCACAGAGTGAGGAGAGGGACAGGAGCTGTTCAAGGGAAGTAACCTGGGAACTCCAGCACAGGTAAGAAACACAACATATCTCATGAAAAATCCAGTGAGGCAGGAGAACTGACTAGCTAATCACAACACTAGAAGGTATCAATTACAGGGGAAAGGTAAGAGAGACCCTAAAAGAGCAATTGAACTGGAAACAGGGAGCATCCTCAAATGACAAGACAGAGGCATCAGATTAGGCACTGAAAAGGATATGAGTTTAGGCTGGCTAAGGTATCTTCCTAATAAAAATCCTGACTACACACAAATAGGATTTGGAAAAAACACTATGAAGTATGTAGAAAGCAAAAGGTATGCTGTTAGTAACAAATTAAAAAAAGCTGCCAAAGCAGCTTGCACTATCAAAGCATGGCTTCCTCTAGTGCCCATCCTTCACAGTCCAAAGACATCCATAAAACCCTCTGCATAAGCACATGGATCATACCGTCTAGGGTTGATCCCTATAAAGCATGAAAGAGTATTATTAGATGCCACTAGCTCAAATAGCAGCAGTCTGCCTAGTGGGTAGCTTCTAAACCTGCTGATATGATTGCAATTATTATTTTTAACAGCTAGGACAGCACACAAACTACATTAGAAGTAACTTCATAAAGTAAACAGAATTGAGCCCTGGAGTGTGGATATGAGTGCTGAAGTACATGATGACAGTTTAACTGCATGGCTCTTACCCCTTTCACCCCATAGAATCTTTGCCAGGTTCACATTTAATCAGGTCACTACTCAATATTTTATTTGTTCTTACTGATCATACCCTCTTATCTAATTAAAAAAACACACTAAAACAAAACAAACAAACAAAACAAACCCACAAAAAACAAAACCCCCAACATATATATATATATAAAAACAAACCTGCATCTAAATGGGCCACTGCAGAGCACAGATATGTTAGATTAATACTGCTGAAATAGTCAAATAGCATATTCATCCCACTGAAGTAGCATAGGTATAATTCCTATTAACAGACACAATATTAAAGCATACGATTAAGGATGGATTTATTTACCAACCTCAGGTGCTTGATCCGAGATACCCAAGAACTTAATTTTGTTTAGGCTATGCTACACAGCAAATTATATGTTCAAAGACACCTGCAATATCAATTTTGTACACACACACGCCACCCCAACCAAACCAGTAACTACCACAACACATAGCCAGGATTCAGATAGCTCCATCAGGCATGAAGAAAATCTTTTAAGTCTTCTGCTTTATTTTCATTGTATCTCCAAACTTATTCAATAAGGAAACAACTGCCCCAGAGACTAGGTTTATTGCTGTCCAACCTAGATAGACTCACCAGTGGACAGGGCAAAGCATTCTAAAGAATGCTCCTGCAAGGAAGAAACCAGAAAGCCACAGCTATGTATTTAAGGACTACAACTTAATAAAAGTAGGCACAAAAAGCAAGCTAACTATGGTTGCTTCTTCAGCCTTAATTCTGGCTTTTCTTAACATTTGAGAATTTGACCTGAAACCTTAAAATGACAATAAACTGTATGCAATGGCAGAATCAGTTTCGCTTTGACATGTACAATCCTTCACATTAAAAAAAAACAGGGCAAATAAGTCACCTAATCACTGCTGAAGCCATACCTACCTGTTTCTAGTATTTCTAGTGCATTCACCATCATGTTTTCTGAGAAACAAAGTTGAACTATCAGCATCCTAAGGCACCTTCCTTGTCTTTACACTAGAAAAAGTTCTTGCATGCCACACACCATTAAAGCCTGAGCCACTCTTCACCTTCAAAATGCAGTTTTGCAGAATGCCTATTACATAATTTAAAATTACTGCATGTATGCACACAGACAATATTTACTCAAAGCCATACTCTAGTCAACTCCTTTGATGACTTGACAATTACATGATAATGACGGTATACCCAATCTCCCTTTCTGAAGAAAATCAAATCAAACCAAGGTTTTCTTTTCCTCATCAAATAATCCAAAGCCAGCCATATTCTGTTACTAGTCTACAGTAATACTGCACAAATGAAGCACACATTTCAGACAACTGAACTTTAAAGGTGAATAGTTCTAACTTCAGAAGGACTACATTTTACAGACAGCTTCAGTACCTACATTGCTTTTTTACAGATGAAAGCATCAATCTACCAAAGTTTTCCATGAAGTGTTGTATTTTTGCTCATTGTACGGCCAACTGGAAGCTCCCTCCTTTCAGAGTTCTAATTTGTTCTTGCACTGAATGACTTTCAGCACATAAAAATGTTATGCATACTCTGAAGAGGTGCATTTCACGTGTGTCAGGAGGAACCCCAACCATATCAAAATACATTTGTTGGGTTTTGTTGTTTTTTTTTTTTTAACTTTCAACCAGAGATGAACAAAGGCAAATTTACAGAAGGTTTAAAATAATCTGTCCCACAAATGCAGCATATTGTGGCTCTACATTTATTGTGCATATGCCATTTTCCATGTAATGGCTTTGAAAGCCATACAGTGCAAATATCCCCACAGCTTGCAGGAGATAATCCAGGCTGAAACTGACTTAGAAATTATTTGTTACCCTTAAAACAGAAAGGTAATATAGCATGAACTTTGAGATGAAGATATGATTATATAGCCCTAAAAAAAATAGGGCAGTACTTCACACATCAAACAACAGAGGAAAAAAAACAAACAAAAAAAACAAACAAAAAAAACCCCAACCAATGAAAACAAAACCACGTCACTGTCTTCATATTTTACTGAAACAACACTTCTTCGCCTAGATCCAGCCATGATATTATGTTGATTAGGGCAGGGTGTAGGAGGTGTAAAGAAACCATTTTCACTCCTTACTGTTTTAAAGAAAAAGCTGGGCAGGACTGAACAGGATGCTGCTTTTTCTTAACCCATGCCCCAGTAAACACCAGCTCCTTGCAAAGCTTCAATTCAACAGCAAGAGATAAGGTATAGTATGTGCCAGATATACCTTATCTACTAACTAAATTAACACTGAAAAGAGGAGAGCTTGTACTGCCTTTTTCAGACAGGCAGGCTGCATGTAATCCTAATAATCAGGATCTTTCTCTTTGTTTATCCTTGTTCTCTTTTCATCAGTTAGTTACTCCATTACCTAATTCATCTTGGAATCATCTTTAATTGTTAATAATGGAAAGACTCAGGAGTCCTGTGTTGAGCTTACAGGGCCCTCTTCTATTCTTACCCTGGCTGAGTTTCTGCCTGGTGTCAGGTCACAGAAGGAAAAGTCTACTTTTCTGCAGCTACATACCACCACCAAAGATAAAGTCTGACCAAAAGCAAACTGCCACATAAAGGGGTAAAAAAATAAAAAGCAAGAGCAAATAGGAACAGGAAGCAGAAGGAAAAAAAAAAAGGTAACTAGTTAGGCAGGAACTTAAAAGAGGAAAATACTTTTGGTCACTAGTTAAAAAAATTCCTCAGTCTAAATGGAGATGGCTTAAAACCATGATATTGTAAAATTAAGAAAAACAGTGAGCACAATAGAACGTTATATGTTGTCCCACAGATAAACTTACATTGACTACAGAATCTTACACTTTCAGGAAAGCAACAGCCTGGCTTCCCAGACTATAAGCACTGAAGATCCCTTTGCTTAAAAAGGACCTAGAAGTTTGATACCTCCATCTCTGACCCTGAGTAAAAGGGCTTCTGGCCTCCCACGATGTATTTTTAGCTGTGTCATATAAAGGAAAGCTTGACTCCTTTTTTTGAAAATGCAAAGTCAATCAAAAAGAAAGTATCAGATAAAGCTTCACATGTACAATGAAACTGAGAAGGTAACTGTTCTTCTCAGGAAACTGAAGCAAGGTCTTTAATTTAAAAAAGAAAAAAGAAGTAATTTTAAAGGCTTTATTCTGTTTATATTTTACTTAAGACAGAGGAACACAAACTCAGAACACCTCCATCAGGACACACAGTGGAGAAATCTCTGATAAGTTATTTTTCCAGTACACGTTCTAAAAATAAAGTCTTAACCTTGAATACACTTCATCTGACAGTCACATTTCTTTGCATTGATCAACATATTATATTACTTATTATGAAAATATGAAAGGCAAACCAAAAGTAAGATACTTTCCCATGGCTGACCTGACAAAATGTTTCTCAGCAAGCTCCACCTTTACCAGTTGGTGGTCTCACTACAGCCACTATTTATTGACATCCAATTGTTCTTCCACTAATGTTTGAGGGACAACTGGATACTCACTACATGAAACATTTTGATACGAAGGAGAAAAGCCAAACAGTACGCAGCAGCAACTGCTGTCAGCTTCTTCACTTATATACAGTTCCCTTACAGATGTTAATACTTACAAAAACATATACTGTCAAGGTACAATTAGAGCTTAATATAAGGAAGAGCTGCAGCACCAAATATAGACTGAGCATATGGCCTCCAATTTTCAGGTCATAAAAAGCCCAAAGCATTCATGAACTATTTAATTCACAGAATAAAAGCCTTTTATTTCCTAAAAAAGGTATAAATCTTTATTCTGCAGATTGATACTGCACTAGATCTGCCAGAACATCACTCCCCTTGTACAGTTTCACTGAAAGATACTGCAAGTTCTGTGCACCATGTACTTTCAGCAAAGAAAATATGACGCGTATAAGCGTGGCACCACTGGTAGGCTCTTCCTCTGGAATGCAACCATTATGGTGCCAAGACAGACTCTTATTTGTCTAAAAGCAGACAGTTAACTAAGCTATTTTATGTAAATATTTAAAAACAAAACCAAGGTGCAGCAACACTACTGCTGTGATGTCATATCCAAAGTGCTAGCCAGGCAGTGCTGCAAAATCTTCATGCATCAACTACAACCTTCAGCCCCACCTGAACCTCTGCTATTCAGCAGATCTTCCAAGGTGCAGGACCACTTCACACTCCCTACAAACCATTTCTTGAAAATATAGATGATGTAAATTTGTCTCACTGGAAGTCTAACACAGGGCACTTAACAGTATAGCTGGAACTGTCTTACAGATTAGGTATTTTCAGATAAAAATAGAACTTAAGTCTGTGGCTTGCAGAGTCTGGTTTTATGTGAAAAACCTGATCATTAACTGGGAAATTTAAAAGCGATACGTTGATTTATTAAGGATATGCAGCACCAGTGAAACACAATGAGAATAAAGCAACATGATTCTTACTTTAGACAGTTCCTCCAGTTACTTCTTTTGCTGAAGCAGTTCTTCATTCACTAAATGGAACAAATGAAGGGGACAGCCAGGGGCTCCAATTTAGAATATGAGGTCTAATCTGCCTTACAGGAGTAGCTAAAGGACCTATGGAAAAACGTTTAACGGTAATTTGTCTCAACTATAAATGGAAACAGAACTGACACGGTCCCACAATGACAGTTTGGGCTGAACAATAACAGGATACTTGCATTAACAAGGGTTGTGTTCTACTTAGGAAGCAAAACCAAGCAACTATACCAAATAGAATTGGTACAAACATTTATTTCTGCAAGATGCCCTTCAAATGTCTTGCTGAAGATATCATTAGGGGATATGCTGGCCTCTAAAGAGAGGAAGTTTTAATGCCTGAGGAAACACCTGTGTATATGTAACTTTTATTTAAGCTCATTCCATTAGGTCTCTTTGCTAAACTGCTTTAGGTTAATGCAACCCTTACATGAACTTTCTAGACTGGTGAAATGTATCGAGATGTGAAGTGAACCTGATGGAAACTTGCCCTTTAGAAAAAAAAAAAAAGGAAAAGCTACAGCTGATCTTGTCTTGTAAATGGCAATTACAGCTGCAGTGTTCTGACTACCTGTCCAATAAGATGCTAGTTAGTCACCCAGCAGGTAACTGACTTCAGTCCACAGTTCAAGAATGGAAAAGCCCAGAGCAAACTTCCCACTGGAAAAAAAAAAAGTAACCTAAACCAGAAATACTCCTACTTCTTATTTCATGGATAAACCTATAGGTAGGGTTAACTATGCCACAACTTCCATGAAAGTGAAGCAAACCACAGTCAAGACCAGCCCAACCTACCTTAATGAGGAAAGATCTAAGGGTGACATCGCAAATGACACCTCATGACTTTTTTTCCTTCTCTGAATTCTACTTTGAGGAACTCAAAGACTATCCAAAGCTGGTATAAGCCACATTCACAGCAGGAAGAAAATTTCTAGTACAGCCCTGTAATATTCTAGTCCCACATAAAATTTACATCTCTTTTTAGATAGCCATTGCTTTATTTTGGATCCTTGAGTACCTGCATTAAAAAAGAAGCAACTCACCACACCAGAAAAGGACCAGCAATCAAAACCAAGATAAAGCATAGTTCTTCAGTGCCTGAGAAGTGCCAGAAACGTACATGAAACAAGCAGAGATCACTGAAGACTAAGCTGCCTTATGACTCCGAGGAGCAAAGACTCTTCACACAGACTCTTCTCATCAACTAAAGAACAAACTTGTAAGAAAATCTGAGATGAGGTGAACATTAGCTAACGTAAGTTTGGAAAAAATCCATCAATCTATAAGTATCAGCAACAGACCAAATCCCTACTTACACAGTAACTCATCACAAAGCACTTAGAATTAAAAAATGAGTGCCTGAAGAAGTCTTTTGAAGTAACCTTCATAGGGAAGACTGAAATTCTACTCTAAATTCTACTCTTTAGTTCAAACTCACAGTTGTTTACCTGGATTTTTATTTATTTCCGAGTTGAAGCAGATCACACAATGTCTGAAAACTAATCTATATACAACACAAAAAGGTTTCGATTTTTCTTTAAATATTTCACGGAAGATTTAAAAGACAAACTACCAGAAATGAACTATCAGACTAAATCACAGATAAAACTTCCACTTCAGAAACTCAGAAATAAAAGGAAGTCTCCTCTTGTGAAAAAAATTGGAACATTCAATTTAAAAACAAAAAATGGTTTTGAGGTACTAATGCACCCTCTTCCACATTCTTCCTATGGAGTGGGGGGGGATCATACACTGCAACACTACTTACAGCAACCAGTTCTCTAAAGATGAATGTAACGTTTTACCTTCTTCGTGGAAGTCTACCTCCAGGTGCTTTCAGCAATGGGAGATCCAACACCATTCTCAGTATCTTGAAGCTGTGTTTCAGACACCGATTCCTTCAGCTACACATCTTCCAACAGTTAACACAGAAGGGACAATGGAAACTTAGAGCTAAGACAAATACAAAAAGAGAAACATCTGAAATCAACTTCTTTATGGATAAGCCAGTGTTAGAATATTATTACTAGTCCTTCAAAGAATCTTTTCTCATCTTAAGCAAAAAATCAGACTGAGTCGCAACTCAGCTGCAAGTCAGGATCACTTTAAAAAGAGTAAAGCCTAAACATGTATCCATCAACTCAGTTAAGTCAGGTGGTATAATTTATTCTACTAGGCTGGTATGTGGTATTTACGTACAATTCAGAAAACAAATCACAACACTAACTATGATGTCTGACCATGGGCCAGAATAAACTGACCTCACAGCGAATACAGTTGTATTTCAGCATTCAAAATTCTTTCTTAGCACCTCCAAACTGGGATTCAGAAGTCCAGTGAAAAAAATGTAGGCATCCTACTTTGTTTCCCTGGAAAGAAGTGTGTGGAGGGGGAATCTTTGTGAGAAATACTGTAGCATGACTAAATAAGGATCAAAAAAGCCCAAGCAAACAGGAAAAAACAAACCCTGGACTGGTTAGGGAGAACCCCCTGCCCACTGAACAAAATCAGTCTTTAGTTTTTGTCAGGGAGAGTAGCACCTAAATGCTGGTAACTAATAACAGGAAAAAGAAAAAAAAAAAGTATATTCATTTTCCACCACAAAAGGCTCTACCCAACTGGCAAAAGAATTCAAGGGCTTGTGTTCTTTCACATGTTGATAATGTTCACATAAAGCAAGTTTTCCTAATGCATATATTAATGCTGGCAGTGAATCCCATAGCTGAGGGAGTGTTAATGATTCATTTACTAATGGAGAGACCAGGATTTGTACACACTACAAAGGTAAACAAATACATCTGTCAAGCATCTTCCTCCTGAGGCTCAGCAAGCATAATTAATCAAAATCTGATGATTGCTCTGTGCAAGAAATGTCATTTGTCTGATAGATTTTAAGGAAAGGGGGAGAAAAGAAAACCACACACACATTTCAACTCCCTCTTTTAGAAAAGATGATCTGATGTCCTCAAACTTAAAAACAGCTGACAACAGCTAGAATTCAGCACTTTATTGTGTAAAACAGTTGAAACTCTGGCACACTTCAAGAAATACGGATATAGAGTTGTGTGTGGAAGCCTTTTAGTGGATTCATTTTTAAGAGTTGTATTATTGCCATTATGCAAAAGTGAAACTTTCATTTTCTGATCCAAAAAGGCCTCCTTCACATACAATTAAAAAAAGTGCTCTCTCAGCTCTCTGAAATCTTAAACTGCAACCATTCAAACGTTTATAGACAACAATGGCAAGATTTTGGAAACTTAAGTAATGTTACACTGCCGTCATTTCTAAGCATGCAAGTGAATTCTGTTAGGTAGGCAATTCAGAATTTATACTTCAGTTTAACCTAGGTATTAAACTGAAAACCTTCTTTTCCAATGAACTTGGTAAATAAGATTTCATCAGATACTGAAACGTGGTTCTTCAGCTGGGAAAAAAAACAAACCAAAAATACACACACAAAAAAAAAACCCTCCACCAACAGTTTGAAAGAAAAAAAATATTTTTTTAAATCATCAGTAGCTTTGTCTACAGTGCGAGACACACCTCCCAAACTGCCTTTTGCTTTTTATAAATAACGCTGTCCTTGATGGCAATTGAGATAAAACACTAATCAGTACCGGTGCCAACTATGGTATTTTAACAGAAACAAGATTTGTTGTGCTCCTCACAGAGAAACACAGGCACATTTCCAGTAAGCAACCACAAGGGCATGCAGGCTTCAAATTTTGATTTCTGTGCTCAGCAGTAACTGCATTCTACTGCTGTCCCTTTGGCACATCCCCATAACTGCTCCACTACTACCCCTTTGGCAAAGCCCCATTTCCTTCTGTCAGGGAGCACTGGAGCAGAAGGGGAGAGGCAGAAGGACACCTCCCTTTTGCCAACCATCACCTCCTCAGCTCACGTACACACACGCTGGATTTCAAACTGTTACCCCTTTTTCCCCTATCCCTCCAAGCTGCGCCTGCAACAGTCCACTGCTAGGTGGAAAACTCCCAGCCCCGCAGAAGGACCTGGGCAAGGAAAACACTCAGCAAGACGCTGGCTACCGCAACTGCTTGTGTCCCCAGCGCCTTTACAGCCGAGATTCAATATCCGCGGCCACTCGAAACGCCTCCACTTCCCCCGAGTCACCAGACCCTAGATGGACGGCAGAGCAGAGAAATACGAACTAGAAACTCCCAGAGGCGAGCGTGCGAACCCTGACCCGCTCTGCGCCGAAGGCTCGGGAGTGGCAAGCACTGCTCTCCCCGTGCCCTGCAAGTTCAAGTGCGAGACTTCCCAGGGCCGCTGCCGGGCGGCAGGAGGGAGGCGCCCGCCGAAGGGGCCCCCGCGGCGCCGCGGCCCACCCGGGCGGGAAACAGCTCCCTCCGACAAACCCCCACCCGCCTTGCCAAGGCCAAACGAAACCCACCCAGCAGCTCCCACACTTCGCCAGCCCCCCGGGCCTGCCGTGCCCCCCTCCTCCGCCAAGGCTCGGGGCGGGACGGCCCCCTCGCTCCGCCCGGGGGGAACCGAGGGGAGACAATGGGCGCGATGACTTCACCCTCCAGCAATGTGAGGAGCAGCGGCGGACGCCGCCGGCTTCCTCCCGGGCCTCGGGACACCCCCAGGCCGCGGCTCCCCCGGACGCGGCTGAGACCAACCCGCGCCCTCTCCCACCCGAGCTCGGGCCCCCGCCCAGAGGCGGCTCCGGCTCAACGGCTCCGCTCCACCCCTCACCCTCCGCCACGCTCAGGGCGGCGGCTGCCGGCCGAGGCCCGAGGCGGGGGACGCCCTGCGCCACTGCCGAACCCCTCCGCACCCGCTGCCCCGCCGCGGGCTCACCCCCGGTACCTGCGAGTCGGCGGGAGGAAGCGACGCCGCTCCGCCCGCCCGGGCCCGGCCCCGCGCAGGAAGCTCCTATGTGTGTGTGTGCGCCCTGTGTGTGTGTGTGTGTGAGGCGCGGAGGGGGCCGGCGCTGCGCGGGCGGGGCGGGACAGGGGCGGTGCTGCCCGCAGAGGGGAGGTGCTGCCCGCGTGGGTGGTTTCCGCGACGCGCTGAGCTCACGCGCACGGCGGTGCCGCCCCCTCGCCCTCTCCCGGCGGCCGTTGCGGGCGGGGCGATCCCCTCGTGGCGCTGGGGACCGGCGGTGCGTGCCCCTCTTTCTGCTCCCCGCCGCGCTTGGGCTCGGTGTGGCTCTGCCGGGCCATGAGCGGCGGGTGCGGTGTCCGCTCCCCGGTGGCGCTCAGGTCGCTGGGCCGGTGAGTGCGGACTCCGCGGCGCTGCCCACGGAAGCGGCAATGCGGAGTAATTATTGACTGTTCCGTGGGCTCCGTTCCGGTTAAAATGTGAAAGTGCACGGAGGGGAGTGACCTGTCGAGGCGTGTCAATAAGGTTATGACGCCGATTCACTCGCCGAAGCGGCAACGCGCCTACTCCGTGCTGTAAAATACAGGCGGATCTTCCTTTTCACCACCCTTTTTGACATTTGGAACGAATTTCGCCCAGCAGCCCCCAACTTCCCTGCCGTGGCATGTCCCTGCGCTCCGTGGTGAGCTGCAGCCAGACCCGGGCACCGGCCACCCGCTGTGGTCCCGGTCGGCCCCGGGCCGGCCTGTGTAGCTCACCCGTCCCCACCTCTCGATTTTACGTCTGTTTTCAATACCGACCTTCACACGGCCTTCCACGGGATTCCCTGTTTCAGCTGCTGCCCTCTCCCACAGTCTGTCTGCTCCTGACCTGTGCTTCTGGACGAGCTCCGAACCCCTGTTCCCTGTCCTCTGGCACATTGTAAGAACTTGTTGCACACAAAAATACCACGTTCGTTTAAAATCGTGCGGGTTTGTTTTGTTTTGTTTTGTTTTTCTTCTATAGTTAATCATTCATACTGTCTCATGTCATCTCTGAATTCTCTGGAACTGGGGTTTGTCCTGTGGTGCCTCTGTTAAGCTGGTATGAAACCTGAAAGCTCACTCTGGAAAAAGTTATTGATTACCCAGCCGGCATTTACCATGTGCAAATATTGTAAAATGAATAAAATGTACCGTGCTTTTCCTGCGTGATTTGCGGTGTACAGTCTGATGAAGGCTTGTATGTATACCTACCTTTATTTGTGTGCATAGTTCCATTTAAGTCAATAGGACTACTTCCAGCACATCAAATTAAGAGTGAATACAAGTCATTCCTGGTGAGATACTTAATCTGAAATGACAGAATAGGCGATTACAACAAACGGGGTGGGGAAGTGGAAAATGAGGGTAACAGCAATGAGATTATACTGGAATTTTGGTATGCTGCATACAAACCACAGCAGTTCCTTTACTTCTAAAAAGCAGTAGCTAGGTGAGTTAGTTAGGCTCCTAAAAGGCGGTAGCTAGGTCAGTTACTTAGACTGCAGTACTGCAAACATGTACATGTAATTCAAGGCATGTAAATGGTGCCATTGTATTCAGATAGATAAGATAACGCAGAAGAATATAGTGTTTACACAGGGTGACTGGCCGCTTTCTTACGTATGGGATTTGGTACAGAGAACTGGAACTGGAGAACTGAAGTTCATAAAATGAGAAAAAGGAAAGGCAAGAGTGGAGGTAAATGATGGAAAGATGAAGGGGGGAACAGCAAGATTAGTGTGTAGAATAGCACAATAGGACAGTGAACACGTTTGGACTGGAACAGGAACAGCTAACCATTTTACCAGTTCAAATGTAATGCAACCACCAATAAAACAAAAGCCAGCAACAAGGAATGCAAAGCAATGCAGTAATGTATTACTTTCTAAATGACCAAAGGGATTCAGCAAATCAGCACAAATACCCTGAAGTCTCTTGGCTAATGCTAGAAGTCCAGGGTTTTAAAATTCTGCACCAGGAGATTGAACAGACACTGTGGTGGTCAATGAGGGACAAAGCAAACCCCCAAGCAGCCACCCTCCTGAGAGCTCTGCTGCAGAGAGCCTGCAGCCAAGTAGGTGCTTTTCATCAGAAGCATTCAAAACAGTCAATTAACAAAACACAGAAAGCACAGGGAGGAAAGAGAATCTTTCCTGCACAAAGCCGTACACAAAACCTGACAGTGGTTTGTTATGATATGTAGGGAAGATAAGTTTGCTTGCTTGCTTGCTTGCTTGCTTATTATCCTAGAAGAGGATAGGTATTAAAGAAAAGTAGAGGCTGCTCAAACCCTTTAACAAAGAGGAAAATACCTCACGCACACTGCATTTTGTGAAGCATACAAGATTTATGAAAGCAAACAAGCCTGTCTTTCCAAAACACTTGCTGGAGAACATCTAGAATTAAAACGTTCTGGTATTTAATTCAGCTGCTGGCACAGAAGTTCAAAATATTGTATCAGAATACAAAAATACTGCCTTTCAAGCAAATCATTGGTAGTTCTAAGGAGGCATAAGTGTGCACAGCACATGGTCAAACATGGAAGGCAAAAATTGTATCATTAAGAGAAGTGAGCAGACAGGGCTGAGAAAAAAAGTGCTTTTTTTCTTAGTGGTAGAGAATGTTGAAAGCGCATGATATGGACAACCTTATCTTAATTCAGTATAACCTCTCTCAATCTCTGCTCATATAGAGCGCTGGCCTCTGTATAGTTTCAGTACTTACAGATGAAACACTGCTATCTCATATGAAAAGGCACTGTAAAATCCATTGCCTTGGGTGAGAATTTCATGTGTGTATGGTCTTTTCTTTAAACTTATGTTGGAAGAGTATCAAATATGATGGGTAAATATTTCCATGTCTCTGATCCCACATCTGAATAACTCTTAGAAATCTTTATCTGAATATTCAACCATCATCTTCAACGTAAAATTGTCAGTCTTTTTTCTATAGATAATTGTGTATTTCCTGCAGCCTCTGCCATCATCTGGTCTCCAGTCCATCATTTTTAAGGGAAAAAAAGACTTCCTCAACCTTTCCCCTTTTGACACACACATTTGTGTCCCTGACCTTTCGTTCATCTTGTTCTGAAGAACACCCTTTGTTTGGGGATTCACCGCTCTCCTACATTTTCCAGCTCAACTGTCTTGCCAATTTATTTTTTTTCTGGAGAATTTATTTTTAGCACCCCTGATTTTAGCAATCTGTCTTACAGTGTTGCCCCACAGATGGCTGCATTTGCACAAAAAGCATAGAAGAAGATTGATGTGGCAGCAGGAACAAGTGGCATAGGGAAGGAAAAGAACTGTCTAGATCAATTTTGCCACTGGAGAAAATATAATATAAAAATGCGTTCTGACTTGCAACTAAAGAAGAAAGGAGAAAAGCCTTTGATGAACTAAAATGTCTACAATATCCATTGATAGATAAACATATCTTTCAACCAGGCATGCAAAAAATGACAATACTGACGAATACCAGTACGTAACTGATAAATGTCTTGTTACATATTAGTATAGCCTAAGATACAAATTGCATAAACAGTAATAAGTGTTGAATTCTGTCAGGCTTCTTATTTACCCTCTGTGAAAGATTGCCATACACTGATTGTCATTGATTGTATTGAGCACAGTAGATTAAAACATGCATACTTTGTAAGAAATCTAGGTTAGGATTTTCTCAAAAGGCATCATTAGAATAGAATCATAGAATCATATCCTGAAGATAAAATGAAAGTATATTCAAATAGAGGGTACCATGATGACAAACCTAGGGTAATAAGTCAAATAGAGCTATCTGATGTATATGCAACCTCACTGATCCAAGTTAGAAAGTGGTAAGATACCAGTAAGCAATGTGCAGGATGAGAACTTTCCAAAATATCAGCATGTCATAAAACATTAAAGATGAAGGCTTCTATAGCCATTTCAAACTTCTCAGATATCTTACAGTTACATCATCTCATCCAATCAGTTTCTGTCATGGTCAACAAAGAAAAAGCAAGGTAGAAAATTTAGGATATCTACAACCAAAACATGTCTATTGCAAGAAAGAAATCTATTTGTTTGAATCAATTAAATAGGTTTATTGACAGCCCCAAAGAGAGAGAATAGAAAGAGATAAATCTGGGTGCCTGAATACAGGAAGTTGCTCCTAAACACGTATCAGTTGTTAGCCTTAGAAGGCTCCAGAAGGCTGTAAAAGACTGGTTTCTGGTTTATGAGCTTAATATTTCTCTAACATCTAAAACCCTACTCCTGGATGTAATATTTAAACTCTGGAAACTATTCTGGAAGTCAGATGCCTAACTGTGAGGAGCTGCAAGATGCATGCGTGATACCTATGTAATTTTTTAGAGATAGCCCTTTTTAAAGGTCAGTTGCTATAACTGTCTGTATCCTTAGGTAGCTTTAATTTGTTAGAAAAATTAATGAAAAGCAAGTAAGAGTTACATAGTGAAAAGCAGCAGACTATCATTTCTGTTGCACAGCACTCTTTCAATTCTAGTCCCCTGGGCCTTCCTCCTCTGTTACTCAGAAAAGCCTGAAACTTCTGGTTTTCTGGGTTGAGACTTTGTGTGCTTAGTCTCTGCCCAAAGGTGAAATAGTTTCTGAAAAGCTTGAGCAAGAATGTTTTTGCTGTTCTAAGTGTGAAAACAGTGGGTTAGGAGGAAACACTGCATAAAGGTAAAAGTGCATGAGGGTTTTCTAAATAACTTTTTCATCAGCATCAGTAAATGTGAAGAGATTCAAATCATGGTGGAAATAACCCTGCTCAGGAAGGGCCTGTACTTTTTCTAAAGCTGGTCTCAATTCAGTCAGAGGGACCTTCAGGTAGTTCATCTACAGTCCATCTTCAGCAGAGCCAGAGGACATCTAGACTTGCCCTTCCCTGAGGAGCTAATCAGATTTAGCTGTCCTTTGAGTCACAGTTACTCAAAGGTTTGTCTTGTGTGGTGACACACTGCCCTAAGCCAGGCCAGCTGGGGGGCACAGGGACAGCCCCAGTCCTGGACATCAGGCACCTCCCTGGGGACAGGCTGAAGCCAGGCTGGGATGTGAGCCCACAGCTGGGCCTAGCTCAGTGGGACCCATGGACGGGGAGGGCAGCGCTGTGGCCCTGCTGCAGTGTCACTCGGGCAGGGGCTAATGGCCCCAGGGGGCTGTAGTGGGGTCCCTGGGGAGGGGACAGTCAGGACTGTGGGTGCCCTCAGGGTCCCAGCACAGTCTTAATGGAGAGACTGCGCATGGCTTTGGCCATCACTGACTTCAAGAGGTGCTTGCACAAGCAGGGCTCTGTCAGGAGCACTGATGTGTGTTGCCACATTGGTGGTGGAAAAGAGCAGAGGTGGGGGGCAGTGAGGAGTGGTTGCCTTTAGTCCCAGCTTAGAGGGTACGTGGTTCTGATACAGTGGCTAAGGCTGTGAGAGCCAAAAGACAAGCAGCAGTAGGACACAGGACCTCTGTGCAGGAAGAGCTTTCCAGAACAGCATCACCCTTCCGGGCCTCAGCAGGGTGGATAGGCCATTCATGGGGAGAGTTGCCTGCTCTACATGGGAGCTGCAGACACAGCTCTGCCAGACTGGCTGGCAATTCCTGCTTGCAATAAAGCATCCTGCAGCCCCAGCTGCTGTCCAAGGGCGGAGGATGCGAGTAGGACACTGAGGTAGCCTGGTCCTCCCCAGCACCAGCAGGTGAATTGTGCATGCCGTGTACAGCTGCTCTTCTCTACGCCCTGAGGCCACCACCAGGGTGCCAGTTTCACCACAAGCACTGCACTTGTGACCATGCCTGCCTTCCTGCCAACATCTCTGGCAGGTTTGCTCTTTATTGTGGTTGTGCTCGGTATGACCCTCATGAGGCAGCAATTGTGGCTTTTACCTCTTGCCCAGAAGTCTCCTCTGTTGTCTCTCCTTCCTCAGGTTAGCCAGGAGCAGGCCCTCCCCAGACTGCCTCCAGAGTAAAGTGGGAACCTCTTACTTCCTTGCATGAAGCTGACTCCAGATGTAAGGTAGTTACAGAAATTTCCCCGGGTCAGGAGCATCCAATTACAATAATCCCTCCAACAGCTCTCAAGACTTCAAGACCCTTTTGGGGCAGTCATTGCACAGAGAGAGGGCAGTGACTGCAGCGCTGTGAGATTACGCAGGAATGGTATATAGTTAAACCTGTGACAGAGAGCTCTAAATAGTTTTGATTCATGGTAGGCAGCATACCAGAACAGGCCTAGTTTGGCCATGATGCAACATGACTGGAAGATAGCTACTGGTCTCAAATGTCTTTTCCACATGCAAGGGAAGTATTTGAAGCAGCCAAAGGTTTTCACTCTAGTCACCACTCAGACCATGCTACAGAGAAGGAGAAATATCAATGAAGACCACTGACATAATGCTCCAAACATTTGGTAGAGATTAGCTTTGTGTATTAAGCTTCTTCATTCTGCAGTCTAAGCTAGTGCTCACAGAAATGTGCATTGTCTAGGGCTGAGCCCCACTTCCTGACACCTCTTCCAGATACTTCCAGATACTCTGTTAGCTTTGGAGAACTACTCCAAATAGCACTTTGAGGATGCAGATTGCAAAGGGTTGAGCCAAGCCTCTGCATCCATACACAAGGCTGCAGTGCTGGCCTTGAGGGTGCAAGTATCTTCAAGAGCCGTGTTCCAGTGGGGCCTGGAGAACATTACAACAAAGGAGTGGCAACAGAGCTATCTCCAGCAGTGTTGCCATCAGCTGCAAATCCAGCCGTTATGGTAATCTTTTCTCCTGTGTATGAAAGGCAGCTGAGCTGGCAAAGGAACCGTGAAGCGTTTGTTCTGAGACTTCAAGGGCTGCCACTGTGAGCTCCAAGCCTCGAGGGAGATGAAGAG
Source organism: Pezoporus occidentalis (assembly GCF_034315485.1). Taxonomy (NCBI): domain Eukaryota; kingdom Metazoa; phylum Chordata; class Aves; order Psittaciformes; family Psittacidae; genus Pezoporus; species Pezoporus occidentalis. The sequence continues at coordinate 20,531,991 of NW_026914940.1, read as the reverse complement.
ACCACTTCCCACAGGCTTCATCCTTTTAGGTCCATAGCAGTCAGCCTGCACACTGAGAGGGCTTGTGAGGGGTGAGAAGTCCACAGGAGCATTGTGGGAGTCCTTTCTTTTAGTTTGCTTAAAGACCAACTTACTTCATGGTGAAAGGGTATTTTAAATAGCTTTTTTAAAACTATTAATATTTGTTACAGAATCTGAAGTACTTTTGTCTACTTTCTAGCTTCTCTGCATTCTTGAAGCCTTTGACAGCTCAGTTTCTTGCCTGCATGGGGATGAGCCAGCCACCTTTACTCAGAGGAAGAACACATGGGTTCTGGACCCATGAAAGACAAGAAGTGAATCCTATTGGGTTCATTGAAAAGGCCTATTTCTTTTGTCATCCATTAGCCATGTAACTACATAGTTGGCAGAACATTCCTGGGCATATATCAGATTGGCTACAGACCATGGTAATTGGGAGAAGACGAGCCGTGGGTTGTTAAGAATGGGCAGTGGGTCTTCATCCATAACAGCTTCCATGCTAACGACCTTCTAGATCAGCTATGGGATAATCCTCTGAACCACATCTTACAGAGTCTTGTTCAGTTCAGTCTATTTATCGTGCTTAAAACTATAGGACTAGAAAACATATGCAGTTTGCGCATTTTATGTGCAGTTGCATTCCTGGCAAAGTGAGGAGAATGCTGTGCTGTGTTTTCTTTCCCCTGCTGTCTAACAAAGTCCCCAGGAGCTGACCCTCCACCTGGCTTCACCTCTGCCACCTCTGCCATGCTACAAATGAGTGATACAGCTCTTGGTTGGTGTGCCGACTTTGCCTGTCCTCAGAAAGAAAACTTAATTGATTTAAAGCATATTTAACATATGTTTAAGGCTGCAGTTGTTAATTTCTAGAACCAGGTGTCTTGAGTTAGCCTCTTTCTTTCTTTCATGCTAGAATTTGTCTACTGTCCTGAAGTAATCAAGGCAGGAATCAGTGGATTTGGCTTCTTTGAGGACTGTGTCTGCCTCTGGTCCTGCAGAAAGTGCTCTGTGTGTTGGTGTTGCTTCCCTTTTTTTACCCTTGGCCTGTCTTCACAGGGTTTCTTTCCCCCTGATTCCTTTCTATTTTTGCATTAGATCAGCTAAACATGACACCTAAGACTTCATTCACTCTGCCCCTCTTCACCCCCTGCTCTCAGGTCTGGCCAAGATACAGGGACAGAGATTTCCTCTCACCCAAGGGTAATGAGTCACAAAGTCTGGATGATGAGAAGGAAGGATTAGAGTTTCACCTGCCTTCTGGGAGATCATTTTCTCCTCCAGATTCCATTCCTAATCCTATACTCACTGCAGATGCAGTCTACCATAAGACCTGCAGAAGTGGGTCCTCTGGAGACTGCAGTTCTACCTGTCACTTTCTGGAAGGTCTGCAGTGCTATTCATTGTTCTCTGGAAGGTATTCATGCACCATATTTATTTCTAAAGGTTTAGAACTGACACTTAACACTGAAACTTGTTCAATTTTTTGTTTTGCTTCAAGTTTTGATTAAATTTAACCACTGAGATAGTTCAGGTTTCTATTTGAAGCAACAAAAGGGCAGCCATACTGCTCAGCAAGCAGACTCTCGGACATTGTTGTGGGTTTATCTATAACGCGGGGGATGAGGATGCATTTGGGCTAGCTCTACATGGGTTCAGCCAGCCATGCAACCACAGAGCACAGAGCCCAGTGATGAACAACAGCTCACCAGCCTTCCAAGCAGAGAAGTGCTGTGCTGTTGCACAGCACTTCTGAAGTAACTGAGTCAGTTGAGATCTTGATAACCTAGTCTTGCCATTGATGCATGATTGTTTTCTCCTTCACTTCAGTAGGGAATGATGAGTTAGAACAAAGCAAAGATTATGGGATTTGGTACAAATTTATCTCCTGGAACAGTAACTGGAAACACAAATCTTTGCTCGTATGGGGGTCTTTCTGCAATGCCAGGAGTGTGTGTTTTAAGCTTTAGGTCACCCCAGTTCATGACGTATTTAGCTGTCAGATCTGGGCCATGCAATCTACTAACCACCAACCAGGAAAGAATTTGCCCCTCCACACGTGCATTCAGTCTTCATAGTAGAACAGTTCCTCTGGAGCCTTTGATATTGTCCATTGCTAGAGACAGGGCTCAATGAAGCAATTACTTTAGTCATAATGACAGATACTCCAATGCCATCAATGTTTGCCATCCCGTCTGTAGTGCTGAATTACAGCTTAACAGCACAGATTTCAGGACACACTCCTGCTTTTGATTCCCTACCTCCCTTGTGACAGCTGTATTGCTTGGTTACATGAAAAAACGTCACTGCCTAAGAAATGACAATAAACTTTTATGAAATCTTTAGGCTCTTTGCCATTTCCTATTTTCTTTTTCCTTTTTGCAGGATTTTGCATTTATTGGGAGTGAATCTTTTCATTGCTTTGTAACTTCCTATTGCTCTGAAGTGATCACTTTCCAGTTTGCAGTTTCTTTCTGTGTGCTGCTAGAAGTTAGAGTCCAGTGTCACCACTGGCTTTTTACTAGGTTGTAATTTACACCAGTGAAACACCTTTCCACCCTAAAAGTGAGGTTAAGGTAGTTGTCAAGCATGGAAGGATGCTTGCTTATTTTAGTTTTGTTGACAAAAAGGGAAAAATATCTCCAACTCACAAACTGTGTTCCTGTCATCTGATAATAGGAATGCAGAAAGACTGATGGGTTTAGTTTTATTAACTTTTTTTTTACTTATCATGATAAGAAAAAACACTTGGAGCCTGAGCACCTGAAAATAGGATATGAAGGATATACCATGCTGTTCTGAAGGCTGGAGATACTTAAATAGTTTATATTCTGACACTGAAGTCATAGGCTAATGTAAACATTTTATCATATATGTAAGTCATGCCATTTTCCCATGACATACTATAACCTCATGTAAACTAGTTGTCTATGAAACACCTTCTGGCTCCGTCTGTCTCTCTTCTTCCAGCATAGAGAAAGCACAGATTATGATCTTAGATTCATGCTTACCACTTGAACAGTTACGGTTAGGTAAGATGAATTCTGCCCTCAGATTAGTCAAATGGCAGAAGATATCAACTGTTCCTTTCTTCCTTCCTCCACAGCATTACTAAAAATCTAGATAGTGATTCTTGCAGAGTTATTTGGTATAATAAATGCTCGTACTTAAAAGCAAAGTGCTGTAATTAGTCAGTGATGATAGCTTACATAGTTTAATTTGCAAACAAACTCTTATCCCATTTCTAAGACCCTTAAACCAATTTTTCCACAGCTGGAGGATTTTGTCAGCCACATCACAACGGGCAACTGGAGGGAGGCAATGAGGCAATCTTCAAGGATTTCTTTTGTTGTTGTTGCTATGGAAGGATGTGAGCAAACAATTTGGTGGCTTTTATTCCTTTTTATTACACATGAAATCTTGATGTAGTGCTTGTGCAATACCAGAGGCATGTAAAGGACACTATAGCCAAGTAAAAGCCATTGAGAGTACCCTGTTTGGTACTAAAGCATATCAGGACTAATGGGGAGTTAGAATGAATAGAAGGAGAAAGTGCAAGATCACAGGTACTTCTCACCATACTGAACTGTTGTGTTTACCCTTTCAGAGTCCCTTTTTCCTGAAGAGTCCAGGCTGAGCTATCAAGCTTACTATCGAAGGTAGGACTCCCCAAAAGACCATTTGTGTCTCCTGCTTGAAGAGAGGAAGGGGCTGGCATGTGTGATGCAGCTGGCATGGGCACCCAGACCCAACAGCTCACAGGCATTAGTTCTGCCTTTGTAGCTCTTAGCCATCCTTGAAGAGAAGTGGTAGGCTGTTCAGCAGTGAATAAACTGACAAGAGGAGGCTTTCTACAACTCCCTTCAGTTATAGCTGAGGCTTCAATGGGATAAATGGTATAAAACCAGGAGACAGAATGCTACTCTGGAGCATCTGCTCTTGAGCCTCATTGCATTTCTGAGTCCAAGCCCATGTTCCCCGCACAGAAGCCAGAAAAGAATAATTCTAAACATGTTGCTATAAAACAAGAATCAACCTCAATACTGATAGGTTAGGATGAGCTCAGTGTTAACATCCTCATAACACATGATGGCCTGCTTTCTTTTAGTGCTTACTGCTAAGCAAAATACAGGATGCATAAATAGAAACACTGAATATAGCATGCTGGAGATTATTTTAGCACACTATGAAGACATGATGCTGGTAAACCTGTAATATTTTTGTTGGAAGATATAGTGTTCTGTTTTACACACAGACACATATATATAACAAGAGAAGTGAAGCTGTCAATTATGGCCATCTCAGCAGTATTGCAGAATTCTAAAGATGATGACAAAATGTTGCATTCAGTTGAGAAGTCAATTTAAGCAAAATACTTAGAGAAAAGATTGTTGCCTATAGAAAATGAAAAATTAAGAACAAGTAGAACTTCACTAAAGTATGTCCTGCTTTGGAGAAAACAGAGGAATTCTAAACCACAACTGGAGTTGAGCAAGTTGACAAGTTAAACAAGTTGAGCAATTAAACTTGTTGAGCTAGTTTAATTACAAGAAGAATAATCCATAATATCTAAATATTATGTTTCCTGAAACTGAAATGGACACTAGCAGGGTATATGGTACTTCTATACCAACTGTCAAAGAAATATTCAGAATAATTCATGTGTGGAATGAAGTAGCAGAGCAACAAGAAAACCAGATGCAATGTTTTAACAGGACTTAGGCAAATCTTTGGGCATCCAAACTGACTAGTGCTTCTGTTGCTAAATAAAAGTACCTAGATGTGCCTTCTGAACATTTTCCATTTCCAGGTTCCTTCATCCCTGTTGCTCAAGGATCTCTCCACATTAGAATATACACTTTGGGGAGAAGGGTTTGATTGATAAATAAAACTGATCATAGTTACATCTCTAATCCTAGTGCCATTCTTTGAAGCCAGGTAAATGAAAGACAGTTTGAAAATAGCTGTGTGGAAAGAAGACTCTTTCCTTCCCTTCTTTCATGTGCACAAATATGCTTGGAGGAGAGTATTGATGGCATTTTCTTTCCTTTGGGAAATACAGGAAGCTGTTCCAACTGGCTTGGCCAGTTTGACAGAGCACAGCCCTGCCATGCACCCCCAGTTCTCTGAAGCTTGGTCACTTCCCCAACTCTTATGTCCCTACCAATTTAATTAGATTATTTTCCCTTAGTGTTTTGCAGGTTTTTCCTGTCCCTTTTTTGGTTTTCAAATTAATAATTGTGCTTAACTAACATCTTACCCAAAAGGGCAAGACTTCAATACAGCTTTGGAAATGCTGCATGCCGTGAGCATTCATTTGCCTGCTCTTTGAGCCTGACTTTAGATTATTGATAAAAAAATTCAGAAAAATCATAACCCATATAATACTCTGCTAAATATCCTTCTTGGCACAACTAGACAGTGTCAGTGCACAGAGGAACAGTGAGACCAGTTCTTTTCAACCTGTCTAGAAATTTCCAACTGTGATCTATGGAGAGCTGCCTGGCAGTCCCCACAGACTCTTCTGATCACGTGTTGCTGGCTCCGCATCTTTTCCAGCTGCTAGTTTCTAATAAAAGCAGGGGGAAAACGGTATTCCACAGAAGTAATGAATATGACTGCCCCAGGAGTATTGTGAATGTGTACTGGAGAAAAAATGATCTCCACAACCCTGAAAGCAGGGGAGATAGAGTTTGCAAGACAGTCTTTTTGTTGACCTGTGATCTACCATACAGAAAAGCTGGATATTTGAGTGGCCTATTAAGTCCTAGTTTGATTAGCCTCTCTGGGGCCATTCTTTAACCTCATCTTCTTCCCTACAGTTGCAATACACTGTTATAAAGCACTTTTCCTCTAAACCTAGATTCCTGGGAACTACATGTACAATAAGAGCCTTAGTTCCTGAGGCAGAGCCATTTCTCTGCCAATACAGGACTTTTTAATAGCCCTACTCTTAATCTAATTACTTCTCCAGTCTAGTTTAAAATTTTCTCAGTCAGTGCAGAATTCAAACAAAATTGTAGGCTGTATGAATAAGCTCAGCCAAATGGGAATTTTATCTGACTAAAAGGTCAGGTTTGGCCTCTGAAGAACAGCCTGTGTAGTAATGAGCATTGGGCTCCCTTCAAAACTGCAGTTGTATGGAAATGTCACAAGAATACATGCATCTTCATTTAAAGAACTTTTTTCTTCTCCTGCCTGGGTTGCTTAAAACCATGACTGAGGTATTTTACACTGCAGCTTTTACAGATGATCAATGTAGAGTCATAGAATGGTTTGGGTTGGAAGGGACCTTAATGATCATCTAGTTCCACCCCCGTCCCATGGGCAGGGACACCTTCTGCTAGACCAGGTTGCTCCAAGCACCATCCAACCTGGCCTTTAGTGCTGCCAAGGATGGGACAGCCACAACTTCTCTGGGTAACCTGTTCCAAGTGCTTCAGCACCCTCATAGTGACAAATTTATTCCTAATAACTACTCAAAATCTACTCTCAGTTTAACATCTCTTTTACAATCAAAGGGTGGCATTGAAAGTAGCAGATCTTCAGGTAAGAGAAAAATCAGTTGTAGCTGTGCTTAGGTTTGTCACTTACTTCTTTTTTCAGAAGATGATGTGGGTCAAATCCTGCCTTCACACCCATGGGACCTCACTGCAGGCTGGAGAGTGGAGGGGCTCAGCCTGGCTCCACACACCACCCACTGAGGGGCTGCCTGGAATTCAGCCTCCTGAGACGCCACTCACCTCTAAGCGCTGAAGATGGGGAGACCCCCTTTCATTTCAGATCCTCAGGACAGTGAGAAGAGCGTGCAGCAAGCTCACTGCCCTGGACTCCAAGAGAGCAGACTTCGGCCTCTTCAGGAACCTGCTTAGTAAGGTTCCATGGGATATAGCCCTAGAGGGCAGGGGGGCCCAAGACTGTTGGTTGATTTTCAAGGATCACCTACTACAAGCTCAGGAGTGTTGCATCCCAACTGGAAGGAAGGGCAGCAGGAGGGCCGGGAGACCTGCTTCGATGGATAAGGAGCTGCTGAGGAAACTTCGAAGGAAAAAAGAGGCTTACAAAAGGTGGAAGCAAGGACAGGCAGCCTGGGAAGAATACAGGGATGTTGTCCAGGAAGCTAGGGACCAGGTTAGGAAAGCTAAGGCCCAGTTAGAATTAAACTTGGCTAGGCATGTTAAAGATAACAGGAAGGGATTCTATAGTTCCATTGCAAATAAAAGACAGACTAGGGACAACGTGGACCCTCTCCTGAAGCTATCAGGAGAACTGGCTACCCTGGATTTGGAGAAGGCTGAGGTTCTTAATGACTTCTTTGCCTTGGTCTTCACTGGCAAATGCTCTGACCACACCACGCAAGTCTTGGAAGGCAGATGCAGGGACTGTGAGAATGAAGACTTCGGGCCCACTGTAGGAGAGGATCTGGTTCAAGACCATCTTAAAAACCTGAATGTACACAAGTCCATGGGACCTGATGAAATCCATCTGCAGGTCCTGAAGGAGCTGGCGAATGAAGTTGCGAAGCCGCTGGCCATTGTATTTGAAAAATCATGGCAGTCCAGGGGAGTTCCCTATGACTGGAAAAAGGAAAACACAACCCCCATTTTCAAGAAGGGGAAAATGGATGACCCAGGGAATTACAGACCAGTCAGTCTCACCTCTGTGCCTGGCAAAATCTTGGAGCAGATTCTCCTGGAAGGCATGCTAAGGCATGTGAAAATCAGCAAGGTGCTTGGTGACAGCCAGCATGGCTTCACTAAGGGGAAATCCTGCCTGACCAGTTTGGTGGCCTTCTATGATGGGGCTACAGAACTGATGGACAGGGGTAGAGCAGTTGATGTCATCTACTTGGACTTGTGCAAAGCATTCGACACTGCCCCACACAATATCCTTGTCTCTAAATTGGAGAGACATCAATTTGATGGATGGACCACTCAGTGGATAAAGAACTGGCTGGATGGCCGCACACAAAGTGTTGTCATCAATGCCTCAATGTCTGGCTAGAGACAACTAACAAGTGGTGTCCCTCAGGGATCGGCGTTGGGACCGGTCTTGTTTAACATCTTTGTCGCTGACATGGACAGTGGGATTGAGTGCACCCTCAGCAAGTTTGCCAATGACACCAAGCTGTGTGGTTCGGTTGATACCCTGGAGGGAAGGAATGCCATCCAGAGGAACCTCGACACACTTGTGAGGTGGGCAGATGGCAACCTCATGAAGTTTAACCATGACAAGTGCAAGGTCCTACACCTGGGTCGGAGCAATCCCAGGCACAGCTACAGGTTGGGCAGAGAAGAGATTCAGAGCAGCCCTGTGGAGAAGGACTTGGAGGTGCTGGTTGGTGAGAAAATGAACATGAGCTGGCATCAGTGTGCGCCCACAGCCCAGATAGCCAACCGTATCCTGGGCTGCATCAAAAGGAGCATGACCAGCAGGTCGAAGGAGGTGATCCTGCCCCTCTACTCTGCTCTTGTGAGACCTCACCTGGAGTATTGTGTGCAGTTCTGGTGTCCTCAACATAAAAAGGACATGGAACTGTTGGAACAAGTCCAGAGGAGGGCCATGAGGATGATCAGGGGACTGGAGCACCTCCCGTATGAAGATAGGCTGAGAAAGTTGGGGCTGTTCAGCCTGGAGAAGAGAAGGGTGAGTGGAGACCTCATAGCAGCCTTCCAGTATCTGAAGGGGGCCTATAGGGATGCTGGGGAGGGACTCTTCATTAGGGACTGTAGTGATAGGACAAAGGGTAATGGGTTAAAACTTAAACAGGGGAAGTTTAGATTGGATATAAAGAAGAAATTCTTTCCTGTTAGGGTGGTGAGGCACTGGAATAGGTTGCCCAGGTAAGTTGTGAATGCTCCATCCCATTCAAAGCCAGGTTGGACAAAGCCTTGGGTGATATGGTTTAGTGTGAGGTGTCCCTGCCTATGTCAGGGGGGTTGGAACTAGCTGACATTAAGGTCCTTTCCAACCCTAACTATTCTATGATTCTATGCTACAATGCCTTTCACATGATTCAGGCACTGCCCCATACTAAATTCAATGTCCTGTTTAATTATATTCTCTCTGTACCTGTCTTCCTCTCCTGTTTCATGCTCTAGAACAAATGGTGATCATGGCATGTCCTTAGGGCTAAAAGAGATTTATTTTAGCTAAAAGAAAACACACAAGAGAGTCTCAAGTAGCTACTACTGATGAGCAAATAGCTTTTATTCCAAAAGAAAACATGATGCTAAAAAGTATCCTTCAGAGAGAGGATTGTGGAGGCATATCAGTGGATGTTCACACTCAGCATGGCACTTATTGCTACTCTTTCAACAATTATCACCTCCTGGGTGTAACTTCGGGGCTGCTGAGCTGGCAGAGCTGGCTCTCCCACCACACAGGGTGCCAGTGGGGTTAAACATATCACTGAAGGGGCAATGTCTTTCTGATGTGCCGCTGGAGCAGAGCCGTGGCCGTTCTCAGCTCATCTCCGGCAGCTGCAGAGCACCACTCTTCCCTGTCACCCCAGTGCCCTTCCGTCCCCAGAGCACAAGCCCCACTTTTTGCTAGTTCTGAGCATCATATACTAATGATGCCAGCCCAAATGCTTGCTAACAGCATGGCAGGTCCTATGAAGCAGTTCTAGCCACAGTCAAGTTATAGTTTCTCCTTGTAAGTGACTGCATAGAGAAAGGGAACTTTCTGGAAAGGAAATGAAAGCAGCAAGGTGGATAGCCAGACAGAGATGTAGGGGTCAGACAGGGCCTAAACATTCAATATTCACATTTTGAAATATTCTTTTAATTCTGCAGCCATAAAGATTAGACATTTTACAGTTTTGTAAATGAAAGTGAACTATACAATAACTTGCAGAGGCATATAATAGCTTTTTACAGGAGGCATAGACAATTTTCTGACTATTGCTAAGCTGTAATGAATGTAAAAAAACTCACACTGGCGCGCAAGAAAGGGAGGAGGAAGACAAAAGAAAGCCTATTTGCTTTTAAAGGCATGTCGGCGGCTAACATAAGATAAAAATTTAGGTTTTGAGAAACAGTACATTTTACCAGGCAAAATCTAATGAGGCTGATTTTTAAACAACTTAGCACAATTACATTGATTGCAAGAGAAATTTGGGTAATTATATGTGGAAATAACCATAATTAGCCAAAAACGAGCAAGAACCTTGCAAGTGTTCCTATATAGAAGAGTTTCTTCATCTTTCCATGAGATATTCTGTGCTCAGTACAAGTTTCTTTCTTTAAGCCAATAAAAAGGTGTGGTTAGATTAAAGACAGAGTCTGTTGTCTGTTCATAAACGGTGTATCATAATTCAGACACCCAAAAGCACCAAAGTTTGGGGACATTTCTGAATTGTCACACATTATTGGGATTTTTTGGGGAAGACTGCATGTCCATTGTTACAGTAGCAGTGTCGAGTGATACATGGAGCAGCACTGAGGTATGCAAATGTGGAGGGGGAGGAATTGTGCATTTTGTATTGAAGTTCTGCCTGGCATCATGTCAAAAAGTTAATTTGAGTGTGTTAAGAAGAGCAAAGAACAATTTTAGGAAGGGTTTGATATTTTATTCATATTTAGATTAGGTCCAGAGAGATGATGAGAATGTTAATTGGTCTCTCTGAAGAGACAGACATTCTCACCAAGAAGAAAAATCATCTCAAGCAATTGGGTCTTTTTTTCTTCATTATTTCTTTTTCTGTTTTAATCTTCTCTGTACAAAGCTGAAGAGAAGCTGAAGAAAGCCAGGCCAAATGGCAAGAAAATAAGCACAGGAACAGAAGAGACTTCAACTCATGAAGGGAACTCTGGACAGCAGGGACAATAGTCAAAGCAGGTCTATCTTTATGGATAGAAATGAGTTGGCTAGGACCTTTCATAATTGTTTATGATCTGTTATTATTGTTATTATCATTATAGATCTCTAAAGAGAGAGGGAAGTAGCTGATGGAAATTTATGGTAACTTCAGAGATAAAATAGTGACTGTAGAAATTTCCCTGCTAAAAAGCCACGTTGTGTGGTTGTAAGAATCTTCTCTGTTCAAACAAGTGGTCCTGGTGATAAAGCAGAATGCTCAAAATAAGAGTCTGCAGTGACTATCACTATAAAACTCAACACACTGCTAGCAGAGTTGTTTTTTTTGGCAAGATTCACCCCAGTGTTGACCAACATAGTAAACTTTCTCTGTAAAACTCATCCATGACCCAGCTGGACAAGATTCATAAAGTAAATACAGCAAAGTAGATTAGCTGTAAAGATCGAACTAAGAGGTAGCAAAACCAGGGAGGACTGTGCCGAAGCCCTGTTTTTCAGCTGTGACAGGCTATCTCCTAGATTAATAGCAATTTTCCAATGTTCAGTGTTATTTCAGCTGGCTAGAGTACTCTTGTTTCCTGGTGGTGTTCCATCTCTGTTAACATTTTATATCTGCCTTTGGACTATTTTTTTCCACTGAACTCTTCTGCTTCCTTAGCATTGCTACTAAACATGATGCATGAGCCTGGTAGATGTTTCTGGGGCAGTTGACTTTGCTAGGACCTGATGCCCAGCTCAGTCCCACCATGTCTGGCTTGGCCAAGCCCTGGTAGCCTGAGGAAGAACAGCAACCATGTCATAACTAATGTGAAATACATCCCTTTGTTATGATAGCAAAGGGCAAACCAACCCTACATGACTAGGGTGAGTAGAAACACTGCCTGCTTTTGGAATCTTCAGGTAAAGAAATTACAGACAAGGAGTGAAAGTGAGAAGCTGTTTGCAGGCCTTCTTCCCCAGCAGGGGACTCGCTGCTCTCCCTGCCGCTGCCAAATGCTTGAACAGTGGGAGTCAAAACTGAGCAATTTGCAGGGGGCTGAGGAGACGGATGTCTCTGTTTATCCAGCCAGAAGCAGTGGGGGACGGCAGCCATCCAGCCTAACAGGTTTCCCCCAAGAGTCAAGCTGTGGGTTGACTGCTTGTCTTTGGGGAGGTTTTTCTGTTCTTCATCTTTCCTGCCCAATAAACTCCTGTTTGGTCAAGTCCATCTGTTTGATTTTCCTCTGGAGATGTGACATGCCAGGCATTTGGGTAGGAAGAGGATGGTTTCCCTCAGAGGCTGGCTGGGAGCTTGAGCTGATGTTTCCTTTCTCTCACTCCTGAGAGTGAGCCTGGCAGTGGGGTGATGTGTGTCTCTAAGCTGGAAACATCTCCAAAAGGAAGTACATGTGGTAGGAGACTGGGCTTGATGGCCTCACAAGCTCAAGGCAGTCATATCCTTGTCCTCTCCTGTCCTCTCCTTTCCTACCCTCCTTCTTCTGTTGTAGTTAATGCTACAGTTTCTGAAGAGGCAGAAAAGGCAGCATTCAATTACATTTTTCCACCTGGGTAGGACACAATATCTGATGAGAGTTGTCTCTTTATGGATACTACTTAAATGTATGGTAAGCTGGAATATAGCATTCTGATTTAAGTAAGAAAAATGTTAATTTAAAAGAAAATGCTTAGTTTGCCATTTCAGGGAGTGGATCAGCGCTTCATCTGGTCCATGACTGCAAGACTCCATCAAAAAGGTATTAATGTACGTACCAACAAATGGGCTGTCTTGAACACTATGATTACTTTTGGCCCATATTCTCTATTCTTACTTTGCAAATGAAGTGAGTCTCTTGTAAAGTAAACACCCATAATGCTGCATGAAAGACTTGGGAAGCAGCAATGCCTGCCTGAAACGCGCACCCATGTAGCTCAGTTTCATATGTAGGTGTCAATGGCTGTTTTATGGGCTGCTTAGGATACATTAGATGTATATTATACCCTCTTTTGTTACAGTGCCACTGAGTCTGGCCCAGCTGTTTAAAGCTCAGCCCCATAGTCTATGGTGATCATTTTCATCACTTGTTTTGGCAAACTTTCATAACCTGGAGAGGTTCAACTGCAGTAGCTTCAGTAGTGTAAAATTAATTACTTTTGTATATTCCTGTGCTGTAAGTACTGGGTGCAGCTACTGTGCTGTAATATTAGATTAAACTGAGTGCATTATTAGCTTTATCAATGATTCATTACAATCTTAATGCCAACCAAAAGGACACAGAGTACCCATTTACCAGTGTGCCTCTAGCAAACACTGCCACACATACAGGCACCTTTTTTGGAAGTACCTTTATCAAGAAATATGAAGTAGTAGAAGTTTCCTGAGTCAAGTACATGTTTTTTAAGTAGCTTATATCAGAAATAGGACAAAACTCCCTGTGTTTAACTTTAGACTTAAGGCAAGGTGCTCAAAATGGGACTCAGCCATCAGGATTAGTACAAAATCTGTGTGAGAGCAGACAACAGCAGACTGAGAGCTAGACCATTTGTAACACTGATTGACAATTGTGCTTATGTAAGTCTGGAGCAACTGAATGCAGCTGTGAAATAAAGTTGAATGAAAAAGAAGAGATTTGCAAAGACTCGCAGATGCATGTGGCATGTGAATGATTGCCTCTTCTCAGCCCTCCCTTCCTTGTCTTTCTCCCACGTTTTGGAAAGCACTGTCTCCCACATTCATAGGTCCATCAGTTTCCTCCTCTGAAAAATCATTCCTCTTTCAGTCATACCTGCTTAGCAGGCTGGGAAGGAAGGGTGGGCACTTTGACTGCTATTAATATGTAGAGAAGTGCTAACCAATAACAAAATAAAGACAAGGTAATTTTTCTCTTCCCTCTTGGGTCAGAATGAGAAGGGGTATTTCAAAGACCAGAGTTTAGCTGGTACAGATGCTATACACAATTTCAAGGCTTCTCAGTCTTTTTGAAAGCTGAGGCGTTGGCCTGAGATACACACACGTGTCAACAACTGTATGTTCACCCCTGTGGGCTTGAATCAGGTCCTACTACACCCCAGTTTGTCACTGGTATAACCACTGATTTCAGTTAAATTAGTCTTTATTTACACTGGTGAGTATGAAGAAAGGCAGGTTTGCTAAGTACAGCAGATCACACAAAACCAGTCCTTTTCTTCAAGGGAGGCATTAGTCACCACTGCAGGCACTTTGATTTGTTAGTCTGTACACAGCAAAAGAAGGCTTTTGAGAAAGCAAAAGAGTGTTTGTGTGGGTTTCCTGGTACGTTCAGTGCTCTTGTAAACCCTCATGTTGGGTTTGGTAAGGTTGGTTGAAATAGATAATTGTTCACTTCAAAAATGAATCAACAAAACTCCAGAAATAAACTACATTGGAGGTTAGAAGCAAGGGCTGCTGTGTGTGAGACTGACATGGAAATACATGTCCTAAGAATAGCCCACAGGTGTTTACAGGACATCTCTATTAGGACCTAAAGGATGGGAGTAGTGCATGTGTCTCAATATGAACGTATTATAATATTACTCACTGGTAACCATTTGAATGTGCCTCACAGAGCTCACAGTCCTTCCAAGAAAATAAATAGTTATTAATGATAAAAACTACATTACTGGGGTCTTTGGAGCCCTTCTGGGGTCCTCTAACCCAGAATGAGGAGTTTCAGTAACCCATGAATGAGAAAATTGCACTTCCTGTGATTATGTTTCATTTCACTCTAGATGAATCTGTATTTCCACTGGAAAACACTTAGGGTTTAATGATTCAAAAATAACTGAAAACTACTGAGTACCACTTTTGCTATTTGCAGATGAAAGCAAATGATAAATTAGAAATCTAAATCATGAGAATTCTATATTTAGCCCAAATGAACAGAATCACAGAGTAGTTGAGGTTGGAAGGGACTTCTAGAGGTTATCTGGTCCAGCCTGCTCAAGCAGGGGCATTTACAGCCAGCTGTCCAGGACTGTGTCCAGGCAGGTTTTGAATGTCTCCAAGGGTGGAGACTCTACAAATTCCCTGGGCAGCCTGCACCAGTGCATGTTCACCCTCACAGTGGAAAAGTGTTTCTTTATGTTAAAACTCATACATTGAGTTTTCATGTGATGCACACACAAATCATTTTGGAAACCAAAAAACTAGGGTTTGCTCTCTCTCCTTCAAAACTGAGTAATCAAAATGAATGATTTCTACAAAAAGACAAGTAAGTAGAAGAAATATAAAACTCATTTCCCATTGAAATGCTTCTTCAAAACATTTTCATTCAAACCTAATTATAAATGTAATTTCCTAGAAGCTTTCAGAAAATTTGCCCATTCCTTTCACATACACTTTTTGCAGTATCATCCCACTTGACCTTATGCATGGAACATCTCCCCGAAAATCTGGAAGGCTGTGTCTTTTATATGCCTCTTGCAGCTCTCTGATGCTATGACACCAGCAGGAAAACCAGCCACTGTGTGTTAGCAAGGCTACGAGGCAGCTGGGGAAAGGCAGTGCTTCCGTAAATACTCAAGACATATACACAAATAATTATATATATTCTGCAGATACCCATGCATATACATACTAAATGAGTACATATATAACATCTATCTATACATACATGCACTTTTGTGTATGTGTATGTGCATGTGCATATATATATTCACACACAACAATATGTATTTAAGCTTATTTTTTTCCCCTACATCCTCTTCCTTCTATACTAGTCTCTTCAGATTGTAAACTTGCTGGATCAGATGCTGTGCATGTAATGGTGCATCTTATCTCACCCTTATCTTATAAGGGGGAAATTAAGGTATTCCTGTAATATAAATACTCATTTATAACCCAAAATCTCTTTTCAAAGAACACTAAGGCTGCAGAGTCAAGCAGCCAGAGATAGGAAAGACCAGGATTAGGGAGTCCTGTGCCACTTCAATTCAGTCTTTTTTGCACACTGCTGATTACCTGATCATATATTCTGCTTTTTCCTTTTTCATTGCCTCGTTCAGTGTATGCAATGTGCAGTACTAACTTATTGAGCAATGAGGCAAGATTGGTTTTCCTCAGCTGTTCCACTTGTGAATTTACTGCATGCTGTTCAAACCCTGCTTCCGAGAAGAAATTATTTTCTCATTTCTTTATTAGCATTGCTGCTCATCTCTATCACCTGGGAATGCCTCATGAGTTTCTGTGCCTAACACCCTGTCTTCAGTGGGAGTGATGTGCATCGCTGATGGCAAACTGAGCTAGCTTTTAAGGTAAGGTAGATTTGATTAGGTGAAACTGAGATAGATTAAGGTGAGAAATTAAAAAGCTTGGGGGACACAGTTTAAGATATGCCTCATTTTTCACACTATCCGTCACCAAATAATACTTATAATTTCAAAGCTCAGCTCCCAAAAACTTCAGTTTGGTGCTCATCCCTTCTGAAAAATGAGCCCAAGGAGCACCAAGACAGACCTTTAACTTCAGATCACAGGCCCAAGCTGCAGAGTCGTGGGAACCCAGGCATGTGCCTCACAGTTATGTTCAGACACACAGAAAGTCGAAGAGTGTTCTTCAAGCTCTTCCCATCCTGTGGTGAGAATCCTTGATTCTGTGCTGCACCGGGTCAGCGCACGTCACAGGATCCACAAATGGAGTTTTGGAATTAATTAAATATGAAAATGAATAATGAACCTGTGCAGTGCTCCTGGGGAGACATAGTTTGAGACCACATTTAATTTCATGCTCCTCTTCAATATTACATTGTTGTTGCACTACAGAATGCTAAAGCAAAAGTGCTGGGCTACGTCCCGGGAGTGGAGGCAGAGGTTTTAGCAGCCAGTCAGGGAGGATCAGAGCTACCAGCCCTTGGGAAGGTAGCAGGGACACTGTGAGGGGTGGAACGGGTGAGCTGCCTCGATACTTCATGAAAGTCATCCTCTTGACACCATTTCTGGTGTTCAGGTCGGACTTGTTGTGACTAAGTTTCAAAGTCAATCTTGGGTATATTTCTGTGGGGCTGCCATTTCGCATAAAGATTCTCTAGCTTTTCACAGGCTCTGACATACTCGCATCTGTTTGACTCACTTTGGGCTCAGAAGCATTTCTCCAGATCAGGAGCAAGTTGGGTGAATTTCTCTGTAAGAAGAGGTGGATTTCTCAAGCACAATTTTTTAGCATTGCAGAAAAAAAGTGCGGTTTGTAAGAAATTTGTCTCCTTTCAAGCCTTTGGGCTGATTTTATTTTCACAGGCTCTTTGGCTCTGCTGTCTGCTCCCTGTGAGCTGTTCCTGGCTCAGCTGGTACAGCCACCCCTCGTGCATGACTGCAAGAGCCTCTGCAGCTCTTGTGACCTTTGTATTCATGCCTACGCACAGAGCGGTCCCCAAGCTGCTGTGTACTGGTTCAGATCCAGCCTTTAAGGACTACCTGAGGTGCGGCACCAGCTGAAGAACATCACCGGGGCTGTTTTTTGGACATTACCCACAACCACCCCATAAGTTTTTCCTTCTTGTAATTCATAGAAGAGATATGAGCTGTGTCTGGATGGTGCCCCATGCCTGCACCTTTCTGGTACCAATCAGTCCCATAGGACAGTACAAGCAAAGAGAGGAAGTAAATAGGCTTCCATGTCACAGGTCTTGCTGTCTTCTCACCTCTTTTGGATCACCTGTTGGCTGTGGAGCTGACACTGCAGCCAGATGCTCAGCAGGTAACAGGGAAGGTAGAAGTCTGAAGTGCTGATTGCTGGGGAAGAAGCATACCAGGTGACAGCATGAGTGGCTGGAGACATGAGGAGCAGAGAGGCTCAGGTGTGTAGCAGAGAGATGAGGGAGAACAGAGTCCTTGGCATGGGGCAGGATGTGAAGGATGTGAAGGGGGTCCACTGTAGGAAACTGGCAATTAAGGATTTCAAGAGGGGATCACAGGCCTGGCTGCAGGAGCAACAAGGGGTACAACCTTATGTAGCTAAGGTTTAAGGCTAAGGAACAAGAGTGCCAGGGAAATTTGGAGACTTTTCAGGGACACATGAAAACCTTAGGGACTCCAAAAAGTGGATGTATGGTGAAAATCCAGCTCCCGCACACACAGAGGCTGAACAGCCTAGCCACCATGTGATGTGTGGTGTCACAGGGCTGGGGTGCCAGGGGAAGGTCCTGTCTGAAAATTCACACTGGGAATGAAGACACAATGCCTGTGGCAGTGAGGGGCTCAGCTTCATGAACCCGGGAGCTCCTTCTAACCCTTTTTCTCTAGCTCAGGTATACATATTGCTGTCTGACACCTCATATGGGTGCATTAGGTTCATACAGCAAACATAGGGTCTCTGCCAAGCCCAGAAGTGGGACTGACCTCTATATATGGCCTTTCTGTGTCTTTTGCTAAAGCAGAGGTGTGGAGGGAGGTACACTGTTTTCCTATGTACTCCCTATGTACTATGCATCCTTTCTGATGCCTGTACACTGGATCAGGGTCTGCACTGGAGCTAGTTCTCCTACTGACCATCAACAAAACTCCTACTGGCTTTAGGAAGAGCATGAGTGGTCTGAGGAATCTGTGAAATTTTGATTTGAGGTAAGAGGGAACTATGTACCACTAAATGTGAAAATTAAAACATACCCAAGAAAACACTAGGAGGGAAGCAGCTGCCTTGGAACTGGGCTTTTTTCTATGCTTACTTAGAGGCAGGGCTCTTCATTTTGTTTGTCAATGGATAAGAGAAAATAACCCTTCATAATGGAGTTACCTGACTCTACAGCCACTGCAGTAAATCATTGCTTTTTTTTTCTACCTTGTCTGGTAGGAACTGAAAATCTGTTACCTGGGCTTCAGGAACAAGCCAGGAGCATGGCATTTAGGCACCTGCTCCTCCAGTTTGTGTGTTATAAATCACAGTGTGGACCACTGTGAATTAATTACTCCTCTCTTTTATGTACTTTAGCTGGCTACAGCTGCTCAAGACACTTTTAAATATCCCAACAACTCCAGTGTTGTTTGCAGACACTTTCTAAATTCTTTGTTCGGCATTTGGTTGTCTTGACAGCATCAAATGTCCTGTTCCACTTGGAGTCAGCCAAAGGCTTTGGTTAAGGGCCTGTACAGGTGTTACGGAAATAATCTAGGGCAATTGGAGTAGCGTCTAAAGGCCATACTGTTTATTCTTCTGTACACACAGGCTGCTTATCACTGCCACCTGGAAAATTACACACGTGCAATTGCCCCAGAATGGATGGGGCTTTGTGACATTGCAAGAGAAATGTTTTTTTTCATTTTATTGACTGGCAGTGAGTCTCCAGTAGGTAAAAGTAATATTTGGTTTAGAGTAGAAAGGCAGAAGGATGAAAGAGCACTTTAAATTAAAAAGGAAACTTTGTTGGCATAAAAGATTAACCCAAATTTCTGCTGTTGGTAGCCAGAAACCTGCTCTCTTGCCATGACCCCAGCTCCCATCATCAGTGTATGCTTGTCTGGAGTTTTGTTGTGTGTAGGTTACAGCTGTATGCATTTGTGCCAGGGCTATGTCAGTACAACTCGGTATATTGACAGCTTACACAGAAACACCCTCTCATGGGTGCAAAGCACTTGCTTTCTCTGTTGCTTATTCCTCAGCCCAGCCAAGGTGGTAGCCTTGGGACACAGAAGGAGAGGAGGGTGTTGGTGCAGCTGGGAAAGGAAAGGCAGAGCACACCAAGTGAGTGCCCAGGGCAGGGCTTACCTGTGGACGCCACAGTACCTAAAGGGCCCAAGGGTGTCCCAGGCTGAGCTGCCAGGTCTGCCCTGTCCAGCTCTTTCACAGTAAACTGGAACCCAAGGCAATAAATGAGGCTGAGGCTGGGGTCGAGTGGCCTGTTCTGTGCCTGAAGCATTGTGTGGGGCCACTCTCTCAGAAACAGCGTAAGCAAGAAATCATGAGCCAGGAAAGCAAGAGCTCTTCCTTGTGCCTTGCCACCTTCTGAGGTACAGGTGATGTGCTCTTCACTCCTACTACACACACAGAGTGAGTAATGTGCTCTTACCTGTTGGTTCTGCTGAGAGGTGCTTTGGGATGGCTGAAATGGCATTGTAAAACCTGTCCTGCCTTTCCCCTACTTTCTTTGATAGGGCAGCGTATTACTCTCTGCACAGCCATTCCCTTCCTCCTCCACCTAGACCTTCAGCCTTCAGCCCTTTCTGGTGCAAATATGTGTAGGGTTGGAAACAGCTGTAATCTGAGTGACAGTATGACCATGAGAAACCAGTTTCTCATTGTTTGATCAATGAGAAGCTGTACATGAGCCAGCAGTGTGCGCTCGCAGCCCAGAAAGCCAGCCGTATCCTGGGCTGCATCAAAAGGAGCATGACCAGCAGGGCGAAGGAGGTGATCCTGCCCCTCTACTCTGATCTCATGAGACCTCACTTGGAGTATTGTGTGCAGTTCTGGTGTCCTCAACATAAAAAGGACATGGAACTGTTGGAACAAGTCCAGAGAAGGGCCATGAAGGATGATCAGGGGACTGGAGCACCTCCTGTATGAAGACAGGCTGAGAAAGTTGGGGCTGTTCAGCCTGGAGAAGAGAAGGCTGTGTGGAGACCTCATAGCAGCCTTCCAGTATCTGTGGGGGGGCTATAGGGATGCTGGAGAGGGACTCTTCATTAGGGACTGTAGTGATAGGACAAGGGGTAACAGGTTCAAACTTAAACAGGGGAAGTTTAGATTGGATATAAGGATATATGGTGAGGGTGGTGAGGCACTGGCACAGGTTTCCAAGGAAGCTGTGAATGCTCCATCCCCGACAGTATTCAAGGCCAGGCTGGACAGAGACTTGGGCAACATGTTCTAGTGTGAGGCATCACTGCTCATGGCAAGGGGCTCAGAACTCGATGATCTTAAGGTCCTTTCCAACCCGAAACGTTCTATGAGTCTATGATTCCTGGGTGACCTGGAGCATGTGTGCCACAGCAGTTGATGCTAATAAGGAATAGGAAAGCTGTGGCTCATTTTTTTATCCTTGTAATCCTGCAAAATGGTGTGTGTGTGTGTGTGTGTGTACTTCCTCTCCCTGCTATATCCCTGGTCTGCCGCATAACCAGTGTTACAGAGCTAGACTGTTTAAGGATGCATGCCACCACCGCTCAGAGATGTTTCAGCTGGATAGATGTCCAGGCTGAAAATCAGTATACGAGGGAATGCAATGCCACACATTAATGCAATAAAATCACAAGTGTCTCTGGAAGTTATCCCAAAACCATCCAGATGGCATAAGATGGTGACTTTCCCACAGATGTTTCAAGCCCCCCCCATAATGACTGGTATATTCATAGTAAAGTTTTCTGTGGCAGCACCCAGATTTGACTTTTCCTGTGCAGTGTAAACCTCTTTACTCTGTTTTGGCTCTGCTTCGGCTCTTCTTCCTCCTTTAACGTATTCTTCATTGTACAACTGGTTTTGCATGTCCCCTATGATCAATCACATCACTATTATCTTCCTTATTAATCACATCTGACATTCAGTTGGCATATTTTGACAACCTTATCAGTAAGATTTGTGTCCTCATTTGACCTCAGCCTGTAGGGGATGGGAGGACAGGGAGTCCTTGAAGAAGCCTCAGCCGTAAAGATAAATACTGAACAGAAGAGACATCTTTCTTTGTGATGTCTTGCCATGGTCTGTGAGAAATAATGGGTCAGCCTATTACTAGGCTGAGTGCCTGAACTAAATGCCTCAAGACCCCTTGCCTTCACTGGGTTCACCAGGCACAGCCAGAACACACAGTGTACTACACCATGTAGTACTTAATCATCTGGTTTAGTGCAAGGAATCCCATCCCTGTTCTTTCCCATCTCTCTCTCTCTGTCCCACGAGTATGGTTGAGTCAGCGCCTGCCATCACTTTATGAACACCATAAAGTGGTGTCTGGTCTGAAGCTGCCCTGCCATTGCTCCTGTCAGGTCTCACTAGTAAACATGGAAGAGCGGTCTGGTACCTTAGCTTTCTGGAGGGATTCACAACACTGGATTTCTGCTGGGAGAAAGCAGGACACCCAGGCTCAAAGTATTTAGCCACTGTTTCAATTCCAGAAAAATTACTGAGCAAGGCCTTCAGGATTAAGCCCATGAATTGTGATTCTTGTAGCACACACAGATCCTGAGTTAATTTGAACTAAAATCATGTCAGGGAGGTCTCCTCCTGCTTCTGTTCCTGGTGGGGCAATAGTCTTAATGTCTGTAGCTCTCACATTAATTGCAAGTTGTTGCACAGGAAGCAATTACAGACAAGGCCAGAGCTGCCCAGCTTCATGGCTGCCTTCCTGGGTCTCCTTAAGCATCTGAGGACAATTGGACGGATGGAATGTGCTAACAAACATATTCCCCTGCACCTGGCTTGTCCTACTGCTTACATCAGTCACATGCTGGAGCCAGGGCAAACCAGGCGAGTCAGGTAAAGGTCTCAGTGGGGGATTGTCTTCAAGGAGCAAATGCTGAGGTGCATGTGTACTTCAGCCCTGCACAGAGCAACCTGGGGAGGGGGGTCTGGAATATAAGGACTTTTACTGTAGCTGTCCTGTGAAAGGCTGCCTTGTGAAGGAAGCTCCTGGAAAGAGGAGGCTACGTCTCCTTACATTTTCCTAAATCACCGGATGACACTACAGAATATGCAAGGTCAGACAAAATTGTCTGGGTGTCCTGCAAGACAGAAGCCAGCTGAACTAGCTGTAATGTGGTGTAGACTGCAAACGCGGACCATGCACACAAGCTTGGTTTGATCCGGAGCACGTTGTACCCTCTTTTCTCAAGCCCACTGCCAATGTGCCAGGCTGTCAGTGAGGGTTACACAAATCTCACATGGGGTGTCTGTACCAAGCAGGTTATCCCTTACCCAGTAATAAGCTGTCCTGAAAGAGGTTCCCATTATTTTTACCCTCCCTCTGATGACACATTTTCTGCACTACAAAGCTGCTTTGATCTGGGCAACTCAAGAGTCATGCTGTGCTGTGGGATTTCCCTTTAAAACTCTTGGCAATTTCTCACACTGGCAGCTATGCTTCCCCTGTGGGCCACTGCTCAGAGGTCCTCCAAACCTCTGAGCAGTGGGCTGGGTGCTTTTGTACAGTTCTGGACCTTTTTTCTTCCCATGCCCTTCATCTGCTTGTCCTTGAGACTTGGCTGCCCTTAATGGTTGCAACTAGTAGCATACTTGAGTCCAAACCTTCCATGTATACAGGAACTTAATCTGATGTAAGCCTCATACTGCTGACTCCTTCCTCGTGTTCATCCTCTGCAGCCAGGTCAGCACACAGAGCTTTTGCAATGTGGCGCTCCTGTTTCATGGCCCACATGGATTAGGCGCAACTGGACAGATCTATCCATGATTCTTTGAAAAGCTGCCTCTGACTTTGGGTTTAGGACAGGAGAAAGGCTAGCTTGATCTTGTGTGGTGCTACCATGTGTGTCAGGGAAATAATACTTGGAGATCTGCTTATTTAAATGGAGACTTTGGCTTCATCTGACCTGGGTTTAGTCATGTTGCTGACTGAAGGGCTGCTGCTTTGGGTCTTGATTCCAGTTTCTGGAGCAGATGGTGTACGGGAGGCTGTGTGCTAGCTGTCTGTTTCTGCCTTAGCTGGATGTGGTCCTGGAATATCCTTTTGGTAATAACCATGAGGCACCAGCAGAGCCAAACCATTCTGCCTGGCAGCCTATTTGGGAAGGCTGTCCCTGCTGTCCAGCAAGGATTTTGGAACTACTGTTTAAAGATACCCTGCCACCAGGACAGCATTGCAGAAGCCAACATGGGTTTCAGGCACAGAAAATGCAGCTTTTCCTGATTTTGTTCTTGACCTCATTGGAAAAGAGGGAAAGTTTTCAGCTGCCACGTGGTCTGCAGATGTGTAATTGGTGGTGTCCATCAATTTCCCCAAGGGCACTCATCCACGCAAAAGCTGCCACCAGCCACCTCCGCAACTAGGCTACGTGACAGCAGTCCTGGCTCCTGATGGCAGGAGGCTGCTGAGCACCAGGGTATGGTGTGCCTCACTGCCTCTTTTAGAGGCACACCAGGGCCCTCTCTGCCAATTAGAGGTCTGAGCCAGACAGCAGCTCCCTGCCTGGGACAGTGGCCTGCCCCTTCACCTTTATCATCGGCCATGAAGTGTCAATCAGTGGACTCTACTAACAAGGACTTCAGCTCACTCTAAGAGCATGCAGTCGCTTCATGCAATGCTAATCCTGCGGGACTTTCCAGCTGTGTCACTCCTCTCTTCACTTTCTCTGCTGCAGCAGTGTATAGAAGCAAAAGTGAACGAGATTCCTCTCTTTCTCCCACCTTCCATTCAGTCCTGCTCACGCTCCCAAACATGCCTCCTCTTCCCTGTTGTCTGGTTTATAAAGGGTTCCAGTTTCTCCAAGCTCAGTTGATTTCCCACCTGCTCCTTGCCTGCCTTTCTGGGCCCTGTTCGGCAACAAGTGTGAGCTATGAAAAACGCTTGTCTCCCATCAGGTGTAAACAGATATTACCGTCACTTCTGCCCAGCTCCACTGCCAGTAATAAGGATGTAAATAATGCATGAGCTGATGCTAGAGGAGGATCAAATATGTGCAGCTGTGAGTTATTATGTGGTACTGTGCTTTAAGGTTGGTGAAAAGAGCCACTTTAGAGCTACTTAGGAGTTTTGTATTCTCTTCCCTGGAGCTTTCATCTGAATGTGCTCACAAGGTAACATCTTAATTAGTCACAGTCCTTCATTTCAGTTTTTGTTTGGCTCTTGGTTAAACAGGTGGGGTCTCCCTGGATCAGGGTCACAACAAAGCCAGTGGGAGGTGGGTGATAATGGCTGTGGAGACTCTTTCACTGCAGAAGGACAAGCGGAAAGGTGAAAGGGGAGGACTGTTACAAGCTCCTTGTCTCCCCCTCACTCAGAAGTGCCTTGAATAATATAGCCTAAACCATGCCTATCTTGAGGCCTATGGAAACCTCCCATCTTTGACTGCAGGATGGAGAAAGTTCACCCTGGGCAGGATGTTAGCACTCGGAAATGAAGCAACCATTTATCTCTCCAGAACGTTTTGACTGTGCTTCCTGTTCAAGTTTTCATCTTCTGTGAAATGATGGGCAAATCAGGCACAACACAAAACAAATCGTCTCCCAAGCTATCAAAATTGCCACTTTTGGGCACTTTTTTGTTCAGCTATTACAAGTATGCTTTTCTAAATCTTTTTCTGTCTTTGTTGATGTCACTGCTTGCTCACTGAGAGACATCAAAAGGCTTGCAATGCTCCTTTTTTCTCCAGTGCAAAAGGCATCTGTGCCTCATGCTGATCTGTTTCCAGTGCTCTTGACATGATTTAGTGTGAGGTGTTCCTGGCATCGCAGAGGGGCTGGAACTTGATCATCTTAAGGTGCTTTCCAACCCTAACTATTCTATGATTCTATGACACATACAAGTCAAATGATTTCTCTCCTGCTTCTGAGGTTGTGCATCATGAACCAGCTTACACATGTATTTCCACAGCCCAGGGCAGGCAGGCAGCATGGCCAAAAAAACATGAGCTCAGGTCAGGAAGGCTTTGCTTTGCAAATCATCTCACCAGGGGCAACCTAACCCCAACACAGGCATGTGCTTAGATGGGGGACACCATCATGAGATTTCCACCCTCCCCAGATGGGAAACTGCAGGCAGCCAGAGTGAATGTCAGAGGGTCAGAGTGGAGATGCCATGTTCCCAGGATGTTTTAATATGATAAAGAATGTTTTAGGGTTATACATAAGGTACTCTGGGAGCAGAGGAGGCTGAAAAGCCTGTCCTTCTAGCTGGTCCCTATTCTCCCCAGAACCGAGATGGTGCCTGTGGGACAAAGTGGGGTCCTTGCTTCAGAATGCTGCTTCTCATGTGGGAGCAGAGGGCAGGGTTAGGACTGCCCAGGGGCAAGGACCTAGGCCTTAAACTGTAGGGAGAAGCTTGGGCACAGCACTTCATTCATGGCCTATCATAGTGTGCTAGGGTCTTGGTGAAGACATAGTGTGCAGTGATGTGGGGAAAGACTATTGCAATGCACAACATTAAGCTGAGGAGGTTCAGCATTTACGCGAGCTTTTTGGGTTATGCCACTTTGCAGTTTCTAACAGGTTTTCATCTCATTTTGTACATGGCATTTCTGTCCCCAGCTAAACTGTTGCTTTGCTCCTAGCGATAGCTCCAGGATGTTGTTCTCTCAAGAACTGTAATTAAATCAAGTGTCTTAAATTAACCTTCCTTTAGGTGGACAGAGTCATGTTATGCTGTTCTTCACTGGAGTACCAAGTGCAGGCTAACACAAGGCACCAACTTGGGTCACAGGAAGGACAGCCTCCATGACGGAAGGCAGAGGGTCAGCGGCCCAGCAGCATTTCTCCCCCAAGACATGGACACCACCTTTTGCCAGTGTGAGAGCAGGGGTGGGCAGAAGGGGTCTGTGTGTCTCTAGTGATGACTCTGCAAAGGAATGTGCGTTTTCTTTAGCTTTGTCATGGGGAGAGGCTTCTGGCCTGGCCATCTGCGTCCAGGCTGCCTCTCAGTGCTGTGGAGGGCACTGCCTGGGAAAAATCAAGACCAATAGAAGAAAAACAGTTGGAAAGATTGTGACTTGTCAGTGCCCAAAGCCTAGGCAGGAGCAGAGGACACCAGCAAGCAGTGCTCTGGCAGCGACTCTGGGAGATGAAATGAGAAGCCATTAGAGGAGCCCATCTCTCTATGGCTCACAGCTGAGCTCATGAGAGCAGGAGAGAGATTTCAGAAAGACCTGAGAACTGCAGGGAGTGCTGCTGGTGCTGGCCATTTGTTTGGCTCATCTTCCTCTGTAACACTCTATTACACCATCTCAGAGGCGAGAGGCCTGGATCCTAT
This sequence comes from Pezoporus occidentalis, assembly GCF_034315485.1. NCBI lineage: Eukaryota > Metazoa > Chordata > Aves > Psittaciformes > Psittacidae > Pezoporus > Pezoporus occidentalis. The sequence goes on along the minus strand of NW_026914940.1, from coordinate 20,505,319 downwards.
TTATCTGTGGTCATTAGAAATCCCTTTTTAACTTTGCTGAGAAAAAATGGTCCATCCAGCACCCTCCAGTTATGTTTCGCCTAATGGCATACATTTGGCTGAAGGATTTTCAGTGGTGTTTAAAACTGTTACATGTCCAGCACTTCCACAGCTTCCTGGGTGATGCGCACCAGATTGTTGCATTGGGAATATCTGGAAATCCTGCTGGGATCCTTCCTAGTTTTCCTCTGCCCCATGGTGCTGCAGTAAGCATTCCCAACCACACCCACAGACATGGTCACATCCCTCTCCCATTTGCTGACATATGGAATTAATAGCTAGCAGCTTTATTGACATTTCTATAAAGGGTGCAACTGTCATAATAAAAAGATACCCAGGCATCCAATTTAGCTGCAAATTTACCTCTGCCACACAGCCCTTAGGCCTGCAATTCCAAAACACACTGCCATAACAAATACCAGGTTTTTCCAGTATAGATACTGAGAAGTTCAAGTATTCCCACATACTGTCATCCTTTCTGAATCTTTTTTTTCTTTTATATTTTGAGTCTCAGGTAATACAGCAAATCAGTAGTAAAGCACTTGGATGACTTCTATGTCAATGCTTAAGAAAACAGTGTCAGAACTCGCGAAGAAGGGAGGGGAGCTCAAAAAGAAGAGGGTTTTAATTTCATTTAATGATGTCTACTAATATTTGCAATGTCAGAAGATGAAGCAACATCATTTACATCTGGAGAAAAGGAAATAGTTGTAGTTCCAGTTTCAAATCCTAAAGCTTATGAAGTGACAAATGGTGTTTATCCTATCTGGAAAAAATGTTATTCTTAATTGTTATACTGTCACCGCTGCCAGCTCTCACAGCTTCAGTGTGTGGCTCATGACAAATGGTGTCTTTTCCAGCCCTGTTTTGGGTATACAGGAATCTCAACAATGCTTGTTTTTTAAGCTTGAAAGTATATTCCAGAGCAGAACCTGAAGGCTGAAAAAGTGGAAGACAGGGAATTCCCTATATGTTGACTTTTTAAAATCTCATCATTTTTAAGAAAGTGTGATCATTTTGTCTTATTTTTTAGTTTTCCAAGATAGTAACACTGAAGGACAGGAATGCACAATATGCACATGTGCGTATACATACATGCCACCTCAGTTGTTGTGCCATGGTTCTCTGCAGAGAATATCCTTTGGTTTTGCTTTTATCATGTTTTTACATGTAAGCCTTGTAGCTTTCTCTGCTGCTGAAGATTGGTGGGAACATGCAGGTAAGTCAGATGCTTAGATCAAGGCAGCTGGTACACGTATTTTAGCATATATATTTTTATTGGACATCAGAGAGCATTAAAAAGTGGAACTGCCCTGGAAGTGCTGGCCACTCATTCATGTGTAGAGCAGCAATGCTTCTTAGGCACTGAGCCACCACTGACTGTCCCTGTGCAGAGAGAATGCTGTTGTAGGATGCAGGAATGCCTGTCTGTGAGGTTTTGACTTGAAACAGACCTTGGTCCAGTCTGAGCAAACATTTTCATGCTTGGGCACAGAAAGAAGTTGTCAAGATGATGGTTTCACATACTGAAATTAGAATATTTCTTGTAAATAGTAGCCTGACTTTGTTCCTTTGAATGTGGAGGGGCCTCGCCACAGGAGAACACAGTTTATGGTCACGCTGGCACTCTTCCTGTGACAAACAGAAAGAGCAGCAAAAGCAGCAAACCCAGGAAGATAAAGCCAGGCAGAGAGGAGGCGAGCTATGGGAGCTGGGGAAGCAGGACAGAGGTCAGGCTCTGTTTCAGTCACCTCAGTCGCTGCTAGCTGCTCCTTCAGAGAAGGGACAGGTATCCACAGGTGCTGCGGTTTGCCTGTGGACACTTCTGTGGGAGTATAACCTCTGGGATGCTTTTAACAGGTTGGCTGGGTTTTGCCCTTTGTTTTCTCCCTGCCAGGATGGGAGCCCATTCAGTCACTGTGCTGAGTGCCCTCAGCTCTTTCTGCCACTGCTGTAGCTGAGGCTGTTCCGTCACTGGTGGGAGGTACAGCAATGCATCCTTGGACCAAAATAGCTCCATTACTATGGCTCCAAGCTGAGGCTTTTGATGGTCCCCCTCTTGGAAGGCTGCTGATGAGATTGTGCTCATTTGCATCTATGAAGAGCTTTGAGATCCTCGCCTGGACCATGATGTGGAAGCATAACATCTTGTAGATAACAGTGCCCTGAATGGAAAATTCAGCAGGAGCCTGGCCAGAGGCAGCTTTTGGAGTCACTTGGAAGGAGTAGTTCAAACATGCTGTCTGACACTCAGCAGCAGGGAGCTTGAGGGTGAGAACTTGGCTGCTCAGCCCCCATGCACTGGCACACTGCTAGGGTGGGCATTAATTTGGGCCATCCCTCACCTTTTGAGGTCAAAAGGAGTTAAATTGTCAAGCCATCAGATGATTTAAACTGCCTGATCTCACCCAACTCATTCTGACGGAAGGAGATTTGGGAGCAGCATCAGCATGTTGGAGAGAGAGCAGTCTCCATCAGAGATGAGCAGTTTGTATCTGATTTGAACTACTTGACTTGAAGATGTCAGGGTAAAACATGTCCTTCTAGAAACAAACACAGGATATGTAGAAGATGGGGGAGCTCATTTCCTTCTGGGATTTCAAGCAAAGGCTTGGTGGTGGCTGTATTTACCAGGCAGCTGTCTACTGTGAACTAGACAACATGGTTTACAAACTGTCAAAACACAAGGGTGCTGGGACAGTGCTGATGTGTGGGATTCAGACCAACACCCTTCGTGGCACTGTACTTCGTGCTCCTAGCAGACCCCATCTGTACCTAGGGCAATTCATAGAAATCAATAGACTCTGTTTGCATTTAGACCAGAATAGGACAGCAGAGGCCCCTGAGAAGTTCATGTCCCCAGAAGAGCCGTGTGCTTTAGTACAAAGCACACCCACCCTTTTCTCTGGCCTCTGTCTTGAGGATGACTCACGCAGACTTCTGCTTGCTGTTGCCTTCTGTCATTCCAGTGAGTCTGCTGTGATTCAGTCGTTCTCATTTTGAACTCCCTCAGAGCATTCAGTCAATTCCAGCTTACCAAGGTTGGAAACTAATGAAAACAACATGATACAATTTCCAGAGATGCTTGGTACCCTTGGTGCTCAGCCACCTTTCTCTGCTGAATCGTCAGGCAGCTTCTCTGCAGGAGCATGATTAACTCCCACACTGGGTGGGACAGCAGACATGGGGATGTTTGCCACCATCTTCAGTGAATAGTACATTTTCCAACCAAGTGCTTTTTGCCACATGTTATGAAGAAAATATGACATATATATGCACAGAAGTATTTGGGAATATTGTTTTAATGGGCCAGATGGTATAGCGCTGTCACTGGTGGCCTTGAGAGTCATGGCTTTCCATTAAAAAGCAGATGTCCTGACTGAAACAAGAAGATGCAAAATTAAGAAAGATAAAAGATTCAGCATCTCCAAAAGTGTTCAGTATGTGGAGCAGATGTGGCGGAAACTCCTCCGAGCAGACCTGGAAAGCTGAGAGAGGGTCACATCTAGGAGCTCAAATACAAGCTTGAGTGGAAAAATATGTATGCAGGAGATCCTGAGAAGAACAGCTGATAGGGAGAACTAGGGAAATAAGTCTACAAATCAGCCTGGCGTTTTTGCGGTAAACAGCATAAATGGATACTTGAACAGGCAACAAGTTACTTTAAATGGGAAGAGATGAAAGAAAAGAAAAAAACAGGTTTTGTTGTTTAGAAAGTTCCACTGCATTTAGCAAAGGGCTGAAGAAAGTATGGGATGAGGAAAGACTTGTTTTGGGGAAGGTTGCCAACTGAGCTGTGATGTTATTGTAAAAACCTATTTTGGGGCTTGCGCAAGTATTGGGAGGCAGTTTTTAAAAATTCCAGGGAAAAAGGAAACCAAAGCAACAAGCTCTGGTGAAATCTCTTTTCTGCCTGCTTTTGTGAGCAATACCAACTGAAGTTACAACTGAAGATTATTCGTATTTGAGATTCAGCACACTACCTTTTCATTTCCAGTGAGAGAATTTCCAGTGCACATCTGTGAACGGTCTATTAAGTCCTACAGCAAAAACAGGAAAGATGAATGATGACATTAACCAGTAAAACAAAACAAGGCAAAAAGTCCAAAGACAACCAAAAAAATCCTGTTTGGAAGGAAACTCAAAACAAAGGACTCCCCCTCTCCTCCACACGCCCCCCCCCCTTTTTTTTATATATCCTATAAAGAGCATAAAGGGCACACATAGAACTTCTTTTCCTTTGGGACACAACTGCAAACCACATAATGGCAAAAGACACTCAAAACAAGTTGGCCAGAAGACTGGAGCAAATGCCTTGCTCTAATGGAAATGCCTCAGCACTGATTGCAGGACCTCTGCTGCTTCTCAACTAAAAAGCTACTGCACACCCATGGGCTGGGTCGGCCCTTGGCTCAAGGGTGACAGAACAAAAACTTGACTTCCTGCAGAACACATGACATTGCTTAGCCATCTGCAGAGCCTTCTGGGTGCAGGGTGCGATGAGATCAGAGGAACAACCCCGGTCCCTGTGACAACAAGTTCCTTTGGGGGACTACCAACACCATCAACAAACCTCTTTGGCTTCCTGGAAACAATTGCTTTTCTTTTTAGCTAGTTGCTCCCTCACTGCCAGGTGACCAGATTTCACACCCAGCTCTATACTCTGAAAGATAAGAGTACAAAGAAGTCTTGATCACTCCCCAGCCATCTCCTCTCTAATGTGAACAATCCTGGCGTTCCAGTCTTTCCTCTTAAGGAAGCTGAACCCCTTGGCACTTCTGGTTGCCCTTCTATAACCTGCTGTATCCTGCAGATGCAGCGGCCAGAACTACACACCCTTCCTCAGATGTGGGTGCACCAAGCTGGAGCAGCAAAATGGTGCCCTCCATCTTCTTCTCAGCAGATTCCCTGAGGATGCTCACCATTTTCCCGGCTTTCTGGCTGGCACCAACCACTGAGCCAAGGTTTTCAGGGAACTGTCAATGGTGACTCCAAGAGCTGTTCCTTGAGTAATGGCTGCCAGCTGTGAGTTCAGCACCAGGTGAGCATGATTTAGATCATTCTTCCCAAAACATTGTCTTGCCTTTGTGTGACCTGAAAAGTCAGTGTTGAGCCCTAACCTTTCCACTTTCAGATTACAAAAGGACCCTTTTTCCCCATCCATGGTGATTTAGTATCTTCATAGCCTTTGTTGAGAAACTGTCAAAGCTATCTGAAAATCCAAATACGTTATGTCCAACTTATCTATGTACTTGTTATTCCGCCAAGGAGCTCCAGCAGACTGATGAGGCAGGATTGTCCCTTAAAGCAATCATGTTGACTGCTTCCCTTGACATCATCTTTGTGTGTACAGCAGTCTTACGGCTCTGCTGTCACAGGAGGGATGGAAGTCAGACTCATTGGTCTGTTGTTACCCAAGACCCCTCTAGCTGGGAGCTACACTGGCAACTCTGCCCTCCTCTGGCACAGAGGCCATCTGTAATGACAGTTTATACACCTACAGCTTCACATGGGAACTATCATGTAAATAGTGCCTGGTCCTGCTGGTTTACTGACCTCCAGCTCTCTGTTTGGGCTGATATTTCCTGTAAATTAAGTTCAGATTGGTCTAGCTCTTCTAATGAAATGCTATCAAGTATCTGTTGGGTTTGGGGCTCTCCCAGGGGCTCTTTATGTACCAGGAAAGACTGGTACATAAAACTCATTGAGCATTTCTGCTGATTCCTTGTCTTCCCTGAGTGCCCTTTTACATATTTGTCATCAAATTAGCTGGCTTCCTGCCTTTGCTATATAAAGAACTATTTACTATCAGCCTTTGCAAGACTCAACTCACATTCTTTTTTAGCCCTTTTTCATTTCTGGTATCTGGTTGACTTGCCATATTTTATGGGCTTTCTTGTTCAAATTCAGGTAAGCTTCTAATTTTTTAAACATTAACTTATTATCTGTGATACCATCCTTAATGTTCCTGCTGAGCCATGAAGCAGCCTTTTTGGACCACATTGTTTTCTTTTCAAATTGTGGCATGACTTTTACCTGGGATTTTAATATAAGAATTTTTAACAGCAGCTCAGTTGCCCGTCCTCTTCTTGATTTTTCACAGCTCTTTTTAAGGTTTGCTTTCTTTCTCTCTCTCTTTTTTTTTTTACTTCATATTTTATTCAATCTCATTTTGAAATACTCTTGAAATTGAATATTGGGTCGTTCTTTCCCATTTCAACACTGATCTAACTGTACTGTGATTATTATCACAGAACTGCTCTCCCATTAACATTTGAAGGAGGTTCTGTGTGCCATCCACATTAAATCCGGAATAGCATCTTTTTGTGGGTTCTAGGATAGGGTTTTTAGGAAATTATATTTTATTGTATCTCTGGATCTCATATTGATGAGGCATTGATCCAAATGTGGGTAATAGAAATTCCCTCTTCCTATAACCTGCCTTATAGCTTCTTTAATCCCACTTAGCAGTTCACAGGATCACAGAACAGATGAGGTTGAAAGACATCGCTGGAGACGCATGCATCAGCCTACCCCTGCTCAAAGAAGGGTCAGCCACAGCAGGTTGCTCAGGACCATGTTCAGCTGGGATCTGAGCATCTCCAAAGATGGAGGCTTCACAACCCCTCTGGCAAACTGAATGGTATTAGACCATCTGCACAGTATGATGTCATTTTCCTTACATTTAAATGGAGTTCCCTGTATTTCAGTTTGTGTCCATTGTCTCTTGTCCTTTCACTAAATATCACTGAGAAGAGTCTGGCCCTGTCTTCTTTTCCTTGGCTTTCTCAGAAAGGTAGGAGAAAGGGTCAGTAGCATGCTCATTAAATCATAGAATCAGTTTACATTGGAAGGAGCATCTAATTCACACCCCCCCTCCTGAAGTGAGCAGGGGCATTTTAATTAGATTGGGTTGCACGGAGCCCTGTCCAACTTGACCTTGAATGTTTCCGAGGATGGGGCACCTACCGTTTCTAGGCAGCCTGTTCCAGTGTTTGACCACCCTCATCATAAAGAATGTCTTCCTTGTATCTAGTCTAAATCTCTTTCAGTTTAAAACCACTATTGCTTATCCTATTGCAACAGGCCTTACTAAAAAGTCTTTCCCCATCTTTCTCATAAGCCTTCTTTAAGTAATTGCAGTGATGGAGTTCTCAGAGAGTTCAGCACAGCCTGGTCAGGTTTGTAATTCATGATAGTACTTTTCCTTGTAAGGATCCATGTAAAGGTCCCCTTTGTTTTGTACTCGTGGGACTGCATTCGGAGTACTGTGTTCGGTTTGGGCCTCCTAATAAAAGAAGGACATTGACAAATTAGAAACAGTCCAGTAGAGGGTCACCACCCAAGATGGTCACGGTGCTGCAGCACACGCTGCGGGAGGAGGGACTGCAAAAACTGGATTTGTTAACCCTGGAGAAGAGAAGGCTGAGGGAGGGTCTTCATGCTGCCTATATCTACTGAATAGCAAGTTACAGCAAAGACCGAGTTACGTGCTTCTTGGATATGCACAGCAAAAGGAGAACAGATGTGGTTACAGTTTGCAAGAGAAATTCCAGCCGGACATGCAGAAAACATTTTCACAAGAGTACTTAACCAGTGGAACAGGCTGCCCAGAAAGGTGGTGGGATCTCCATGCTTGGAGGTACTCAAGTATGGCTGAACTAGACCCTGAGAAACATGAAGTCACTTTGAAATTAGCTATACTTCGAGCAGTAATTCTTCCTCCTCCCTTCTCTGTTGGCATTCCTTTCCCTGAAAACTCACCTATAACTTATGGCAAGGTAATTGCCTTCTCTGGGCAGAAGCATTTGTGAATGCCAGGCTTCATTACCAGCCAGTGCAAAGAACACATTTAATGATACAGCTGTCTGGTAATAGAACGAGTTTGGCATCTCACAGTGCCTCACAGTGCCTTGGAACATAAAGCTGAGTGCCCTCCAGGGTAGAAAGGGCAAGGCTAAAATGAATAACTCATCCAAGCAAGGCGAGATGGAAAAGACTCCAGAACAGACATGGAGATGTTGCTCCTTTGCAGGCAAACTAATCCCTGCTTTCCCATCCTTTCATGTAATCCACCCACCACAGAAAGTTGCTAACTAGGACTTGGAAAGTAAAATGTGCCTTAAATGAATGGGTTTGGGAACATCTGTTTGTGAGTAACTTCTTGTTCTCTACATATGATAATGGTTATGAATTAGTGTGCAGAATACCAAACTTGTTTACAGCTCTAGGAACTGTATGTTTTGAATCATTAATAATGAATGGTTTTAAATGCTGAATTTCTCATCTATATGAGCATTGCTGTTTTCCCCCTCCCTAAATAGGTGCAACTCAGTTTGCAAATTAAATATCAGTGAGATTCACTCACTGCCACTATTTCAGCAGCCACACAGATCAACACTTTTATTATCACAGTCTGTTCTACTTGATATATTGATATTCATGACAGTTACCCAGCAAAAATAGAACCATTTTCACATGATCTGTAGAAGATAGTACAAGTTTAATCTGACATGACACCAAAGGAAGCAGGAAACATTTAGTGGGAGGTGGCGGGGTCTGCTTGTTTAAAGTATACCTGGGAAACAAAGAACCTAAAATGAAATTATCCCTAGCTCAGAATATATGTATTTGCCCTTTTTTCTCCATACAGCAGGGTAGTCCTTCCAAGGGAGATGGGCTAACCAGAAGATTCAGGAAGAGGACTCTGCGTCAAATACTCTGCCTCAATGAGTTTTCTATGATCTAATTCTCACCTTACTCAGCTCAGACGCTTCTTTTTCCCTTTGCTTTTCAAACTATGCTTTAGGCAGCCATTCTGTTGTGGGGCTACCACCTTTAAAAGCAACAAAAATAAGTTCTTAGTAGAAGTACGTGTGTGTAAATCCCATCTAATCATTACACTGACTTAAGCTCTGGCTAGTGTTAGGGGCAGATTTGTGGAGCTGTGGATTTGCTGAGCTCCCCACACACAGCACATGGTTTTGCTTCTTCCTTCCTGTCACTTTCATCTGATATTGCCCCTGCCTTGATGCTTATTTTCTCTAGGTTGCAATGTGAGCCCTGCGAATGCTGCCACTCCTGTATGTGACTGGGAGGTCTGCATTCCAGCTCCCCATCTGAAGCCTGTCAGAGCTGGGAGCGAGAATAGTCCGTGACATATTCCAGCAGGAATGCCTTTTTAAAAGAGTTTTTCTGGCAGCCCTCCAAACACAGCAAGTGCGGGACAGGGATCTGGTTTCACCTCTAATGCAAGAAATATTCATGTGAAAACTTCTCTTCCACAGAAGAGATTGCAACAGCAGTTAAAAGTTGTAATTAGTTTCCTGGTGTTATCTGATTTTGATAAGCATACCCATGCACCGCACCCACATAACCACACTCACACCCTCTCATAGCTAAATTAACCTGAAGGGAATCAATAGTGTGATTTTTCTTGTGTCAGAAAAGACACTCAAAATGGCTTAGGGATGGCTGCACTAGTTTATCAGACAAGTTGAGATGACAGGAAAAAAATACCAAATAATGGGAAAATTCACTTTGTGAATATATAGACTATATTTTGGATTTCTTATTACTTATTTGGATTTTATTATTATCTTCCCCAGTGCAGAATTTGAGGGGGGAAGACTCTAGCTGTGATGTGCTACAGTCTCTGAGGGAGCGAGCCCATGACCACTGCCCAGCAGGATGACCTCTCCCAGACAGCCTTTAAACCAGCTTCCCATGAGAGAGTATTTTTCATGAAAAAAAGCAGCCCACCTCTGCTCACCTTCTTGAGAAAAACCTACCAAAAATAAACCTAGGAAACGATATTTACCTCTGCTAGCCACTGAAAATCAGCACAGATGTGTGCTTCATGTCATCCTGCACTGTTTCACCCACTAATCCCTCTTAGTCCTCAGGTGCTCCCTACCTGTTGCTGGACCACCCAAGCATATCACCTCTCCCGTTGCCAACTCCCTCTGTGGTCTGTCAGTGTCATTACCTTAGTCTATTAAAAGTACTTTATTGAAAGTCAACTGGTCTCAAAGCGATCCTTCCCAACCAGTACCATGAAAACTGCAGTTTCTAGCTCAGACTTGTAAAAAAGATCTTGGTTGTCCAAAGATTTTGTATAGTTTTTGATGGCATAGGTTGGTCTCATGAAAAATTAAACTTACAGTCCTCTCCTTATTTGTTTCCTTACACCTTCAGATCTATTACAATGATAAGTAACATTATGGGCTAGACATAGTCACTTCCCAGCATTATAGAAAGGCTTAGGCTTAGGCTCCCTTCTGAAATGAAATCACTCCAACAACAGAGATTTCTCCTCATAACAAAGGCAGAGTGTCTCCTTTGCTGTCTCTGCTGGTTTGTGTGAGTGTAAAAGACATGCAGACACAGCAGAGAAAAAAAAAGATAGCAGCTAAGTGTAGACAAACAGACATCTTCATAGCAGGAAAAATCTCCCCCCACCCTAGCACAGACTTTTGGCTGGAAGATAATGCCTTTGTTCCCAGCTCCAAGATGCTGTCACTCCTATTTCATTTCTTCTGCTCTGAAAGAAACAGATTTCTGCACATGCTTTGTAAATGAAAGGGATTGTGTTAAAAACTTTATTGTTATTTTTTCTTCTTAATAGACACTGCCTGCAGGTCCCTCCTTTCAGCCAACAGCCTGTCAGAATGCAGCAATAGTATGCTGAAGGAGTTTGATGTGGTACCTTCATCCTTATTAGCCATTATTGATCCAAAGGAAGAAGAAGCAAGTTGTACTGGGTGGATGTTGGAGTATCTGCGCAGAGGCTGTCTATATAGAAACTGATCAGGTATTTGAGCTTTGGTATCTTTGTAGATAAATCTTCCAAGACGTTGTCAAAGGGTCCCCATAGAGGGTACAGCCTGTGGTGGTTATAAGCCTGAGAGGTCCTCTTAAAAAGATTAAATCTACCTCCTCCTCTAGGGAGATTTGCACATTCCAACCCATCTTCCAGAAACAAGACCACATATCAATATGTTATAATCCAGTCACGCATATTTTAAAAAGCTCAAGAAGAGTAGTCCATCCAGCTGGGCCTCAAATTGTTATATAATATGTATATTATACAAAATACCCTAGAACATGATGGGCTTATTTTGCAAATAAGAAATTCTGAAGCTTCAAGAGTTAAACACCTTTAAACAGTTTAAACACCATCTTCTACAATGCTGGACACTGGATAATTCAGAAATACAATTAAGAAACTCAAATATCTTAAACTCTGCCTTGCTTCTCACTGTATCATGTCTATTTTTTATGGTGAAGACTCCAGGGTTACAGAGATGTAAAAGGAGGCAACAGGAGAGAATAACGGTATGTAACATCAGCCCCTGATGATGCCTACCACACTGGCACAGTTGTACAAGTTTGAGGTGCCATGGCAATTAGGTTCCTGACCTTGTCCCCTGGCTCCAGACCGTAAGAAACTCTCGTTATTTAACTGTAATTATGGGACTTCTTATGTCTGTTGCCACAGGCTTATCAGAAATACTAGTCTTTTCACCATGAGCTAAAACTACTTATTAAGGCTCATAGATTAACAGCTAACATGCCCCTGCCAAACTGTGCAAAACTTCTCACACACATGACTTTATAAACCTAGAGATTTATTAAAAGGGAAAGAAGAAATGAGAGTATCAGAGTGATGGAAAGAAACTGAAAACCCTTTGACTGTCACCTCTCTGAATGTGTCAGGCAGCACGTTTTCTGCCGCCAGCCATAGCAGGCAAATCTGGAGCAAGCTGTACACTGAGGATATAAACACGAGATAAGAACTGCTCCAGAATGGATGGCTGCGTCACTGCACGCTGCTGGCATCTTTCACTTTAAGCAGGCACCCCAGAGCAGAGGGGCAAAGGATGGGAGCCTGCTGGTAAACAGGACTGTGTGGCTGGGACAGGGGCCTGTGTTGAACTCTTGAAGACAAAAGGCTTTGCTGTACATGAAGAGCATTTTAAAAGCTCCCTCTCATGGCCTGGGAGCTGGTAAACAGGCTGTGCTAAGGCTATTTAAAAACTTTCCTTGCCCGATTTGGACACAGTGGCCCTGTTCAAGAAAGCAGTTGTTTTTCTCTAGAGATGCATCCTGGCTTTGGATGTGAAGCATTTTCTGTGGAAGACTTCGTTAGCGGTCTAGCAGGGATGTTTTCCCCCTCCGCACCAAGAGAGGATGTGGGGCGGGCAGGGCCAGTGTGAATGGCTGCGGCAGGAAACAGACAACTGGGGAGGGGAGTGGGATCCAGGAGTCAAAGGAAGGATCCAGGATCTGTGTTTGAACAGAACCAGAATGAAGACTGTAAACAAAAGACTCCCTGGGATTCCCAGAGTGGTTGTGGGAAGCCAAGTGTTCACAGGTTCTTTGGGAACTCCCAAATGTGCCTGTGATGGCAAAGTGCATCTTTAAGCATCCTTGGGCCTCACCCAAGCGCCAGCGAGCTACAAGTCAGGATGGTCAACTTTTGACCATCAAATCCATTCAGAATAATCTTCCCTGTATTCACCAAGCAATTTGGGAACTGAATAAAAAGTCTTTGCAATATTCAAGACAACATAGTATATAACACTGCTGGCTAATATGTAGCATGGCAGCATGGTTTTGTTGTTCTACATGGTCTCCCCAAATGCCCTGTTACCACCAGCACAAAAATAACTTCCTCCTGGTTCTCATTTTGCTACCACCATTATCCACAGTGCCCACAATGGATAGCTGGGGATAAGTATTCTCTGTTGCAGTAGTGGCTGTGGTAGACGCTGGTCACTCAGGCAGAGGCAATGCCTGCCCTGAAGAGCTCAAGACTGCAACGGAAGATTAAAATGGAAAGATAAAATATCAAATTTTCAACTAAATTCAGCTGAAAGAGAGGCAATAAAAATCATAAGGGCCAGTTTTTCCCCATGTTCGCCTCTTCAGACTTGGCTGAAGTGTGGGACACTGTCATGCAGGTGAGCATTTTCCAGCTCTCACCAACATCTCCGGCAAAAGGAGTGATGAAAAAGCAGTGAGCAAAGATTTCATCTGACATTTAGGACAGATTTACATCTCTTTGCACTGTTTGAGTGATGCAGTAAGATAAAGGCAGCAACCTTTGTCACTGAAAGCATCTTTATTTTGTAGTTGCTCACAAAGTCTGCTCCCAAACTGTAGTTAACACTGCCCCTCTTGCCACATATGGAAGCATCACAGTCACAAGGTGCCTGATGACCACATGAATTCTTACTTTTTTTTCTGTGGGAAATCACTGCTCAGATCAAATAAATCATTACTGCATGAGACACAAAAGCAAAGCTCTGTCATTATGATTATAATCTGTCCTGGCACATATTTCACATTTCAGAGGTGTTAATCCCAAAATACCGGCCAACTTCTTTGTCCCCAGTTTCCTTCTGTGCCAGAAATAGAGCCGTTGCAATGTGAGCAAGTTTTTTCTTCACTGTTTGTACTGAAGCTGCTGCATGGTTCTGCACTGCAGGCAGCAGATAGGCCTGGTCAGAAATTTCTTACTGAAGTATTTTCCTCACTTACTCTTTTCAGAGCTACTTTTCCAGATGGAGCATGTGCGGTGCCAAGGAAAGTGGAGGGAGGTTAGCACTTCCTGGCATGAAGATCAGGGCACTCTTCTTGGATGAAAGAACTCCAGGTTCAGGTTCAATTACTATTTTATAACCAGACAAATAGCTTATCTTTTCTCATGTTCTTTTAGAGAAACAAAACCCAAAATAGATAAAACCTAGACAAAACCTAGAAAGGCTCTGTCTGCCTCTCTTCAAACATCATGTTTGGTGCTCCTGCCCCCACACCATCCTGGAGAGCCCCTGCTGCTCTTGCTCCAGTTTGCCAATGAACTTGTTGAACTGGGGAACCCCACAATGGACACAGTACTCCAGCTGTGGTTTCACAAGTGTGGAATAATAGAGAAGAATGACCTCTCCTGACATGCTGGCTATACTCTTGCTAATACAGCCCAACACGGTTGGTCTTAACTACTGTGGCATTGCTGCCACATGCTCAGCTTGATGCCCACCACAACACCCATTCTAAAAAGCTGCTTTCTAGACAGTTGGCCAGATTGAACCATTGCACAAGGTTATTCCATCCCATGTCAAGGGCCTGGCATTCGTCTTTGCTGATTGTGATGAGGCTCCTGTCAGTCTATTCCTCCCACTGTCAGGGTCCCTCTGGATAGCAGCCCTGCCCTCCAACGTATCACCCACATCCCTGCAATTTGGTGTCATACAAAGGTTCCAGTTCTTAATAAATGCATTTGGCAGTGTTGGCCCCAGTATCCATCCCAGAGGGACACCACTAGTAGTAACCTGCCACTAGACGGATTTTGTACTGCTGATCCCAACCTTTTGAGTGAGGCAGTCCAGCCAATTTTCCATCCACTTTACTGACAATTATCCCATTTATATCTCACCTTCTTACAGAGGTGTAGTAAAGATTTTGGGGGGTTAGTAACGTGCTTTGAGAGCTGCAGCCCCTGTATAAAAAACCACAATCAATTTCAACAGAAACATATTTGTAACATTGAGTGCTTGACTTTGCAAATTAACTGAGGTTTTATTTATATCATTTATTTATATTTATACCGAGTGGGAATTGTTGATTTGGGGCTCAAAATCTTTCACATATTGGTGGTTTGTTAGTGGCTTCTGTTTGTTTGCTTGTTTTTCCAGTAGGTGCTTTGAAATCCCATGCTTAAAAGATGCTGCAGGAATAACTGTGAGTGATCATTCCCAATGAATCTCACTAACTGCAACTATAGTGACCAATACTCTTAATGTACTAATTTTCCACAAGACTGCTGCCTGCTGTAGTGGATGATGTAGTTATTCAGGTTTCTCTCCATTTGCTGTGTAGCTCCATGCCCGTTGCTCTTCTCCGTGTCACCTGTGGTTCATGAAGACAGCCCACCTGGCTGCAGCAAGTCACTACTATGTCCTCTTCCCTTTCCATTGGCAATGGCAGAAGCAGCGCATCTGACTGCAGGCCCACCCCAGTCATTCACTCTGTTCTTTCAGTTCTCACATTAGGCCAGGCCATCCTTGCAACAGCGAAAATCAGTTTCATTTGCACTGCTGAGAAACTTAGAGCTCAGTTTGAACAGATGATTAATTTGCTTCACAACCATGACTCATTCCTACCACTGAATGGGACAGCAGGGGGGATGGAAAAACTGTGCTACAAGGGGGGATGGCTTTTTGCAAAGAAACTGAAGAAATCTAACTGAAGAAACTGAGGAGATCTTTACTGTGCCAAAAAGGCAGACAGGGCTTTTGGTGACACTGTTAGTTGTTGTCTTCCAAAGACAAAACATCCACTTCTGAAGAAGAGGCTTTTGTGCTGGAGGAGTAGCTGTAGGCATCTGGGGCAGGTTTGGATGGTGGAAAGCCCCACACATCACAACAGGCACATGAAAAGAAGGTCAGTTGCCAAATGGGTCAAACACAGTGGAGTCAATGCAGCTCGACTGCTGTCACTGCCCATTAGGAGTGAGTCTCACTGTCAGAAGAGCTATCGCAGAACTGCAGGCTCATAGCAGAAGTGGTTTTGAGATGGTCACACATAGCGGAATTTCTGTTTTGTTTCTGCTTGGGCTATGAGAAGAGCTTAGTGACAGCTTTCCAACAACCAAAATTAGGGAACTATTCAAGGCCTTAGGAGGCAGGAAAAAGAAATAGAACACAAATTGACAGAAGAGCTATTTTGAGAAAAAGAAGTCTGTATCTTCCCACACAGCAACTGCAACTGCAGAAGCTACTCAGCAGCCTCCTAAGCTGCTTTGGATATGTGGGTGAAGATAGGCATTATCTGAGAAAGTGAGGCCTGAGCGAAAATAGCAGGAAGCAGAGTCTAGAGAGACTGACACTTTTTTGTTGGAAAGCTCAACTGGAAAGCATGGACACATGGCAACAGTGAGTGAACAAGCCCCACTGGACAGATGTTGGGCAAAGGGCTTAAGGCATCACTGGAATGCACTCGGAGATGACGGAGATGTGGCTAGTCATAAAAGCCCACGTAGAATGAAAGCTTTGTAAAACCTGGCTCTGCTGTAAGCTCAGATAGGTGTGTCTTAGGATAGAAAACAGTTTCTTGCTTTCGTCATTGAGTTTACAACATATATTTGGGACAGAGAGGCCCAAGAGAGCCATGGCTTTCTGTGTTCTTCCTCTGTGAGGACCATCAGCACAGCAAGCCATGTACCTGGTGGCTGGATAGTACAAGTGATGGTTTTTATTTAATGCTAATGCAAGTGTTTTTGTGATATTTAAAAAATATCCATTAACATGAATGGCATGTGTTATAAGAAATCCCAAAGCTGATTGAAATTAATGCCATAGACAGGAAACAGACCAAAGCAACTTGTGGGGTGGAAAATGACAATTGTCCAAACAGCATAATGATGTATTCACATGCTTGTCAGAGAGTAAGGAATACTAAAGTCAGCTCAAATGGCTTGTGCTTTCATTCTGTTTAGCATGAAAAGTGGAAGCTCTGGTCAGGACTTACTGTTTTCTACTCAGCTGAGATGACAGACGAACTTTCCCTGCCCTACGGAGAGATGCCTTTACCTTCATTTACTTTACAATATGCTATTCTGAATAATTTTCCTACATTCAGGAACTAGTCTTCAAACCACCTCATTATTAAATGATTTTTGCTATCTACAGAAAAAGTCTTGCTGACTCCTGCAGATGGTGGCTCAAACTCCTGTAATGTCAGTTGGTGTCTTTCCAGAAATAATTTACTTCCTGATGCGCTTCCGGAAGATATAACACACCCATTACTGTTACCAAGCTTTGCCATCAGCAGTGCCAGCTCCAGGGAACCATGATGATTAATATGTGGGGTATGTCTGAACAGGGTTTGCATGCTATGGAGGAACAGGATGCTTGTGCCATGCCTAACACAAACTGGTCCCGTTCTCAGTTGGGGAACCCCAGGCTACACAGGCTAGAGAACATGAATAATCTTTGTAAAATGGTGAATCATGTTACACTGATAGAAAGAGGACGTGTCAGGGCCAAGAACTAAAAGACTACAGAGAAGCGTGAAGTCAGTGCTTAAGGCCTGATGCAGCTTTCAGGTAACAGGTATTAAAATCCAGAGTAACTCCATGAACACTGTATCTATTTGCCTAATTTTAGTTTGACAGAATTTTCACTATTCTTTATTTTACAATCCAAAGCTCAAAGAGAATGGGTTTTACCCATAATATTTATGCTGCATAGCTCTGTGCAAAGCACACTGCGTGCGTTCCCTGACAGAGGAATCCATAAAGACTGCATTGCCATTAGCTGGAACAAGAGCCAATTTCTCTCAAGAATCCAGTACCTGCAAGGTCTCTGGAAATCTTTTGTGATGATAACCTCACTCACAACAGCCTTTTTGGAACTACACTGCCTGTGACTTACAAAGCCTATGCTGGACTCTCTCCATTATTAGCACAGCGGAAAAAAGATACAGGGTACATAAACTAAGAAAACAGCATAAAATGTATTCTTTCCCTTTTTAATATCCCTAAAGTAATCATGGCAGGATAATATCACTTTCTCACAAAGAGGCCTTTAGTGTAATATAAATTATGAATAAACATGGCAAGTAAAGACAAAGCCACTGCAAGTTCATGAGGCAGGGTGCCATTAAATTGGGGCGAGGGAATGACAGAAATGAATTCTAATGTTAAAAAGAATCATACTTCATTGTTCCCAGTGAAACAGTATTTTCCTTTCCTGAATCACATGGCCGTTTACCCTCTTTATATAGGAAGACACATTTGGTCTAATTCTTTCAGACTTCCTGTTTTCTACCCAGCTGAGATGGCAAACGAACTCTCCCTGCCCTATGGAGAGATGCCTTTGCCTTCATTGACTTTCCAGTATGCTATTCGGAATAATTTTCCTGCACTCAGGACTCGTTTCAGGACTTGGTCTTCAAACCACCCCATCGTTAAAACTCCAAGTTCCCTCCTTTGGTTTTTTCTTTTCTCCAATACAAAGAAAGTGCATTCAGAGTTTAAAGCTAAAGATGTTGCAAGCAGAGCCCAAGCATTTTAATCAACATTTAATTTAGACAGATTTGCCAGTTAACACTGGGTAGCCAAGTTCCACCCATTAAGAATTATCTTGCACCTCCAAGTTTTACAAGCAGTTTTTTACCAATACAAGCACTAGGAATCCCAGCACACCAGCACCTGCATCTGCAAGGACTGAGAGAACAGGCTGGAGGCTTGCACTTCACACTTGTTATAGATGTTTTTCTTAGAATTGCTTAAGAAAGGATTAAGATCCTTTTTCTGTCAAACCATCTCTTCCAAAACTTAAGCTTATTCTGGTGTTGCAGACAGCAGAATGGACCTAAACTGAAAAAGATTTTGGAAAGCCTCATCCTGCTTGCCAGTACAGTTCATCCAAAGGATCAGATCTATAGCCTAGACTCAGAAAAGGAGGCAAGAACCTCATCTTAGAGATGGGTGATTAAAAACCACCCCAACAAAACAGCAGATCAGCTTTGGCAGAGTAAAAAGGGTGTCAACATGGCCAGTGCAGCAGGGTGCCGAGGGGACGCACTGACTGAATATGTCACTGGCTGAGCTGTGATTTGTAATGGCAAATAAATATCTTTGTTTGCAAATTGTAACAACTCCTGGAAGAGTATTTGGCAACAGAAACCAGCTCATCAACGCAACTCAGCTCACCTATGTCTCCCCCATTCTCAGAGAAACTGTCAATCAGTATTGCCACCCTTTTGTGTTCCTGTCAGAAATTATAACCAGATGTTTACACTGACAGAGCCGCTGTAACAAAATCCACTGGGTGAGTTACTTGCTAGCTTCCCTGCTAAGGCACAGCAGTATCTCTGATGAATTGATGAGCTGCCCATATCCAAAAATACTTTTCTGGACTGTGAATTGTTGGAAAGTTGCCTGCAATTCACACAGCTGGAAAGTGACAGTTTTGTTTCTTACACAGTTTTCTCAATCTCTGTGGGATATCTCTATGTACAATGAGCCTCAGGATAATAAAGATGGGCAAATCCATAGTCAGAAGCTTGAGTAATAGCACTGTTTCAGTGGAGTTACTCTGGATTTACAGTGGTGAAAGTCAGATTGGAATCTGGACAACTACTGAGGGGCTAGTAAGTCCTTTTCTCACCTTTTTTACCCCTAAGACAGACAATGAAGCTAATAAAAATGATACTGGGCTGAAAGGAAAGTGAAGTGGCTGTTGCACACAACCCTCCACACGGAGTTCTCATAAACGACAGGGATTTTCCACCTGGGAAATTCCTAAAACTCTGTTTATCCTCACGGAAAAGGAGCAAGCAGCCAAGTGAGGGAATGCACAGGGTACAATTGCTCCAAAGGAAGATGGATCTTTGGTTGCAGAGGGAGAAAGATTTTTCTAGAATCAGAATTACTATTATTTTTAAATCACAGAATCAAGTAGGTTGGAAAAGACCTTTAAGATCAAGTCCAACCTTTATCCCAGGACTGCCAAGACCACCACTAAACCATGTCACTGAGGGCCTCATCTACACGGCTTTTGAACACTTCCAGGGATGGTGACTGCACCACTGCCCTGGGCAGCCTCTGCCAGTGCCTGAGCACCCTCTAGGTGAGGAAATTTTTCCCAATATCCAATCTAAACCTCCCCTGGTGCAGCTTGAGGCCGTTACCTCTTGTCCTATCACTGGTTACTTGGGAAAAGAAACCAGCCACCTCCAACAATCAATGTGACAGATCACTTAGTGGTCAATGTGGCCAATGTAGGCTGAGGCATGCACACCAACGAGAGGGATTCCCACTTGATCTTGCCCCAGCCCAGGGCAATAAAGTCTGTGGTAAAGGACATTTTATAAAGCACAACACAATAGAAAATAGGAGCAGGGAATCTTACACAGGAGCTCTAAGACTGCCTAACTTGTACCTTTTGTAGCCTTAGGAATACTCTTGAGTTTGTGTGTGTCCATAGCAGATAGGTGTCTCTCATGATAGCTATGCTGCACCAAGAGCCCCACCAAAATCAAAGTGATATTTCCAGGCAACTTTTCTCAATGCAGCAGCTTAAACAGGAATTCTGTTCCCACAGCCCAATACCATGCACAGTGGTGGTGAAAGCAATGAGTTTTGCAGCCAGAATAAAGCCTCATAAAGTATTACCTGCCATCAGGGTCTTGAGTGCCCTTTACTTGTCCTCCCTCCTGTCTCCCAGTGGATACTCGATTGTTTTTACCTTTTTTATCATTTTTTTTTTCTTTCCTTCCCTTGAAGTTTCCTGATCTTCATCCTTCTGGATACCAAAGGACATGTTGGACCACCAGCCCCTGCCTCCTGCATGGCTGCGAGTGGTTTTGGCACTAACCTCTACAGCACAGGACCCAGTGCTGGCAAGGGCTGTATGACAGCTGAATAGGGCCTTTAAGATATGGTCCTGGGTGAGTGCCTGGGCTGGCAACCCAGCAAGCAGAACAGGTAAGACTTGGAAATGCCATGAGAAAGCGAGCAGCCCCTCTTTAGAAACTCATCTTCACCCTGTGAAAGTTGAGTAACTGTGGGATTGGAGAAGTCTGAGCAAAGCAGCTCCCCAGTGAGTCCATGGCATGGCTGGAGAGCACTCCCCTAGCTTCCTGCACACAAACATGCAGTGTCTGGCTTGACTTCTGAGACTGGGCACTGGATTTAGGACCTGGCCATCAAGTGCTGTTGTTGAATGATGTGCTAAGAATGGAGAAATGTCACTGAAGACCTTCCAAACCTCTGATTCCATAGCTCATACATCCTCCTGCTGCCAAACTTGTTTCCAGAGTGAAAACTGATCCCCCACTCAACAGGGAAATGTGAGAGCCCCTACATCCACCAGAAAGAAGAAAGGGAAGTGCCTTGCTCACAGTCCTTCCTACTCTGTCTACACTGAACTGCAGCCAGAGGCACTGAACCTGGGAATGGGTTTCTTAAGAACTTCAGGAAATGGCAGACACCCGTCTCAGCTTCTGTATTTCAGTCGCCTTCCATTTTCATTATGTCGAGCTGAAAACAGGCAGGTCTTCCATACTGGGCCATGATTCTGGGTCTAAATCACCTCTGGACACCCACTGCGCTTGCCCACAGCCACTGAAATCAATGGGACTTCACACACAGGTGCATGAGTCTCAGCTGGAAAGTGATGATGTGAGATCAGAGCTTTTGTCTGCAATCCATGCATGCCTAAGAGTGCTAGAGAAACAACAGGAAACAACGAGCTTAATAATTGACATATCAAAGGCTATCTATTCCTTTGTCATTAGATTATGTTTAGTATATGTTGGGTAAAAAGAATACAATTACTGAGTAAAAAAGCCTACAGGCTGTCAGCACCAGCATTTGTTTTTAAAGTCCTTTTATGCATATTAATGACAACATCTCTCAAAGATTTATAAGTTATTCCGATTTTACTGGTGGGGAGGCAGAGGTTAAGTAAGTTTTTTAAGGCCACACAGCAAGTGCTTGGATTTATAACTCCCAAGTCTGCCTTCTGCTCAGCCCAGCAGGCTATGCTGACTCACTGTGGAATGCATGTTTCCAGCAGACCATTACGGGACGAGAGGAATCAAAAGGAACAAAAGGTACAGATAAAGTAAGCATTAATTCTAAAACATAAATGTTTTCTGCCATTCAAGAAACCTGAGCCAACTTCTGTTTGTCAGACCTCACCAGCACTTAGCCCGGAACAGGAGCACTAGAATAACAGGAGGGAGAGTGTTCCAACAGTGTTTCTAGCAAAACTGAAAGTCAGACACAACAGCCTGATGTCATGAGATTTCAATACAAACAAAATCCAGTCCGTGTCTGAGATTTCACATGAAGTTTATGGAGATTTACCCCAAGGTCGCTTTTAAGTCCAGAGAAGTCACAACTGCTCCTTCCTTCTGTGCAGACCCTGGCATCCACAAGGCTGTAAGAAACCCGCAGTGATACTGTTATCCCAGTTTCTGGACTATTATTTCTGTGCTTCTACTCTACATTATACAAGTCTGCTCCTCAATGTCAGACCTATCTGTATGTACTGGAACACTTAAAAAACCCCACCAACCCATTTGAAACAAATTAGGAATTGAAATATTAATTTAGTCCTCTTAACGATGAAATATTTTAGGGAAACTAAGAAAATTAAATGGAACTGACCCTGCAATTTCAAAGACTTTCTGTGAGACATTAACCAAGATGAGTGTGAAAGGAAGTGCCGATTATGTGATAATACTATAACCAGACGGTCTGGAATTTGGCTCTGGAGTGGGAATAAAGAATTCATTTTCATTCCATTAAGAGTCTCCATCCATAAAAAGTTCATTTCCTTTTATAGGTAAAGAGAAGGGAGATGCCCAACCTGACATAGCTCCCTGAGTAATCAGACGGGAGCTGTAAAGGCCTTAATGCACAGAGCAGTTCAAGCTGCAAGCTACCTGCTCCATGTACTCTCTTCCAACTGCATCTCATTTATGCTTATGCAACTTATGTCACAGCATTAATCCCAGCCTGTTGCTGGTAGATTCAGATTTAAGTATCTACAGCAATCTTTTTTTGTGCACTGAGAGGCAGAGACTGAGATCTGAGTGACAAAGTATAAACAATAAAACCCCAGAAAGTAGAGAATAAACTGAACAGCCCTGTTTGAACTTGGCTTTGGTTAAAGTCAAGCAGCCAAAAGTGCTCCTGATCCAATACACACATGTAGAAAATAGATGGGGAAATCACTTATTCTGATACTGAATTTAGAGCCTGGCATTCTAAACTTACTCTGTGGGTAGGTAAGTCAGAACCAGACACTACTCCTGCTATACATTATCATTTCAGATGCGTGGCCTTCTGAGTCCCAGTATACAGAAATGCTTTAAATGATGTTACAAATAAAATTCACAATAAAAATCTGATCAGTTTTAGTCAAGAGGGAAAATTCCAATTCTGCTTATGTTTCTTACTACAAAACTGGGACTGTTTTGCTCGTTTTGAAAGCTCTGGTAAAATGACACTTGGATATTTACAACTGGAAGAATGAAAATGAAAAGATCTTCCCAAAACTGTTCTCTTTGCCAGGAGCACATCTGCATCTGCCTACTTCTCCTTGGAAACATCTGCAGTTTCTAAGGAAGTTGCTAATCTCTCTCTGAATCTTCCTCCTTACTCTTTTTGATCCATTACTTTCAGCATTCTTCCTGCATGTGCCAAAAAGTCACACTGAACCGCACATCCTAATGCTTGCTTGCCTACCAAAAACCCCCAAACCGGGGAAGTTGCCCATATAAAATTTTATGAAGAAGCTGTGCTCACTCTTGCACACCAGTGAGTTTCACATGTGGTTGAACTCCAACCTGGTTGCTAACTGGCCATGCAGAGATAACTGAGTGCACAGCTCAGACCCCACTTCCTCTCCTCCCTGCCTCTGCAGCAGATGTGTGTCCGTGTCTCATCTGTGCAGTACAGGGCATAGCTGAAAAAGCTGAGGTACCATCATAACCCATGGCCCATGTGAAGCTGGTTGTACCAGATCACTGATACGTGGCTGTACTGGTCTCATCTCTAAACATCTCTTTTGGCCTCATAGACTAACTCTGCCCTATGTAAAAAGTCTTGCAACAGAAGGGGAGTGTCTCCAGTGGTGTATGTCCACTCTAGAAGCCACTTCAGCATCCTCTATGTGACCAGCATAAGCCTATTATGGAGCCATAGCCAAAAGAAGAGTGGCGAATGCGGGACATCCCTATGTGCTGCTCTTGTGATCTGTACTGCTTCTGTAGACTACAGGAGCCCAGAGGCTACAATACCCTGTTCAGGAGAGACTGGTCTCCATCCAGTCCCACTATACAGAGTCTCACAAGCGGTGCACAGACTCCTCATACCAAGCTCAGCTTGTTCACAAGTCATATTTCAGACATTTTCTAATGAAAGATGAAGCAATCCACACATGACTTACGTCTGATTTAATGACAGTACCAACAGAATCAACTACAGCGCTAGAAAAAGGAAGTAAAAACTGAAAACAAGACTCATACAATGTTAGCTTCTTGTTTCTTTATTACAGGAAGGTAAAAAGATGACTACTACTGGTAGCAATGGACTGGTGAATTACAGCAAACTGATACCCTTTCTTCAAAGCATGGTATCTTCCGCCTCCTCAACAGCTTTCAGCATAGACTCGGCTAGGCTTGGCTCAAATAAGATGGGTTATGGTGTGCTGTAAGCAATGAAGATGACAAGATGAAATTATGTGAGAGAAACATCTTTGATGAACAAAATCTCTGGTGCATCAGAAACGGTGTAAACCTCAAGTCAAGGTGAAGCATGAGAGAGGCCTGGACTGGAGGGCAGGTGATGAAATGACAGAGAGGGGCAGAGATGAGAAGAATGCAGTGGGAGTGGGAGGGCTAACTGGCACAGCTTCCCAGTGCAGGTCCCTGGGTCAGATGTGTGCTAGCATTAGTGCCAGGGCAGGGAAGCACATTGGGAATGAAACAGCAGGTGCCTGAGCGCCCACAGGAGGTAAAGTCTGAGTCCTTGTACCCTTACGTTAGTTAAGATTTACAAACTGACTTGCAGTTAGATTGCTTACTTGGCTTAAAAATACTGCTCTATGGGAGCATCGCTTGTTGCCTGGAGGAAGACAAGAGCTTGCAAAACTGTTCACCTTTGAATTTTGGAACATATAAAGGCCAGAAGTTTCTACAAAGCTGTCGTCCTTCTGGCAGTGACTCCAAATACCCAATATGAAATGCCCAGGGTCCTGAAGTGTGAAAATGCAGGGAATAGACACCTCTACAGACACCTCTCCAGCTTTATTCCTTTTAATCCTCAAAGAGTTTGCTCCATCTGCAGAGGCTTTCTGGAGGATCAGGTTAAACCAGGGCCAACAGCTCCCCTGACCACTGCTGCATTCCACATGAAAAATGGACAAACCAACCAAGCCTTAACTAAGCAAACTGTCCTGTACTAGCAATCGAGGTGCTCACTTTGCAAATCAGACAGCGCAACTCTGAAAACCAAAGAGAATTGAATAACATTCTGAAACAAGAATTCACTTACCATCAGCATAATGGCACGTTGGTGGGTGTAGCACACCTTTGTGAGGTAGGTAACATGATCTACACTTCCCAAACTGTATCACTGGGACCAAGAAAATACGTTAAGTCTGTGCAACGAATAAAACCGGAGCTGGTGGTATACTCAACAGGAACCTGGCAGTATACTAAACACCAACCTGGTGATCAAAAGCCCCAGAATTCCTTAAATCAGCCTTATTTCAAAGTGATCTCACTGGAGGCCTTGTTTGCTTTTCCTAAACCTCCTTTTGGCATAGGAGTGCAGAGGGTAAGGACACACACATGCTCATTATCTGTGCACATTTGCAGGCTGTAATTCTAGTAAACATTAGAGAGAGAGAGAAAAAAAAGAGAGCTCCTTGAACTCTGAAATAAAGACTAAAGCTTTGCCTTCTGTTCCAATTAAAATGTTTGAAAACAGCCTTCAGTTCAGGCCCTGGTTAACCACTGTTCATGGACTGACACAAGGACTCAAACCAGCAAGGTATATGGGAAACCCACTGGTTTGTAAGGAATGCATCTGGCAGGACAAACCAGTCCACACAGAAGCTGCCATGACTTTCACTGGGGTACTCCATTAGTCTCTATGTCTCCTACAGAAACGGTGGTTGCCAGCTTAAACCTATGGATGTCTACATGCTTCACTTTTTGTCCGAAAGTATCTGTACCAAATGAAACCAAGCCAGATGTTCAGCCTGCAATGAGACAACAGCAGCATGAGGATGAGCATATGGCATTCCAGTTCTTACTTGCTAGCAGAAATCCAGCAGAAATTATTAACTAGTTTGTTTCAATATGCACAACTTCATTAGGCCAGTGCAACCTTTACACATTCATACCTTCACACCAATGCAAGGCTCTCAGCCTCTCTTCCAGAACACTTACCTGACAGAGATTGTGTTATTTGAAAAAGTCCTCATATGAAGGAATTTGGCTCAATAACGAATTCATATTCTACAGTTCAAACCAAATTTACTATGATTTTCTTACTGCTTTACATTAAGAGGATATTATCTGGTCTTTTTTTTTTTTTTGGCAAAGATACTACTGTATATACTTGATCCTTCATTTGGATTCCTGCCTTCTGATATTTAGATAAACATAATTTAATACACCAGAAATATTTAATGTTTTACAAAGAGCTTCTGTTCACATTTGGTGGAACTTCTTTTGCTAACCTGTGTGCAAAAGGATTCTTGTATGAGAGGAACCAGTTCGGGCTCCACACGAGCAGCTGTTAATGTAGGCACACATTCAAGCACGCCGTTGTCTGAAATAGCAGCGCTCTAGACGTTGAAAGTCAAGAAGGCCAGCTCAGGTTGCAGGGCTGCATGGCCACCCCTATGCTATGGTGTCATCACCAGCCAGTGAAATCCTCCTCCTGCTAGCAGGCTGTTACTGGTCACTCCTCACGCTTCTTACAGGCATTAGGATTGGCCTTTAAGCAGTGATTCATGAAGGTACCACACTGCTCTGCCTCTCTTGCTGCTGTCTTGGCTCACTGCATTCACTTCCCTCCTATTTTCCGCAAACCACCACACAACAAATTCTGTTCCAAACGTCTCCCCATTTTTCCTTATCCAGAAGGTAGTTTAAAATCACAGACAGAAAGAACGTGTCACTTGAAGCCACAGCTGTGACTTGTTCTTCCACTTGTTGTTGACTTTAGAAGAAATCCTGATTTGTTGATTTTTAGTTGTGGCAATTTCCAGTAGATTTCCCATTCCCTTGGCAGTAATGAAGAACAATCGGTTTGTCTCATCACAGTCATTAGGAAATGCTTATTGCTTAACGCTTAGTTACAATGATTTACAAACTATAAACGCCTACAGCAGAAACACATTTTTCAGGGTTCTGCACACAGACTGCTTCAGCTGCAACACCAGAGTGTCAGTTCTGCTTTGTGTGAGAGCACAGGCTGCACCACATCACTGTCAGATGGAGACTTCCAGTTTTCATCTCAGATTTCTGTAGCAGAGTGACCGTAGGAACACTCTGCTCCCTGGCAGTGAATTCCCAGCAAAGACCTACCAATTGGTTGCATTTGTCTCCCAATACTGTGTATCTTAGAAGTGTTCCTCCTTTGAAACATTTGCAAGAGCAATACAAAGATATCAGGCAACACAAAACTCAGCCAAAGCACTTGAATAAGTTCAAGACAACAGGTGAATCACACTACCCTCTGAGTGTGGGTACAGAATTATCTCTACTGCCACCAGAAATTAATTGCACCATGTTAACAGAGATTTGAGATTCATGATTCAACATCTGCACCTGCAGCAACTTGCTGCAAGTTTCAGCACTTGCAGGGAACTGTGAGTTATGAAACTGTGCAATGACATTTGAATTCTTCCAGAAAGCCCCAACACCAGGGATGAGAAATGCAGCAACAATTTGCAACAATTTCTACATCATTCTGGATGATTTAGGAAAGTGCATCCCAAGTAACCAACCCCCAAGGATTAATGGTGAAATGTAAGAAATGAACACCGAGTGAAGAAAAAGCACTCTGATGTAATTCTCACGTCATTTAAGACTTATTTTAATCACCAATGCAAATCTGAGTTAAACAAAGAGCTGGCTTCAGCAACAGGAACAACTTCAAAAACAACTGGCTTAGAGAATCAAGTTAGCTTGTGTGTCAGCTGAGGAAGAAATCAGTTCTGTTAAAATTCAACTCCACGTAACATTTAAACATATGCTAGACTTGCAAATTCTGAATGTGACGACATTACCCATTTTTTTTTGAGTTTGCAGAGAGTTTCAATTGCAATTTGCACCTTTAGTATTACTTTAAAATGATGTTATGGAATTTCTGAATAAATTAATTTGCATTTCTCTAAAGTACTATGACCAAACACATTTCGATTAGAAAATCAGCTACCTAGCTAACTAGCCCATCTACAATAGATGGTCAAGGTGATAATTTTGACTTACTTAAGTTATATAACAGACAGAGAGATGGCTCATGCTAAAAATCAATCTTCAGACCAGCTGCAGAGCCCAAAAACTGACTAAATCTTCTGCTTCAATAATTTAAAGTGCAACCACGTTCTTTCTCTCATAGCAGCTTTCCTCACAGTGCCAGGTATGTCCAGTAATGAAATAGCTGTCATATTGTTGCAACCAGAAACACCCCATGACAGTCACAGAACAGATATCCCCTTCCACAAAGCAAACTACCAATATGAGTGAAAACAGAAGCCCTTGAAGATAAAAATACATGGTACATGAACAAGCTACTACAATGTAAGACAGGTGTGGAATAAATGTGAGTGCAGGCACAGCCCACTGCAGTACAGCCTAAATGCATCTATTTTACACTCCAGTTTACCTTGCATGATCTTGTCCACCAAGTTTTATAACACTGGAAAAAATCACTTCATCCGTCCATGATCATTTCCCCTCTCAATTACTTACTCTGTTTTAGCTCATTAGCTTGAGAACAGCTTGAAACAGCAATCTGCCTTGGATTTGAAGAATGCTTTAGCAAAATGGAGTCCCTAGATCAAGGTATCCAGACTGCAACAATAACTAAATAAATCTTACTGACCTATAGACAATCTGAACAATCTATGCCATTATGCTCTAACAGTGAAACTCCTTACGACAACAGTTTCAAGAGGAAGCAGGCTAAAGTCTGTTCCTGTAGGAAAGACAGATTGTATTCCTTGGAATCTAGTGTAAAGGAGGTAAATTAATTCTTTAGAATCAACCTTTGAAAAGGAAGATGTTAATGTTTACAGGTATATTGAAAGGCAGAGCTGCCCTTTTTCAGTAACAGAGGTATATCCAGATCAAATTCCTCTTGTAGTCAGATGTTTATCACATCCTTATTTCAAAGAGCAGCAGTCATTACACAGTGAAGTTCAGACACTGCTTTGGGTCTCTTTGGGTTTAAAAAGTGAAAATATGTTAATTTGGAACATCATACACACAATTTTTTCAAACCTTTTCAATGCACAGCTCTGAAGCTGCATAAGCAGCTGTTGCATACAGCATAAGCAAAGTACAGCAAAGTAGGAAAGGCTACTTGAGGCTCAAGCTTTGTTTTCTTGGTTATATTTTGCACCCCTTTATAGATAATCTTAAATCTCGAGGGACCTCTTTAGCGCATGTTCAGTACCTGATATCTTATGTAAGAGAGAGACAGGCCAGACAGCAACTTCAATTCAGTAACACCAGTGAAAATAAACCAGGCAAATCTAAAGAAACCATGCTCTAAAACCTCATTTATACTGACAGTGTGGCTGCCATTTGTCTGGGTGGGAACCTCCACACTTCTGAAAAGCTCATTAACAATGCACAACAACCAACCAAGCTCAGTAAGATGGGGTAGCATCATTACCATGCACTAATGTAATAACAAACAAAACCATATTTACTACATATATTTATTTGTGGCATTCACCCATACTAGAATACAGTTACAAATTATGGAGATAGTACACACTGAGAGACGACATGATTATCCAAGACACAGTGTATTATTAACAGAAATGTACTTACTGAGAGAAGGGAATGTGATTTAGATTTCTATGACTTTATAACTCTCTGTTCATGACCAGACATATAATAATTGAAATATTCAGAAGAGGAGCATGCACTGGGGCCTTTTTTTGTTTGGTTTGTTGTTTTCTTCCTCAGAGGCTTTCCTTCCTGCAGCACTGCAGCTGCTAGAAAAGTATCGTTTCATTAACCTTTGACTTAACAAATGAGATCAAGGATTATTCAGATGCAATTTAGAATGGAGCCCAGCTCAGTGAAGCCCGTGTCACACATCAAAACACAGACAACAACCCTCTTTACTCAAACCCATAAACAAGACAGAAAAATACATGCGGTAGCAGAACAGAGAGATGTCGGTTACTTCTGCCAATACTTAATCATTTAAAATTTCTTAACTGTTATATGTTATTTAGCAACAATTCAGGAGTGGCTAAGTCAAAAAACAACGATTCATTAGGTTTGCAGAATTCATTTTGGTTGGGATTTTCAAGGCAATAGCAAGCAAGAGAGTCAGCTGTCTGATCAGCATGGGAGGAGAGAATCTGCTCTTTGAAAGCCACCAACTTACTGCCTAGTACCTTTCTAGCTTTCATAAAAGAGTAACTGATTCATATCCCTAGGCTATTTACAAACAAAGGATGTCACAGCTAAGTACAGAATGGGTCAAGATTTCATTTAATTTCATACAATGTTCCTAAATAGTAACACTTAAAATCCTTTTATTCTGCATATTCAGAAAATAATCCATAAGCCTGTAAGTGTTGTCTGAAAACAACCGAAATGGAAAACAATTCTAGAAAGGAATCCTATGCAGTCGAGTCCTCTCCACAAACACAATACCAATACTAATTGTATGGTTCACTCTGTCCCTGTGGGCGGAATAAGAAGTTATCCTTCATGACATATTTCACAATGACCTTACAGAATTATTATATACAGAGCAGAACACCTAAATCACTTTTTAATCACCCTCACAAAGAAAGGCTTGCTTAGTAACATTGCAACAAAAAGGCAAAATTTTCAGCCTAAGGCTGAAACAACTTTACTTCCAAAGCACAAAAAACAGCTTTGTTCTACAAGATTTACTTCAGGCAGGTATTAACAACATTAAATCCATGTAGAGAAGAAACATTACATTAACCTAATAAATAAAGGAGTGATCTACTCATTAAAGACATAGAAAAACTCAAACTATTTCTCATTCTTTTCATAAGCTAGCAGATATGAAGCTATGGAGAGGCATTAAAAGAACACAAAGTTGCAGCTTATTACTGTCTATATATCAGTATGCATTATTATATTATCCAGATTTTTTGAGGAGGACTTACAAAAGAATATTTTTGTTTCAACCCGAGCACACACAAAAAAAATCCAACAATAGATTTACCTCTTCATAGGGAAAATAAATCAAATTTGGTTCTGTACTAGGATATAGTTCTCACGCCCAGGAATTTAGTATTTATTAGGAAAGGCCTTTTCCAATCATAATATTTTATCAACAGAGAGGATTATCTTCACATCTTATTTGCAAGTCAAGGTAAGTCAGAGGTAGCTTAGGAATGCTTTAGAATTTAGTGTTTTCCTTGAAATGAATGAATCCCTCTTTCAAAGGGGTTAATAATAAGTACAAAAGGCAAACAGTATCTACAGCTGCCACTGCCTGCACCAAGAGAATAATTCCAAGAAGCTCAAAATAACATTAGAACAGGGAAAACCATGGTGCACTTCTGCACATTTGCTTCAGTGCACCAGTTCAGGCTGGTTTTCTACAAAAGGAAGCACCCCACTAACATAGTACGCTATGCCAAGCGACAGAAGAGCAATGACAATGACGAGGAGCAGGACCCTCCAGAAGCCCAGGTCTTCCACAAACTCTTGCCACGTTGTCCGGAAACTGGAAAGAACTCCTTCACCTTGCTGTAGGTTTGGATTAAGGAGGGAATGGCTTTCCATCGCACTACAAAGGATTAAAGTTAAAAATACATCAGAGCAAAAGAATGTACCTTTAAGTATGACAGTAATCCTACTAAGAGCAACTGAAACATTCTAAATTAAAAACTACATCTAAACTACAGATTTATAGCATTGCCTCTGCTAAGTCAAGACAAAGCAGATCAGGAAAAGACTCCTAACTCTAAACTTACTTAGTTGAAAGGATGTTTTATTAACCTGTGTAAAAAGAATGCTATTTGTTTGTAGGCTTGCCACCTAGAAGACTTCAAAAGTCAGTTCTCATAATTACTACTAAATACAGCTTAGTAAACTTTAATGAAGCATAAGCTAAAACCTCAAGGGGCACAGCTCTTGCTAACAAATTATGATGTAAAAATAACCTCTGACTAATAAAATGGAAACTTTGACCAATATAATTTACGTTCTGAAATCTGTGGTGATCTTTACTACTCTTCTGAACCTCTTTGTTCCAGAGGCCTCTTCTCTAGCATAAAAACATCCCAGAAAACAATAAATTTGGGTAACAAGAAGTTCAGAAACTTTCTGATCTTCAAGACAAATTGGCATTGCTGTGTTTTCTATCCTATGGTGCTCAGCAACTGCTCTGATATTTAACATTCCACTACCAATCCATCAGGCCCTCTTAAATTGTGAGACTATAAATTAGGGACTGGAACTCTCACTTTTAAATGAGAAACAAATATAAAATCAGAATGAAGCTGTCATCTTGACAATGAATCTCCTTCAGGAAAACATAAGTTGTTTCAAATACTGCGTGGCTTCTTGTATCATTCTCCTTATTTTGCCGTTTCAACCAACTAGTCTGTAACAGGAAACTGTTGCTGTACGAAAAACCTCACATAGAATAGGGAAACTTTCTCATCACTTGATTTTACTTACATAAAATTTTAGCCATCTGCACAGTCCTGTTACTTCTCACGTAAGTGAAATTACACACACAGGTGTTTACAGGATCAGGCTTTGACAAGCACAGAAAAGAAGTGGTGAAACCAACTACGTACATGATGATGTCAACAGCAGAAGGCAAGCAGAGAAAACCCAGTTTTTTCTCCCCTTCTAATTGCTTTCAGTTACCACATTCCTATATATCTCTTATAGCAACAATAAAAGAAAACATTTCAGGGAGAAGTAATTTCCATGTCAAAACTAACTGCAGAAATGCCATTGTTCTTGGTGACAATAATAAATTGACAAATGATTGTTATCAGAAAAAGGTCTCACTTATAAATCTTTCTCCTAAGATTACACCATTGAAAAACTTCCCACTATTCATAAGGTATTTTTTCTTAGGAAGTACAGCCACTGAAGAATAATTAGCCTGAACTCCTGTAGCTTGCTTGAGTATTGCAGCATCATGAGCAGAAGATTTCAGGAACTGCCTATTAAATAGCTTGGCTTTTTTGGTTTTTAGATATTTACCCACTGTAAAGCTCTGTTTGCTTGCCCATAGCTGCAAGATTTAGTCATCTTCCTTGCTTATTATGGTTTCCCAAGCGAAACAAAGGGTTTAATAAGACAGCCATTGGTGTCGAACAGAAGTACATTCGTTAAGTACTAACTAGTTAATACATAACCACACAGAGGTTAAATAAAGGTGCAATGTAATTTAAGTGAAAAGATCACGCTTGCTCATTAAATAGAAAAGAGTACATAGAAAACACTTTTGCTATTTTATATCACAACCCAATTAAAATCAATCTCATTGCCCTGTCCTGCCACAGGCAGGGACATCTTCCACCAGAATAGGCTGCTCTAAGCCCCATCCAACACTGCAAGGGATGGGGCAGCCAGAGCTTCTCTGGGCATCCTGTGCCAGTGCCTCACCACCCTCATAGTGAAGAATTTTTTCCCTAATATCTGATCTAAATCTTCCCTATTTCAGTTTAAAGCCATCCCCCCTTGTCCTGTCCCTACATACCACTGTAAAAAGGCCCTCTCCAGATTTCTTGTTGGTCCCCTTTAGGTACTGGAAGGATGCTCTAAGGTCTCCCTGGAACCTTCTCTTCTCCATTTGTTCTTATTATGAATTACAGCTGCTTAAGATGGTAAAGGTAATGCAGCAGTGCATCCTACAGAAGAGGTTTGTGTCCCACAGCCCAGACAGATGTTCTCTTCTGTTTCCAACACAACGTAGAACTGACATTTGGATGCACCTGCGGGCACAGTCACAGGTCACACTGTGCTGTGTACATGGACAGACTGTCTGCGCTGGAAGATGGACAGAGCGAGCTCTGCCTCCAAAGGGCACAGTGCCACTCCTCACCGGGAGGAGTGCCAAGCAAGTGAAAATGAATTTGACTCGGGAACCTAGCTCTGGCCTCTGCTTCCAGAGCAGCAGCACTGCATGTAATAAGGAGCAGAAAACTTAAGCCAGAGACTGTTTTCAGAAAGAGCAACCATTATTTCTCCATAGGTTCATACATAATGTAAGAGAGTTGGTGCGCTGGGAGAGGACAGAAGACATTCATCTAAGCGTCTCTAAAATGTGAAAATAATACTAAGAGGGAGGAACGAAACTGCAGAGGTCTCAAAAGCCAACCGTTATGAAGACATTATTTATTTACAAAGCAAACAGCAGACAAGCTCACTTCTCTCGCTGCTGTAGGCATCTGTTATTTGTTATTTTAAAAATAATGTATTTCAGACATTTTAAACACGTTCACAAACATGCTGGGTAGTGCGCTGTTTATGTCTCTGTGCCTCTCCCCAAGGAGAGTTGCTGACTTCCTTGCCAAAGCAAACAATATAACATTTATGAAGGTCAAATAACAGAAAGGAAGCTATGTTCATTAAAGGGACACTATCGAATCAAAAACTGGAACTTAAATGAGGCTGAGCTGTTGGTCCATATGTTTAAACAAAACCAGCATAAACGCATTGCTGTGTGACAAGCAACCTTCATAGAAATGTAGTTAAGATAACATGCATGAATTCTTTTTATACCCGTGTCATTTTGAGAATAATATTAAATTTTCTATTTCAGGGCTTAAAACAGTCTCTCTGATGACTGAGGTCACTAATGGATAAGAATGAACTTCCAATCTGCTCACTGAGAGTATCTTAGATAACAACTCCAGCTACAGGGTTTAATTTTCATTTACGGTACCAGCTGTGTGCATTTTGACACAAACTGAACAACAATTATGTGACAAAACTCCCCGTCTTCTGTGACACACTGTTCCAGCAGTCACAGTTCATGCTCATTATTAGACAATAAAATAAATACATTATAAAAGCAAGTATTCCAAGCAACACTGATATTCTGTTTCCAATATCATTAAAAAAAACCCACAAACAAGCAAACAAAATACCCACAACAAAACAACCCCCCACAACACAACACAACACAACAAAACAGTACTGGAAAGATCTCTTGCATTATTAATCTGAGACCCATGTTCTGTCATGTTTACTGGCAATTCAGTGATCTCTTGCTGCAAGAGAATCAGCCTCCTTGGAAATGTGCAAGGCTTCTTGCCTCATCTAAATCCTACAAGAAGGCTGTCTTGGAAGCTCACGGTAAAAAACCACTCCCAATTTT
Organism: Pezoporus occidentalis; assembly: GCF_034315485.1. NCBI lineage: Eukaryota > Metazoa > Chordata > Aves > Psittaciformes > Psittacidae > Pezoporus > Pezoporus occidentalis. The sequence continues at coordinate 20,470,161 of NW_026914940.1, read as the reverse complement.
CCATCAGAAAAGTATTTGTGGTTTATCTGTGTCTTTTTTCTCCTGTGCTATCATCATCTTTTGTCTTAAATAGTCACTTTATGTTGTCTAAAACCAGTATTTCTTGTCAGCAGCCACACACCTTAGCCTTCCCTCTGCCAGGCTACACAGACCTCTAGTTGCCTTCTTTCGCAAGGAGACGCACTGTTGCCTTGAGCACTGAAGTAACGCTTCTCCACGCTTCTTAAGGGATGAAACTTATTTCGACTGGGGCTAAAGAGCATTATAGACTGTAATACACAACATAGGTTACACTGCTTTTTACGACAGCACTGGCAGCTTTACACAGTGGACGTATGTCATTTTATGCTTTGTAGGACTTCACTGTGTTTTCAGGGTAGCATCAACTCCTAGAACTGACTTCACTACTTCCACATGAACTACATCAAGCCTATTCTCCTATACCACTTTCCAGTGACGAAATTCCATTTTACAGCATACCGCTTTAGGTAAATGAAGTTCCAGTTTGTGCTCCTGAACCACAATTTATCCCTACTAATTTCCCCCCCCTTGCCATCCCAGGCTTTTGTCTGTGCCATCCCAGTTTTCCTCTGGGTTGCCTGTATCTCACTTCTTAGTCCCACTAATTTGCTACTACTTTCTGTGCCAGTACAATTTATGCAAATTCTAAATAAGCACATTCCCAGAATCAGACCTTTACGAATTCATCTGTAACTTCCCTCTAACCCAACACATTACCTGAAATTGCCAGCAATCTTCCTGAAATCTTCAGTTCTCCTTTAACTATCAAGTCAATCACAGAAATGGAAAAGCCATTAATATTATTTCTCCTAGTAATTATTTTTGTTTTGTAAATACCTTTCGCTTTCTGCAGTTTGCATTGTTTCCAGCTTTGAGTGAGCTCCTCTGTTAAATCCTTTCACCTCTTGCTCCTCTAAAGATTCCAGCAGTCTAATCACATCTTTATTCACTCCCCTTCGTTTTGCAAGAACAAGTGGTGTTGCACCTTGGTGATTGCTAAAATGACCCCACAAAAGGAAATGAGAAGAAAAGAAACTTTTAATATAGAAATTTTGTAACAAGACAACTCGGTATAAAACATTACAATTAATTAAGTCCCCAGAACTATTTTCTGTCATACCAGACAGTAAGAAATTCCCATTTATACAAGTTACAACATAATTGACTATACAAGAAAACTGGTATGTTTAGGTTTGAAACTACACAACTCTTCTAAATACTATTGAAATTCCTAGTACTGTAACCTAATAGGAATCTCTGTGTGTTAGAACAAAAAAATAAGCAGTAGATTTATGGCAGTATTCAAATTTAAGCTTAATTTCAAGAAGAAATTGTGCAATCTGGTTCCTCATAGTTCCTTTTCCATGGGAGTATTAGGACATCAGGCAAAAATGAAATAAAATACAGATGGTCCCTCTGCTGTTATTAAAATCGTACCGGAGTAGAGCTGCCTTCAGACTAAGCATTTTCACCAGTTGTTTGAAATGAGGACAAAGAAAGCCAAAGCCACAGCCCTTAAAGAATCTGGTCTTTTGCCGAGTTGAAAACATTAATGAGGTACAGGTGAAAAAGCAACAGATTAAAAAACTGAGAGGTTTCAAAGTTACTACTGGTTTTGCACATGTTGTAAGTATGCAAAAGTGCCACAAAGAAAACAATTCCATTACTGCAATGAAATAGCTAGTTATTTTGCAGCTTGAGAGCTTACATCTGAGCCCTGGCATCTGACAGCTGCTGGAAGCCAGAAGGAAAGACTATACAATATTTAAAAGAAGAACTGAGTCACAGACTTTGAGGGAGGGGGAAAGCACTGAAAGGAAGCATTGTTACCAAAGGAGTATGGGAATGAACTGACACACACATACGCTGTATTTCCTTTGTCTCATACAGTGCAACAATTAAAACAATAGAACTGGAGTGGAGAAAATTCTTTTAGAGCAGTCAATGTGTTTTTTCCTTCGGTGCCAACCACCCACACCTGGCTGTCTGGCTAACCCAGGGCTGCAATGTCAGCGGTGAGGCAGGATTAGCTCCAACAGCCCCCACCAGCAGCTGCTCTGTTTATTTGCTTTGCCTGTTGCACAGACTAGCAGAAGTGGCCTCTTATTGTTTTCCTGCCTTCTTAATTTTGTGGGATTTTTAAAAGATATCTTAAAGTGGAATTGCACCACATACTACATTTCAGCAAGAAATTAATACGGAAGGCTCTGGCAAGAGAAGACTAATGTGTTACATATAGGGATGCTGGGGAGGGACTCTTCATTAGGGACTGTAGTGATAGGACAAGGGGTAACGGGTTAAAACTGAAACAGGGGAAGTTTAGATCAGATATAAGGAGGAAGTTCTTTCCTGTTAGGGTGGTGAGGCACTGGAATGGGTTGCCCAGGGTGGTTGTGAATGCTCCATCCCTGGCAGTGCTCAAGACCAGGTTGGACGAGGCCTTGGGTGATATGGTTTAGTGTGAGGTGTCCCTGCCTATGGCAGGGTGGTTGGAAATAGATGATCTTAAGGTCCTTTCCAACCCTAACTATTCTATGATTCTATGTACACATAAAACGTTAAACTTTAAAATAAGTTTAAAGTAAAAAAATAGAAATAAAATAAAGTGGCTTACCAAATATCAATTTTAAGTCCATTAGAAACCAGGAACTGGATGGTGTCCACATGCCCACACAGGTGAAGGGCTGTGTTACCCTGGTAGTCGGTGGCTAGTAAGTCAGCGCCAAATTTATGCAAGAGTTGACAGATGTCTACGTTTCCTCTGGCTGCAGCAAGGTGAAGGCCAGTTCGGCCTCGGCTGTCACGAATATTGGGGTCGAAACCACTCTCTAGCAGTCGTCTGGAATAGTTAAAATCTCCATCGATGCAAGCTTGCAGCAGTGGCACATTTGTCTGGGAAGAGTCGTTTACAAACACGTAGGACATCGTTCCGATTCTCTTTGGAGCAGGTGACTAACCTGCAAATAAAGTGGGAAGAAATTATGGTGAAGCTAGGCAAATAAACACGATTTGGTAGTCCTCAGCCTTCCCAAGCAAAAATGCAAACTAGCTCATAAACCAACTCTGAAATCTTCATATTGTACATACTAACTTTGTGTGCTGCATTCCCTGTCGGTAATATGGAAAGAGCCCCTTTCAGTCTACACCTCTGGAAACAGCAGCAAAGCTTTACTATTACAGAAAATGATAAGATCAATGTCACAAATGCAAGACAAGCCATTAGCTTTCAACCAGTAAAAGATCACATGTAGTGGTATTGGTACTAAAGGGCAAAACACTGGAGATCAGAACTGAAAGGAAGAGCCATGTTTCATAAACTAGGAAACCGTATACAATCCAGTCAACAGTGATGCTAACTACAGTTTTTACTAGCGATAAGCAAAGCTCCAGCATGATTTCTACCATTTGAATCTGAACTTGATGTACAAAGTACAGTCAGTTGCTGAAAATGCGTGATTACTATAAATACTAAGTCCTTCATTCTGCAAGAAACGTATTTTTCAATACTCTTTGCAGAACATTATTTTTATAGTGCCACAGATATACAGACTACTGAAAAGCAAGAATAGCAACACTGACCATAGAAAACTGAAACTACCCACCTGAAAGTGGAAACTGGAAGTGGGTACAAGAAGGACAATGGTAAAATCAAGTACAGAGCTACTGTGGGTTCAACTAGAACCTCTATATAAGGAAACACAAACGTAGTTTCTCTGACTTACTATTAAAAAAAGGATTAAGTCCTTTTCTGTATCAGGCCCTAAAAGAGGAAGATGAATGTTTCACCATGGATTTCTTGATAGAGAGTATTTAATGAACAGTGATTTAAGTTTTGCAGAACAGTATTTTAAAAATGAGTCAAATTATGAGGTTATGATGACAGTGTGCTTATGGGACACAAGAAAAAGTGATTTTACAAGATAAACTTTGAATGGAAACTGAACTGAAACTTCACTTGAAACAGTGTATTTCACTTGCCCTGGGGTTTGTATTTTGGGCTCATGATGTACCAGTGTTCTGAATAGCCCTTGTTAAGTCTGCTATATGCAGATTTACATTTTCTCATCTATATAAGGTATCCTTCCACACCAGTGCACTCATTCGGCCAGGAGAACGGAAACATGGCCTATAGCCAAAGAATTAGATTTAAAACCTCTCCTTTTTTCGAGAGTTTATAACGTCTGTATTCTACAGCTCTTCCCCCATGTTTTAGATCAAATTCCAGATCAAAGTACCTACAAAAGTAATTTCAAAATGTTTACACTCTGGTCTGATTAACAGCTGCAGCATCTGGGGCTGTTGAGGTTAGTAAATCATATTTAAACTTCATTATTGTATTTCCTATCTGGACAAATTCTGCTACATGTGTCAACACTGTCTAGATTCCCAGCGCAGGAATGCACAACTGTTTTTTTTTATTCTTGGATGCAGAAGAGATGGGAATAACTTCTACATCCTGGTATCTGTATGAGGAATGATCTTAAGCAGAGTACATTCGCCTAGGCTGCAAGCATGTTTTTAAGCACGTGACGGTGTATCACGGGCTCAGGCACCCTTTTCCACAGTCATTTCCAATAGCAAAAGCCAGTTCACTGACGCACCATGAAACACTTCACGCAAGACTGGTGTCATTTAGGGCACTAACAGCTTTCTTATTACTCTACCCAAGAAGAAAGCAAAATGTACTTACTCATATTTCTGATGAATATGTTACAAAACCCCTCAGTGTAGTAAAGCTGGAATTCCCAGCTGACAGCAATTTCAATTTTCTTGCCTACTGCCCACCCAAGTCATAAATGATAAAAGAATTTCCCTTCAACTCTGTTAGTCTCTTTGCTGAGAAAAACATTGGGCATAGCTTCTGTACAATGCGATTGTGACCTTTACATTCTGAACTAAATCTTCCTTAAAGCCAGGTCATAAATCATTTAAAAACCTCTGATTATTAGCCATAGTAACAGCATATCAAGAGTGCAAAACCCTACCTGTACTTGATAAAACAATGGAGGTTCACTTGTAAAGTAATATTTGAGTGTTTAGACCTGTTTTATACAACACGGCCTAACATAACACAACAGCAGAATATTATGCTGGAAGAAATGCATGCTATTTGAGAAACATTATAGCACACTCTGTTAAACGTAAGCTAATGTTTACACTTTCATACCAGATGTGTATATCTACTAAACCCTTACAGAATTCCCTGTCACTTCACATATAAATCTGATGAAACATTAGCTAATAATACCAGAAAAAAAGCTGTCACTGCCTTATCTTCTCAGGAAAGGAAGCACAAAGATTAGCAGCTATCAGAAAGTGTGGCTGGAAGTCATTCTGATTCAGAATTTATTATCACCAGAATCTTTCAGAATGGATCACTGAAGTGTAGAAGGCTAAAGTGAAACCTTAGTGTTTCACATAAAGAAAGACAAAATCCCAACAAATCCTTCTTCCCAAGGCAAAAAATCTGGACCATCTGGTTTGATTTTTCTTTGTGATTAAAAAGATTTTTTCCTACAAACACAATTCTATTTCACATATGGCTACCTAACCAATGCCAGATACAAGCTGCATACAAAGCTGAGCTATACACCATCTTTAAAATGCCAGGCTCCAAATGATATTCTTTCCCCAAATTTAACCCAATTTAGCAGTATTTCTTGTCTAGCAAAACTCAGAACAAATACAATAGCCAACTTAATTAGACATTTTTGAATAAGCAAACTGTGGTTACATTTCTGACCACAGTATGTATCAAAAAGCTTATTGCTGTAATGAATATCTAATGCAATGGATTTAGAAACAAAATTCCAAAGCACTGGCCATTCTCTTCAAATTGCTTCCGAAAGATGAATTGGATAACAACTCTGAACCTGCCTAGGAGCTGGTACATCTACGTTAAGCACTGATGGCACAGGCATATATTAGGACAAACAGACTTGCATTAGGAACAAGACATGAAAGCATTGCAAACTGAGCGTTCTTAATATCTCTATGTATTCCTGCTACGACTGGAGTTAATTATATCTGATTTGGTTCAGTAAATGACTGCTTCTAAAAATGGATCAGTGCCTAATTAAAATACATATTTTAAATGATAGGGTTTTAAAAAAAAGAAAAAATGTTTTGATGTTAATAACTTGGTCCTTTGATAGAAAATTAGTTTTTGTGAAAAAAAAAGTAAATCAAAGACGCCCTCCCAACCAAAAATGATTGCCATTAGAAAGGCATAATATTAGAATACATTTTCCCTAAATTTATACAACTTGGATACGGCCTCGACACAGCGTTCTGTTATTAACAGAACTTCAGAAATTATGCTGTAAGCATGGGCGCTAGTAGAGGATAAGAAAATTTAACTGAATGTTCTGCTTTCAGAAGGAATGCTTATATTGAGTGATTCTGTGCGAATTATTTACTTATCTGTATTAGAAGCCAGTTGTCTCTTACGAGTACTGTGTACAACAGTAACTCAGGGTCACACATTGATCTGTTGTACAACACATTCACACCTGCAGAAGTCAGGAGTGATCTTGAGTAACTCAAACCATAGAGGCTAGATACAAGTTCTGTCACTTCTTAAAGTAGTCCTAAATTTGCGCTAACCATGGACAGTTTTATTTTGCAGTAAATGTATGCTGTTGCCTCTGCCTTCTCATTTTAAGTTACCAAATAGCTCTGGAAAAAGGAGAGAACAGCTAGATTGTGAGACAGAATCACTAATGGGACCCATCTCTCCACTGCAAAAATGTGAATGAACTCGACAAGTTGTAATTTATGAGCCAGTCACTGCTACATGGGATATCCAGTTCTGCAAAACTTCGATGTTTCCAGGAACATTCAGACAAACTGAAGTAATTGTCCCTGTTTTAAAACAATACATCAGGACAAGGGAACAATACCAGATTGCTCAGTACTTGACACTTCCTCAATATAAGCACACACTTCAACATCTAGAACTGGCGCATCAGTAAGACTACAAAAGAAACTGCCTCCTCCAAGAAATGGAAACTAAAAGTCAAGAAAGAGTGCATTTTGAGAGTACTTCAGTGGCAGTGGCTTGCGAAGCTCTTCCTCTTCAGTCTTTAAATGAATGAAAAACATTCTAGTCCTTTGCTTAAACTGAAAGCTCATGATCTCTGAAGACAATGTTTCCTGGTCAAATGGGATTGTTCCCTTAAAACCACTATGTGAACATAAGCTCTATTTGCATATACAAGATTAATTTTTTAAGTAGGCTTAACTTAATCATTTAAAACAAACAAACAAACCCCACCACATTAAGCTGTGCTTCCTCTGAACATCAACCAATTGTTGAAATATAAACCCAACAATATTATTCTCTTCTTTCTAGGTAGGCTGAGGGAGAAATTCCTTGCACACATTTTCATGCATACATGTATTTATGTGCAAGTCACTGAGAAGTCATTTAACTGAGTCAATGTTATGTTGAGCAAAATATCTTATGATCAATTATAATTTCTGTTTAGGAAAGAGCCCCTTTATCTACATGAAGCTTCACTGAGAGCTCTGTATCTTCCATTAAAAACCTGTATCTTATGAATTCAACAGGAACAGAGTTTTACTGCTTCACTAATAAGGATTTGCTGCTAAAAGCAGCATCTCAGATTCAGTACAGCACAATGTCAGCTACACAGAGCTATATTTTGCAGCATTTTAGTTATTTTTCCAACGGTTCCTGGATTCAATGTAACAGCAGGTTCATAAGACCTACCTCTCCCTTCTCATCCCTAGCCAGACACATGGGTGGCAATACAAGAACATTATTTATACCATTTGTTTTCAGTCATTCCCTTCTGCAGACATGAGCCATACAGGTATACTCTCCTGATGTCAGGACCATCCTGTGAGCAGAAACTCTGGTGTACTGCACATACCTAGTGCTTTCCATGTACAGGCTACAAAGTGCTTTACGAAAAAATCAGAATAACTATTGCTGCTCGTCTATGGATCAGCAGACAGTGGCATTGAGAAACAGGAAGCTTTGCTCATCAATGTAGAGTATGCCAACATTACAAGATAAAAAATGAACAAGATCTCAAATACCATTCCAGGGTTGCAGAATACTTCCCCAGATAATATAGTACATGCATTGTGTATTTATGTATACAGACTAAGGGAACAATAGGAAAGAGATCATTCTTTTAAAGCACCTTTATTGACAAGCAGATTCACAAACATTTTATCCTTACTACATTTAAATGGCAAATCAATTGCATCACGTTTCAGTGCAGTTAACTTCTATCAAATATACATTTAGGCATTTTTGAACCTTGCTCATTTTTCATCTTCCACAAAGGAACTATTTAGGAAGAAAGGCAATTTATAGTTTTCTTCAAATCAGCTGTAAATTCAATACCCCACAGCTAGGTCAGATAAGTCAGTACATAACTGCAGTACTTCCCTGATCACTGTGGTCAGTTTGCACACATCTGCTTTTATAGGAAGTTACCGAATCACTTAAATCGGTCATATTTACCAACCTTTTCACAGACCTTTATTCAAATTCCTTCTTTGTCTCTGCTGGGAACAGGTAGGGTGCTAGTATACGCTAATGAAGAAATCATCAAAGGTCACTGCATATTGTTTGGCGGTTGGTTTATCTGTTTGTTTTAACAGACCAGAGAGAATTCGTCCCACTCCTAATGAAGTGTCTGCATTTAAACTTGCTGCAGAGCTCGAAGCAGCCCTCGGCAAGAGAAGGCAGCGGCCAGCGAGGAGCAGCGAGGGATGCAGGCAGGGGAACACTGCCGCCACGCGGGGTGACAGCTAACCGCGGCCCGGAACCCACTCACACACCCCCCGCACTGTTGTGTTTTCCTGAGAAGGAAGCGGTGGGAGGCCTGAAAGAAGATTTTATAAAGCCTGATGAAAAAGACTTCTGGAATCCAAACTGCTATTCCCCTGTGGTACAAAGAGCAACCTCCTTTAAGCTCTGCTGCTGTATTTGTGAAATGAGGACTGTGGTTATGTGGCTTGAGCTCTGAAGACAAAGGTATTTCCTTTAAAAACATATGCATTTATGCCAGTTTCTTTAAAAAAAAACATGAAACCTAAACCCAAAACACCTCCCAAAATATCAGACCCTTCCTAGACAAACAGTAACTCTGAGATGACAAGTTTACTAAAATGGGAAAAACTCAGTGTCCAGCAGGAATCAGCAGAAGTCAGAGCTTAGTCAGCTTTATTCCAGCAAAAAAGTAAACTAACAGCCAAGAGCCTGTCACTAAACCACTTATTACTGTACAGTCCATATTTTCTTACTTTATTTCTTATAATATATATAATACCTTATGTCATCTTTGTCATACATAACCTTCATGACATGACCTTAGTAACATATGCAACACTAAATCCAACAGCTCGTGAACAAAAGCAGGTCATTTTAGAAAGCAGATGTTGCCTAAATTTATAAGTCATTTATATAGAACTGTATCTTTGACTTTACCTTTAAAATATTACTCTGCTTGTTCATTAGTTTGTTATTTCACATTAATCATTAAACCAGTTTATCAAACCCAAATAGTTAATTACTACTTGCCAATATTCTAAATCTCTATCAATACAGCATGACTTTAAATATTTAATTGGATCATGTTGGTTCACGTTACATGACATGATAAGTAAGATGATATGGTAACACTATCAAGGTCATATTTCTAATTCATATATATTGATGATATTTTTCATAAACAGTTATTTTACCATGCTTAGGCTCAAAATATTTTTCCATGTAGGCAAACCTGTAGTAGTACTGTCTGCCAACACTATGTCTTAATGAACTGAAGGGGGTAAATCAGCAGTCTACAGGTTCCAGGGACAACTGGCATGTCCAAGGAGAATCAGGGAGGCCATCCTTAAGCTCCTGATGTGCACAAAGGCTGGAATTGACTAAAAATATAATGGAAAATTACTGGAAAGATGTGAAATAGATTTGGAATTGTAACTATGGCACCTGAGAGTGAAGCAGCTCAACTAATGTTTACCAATTTCAGCAAAGGATCCTGCTGAGCCTAGAAACAGAAAACATCACTTGCACAGGGAAAACTTCCACCTTCAAATAACTTTGTAAATGCTAGTAACTTACGTGAAAAAGACTATATTCAACACGAAAGCTGCTGCCCAGACACTGAACAGCAACAGCCACGTTTCTTTAAAGAGGTTTGGCAGGTGGTACTCAGTTCTATTTGAGAAAGGGTGGAAAAAACCCACACAGAAGAAAGTCCATGTTGACTGTCACTCCCGTAAATAAGAAGCTCACGTAAAAGCAGCCACAGGAGATCACAGCAAAGGTCCATTTAAGCCTAGCATTATTTTTCAAATGGTGGCTAAAAGCAAAGACCAGGGGGAAGAAAAAAAAAAAAAAAAGAAGAAAAAAGAATAGGGCAAGTGTTTGCATTTTCCATTCAAATCCTTTCTCATCTGAATGGGGTTCCTGTATATTTAGCACCCCTCAGTGCCCACCCTGTGCACCTCCCCACTCTCCTCTTCAACACATGTAATATCCACAACATACTCTGGTAAGTTCTCCATCTCAATTCTCTGTGAAGAACTACATCTTTTGATCTTGCTGAATCAAAGCCTCATTAGCTTCACCTGTGGACCAGATCTCCTGCTGGAAGAATGGGCAGTTGACCCCTGCTTGTTCTTTCCCTGCCACTCATGACTCTACAGGCCTCATCATATCCTCCTCAGAAATCAGGATGAATTTTACAGTTTCAGCTTTTTTGGCCATTCTCTATATTTAAGGGGGTCTGTGTCTTTGACCATTCTTGCTTTGCTTCTCCTAATCTCGCTATTTTTTACTATATGCTTTCTGAGCTGGAAGATGGAGTGGGGGAACCACACAGGGCGTTTGAGGTTAACCATGGATTAACACAGTGGCACAACAAGATTCTCTGGTTTGTTCTTTATGTGTTTCCCAATAATACTCACTATCTGATTTGCCTTTTTGACTGCTGCTGATTATTGTGGTTACATTTTCATGGAACCATACAATGTAACTACAAAATACTGCTCATTACTGTGAGACCAGTATTTCATATGGGAAGTTAGGATTCTTTTTATGCTATCTGAATCACTCTCCCTATACTAAATTCATGTGCCATTACATTTAGTAATCAATTACTCAGACTTACAGGGTCCTTCTGCAGCTCTTCATAGCAAATCTTATCTTTGCTACCCGTTATCAGCCAACACTAGCACCTTGTTGCTCACTGCCTTTTCTAGGCTGTTCATGGAAATTCTAACAGTTCAGAACCCAGAACTAAACCCTGCAGAACTAAAATTCTCCCACTGAAAAGACTGATCACAAGCTCACAGAAACTGCTGTCCTGGATGAGATTGATCAAGCTTGCCTAGCACTCTGCTTTCAGCAATCAGAGATCCGTCTTTGGGAGAGCACATGAGGCTGGCTGCAAACTGCAGCCTATTCCCCAAACACACCCCAGCAGCCACCTCCAACTCGTCCTTTTAGCAGCCCCTCAACAGACTTCCTGTCAGCTTTTCTAATCCCTTGCTGAACCTGCCCACACTGCCTCCACAACTCCCCATCACACCCACTGAAGTCCTTGCCTATAGCCACCTTAAACTGCCCTGCCAGCCGCCCCAGCAAGCAACCCCCATCCCAGCGCTGCAAGACTGGATGAAATAACTTTCGTTTTATCCACTGCCTTCATTTCGTAAGTCTTGGTCATGCCCCAGCCGTCTCCTCTCTAATGTGAACAATCCTGGCTTTCCAGTCCTTTGGCCCTTTCAGTTGTCCTCCTATAACCTGCTGTATCCTTCAGATGCAGAGATCAGAAACACACAACTTCCCCAGATGTGGGTACACCAAGTTGGAGCAGCAAAATGGTGCCCTCTGTCGTCTTCACTTAGGTGACAGCAGAATCTCAGTAAACGCCACGACTGAAATTTGCTGGACAAGGCTCATGCACTCAAAGACAGGCCTATCAGCCTGTCTGTCATCTGTACTACAGAAAGCTGAATGGATCAGGGATCATGTATCACTGTACACGTATAAAGCAATGCCTCCTGAAATATTCCATGTGCTTATACGTACACCCTGTGACTACCTAAAACATATTTTGGGTTTGTGTTGCTTTCAAAGGGTAAGAACTTCATCTATAAACTGTGTGCTTACCATGCAAACCCATGCTCTTTAAACTGTTATTGTTCTATATTTCAAACTCCAGCCCTCAGGATCACTGAATTCTCTTTGTCTAGTACCCTCTTCTGTATTGCCAATGCCTCCCAACCCTTCATCACTACCAAATTAAACCACTGAAGTTTTAATTGCTACATTATGATCTTTATTTAAATTTTCATAAGATTGGTCTCAAGATAGATCTTCAAAGAACTAATTTTATTCTCACACTTGATGGAGTTTCTTTTCAATACTGCTCACCAGTTTGTCTCAAGTTATTTTCCCATCCTCTTTACAACTCGGGTATAATCCTTATTTTTTCAGCACAATACTAAGACCCTTTGCAGCAGCTGATCAAAAACTTTAGTGTTGTCTAAGGAAAAAAGTAACTACTCCATTTCCCTTAAAGACAGCAATTACTTTATCAAAGACAGCTTTGAGGACAGGTTGAAAAGCAAAACCACGCATTGCCTTTTAGTCTCTTTTATCGCCTGTTACCCCCCCAGCAATACGCTCAAACAGGCCGCAGGCCTGCACGCTCACTAACGCCCTGTCAGGACGCAGCCCCTGTCCTGCCGCCGTCCCCCTCCCGCGGCCGCAGCTCCCGCAGCGCTCGCCGCTCTCAAAACCCACCAGCGCGGCACCGACACCGCTCCCCAGCAGGTCTCGGCCCAGTGTCTCTCCTGCCGCCGCTCGCCGTGCTTGTCACGGCCGGGCCCTCTCCGCGCTCCCCCGGCCGAGCCGCCGCCGCCGCCCTCACCGGCGGCCTGGGGCAGGGATGCGGCCCGCTCCCCGCCGCCGCTCCGGCCACAGCGCTGCCGCCTCGGGGCGGCCGGTGCCGCTGCTCTTTACCCCCACTCCGCGGCGCGCAGTGCTCGGCAAGGCCCGGGCACGGCGCCCACCCCTCCCCTCCGCTCCCGGACAGACCGACCCACCCCGGCGCTCCCCGCGGGCCGGCAGACGGATCCCCCGCCGTACCTACCCCTCGGCGGCGGCTCGGCGCGGGTCAGCCGAGCCAACAGGGAAGGAGAAGCGCGGTGGAGACCGCGCGCGCCCCCTGCTGGGCGGAGGTCGCTCCAAGCTCCCGCTACGTGCGGCTCGGAGAGGAGCGGACACACGGCGGCTCGCAGCGCTGCCGCCGCCCCGGAGCCGCGGTGGGGAGGCACCGCCTTCCCCGGCCCCGAGAGGAGGGTGCGGTTACAGCTGCTGCTGTGCTCTGAGTCGCTTACCCGGCCGCATCGGGAAATAAACCCTGCAGCGGGAGCGAGGGCTGCAACGGGACCCTCGACCCCTCCCCTGGGACGTCCTTGGCACAGTAGGAAACGAAGAGTGAGAGACAGAAAATGACGGGAGAGGGGCAACAGCCCGAATGGAACGAACCGAGGGGCTGGGGGATAGAAGAACAAAATTAACAAAAATGGAGTAGTTGACTGTTTTTGTTAAAGGAAACGTCACGAAGTTGTTTTAACTACTCCTTGGGGGAAACTGTGTTTTTTATACCGCTGCGTGTGCTACTGCATAGCTGAAAACGCAGGCAAGGGTATAGCTCCTCTGCCCTTGGAGCGTGTCCAGCATCAAGGTGCTGTGAGTGTAAGTATACAAAAGGGCTGAAGGCATTTGACTTCCCCCAAAATACATTAGTGGGGCTTTGGGGTTTGTTGGGGTCTTTTTTAATTCTTATTATGATTTTCACTTCCTTCCCCTTTTCTCACAGCTGATCCTGCCTTTCAAAGGCAAAACATTAAGAAGAACCCAGATCCTTCTGGTATGGAGAATATCATGGTTTAGGCCCTTTAGTCTCCTTGCAGTAGTAGCCAAGTTAGGCATGTGGCTAACGGCATGCCTACCTTTATCCAGCTACCTCAGGTACTTGCTTTCCTCAGTGTCATCAGTGTAAACCAGCGCAACTTCTGATGTAGTGACATAGGTTAACTTCAATTCTCCAAAGCGTAGTAGCTTTGGAGACTCAACAGGTCTCTAAGGCACTGACTCAACAGGTCACTAAGGGCATCACATCAGCACCACATTCCAGAAAGGAACCACTGGCCCTGATAAGAGGGATGATTGTAGGAAATCCTTTTCCACTCACTAGGAATGCATTTTCCAAATAAATGTCTAGGTGGCAACAGCCTGCTCAGCCATCACCCTAACCCCAATACTCACAGAAACATAACTGATAGGTAAATATTCTTTCTTTCTCTAATAGCACCATTTCTAATTAGCCCTCCCCTTTCTGCTCCAACATTTTCAGTCTGGGGGGAAAAAAGCCAAAAAAGTATCCATGTAAGACATCTCCAAGTACCTTTTCAAACTGGTTCAGTAGAGTTGTAAATACTACAAAGGACTCTGCAAAGGCAAGGAATTACACTGAAGATTGAACTATAAGGGCAAAAAAAATTTCCCCAAAGTTTCAACTACAGCTTTATTATTCCCAGACAATTAATTTTGAAAGAAAATATCCAAAATAAATTATTACAGGTCCTCTTCTCCTATTTTCTCAAATACACAGTCATCTTCATTTGGCCTAACCAACAATCTTTTCCTTGATATAAAACCTGAATGAACTACCTGCAGTGAAACAATAGTTAAAGAGTATATGTATTTCAGTAATTATAGGCAAATACAAAATTAAGCTAGGAAGTCTGACATGATACTGTTAAGGAGCAGTGATTGATCTCTCTAAGAGATACTTGAGAGAACAGATTTTATTTTCCCTGCTGGAATAGGACAAAAGAACAGTTGTTTCTGCTCTTAAGGCGTATTGCAGTGTACTACGTGTGGTGCAGATTGAATGGCAGTTCCAAATGTGGTAACACATCATAGAATCGTATTGTAGAATGCTTTGGGTTGGAAGGGACCTTAAAGATCATCTAATTCCAGCCCCTCTGCCACAGGCTGGGACACCTTCCACTGGATCAGGTTGCTCCAAACCTCATCCAACCTGGTATTGAACACTGCCAGGGATGGGGCATCATCAGCTTCTCTGGACAGCCTGTTCCCATGCCTCACCATCCTTACACTTAAGAACTTCTTCCTAATATTTAATCTACCCTCTTTGTAGGAGTACAGTGATAATAACAGATCAGCATAACAGCCGATAAATTATTGTTTGAATAGACAATCCAGTGCAGCAGTCAGATTTCGTAGGAAAATCAAGAGCAATCCACATGCATAAACAATCCCAGTGTGGAATCCAAGTACGTCAACTACATCAGGGGTTGCATGTAGATATACACAGTCTGTATATACTCTCTTTAACCTCAAGCGTCTCATTCAGAAACACCTTCAAACAGCAATAAAATGAAGCAAGTTGTCATTAAACCCCAGCCAAAGTAAATTTTTCATTCAGGCATGTTTCTTGCCCTCTTCTTTCTCCATAAGTTCAAGCTTAGCTTCTTCTGCTGCCTGAAGAAGTTCATATTAAATTTATTAGGAGTCTCCCTAACCAGAAAAACAGAGGTTGGGCTAAACAGCACTAGCAAGCACTACACGCTGTATTTACATCTTGGAGACAATTTCTCACTCACTAACCTGCTTTTGTTGGATGCTGGATTTCTTACTATTTATCATGCATTCAGGCATCTTCATCTCCTAAACAGATTGAAAAATTCAAGTTTACAATAAGATTGAATGCTCCCCCAACTACTGTCATAAATTACACTGAGCAAAGCAGCATTCAGTTAAACCCAGCAGAAAGTGTAGGAAATGAACTAGCATAGTTACCTTTCTCATAATTCTGTTTTAGTCCAAGCTAATCAAGTCCAAGCAATGCTAGCAACAGCTGAATATTAAAGTAATGAATGGTCATCTTCATAATTAAATGTTTACTGTACTTCCATTACAAATAAACTGGGAGAGGTCAAATCTATTCCAAAATTAAAATTGGTCTTTTCTTTTGAATCATTTCTATTTTAAAACTATGAAATAACACGCTGTTCACTGCCTCATTGCTCACTGTAATCAGCATGGGTCTAGAAGATCACACATGTTCCTTCCCTTTTTTCTCTTCAGAAGTTTTCAGTTAGCAGACATTCAAAATCTTTAGGTAGCACAAGGTTAAACAAAGCCATTTTTAATGCTGGAAATTATTTCTTCAAATAACAAGTATCTAAACATTTTCATCCTTAAAGGCTACACAAAAGATAGCAGAAGTATTTTAGCTACAAACCTGAATTTCATTTAATTAACACTTCTATTTAAACCCAAAATGTTTCTCAGTGTGAATGTCACAGATCTCAAATTGGTCTAACATTGCAGCAGATGGAGCAAGCAAGTGAAGTGGGGGGGAAATGCAGAAGCCAGAAATGGATACAACAGGGTAGTGCAGAACATATGAAAATTATGCCACAGATATCCTTTATCATACACAGCAAAAATTTAAGTCAAGGAGGGAAGGCAAAACAGATTATTAAATCTCTGATGATAGTATTTTAAATGTTAAAGGTGGTTTATTTCTGTAAAACTGACCAAAGATGTACTTTTTAGTCAATTCATTCTCTACTGAAATGTTGGAACATGTAAGATCCTTTTTCTCAATGGGACTTCTCTCAGCACATTTGAAAGAATGTTAGAGTAGCAGACTTATTTCTTTTAAATACAAATTCTGACACCAACAAACACACATGCTCACTGTTTCTTGGCTTTCTTTGGCTGCCTTTATCATCTGCTCTGATACCATTTTCTTCAAGCAGCTACTGAGCAAAAAGGCCTAAAGAAGATAAAAGGATAAACCACAGAACATTCTGATTTCTTCTATTAAAAGATGTACTCAACTCTTCCATTTGTCCTCCACCAGAAAACTGCAGTCCCTAATACTGAACTATTACTTCCCTGAGTCAGTTAATTTTACTCTGTGCTTAGCATCCCCACAGTGCACCAGATTTGCTGCAGTTGCTTAAAGCCCAGCCTCAGCATGACTAACCCTCACAGCAATGCTCAGAGTCGAGAATAAGAATTTTTATGACTGGCTTTGTAAGGCAAGTTATTCTCTCTAGTTGTCTGTGGCTCCTACCTTAAAGGCTGCTAAATTAAACGAAGGACTAAGTAAGGTTAATCAAAAGCATCAAGACCACTTCAACAAATGACGCAAGCTGGAGTTCACAGGCACTCGGCACTGTCAAAAATCAAAAGCCTGGTGGTTACGTGAGAAGGCTGCAGCTGTTTGTAGACCATCTCAGAGTCACATCTTGCACACCTAATACAAACAGAGCAGTATGCACTCATCCAACATATTGGGTACCTAACAAAGGCACCTCAGAGAGGAACGGTGGTGTTCTTAGTTCCTTAGGCTGTCTGATAAGCCCGTACAACTCGTTGGGATACTGCAGCCCAAGTTAAGTTCTGAATTTCACCCTGAATTGCACCTCACTGTTTACTCTCCAAAAAGCAGCATCTCAGGTAGGGTATCAAGCACCAAAAGATGAATTGAAGACAAAACATTCTACAACATCAGTGATGAAGGGGGGAACCATCTCTGATTAAGCTCCAAATCATCCAGTCATGCCATTTTCTGCAGTGGGCTCTTGCATCAAACCCTTCTTTCTTCCACATAGAAGCATATTTCTGGCCTTTAGCTCTTCCTCACACTTCTGAGCAAAATGGGACACAGGATTGCTAATCAACATGTCAGGGCATCAAGCACAACCCTAATGGATTTCACAGAGAATTTATACTGAATTAGGTTGGTTTGGGGTTGTTTTTTCTCTCCAGCAGCAAAGAAATTAGAAAGCTTACTGCTTATGGCTCATGCTCTCATAAAACCTAAGTGTGGAAGGAAAATAACACTTACTAAATAGCTGTGTGAACTACATCATCACCCTGGAATTAAGAAGTCATGTGTGATAAATTAAGCATTTTGGCTTTACTTGAAAAATCCTTTCTGCTGCTGGGTTGGTTTCAGAAGCAAGAAAGAAAAGCAGTTTACTTGAATAGCAGGCTATGCACTTTATATAGAAGCTCTGTACCTAAACTGAGACTGGTGCTGTCTTTGATATCGCAGAGTCTGGATTATTTGCTAGGCAGCATAACCACAGATGGATGACTTGAATTCCTGGATATCTTTAAAGAGCTGCCTGAAAAAACAGTAGGAGGACTGGCACCCTATAAAATCTTATTTAAGAATTATTTATATGTAAAATAAAATATACTTACAATGTCATATATTCACACCCTCCATTAGCCTGTGTTAACATGGCATATTTATACTTGAACAATAAGATTTTTGTGTAAAATGGGAGCCCTTGACCTTAGGTAGGTCTGACCAATTAATGATTTTGGATACTTACTGAGACCAGTATATAAATGGCTCCTGTCCACACTTCATCCCAGGCTTGCTGCTGATTGCTAGATATTTCTCTTCAATGGAAAACAAAAATTCTCCTCCTCTTACACTAGGAACTCAAACGCTTTCTCCCACATAACTCTGTCACCAGGCTAACCTGCTTGAAAGCATCACTGCTGCTCTCTGGTAGAGATAGATCAGCCACTTCTGAAGATGCCTTATGGCTGAAGATACATTTTAATCTGATCCTATCCTAAAAGGACTGGGAACTGACCTGTTTTGTGTACAAAATTCTCCACTGCCATGTGCCCGAGTCATTGTACTCAAATCTAAGCTCCAGAGTGTCTTCTTCACCATCCTTTGTAGCACTCTGTAAAACAAAACCAAAACCCTCCAATGGACAGAAGAAACTACTAAAAGCAACATCAAGGTGTTCAGCCTTAAATCAGAATTAATCAATTAGGTTCATTTTATATAGCATATAAATAAAGCAGCTGAAATTTGTACCAGCACACTTCTCAGGCAGGGTGCAAGTAGGAGGTAGGACAATGGGGTCTTTAGAAGTCTAAAGGTGGCTAAAGCAGTTTTGCTCCCATGCAAAACTCTCTTGACAACTCCAACAGGAAAGCAAAGTGGCAGGTACAGTATAACATGAAATACCACAGAAGGGAGAAATATAGCAGAGTAAGCTTAGATGGTTGCTGCTATAAAGGCTGCTAAGGGAGTATGATTCAGAACAGGTTTGGAGGGAAATATGGGCAAGTGAAAGGGATTTAAAACAGACCACCCCTTCTCCCCAGATCTGCCCTTCCCCATCTACCTTAGTTTTCATGAAGAAAAAATGAATTCAGACACAGAATCGGTGAAGTACTTACAAGAAAAGTAACCTGTCAGCTTCTTAACCTGTTGATTTTAAAGCTGACCTCTTTGGTCTGGTTAGTAGGAAGTTTTATACAGCAGTGAATCTCATTATTGCCGACAATGATGTCAGCTGAACAGCCTTCTTCTGGATAGTCACAAATGCAAGGATCAATCCGTACGCATCCATAGAATTGCATTTCTCAAATCAGCTCCAGGAACTGCACCAAAAAGACAGAACTGAAATGATTTTCTGTAAAGACAAGTGAAATCTAGTGACTTATAAAGACAAATCTTTCAGATTCCTAACACTTTCTCCTGGGAGGACATAGATTCACCACAGTATGTCGGTGCTTGATTCAGAGAATAGCACTCACGGTCCAGACTTAGAAACTTCATTTCTACACACACACACATTGAATACGATGAGTTGAGTCTTTTGGATGCTTATGAGATATGATGATAGGAAGACAAAAAACTAACCAGTAAGAACTATGAGAACAGTAGTCCCAGCACTCTGAATTTCCATCTGATCTCCTAATCTGGATGACAAAACTTTGCATCCGAGTTCAGCAAATAAAGAATAGCATTCACAGTCAAAAACTTCCTGCTAACCTTCAGGATCCAAGGAATTCTGTTCGGTTATTTTAAAATGCTAGCAGGGATGGTAACCTCCTTTCCTATTGGTGGCTCAGTATCTGACCAGGATATGGGAGACCTGGCTCTCTAGCTCAAACCACTCCACAAAACCATGCTCTATTTTTAAAGTCACATCATTGCTTCAAAAACCACCCCTTTCATCTGTTTATGTTATTTTTAGGATACCATTTTACCTTTACTTTGTTTGCCTTTTTTTTTTGTAGGAATCCAAGTTCCTGCATCTGCTCTTCTGTTGGTTTAACCCAATTCCTCTCAACTTCCTGGATTGCCTTAAGAGAGTTTTTTAAAATAGCCAAAGAAGTCAACAAAAACGTATTTCCTTTTGTGCACAAACATTTAGAAACACACACAGAGGGCTTTTTTTAAACAAGGCCTTTGATTTTAGGTCAAGTTCACTCCACACTATTCTTTCCTCCTGAATTAACAGTTTCCAAAGCTAGTACAGTTCAACACACCTACAGTTCAGAAATCAAATGCTCTCACAGGACGGCAGAGTGCCTACATATTACAGATACAGATACATCCATATACACTTGAAAACAGAGGAGACAAATACCTAAATATCCTAAATGTGTCTTTTTTTATTCAATACTTTTCCCATGCACAAAACATAGATGAGTTAGAATCTCTAGCACATGATTTTGGAGGGGAAAAGGAATATGATCAACCACAGCTACACCCAGCACTTAGAAAAGCACAACAAAGCAGTGCTAAACATTTACAAACATTTCAAGAAATATTAATATTGGAAAGATAGCTTTCAAAATTACAAACACCTTTCATAGCTTTCAAAATTACAAAGACCTTTCAGCTTTACCTGCATATATAGCAAATTCAGTGAAGCTGTACAATCCATCAGCATTGTGTCAAGAGAAGAATCCATATACCTTTTCCAAGCAAACGGGAAAAAAGAAAAGTAATAAAATACGTAGATATGCTTCCAAGTTTGGCATTGTGATTTTTCAGAGAAATATGATGGGAGCACAACCTGGAAAGATCCCATTACTTACCAGAGTAACAAAACAAAAACCAGTTATGCCTCTGAAGTGTGTACTATGCTTATTCTTTATACACTATAGCAGAATGGAAATAAACTGAAGTCTGGTGATCCAGTCTCTCCACCTTGATTTTGGTGGTACCAAACATAACAGCTGCAGTTTAGAACTAAAACTTCCCTCTTCCTTTTCTCAAGCAGCTCAAGGTTTGTCTACATAAAAGTTGGTAAGACTCTGAGAGCATCCAGTGCCATGCTGCAGTGCTGACATACAAGACCGTACACCAGCCAGCTGCAATACCAGCTACTGTAGAATTGCTGCAGTACAGCAACAAAGCAAGTTAAATACTCAGTTATCCAAGTGCCATGCTGCAACAGCTAGTAGCTTGAGCTGTCTTCTCGAAGACAGCTTAGATAAGTCTACATGACAGAATGAATACAGCAGGCCAGCTGCATTACATTAAGCAGGTAATACACTTCCTGCAGCACACAAACCACCCCAGAGCTGCCATTTCCTACCTCTGTGATTTGCAGCTGCATGAGAGAAGTATCTCCTCATACAGTCCCTTTGTCATGCCTTAGAACCATACAGTTCTTCTATTAGGCTGCTAGGTTTTGCAGTTTGTAAGAGCACATATAAAGAAACAGAGAAAGTTTTGCAGAGGTCAAGCTCTAGCCCAGTAGATCTAAACCAGACAAGTTACAAGCATCAAACAAGTTTCTGTGGTTTGATGTTTGCTATCACCAAAAGATATGGTCTGTTCTTCCTCTTCTGTTCCCAATCATGGTTGCTGCTCTAGCACTCATTTGATGCAGCCAATACAACTCACTAAGCGTGCAAAAACCTTTTTTTCTTCTTCTTCATTGTAGGGAACAGACCATGCCACAGTCACAGTTGTGAGCCATTAGCCTGGCTCAGCTATACTGCCTAACTGCACCCCCAGGGCACTATTTGAACAAGCAAGACTTTGGCACCAGATTCACTGTCCCCTGGGTTTATCCTCACCCACCAGTCAGCATAACTGTTTGCTGCACAGCAAACAAGACTGGGGAACTGACCAGGGCCAAAAATAGGCCAGCAAAACCAAATAAATTTTACAGCCAGCAACTTGTTTTTAGGCCAGGCTAGCTCTCCACTCCAGCTCACCATGTCTGCCACACAGTTCTACCAGCATAACTGAGGAGGAGCCCAAGGTTTGAGCAAATGAAAGGGGAAGAGTGCACTGCTGCTTAAGCCAGGCCACTTACCAAAAGAAATGTTCAAGCTATGGCCTCAGGTATCTTTTGTATTAGCATATAGAAATGAACACTTCTGATATAAAATAACCTCTCTCTGCCCAGAGTTGCAGCTTGCAACTCAGAACTTAAAGTTCTTTTCTATATAGTTTACAAGTATATTCCAATTTGTGATCACTGCATTATGCAGGTATAAAAGTTAGGAGGAAAGCAGCTACAAAGTACCTCTCTAGGTTCTGAAAGAATAGAGGGAATAAATAACTAGCTGGAGAAAAGGACACTTTCAGTGATAAAATATAAAACCTTCAGGGCCAGCCAATTTCAGTAACAAATTGGCCTCAGAGAAAAATAGGTAAGTTGCTGAGGCTTAAAGACTTTGTAGCCAAGTTATTCAAGGGATTTCTTCCTCCATTCACGCATCTTGGTAGTTTCTCTTAAGCTTGTTGCTCACCATTTTCTGATCCCAAGCTTACAGTACAACTCCTTCATGCTCTGAAAACTCACATAAGGAAGTTCAAATTCTGCCACTTTTTTCATCACTGGGAAAAGAAGAAAAACCAGAGACAGTCAGTGAAACAGCCCCACTGCTCTCATTTATCAGTTAGTACTGGTTACCAGTGTGCTTTTGGAGAAGCAGGAAACTTGACAAAATTAAATTCTGGGTAAAGCATGGAGAGAGGTTAGTTATCTTCCTCACTTCCCGAGTGTAAACTTACATAGCTCTATTACTTACAGAATATCTCTGCTCCCTTAGACTATGGTCTTACAGAATATCCTTCTCTCAGAACACAGCTAAGCAGGATAGATGTTTCTGCATTGAAAAGATGTTGATGCAAGCTCCCAGGACTGGTGTTTTTCTTGAACACCAGACAAGCAGTATAACTAATGTACAGCAAGAAAAGCATGTCACTCTTCAG
Organism: Pezoporus occidentalis; assembly: GCF_034315485.1. Taxonomy (NCBI): domain Eukaryota; kingdom Metazoa; phylum Chordata; class Aves; order Psittaciformes; family Psittacidae; genus Pezoporus; species Pezoporus occidentalis. The sequence continues at coordinate 20,447,029 of NW_026914940.1, read as the reverse complement.
AAGTCACTACTTTCCTGCTCACTCTTAAAAAGGTCTGAAGGCCCAAACCTGTAACCAATTATTTCTAAGCTAATACCACAATTCAGCAGAACACCCAAACATGTCATTTTAAGCATATAAGCATCAAACATTTTTTGGCAGTGGACTGTGGGTTACATTTGGACTTGATGTATTTGAAAGGAATATTGAAGATGCATTGAAATTTAATTAACTGAAAGACTTTTATCTTATGTTGTGTATCTGATTATATCTCAGTGCAAGGAAAAAATAATTCCATCTGCAACCACAGAAAAGTATATAAAATGTGTTATATCCAGATACATGAGACACAGTAATAGCCAGGGATTCTGTATACTCAGAGATACCTTTCACAGACAGAGAGAAAGGGGCAGGGGAACAACATATCAAATAGACACAAGAGTAAAGTTCCTATGCCACTGAGTAAGCCTGATTTTACTACTGGACTTTCATCTAGAGAAGGTTCAGAAGAGCATTAACAACTTTATACCAATGAGAAGAAAAAAGGCTAAATGACTTGTTAAGGCCACACAGAGAGGCTGCAAAGCCAAACTTTTCTCCAGTCAAAAACAAACACTGTGTTCACTTTCCTGATGTGACCCGAGCCTACCCCATCCCAGGTCTGGATCCAGCCTCATCCACACAGCTGCCCACATGGGAAACAGGACATCAACAGACCAATGAGGACAGAAAAGCTCCTTCACACTGACCACAGAGACTCACAACCCTGAGATATAGCTTGCTCAGTGCCCTCGTGGTGTGGTTAAACTTACATTTCTGTCAGTTAAGAAAGGAAACATGTCATAATACAAAGGAAAGTAAGCCACAGACATTGTTTAGAAATATAACAAAAGAGTTTCCTGTCCCATTGTTAAACTCAGCATGTGATCTGTAAATTAAGAACTGTTTCATGTAGGTATGGCCATCTGATTAAATACCTACCGAGAAGATACACCCAATAGTTCCCATGTGGCAAAGTTGCTACATGTTGCGTAAACCAAAAGGAACATGATACTTGTATGTGAAGGTCTCACCCCTGTACCACACAATGTACTGCCATACTTCGTTCCCCACTACCACTCTTTCCAAGCTATGTGGAGAGAGGAATGGAGGGGGTTTATCAGACAGGGTGGGTCTTTCAGCCTGAGCAGGCTCATACAAGCTCTGTTCAGACTCCAGGTTCAGTCACTTCAGACAACACAATATCTAAGGGAGGGCTGGTTTAAGCACAATGTAAAACTTACCAGAGAGCACTCTATTGTCATGATCTTGAAAGAAAAATAAGCTAAAATACTTCATTAATTCTCTTGATAGCCCCATCTTGAACAATGTAACCTTTAAAAACAAAGATGAGGAACTTAGCTACCCATTAGCAGGAATATGTTAGAAAGTATTGAATATTTTTTTCCTTATGTCCCATTTAATTGCCTGTTTAAAAGCAAATATAACCACTCCTGTATTGCAGCATTTGAGTTTGTGAGGAGTTTCAAACTTAAAAAAGGAGTTTCTAAGTTTCAAAAGAACATAAAAATGTAACAAACCAGAAAATGTTTACTGCTCTGTTATGCATTTAAGTATCCTCTACCACAAGGCATCTGCCATGTTCTTCCAAATCTTTTATTACTAAATCCTCACATGGTGTTGTACAGTGAGCACTGTGTGCTATGAGCTAACAACATTGCTCAGGAGAATTACAAATATGTATGTTTACAGGATGTGTGCATCTTCTGAGCTGATAGAGTCCTCTGTTTTTCTAGGAAATATCTAAAACCCCTGCCTATTTATTGAAAGCACTGGTCTTACTTGCAGGATTCTACAATTCTGCAAGAGGGCTTCTGACAAGAGCAGACTTGAGGTCCGTTGAGCTTTCATTATTGCATACAGAGGAAAAATTCTACCAGCTTGACATCTGGATTTGTTTTAGCTTGCCCTGCCCTCTCAGAGGATATGAAGCAGCACCAACAGAAGATGAACTTATTTGCAGGACCAGCTGCAGAATGGGTTAATGGAGACAGAAAAATCAGGCAGAGGTGAGCACAGAAACTGCTGAATCAGATGGGGGCAATTGTCTAGTTCTGGTTTAGGTCCTGAAAAATAAAAGCATAAGTCAAAGCAGCCGTAACCTAAAAGAGCACAGTGCCATCAGAGCATTCCTAAATCCTGCAGTGACCATAATCTCCCAAGATCTCTCAGGAAAGTGGTGTGGCAGCTGTAAGAAAACTTTCCACCCCCAAGAATACTCCTGCCATAGCTCATGTGGCAGATTGTGCAACCTGATGGAGGAGTCATGCTGTGGTCAAAGAAGCTGGACTTTCTTTGAGCATAAGGTGGAAATACGGGTTTTCAGTCTTCTTCCAAAGGGTGACCATCCCAAACCACTTCTATGTGGTAGCATTGTAAATTCAATCATCTCCACAGTTCAGAAGGGTTTTCTTCAGCTGTATCAGCTGGTTTAAAAAGCAGGCTTTTTTTTTTGTGCATGGAAAAAAGTAGACATTGAGCTCAATATAGGTTGGGAAGAACTGTTCCAAGTTAAAGTTGAAGAAGACATTCATGAAGTTTTCCTTATACTTGTTAATATGAGGGCTGTTACCAGAGAGGGCAGCAGAGCATAAAAATCACTTGCCTCACACTCAGTTCAGACACCAAATATAATGGGAAGAGAGTTACAGAAGTTCAAAAAGTATAAAAGACATAAAAGTGAGTATTAGCAGCACCGTCTTCCATTCTTTCTGCCTCTGTGCTAAGAAGTCCCCTTTGTAGCAAAATGCTAAGGATACTGGATGGCATTTCCCAGGAATGTCAAACACACATCTTTCATTCAGTAGGATTTTGACTTATTTTATTTCTCGGATCAAAGCACAAGCTGGTATATGCTGCCTGAGCACCAGGATGTTAGGGAATGTCCATTGCAAAATCTACCTGCACTGCAAAAAAGACAGTCAGTGTAGCAGCACATATACAATCACAGGAGTTAAATAGTGCTTAGAAGTTCTATCATCTCAACCTTAAGGTCTTCTTAAGGAAGAAATGGTGTCTGCAGTATTTAACATGCCATTGTTTCTTTACAGCACCACATAAAGATTAGGTGTCTATAAATGCAATAGACAAAGCAACATACAACATCACTGCCCGGCTTGGAAGTTATCTGGACCCACTGCAAGCTAACAAGTTAATCAAGCCCAAATTATTACTATTTTTTAAAGTATATTAGCAAATCCTTTCCTTACTTAAGGTCCCTAAGCAAGCCTCTTATCTAAAAGATGTCTCCTTACTTCTTCCAATCTATTATATTGCTCTCCCCCAAAATCAAAATTCCTATCTTCCTGCAATCCCCAACACTTTTTGCCTTCAGCATTTCCCACACCACAAGTCTCCTGTTGCAGGGTCTAAGGCCAACTCTGACACCTTCCCATGGAAGAACCAGTCCTAGCATTGCCTCAGGTGATGCAAACCCCAGGGCAGAACAAAGCCAGCAAGGGGTTACCTTGTGTTATCCAACTCATGGTAACTGTGCACAGATACTGCGTGTATCTGACATGGCCAGACCATGCCAGCTTGATGGAGGAAAGCAAACACGTGTTCAGCTTGCTGGTACCTATGGCCAGCTGAGAACTACCTCCACAAACTCAGCCTGCAAAGGCACAGCAGAAATACAGCACACAGTTTCCTGCATGATGAGAGGAAATTTCAGATTCCCATAAAAAATGAGCTCCCATCTGGCAGGTGTATGCTTTGTTATTGCTGTAAAGACTAGGAAATTGAAGCAACCAAGGCAGAGACTTCAGCCTTGCTTGTGCACACACACATGCAAATACACAAAACATGCAGAGTCACCACTGCTCCCCCTCTCCTGGCATATGAAGGGAGTCCCATCTGAAAGTTTCAGATGCAAGCCAACCAGTTGTATAAACAACGTTTGGTTGCTCCTGGTTTCAAAATGTAGCTAGCAAGTGTTTACTGTATGTATTACAACAGCTGTTACGGACATCCCACAGCCACAGTACTTGAACTGCACCAACAGGAAGTCCCACAGTTTCACAGCAAACATCAGGGGAGGATTACCAAGCATTGGAACAGGCTCCACAGGGAAGTGGTGGAGTCACCATCCCTAGAGGTATTTAAAAAGACGTGTAGATGTCATGGGGGATATGGTCTAGTGGTAGATTTGGCAGTGCTGGGTTAACGGTTGGACTAGATCTTTTCCAACCTAAATGATTCTGTGACACAAAACAAGTAAAGGAGAAGTATGTAGAAAAACACAACATATCAGTTGCACACCAAGTTCTAACAGCAGCACACCAGCCAGGACATAAGTCAAGACTAGACCATCATTTCTTAAGGTCCTTTCCAACCCTAACTGTTCTATGATTCTATGGTGCTATGTTTAGCGCTTTCATTATGCCAAGCCAAAAGGAAGAGTTAATTAAGAGTGTGTCCCTATACGAAATAGTATACCTTTTCTATCATGTATGAAGGAAATCTGAATTTGACAACCAAATGCCATAGAAGCAGAGGGTGTGTAACATTAAGATGAGGCAAATTACAGACTAGTTCAAGAACCAAAACCACTCATAACAAAATGAGCAATGCCTCCCACCCCAATAAACCCCCCCAAAAAACCACAGATTGTTTTGAATGTCTTCAAATAGGGTCTTTTATAACTTCCTGACCGAAATTATCTTCTTTTTTTCCCCCACTTCTCAGAAATGGAAGTTTCAACATAATTCTAGAAACCCATTACCTCTAATATTCTTTCTGCAGTGTCCAGTGTCTGGATCTCAAGTCTATTATTGCTGTCATCAGCAAGGGAAACATCCAAAAAGGCTCTCTGGGTTTGGATCTTAAATGTATCCTGTTAGGTAGAAACAAAACACTGTTTAATTGCTTTTCATATTGCTGGAGCTCTTTTGAAGATGCTGATGCTCCATTTCCCTATTTACGCAAGTAAAATAATTCAGGTTACTGTTTAGTAAACACCCAAACATATGCAGAACTGCAAGTGGGAAGATACTGCAGAATTAGAGGAAAATCACTTTGAAGTTAAGCTGAGCACAAGTTAGTGTCTCAGCATCTGTAGGAATGATGCAGTCACCGTCCTAGGAAGTAGAGACTCCAAAAAGAGGAGGTGGATAAGCAGCTGCGTGCAAGTATTCAAAGCCACAGTCTTGCCAAAAGCTAAAAAATGCACCCCTGTACCTATAAATAGGAAAATCTCTAGTGAGAATAACGAAGCTATGGTATCTTAACAGAGACACTGCTACTGTGCAGTGCCAGGGCTCAAGATTCAAAGCCATCACAAATGGAGAGGGTATAAGAAGAAACCTGAAAGTGTTTAGGCCATGAGAAGAAAGCTGTCAAGTAAGTGACCTCAGAGAAATGTCATAATAAAGGGGTGATTTGCAATCTGGAAAACTGAAGTACAGAAGCCAGATCCATGGCCTGTCATTTGATCATAGATGCAGTCAGACTAGAAGTAAAGCATGCATTTCTAACAGTGAGGCAGTGCACAGGAATGGGGTATTTCCCACTGGGTTTATATCAAGATTTTATTTCTCTAAAAGATTTTCCTGAACTCAAACTCAGAAAGCCCCATGCCTTGCTATGTATAAGAAATCAGTTTCTTTTTTCAAGAGAATAGAGATTAGTTTGAGAATTCCCTTGGGGATGCTTCTGGATGAGGCAACAGAAACTCATCACTGCAGCTCCTCTTCCTGTTAACTGCCCTGTACCAGAGGACAGCAATGGTCTTCCTGGCATTTTAAGTCATTAAGGTGAGGTACTTCCCTTGCAACAAATAGTGGAGGAAAATGCTGCAATTATACATACTGCATGCAACATTAATTTTTAATTTCTTGTATCCACCTAGCCTGGTGGAAGGTATGGGAGTACTTAAAAAGATCTGGGAGCCCTTAGGTTTCAAGTACTCTCAGGATCTTGCTGCAGAGTCTTCATGGTGCCTGCATATAGGAGCATCTCCTGACTCCACCATCAACAAGAGCAGGGTGGCAAGGCTGACATTTATGCTGGGTACTCCACTGCCGCTCTTTGGCTGCCCTGGAAAACATAGTAGGATGTATCACTTTTAGCTCATACTGGTAACTTTCTGGGGTCTGAAAGACCACATTTTCTGGTAATTCTGGCTTAAGAGTTACTTCAAGGTAAGATCAAATGCAAACACCTTTTTTTCCAAAACGTTTAAAAATTAAGAACATGTTGTCAAAAGTTTGTAGAATGATATGTGGGGAAAAAAGGGTCTTGAGAGAAAACAAAACTATAATCTTTTTTATTTAAACAGACTTCCCACAGGTTTTCCTGGCACCAGTATTTCACCTAGCTGCATGCCTACAAATCTGTTTGCACATATTAAGGAAGAAGAGAACCTCTTTTCAAGGTATTAACGAATGCCCTGTCTGAAGTCCTTCTGGGTATCCACACAGATTTAATCTTCATCCTCAAATTAATTTCCTTTTTATCCAGGAGACAGGTCTAATCAATCCTCTTAATTAATATAAGCATTACTTTGCCTCTGTGGAGATACAAAAGCCCCTCTCTTACATCAAGGATCATCATATCTGGTGCTTACCCGAGTACTTTACCACTTTCCTGAAGTGGGAAGGAGCAGACACTTCTTACAAATGCCTTTGGCACACGTATTTCGGTATGAAACATTTCACAGGCGATAAATAAAGATGTATGTGAAACTCAGAACAAACATGGGATGCAAACAGCAGAATGAGGTAAAGACACGTAGCTCATCACTGACTCTTGACAAAGAGCAAGCAGATCACTATATAGCAAGTTTACTACCCAGGCCTCAGCAGTACTGGGTGAAGGTGAGGGCAAAGGCTCACACACCTCAGGAAGCACTTCTGAGTGTGGGCTGCTAATGTGGAAGCTCCCATAGGGAAAGGACATAGAAGACTTCATGCACCTGCTTCTGCCAGATCCTCACTGCTGCTACTGTAGCTTTCACAGACTGGGTATAGGCCACCTCATCCACTGTGGCAGCCCAGAGTCAAAGACATAAAGGTCACTTTACCCTTCTGCCACACCAAGGGAGTCACTTGTCACAGCATCCTACCCTGCTGACTACCTCAATGTTCAGTAATCATGAGAGGAAGAAAAAGGGCACTTTCAAGCCACTTCCTAATAGTTTGAGTTCTCCAAGAACACCATGGAACCTAACAGTAGGCAGATTAATTTGAAGAGCTACAAGAAAGAATGTGTTAGAGAAAAGAAAATCTCAGCCCCATCTACAATGGTCACATTAAATATCACTGTTTAATACTCAATCCAGTGGTTTCGACAGTCTTTTAAAAAACTGCTTTGTTTACCTTATTTGACTCTTGAACTACAGGTACAGCTTCATTTCATGGTCTTGGGGACAAATTCCCTACTTTCTTATCTCCAACTTTTGATCACTTTTCTCTTACTATGGCTATGATATAGCAATTCAAAAATAAGAATTAAACTGTTGGGTTTGGGGATTTTCTTCCCACTTTACCACATGCTTCTGCACAGAAGACAGAACTGTCTATGCCAGAAGCTCCACACATTGTTCAGTGTTATAAATATTTGTGTTTAGCCTCTTATCAGCAAAGTATTGTTGAGACCAAAAAAATTTACTTACAGAAAAATGAAAGGAGGAAACAGTGCAGGCTGTAAGGCAGAAGACAGTATTAAGTGAAGAAATACAAATAGACGTGAGAATCCAGCATAAGTTTAGTAGAAATACAAAGGGAAGAGCATTTATCAGCATTAGCAATAATCCATTTAGTAAATGCCCACGGCAATCCCAATCACTTCCACCGCAGACACAAAAACACTCTTGAAAGGAATTTGCAGCAGCGAGTCAGAGAAGTTCAGATCTTCTCTGCAGGCTGCTGTTTAGGTTTTGGAAAAAGTAGTTAAGAGTCACTGTCTCATCTACTCAAAGCGGGCACCAACACAACGCCCACACCACCACCACCACCACCCTGCCCCCGTGTTTTGCCAACAAGTTCAGCAGTACTTTCCACATTTCTTACACTACTGCTCCTGAAATTCAGGGAATGTGCCATGTAACTAGAATTGGACACTTTCTTGCACTGCTTCTTTGAATCTTCCCTTCATGATGCTACTATCCTGCAGTAGAATCTCCTGTAACATCCAGAACTGCTGCCTACTCCCCACTTGCTGGCTCCTGAAACTTGAAGCAGAGCTCAGTCATTAACATAGGAATACAGAATAACATAGAGGCGGTGAGGGGTTTCCTGTGTGTTTTGGTTTTGGTGAAAAGAACAAATTCTTTTAACAAACAAAATAAAAACCTCGAATTAAAAACTGCAAATAAAGGAACCAAAAGGAATATCTATTACACAGTTCTCCACTGGCAACTACATCTTTCCTCACAGTTTTCCATTAGAAAACTTAAGTGATTTTGTTTTAACAGAAGTCAATGCCAACCTGAACCCTCAGCAAACTCTCAAGGGATTTGTTGCTCAGCTAAGAAGCGTGTGCCATAAAAGGAGAAAGGGTGAGAACGGAGGCCCTTATTACAACATGGTTGAAAAGAACAGCAGGTCAGGGCACTGAACTGAATCTTAACATAGAAAAATAAACCAGACATCCTTGAATTAAAATTCTTCAGAGTTTTCTATGCCAGAACCCCCCCCCCAGCCAGAACACAAGAAATGGGAACTTTGCACATGAAATTCAGATTTCAGGCCAGCTGTACTTTTAAAATAGAAGTTAATAAATAAGAAACCCAACCTGGTTTGATATGAGGAAATAACATTCTTAGAGCAGTGCTTAAATTGTAGCTATTCAGCCTGACTCCTGTTTGTGTACATACACATCCAAACACATTTGTGAGTTACAGGATTGTTAAACGTGCATTCCTCCACTGCCTGCACAATGCCCAGTGTGTTGCAAGGGCAGAGAAGAAGGACCTGCATCGTCAGAGACATGGTCTCTGTCCAACAAAATGCAACCCACGATCAGACCGACTTTGATTCCTGGCAACACCTGCAGATTTCTGGCTTGCATTTTACCTACACTTTCAATAGTACACACACCACAGCTCTCATGTTATTCGGTCCTTGACCTCATGATTGCTTTTCAGAAGGAAAAGCACATTACAGAGTCCTTTGATGAAGGACTACATAAGAACTCTGCTTTTTGCCTGTTATCAGGCACTGGTTCACACTATTTGTTCAAGTTCTCAGAAATTTCTCATCTGTCCTTTCACCAACACCTGAATCCTTTTGCACATGCTAAAAGCTGCTGTTTACCAGCAACAGAGACTGGAAAAGGTCAGCCTGCTACATCACTGACTTGAAACCTCTGCTGCTGCAAGAATAAGTGTCTCAATTTTATTCATAAATGCATAATGACTGACTGTCCTCACAGCTACATCCCAAATAAACCACCTTATTCCATGGGTGCCTAATACAGAGACATACCATGATCATGAATTCCATTCAAGGATATAGTGGACTTCCATTAAAAGGAGACTGTTAGGGTTGCATGTAACTGCTCATACTGTCTTTCTCCTGACGAAAAAGAAGACACAACACAGCCACAAAAGTCACATCTTGTTAATGACTTCTTGCAAGAACTGTGCCATTTGTCTTTAGGGGCTGCAGGTAGCAGGGCATATACTGAAGCGTGGTCACTGGCCAAGTCTGCAGGGTTTGGAAGAGTGGAGGTGCAGGAGAGTTATGGGTTCAGTTGTTCAACTCCACTACATACCATTGGAAATATTCCAGCAATGCTCATTCTGAGCAAAGCATCCATTGTGCCAAGCTGCTTCCCCATGTGTCAGGAGCCCTCCTGTCCCCTGACAACTCCTCCCATGAAACTAGGTTGCTGAGGAAACAGCCAGAGCATGCCTGTTATAAGGAGCAAACCATAACAACCTATGCAAGAGGTATAGGTGTTGCTGGGCCAAAAGAGGGGCTTGGAAAGCAGGGTTAACCTGCATGGCTTTGTACCCACTTGAAAAGTTTGCCCTGTTAGATATGATACAGGGGGCAGCATGATGTTGAGGGCAGATACAAAAGAGTCATATTCACTACTGTCAGGCAGATGCAGTAAAGCCATGATCCTTGCACAGCCTTCCCGCTCCAGTGAGTGCTCATCTCTGCACAGCCATCACATTCAGAAGAAAAACACAGGACAAGGACCAAAAGGGTCTCAAATTCAGTTTGATTTTCTTTTGTATCTTCTATTTCAGTCAGTGACGTACACAAATCTCTTCAGTGAGAAGCTTAAATACTGCCTGTTTTAAGACAAGCCAAGAAAACAAACCAAGCACTAATAGGCTACCTGAGAGAACAGCTCTATTCTCTCTCATAATGAAAGACAGAAGTGAAGGTGAAAACAAATCAGTGGTAGAATTTTTAGGAAAAAAACCCTAGCTTAGCAATCTTATCCATCTCAATCTACTAAAACTGAAGGTTTCTATTACAAAAGCTGGTTTTACCTTCAGACAGATCTGTGCTCAATAAATAGCTGTGGTGGCAGAAGAGTGGCCGACTGCTTCCTGTTCATCACCACCTGCATTGCGGTTCCTTTGTCACTTCTCCTACATTAGCTGGCAGGTTGCTTGTACAGGTGTGCACTAACTTGTTTCAGGTAGCCAAGACTGCCTAATAAAAGCCGGTCCATGCCACTGACAGAAAAGGAGCATGCTATTTCATCACTTTAATGATGCTTTGTTCTTGAATCTTTCATTAATCATCCCTCTTGCAATGTAACATAAACAAGAGCAAGTTTGGGGTAATGCCTGGTTTCAACACGAAGTAGCAGTAACACTGAAACCCTCGTAAGCAACATGCAGCACTTGGCATCCTACAACACATCTGCAACATCTTCAACATCTGCTACAACATCTTCAACAATGAATAAGGAAAGAGCAATACCCAGGTGCTTTAAAGATGAACTTCACTCCATGTCTTCAATGCTGTCACAGAAGTTTCATCACTCTGCCATAAACACATCTCACAAGTCCCAGTATACTGATAAATACTGGAACATGCACACCAAAGCCAGTCTGTTGAGCGAGATTCTTCAAAAGCCAAAATGAATACTTATTCAACCACCAGTTACACCAATTAAAGGCACCATGCACAGCTAATGACAGTGGATGCACTTCTGTCTCTCACAGAATTATTTGATCTCTCTTAGGAGTTTGTTCTTTGCCATAATGAAAGAACACATAAAGCACTACTGTTATTTGTATTAGGAAGCAGTAATTTACGTATGCACAACCATTTTTAGTTTAAATTGTTAACAAATAAAAGCTGGAGAACTCCTGTCTTTGCCAAGCAGTAGGCCTAAACATCATGTATGAAACTCCATTGTATTACAGAACAGAAATTTGGGGTAATTTTATGTCTTGAGAATGTACTAACCTTGCACTAACATTTAAGGTATAATTTAGTGCCTACCTTGAACTCTACAAAATAACTGATTGCTTTTGGCAGCACAGTCATCACATGCCTTAATAAGCACAAATACATACATAACCTATAAATCAAGTATTACACATGTACTTATCAAGTCACCCCTCTTCACCAAAAGGGCCTATAGTACAGAGAAACCTAAATATACAACATCATTTCTGATGGGGTGTCGAGAGAAATCTACTGGCATGCCAAAAGACATCTTTAAACACTGCAAACATGCATTTTGAGGAGTTATATCCTGCCAGATTGTTGCCAAAACTAAAGCAATTGGCAGTGTTTGAAGGCAAATTGCAGGCATTCCCGATGGATTTAACTTTCTTTAGCAGACCTGTTATCAGTCTCATCAAAAGTAATTAAGACTCGGCAGTAATTGCTGGGAGTCATCCATAGGGCTATAGCTGGCACTGGATCAGAACTAAAGAGAGACTACTCCTCACAAAAGAAATCTGAAAGGGACTTTTAATTCACTGTCTTGAGCATTTTAGTAGGTCTGAATTTAAAAGACTGCAAATAAACTGTCTTTTTGTCTACAAAGTACATAGGCAAAACCTTTCTAGAGTTTGTTAGGAATACTTAATTTCCTAAGCGGTTCTGAACTTCCTTTAATCATACATAGCAAGCAAAGAGCTCTCAAGTCACAAACCTCTTACATGCTCCTTCAAAACATTTCCTCTCTCCAGAATAACTCACCACAAGTGGGGTTACAGCAGCACCAGAAGCATGCCAAGCACTTCCCAGAAAAGTAAGCATCATCCCATCCTTGAAAATACTGTTGGAGTCATACTGCACCCACCTGCTCCAAACCACCACCATCCTCATAAGAACAACAGCAGCTGGAGAGGTGGTAAGGGAGAAAAAGAGAAATACAGCACCTTGCAGTAGTCAGACACAAGCAAGAGCTATCCAAGCCTGCCAAGGATCATACATGTCATAGAGCACATGAAAATGGATTTGCAAGAGTTATCTAGGTTGCACCAGCCCAAATACAATGCCAGATTCTGCCCATCACTACAGTTGCAAGATAAGAGAACATGACATTTTCACAGCAGTCATCAATACACTTATCAGTCCAAAGCACTGACACTACCAAAAAGCATTTACAGCTGCAAAATCCAAGCATGTGTGTAATCCTCCTATTGAGCTCTCACAAAGACTCTTCTGGGAACGGTTTAGATTCATCAGATACACCACAGGATATAAAACCAAAGCAAACAGTTCTTTCCATGTGAGAAAGAAGTTCATATATGGACAAAACAATAATACCACTATTATTATTGCCACCCAGGCTTCACAGAGAGCACTCTGTCATCGGAGCTCACTGCTTTACAAGACAGAGAAATACCCTAAGAACACAAGAAAAGGAAGATAGCAAAGGAAGCCTTGAACTCAGGAGGTAGGATATTTCAACTCTTTCATATAACAAACTATTTGGCTGAAAAATTCAAAACTTACCTGCTGTAGCTTTCAAAAAAAACCCTCTGAAGACATCACTATTGGTAATATTTGAATCCAAAGTAATTGAAAAACAAGAGGAAAACAGGGAGGGAGGAAGCCAAACTTAGCCAAAAGATGGCTAATGTCTAAAAAGTTGTATATATGACTGCTGGTTAAACTACTTATCCTTTGGTTTCTGGCACAGCTACCTTTACTAGCCTGCTGTTAAATCATTGAAGCTGACAGGTGCAAAACACATGTAGTGTTGCTATTCTCCCAAAGCAAAACTACAGGAAGGTGCTTGGCCACATAAATCCATGGTCATTCTGGGCCTCTAATACCAAAAGTAACTGTTGAATACTTAAGCGAGAAAGATCAAATAATCACCAAGTTTTAAAGACTAATCTTAAGGTTTTGTTTTGTAAGTCCTGGCCCAAAGTATTTGAGGCCAGAGGCTACAAAACCTCTTCAAGCTCATCCCTTCTTTTCTTTTGAGGTAGTAGAATATTTTTATTTAGTTAATTTCCTGGCTTATATGAATCTCCTGAGATGCATTCTAAGATCCTGCAAACCTAGTTTATAAGACAACACATTCTGCCCGAGATTTTTCTACAACCTCATTATAATTATGACAAGTCAACCTGGAAACTCTTAAAGGGAAGACTTGATACAGAGCCCAGTTCCATATTACGTTTCCACCAGTCCAAGTGCCTGCCTTTTTTGCCTTCCTCTTTTACCCACCAGCCACGAGTTCTCACACCCAGCCCAATGTCAGCTTTGGCAGCTGTGAAGCAGTAGAGATGGTTAGCTCAGCTCACTGATCTGGAAGAACAGTTGAAAGTCAGACCACAGGCTGCCACTGAAAGGCTAAAGTGAATTAAGTTTAGTGTGAAACTGCACCTTTACATTTTGGGAAAGCTGCAGAAAGGCAGCTGCTTCAGAAATAAGAGAAATAAGATATGCTGCTGTTCTACAAGCAGTAAACCAGACAGGACAAGGCTGCAACATCTAGTCCCAGCCTTTTAGACACAGCCTTACTCAACAGAGAATAGAAGGTAAAGCACCCTGCAGTCACAATTAGAGACACATCCTCAAAGGTTTTAGCCTTCTGTATGAAAGGTGATCAGGTTGGTCTAGCCAAGCTTACCATTCTGAGGGTACTGCTCCAGCTGAGATCATCTCCCATCTGCCATCGAATTGGTCATTGCCAGGTAAAACCTTAGAGGAAAAGCAGGCACAGCCAGCCAAAGGAAAGCTACAGATCAGTGAAGAAACAGTCACAGTTTCCAAGGAATTTTCAATGCTCTCTTGTTTTGACAGTGAGACACGATGACCTACAAAGGGCACAGGGTACCCACCCAGCACCTCCCTGGGGGCCATCAGGGACCACAGCAAGGGCAAAGCTTTTGCCTGGGCAACCACCAGAAGCAGCCCAACTGAGCAGCCTCTTTTGTCAGGTTTCTCATTTTCAGTCTTACCACTTCTGATCTCCTGCTCCGAGACAGAAAAGTAGCATTGTATTAACCTTATCAGCTAGGTCTTATACACCTCATGGACAAACAAGGTATGGTTAGAGATGTCTTCTTTTCCCAATACGTCCATACAGGATTTCTTCGATCTATATCCACAGAACTACATTTTAAGAGCTGGTGAGTTCTGCCCTTGATTAGTGCTACCTCAGATGCTTTTATTATTTTGTCTGTGAGAGGTAGTAACTTTTATCAGATAATCTAGTACTGTCAAAGAAAAAACAAAACAAAACAAAACAAACCCAAACCACACATACACATAAAACCCCAAACAAACAAAAACCAAACAGAGACTCTTTCAGGAATACAAACTACCTGATTCTTGCTCCAGCTGTATTAGCTGGCTAACAAGAGCACGATGTCTCTGTATAAACACTACCACTGCATGTATAACCACATCTGTAAGGACTGGAGAACTACAATTACCTTATGCTAACACAAGAAGTTATAAGATAGGTTGGTCACTTGGAAGTGTAAAAATTCTCTGCCATAGGCAAATTATCTCAAGAGAAGGATTAGCTATTCCTTCACCTAAATAAAATCAATATAGCATCTGATCAGGAAAATGAGACTCCTGTAGTATGCTGAGACATTCCTACTAATTAAATTTTAAGCACCAGTATTCAACTCAGCAATTAGCATCATTAAATCCTGTGAAAAATGACATTTTCCCTCTGGCCCCAGCTGCCCTTGTCTTTCACATGACTTCAGCAGCTGAAGCTTGAAGAAAAAACAAAGTTTACTCCTGCAAGAATTAGCAATACATTTTCCTGCCCATTGGCTAAAACCAGGAGTAAGGCATATTCCGACAGATCCACTTTCCCTACAGTGGCCACACATTGCCAGTTCTTGTTTATTAGATATGCATGAGCCACTCAAGAGATACAGCAGCAAAAAGAGTTAGGTAGCACTACATGCTTTGGTTCTGTGTAAAGCTAAGCGTAATACCTAAGTACAGAGGGCTTTTAATCTCCAAAGTCCTTCATGTATGTGATCTTCCCCCAGGGACTGAAAAATATTATCTCTGCTCCACAGGCAGGCAAACTGAGGAGATACAGCAAAAAAACCTGCCAGAAGTCAGAAAGGCAGAGCTACACTGACAACAAGGAGGTCCTTTCTCTTCCCTCTGTGTTCAGGCCATGCCTCACCTACACGGAGTGGTACCATCTGTTATCATCTGTTTGCACAAGCTGAGACTCTGGCCTACTTAGAGTAAAATAAACTAAAATGAATTTATCTCAGTGACAACTGCTTGGTCAGTTTCCTGAACCACAGTTGTGTGTCCCCAAGATTTGGGCTACAGAGAAAAGAAACTTCTCCCACCAATTAAAGAAAACTACCTGTCAACTAAGTGTGTATTTGTGTACAGTGCTGAAAATCCACCAGACTATCGGCAACCAGCATGGAATTTCATTCTAGCAGAATGAAACTGGACAGCATTTGTCTTCACAAACTCAATCTACATTATAAATGCAAGTCATCAATGCTATACCTGGTGGTGCCAGGTGCCTGCTGCCCTGCCATGTGAAAGCCACAATAAGAGATGGATCCCCTACTCAAAACCTGCTGCTGACCTTCCCTCTTCTTCCCCCTTCAAGGCTTTAGGTTTCTTTCTGCAACCTAAAGCCACCCCACAGAAAACACATATCTCAGCCCCAAGCCAGGGTACCCTGAGCACTGCCATTTTCTCTTAGCTGGACCTACCTGACCAGGCAGCTATCCAGATCCACCAGTGTTGCATTTCACTCTTAATCCTTCATAGGATGCATCCTATTTACTCCCTGCTTGAAATACAGCAGTGAAAGCTTTAAAAATATGCAAGAAATAATCTGTTCCTTTCAGTCCTACAACAGAACATGGATTCATTATTATGATATTTGTTTAGAGATCAGTTGCCAAACTAAAAAGCCAAACTAAAAAGTACAGTTGTGCAGGAATCTGTCCACAGGGGAAGCTTATTCCTAATTCTTATCCATCACAGAAATGCTGCATGTGTGGGACACACTGATCACGAGGCTTGAATTACTGTATCCTGGAGTTTAAGACTTCTTTATGTGTGCGTTTCTCTACCTTAACAAAATATTTAAAGCAAAATAAGCAGAACAGGATGTAATGATTACAGACAAGCATCTCGCATAAGGATAGAGAAGGCAATTAAGGGACAGCAGTGTAGTTGTAAGCTTCAAGACAGAGTATGGAAGTTACCAACAGCAGGAATGAAGCAATTAAAAATAAAAATCACCGAACAAGTTGTAAAGCCCAGCAAGGGGCAAACTGTTAGTAACACAGCATGCAGGGAAGGAGAAGATTTTGCTGAGCGTGTTAATGAAGTTAAACTCTTGAGCAAGAAACCGTAAGCCTTGAAGAAAAAGCATGCAAATACATAAGCTGGTTTATTAGCTCAGATATGTTATCCAAAATGCTCCATTAACCAAAGCAAAATATTACAGTGAGAGCTCCCACAGGGAAAAGAATTGCAGAGTTTGGGGCACAAAAGCACACCTCAGCAAACACAGCTTCCCGTAGCAAGCCTGCTGCTGACTCAGCTGTTTTCTAGCTTTGCAGCTTCAACTGCTTGTTCAGTCACACAGAGTTGGGAGAGATGGATCCATCTCCATCTGGAGTTACCTGGCTGGCTGTAAGAACTGCTCCACAGTGGTTCTATCATTGCAACTGAGAGCACAGAGAGAAGGCTGCCAAGAGAAGGAGCACCTACTTAAGCCACTACCACAAGAAGTATTAATCAAACAGGGGCCTAAAATAGGGCTGTCAAAATAAAATGTAAAATAAGGCTGTTCAGCAAGGACGACCCACACTGACAGAAGAGCTGGGAGAGATCTTGTGTGGAGCCAAGGACTGGTGAAGGCCAGAGAGATCAGGCTAGCAAAGCGAAGGCTGGCAGCCATTCTGCTTCCATGAAAAAGCTCAAATCACATGCTCCCTTTTATCATCCTAAAAAAAAAAATGAAACAGAGATAGAGGGGAAAGGGACAGAGGCAACTCAACAAGAAACAAAACAAAAGCAGAAATAAACAGGCAGGGTCACCCTGAAATACTCCACATTATTTCCTAACGCCCACTGTTCCTTTGAATACTCCAGGCCTGTGATCCAGCTGTTTTGTAATTGCCTTTGGGGAAAGGGTCACTCCTGAGGTATCCACTTAGGCAATTCAGGCCAAAGGATCCCACACTCAGTTAACCCCTGCCTTGTCCAAAACACCCTGCCTTGACTGTGCAGCTTGCACGGACTGACCTCTACACACTTAGACTTGTTCACAGGGTTAAAGACCTCTTACAGGAGTGCAGTTGCACCTCTCTCCCAGAGCCCAAGGAAAGGAGGCATTTGGAGCCCACAGCTTGGCCAGTGCATCCCACTAAGCCAGCTTACCGTACCCTTCCGTCACATCTCTTGGCTTTCTTTAGATTTGCCTCTCATTTGTTGCTGGATTTCACCCTGCAGACACGAGTGCCACGCAAGCAGAAGCTCTGCCTTTCTAACAGCCCATCACTGAGGGGACCAGGCATATCCTCCCTGCGAGATCAGCATGAAGGAAACTTTAACAACACGCATTTGGGCGGAAACAACTCGCCGTCCTCATCCCACACTGGGTCTGCGAGGGCAAGGAGAGCCCTCCCTGCCCTGCAGCCCTCACGGGGCGCGGCCTGACGCAGATCCCGCCGGTCCCCTCAGGCTGCCCCGCCGAGGCTTTCCGGGGTGCCCCTCTCCCCGCCATCCTCCGGCCGGCCTCACCCGCGCGTCCCACCGGCGGAGCTGGCTGTACCGCGCCTTGCCGAGCAGGAGGCCCCGCAGACACACCGAGTACACCTGCAAGCACACCGCGCCCGGCCCGAACCACCCCGCCGCCAGCTCCACTCCCCACGCCTGTCCCGCAGCTCCTCGGCGGCAGCGATGCTGAAGTGCAGGTTCATGGCGGGCCCCAGCCGGGCCATCCCCTCGCGGCAGCGGCGGGGCTGAGGGAGACACCGGGCGGCGCGGGTAGGAGCTGCCGCGGCGCCAGGGGGCGCTGCAACCGCGCGGGCACTGAGACGGAGCGGTCCTTGAGGCGCTATCTCTGCGGCGGCTTTTAATTAACATCCCTCCGGGAAAGGTTAATTAACACCCCCCGAAACAGGGGCCTGTGGTGGGGTGGTTCCGCGGCAGAGCCTTGGTAGGGTGATGGGGGAAGCGAATGGCCTGCAGGGAAAGGGGGCTGGAAGGGCAGCAGGGGTGACGGGCACTGGTCGGTGCGGAGCAGTGAAGCAGGTGTGCGTAGCACAGGGAAGTGGGGTACAAAGTGACAATTCACTATGAAGTGATGATAATTCGCTGGTTTTCAAGGAACCAACTGGTGAGAGCGGTATGCAGCAGGTTCAGAAGAAAATAAGAAGAAAATTTGACCTCACTGAAGGTCAAATACAGTTAAAACAGCAGGTCCATCTCTGCCATGGGACTTTCATACATTGCTAATTGCCAGACAATAAAGATGAGTTACAATTGCTGTGTTTCATAGTGTATTTCTGGTACCCCTGAAGGAAAGGCGCTGCAGGAACCACTGTGGGAGTTCTCACAGCCTTACCCAAGCAGTGTGAGCTGTTGGGGGCATGAAATGAGTTCATCAGCGTGGCAACAATGCAGCTGAAATGGCTCTGCTGCAGACTGGGACCTGGCATAAGTGCAGTGCTCTGCCCTCACCAAAAGGAAGACAATTACTCCAGGAGGGCCGTGGCTCACTAACTGACCTGGGGAAAACCCTTACCAGTGGAACAAGAAGTGTTTTTTGAGAAACAGGATTAACTGTGGGCATTCTTGAGCAAATGGAGAAGACTCGGTAAAATAACATTGTGCAACATGTTTGATAACTTGACTTGTTTCTCTTCTTCATCTGTGCAAATATAACCAGTCTGATGACTTGTGGAGCACCCATTGTAACCTCCCTGTTACAGAGCAAATGCTGCAGCTCCTGGTGCCACAGCTGCCCTGTTGCACCTGGCAGATGAGGCACCCGTGCTCTGGGAAGCTTCGGAAGAACTTTCCTTCCCCTCCTGAGCAAGGCTGTGTGCATCCTTGTTTGCATACCAGGCCACTCTTGTAGCTGGGATGTGGCAAACATGGCAATTCCCCATCGTTACTTGTAACCCAGGAGACAAAGTGGCTGCAGAATCAGTTTGATGGAAAAAATGGGGGTACAGGCAGACAGAGGAAAGCTCTTTGCCCTGGGACATGGGCAGGAATTTTCCACTTCTGCTGCCATTCCAGGTTGGTGGTCTCTTCTCATCTGCCTGAATCTGGTTCCCCTCTGGAAAACTATGGGAGGGAAAATGAGCACCCTTTTGTGGCAAATCTCTCTAACAGTGGCAAGGGACACAAGGATTAAGCAACCTTCTGCCTACAGATGTGGCAATGCGACATGTTGGGGGGGCACTTTTTGAACTGTAATCCCTGTTTTATGTCATCTGCTGACTTCAGGTTTAACCTAGAACATGTGTAACCCAAGGTCCCAGTTACCACAATGTGACACAACCAGTTAACATGCCCTGGGCATCATTTTTGTTTTCTGGATGCTCAGATATCAAAAGGAAACATCTATGTGCCCTCAGAGCTATAAAAAAGTACATACCTCTGGACAGCTATAGCCAGCTGGAACATGACTTGATCAGGGATGTTTCTTTAGCAGATTATGTGGGAAGCAGGAGACTGTTTGGCACAGATACACTCCTCTTAGTACTTAATGTGCAACAGGTCAGTTATGTTGGCCCAGCTTGTCATTTCCTTCTTTCTTAATGATTACATTCAACCCCAATACAAGTGAGAAATCTAAGTTTCAGATTATTTTGTTGAAAACATTTTTCCCTTGTTCTTGTTGCCCAAATCCGGCTACCTGTGCTCCTTGTGGCCTTACTGCAGCTGAAAATATGTTTCAAATTTGTATACACTTCAAAGGCCATGCCCTAAGGATCTGCAACCCTGCCAGCTCTGTTTTCCTGTGGGTACAGCTGCTATCTGTCATTACTGACCACATTCTACAGAAGGTAAAAAGCTTTCCTTCTCAGAGGTGGTTGTACCACAAGGACTCGCAGTTGCCTAAGGAACATCATTTAGTTTGCTGGTGTCTGCCTGCCTTGTGGAGGAATCGTATCTTGGTGGGGCTTTTGTGTACTTCTGGTTCATCAGGTGAGGGAAAACCTCTGAGGAGGGGAGGCAGTGGCTCAGAAGAGACAGGAACCCAGACGAAAATGGTCCCCTGGCAGGAGTAAGGCGTACAAGGATTCCCCACTCTTCAAGCCTTCACATGAGAACAGGGAGGTCCCAGACACCTCCTCCTGAGGACCAGCAGTTGAGCTGCAGGTCCTCTTCTAGTCAGCATGCTGCCTTTGAAACACAGCCAGAGACAACCTGCAGCATTTCCCAGCCAGACCCTGTAGCCTTCCTATGGCTTTCACTGCAGAGGTGGTGTGAGGCTCTTAGTATTGCTTGCCCTCACATTGATGAGACAGCTAATGATGTAGCAGGATGTAGTGTTTCTCTTTGTAAGGAAAGGACTAGTTGAAGGGACAAGAGGAACAGGGTGGTTTAATTCAAAGTGCATACTCACACCAAAAAGTAACCTGAGAGAAGAACTGAGACTTTTTCAAGAGTAGCTGCTGGTTCCAGTAAATCCAAGACTGTGCTGGGTTTGATCAGAAGACATTTCTAACCTCAAATCACCTCTCAGGGGCAACTTGTGTATGTGGAAAGCTATGAAATGTTCAGTAGTAGTTTAAACTACTTCTGCAGGGAGTGAAAACGGAATACTAAGTCACAGAAATGGAGTTTCCTACTGAATCCCAAGTGAGATGGGCCAGGAACACGTAACTGTGAAAGCCTAGGGAATTGTGGTCCCAAGGACAAGACTGTGACTCGCTCTCACTTTGGACCATAGCTCCTGGGCCTGCTGAGAATAAATACAAATCCTCATTGGGTTTAGGAAGTTTGGTGGAGTTTTCTCGGTATGTGTCTCCAGTTATTCCTAGAATCCTAGAATGCTTTGGGCTGGAAGGGACCTTAAAGATCATCCAGGCGTCCCTGCCATGGGTAGGGACACCTCACACTAGGCTAGGTTGCTCAAAGCTCCATCCAGCCTGGCCTTAATTTCCTTAAAGACACAAACAAAATCCCCTCAATGTGGAACCAGAACACATACCAGTTATGCGAACAGGTATGCTCGTGTACACTACCAAAGGTGAAATCTGTCTGTTAGATACGGAATTCATAGAATCATAGAATCGTTAGGGTTGGAAAGGACCTTAAGATCATCAAGTTCCAACCCCCCTGCCATGGGCAAGGACACCTCCCACTAAACCATACACCCAAGGCTTCGTCCAACCTGGCCTTGAACACCACCAGGGATGGAGCATTCACAACCTCCCTGGGCAACCCATTCCACTGCCTCACCACCCTGACAGGAAAGAATTTCCTCCTTATATCCAATCTAAACTTCCCCTGTGTCCTGGGTTCAGCAGTAGCAGTCATTTTTCCCCTTCTTGGTAGCTGGTGCAGTGCAGTGTTTTGACTTTCAGCTCGGGAACAGAGCTGATGACAAGCGATGTTTTGGTTTGGCCAAGGACTTTGTGAGCCTCATGCTCTGCCAGGGAGGAGGGGGAGCCAGGAGGAAGCAGAGACAGGACACCTGACCCAAACTGACCAAAGAGGTATTCCATACCACAGCACGTCATGCCCAGGAGGTGACTGGGAGTTAGCCGGAAGGGCTGGGAGACTGCAGGGTTGGAGGAGGTATCGGTCGGTGCTTGGTCGGGCTGAGGGGGGGCAAGTTATCGGTCGGCTGGTGCTGAGGTGTTGTATTCTCTTCCCTTGTTATTTCCTTTATCATTATTATCATTGGTGGTAGCAGTAGTGATTTGTGTTATACCTTAGTTACTAAACTGTTCTTATCTCAACCCGTGGGAGTTGCATTCTTTTCGATTCTCCTCTCCGTCCCTCCGAGAGCAGGGGGAGGGCAAGAAAGGGGGGGAAGTGAGCGAACGAATTACCTGACTGGGTTTAAACCACGACACCCTGTTTAAGTTTTAACCCGTTACCCCTTGTCCTGTAACTACAGACCCTAATGAAGAGTCCCTCCCCAGCACCTCTATAGGCCCCCTTCAGATACTGGAAGCCTTTTTGCTGAGAATCCTAATCCAAATCAGTGTCTGTTTTTCAGCATCCAGTTATCCATAACAATCATGAACAGTGGTCCTGAGAAGAAAATGCTTTTAGGTGCAAAGACTGAAGACATCCTTTATTCAAGGATGTAAACCATTAGTGTAAACCAGCACCTGTACTGACTTCGCTCAACTCAAGAACATCTTGATTTCCATGACCTTGCCACTCCTGCCCCGGGACCTAGTGAAATCCAGGTTTCCTAACCTGCAGAGCAGCAAAGAGAACACATACAATCCCAATTACCTGGGCACACAACCTTTGATTTGGTTGCCTGTAAAGCCACTCTGCTTGGGAAAGCAGATGGTGAGTTCAAATTGCCATTAATTTCTGCAGCAGGCTTTTCAGTGCTGCTAAACTCTGAAGTGTTTGCTGTGGTTAGAGTGGAAGGCAGGGAAGGACTGAAGGAATGAAATACCAGAGGAGACAGCAAAATCAGCTTAGTGCTGGGTGGCTGCAGGGCAGTAGAGGATCAGTGTAAGCCTCTGACACATGTGGCAGAACGAAGTGACTGCCAGTGAGTCTGCCCTTTAACACAAGGGAACAGGGCTTTACTGCTACTGAAGAAATGGATTTTTCTCTGTGGTATGTTGTTTTACAGCAGTACTCTAAAAACACATCGATAAATGTGCTAACACACATATTATCTCTTAAGATTAAAAAATCCCCAAACAAGCAAACCACCTTTAAGACATTGGTTAAACAGGTGCCTGTGGTATAGAGTGGGCAATTACTGCTTAAGCAAGAGTGGGAAGAAACCCAACCAACCCAGGGTTTTGTTTTCTTAAACTGTCATGACTGCCTCAGCAGAATTGCCTCACTGTGCTGTTCCACCACAAACGTTTCCAAGTATTTCAGGCTGGTACAGATGCTGGTGCTAGACACACCCACAAAAGCCCAGTACAGAGCTGGAAGAGCCTTTCTTTTCCTCCTTTCTCAGTTTCCACATATGCAAGAGGTTAAAGAACTTCATTCTTACAAAACACAAAGATTAGTTTGGTGAACTCCAGCACACTCACCAAAGACACTACCTCTTATCTGTGGAAACAAGCACAACTGAGGTGGGCTCTTACTTTCCCTGGTAGGGCCCTAAACTCCTGCAAATAGGTCTTTACATCATCCTTTAGACCTTCTGTTAAACTTTTAATGTCATCTGATTCTTCAGCATTTCTATTGCTAAATACTTTTAGCAATAAAAGTATTTTACTGCTTAAAGCTATCTCCGAAGCTTCAATGTTTTTGCAGTTGAAATTACATGAAATTACAGTTGTACATTCAATCTCTTATCCTGTATGGATCTGTCTGAACCATCTCCTCTGTAAATTTACCATTCGATTAAAAAAATTCTTAATTATAGTCATACACTTCAGGACTGCAAATTCAAGGCTAACCCAGCCTACCTACATCAGGACAGGACTGAACATAAGGCTTGTACAAGCTTAACCTAATGCTTTTGTAGTGAAGTGAGAGATTTTAAATAGGGTTCATTTATGCCAGACTGATTTCACCTCTCTAGGTTAGAATTATTTCTTAAACTCACTTCCAAAAACTCTGGTCTAAAAATCTTTGCACAAGGGGAAAAATAAGGGCACTCTTGAATTCTTTTGTGTCAGTTCAGAAAGCATGCTGAAGGGCTTTAAGACTGCAACAACAGGGTCAAAGAACACTGGCATTTTTCCTATAAAACAAGGATTTGGGGGACCCTTCCAGAAAGAACTCACTAGCCCTTTCCTGCAATTCTGTAAAACTCTGACCTTCAAGTACAGCAACAGGAGCCCATTGGACTGCCATGGATAAGAATCATGCCATCCTCTGCAACAGCTTTGTCCCTTCCTCATTGCCAGCCTGCCAGGTTTCCATTGTCTGTAAGAGGAGAACTTGCCATCTTCACTACTTCCTTTCTCCCCTGTATTATCAATTTTGATTAAGGAGCTTACAGAGCCAATTATGGGCTAAACTAAGTGGAAAATGCCTCTCAATTTCTGCAAGTCTGCACAACATATTCCCCTGAAGAAGGAGGGGGAGGGTTGGAAGGCAAGACAGCAACTGTAAAATAATCTGTCTGTAGATGGCCAACTTCAATGTTATCTGCTAACTTACACAGTTTGTTTTACAACAAAAGCACTTGTTACTTTGCCTTGATCAAGCATTGAAGTTTTAAGCCTACAAAGCTCTCAGCCTCAGTAAGGTCCTGTAGCAAATTAAGCAGCTCACATGCTAGTGTTGGCTCTGCTCACTTTTGCTGCCACTGCTTTTTAGTGACTAACACATAAGCGGACCTGAAGGTCCTATCAGCCCCGAGTGAAGAGAGGGTTATTTCTATGGTCAATTATATTTCAATTATAAAGTATGGGCAATTATTATTTCAAGGCCAGGTTGGATTAGGCTTTGAGCAACCTGGACTAGTGGAAAGTGTCCCTGCCCATGAGCAGGGAGGTGGAACTAGATGATCTTTAAGGTCCCTTCCAACCCAAACCATTCTATGATTCTATGGTATTGTACACTAGAGCAGATTTAGACCAAGCAGCAGTTTTTTTAAACGAGGGACTCCACCCCCCTTCAACTTTATTTTTTAATGTCAAACATAAGGATGAACCAGGAGCTCACCTTTTGCAGGAAGATGATTTCTGGAGCTACTAAAATTGCCAGAATTATTTCTCCATGCACAAAATTTGATAAAACAACACCCAACCCACCCAGTTTTGCATTAGGTCACTGTATGCAGAGCTTAGACACATTACAACTGGAAGTTATGGACAAGATCTCTAGAGTCAAGTAATAAGGAACCTCATTCAATTTCAGATCTCTTTCAAACAGTTTCAAAACTGCTGATTTAAATCACCCCAACTGTATCCTTTTTCAGTAATAATTCAGTAATTTACTTACCAAAGAGCTAGCCAAGACTTTCAGAGTTGCCTCTGACAAGAAGGTTCAGCACATTAAAAAAACCCACAAAATGTACCAAAGTTAAACCAATTGTTCTCTCACTAGCAGATTAAAAAGGAAAAGCTAACAGTAGCCATCCACTTGTTAGGATACACAGCACTAGAAATCTCCTCCTCAGAGGATTAAGCAGTCCTGTCCACAGAGGAATTTACTGTGTATAGTAACAGTATTTTTGTTACTATGCATTCAGTTCTCAATATATTGCCACCTGGAAGCCTCACCTTTTCTGTTCTAGGAACACCCTGTGTTCTTATACTCACAATAGTGGTATTTCGCAACACTGCCTATTGCAGGCAGTCCTTGCTCCTTCACCTCTATCCATACGTGACTGTGCCTCCATCTTGCAGTTCACTGGCCAGCTAAAGACACAGCCAGAGACCTAAGGAAACTGTTCCTTCCACCAAAACCTGCACCATGCACACACGGCCAAATGGGATCGTGTGAAGGTGTGTTACACAACTCCAATGCAGGCCTTTCACACTTCTTACCAATAATCAAAAAGCAGGGTATTTAAAGGTCTATTTCAAATTTGACAATGACAAGAGCTCAGGTATCATGCTATTCAGGATTTAAAACCCAGCTATGGATCTAGCTTTTTGTCTGTTTTAATGCTTAAGTTTGTATTATCAGTAGCAGATGGCTAAATGTAAGTTTAGCTCCAGAAACACACTATAGAGTGGGATTCTAACTTGGCACCCTGAACAAACACCTTATGAGAAGTACACTGTACAAAAGAAACTGCCACAAGTCAGTCAGTGTTTAAGGAATTTTTATTAAACCAAGAATTTTATAATCCAAATTACGTTTCTTTGCTCAGCTATCAATTCTCACTGTCAACTAAAACAGTGGTGATATTCTGAGCTTTTCCACAGTAAAGAATTACAAAATTAAAGAAAGGAATGCTTTAAATTTTTGTACTGTGCTGAAAATTCTTTTCCCCCGGGTTTATAAAACATTAATTTGTATTTTTTATTTTACTATTTTTTTTAGATTTTAAATCAATAAGTAATCTAGGACTAGCACTTGTTTTGCTAGCCCCGGCGTTGCTCTGTACATAAGCTTCAAAGTTTCCTTTCCTTTTTTTAGTTATTTTATATTTTGCAATGTTTTTCTCAATATTTAATAGTTTTTCCATGTTTAGATTTTTTTTTTCTTCGGTGAAGCGAAGTTCTAGATTGTAGTCCCGGATCTTTCTGCAAACAAAAACAACGTTGTTAGGCTGTAAATTAAAGCAGCACCTTATGTTTCCTGACATGCCTTCTGCAACGCTAAGCCTAACAGCACTTTCGGGTTTTGCAGTATCAATCACACCAAAGTGATTGATACCATCACACAGCCTCACACAATAGCTACACACAATTAACTTGTTACTGTAAGTTACCTAAGTAACTCTACTCTTAACACCAACATACTAAGGCTCAGCAAATAACTACACCAGCAGTGTAATTTCCAACTACTAAACCCTCATGAAGCATATAGAGTATTGGTCTCAAAGCAGTGTGAAAGTGTCGTGGAGAAAGCAAGAAGTGTGGCAAAAATATAACTCAAATTCTGGCTCCAAAAGGAAAGTTGCAGAAATGAAGACCAAGAAAAAAAAAGGGGCAATTTTAAGTGATCAAATATTAAAGCAGGCATCTTCAATTGATGGCTATAAATATGGGAAGTAAATTCATAGGCAAAACCTAACTAGACTGAACAAAGAATAGACTCCTGTATTATCTTTAACTCCACAACATTTTCCCCTTTCAACATTGTGAAGATGCTACCTTTTGCCTCTTCCTGTCATGCAAATTAAGACACTAACCCCACAGGAAGCAGTAAAGAGAATCAGAATTTTAACTGACATCAAAGTTAAATTCACCAAAATGTGAAGTCAAGACAATATGAAGTTTTAATTACTGTATAATTTTAGATTTTGGCAAATGTATACAAATTATAGTGTGAATAAGGTACTTCATTTCTAAGGAAAAATAAAGTTGCAGTACCGTTTTAAGCTTACGTCACAAGTTCCTCTGGAACAACAGTATGAATAGCAGCACTTTACAGAACTGCTTGTTTCTGCACACATACCTAGAACTAATTCCAGCTAAATATGCTGTTAAAACCAATGCTCTAATACCAGCTAAATATGCAAGACATACCAGTAGCATTTGCTAACCGCGAGCTACATAGCTGGACAAGAGGATTTAGTACAATATTTGTTAACAAATGTGACCATAGGTGCCACTTGCTGTAGCTGCAAATGATTCAGAGACTGGAAGCATGCTGCTTAGAAGGCCATGGACTAAGGGCTACTGCCCCAATCAACCTATAAAACCACACTGCTCAGAAAACTTACTTATTAAACACTTGGAACCCCAGTGGGATTATTAACTGCCTTTTGAGCAGCCTCTTTAGCTTGGTGGGCTTGTAGTACGGCTACAGCTTCATCAACCTGTTAAGAAGGAAAATTAATTAAGGGGAGCTTAGTCATTTCTGCATATTTAAGATAATGAAACAGTTTAAATTATATACACAAACAATGCCTGCACTGTTAAAAAGAATGGGATAACATTACAGTTGCAGTTCGTGCTAATGTAAGTCACTGCCACCCCCTGAAAGAGGATATTCTAACTTCTTGCCCTGGGCCACCGTTGCATTGCTGCTACTCTACTGTGCCAGCATAAACAGCTGTTCAATCAGTGTAGACTTAACTGCTGATAGAACTAGAGTGAAGCAGTCCACCTACCTTCGAACGAAGAGACTCAGGAGACTCAAGCATGTGGAGGAGTTCAGAGTTGTCAATCTCCAACAACATCCCAGTGATCTTACCCGCCAAAGTAGGGTGCATGCTTTGAATGAGAGGAAAGAGACGTTCACCTAGAGAGATAAAAGTTAATCTGAGTGACCAATCTCATCAGACAAACAACCTAGATTCAAGAGAAAGAGAAACAAACACCTGTTCTAGTGATAAAACCAGTTATTCCACATTTTAACAGTGGTAAGACTACTTTGACTACCCGGCTACAAGGCATATACATACTGCGTACATACCTAACATCTGCTTTTGCTCTTGTGGAGGGGCAGAAGCCAACATGGAAGCAGTCAAGGGTTCCTGACCTTGCACATGGACAGCAGGCTGCAAATTTAATTTAACACCATTTCAAAATTAAATTCTAGTTCATAATTAGGTGCAGCTTACGATGCCCAACGTTTCACAACTCAACATAAACAATGCTTGTACTGTCAGGCATGGAAGAAATTACAAATAAGCACTTTAATCAAATACAGCTGGTTAGAGCCAAGTGATACCAGAGGTTAGTATCAACCACTTCACCGTGGAGCAGGCACGAACAGAATTCAGGCTAAGGTAGCAAGCAACTGGAAAATATGAAGCAACATGGGATCACATCCTGTCCCAGGTGAACTTGAAATATACTTAAAACCTCAAGGCTCTAATTCTGCTGCCATAATGCAGGGCTTCAATTCTAGAATAACAAAGACAACTCAACCACAAGTACTCCCACTCACCATATTCCTTTGCAAAAAGCATCATCAAAAGCATGGACCAGTTCCTGAAGTCACATACCTGCTGCATGGCCACCTGTGGCTGTGTGTTAAGATGCTGCTGAGGATTACGAACACCTGCAGCGTATTTGTACTGTGGTACTGTGCGTACAGCAGGAGTAGCTGCAGTAGCTGCTGCTGCAGGACGTGGACCCATGGTTTGTGTTGCTGTATTAGCTGAAAAAAGTAACATAATTCTGTGTATAATTCATTTTTCTACTTAGTCTACGCTTGCAAGTTAAAGAAAAAAAAACAAACCAACAAATCAGCCCAAACTGAATACTTAATATACGTACTGCATTATAGATTCATCTCAATAGCTTTGTCAACTGTCACATCACTGGTTGTATCTGCAAACCTCAAAGTTTAGTGGAGGTTACTTTCCAGTCACTTTTCTAATGAACTGCTTTTCCCACATGCTATTGAAAGATCTGTGAGACAACATCCACATTGGTTGAGTATTAACTCAATTTCACTCTAACCTCAAACAACACTTTATTTCCTGAGCAATTTATGTCAACAGCCTAAAAAAGATGCTTTCATGAAGCAGATAGCTAAAAAAATACTACTGCCTAATACATTCTGAGAGAATTAAGACTCTATTATAATCAATTCTGGTTTATTCAGTGATGTGCAGATTCTGCATAAACGATACTGGCTCACAGTAATCTATGACAAAATAATAAGAGCTAAAATCATGCCATCTCACTATTTCTACATGCAACCTATTAGAACTGCCATAACAATGCTTAGAAATGGCAGCTGTCACGCAGCATTATTGAACTGCATACTAAAAGAAGAAATGCTTCTTGCCAAAGAGATGGGATTACAGCAGGCATCTCTGCTGGGACAATATTTAAAGCAACTACTAATTTACTCATTTAGTAAGAGCCAGGGAGGAGGGAAGTGTTACCACTTGTGATACTGAAGTTATGAATGCTCGAGAGATCATTCTGAATGAGCAAAATAAAAAGTCTAATACTTGAAATTTGCATAAATCAAACTCACCAACACGTTGTGCTGACATGACCCGTGGAACTTGTGAAGAAGCTGGTCTCATGGCACTAAATGGTGGCCTAGGTGCTGCTGGGCGGATAGCACCAGGCATGTTTTGGAATGCTATGTTTTAGAAAAAATATACCAAGTTACATGCTGAAACAATGGACGTCAAAGAACAGTTCAGAAGTTATATCACTACCATGACAAAGAAGACTCATCCTATAATGCCGTGAAAACGTATTTAAAGCTCAAAGGTAAATGCTTTGGAGTTTACCACAGTCACTGGGAAGAGGTGAGGAAGTGACTTACGATGAGGTCTGGCACCCTGAGCAGTCCAGCGAGGACTAGGTCTAGCAAGCTGAGCAAGTTGATTAGTAGGGTAGTATGCAGCACGGTTTTGAGTCTGTCAAACAAAAACATTGTGTAACTACATTAGCTTTGAAGGGCATACTGAACAGTCCACCACCTTTCTGCTAGGACATTAGAATACTGAGATTCTGGACACCTGCTAATAGTTATATTAACTGTTAAATCTAAACAGATTTTATCCACAGAACAAAATGTTCAGTTACTCATCTCCACACGTACCTGTGGGATAGCTGCCATGAAGTAACCTGAAGGAGGTGCTGGTTGGTATGGGTTGATTACAGGATTAGGTACTGCTCTTACGCTTGCCATTCTCTGCATATACTGGTTGGTGAGATGAGCCTGACGCTCTTCTTTACGCTGGGCTAGAGCTACATATAATGGTTTAGTAGCCACAATTCTACCATTCATTTCTGTGACAGCTTTGGTGGCTTCTTCTGGTGATGAAAAGCATACAAATCCAAATCCTTTGCTGCGGCCACCTTCCATCATGACCTGTCAGCACAAAATTTAGTTTTAAAACAAGAGGATGTTGTATCTACTCAACTTGCATGAGTTTCATTCTTCAGCTCACTAGAAGTGAGCTGCAATTTTTCTACTGAATTGATTTATAAAAAGGAATATAACTGCTTAACTAATCGCTGTTTACTGAATAGATTAAAATCTCAATGAAATAATGATAAACATATTACTCCAATGAAGAGATGCCATTTTCTCACATTAATATTAGTACCCAGTTTATTTCAAGAAAGGATGATCATATGCATTTAACCTGAGATGTACAATAATCAAGAAAGCAGGTGTCCACATATATATATAGAGAGAGAACAGTAGCAGTGATAAATGACTGGGTCACATCTGTTATCAGTGAAATGAATCACTCTCCCTTGGTGAAGGAAAATGGAAACTGTTCATTTTTAGAGAAAGGATAAGCACCATCTATGAACTTTACCTTTGCACTAGTGATTGTACCAAATGGGGAGAATTCTTTTCGAAGACGCTCATCATCAATCCCATCATCAAGATTCTTCACATAAAGGTTTACACCCTAAAATAAATAAAAAAAAGGCAAATTATTTTTGAAAGCAAATGACCTGTGTAAAGCTAAAAATATTGTAGAATAAAATTACTCCTCTTGAATTAAAACTGAACCTGGTATCTGGTGATCCTGTCCTGCTTCATCTGTTCAAACTTGCGCTTCAGCTCCGTTTGTCTTTCCACCTTTTTCTGAGCCCGGCCAACATAGATTTGTTTCCCATTAAGCTCTTTCCCATTCATCTCATCCACAGCCTTCATTAAAAAACAAGAAGTTAGCAGTGCTTTGTATTCCAGTGTTTTTCAGGCATGCAAAAAAAACTACGTAATTCCAATACAAAAAGTTATGTAAGTATTCCAGAAAAAGAGCCAATCTATCTAAAATACCACTAGCTGACACAAAATAACCCAAGACGTTCTTGATAAAGTAAAATGGAAATTGCTTTCAGAAGGTCTTCCATCCAGTTACAGTGACAAGGGATGCAAAAATCTATTCTGATATGGGAGAAAAGAAATAACTCACATAACGTATGTTAAGCTACAGCTGGTATATATGGCTTTTTTTAAAACTAATTTTTAATTTTTCATTAAGGAAATACTTACAGTATAAAAAATAAACTTTTTCCTCCTTACGTTGTTTTGAGTTACAACTATTAAGAGGTGAAAATTCTGGCATAGGTTTATTCAACTGATTTCAAACCAAAAGTCACCAGCTTATTATGTACCTTCCTGATCAAAGCCATTAAATATATATATACTAAGATATTAGAATTTTATGTTATCTGAAACATTAAATAGTGATTCTGACTACTATAAGAGAATCAATTCATCAATGAATGTATACAAGACTGAACAATGTAGATGCAAGACAAAAAGGATTTGCTCTAATCTCTTGCTTGTACACTTGCAGTACTGACAAATCACCAAAATGCCTTTTGAAAAGCAAACTTCATCTGCTACCCCAATTCATTCTGTGCTGGGTTTTTCTCTACTGCCGCAGTCAACTGACACATCAAGGCAAACAGCTGACAAAGGATTAAGCTGTACAGCACACTGGCACGTTATAGACACATATACAAATCAAAAGAACCCTTCTTTCAAAGTTACTCTTCACAGTAAAAGCAACATCTTTCTTATAGCTGTGCTAAAGATGCTTCATAGAACTATTAGCTTTCTCGCTGACTTTGCAGCACTTAAGTCTGAAAACACAATCCTTTCTGCCTTGCACAAATGTTTTGTGCAACCAAATTGGATCCAACGATTCATCTGGGTTTTGCAGAGATGTAATAATTTATTATGCTTATATGTTGCCCAGCATGACGGAGTGCAAATCTTTAGCAAGACCTTTAAGCACAACTACAATAACTTACTAAATTTTTCAAGATTCCCCATTTCTACACTAGTTCTAGCTGTCTTACAGAGTATCTTGACTTAACAGGCTCCTCAAATCAACTGACATTTGCTCCTAAGAGAGCATTCTAAATGACAGAAACTATGCTAAGTTATTTAGGAAGCTGACACCTGCTTTTTCTGCAGTGTTCTTGACCAATTAAAAGCCCTTAATTAATTCACAGGATTTCAGATCACTTAATGAAACATATTATTTGGGTCTCAGCTTCAGAATTCCTAAAATGAAGACCAAAAGCTTACTTTTTGGGCATCTTCATGTCTTTCAAAACTAACGAAGCCAAAGCCTTTGGATTTCCCACTCTCATCAGTCATAACTTTCACACTTAGGGCAGGACCTAAAAAGAGAATGAAATACTTACACTTTGCCTACAGAGGATATTCTCACCTTTCCAAAGTCCTGTTTAGAAGTCCTAACATTTAGTTTGTTTCACTTGTATTACAA
The DNA here is from genome assembly GCF_034315485.1 of Pezoporus occidentalis. NCBI lineage: Eukaryota > Metazoa > Chordata > Aves > Psittaciformes > Psittacidae > Pezoporus > Pezoporus occidentalis. Next base: position 20,413,654 of record NW_026914940.1, on the reverse strand, counting down.
ATTACTCCTGCAGCAATAACAGTATTTAGGAAACAGTACCCATCAATACAAAATCGCTAATTTGCCCTGGTGGTGAACTTCAGCCTTTATGAGGGAAGTCTGCCATGCTGAATTTCTCCCCTACTGTGCTTTCAACCAAAGTGGGGTCAGAATTTCATCTCTACATTAATTAAATTGGCTTGGCATTAGAAACTATGACATTTTAAAAGCATTAGTAGGGCTTCCATCCTCTGAAATAGATACTGAAAGCTGAAGAGGAAGCCTTTCTGTCAGGTATGTGCTTCACCATTTATTCTGGTGAAAGACCATTCCAGTTCAGCAATTCCAAATCGTTGAAAAATTGCAGTTCACAGACTAAATTGTGACAGACATTAGCAGCTAAATTTGCTACCATTCCAACCACAGACACTTCAATAGTGGAAAGGAATTTCCTGTAAATGCTGCAAACTCGTTTGTCATATAACCTGTAGTGAACTCATCGATATATACTAAACCAGAAAATACTTCTATTTGCAACATCAAAATAAAAACTCAAATCCCAAAGACATATTCTAGACATCATTTTCAGATTACTGGGAACAATTCCGATGGCAGGATTATATATGCTATTCTGCATATTTAAAATTTTGCAGTGGCTATTACTGCACTTTGAAATTGGAATTAAATGCCAACAGCCAGCTGATTCCTTGTATTATAAAGCATCCTACTGATAAAATAGAAGCTGAAGTTCACTCGTGTTTATATAAACTTAAGGTTTAAGACATTACCAAACTTGCCAAAGAGTTCCTTAAGTCTTTCATCATCCATGTCTTCTCCAAAATTCTTGATGTAAACATTGGTGAACTCCTTTGCTCTGGCTCCAAGCTCTGCCTCACGTTCCTTGCGAGATTTAAACCTTCCAACAAATCTGGTTGCAGAACAGAATAATGTAGATTAAAGCATGCCTGTCAAGTTTCAAAAATTTACTTTAATCCTCTGCCATAAATACTTTAATCTTAATAGCTTTTGTTGTTCATTATATGCATGAAATTCTTTAGATAAAATATTGACCATAAAACTTCATCAGAAAACCAGTTTCACTATCCATTGCTACGTCAGTGTGCATATCGCAGTTACTAGCACAAAAATGCTTTCAAGGCATTGGCAAGATTGTTTACTCTTACAAAACAGCGTTTGATAATAAGAACTGGACAATAGGCGGGTGAAGTGGCTAAACAGAAATTCTAGGTATCAGCATAATGCCTCTGACATACTAAAACTTAGCAGCCTTAAAGCAGTTGCCATTCTCTGATCCACCGGCTCAGTTTTAAGCAAAGGATATTTAACTAACCCCTTCCACAACTTCCCAGCCTCTAACAAAACAAGATATTTGTTTGTTTGGGGGCTGGTTTGTTTTTTTAAATAGACACAGGTAAATAGCAAACTGGCTGCGAACAGCAAAGGTCAGTTCACACCGAGAAAGCCAGAAGCTGAACCCAGCACTCTGTAACCCAACGAACTGCTCTAGTACAGGCGTTATACAGCAACCACTCATTTCTGACTGTAGTAGACTTCTGCTCAAATTTTATTGTACTGTCCAACTTTACAGTTCCAAATATGATAAATCCAATGAAATAGCACACAGTAACTCAGTATTTTCTCAAACTTTGTCAACTTTGCCCCATTTATAGTAATCAAGGGATGGCAAGAATGATAGTGCAATGTGGTGCAGATTTTGACTGTGAGTGAAATACTTTAACTTCTAAAAGCCTAGCCTGAATAGAAATTCAAGGCAAAATCACCTCTTGTGATGTAATTTACCAAAGTTTACATAGATCATGTGCTTTTATGACTACATGCTGACTTTATTTTTTTACTATTTTAAAAAGGTTTAAATTCTATTTAAAGGTAGAATTTGATTAAAAGAATTCACAGTATGCCAGTCAAGCACAAAATAAGCAGGACTAACTGTATGGTCTCCCTGTATGTGACTTGATCTATCCATCTCTACATGTAAAAGTAATCCACGATGGTAAGCTGATGCTGATTTCTGTTTTTCTTTTTCCAAACCCTCCCAAGTATTTACAGAGCTATTTTGCAACTATGCCAAATACCATAATGATCCCTCAGGCATAGCTGTGAGGCACATTCATCCCCCTACCCCCCAGCCTAGATATCACTAACCAAGTAGCAAATACCTTCCCCCTTAGTATAGAACAGCAATGTTTAAAAAAATTGTGTTTCTGTAAGGTTTATTTTCTACTACTATTCCCTAGATATGCCTATTAATAGACATTCATATAAATACATTAGTGTAACCTGACCACTATTCAGGACTAAGTAACTCTAGAGCTTTAAGTTTCATCCCCAAAAATGGACCATATATCTAACTCACTCTTACAAAGGAAGCATTATTCAGAATATCTGATGGATTGCATTTTATCTCAGACCAGTAAGATCAGAAAACCAGAGAAGTTCCCAGATCCTCATTACAGCATTGGCTTGAGACACAATTTTTTCCTTTAGAGTCAGTTACCGGCCTTTTCTGAACTTATTCTGCCTTTAGAATAGGCAGGTGATACAATTCATAGTACTCCTAGCACTACAATTCTAAATTCTCTTCAGAATTAAAGATTTCTAGAACAGCTTGTCTTTTCTAGGTGAGTTTTAAGCATTTATCTGCTGTAAAGTAAATTTCAGTCTGTCGACCCCCAATTACATATATATCTACTTACACTTTGCGGTCGTTAAGCAGCATACCATTCATTTTTTCAATGGCTCTTTCTGCAGCTTCTTGTGTCTCAAAATGTACAAATCCATAACCCTTGGATCCATTTTCATCACATACCACCTATCAAAGAGAAAACCTGTTGTAAAACCCATGGAAAGTTTCCAGCATGAACTTGAGGTTTTGTGTTAAACCATTAAACACACCAATAATTTTCCACTCACCTTACAAGATAGGATGTTTCCAAAAGCAGAAAATGTGTCATACAAAGCTTTGTTATCAATTGATTTGTCCAAGTTTTTGATGAAGATGTTTCCTACACCGCTTTTGCGTAGAGATGGATCACGCTGAGACCACATGATGCGCACCGGTTTGCCCTTAATGACATCAAAGTTCATGGTATCCAAAGCTCGTTCAGCTGGAAAAACATCATGAAATTAGTAGGAAGCACGAAATTTATCTTAATGAGCAAACAAACAGCATCTGAAGTACAATTCTTCAGAAAACTTTTACTATTTTAAGTCAAGCACCACCATTTAGATGCAAACCCAAACCCTCCAATGTAAATACACCCCGCTGTTTTAAGCAAATAAAAACTGGCAAAAACTCCTCAGCAAAAGCTGCACTCAGGACAGGAAGGAGCACAAGTCAGCTGAACAGGCTGTAGAAATGCTAGTAAGCTAAGGATCAGACTCCACTATGAAAAGACAGCACAGTAACAGGAGAAAATGCATTGAGTGATGGCAATTACAACCTGTTCCATAAGAAGTTTAAACATTTATCTCTGAAAAACAGCAGGCCACTCCCACACCACACAGATCCGTTATCATATCAGTAACAATGCTTTTAGGGGTACGGCTGGTGCCTACATGAGGCCTTTTGAAAACATTAATATAAGAACTCCTAAATCACCAATAACCCTAAACTGACAAAATATCTTTGCTAGGTGGAGTTCAAGCCTGGCTCTTGCAGCTGTTCCACACAACTCCTTCCTTAGTGACAAAAAAAAAAAACCTGTAATGGATTTCTGGGAAAGGGACAGTTCAAAGAGCTCAATTTTCAAAATCTGAAATGATATGTATATTAAAAGCTATGATGAAATACATACAAGCTCAGTGAAGGAGCAAACATTAAAACAGCAAAAACAATAAACCAGGTTTTGTTACTCCAATTGAGCAGTTTTTACAGTAGAACTCTGTAACTAACTTTTCAAATCCTGAACTTAAGATCTCAGTATACTTAGATAAGAAGTAGCAAGAGTTCTTCAGTTTTCATATACCCCTTCAAAGCAACAAGACATGCCTGTAAGGTTTTAAGTCAACAAGCTATTAAGCAATGATCTCCTGCATTAACTCCTTTTTGTCATTCTTCCTGTATGTCTGGAAGAACACTGAAAAAAGTCCCAATGAATACCTGAAGTCACACCTAAGTCACTTCACTGCAATTTGCATATAGCAGAGCCATATGATGTTAACAAGACTGAAATCAGTTTAGTGTTCGTTTAAAAACCATGTCATTAATTGCTATTCTTAGAAGGACCAAGAGCCAATCTCATTGTGGAAACCCCTATTTTATGTTTTTGCTCTTTAAGTGCTGTTTTTATCTTCATGGTAAAACAAAATCTGCTGTCAGCCTCTGGTTCAGGTGGCACACCCTGCTTTACATCCTTTCCTGCCACATTTTCAGATTATAAATGCATTTGAAGCTCATTCTCTGAAAGACACCTGCAGAAATTAACAAAACAAACATCTAACATTTGTTTGTGAAAAAATTACCTGTTGATAATATCACCATATTCACACAACAGTAGCAAGTCAACAACCAATTTATGTTGAAGACACAAAAAAATTTAAACATTGCCAGTCTTTTAAATAAGTTAACAAAGCTTTCACAAACTTTAATATAAATTAAGCAGAAGGGAAAAGACAACCTAGATACTGATAATGAGAAACAAAAAGCATTGAAAGGCTTTACATTACAAACGGGGAAAAAAAAAAACCAAAGATGGCTGAAAAAGTAAGAACTGTGGATAATCAGGCTAGCTACAGTAGAAACATTGAACACACTGCTATTGCCTTGAAAGTAATTAGAATTATTACTGCCAGCACCTATAAAAGTGCCAGCAACAAACAGTTCATTATTTCCAGAAGCAGTAACAGTACTTCCTTTACTAGAAAAGAGGCTTTTCTAATTCATGCTAATTGCTTCTAGAATAATCCCAACACTCCCTCAAAAATGTGTGTTCCTGGACACATTTCCCAAACATCTGACTCAAAGTTGGTCCCTCCCAGCCTTTGCAAGCACTGCCACTCTTAACTAGCTGCAAGCTTGCACTTAGACCAATGCAGTTCCTCCGCAAAGACAAGGACTGCATGGAAACTCGTAACACCTCTCCTCACCTCTGCTGTGGAGCAGAAATAGATGTTTAAAGATTCCTGCTTAGCCAACACCACATCGTCATTCCACTATAGATTTTAAAGCATTACTGGAATACATCCGACAACAGGTTTGAGCCAGTCTCATTAAAATCCATAACTAGTAAAACTGGCTTACTTTCATTGCAGTTCAACCAGGAAAGGCTGCATGCTGGTGAGACAATTCCATCCAGCAGTTAACTTGTTACCAAGTGGACACACCTACCCCATGCTGTACTTCTGCTGATTCTGCTGGAGCTTTTACTGAATGAGTCACCAGTTCCCTTTTTAGTTGTGAGCAACTGGACAGTCCACTAAATTTAAAAAAATCACAGGAAATATACACTTAATGCTAAACTGCGCTGAACATGCACAGCAACAGCTGTAAGATTAAGAAACCTCTGGAAACATAACCACTCGAAAAATGTGACGGGAGAGGCACAGTTTCAGATTACTCAAGAATATTTCTAGTTTAGTGATTAAACAAGAGTGCCTGGGTTTTTGCTCCAGACTGTGACTCAAATCTGAAAAGTCACAATTATGAAATGTGTGCATACCTCACCAATGTGTCATCAGGTCTAATGAGGTTTTGGGAGAGCTTTGAGATCTCCGGTTTACAGACAGCTGGTGATGTCAAACACACCTTCAAAGACATTTTTCTAAACCCCAGCTATTTGTTGCTAGCTTTTTAATAAGCATAGCTGGAGATATAGCTAAGAATTAGGCTAAACCAAGAAAAGGCAGCTACTCTGGAATAAAAATAAAACCAGTGTAAGAATAATCCTGCTATTTCACCAATCTCCCTCTTACTTGAAGGTTTCAGTAAATGGATAGAATGATCTATAAAGAAGGAAAAAAAAATCAAATGCTTTCTAGGTATTTGCCAAGAATATCAAATCATGTTGCAAAAGTATGATCACACAATATCATTTAAGTATATTTTAAACAAATGCTTATGGATACGTGCCAGCTGCAAGTTTGATACAGATGAGAAATGCTTTTAGCTGAACCGGACTAAGTGTAGAATAAAATATGTGCACTTCCTGAAGTCTGAAACGTATGTACCAACATTTGGAGTAACAGCATTTTTGTAAGAGGCACATTCTCAAACTCTGAATGCAAGCACTGCTCAGGTGAATAAGCCGCATTTTTTTCCCATATCTGACAAATTACAAAGCAAGTCGCAAATCCTAGGGTTGAACAGGTTGCTCAACTAATGACGATAAAGATGCCCTTACAGAATTCTGTCATCACTAAGCAGCAGAAGTGTTTGAATCACCATCAATTTCTGCCTTGACATTATCAGAGCACTGCTAACCCTTTATTTTTCTTTGAGTAAACTGTACTGCAGTTTTTTATAGAACGAAAGCAAGGTATGTTAAAACAAGCATTCAAATTGTCTCATCCTAAACAATGGCTAGATAAATTAAAAGTTTCCTGAAGTGAGTGAGCTGATAGCAGGTTAAATACCTGCCCATTACAAAGATGAGACAATAACTTTTACCACTTAGATACAGATATCAGTGGTACACCAAAGTCTGATCTGATAATGACTATATAGTGAAGCAAATTTTGCAAGTCAGTTAATCTGCTTGAAAAGCTTGTAATTCAAATACCTCACTTTTATATCCTTGAAAATAAAACCATTATAATAGAAAGTTTTTTACTGTACTTGAAATCAAACATGTTCTAGCTGGTCGCTTAGGGGTTTTACTGTTGTTTTGGGGTTTCCTTCCTTTTAATTGTACTCCACAAAACTTAGAATCAGTCACATTTGTTTCTTTTATTGAAGTGCCTCCCAAATGAACAGGCCTGTTTGGCCAACTTAGCACAAACATGACCAGAACTACATGGAAAGTTTCTCTACTGATACCAGCAACACGTTGTGAAAAGCAAGTTTAATAAAGAATTCACTGTAAAGAGAAATGGATCAGCGTACAGCCTGCCACATGAAGGGCAAGCAAAGGAGGCCCAAGTGACTTCACCCCCTCCCCTACATGTGACAGACATGCCATGGTGTCCTAACATGCTACGCTTTGGCCTATGCTTTGACTGGACATCTGTGGAACTACCAAACCATCCTGGTACGTCCTGCTTCCTTCTTTTTGGCTTCTTAATCACGCATACACACCCAGCTCCAGCATAGTTATTAAAAGATGCTAATGACTATGATGCTTTCTTCAAGCTAGCCTTCATCCCAGATTCCTCATGCAGCCGCGCACGGACGTGCCCTGCCCGCCTGTGGAAAAGCCGCCCGTACACACACACACGCTCACTCACCCCCACCCCACCCCGCGGCCCGGCCGGGGCAGCTCCACCATGCGGGGGCCCTTCCCCGCCCGTCGCCGGCTCTCGGTTCCCGGCGGCGGAAGCGCCTCCCCCCCCCCCATCTCCTCCCCGCCACGAGGCGCGGGCGGCCCGAGGCCGCGTGTCAGCCAGCAGCGGCCCCGCCGCAAACTTCCCCCGCGCGGCGGCAAGTTTGCCCGTCCCGGCAGCGCCAGAGCCCGCTTCGGCAGCGCCGGGATGGGAAAATGGACGCGGGGCGGCGGCGGCCCGGGAGGGGGGTGGGGAAGGAGGGAGGGGGATCGCGCCGAGCCGTGGTGGGGGCGGGGGAGAAACATGGCTCCTCCGCCGGCGGCCGCCCCGGCTAGCCCCACGGCCCGGCCCCCCAGTACTCACCGTCGGCGGGCTGCTGGAAGTTGACATAGGCGTAGCCGAGCGACCGGCGGGTGATCATGTCCCTGCAGACGCGAATGGAGAGGATGGGCCCGGCAGGGCTGAACTTCTCGTAGAGCATGGCCTCCGTCACGTCGGGGTGCAGGTCCCCCACGTAGAGGGAGGCCATAGGGTAGCTGGGGGCGCTGGGGTTCATCCTGCCGCCGTCTCCCGGCGCGGGAGGGCAAGAGGAGGGCGCTGACGAGGCGAGGAGGCCGCGGCGGCCCGGCGGTCCGTGAGGGCTGGGGCCGGCAGTGGCGGCACGAGGGACGGGGGTAGGGGGGAGCACGCCGGAGGCGGATTCGAAACTTAACGGCTTGCGGGAGGCTGCTGCGAGGCGGCGGCGGCGGGTGAAAGGGCGGGAGGGGTCTGGCTCACTCCGTGCCGGGCCTGGCGGAGGTGGCGGCGGCGGCTGCTGTGGCCTCGGCGGGGGTCGGGCTCGCTCGGTGTCTCCTCTCGGCTGCGCCGGGTCCGGGGGCTTCGCTTCACCGGGTTATTTTATATCAAACCGGCCGGTTGCAGAAGGTTGTCGGAAGGCGGAAGAAAGGAGGGTTGTTTTTTTTTTTAAAGGTATTTTTTAGGATTTTTGTGTGCGGTGCTGCTGCCTCTCGGAGAGCCTGTCTCGCCTTGGTCCGGCTCGGGGGCGGTTAGTGCGCGGGTAAATGCGCGAGCTGTGTGCTCCCGGTCCGCAGCCTCGAGCCTCGGTATCGAAGTTGCTCGCGGGTGACTTGGGCGTTGGTATCGGCACCTCGTGGTGCTGGTGTGCCCGCACCGGTGTGGGGGAGCTTTGCGGGCATCACCGCTGGCTCGCGGGGAGCCCGGCGGTGCCGTTACTCCCTCGAGCCGTGCTGATCGTCGTCGCTTTGGGGATTTTGCTGAAGAAGCAGTAAAAGTTTGGAGGAAAATCGGAAGTTGCATCTCCAGGAGCTCGTCTTGGCGGAAGCAACGTTTAGGTTTTGCTTTGGTTGTACCTTAAGTTTAATGTCTGTTGTTGCTGTGTTTTGTGTTAAACCATTAAAGTTTTGGTTGTATGTTGAGTTGGGAATGGGCTGACCATCTCTTTGTAGCTGTGATACGTGTGTAAGGTATCTGCCATTGTTGTTGGGGGAGTGATGTAAGGCTATAATGCCCCGTTACAAACTTGTCAAATGTGTCCTGTTACTTGTGCCATATTAAGTTTTTCAGAGAAGAAGCAGCCCTGTGGAGCTTAGCAAACCCATGATAGGCAGGCTGCTGGGGCAGTTCATTTTTATCTGGCTTGGTCCTAAAAAAAACGAGGTTTTTCACAAAAAAGGAAAATAGTTAACCTATCTTTTCAAATTCTGTGGGATTTTATTAGCAACTAATTAAATGTTTCATATTCTCACAAAAGAACAGAAATCAAATGTGCTTTGTTCCTGCTAAATAATTCAGTGCCAGGTCTTAGACTTGCAGAAGTTTTGGAGATTACAGCTCTTTCATGTTTAGTGTAGTTTTAATTCTGTATATTTGTTTAGTAGGTTCTTTTTTTGTTTGTCTTACATAGTTTCAACAGAAGAATTACATTTTAGTATCTTGTTCTGTTGTTTTATATTCAGTGCCTTATTTTCCTTTCACTGGCATTTGCCAGCTCCATTTTAAACAGAGCTGTAGGAAGGAGTACTTGTAGAATTTTGCTGTCACGTGTAGGGGATTCCTCCTGTATTTGTCAGCTGCTGACTACCTCTGGTTGGAGGTCACCAAACCCATGGTGGGACTGGGATCTCCCCATCTGCTTCATGCTGAAGTATCATCATCTTCATTCAACCCCCCACCCCACACTGGTGGCTTAAACCGAGGCACTGGCCGGGATTTGAAGCAGCTGACAAATGAACATGTCTCCTTCTGTGGGCCCTGCCACAGCAATGGTTGCTTCTGTCCCACAAGAAAGCAAACAGCCAGAGTCAACAGTATCTTATAGCGAAGTTTGACGTGTTTGTTAAATTTTCAACTATGATTTTTATAGGGGAAAACCCCTTATAATTTAAATACTGGTTTATAATGCCCTCCCTAGGATGTATTATGTACTGTTTCCGCTCTTTCCCTTCCTTACTCCGTTGTGTTCTTCAGCACATCTCCTTTCCCCAGACTGTCCTTTTTCATACTTCTCTGTCACTGGCTCCTGGGCACATTCTTTCATGATTCTTTTTGCCTAGTCATAATCTTGTTCTTTCATGCGAGTTAGGTCACCCCATTTCAGTGCTTGTCTCTCCTGGGTGGTGGTAGGAAATTGCCCAGAGCATGGTAGGGCATTTAAAATTAAAGGAAAAAAAAAAATTTAAAAAATGCAACTTTTGTGCAGCAGAGAGGAACTTTCAGTGATCTTGCTGTTAGCCTTGTTAACAATGTGTGGCTTCAGAGTTTTCTAACACTAACGGCTATTAATACAGTAAAAGTGCACTCCTGACCTCTAGGTGGGTATCCAGAAAAGTTCAAGTTGTGTTCAAAAGCACTGGAGCTTTCTAATTAAACAAGTCTAGTATTTCTTCTTTCAGCAAAATAGTATATTCTTGGGGCTTGTCTTCACGGATTGCAGTCCTTTTGCGCTGAGTTGAAGCAGGGATGTAGCAGTCAGTAAAGGTTTTGCTGTCAGTCCCCTCGCACCCACATACAGCCACACAGTCTTAGACAGGAAATTTGAAGAAACCCCCTACGCAGTAGGAGGTGGGTATAGTTATCTGGTGGTGCCCAAGACAATTATCTTGTCCTCCTTCTATAACATTTACTTTTTGAGATGTGGCCTAAGTGTTGTGAGGTGAAAAGAAAGGATAGTTCTGTGGCTGAGGCACAAGATTTGTATTCAGCTTTGAATTCTGCTGCTGGCAAGTTCTAGTCTTTTAGGATTAAATTTCATGAAGGACTTAGATGCTCACATGCTTCGTTCTGCCAGTTGCTTACCCGGAACTGCAGTCCAGAGCCCCAGGTGAGGTTTGAGGTCTAGAAGGGGTCCTGTCGGGAGAACTGTTGTTGGGTGTTACCTCATACTCTCATTGTGTCCCTCCAAAATCCATTTTAGCTCTGATGCTGTGTGTGATGCCTGGTAGGAGCTGCTGTATCATGCTTGTCTCATCAGCTGGGTTTGCTGTCTAGACCCCGTGTATGCACTGTCACTGCAGGTGTTCCACATCTTTGGCTGGGCCTAGAAGTTGGCCTTCCTGACAGAAACTGCTCTTTTTTCAAGCCCCAGGCTTGAGATTTAGCTGGAGGATGTAATTTACCAGCCTCAGGGGATCTATGCCAAACAGGAACTGAATGAGAGGTAGTAATTCTTTAATTCTAAATCTTTGCAGTATTTTGCCACCCAGGTAAGACAGCTTACCTGATGGATGCATTGCTCCCTTTCAGCTAAATGTTCATTGAACTACCAAATGGGAAAAGGAACAAAGTTAAGAATCGTTAGGGTTGGAAAGGACCTTAACATCATCAAGTTCCAACCCCCCTGCCATGGGCAGGGACACCTGACACTAAAACCATGTCACCCAAGGCCTCGTCCAGCCTGGTCTGGAACACTGCCAGGGATGGAGCATTCACAACCTCCCTGGGCAACCCATTCCAGTGCCTCACCACCCTAACAGGAGAGAATTTCCTCCTTATATCCAATCTAAACTTCCCCTGTTTAAGTTTTAACCCGTTACCCCTTGTCCTATCACTACAGTCCCTAATGAAGAGTCCCTCCCCAGCATCCCTACAGGCCCCCATCAGATACTGGAAGGCTGCTATGAGGTCTCCATGCAGCCTTCTCTTCTCCAGGCTGAACAGCCCCAACTTTCTCAGCCTGTCTTCATACGGGAGGTGCTCCAGTCCCCTGATCATCCTCGTGGCCCTCCTCTGGACTTGTTCCAACAGTTCCATGTCCTTTTTATGTTGAGGACACCAGAACTGCACACAATACTCCAAGTGAGGTCTCAAGAGAGCAGAGTAGAGGGGCAGGATCACCTCCTTCGACCTGCTGGTCACGCTCCTTTTGATGCAGCCCTGGATACGGTTGGCTTTCTGGGCTGCAAGTGCACACTGCCTGCTCATGTTCGTTTTCTTATCAACCAACACCCCCAAGTCCTTCTCCGCAGGGCTGCTCTGAATCTCTTCTCTGCCCAACAAGGAGTTTACACAGTATTCTTCACCAACAGCAATTGATTAATATTTGAGACTACACTCGTGCATGTTTTCCAAACATAATTTCTACCAATGTTAAATAATGTTCCTTTGTAATTGAAAGCTCTAAGCAGATACAATATTTTTCTTTTGTGCCAATGGCATTATGATTTGTGAATGCAATTGTTATTTTATTGCAGGCTGTCACAGAAATAGGGAAGTTATTGAAATGTGTTCAGACTTCAGTAACTTTATTCTCTGTTGCCTATGAATTCTGAGTTTTTGATACACTGGATTGCATTGAACTGTTGGAAATGAGGCAAACCCAGCTTTGTAGTTAGCCACAGGAGGCATTCTTAAATTGCCGCTGAAAAGTGCTAATGTTGAAGATTTTTCTTTTTTTTTTTTTTAATTTAACACCGCTAATAGTTGATTTAAGAAAAATAAGGTTTTATTGTTCAGAACACACACACTGTGTTTCTGCCTTCGGGAACTGCATGATCTTTTTCACACGTCCGAGTTTTCTGTTTAGCTGCAGAGTGATGCCATGTCCTAAAACTGCAGTGTGAAAGCTAAAACCTTGATGGGCTGTGTTAAAGAGATAAGGAAGAACCTGAACCTTTTGCAGGGGAGTGCCTGCTTCTTTGAACTGAGTGCCTCACTGATAACACTGTTTGCTATTGGTAGCCTACTTAATTCAGATGGGCTTTTCAGTGCTGGGTGATCTTTTGAGAAAAGCCAATCCCAAATTCTGAGAAATATGTCCAGTAAAAAATGAAAGCCTAAATCAACCTCAGAGCTCTGAATTTTGAATATTCTTGAGTGTGAGCAAAAGCAGTTTTCTTTCTTATTTTCTGGGCTATTTGATGAGTATTCTTCACTCATATGAAGAACTGTGTCTGTTTCCTTTACTGAGCTTGTGAAGAATCATAGAATCATGGAATCGTTAGGGTTGGAAAGGACCTTAAGATCATCTAGTTCCAACCCCCCTGCCGTGGGCAGGGACACCTTATGCTAAATCATATCACCCAAGGCCTTGTTCAACCTGGCCTTGAACACTGGCAGGGATGGAGCATTCACAGCCTCCCTGGGCAACCCATTCCAGTGCCTCACCACCCTAACAGGAAAGAATTTCCTCCTTATATCCAACCTAAACTTCCCCTGTTTAAGTTTTAACCCGTTACCCCTTGTCCTATCACTACAGTCCCTAATGAAGAGTCCCTCCCCAGCATCCCTATAGGCCCCCTTCAGATACTGGAAGGCTGCTATGAGGTCTCCATGCAGCCTTCTCTTCTCCAGGCTGAACAGCTCCAACTTTTTCAGCCTGTCTTCATACGGGAGGTGCTCCAGTCCCCTGATCATCGTCATGGCCCTTCTCTGGACTTGTTCCAACAGTTCCATGTCCAGCCAGTTCTTTATCCACCAAGTGGTCCATCCGTCAAATTGACGTCTCTCCAATTTAGAGACAAGGATGTCGTGTGGGACAGTGTCAAATGCTTTGCACAAGTCCAGGTAGATGACATCAACTGCTCTACCCCTGTCCATCAGTTCTGTAGCCCCATCATAGAAGGCCACCAAATTGGTCAGGCAGGATTTCCCCTTAGTGAAGCCATGCTGGCTGTCACCAAGCACCCTGTTGTTTTTCATGTGCCTTAGCATGCCTTCCAGGAGAATCTGCTCCAAGATTTTGCCAGGCACAGAGGTGAGACTGACTGGTCTGTAGTTCCCTGGGTCATCCATTTTCCCCTTCTTGAAAATGGGGGTTGTGTTTCCCTTTTTCCAGTCATCAGGAACTTCACCTGACTGCCACGATTTTTCAAATACAATGGCCAGTGGCTTAGCAACTTCATTCGCCAGCTCCTTCAGGACCCGTGGATGGATCTCGTCAGGTCCCATGGACTTGTGCGCGTTCAGATTTTTAAGATGGTCTTGAACCATATCCTCTCCTACAGTGGGCCCAAGGTCTTCGTCTCACAGTCCCTGGGTGTGCCTTCCAAGACTTGGGTGGTGTGGTCAGAGCCTTTGCCAGTGAAGACCGAGGCAAAGAAGTCATTCAGAACCTCAGCCTTCTCCAAATCCTGTGTAGCCAGTCCTCCTGAGAGCTTCCTGAGGGGGACTGCATTCTCCCTAGTCTGTTTTTTATTTGCTATGTACCTGTAGAATCCCTTCCTGTTATCTTTAATACCTCTAGCTAAGTTTAATTCTAACTGGGCCTTAGAAGTCATTTTGGCAATGAAGAGGGAAAGAAGTGTCATTCCCAAGCAGTCATGACATGGGAAAGGTGATAGTTAATTACTTTATAATGTGCCTGAAGCAAACAAAGCAACAGGTTTGTGCATTTCTCCAATGCCAAGTGCAGCTGAGGTAACGGGAAGGTACTGAGCTGCGTTTGGTCAGGAATGTTGCCAAATTTTTCCCCTCATATCTCCTCAAGAGTACTCTCTGTCTCCCTTCCTCACTGTAAGAACTGGTTAAGTATTAAGCCTTGGGAAGTGATGTCAGGGTTGGAAGGACGGAAGAGCTCCTGCTGCTCCAGGAAGGCTCTGTCTGCAGGAGTGGGAGCTGGGGGAGGCTCTGCCTGGCTGCCACCGGCTGCCCTGTGGAACAGGCTCCCCTTCTTGGCTCTTCTTCCTTCCCTGAGGGAGCTCTGTCCTGCTTTATCCCTGTCCCTCATACACCACCTCTCGGCCACATCCTCTGCTGTGTTTCCCTATCCTCTGCCAGATACAATCCACCCCCCTTGCTTAGAAGTCACCAAATTAAGGTATTTTGAAAAGCAGATTAGTGTTTTTTTTTCTTTCTCCCTGTGCCCTTCACTATATAGAGTCAGAATTGTTTAACTCTGAGGCTTGCTCCCTTCATCAGTAGCTACAGTATTTCTTCCTTAAGAACTGAAGTACTTGAAGCAAAAACATTTGAGTATCATGCTGCTGTTCTGAGTGTCCTTGGAATGCCACACAGGAACTAGTGAGTAGTGTATACTTCAGGAGACAGAGTTACTGCCAAGTTTCTATGCAAACATCTAGATTTTAGATGTAGACTGTTAAAGGTGCAGAACTGTTGGGGAAGGGGTGG
The DNA here is from genome assembly GCF_034315485.1 of Pezoporus occidentalis. NCBI lineage: Eukaryota > Metazoa > Chordata > Aves > Psittaciformes > Psittacidae > Pezoporus > Pezoporus occidentalis. The sequence goes on along the minus strand of NW_026914940.1, from coordinate 20,398,633 downwards.
GAGAAGAGACAGGAAGGAAGCATAGGAGTGGCCTAGTCCATTCTTTCCCCAGATGAGAACACTCTCCTCCCCACTGAGATGTTTCAGGCTTTGTCATAGCAGCCCTCCAAGGATGGCAGTGCAGTGATCTCTCAGGCAGTCTGTTCCAGGGCCTCTCTCACATTAACTTGGAAATTATTTTCCCAGTGTGTGACCCAAGTTCCCATTTTTGCAGTTCCTTCTAATTCTGTCCTCATGGAAATGCAGGACACTTTTTTTATCCCCCCCCTCCCTCCCTCCTCCTAACAAAGCTGTGTCTCCCTTGCGGGGTATGTGCTGGAAAGCATTCATACTGGTCTTGCAGTGCTGGCTCAGTGAGCGGGTCAGACTGGAGTGAGCTCTGCCATGAACAGGTAACCTGTTTCTGATAGGCATTGCTGGATTAGCACGTGTACATGTGCAGTGGGTTGGCTGTGGCTGGACACCAGGTGGCCACAAAAGCTGCTCTGTTAATGGGACAGGGGAGAGAAAATACAGCAAAAGGCTCATGGGGTGAGGTAAGGACAGGGAGAGATCACTCACCAGTTACTGTCACTGGCAAAACAGGCTTTACTTGGGGGAAATATAACCAAAACACCTTCCCCCCACCCCTCCCTTCTTCCTGGGCTTAACTTCACTCCTGATTTTCCCTACTGTGTTGTGGGGATTTTGTGTGTATATTCCCTTTGCAAAAGGCTGATGGTAGCAACATGAGTGTCTTGCCTGAGAGGAGACAGGGACCTGCAGTGGACCAGCTGCAGTTCATTCGCCATGAGAACCAGAAAGACCACAAGTTTTGGCCAATTTGTCTATATAAAATGCTTTAGCTGTTCACTGTGACTTGAGATTACCCGTATGCAGGACACATTTCTGTGTTTCTTACTCTGTGGGTGATGCTTTCACCTAAACTTTTCTCACAGGTCTCAGTCCAGGCCCTTTGATCTGGACCTTTATCATAGTCCTGCCATCTTTGAATCAGTAGCTTGGCATCTTCTAACCCAGTGCTGAAACCCTCCTGGCTCTGAAATGTCAGCCTGCAGCTCCTCTAGCACAGCCCTACAGACCCTGGCAGCCTATAGCCAATTATCTCAGCTCACATGGTGAGCAAAGAGAAGTGCAAGGACAGTTTGAAAAGTAAGTACAAAGAGGAAAACCAAAACTGAAGTAGAATGGGCTTCACAGACCTGCATGAAACTGGCTCAGGGAGAGCACAGAATGAGGCTGGGTGGCTTCTGGGTGGTAGGTCTTGTCCGATCTCATTTCTGAGCATGGACACATGGTGCCTCCTGCAGCCTGGTGCTTGTGGGTTTGCAGATGCAACGTGGCATGGGAAGGATGCCTGCTGAGGAAGCCATGTGCAGGGCATAGAGGTGCAGCTCACACACAGCATGATGAATTGGCTGGTGACAAGACCTTATGATGAGGGTCTTACTTGAATGGGCTTCCACTGAGTCTGTGCTGGCTTGATTTACCTCTCATTCCTCAACTTAGTCCATACCTATTGGCTCCACAGTGCTGTACCACCTGAGGACCTTGCAGATCCACTTGTCAGGCTCCCCTCTCCCACAGCCAGCACAATTTCAGTGCTGTGCTCACCTTTCCTGGGTGACTTGAGTCCATTGCATAAGTTGCAATAGGGTCTGGGCAAAAGTCTTCTTGAGGAGCTGGGCACAAAACCTGAGATCTGGAGCAGGATGTGCATATAGCAGAGAGAATGTGCAAAGGATTGACAGGATCTGCATTTGAAGGAGGCTGGTGACACCTAGGATAAAGGGATGGGTGGAGAGCAAGAAAGAATACATGACAAAACCTCCGAGGTGCCATGAAACCCTGGCCTGGACACGTGATGACAGAACCTGCATAAAGCCCTGCTAGTATGAAGTAAAGCCACGACAGTTGTTTGGACAAATGTGATCTGCCACGAGGAGTTAGTATCAGTGAGTGCTTCATGTCTCACACTGCTTTTAACCCAGTGGTAGGGCATTACAGCTCAATTTGTTGTATCATCAGACCGGGGCCCTCGCCTGTGGAAGGAGCCAGACAGCCTGCCCATAGCATGACGTGGGCAGCCTGGGCACAGCTGCCTCTGTTCCCCTCTCCACCATGGACACCACAGCAGAGCTTTTCTCTCAGTTGAAAGGGACTGTACTGGCAATTAATAACTGCCTTATAATAACGCTCTTACCTAAGAGGCAGGAAGTAGTTACCGCCGTTGTTACATACTGCAACAACTGTTCAGTCCTGGTACATTTTGGGGTGTCTGTACCTTCCAGTGCACTTTGGGTTACAGTCGGGACACAACATGGCCAAATCTGGTGCTCTGGGAGAAGACTGGGAGCGTGGTGCTGCCCAGCCATCCTTTAGAGGGCTCTGACTGACCGTTTGTGGTTCCACCAGCGGCTGAACAGACCCACTGAGAGGAGAAGGTCCATTTCCCTTTTCTGCTCCCATCTTCCCTCATCCTTATGGCTTTCTCCTCTTCTCCACCCCGTACAGTCCCAACCACTTCCCTCTTAAGGGCTGGTTGGTTGTATGGTCAGCTTGCATTTTTTGCAGTAAGTTAATTTGGGATGTTTTAGTGACTTAAATCCACTCCCAGAGTCAGAGCTGATAAGCGTTAGGGTGTGTGGCCCAGGGACAAAAGGAGACTGTTCCAGTGCTGATAAAATGTTAATTTGCCTTAAGGCCTCTTGTGAAGCTACCTCCTTTGCAGCAATTCCGGAGGAATAATTAGCACTAATTGTTTGGTCACCCTGTTTCACCCAAAAAAGGAGGGCAGAAGAAGGGAAGGAGAGAGATGCAAGGGCTGAGTGGAGTGTTGGTGAAAGGGCTGAAGAGAGAGATGATGTGTCAAGAGGGACCTCAGGCCCTGGGTCTGGGAAGTGATCTGATGGCAAGAGGATTTCAGTGACTGCCCAGAGGAGGGGGAGCACACCCTTCTCCAGAGCTAAGAGGTGCTATGGGGAGGTTTTAATCTCTGACATGTCTGGCTCCTGTCCCCTTTCTTCTCACAGAAGGATAGGGGACAACTGGTGTGGAAAATAGACGGTGGGTCTCTGGCTAAGCACCTCAGTCTCTCTGCAAGCCTGAATTCACCTCCCACTGCTGCCATGTTACCAGTGTTAGATAAACACACTATGATTTTTGTCTTGTAAGGATATCTCTTTAGACTCCCAGAGCTACGTCTGTCCCTTATTGGCAGGTTAGCTTCATTCCCCTTGGGCTCGGTATGAGTCTGCAAGGAAACAAAGTCAGTGAGCAGAGGAAGAGGAGACCTGTGCTGGAAATGGAGCAGGAGCTCTCCTGCCCACTGAGATAGCCACAGGACCAAGGAGCCCTTTTGAGGATGGTCCTTAGCTGCTCAGCTGCTTCTCCTCTCTGTAGAGAAGAACTCTGCTCCCCTGGTACAGGAGCCAAACTAGCCCATCACACACAGCCCCAGGAGGCAGCCAGCAGAATGCCGGGTAAAGCCCAAGTTGGCAAATGAGGTAACACTGTACAAATGCCCCCCCTTTCTGGGGAAGATGGTGACTTTGCTGCCTGACTTTGAGCTGAAGCAAATAGGGAATTCTTTTCCAGCATGTACTGAACTGGGACTGCTTCAGTCTCAGTCATCCCTGCAGAGGAGTGGAGCAAAAGCACTAGCTGCTGGAGCCTGTGGCAGATGCAGCTTGTGGGTGGCTTAGAGGAATCTGAATGTTTCAGTGCTTTTCTGCTTTCTAGAAATGTTCACCCTGCTCTGAACATCCCTACCTCAGTGTCTGTCTATACCTTCCATGTGCCTGCCCAGCTTACGGTCATTCTAGTGAGGCAGTGCCAAACCTGAGTTGTGATGATGTTTTGTTCCCACTCAAGCTCACTGGAGAGGCCCTAGGTGAGTGCTTGGTGAAGGCTTCCTCCCCCGGGCTTAGGTGTGTGGTGAATGCAGCGGGAGAGCCAGACAGAGGTGACTTGGCACAGAGAGCGAATTACCAGCAGTTTATTGTGGCATCAGCCGCTCTTTGCTGTGGCCAGGACTGGGTGGTGTGGGTGTGATGTGGTGCAGCAGGAGCTCTGCTCCACCAAAGGCTTGGAGGAGAAGGGGAGGGCAATGCATGACCTCAGGGATCTGAAAGGGGACTGGAAGAAAGGGGGTGTGGAAGGAATTGCATCTGGCCCGGCACTGCAGGCCTAGCTTGGAGTAAAGACTAAAAACAGCTATGGTACTCTGCTTGGCCACCATAGTCTGATCTTAGGCAAATTCTTCCGTTGTGGTTCCTGCTGCACTCACATGCAGACTTCCCCCAGATCTGTACTTGCTCTATCTGTACGAGTGACAGAGCCCCCTAGACAAGAACAGGATGTTAGCTGCCAGCCATCGAGGATGTGGCAAAGTCCTATGGACAAGCAATATGGTATATGTAACTGATTAAATGAAAGGTGAACCATTAAATGGCCAGTGATTCTGAACTGCAGTAGCATGAGTGCAATTAAACCCAAAGGGATAAGAAAATGAAATGGAAACATCTATTAAAAATGTCATTGCAAAGACAATCCAAAGAAATACATGAACATAAGAACAGGAACTGTCTTTTCATGCACTTGAAGCTGATACTTTTTGAAAGCTGTTGAGTGGTGGAACAAAACCAGGCTCCCAGCCTCCCCTGAGCTGCTGGCCACTAAACCTTGCTGCTAGCCCTGCTGCTGCTGGACCAGAGGCAGGCAATGGCATGGGCACCCCAGCTGTGCCCATGTGCCCAGTGGCATGTCATCTGCAATCAAACCAAGCTCCTACCAGCTTTCCATGGACATGGTCACTGATACGGGTCTCTCTCTTCTCTGCCCAGCCACCGATTGTCACTAAAATTTATAGGAACTCCAGCATATCTGAGGTATGTCAGCTAAATTGAATTGAGGTTATCTGGGGGTACTGAGAATCATAGAATCAGCTAGGCTGGAAAAGACCTTTAAGATCAAGTCCAACCATTACCCGAGGAGTGCGAGTGCCAAGACCACCACTAAAGCATGGCACTGAGAGCCTCATCTACATGGTTTCTGAACACTTCCAGGGATGGTGACTGCACCACTGCCCTGGGCAGCCTGTTCCAGTGCCTGAGCACCCCCTCGGTGAAGAAATTTTTCCTCATATCCAATCTAAACCTCCCCTGGTGCAGCTTGAGGCCGTTACCTCTTGTCCTATCACTGGTTACTTGGAGAAGAGACTGACCCCCACCTCACTGCCACCTCCTGTCAGGCAGTTGTAGAAAGTGATAAGGTCCCTCCTGAGCCTTCTCCAGACTAAACAGGCCCAGGTCCCTCAGCCATTCCCCATCATACTTGTGCTCCATACCCTTCACCAGCTTCACTGCCCTTTTCTGGACACGCTCCAGCGCTTTAATGTCTTTCTTGTAGTGAGGAACCCAGAACTGAACACAAGATTCGAGGTGCAGCCTCACCAGTGCCAAGTACAGGAGGATGATCACTGTCCTGACCCTGCTGGCCACACTATTGTTGGTACATGCCAGGATGCTGTTGGCCTTCTTGGCTGCCTGGACACAAACTCATGTTCAGCTTCGTCAATCAGCACCCCCAGGTCCTTTTCTGCCAAGCAGCTTTTCAGCCACTTCCCCCAAACCTGTAGTGTTGCATGGGGTTGTTGTGACCCAGGTGCAGGACCTGGCACTGAGCTGTGTTGAACCTCATACCATTGGCCACAGCCCATCCATCCAGCCTGTCCAGATCCCTCTGCAGAGCTTCCCTATCCTCCAGCAGATCAACATTCCTGCCGAACTTGGTGTCATCCAGATTTACTGAGGGTGCACTCTATCCCCTTATCCAGATCACCAGCGAAGACATTAAACAACATCGGCTCTGACAATGAGCCCTCAGGGACACCACTAGTGACCAGTTGCCAACAAGATGTGATACCATCTACTAACACTCCTTGGGCTCTGCCATTCAGCCGGTTTCCAACCCAGTGGTGAATCCACCTATCCAGCTCCACGAGCAGCCAATTTCTCCAGGAGAATGCTGTGGGAGGCAGTGTCAAATGAATTACTAAAATCCAAATATACAATGTCCACAGCCTTTCTTTCCCTCATCAACCAGGTGGGTCACCTTATTGTAGAAGGAGATAAGTTGGTCAAGGATGACCTGCCCTTCATGAACCCGTGCTGACTGGTTAAAAACAGGCAGACAGGCCTTGGGCTTATACAAGTATCTTGCCTTAATGAACTGCAGGCTGAAAACAAATCCAGAGCTCAGAAAAGTGGTGGGTGGCTCTGGCTGTTACAGGGTGGCCACTCTGGCACAGGGGCACTCAGCACTTTTGCAGGATGTGACACAGAGCTGGGCATGCAGCACCAGAGGGGGTGTCCAGATAGTGCAGGTGGAATCTTTTGCTGTCTTCCCCTGTTCCCTGTCTGGGCTGTGCCTCTTGCAAGGTGTGAAGGCCTACCACAGGGTGCAGATGCCCCAGTGCTGAGAGCGGGGATGCTCAGGTACTTCACAGGATTTGAGTGTTGAAGTCTTTGGGAACATGCATTTTGATCTGGATAGGCAGAAATGCAAAGACAAAAAACAAGGGCTTTGATGGTCACAAGGATCTGGGTTGGAAGGGACCTCTGGAGATCATCTAGTCCAGCCCCCTGCCAAGGCAGGGTCACCCAGAGAAGGGCACACAGAAACCTGTCCAAGCAGGTTTTGAATGTCTCCAGAGAAGGAGACTCCACAATCCCCCTGGGCAGCCTGTTCTAGTGCTCTGCCACCCTCAACATAAAGCAGTTCTTCCTTATGTTGAGGTGAAACTTCTCGTGTTTTAATTTATGGCCATTGCTCCTCATCTTGTCACTGGGTACCACTGGAAAGAGTCTGGCACCATCCTCCTGGCACTCACCTTTGAGGTATTTGTATGTATTAATGAGATCCCCTCTCAGTCTTCTCTTCTCTAGACTAAACAGCCACAGCTCCTGCAATCTCTCCTCATAAGAGAGAAGCTCCAGATCCATGATCACCCTTATGGCCCTCCAATGGACCCTCTCCAGTAGCTCCTTGCCTTTCTTGTACCGGGGAGCCCAGAACTGGACACAGTCCTCCAGATGTGCCCTCACTAGGGGGTCTTTGTGCCCGGGATTTCTGTCCATAAGAACATGCCTGTTTCACCCAGGTGCACCTCCAGCTCTGCTGCTTATGTTTTCATGCTCTTTGCCTACGGTGCACACTGCATAGGCAAGAACAAGCAGGTATCAGTGTGGTGTGCTGGCAGACTCCCAAGGGATCTGCAGTAAACAGTGAGAACAGCGATCCAAAATCACGTTCCATATCATGGTAGCAAAGTACAAAGCCCGAGGGTGCTGATGCTACCGCAGCCGAGCAGGGAGGGCTGGGCAAGCTCTAACTCCTCCGTGTCTTCTGACAGCACTGCCCTATGGGACTCACACCGGGTCTTGTTCTGCAGTCTCTGTGCTCCCTAGGGCTGCAGCAGGCTTTGCATGGCAGAAACACACCTCCCTGGGGTGAGGAAGGGTAACAGCAACCTCTGCCTCCTGCAGCAGCACCCCTGCAGCCAGGTTACTGATCAACACAAGTGATCGCTGGCTTAGCTGCTTTTCGTAAAAGCAGTCCCCCTCCCCATCTTCATAAGGCCCGGCTGGGCAGCTCAGACTCAACAGCTCTGTTCCTCCACAGGGGCACAGCCAGATGAGCAGGTTTTAATGTTACCAGATTATAACCCAAAATCTACTCAAACGCAGGTGGAAGCCACTGCAAAAATCGCCACAGACATGAAGGAGAATGGCTCCTTAGACGTATTTGCAGCTACCTTTGGGCTACGGGAATGTGGAGCTAAAACTCAGGGCTGTCTTCCCAGGGCTCTTCAGTCTCGATTTCTGAGAGATTCTATCAATTTTGACAGTGAAAACAAGCCTGTATTCTGCTCCAGAAAGACAGCTCCAGTAAGGCACAAGTGTCCCAACCCCAGTAAGGGACGAGTGTCCCAGCACGGACTGCTCCATAGAAAGCTCTGCTGCTAGTTAGCTTTGGCTTTCTTGATTTTCTGTGTAACTCTATGTGTTTGCCCTCCCTTCAGTTCTTTGTGATAGATGAAGCCTTCTGCCACTGTAGCCAAGCGGTGGCTGTTCGGGGCTGAAGCACCCTGATGAAAGGCTTTCTCTGCTGCATTTTGCTATCTTGGTAAGGGATTGACACCCAATCGTCAGTTACCCACACTTGTCACCCATCTCAGTACTTCAGCTTTCCTGCCTATCCCCTTTCCACCTTTGCTCTTATTGCAAGCTCCCCACGAAAGCCAGCTCTTTTATAGCCAAGATTTACCCACAGATTCCTGCTGCTGGGAGCAAACAGGGGCCCTGACATGTACCACTTGGTTTATCAGAAAGCAGGGCTGTATGGCGAGAAACCGCAGAAGGCAGGAATACACAACCGGTTGTGCAGCACCCTTCCCTGCAGGGAAGAGTTTGATGTTACCCTCAACAGCGCAAGCCAGAGCAGCCAAGTACCGTGCGCTTCTTCCACACTGCTTTCCCCATGTGTGCCATGGGGAAGAAAACCTGGTAGGGAGGAGGCTTCCCGGTGACACTGAGTCCTGGCTAAAGGCAGCAGCCTAAGGCCATCCCTGAGCACCTCCGAGCAACCTGCAGAGAGTACTTGGTGCCTGCCAAAAGGCCATGGGGAGAGCTGGGCCCAGCTGCCCTGGTGGGTGAACCCCCTTGCTTGGCTCACTGCCAGCACTGCTTCTGATGGGGGGTGTCTCTGCAGGCTCCCTGTCCTTCCCTTGCACTGCCCGCACCACAGGCACCTGCAGATCGCTTCTCTTCATCCTCCTTCTCCCCTCTGCAAGGCGGTCAGAATAAAAGCTCCATCCGAGAGTTTCCTCTTCTCTGAGTTACCCTTTATATTTGTTTGTTTTTCCATTTAATTATTGGTTTGTCTCTCAGCCTCCTACCCGACCCCTAGCTGTTCTCTTGCGCTGTTTGGAGCCCCTTGGCCACTGCTCCACTCTCTGCTAGCACAGAGGTTTGTGGCCAGGACATGGTTGCAGAACGTGAACCACCAGCTCTCAGAGCCTGGCATGGCTTCCTGTGCCCCAGCCATCCACCTGCAAACAGCTGTGAGGCCAGTGGTTTTGAGCCACAGCCTCACAGTTTGTTGTTTCTTATTGTCATTGTGGAGATTCTGCTTGATTTCTTGCTCAGTCACTAAGGAAATCGGCTCTGAAGACAAGATGGGAGGTGCAGAACATCCCATGTCCCATCAAAGGGCTACACATACACTGACTCCTTGTGCTAGTCATGAACTGAAGCATGGCATGCGTCTGCACCCAAGGATGATTTCCACAGTGAACACCAGTAGGTATCACAACCAACATGTCACCATGAGCATCTGCTGGAAATAAGCTGTTTGCTGTATTTTTGGCCCAGTTACCTTTTGTTTTCTGGAGCAGCAGGTGACCAGCCAGTGCTGTGATGGCCAGATCTCTGCAAGTGGGGTTACACTGCTGGAGTCCTGCCTGGGATGTGCAACTGCTCCATGTGCCCGTGGCTGCAGTGGGCTGGAGGAGATGTGCTCAGCAATCAACAAGATGAGGTCCTTATGCCCTGTGCAGGTGACCTTCACACAGGTGGTCGGAGGAAGTTTTGCTTGGTTGTGGAGCCAGGAGTGAGTGTCTTGACTAAATACTGATCTGGGGGATGCAAGGTATGAAGCAGTCAAGTTAAGTCAGCAAATTAGAATCGAAAAAGACTTTAGGTTGGAAGGGACCTTCAAAGGTTGTCTAGCCCAACCCCCTGCAATAAGCAGGGACCTCTTCAACTACATCAGGTTGCCAGAGCCCTGTCCAGCTTGACCTTGAATATTTCCAGGGATGGGGCATCCACCACCTCTCTGGGCAGCCTGTGCCAGTGTTTCATCACTCTCATTGTGAAAAAAATTCTTCTTTACATCTAAGTTCCACCCTATTTGCTGAGATTGGCCTGAGCCTGAACAAGGTAACACGTTTCAGATTACCAAAGTTCCCAAGTAACTGTGCATCAGCTGAACCACAGGTTTGGTCTTTGCTGCTGATGCTGCCAGTGATGTGTGCTACTCTGAAACCCAAAAGAATGTGGGAGCCCGTTGCAACCACCTTGGAATAGCAGCTGGGTTTGTGGGTCTGTGTCTGGCCTGTATCACAGGGGCTGTGCAATGAAGTGTTTGTATACATCCATTCTCCAACATCTTTGGAAAAATATGGAAGCAACAGGATGGTGCACAGGCTGTTTCCTTTACTACCCTCCATAATGAAGGCTTTTAATGAAGCCCTCCCAGTAGAATTTAATAGATGATACTCTCTGTTCCAAGCTTCGGTAAGAGCCAGTCACACATGCTCTCCTGGCTCTCCTTCTGCCTTTCTTTAGTCCAATGTCACAGTAATGGCACAAAGCCTTTCTCCCTGCTGTGAACAGGGATTATTGTAGCCAAGGCTACATCATACACCATCACTGCAAGGATCAGGGACAACCAGTTAAGAACAGTTATCTTCTCCATCTCTGGGCTCTTCCCCTTGTGCATTTTGGCAAGTTGCACCAACGAAATCTGTGTTTCCTAAGAAAAAAGCCTTGCTCTGTGCTGCTGGTTCAGCTGGGGCTGTGTCAGTGGTACCTTTGCCTGCCTGCCCGGCCCGGGGCCTGCCCTGCGGGAGCAGGAAGTCAGAGAGCTGGCAGGATTTTCCACCTAGCTCCTGCCCCTGCCCGCGTACTTCAGCGGAAGCGGGAGCCAGAAGGAGGTGGCCAGAGGCAGCGGCGCCAAGATGCAACTCCCAGGCATTACCAGTGCTGCTATTTATACTTTCCCCTCTCCGTGCCATTGATGAGGTAATAGGATAGCTGTTTTGCTAGGCAAGCTGTATTTCTTTTCACCACCTCTTGCTTTGTCATCGTTTCCTTGCTTTACTAGGATGCCCTTTTTGGTTTTTTTTTCCCCACAGAATGCCTCAGTAATTGCTGTAAATACGAAGGGTGAGGCACATACTGGAGCAACTGAAAATGTTGGCAGTGAAAACCACTGTTACTGACCAGAGTACTGGGAACTGACCGGGACTGACCATCGCTCTGAAGAACCACATCCAGTGATGGCAGTACTTGATGGCTCCTCCTTCATGGGCTGCTGGTGCCCTGATCCCAAGGGTGCTGCCCCTTATGCTGACTTCTGTGGGAATCTCCATGTGCTTTATACAGGACACATCACCACTTTGCTGGACCGAGGCTGGACCACTGGGCGCACCATAGGACACAGCCTGCAAGGAAACCAGTCTAACCATTAGTTTCTCTGACAGCAACAAGGATTGAAACATCCAATAACAGTCCAGAAGGGAATGAGATCCTACCTGCAGGAGCTTGCCTGGAGAGCTGAATGGAGAATTACAGCCCTATGACACCATTTACAGAAGGCTGCTGCAAGAGCTGTACAGCTCATTAACACCCCCTGCAGTTTCATGGGCTTTGCCGCAGCAGTATGCAGGGGGTGTGTGTCCTGACCAGCGCTTTGGGTTAACAAACCTAAGGACGAGAGCTGCAGACAGGGAGCCCCTGGCTGTTCACAAGACGACACGGAGAGGGGCAGCACTTCCGAAGAATGAGGTCACTGGAAACGTGCCTGTGCGCAGTTCATGCATGTTGCTGTCCTGAAGCTGTGCCCATCTGGCACTGTGCCCCAAAATACTGCCTTCTCTTTCGGAAAGCAGAACTATAAATTACAGGAGGGCTTGGACCAGAAGATGGGATGTCAGAAATCACAGATGTTTCTGGAAACATCTGATTCACATCCAAGATTTGCTGCTGTTCTCTACTTCGCTGTATCTCAGGACTGAACATGTGAGGATGAGCTCAGCTTCCCCAGCGTTCAAGCTGTGTGGATCTGGAGACCTCTCTCGTTTCACCTGAACAACTGCTACTTTAACTTGAATCTAATCCACGTTCATTTGACAGGCGGAATTCAAGGTGCCGGTTACAAGCCTTCATCCCAAGAGATCGTTTCTCCTGGAAGCTGCAGAATCCTCCCTGCAGACCTGGGCAGCTCTTCCCTCCAAAACAGCATGGGTGGAAAGTCACATTTGGGATACACAGCTTAAAAGGGAGCTTCAGAAAATTGTCTCTCCCAAATTCCTGTCCCATGCTGTCTCACCATGTAGCAACCCAGAACAGTTTATTCGATGTGAAAAAGCTGATTGCACCTCCCTTGAGCTCTCTCTCATACTCCCTTTTTTTAGCCAGTTGATTGCCATCCTTGTTCTGTCAGCAGCGACTCGGTGGCACACATCTCAGGTACAGCCTTCACTGCTTTCCTGGCTTCCTCCACGCTGCTTCACACCCCTCAGAGGGTTTAAGAAGAAGGTGATAGCAGGACAAGGCTCCGTCCAGAGCTGCTGATCTTTTGCTGGCCGCCAATGGCCGTGTCCCGCACCCTGATGGAGCGAGGAAGGGTGCCCCTTTTTAACTCACTTCATTTTCCAGGGCAGGCTGAGGTCTCCAGGGATCCCCCATCTCCGTTCTGGTGGTACTGGGAGGAGCAAAGGCAGCACGGCGCCCGGGGCTGCCCTGCTCACGCCCATAATCCCACTGCAGCTCGTGGCCGAGGGACTGCATAACCCCGAGTCGGTTTCTAACTTTCCCAGCACATGAGCTCCTTTGCAGCAGGACGAGTGGCCCCGGGAGGCGCAGGCACTGACGAAGCAGCCTCCTGCCGGAATTCCCCTCCTGCTGCTGCTGGAAACCACCGCTTCCTTCCACCTCCCCTCTGCCTGCTCCTGCCCCATTCCCTGGGGAACCAGCAGTCCTCCCAACGGCCCCTCCAGCCCTGGTAGAAGCACCACATCCCCACACAGCTCCTGTGCTCCTGATCCTCACACAGCCAGGGCAAGGACAGTGGATAAGGCTGCCCTGGGTGGTACATGCTAAACACAACAAGAGACTTCAGGGAGGTACAAGGTCCAAGAAGAGGGTTTCAAGGCTCTTGGCAGCCCGTGGCCATCACTCCTGAGTGGCACTTGGGCATTGTCACTGCTAGTCCCACTCCAGGCAGGTTCCAAGGAGAGTTTCTGGTTTACCCCTCTGGACAGAGCCAGGCCAACTGTTTTGGTATATGAGAGATGGTCTGCAATGGCCAGTGACTGCAAAAGGGTTAAGCAAAGCTGGCTTGTGTAAGAGATGAGGGGGAGAAAGGCTGGAAAAGAATAACCTGGCATCTCTTCTACAGTGCTTGACAAACAGTGCCGCTGTGCTTAGTTCTTGTTCTTCCAGTGCTGGCATTTCCAACACGGTATTTTGTGACTTCATTAATAGTGGGAGCAAGACTTACTCTTGGGCTCAGAGAGACTTCTAAGCCCTCCTGCCTCCAGCAGAAGCTGCCTCAGCAAAGGCAGCCTCAGCGCACAGCTCTTCCTTCCCCACGTGCTGGGGTATGGCTGCTCAGGGATGCTGGGAATAACAACGCAATGTATTTACCACAGTATTTTCGGTGTGAAGATACCAGGCTATGATTATCTCCCATGTGGATGTGAAGAACAGTGTTATTTATGATTATGTTAAAATTGCAGTGCATGAGCTGCTAAGGTGGCTGAGGATTGAGCACCAGCAGCAGCCTGCAGGTTGGGCTGCAGCAGGCACTGAAGTTCAAGGGGTGCTCAAGGGCAGGCTCCTCTTGTTCCTCAGCTCCGCATGGCATTTGGTGAGGTTTACGTGGTGATGACAGTCTGCCCCTGTTGTCAGTGGGAGGTTTTGCCCTGGGCTTCCCTGGGAGCATCACGGGGAGGTGTGCATAGGGACCTAGAACAGTCCTTGCAGTGCCACGTGTGCCTCAGTCAGCCTAATGAAAGCCTAATAATTAGGATTGCAATTCTCTTTATTTTTAATTATGAGGTAGCACTTTATTTTAGAGGGCAAAAGTAACACAGTAATTACACTGTATGATTAGTCAGTTATTAGTCAGTCTGATGCTGCAGACAACCAGGAGAATCCTTGGCAGCCTGTCACAGGGCTACGTGGGCTGGATGGGACCCCTGGCAAAACCATCCCATCCTCTTACCCCGACCACACACAGACCCTGCAGGGATGAGGACAGCACGAGGCTCCAAGCATGAGCAGATGACCTCTGGCAGTGAGGCACAGCCATCCAGAACCCTCTGGCTCAGTTTCTGTGGGCTGTTGAGGTCTTGTCTTCCCACGTCCCGGGGCACCCACCCAGTCCTGCTGCTTCCACAGGCTGAGCACTGACCACACTCACCAGGAGCAACCTCATGCCTTAAGACTGAGCATCAGCCAATGTGTTTTAAAGCCAAATTCAGTAAGAAAGAACGAGTGGAAGAGTGCAGAATGCTGCTGTGAGAGCCCTGTGCTTCTCTGGCTGTTCCTCCCCAGGGAAGGGCTGGGCTGACACTGCTCCTGCCCAGGCAGGTTGCAGCCCTGTCTGCCTCGCTCAGGTCTGAAGGACTGAGGACTTCATGTGCTCACTGCAGCAGGAGCCGAAGGGGGTTCACTGAGCAGGAAGAAGGAGAGCAGAGCATTGATGCAGGGACCCATCTGACCAACAGCTGTGCTTACAACATACTGGATGGGTTGATTTCTCCTGCTGACAGGCCCTGGATAGGTGTAAACCCTCTTCTCACTTGGTCTCCATCACTACCTGTACCTCATGCCCTGCTCATGGAGAGGTTCCTCCTCCTCCCTCTCACCCCAACCAGATTTAGTTCTTTACTGAGCCATTCTGTAGGCTGGCTGGTATTTCAGACACTGCAGAAGTTACTAACTGATGTATGCAGCATCCTGTGCGACTGCAGGGTCTTCACTGAGATACAGCTGTGAACAAGCACACTACCGACAGGGTAAGCAAAAGCTGCCAAAAAACTTCTTCATAGATAATTGGGAATCACATTGCCAGGCCAGATGCCACTCCGCTCTCCCACAGCAGCATCCATACCTGTGTGCCATGGCTGTGTCCTGTTTTGCTGCAGCTCTGCAGGCGAAGCCCCAGCTGCTGTGTTAGCTCATTCTTGCTACGCCTGGAGCAAGCTCGCTCCTTGAAAAGGAGCTTCTGGTGTCCCCTATTTCTGCAGGCTTCAGCCTGCGCCCTGTCCCAGCAGCACAGCACTCAGCACCAAGGTGTTTTCTTCCCCAGTGCTCATTGGTAAACTTAGGCAGAGCAGTGCTGGGACACCAGATCCTGCAGCACCCCCCGACTCTGCTGGTGCTGCAGCTCTGAGCTTGGATAGTCGAGGTGTTATTAATTGTGTCCATGGGTTACTGGTGACCTGATGTCCCCGTGCAGGAATGGAAACCCAAACCCCACCGGTTCAGCAGTGGGAGGTGGGAAGGCTGTCAGTGGTGCCAGTGTCCCTCTCAGCAGCTTACTAGCAAAGTCTAAGTAAGAAGTAACAAAGAAATGATTGCAAAATAAAATGCTTTTCATGTGAAAAATTTATAATAATCTGGATTTTTTTCATGTAGATAAGGCTCAGAAAATGGGTTTTGTCAAAGTGACACACAGAGAGCTCCAGTAGGTGTACCCATTTCGGGATAAAAGGAACAGAAGCTGCTCACTTGACGAACCTGAAAGCTTTCTTAGAATTACAGAAAGGATGAATAATCTTAATCATACAAACTCCTGTGTGGTCACTTGAATGTCTGTGAGCAGCATCCATCACATCCCAAACGGTGTAGCTTTAAACTCTCTCAACAAGCAGCTTCAAATGATCTCATGATCTCTTTTCAGCCATGTAAGTTACTGCAAACACCCAAAAGGCACTTTGGATTTAATTCCAGTATGAACACGTCCGGTTCAGCACACCTTGGTGCAGGAACACAATTCTGCTGCCTGCCCTGTGGCAGCCTCCCTGGGCCCTCACTACAGCCTCAGCACATGGAGCATCCTCCCCACCCATGTCTTGCACAGGGTCTGGTGCCTGACAGCTCCCGAGAGAAGGGGCTGCGGGAGCCAGGCCACCCGCCTCTGCCATGCGAACGGCTGGAGAGGAGGTAGGGGCCCTCCTCATGCCACGCGTGGTCACTGGGTGTGACAGTGCTACTTAGAGCAGCTCCTGCCCAAAGCCACAGCAGCTCAGCATGGCGCCTCCCAGACAGCTGTGACATGGAGAGGGTCCAGAGGCAGCCACAAAAGTGATCAGGGGGATGGAGCTCCTCTGCTATGAGGAAAGGCTGAGAAAGTTGTGCTTGTTCAGCCTGGAGAAGACTCTGGGGAGACCTTATTGTGGCCTTTCAGTACTTAAAAGGGGCCTATAAGAAAGATAGATGAAAGCCATTTTAGCAGGGCCTGTTGTGATAGGATGAGTGGTGATGGGTTTAAACTGAAAGAGGGGAGATTCAGGCTGGACATGAGGAAGAAACTCTTTACAAAGAAGGTGGTAAGACACTGGCACAGGTTACCCAGAGAGGTGGTGGATGCATCATCCCTAGAGACATTCAAGGCCAGGCTGGATGTGGTTCTGGGCAACCTGATCTAGTTGGAGATGTCCCTGCTCATTGCAGAGGGGTTGGACCGGATGACCGTTGATTCTATGAACTGTTGAAACTGCTATATGATCATGTTTATAAGGAATGAAAAAGATGTCTCAGTTGTACCTTTCCCTCCAGCATCATGTCTTCAAAGGCAATTTCTCAGACTGTCTTTTTATCTCTGCTGAGTAGGGCCACTAAATGTTGCTGTACTTACACTGGTTCAGCACTTGTTGCCAGTCTTCTTGATTTAGGAGATCAAAGTTCTTTGCTAAAGGATTTATTCAAATGCAAAATGAATTAGACCTTTTTTATCTTACTGCACATGTACTTCAGGAATTTTGGAATCCCCCGAGACTACTTTCTTTCCAGTTACCATGGTTCATCTTGACAAGCAGCAATACCCCCACTTGCAGGCAGCCACTGGCAGTGCCACGAGCTTTGGGAGCGATCAGGGCAAGTGGGAACAGTCCTGCTGGAGTCTGAGCACTGCAGTGAGCTTGTGGTGGGTGAAGTGTTGTACGAAAAAGCATCATGGGGCAGTGGAAACCAAATTAAGGCCCTGCTCTCCATTTCCCGTCCTTTCTCCTCCAGCTGAGCAGGTAGGAGACAGCAAATGCTAGAAACTGTAAAACTTGGGTTTACTGGCCATGTGCAAGATTCTCAAGTGAAAATGTACTGGGAAAGGCCATGCCCAGCATTTATCATCTAAACTTGGTCTGATAAAAGGTATTGGTATCTCCCTACAATCCTCACGGCTTCTATCTCCAGCTCACTGTGGTTACAGCAGCATGCTAAAACCATAATCTTGTGGCAAATGTGAAGAGATCTCATCCACACATTGTTTACCCCCAAGTAACAACACAACGCGAGGATGAGGTAAACTCACTGATGAAAACCTTTACGTGTATTGTCCATAAATAGAAAGTTCACCTTCATCTCCCCTTAGGAGAAAAAAAAGCTGAAGCAACGTGCCCTTCTACTGCCTAACCTAGGTTCTTTTCAGGTACAGAAAAACCTGTAAACAGTTTTAGGCTCCGTAACTATTTCTATCTTACACAGGAGTAGGAAGCGTGCAGGATTTGGCACTGCATGACTTCTGCCTCATACAGGAAGGGCTCGTGCATGAATCAGCCCGGTTCAGGTCATAGAGATGCTCACAAAACCCATGCCTGGAAAAGCTGAGTAGTGCATGTGGCTCCTCCAAGCCTGCAGGATTAAGCTCTGTGTGCCGGCTGCAGCTTCCGAATGGGCTGTGATCAGAAATGGTGACCCAGCTCCTCCTCTCCTCTCCTCTCCTCTCCTCTCCTCTCCTCTCCTCTCCTCTCCTCTCCTCTCCTCTCCTCTCCTCTCCTCTCCTCTCCTCTCCTCTCCTCTCCTCTCCTCTCCTCTCCTCTCCTCTCCTCTCCTCTCCTCTCCTCTCCTCTCCTCTCCTCTCCTCTCCTCTCCTCTCCTCTCCTCTCCTCTCCTCTCCTCTCCTCTCCTCTCCTCTCCTCTCCTCTCCTCTCCTCTCAGCAGCCACCAGACCCTCTCCAAGACTTCCAGAGGGAGGGCTGTGTGCCGAGGCTGTAGTGAAAGCCCAGGGAGGCTGCTGGGCTGTCTCCATGCTCCCCCAGTGTTGACACTGGAGTCCTTGTGCCCTTGTGATCGGGAAGCCCATCCAGAAGAAAATAAAGATTAGCTTTTATCTGCATCAGTTTTCCGATTGTGAAACCACAAAGAGAGGCACAGGATAGCCCAGTCTTCCTGGGAAAGAAACAGAACTGCACATCTTTCCTGACTGTAAACCACAACTTCTGCCACAGTGTTCTGGTTTTTTAATTGCAACACATGCTTTCTGTCTTGCTGAGCCTCTAAGCCAGTTTCTCTGAAAGACAAAAGCAAGAGCCCTGCTAATATCAGGAACAGCCAGCTCTCCATCAGGTATGGGGTGCAGCACAGCAGCAAGGACCTGACACCACAGAGACCCACCCTGATGTGTGGCTGCATGTGACAGCTCCTTTCCTTCACTTTGCAGAGGAAGTCAGTGTCCTGGTGTGCACCACTGTGCAGATAGCATCAACATGCTGCAGGCAGCTTTGAATTAATGATATGAAAAACATGTCCAGATCCCATCTGCAGGTTTCCTGAACACTTTCTCTTCTTGAACACTCTCAAGCAGCTTCGTGTGTCATTTTGCTTTAGTGTTGTGCTTTGTGTGTATGCCGGGTTGAAATATGAAGGGTTTATTATCTGTACAGCTCCTCTCTTTATTTGGGGGATCATGATTTTGGCAAGAAATAGCTTCCTAAGGTCCTGGGGTGCCTGCAGGTACAGGCAGGGCCCATGGAGAAGCACCAGCCCTGCAGAGGGGTGGCTGCCTTGCTCCACTGACTTCCTGCCCCAGCCACATGAGCACAGAAGTGCCAGAAACCTGGAGTGTTTTGCAGGAGCTGCCTGCTGCTTGGCAGTGAAGGAGCCAGCAGGGTTTGGAATCTCCCTGCTCCTCACACCATCATCAGCAGCCAGGCAGATGGTGCCCCTTCTGGAAGCTGCTCATGCATGGCAGCTCAGGAGTCCTGCTCCTCGGGACAGACTTCTAAACACATGCAGCCAGGCACTGATGTGGGGAAAAGGGCAGTGGACAAGGCTGCATGCACAACACAGAGCAGACACGAGTCAGGACATGGAGGGGCAGCTTCTCTGACTTCAGCCATCAAAACTGGGGGCTTACTTGCCCATCAAAGGAGACAGAGGCATCTCCAGAAGATCCACTTTACCCTGTGTCTGTTACAGAGGGGGTTATTCACCTGCGTGAAGGGTCCCTTTCTTTTCTGTTGGCTTTAGAGGGGACACAGGGATTGCTGCACCCTGCACAGTGAAGCCTGTTCCTGGAGGCAGGTGGAGGGGGCACTCTCAGTCTGCCACCTCCAGCTACACTACCAAGTCCAAGGATCTGAAGCTTCACAGTTCGGCACCTTGGCTTTTTTTGTGACTTGATGCTGAGGAATATTATCCTGTGGTCTTTGTCCTGAAAAATGCTTCATTAGGCTGGATGCAGTGTTGAATTCGGGGAGCCTGAGATCTTTCTCCTACTACATGACTCAGCAGATACTTGCTGCAAGATGGATAATGATGCTGTCCTACAAGCTAAGCAAAAAAGAAAGATTACTGGCACTTCTGGACAGGAAACACACACGTGCTGCGGCTCTACTAAACAAGCTCAAGTTCCTTATTTACTACAGAAAATGGAGTTTCAGTGTGGACTGCCAACAGCACTTACATGCAAGCTCCAAGGCTTTAGTATTTAGGTCTCTGGACAATTCTCCACTGAGGTGACACAGCAGATGGAGCTGCCAGGCAGTCATGGACAGAGATGTGAACCTCAGCACCACATCCAGCCTCTGGAGTTGTTCTGCAGATGTACTGAGCAACAGTGAAGACCATAAACCCCATTAAGGGCAAGTGTTTTGTATGCTTCTGTAGAGCCCAGCTCAGGACTTGCTGCCATTATCAACAGCACAAACATCTCCTTAGAGGTTTCCCTCTTCTCTCAGCTAATTCTGCATCTTCTGGCAATTCTGAGAAGCACAAAACCCTTCTCTTGGTGCTCCTTCCTCAGCTACAGAATAGCCAGACTTCTACAGAGTATCATCAGGCTCTCCATCAGAGATGCAGCTAAAGGTGACGTGTTCAGCAGCGGTTCTTAAGTAACTACAAAAATACTTTTTTTTTTTTTCCATCAACAGCATAAGCAACATTTTCATTTTTTGAAAAGTAGATTTTCCTGTGAAATTGCATCACAGAATCTGATGATGGCTTGTTGATCTCTGTTTTTTTGTGTGTTCTTTCTGCAGCTGCACATGGTCTCAGCACAAGGAGTTTTAAGTCTATGACACAACTGGAAACCTTAGCACATGTCACAGGAAAGAAGAAACATAAGAGGATTTTCTACCACAGAAAATAAGAGTCCATTCTGTAGAGCTAACAACTAGAAGAAAAATGTATCATCAGAGTGTAACAGACATTTCTTGAGTCAAGAAAAGGTCACCTGGCTCATCCCTCTTGGACACTGTATTTCCTCATGAAAGATACTTCACCAACTCTTTAATTTGTCCCAGGAACCTTGTGAGGGAGATTGCGATGTAGCTTTTGCTCAATATGTGGCACAAAGTCTGCTCCAAATTCAGCTTACATTTCCTCAAAAATATCTGTGATTTTTGTAAGGTTTAAATTACGTCTTGAAGTTTCTTGTTTGAATAATACATGTTTTAGTCAAGCATTTCAATTAAAAGATCTCTTACATGAACTTAAGCCAAACCTGGCAGCCCTGTAGGCTGAAGTCAGAAGTCCATTCCTTAGCCAGGGAATTGGAGCAGAAGGCAGGTAGGTACCTGTTTCTCTGCCGATTATCTCAGCTCTGACCCTTAGGGACAGCTCTTAGAGAAGTTTGGGTTTCCTCATTATCCTTCCAAGAAGATGTGATTTCCTACTGTACCACCAAATCAATGGGCATCAATGACAGATGCTGCGACTGCACCAAATAAAGAGCTGGTCTGTCTGGTTGGCCTCTGATGGATGAACTTTGCCTTCTGGGAATCCATCCTGCACACTGGAGGTTCATCACTTGCAGAGCTTACTCAAGGAGGAGGTGGCAGGGAGGTGAAGGAGGTTGGTCACATCATCTTCCCAGGTTCAAACAAACTGCTTTTCCTGGGAACCATTTTGGAATATTGCATCAGTGATGATGGCCATAAACATATGCTCAGAGCTGGCTCTGCATTTCACTGGTTGCCTTGTCATTCACACCTTCAGCCTCGGATGGGATATCCATGTTCCAAAGCTTTAATGACCATAATACGTTAACTGGCTAATCTGCAAAGATGACTTGGGCATCCACTGCATGAGCCAGCAGGGAGGAGATCTCCATGGCTTTGTCTCTGAAATGAGTTTGTTCAGTGTTTCAGAGCAGCAAGTCACCGGTGGGAATGCAGCCCTTGGAGTGCTCCTGTGTTGAGCAACTGTTGCTAAACACATGTATTGCCCAGTCAAGATGCTCACAGAGACAGGAAAGCAGCATAGCTCAAAGTCAGGGGCAGCACAAGATAGAGACACCAGACTTCCGAACCTTGAAGAAGGTGCCTTTTCGTTTTGCAATGTAATACCATATATAGTGTTACCAGAAGAAAGTGGACAGTAATTGGCTACCTTGTTGCATCCATTTGATAGGGAAAAGGAAAGAGAGAAACATCTTGAGATTCAGAGATACAAAATACAGACTGTTTTAGTCAAAGTTTTTTTCTAAAGAAAACTTCTTGGCTGAAACCAGCACAGGAACTTGTTTTTCACTTCCCTTTGTTACCAATCCCACGGTTATTAGTAGGACAGATAAAGGAGAAGGTGACTCACTGTGGCTCTTCAGAGGTATGAGGCACAATCTGGTGGGGCTGCAAACTCTTCACAAACTGCATTACTGTGATCACTGAAAGCCACCTCCCACACACACACCTTCTGCAGTGCCAATGTTCATCTAGACGCCCATTCCAGCCTTGCTCTTGTCTTTCCTGTGGTATCCCTAATTAAGCCCATTTTGACTGGAAGGCATCTTGGGTCCACCCTTTACATTTTCACGGGTTTGGAGCAGGAGGTAAAAACCAACATATTTAACAAGAGACTTCTTTGGAGATTACCCCCCCCCCATCATTCCTATGTTTACCCCACCACAGAAACTCTCCACTGCATCCCAACCATCAGAGCTATCTCCTTTCTCTCCTTGAAAAACCCATCAGACCTTTCACTTCCTGCTGCCTAATTCCACACCTCTCTTCCAATCTGCTTAACCCCCCGGGAAGCTGTAGGTCCTCCTTAGGCAGTCTGTCTATCCTGGCAGTTGCTCCTGACAACAGGAGCTGTGGAAGGCAGCGAATTGCCTCTGCTCTGCAGAGGGATGGAGTTGGGCACGTGGCTCCAGCATGATGTCTGGAGATGATTGTCCTTGGTTTGTTCCATGCAGTCACTGGGAATGTCACATCTGATTCTGATTTTACTTTTCTAAAAGTAAAACCTTTGGCTTTGTGTATACAGCAGATTCAAGAGCAGGGAAGAATTATTTCTGGTTCCTGCCATATCACTGTAACAGCCACTGAGGCAAAGACTCCCTTTGGTGACCAGCCCCTCTGGATGATCACTCTGAGCTGCTGCAGTAATGGAAAAGGAGAGACTGTTGAGTCTGTGGTGACACATCCCAGTGTGCATCAGGCATTGGCAGGTTTTTTAGTTAAGAAAAATCAAAATCAACTAGGCAGCTCCTTTAAAACCCGTATCTGTCGGGTACTTGGTGTCTTCACTTTGATGATGATGTCATGTCACAGGTTCCCCTACAACCACAAACTGACCTTTGAATTTCTCCTGGGGATAGCAGTACAACCAACCCCAAATTTAAATCAAAATCCCATCACAGTTTTGTAAGTAACACAGGCCTGAGCACACACACAAAAAGGCAGGGAAAAAAGAAAAATAGAAACAAGTCCAGCTCCACTTCTGTCTGAACGTCACACTCAAATGTACCTGACCCTGCTCTGGAAAAGTCCAGACCACTTTCTAGGTCGTGTTCTGTCTAAAAATCCTAATTTATCAAGGGCACATGTGAATGGTTTGTGGAACACCTCTCAGCCCTACAAAATGGCAGGGTCCCACCGAAACACCAATAGTCCTACTGAAATGCTCAGAGGGCTGGCTAGGAAGTTGGGTCATGTAATCTCCTGTGTGCTTTGAGGTTAGATTCTCTCAGCATGTCATCTTATTTCCTTTTGTTGTAGTCTTAGTATTAACATTTTCTTTGCTCACCTCAAAGTATCTGTTTGCATTCTTGGTAAAAATTATTTATCTTCCAGAATACATAACACTACAGAGCTATCTTCCCTCATACTTAAAAGTAAGCTACTTCTAAGTCCCAGCTGTGCAACCTTCTGTTTTGTTGAATGAATTTCAAACCTGACAAAATAGACTGGGAAAAGATGGACAGTACACAAAATTTGCTGTACGAAAGTTAGACTTCTCTAATAGTACTGACAGGGAGCAGGATGGAAACCCCATCCTTATGCCTTGGCAGGTCAGGACTAAAGTTCAAGCTATGCTAGAGTTGCTGACTGACCATCAAACTGGAGGTGATGGTCCTTTGTCTTGGAGGGAATCACTCACTGCTGATGTTCACTGCTTTAGGTAATACATTTCTGTTTTCCTGCTATTAAAAGGTAAGCACTTTGCTTCAGAAACCGAGTAATTCTTTGCTCTAGTGTAAGAGCCTGTTACCCCTTCATGCCTGTTGCTCATGGACACATGGCAGGATGAGAATGTAGGAGGTGAATGGTCTGGATTCACACTGAAATGCCTTACATCATCTAGTTTAGATGAGATCTTAGCTGTAACTATTAAGTCAACCTTTCTGTACTTCGAACAGAATTGTGAAACTGAGTACAGAAACACTGTCATGTCTCGAAACACATACAGATGTGCTGCTGAAGTTTAGTGTTTTCTCCACAAAGCCCACAGCCTGTCACCTCTGGTCCTCCCAGAACACATTAAGCAACCAGCTGGGGCAATGGTACATCCTTATGTTTGGTCAGAAAAATTCTCATCCATGACATGCCGCTTGCTGGCAATCCAAACCTCACTGACCTAGAAGGGTTCTCCAGTTCCTTTTGGCAGTAGGACTTGGAATTAGATATGCTGATGCTAAATGGCTTAGTAGTAACAGCAAAACAGCTTAACTATCCTGTCCCAGAGGGTTAAACTATGAGCCTCTTAAAAAACTTCGTGCAATGGACAAAGACTAGGCTCTGTGGCACAAGTCTGGGGACCAGTCTTCCTTTCTGCTTGGTGTATGGCTATACAGCAGCAGAAAGCATCAATCCAGACGAGAATAATTCTAAGTATTACTTGCGAAATGTGAAGAAATAAAATGAACAGATTAAGATGTACAGAAATAACCCAATGGAATTAAATCAGACATACATCTGTGAATAAGGGTATTTTACCATGATAAAAATTTATACCTAAACGATCCCTTCCTCTTTAAGGAATTTAAACTCAGCAGCTTTGGACTTGGCTTTGCAAATTCACACGCTGACAAGCTGTTATGTTTGCCCTACACTTCACCTGGGTCCATGTGTCCTTGGGGACAGTCTGCTGTGATGGCAGCTCAGGGGTGCGATATTTAGATTCTGCATAGCTGGCACTCTGATCTATGGCAATAATGGCATAGTTAAGTGCCAATAATCACCAACAGCAATGGAATTGTAAACAAACACTTCCAATATACAGATGCCACTTTGCTCACCACAATTTCCTGTGAAATGCTCCAAGCTTTAAAGCAATCCAGCACAGCTTATACAATGGTCAGGGATTAAAGGCAAGGAGAAGCCTTGCCTTTAAGGAGCAAACAGAAACGCTAAGAAAGTAATTCCTCACACTAAAAACAATATTTCTTGCCAGGCAAGAAATGGCTGGTCAACAGAAATCATTTGCTAAGTTGCTTCAGGGAAGCACATCTCTAGTAAGAAAATAACCCAAACCAAACCTAAAACACTCACCCTAAAAAAACCACCAAAGCAAACCCCAAAAACACATACCCCCAAACAAAAAACCCCAAAAGAACGGTAACTTACGGTTAAAAATACTTATTTTCTCCGACTATTTTCCAAGCCCTTTTGAAGATAAGCCCCATATGTGTAATCCAGGGGATGACATTTGAAGTTTTGTCCTTGAAACCTTTTGTCTTTCCCTCTTCCTCCCAGTCAGAAGTCATAACAAATAATGGATCTGCAATCACAGTGCTCTAGAGCTGCATCTAGCAGTTGAGTTTGGGGGCCTGTATGTTCCAGCTTCCTTCAAGGCTACTTTCAGCCACAATCTGGTAATACCTTGAGGCTTTGCCAGCAGGGCTGAGCATCCATCTCAGCAGCTGCATTACAAAATGTTTCCTTAAAAAAATAGTTTTCTGCAGAACAGCTTTACCAGAAAGTTCTCCAAAGGGGTCTAAATCTGCTCTGCTCACTGCAGGAACCTTGGAGGTTCCAAACATGGATTCCTGAGAGGCCAAGTAAAACTGCATGCCTCCCAAAGGGAACCTCCAAAGCCCTTCTAAGCTCCTACTTCCAAGCCATAATTGTTGCTGTATTTTGCCTAGGAACAGAATCTGAAACTGCCATTTTCCTTCTAGTTCTAAAAAAAGCAATTTGGTATGTAGCATGACTGACTTGTCTCTACCCTGTACGTGTTTCACTGCGAGTAACTGTTAGCCCACTGAAAACCAGCAGATGTATTCCTTGTCTAAGTGGTGGAGATAAGGACTGCATAGCTACAGCCTCACCCATGATCCAAGAGTCCCTCCTGCACAAGCCAGTGCTAATACCCCTTAATGTCCCTGGTCATCTGTAAAGCAAACCTCTGAAATAGCTGACTCTGCTTCAAACACCTACTTAAAGGCTGCTCTCCTTTCTTCTACTATATCTCCATATCAGCCTTGTTGAGGAGAGGGAAGAAGATATACTGACCCACAACTCAATGTGATGCATTTGACAATGGCAATGCAAAGTGCTGACTCCAGGAAAACCACACTGACCTGAGCTGGATCTCTTGCCCTGAGACCAAAGCAGGAGAGCAGCCTCAGCTTTTCTGCTTTCAGCTGGAAACCGATTGACACAGGGTAGAAAGTCTTTGCCGCACTTTCCTGTCACTCATCTGTCAAAAGCAGAGCTTGGGGACAGTGGGACACAATGTAAGGAACATCGAATTGAGCTTCATTTTCTGGGTTCATACTGAAGTTGTCTCTTGTCATGCATGTTTCTGAGTTTTTTCAAGAGCAGGTAGTTGTTACGGCAATTAGCACTTGGCAGGTTTAAAATGAGGGTTTTTTTCTGTTATTTCAGACTAGGCTACAAGAGGATAGGAAAAAGAAGAATCTTTAAGGCAAATGATTTTCTTACATTAGAATACAAGAATAAACAAATCAAGCAACCTTTACTGTGTAATTTGTGAACCAGAATGGAAAAGCATGCTTGACTCTTACTCATCACAACTAGCAGCAACTATACTACAGCTAACAGGTAATACTAATTTTTCTGAGGGTGAAATAGGCAAAAAAATTATTCACCAGATTCATGCAATGCCTTTGAATACAGCTCAAAGGCTACAGCAATTGTTTAGAATAGTTCTCACTTTCCACAGGTTTCTCACATGAGTTTTGAAGCACCTTAATAGCACATCAGTAGCAAGTGATTTCCCCTCTTTGAAAGGTACTTTAAGTGACTATTTTCAGAATGGCTGGGATTTAGTACCATCCAGCAACTTTTAACTGCACCTTGGAAGAAAATAAAGATACTTACCACAGAAAAATCCCAGGAGAGAGTTGGGAATAGAGGCTGAATCTTTACTTCCATTTCCTTATCCATAGGGCTGTCCTTTCTTCCCACTTCTGTTCAGAATCTGGAAGTGTCAGCCTACCAGGATCTTACTGAGATGTACATAACTGGAATAAGGAAGCACAGCCAGTCACACAATGCATGTATAGCTTACCAACACAAGGTGTAGCTAACCTACCTACCTGCCTTCCAAAGGGACCTCAGGCAAAAAGCAAGATGAGTAAGGGGCAGGTGCTTACTGGGCTGTCAGACTGCTGCTGGCATTCTGTAAGCCTCCCCTCCAGGAGCACAAAGGCTGTGGGGGGTTGCTAGGTGCCCTCAGCACACAGGCTGCTCAAACACCCCCAGCCTCTATCACTGTTTGGGCTGTTCAGCCTGTGCTGCCTCATCCTGTCTGTGAGCAAAATGTAACTCTGCTCAGAAGCAGCATTCTGTATCACAAATGGGTGCAGTGCTAACGCTGCACTAAAAGCTGCAAGAATTCAAGGCCCCTGAAAGCCTTTTCTGCTTGACAAAGCAGGAGGATGCCCTGCAGAATGGGACATGCTGTGTTCAAAGCAACACTACCATGTTTTAGCAGTCTTCAATGTCAGAACAAAAACTACAAGCATGTTCTCATGTCTTCTTAACAAGAGGAGGCTGATCATTCAATACAGGAAGGTTCTGTCATGATCCAACACTGTACATCACTCTAGTGGAGGAACAGGGGAATGAAGACTTGGGGGTGAACCTGATGTAGTATTTAAAAGGTCATCTTAGGTGCTGAAGAAAGAGGCAGCTTTCTTAAACAAAAAACACAGCAAAAAAAATCCTATGTAAAGATACCTTCATATTTTGCCTTTAAAGGCATAAAATACCTCTTCTACCGTATTCCACTGCTCATTTGATTATGTGCTTTTAAATTTTCAGTCATACCTTGATTTCACCAGGCACATAGAGAAACTTTTCAGAACCCTGTTACCTCACAACTTTCTTAAAAAGTTAAAGGTTAAAAAAACAGAGGTCATTTTCAGGTCATATTATTTCATATAGCTTAAAATGAAATGTTTAAAGCAGTTTATCATGCATGTTGAAAGTCAAATCTTTGCAGTAAGGGAAGCAGGGAACATCTTCATTAAAGTCTAAGAGAGAACTCACATTTGCTATAGAGCGAGTGATGGTCTTTCCCTTCTAAAAGTAGATCCAATATCCCCCAAAAGAATTTTTTAGTCATGGTCTGCCAAGTTGCATCACCTCCAGACTGGAATTCAGCCCTTTGTTTTGTAAATGTATTTGATGACTGTTTTTCCCTTTTGACAAGTGCTTTTATGTATTAAAGAAGTCATTGTTGCTTTTTTTTTCCCCAGTGGTAATTGAGGGATATAGAAGTTCTCCCCTAGAAAGTCTCATTAACCTTTGCCCTCCATATTCTTCCCTGCTTCCTGTTCTTAATCAGATCCTAATTTTTACTGCCTAATACATGAAGTATTCAATCTTGGCTTTCCTGAAATTAACTAAATGCCTAGAAGTGTATTAAGCTTTTCCAT
Source organism: Pezoporus occidentalis (assembly GCF_034315485.1). Lineage (NCBI taxonomy): Eukaryota > Metazoa > Chordata > Aves > Psittaciformes > Psittacidae > Pezoporus > Pezoporus occidentalis. Next base: position 20,370,211 of record NW_026914940.1, on the reverse strand, counting down.
AACAAAAATAACTTCCATACTAGATTTGTGTATACTGCTGCCATGACTCCAAAAGTTGTGGGAAGAGAGATGACATGAAATCTACACCAAAGGTAGTTGAAAAGTCCATTCATAAAACTTTTATTCCACTTACATCAACTTAATACACATGTTCTGAACAGTTATGTTTGAATTGTTCATGAAAATTTCATAAGACATTAAACAAAGCTAGCCATCATCTCAAGTTATTTCCCTGTTAACTATTTTTACAGCACATGCATGTTAGGCAAGTATCAAAAAGAAAAAAAAAAAAAAATCACAAAAGCAAAAAACCTAAAAAAGTTAAATACATGGTTTTTTGTTGTACTGCTGTGCTCGATATACAGTGTCATTATGGATATCAAGCAATTCATTTTTTACTGCATCTTTACTTGTACATTTGTTCTTAGGTTGCTTAAACCATTTAAATACAAATAAAATGTGTAGCAAAAATAATGAAAGCAACAGCAGGTAACTTTACAAATAATGGAATGTGAACCGTTTCTCTTTCCTTCTCTAGAGAAAGTTGACTGGGTTAGCAAACTGTCTTAAGGAACACTTCAGCTGCAATCAGAGATGTACACTTGATTGGCATATTCCACAGATTTCACATGTTGACTTGACATGCAATATCTATGGGACATCAGTAGATTCACAGCCATGTGTGCTCCAGCTTGAATATTCATACTAACTACACCTGTGGCTGCAACTGATTATCCCTTTTTTCCATCATGACAGACCAATATGCAAGCACTCGTTTTTGCTTGACATAGAAAGCTGTTTTAACACTGGCCTTGTGGGAAGCCACAATGTACCAAAAGTACTATGCCAAACATGTAAAACTTGTATAAAAATGTCACAACCCTATATTGGCCACCTCAGATGAAAACATAAATTCCCCAAATGTTAACTGGCTCTATTCCCCTAATATTAAACAAAACCACATGGGAAATATAGAAATCCAAATAGAAGTAACATAAACCTGTCAAATCGTAAACAAAAACTATTTGTGGGACAGCATGGATGACAAATGGTCTACTGTGTAAATTTCAGAATGAGGCAGACGGAAGTTGGAAGGCTGGTTAATTCTCCCCTCCTTCTCCTGCTTCGGCTTCATCTCCTTGGGTATCCGATGTCCACAACTGTTTGAGAAAGAAAACAGAGTAAAATATGTAAGATACTAACATCAGTGACTAACATTTAATAAGCAGTTATTAGAAAGAAAGCCTAGTTCTTAAACAGTAATTTTGTAAGAGGTCCTACTAAGCACCCTTAACATGAATATAATTGCTGGCTATTACAAAACGGAAATCTAGCCCTAGATGACCCAACCCCTTCGCTGCATTTAAGGAGGAAGTTCATAAACAGTCAAAACCAAATTTTCATATCCACAAAGCTCACTAAAACACAATATAAACAGGCAAGAATCAGACCTACAGAACAGATACATGAGAATCAGGAACAAACAATTCTTTGTTTCCTGTGGATTTGTACCTTCTCCTCAAGCCAGCTTTGTACATCCTTCTGAGGGAAAAGCTTCAGTAAAGCTCTTCCTTCACATTCAACATTATCCTTTTCTTCAGAACAGGCATCTCAAGTGTTTTGTTTTGCTTTTATAACCAAAAGCATTTCACCTAAATCTCTATCCCTTGGCTCTATTCGGTCAGTCACGTTCCTCTAGCAACTTCTGGAATACAGAGCTTCCAAACTTAAAGAGCAGGGCAGGGGAGGAAGAAAACCAGGATAAACATGCAGTATGCACAAAAAAAATCTCATTTTCAGCTCCATAAAATCATACTAAGGAGCCATATATCAAGATTAAGTACCAACTAAGGAAACTGAGCATCAGTTCCAGACCAACACCCAGGGCAAAGAAATTTTTTTGTGAACCAAGTATTTTGCCACAGTGGATGCTTCCAAACTATTACCAGCCTAGTATGATTTGCAATCTTTATGGAGTTCCAGCAGCATTAACCGAATCCTTCATGCTCTATAGCATAAGGTGGTAAAACCTAAGAATAATTCTCTACCTACAGCTTAGTATCACTATGGTCTTACAAGACACTTTAAAAAAACAACAAAAAAAAAACAAACACCAAAAACCCCCCATCATCAGAAACATTTTACCCTTTCCAGGAGTACAAGACAATAGAAAAAGCTGCATTCAGCTCTGGGGCTTCCTACAAAAGAAGGATGTGGACCCGTTGGATCTCAACCTGAGGAGGCCATGACGATGACCAGAGGGCTGGAGCTGCTCTGCTGTAGAGACAGGCTGAGGGAGCCAAGCTTGTTCAGCCTGGAGAAGGCTTTGGGGGGAACCTTAGAGCAGCTTCCAGTGCCTAAAGAGTGCCACAAGAAATCTGGAGAGGGACTTTTTACAAGGGCATTTAATGACAGGACAAAGGGGAATGGCTTTTAAAGTGAAAGCTAGCAGATTTAGATTATACTACAGAAAAGTTCTTTCCTGTGAGGGTGGTGAGACACAGGAACAGGTTGCCCAGAGAAGCTGTGGCTGCCTGATCCCTGGCAGTTCAAGGCCAGGTTGGATGGGTCTTTGAGCAACCTGGTCTAGTGGAAGGTGTCCCTGCCCAGGGCAGGCAGTTAGTTGGAACTAGGTTATCTTTAAGGTCCCTTCCAACCCAAACCATTCTATGATTCTACAAAGACCAGTAACCTTGCTCTTGCTCTGAACATCACACATAATATCTGTGCTCAATATTCCTTACTGAAGGCATTAAGCACAGTTATTTTACTGGAGACAATAGCATACTGGAGACAACAGTCTGTTTTTACCTCCTGCACTATATTCTATACTACATTATTATAATACTGCATTAGTCTCAATTTCAGTGCTACTTTTATAAGGAACCATCAGTAAGAACAGCTTTATCAGAGGCTTCTACCCTAAATCCTAACCTCTAGAATAAAGACTCACAGAATCACTTAGGTTAGAAAGGCCTTTAAGATCACCAAGTCCAACCATTACCCCAGCACTGCCAAGTCCACCACTAAACCATGTTCCTAAGCACACATCATTTAAATACCTCCAGAGAGGGTGACTCCATCGCTTCCCTGGACAGCCTGTGCCAATGCTTGACAACCCTTTTAGTGTGGAAATTTTTCCCAGTACTCAATCTAAACATATACCTCTGTTCATTAAATAAAAAGAGCTTGACTGCTATGGGGAGGATTACCAATTGAGAGCACAATTTAACAAATCTGCTGGGGAAAACAAGGCCCTCAGGGGCAAGGGATGTGTTGTTTTCTGTTTTTTTTTTTAATTAAAGAAAACAAAAGAATTTCGTAACAAGAGCAAAAAAGGAATTATCCAGCATTCTCAGTTAAACAGATTTAGACTTGGCATGTTAAACAACCCTCTGAACACTTCCCTGCCTCCAGTCCTTGCCAAGCACACACACACTCAGCTTCTTCAGCCATTCAAAGACAACATAAAAGGACTGACAACTGAGGAAACCTGCACCTTGCACATACTGATCAACATGCTAAATCACTGTCAAAAGCTTCCTAACAGATTGTAACAGATTTGCATAACTAGCAAAACAGACCCTTTCTTACGTTTATGGAATTCACTGCAGTCTTTGTCAGCCACACACACATCAAAAATTGTTTGCTACCTCAAGTGGAGGCCCTACAGCAGCTTCCAGTACCTAAAAGGGGCCAACAAGAAATCTGGAGAGGGAGTTTTTACAAGGGCATTTAGGGACAAGACAAGGGAGAATGCCTTTAAGCTGAAAGATGGCAGATTTAGATTAGATACTAGGAAAAAAAAATTCTACACTATTGAAGGTGGTGAGGCACTGGCACAGGTTGCCCAGAGAAGCTGCAGCTGCCCCATCCAGGCCAGGCTGGATGGGGGTTTGAGCAACCTGGTCTAATGGCAGGTGTTCCTGCCCATGGCAGGGGTTTGGAACTTGATGACCTTTAAGGCCCCTTCCAACCCAAAGCATTCTATGACTATTCTAAATAGTTGTGGAAAACATGGAATCAACATACTCATACAAGTCATGCTAGGCATTTAAGGAAAGACATCATTCATTCAATATGGACTCCTACAGCTGTCTACAGCTTTCTCCCTTATAGTAGAAAGCTCCCATCAATTATCAGGGCTACTACTGTAATTCAGACACTATGGTAGCTCAGTCCAACTTCTCTTGTATGAAGCAATTTGCTTTCCAGCTCATATGACAAGCTTTACATTATTTTTACTGGGAAACTAGCAATTAATGTCAGCTTCTATTCTCTGTTTCAATACCATTTATTCAGGACAGCTCTTGAGCAATCTCACTCAAGGGGACAGTACACACAGACACTGAGAGCAATGCCAGCCCTGTATCTGTCTCCAGTAAAGAGCCTAAGAAATCTCTTACATTTGTTTTGTGATTGTTCCAGCTGTTGCTTACAAATAGTGTTTTCAGTAGTGTTAAGTTGCTATTACAGTGGAAAAGGTTGCAAGGAATAGGGAAATTAAGTGCTAGAAACAAAATCAGAAAATACGGCAACCCCGGTGTTATGCAGCTGTACAGCTTTACTTCTGGTTCTGTCAAAAAAAGTCCAGCTATTTTGTAAAGGTCACTGATATCAGACTACAGGGGCTACAACTGGTGACAAGAGATGCTTCTTACGGTTGCATTCTTGCTTGCAGTGATTCCCATCATGAAGACCAGGGTGTGAACTATGCCATTAATTTCACTACTGCATGGTTGCTTTTACTGTTCCATTTGCTTTAGATTTGCGGGGGGGGGGGGGGGGGGGGGGGGGGAAAAACAAAAGAAAACCTGAAAAAAAATTGGTCAATTTGTCATCTGTCAGAAACTGAATTAGTGCGTGGAGTAAAAAAGACTAGGCAGAAGAAAAAGATGTAGCTCAGAAACATGAGGTACCATCAACTCATTTGTAAGTAAATGACAGACACATCTCCACAGCCAAGAATGAACTCTGAGTGCCCCAAAGACCAATCCTCTTACCAACAACGTGTAAACTTTAATAATACTCACTGTCAAGTTGTCTCTCAGTAACTGCATTATTAGCGTGCTGTCTTTGTATGACTCTTCACTTAATGTATCAAGTTCAGCAATTGCTTCATCAAAAGCCTAGTGTTATAAAAACAAAAAACTCAATTGGCCATATGACAAAGGGTTATAACCAATAACTGAAATGGAATTTTTGCCTACCTTAGACTTACCGTTTTTGCAAGGGAACAGGCTTTCTCCGGGGAATTGAGAATCTCATAATAAAACACGGAGAAGTTCAGAGCCAGACCTAATCTGATAGGATGTGTTGGCTGCATCTCCTTTTTACTGATTTCAAAAGCTTCTTGATACGCTTGTTGCGATTGCTCCACTATCCCTTTGGGGGGAAAACACACACAAAAACCACGAGTAAGTAATTCACATACTGTATTCAGACATACAATCAGGACTTGTGCTTGTGCTTGCATGAACAAAATATGTTAAGAGTCAATGTCTGTGAATGAGCATTTCACCAAAGAAGTCGCTATTTTATGAATATTTTACTTAATCTATTTTTAAATTATATATATAAAGAAAAGGAAGTTGTCATTGACCAAATCACAGGTTTGAGTCTCTCCCTGCCACCCTGTAAGTACTTGTATTTACAAATGCTTGCAGCAGTTCTGTAGCATTTGAGGAATACAAAATCCATCACCTACATAAAAGGTATAAAATCAGTTTTTACTACACACTAGCTTGATATAGTACCAAATATTCAATGTCTTTATACACTGCAAAGCATTACAAATCCACATTTTAGTCACACTGATGACCTTTGCTTATCACTGCCTTTCAGTAACAATCATCTATGAATTTCCATTCAAATTGCTTGGCAAAGACAGTGTGGCATACCCCAACCCAAACTAGATATATATTTTTTAAAGTTTACAACATAGTTCCATTTCCAATGTAGATACTTAAAGTACCTATAAACTCTGAAGTAAGGCAGAAAAAATAACAACTGGGCTCTTTTTAGAGACTAATCTTTTGCCACTCTTAATTGGTTCTTCTGTACAAGTTCTAAACTCCTGGTGGAAAAATACCCAACTATAATGCGTATACTAAGATTAAGGAGCTCAACAGTTTCTTTTCTCACTGAATGCACTTGAACTTCGGAGCACACTATGCCTGCACAAGTCAGAGATCATGGCCCAGCACAGCCCACAAGCTGGGCTATGTCCTTGATGACTGCAGGAGGCAAGAGAGGCGCTAGACACCCAGTACAAAGGGACCATTGTTCCTGCACCCTCCACGATCGTTAACAGCATCTGAGAAGAAGGTGGGCAGGAAGTCATTCAATTCAGATGCAAAAGGACTACAATCCTGACATTTCTGGATCAAACTAGAAATGCATCCAGCATGATCTCTGCAAAAGAAACAGTCACATGTATTCAAAAATAAAGAATTTTAGGTGCCAAGGACTCAAAAATACATCAGTATTTAACTCACAAGTACTCCAAGTCTGAAAATAACTAACACCAATATTCAGGATGTCTATGCAATCTATTTACCTGTATGTGGCATAAAAATCAAGTTAACTTCAAGGAATGAAGCTGACATTTTTTAAAAAATTTTCCTTAACATAAATAAGTTTAAAAAAGATGCAAAATTGATGTATTCTGTTAGTTTTAAATCAGTCACCCAGCATATAAAAGTAGCGAGATTTTAACCTTGAATTCTTCAGAAAGTGTTCTACAGTTCCAAGGCAGCAACAGCTAGCTGAGGTACCTGTTTGACATTCCTGCCCACCACACTCCTCTTTGATAACATAAACAAGCTGTTTATGAAGATAAAAATCCAGTTCCTACAGTTGGGAGCTTTATATTGTTGCTGTATTTACTGTAAAAGGCTGAGAGAATACTGTCCACCAAAACAGCCATTATTTCCTAAACAATAATTATCAACTGCTCTTCAAGGTCACAGACAGCATACAAGAAAAAGCCTGTGACATGAAACACTTGGATGGAGAAAGAGAATAATTTTAGGAGGCACAGTAACTATGAGCTAGATGGGCTTTCAAAAGTATTTTCTTCACCTGGAAACCCACTAAAAGCTGCTCAGCCAAGAGCCTGGCTTAAATAAAAATTAACTTCAAAACCACTTTAAATGAAGGTTTTCACAGTCTAATTTTAGAGCCTACAACTTAATCCTCAACAGAAAAAAAACCTTCAGGACTCAAAATATTTTACCTTCTATGAATGTGAATACAGATTACCAAAGGGAAAATACAATTACACTCTGTACAGTAACAGACACAGAGAACTGGTTATACCTGCAATTCTGCAGTCACCAAGACTGAGTCAGTTTGCATGCAGTAAGCACTAGAAGTCAAATCAAGCTCCGCTATGCCAAGTCTTAACATCTTTATGCAACTCCCTATTATCCAGTGTATCAGGGAAACGGGGCTACTTTCTGTAAGGTGGAAATAATATATATACCACAAAGCTAGAGCAGACACGTTTCAAGCCTGTTTCACCTCTGTTTCTGTCAAGTCATGCAGATGTCTTTCTATATCATACTGGGAGAGCTTATTAGCTTGAGCTACACAAGTTCATAGGAGCACCACATGTTCAACAGCACCACAAAGAACACACCAAGTCTTACAGGAGGACAGAGTGCCACACAGCATCAGCAACACAGCTGAGCACACCAGTAATCCCCAAGGCTTCCAAGTCCATGCACTCAGATTGTGCATCCCCTGTGTCTGCAGGCTGAGTGCAGACTAATCTGAGTCTTCATGAAAACAGTCAGAGCATGTTACCAGATGGGGATCTGTGCTGAAGTGTGCTGATCTTAAGGACATGCTGCACCAGTCTTAACTGGCTCTAGGAAACAGATGTGCACTGTTTGCAACAAGCTGTATCTAAACGTTATGCACCGTTCTGAATGGAAGGTGAACTGTGTATGGCGTCAACATGTTGTTAGGATGTTTCTTCATATACAGCAGTTAAGCCACCTAATATATTAAGTGCCTTATATTGACTTCTCTAACTATAATTAGATTAAGACAACTTGCAATTATTACAAACTGTTCATATGAAGATACAAGAAATTTGAGGAAATAAAAACATCTGGACATTAAACGACCATAGTTATGGAAGAAATTTTCCTAACAGTAAGATGAGTTTCATCACTCCTTTTTTTCTCCAGGTGGTTTCTAGTTTCTCTGATTCCTGAATCTACGCAGGCTTTCTGTATTCTGTACAGATGCAGGAGAAATGGCACAAACAAGGCTTTAAAAAGATCCAAGACTGAGCCCCTAAAAAGAGGAAAACCCCAATATTCAGCCAGGCTCAAGATGCAGAAACCTATATTCACGCATGCATTAGGGTTGATTTCAAGGTTTCATGACTGAACATTCGTTACCTGCTTCAAACAGCAGGTACATAGGAACTTTCAGAACTCATTTGAAAGCCAATGACCCATGATTTTTCTTCAGCAAACAGAAAGCCTGTTACTAAAGAAATTTACATCCAAATCAGAATTATTCTTAGATTAGAGTCATGTCACCATCCCACCAAAGGCAATCTAATCTGACAAGATTCAGCCACAAGCCGACATACAATACCTTTCTTGTCATCTCCAGCAGCAACCTCAGCCAAGTAACGGTAGTAGTCTCCTTTCATTTTCAAATAGAAAACTTTGCTTTCTGCTTGCGAAGCATTAGGGATCAAGAACTTTTCCAAGAGAGACTAAAAAGAGAAACAAAGAACACACTGTTTTGATCAAACATACTTTTGCAACATGCTGAACCAACAATTCAATTATATCACAATCTATTTCAAAGTCAAGACAGATTTACTTTTTGCCCATTTTCTTTGCATCCTACATAGTGAATTCAGCTACAGAGAACGTGTTATGGATTGCAACTCTAGGTACGAAAAGGAATGCTGTATGCCAAGACTTGACGGGAAGAAGGCTGTGTTCATGTAGCAGATGAGTCTTGTGTGACCAAATGATGGCTTTCTACAAGCCATTATACAGTACCTTAATAAAAAGAATGTAATCCAAAAAGTCTGGGCAGAGGGTACACAAAGGCAGAAAGTCTGCATCCATGGATAATAAAAGGATCTGAAGTATCAGCTGCCAAATTGGAGACCCGAGTATCTTACATACACAGGTACTAAATAAGCCTCATTAACCTAGCTCCCATTAACCGGAATACTGTACTTCAAGAAACTGCAAGGTGAACCTGGATTCTCGCGTTTCCAGACAGCTGACAATCTGACAGGCAACTCTCTAGCACTGAAAAGGATCCTCTCTTTGCCTTTATGTGCTCCCTTAACAGGTGTCCCCTACATCTCCCAACGCAAAGGCAGCACTCTGGAGTCACTCCACCAAATCCTTCCTGCGGGCTGCCACTTAACAGCAAACTTTTCTGGATTATTCTAACTGCTTATTAAATTAACACAGTAAGTTCCCAGGCCAGGCAGTTGTATAATTTAGCAAGTTTTATTATGATGAAAATAGGAAAAGAAAAAATCACTAGCTCCAACATGTTTAGTCAAATTAAGGCACAAGCTTGTCAAATTTCTTGAGTACTTAAAGTCAGACTTTGAAAGAAAAGTAGTTATTTAAAAGGCAGAAAAAAGTACAGAAGTACTTGAACACTCGAAATCAGAAGCTGTTACATGTACTTTGCTAGGACTATGTAGCACATGATTCTTTATAAGATATTTTAATAAGAATTCTGTGTGGCTTTTTTCCCCTGTAGATTACATGACTGATGTTTTGGTTTTGTCTCACTGTTTTTAGCTCATATTTCCAATGACACCACAGAAATGGACAATCCTAATTTAGTTCCAACCCACAGAATGATGGCCCTTTACAGTACTTCTCTCTAGATAGCACCCTCTGGGTTAAGCAAGGATCTTGCATGACATACCCGTGGGACAAGCACAGCCTGAATACAGTAGGTTGTAACCACCGTACTGTGACAGAGACACCCGTGGTACCTGCTTTGCTCAACACGTCAACTGACATAAAGCTACAGAAGACTAATTCACAGAAAGAACAGGTAAACAAATTCGGTTGGGTTTGGGTTGTTTGTGTCCCCTCCTCCCCCATTACAGGACTGCTGATTCATTTATGCAAATTGTGAATATTTAGCTTGGTAGACTCAAACTTATGTGAAACCCCTCAAAATGAAGTGACCCATTACAACAGCACTCCCTCGTTTCTATCTTAGTAGACAGGGTAATAAAGAAATCCAGCTGACAGAAAGCAAAGTCAGTGAAGATTCAGCTATGCCTATGCTCCATTGAGATTAAACATGTTAGTGGACTTACTTTGTTGGTTTCAACATAACAAAAGGTATTTATTCAATCTTTAATATTAGATATTTCCAGTATGGTGGGGATTGGTATACAGCTTCATTTTACTACCATGCAGGGAGACATCAAAAAATACTGTGTGTCCTTGCTTCTCATCCAAATGATAGCAGAGACAATCCTCTGGCACAAAGCGAACACAACACAAGCAAGCTGGTGGCAGCAGTATTTTATGGAGCCAGCCAAATGGACTTCCAAGCTGCCCCATGCCAAAGGCACCCTTCTGGAAGGTGTACCACTATGCGAGGAGAAGCTTCAGAGCCACCTCTGCCCCAGCATGGCTGGAACAAAGCAGAAGGCCATGAAGTATATAGGTCAGTGCTTCAGCTCTCTGTAACTACTTACACGCTCTGTTCTCACCATTAGAGAACTTCAAAATTCACAGCTATGACATTTTTCACGAGTGCCAAGAAGCTCTGACTTCAATGACAACTAAAGGTTATCAGCTACAGAGAATAAGGCTATTAGATTTCTTCTTTAGGACTGCAGCTAGGTCAGGCGTCAGTTTGCACCCACCCTTCTGGCACCATGGTGAGCTGCCCTCCTTCTGTACCCTCCATTAATTGGTCAGACCAAAGTAATTTCAGTGATTCTAGAAACTGGAATTCTTCATCATCCCTACAGAACAATGTTCAATCAAAAAGCACAGCTCTGCTCACTCCTACAGCAGCAACCAAACTGCCAGACCTAAACTCACTTAGGTCACAAATGAGGCAAGTATGTCTACAGACACCTAACTGAATGGGTGAATGGCATAAGCCGACACAGAAGAATCACAGAATAGTTAGGGCTGGGAAGGATCTTAAGATCATCAAGTTCCAACCCCCCTGCCACGGGCAGGGACACCTCACACTAAACCGTGGCACCCAAGGCTCTGTCCAACCTGGTCTTCAACACCGCCAGGGATGGAGCATTCACAACTTCCCTGGGCAACCCATTCCAGTGCCTCACCACCCTCACAGTGAAGAAACTATTCCTTATCTCCAATCTAAACTTCCCCTGTTTAAGTTTTAAAGAAAGACTAACCAATTGAGTCTTCCTAACCAGAGACATGGTAACAGGGCAACAGCAGTGGATGGTGTATCTTCTATTGAAAAGAAGTTTCAAACCCATGTCAAATTTAAAAGAAAACTAAAAGAATCCCTATAAACACTTTTAATCAGCTATTCATAGAATATAACCCATGCAAAGAAGCTCTGACTCTGAGACTGCTGTAGTAGCTTGCTGGTATCTCGATGAAAGACTCTTATTCTATACACGTAACACAAGCAACTGATAGGCCACATATTTTTGGAAGAATTTTATTTATGCCAAATCCTTCATCAAGAGCAACAAGATCTGAAAGCAGATTAACATTTAAAAGTAGGAGATCTCTTTCCTGTTATTTATCTAGTACTATATATTCAGTCCTTCCTGTCTATACCAGTCTTTTTATTTCAGGATATATTTTCTTTTACTGACATGAAACACTCCTTTAAGTCAGCCTGAAGATTCCGAGTACACTGATTTATCCTAGTGTATGGTTGTGAAAGCCTCAATCTGCATGGAGGTGGTGTGGCTACAGAAGCCATACAGATGAGACACATAAAACTACTGACTTTTTAGAGCTCAGCTACAGGAGATAAAGTTAGGCATAACAATAGGTATAACCAATCTAACACTTTGTTACCTGCTAACACACTGGGGAATACTGCTTATCTTCCTTCCACCCTTCCACTGTTTGTCCAAAGCAGAAGAAACAGAGACAAGAACTGTTTCAGTAGTACCACCAATACATGCCTACCTTCTCTTCTTTACCAGTTGGTATGGCAATGTTTATCAGTATGGAGGTGATCCCCATACAGGCCACTGAAGTGCTAAGAGCTAGACCAAGACCAGACCAGTAAGATGATGTGTAATGACTAAGTTTATCAGGCAATCCACACCACTGCAATATATACAACACTCTGACAGCTGAAGTCCGCACAACACTGGTGTATTATGGCTACATGGCATGTGGTTAAGGCCTCATGCTCACTGATGACATTGCTGCTATTATGAAGAATTCCCATCCATTTCTGAAATACACCAATATGCACTACTTCCAACTTGATGGGCAATTCATTACAGTGCCTTCATCAGAATCTGGTAAAGCAGCTTTTTAAACAAAACCAAAACACCACTCCCCACCCCTCAAACCTTACAGCTACCCAGCTGTAATTGTCAGAGCTTTTCATTTTATAGCAAGAATGTAACTGCGGTGAAACAAACCACAGCACTGTAGTCAAGTAGGCAGATGCAGCAGCATCTTAAGAGCACTTTTCAGCCAAAACCTGGAACAGCTTGTACAACTGCTTGTAATGCTTTTCATAGCAAAGTCATACAAAGTCCTTCCAGAAAGACTTAACAGAAGATTATTGCTTAAAAAAAAGCCACCCCCCCCCCAAACAAACAAAACTCCAAACCCCACAACAACAACAAAAAAAATAAATCAACCAAAGCATGCCTGTAATAAATTTGAATCTCAACTCTTACTAGTATGCTGGCCATTAAAAAAATCAGGCTTCAACACTGCACATCTGCAACTGCAATTACACCTATGTTAACAGCTTTCTGGTACTTTAGACTGGGAGAGAACAATTTGAGCCTTGGAGACATCAGCTTTTGCAACACTATGCTAACACATACCATGGATAAGGAATCTCAGATTTGGTACATTCCCTCATCTCCAGCAAGCATGCACCAGAGAAAAGCCTTTGTCTCCAAAGACATAACAGAGGCTGCACACACACAACTTTAGTATTGTACTGGTGAACTTCAATCCTGGCTTACTTTAAACACTAAGCTGGAAAGATATTTACTTTCTTCACTCTTACGCAAGTTCTTTTGCCAGAGCAGAACACAGTCAACAGACGCCAACATGAAGCACAACACACCATGACCCCATTTTGATGAAAGGCCCTATGGGCTTGTTCCTGTGGTTTTGTAACATAAAGCCTATAAGACAGAGTTATCAGACTCAGGAGCAAGAAGGACATTTAACAAGCAGTAATTCTGTGTACCAAAAAACTCCAACACCCAGCCCTCTACAAAAAGTCTGCCTGCTGCTTACTGCAAGCAGACACACTTCAGTTTGTCAAGCTGTGGTGAGAACTGCAGTTGAAGACAGAAAGCAAACCCATGAAGACTTAAACGGTCCTTTCCTGACACCTGAAGCTTAAAACTACCCTTCTTTCCAAAGCATTTGCTTGCATCTTTGGAAAATTACTTGTGTGGGCCAGAAGACTATTCCCAAATTCATCATAAAAGCATTAAAATCAATGCCTCAGTCTTTCCTTGTTGCTTGTAGTTCTGTATTTCATTTATTACAGGCTAAATCTCAGTACAGCCTGAGAACTGTAGACTAATGCACTTCAGGATGGCATCAACAGCTCAGTTTTCTACTTAAGATCTTTCCCTCCTGACAAACAGGAGACTAAAATCACCAGATTCTAGAACAACATAGCTGTAAATGAGCAGGTAATACATAAAGTACCGAGAACAAGGAACTTTGGTTTTAAATATGTAAAAACTCCAGAACTACTGGTGAAACAGAAAGATATTGCTCTTGCACACAAAAAAAACCCAAGCTGTAGAATGGTAAAAATACAAAAGAATGCACTGATAAGCATTAGGCCTTTTGTTTTCATGCAGTATTGAAAGACACCTGACATAGTGGAGACATTATTTCTGGTTTTGAAGATATATTACACAAGGATACTAGTTGAACTTTAATTCACTTGTCACCCATCTGTGGAACATGGCATAGGGATGAAGACATGGAAGAACTCTTTATAGTTTTTTAAATTCATGTAACATTTGAAAGTGTATCTTTTTCAGCTCCGCCTGAAACCTCTTCCACACTCACAATGACCTAGTATTTTCATATTAGGACCATGTTTTCAGGTACGTATTTTGTGGGAAGAGCTACATAATATCCGATTTTCAAGTGGAACCACTAACCAACAAGCACAGTAACTGTAGCACACTTCTGTTAAGCTATTCTTCTACAGAACTCTATTAAAGCGACAAAGTCATCAAAGCAGGCCACCTGGATCAGACAAGTTCAAGACACCTACCATTCCTGCAAAAAGCTAGTGAGTGATTTTCGATGTATGTGTTTTCTGCCTTAGCACCACAGTTTGGAAAATTACTCAGGTTATGAAGCAACACGTGCAATTAGCTGCACTGCACAGATTGACACACATGCTACAAAGGGTTTAACCAAACTATTTGCAGCCAGTAGAAAATTCAATTACGCACGTCTCTAGGAACTGTTGGAGAGAATATTTTTAGACAACACCTTCCAAACCCAGGCTGTTTTCAGACAGTCATTATGCTGCTTCTGATTACAGTTCTATCCAGAGCTTGGGTAAGAGCTTTGCAACTGCTGCATCACAATGCTCCTGGGGGAAAACCAAAAAGACGGTTCCACTGTCAGCCTACTCCAGCCAAAACCAAAGCCACTTGTTTGATGTCAGCTACAGATTTCTATGTTCTCATTTGCTCACTAGAACAGGAATACAAGAAAATCTGTCAAGTACTGGTAGATGCTGTGGCACTGGAGCTCTCTGTGGTACATCGTCTGCTGAAGAAGGAAACAAGCCTGCTGCCTGTTCTCAGTACCAGTTATTCTTTCTTCCCACCAAACTGGCTGCCCACTCACACAGACAGCAGAAGTTGTTTGAAGAAGGTGAAAAGGCTGGTTGGAAGAGATGAGCTAACTGATGAGCCTCAGCAGGGGAAGAATTCAGAATCTGGGACAAAGAACCTTCAGGGGGCAGGGAAGAATCTGATTGGGACAGTGGGAGATGTGACATGCACAGGCACATTCAGGATTTGTAAGAACAGGAAGAAGGTACACTTGATCAGCAGTCAATCTGGCAAAGATCTAGAAAGGGGGAGGGAAATGGAGGAAATGAGCCTTGAGTAGTAAGATGGCAACTGAAAAAAAAAAACCTAAAGGACTTGGAGAAGAGAGAGTACTGTGACACAGAATGGCAAGAAATTTCAGCTTATGCAAGAAAATACTACTAGAATGGTCTAAAGTGTTTCTTTAGAAAAAAGCAGCTGCATATACACGGGCAGGCAAGGGGAAACATAGAGTAAGTAGGATACCCTGCAAAATCATCTTTATGCTGACGTATGCTGGGGATAGAACTAAGTCAGTGAGAAGCAGGTGCATGCACTAAAATACCTATAGGGTACTTAGAAGACATGGCACCAATGGATAGACACACCACTGGTCTGCATAACAAGAAAAGAATGGGAATTGAGGCAATGAGGAACAGCACCTCAATTTACACTTCTAAAGTCATATGCGTGTCTCCTCTCATAGCAGATTTATCCTCCCTAATTTAAGACTTATTATGCCCTTTATTACCTTGCCCCTTCTATCACTTTGCTTTCTAATTCACAATTATGGCAAGGGAAGCAAATGTATGTAGTATCAGGATATACTCTTGAAGATTATTCAAGAGACTTTTGAGGTCTTTCATGTGAATCACTGCAGGTTTTTACTGAAGTACACTTAACATGCACATGGACAGAAAAGGAACCAAATTCTGAAGCACAGGTAAAACCACTTCTCCAGTTTAGTAACTAACTCTGAGAAAACTCATACAAAAGGCAGCACCCAGCAAGACACTTAATAGAAAAATAACTAGTATTAAAGTATTTCATTTGTTGAGGCATTGCTATAGACATTAATATACCAACCAGTCTCCACTGAAGATCAAAGCCAATATGCTTGGTGGTTGGAACTGTAAGGTTCCTTCCAACCCAAACCATTCTATGATTCTACACAATTCCTACCTGGGTTTGTGGGTTTTTTTTTGCATCACCTCAGTAACCTATTTTTTTGAATATTTGGGACCATGCAACAAAACAGAATGGTGCCAAATGCAAGGATCATTATTCTTTGAAGAAACAGAGCATGTTCTGAGAAACCTGAGCTAATATAAAATTGAAACCAGCTGAGCTGGATGAGAATTTCTCCTGGAGAGCTGTGATAGCTATTGTGGCTAAAGCATAGCATGCTCTAGCTCTCTCAAGACAACTCTACAGTTTTGGTCTCTGAAGAAATATTAGTAGAATGCCCCCATAAACATGATGTAACTCTTTTAATCCTTGATAAGAACCAGAAGTAAGAACCATTTATCTTTAGCAGCTTACACTCTGAGCAGATCTGATATCTCATGAAGTAGACTATGTATCCTATTAGGAGTTCATTATAGCATACAATACTAATAAAAGCATTTTGTTAGCAAAAATGCCACTTTCTCAATGTAAGCCTACTCTACACTAGGAGAACACAATCAGTTAGAGGTCAGATTCCCGTTGGTAAATATTTTGTTACCCACATAATCACAAAAGGTAGCAACATCCAGAAAAAAAACTAACAACAAAAACCACCACCAATCCGCAACTGCTCTCTGCTCATTTGAACTGCATTAGATCTGATTAAAAAAATTAAGAACTCCCTGTTCACCTCAGCAGCAGCATGACTTATTATTACTTTTCGTTAGGAGAGGCACTGCCAATCTTCTGACATATTTCAAGAAAAATTAGTAACTACATAAGAGCAAAAAAACAAGTTTAAGAAATAATCACAATAAATGCTCTTTAATCAACTCTAATAGCAGAAGCTTTCTCAAACTATTGCAAAAGGGTAGCCAGCTACTGCCTGGATGCAGAACCAACTTCAGGTTTGGAGCCAGGAGCCACTGTGTCTGCCTACAGCAAAGATCAAGTAAAGCATTGGAGAACTTGTTTCAGAAACATGTACATCTGTCAAGGACATGGTAACAAAAGTTTCCAGATAAAACCAGTAATAGTGTGGCATCTGTTTATACAGATGTACACAGCAATTCTGTTCATATCCTAGATTTCGTATTTCTACCACTTAAAGGCTTTCACAGTAAAAGCTGGTACCTTAACAATGCAGCCTTTTAAGTAACCAACCAGTGTAACAAACACACTTGGTGATGTCATAAAATTGCAAGTACACACACTGAAGTTCTTGCTTCTAAGAGCTTGGAAGGAGATTATCTGTCACAGGTGACTAAACTGATCAGATTTATTTTGCTGCTTAGAACAGCATTAAGTGCATGAAGTACCTGAACACCAAAGGTGGCTGTCAGATAAAGCAAACTGTTCCTTGGATACTTTTGAACAGCATAAGCATTATGTACTTTATTTTTAAATCAAAGCCTATCATTAAACATTAATGCCAACTGAAATTAATACAGCAGACTACAGGCTATAGTAAAGATTTTTTCTACTTCCAGTAAATGCAAGAGGACACAGACACCTGTATGTATGTGTACATACACAAGTGTGCAGTGCTAAAGAAAGCATGAGTGGTACCTGGATGTTTAAATTTTGTTTTGCATTTATGCAGAGCACCTTAGCTCATTTTATGATAAGCAGGTGTATTAAATACATATCAACACTATAGATGAACGTCTTGCTAAGATTAATAAGTACTTGCTCTCCTTTGCTCATGCAGCCCAACCACCAATGCATTTCTTATATATGCTGGAATTTAAAATCCTGTTAAACATGACAAACACGAGCTGAAGTTTCATGCATTTACATGAACATTGTAGAATAAATAAAAACCAAACCAAGTCATCTCATATTTGAATGGATCCATGAATGATCTTTTAATTCTCCAAGATTCAATAATTTTTCAACAGCTTAATCTGCCTAAGAAAAAAAACCCCCACCATTTGTAAAAACAAAACCAAACAAAATAAACCAACAACAACCAAAAAAAAAAAAAAAAAATTAAGAAAATTGCTCTAGTTTAGGCAGTGCTTTCACTACATGAAAAAGAGAGGAAAAAACCCAACAGCCAAAAAAACCCACCAACCCTGAAGGGATGTAAGCCACAACCAGGGAAGTGATTAAAGGATTAACAAAGTGAAATGATGAGGTTGATGCAAATTGCCTCAGCCTCCTACCTTCAATATAAGAGAGCAATTATACCAGCCAAACCCTAACTTAAAAAGCCAGACTGGGAGAGTTTAATCAAAAGCTTAAATTATAACCATCCTGGGAAGTTAGTAAACCCTGGCTATATTTTGCTCTGTGATACACAGAAGTTCAGAGAAGCATTTGTGAACCAGAGGTACCCACGTATTTTCACATACACCACTAGCACATTACCAGTTACCATCTTTTAATACGAATTTTAGCATCGGGAGTTCTACATCCAGGTTTGGGCTCCATGGTATAAGACACATGGATATACTCAAGTGAGTCCAGTGGAGGCCACCAGCATGATTATGAGGCTGGAGTACCTGGTGTACAAGGCAAGGCTGAGAGAGGTGGGTTTCTTCAGCCTGGAGCAGAGCAGCAGATCTCACTGCTCTGTACAGTTACCTAGAGAAGATGGAGCCAGACTCTTCCTGGAGGTCTACAAGTAAAACGACAACAGGCAGCAGACAAATTGAAACATGAGAAGTTCTGATTACATAAAAGGATTTTTATGTTTATTTTTTTCCTCTTAACCTAAGTATGACCACATACTTTGACAGGCTTACCCAGAAAGGTTGTGAAAACTCCATCCTTGAAGACACTCCAAATTTGACTGACAAGGCCATAAGCATTGTGATCTAACTGTATCTAAGCAGAGCTGACCTAAATGACCTTCCTTCCAACCTAAATTACTCAATTAAAACATCTTAAAATAATAAGAACTAAGTTTTTTGAAACAAGGGCTCTGGTCACCTAGCTCCTAGATTCCAACAAATTAACCAGCCCCCTTCTGTGATCAACATTCTGTAAATGAAAGCTTATACAAACACCTCCCCTTCTTTTCCAAAAAGATTGAATAAAGGACACAGATCTCAAAGACAGAAACAAAGTGCAGCCAGAACTGAAAAACTAAGCAAGCCTGAAGGAGTCACAGAACTACAGGTAGCAATTTTCAGTCAGAACATTAATTTTTTTGTTAGTATCAGGTATCTTCATAGCATAGAGGATCATACAG
The DNA here is from genome assembly GCF_034315485.1 of Pezoporus occidentalis. Taxonomy (NCBI): domain Eukaryota; kingdom Metazoa; phylum Chordata; class Aves; order Psittaciformes; family Psittacidae; genus Pezoporus; species Pezoporus occidentalis. Next base: position 20,350,817 of record NW_026914940.1, on the reverse strand, counting down.
TACACTCACTCAAGCATGTTAGCACCACTCTATAGGCTAGCCATGCTTTTTGACCATCAGAAGGACACACTAAGCATACAACAACTGATTTTAAAAATACCTCACACATGTACATATCAAAAAGCATATGGTTTCATATAGGAGAGAAGACTTAATTTTCTAACCCTGTTATTGAGAATCAGTGCAGGAACAGGTTTTACAGATGTTAACATAGTAACCTATTAGATGTTTGCAGGCAACTAGGGAATAGTCCCACAGGGATTTCAGTATGATGGTAATAGGCATTAACTCTGTGGCATGTTCTTTAAAAAGCCATTTAGATGCATTCTGAATGGAATTACGCACCCTTCCCCCAGTGAACTGCAGCCCCATGACAGTCACTAAACTTTCTGCTACTCCCCCACAAGCAGTATATTAATTAAAGTATATTAAAGAATCACAAGCCAAAAGTCATTTAATTGTGGTTTTACTGTACCTTCTCTCCTCCCAACAACTACAACTTCTAAAAAGTAAAACATCCGTAACAAGTGCAAAGAAATCTAAATAGGAGAAGCACACAAGGAGTACCACTTTATGCTTCTGAGCATGAACTTAGGAAGAAGTAACGTGGCAAAGAAAGCAAACAATTCCATCTTATTAAGAGCGTCCTGAACAGCACCATTAACCTGCAGCTCTTCTGGCAGGGACTGGGGAAAAAAGTGCTGTATAGCATTAAGTGCAACAGTGACTTCAGAAGGCTGAAAGACAGACAAAGTTTGAGGCGTTTCTACACTTTTAGGAGAACAAACAAAATCGAAGAGAAACACTGAAACAGAGCACATGGGCACTGTAAGCAAAGAGATTTACTCAAGATACGATTCGGGGGCAGGGGGAACTTGTGGGACAAAGAGACATCACCCAGAAGGCTGAGCACAGGGAAAGAACATGGGAACCGTCACATACAGATGTGCAGGGCACTACTGCCATATGTACCAGCCTAAGGAAGAGAGCGTAACTGTCTACCATTACATTCATACTGAAGCCAGTTCTGTTTTTAAACTATTAGTTTACATTTAGCTCATGTCAGAGACTGCCTGAAAGTTACTAGCAGTTCGAATCTCCTGAGAACTTCTAACATGCAAGCAGGATCAGACGTTAAGCCATTTAGAGACCTCTCCATACTTTCTTCTCTGTTATTTCAGAATTCTCATTAGCTGAAAATTTAATCTTACTACAGATTTTAATTTGAACCACATCAGTTACAGCTCTGTTTTAAATTAACTGCAAAAAGCATTCTGAAGAAAATCCACACCGGTTAGATTAATAATAATATTTATTATTGAAACAACAAATAAAAGATCATTATACTGGCATTTTAGGCAGATCCTCCCTTCTACTACAGAAAGTGAAACAGGATGTGAAGCACACACTTGGCTAACATGAGGAAAAGCACTTAAAAAACTCAATTTCCTGTATCACTACAAAACTTCTGAGGCTGGAGATTTTCTATACTACTCAGGCACATTTAAGATGCTGAAGTATGGCACTGGACTGACCCACACACACTGTATCATTCTTGAAGAATCTGGAAATTCAGTCTTTATTTGCGCAGTGCAAGAAACTTGTACTATGCAGAATATGTCACAATTATCTGCAGTTTATCAGCACTACCAGACCAACTCCAAATTAGAGTTGGTTATATTACACCTGAATATCCTCCGGTGTATCTCTGACAAAACAAAGAGATTTTAGGTGTCCCTTCTTTGTACAGCAGCACTCTGAATCTGCAGCAAACAAAAAGATGGGTTCAGCTGTTTGTAGAGCTATAGAGGTACTCCACAGCAGGCTCAAGTGAGGGAAGATTTAGGAAGCAGCAACGATGCTGGCTTTTCCTGCTGCAAGGTCAGTGCAAAGGAGAAAAATAAACAGTCAGACCTGACCCATATAACTGCTACAGTTTTTATCATTCAGTCTAATAGTTAAGAAGCAAGAAAAAAGTGCAGCACTAATTACTCTTATTCACTCCGTAAGTCAGTGGAAGAGCTGGGAACAAAACCCACACACAGCTTAATATACTCTGCATCTACTGGATTACAGGAGCTATTTCTTCCAATCCACTAGTAATTTGATTCCAAGAAATGAGTGAAGAGAGCAAGAAGCAGCAGAGAAGCCAGCTCTGGCTACATTCTGCTAGTCACAAACACATGCTCTTCATTGGATTCCTCCCTTCAACACTGAAGCTAGGACATCAGTCACTTCCACGCTCAGCTGTGACGTAACACTCCAGAGTATTATACATTACTTAAGAGCCTAGCAGGCAAGTGAAGACACAACAACAGCTCAAAAAGATTCAGAGTCTTAATAAATGATGTAAGTTTGAGCTGCTTTTGCACTGTAACTGCTGAGGCTCTTGACCAAAAGCTTTGAAGATTTGTTAGCACTTCAGGTCTTATTAATGGTACACTTTGGTATACTTTGCAATCAAGACTTGGTAAACCTTGTTTTTCACTTCTGTGAACAGCTGTAGTCTAGATTATGCCATACAAAAATTAGAGGAGCTCCTGAATAAAAAAAAAAAAACAAACAAACTAAAAAATTAAACCACCTCCTAGTACCATGTTTGCATGCAGCATTGTGAAGATTCCTGTTCACATATGTCAACCACAATTCTTTTTTCTCTATTAAAATGCCAAGTAAAGCAATATGTCAGTCACATTTCTAGGTGAGTAGGAATATATGTGAACAGGACATTCCAACAAAGAAAACAAAAGTATTTTTTAAATACAAATCTAATTCTTCAATGCAATTACCAGTGTCAAAGGTAGTGCTTGACATTTGAAGGCATTTTTAAATCCTATCCCTTGAACAATAAAACAAGTTTTTATTATTATTTTTTAAACCCAACTCTAAAAAAGTAGTTTTATTACTGCTAATCACCCCTAAGGCACTGTTCTTCTGGACAGTCATTTTTCCTTAATCTATTAAGAACAATTAGACTAGCAACACTGAAGATTAGTAAGACATTAGCTTCCTAAAAGTAGTAACATGGCAAATAATAAGAATTTATTTGAATTATATATGTATCTCTCATTAACACAAAAAGAAATATAAGATCATTTTGAGATTTGGAAGATTTAACAACATTCCCTACCTGTGTTCCCTCCTGCCTAGATAATTCAGCTGCTTTAGCAAACTCAAAAGCTCAGGGTTTGTTTTAGTTTTTGTATTTAGCATGTACAATAAAATTTCACTTTGATCTGGTTTCTATTATCAGAAAAAGAAATTCAATTGCAAACACTGAGTTCTTCTAAAACAGGGTTTCTGAGCCCAGTGACTTCATTAAAATGATTTTCAACCATAGTTTACAAAAGAATTTCAGATCACTCTTGACCTGAAAGCATCCACCCCTGAGGAAATGCTCATTAATTTAAAAAAATAAATAAATAAAAAAGAAGAAATGGCAATAAATTAGACTGCCAGATTTGGGTCCCTACTTCCCTGGCTTAAATAAATGCCCCACCACTTAACCCAAGAACTAGCAAATCCATCGTTCCTATGTGTAAGTTTGACATTTCCATTTTCACTTTCACAGAGGAAGTTTAAGAGTTATCCTTACACAAGATAACACAACATGAAACTGGGTGTGTCACAAGAACCATGGAAGCCAGCCTGAACTGGAAGCCAAGATTTGAAGTTATCCACACCGACTTCTACACGCCCTTGAAGAACCAGTCTTCTACAAGTGATCACCACACTTGTCCTTTAGTTACGTTAAACAGCAAGCAAAAGTCATGCTACTCATTGATCTTAATTTTCGTTTGACATGAGATCTTCAAGCGCATGCTTAGCTATTTAACACTTCCCTCCTATCACATGTCATTCTGTCGCCTCCAGGTATGTGATCCCTTGTCACATATGGGATGACACACCAGCAGTGCCCACAGTCCAGTCGACAACCCTACTGCTGACAGTAATATCTACCTCACAGGTGGTCACAGGCCTGGGCATCCATTAATCATGGGTTCACTGAAGCACCACAGGCACATGCAGTTGAAAAAACCCTGACAATCTTCAGAAAGCTTCTGGAACAAGCTTCGGATTTCATAAACCAGACTCTTAACAAAAATACAGGGTTGTCTGCCAGGTACATGCACATTTTGACAGAACTACAAGCCACAGAAAATGCCCAACTTGAATATCCTTTCAGTTTGCTGTTAAAAAAATTAAGTTTAAAAAGGTATTACAGCATTTCTACTGCCTCTTCCTGCAGTCAATTTTCTGCATGGCTGAGTCATAACTAACATTACATCATCTTGCCCAGGGAGGGGCACAATTTCCGTAGAGTAAGAACTAACTCTTACAACTAGAGCAGCATACTAAAGTTGCAGAAGTCAGTGATTTAAGATACAAATACTGCATTGAGGGGGAAGGGCAGACGAGAAAACCCCAAACTACACCTGTATGAAGTTCAGTCTCAAAGAAATATGTTGATTTCTTGTAACTATTACTTTATATAGCATTTCAACATGTCTCCAAATGCTGTAGCATTCAATACTATGATGATTTGTATATAAATAATCAATACATTACAGAGAGAGAAAAGTCAGACATTCTTTAAATGCTGTCCTTCAGAAATAGCATAGGAGAGCACAGCTTTACTGACAGACTAGAAGCAGTCCCAGAGGGCCCAGCACCATTTACCCTGCAACCCTAAGTAAAGACGGATCAACAGTTTCATTATTTCTCACCAGCACATCATTGCAGATGTCTCTTAGCTCAGTCTCAATTTTCTCTCTGTATTCTCGAGCCATCTGCTGTTTTTTCTCAGCGCCTTCCGTCTTTTGTTCAATACTTGAGACGACTCTCCAAGATGACCTACGAGCTCCTACAACATTTTTATAGGCAACAGAGAGAAGATTCCTCTCTTCGTTGGACAACTCAGCTCCTTGCTCAGTCACAGACTTCATGCAACTTGCCATGTCATCGTATCTTTCAGCCTGCTCAGCCAGCTTGGCCTTCTGCACCAGCTCATTTTTATCCATGCTGATATTTCTGAAGAGGAAAAATAGTGAGGCATTATTCAGACAACGATCAAGGACAAAGGTGTTTGCATAGCAGAGCAACCATTCTTTAAGTTGTTTGGAACTGCAAGACGTACAATTGAAATCCAGGGCACAACGTGTAAAAGCATTACAAGATGTCAAAGCACCTGATGCTCAAACATGCAGATTTGTGAAGAGTTAAAGTCACCGTTTCCTTCTGAAAAACTGTTAACTTTTGAAAGTACATTATGTTAAGAAATAAAAACAAAAGCATCCAGAGGTGAACTGAAAACAAATCATTCCTGTCTTATGCACATAAATGATCCTAGTTCTTTGCCATCACTCTCATCACATCATATTCAAGCTGCAGCACCAACTGCATCCAATTATTAATATAACAAAATTGAGAAAGAAAACATTCACTCCTAAGTTTTTCACAGAAGACCACATAAAGGCTAGGCACACAACACCAGCCAACTCTGTGCCTTATCAGAATCTTACCGTTACATGCAGAAGGACTTGGCATAGGGATCTGCAAATCAAATCCCACACTGGCTGTTAAAAAGCCAGAATGCACTAAGTATCTGAATTTGAAGGTGCAGACCCTTCAAAAGACTTAACTTCCTCTCCCAAAATGGGATACCGTAGACCTCCTGAGCCAAGTACTGCTGCTCCACCTGAGAGGCTATGCTTTCAGAGACAAAAGGATATTTTACTATTCAAAAATACTACTTCATCAGTATTTGAGGTAGTGTGACCTGGCTGAGATGCTTCAGAACCTGCATCTTACCAGCACTTAAAAAAAATAAAAAAAATCAAGGTCTGCTGAAAGTAAGTACCAGTTAATGTTTTTTTTTGGTACATCAGCAAAGATTACTCCTCCCTCATACCCCATCCTTTTATGTACCTTGATCATTTCGAGGCCCTGGCAATGCACTCTGGGATACACCATCTCCATTTAAAGTTCGATTATATTATTAAAGCAAGAATTATTTTGGTCATGTATGCTTTATGGATTTCTGTATGTTCCATACACAACAATCCAGCAGCTTAATTTTTAACCATTAACATTTTTGCCATTCTGCATGAAGTTACCACAAACAATAGCAGCTCTACCTTCCATTTCGGTATAAATTAACCCTATGTTTAACATTCCAGTCACCTGAAAGGGAAAGACTGCGTATCTGCTACCCCCACCATCGGGGCAAAAACTCAGCAGCGTTTGCAAACATGCGTTGAAAACTTGACCGCACCATGAACAGCGCGGTTAAGGAGCCATTTTAAATCAGGTTTTTGGCTACGGTTATTTACCACCGGGAGTGAGCAGGACGAGCGTCGTTAAAACTCCAGCCCCACAGCCCGTGCGCCGAGTTCTACGGCAGCATCCTCTCTGCGAGGCCGAGGGCGCCCGCGGCGAGGCTGGGCGCTGCTGCGCTTCCCCCACACGCGGGGTGACAGCAGAAAATGGAGCGGCCCGAGGGAGGAGCGGGCGGCACGGCGCAGCACCTCAGGACTCCCCGAGGCGCGGTGGCCCGCTTCGGGCCGCCCCTCCCGCCTCCCCTTCCCGCTCTGCGGCCGCCGCATCCGCCCTCCACGGAGACACGGAGCGCCTCGCCGGCCGCCTTTGTCATGGCGGATCGGCGCCGGAGCCCTGCCCACTTCAGCGCGCGTTAATCCCGCTCACCTCCGCCCAACGCCGGGGGCGGCGGCGGACGAGGATGCCGCGTCCCCGCCCAGGCAGCGGCCTGACGAGGGGCAGCCCACGGGCCCAGCCCCAGGGAGATGCGAAGAAGGGGGGTGAGAGGGGGCGGCGGAGGAGGAGCCCCCTGTAGTCCCGAGGGAGCCGCTGCTGCCGCCGGAGAGCTCGGGCGGGGCGGGCAGGATGGGTGGGGGCGAGGGGCAGGGCGGGCGGAAGCAGCAAGACCGACCGAGGGGCGGCCGCTGCGGCTGCTCCGCGCCCGGGCAGCGCTCCCGGCGGCAGACCACACCCAGCGCCCCCGCCCGCCGGAGGCGGCGGCGCCCCCACCCGCCGCTCCACGCGCCCACGGGAGCGGGGTCGCCCCCGCCGCACGGGCGGAGCCCTCACCTGCCGCCCCCTCCCCCTCCCGCCGCCCCCGGCCGCTCTTCCCCGCTCCTCACCAGCGGGGAGGGGCAGACGCGGCCTCACCTGCGCGGCCCTCACCGCCCTCCCCGGCGGCCCCCCTGGGGCAGGCTGCTCCCGCCGCCCCGCTCTCTGCCACCGAGGCCGGAGCGGGTGGGGGCGGGCAAGGAGCTGCTCGGCGTTGGCCGCCGGCCGCCTCTCTTCGGCCCCCGCCCCCCCCGCGCAGCTCCCCGGGGGCGGAGGGCAGGGTGCCGGGGCTGCCGCCCGGCGCGGGGCCGGAGGAGGGGCGGCGCGGCGGGCCCCGTTACCTGTGCGCGGCGGGAGCGCGGCGGCGGGTATCTCAGGGCGGGCGGCGCGGACTGTGCCTGTGTCGCGGCTCGCTGCGCTGCAGCCTCTCTCCCAGCGCCACACACGGCGTCTCCGCCAATCACCGCGCCGCAGCGCACGGGCAGCGCACCGCCCGTGACGTCAAGCCGGGGCCATGGCAACGGCGAGGGCGCAAGCACGAGCCCGCACCTCCCCCGGCGCGCGCAGGGCGGGTGGAGGCACTCGCCAACCGCCGCGGGACACGCCTCACACCGGCGGCCCCGCCCGCGGGCGCGCGCTTCTCCCCCGCCCCTCCCTCTCTGCCTGCCCCCGCCTGCGGCGCCGAGCGGCGGGGCCCGTGCGCGGCGGGGCGAGGCGAGGCGGCCGCCCCTGGGCACTGGCCTCTGACCCTGCAGCTGAGCCCCCTTCACCCGCCTCTGCGCCGCCGCTGGTGGGCTGAGGTGAGCGGCGGTGGCGGAGGGTCTCGGGCATCGGTGCCGAGTGGGTGAGGGGGCGTGTGGCGGCACCACGCGGTGCGTCCTGTGCTTTGTACGGTGTCACACACCCCTCCCCGTTTACCGCACCCGCTGAGGGACTGCTCCTGCCGCTGGGCCTTCCGCAGGGGCCGAGTTCTCCCGGTCAAACCCCGTTCCCCAGAGCCTGTCCAGCGCCGCTCCCGCTGTGCCGGGTCGGTGGCTGAGACACGAGGGGACTGGGTCCCGGTGCTCCCAGGTCCGTGTGAGGCCCGTCCCTGCCGAGCGCGGCACCGCGCTGCTGCCAGGAGCCCCATCCTGGGCCGGGAGTGGGAAGGAGGTGTGGGCTTGGCAGGACAGACCCGTAAAGGGCACATGGAATCGCGGCAGGAGCCCGGCAGCTGCGGCGGAGCCCAGTAGGGTGGACATGCTGCTGGGCCACGCAGATGACAAACAGCCAGCCCTTTTGCAAGCCTCAGCCTTGGAAAGGCAGATGGGCGTTGCAGTGAGCACCAGGCAAACCTTGATGAGAACGTGCTGACAGGAGTGAGAAGAGTATGAAAATAATAAACATTGCTGCTGTTGGAAACACTTTCGGTTTTGAGAAGAGTGTTTCCCAAAGGTGATCAAAGCCTGCATTCCCGTGTCCCCTTTTTGAGCAGCATGCTCCAGCTTGAATCCCTGCCTCAAGTGTGCAGACCTCTTTCATGCTTTTTCCTGGGCTCTGGGATCAGCACTATCTCACAGAATTAGAAATAAGATGAGAAGGCACCTTGGTATGTTTTTTGGAAAGGGTCAAGTAGGACAGGGGTGGTGGTAGGGAGGTTTTCCACAGAGCAGGAGCATCTCCTGGGGGAGAAGGACATACCCTCTCCCAGGAGCTTGCTGCCTATGGCAGACTCCGCTGAGTGCTCCACCCTGTTCCTTTCCACTACAAGGTCTCATATGAAGCCTCAGGCCCTTCTCACAGTGTCAGTTACGGTGTCCCAGCTGCACAGCCTAATTGGAAATCAAGTGTCAGCAGCTTTCCGAGTGGCTCCTGCTCGTGTCACACATACTCGCTTTACTGATCATTTGGAACAGCTCATGCAGACGTAGCCACCAGCACAGGACAGACACATATTTATGTCGGCAGAGTCATAAAAATCTGTTGGTAAAGCAGTATGTGAGAATAGCATAGGAAGAGCGAGGTGCTTGCTTCTCAGAAATCAAGAGGAAGTTATGAATGTCTTTGTGTTCTTGTTGAGTGACTGGCCAGGACCAGGTTGATACGGTACCAGAGAAAAGAGCATCAGGTTCTTCTGCAGGTGCTCTGCCTTCTGCCTTGTGCCTCCTGGTCTTGCCTGCATGCCTCTGTCTTCTTGAGGCACTTCTGGGATAGCTTCCCAGCATGTTCCTTGTCTTCCTTCTGCTCTGCAGTGATGAAGTGACTGGAGACCTTGAGAGTGTGATAAAGTGACCAGAACAGGGGGGTTATTTCTGCATCTTCAAAACTATGATCCTGTGTTTTGACTCACTGTCAGAAAGGTGCTATTTTAAGCTCCATATGAGAAAGTTGATTTTTTAAGGGTAGGGTTTTTATTAATTTACCTTTAAAATTATATCATATAAAGAACAGTTAGGCTTTCAGTGTTTTACCTTTAGGGTTTGTTTATGGATCTTCTACTACACTTCCTCATGGCCTAAGATGCATGTTGGGGTTTGTATGTTTTTCTCCGTGTAAGTTTTCTCCAGCAATTCCTCTTATCTTAGGCATTGATTTAACAGTGGGGTATTTTTTCTTTTTGATTTCTCAGCAGTTCTAGTGCCTTCCATTTACTCCAAGATCTAATAAATTTCACTCACGTTCCCATGGAATATTGCTGGAACACTTGTGGAGAGAGCTAAAATAAAGCAAAGCCAGCAGTATCTGGTAGAACAAAGCTCACCAGAATTTGCTAGCTGTGTCAGGTGAAAACGTTGCTTAATTTAAATATGAAGAAGAGTATAACCTTTCTTTTTACTTCCACAATGATGCTTTGTTGGGGTATACAGATACAGAGAAGTCAATTTTTGAAACAAGCGTTGTGAGGCTCAGGATCATAACATATTCCAATGCACAATGCTTCTTCATCTTATCTGATTTTATTTTTTACCATTATTTTCCACTTTAGGAAGCAATAGGAGGAGAGCTTGAGAGCTGTACTTGAACACAGATGGTATGATGGCACAGCATTTGCTGCAACTTGCTTCAAGTTATGTTACAGAGTTCATTTTTAACACAAGCTTTAAACCTTTATTTTGTAGAAGAGTCTCATTGAAATGGCAACCACCCAAATGTAGACTATATGTTTTCAGAGGTGCTTGAATATTTTGCGGTAGCATGATGCAAAATTAACTGATTTATAATCCTTAAAAGTGCACATGGAATCCAGGCCAGATGATACGTTAGATGAAGCGCATGTATTGCTTTTTGATATCTCCAGGAAAATATAGGGGAAGCCCTTGTGAAGTAGGCTGAAATGTTGTAGGCAGTGTTAATCGTTTCATGGAAGGGAAACATCAACCTTTCCAGTCAGTCCTTTCCATTATTTCTGGTTTTGGAGTGAATGGAATGTCGCCTGCCACAACCCTAATTGCCACTACCCATACTTTTTGTTTGCTAACAGCCCCATATGTCAATAGGCACTGCACTCCTTCCCCTTTAAGTGGGCTATTTTTGCCAAACACCATTTCCACTTCTCTGGATTTCATGAACGCTGCCATTTGAAACAGATCCGAGGAATTAGACATTACTCACCTTTGCATATGCTGTCTCTTGAACCGATATTCTCCTGCTGTCTTCTGTTCTTATATTTCCTGCACTTTTTCCCCAGTGTGGAATGTTTTATTTTGTCTTGCCTGTTGCTGTTTTGACCAGGGAACATGTTTTTATTTTAAAAGATAGACTTTAAGCAGTTTCCCTTTCCTTCAGACCCATTTTCTCTGCTGCTCTCCACACAGCTTTTTGTTCGGTGACTTGCACTTTCACTATCTCAGACTGTCAGGCGTACTTGTCAGCAGCTAGGAGCAAAAACTCATTTGTATCGTTAGACACATTTGCATATAAAGGCGCATAAATGTATGCTTATTTACAGACATTCTTACTTTACTTTCTTATCTGAGAGGAAGAAATGGAGGGAAATGGGGCAGAAAATGACCCCAGATACCTTTTATTCTCCCTCTAGCACAGCATTTAGTTCGTTCTTCTTCCCTCCCATCGTTTCTCTTGTAAGTGCTTAGCTATTCTTCCCTGTGCTTAACCGTATTTAATTAAAAGTGGATGAGTGGCAAGGCAGGGGTTATCCACACACTAGAAGAGGATGTCAGGGTTTGGGGGGGAAGTAAGTCCAGGAAGTCAATAGGAATAGCTCCTGAAAGTCAGCACATGCTGTCAGGACTGGAAGGCGCAGCGGTGGTTACTCTTGGTGCTGCTAGAAAATAGAGATGCTCTGATTGACTGGTTTGGTTTTTGTATTTTGTTTTCCTGGGAACAGGAAAATGAGGAAAGGCAGCCTAGCAAAGGGCATTTCTCTGGGGACCAGAGATGATTCTGCAAATCTATGGCCTCTGGGGAAAAAAAAGGAAGAGCTGGCAGCTCTGTTGTGTGCTCTCCTGCTGTCAGGAGCTACTTTTCCAAAAGCTGCTTGCTCAAAATCCTGACTGTTGTGACTTTGTTACATACCTTTATGTGCTGATCCTCAGGCTACACATATATATAATGTATATAGCAGCATTCTTATGCAGCCTTTGTGTGCGTTTGTAGGGCTTTGAACTTCATGCCCCCCACACACCAAAAGCAAGATCTTTGGAATATTACCACCTTTCTGGAATAAAACGTTTATTAGCATTCTTAGGAATGTGTCCTAGCTGTCTTAATTTCTTTCCTTGGCCGCAGCCTGTGGTTTTCAAGCCAAACTTCAAGCTTTGCACAAGGGAATGAGATCTCTTATTCTTCTCCTTTGTAGTCTGATTGGGCTTTTGGATCAACTGACATCCTTTGTCCCCAGGACACTCTTGCAGGTGGACCCAACTGAGAGACTTCAGTGAAGGATGGATGCATTTTAGGCCTTTATTTTCTTTTTGTTCCATTTTTTCCCCCCAGTCTAAAATGAGTCAGATTCTGACTCTCAGTCAGCTGCCAGTGATAAAACAAATTCTGGGTAAGGCTGCTATTTTCCATCACGGAGTGGAAAGTAGTTGGAGCTGCTGGACCTCACATTGCCTTTCTCTTGGTGTCATTGAAGATGTCCTGAGAACCTTCTCTAACCTAACCTCTCTGTCCATAGTTTAGTTTCATAAAAAGTGAAACATTGAACTGAAGAATCCAAGTACCAGTGAATCCCACATAAGCATTCCTGTACCTTGGATTAAAATCCTCAAATGATTTTGTATATGGACTGATTTAAGTATATATATTGGAGAGTTAATGCATGGTTGGAAGTGTCTTCAAGGATGACTTCTCAGATTCGACTGCTGGTAAAATGCAAAGTTCATTTTCACAACAATAACTCTAAAACGTTTGCCAACATCTTGTCACCCAAGTAACAAGTATGGATGAAGGATGCCCACCAAATGAATGGCATAGATGTGACAAATTGTAAGTTGTCACCTGCCCAATTCTGAAAAAAATGTAATGTAAAAAGGCAGCTTCCTTTACAGAACCTGTCACCAAACGATGAAGATAAATCAGCACTGCTCTCTACCTCCTACTGACCTTTCTGAGAAAGGAAGCTGGATGCTGTTCTTGCTTGTTTAGAAAAAGGTTCTAAAATTTATGAAAGACTAAAAGTTTGCACAGGGGTCACTAAGGGCTGAATTTAATCTAAATAACTTTAATTCCTGACATTTCGTATATGAGATGGGGGAGGACATTAGGATCTGGCTGCACTTGAAGGGCTGCAATAACTTTCAGTAACTGGTTAGCTGGAAAGAGGGTTTGGTAGGGCTGGGTGGTGAAGCTGTCATGTGCGAATAGGTCCATTAACGGATCTCATATGGGTGTTTTCACTGTAGCATTTAAGTGTTAGTGACATATTGAATGTAAAAGTGTGCAAATTCTTGAATTGCTGACAGCTGATTTTGAAAATGGGCACCTTGGCATTGCTTTGCATTTGTTTACTTTCCCAGGGAAAATTCAGTTTTCTTCTGTACCCGAGTTGATTTTACAGTCTTAGATGCAAAATCAAAAAGATTAGATGCAAATCAAAAGCTGTGCAGAAGAACAAAGTTCATCACTCTTAAATCAGGTTGATTAATCAGACTATTTTGAGATGCAGCTAAGGAGCGTTTTAGGGATGCTGCTGTAGTCATCACAACCATGAAGAAATCAAATGAAATATCCCCAACATCAGCAACAAAAAGGAGGTTTGAGTGTTTGAAAGCAGTTGGCTAGACAGAGGCCTGCAAGTGGAATCTATGGTTTATACATTACGATTTTATTATGTTCTCATTCCTAACTGATGGCCCAGTGCTGAGGTGTTTGTGTGTCTTCCAAAGATAAAATGAAAGAGCATATCACATATGTTTTCTTCTCCACTTCCTTCTACAGGAAGCAAGATGGATGATGCTGAAACCAGCGTGCTTTGCCCTGGGTGCATGAAGGCAGTTGGCTACCCAGTCTGCTGGGAACACTGGCTAAACACAGGTCCTCCCAGGCTGGAGGTATGAGTTCAAGCAAATTTAATCTGGTGTTGATGAATTCACTGTGCATTAGTCTTATCCTGATCCTCCACACAGGACTGAATTACACCCTGAATTACGGAATCTAGAGTAATTATGTTGGTTTGTAGATGAAAAGAGTTCTGTTCTTTTTGCAAATAATAATCACTGGGATTTGGGAACTTGGAACTCTTTTCAGCTTGTATTCACTTCCATGATGTGTAACTGCTCTTGAGTGAACAAGATAGATAATACTTAAGAAGTGTTACCAGAAGAGACAGAATGTCTTGAGGCAAACTTGAGACTAACGTCATTCTATTATACCTACTTTGATTTATTTTTGGACTTATTTTTTATTTATTTGAGCTTACTAGGTAATGTTATTTTAATGTTGATTGTCAGGAAAAAGGCTCCATAATGTCTTGCTTCAAATCAGTTCTGCCACTTAATTTCAGAGCTTCTTGTCTTGTATGCATTTATCCTGAGTTTGTCTCTTATTTTTTAAATGATAAATTATTTATTTGCTTTACAGTCTTTAGAAATATACCATAGCTGTTAGAGTTGAATACATCAGAAATATTGCTAAGGTGCAAATTGCCAGTCTTATAGGGAACACACTGAGGTTTTCTGGAGGACCTCAAAAACAAAGCAGTGTAGCTGTTATACATGCAAACTCTCACCTTAAACATTTGCCACTAAAAGGATCAATGGGTAATGTATTGAACCTGTATTTTTATAAAGTAATCCAAGTAATTATTAATAAAGTGAATTATGTATTAGATGTTCATTTAAAGTTAAAATGAAATGATGCTGTATGTCAAAGGTTATGTTATGAGGTGGTCTAAGAAACAATATAGAACAGAAAAATCTCATTAATCTCTTACTGCTATCTGGATGGTTCATATAGGTATGGATGAAGGTGAATTTACATATTTTATTTAGATTTTCACAAGTCCTTGGTAAAATTATTACAGCAAGCTATTAAAGATATTAAAGATGGGGTTTTACAAGGGCATCTTAGGCCCGTAAATACATATATATGTAAGTAACTTTATTTAAGTTACAGGTATTAATAGCATCTCTAATCTTGAAGGTTTGCTTGATGCAGTAGGAATTTAACATTTTCCACTGGTAAAATTGCTCAGTTCCCTTGTTTTTGCTGCCGAGCATGTGCAAAACCATCTTGACAGCTCCAGGCTGCTAAGCCCCAAAGAAATACATAAAATAAGCATTTTCTTGCAAGTTTCCTCACAACTGCCTGTCAACTTCAGTTTTGCATCCCAGCAACCAATTTCAATTCATTTTATTTTATACTGACTACATTTATCACAATTTATTTTATATTCTTGATAGGATATTTAAAGAGGCTCTCAGGGCCGCAGATTGCTACTGAAATGTTAGACAACATTTGGCATGAACAGGATCAGGAATTAAAAACTGGCATTTTTTTTAGCCCTGGTTGCCTTTGAAATGAGGTTTGTGAGATTGTGTTGTTTATCTCTCTGTACATTCAGCAATTCCCCTTAAAACTTTGGGACCCATTTTCAACCAAATTTGAAAGATGAGCTGAAATCGGAAGATAAATAAGGTCTGTGGAAAACTGCAGCTGTACAGAGGACAAAGTGGGTAATTAAATGCCTGTGCTGTGGAAAAGGCAGGTGGAAGCCAGCCTTTGTATAGCGGTTGAGAGCCACCAGCCTGCCAACGTATGCTCAAACATTTTTGATTGAGCATAGCATGTGCCCTATATGGAGAGTGGGTTTCGGGAGAGAGCCCAAGGTTGTTACAGCAGAGGAGATTTTAGGAGATAACCACAAATCCACGAAAACAGTCAGTCAAACCCCACCTTGTTTGTTTTATTTCTTGCAGAGCAACTCGAATCTCTTGCCCTGCCTCTTCCTCCTCCTTCCCACCCCAAACACCTTTTTCCTCCCAGAATCTTCAGAGTCTGTTGCTATCTTTGTATTCCCTTGCTCTTCTGGCTCAGAATCAATTCCTGTAACTTAACCGGCCTAAGAACTCTGTCTGATTTAGTAATGAGGTCTCAGATATACCCTGCTGGGAGCCAGTTCATGTCTGTTTCTTCATCCAAAAAGTTCAACCAGGCTGTTAGGATGTGCTGATGTCAGTAGCTGTAACAAAACTAATCAGCACTGACCCCTTTCCACCCTGACTGGAGAATCTCCTGCTTTGATATTTATACTCATCAGATGTTTGTGGATTCTTATTGTGCCCCCTGACAGCTACCTGACATTTTAAAGACCCAGCTGTTGTGTGGTAGGACAAATGAATCCTGTTTAAAAGAAGCTAACTAGAATCAAACAATTATTTTTGTAATCTATATGCACATTTCAAATAGTATATCCAACCCAACATTGCAGTCTTTTTAGAATATTCTGTAAGATTTTAGAATATTCTATGGAGGCTTACAACTCCATAGGATCTCCAAGGATCTGTATTAACTCTAAAAAGCAGTGTGAAAGTTGTATATTTTACAAATCAGCTTAGCTGGAGAAGCAAGAAAACATGCCTTGTCTCCTTTTTGTCTTTTGCTGTCAGGTTCTTCCTCAAGATGGATAACCTTATCTAGCATGGAAAGTTTTTGTAGTTCTTCTCTGGTCAGTTATCCAAACAGGACAAAATTGAGCTGATGTCAAAACAAAGAATACACTGGGCTGTGATAAAAGCTGCTCTTCTGCACAACTTCCTAGCTTGCAAAACCTGCCTGGTTTTGCATAATAAATAAGCCCCAGGAAGTATAAAGTTAGTGGGAGTGCTTGTAGTGTGGCCAAGTTACAGTTTTACAGTCGTTTAAAGGTCAGCAGCAAATTGACATCTACACCCAGTCCTGCAGGGTAAGGCTCTGTGGGGACAAACCTCTCAGGTGAATGTCTGCATGATTTGCCTCTGGCCATATGGAAAATGTGAGGCCAAAGAAGGGGCTGAGATCCCACCGGGTCACTTGCAAGCCAGGGCCAGAGTTACCAAATCAACCTTTCTCAGCATTTATTAGGGCAGGCTTTGAAACTTACATGCTGAGGAAAGCTTTTTGACGCAAGAACTCCAGACCCATGGCCTCACAGGGCAGGTATTCTTTTTTGTCCCTCAGCTTCTGGATTCTCTTCTTCTTATTGCTTAACTTGAAAATCCAAGTTTATGGATGTTATTGTCTCTCAAGTAGTTAATGTCTCACTTCTCAGACATTCTTTTTTCAAACCTGGCAGGCTTCTGGCCAGGCTCATTAGAAGTGTAACTAGCCTGTACCAAATTATCTCTATGTTACCGTAAGCAGCATGTGAGCTGCAGTAATAGCAGCAGACTAACTGCAGAACGCTGCAAGTTGCTCTGAGCTTCACCAACAGATTTGTTGATCAGCTCCAGATTTTACAATGTCATTATTTTCCTTCTTATTCTTTAGTGAGAAAAACTGTCACCAGAGCTGGTTACAGCTCACGCCTGCAAATGCAAAAAAGTTGTATGGAGACAACAGCGCACAGGGAGACTTGCTAGGCCATGGATTAAGATGCCAAGTTTCGGGGAAAATGGTTTGCACAAGGAAAGCTCAGAACTCAAAAGCAGAGATTGGGTGCTCTTCTAAGGACAACAGGTGGAGGGATGAGATCTGGGGAAAAAACCTAAACCCCCAAAACCTACTGTAGGAAAGGTTCCACCTCTGTGAAAAGAAGAAGGAAGGAGGGTAATAAAAGTATGAAGTGTATCTAGTTTCAGGACTTTGCTGAAGAAAAAGAAGCACTCCTAAAAATCACTACTACAGGTGAAATCATAGGGTTAGGGTTAAAGGATGGAAAGATCTGTACTGCAACCTGCAACTGTTGGAAAGCACGTGGGGTGAGAGGGTGTTAATAAGCAGATTATAAGACAAGGTGGAGATTTGGAAGTGTCCAGCTAGAGCTATGGTTGCTGTTCAGGCAGGAAGTTCTTGAAATGTCCTGAACTCCATGGAGCATGCGTAAATCCATGAGTCAGCGTGGTATGTGCTACAACTACTCAGCCCTGATCAGGAAACTCTGAACTATTTTTCTCCATCTCCTACAGACAGCTGGTGATGAGGCAAACACGGGTAGGAGTTCTCTCTGATGAAACTTTTAAGCTCTTGGTGTACAGGCACTTGGTATGCAATACCTGTCCCTCAAACAGCTGGGTGCAAATGTGGGGAAGGCTTTTCCTGCAGGTTTTCAGGTACCAAGCTCAGCTGATGTTCCTGTACTGCAGCTGTAAATGAAGCCTCTTCTGGCACTCCCAGGGAGTTTGCTGGGCATGTCCTGCCCCTGGCACCACTCCGACATTCACAGCACCGATCTCCAACATTATCACCTCTCCAAGTGCTTAAGGCATGGCAGCTCACAGGATGTTCAGAGGCCTCTTTGAGGCATTCATTTAGCTACATGTGCCACTTAAAGTTGTATGCCACCAACCAGGAATCCTCTCTCCCTGCCATGGTCTTCTCCCCATAGACAGGCCTTGCTGGTGGTTTGCTCCTCCTTTTCCCAGCGAGATCCTTGCTCTGACAGATTCTCCCTTGGAACAGTGGCTTCTGCTAGGCTCCTCTCAGGCTGTGGTCATGGCTGCCGGCGTGTGAAGTGTTCTGCCCACCTGAGTCAGGAACGCTCGGCAGCTCCGCTCACAGTGTAACAAAGAGCAAGTCACCATCAGCTGAACTGTACCAGGCATCACAGAAAGAGCCAGGTGGATATCACAATACCCCGACAAAATGCTGCAGACTCTCAAAGTGTTTTTCAGCTCCAGCAGCCTGCAAACCACCACAAATTCCTGACCCCGTCCCACGTGGAATTTGAAAGCGCGTTTTCTGCGGAGAAAAAACGAATTGCAAAAATGAAAATGTTTCTCTGCCTAAGCCCGAACCTGTTATGTCTTGGGAGTGGGAAAGAATCCCCAAACTAGCTCACAGAAGTACACAGTATATTATTTTGATTACAGCTGTTCTAACGGAATATTTTTGCAGACCTGAAAATGTTCAAAGGGATTTAAAAAGAAAGGAGGCACTTTTTTTCTTTTTTTTTTCTTTCTTTCTTTTTTTCCCCCCCCTCCTAGGGCTGAAAATGTAAATTCTAGCTCCATGTTTGATGGAGAGCCTTTTTCCTGCCGCTTCTAGACCAAGTTTCCCAAGTAAGATACTGTTTTCTTTGGGGTTTTTTTTGGAGGGAGGGTCTCAATCTGACCAAAACACTTTCAGAGAAGGCTGGATGTGAGCCCACAGAACCCCTGGCACTGCAAACCCTCACTGCAAACCCCCCACTGCAAACCAGTGGGGGCTTGTTCTGTAACCTCATGGGGGGCATCTTTGCTGGGCCAAGTGCATGTAGTCCTTTTATGTCACTCCTGTGGTGTCCTCTTGGGAACATATGTCCGTTACTGTCACATTAGTGACCCCGCGCAGTTGGTGGCCTGCAGTGCCGAAGGGAATGTCTTTTATCAGGTTGGGGGGCATTAACATGTGGTTTTCTCAAGGAGATGAAAAAGGCAGGTTGTGCACGTTTGTTTCTTCCCTACTTATTTTCATGGTGAAGAAAGGCGAGGTCTGATTGTTATCAGTGGTGGTTTTGGTCTTTCACCATACTGCTGCAAGGAAGGTGCTAGGGAACCCTGATACTCCTTGGAAAGGTAGTCTGAGTTTATTTATTTTACACAGTAATAATCACCAGATAAGACACAGAAGTAGTCCTTAGGGCATGGGGCAGAATCAAATCTCCTTGCCCTTGGGTGCTTGCTCTGGCCAGCAGGCCAGCAGGCTGTGATTGCTCTCAGGATCAATGTTATGTCATTAATTTTTGGGGCAAATGTGACAATTTTTTATCAGGAGCTAAAGGTCCCTTTGTGGAGCCTGATAGCAAGTGTGTGCCCTGAAGAAGTGGGTTTCTTCTCTTAGATGGAAAAGTGAATTGAATCTGGGGCCCTTGTGCTCTAGGTGAGTGCTCTTCCTACTGAAGTGCTGGGTTAAGGTAATGGGGAAGTGAAGGTAGGCAACTTTGTTCACTGTTTGAAAGGAACACAGTATACCTGCTTGCTCCATCTTCAGAAGAAGCAACTGTCTCGTAACTCCTGGCAAATAGAGATCCTTCCTTCCCTGCAACCTGGATGCAGGCAGAATAAAGATGTACTGTTGGAGGGGATCTGAAAGCCAGGCCTGTGCATGCTGCAGCCGCAGAGTTCTCAGGTGATGACTCTCATGAATTGCAGAGCAAGTAAAAGGTATCCCTCTATGTAGGCAGAGCCTGTCCCCTGGGAAGCCCCAGAATCTCGCTAGAACTCGGTATGAGGTGGGTGGGAAGGGAAGGGAGGTTTCCATGTTTTATGCTGAGATGCGTATTTACAAGCCTCCGTGTTTGCAGTCTTTCTTCAGGTGCTCCTCACAAGCAGGAGTCAATCCCAGTCAGGAGGCAGCTGTGCATGGAATGGGGCTTTGGGTTGTTTTCGTTATTTCCATAATGCTTGCAAAGATGTCAACCTGTGCTGGGACCCAGTTAGGCTATAAACACTGCAACCCCTTGGAGGAACAGAAAGATAGATGACTTGCCTGCAGTCAAACATGACACAGTGGCAAAAATAGTACCTGGTCCCTGGGCTGAAAAACCAGTGTGGAATTAGCCCAGTTTGTCTTGTTCTTCCTGCAGCTCACAGACAGATGTGAATACATTGGGCTGAATTGGAATCTGTTAGATCTAATTGGGCCTTAATTATAATGAATTAAACAATTAAAATAATGAAGATTGGGCACAATCAAATTTCAAAGCAAAGAGATTTATCGAGATTAGACTGTTAAAACTGCACAGATGATGCCATTAATCTTGGAGGAGGTCCAACGTAAACGATACAATATCTAGCCAGCTGGGAAGATGGCAAACTGGAGGTAATACCAGGTTCTCAGCATAAAGTGTAAAGCAGCTAAAGGATTTCCCCCCTTCCATTTTACAGCTTTGTGTTTAGATAAGAGCAAAATACTGAGCATATAAAACATGCATGCACACGTAACATAGGTGCGTTGTCTGTGAGTCATCTGAATTTGTGGACTCCAAGGAGGCAGGATGTTCACAGCTTGCAACACCTGATAAACTAGAGATGTCACTGTACGCCCCATTTGTGTTTGTAAGAGTTACTCTGATATTTATAGTAACTTTAGCACTGAGGAAGCTGGCTTTGACTGACAGCTCCGGGAGAGGAAGTTGTTCTTTGCCCTTAGAACAGGTACAGCACTTCAGTAGATGAGAGAGGGCTTTGGGCCCCACGCTCATTCCTTCCCTGGCCTCTTCAGGATCTCATCATCAGTGTTGTCAGCAGTAATGCATTTATGGCACTTTGTCATTTGGTGTCCGCATGAAGCCAGGCTGCCCTGGGAAACCCAGAGCTGGAGCCTGGGCACAGAGCCGTGGGCAGGGAGTGCTGTACAACACCCCAAAACTGTTGGAGGCAGAGCATGAGGAAGAACAGTATGTGACAGCCACTAATGGAAAAGCAGGTAAATGTGACCAGAAACCTGCCCTGCACTTCAGAGGTAACATGATTTTACCAGAAAAGGAAAATCTGTCTAAAAAGCCAAAGAACAAAGACATTTGAGGCCTCCTCTGGGAAATAAGGATGAGCAATCTAAACTGCTGGTTTTCTTTGTATAATGAACACTGTAGTCCTGGAGGGATCATTTTATTTGGTTCTTTGCTCTCTCTGATTCCTCTCAACAATGTACCCAAGCTGCAGTACAGAAAATAGAGGTAGACAGAGAAAGATAATACTGTACTGAGAGATTTTAATTAATAAGTCCTTGTGAGACTGGGTAACTATGGAAAGAATGGAGGAAGTTGAGCAAAAAGAAGTCCTCCTAATGTCTGAGTATATTAAATATTTCATTGAAAGAAAGCGGAAGAGGCACCAAAAGGAGTTTATAATTCTTGGAAAACAAACAAAAGAGTATTAGGAAATGCATTCTCTTTTCTCTTTCAATTTTGCTTTAGACAAACTTAGTACTGTGCCACTTTTAAAGAGGGGAATTTGGGCCAAGGATTTAGCAATAGGCATCTGAAAACCTCAGAAGCAGGGGAAGCAGAGAAAAAGAAGAGACCCAGTCTCTGTTCCAACAATCCCCACCTTTTACAGTTCTTCAGGAGAGATGTGTGAATCCTCACGGGTGGATGCCACACACACTGAGGGGCAAGTGCTGGACACCCATTGCAACAGGCAACAGACAGACAACAGCAGTGCTGCTTCATTTAAGGCTGTCACAGGAACGGAAGATTTTTGGCATACTGATCTTGACCTCTCCCCTCTCTCCTGTCAGCTGTTACTTCCCAGTGCCCTTGGGCTGGCTGGATTTGCTCTTGCTGATGGCCTTTATATAGTTCCCTTTCCTGATTCTTGTGTTGAAGATTGGCTTTTAGGGCTTTGGGTAACTGCAGATTAAAATCACATTTCTCTGCTTTTATTAGAAGCTTTGCTGAGGTCCAGAAGTTGCTGGAAGCCTGCTACTCACCACCGTTTACTGGCTGTGAATTATGTAGATGCTCGCATTTTTAATTTCCTTTCATTTAGTTGCATGTGCTGGACCTCTGTCATGACCAGCAGGGAACTCTCCCCTGGGTACAGAGAGGCAATTCAGCGTCTGTGCCAGCCCTGGCGTGTAAAAGCCTGGCAGCCCTTGACAAACAAAGCCTAGAAATGTTGCTATTAAAAGCATTTATTGAATAAATCCATATGTGACAAAATGATAGCTGCAAAAAGCAGTGGAATTGTTTTTTAATGGATAAATCTTATTTGAAAGGTAAAGTTGAACTGCAAAAGCTCAGAGAACAGTCACCTGAGGATAGAGCTTTGAGCAACGTGGGAAAAATTAGAACCACTATGAACAATATAGAGGATAATAGATTTGAGAACATGTCTGCTTTGAGTGGAAGCTTTTCTGTAAAGAAACAAGAGGATAAGCCTGGATTTAACTTTGGTATTTGAACACTCTTGCAAATGGAGATAGAAGAGCAAACCCTCATTCCCTTTAGCAAGCCTTCAGCAGCTGGAAACCAGAGGAGCCCTGTCCTTCCACGCAGGGGTCAGAAGGCTGTGAAGGGGCACAGTGGGCAGGCTCCGACCTCCCAGTGAGCTGTACAACTGAGCTGCACCTTGGCTGCTGTCACACCAGTCTGTCCGCCTGTCCACGGCCTTCACGTTGAAGGGAGGCATGGTGCTGAGCTCAGTGGCCTGAAATATCCCTACAGAGGTGGGGGAGCATTGACTGTGTAAAGGCTGTTGCAAGAACTGAAGAGCAGCTCTGCTGGAAATGCAAAATTGCCATGGGAGAGGATCCTGGTTTTGTGTCTCTCTGCTTAAAGTGTCTTTGCTTTGGCCTTGCTTGGGCAATCAGAACTCTCTCTAGGCACCAAAAAAAGAAGAAATAAAAAAAGGTCATTCTTTAAAAAGAGACATCTGGGCAGTATTTAGCCATAAACATCAACTAATATTGGCTATCTGAATTGTGTATCAGGATGCTGAAAAGACTGTGATGATGGGCTTTGGGCAGGTGATTGGTGAGGGTGAGTATTTCCTGTGAGGGATGGGTAACCCTGTATTGGGACTGGCAGAGGCAGATGTGGTGACGTAGAGGTGCAAAATAGCCTCTCTGTGAATGAGCAAGGACAGACAGCTCCCGTGAGTGCTGCTGACATGCGTGAATGCAGTATGGAAACACTCAAACTAAGTCAGGAATTTCTTGGCACACATAACGTCCACATTAGGGAAATGTTTTACAACATTTGAGGGATGCTCTATCTTGCCCAGTCTCTTCAAAAAGTTTATTGGAGAAACTATGGAAACAGAATATCAGGATTATAAAGGTTTACTGGGAGATCAGATAGAGATGAAAGTGAGGACAGAAAAATGTTACGGCAGAATGAAAACAAATAACATCTGAAAGCATAACATCAGAACTGATCTTGCAGAGAACTCCAGGATGAATATCACATGCAAACTCATATTTAGGGAGATATTTGGGAAGTAATGAGTTCAATCTAGCAAGGAACAGATTTTTCAAAATCAGACATGGGAAAACAGTCAGAAGCACCTACTATGTTTGGAATATTGCACATGCAGGTGCAAGTGCCCAATTTAGAAATGAGTCTCTGACATTCCTGCTCGCAGTCTTAAGAGCAAGTGAGTGTTTGTGTGCACATATTGCTGTAAATCAATCTCATCACCTATGAATAACTTGCTTTTGGAAATGTCAATATTTTCTGGAAAAAAAACAATCCTCTCTTCATTTTTCTCCCCAGATAGGATGCCTAATGTTCAAATGGTAAATCTGTAGACTCCTGATTTCAAGATAAAGCTACACTGGATTTTCTGTAATAGCGGTTCTTCCCGTCTACTGTGGTTGAGGTGGAGCTGTGATCTATCATTAAAGAATGTCATGTGCTTAGTGCTTGCATTTTTTATTAGAAAAGATGTTAGTGAAAAAAAGAACCGTTTTCCAAAATTGGGGCTGTTTGAGCGTGCAGAATTGTCTGGGAGCCTTAATTTCTACTTTAGAAAGCTAGAAAATGGAGAACAGAAGCACATTGCATTTAATTTCTGTGTAAAATCCTTCCTTGCATTGCAAGTGAGCTATATTCTAGTCCACAACTAAAGTAGCTGGACTCCCATGCAAGTAAAGCCCAGCTCTGCCATCTTGTCTTCTTTCCTGCTTTGCCTGGTTGTTCTGGTGTTCTGGGTATAAACATGGGATGCTCTGCTTGCTGCCAACCCCAGCCACCCCATAATGAGCCACCCCTCTCTGGAGGAGAGGCCTTAACTCCGGACATCTTGCAAAACACTCGCTGAATGGGATCCCACCACTGGCCAGAGTAAGGTGGCTCTGATAAAGAATAGGGTGGAGCAGAGCAGAATAGAATAGAATAGAACACAACAGAGCAAAGCACAACAGAATAGAGCAGAGCAGAGTAGAACAGAGCAGAACAGAATAGAATAGTTCAGCTGGAAGGAACCTACATGATCACCTAGTCCAGTTAGGTATGAGGTATTAGCTAAGCTTTCTGCAGGGACCTGATGGTGTTTTGCCACCGAATGCAGATGTGTTACAGATGCAGGCTCACATCGCAGAGGAGCACAGATAGCGAGGGTAGCAGTTGCTGTCAGGGACAAAGGGGGGGCCCCATCCTGCAACAGCACTTCTGTCTTCACCCTTCCTATCTCTGCAGTAGAGGCAGTGGTAATAAGCCTGGTTTTCCGCCAAAGTGCTGCCCTTCCTTCCCCTTTCCTGTGGCAGGAGCAACCGACCCCTGGCCCCTTGTCATCAAGATGGCAATGTTCAGTGCCACCAGCCCTTCTGAGGAGTCTTCATCTGGCTCTGACTTGAATTTCCTATAGCAGAGGGCTGCATTTGAAGCTGGGGACTTGCAGCAAGCAGATTGTGGTCCTAAGGCAGTCCACAGGAAAAGTATAAACATGTCCCTCACGTGGGTTCTTAGGAACAAGTCAGATGCTTCAGCTAAATTAGGACTCAAAGCTTGCAATCACGTTTTGCACCAGCAGAATAACCTCACCGTTCAGGCAAGGTCAGTGAAACTGGAGAGCTTGGCCCATCTCAGCCTGCAGGGATCTGAATGCACACATCCTTCGAGAATACCATAACCACCAAACTGTGTTGTCACCCATTTAACAAAACTGGACCCACGGAGGAGCTGCCGCCTCGTCCTCCTGGCTCTTCCCTGCCTCTTTCTGAGGGAATTTCAGCTATCTGCTCCAGCCTTGAACCTGTGCTGTGACCTAGAGAGAGCACTGTGCTCTCATGCCTTTGAAATCACTTTAAGTCTTGCATTGCTCTATTTCTCCCAGCAATTCCCATTTGTATACTGTGACATTTAAGTCTCAGCCCCTCAGAGCAGAGCAGCCAGGCAATTACACACTGTGTTTGTTGTTAAGCTTGCACCCCTCTCTCGTGAGCTGAACCATGAAAATGGAGCTCCACACCTGTGACCAGGCAGCACTATTTATAAAGCTCCAGGACGAGGCTTTATGGCCTGTCCGCAGTGATGGATGCAGGACTCCTGTAGGTGCACAAGGCTGGATATTCAAACAGTCAATCTGATCTCCAGATTCTTCCTTCCACAGGGCCAGAAAAGATTCTCAACAGAGAAGGTTTGCTTTGACTCTCCCATCCAGCAATCCTGCTTGGTTCTTTGGTTGCAGGCTCCCTTTTTTCTTGGCCTCTTTGCAATGGAGGCTGCTGTATAAATGCTATTTATTATCAGGTTCCCTGGCAATGGAGTATGACCGGTTATAATAATCCTGTGTATTTCTTAAACACCTTATACCTGATATATTAGCCCTTCGCAAACTTCAGGACTTCACCTTCACAGTATGTGTTCAGGAAGGTCAGTGCTGTTATTCCATGAATTATGGGTGGAAAACTGAGGCACAAAGGTTTTAAATGGCCACTGGAATCTCTGACTGATATGTGAAGCAGATCCAGATGTGAGGTATCCCAGCACTGGGCCTATGCCAGCTCTCTAATGACAGGGCCAGCAGGAAGAGATGAGTATGAAGGATTCTGCCATCCCAACAGTAGCACACTTTATCAGCTTTTGCACAGATACAGGGAGCAGTAAGCAGTACCAGTGGGTCACAGGGGCTGGGGCCTGTATCACCTTCCATCACTGTTGCTCTGGACAGTGCTGAAACTGGGTGCTCAGGTGGGGACAGATGATACAAACAGCCATTGCCTGGTGCTGTCCGTCAAGAGAACTCAGCATGACCCAGAAGATACATTTCTAACAGAGTCAATTTGTTTTCAACCACAAGGCATCCTTCCTTCCCCATGCCTCTCTGTCCCTAGTTTCGATAGCTATGGTATTCTTCGAACATGAAATAAACATATGTAATATAATCCCCCCACCCAGCTCGCAAGTTTATCTAACCCAAACATTTTTCGGAGCTGGATAATAAAGCAGAATGCCAGCCTCAAAATCAGAACTTTTAGAGTTGGTGAAAAATTAGAACAAAAATAGATATCAAATTTGAGAGAGGCTGAAAAAGTTCTGTTGGAACTTGGAGGAGTTTCAAATGTTATTTTTAACCATAGACATTTAGCTCTTATGGGAAACAAAACTTAGAAGGGCAGATATAATTAGGTCAGATATTGAGCAACTTATTATTCTTTGCTACAGATGATCCCAGGAGAATGTAACTTCAGCCCTTTTTTTTTGTATTAAGATTCAATCACTTTTTTATGTAAAATGAAGTAGGATAGAAATATGCGTTGTATTACTAACTGCTTCATCATGTGAAACAATGAATGTTTGACAAGAAATCTGAGGTCAGAAGGCAAGATTTTTATTTCATTTTGTACCAAAATACATAAGATTATGGTAGCATCTGTGCCTGCTTTTGTTCACCGTGTAGATACAATTGATTTACTGACAATACTGGTGTCTCCTGGGATTATCTGATGCTTAGCATCTCCAAAGCACCACTGTGTAAATATTAACTACGCCTTGTGGCATGATTACGACAAAGACATGATTCATATTGCAAGTGAAGAAACTGAGGCAAAGAGCGCCAGTTGTTTGATCAACACTGAGTCTGCTTCACAGCCGCAGCCAGGACTAGGGAACTTCTGCCTCCTACTTCCACTGCTTCTGCAGAGAGATCCACCTTCACATGAGAAGTGTGCATTTCATACATAACCTGAGGAGAAAAGCCTTTATCAAAAGAAGAAATGAGCCAGTAGGTGGCTGAAAGAGAGTACTGTTAACACATGGATCTGTCATTACTCATAGCATTTATCATGTCTGTTACTGTGAGGCACACTGTTCTTTCAAGTAGGTGTCTAATTTGAGGAATACTGGTTTTCCTTGCAGCTACAGCAATCTGGGGAGCAAGAACTGGTGAGTTGCCTGAAGTGAGATATTGCACATCATTGCAAAGTCAGCTCAGAGAGAGGTGGAAGTGGACTGGAGTCATGCAAGGCAGGCCCTGGATACCAAGTTTTCCTGGCACAGCCCCACTGGCTCAGGAGTAGGAAAATGAATATACTCACTGACAAAGATTTGCCGGCACCTCTCCTGGAACGCACAGCCAAAGCAGACACAACACATACAAGCAGAAGAGTCTTTTGTCTAGAAAGCTTGAATTTTTTGGTGAGGTGGTTTAACTGTATCAACAACACGTCTCCACGGCTTTCTCTTGCCAGGGGAGCAGGGGATTTATGTGCACAGTTATTAGCAAAACTTCTGTAGCATAGGATCAAAATGGAGATATCTACAGTGAACGGAGTGTGTGGATTTGAAGCTTGGGTCAGACTTTTCATTCAGGTGAATGAAACAGAAGGATCCTCTTGTTCCTGCTAGACCTTGTCCAGAACAGGAGTGGTGGTAAATCTGAACAACAGATTTATCTTGAATCCATCTTGAAACTGAAGTGAAGAACAGCCACTTGCAGTGACAGGACAATCTAGACCTAAAGCATGTTCGAGAAAAGTTGATCCAGCTGATGTTAACATGGAGCAAGAGTCCATTCCTTACATAGCACTGGACCAACATAAGCCAGGAAGTAAAATATATCAGTATTTCTTGTGATACTTTTGAAAAGCATGGGTGAAAGGAAATCACGTAGGTTCCTATGGCAAGTAAAAATCTCATGCTTGGCCTATGAGAAATCTTGATCAAGACAAAGTGGTGGAAGGTAACTGGCTCCTGCGATGCACTAGGAATCACGTATTTGTGGCAATGTGAAAGTGTTATCCGTCCCATTTCTGCAAATATTCAGGAGTTTACTTGCTTTCTATACTTGTAGACGGTAGAGATTGCATCAAAGTTTCCCTGTCTGCCACAGGAGGTATTAAGGTTGATGAGCTGTTCATTATTATTGTTAATGACTACAAAATAGTGCTATTGCTCTTCACCTTCAAGGTAATAAGTGGCATCAAGCTATGGCAATAATTTCCTGTAATAAAACCTGCGCTCATACTTTCTAATGTAAATAGCATTCTTATCGATGCAATAAACTGCAACAGTTTCATCGGGCTGTGGAAGACTTCCAATAAGTGATAAAAGCCTCAGTCAGGTAATTCTGTTGGTTGCTAATTCCTCGCAGTGCTTTGCTTGCCGAGCTGGCAGTAGGGGACATACAAAAGAAACATATTCCCTATCTGCAGCATACGAACTGTATAGCAAGTTTGTCTTTTTCCATGTGGCTCAAGCAGAGCTTGGTTGTTGTCTCTCAAACATAGCATTTTGTATGTACAAACACAGACCTCACTGCCCTGAGAAACTCAAATCAGCTGAGTTGTAACTCAAAGCCCAAAAGGAACCAGCCCAAGACAGGAAACTATCAGAGAATCATAGAATAGTTAGGGTTGGAAAGGACCTTAAGATCATCCAGTTCCACCCCCCCTGAATAACATGTAAGGGCTAACACTTCTTAGTAGTACCCAGAAAAAAACTGTCTTAAATTAAAGCTTATTAAGATTGATACTGTTTGAAACTACATGTGCCTTCCTATGCTGAGTAACTCTGCAGCCACACTTCTACAACAGTCCTTTCTTACCCGCTGCTTCTCTGCATTTCTGTTAAAACTCTCAATCATGTGTCAAGTCTGTCTCAATCCTTGTCAAGCCTTGTATAGTTCTGTCAAGATAGTGCATTTCCTTACTCAAGGGACATTTGATAAAGAAGTTTGGTTGGAGGTTTTTGTTTGTGTTTTTTGCTGAGGAAGCTGGTTTAACTTTTGTCACTCTAAGAACACTATCCCAGCAAAATTAGTTCTTTGCTTCTGTACCAGAAGTCAACTTTTCCCAGCATACAAGTATCATTTGTATGTATGTTGCACACTAACAACTGGTGTAGCAGTAACAGCTCTCTCCTGACACAATGGCCGAGCTCCGAGTTTGACATTTGAGTGCTCCCTGTGATAGGCAATACCACCTGCATCTCTAGGGTAGTGGCAGGGGAGCAGAAGATGCAGAAAGCAAACTCTGCTTTATATTTTTAGGACGCTCAGCTGAAAGATATTATCCGGCAAATGCAGAATTTAGGCTGTCACAGCTGAAATTGTATACCTTTTAATCCTTGAAACATCACATTTCTCTGTTAGTATTCAAGGCAACCAGTAGGAAGGCTACTTGCCTTTTCTGTTTTTCAGAGAAAAGCAAACCCAAATTCTCTCTGGTTTGATACCAGAGAGACACTGTCTACTTGAAATAGAGCCAGCTTTTGCAATGAGTTAAAAGTCATCTCCTTGCCAGTTTTTGTGGGTGTTCATCCTGCCTGGGTAGCAAGAAAAATCCTGCAGGGAACCTCATGAATGTCAGTGCAAGCAGGTAATGAAGAGCTAAGCCCCTGCTAAATTTCTTTCTTCCTTCCTTTGAGGAGGAGGAGGAGAGGGGAAGGCAGATGGTAACTCTTCACTGGAGCACTGTGCATCTGTCTGTTTTTGAAGCTTTACCTCTATAGAATTGATGTGTTTCACTAAAGAATTATATCCTTGCGGAAGAAAACAGGAGCAAGACATCAGCATGTTCCCTGACTGCATTCCTCTGGGCTTGGGGAAAAGTACTGTGGAAAGCAGGGAGAGGACAGGGTAGGAGCTGCTCACTGCAGAGAGGAGAAAATGTCAGGACTATTGCCAACATACAGGGTGAAAGGCGTTGGGGAGTGTTGGTCAGATTTACCAAATGGATGTGATTTATTGTGCTTTCCTTTCATTCCCCTCCAAAGATGTTATGTCTGTTCAAATACATTTTTTACTTCATGGCTCACAGTTGGAGATGTTTCACACAGTGAGGCCCAGGTAATATAATGCAGTTTCCCAGATTTCTCCATGGAAGCTCAAAATAATGCTTAAGTGCTTTTCGGCAAAGACCCTCTAAAAATTGAACCCAACCCCTTTCCGTCAGTCAGTTTGTGGCAGAACAGTAGAACGTCTGTTTCAACTTGGACTTCATGGCTACATTTAGATACATTTTTTTTTTTTTCACAATAAGGACATAGCCTAGGACTGTCAGATAAAAAAAAAAAAAAAGTATTTAAGCCACTGTTACAGTAATTTTTGTTCATTAGTCTCTCATCATGTTCTAGGGAATGCATCCTTTTAAATCCAAGGGAAATATTCCCTAAATCTGGGGGGCATAAAGTGTTTTCACTTTGGCTAACTGGAGAGTTTGGAGTCCACCACACTGCAGAGAAAAGAGTAAATCTATGCTGAATGCACTGAATTGTGTTCATTTCAGATGTCATCCTTCTGAAAACATTTTATTCCAATATATTCAAAACGGAACCTTTGTTTTTTTTCATGTGTAAAAGCTTTTTCAAGTCTTACCTACATTTAATTTAGTATAAATCAGCCTATCTCCCCAAATAAAACACAATACCTTTCACCCTCATTCCCAGTTCCCACAATTTGTTTTTTTGCTTGTTTTCCACCTCAGGCAGACATCCTGTGTCTGGAAGGAGGAAGGCACTGAGCAGAATGGATTGACAGCAGGGCTGAACGATCAGGGAAGGAAGGCTTGGGTTGTGTTTTTATAGTGGAGACATGAAGGACGTGGCAATGGGGAACGATGGGCTGCAGGGGTCTCTGAGAAGCAGAGGAAAGCCTGTGCCTTGCTGTTCAAATGGCCTTGGCATGTGTGAGGACCTCTCCTTTGCAACTCCTCATATGTATGGGACCAAGAAGTAAAACTGCTTTCAGATTGCTGTCAGGCACACAGAGAAAAACAGCTAAAATGCTAGAGGGATGCATCTTCCTCCTCCTTTCCTTTGCCTCATGATGTAGTACTGGTGTTGCCCTCTCCCTACAGAAGTACATTGAGTTTTCCAGCAAACTGTGGGCAGAGGTAGCTGGGAAAAAACAGAGCATCTAAAGAGCAAATCCAAAATTCAAACCTTTGGCATTCGTTTAATGCCAAATAATGCAGGTGTCACTTCCATGGGACACTGCATGAACAGGCAGTAGAACTGTAGCATGTGCTCCAAGAAGATCTTTACCCTACGTAAGCAGAGTCTAATAAAGAGCATGATCGTTATGCTTGGGTGCTGTCGTTGTCAGACAAGATGTACTAGTGAGTGTTTAATGAGTGTGCAAACAGTCACCAGAATCTAGCTTCAGAAAAGGTCTGATGCCTACCACTGCAGAAGATATTCATGGCACTGGAAAAAGGTGGGCAGCTGATGCCTTCAAGGTGGGGTCTATATTGGTCTGACTGCCCTGCTTCTGTCCTGTAGTGGACAGCTGGGAGGGATGGAGGTGGAGGCCAAAGGTATACTGCCAGGCTGTTCGAGAAGTCTCAGTTAAAGGCCATAGAGAGGAACCTTTCTTTGTATTGCTGGCGCTTATGGGTAATGGAGTACTTGGATGAAATCCGCCTAAACCAATGCCAGGCGGTGTTTGTCTTTAGATTGCATCTGTGCTGGTGTGGAAAATGGAGCAGATGTTTATGTTTCTGGACGGGGACCCAGCTCCTTGGAGCAATCCTGCACTGCAGTGTGCCTTTCAGGTGGTGAAGAACTTCTCAGGAGCTGCACAGTGCAGCTGAAGGCAGGGCTGAGCTATCGTTGGTGTGAGACCCAGGAGGAACACAGTGGTTTGAATGGTTTCATGCATCTTTGCCTTGCTTTCTCATCCTACTCCAAGCTAAAGGACATGAAAGGTGAAGAAAAGAAGCCCTGGAGATGTTTTATTGCTTCAGTTTTATGAAGTCAGGAAAATACGAATCCTTTCTTTAACTCTGGCTGTTCTGCAGTAGTTTATTTCTGCTTTTGTATGTATTATACTGTCTGAAAACTCCTCAAAATCCTTGCCTGATTCTTTCTGTTGGTCATAGCTAAAGAAGGCATGGGGAAGTCCCACTGAATCAGCAGGCAGCTACCTTGACCCACTGCTCCTGCTGAGATCTCGCAGCAGACACAGCAGTTGTGGAATGTCTATCCAGCTTTATATTCAACCCCTAGCTTATTCTGGGGTAACTTTCATGTGTAGACAAGCCAGGACAAGGCTGCAGTGCTAACCACCCTGCCTTTCTGTCTCCAGGAATTCTCCCATGGGAAGACAGTGATTTATTTCCTCTTTAAAGCAGTGCTTCGTCCCAGTATCTTCTACAGCTTCACAAAAGGGGGGAGACTGGACACCAGGATTTGTGCAAAACAAGATGCGCTGAAACAGGAACAAGCAAATCAAACTCGCTTTGTGTGGAGGTCCCAAATACCACTGTAAGATGGATCCAAACCAGAACACCAAATGAGTCTCCTCTCTAATGCCAGGGAAATTCAAATCCAGGTCCAACTTCGAAACCTAGGAATGAGAGGTGAGGTAATACGACACTTCCTCTGGGATGGCTGTGCAAAGAATGCAGGAAGAAGGGAAAATTAACCCTGTCTGCATGCAGGAGGAGCCGTGTCCCTCCCTGCTCAAATCCTGGGGGAAAGACTCCCTTTGCATGGTCAAGATTTGAACATTATTCCTGTAGCCCAGGCAAGAAAGGGCACGATATAGTTCTAATGACTGGGATCTAGGGGAATGTGGAGTTCATTGTGGATGTCGCAGACGCTGCAATGCTGATTGTGCTGGCGTGGAGGAGGCAGAAAATAATAAACATTCGAGGAATGTCTGCATTCATTGAATGCAAGAAAGTTAGTTTAGCAAACAATTTGCAGTTGGTATTTATTACATTTTTACAGGTGGTCCTTACCTACACTGGAATATTTGGTCTCGAATAATCATACAATCATAGAATAATAGAATAGTTAGGGTTGGAAAGGACCTTAAGATCATCTAGTTCCAACCCCCCTGCCAGTAGCACTGGATTCAGAATGCCTGTTGTATTATCATCTACAATAAGTAAAGATGATCCTGAAACTCAGTACCACTAAAACTTGCTTTGTGTCCCTTTTATCATGGTTTCATGGCATTTGTGCTGTATTACAGAAGTGGGAAAGTGATTTGGAGGCAAACACAGCAGCTATAGCACTGCAGCTCAAAGCTTCCATTACAGTCTTGTTTTGGAGAAGGAAGATACGAAATTTGAAAGAAATGAAATTTGAAGAAGAGCCTGGGGCAATGGCTGATTTCCACTTCAGCAGTATCACAGCTGGGCAAGGGAATCTCAGCTGTGGTACTGTCTGAAGACCGATGCTTTTAGTTTAGTAGCACCTAAGTGCCATTCACCATCAGCCAACATTTTGTTCCCTGCCTATGTAGAGCCAGTACCTGTGGTGTTGTGGTCTGGAGGCTACAGGAGTACCAGCTAATGGAAAAAGGTAGCATATGCTAATGCAAATTCGCTACAGATACACATACCTATTTGCTTGATAAAGTTGTGCTTGCTGATAAAAGGCAGGTATTTAGTCCTGAGTTTGCAGAGGTACTTTAGTCAATGCTGAAGAACTTAAAAGCTTGGGTGGGAAGAGCTTCTGACATTAAAAACAGGACTTGAATACTGCATGAAAACATTCCAGTATGGAAGGTTTAAAACATACGGTGACTTTACTTACTCCTACCTTTTGGATCAATGACTATTGCAGTTAGCTGGAAAAAACCCAAGGCAACATACAGCCAAAACCATAGAGCTGCATATGGTTTTGACTCAAAATTGAGCAAAATGCAGCTTTTCAGGGGTTTTGGGAGTTGAAACCATAATTCTCTCCTCCCATGATCTGCTTCATAACTCCCACAGGGAAGGATGCCGATCAGGTCCTGCTGCCCCCTGGACTGGCCTCAGTTTGCTGTGAAGCAATCAGGTCACCTCAATGGAGACTTCATCCTGTAGCCGGACCTTGAGAGGTCTTAGGTGGTTCTATTTAGAAGCTGCAGTTTCTACCAAATTAGTTACAACCCCCGTGGGCTTAGATCTGGGCCACTTTTAAAATGATTGCAGAGCCTATTATATTTAAATGAGTACTCCAGTCGCAGCCTGAGTGACAATGGTGCAATGTCTGAACCAGGTCAGTGACTAATCAAGGGCAGTTTGCACTAGAAAGAAAGAAACCTGTGGCACATGCATGACTTCTGGATGAGGCCCACTGTCACACACTGCTGATGTGGGGCTCGGCAGCTCTGAGATCAGTCTGCTCCCAAACCAGTTCTGGCATTTTCCTGGTGACTGGTATTTTCCCCACTTCAAAGCAGTAAAAGGCTGTATGATGTTACAGCTATCAGCCTGTAGGATTAAGGGTACTGTATGTATCATCTTAAGGATAATACTTTCTCATACACATTGGCATAATGTTATACATACAAGTGTATAGTACATAATTATCTCTACATATAAGTGCCATATAACAAGACCTTCTGTGAAATTGCCCTGGTTTCTAAAGAAGTGATGGGTTGGTATCACCTGAATTAAGTGCTTTCCATGCCTCTTGTCGCAGGCAACTGGGTTCCCTTTGTAGTCAGAGAAAGCAGGCACTTAAAATGTGTTTTGCCTGATCTTCTTGAGACATCTGGATGATGACAAGAGGAATCAGACTCCAGATGTGTTCAATTCTCACCACAGACTATCAGAGGATTCCAGTACTTTTCTTTGGAGATGCTGCCCCAGTACCCCAGCCTCCTGCTCCCTGAGTCACTCATGTCTCCCTGCATCACTCATGTCTCTCTGCATCCCTGACTGATCATCCACAGGGAGAACTTGTGGGCAGAAAAACAGTCAGCCCCATAGTGTAATCCTGACTAATAGGCAGAGTGCTGCAACGAGAGATCCCACCTGAAGGTGGGGCATGCTGCAAGGTACATCTGTGGGAAACGAGGAGACTTGGGTATTTGCCATGGACATCAAAGGGATCAGAAACTCAGTGGCCTCCAATATTCTTCATAAACTTAGCACAGGAACCACCCAACACACTAGTATGGGTATGCTCTGATTTTTTCCTTTTTACAGACTATGATCTCTTTTTGTCTGAACTATTTAGTGATGAGGATTTCTGTTTCTTATTCTCTTCTGGCCTTCAGCCTCCACATCTTGTCTATCCCATAGCACCACCTTTCACGGTCCTCCTGCACCCCTAGCCCTGTTAGGGTGGCAGCTTGGACCAATCCACCCCACACTTGGTTGACCCTGCCTGGCCATACCAGCCTCCTGCTGGAAGATGTCTGGGGCTGCCTGAGCTCCGAGCTGCAGGGAAAGCCAGGACACAAGGGAAACTAGCCAGCAACCCAAACCTACCCCAGGACTGTGTGCAAACAGACCTGGCAAGGAGCCTGGCCTCCCAGGCGCTCCCAGGGAGAAATACCACAGTGAGCAAATGTGAAATGCGAAGAGAGGAGGATGAAGGGAACAGCCGAGCTTTTTAGATGATGTGAAGCAGAATCCAGTGGGTGTTTCGCTCCCTTCAGTTCCCTCTGAAAACCCTGCCTCACAGTGATAAGATCACATGGGAGCACAAGCCAGTTATTGCAAAATTTTGTTGCAGGCGGTTTGAGAGGCTGCGAGGCTGTTTTTTAATAGACACTGCCCCCTCTGGCATTCCTCTCTGCTGCTGCGCTGCTGCCGGGTGCCGAACTCCTGCAGGAATCCGGAGCAGAGCAGGGCTGCAGGGAACGGGAGTGTTACGGATCACGTCAGCCGGAGCACACCATGTCCTCTGGCAGCATGGGGCAAAGCGGGGAGATGCGGCTGGAGAAGCTGGCAAGCAAACGGTGTCACTTCTGGGGCGCAGGAGATGTCAGAAGGTTTTTCCACCTCAAAGTGCAGTCCACGTCCCTGCAGCTGGCATGGCAAGGTGACAGGGTTCAGATGATTGGACTTCCATTTATTGTTGTTTCTTTTCCAGTTTTGCTTAGCAATGTTAGCACTTGCATAATCTCTAGCAGGCTCTGATGTTAACACCTCATTAAAATGAGCAGGGAACAGGATTCACAGTGCTACGGCTGCTGTGTTTCCTTACAGACAGGTGTTCTCTGGGGTGGCTGAATGAAAGGAGATTTTCATGGGGAAAACTATAACAGATAAGGCTAAGAATAGACAAACTCCTTGGCTTGCACCCATCTTTCAAAGATACATCCAGATGGGAATCCTGAGTCCAGTGAATCAGACCGTCTGTGCAAGATGAGGGGGCAGAGGGCTCCCTTCTTTGCAAATCTTCTTGCTAGATAAGCAGGATTTAGTGAGCTTTTCATGCCATGAAAGCTCTCTGTGATCCTGCAGGGTGCTGGGGGCAGCCATACAGCAGGTTACAGCTATAGGAAAGATTGCAGTGGTGGTGTTCCTCAAACAGGACAGCCTTCAGCCCTCTCTGGGGGCTGCATGTTGGTAGGGCCTTCGCATACTGGGAAAACTCTTCCAAGAGGGAAACATGATGGCATTATTCCAGAAGAGGAAATGATGTAGAGATACACTGAACCAGGAAAACGGCCTGTCCCTCCAATGGGCTCGGAGAGGATTTTGCTCAAAAGAGAAAGAAGAAAGAGACCCAGCCAGGCTGAATCTGCCCTTTTGGCAAGGTCCCCCATTGCCTCCCCTTGCTGGCCATTGGAAGGACAGGCAGAGGCCAATACTTCTAGAGCAAAAATGGGCAAATGGTGGGATAACTCTTTGAAGCTGCCTATTTGATCTTTTTCCCACATGAGAGGCACTAACCCTTACTAGATTGGCTATGCCAAAAATGAACTTTCTCTTGAAAGTATGGTATTTCTGAGCCAGCACAGAAGAGCTGGCCAGATAAACACAACTCTGAATTTGGAACTCTTTTGTTTCAAAGTGTTTTTCAATAAAAAAAGCATCACTGCCTTTGAATTAAGTGGCGTTAGGAGTCATCCTTCAGGAGGGAACCAGGTCATTCAGAAATGCCAGCTGACCACTGCCAGAAACAATTTCTTTTAAAGGCAGTATTTCTATGAGTGAAGTGAGAATGCAGAAATCCTCAGTCTCACACCTCCAGGTTGACAGGTAAGTGTGATATCTATTAAAGTTCCATCACGAGAATAAAACACAGATCCCTGGGGTACCACCAGCAAACTGGGTATTCATTAACCCCTGTATGTAACTGTATTTGTGTGGATGCCAAATAGGATAAAACCTCTACATTGTTGAAGAAAAACACAGCCACACTGCAGACATCTTCTCTAAAGCTGTGAAAATAAATACATATATTTTATATGGATTCACCTACTTATAAAATCAAAGCCTAAAGGAATGTCTTTAGTGTTCAAAGAAATGGCACAATACGTATCTTTCCCTCACTGCAGGAAAGTAGGTTTCAGTATTGTGAAAACTTCTAGTGCACAAAGCTAAGTAAAAGGTACTGTATATCTCTTTGTGTGTGGGATTCATTCTTGATTCACATGGCAACTTAATTTATACCGTCTGTGTTATGTGAAACAAATCAGACCAGCTGTTCAGTGTCAGCAATTAGAAAATGCAGCTCCTGAGATTATGGGAACCAGCACTGCTGCTGTACCATGCCGTTACTGGTCCTATGGGGAGATCTTTTCTATCGTAAGGGAAAAAAGTACCTATGTGCATCATTTATTTTGAATTATTTTACAAGGAATGCTCTAGAAGAAATGTCCGTGAAGCAAAGCAGTCAAGAAAGTTGTCCTTGTTTCTTTCCTATAATTATATTTGCTAAGGAGGGGAGCAACAGTGGTCTTTCATCCATTCTTCTGAGCTGGCAGTGTACTTGGCATACCATCCCTCAGTGGGGGATCACTGCTATTTCCAAAATGTTTTCAGATGCTCTCAGAGGAATGAGATACTATAGGATAAAGTGTTAATTCTATCATCTGATCTGGCTGTTATCCCTATAAATCCCAGAGGCAAATAACACCAAACTTAGCACATCAGTCCCTGTCTATTAAGGATGTCATTTCAGGGTTTGGTAGAGCAGCAAATTAATGCTGCATTCTGGATGACTGGTCTGATCATCTCTAGAGTTTCTCTGCTCATGGGTTTTTAGTATTCAAGGATGCATACTTTTCCCCAAAGCTACTCCTCTGTAATGTTGTCTGTATAACCCAGTGCAGCATCATGAAACAAATGTACCTCTTTTACATTTATAACATTACTTTTTCTTTGGCTTATATTCTGTGTTCAGAATGACAAAGGTCCCGGTCTGTAACACAGCCTAATACCCATAGCAATTAGTGGAAGTGAGGCATCTGCCTGCTTTGTGGTTCTCAATGTCTTTCCTTAATTTTCTTGTTAGCTGCCTGTATGGGAGGGGGCAACTGTATGTCTGTCAGGTGCTGTGTTACAGGGGAGAGAATGGGTATAGTTATGTAAGGCTACAGAGTGAAACTTCTGACAGGTATCAGTTTCACAGGAGAAGTGAAAAAGAGAAATCTCTGAGCAACCAGCAAAACCAGATGCAGATGCTCCCTTTTTCCAGATTTTCCTCTAACCTTTATAGCTCATTTGTAGCACATCAAAGATGAGCTCTTAGACATGAGCACAGATTTGGACCTCATCAAATGCCACCTAAAACCACTGTGGATATGGGGGCCAGCAGATGGAACATGTTGTTCACATGTTTCCAGAGGCTCTCGCGAAAGCCTCCCCTGGGCAGAGGTAGCCAGATATTTCTGTCAGCTAAAGATACTTCTGACGGAAACCTGTCAAAGTGCCAGTGAGTGCTGGCATTTACCCGGTGCAGATCAGTGAAACAAACAGTGTCTCTGCCCCTTCCTCATCTGCAGAGTTACAGAACAGCTCTGTCTGTACAAATGGTTCAGGAACATTTGTCAGACTGGAGCTAGTGAACCTCAAACCCAAAGGTTACCCAGTTGCCCTGGCCTCTTCAACCTCCTTCTGGTGGTGTCAGTGGCAGATTATTGTCCCTCCTTTTCGCTCTGAAAGCTTATGCTGAACCTTTCATAAACTGGTTATGTCATTGCTTACGATCTGCAGTGCTGATCATGAAACTGAGCACTTAGCACATGGGACCAGCAGGGCTAAACTCGGGAACAAACTCCCACCCCTGCTCTTGGAGGCCAATGCCCCCTACTCTCCTACCTGGGTGCAGTGGAAGCACTACCTTCCAATGATGGATGGACTTCCTTTAGGTGTAGCATCTCTTTCTAGAAGCACAGCTCCTTCCTTCAGTTGTACTTTGGAGCAAAGCCTCTGAACTTGAGGCCATATGTATGCTTTAGAATCTCCATAAGATGCCCCTCTCCGTTAGATTCCCTCTCCCTCCATGTATTTAGAGATAAATGCATACTGATACTTTGCAATGTATTCACCAACACCATAGTTATCAGAAGAGGACATCTTATCTTGCAAAGAAGTAGACCCAATGCAGCAGGAAAGTGGAGGAGAGTTTTGATATATCAATTGCATAAATGCAGAACTTAGTGCTTCCCTACGTAGGTAAGATAATATTAAAGGACTAAGCACTTTCTTACATAGAAAAGATACTACTAAATATCAGTAATTTCATTATAGCATTCATATAGTTCTCCCTGTGGCCCTAATTGCAAGTACCCTAACCTCTAGCTATGAAGCTATGCTTGCTCTGGCCTGGCACTTTTGTTTAGATTATGCACATAATTATGCTTAGACAAAAACTGTATTAAAAAGCTAAGTGGAACTTGACAAAGCATCAACATGTGTTTCATGGGAAGAAAATGTATAAAAGTGAGTAATATTTATGCATAGTTAAAACATATTTGCCAAATGCCGAGGAAACAGGAGATATTAATTAATAGTGCTTTTTACAGTGGAAAATTAATTGAAAATATTCAGAGTCCAATTCTGCTTTCCTTGTGCTGTGACTAATCTAATTGAGATGAATAGGCTACTTGTGGAAAAAGAAACTGCTCAGCATGACTAACTTTGGTGGAATCAAGCCCTCCATGAACATTATTAACCAGTTCTGAAATACAGTGCTCAGCTTGTGTTCCTCTACTGAAAGGCGATTTTATCCACTCCTTCACATTTCCAAGGTGCCCAGAAAGGTCTCATTTCCAATTGTGTCAAGAAAAAAGCAGCTAGCAATGAGAGGGGCAAAAGGTATTCTTACACGTGTAAAACGGACACTCTGTGTACAAGAAGTGAAATCACACTTCCAAACTTTACACCTCAGGGAAGGCAGGACCTCTGCTCGGGTGTTACGCTGGCGGAGGCTTAACACCCTCAGTGTCAAAGTGATGTATTGGGTTTTTCAGTGCCAGCTGAAGGCAAATAACATAAAGGCACAGCTCAGGACTGTCCCCTGGATTTCTCAGGACACTCATGTTCTACAGCCATCTGCTCTACAGAGCTGACGCTCTCAGTGGTGGTCATTATGAGACATGGCTTTAAAGCATTTAACATAACCACAGCCTGACAGACAGGAAGGTGTTTTTTCCCTCAGGGAAGATAACAAAAAGTGCATCTGGATGCAAAGAAAAGCTTTTGGATCCTGTTCTGTGGCCTGACTCCAAAAAGATGAAGTCAAACAATTTCTTTTTTGCCTTCAAGAGGGCTTTATATTTTTGATCCAGAGATGTGTTAACAGAGATCAGAGAGCAGAGGTGGCATCCCAGGTGGCCCACTAGCAGATCTCTGGATCACCCTGAAAGGAAATCCTAACACTGTGGGTCCTGTGCAGGCACTGCAGTTAGTCTCCATGCAGAGAGGAGACAGCTGCCTGACAGGTGCCCAGGCACACCGAGGACTTGGTGCAGGTTCCACGTAATCACTGGTTTTCTCCCTGCGTCTGACTGAAAGTAAGAACTTTTTTCTTGGTTCTATTATTACAAGAAAAACGAAGTCCTTGCACTGTGGCTGCTTATTAAGCTATTCTAATTTATTCAATTTTGGTCTTTGCATAGTGAGCTCTTAAATAAGACTACAGACTTTCTGACAATCCACTCCTCAGCGTATCTGCTAATGATGCTGTGGATTCATGGGAAGATGGCAAACACAGAACAGGATGTCAGAATGTTTTGTGTTTAATGTCCCATATGTTTTACCACTTTAGTGATAAAATGTTCTGCATTGCTGGTTTCAACATGGCAACCAGTGTAGTGCTGCCTACAGTGGTCACCTGCCAGAATTTGGACCTTACTCTCACCTGGCCTTTACGATACTGCCATCACACAAAGAAAGGCTCTGAGATATAAACTTGAAGCACAAATTGTCTAAAGTTGTGAAAACCTTTTTACAGTTTTAGCCTCCTGTGTACGTAACTGAATGGGTCAGGTCCCAAAGTCGTGCATTCCTCCAGAAGGTCTAGGTCATAAGTATGTGCAAGAAAACACAGAAAGTAATGTCTTGTCATGCAAGACAGGAATCCATTTTGCCTCCCATCTGAAAGGCAGGCATATAAATTATGCTGTGATCTAGGATGCTGTGAACATCGGTGGAGAGGACCACCCCAAGCATGAGTCACACCACCTACTCTAGCATCTCACTTAGGAGGTGGTGAGTCATTCCTGAGGGTGCCTAATCTCTCTCCATTGATTGCAGACGAGATGGAGACACACAGCAGCCACCCAGCTTCCTGTGATTGGCCTTGGGTGAATTCTGACTCAGCTGATGGGTGTTTGACTCCACCTTGTCCGTGGTTGTGGCAAGAGAGGAATAACATCTCTGTTCTTCCCTCTTGAATATGTGGGGTGATAAAGGTGCCACTGGTTGCTGAAGTGAGGTCCAGAACCACCTTAACTTAGATAAATTTTGTACTTTTCAGGCCTTTCTGTCTTTCTTTTACAGCAAGGGCATGACACTTGCAGTCCCTCATCAGAAATGGGTCATTCTGTCTTTAAACCTGGATGGCTGGCATAAGATTTGAATTTAATGATAGCATTAAAGCTGAAATAGTTCCTCAGAGAACCTCTTTTCTCATCTGACTTCTCTTCACAATTTATAGATAAATTTGAATCCCTTCATTTTGCTAAGCCTGTGCTGTCCAACCCATAAGAGCTGCCTGTGGAAGTGTTTGTTGAAGTGAAAGTCTTTACAGGAGAGACCTGCTCTTTACTGGGGCCTTACAAGTCCTTTCTAGACTGCTGATGCCTGCCATGTAGAGGGAGGGTGCCTTTGCTGCTGAGCTCATGGTCCTTTCTTCATCTTGGTTCCCATCACACTCAGTGGGAGAGATGTGGTATGTGAACCATGTTCTATTTGTATGCAGACTTTCTCTTTTCATTTAGGCCCCTGCTTAAAGTTAGCATTATGCCCACATGTCTTTGCAGAGTCAATGGGTTCATTTAGGACTCTGCAATGTGTAGCTGGCACTGATTTTTGTCCTTTTAGCAGGTACTTTCTTGCATTTCTCTGCATTGCATTTTCTGTGCCTTGTGTTGCCCTTCAGCTACATTGGTTTAGGTTCTCCAAAGCCCTTCACCACTATGGTCACAAATTTACTCATTTAAATACCTTTTTGACATTTGTGGGTATTCTTACCTGACATTCATCTCCAATAAACTGCCAAAAGGCACAAAGTTTGAGTTCCAGAAAACCTGTTTGCATGGATGATAGGAAGATTGCTTCTTATTCTGTGTGGTTAATATGGATATTGCCTTTTAGCTGTGGTAACAGTTTTCTTGTTCTGGTCCCCTGACAAGTCTGTTACTGCCATATAGGTTATAAGGGCTTGTGCACAACATTAGACCTTTTGGACCAACTGGTACCAACAAAAGGTTCACATGACTTTGTGCTGATGCTATAATCCAAAGCCTCTTAAGCAGGCCTATTGTCTTTTTAAGGAGCTTTAAGGAAAAGGGGGCTGTATTAAACATTTTCC
Source organism: Pezoporus occidentalis (assembly GCF_034315485.1). Taxonomy (NCBI): domain Eukaryota; kingdom Metazoa; phylum Chordata; class Aves; order Psittaciformes; family Psittacidae; genus Pezoporus; species Pezoporus occidentalis. Next base: position 20,307,565 of record NW_026914940.1, on the reverse strand, counting down.
TTTAGCATCCACCTCCCAACTTGGACACACACTTGAAGGTCATGTTTCACCTTCAAAATCCTTTTCCATAAGTCTGACAGTTTAGACCATGAAGTCTTGAGCAGAGAACTGAGTCTGTGGAATAACTGCAAAGGGCACTCCAGAGAAATATCCTACCATCCTTTAAATACCTTATAGAATTTCTTGGCTCTTGTCATAGCTGAAGAGAGCTACCAGAGCCATATACCCTATATTGCAGTAGTTTTTTGGAACAAATTCTAATCCTTTTAGCTAAAGATTAATATTTAAAGCATATTTTTATTAAAAAATGTATTAAAAAAAAACAGTTAAAAACCTGAGGTGTTTGTGCTGTTATGGTTAATTTAAATAACTTGTTTCATTGATGAATGGCATGTTCGTTTGTTATTCTGGTAATTTGCACTGAGCTGTAATCCAGGAATCAGGTGGTTAATTATTGCTGTTCTATGTGAGAATTAATTGGGAAAGCAGGTGCTTGCTGTGTACACATTAGGTAGAAGTTCCTAAGAACAAGGTGCTTCAGTACGATTGTTGTTCTAGCTTGAAACTATGTTGAATTCATTAAAGTAGAAAAAGAAGAACATCTTTAGAGAGAGAGAAGATTATTAGACTCTGGGCCGCTAAGCTGTTGTTTTGAGCTTTAAGGATATTTCCCTTTTTTCTCCCCTGTGTTTAAATATGAGTGAAACGCCTGTGAAACATTTTCTCTGATGTGCCAGGAGCTTTTAGACAAGTCTTTCACATATCAAACCTTACTTACCGTGTCCTATTGATTATTTCCTACAAACCGTTCCTTGTACATCTTACCAACTGAATGCTAATTGTATGAAGGGAAGCAACATGATTCATCATTGAGCCTTTCATTTTCTGACAAGGTTAGCCACTGCTGGCACATGCTGGCATGTTTTCCAATAACCTTCTCATTACTAATACCCTGCTCATGATATTCCTACAGCTTCCAGTGCCCATGAAATCAGGAACTATAAAAAATAACCAGAAATCATGTTAGTATCTGTCACTTGCTATTCTTCTGTTTTACAAGCTTGTCATCCAGTTAGGGAACATAAGATACACTGTGTGACTAGTCCAATACCAGTAACAGACAGCAACTTGTCAAAATTAACATTTGCAGACAGCCCACAGCATAAAAATGTTTTTTTCTGAAGTGTTTGAGAACACTTGCAAATAACAATTACATTCAGGAAAGCCTGAGAGCACCATTCAAACCAGCGAAGTCCAAACTTGTGTTTTTAACTCTGTGTTATTTCATATTCTGAGTGTGAAGTGTCCATGTCTATGCATGGGGTTAACCATATGACTTCTTCACCCATCAGTGAAATAAATTGAAACACCAGCCTCTCAAATAGCAATGCTCATATTATGCATTTTATTTTCTTTGGTTCTCCTGTACTGTAGCAACTGGGGTGACATTTCTGTGGGTACTTCACAGACAACCTCAGGCCCTGAGGCCAACCCATATCCCACTCACTGAACCCTCTCAACCTCCACAACAACACGTCTTGTCAGGAGAGGTCCCTGGCCTGAACTACATCTGGGAAGTTGTTTGCATGCCAGGGAGCATTCAAGCAGTGTAACAGCAGTAACCACCCTGTTCCAGTGCCCAGGACAGGCCCTAGTGTTAGTTCGCAAGGCTCACTCCCTCAAAAGCCCATGTTTTTATCTTACAAGCATGCCAGTGAGGAATTTGCAGTGGAGCTTCGCTGATGGAAAACGGAGGCCTAAGGAAAGTGAAGCTCAGGGCAGGAAGATGTAATTTCCATTTGGGCAGAGTAAAGAGCTGGGCTGCTCTAGGATCACAGTTCTGTGGCTGGCAAAAGAAAACAGTATCTGAAGTCTCCTTCTAAAACTCTGGTCCCTCACTGTGGTGCATTTGCAAGACCCGCATGCCTTGAAGACCGGGCTCTGACCAGTTACCCAATGAATGCTGTGTGCTTGAAAAACCTGACTGCAGATCATCTGCTTAATGCTGTGTGGCAAAGACAGGAAGGAAAACTACATCTCCAGAAACCTATCTGGGACCCAAGGGATACAAGTGCCTTCTTGCATCCCAGCAGTACTAAGGCTCAGCCTGGAAGTGAAAGAGAGCTGTGCTGGTGGAACTCTGGAAAGACAGCTGATCATCCAGCTGAAACCCAGTGCAGACAGCAGGATTAATGTGACAAAAAATTGAATTTCAGGTGTTCAAGAGGCTTAGAAAGGGTTCCTCCAAAGGAGGAGAAAACTGACTCAGTCCTGGCAGCAATGCAGAGCTCCAGCTCAAGGCCTCGGGGTGTTGGTGCAGGCTGAGCTGAATGATAGCTGCAAAAAGGGATTGTGGCGTATTTCCTGGCAAATTATCTGAGCTGGTCTGAGTGTGGTGTCCTGTGTGGAAAACGTAGGGTCCCCAGCACTGAACATGCTCACATTAACTCCAGCACAGCGAGCAAGTATTGTTGATAAACATGTTGCTCTTATCTCACTCAAAAAACTGGAGGAGATGTACATGAGGCACGCAACACTGTGAACATCCCGCTCCCATTCTGGAGATGGGTGGGAAAGCTGAAATCACACATCCTGAACCCACAGTGCTTCTTTACAATTCTCTGGTTTCCCTGATTACCTTCTTTCAGGCTGGCAGGGAGGGAGACTGCCCCACGCAGGATCCCCAGGACAAGTTAGTGTCTGTCACTTGCTAATCTTCTGTTTTGCAAGCCTGTCATCCAGGTCGGGAACGTAAGATACACTGTGTGACTACTCCAATGCCAGTAACAGTAACTTGTCAAAACGAAGCAGGGGCTCCCCAGAGGTGGCCGGGAGAAAACGTGCGAAACAGCTCCTGGGACTGGATCCTGCCCCTTATCCAGATTTACTCTCACACAGGGAGAGATGAGCCTGCATTCAGGATTCACTGCCCTTACCCTTCCACTTCCTCTTAAAGTTAGGTACCAAAAGCTTTCTTCCAAACGTAGACAAAAGGAGGTACCATGCCTTTCAGGAGAGAAGGGATGCCTCTACAATCCTTTTAAGATAGGGTGCAAGCCCCTTTCAGAGAAGATTTGAATGCCCAATTGTACAGGGGTCCCTTGATGACTGGGATTTTGACTCTTCCAGTTGAGGGAGAGTCAGTGTTCTCAAACTCCTATTTGGTGACATCAAAAAATAACAAAAAGAAAAGCAGACACAGCCTTATGCTCAGGCAGGTCCGTGGAGCCAGCCTGACTGCTGGAGTTCAGCAGGTTTCTCTAAAGAAGCTGCTTCCCCTTGCCCTGGGCAATGCCATCCTCCCAGGAGATACCTTTTCCCCAGGAGCCAGAAGGTTGCCTGTCTTTCTGACACCTCTCATTACATCCCATCTCTTTGCGTTCATGCTGCAGTGGATGGCCACGGGGCAGCCTCATGGACTCCCACGCATGCTGTCCCCAGCTATTAGTCTCCAGGGTGAGCAGTTGTTGGTTGCAGCCCTCAACTTCGTCACCTGCCTTAGCAAATGCCAGTAGATATTTAGGTCAATTTATTGCAAAGGCTTGCAGAGCTTGGTTTCTAAGTGCAGGTCGAGTTTCCAATAGCAGCACCTTGCGAGCCAGGGACAGGAGCTGCCTCTCGGAGCATGGCACCATCAGAAGCTCTCTTTCTGGAGAGCTGTGAGAGCAGTTTGAGGCCAGGCTCTTAGGCCGGAGGTCTGGGTAATAACCAACTTAATTCTCATTCATGGGTGTAGCTAGTTACATAATAGGAAATAGGTTAATTGTGACCCAGATTTACTACGGCATTAAAGCAGGTGGAAGCAGTTACAGCAATAGTGATTCCTGGCAGGGAAGACAGCAAAGATGATGCAGCCCTATGGGAGGGTATTGCAGTTGTACACAGTCTCCACTCTGTTCTGCTTTGCAAGGAGAAGGTTGAGGAGGAATGAGTTGGGCTAACTCAAAAAAGCAGTCAGAGAAGGCCATACAGGTTTTCTGAGTCAGAGTAGTCCTCTGCCAGCAGGAGCCATGTGGTAGCAGAAGCCATCAGAGTGAGGTCCTCAAGGACTACATGTGACAACCAGGCAGCAAAAGGAACGGTGCAAAACTGGCCGGACTAATGGAAATGCCTGTTCCTCCTGGGACAGAGAAGTAAACTGAGGAAAGTACACTGGGACTTTATTTTCCCTTCAGACCTGGGAGAGAGCAGATCTGCTGCTGTCCCCAGGCACTGATCCCACCAGAAACCCTGGTGAAGAGTGTTGAAGCACCTTTGTTCGAACCCTTTGTAATTATGGTTTGTTTTCTTGCCCAGCCTCTAACATTCTGTAGGAGTTGCTAATGTTACACCTCTGATTGCTTAGGCTTTGCTTGGTGCATTGGTGGTGTAAAGCATTACACAACTGCTTGTGAGTGTGCATTGAGGAGTGCCCGGAAAGGCACCTCTTAGCACTGAAATGCTGAATGTTAACGCAGGTCTGCCTCTAAACACCGTGAGTAATGGCAGTAGGAAAGAAATGTCATTAATGGTGAGCTGACAGCTGACACCATGGGGCTACCTCCTCACCATGAGAAGACTGGGTTCAGGCTCTGGAGGAAAACTGGGCAGGCAGGCTGCAGACTCAGGACTCTCCTTCAAGGGAGCACATTTGGGCTTGTTTAGGGTATTGCAGGGAAAAGTTGCCTTGGAAGCTGCTAGAAGGGAAAAAGGAGGCCAGAAGCTGGGTAACTTTTAAAACAAACACTGTGAGCTGAGGAGCAATCTGTTCTCTTGGGCAGCCAGACCAGGAATTTTCAGAAGCAAGGGGCTTCTCAGTGAACCACACTGCCAAAAGGGAATGCAAAGGAGTCAAAACAAGGACAGACAGCAGATGAGGAGTGTAAAAGATCTGCTTGGGGATCTCGGAACAGAATCAGGAAGGTCGAAGTCTGTTGAGGCAAAACTAGCTAGGGTGTAAAGGGTAGGAAGAAGTGCGCTAGTAACAAAAAGAAGTTCAGAAAGAGATGAAGAAGAGGAATTGAGGGCCCTGCTCTGCGCTCCTCATGTGGGGTGTGTGGACTGTCCTGCCTTGGTGCCCCACTCTTGGCCTGCCTCAGCCATTGGCCCTGCCTGCACTCTGCCATCAAGCTCCTTCTGGCCCATTTCCAGGTGAAACGTACTCATGCAGAAAGGCTGAGGCTCGCTGAGGTGTGTGGGCCCATTCAAGCCAATTGTTTTTTCCATCCGAGTAGGAACAGGCAGTTATAGGACAGGTTAATAGAGGCTAACCATGAAAAATCTGGAAGGCATGGTTGACCCGCAAGGCCTTGGCCACCCCACAGAGCTGGGCTGGGCTGGTCTGTGGTGTGGAGGTGACCATGGGTCTGGCCAACAAGGAGCGGCACAGAAACCATCACCGACGTTGTGGCTTTGGGGTAACATGGCCAAAAATGGGAAGTGTTTTGTCAGCATGGCAAACCCAGCGTCCCAATCAGGGCTGTGCTGCTCCAGGGTGAGGTTTTGTGTCTCCCTGTGGCACGTCTGCTGAGCCCCAGCACAGGCACACTGCTGCGCTGGGGGCTGGAGCGGTTCATCTGACCCGGTCAGCCCCGCTCCATCCCCTGCCTCGCCTGATTTCATGGGTTTGCTGTGCTCTCGTTTCTGTTATTGCTGCTCCTTCCCTCTCTGTGCTCTTGCCTTATTTTGGCTACAGCAGCAGCAGTTGTTCACTCTGTTTGCTATGGATGAGGAAGGTGCCAGGAGGAGCTAGGGACAGGGAAGCCATGCCTGAGCTTGCAAGTGCGCATGCGTGTGAGTGCGTGAACACAGCTCTGCTGCACAAGCAGAAGGAGGCTGGATCCTGCTTGGCTGCTTCTTGTCAGAAAGAGGAGGAGAAACTGCCAAATCCCGTCTCAGTGAGGGAGCTGCTAGTCAGGGAGCTGGAAACTTTCCCTCTTCAGAGCTCTGAAGAGAGATTTATTCTCATGCACCTTCAGAGAGCTGAAGCAATTTCTCCCAGAAAGCATGATGTTTATTAGCATGGCGAACATATTGCCTGGTATTTAAGACAGGCCACAACTGGATGAACAGAGTCCAGCTGGTTAGGTGAGGTAGGATTACTGCTTTTGCAGAGCCTTCCTTCACGACACTGGGAACGTCCTTGGATAGTCTTAATTTAGGGTTTGGACACTGTAAATTAAAAACTATGAGAACATTTCGTTCATTCTGAATGCCAGGAGGAAATAAGAGATGTAATTTTCTCAACTTAGGAAGCCATTACAATCTTTCACCATAATGAAGAAATAAAATAAGCAGACAGCACTGCACAGACAGGCAAATAATGCAAGTGCTGCCAGCATGTAAGTCGTCCTGATTGATGTGCCATAGACCAGAAGTGTGAGCTCAACTTTCTGGCTGGGACCACCCCCGGCACTGGTGGTTGTTCACCTTCAGAATTCACGCATGCAAGAAAACCTCGTGGCTTAGTAGTAGTTTTTATTTGTGTTTGAGCAGAGACAAGCGAGTCTGGACTCGAGGCTGGCCTGGTCCTTCCTGTTCTGTGTTAGCATGAAATAATTGGGATCAGGCTACTCTGGATTATGTCCTACATAAAATAATATCCAAACCTAAGGTGAAGTCCTCAGGAGTCCTCCCTGAGGCTGGTGCTGTAGATGGCACTGGCAGGCAGTGCTCATGATGGGACCAGGACACCAGAAAACAAGGCACTTGAGATCCTCTTTTAGTATGATGTGTAGAGGCAGGAGGTTAAACTCCTCATCCGTGTGGTCACTTGAGGAAATGACCTCAGATGTGGTCTTAACCATGGGGAATGGCATTTCAAATTTTATACTCTTTTTTCTTTCCAGGAAGAACCTGTCTCCTTAAAATAATATTCCTGGGATATTAAGGACAGACAGAATGACACAGGAGTTAAGATATTGTTTTATTGCTGTAGACCACTGAATACTAAGAGCTGCTTGTGACTCCACCTGAAAAGTGAATTAAATGGGGGAATGTACAGTTTGCTGTGAAGGTATCCTGCCTTTAAGATTTTTTTTTTCTGCCCCTTTTTTCTTACAACAAAACCAACCCCTGCTATGCAAAGAACTGAATTACTCATTCCAGACTGACATATTGCCTTACTGCTCTATTCTGAGCAGTGGCACTTTTCAGCTGGTACCTGGAAAGAACATTGTCTCTTAGGAGGCTGCATGGGATGGTTAGAAAACACCTGCCTAGATGAGTCACTATTGAACAGAGGGGGAGAAAGAACACTGGAAGCATTAAGCTGCAGAAGTGTTAGAGGCAAAAGAAGAAAATAAGCACAATGATTGAGTTCAAGATCTGTAGTTTAATAAGAAAAACTTTTTTTTTATTATTAAAACGAAGCCCATTGGGGCTATACAGAATTAAGAGAGTGAATTGAGGAAGACTGGGTTGAAAGCAGCCCTGAGGAGAAGGACCTGGGGGTGTTGGTTGACAAAAACCTCAACATGAGCTGCAGTGTGCACATGCAGCCCAGAAAGACAACCATGTGCTGTGCTGCATCAAAAAAGAGAGTGACCAGCAGGTTGAAGGAGGTGACCTTGACCCTCTACTCTGCTCTTGTGAGACCCCACCTGTGGTACTGTGTGCAGTTCTGGTGTCCTCAACACAAGAGGGATTTGGACCTGTTGGAGTGAGTCCAGAGGAGGCCACGAAGAGGCTCAGAAGGCTGGAGCACCTCTGCCATGAAGACAGGCTGAGAGAGCTGGGCTTGTTCAACCTGGTGAAGAGAAGGCTCCAGGGAGACCTTATAAGCAGCTTCCAGTGCCTAAAGGGGACCTAGAAAAAATCTGGAGAGGGCCTTTTAACAAGGGCATGAAGTGATAGGACAAGGGGGGATGGCTTTAAACTGACAGAGGTAGATTTAGATTGGATATTTGGAAAAAATTCTTCCCTGTGAGGGTGGTGAGACACTGGCACAGGTTGCCCAGAGAAGCTGTGGCTGTCCCATCCCTGGCAGTGTTCAAGACCAGGCTGGATGGGGCTTTGAGCAACCTGCTGTAGTGGAAGGTGTCCCTGCCCATGACAGGGGGGTTGGAGCCAGATGGTCTTTAAGGTCCTTTCCAACCCAAACCATTCTATGTTTCTATGATTAATTAACCTCAAGAGAGTTGTCAAACTATGGCTAACACCTTGGTGTCTCGTGCATGCCTGCTGGAGGTCAGGCATGCATGTCCCATGCAGTTCTCCCTCACTGTACAGGTGAGATAACCTTCCCCCTGTAAAAAGGGGAAGGCTGGTGGTAAATAACATGCATGTATATGCACATGTGCATGCAGCATTGCTAACCCTAGCTCCTGATATCACCAGAAATGGATAATTTCACTGGAAAATTAAGTAATTTAACTCCTTAGAGCTGCCAACCAGAGCTTGAAGCATGACTGCTAACTTAACACAGGCTGCTGCAGCAGCTCAGCTCCTGCATGCCAAAGGGCAAACCCAGCTCTGTGTGCTGAGGTATGCACTGGACTGTGTTTTTGGGCACTAGCTCCTGCTCTGTGCCAGCCAGCATCCCCCAGCACCACAGTCAGACCTGGATGACAACTTGGCAACAGTCAAGTCAGACCTGGATGAAAACATCTTGACCCAAGCTCTATCAAGCTGTAGGAGGGAAATAAAATAGGACTTACAGCAAGGTCAAAACACTTGTCCTTACCTGCTGATAGGGTGGTAAAATAATTAATCAGGGATGTAGTGTTGATCAGCACTAGGGGAACTGAGTAGGTCACTTGTATACAAGCTGATATTCACCACAGATGCACCCTTGAGTTTGTTCACAGTGTTTTTAAAGGTAAGCATAACGTGCTTCCCCACGTTTTGTTGTGGGTTTTTTTTTTTTTTTTAAATGAGCCTTAAGAGCAAGTGGAAGGTCTTGGAAAGGGCACAGGCTCCCCCAGAGTGGCCCAGTCTATCCCAGAGCCTGTTCCTAGAATGATACAAAGCTCTAAGGCTCCTGGGTCAACTGTGCTGCTTTAAAATCACTTTTTCTGAATTACATAGCTGATTCTCACAGGAGATGCTTATGGCTTCATGGGCCTCCCATAGCCAAACCTATAACTTTTGCCCTCAGCAGTTGTTTAAAACAAGTAACTCGGAGGCCATAGCATTAACCACAGGCTATATTTAGCAATGTTGCTTTAATGGTCCTGCATCCCCATTCAGTGTCCCAGAGTTGCTGGATGTTGGCCAGTTAGAAGCACAAATAATCTACCGCAGCAACAGATCTGGCAATAGTGAAACTAAATATGACAGTTCAGTCCCAGAGTCTTATTCATGTCTCTCAACACTGGGTGTGAGATTCCCATAAACTGGCTTTCCAGGGCATTGGCAAATTCAATTCCTGGAGCATCTGGGTCCGTAGCCAGAGGTTGTGTAACATGCTGTGCTAGCCTGGCCTTGGCATAGAGTGAGATACATTTCCCATAATCACACTGGGGTTGAGTTATTTGTCATTGCTTGAATTAGAAAAAATTTTGTCTGTGTTCTCATGTAGATCTAGAGTAAAAAACATACCTCCTCCAGATGCCCTCAAACTCAGCCTCCTCTTGTCTCCACTGTTATATTAAAGGATGAACAGGCAATGACCTTAAGACCATCTCATTACAGGCATGTGGTATTCATCATGACAACAGCTGCCTGCACTTATTACTGTCTGACCTCTTTTGCATTTCCCTTCCCAGTTCCATTTTCTCTTCAGTCTCAACACTCAGGTTTTACCTGTGTTTTCAATTTAGGTTTATCCCGATGTGAAATACCTGTGGAGCTTCACTGGGAACGATCAATGAAACTCTTAGAAGATGCTTGGGCAAAATTCCTGCTGGGATCAAAGCCCTGGCTGTACCTGGATAAGGACTTCAGCCTTTGGTCCATGTCTTCACCACAGCAATATGTTATAGCCATCCCTGGGGGGTTAAAGCTGGCAGTTGTACAGGATGCCTTTATTTAGCTTAGATGGGAAGCAATTAAATACCATGTCATACAGCAAAAGAATAAGGGCTTTTCTCAACATGCAGGCTAACTTGGAGAAACAGAGCCATATGGTCTGCAGGATTTTCTCAAATACATTAGGGAAGGCATTGGATGCCACTGGGAGAGGGGAGAGACTGCTACCAGAAAAGCAAGGCAGAGAAGGAGAACAAGCAGGCAGGAGCAGTGGTCCATAGGAGCTGAGAGAGCTGGAGCACAGAGTGAAGCAGCTCTCTCTTGCAGGCTCCTGCAATGGCCAGGGATGCAGCAGTGCCAGCAGCCACTGCAAACAGCCCTGCACCACAGCTACCCAACCCCATGCCTTGGCTTCTCCCATGAATGCAAAAAACCTCTGGGCATTGAAATATTGCTTAGTGGTCAAGCTCTGGGACCATACCAGGCTGGTTTTATGGAGCTGATCTGCTCCATACTTAGGCTGGAGCAGAGCAGCTGCTTTTACTGCAGGTCCTTCTGACTTTGCCTGTGTAGGAGTAAAGCAAATTGCCCCCTGACTTCTTTCTGTGGAGCCTGCAGTGTGATGAGATATATTTAATCTGCACAGGCTGGCTAATGCAGCCCTGTGAATCAGGTTTAGCTTTGATTAAGTTCTAGCACATGTTTGGGGCCAGCAGATTCTTTTCACAATAGTCCTTTATGCTTTGCACATTAGGACTCTCTCTGGGCATTTACTGTACAACATGGACAGCCTGCAGGCCTGTTCTGGTGCTTTCCCACCTGGTTTCCGTGGCTGTGCTGGTGCAGGAAGCATTCTGGGGAAAAGGCTGGCTCTCGTGCAGGAGGCAGAGGTTGTTGCTGTGCAGTCTGCAAAATTCCCATGGAGATATTGCTTAGTGCGTGTCTGAAGTTCACCTCCACATGCAATCAAGAGTGCCTCTTATCTTCCTACTCAGCCTGCAAAAACTAAAACATAATGGACCAATTATAATATAAATAGAGTGACCAGGGAGACTACCTAGGGCCCTGGAGCATCAGTACATTGCTTTGTTCCAGCTATATAGGCTGCTTTATGACTGTCTTCAGGAAAAGCTTCCCTGTAAATGGGCATATTTGCTTGTTTTTAAAGTGGAGGTGACTTATGCAATCAAAGTCAAGCAGTCTCAGATGAATTTCTGGTTCCCTTCACAGAAGAAAAGTTGCCTGGAAAGGCATGTGATCCTAGCAGCAAGCTATCTCTTGATGCAGAAGTTTGTCTTCCCTCTCAGACTGAGCAACCTGGAATGCATGATAACAAATCAGATGCTTATCCTGAAATGACTGTGAGCTGTGGTGGCAGGAGCCAAACAGGGATTTCAAATGAAAGGTGGATGGAGGAAAGGAGATGGGATGGGCTTGGGTGATCACCAGTGGTTCTGAGGCCCTGGGTGCTTGGATCCCCACTTCAAACCTACCACAGGCATTAGCATCTTAGAGTGAGGAGTCTGGTTGCTTGGATTTTAATGAGCTCCTGCTCTGGCTTCCGAGGGACCTGCACAAAACCTTCTTATCAGTTTTGCCATCTCAGCTGGGAAACACAGGCCCAGGAGCCTACAGGGCAAGGCTGGTGTTTGTACATGGCAGATCATTACTGGAGGGCTCAGGGAGGGAGGCAGGATGGCAAGGGACAGCCTATTTAAAGCATTTTTGGAGAGACTTGTATCTCCCAAGAATCTGTACCCGTTTTGCACATCACACTGTGCCTGTCTGAATAGCAGCACCCTTTGGAGCCAAAGCTCTCAAATTCTCACGTATTTAACCATCAGTATTCAAGCTGGAAGCACAATAAAAAGCAAAGCATAGCCTCAAGGTTTCCAACAGCAACAGCTCTTTCTGAGGTGGACCTACCTACAGGGGTTCCCAGGTCCTGAAGGGTACCCATCAGTTCACAGCAGTTTTAATAGGCCCTGAAAAATTAGAGCTTAGAGTTCAGATATCTTAATTGTTTTCTAGATTGGGAAAATACTATTTTTACATGCTGTTGACAAGACCGATGCCTGTGTTACTGCAATTTGAGTATGAATTAATTGTAATGTGCAGTAGCTCTGGGACAGATGAGGTCTGTGAGACTGAATAAGCCATTCTCCAAGCTGGGAGCAGCGGTAACCAAAGAAAAATAAGGACTCTGCCACAAGAATCCCATGAATGCACCGAGCAGCCTGATCAATCAGCTGAGAGATGAGCCATCAGACATCTAACGGGATGTGGGAATGATCACACTGGAAGGTGAGGTGCCTGCTGCAATGACCCAAGCCATCAGCTGTTGTCCCTCGCAGTGGTCATGCTCACAGCTCACCTCCATCCTGCGAGACAATGCGCTCATGTCAGCCCCAGCAAGGACTGGCTGCTCCCAGAGGAATGGAAAGCCAGGAACCATGGTCACCCCACATCAGTCCTGCTCTCAGGCAGAGCTGAGCGCTGGAAAAGGGTCCATTCACAACCCCACACAGGGATCTTCTCTTAGGAACCTGCCCCCTCCCTTTCTGTAATGTCTGCAAACAGGCACTGCTTTCTGGTTACTCTGGTTTGAGAGTCAAACTGGCCTAGAAGACAACTGGGTCCCGTTTGCCCCTAGTGTGCCTCCTCGCATCTCCTCACAGACCTTGCCTGCTCGTGCTGAGCTGTGATGGCAAAGGGGCAGCATGCACATGACATCCCTGCAGTGGTGGGACCAGGCACCCTTACACCCTCACACTGCCCCAGAGGTTGGCAGCTGCCCGTGGAGCCTGTCCCTCGCGGTGCAGCCTGCGGCATGGCGCACCATGCCCAACAGCCCAGTGCCACAGGGGTTTCCTACCCTCTATGCTCCCACTTGGCCACTGCCCGGCACCTCCTTCACAGCTTTCACCAGTGCCAAGTTTAAGTGCCACAGCATTCAGAGACAAAGCCAGGGAGGAGCAGCCACAGTGCTGCCATGGACAGGCCAGCTTTGTTACCTGCTGTGGGCATTTTCTATCGGGCAGCAAAGCAAAGATGCCTTTCAGCCACACTTCAAGCAGGGTGGTGCAGGATGATGTTTTCTTTTCTCTTTAAAGGCAAAAGAGAAGGAGGAGTTGGAATTCCCTAGCATGTATATTGAACTCAAAACCAAGGGATCACGGTGCATTTCTGTGGGAACTACAGTTTTATTCTCTGCCCATGCAGTGCTTGCCAGCAGAGGGAGTGGACATGTGCTGATTGCCCCTGTCCCAGAGCTGGGCACCATGCTGGTGGCCTACCCCGACACTGATTTCCAGGCAGGGGAATCACAAGGTACAATAAAACCTGTTTATTTTAAGCAGAAATGAAAATCAGTATTATCCAAGTGCTTCATTTATTAAGGAGCAGTTGGGCTGAAAAACTACTTTCAGTATGCAGAAGGCATTGCTCTCCATCCCAGGCAAAGATGCAGCTCCCAGCAAACATTCAGGCAGGTGTGTTTTGAAGGGGTTCTTGATGGAGCTCCTGCAATAAGCACAGCCAAGCTGTACATGAGTTAGCACATTTGAGAGACAAACCAGCAGAACAGGAATAATCCAAATCTAACCCAACACCATCTGCCACACAAAGCACTGAGGCTATATACAAAAACCTCATTAGTACCTGATGAGAGGGAGGCTGGGCCCACAAATAAATGTATTTGCAATACAGGGTATGTGTAATGCTGTCAACATTGATGTGGCTCGTGAAGAGCAGAAACTTATTCCTGGAGGCAGCAGTTTCTGTGAGTCTGGCTGGGGTGGCAGGAGTGGCACCTCCTGGGGGTGCAGAGATTCACACTTGGACATGCCCTGGGACCATCCTGGGGAAGCCTGCTGCTACACAGCCTTCAGCAGAGGACGATGAAGCCCAGCTAGGCTTAGTTACTGCCCTGTAGGCCTGTGTTGATCAGGGTGAAACCCCAAAGCAGCATAACCACAAAGAGCCACACTAAAAGCAGCCACACCTATCTCACCTCCCCTGCCCCAGGCTGGCAGGGACAGACATGGGGACATGGCAAGAATAAGGGTCAGTGTCTGCTACACCCACTGAGCTGCTCACAGCAGCATCTGCCATTGCCCCAAGACATCCTGCCAGATCTACCTTAGTTCCTGGTGCCTGAGGAGTGTCAGGACACAGGGCCCTGCTGTTCTGGTGATGCTCACGGCACCATGAGGAGCAGGGAGTGACTTGATGTTGATGAAGGGGTGCCACTTTAGCTCTCCCCAAAGCTTGCAGGAGCCTGGGCTGCAGCTCCCTCTGCCTGGCACCCCTACATGGACATAGTGGTGTGGGGGGCTGCCATTCCCTTGAGCAAGGAGCATTTGGGCTCCAGGTGCTTTTGCAGTGGGTGGTGGCACCAGAGGTGGTAGTGCCGCTCTGCAGGTTGCAGGGAGAAGCCTCTCCATGAATCTCACCTTCCTCCTTTCCCTCCTGTCCACTGCTTGTCAGCAACCAGCCCGGGGACTTGCAGGCAGGATTTGTCCCATTTAGGTAACTGCTGAGGTGGAAGGATGGGGATGGTGTGAGATGGCTGTCAGGCTCAGATGGAGATGCTCGGTGCAGGGGACTTGTGTCCTGGGCCAGCTCCTGCTCCACGCTGCAGCAAAGGCAAGCTCATGATCTACAGCGGGCACTGGTGAGAGGCCAAAACTTGTTATTGTTACTTAGTGCTCTATTTTTAACTGAGCACTTGTGTGGGGTGACCTCTTGCACTGGGCAGCTCTGGCTCCCCAGCGAGATCTGGTGGCATGTATGGCATGTAGAAATCCCAGCTGGGGAGAGCCAGTGCTGGAGGGAGGTGGGGACAGGCAGAGGAGGATGGGAAAGGGAGAGGATGCAACTGAGGCTCCAGAGCAGATACAATCCAGAGATATTAAAAAAAGAAGTAATTAAACAGAGGGAGGCAGAATTAAAAGGTCACTTCAGGGCTGCCACGTGGTAGCATCTTTAAAGCTGTCATGCCAATGCAGCCTGGTAGAGCAGTGCAGCACTGTTATGGGCTATTGCATTTCAAGCTCCCTGGTTTTCTCTCTCCATACGGTGAATTATGATGTACTAACACAGGAAAGCAGTTTCTCAGACATAATCCCCTGCAAAGTGTGAGGGTGGTGAGGCACGGTGGAATGGCAGCTGCCTGACCATGTAACCCAAGGAAGAGGGTTGCATGCTTCTTTGGCTTTGCCCCTTGCCCTGGGGACCCTGCCTGTCCCCAAGGCTTGTCCTGCCCCTGGGGCAGCAGGAGAGAAGCTGTGATGTGGACCATAACTATTTTCCTTTTTTTTAGGGGAGCTACTCCAAGGGAGAAGTGGACTGTGCCTTCTCCTGCTGCTTCCTAAATAGCTGGGATGCCAGCTGCCTCCCTCTCCCACCCTCAGTTTTTGCATTTTTCTCTCAGTATCCCATTGTAACACTGCAGCACCTAACACCCTCTGACACCCAAGGCTGTGCCTTGCTCATCAAATTTCCTGCTCTCATACATTTCATGTTCCCTTTTCCAGTGCAGCCCCTTGGCCAAAACTTACTTCTCAGTTCAGTGGCAAGCTTTGCTTCCCTAGGTATTCTGCTAATTCTCATCTGTTTTCCTTTATGTACCCTCTTGCCTATTGGTTGGAACAAATACAAGCCAAGAGGCAGCAAGGCAGGCAGCAAGGCACTTTTATCACACTCAACTCAGCAACTGCTACCTTTCATAGCAGCTGGGACACTGCGTTTGCCCAAGGACTGGTTGAGAATTCAACCATTTCAGCTGTTTCTGAGTTTACCTCTGTCTTTGGAGGACCCCAGTCCTTTGAAACTCCTGAGTGCTCACAGTGCCATTTTAGAGTGAGGCACAGTTCTCTGTTGATGCAGTTTCTCTGCTTCTTATCTTGCTCCATTTTACTAGATGGTTTCAAGAATTATAGCCTGAAAACATTGGAACAGGCAGCTTTATACTTTGCCTCCCTCCATAATCACAGTGCTTGCCCATTTAAAATGATTTAGTTAATTTAGCATTTTAAATTCCGCACAGTTTTGGGAGGATGGGGGGGTGCATTAGTCTGATTTCCTGCCAAACTGTTCTGCTGTGGGAACTGATGAGGCTGCTCGTGGAGGTGTGCCGGGGGCAGAAAGCGAGCTCACCGCAGCAGCAAGATCCACATCTTCAGCCCCAGAGATGGAGTTTCTATGGAGACATTTACAGTAAACAATGTACGGCTCCCCCAGCATGTGCAGGCGCCGCAGCCACAGCGCTGCAAGCTTGTAGGCTGTATTTTTTGGCAGCGGGGTGATGCTGACGAACACTGGCCCATGCTGCTGCCAGCCCCTGGCCTTGCTGCCAGCAGTGCTGGCTCTGCAGCCCAGGGGCTGGTGGTCAGAGCAAGATTTCACAGTGCTTCAGCTAGGGGATGCATTCTCAGGGATCCCAGTGTGGTGTCCTGCTCACCTGTCAGCTGTAAACACACATCACAGAACCATAGAGTCACAGAATGCCTTGGGTTGGAAAGAACTTAACATCATCTAGTTCTGAGCCCCCTGCCACAGGCAGGGATGCCTCACTCTAGACCATGTTGCCCAAAGCTCTAGCTCATGTTGCCCAGCCTGTCCTTGAACACTGCCAGGGATGGAGCATTTACTGTTCCTCTAAATGTTTTTGTGCTTATAGCTAAACCCAAAACCTTGTGCAGAAGCAGAGCAGTGGTTTCATGCCTCTTCCCAGCACACCTTGGGCCACGTCCCCAGACTGCAGTGCCCATGGCTGGAGACATGCACCCCACCAGACAGCACTGAGCATCCCTGGGCCCCACCCCCCTGGTCTGATGGGGTTGAAGCCCTTCCTGTCAGTCTTTGAATCATTTCTTCCTTGGGATGGCTCAGCAAACCATAAAGCGAGGAGGTGATGCTCAGCTACCTTCTCCTGGGTTTAAAGCCTTTTTTTCCACTACTCTGTGATACCCCAGCGGAGATTTCCTGGTTTGAATGATGGGCAATTTCCATAGAAGTAAAATGCCTGTGGCTTTTCTCACAGAGGTAGGCATGATAGTTCTGGTACCCCAGTCAAATATTGCTTGGCTGATAACCAGGAGCTGTGCTATAGCTTCTTCATTTTCCCTGTTAAGGCTTCTCTTGCTGTTCCAGATCTCCTCTGCTGGAGTCCTCTTGGACTGCAGCGGTGTTGCATTGGGCTGCTCAGAGGCTGCTGCTTCTCTGGGAAGTGCTGCCCACCATCAAAGGCTAAAGCTGAGCCCTGAATATATAAAATATGATAAACATTTTGCTATGATCAGGCAAAAGAGTAAATGCAGTCGCTGATAATGCTGATCTCAGAAAGCCTGCACAAGACAAAGCAAGGACTCGCCAGCTGAGTGCACAGCCTGATTTCTATCACAGCATCCGACAGAACAACTGCTAGTGGGCCTGCACAGAATTTGACCCCATATCAATTTCCAAATTCTGAGCTGAGCTGGCCCAAGTGTGGGCTGCTGCTCTCCAACAATCCCATCCTGTCAAATCTCAGTGTGACACAAGGATGGAAAAGGCTCTGAGAATATTCATAACATATAACGCTGGAAGTAGGGAAAGTCAGGGGAAGCTGGCTGAGAGTCCCTGGCCTTGTTTTAGCCCTGGCCTGTGCTTTCTGGGGGGGCAAGGGAGCAGACAGACAGCCATGGGGTATTGAAGGTGCCTCAGCAGAAATGCCTTGTGCCTAGGTGTGTATCTTTAGCAACACACCCCCAGAGCTGCTTTGCCAGCAGCGCTGTTGGTGGTTGATGGCAAGGGAAGCTCTGCAGCCTGGCAGCACCACAGATCAGCCTGCGCCCAGAGCAGAGGGGACACTTTGTGCCATCTTGCCAGTAGGCAGCTGCATGGAGGGGCTGCATGAAACAGAGGCCATCACTGCACTAAAACCCCCTTATCTTTGCTCGGCTGTAAGAAGAGGTTGGTCAAATTCCTGATGAAAACACCACATCCGCCAGCACTGGGTGATGATGGAGTTTTAGACACCCATCCCTGCCTGGCTCCAGCCCTCTGTGGCAGCTAGCGGGACTGTCAGCCAGGCCTCGGCCCTTCAGGGTCCCTCATATTTTGGGGTTGCAGCAGGGCTGTGGCTTATCCTCTCAGCAGGGCATTCATTCCCCCACCCGTGGTGATGGGTGAGCTGCCCCAGGCTCTGCTGCTGCCATAGGGGAGCACCCTGCTTTCAGCCAGGGCTGTTAAAGGGAGTGCCCACTCCTGCTGGCTTTTTGGGCTTCCTTCCTTGGAGAATTAATAAATATCTTGCTCTATTTTTGCACAATCACAACAGCGCAGCTCAGGGGAAATCTGCACAAGGAAAAAGAAAAAGAACAGACTTTGTCAGCCATCTGCAGCCTGTTTTATTCACCTGGCTTGGCTCTGAGCAGCTGGAAATAGGAGGAGGGCTGGGACAAACATCTCCTGGGTGCGCCCTGCTCCTGTTGGCATGTGGGCTCTGCTGCATGTGGCCTGACCCTGAGTGACCAACCTCACCTGCTTACGTAAAGGCACTTACTGAGCATGGGTTACAAAACTCAGATTACCCATTTCCAAGGCACATGTGGGCCCGGCACCATGGCCTGCATGTTGCTCAGCTGAAGGGAAGAGGCGTCATCTGATTAGAGACATTGCTATGGGCAGCAAGCAGGATGGTGAAGCCTGACAGCTAGGCAGGTCTGGAGGACTGCCTGCTTTCTGGCCTTGTGCCTTGCTGGCAGAGATGCTCCGAGGAGCTGTTTGCAATAGACTGTGGCAGACAGCCCAAGCCAAGCTGCCTCTGCTCCACTTCATGCACCCTTGGTTTCTTTAAACTAATTACTGCTATGAAAGCTCATTGGCAAAGCAAATTTGTACAAGCCTTAATATTGCTGAAACCCGGGGCATGCTATACAAGCAGCTCCAGTAAGTGAGGTTAGGAAGAACTGCTAGAGTAGACCAAGGCTGGATATACAGGCCTTCCTAAGACAACATGAAAATAATCTTGTTAGAAAACTACGTATTAGATGTGGTAGGCAAAGAGATGGGAGAGTGAAGGGAGCAGGTATTTGCTCTGCAGAAATACAGGGATAGAGGAGACATCCTGTGATAAATCATGTGAGAATAGCAAGCATCTCTGCAGCACTTGTGTTGGGAGCCTAACTCCAGTGCGCATGGGTTCTTTGGGGTTTGCTGCTGTTACCAGCTTGGCAGCCCTCAGAAGTGACGCCGTGGCTGTCAAGCATGTGGTGCAGGTGTGGTTTTGGGTCCTTTGCATGCAGGATGCAAAGAGAATGAAGCTGCTTTCCCGGAGTGTGCCGCTGGTCACTGTTGGGTGTGAGTGCTGGCTCGTGCCGGCTCTCTGCAGTGATCCGTGCTGCTTTTGGGCTGGGGCCACTGTGCTCTGAGTAATCGCTGGACTCGGCTGGCTGAAGGAATGGCTGGATCGCAGCCCACACCCTCGCTGAGGAGGAGAAAGATGCTCTGCCTCAGCATCTGATTACCCAGCAGCCCGGTGCCGTTATCTTTGCCTGCCAGTCAAAGCCTGTGACTGCGACAAGCTGATGCTGCCCTTTCGCCCAAAGCTGCATTTCCTTCTGCAGGTAGTTATTAAAGCAGCGTGCACTAAACTGCTGCTGCCTATCCTGAGAACATGCTTGTCAAGAAAAGATGCACTGCACATTCCCCTGAGCCTGGATTTGTGCTCCAGGAGGCCAGCAGCAGACCCAGGACAGTTCTTAGGAGCTTCCAGCAAGGCAGCACCTCCTGCCAGCACCTCACAGACAATTAAGCCAGAGGAGCTGCTGTCTGAGGAGCTGCCTGTGCAGGAAGGATGAGTCGCAGCCACAGGCAGAGCTCCAAAGTGTGGATGGGACAATTACAGGAGGGAGTGACTCATGGAAACCACAGAAAACAGAGCTGGGAGAGTCTTGGAAATACCTTACAGCTTATCAGGCTGCTCCAAGGAAGGAGCAGCTCTGGCTGTGTCACTCCTGACACATCTAGCCAACCACTGCTGGCTTTTTCTTGGTCTTTTGGTAGCTATTCATACAGCATTATGTATTACTGGTTGCTCTGCCAGTACAACACTAAGTTCACCATGACCCAGGAATACAGAAGGAAGGTGAATGTCAGTGGGGTTTTGTTATTTCTGTGTGGAGAAGAGAGCCCACGGTGAGGTTTCTCCACCACAGGAGGCAGACCGGCATCCTGGGGTCCTGCTCCAATGCTCCAGCAGCAACAGGTCCACAGGCCCCGGAGTGGCATGTGTGAAAGCTCTCCGGGATGAAATCAAAGGATAAAGGGGTAATTTCAGCTTCCTCTTCCTTACTCCCTTGATTCTGAAATGCCCTATTTGCAGCGTGCAGTCCACATTCATCACAGTGCAAATCACAGCGTCCAGCAGAGTTTTCACCATGAAACAGGGATGTTTTAACCCCCTGTTTGATGCTGATGCCCCAAATCCCATTGCCTTCCAGCACACCATTCAGCTCTGTGCAAAGATGGGGAAAATTGTAGGACATCAGCCAAAATGACGTGCCTTATTCCAAGAGTGGTGTGTGTCATGGATGCCGCTTCAGAGCTGTGTTTTCCTGGAGCCTTAGCTGGGGCCATGTGAAACGGGCTCTGAGGCAAAGGGAAGTTGTGAAAGAAGGGGATGCAGGAGGGAAAGTCCTGCCTTAATCCAGGCTCTGGTTGGCAGCACAGTGGCTGGTGTTAGTTTGCCCTGTGGGTTTGGCTCTGTGCTGTACATGGTAGGTGAGGTCCTCCATGGATTTTAGATGGAAAAGGAGGAGTGATTTGGGCATGCCTTAATTAAGGGGGATTTCCTGGGCACCTGAGGCACTGAGGGAAAGGGAGAAAGGCAGCACAGTTCTGGAGAGACTTGGGGCAGCTCAGAGAGGATCCCTGGCCCAGGAGCTGTGCAAGGAAGAGAGGAGAATGAATAAAAACTGATCAGGTTATGGATAAAAAGGCACATTTGCCTGAGGGAGGTGTTTCTCAGCAGAGGAGAGATCTGGGAAGAAAGAAGAATAAGGAAGGATGCCAAAATGCCAGACAGCATAATGCCATTGAATGCAGCACAGTGACACTTGGGAAATTTGGCCAAATCGTAGAGCTGTAAGATCCAGAAAAGGAACTCTGTTTATTTAGCTTTAGTTAGTAGTAAAGAGCATAAAGCTCTCGGCACCCTGGTGATTAATCTTCCAAAAATATAATACATCCAGCATCACTAAAGCAAACATTAACCCAGGAACAAACTCAGCTGAGAGGGGGGTGAATCAGCCATGGGCACAGTGTTCCCCACTCCCATCCAGTGTGTGGAGAGCACAACATGCACCCCTCCACAGCACAGTAAGCAGCGGGAGCTCTCAGGTGACTGCAGGGAGCAGTGCAGCTCACAGGAGCTGTGGAGGAGAGAGCATCCCCTCCCCTGCACCTTTGGCTGGGTGAAGGAGCAGAGTTACCAGGGAAGGTACCAAGAGTGGGTTTTGGTCAAAACCATTCTCCTCATTTGAGGACTGTGACCATCTCCCAGAGGAGGCCCAAATTCCCGTCAGTTCAGAAGGATCAGCTGGTCTATCCACCTCTCCTGCCTAGTATGGAAGTAGACATCAGTCCTTGATCCCAACATGAACATTTTGGGGTTGGTCTGCCAGGGGCCAGGACACAAGCTCACTTATTTGCTGCCTCTAATTGTCAGCTAGAACATATGAACTGCACAAGCCCAAGGCAGGGGAGCTGCTAGTGTGGGAATTAGGAGCCAATTCATAACTTCAAATACTCAAAATTGTGAAGTTTCATTTTCAAGCACCTCACAACTCTCTAGCACCTTTTGGTTTCATTTTTCAGACACTCCAGCAGTTTGTCACACCTTATGGCCAGATCTGCTTCTTCTGCTTTGCAAGGAGCTCACCATAAACCAGCACTAGCCCTTTGCTGGAAAAAGTAAGTTTTACACACAGCTCCCAAGGATCATTTCTGGTAGTCTGCTACCCAAAGCCCTGCAGGAGAACTTCGTGATCGTGATTCCTGATTTATATACCAGCAAATGGGGTCTCTGATTCAGGGGAGCTCTCCTTGTTTAGATCCCCACAGGCATAATCCTGGGTTAGGCACTAGCCATCACCAAAGCTGGCAGGAGCTCTGCTGCTGAGCAGAGCAGGGAGAAGCATCAGCAACTGCAGAGGCTTTGTGCCTTCCCCTGTTGATGGACAATGCCCTGGTGGTACCACATATGAGGGGAGAGCAAGTCACTATCTGCTTTTGAGCTAGAAAGTGGAAAGTGTAGGTTTGGTGGCTGCTGTCACTGCCCTGCTGATGGCATGTTCCCACCCTGGTTTGGTCAGTAAAGCCGCCCTGCATCCTTCCCATTCCCTGACAGCTGCTCTTGGGCGTTGAACAAAGTGCTTTCAGGATAAATACAAGGCTTCAATATTTTCCAGGACCTTAAGATCACCACGTTCCAACCCCCCTGCCATGGGCAGGGACACCTCACACTAAACCATGTCACCCGAGGCTCCGTCCAACCTGGTCTTGAACACCGTCAGGGATGGAGCATTCACAACCTCCCTGGGCAACCCATTCCAGTGCCTGACCAGCCTCACAATGAAGAACTTCCTCCTTATATCCAATCTAAGCTTCCTCTGTTTTAGTTTGAACCCATTACCCCTTGTCCTACCACTACAGTCCCTAAGTGTCTGAATGTCTCCAGGTTGACACCCTGGTAGCATTACTGGGCCCAACACAATGTATGAAGCTTGCAAGGCCTCAACATTATAGTCTATCCCAAATCAGGCAAGAAAAACCATAAGACTTTCCCTCCTCCTGGGATCTGCAGCTTCCCACCATCATTCTTTACACATCCTCACCTTCTCATCTCATCAGGCTCAAACTTAAATCAGGTTCTAATGAAGAAAAGATGAACGATGAAAGAATGGGGTTGTCTCCTCCCTTGAGCTAGGGGATGTGGGCCCTGTGGGGGGGTATTGCATCTTCTCTTGCCACTGGAGCACGGGAAGGGTGCCTGGGCCCAGTGTAGCTGCTGGGAAGGATGCCTGTAGGGCTGCCCTTAGAGACTGTATCACAGTAACTGGTTTCCAGAGGCTGAATTTAGGTCTGTGTAGGTGGTGTTTCCCAGCTGTGGGTGTCAGGCGTTGCTACCTTCCCACAAGGTTTCTTACATGGAATTAACCCCTCCACCACCAAACAGCGAACCCAGCAAACCCCTGGTTCTCTCTGGAGACACATGTGAGCATGAACAGTGCCCTCCCCACTGCCACGGGCACCCAGCTTCACAAGGATTCCTGGGCTCTGCCTTGTGCTTGGGAGGGGCACCCCAGGGGGTACCAAGACCTGCTCTCACCCATCCCCTAGAGCACTCCGTCTCCTTCAGCCCCCACTCACACCAGTCGCTTGCTATTTGACCTGTCCCCATTCCCCTGCTCTTCTGCAGACCAATCATCCCTCTCCTTACCTGCCATCCCTGGTTGTCCCTGCTGGTTTGTCCCTCTCTGCTTTCTTCGCCCCATCTCAGCCATTCCCCATCTCCTGCCCGCCAGCCTCAGCTCCTCAAACCTCAGGGTCAGGGTTGTGTGGCCAGATACCATTCCACATGGCCATGCAAGAGGCAGCACTGTCCTGAGGATGGCCTGAGCACACATCAGTCATCAGTAGCTGGCTGGTGCCACCTCCCCTGGGTGATGCCTACCACTGGGATTGCAGACATAATATCCCTCTGCTTCTGCTGAGCAGCAGCTTTGCTGGCACAAGAGCTTTGGAAAAGCTTCAGCCAGAGAGCTGAGCAGGTTTAGAAGTTTTTAGCAAGAGAAATACTATTTTTAAATTAATCATATTTTTAAACTGAAGTTCACCTGCCTATACATGGAAACCAGGCGTTTGGGTCATGCTCCAAAGCCAGTCAGAGTTCAGGAGCAGGACTGCCCTCATGTACATTGATTTCCTAAAAAACAAGTTTTTTCTGAACTAATTATAATCGATGACCGAAGTCCCATGAGGAGATATCTCATCTGCTGCACCCCTCCTGAACCCATCTTGGGTGGGAAGTGGTGCCTTTTGGGGATGTATCTATCTTCTCTCATTTGCCTAGAGGAGGAGCTCAACCTGGACACTTTGCTTTTCAAATGGCAGGATGGGAACCAGTGCACATAGTGATTATGCATTTATTTTGTTCCTCAGTGGCCCTTTACATATTATAAAGAATTTATGACGTTACACATTCACCCTTCACCAGATGGGCTGTTATGTTTCACCACCCTCTCGGTGCCCACATCTCCTAGGAACTCCCCTGTCTCTGGGCAGTTGCACCCCTGCCCGACACAGGTCACAGCCCTCCTTCATCCCTCTGGGTCTCAGTGCTGGCTGTAGAAACCCCACTACACCCATGTAGTCTGATGGCTGTGGGTATTCCTGAGGGCTGGCCTCGGGCACGTGTCCCAGCAATGACCATGGGTGAGTGCAAGATGGGGAGGAAATGCAGCTGTGCACAGGTCTGCTTGGCTGCTCTGCAGAAAGGGAGCCCAGGTGGAAGGACATTGTCCTGCTGTCGGGCAGTGAAGCATCCAAACAAGCTTCTTTTAATACATTTTAGTGTCATAGTCATATCACGCTAGAAAACAGGTGCCTGAGACCAAGGAAAAGGCAAGGCTCTTACCCTGATTTGCAGCTCTTCGTTGGTTACTGAGCCTTAATTTTATGATTGGAATCAAAAAGCTGACTCACCCTCCCTGCCTACCTTCAGCACTGATGCAGGAGTTTCTGGCTTTGCTCTGGAGGCACGAAAAATACCAGATAGAGTAAGATTACAAAAATCATCCGGAGAAAGAGCCCTGTGACAAATGGAAAAGAGTTGCTTGGTGGAAGCTAGACAGAAGCATTATGAATTCATTTTAACTACAACAATCACTATGAAATGGCTGGAAGGAGGATGGAAGTACGGTGTTATTACACTGTGCAAAATTTGAGGTAATTTGTTCCTGGAATTTGCTTTGTTTCCTTGATATTATTGAACTCACAAGATAATGTCTGTCTAGAATTCCTTTTGCAAAACAAATAAACAACCCACAAGAGAAGGAAAGCAGTTAATCCAACTCAAATGAGCATTAACCCTCCCAAGATATAATGTGGAGATGAAGCCATGGAGGATGGATGGTGGCTCCATCCACTCGTGGTCAGCACAGACCCAGCCGGAGGCACCCACCCTGCCCATGCTGCAGCCATGGGGTTTGGGGCTGCTTGCATCAGATTGTGGCTCTTGTCTCCCGGGATCCATTCCCAAACAGCTTCATTACCAGACAGACAGCAATGCCTTTCCGACCAGGAAGAAGCTAGGTGAAATAAGGAGGTTCTGGATGTCTGCCACGAGCTATCCCAGACATGAAGCCGGCAGCTTCACAGGGAGCAGTGCTGGGACACGTTGGACAGTGTTTGGTGTACCTGGACTCACAGATCAGTAGATATTTACTGTACAAAACGTGGTGCTTTGCAGTTAAGAGGAGTGGATTTTGCGGATCATGATTAATTCTCCCGGGCATGTGAGCACTGGATGGAACAATTGCAGCTGTGGACAGTTTTATCCTCTTTGCCATGAGCACAAAATGGAAGGGCTGCAGAAGGAGACAGTATTATATTCCAAATCTCCTTATTTAATACTGAAACAAAATGTACTTTTATGCCTATGAAGTTTGTAGCAGCAAGCTGAGGCTTTCTTCCTCTTACCCCGGGGTGCTTTCATTTGTTCTGCCAGCCCATTCCCTGTCAGTCAAAGGACATACATTATTAATGTATGGACTAAATGCTGTTCTCACTCATCCCTTTACTCTCAAAAGCACAGCTTACATGAAGAGGACAAGGAGGATTTGTCCCAGAGATTTTAATCGCGCCACTGATGAATTGGTTTAACACAGATTTAAATGGGAAGCTTTTTGTTCTGATTTTTTTGGTGGGTGTTTTAATTACTGAAGGGTTATTGTCTGGCTAATTTAAATCAGCACGGAAGGGGAATACCCTGGTAGCTGTTTGAAATTGCAAGAGATACCCTGTAGCTCTGTCTGAAATTGCAAGAGATTAAGACTGAAAACTGTGATTATAAACAGCTTGGAATTTGATTACTTTTTTAAGAGAAAATGTATGTGCAGGAAGAGATGCCACCTGCAAAGGAAGTTTGAGATTTTGGACTAATCCTACTCCAACTGAAGTTGAATCAGCACCTAAGGTATGGTTTTGACAATTCATGGCCCCATATCAAGATATAAGTGAATTTTATCTATACAGAGCCACAGTCAAGCTGAGCAAGTCCAGGACCCAGCTGTTCATGCCCAAAATGAAACTGTGCTTTGGAAAATACAGGATACACTAGAACATACATGCAAGCAACACGCTGGATGACAGTTATAGAGAACAAAGGCACATTTGTCCTCTGTATCCTAGAGAGGACCTATATCTAGATCCTGAGAGGTGGCTGAGTGATGCCACTAAAGGTAATGGCTGTAAAATAAAGACCAGCTTCTTGCCCTGATGGCCAGGACATAAGAGCTAGACCCAGCCAGTCCTGCTCCTCTGACTTGTTCAGCACTTGAGCTGCATAGGTAGGGTGCCTCACGTGGATTTGATGCTGCCTGCTCTCACTGTGCCCTGTGACTGTGCTGAGGAGGAGGGCAGGTGGGCTGGGGACTCAGTTCCTCTCACACAAGACCTGTCTTTCCAGACAGGACACGAAATGAAAACTAAATGAGATGATGAAGGATGAGAAGGAGGGAGAAGCAAACAGGCTGGGCAGGAGGTGCTGGAACTTCAGCAAAGCCATGTGTAAGGTGTAGGCAGTTCAGGGTTCACCTGGGGTAAAGCATGGAGTGGTAAGCCTTGACCTGGGAACTCATTATATTAAACACATAGCAGTGAAACACACCCAGTGGTTTTAAGGAGCTGTCTGGCTTCTCGCTTCAGAAAGAAGGCTGCTTAGTACCACGGTGGGGAGAATGGGGCAGGGCTGCTCCCAAGCCTCCTCTCTGGGGCAACTCTTTACCAGCTGAATATTCACTGTGCAATAAAAACCTACCTGGCCACTGCTGTGCTGAAAATGGCAAGTAGAGAGCAGGGGGCATCAGATGGGGGTACTGTGGATGTGCAGCCCTGCTCTCTGCTCTATTTGGTCCCAAGCCTTGCCCTTATGTCTTTGACTTGCCAGTGCCATGTCACTAAATAAGGCTGCATGTGTGACAGAGGGCAGAAAAGGAGAAGGAAGCACAGCAGAGGGAAATGTGGTCTTCAAAAGATGCATTTGCATGAATTTGGATCCTAAGGGCTAAGGCAGTAAATCCTAATTAAAACATAAATAATCTGAAAAGCAAAAACCTTGTGAAGTAAACTATTAACACAGTGAAGAAGGAGCAAGAGAGGCCCTCAGCTGCCCATGGACTGTTTATCCAGTGAAGAAAACAGCAAGGCAGAGAAAGAGTTCTTTCAGCATCTAGCAGCTGTGACAACTTCTGTCAAAGCAAGATACCTGTTCTGCAGAGGAAAGGCTGGTCAGCGTGACCTGTGAACAAAGATGGTGCGGCTGTGACCGGCGAGCACTTGGGAAGTGCCAAAGAGTCCTGGCTGTGGAGCTAGAGCCAGGCGCTGTTTGAGAGCCCACCGATGGATGCTGCAAAGGCAGCAGCAGGGTACGGGCAGATGGGGAGGTGCTGGGAAATAGTGAGGACAGGGAGCAGAAGGACGGCAGGAGCACCCTGTGCAAGATGTGAAGAGCTGTCGGCAAAAGGTTAAGTTTCCTCACAGTGGTATGGAGCTACAGCTTTTGACTAGGCATTCATGTGGAAATGTCTGAGAGGGGCTAAGATTTATTCCACAATAAAGAGGCAGATTGAGGAGGTATTGGGAGTATAAATGGTAGCTGAATCATGGGTTTGAAGATGAAAGACTTACGCAGCTCTCCTAGAAAGCTGACTGAAAATGGGGGTGAGGAAAAGTCTGCCATAGGAATGGAGAGACCAGAAAATGGTAGACACTGGAAGAGAAAAAAAAATCAACCCACAATAATGCTGGTTTTGATGTACCATCCTAAACTAAAAGAAAGGCTGTTTCTACATAATATGCATCCTCAGATTGGGATCTATCTCTTAAAATAAGTGGGGTTTACTATAGCTTAGGAAAAACTAGAGATGCCTATCTCAAAACCCATTGGCATTATTTATTTAATGTCTCTGCATTCCAATTTGCCTAAAGTGTAGCTTGAGACAGACTGGTCTCAATAATGAAGAATCTTGATTTTAAGTCAAATTCTACACCATCTGTTTCATTATAATCCACTTTCATTCACTCTCCAGGGGGACAGTAACAGCTTTACTTGTTCTAAGAAGCTGGACAACTAATCTTTATCAGGAGTAACATTTCAACACTTCCTTGTAATCAGTTCTAGCAACTAAGCCAATGAACTCTTGGTAGAGCTTGTACCTGCCCTAGAGCCACAGCCATTTGCAAAGGAATTCTGGGAAGCAGTATTCTTTTTGGATGTTGAGTTCATGGCTGACCTCTGCTGTTTTTGGTGGCACTTTCTAATGTTCCCATTCCTCCGCTCTAGTATCCTCTTGAACAGTGCCTGACTCATTGGGCTTTACTGTTCACTTCCTCCCATGGAGCTCCCTGGAAATGGAAGGACTTCCTTTCTCTTCCTGCCAGCTTTACAGCATGAGATGGGCTGCAAACTCTGGTCAAAAGCAGCTCATAAACTTCCCCGCTAACAACAAAGTCTCAGCATCAGCTTTGTTTCCATCCAGTTTTTCCCTTCCTGAAATACCAATTACAAGCCTGCAGAAGAGTACTTGGAGAGACGAGTATCCGGGTAAGGATTAATGCAGCATGTGGAGGGATGGAAGGGGAAAAAAACAATCACCCAAGCACTTAGCACACTCATTACCACATTAGTTAGAGGGATGGTGTGTTGGCACTTGCAAAGTCTCTCTGGTGCCACATAAAGCACAACCTCTTCAAGACATTATTTATGTCTTTAAATGGACCTTGACCATTAGCAATCAATCAATCCTAAGCCAGCTTCAAGTGCTCCAAAGCAAGCATTTCATACAAGCAAACACAGAGTGAGCTGTTCTTACAGTCTAATTAGCATCCCACCTCTCCCTTTCCTCTTTTCCTCATGCAGGCAGCTGTCAAGGGAAAGCTGTTTGTCTTCGCTGATCTTGTACAGAAATACAGACTCCTGCAACATCGCTGCTCCCAGACACAATCTTCCCAACATGGGCACTTCGGCTTGTCAGACTCTTCCAGGGCCTCACTTTTCTTACTTGCCTGTTAGAAGTCAAAGGGATCGTTTTCTATTGGGTTGACTTAGCTCATGACAGTGCCCAGTAAATACTCAATGTGAGCCATACTGGGGCTGGGAGCAAGGAAGGGAAGAAGGTGGCAGAAGGACCACCTTACCATGGGCAATGAGAGCTAAAACTGGCTCTGCTGCCCACAGAGGCATGGCCAAAGCTCTGACAATGAGCAAGTCTGGTGCAGGCACTTTGTATCAGGTACTTCAGTGTGGATTCTCCTTCCTGACTAAGGAAATACCAATAGAAATTGGTCTTGTCTTTTGGGCATATCTCAAGTGCCTGTCTGGTGCCCAGCACTGTGGGAGGTCATTTTGTAGCCCTAAGCCACTGCCCTCCTCCATGACACAGCTGCCTATTTTCACAAATAGGAACAACAGGATTACCTTTAAGATACCTCCCTTTCTGCAAATTTGGCTGTGTTCAGCCAAGTTCAGACCCAGACCTTAGTTATGCTGCTCGTATGGTTTCTTGATCCTCATTTCGAGAGAAAGGCAGGCTGGTGCTCAGGAGTAGCAGCCCCAGAAAGTGCTTCTGCAGATGCCAGGTTGCTTCTGTCCCTTCACAGCACTGAAAGGTGAAGGCTGGCCACCACTGACTAAAACCAAACGATGCAATCAACAGTTATTAGCAGTACTTTTAGACTGGACAATTCTACTGTTAACATGACTGTGCTCCTACCCATTCACCCACCCCAAGTGGGAAAAGGGAGGTGGGGCAGCACAAAGATATCTGAGTTCTGAGAAAATGCCTGGAGCCACAGAGCAAGCAAGAGAGACAATTAATTTCAGAAGTACCCAAGAAAGTGGTTTCCAAATCTCTGTCCACGGGGCATTTAGCATCTGTGAGGTCCACAGAGTCGTGTTGCCCACACAGTGTTTCCAATTAAAAGTGTTGGACTGACAGTGACCGGAGTCCAAAACATATCTTCTGACTACAGTCGGTGAAGTCTGTCTTGGTAGAGCACTGTATATGTTTTCTAGGACAGAGTACTGCACCTCCCAGACATGCAGAAATTGTCTTCAGATTGACAGAGGTCAAGTAAACCCATTTTAGTAATATATGCAATTTACGAAGGTGTTAGAGCTAGCAGCTTTCTGCATGTGCATGTGGATATTTAGCACATGACAAAATCAAGCTCCTATTGACTTCGGTGATGTAGAATTCAATTGTTACTTGAGAAAAATACAAGCATGCTTTGTCCATTTAGAAAGCAGTCCAGAAGCTGAAAAGTTGTCCTCGTTGGCTAGTGGTGGTTGTGATCCAGCGTCACATTCTTCCAGTGCACAACAGCTCATGCTTTCAGATGCATAATAGCAAATTCTTTGAATGGTTTATTGCAGCAGCATAAAGCCACAGTGTACTCCTGCTTAACCTTTCTTTACACGGTCCTTAATAAACAGTATTTCTTAGAGCTCATTAAGAAAAATACTGACTTCCAGCACTGATCTGGTGAGAGCTAATAGCAGCAGTAAGTGCCCTTCAGAAAATGTATTTAAGGGTTAAGCCATTTTTGCTAAACCCACAAACAATCTGAATTTACTTTCTAAATACGAAATACAGCAAGTGAAATCTAGCCACAAATGTAAATTATTTTTCCCTCTGTTTCTGTGTGGAGAGAAGGTGGTGGTGCTCTATTGCACAGACTACTGCAGTCAGCTCCCATACCGTACACAGCCCACTGTGATATGAAATCTGAATTGTATCTCTTTCAACAACAGAAAATGGCATTGCATTAAGCATTACTGTAACAGAGAGTAATGACAATAGTAATAATTCTCAATACCAGCAGGTCATATAGAAACATTTTAGGTTTCTTTTTCTGTTGTTTTTTTTTTTTTTTAGAAAACATTTTTCTCCAATTATTCTTTTGGCTGGAAATACTGTTTTCACCCTTCAAAAGATCCACAAATAATTCAAAATAAAACAAACTGTAAAATACGCAGTGACCATGTACAGCTAAAGAAAACATGTATACCAAAAGAGAGTTAAAACTATTAGCAGGTAATGGTTACTGGAACTTGAAGGCGCATCAGGAATAAGGAACTACAAACTAAGGCCCATCCTGTTGGCCTGAGAAGATGCTGTGCAATTAACATGCATTTGTTTTCCATGCATACTTTCATCTTGCAAAGCACTGTATAAGGCACAAAGGCAGTTTGGGCATTACCCTGTTTTGGTAAGCAAAAGGTAAAGAAGACAGACAGGATATATACCGTTGTGAGGGTTTGCATGGCATCGGCATCCATATGGAATGGAACAGAACAGACAGCAACGATTAAAGTTTAGGTACAGTCTTGAAAACCAGAGGAAGAAATGGTCAGAATGATGTCCGGTGAAAAGTCACTCAAGCATTTACTCTAATTAGTGCTATATAGTTTCACATACAGGATAACAGCTATTGCACATTCAGATTTATCAGGCCAGCCTGGTCTGTCTCACTGCCAATACGTGCATAAGTAACTCCTTGGCAGAGCTCAAACCTCAGTGAGAAAGTCTGCAGCTCTGGCACATTTGGGACCATGAACTGATAAGGACAGAGCATATATCGCTACTGATAGCTTCCTGGTGGGCAAAGTGTGCAAAATAACCCAAATAAAAAAAAAAAAAAGGGTTTTCAAAGAGTTAGCCTTAGTGTTGTGCTGTGCCTTGTAAATGTAAGAGCATGGATTCTGAGAGGTTTTAGATGGCTCAAAAGTCAACAAAGTAACACCTTCATTAGCAGCGTCAAAAAAACAGCTGAGGTTCTGAAAGGCAGATACAAAGCATATAAATATCTAGGGAAAGAGGAAGTTAAACATAGGTTTATTACTTGATGAAAAAGGTTAAAAATGAAATATAACATTTACAAATAGGTAAAAACCAGCACTTCTGGCTTCAGTCAAAAGGTAACTAAATCATGTGAAGAAGTGGAAAGAGGAAGTATTCATGTCAGCAGTAGCTGATTACTTTTACCCTAGGATGGTCCAGCAATCAGCCACGTCAGCACGGACTGCGAGTGTTGCTCTTTGAGAACTCAAAGGGCACAGAAAAAAGTCCAAGAGAGCAGTGGGACATGCGCGAGAAATTTAAAAAGGAGCCTGTCAGTCAACCTAAACCTGGAAAAGGGCTACAGTAATTATTCTAAAGTCCTCCTTGTAAATACATCTGGAAAAGGAACTCAGCAACAGCCAGCCAATGCGGGAACAAACTATGCAGTACTCCACTACCTTCCACTTCCTTCTTCATGAAATCTGGCTTGGTGGCCACAGTTGCACAGGATCTTAAGTCTCCCTGTTGCGGTAAAGGCCTTTGACATTGTCATTATGTGAAGTGCTCAAAGGTGAAACATAGGGCTCCAATCCCTACTGACCCTAAGGAGAATCACAGCAGTCCAAAAATGCTCTCAAAAAGCAATTGCCAAAGGCTTACTGAGAACCTGGGAAGATAACAAAGCAGCATCCTGTAAGGCCCATCAGTGTGTTCACGAACAACTCAGGCTATAAACAGGACATGTGCAAGACTTTCCCATGACAGCATGGGGAACTTTGATGAAAAGAGCATGAGACAGTTCTAGAATACTGGTATCTTGATAAATTTGGCCTGAGATCCACTAGAAACAGATATGCGTCAGGCACTAAATACATAGCCACAAAATGGAGCTGAGTAGTGGCACCAAAATGGATCTGGATGAGGGAGATCTGGGAACTGAATGTGAGTCAAAATGATGCTGCCATTAAAAGGCAAATATAATTCCAGTGTGTATCAACAGTACTAAAGTGCCAGAAGTTAACTGTCCCAGCAACGCTGCACTAGCATTAGCCAGCACACTGGGTCATGTTTTGGACCATCTGCTTTAAGAGCACAAACTGGAGAAGATCCAGAGAAGCGCACAACAATTGCTAGACTTAGAAACCATGAAGAGTGATTCAATTAATTGGGTTTACTGAAATGAGAAGACTAGAAGGAGAACATGATAGCAATGTTCAAATGAGGGCACTATTCACCACATCTGTTGCCAAACAAGAACAGTAAGTAATTGACTGAACTGACACGGATAAACTCTCGCTGTGGTTAACTCCCCAGCTGTATGGTTCAACAGCGGTACATGCTGTTGACAGGGTCACGGGATCCCTTAACATGGAAGCTTTTTAGTTAGAGAAACACTTCCAAGATACAGTCTTGGCAGATTTGACCCAATCTCAGGGCAAAGAGATGGACTAGATAATATTTGGAAATTTCCCTTAGTCCTTACTCCTCTGGAAGATCTCCAGCATCCAGAAACGTTTTGCACATGTGATTTCCTACAAAGAGGGAACACACAAATATATTTGCTGTGCCATCAAAGCGCTGTCTGGACCTTAACTTTATGTGTTTAACGGACAGTATTTTTCAGAGGAAAGCTGTACCATATTTCCTGAAAAAGCTGAGACACTGCTTTAACATATTCCTGACAGGTAACAGGGTTGGGACTACGGATTCCTCTCTCCCCAGAAACCCCAGTGCTAAAAGCCATGTAAGAGAACTGTAGAACATATACCCAACCTCTTGCACCTTTCTTTGAAAGCTAGTAAGATAACAGAACTCCAGTGAGTCTCTATTGTGCCTTATCTAGATAAAAACACAATAGACAATGAACTAAAAGAATCCCAAGTAATTTTCAAAATGGACAGTGAAATTCCACAAACAGAACCTGCCACCTTCCCACTGCCTAGACTAGAGCAACACTGCTGCTGCTGATACAGAACATGGAAAATCACATGCTGAATACCAGTCCAAAGCTGAGTTTTGGGGCTGAATCCAAAGACCACTGCGAAACCTGCAAGGTTCTACATAGGTAAACCAAATGCCCCCAAATTATACCCAGCAGAATGGGCCTGAGTAGACAAAAACACAAGCTGACCTTTGTTTGTGGATTCTGTAGGACTAATTGAGTTTACTGGTCAGACCTTGGGAAAACCGTGATTCCAGTAAAGCCAAATACTTCCTAACTTGTTTCTGTGAAAATGGGAAACAAAACAGACCTCAACTCAAGCCTATCAGTATTCAGTGATTAAAAAAAAAATC
This sequence comes from Pezoporus occidentalis, assembly GCF_034315485.1. Lineage (NCBI taxonomy): Eukaryota > Metazoa > Chordata > Aves > Psittaciformes > Psittacidae > Pezoporus > Pezoporus occidentalis. The sequence goes on along the minus strand of NW_026914940.1, from coordinate 20,273,273 downwards.
CATCCATTAGCTCATCTTACCAAGATGGGAGAAAAGTTCAGTATAGTTTACAGAAATGCTACAAATTCCTTCATTACTGTGTGGTTTGCAAACAGCCTGTGATCACTAGCTTTATTTCAGCTAAAGTGTTTTCAGCTCAACAGCAAATAACCAAAAGGGACAGTCTCCAGGGATGTTTCAAGAGCATTGCATAAAGGCAGCTTATTTCCTTAAGGCTATAAAGCAACCGTCTTCAACTTCTATTCCAGATTTTTCACAGCAAGAAACCAGAAACCCTTAGACAGGTAAAGCACATATACAGAGAGTAGCTTAAGTTCAAGAAACAGATCTCAAAACTGCTCTTGATTACTCAGTAGCCCCATCATAATCACACGTGCCAACTTCTACTGTGGGATCTAAAGTGACACTTTTTTTCAGAACATTTAAGCCCTGCTTAAAATGTGATTTCAGCTGCCACTTGAAGAGATTCCCAGAAGAGACGTGGGCTTCTGAGAATCAAAAGTAACTTTTTAAGATATCCATGACAGCTGCTGCCCATACTGACAACATAAGATCTTTACCTGAATGCTGTCCCTGCACAAAGATGAATCTTTCTCAAGGGACCTTGGGAAATGTCCCATGTCTATTTTTTGCAAAGTTAGATAGCTTCAAGCTCCAGGACTGTCCACAGCCAAGAAATTAATTTTCCAAGTGCAATAATGTTTGTTTTTAAAAGCAGGCAGGAAATATGACATTTTACATTTTAGTTGTTTAATTCTCTTTAATTAGACACATTACAATGCACAACTGTGTCTTTAGCCAGGTAACAGGACACCATCCTTCAGATCAGGAAGATATGATGGAGAAGTCCTAGTCCCTCCCCTGACCTTTCAGGTACAAGGACCATCACAGGTATTCTACATGATGACAACTCCCGCATTTAGTATAGCATTCCCCCTGTAGTTACAAAGCCTTTACAACAATTCAGTCATAGCTTTCATTTATTTCTGTACTTCATATTGCAGCTACTGCAGCTAAGGATGTTACTGAACTGAGGATCACCCTTGCCTTCTAATACATAAACCCCCCCCATCACTTCACAGGGCATTTTCAACTTGAGCATCATAAAGTTTCAAAAACACAGCTCTAACTGAAATAAACCACCCCACTAGTGATGCAGCTCTTCGGTGCTCACTAAGAGACATTGCTTATGAAAAAAAAACAAACCCTTTTTATTTAATGCTACACAATCCAAACTGAAGGAATAGAACATATATTTCACCTCAGGACAAAGCTATAGGGATACATCCCAGATCATTTTCCAGAGTAAAACCAGATTTACCCAATACCAATCAGTGCAAGAAACATGTTTATCCATTTGCACTGAGCATATTTTTAGACAAACTACAGCATCAGAACATTTAAGGATCTCTCCCACACACGGCACAAAGGTCGAGAACAGATTTCTTGCCTTGTGGGAGTCAGTTTGTCAGGATGTACGTATTGGTAACATTAAAGAGAAATAAATGAAGCATTACATTCTGATGTCAGGTGTACAAGTGCAGTAGTGGATTACTCTCAGAGGAGAACAATGTTGTATTTATAAAAGTTAAGCGATATACAGGTTATCCTGGAGTGACTATAATACAGAGAAATTTTATGCCAAATTAAGTATTTACAGAGATACTGTCACAGCAAAGAGGACAGGAAGCTAGTCTCACAGTAGTTCAATAAGGAGCAAATGAGTGGAAGAAGACAAAGGCTTTGACTTTATATAATAAAATACCAAGTGCATTCTTTTAAGTGAATGAGTCTTTTGAGATTATGGTCCTAGATTTTAGGAAGCCATCTGAAGGTCAGATGTAGTCCTGCTGCATATAAAGGGTTACCTGGATTGCCAGAATTTTTACATCCATTGTAACCTCAGTAAATCACAGCAATTCTAGTATTGCTTCCTACTGCAAGATCAAACCTAAAGCTCTTAAATAAGCCCCCTCCAAATGCCAAAGATGGAATTTTGCGTAGAAGACCTACTAGCACAATTCAGATGTTTCTCCACTACTTCTGTGCTGTACACCTGGGATTAGAACTGAACCCAGAACACTTTAAGAGTAATTGTGGTTAGCTGCTCAAACATCCCTGGCCAGAGACATATTATCCAGCTTTTTCATGTCAATGGAACTTTAATAACATCTCATTTCTTAAAGCAGCCATATTATTTCAGTTACTTGGGCTTTTTTCCAACAGGCTTATTTTAAAATGGTTGTGAAGAAAGGTTATTAATGGCTGGCTATTTTGCATATTTCTTGAAGAGTTGCTACTGAAATAACCAGATGCATTTGAGGGGGATCATGTGTGATTAACTGCTCAAAATAGCATTAAAAATCTTTTCAAATAAAAATTTTCAACTAAGAGCAGAGTTTCTTTAGCCAAGTATTTTTCAAGCCAGCATACCTATAGCAATCAATCCTGCCACCTCTCTGCTTCCTCAGCCATCTACCAAATATTACAGGTAACAGGTATAACCAGAGTCTCTCCGGTGCATGACTTCAAGGAACATGATCCCTCACAGTAAAAGAATTCCATTTGAAATGGCTTGCAGTATTAGACTCCAATACACAGGATTAAAAAATGCAGAAGGAAGTCTCAGTACTCTAATGCAGCTTCCAGGGAGTCTGTTGTGCTTTTAGCCAACAACTTGACCACTAGTGACCAGGCCCAAGCAGGCAGCACACTGAACAGTAAATCTGAGCAGCTTCCCTTTTTACTTAAGATTAATTTACTGTAATGTACATTACTTTCAGTGGAATGATACTGCTCATGTTTTGGCAGGATGGGGAAAATTCCACTTTGTCTTTTTTATGATAAGGCAGATAATATAGCAAGTTGAAACAGAACTTCTACAAGGATTTAATCTGTGATACTGTAAAATCAAAGTACTACTTTATTAAATGAGTTATTTTACACAATATGAACATCAATATAATTACAATTGTAAAAAATTTTTTATAACAAGTATGGACTGATTTTTCAGGATTTCCAAATAGGGCACAACTGTACATTTACACAGAATTGTCTTTGCTTGAAGCCCAAGAGGGAACAGCATAAAAATATGAATGTTTCTGTAGCCCCTTCATTTTTGCTGATCAACAGTTTTAGAAAAGCAGCTGCAGGTTTGTTATGTAAGGTCTGACAGTAGAAGAGTCAATAGGTGCCATGATTTCACCTACAAAAAACAAGAATAACTCAGTTAAGCTGAACCGTTACACCACGCTGCTCACCTTTGTGTGAATGAAATACCACAGTACTGCTTTTTACCTCATTTCAGCCTTTTATTATAACCACTTTCAGTTACAGCCCATCAGGTGGCCAGTGGGAAACCTCTTCTACAGTTAACACAGAGGGTTTGTATCTGAATGCAGAAAAATTTGCATTCACTTGCATAGCTTCAGGAACAAAAAGGCTCAATTGTCAGAAATACTCTAAGCAACTATTTCCATTACACGTTTTGCAGCCACAGACAGATTGCATTTATGATGTGTTTTGTTCAAAGCAAAACTGACATTTCAAAGCAAGAACTAAATAATAAAGACTATTCCTACAACTCTAAAGATGACCATTTGAAGTAACATTAATCCCTTTTAAAACAACCTCCACGCACAGTAAAGAGCCACAGCCATTTCACCTAGGTAAGTATTAGCTTGCTTCTCCTGTTTAACAGTTCAGGGGCATAACTTTAGCTTACAGTTAATTTTTGTACTGAAGGAAACAAAACGAGTTTTAAGTCTCAGCTGCTGGTAAAAATATTATGAATAATTTCTAATTCCCAGACAGTCATTTAAAAATGAAGGTAATGACCTGTAGACAACCTTATGCCTGAACATCAGCCAATTCGGGAGGAAGTGGAGTCTTAGGATGCTTGCTTTCAAAGTGCTGTTTGAAGGTCTTGGGATCCGGCATTTGTGTCTGATTAAAGAGAGAAATTTAACTTTATGCACAGTACAAGAGTTAAAAAATACTACAAAACCTGTTCCCCCCTCCCCATTTTGTTTTCTTTTTCCTCAAGCAAACTGTCTCCTCAAAGACACTGCTCTAGTGACAGAAGCACCATTAATGCAGCTACAGCTTAAGAGACTATTTAACCTCAGATTTTCAAAGAGGTGCTTTTAAGCACTAGTATCACACTGCTTTGGCATGTTCATCAACAGTATTATTCTTGCTACAAGTCCCCTGAAGATCTTACACTTCATAAGCTGGTTTGGTGGGAAACCTACCTCCTATCTAAGAGATAAACATTTGTTCTTTTTAGAATCAAATCTTTATGGAAGCTCCTTCTTTTGTTTATCAACAGGCCAAGAGTTAAGGGGCACAGACTGATTCTCTACTTGGCAGAAGCTACCTCAGGCTACTGCAGTTGCAGGCATCAGCTGCCCAAAGTGACTGTTGCCACAGACCGATTTCACAAGAGGAGGAACTGGTTACAAGTACTTAAGTGAGCAGCTTACGCTGGAACCTTATTTAAGACATTCAAAGTGACAAATCTACTCCGAGACCAACCATTTATGTGAAAATGGCAAGTTTACCATTTAGATCCAAAACAACACCATTCAGGAAAACTAGCCAGAAGTATAATCTGATTAGTGCTCACATTTGCGTTCTCTTGTCAAGTCATTTATTCAACTAGAAAATACATTAAAGATTTTGGCACCACCACTCTTCCTCTCTACATGAGCAGGGATTCTAAGACAGGCCAATTCCATCACAAAGATGAGATGTTCCCATTTGGAGATTAAACAGGAAGTGATCTCACACTTTTTACATTTTATACCTCATACTAACAGCACATGCAGACCTCTGCAATTCAAAAGTCAAGATAACCACCCAGAACAGATCTGGTATGTGACCCCTCCCGTTTTCTCCTATCTCAATTATCAGTACAGCTGAGTAATCTTTAAGCAAGTCACATAACATGCAAATGCTTCCAGCAGTGAGCTAGACAGCCACTTGAAAAGTATTTGAGTTTCTGCTATATATTCTTCTAAAAATTCTCTAGGCTGGAAGACAGACCTGCCTACAATATTTGGTTCCTCTTACCCTACAGACAGTGCAGGTATATATCAAGGCAGCCTTGGCTGCAGCCTTCTGATCATGTCCTTGTTTCTTTTTCTGCTCAGCTTGCTTTTTGGCATTTTTCTGCTGCGATTGAATCTTCTGCTGTCCACGAGCCATATCTACAAACAAAAAGACAACATTTAGTCTATAGATGTGAGAAACTACTACTGCTAGCTGACTGAGAAGCTGTAACCATGAGCATAATGCAGTCGTGCTCATCCATGAGGCCTACAACTCCCATAACTCTCATACAACAGACATCTGTTCAAGCTCTTTACTATGTAAAGACTCTGGTTTTAGTATTGTTCTTAAAATACACACCAGAATTAATAGGTCATTTTAAGGTTTGTTCCTCTACAAAGCTTCAAGGTCTACTTTTGAAAAGTATTTTCAACAGTCAGAATAATTGAAGTTTCCTTTACAGTTAACAGAAACTTATTCTCTATTTCCACAAGTACAATAAAATTTAGGGGGTTTTGTTCTTTAAAGTTTAAGACTCAACCTTTATTTCTGGAACTTGAAAGAGGTTCCAAGAAAGGCAAATCAAAGTATTATCCAAGCTGTTATTACTATCTTGTGGTATACATGCTTGTGAGCTGCTTTGGAGTTGGGAATGCCAAGAACAATAGATCACCCTTCTTTCTTCAAGGCTATTTTTACAGGTGGCCACTCTTTTTTATTATTACCCAACTTTACATGCACACACTTCTTAAAAAGAAATAAAGCTGCCCCCATAGGAAGCCATTACTCACACAGGAGCATAAAGGAAGCAAACACTACTGCCATATACCTTTAGAAGGTTCACCAGAAGAAACAAGGCACAAAGAAATCACACTTCAGGGAGCAGCAAACCAGCGTATGCTACCAATGCCACGTTCTGCCTGCCTGCAGCCCACCAGGGCACCCTACTCAGCCTGCAGCCCACCCAGACACCCCACTCAGCCTGCAGCCCACCCACAGAGCAGGCACCAGGCAGGGTTTGGGTGCAGCAAGCGAGCAGAATCCAGAGCATGCTTATATAACCCAGCAGCCCACTTTCTGCTATTATCTTTCCCGGTCCCTCACAGCCCACGCACAATCCAGTTGTGCAGCTCTCACAGAAGCACAAGACCTGCTACACAGGCACAGGGCAGCAGCTAGTGAAGTCCGCTGTTTCCAGGACTAGTGAAGTCAAATGTTCACAGGAGGTTGGCTGGTTGGTTGGTAACTGCCCCTCTATGCAACCTGGGCATTTGCTGCAAGTTTGGTACTCATGCATGAGTCACACTGGGTGCCTACAACAGGTCTGTCATGCACTCCCCTCCATGGGGACAGAAGAAGAAAAGCCTGTTCAAACAAAGACTGACCTCCAGTAAGCATGTGTTAAAGGCCCTTAAAACTGTTGAGTTTCTATGAAACATGGACACCTGGAAATACATTAGTACTGCCTGAATTTCTGGACACAGAATCGCAAAATCGGCTAGGTTGGTAAAGACTTTTAAGATCACTGAGTCCAACCATTACTTCAGGACTGCAAATTCATCACTAAGCCATGTCACTGAGAGCTGAGCCACATCTACATGGTTTTTGAGTGCTTCGAGGGCCGGTGATTCCACCACTGCCTTGGGCAGACTGTTCCAGCGCCTGAGGACCTTCTTGGTGAAGAAATTTTTCCCAATATCCAATCTAAACCTCCCCTGGTCCAGCTTGAGGCTGTTACCTCTTGTCCTGTCAGTTGTTACTTGGGAAAAGAAACCAGCCACCTCCTCTCTCCATCTTTTCAGGTAACATCACAGTGCTTAACACTGAGCAAAAAGATGGTTCTGAGACCCAAAGCAGCTCTTGAAGATTGAGAGGCACCTCTCAGGCCACACTCCCAACTTTTTCTTGGATCTATAACAACATCATGTAACACTTAGCAGAAACATTACACTGCATCTTTGAGCGTTCCCTGCTCCTCCCCCATCAGTTTCTCTAAAGGAATATTTAAGTCCAGACAGTTAACAAAATTGAACACAAGAAAACAAAAACTCTATTAACAAGCATAAATTCGTGTGGCATTCAACAGTTTCCATAAGACATAGCACTGAATGTTAACAAAACTAAATATATCAGTTTATGCTACAGTTACTCCAAAACACCCCAGCCAGGGCCTCACCATGTTTACGTACAGCACGGCTCAACCAGAATACTACATTCCCATTGAAAATCAGGGGAGATACTCCCAATAAGTCTGCAAACTAGGAGGAAGTGTAGGTTTTATTCTGGTTCTATTTTACCAGCATTACAGTATTCTCCCAGAAGTTAGGGAACTCCTAATAGAAAATAACAAGATGCAATAAAAAAAAAAAACCACAACCATATTTTCATAAAATGATGCTATTACTTTGTAATTTAGTCCCTTGATAAGAGCTTGGTAAGCAGTATACTGTAACAGCCAACAACACTGTATGTATGCATTTGGCAACTACTGGTTTTAGTTAAGACACAAACAAGAAAACATGAACAAAAACATCTGCTTTAAAATATCAATCTCCACATGATGCCTGAGGCCAAAAATCCAAGAGTTTAAATACTGCAAATTACACTGATACAGTTGATACACAGAGTGAATACTCAGCTATTGGAAAATTAAGATTATTTGGACTATCCAAATTTTTAAAAGGTGACAAATAATCCCAAAGTTTGTTTAAAAGAACGATGAATTCATCTACCAGGCTAAATCTGTATTTCAGTTGCACAACACAGGTAAGCGCTGCTTCCCTTATCAGGCACACCCTCAGAAGAGCCCTGCAAACCAGCCTGCTGTTCAGAAGTAAAAAAAAAAAAACCTCGAGCACATAGGAAGCCAAATACCACAGGAAAAATTAGTGCTAAATCATAGTAGCAACAGCACGGGCATCACAAGGCAGCGAGGCTGGAGCCTGCAGTACGTGAATGCCTCACACAGGGTCATTTCCTTGTAAGTCACCAGGACCTGAGCAGAGTTTCTCAAGCCCTAAAACTGGACACAGACAGCTGCTTCCGCTGTCACCTTCAGAAACAAACGGCACCCTGAGATACCCCGGCTCCCCCCGCCAGGCAGCCAAACGCAGCAGCAAGTAAGGCCCTGCCCCGACACCGCTGCGAGGAAGCTCCAGGCTCGGGCCCGGCCTGAGGCGCGAAGGAGGCCGCGAGCCCCGAGAGGGCCTGTCAGGGCAGGGGGGGCCGCAGCCCGGGTAGCCCCACCACGTGCCCCGCGGGAAGGGGCCAAGGAAGGAAACGAGCTCCGGCGGCGAAGCTCCAGCCGCGGGAAAGCGGCCTGGCTAGGCCGGGAGCGGAGCGCGCCTCTCTACCGGGCCATCCCCTTTCCCCCGGGGCGGGCCTGCTCTGCTCCGCTCCGCCGCGCCACGTCCGGGCCCGCTGCCCCGCACCCACCAAGCGCCCGCACTGCGCATGCGCTGCACCGCCCCGCTGGCCAATGGCGGCGTTCTTCCGTTACATAAGGCGGGGGTGGCGCTGCGGCCGTGCTGGGATGGGGGGGGTCGGTCTGTGGGGCGCTCGTGCCACGGTATGGCGGCGGGGCCGCGGTGTGCTGCGGGGCTAGCGTGGGCCATGAGGCACCCCTGGCCGCCCGGTTCACCGTGCGAGCCCCGGTCCCGCTGAGGCCCAGTGTGGCGTGGCAGGCAGGACAGCGCCTCGGTCAGAGCGGAGAGGCAGCCTGGCTCCGGGTGCTCGGTTCCCGGCTGAGCCGGGGAGGCTGCGGGTCGATCCGTGATGGCTCCGTCTGGTGGGGCTGTCCCCGGACCGTCCTCTCGCTTCCCGACAGGCCCTGCTCTCAGCCACATTTCCTCTGAGCTCAGCATACAGAGGGTCCCTAAAAATAGCAGCTACTCCTCAAGAAAATGGCTCTGGAGAGGCTGCAGGGAAGGGGCTGAGAGTCCCCGCCCCAGGCAGGGGTTCCGCAGGGGTCGTACTATGTTCAGGTGGCAGCTTAAGAAGGCCCATGCACAGCCTTGGAGGATTGAATGAATTAGAAAGCTGAAGGAAATGGTGTGAGATGAGCGGAGTTTGCTTCAGGCTGAAAGCGCGCGCGGTCCTGTTTGGTGTTTAAGACGAGGACCGGCAGAAGAAGCCGCTCACAGACTGAATGCGCAGCACAAGTGATTTGAAAGGTCCTAGCTTGCAGGAACAGAGATGTAGGCAGGCAGTGTGAAGAAGGGTAAAGGATCACTTTATTGACAATTTCGTATATTGGAATGGAAGGCTGAATGTGCCTTCTCGGATTATACACCCGTTTAGAAAAGGAGAAATGGAGGCAGCATCTCTGCTCAGATGTTCTGCCACTGTTTGAGCAATTGCAGCTTTAAAATAAGCCCAGGGTCTTGACAGTTCTGTGTCTGGGCCAAGACAACAAACAGTGTGCTTAGTAGAGGAATTAAGAGTTGTTGGTTTGACATTTTACAGGGGCTCAGGTTAAATGATTCTAATGTTCCCCTCCCATATGAGTGAGAGGAAAAAGCAACAGCAAAAATCCCTATAGCAGTACAGTGAATGTTTTGGGCCATCTTTGTGAGTCATGGCAGCAGTTACAGGTGAGCTCTGTAGCAGATAATCTGACACACCACTGGAAGTAGGTCTGGATGTGACAAGTGCATGTGTGGGGAGGTGGGCACTGGGGCTCTGTCCTCAGAAGCAGGTGGCTTTCAGAATTAGGTTTAGCTTTGATTGGGGGGCGGGGTTGCCAAGTGAAAAAGTAGCCTCTTTCCTGTCTGATGCTATTTTAGGAGGACTGCTGGCTTCAGATGTGGAACTCGAAGCAGCTTTCAAGGATCCTGTCTCTGTGCTACAGCACTGCCACACACCTGGCTGGGTGAGGACTTCAGATAGCGCACACCTCCTGAGTGCATGCTGAGTTATGGCTGGTCTCCCAACCTTTTCCTGCTTTGGGGAGATCAGAGGGTCTCGTGCAGGGCAGGGCGCTGCAGCCTGCCCGCTGACTGCTCTGTCTTTTGTCCCTTTATGCTGTAAATCCTGGTCCCGCCATCAGTCCATGTATTACCCAAATCATGGCACTGAAATTTAGATGCTTCCAAAGAGACCACTGGGAAACAAAAGCCCAATGTGAAAGAACACAAGTCCCTATAGCTGAGATTTGTACTATGAATAAGGAAAAATTCCTATTCTCAATAAGGAATTTTTCAACATATATTCCCTGCATGAAATTTACTTATCACACCAAAGAGATTGCCATGTGTGTGTGCAGGTGAGCAGAGAGATGCAGGCTGGATGTGGTGAGCTGGTAGGGAGGCAAGGCCAGTCTGTGTACTGGATGCTTTGCATAGCTCTGGTGAAATAAACCCATCCTAATTGCAGGTTATGTGTCTTATGCACTTCCTCTGCTCTGTGTTGCTCCCACATGAGGTGAAGCAAGCCAGAGTATATGAATGAGAGTATAAATAGAAGTTAAAATGAAAGATAAATGCAAGCTTTAGACTGAAATGTTGCATCTTAAAATTTCTGGAAATACACTGCAGCGTTTTTCTGCATGCTTCTTGTTTAATTGTTGTTGTTTTTTTTTTTAATTTAAAAAACAACTCATAACCTTCCCCAGCAGTGAGTATTCCGCATTAAAATAGAGTGAAAATGAAGGATGCTTCTCAGTATTTACGGGTAGACCAAATGCAAGGAGTTCGTTATTATCCCTAAGCCAGGGCAGACAAAAATGTTTCAGTGGGTACAATTCACTGAAATCTGTAGCAGTGTCATACACATAGAAAACACAGCTCCATATGGGTATGGATAAGGCTTTTTAGTTCTTATGGAGCCTCTAAAAATAATCCACTTTTTTTTAAAGACATTATTACCTTCTCATGATGCGAAAATTGGTGAGCAACAAAGCTCCAATTTAAGCCTAAGTGTGAATTTGATAAACATGACCAGAAAAAGCAAAATGCCAGTCTGCTGGGAGGAAAGCAGCAAAGGAAGCTGGAAGGAGCAGTGCTGTAGGCAGGCGTTTTTGTTAGTTGTGGTTTAGCATTTTTTTTAAACATCTTGATTGTTCATTATTCTCGTGCTTATTCCCATCTCTTTGGATTCTAGTCCCCATTATTTTCTGTGCGTGCACAGAGGAGCAGTTTCTGTCACTAGATCAAAATACCTGTTTCTGCTCAACAGCAACTTGCTGACACTTAAATTTTGTTACCAGTCAGTTTGAGCTGGCTCACCTTAGCGTGACTGGTGTCCTCAGCCCAGTTCCCCTCTAGGAACCTGCTGATGTTTTGAGACATGTCATTGAACCCATTTTGAACACAATCATTCTGAGGTGCAGGGCGGGTTTGCTCACGACAGCATAGGTGGGGCTGCATCTCCTGATTACCTCCTGTGCCTCTCTGCCAAGTCCTCCCACTGGGCGGAATTCCATGTTCCCTACCACACTTAACTGCCTGCGTCTTTCTCCTGCCTGTTTGCTTGCGTGCTCTGTTGATCCAGCATCGCATGAGTCCAGCATCATCTCACCAGCTAAATGCTGGCTGGCGGCTGAGTGCTGCCCTTTGCTACCACCTTGCAGGGAGTGCACATGCTGATACTGTGTGCCTGCCTATTGAGTGATTTTATTCTATGCCCCACCATGACCCCTCACCATGTCTGAACAAGGACAGGGACATGTGCTGGGCCCACAAGTGACAGAGATCTCACCAGATTTTGTGGATGAAGACTAACATTGACAAGAACACAGAACAGCAGAGATTGGCTCTGCAATGAAGGTCATAAGACAGAATTTGAAGCCAGTATCCTTTCAAAAGGTATTCAGAGCTGATGCAGTGGTAGATCCAGGTCAGTATCACTGAATTTCAGGGACATGGTTGCAGGCAGAACCCCAGACACGCTGGTATCCTCTGCACTTATGCACTGTTGGATGTAAAACATGCTGCGGCAGTACTTAACCTAGCTCAGAGGCCTGACAAGGTAACGTTTTGCTCATTCACCCTTTCTCTGCCTTACAGAATTTCACCTCTTCCCTCCATGCACTAGCATACCATTCTTTTCCCTGTAAAGGCATTTTTCACAACCACATCTTCAGTGCTGGTACATCTAGTTCACACCTCCCTGATACAACATAACTCCCTGGCCCCCCACTGACCTTGATGGCTGTGTGCTACTTCTACTGAGCAGGGATGTTGGCATCTCATGGGCTTGCCTAGAATTGCTATGGTGTCAAATACAAAAAAAAAGAGTGAGATCTTAAGTCATATATTTGGTTCACAGATTCAATAAATTCTTAGCTCTTCATTGTCATGAAAAGATACCAAATGCATACATATAAAAGAAATATTTTAAGGCACATGAGGGTATGCCTCTTTCTGAGTGCTACTGTAGAGCTAGGTGTTTTGTACTGCACAGTATGCTGATCTGCAAGGCTTAAAAATGGAAAAAGAAGGGGGAGGGGAGAGAAAAGTGAACAGAATGGGAAGGAAAGCCAAAGACCATCCTCTGTTTTAGGAGGAAGCTGGCACAGCAACACAGCTGTCTTGGCAGGGCACCTCAGGCTTGCAATACCATTCCACTCACACGATAGCTTTGAGGGATCAGCCACATTAGCAGCAATGCAGCATCTTTTCCTTGTCTGCCTGCTGCCTTTCTGAACAGTCCCTTTGTTTTGGAGTGTCCCCTGATGAGTGACATCCTCCAGAACAAGGACAACCTCACGTGATGTCCACCATGTTGCCAGCATCCCTGTGCTGCTCACTCTACTCATGCTCCCATGGGTGGACTTCAGAAGCACATAAACAAGAGAGACATTATCTTCCTAGCAGGAGAGTTCCCTCTTCTTCCACACCCCCAGTGAGCTGGAAGCCTGCAAGATGCTCATGTGTTTGTTAACCTTTTCCAGAACTTGAATCAGCAGTCCCTTCTTCCTTACCCCTACTGCACACTCAGGATCCTGTGCAACAAGGCAGACTGTGGAAATAATTTTGTCAGCAAACCTTAACTTTGGACAAACCCAGGGAAGAGTGTCCCAAAGCTGATGGTAGGTTGTGGTGTTGTGTTGGTTTGCTTTTGCTGGCACAGACACTACAACTAATCGTCCTTTCTCTCTTTTTCTTCTTTTTTGTTTCCCCTCCTGTAGCTCCTGGCCCTTTGCCACAAGCATGGACATTGCTGCTTCAGTGAATGTGTCTCTCCATTGGAAGGGAAGGGAAAAAAAATGTTAAGGGTAGGATACACCATGGAGCTGCTCGCATCCTTGGAGAGACAAAAAAAGAGAGGGCTTGAGGAACAAGCTTGTGAAGAATATCAGAGGGGGAGCCACTCAGCTCGGAGATGGCGTTCCTCAAAGGTTGGCAGCGTATATACACCTCCTGGACAGCATGGGCAATGATTGCCTTGTGACCTTGAGGTATTCTGCAGTCTCTCCTCTTTCAAATGCATTTTGTTGGATGTGGCTTTTGCTGAAAAAAGAAACCCAAGGCACAAATGCCTTTCTCAGCATGTCACAACTTTTCTGACCAACCCACATAGACAAACTGGAGACCTTGAGTACACACACTTCTGTTCTGTATAAACAGTTTAAAGTAGATTTTAGCTTTGCACAGCATTATGTACAGCTTCTATTTTTAAATGCACAGCAATTAACCTGATGTGCTCATTCCCTTTTTGCGTGTGCCCTCCATTGATGCTTTTGAGTTCTGTACATGTCCAGTCCCTGCCTTATCTAAAAAACAAATACATACGTACTTTTTAAATTAGCTAATTAATAATACCAAGATTTCCCTCCCTCCACCAATAAATATAGGTATGAAGCGTGAAAAAAATCCTCACAGTGTGTCGTGTGCATATTAAAATATGCCAGCAGTTGTGATTAAAATCTCTCACAAACATGCCAATGTTGTTGACAACTTGCTTCTAGCCTGGAGGAGGACAGTACATCCCTCAGTTTGTGCCTCTGAGTGACTGAACATCCCAGAGATGCCTCTGTGTTGAGGTGGCTCAAGGCATTCATCAGCTCTTCTTGCTTCCTTCTTTAGCCCATCTGCAAGACTCCACCCACATACGAGCAAATATTTTGGCAGTTGCTTATTGTACCTTGTGGAAGGGGCATTTACTTCTCATCCACAGCAAGCCTCTCCATCTGTCATTCAGGCTTCCACGTGCAGATTTCATTGCAACTCTAGAACTGCTCAGGGTAGGGTGAGAAGCTCTGCTGTCTAAATAGCATGTAAAATCCTGCTGTGCAGGGAAGCATAGGCCAAAGGTACATCCCACAATGACAGATACCAGAATGAGCAGGGAGAGTCAGTACACAGGAAAGAGCTCCGCAGCTGCAGGATGTTCCCCGTGGAAGGAAGGCAGCGTTGGACATTGGAAGTGCCACACACACTGCTGGTTTTCCCAGGTCTGCAGTGCTGGCTCAGCCCCAAGAGTCTGCTGCTTCAGGAAGAGATCAGCGAGAAACATCTGTTGCATTTCAACTTTTTCCTTTTCAGGTGCCCCGTTTCACTCACTCTGAAGCCACTGCATGACTTAAAGGCAGGAATCCAAAGAGCCTGCTTCAAACTGAGCTGTGAGGATTGCTCTGATAGCCAGTGTTTCCTGCCCACAGCCGACAGCACCTTCAACATAGCAAGGTGTAGCTCACACACTGGTGGATAAACAAGGCCTGGCAAGAGAAATCAGGGGAATGATTCCCCTGGAGGGCCACTGGATCCAATTGCTGCCTGCAAAAGGTCCCAAAGTGCTGCAGCAGAGCAATGTGCTATGGGTTGTGGGAGCAGAACAGAAAACATGTTCCTGGAAGCAGCCAGCAACACCAAAAGATGGCAGCTATATAGAAGTAAAAGACACTACCTGTAGGGCAGTGAAGTGGAACCAGCATGGTGGTGACGGTGACCATGACCACGAGTGACCATGCTCATAGTCAGAATTACTGCAGCTGAGTGGATATACGAAGCCCACAAGTCATGTCTCGAACATTTACTCTTAAGATGGACTGCCAGGGGATGGAGGAAAGGAAATCTATTTTCCTGCTATATATGTGGCTGGTGTCTGAGCAGCATGGGCAGAGGGCTGATTTTTCACTCCATCCTTTAGCCTGGCCTTTGCTTGAAAACTGCAGAAGGAAACCAAGGATGAATTATGCTTCTGTGAAAACTCAGTGCACATCTCTAATCTGGCAAGACAGAGTAACACTTCAAGGAGAATCCCAGAGCTGAAAAGAAACAAGAGCTAGTTATGAGTGTACCCTTCTTCAAACCAGCTGTTGCAGGCTCTTCCTGGCACTGTCCCGTGTCCCAACATCCACAGTGAAAAAGAGCTCCAGCTGTGCAAAGCTCAATCCAAAAGCTGCCAGCACAGCCTGAGCCTTTGCACAATTCACCCTATTTAAAAATGTGCACCTTTGAGCAAGATAAATTTAGACTGGTAATGATCTCCCAGGCTTGTGGCTTCTCTTTTTTTTGTCTGATACTATAAAGAGTTCTTTGGTGAGAGAAATCTTCTCCTTAAATATTTTTAATCAGGATCAGATCCTTCTTTTTTCTAAATAAACGGAAGAACCTGAGCTAGTATTGAATAGTGTTTTGCTAAGGAGAGGTCCGTGTGGCACCAACACAAGTAAAAAGGATGGCACCAAGGATGGCTTCCCAGTTACAGTTATTCTTTGAGATTTTGTATAGTCACATCCAAGTCTGTTCCCATGGTTTCAGTTAGACTGCATAAACAGGACACCTGTATTTCTCTCTTGGCTTCCTAGGACTATGCTGTCGACATGCAGGACTTGGGGAACATACCCTACAGACTCAACATGCCCCTCAGAGTGATCAGGTGCAGGTCCCACTGGTGTCCAGCAATCCTGTTGGAGCCACTGAGGGTCTTGCCCAGATCTTTCTCTGGATGACCCTTCCTGTATGTCAGGCAAAGTTTCCAAGAAGAAAATACCAAAGCCTGATGTTCACCAACCCCTGTGGATACTCCGACACTACTGTTGTCTTGGAAGCCTCCAGCAGTATCCAGATACAGCTTTGCACATAAAACAGACTGATGGAAGGGCTCAGGCTGATGTAGCTACTCTGAAGGTCAAATCCCTTCTTCCTCATCACTCTAAGCCACAGCCCTGTGCCAGCACAGAGCCTTGCTAACTCTCCTTACAGGCTTCTGCAGCTCAGAACTCCACTAGTTAGACCTTGGTCTGGGTCAGGATATGACCTTTGTGCTCTATGCAGCTCGAGAGCCTGTGGCTCCCCTTGCTCAGAGAGCTGCTGCTGAGGGTGAGGTACTTGGGCAAACAGTGATGATAAGGGAAAGAACGTACGGCTTTGCTGGCTCAGCACTGGAGGTGGCTTTTACCACACCTGCCTGCAGAGAAGGCAGAAATGTTTGACTTGGGAAAGAGGAGGAGATGGAAGGATGCACAGCCCAGGCATGAGAAAAGGCTTTGGTCAAGTCTGTGAATTTGTTCAGAGCCACTGGGGAGAATTATATGACAACGCTGAAAAACTGGTGAAGGGCACAGTTGGCAGGCTCACTATTCACCTCTGGTTTCTTATGGTCCTGTGGTGTGCACCATCTTCAGATGCTGGAACCTCTGCCCTCAGCTGTTTCATGATGGGATAGCTACAGTCTTAAATCTCAGTGGTGGCATTAAACATGGCTGCAGTCTCTTTGGGACATGCTGCAAAACACACAGAAACCCCGACCCATCAGCATCCTGCCCTGGGCATTGTGCCTGTGGAAACCTGCAATCACTTCTGCCAGCAACCTTCTCAGTGCAAAATATCTGGGTTTAGCAATGAGGACAAAGCACGATGACCAGAGGATACTAAACCAGCAAGTATACTTACGCCTTTTGTCTCACCTACCCTTAGTGAATCTTGAAGAGTTTCAAGTGACATTTACTGGAGTGGAAATGATGAACCAGCTTGTCACACAGTAGAAAGCTTATCTGCTCCTGTGTGCTTCAGCTCTTACGCTGCTGGTGACGAAAGAGACAGCAGATTGTAGCATTAAGGTACTTGCCCTGGCACAGTCTAGTAATGGCCCATTTGACTAATGTCAGATGGCCTCTAGGAAAAGGCCTCAGGCTGTTCCTTAGACCCCAAGGGGGAAGCAGCTGTTCCATTATGCTGTGACAGAAAGATCATGGCAATGATATCCAGCATAATACCAGTAGTCCTCAGAAAGTATCCAGTATCCATTCTTCAAAGGAAGGACTGAGCCCAGGCTGAATAAACCTGGTGTTAGTGAACATGTTCCAGCCTGCTATGAAAGTCTCTACTGGAGACAGTGCAGAGTCTAGAGAACTTAGATCCAGACCGACCCCTTTGAGGTAGCTGCTCTCCAGTAATGTCTCCACTACTACGCTTCAGTCACTGGCTTTGAATGGGGCTAACAGCAGTTGAGTGACACGTCACAGCAGAGCCTTAGCCAGCCCTAGTCTAAATAAGGACAGAAGTAGTGTCCTGACAGATAATGTCAGCTATGAATAACATTATTCTTTAAGATTTAAGGAAGGTGGAACTAAGAATTTCTGAACTTTGATTTGCTCACAAGGCATCCTAAGAGATAATCCTATGTAATACTATGGGCTGCATTGCTTGCTGGCACACATGCACAGGTCCATTAGCATTAGGTGCATAGCAAGCACTCAGACAACAGCTGCACTTGGCTTCCTCTCTGATTCTGCTCTCTATTTGAGGAAGTTTTATAGAATCATAGAATAGTTTGGGTTAGAAGGGATCTTTAAGGATTATTTAGTTCCACACACCAACCCCCAGTGGACTGGGACACCTTCTACTAGACCTCGTTGGATATGATACAGGAATTCTGGGAGAAATCCAGTTCACCTCTGCAGTTTGAATGCTATTGTCTGTGTCTAGCATTTTCTGGAAGCCTCACAGGTGAATTTAGAAGAGTTGCAGTTGTTCATTTGCAGCTTGCACATAGTGCGAGAATGCAGTACCTGGCCCCGAGCTCCTCATCCGGACATGTAGCAGCTCTTGACAGCTGATTGCTGCCTTTTCCTGCCAACTTCTCTTCATGGTCTGTTAGCTGCTGTTTTGGAGATCAAACTTGATCCTTGGCATCTATTCAAGCTATAGAGTCCAATTTATTCCTAGTACAACATCCGCTGGTGTTGCCTCTGCAGTCCATTGGCCCCGTCTGTGCAAGCTCACTAACTCAGAAGTAGCTCTGATTTTTTCTCTGTTGCCAACAGACAGAGGCAGCAATTAAGATGATGACTGCTTTTTGATAAGGGCTTTCTCTTCAGGAGGAGTGATCAGTCCCCAGCACTCTCCTCTTGGGGGGGAGCCTTTGCAAGTGCAGGGCTTGCAAATCTTCTCTTTCTGCTGCAGAAATAGAAGAAATAGAAGAGCTCAGCTGAGTGCAGGTCTCCTGACTGTAGCCAGACTTCACTTCAGTCTCAGATCTTTCCCGGCTTTAAATTCTTTCAGTTGACTTTATCTTATCCTTTCTTTTCCATGCACAATGTTATCAGAGCTACTTAGGCTCTACTGGCACAGCTCCTATATTAGTAGTTACATTTTGTTGACAGGACCAGACTGGCTGAGGTAAATTGGCTTACTCAGAGTGTAGTTAGCAATATGTACACAGTTGGTCTGACCATGTATTCTTCTGGAGCATTTTCCCATGGAAAGGAAGCTTATGCAACCAGTCAGTCTGTCCCACTAGCAGTTTTGGGCCTATTTGCTGATTTCAGTCACAGTCTGAGGGAGCAGTTCATCAGCAGAGGCAGCCATCCGTGCACACAGAATCCTCCCTGGGCCCTGCAAGCTGCTCTGCAAGTTTTGCTCTCAGACACTGCAGAATCTACATGGAAGAGACATTGCATCCTACCCATACAAATTTTGGTAGGAGTTTGTGTCTTGCTGGACACCAGAGAATCCAACTATAAATGCATGGGAAAACAGATTTCTTAGCTGGCACTGTCACTAAATCCAAAGAAACTCTCAGATACAAATGACCTTATAGTCATCTTTTTCTGGGGATATCTGCATTAGCCCAAAATTGCAGCACAAGAGAAAGAAATGAAGATCATCAGCAAGTGATGGCAATGTTAATTACACAGTGGTGCTGTAAGTGTACGAAGCTCTGTAGTGATAGAAAAGCACCCAGGCTAGCCCCACTGGGAAGGACTTTTGGTTTTCAAAGGCAGAACAACCCAAGTTGGTAGCCGAAGAGCACCAAGAGGAGCAACATTTTCCAGTGATGAGTACTTCATGCATGATCTGCCAGGAGCACTGCGAGTACCTGAGGAGGCGGTATCAGCCTGCTGATGGGAAGCTTTATGGACGTTTATGTTAACGAAGGGAATATAGAGCAGAAATAACGCAATAGCCTCATAGCAAAGGGGATCCCTTCCTCAAGGGCTTTTGGCAGGTTGTGTGCGCAGGGCTGGCATTGCAGGGTGAGCTGGTGAGGACCAAGGGCCATGGGCCCTGTTTCCAAGGGGTCCAGAGCAGAGGCAGCTCAGTCAGCCAGCAAAACTCCTTGGGTAATGGTCAGCAAGCCTAGTTCATCAGAGCAGCACTGGCAAGGAAGGTACTGTAGTCCATGGGAAGTCTAAAAGCTACTATAAAGACAGTCTAAGCTGTCCTCACCCGCTTTTATCTGGGAAATACAATACGTGACCCCAGCCCAGCAGCAACACTTACAGAAGTGAGGGACAGGCTGAATAAAACCATATTTCCTCAGATGTTGTGCATTGTGGTTGGGTGCAGCAGCATGAGTTCTCATTACGGCCTTCCCTTTGGGGCACACACAGGGTTGCACAGGCAGCAGCCACACAGAACGTCTTTTGCAGAGGTCCTCTGCTGTCTGAGACATGATGAGCTCATAGTGACCTCCCTCCCTTGCTCTAAGCGGGGGGATTAAGAAGACTATTCTTCTTTTCTGTGTCGTTTTCCAGGAAACTAATAGTAAAGTCATGTTATTGAGCTATAAGACTGAGCAGAGTAGCATCTTGCACCTGTGGTTTAAAAGTCCTTTGCAATACAGCGTGAGACTAGGTGTTTGTATGAGTCAGGAAGCCAGGAAGCAAACCTTCCCCAAGTACATAGCATAGGGGATGCCATTCCGTAATTCAACCACTTTGTCTTCTCTAAAGAGATCACTACTGTCTGTGTGTGGAAATTGGTGGTGAGATTCCCCCAGAAGCTTCACTGGGACCTGGGTTTCTTGGAGCTTGAGAGGATGATCACTGATTCCTGGATAAATTAACATATTGCTTTCTGTCAGGATACGAATATGTGTGAGACTGAAGGGCTGAAGCTTGAGTCTGTTAACTAATTACCACCATATATGGATCTGGTCAGTAAGCAAGTCAATAAACATACAGGCCAGGTGGGCTTGGTAGGGAGCTAGCTTGGTTTGCTAAAGTGCCCATTTCTACTGCAGCAGAACTGTCTGTGAGCACCTTTTTGGCAGTCATTGCTTCACAAGGAGGCATGAAATAATTCCTGGCTGTTGTGATTACTTGCCTTACCTTTTTGAAATACATGGTGCTGAAAGGGAGCTAAACCACCACTTTATTTTCTGCAGTTCTCTATAAATAATCCTCTTAGTAGCTTATCCTCTTCTCCTCAGGAAAGTTTTTACATGAAAATTAAACGTGCTTCTCCTCTTCAGTTGGTTTTTCCCTTGCCTTCCTTTTCAAAATTCAAAATACCAGTTACAAAGAGACGCAGAGCCTGAGGGGGCTGAGCCTGCAATGACACCCGCTTCCTTCTGCCACCTCGCGGGCTGCAGCCACAGTACACAGAGCGGGGACGGCTTTCCTAGCATGACGTACGCTGTTTTCCCATCATATTTAATGAAAGATCCCATGATAACAGGAAACATTACGCATCGGCACTGCTAGGCATGTCCTGGCACTTCCAAAAGGAGTTTTCCCTCCCTGTGTCAGAGCTGTTGTAACCAGAGGCACCTCTCAGAACGGTGATGACATCTTGAATAGTTTAACCTTGTTACCGCAGCAGAGGATGAGACACCTCCTATTACTAGTTTTGTTTGTTTGTTTATTTGTTTTAAAGTTTGGGTAAGCTTGTTATATGTGAGGCCTGCAAAAAGAGAACTACTGTCTTCTTCTGGGACACCAAGCAAAAGCCTGTAGCTGAATGGTTTTGGCCACTGGCACCTTCACCCTGTGAAGGCTGTCACTGAGCTATCGCCTTTTGAGAGAAAATTCTACCTCTCAACCTAAAGCAGAAATGCAAACTGAACAGTAAAAGCACTGCTGAGAGTGCTTGTAAGCTCTGGAAGCTCTGCCCTAAACCACCTCAGCTGACTCAGGCATTATCTCAGCTGCTGTCCTCATGGGCCAACTTCTTATATCACATAACCTTCCTCTCTCAAAATGAAGGAGGACATTCCACTGTGAGAAAGGTTGTAGCCATACATGGGCAGAAGAAAGGAATGGGGAAGGGGAGACAGGATTAGGCACCTTGTCACAGGTAGCATTCTCCAAGGCAAGGAAAGAGCATCCACTTGCAGCTAGCTAGACCACACAGCCTTGCCACTACCTCAGACTTCAGAGCTGAGCTAAACCTGAGCAGTATGGCAGAAGAGAAGGTGCATAGGTTATATGAATAAAGCAGACTCCAAACCAGACTGCTTTAGAAGAAAACTTTTTGTTTTTCTTCGCCTATACATTCTTTTAAATGTATACACTTTGGCACTAGCTGTTGCAGGTTACAGATACTCAGAATGATACAGCTCAAGGAAACATTGATAGTATAGCACAACAAAATGGAGCTAGGACAAACATTAAAAAAGAAGGGTTTTCCAAGAGTGGAGCAGTTTTCAGCAGGAAAATATGGAGTAACAACCTGATGCTTGTCTGGTAAGACTGGATGCAACCATGCTGCAGTGTGTAGTCCTGCACTGGGAGGACAAGAGGTTGAGCCAAAGAGCAAGTTCGATGCTGGGAGAGGGCTGGCTGCTGTTACTTTTACTTGTTCTTTAGTTATCCAATAAAATTTGAACCATTTTGAGTAAAATGACCAATTCAACAACTATATTATGTCAAAGTTGTTGTGGTTTAAGCACCTTGGTTTAAGTAAATGTTAAAAATTGAGCCTTGAAAAGTGAAATTGGGCACATTCTTTGAATTTGCATTCACCAAGTTATCTCAAACCAAAATAGGTTAAATATTTTTCTTTCTGATTAACTGCAATTGTACCACTGGCCTTGGAGGAACACTAACCTCTTATATGTAGCAAATCTATAAGAGGTGTGTAGCTACATTTAAGAATATTTTCTCTTGCCCACAGTCACATCTATGTTTGTTTGACAACTTGTAACTGCTCCCTTAACTAGAGTGTGTTGGAAAGAACCATAAACCAGACTTGTGGAGTGAGCCCCAATATTTTGATAATTATATGATCATTTATATTTATATATTCATGGGCCATGCTAAAAACATTATTGTTCAGAGTAACCTTCTGGTGAAGAATTTGTTAACCCTTACAACACATTCGCCATAGAACTATTATTTCTCTCTTTACAGAAGGGACTATATAAAGTTCAGAGAACACACATAATCCTGGCTTCAGAAACACATCTCAGTGCAAGCGTTTCCTGCTGACACTTGAGGAGTCACTGCTGCCACCTCCCAGTGACCCATTTACCCTCCTGCCTTCTTGGGGAATTGCATGGCCCACAGCAGAAGTGTTTCCAAAAGAACATTCCTCTTCCTGCTGCACACATCTTGGCATGGTGAGCCTGAGCTCACCACTCTGCTCAGCCTCCTGCCTGACCTCAGCATGGGGACCAACAGAAGGACTTGGAGCCAGAGCTGGAAGCTGGTGCAGTGACTGCAGAAAGGGCTAATGCACAAGATTTCTGCGGGGAGACTCGATTCAGAGAGAACTCATCCATGCTGATGCTGTTTCTCCTTAGGCTACTAATTAGTGCAGCTCAGCATAACGTGCTCTGCTGACGCAGGTGGGAGGTTTGGCCTGCGCTGCTTTTCATCCTGCCTGGCAGAAGTTTATTACCTCATGGGTTATTAGCCCTTCTTGCTTAAATGCACCCTGCCCCCAGTGCAATAGCACACAGCTTGGCTCTGCCATGTTGCCAAATTGGGTGGAGGTACCAGAGATGAGGTTTCCATCTCATTACCAGGTCTTGGTGGGGGGGTGCTGGCATCAGTGGGAGCAGCAGTGGGGCTCAGCTCTCCCACACACCCCAGCCTAGGCTGCACCAGGTTCCAGCAGAAAAGCTCCACGCACATTGTCTTCATGGAGCTAGCTCTGCATTTACAGTGACCCTTTTTGCTTCTCTTAGGTTTCTGGGCCTTCTGCCCTTGTCTCTCAAGGCCCATAGCTCTATGCTAGGGAAGGCATCTCGAGGGAGACAGGCGCCCAGTCCAGGGCACAGACACATAGCACATCATGGGAACAGCTTGAGAGCATCTTTTGAGGGGAACTGGCCACCAAATAGGGAAGTGCCTTCATGGAAAGAAGATGCTGGGAGACCATGCACCCCCTTGGGTGTCCTCACAGGGGTGTCGAAAAAAGAGGGAGGAGAGAGGCTTGAAAGGGAGCAGCAAGGAAGGAGGAGGATGACAGCAGGGGTAGACAGCACTTGACGAAAACCCGTGATTGACTGACTCACAGAAAATGGAGCGACCTCATAACATGAACTGACATGGTGCTGCTTTCATGTAGTGTTAAATAGCTGAGGGCTCCATCTTTCTGTTACGCAGAGATGCTGATTTCCAAGGACTGGAGCTTTCTAGGGCAGTAATTAAGCTGTAAAGAGAGAGATCAAATGTAGAATAAATATCTCATTAACCTTGACAAAGCATGATCTTTCTGCACAGCTCATAGCAAAAGAGAAAGTGAGTGTGAAGGATGGGATAAACCAAGCACTGGCTTCCCTGAATGCTGGAGAGGGGTGTCTGGCACTTGGAATACATGCTCACAGGGAGGGGCCTGAGCACACATCCACCATCTCCCCACAGAAACCAGCAGATTTCAGGCTATTTCAAGGATAAAGAGAGATTTTCTGCTCTTTGCTCACTGGAACTGGGACCGCACTGCAGCATGGCCATGGGTGCAAAATCCTGTGGAGCAAAAAGAGGAAAACCAGGAGTTTGGTTTGCACCTAGCAGCTGCTCTGTGCCTGTGCAGGCAGAGTTGGGATTTCCCACTTTTATGACTATTGTGTTTTTCCCTACATACCTGTCACCACCTCAGGTGACACATGCGAAGAGCCCAGCAGGGCCCTGACCATGGTACTGCCCCCAGCCATGTGTGCTGATCACACTGTTGCTGAATGCAAAGCCCAGCTGTTGGCAGACAAGGAGATCCTCTGGCCTGCCTGCTCTGCTCTTACTCTGCTTTGGTTCCTCTAGAAAGATGATTTATGATTTTAGCCTAAGGCAGACAGGAAATACTGGCTGTGTTTTCTTACTGTCAAGGCCACTGTTTGAAAGTTGCAGAAAGAGGAGCCTGACCTGTCACACATGAACCTTTGTGAGCCAGGGGAGAAGAAGGGAAATGCCAAAAAGCCTTCACAGTGGAGAGGACTCTTCCTGAGTGTACAGCTTGGTGTTTACTTCTGAAATTGCTCCATTAACATTCTTATGCAAATCAAATGTGAATCCTTGAAAAAAAAAAAGAGCTTCTATGCCAACTGATTGAAACAAGACAGGGCAAGAACTAGCTAGCATGAGGTTGGTCCATCTGACAAGATCGTAACAGCTGAAAGGATGTAGGTCAGCTTCCTACAACTAGCATTAACTAGTCTTTACCAGCAACTAAATAGCAGCTTGCAAAAGGTATTTGGCTGCTTTGTGGGTGTTGTTGTGTAATGAGACAAATAGAAACATTTGTCTAATAGCAACAAAAGCAAATTCAACTAATGCAGCATATGCAAGCTTCATGTTGGAAGCTTGGCTACTGGATCCCCTGGAGCAGTTGCTCATGTAAGATTATCTCAGGAGGGTGCTTGAATATACAGTCAGGCTTCCATCATACTGCTGAAGCCTTGGATTTGGGCTGCTTTTATATGCATATGGTAAGTTTTGGAGCAGGTAAGGCAGTAATCTTTGAGTCCTTGATTTCTCACCAAGAGTGGGCAACAGCATCCCAGATTAAGATGGGAAGACCTGAACTGGTGAGTGCCTGGGATTCCTCATGGCCACAAGTACGCAGTGCCATGCCAGTGGCTAACCCATGCACTGTGACAAAACACATTGCACACTTCAGCAGGCTGTAGTACAGGCTCTGTGTGGGTATGGCCACTATGAGACATTCAACCTTAAGGGGTGAACCTCCCTTCACTCTTCTTTACGTTCCTTGGTGATGATGTCCTGGACTCCTGATCCATGAAGTGATCCAGGCTTGCCAAGCTGTGGTGCCT
Organism: Pezoporus occidentalis; assembly: GCF_034315485.1. NCBI lineage: Eukaryota > Metazoa > Chordata > Aves > Psittaciformes > Psittacidae > Pezoporus > Pezoporus occidentalis. The sequence goes on along the minus strand of NW_026914940.1, from coordinate 20,247,839 downwards.
GCAGGAAAGGCTGAGGATGCAGGCACCTGGCTCCCCAGTACTGGGTGTGCTTGCCTCATGCTTCTGCTCCTGTCACCATTTCAGTTGGGAATAGGGAAGCTGTCCTAAAGGCAGGCTGCTGTTGCTTTTAATGGAAACAGGCCCTTTGTGGATCCCAGTGCATGGGCTAGAGGCAGGCATCTTTGTACCCCTTGCCAGGACAGATCTCAAGGGCTGGGTTTCCTGCTTATGAGGGGCTGGAGCAGATAGTGGAGGATAACCAACTGAGTGACACTCAAAGCAAGGAGAGGGTGTGAGTGCTTAAATACCCAGTTACACACTTAGGACTAAGATTGCCTTGAAGACAGAGCACACACAACTCCTCAGTATCCTTTGCTGCTCAGAAAACAGCCTGCAAACAGCTGTGCAGAGATTGCAAAGTCCTCACACTTGTGAAGATGGCTCCTAAGAAGACTACCCTAACAGAGGTGCTCCCAAGATCCCTAGAGTGAGCCTTGGGGTGAAAGGTCCAGAGCTGGAAGCCTGCATTAAATCTGTCTCAGGGCTTTGAGAACCCACAGCTCCTTTCCCTGCTACTACAGAATTCCATGTTGTACCATCATATAGTGAACTTGAACTTTGTTTTTCTTTATTTGGCTTTAGCAGGACTGTGAGCACAATTTTCCCTGCAGATCAGAGGAATGACTCCCAGGGTGTATTTGGAGACTACCTTCCAGGCTTCAGGCACTGCCACACTGCAATGCTCCAGCCTCTCTTATTCCACCTCATTGCATTTAACTGTGACTCCCCAGAGCTTGGGGATGGAGCCTGCAAGACACCTGCTGTGGAGAGGGCTGAAATGCCACTGACTCCATTTGCTTTCCTTTGGGCCTGACAGAATAGATGACAGATGTCTTTCTCCTTTCAGAAAACCTTTCTGTACTGCTGTCCCCACTTTCTTTCTCTCTCCAGCCTCTTTTCCACGATCACGTGCACTTCAGCACCTGCCTTTTCCAGCTTTTCAACTGTCTTCCTGGTCTGGCTTTCCACTATCAAATCTCTTTGCACACTGTCATCTCATTATTAGCTGCAGTGTCTCACCCAGCATTAGCACATGCTCCAGTCACTCCACTGACTTTTATCTCCACTTCCTTCTCCTTTTCATCTTTCATCTGCCCTGGTCTCTTTCCAGTCTGTTTCCTTAAGTGCAGGCTGTCGCATACAAAGACATAGCATTGTCTCCGACCTCGTTTTCTGTTTCCATTAGTATTTGAGAAACAAGCTAGGAACCGGTGTGTATCACTTTGCGGTCTTTCCTGTTGTAAAGAGATATCAGGGAAGAGAAGGGGACATGTGTTCTGGGGGTTTGGACACACTCAGCACCTTCTGTTGTCTGACCCATGGGATTGGAGGTGTGAGCTGGCCAGGCAGCCTGGCTCCATCTCTGGCAACTCAAATGCTTGAGCAAGACTTTTCTGATTTATACATCAGCCTTAGAAATAAAGGCATTCCCTCAAGTACTTTCACACTGGCTTCTCAAGAGAAGGGTGGGTAAAATATGGCATTACCTTTCAAAGTCAACTGTCCAAGTCTGGTTTTGTCTGGGGGTCAAATGCTGGATATACAAGCAGCGGTGGCAGATCTCCCATCATGGAGCTGTATTGCCAGAGGGCAGGAGTCCCCTCATTGCCATATTTACTTAAGGGATGGCTATTTTGCCCTCAGATTTTGCTATGAAAGCCAGCCAGGGCTATTGGGGGTATCTGCACTTCCCTGCCATCACCTTCTGACTGCTGTATGTCAATGGCTCAACGAGTTTCATGCATAAGTGACAGGCACTTGGAGCAATAGGCATTTTTCATCCAGTAGGAATTGTGTGAGTTGAACTCTGTGCAGGTTCAGATCATGTTGGCGACTGGTGGGAAACAAACCCTCTGTGCAGCATAGTGGAGGTGATGGCCTTCAAGATCCAGGGAATGAAAAAAAAAAATTGAAAAGATTATATTCAGCAGAATGACAAGAGGTTGTGTCTGTTACAGAAGGAGGTAAATGAAATGGGGATCTTCGTTAGGAGCTCCCTGACCTGAGCACAGACAAGACTGATACTATTTCTCTCTTTATTTCAGCAAGATGTACACACAGTCAAAAATGTTGTGTCTTTCTTCATCTGACTGAGTTCAGTTAACCTGGAAATTAAATACCGTGCTGATACACTTTGGGTCAGGCTTTAGCATGCAGGCAGTGTGTGTGCTGCCCAGAGACACAGAGGTGAGACAAGGGAAGTTAACTGGTAATAGTCCTGCACAATTGTCACTGGGACGTGGAGATATTTATGACAACACTATTAATTTTTCCTGAGACAGAAGCAGCAGGTCATTAATCTGGTCACTTCCCTCTCAGTTAGAAATATCCTCCCTGCAGCTCAGGTACACAGGAAATGAAGAGCCCATCTTTCTTCCAGTTTACTCTTATTTTTCAGCACTTATTTTGCACTACAGCACCCAATTGAAATGGCAACACTGTGATGGTAGTCTTGACTGTGGCCAAGCAGATCTTCCTTCTCAGTGGGACTATCAATTATGTGCCTGGTGCAGGCATAGTCCATGCTTTGGAGAGGTGTTGTGGGTTCCCCCAAGCTTCTCCACTGAGGCAAGCCTCTTCCCCCATGCAGCTCTCCAGGGTCCCAGTGATGACAAAGCTTTCTGGCATCTGGTTTTGGTGAATAGCCAGCACTGGAAGCAGGAAAGTTTCTTATCCAAGTAGCTTGTGCCTGCTCTGTGTGTGCCAAGCCCCATCCTGGCCCTGCAGCATGACCCTGTCTGGGCTAGGAGCAGGGTTAGATGTTGCTCTCTGCTGGTAAAGCTTGGGAAGACCCAGCAGCAGGGCTGTTTATACTTGCTTCTTGTGTCCCAGTGCATCATTTTCGTTATTCTACTCAAATGGTTACCTTTATGGGCTAATGACAGAGAAAAACATGAGATGGGGACAGGAGCGCAGGCAGCCTTACCACCTCGCGCCTTGAGAGGACAGAGGCTTGCTATCCACAGCAGGAGGGGAGAGATGCATAAATAAGTGGATACATAAACATGTATCTATGTAATTATATATATACCTCATCAACATGAGGTATGTTCTGTTTGTTCCCAGATGAATGTTCCAGTTCTCCTCTCCTCCATAATATATACATTTTTCTGTGCAACTTCAGGACTTAATCTTGCTGGAGAGAGAAGGTTTCCCTTTTGCATGTTTCTAGGCACTGGTAAAGAGGGGCTTGAGCTATTGCTGACCAGAAATGTTAAGAGGAAACCTTGCTTAATTGAGCCTGGCCCTTGTAGCTGTTAACAGAACCCAGGGAAAGGTTATGAAAATCTTCCTGGAAAACCTTTATGCGACAGGTAGGACTTCATGGCAAGACTTTGATGCTTCCCACCATGGTGTAATGTCAGTGATGGTCATGGTTCTTCCTGTGTTATCAAGGGAGGTTTCCTGGGCTACTGGGAAGGTTGGAGATCAAAGCGGGATTCACCACCTAATGTCACTTTCACAGGGTCCTGGTGTCCATGACTGCCAAAGCAGGCTCATCCTGCTCCTCTGCAACCCTCTCAATCCCTGGATACTAAGCAGAAATTTTATGCCCCTGAATAAAATATGAATATTAGAGGAACAGCAGTTTTAATGTTGTTACAAGGCTTTCTACCCAGCAGGCAAAGATGAACAAAACTCCATGCACCTAAAGTAGTCCACTTTTTTCTTAACTGCTTCAGAAAAGGAAGGGTGACCCTGAGATAACATATGGAGTCACAATGCATTCACCTGAGATATGAGCTTTCAAATCCTTGCCTTGCTACGTGTCCCCTTGACAGCATTGGTACCTGGCTGGCTTCTTTGTATTTCAGTCCTTACTCACCTGTCTGGTGGGTGTGACAGTGACTTCATACCCCACGGGGCACTGCAGAGGCAAACACATGAGCTGCTGTTGTGAGGTTCTTTGGTAGATGGTATACCCTGGAGCAAGGGGCTGTCTCACTGCCACAGGCCATTCAATGGCCCTTTCGCGCCACAGGACTGGAGCTAGAGCAGAGATTTCTGAGATCAGACACTGTGCAGCCAAGGGCATTCCATGAATGGAGGCTCCAGGCGCTCTCAATCAGCTGAAACATTAACGTTGGCCTCCTCTTTGCACTGAGGAGCTGCCAAGATGGAGAGCTGCAGATATGCTTGTGTTCTTCCTGGTGGCACAGTTGGAGCTGCACCCCATGTCCTTGCTTTGAAGGGTATGGGAGAAATGCAGAGGACAGTGGGGCAGTGCAGAGCCTTCCTGAAAATCAGCTGCTTCTAATAAGGAGGAGGTATTTTTCTTTTAGACATAAGATGGCTGGATCCTTTGGGAAAATTGCCTTGCAAGCACAGACCTAAGCTGTAAATTTCTCCCACTGTGTTCCAGAGAAATCCCAGCGCCTTCAAAAGAGTATCTGGTGCAGACAGGGACGATGCACCCAGGTAGCAGAGAGCTGATTTCTTCCTTAGGCAGTCTTTCCCTTCCAGCATCTACTTGTGCAATCATCAGCTCCTGGCTGAGTTACTATGGCAATAAGACTATATCATGGGCATTACACTTACTCACTGTCACCAGGGTCACAGGAGAAGAAAAATAGCAGAGCAAGCTGCTTAACTTTTTGGTTTCCTGCATATCCATGCTAAGACTGTGGGAAAGGACTGTAAAGGACTGGAAGTCCCTACATCTTCCATGCCCTTCTAACTATGTTTCACTCGCAGTGCAGGCAGAGAGCCAGGCACATCCCCAGGGACGTGCCATGTGCCCAAAGTGCAGGATGTGGCCATGCCACAGGATTTCTCCACGGCAAGACAAGGGCTGTGGGCTCTGGGAGTGCAGGAGGCAGTGCTTTGTGCTCAGAGTGCTGCTGGTGCATGTGAGAGGTCTGAGAAGAAGAGGACCCCAGCACCATGAACACCAACCCCATTCTGCAGGGTGCTGCACTGCTTGCTGCCCCCCGGTATAGGACCTGGGCTCACCTACCTTCCAGCATGCACCAACGTGGCTCTCCTCAAGGGAGAAGGAGGTGATGCGGGTGCAAGAAAACCATGCTGGACCCAGATAGCTTTGCAGCCTGGCTGGCTACGCATGGGCTCTGCCAGGCCAAAAGTGAGGTGGGGATCTGGGCTGGGATGCCTGCTATGCAAACACTATCAAATCTATCCTTTTTCTAGGGCCTAGAAAACTTACAGAAAAAGCTTTCTGCTGGTGCAGAACCCTCAATTTCATGCAGCATGGGGTATTAAATGGCAGAGACTATAAATGTGTATGTAGGAGGTGTAAGAGGAGGGCTGTGAGGTCCTGGTCTGGCAGCCCTGAGCTCTGCTATCTTCCAGCTTCAGTACTTCAGTCAGGCTATTTTTATCACTTGGGCTGCAGTTTTTCCTTACTATTCTTATCCTGCATTACTGATTACTCCCGATGATGAAGAAATTTAAACTTGCTCAACACATGTTAATGATTCTGTGTCGCACAGTGTAAATCAGAGATGGTGTCAGCAGCCAAAGCCTAGGAACAAAATGTGTGCAGGAGACTGGCCTTGGTTTGGCACTGTAGAAACATGCATTGTGTTAGGACCTGGCACTGTCAGCTTTTATAACATCACATGTAAGAGCCTACACTGGGTTTATTATCTCTTTTTACTTGACTGAGCAGTCAATCAGGAAGAGTTTCTAAGTCACAATCACAAATAGCCAGAAGAGGCAAATCCAACAAGCTGTCAGAACTGATTTTCCTGGAAAGAGGAGTACGAAACATCACTCTTATTTACATTATGCATACACATTTCTCTAGTTCTAAAGGATTCACTGGGGCATATGATGTACTATTTCCAATCAAATGAGCTAATTTCTCAGCAAATTGTTCTGCTTTGCCATAATCCGCTAGTGGGGTTTTTTTTTTCCTTGCATCTAAATCTGAAAAAAATTAAGCTACATTGGTCCAGGAGAAGAGAACCATGTGAATTAACCACTTGGTTATGAAGAACCTTAGGAGCCAGAAGACACAAGTGTGAATGTGACTTCCAGAGTGATGCCAAATCCTCCCTCAGAGGGAGAGAAGAATGATGCTTCCAAAGTGAAGAGCCTTTCCTTCCCTGCATCCCTGCACAAGGCCCTGTCCCATCCAGGAGGCCCCTGCAAGGTCAGCTGGTGGCTGGAGCCTCTCTGAGCACCTCAATGTGGACCCCCCAAAGAACGTAAGCTTAGCTGCTGAGTGAGAGAAACAGAGGTGCTCCACAGTTAAAGGAAATTACAGTCCAATTCCAGAGAGCAGATGAATGCCAAGCGAGCCCAAGGAAAGGGCTGGAGAGTATTTAAGATGCACCTGCAGCCAGCAGTGGATAGCTACAAGCTGTCAGTCCTTCCTCAGAGAAGCTATCATTTATCCTCCAGTGCAGCCACATCCTGCTCTTTAATGTGTAGTTAAGAGAAAGAATTACTACTGTAGTAAGGACTGCATTTGCACTTAAATGAATTTTTAAACATCTTCATGTTTAACCTTCCTGATGGAATAGACATGTCAGCCTGTGCAAAAATTGAAAACCAATAAATAATACATCCACTGAGTGCTTCACCTTGGGAAAAGGCACATTTTGAAGCATCCATCTGTTCATCAAAGTTTCTATTTGATGGAAGGGAGATTACTTGGATTCAAGGACTAGTAGCTGAACTGATTGTGTGATGGGTCTCTGAGTTAAAACAATAGCATCAGAAGCCAGAGCAATGCTGCTGGAGCAGCTTCCTCCTGCAGGAACAGTCTTACTGCTTCCATGCTTACTCAAAATAATTATTAGCATATTTGTAATATGGCAAACTTTTAAACTCAGAGATTCTTACTGCCTACAACGCTTCGGGCTTTGGGACTAGTTTCCATGGGGTTTATGGCCCAGGTAGTCCTGCAAAAGGCTGGTACTGGTAGAGGGCAATCACGATCTGGTCAGACAGACTGCACCAGGACTGCTCACACACCAGTCACCCTTCTCTTCCATCTCTGTCCAGCCTCTGGAACAACCCCATGATCCAGTCACTGGAGTTGCTGCATCTAAACTGAGATGCCCAGGGCACTTCCAAAAGCTCAGGACCTGGAGCAGGGTGTGCAAAGAAACCCCACTGTCAGGTCAGGATGGCCACAAGGGTAGCAGGCTCCCGAGCTGTGAGACAATTGAAACTGCTACACACTGGAAAGCAATTTATGATATATGCTTTGGGAACAGTCCTGAAAGCAGCAGCAGAGCTGGGGTGCTGCTTGCAAATCCTCTTCTTCTGCCTTGCGCAGGGAGCCAAGAAGGTTCACAGCGGCTGTGTTTTTCCAGGCTGCCAGCCGTGGCTCAGTGATACAGGGTGTGGAAATTAGAGACAAAATGGGGAAGGGGCTCTGCTGGTCCAGGCTGGGAGGGCTCATTCACATTCATCATGACTCAGGAAGCCACCTGGTATCCGTGGAGGCAGAAAGCTGGTGGGGAGTGGAGGGGGAGGCTGTGGGAGAAGTGCACAGGTAGCATAGTCTCTGGGGCAGATTGATGAGCCCCACAGCAGGGACGCCCTAGGGTGAGGCACGGTCTATGCTTGCCTTGTGTTATGGGCTAGGAGAGAAGGGGGAATGTCACTTCATTTCCAACTTTATGATTAGAACATTAGCCCTTTATTAAAGCACCAACTGTGATCATGCTGCTCTTGCCCTGTGTTTTACACGATATGGGAGCCCATTACTGGCACCAGCCAGTATATCAGGGTTGTGGACATTCCCTGCTGTAATGGGCCCATGACAATCTTCTGAAGCAACTTTGCATCCTGCAGGGCTGTCAAGGTCAGTTTAGGGGCACAACACGAGAGCTTTTGGACAAAATCTCCTGTCTGGCCATGGAATACAGTCTTTATTCTTTGTCCTCCTTTCCTCTTTTTGCTTGGCCTGATCCTGTTTGAATGCAGCAGCTTTATTAGCTTGCCTCAGCAAGGATAGACGAACCAGCTTCCTGGAAAATTACATACATGCACCTACCAGTGTGTATGCTCAAAACGTGGGCAGAGCCACAAGAGCAACGCCAGGAGTGCTGCTGGCACTGTACATGGCGCAAACGTGTGTGCATTGTGGTCATGCGTTTTCTCAGTCCATCACTCATTTTAGAGACAGGCCATGCTGACTTTATATATGTTGTTGGTCTTCTGCTATACCTCTTTCACAGAGGAAAGCAAAGCTGCAATATTGAGGCCCGTGCCGACTCACAGCACAGCCATAAATTCTAGGAATGCTTCCGAGGCAAGTTAAAACAAATTAGTAATTATCATGAGTGACAGGTACTGTGCAGCCACCAATGAGCAGCCTGCTGGTGAATACTAAAAATCTTTTAGCAGAGGAGTTACAACTGTGGCTGTCAACATGGCTATAATTAGGCAGCGCTAAGTGAAATGACTTCTTCTCAGATGTACTCCCTCGAGAATCCACAGATCTGGATTGTCATACAAAGGAAGGAGGCTAAAAGGGGCTGCTTGCTGTTTGTGTTGCAGGGCCTATAGAGGCCAGCCAAAATGGGACCCAAGTGGAGCAGGCTCAGGACTTGAGCAAGAGCAGGGTCAGTCTGCCTCTCAATCTGAACTGTCACACTTTGCATTCCCCTTCTGCCTTCTCTTCCAGGGCCTCCAAGCACCTCACAAGTACCAGAGTTATGCCTCTCAAACACCCAGGAGTATTAATCACTTGAAAGATGAGTTAATAATCTCTGAGTTGTTGAGACATGCTGAAGAACAAGCTGATAAATTTTCATTGCACAGTGGGGAAGTGTTCCTCTGGCGGGGAGATCAGGCTGATGACAAGTTCAGAAGCCTCTGGGGAAGCAGATGAAGAGACAGAAGTTTTCTGTGCAAACAGCAACAGTCACTTATAAAACCTCCTGTGGAAAAGTCACACAGTGTTTAAAGAGACCCATACCTCCCTGCTTAAGGATTAATCTTTACATGAAGGGTAATTGTTGCTGCATAATTTTTGCAGTGCCTAAAACAAACAGGTCTTTCTTCAGCATCATGCCTTTTTTTTTTTCAGTTTAGAGAAAAAAAAATTCTTGAAACATTTGTGAACAGAAAGAGTCTCCAACTACCAAAGAGTGTGTATTTTTCATGCTGGGTATCTCTACCCTGATCCTGTTCTTTACATGTGACACCACTTCTTGTATGGATATGTCTGAAAGGTGCTCATCCTTGAAGGTATTGAACTGGCCTGAGATGAACTGGCTGCGACACCCCTGCCAAGGTGGAGCAACAGCAGCGACAACAGCAATTGAGAAGAATATTAAACTACCATTGATAAGTCAGCTCTGACTGTAATGCTGAAATCAGCGTGACTCCTGGTGCTGCAGACTATACTGCATTTCCACAATAATAGAAAACATCACTTTTCAGCCTTGCTTAGTGCTGTTGTGCTGGGAACGTAAAATTTGCACGCACTCCCAAAATGCTGATCTGTTGATTCATTTTTCAGGTGAGATGTTGTTAAATCTTGCTGGGTGTGTTGCTCCCGCATCCTCTTTGTGCAGAAGTGGAGGGCTGAGTTTTGTTATCAGCTCCCTTTATGCCTTTTTTATTCTAGCAAATGGCCTTGGGTTAAAAAGCAGGAATTTGTGATTCCAGAGATGCCTTGAATCCCTGCTTCTAATTTTTTGTACAGGATTCAATCCATAAAGGCTAAGCACCATTCAGGAACTTTCCAAGAGATGACAGATTTATACGATGATGCTTTACACCAGGGCTCTCCCTACATGTGATGTGCCTGCAGTCAGGAGTTGGGACTCAGACAACTTTGGTTAGTGCCAGACTTGTCAAGTTGGGGCTTGGCCATCGTATTCATCTATAAAACCAGACTGTTCCACTTCTGAGGAAGGCAATGGAAAACATGAAGGACTGAATTAACTTAAGGGTAAGTAATTGCTGAATTCAAATTTCCAGGTCTTTTTGCTGCTTCCTTTTGTGTTTCAAACAGCTGCCACCCACCTGGGGTGGCAATATGTTGTCACTATCAGCACACCTGCATGGAGGACAGCAGAAAAGCAGCTCTCTCCTGTGAGTCAGTGTGCTCCCATCTGAAACATTTGGTATGATTAGCAAGGAGCCTTGTAAGCACATCTTTTTCCTCCATCTGGCAGTTTGATACATGTTCCCCTGTCACCATTTTTGATGTATTCATTTCACACGTAATGAAAGACTGTCTCTTGGGTGTTTAAAAAGCAATAGCAAGGCACTTGCTAGCGCTCCAGTGCAGAGACCTTCAACCAGTGGTCCTGCAGGCTGTTTTCGGTTACTGTATGATAGGAGGAGCACTTCACCTAGCAGCAGTCTTGATCCTTATGTTTGCTACAGTAGAAACACTTTTGACAGTGAAAGAAGCGTATTCAATGGTGACCACTACCAGAACAAAAGAGCAGGGCTGAGCACACTGCAGTGTTTTGATGTGCAAAGCTAGCACTACCTCACGTGCCTGTGAGAGGAAAAGGTGTAGAGGTGACACCAACACTGTTAGGGACAACTACAGTCAAGGGAGGGGTAGAGGTGGGTGTACAGCTCTCAGATGAGTCAGTAAGGAAGAGCCCCCGCAGAGGAGTCTCACACCTCTTACTGCCTTGCAGATCTGCTCTTTGCTGCCTCTGCTCCTGTCCTACTTTCTAGGAAAGCTGCAAAAGTTCATTGCATTCTCACAATGCCCCCAACAGCAATTCTGAGCAACCTGCACTATCAAAGCGCTCATTAAGCCATCAGCTATACAAAGAGAAATCTAAAGATGACAGACAATGCTTTTCACTGGCACTCCTCCTTGCATGAGTAAGAGCTGAGCCTGGGCTGTGTGAGGTGGAGGAGGAGCATAGCTGAGAGTTTCTGTGAATCGCACAGGAGTGTAACAGGCAAAGTGTTCTTTTATATTTCTGTGCGCAGAACTATGGTGCAGCGAGGACAAAGACGTAGTCTGGAAGCTCCACCCTGGGCCTCCATTACCGTTCAGAGGCCAAGTTCTGTGACTGTACCACCAGTTCTTACCCAGAGATGCTGGCATCAACGACAGACCCATCAAAAACAACACCTCGAAGCTTGAGACCCCAGCCTTTTTATGTCCTCGTGGTCCAGAACTCTCTTACACCCTCTGCTTTTCATATAGTCAGACCCATAACTGTAATGTAAATAGCACTTTTGTGTCCTTACATGACCCTTATTACATGTTGGTTGACAAGATGCTCAACATGAGCTGCAGTGCACACATGCAGCCCAGAAAGCCAACTGTATGCTAGACTGCATCAAAAAGAGCATGACCAGCAGGTCAAGGGAGGTTATCCTGTCCCTCTACTCTGACTTTGTGAGACCCCACTTGCAGTACTGCATCCACCTTGGGGGACTACAACACAAGAGGGATGTGGACCTATTGGAGCAAGTCCAGAAGAGGCCACAAAGATGCTCAGAGGGCTGGAGCACCTCTTCTAGAAAGACAGACCGAGAGAGCTGAGCTTGTTCAGCCTGGAGGAGAAGGCCCCAGGGAGGCCTTAGAGCAGCTTTCAGTGCCTAAAGGGGCTACAAGAAATCTCAAGAGGGACTTTTTACAAGAGAAAGTAGTGATAGGATAAGAGGGAATAGATTTAAACTGAAAGAGAGATTTAGATTATCTAATAGGAAGGTACTCTTCACTGTGAGGGTGGTGAGGCACTGGCACAGGTTGCCCAGAGAAATTGTGGCTGCCCCATCCCTGGCAGTGTTCAAGGCCAGGTAGGATGGAGCTTTGAGCAACCTGGTGTAGTAGAAGGTGTCCTGCCCATGGCAGGGGGGGTTGGAACCAGATGAGCTTTAAGGTGCCTTCCAACCCAAACCGTTCTATGATTCTATGACCCAACCTGCAGACTTTCATCCTACAGGTGGCAAGACACACTTGACCATGCCTCTGCGGTCCTTGGGGAACAGGGTGATGGGAAAACAATAGAGAACTGAGTTATTTGTTCTGCTGCATCCCATCCAGTTTGCCCTTCCTTTCAGAGCTACCTGGCTCTCAAACAAGAACTTTTAGTTGTAGCAAAACAATGCACTATCAGAATTTCAGAAAAAAATCAATTGTGTCTTCCCTCTGAGGCCAGAGGAGGCTCCCTGGGCAGGGCAGACTCACTCCTCTGAGACCAAGTTAATCTGTACTTTTGGGGCTGAAACAAAATGAACTTTAGTGAAAGAAAGTCCCCTAACTGTACTTGCTCTGTTTTCTACCCACCTGCTTTATGTGGTTTATGCTGAGGTAATTCCTGCATAAGATGGAAAGGGCTGGTTGCTTTTCTTAAACTCTGTTCCTGGGCCTGAGACACACAGAGTTAATTTGGAACAGCCCTATCACACACAATGTGACCTGGCCCCTGTGTGGGGGCTGGTGAGTACAGTGTCTCTTGGGTATCCACCTAACACCCCAGCTGACAGCAGATAATCCCTCAGCAGATGCAGATAAATTTCTGCTTAGGGATGTCACATAACTCCATTCCTTTGTCCCTGGTTTTTGCTTCTATTCCACATGACTGAGGGTAGCAATATAGTCTCCTTAACCAACAGTAAGGAACTGATGTTAAATGTACACTGGTCTCAACAGTCTCTGCAGAAAATCCCTGCTGACTGAGGAATTCCTCTACCTTTCAGAGAGTCCTAGAACAACCCAGGCTTGCAGGTACCTCTGGACCCTGTTTCCAATGCCCTGCTCAAGCAGTCAGCTAGAGCAGGCTGCTCTGGACTGGGTCCAGTTGGGTTTTGAGTATCTCCAAGTACAGAGGCTCTAGAACCTACTTGGGCAATCTGTGCCAGTGTTTAGTCATTTTTACATTAAAAATCTTTTTTCTTACCTTTAAGTGGAATCTCCTGTATTTCAATTTATGCTCATTCCTTCTTGTCCTTTCACTGGGTGGCACTGAGAATAGTCTGATTCCATCTTCTTTATCTCTGCAAATCCTGGACTTTCCCCATACGAGGAGAAAGGACCAACTGGACTATATTGGCAGGAGGACACAGTCCTCACTTCCCAGTAAGTAGCAATCACTTTGAATTCACAACTCTAACATGTCTGTATGTTAGATCTTAATCAAACATTAAGCACTACCTGTACCACTGAAATTAAGGCCTTTTAAAGATCCTGAAAAGAACTCAGTTGAAATTCTGTAAAGCAGATTTTTAGTATGCTTCTTTTCTTCCCTACACTTCATTTACACTTGCAAATTTCTATCTGAGGATGCTGTAAAAAAAGCCAGCACAATATGAAGTACCACTTACACACTGAAACCAGGCTAGTAATGATGTGGGGCTGATTCCTAATGGCAGCCACAAGTTGGCACGTTTGCAACCAGTCAAAAAGCATCATTCACTCATTCAGCTTCCAACACAGGCTTGTTTATGAGGTATCTCCTGTCGGTAAGGGTAAAGGAGGACATAGACTGGAAGTTTACCCTTCCATTTATGTTGTCACAGACAAAGACCAGTTTATTGCCGACCAAGGATTTCTAATGTCTGTCGCCTTGCTATTAATGTTGCCCAAGCACCAGAACACCCCTGACATTGTTCCTCTTGTGCCCAGGAGTTCCTTGGAGTTAGCCACTGGCAAGTATTCCATCAGCTCAGCAAGACCCACCTGTTATCAGAAAGTAACCTTTACAGTTAAAACTTCTTTAATAGGCTGATATTGAGAACATGCTGGTGAATGTACAGCACTAAGGCTTGAACCAGAAGTACAGAGGACATAGTAGAATCTCATTATAAGGGTCTTACTAATAGTGAAAAATTCTTGTTTCTGTAGGACTCCTCACTATGACATTTAATTCAGAGAAAAAACAAACCAGAAAAACCTCGGATTACAAACATATCAAGCAACATTTTGGAAATGGCTGTTGGGCAATAGCAACTGCTCCGATAGTGACAGAACTTTATATTTTGAATTCAAATTTATTTTTAGCCCAACTGTGATCCTTTACCAGCACCATGTTAAGAATTTTAAAAGCTCTTCCTTTGCTCTGAAGGATTTAAAAAGGCAGCAGAGTCCATGTCAACCTTCACTCTGTGAGGCTCAACAAGCCCACCTACTTTAGGCTCTGTTAATAAAACTGCAGCTTTCTCTGTCATGGTGCAGTCTTGAGCTCATCTGCCTTGAGCACAGAACTGCACACAGATGAGTTCTGGGTATACATGCCTGGGGAATAGGTCAAAACTCTGCTTTAGAAAGACCTCTTCAGATACATAAAGTATCCGTTTGCCTTTCTCATTACCATCCCATCACAGTCATGATACAATCAACTATTATCCTCATTCCTTCCTTGCTGCAGCCCGCAGAGCTATGGGTGGCCTTTTAGGAGCAGATACCCTTCTTAAGCTGTGACTGATGTGCTGTAGCTTCCGCTGACTGAACAGTGCAGGAGAGACATCTCCTACAGGTGATTCACTCCAGATCATTGTCTCAGGTGCTAAGACTGAACTTCCAGAAGGGCTTTTCTTTCTGTATCACTGATAAAGATGCCTCAATAGCTGTTTGGTTTTGACATTTAACATCCAAATAGCTCCTACCCTCATACATAACTTGTATTCTGCCCTAGCAAATGCCACCTCATTGCCATTGCTTTAATCACCAGTACCATGCAGTGCTTTTAATATTCCATCTCTTTTCCATGCTGACAGTACCTCAAAACTTCCTTAGCATCTGCCCTGCCAAGAAATGAAAATCTTGAAGACGATCAGGCCCAACACCTTGAGAAATTTTTTTATTAATTTTCATCCCACTCAGTAATTCTTTGCCCAAGTTGACCTGTGCTGGCTCCTCACTCTCTCTGATACCCAGTTCCAAGGGTGTCTTGTCCAGTCCAAGACAAGTATTATCACAGGTATTCAAATCAATACGGCTTAGCAAGTTACTTGACAGTTTAGCTTGGAAAATCAACAAGAGACACCAGCTAGGTTCGCCCTAATCATTTTATCTACATCATTTTCTACTTACCTTCAGGTCTTAATTATTCTTTCCTTCAAAATTTGTTCTGAAGATTGCCCACGGTTGTAGAAAGACTGATAAGTCTTTGCTGTCAAGATAATCTTTGTCTTTTTAATAAGCATGGGTACGGTGCTTACTGTTCTGCTGTCAGACTGGAGCACTCCTAATTTTTAAAGTCTCTGTTCCTGGAACAGCAGCTTTATACACCAATTCTTCAAAACTCCTGATGCGGATAATTCTATTTCTTCTCTCAGTTTGAGCACACTAAATGCTGTGAGCTTCTCTCCCACTTCACTCATGGTTCTCCCTATGTCTCCACCTTTTTTTCAACCAGCCACCCTAGCTTCATTTTCTGGTGTAGCCAGAGCAGGGAAGAAAGAATTCCTTCTTTGTGTGAATTATAACAGCTACTGCAGGTCCCCTCTGAAAAGACAAACATCATTGTGTAGAGATAGCGTTACATACAAGACCACCTCCTACTATTCACTTTTTCACCTACTTAAAGCACTGCAAGGTTTTACAAATATACAGATCTCTCTGTTGATGAACTTTGAGAGAGAAATGAGGAGTCCTGCCAGCATGAGGCTGAAAACGGTATATTAAACTCCAAGGAAGCTACTGGCAAAGTACCTAAGGAAGCAGCTATATTGGGAAATAAAACTTTAGTCAAAGCCTTTGGCTTAGGCTGAGGCTAAACCATACATCCGAATTTACCCGCAGGGGGCAGCAGGAGGGCCTGGAAGCCTCCTTCTGTCGACAATGGAGTGAATCTTTGACGTAAAGGGTCTGCTTTTGTATTCATCAAAGCCAACATCAAAATTCCATTTGGCTTTAATAGCATTCTGTGTTTGCAGAGTGCTTTTTGCTTGCTTGGAGCTGAACAGAGCTATAAACTATGTACATGCTCTTTTGCACAAGCGTTAGTGCTTGTTTTGTGCCAAGGAAATGGACTGGATTATCACAAAGGGCTTTTTCTAGGTACTAATTGCACTGTAAGAGATTCAGTTCTACAAGCACGCAGTAGACTAAATGCACACGGTCGACTTCCACACTGTGTATTTGCTGATCACTCTTACAGCCAGCATTTAGGGAATTTAGCAAAGACCGCTAAGGCAAGTGTTTTAGCTGAGTCTGAGTTTGTGCTGGAGAGGGGTGTTCTCTGCATCACTTTGCTGTCTCAGCGGCTTACCATGAGGTAGCAATGCCCCCCAGTTTGCATGTCTCTAGTATCCTTACAGCATGTAAAGGTTCTTCCTTTCCTCAAGCACAGGCTTTACGTCAGACACAACAGAACCTTGGTAATTCATCTGCTGCTTATTTGGTGCAAAATTTCATCATCTGGTGAACTATTCCAAGAATTAATGTGATTCCAAGTTTGTACCTTAGCTTTATTAACCTTTGGCTGTGTAGTCTGGGTACTGTGAAGTCGTGTGTATCCAGACCAGCGGGACATCCTTACCAGTGTGTCTGGGAATTAACGCATTTTGCAAAATGTTCGACGTAACTCAGAGGTTCCTGAGTGAGTTCATTAGTTCCAGTGGCAGAATTCCAGTGACCTGGCACCAGCCCCTCAGAAGCGAGCGCAGAGCTGTCCTTGTGGGAGTATCACTGCCCTCAACCAGCCATGAAAAGCCAAGTGCTGGGTAAGGTCACACACACAGCTTTCCCAGCAGCTTGCTGTCTTTATCTGGAGTATGTGCTACTGCGCTCCTGGGCCTAATTTGCTCAGCTGATTGCTCAATGTGCCATGCTCTGTGGGGAGCCTGAGACACATAAAAAGGGACTATGCCAGAACCAAATGCACTGTCATCGTGACCACTTGTAAG
This sequence comes from Pezoporus occidentalis, assembly GCF_034315485.1. Taxonomy (NCBI): domain Eukaryota; kingdom Metazoa; phylum Chordata; class Aves; order Psittaciformes; family Psittacidae; genus Pezoporus; species Pezoporus occidentalis. Next base: position 20,231,018 of record NW_026914940.1, on the reverse strand, counting down.
CAGCATGCAGGCTACAGGATGGTTCGTGACACAACCATCATGCAGCCACAGGTAACAGCCATCGTGGATCTGGTCTTCAGTCAGAGGTACTTCAGCAAGGCCTGAGACACTGAACAGTCAGTGGGAACTCTTGAAGGCACCCAGACTAAAACCACCCCTAGCTGGGGCAGCCGCAAAGCCTGTGCAGCGATATATGGCAGCTTTGTAGAAGTGTGTGCTTCACGCACATGTGAGTGAACCTCCTGGAGCATGTGGCATCAAGTCTCCTTAGCAAGACACTTCAGATAAAGGCTTTCCAGGTAACAAACAGAAATCAAGGATACTTGTGAGAAGGCTCACTAAAACTTATTTTAGTTTCTGCAAATGAGCAAATATGTTTGGATATAAAAGTGAAATAGGTATAAAATGGTTTCTTTTAATGTAAGGAAGATCACACAGGTCCTGCTCATGGAATAGTGATCATTTAACTATAGAGTATACTTAAACAGTAGTTTGGTATGTATGTAAACTACATAATGGAGATGGTTTAGCATGTCCTCATGGGATATGAATGAGGACAGCATATTTGTAAAGCTAATCTTTACTAACCCTATAGTTCTAGTCATACTGTAACATAAATACATTACCTAGTATAAGAAGCTGCACTGTTCTGTGAAACTGAGCCACATATATGGTTTAAAAATGCACATGCAGATGTTATGCTTCTTCAAATTAAAACACATATTTGGGGAGAGAAAAAAATCTGATGTTTGTCTTTAGTTATTGCTATGGTTGTGATACAAGAACTACTAAGGATCTGGCTTTGTTAACTTAAGATCAAGCTTGTATCTTCTGGTTCATACTGTGAAAGCAAATGACATGTCCTATCCTAGTTTTAATAATGGTCCTGTGACTATTTAAAAGGATGAACTAAACAGAAGTTCATTTCTACACAGGACATGCTGAGGTCCTGCAGAAGATCCTGGGGGATACTCTGGATCTGCAGCCTTGACAGGAATGGCTCCCTCACGCTTGCACTGTTTACTGAAAGTCATTTCACTGAACTGTGCAGCTGGATAGTTAAGTCTCAGATGGGGGATTCTTTTAATCATGTTAACTTAGCAACAGGAAGGTGCGCTTAGATATACACGCAAACAATAAACTTCTTTTTATAGTGGGATATTGAATTTTCTACAAACTTGGCAGCTCATCCAGATTTCCTGCCAGAAGCATAACACACTGTAAAAACGCAAAGTTAGAAAGTTCAGAGAAATCTGTGGTTTATGCTGGTTTCCAAGCTTACTGAAGCCCCTTAACAGTGTGCAGGAGGTATAATCAGGGCAGCTTACATCTGGAGCAAAGTGTTTGTCTTGGCTGTACTTTGGGCTGCCAAAGATAAAGAAAAGGAGAGTGAGAATAGGCCACTCTCATGACATCTGAGAAGTTAACAAATGCATAGTTAGTGCAGAGTGTGAAATACCTGCATGCTAATTTCAACAATAGTAGTACAAATGTCAAAGCACTAGGAGCATACAGTGCTCAAAAATGACACAATTCAATCTTACTGCTTCCATAGCTTGTTTGTCACTTATGGTGGAGATGGAATGTAAGTACTTACTTACATTAAGGTCCAGCTGGAGGCTTGCTTCCATCCCACTGTGATGTACACTGAACACTGCTCAGTACCTGGCTCCTATCAATGCTCATACAACCCCAACCCAAGCTATGTACTGTTTGTATTCTTGCTAGCTGCCCTGGTGGGAAGTGAGGCAGAATTCAACGTCTTGCTTTTATTTAAACATCAGAGATGCTAACATTTATTTTCAATTATATTTTCTGGTCTGCTTTAACCTTATTTTGGGTTAATCTGTAAACTAAGGTTGTAACTTTGTCAAAAAAGCTGAACCCTGCCAAACCAGCAAATCAGAAAATTCAGGAAGAACACCACAGACCTCCTGGCTGGATATGCAGCAGCAGGCTAAGGCTCAGATCAGCCCTGCTCACCCTGTAATTTTGTGCCAATAAACTACCCATCACATAGCCTGAAGGCTGTTTGGTAATGTGGTACCTCTCACCCCAGTCAGGCTTGAGGGTTCTCACGGGGCTATTATAAATGTTAATGAACCCAAAGCCCTTTTGTTTAAGGCTGGGGAATGTGATCCCTTTGCCATGGGTGTAGGATGAACACAAGGCAAAAGTCAGCTGCTAGCCCAGAGGTGCTACATTTAGGCGAGCCAAAGGTGAGAACAGAAGCTGAAGGTGACATGAGTCCTGCAGGTGGAAGTTCCTCACTGCTGAGGCTTTTAGGCACTGTACAGCAATGCCTGACATTGGAGTTCCAGTCATTTACTGATTCACGCTGCAAAAACAAAGAGTAAGAAATAGTTTATTTTACTAGAAATTATAACCTATGGGTCTCAGAAATGCAGAAAGCCACCACTAAATGTGCTGGCATACAGGAAAGGCTACATCTAACCAGAAATTATATCCTGTGGGTCCAAGACAGCATCAGCACCAAGCTGGTTCAAACTGATTCCTTTCAGTGAGAAACATGAGCGCTGCTGCAAACAGAAGTTATGCAGAAAGACTTGCTCTGCTTAGAAAGCTGATCTGTGAGACCTCCTGGAGCAGCAGTTTCTACAGGAAGCCTTGCAGTCTACCCAATCTCAGGCTACGGTGGAAATGGTCTCCCACCAGACACTCCCAAAGACATTTCTTGTGATACTGAATAGGCAAGACGGGAACTCTAAGGAGCTCTCTCCACACTGTTAGTAATTTGTCATGGGAACTGCATGGTAACATGATTATATAAATATATCTGAAAGGAAACTGGTCAACTGACAGCATTTTCTGGTTGCTAGCTTGTTCTAGATACAGGATTATTACGGTCCTCATTACATGCCCTATGAAGCATACCTGGACTACCTTCCCGTGGCCGACTTAATCTGTTCAGTGTTTTCATGTGCGTCACAGCTGTACATAAAGGAAAACCTGCAGCTCACTAAAAACTTGGGGTTTGGGGCTTGAAATTGCTCCCGTGTTCATGGGAAGAATCAATCCCAGAAGCCAAACCTATGCAAGCAAATGTTTCCACAATCTCCACCCTCCTGGCCCTCAGAGAGAACCCATTCTAGAGGTTTTCCAGAGCTCTGCTATCATTTTCAGTTTGTTGATCCCTAACTTCACAAAATTGAAAATTCTTTCATTTTTATCCATCTATACATGGTAGTCTCCCAAAACCAAAACCACAGCCTAGTCATTTGGCAAACCTGTAACATTTCCAGTGACAAAGAGCAGCTCATTTTCATTGCCTCGGCATTCCTTCCTCACTGAAAGAAACCAAAGCAATCTTAAGCTGTGATTTTTGTGACCGTCCAGATACTCTGCTTCCCTGCTGGAGCTATAGCAATGCTGTGCAATACCCATACATCTTGAGTGAACTCCAAAACTGTAGAAGAAATATTAAAAACTAACATACAAACAAACAAAACACCCAAACCAAAACCACAACTAAATGCATATAACAAAGAATGGGAGAGAAAAATTCTTCTGGTATTGCCAAAAATCCTCCAAATTAATGGCTTGAAGAGTAAGGAAAATGAGATGTAACAGCAACAGTCTCTTCTTGCGTCTTGTTGGAGACAGCAGAGCATGACTGGGTGTAGGAAAGCAGCGCGCTGTCAGCTCAAATAGTGTATTTGTTAGCTCCAGAGAACTGCTTGCTGTGCAGACAGACGGGAATTGTGTGATGCGGGTACAAATGCCATGAGCCTGAACAGAGCGAGGCTGAGGGGAGGCCATGCGGCTGCAGTAGCAGCGCCGGCAGCACGGAGCCGAGCCCCCAGCAGGTGGTGGTCTCCGACAGCGCAGGGAAAGAGCTGCTGCAGCTCCGGGAAAGGGAAATCCCTGCTGCAGGCTCATTGATTTCGTGGTGGAAAAGAAGTGGGGTGGATCAGCCCACATTTCTGGGGCTGTACTGCTGTGTGCGTGCGGTGGGTGAAAGCTGGCTTCCCTGATAGAAGTCAAATGTCCTGGGAGACAAGTCACAGAGGTCTCAGTAGCAAAGCTCACTGCAAACTGAAAATAAAGGCTTTTTTTTTTTTTTTTTTAAGAATTTCAGTCATCTCCCTTATTTTGGAGATGGATTTGAACCATCAGAAAATGCTGGGTTCTCAGCGCCCGCCTTGGGTTTGCAAACATCTGACATCTCATAGACTGCAAAATTACCTGTCCTGATCATGCACATGAAGAGTAAGAGACTCCCAAACCGGTGAGATGAAGTGGTATGTGCAGCTATCAAAAGGCAGGACTGTGGACTGTCTGCAGGTGGAGCTCCGGCTGCTCAGTCACCGAACAATACTAAGCTGTATGGTTCCCCGGCTCTGCTACTTGTTTCACTTGGACTGTTACGGCACCGATCTTTACCTGGCCGGGGTTTCTGTCATCATGATACAGGAGGTACCACAGACATGAACCCCATCCAACAGAAGCAAGCACACCTTAATGCACATGCACAAAGGACGCAATAATGGTTGCACAGTCAACCTCTGCATCGCGGAGTGGTTTATGTGGCTATGTGACCTTACCATTAACTTTTGTGAATGTTTAACTGCTCGGGTTTTCAGAGAACAAATGGAAAACAAATCCACCACATGGCCCCATACCTACATCTCTGTAAGTTGTGAGCGGGACTGAAACATCAGGATCCCTACCTCTGCGCGAGCAGAGGCTGTAACGGACCCTGAGCTGATGGCACTGAGCCCTCTGTGAACCAACACTGCGGGCAATTAAGCACGTAAATCACACCGTGATTTGAGGCACCCGACATCACAGCGGCAGCCTGCAGCAGCCGCATGCAGCACGGACAGGGAGCGTCTCCTTTATCCATGGTGGTCCTACACTGGAATTTAATGCATCTTCAAGGATTTTAGCTGCCAAATTCTAAAACGTCCTCACTAGGAAGAATATTTTCCACAGCTTTTAATGTTTTAATAGTTTGGGCTAAAGTTACATCGCTGGCTCTTGCCAAATTCATGCCTCAGTGCACAGAAGCACTCTAGCTCATACTAACTTGTGTGTTGTGATGGTACAAAATGACTGTATGTGAGCTGAACATGGGCAACAACTGTTTCACACTACCTAGTTCTGGTTCTGTCTGAACTATTTTTAGGAAGATTTAAAGCTGAAATTCAGCCTGAGGCAGACAAGTAGTATGAGAGATTTCAAAGAAATTAAGTTTGGCAGGGAAATGGGGTGTGGAGCAGCCTTCTCCCTAAACCCTGCCATCTGCAAACTCGGAAGGAACACCGGAATGCATCTGGCTGTTACGAAACCAGCAGAGAGCGAGAAAGTCCTTCCCATCAGACGGAGGTTTGCCTTCATAGTTTTGAAAATTCCCCTAATCCTTGGGTTTTGGTTTGTGGTTTTTTTTTTTTTTTTTTTTGTTTGTTTTTTCCCAAGCCTTTTACCAATTTTTCCAGGCAGATGTTAATTTCTATGTGCAAAGGTTTTATCACTCCTTCGTTCCCGGTCCATTCCCCCAGCCTCCCTCACACACGGTCTTTGCTGTGACCGGCGGCCCGAGCTCCCGCGGGCGCCATTTTGCCGGCGGCGGCGCGCTCCGACCTCCCAGCCGCGAGATGGCGGCGTTGCGCCGCCGCCAGCTTCGCCGCCACGGATCGCGGGGTGCGCTTGGGGGTGAAAGGCGAAGGGGAGGCGGACGTTAAGAGCGCGGAACGGATCGTTCGCTCGACCTCACGTCCCAGCCTGGAGTTACCCGGGCAAAGAAATCACCGGGGGGCGCAGGGGAGTGAGGGTGCGGCCGTGGGGACACGCAGCGGGCGGAGCGGCGAAGATGGCGGCCAGCGGGTCCGGTGCGGCCGGCGGTCACGGCCCCTTTCTCAGCCTCCAAACCGCAGCGCCTCACAGCCGGCTCCCGAGCTCTGTGCCGGCTCCCTGGAGCTGAGGTCTGAGAGGTTATAGGGAATGGCTTCGCCTGGGTGGAGGGAAGCTCCGGAGCACCCTCACGGAGCCAAGCCACGCCTGGCCTTGTGCTGCCTTTTTGGCCTGTGTCAGCGGCTGATTTGGTCCTCGGTTTCCCAGGGCAGAGCGGTCTTCAGAGTTCTGCTAGAGCTGGAAGCTTTGGATCCGTTTGTATTTACGCTTTGCCTTCAGCAGGCTACTTTCCTCCTCTGCCTTCCTCCTCACCCGCGGTAGTAAGAAGCAGCACCCTCTGAGGCGGTCGCACCAGGCTGGCCATGGTGCCTTGCCGATGTCATTCCCGAAGGAGAGGTGCTTGCAACTGCTCCTCCGGCCTCCCCTCGGCGGCAGCTGGGCCAGTCATGCCCGGCCATCCTCTTCCACAGCTGGTAGAAGTACTATGTGCGTTAAAAACAAGTGACATAATTTAATTTGCATGCTTCATGCAAATAATGTGACTTGGCCCAAGTGTCTCCTTTCTCTGTAGCGGGGGGGGGGGGGAACAAAAAAAAAAAACAATGAAAAAAAACCACCTTTTTGTTTCGCTTGATTTTTTTTTTTTTTAGAGTATAAGTTGGTTTTAGGCTATACACCTACATTCTCTCCTCATCTATCTACGTAACAACTCAGTTGCCCTCACCTCAATGACTTCTCTCTAGATAAAACCCTTTAACATACTGCCACTTACTTTTCCTGCTTTGCGCATAATTACTTTCCCATAATTGTCTTTCTTGACTCATAGGTTGAGCCTGCAGGTGCTGGATCTCTTGTGAATGGTACCAAGTGGCATCATTCTTGCTGACAGCAATTCAGGAGTCAAATAAGCCAATGGCTGGAAACAGGATTAAAACCAGAACAAAAGAGGCCTTGAATAATGTGAAGCAGGGGTTACTCTCCTTTGGGAAATCTGAAGGGCAGGTACCATCAACTGCAGGAGTGAGCTGGTGCCATCTGGCCATGTATTTCATGTACTGTGCAGTGGTTTGGCTGTGGAAAGAGCTGAGTCAGGGACGTAGATTCAGCCTCTGTCAGTCAAAAGGAGTTCCATTTGAGAGGTTGGAGAGGCCATGTTTGGAGTCCTGTGAACATCTGAGACAGATGATGTCGAACATGTGGCTAAATTTGAGGGTGTTTTTTCTGCCTTTCAGAAAACTGCAGCTGTTTGTAAATGCTGGAGAAACTTGCAGCTTTGGGAATAGAGAGGAGAGGAGGGTGTTGGAGTTCGACAGTTCATGATAGTCTGCAGTGGCACTTGGCCAAAAGAACACATTAAAAAACGTGGCCTTGTAGCTTTTAATCCATCTAATTCAATAATTACTGAGAGAAATGAAACATCCTCATTTTTTTACAAAGTTAGGTATTTGTAGGGTGATTATTTACTTCTATATTGCCATCTGAAGTGAGAGAGGTGTAATAATGAAGTAAGTTCTGTAGTGAGCCCAGCAGTTCTCTAGCAGCTGAACAGGTCTGTCTTCTCTGCAGCAGTAATGTTTCCTTGGAAGTTGGTCCTTCCAAGTGTGCAAATGTATGTTTATTCCTTCATTCAGAGGTGAAATGAAAGATAAGGGGATGATGAAAACCGCAGGAACATCTATGAAAAGGGCATTATTTCAGGACGAAAGCCTCTCTCAGTCCTGTCCTCTCTGTAAAATGGGCTAGTGAATGCTTAGGCAACTGTTCCCTGGGTGAAGACATGGCTGAGTGCCTCCCTTTGTCAGAAACCTTTTTCTTCCAAAATCTTAGAAAACGAACTGTCATGATAAGTATCACCAGTTCCATTTTTCTGTTGTGTTTGTACATAGAAAGCATTACATACTAAACAGCTCCATCTGTGGGCTGATGCACCTGCACACAATGCCTGATAGAGGTGTGGGCTAATAGCTTTGATGGAGGTTGTGCAAACTGCTGTGAACAGACATCTCACGATACCCCATTTCCAAAATAGGATTGTTTCCCCTGGATGAATCATACTGTATAGCATGTTATCCTACATTGGTAAGCAGATATACATATGCATTTTTTACTAAAAGGACTACATACATGTAAAGTTGCACAAATTTAAGTCAAGAATAACTGATTCTATTCTGTTTGGCAGGAGGAGTGTGGGCTAGTGATGGAGTCTGTTGCTTTAGGATGAGCAAACAGTAGAGGCTTAGAAATGTCAACCACTTATGTGTCCATTTAGCTTTTGACTGTGGAGACTGGTAATTAATGCCAGTATGAATTGTTGCAAACCTTCATCATCCCATTTCATCAGTAGCTGTCTTTTATTGACATCTGAAATATGACGGATGAACTATGACCTGTATTTTGAACCCGGCTCCTAGCCCACTGAAGTTCAAAGCAGCTGGAGGAGACTCCCATTTTTTGTGTGTCTGGCAGGATCAGTAAGCAAAATGTTATCAAGTGAAAGGCACAAACAGGGTGAGGAGCTCCAGCATACTGGGCAGGGTTGAGGGGATGCAGTGGCTCTAGAAGGAGGAGAGTGCTTTCTCTCCACTTCTGCCTTCTTTCCATCCCTCCTGCTTTAATTCCATGTTATTGCTTGCTGGCCTCTAGAGAAGATTTGCAGCATCATTAACTGCTCTCCACTTGAACCCTTTTTGGAAAGGAGGATGCTTGGCTCAAATGTGTTCCAGTGCTGAAAGTGCATCCATCACACAAGCACAGGTGGCTTGTTAGCATACATCACACAAGCTCCTATGGCCATGGCAAGACTGTGGGATAGTGTGCCAGAGAAAGCCAAGGATCTCTGGAGAAGGACAAGGCCATCCTGCTCTCTCACAGGGAGAGGGGTGATGCATAAATATCTTCTGCACTTCCAAAGATCAGGAAATGTTGCCCCCATAGGTGACCATGCTGCTACCTTTTGTTTTTTTTTTCTTCAGGCAGTCAATACCTGTAGGAGTGAGCATGAGCTTCCTACAGGATGTGTTTTCTGGCAGCTGTTCCCTATGTAGTGCTCTGAGAAGGGAAAGACACCTTTACATACAGGTGCTTTCAAATAATCTCATGGGTAGTCCAGTTACATGTCTGCAAGGATTATAATGGTAGTCACATGCTTAAATCGCAAAGCATTTCATAAAGGAAGTGATACATTATCCCCATTTGAGGTGCATTGCTTGTGTTTGTACTGGTCACCAAAACATGCCCATGCTCGCTGTTGAGCACTGAGGGTGGCTGGCGTGGAGCAACCTGTGCTCCCTGCAATTCCTCCAAAGCAGAGTGATTGATTACCTTCTGCATGGCTTCTGGGGATGGTGGTGGGTTGTGCTGACTCCTGAGCTGTGTGGGGAATTGTCTGGGACGCTGCCAGTTGGCTTCAATGAAACTGATGCCAAGGATTATGTCAACAGTTTATAGAGGGTTGAATTCCAATGCCCTGGAACATACCCTAGTAGGGTTTAATTTATTTGATAGACCTAATCAGAGAAAGACTTAAGTGCTTTTCCCAAGGTCACATAGTATGTTTTGATCTTGGGCAATCCCTTGCAAGATATAGTTCCCTGGGCTACAGTACACTAAATATCCCACAGATTTTGTGTATATGCCTAGGCTTTAACATAGATGCTGTCACATGGAAAGGTGCTTTTCCTGTTCTTTCCTGAGTCTTTTCTCATCTTGTAAACACACAGCAAGCAAAATAAACTCCTGGGATTGAAAGCAGCAGAATTATACCAGGGCTAAATTAGTTGTAATATGAACCACTTCTTAGAAAAAGGGGTTTGCTGCACTCTTCTGGGGCACTTTATATACCTTTGTCTTTAACATCTAAACTCCAAAGCTTAGAACCAGGCATGAAACACATCATGTGAAGCACACTGGAAGAGTGACAGTATTTATCTCTCCATGTTTTACTTAGCTTTATTTAAAATTAATTTAATGCCATGTCTAATTCCTATCCAAAAAAACCCAAGGCACTTTATTGCTATTGTGACATAAAGCTCTTTGGGTGTCTGTTTTACTAGCAACTTTCAGTGAGAGTCAGAGTGCTTTAAACTGGGTTTTGGTGGAATGTAGGTGCCTTACCTCCAGAAAGCAATCCAAAATACCATCTCACAGTACCGCCTAAATCTAAAGTACCTATATTCCCTAGTTCCCTGGGCATTCAGGAAATGAAGGGAATGCACTGAGAAAGTAGGCACATGTAAACTCCCTCAAAATCTAAACTAGTATGAAGAAACCTGGAATCCACCAGTTTCCATCTTGGTTTTGCCTGTATGCGTATCTCTGAGTTCACCAAAAAGCACTGTAGCTGCTGTCATAAGAATGTGACCCTTTTCAGTGGCACTGCTGCTTGCTGTTGGGAATAAGCGTAGTGGCTGGCAATCTTGCTCAGCATTGGGAAGCACCTGGATCCAATGTTCTTTTCAGCCTGAAGGCATTCAAACCCACAGTTTTCATTATGATTTGTATTCTCTAACCACCAGGACTGGGGGTGGCAAAAGCAGAGCTGGGCTCAGACAGAAAAGCAGATCTGGAGCAGGAAGAGAAAAAGCCTGAGGGTGTAGGTAGGTAGGTGGAGGAAAACCTGGATTATGATCATGCTGAGGAAGGGGAGCTGAGAGGTAGTCTTCCATTTTGAGAGCAAGTGCTCTCCAGTCACTGAATTGGCTCATAATGGGTTGACGGTCCTCTCTGCCTTCTCCTTGGCTGTTTTGGGAAAAGTAGTGCTCAGCTCAACCAAGTGTCTGCTTTACGAGAAGACTCTGAATTTCAAGAAGGCAAAGTGCAAAAAGGAAGGAGGAGAGGGTCAGGATCTCAGGCTGTGCCTTGTAATGCTTGCTTAGTGCATGGAAGCACGGCATCACCTGTGGATATACTCTGTTTCCTCCACTGACTCTGAGAGAGCCCCACCTAACTGATGCTGCCACTTGCTGTGGTGGCCCTGGGAACACAAGCTTTAGGGGATATACTGCCTGTGGTGGGAGCTGAATGGTGACTTCTGAGCCTTTCCCCATGCCCTTGTCCTGCTGTGCAGTCTTCTCATGATGGCAGAGGTGCAGAGTCAGGGCCCCTCTTTACAGGGCATTATTGTCACCCAACAGGAACAGGGGCCTGGACTCTAATTATGCCCTGAAGGTTTTTATGAGCTACTGTGGTAATATTTATTGTATTTCTACAGTACCAAGCAAGTAGTATGCTGCTTTCCAAGTCATACGTAGTGGTGGTTCAGCTGAGATCTTCATCTTAAAACTGACCCCTTGGAGATCAGGCAGCTGTTGACTCTCTTTCCTGACACGGGTCATAAGTCTGGAGTTAGTTTAATGTAATTTTAATTAATGATGTAGACTTTGTGTAATTGCTGGAAAAAAATAGTAAATGTCTTGAGACATTATGTTGTTTTCTGACTTTATTTGCCTTCCCCCTTCCACAGGCAAGCATGTACATGCTCACACAAATGCCCAGATCCAGGTCCTCAAATGAGCCTCAGTAGGCTGTACCTCACTTGCTGTGTCCAGGTTTGGGCTGAAGGAAATCCTGGAGGATACCAATTCCACCTAAATCTCTCTACCAAGTCCTTGGAGCAGAGGAGTACACACAATACCATCTCCCTGAGGGTGCTCCAGAAAAATGTGACTAAATTTTTTTGGTCCTGACTTGTGCTTATTCTGGTATCCACCTTTTTAATTGGGCGTTAAAAGGCAAGCAAGATAGATTAAACTGGAGATTATTGAAGGGTGATTTACTGATCTTAAAGTAAATTAATGAGCGTATGGTTGGTGGTTCTGATGGCAAGGACTTCTTTTGTGTCTCTTGTTTCTCTGATACCAGTTCTGCCAGCATCCTGGATTCGGTATTTCAGCTGTGGGTGTGTTACTGCAAGGGTGCGTAGGATGGTTGGGACACTTGGTCTTTGTATTGGTTTAGGTGTGCAAACTGCAGCTGAGCATATGATAAAAATGTTGGTAGAACAAATGAAAAATGGCAGTTATTTTCTTCTGCAGAGAAGTGCTCTCCCTGGAGGGCTTTTTGCATTCAGTAATTCAGTTTCACAGGTTTTACTTGAAATGATCTTTCATAAATCTCAGGCTTACGCTTCTGGCTAGTTTGTGCTTGATAAATCATTGAATGAATCCATTAGGAACATAGTGCCACATTAAGAAGAAAGGTCTGGAGAGAGCTAAGAGACAGCTGTGTGACAGCTGGAGTAACAACTTACAGCATACACAAGAATGGAGAACGATCATTAAACTCCCATGCAGGGGGCACAGGGGCCCGCAGCTTCAGAGTGCTGTTAAGTCCTCAGTCCGTGCACATCACCTGAACCCAAATAATCCTTTGCCGCAGCCACACAAATATCTTCCAAGCTTTCAGCATGGAAGCTGATGCCATCAGCCAGAGCCTGGTTGCTACCCTTGCTTATGAATGTGTGAAAAAATGCTGCTGGTGGATCCCTGCATTTGCAGTTTGAGTTCCTTGCTACTGCCTAGCCCAGTCCCACTCTAATGTCCAGGTGGAATCTTGGTGAGAAGCTGTCTCTAAACCTGTAGGGATTCAGATTCCCTTTGCTTTTTGTCTTGCTGTGGATGAAATTGCTTGGTCATTAAAAAAACAAAACGCTTGTGATATCTGAAGATATGGAACAAGTCTACAGTGCAAGTATACCCTGCTGCAGGGTAGATGATGGGATAGCTGATTTCCTGAGGCTTCTGCCAGCTCTTTCCTGGTGGCCTTTTGGTCAGATAGAAAATCACATCTAGGGGAAAACACACTGTTCTGTGGTTAACATGATAGTCAGACAGAAAGATGCTAGTTCATCCAGCAAACCTTAGGAGAAGTATCCCAGATGCAGCTTGCAGCAACCAGAGATTAGGGCCTAGCTGGTTCAATTTATGAAATTATGCCATCTGAGAATCTGGTCTCTAAAGGTTTCATCTGTATTAAGTCCTCAGGGAAGGGCATGTTCTCTCATCAAACAGTGGAACACTCAAGCCAGAGGGATCTGATTGGACTCAGACTGCAGCCATGTTTTCTTCTCCAGAGGCGTTTTCTCCACATGCTGGACTCCATTTTTCAGTCATTTTGAATTAAAACATGATTTGGTCCATTACACCAAATCTTGCCTGGGAGAAACTCCTCCTGCTGTGGTCAGGACAGACTGGGGATCACCAGCTGAAACGAAGGCCACAAGTTGAAGCCTAGCATCCAGGGTGACCATCATGTAACACCAGCCTTCTTAACAGAGGTAAGATCTGGCCATAAAACTGTTACAGAGGAAGGCAGCTGGACAGCTTGCCAGGGCAAAGCCAGAGGCAGGTGGATCGGGGCTTTGGGCACTCCATACTGTTTTCCATCCTTTTTCAATCTACCCAGGCTGACATACATAAATACAAGTTTTGTGAGAACTTTATTCTCATGCTCTTTTCTCTTTGCAAGGTCATTCCCAGCATATTAACAAGGTGTTTAGCGAGTCCTTTTTTCTCTGAAATGCCAAGCTGTGAAAATACTGAGTAAAACACACCTGTTCCTTGCTGCCATATGCAGTATCTTCTGGGGCAAGATCCTTTTACAGATCTAGCACCTAGGAGTCATAGTTTATATGCAGTGACTAAGTCCTGGTTGCCAAGGGACTAGAACTAGTTGAAATAAAGTGAGGGAGCTCTCAAGATGTTTTAGATGAACCTTTATAGAGATGAATGCATATTTATGTTCCTTTTCTAAAAGTCATAGTCAGAATGTCAGCCGTTTAGGGACTGTTCATTGTTTCATTTAAAAGCTGGTAAACTGAGGTGGATTTCAGTGCAGTTGTTTAAAGATAAATGTTGTTAAAGAAACCCTGAGCCAACTGTTTTATTATAAGCTCTCCTAGTATTGTCCCACCTTATTTGAAGTCTGCATGTTCTGCCTCGTTATGGTTTGACATTATCTGAAGAGAACACTGTAAGTGATGTATTGGCTCTACTTAACAAACTGCAACAGAGGAAACAGTATTTGGGGAAAATCACTTTTATATTTCTTTATCACTTGGCCAGGAGGGAGCCAGTACATTAATTTCACAGCAGGAAGGAAAGTATTCTCAACATGTTTTAAGTTTGCTCTTTAAATAGAAGGTTTACAATTATCCAATATCAAAAGTGCTCAAAGGTTCTACTCTCTTTTGTAATAGTTGTCAAGCTCATAAAAAGATTAAACAAGAATTGTTGGGGTTTTTTGTTATTGTTGTTGTTCACTGAATGTTAGAAGGGTTTGCAGTCATAGAAAGTCATGTCAGTTTAAGAAACAGCAGCTGGATAAATACACATGGAGTGGTTTTGAAGGACTAAGTGGTCTTAAACTGCCCTTCCCAGGCATATTGGGTTCCACTATACGCCCCTGGGAAAGAGCATTGCGATCAACAGAATATGCACATAGCTTGAGACTAAGAAACGTACAATATGTGGGCTGGAGAATGTCTCCTGTGAAGACAGGCTGAGAGAGCTGGACTTGTTTAGCCTGGGTTAGAGAAGGCTCCTGGGCAGCCTTCCAGTACCTAAAGGGAGTTATAAGAAAGCTGGAGAGGGACTTTTTACAAGGGATAGGGACAAGGGGGAATGGCTTTAAACTGAAAGTGGGTAAATTTAGATTAGATATTAGAAAAAAGTACTGAAGGGGTGCTGAGACACTGACACAGGTTGCCCAGAGAAGCTGTGGCTGCCCCATCCCTGGCAGTGGTCAAGGCCCAGGTTGGAAGAGGCTTGGAGCAACCTGTTCTAGTGTAAAGTGTCCCTTCCTGTGTCAGGGGGTTGGAACTGGATGAGCTTGGGGTTGGAACTGGATGAGCTTTAAGGTCTCTTCCAACCCAGACCATGCTGTGATTCTATGATTCTGTGAAAAGATGCCACAGCACCGCTCTCGGGGGTCTGCTTCCTGAAGGGGACAGGGCTGCAGCAGCAGCCCGGAGGTGCCTGGAAGCAGGCTCATCGCCTTTTCTCCAAATTCACGTGTCGGCAGCTGGTGGGAGAGGTGGGTACACGCAACCCAGAGAGGCTGCTGCTGCCGGGTTGGGCAGCAAGGGCTAGTGCCAGAGGCAGCGCTTAGCACAACATTGCCGTCCATCTGCACACGAAGCAGTGCTACCCCAAGCGGCTGTGCGCACGAAGGAGACGGAGGCAGGTCATAGAATCTTGTGTCTGCTGGAGAAGACATCTCACGCTGTACCGCAAGACCTCCTTGTACTCTCCCTTCAGCATCTCTGGCTTGCTGAAGAGGGGAACAGGCTAGCAGCCAGCACAAAGCTTTCTTTTTGCAAAGAGAAAGGGCCATAGGAGACTAAGGCCTGGGCTGAGCATGTGTCTGGGAAGGCTGGGCACACCTCTGCACTGTTGTGGCTGTTGGGAAACACAGGTAGTGATGATTTCTTTTGCCTACCCCACTGCCAGCTTGTGGGGCATATGGGGTTTGGTTGGCTGGGCTGCACCCTTTGTGGAGCACCCAACCCAGGCTCCTCCAGCACGGAGGAAGCTGGAGGTGCACTGCCTGCTGGCGCCTGCATTGTGTGAGCTCCCCATGCTGCTGGTGCAGTGCATGCCTGCGTGCCCGAGGGGCAGAGTGAGGAGGGTCTTCCTTGGTGAATTGCTGCACCTCTGTGCACAGCTGGCTACACACAGCTGCATCTGCCAGTGGTGTCCCAGGCAAGCCACTCCCAGAGAGCTGCAGATCCTTAAACCCTGCTCCATGTCTGCAGCTCATCTGACTGCATGCCCTAATCAGTTGACACTGCCCTTTCCTTAAGCATCAACAAGTTGCTACAGAGCCTCCTTGCTCACTGAACCCAGCGCCCATGCCACACAGGCACACTCTTGCTTGGCATGGAGTTTGCACAAGAGCTTTCCCACACTGTGTAGTTCCAAATGCAGTGTGTGGAAAGCAAACTGTACCTGTGCACCCCCACACTCCCCAGTAGCGGTGTGTCTCTGCAATGGAGATGCACTATGGAGTTTGTAATGAGGATGCAGCCATTTTCCTGGTGAAGTGCTTCATCTGCAGTGATATCTTCTCCGGGACAGTGGCCAAACAGTGCAGAAAATGTTAAATTTTAGTTGTGCACTGCATGAAGAGCTCTTTAACCAAGGAGTTCATGTCCTCCTGGCCCAGCTAGAGAACAGCTTATGGAATATGAGGAAAGATAATCCTTTTAATTGTCTTTTAATAATTGCTAGCTTTTCATCTCTCAGATACTTGGCTAAGCCCCTCAGGCTCCAAGTTTCATGAGGCAACAGGTTCTGTCAGGAAGGATGTGCAGTCCATGCTCCATGGGAGAGCTTCATTGGAGAGCTCATGACTCCTTGTTTTGTTCCTTCTGTTTTAGGCTGCCTGCGTGGACTCCAGCAGCTGCAGTGTCACAGACACACAGCAGAGTACAGAGGGGAGGTAAGCACCAGCTGCCTTCTCTTTTTATTCCTTCTCCTCTCAGATTAGATATGTGGATCAGCTGGACACAAAAACTATGCCAAAGGAAAGAGACGAGAGATAACTGGAAATGGGGTGACACACATGAATTTGCTTGAGGTAGAGCATACCAAATTAACACAGTGCCTTTCTTTTCTAAGATAATTGGCCTTTTCAGACAGGGCAGGCACAGCCAGTTTGCACTAAAAAGTTAAAATAAACCCAAGAAGTTATTTCTTATACTGGAGAAACACAAATTTTAATTCAAAAGGAGATGTTGGCATTAACTGATGACACAGTGTTCAGTACTTCCAGTAAGGGAGCACATGAAATGCTACCCACAGAAATCTTGTTGGTTTGAGTAATGAGAAATGGAGGGTAGTAATGCAAATGAGGTTAAACATAATAGTGCAGAGCATAGGGCCTGATCTGAGAACTTCTAACAGGAAGCTCTGCCATCAGCCGTATAGATGTTTTTCAGCTGGAAATAGAGGGGTGGAGAAGATCTATGCATGTATTAATCCAGGGCAGTTCAAACTCTGCTGTGATCAAGACTTGGAACACTTTGTCCTTCCCTTGCTTCATAGATCGTGGCAGTAACAGCTGTGGCTCAGGCCTTTGTGACCACACTCTGTCATCCCTTGCACAAACAGACTTGCAAGAGGACAGGCTGTCCTGAGAGCACTCCTTTTCCCCTTGACTGGACATGACAGCCGCTCCAGCTTCTGTTGGATGCTCCTTTTTCCCCCAGTAATGTGGCAGAAACTCTAGCCAGGCACCGCAAGAGGATAATGCATTTTCCCAATTCCTTCTCCAATGCACAGGGATGGAACAAGAGCTATAGGCTCTAAGCTGGCTTCTGGAAGGGTAAAGGTGTTCAGTTCTTGGGCACCCTTTGCTATGAAAAGAGCCATTTACCATGGGAAGAAGACGACTGGCTGAATGGGAGCGTGCTATGCTGGAGCTGGTGCACAAACTGCGTCAGGCTGCGTTAGTCACAGCATGAGTAGGAGCCACTGATATACAGGAAGCATAGTTCTAGTGCATATAGAATGTAAGGCTGACCAGCAGAGCAAGGGCAGGTTTAATGCCCTAGTCCACAACTCTTTTGAGTGTTTGGCAAGCTGTGTTCACCTGCATTTGTAAGGGATTTGTTGAAGGTGCAGAGAAGAGCATCACAAACGAGCAGGGGGTGGAAAAGCCTATGTTGTAAGAGGAGATTCAAGAGTCAGGCTTGTTTCAGCTGGCAGGACGAGGTGAAGGGGGATGTAACTGCTGCCCATCAAAGGGTGTGAGCATTTCAGTCTGGGCAGAGGTGAGGTAAGACCAAAGGTAAAAGACAGAGCTGACCACAGATAAATCACAGATTAGACTTCTGACAGTATGGGGTGAGCAACCTAACATGTTTTAAATGGTACTTGGCTTGTTTACGAGCATTTGTATTATGTATTTACCTATGATAACTGACATCAGGGCTCAGGGCAGAGGTCCCTTCTTGCCATGCATCTTCTAGTTCTTTATGAGCTGCTGTTATTTCCAGCAGGACATGTTTTAAAGATGTGAAATGTCAAGCAGTCAGTCAAAGCATATAGGTGTCCTTGAGTCAATTTGAGAAATGTTCCTCCCTTCGTGAAACACCCAAGTCTCTGGGAATATCACAGCAGCAAGGAGGAAATGATGCATCTCCTGCTTTAGTGCCACTGAAGGAGCCACAATGGACATTGATTCATAAATTCTGTCCGCTCTTCAGCCAGCGCTGTTTCCAGGGTGTGTGTGTTCATATGCAGGGCTGAGAATGACCCGATGGGTACTGGCATGTCATACCAGCAGTACACTGCATTGAAGAAGCAGGAAAAAGAACATGCTATGTATTTTTTTGTACCGGTACTTGCACATGTTCGTGCTGGTGCTTCCAAAGTCTCATTTTGGCCAGTGTATGCCTGTATCCTTGCACACATATATATGTATGCATGTGTATTTATGTGTATAGGCATCCAAAATAAGCACAGGGGTGCGGAGGAGGTCATAGAACCATAGTATCACAGAATGGTTGAGTTGGAGGGGATGTCTAAAGATCATCTAGTCAAACTCCCCTTGGGAGTTGGGCAGGGACATCTTTCACAAGATCAGGTTACTCAAAGCCCCATCCAACCTGGCTTTGAACACTTAGGTGTCTAGGTTCAAATATAGGTATACTAATTTTACATGTCTACAGTGTAGGACATTATAGTTTCAAAGGTGATCTTGCTTCCCCTTCTGGAGAGACCACTGGGAAGATACTGTTGTAGTTGAATTGCAGACATCAGTACAATGAAGCCCAAGGGACAGTCCCATGCTTCCTTGGCAGTGTCCCCTATGATACCAGGATGGCCCATAGTTCCATTCCACCTCAAACAGGTGATCTAGAAGTGTGACAGAAATCAGTGTCCAAAGACCAGAGTAGGAGGGGATGTTAAGATAGGAGAAATCCTGCATGACTGTATCCTTGCAGGTATTAGTAAGACCCAGCTTGCAAGCGAACCTGTCAAATCCCCAGTTCCAATGACACATGATTACACTAGCAATGTGCTCCGCTGTTTTATATGGGGAGCCTGCTTAGGCTGCACCCATACCTGGCAGTTTAATTGTACCAGCAGAACTGTTGTAGATGGATAACAACAACGAAGTAGAGATCCTTCTTCGCAGAGCTGGCTTCAGTTTTCCCACCCCCTTCCACACAACTGGGAATATTCCCATTGCTCTGGTCCAGCTGCTTGCACAGCTGCCGGGTACACCTCTGTGAGCTCCTGGGTCTCTCCATGGTGTGCCAAGATGAAGATAAATTACAACCAAAGACACTTGCCTTGGTGAGGTTAATTCAGATTTAATGTTCATGAGCTTTCAGACCTGCTGAAGCTAGAAAGCTTCTGCAATTAACAAAACAAAGTCATGTAATATATATAAACAGTTTGCTTAAGTGTATTCAATCCTTCTTCTAAGATGGATGTGCCTGCTATTGGTCACTAAATCCTTTTGGAATAAACATGGTTTAGTGTGACGTGTCCCTGCCCATGGCAGGGGTGTTGGAACTTGGTGATCTTAAGGTCCTTTCTAACCCTAACTGTTCTATGATTCTATGATTCTGTGCCTGAAATTCCTCCTTCGTAATGCTATTTTTGGTTAGTTACCACCTGTCAAATGTATGGCTTTTGGTTTGAAGTGGTTTCTCCAAGATGTTGGATTTTGTTTGATTTTTAAAAAGAAAATTGTTAAATTGGATTATTGAACTATTTGTCAAAAACCCAGAGACAAGCACATGTTTTCTGGCCCTGGGGAAACTGCAGGGACTAGCGTCGGTGGGAAGAAAAATGAAAAAGGGTAAGAAATCACATTTGCATAAATGTCATTAAAAAATTGCTCACATTTATTCAATTTTGGAAAGCCCCGCCCCCCCCCCCCCCCCCCCCCCCCTTCCCTGCCCTTTCTTGGTAGCACCTGAACTTTTTTGGCTGAAGATATAAACCCCAGATAAGTAGAAAGTGAATGAAACTGCCTGAGGCAGCATAGGAGAATTGGAGCCATAGGAAAAAGGCAGAGGCTGGCAGGGTGTAAGGAGCGGTGCAGGAGGAAGCATGAAGTAGCTGCTACTGAGGAGGTGCTGGCAGCACTGCTTACCATGCACACACATCTGGGTGTGTGCACGTGAGCTCTGCTGTGCGTGCATGAGCACCGCTCGTGTGTCCTCTCATGAGAAGTGGGGATTAGCCCAGCCTGGGCAGAACTCAGCACTATTGTTCACATAGCTTAATTATTTCCCAGTGTTTCACAGAGTCTGTCAGCTGGGAAGAGCATTTCCAGCTAATGGAAGCTTGCTGCACACATAAATCTGTGACTCCTTTCTATGAGATTCTAGCTAAGAAGCACTGAAAGCTGCCAAGTGAAGAAACAACAGATAAGCTGAGAGGCACTTCCTGACCTTTCTGAAACCCTCCTCATGGAACAGGAGCTGTGCAAGGCAGCAGTGCATAGCTCAGGCCTTTATTATTTAAGTTCATCAGGACACGGTTTGGTTACTTCAATGCCCAGTTCCTTCTAGCAGATATTAAAACCCTTCTCCGCAGAGGCTCAGCCAAATAAAGTACTATTTATCTCCTTTTTCTGCTGCTGGAGGTCTTCCTCCATACAACTCCTACGCAGAAGCAGAGAATATTTACAAGCAACCTCTCTCACACATCTCAGTGCATGCAGAGCGCTCCTTTCATGTAGTGTAGGAGGTTTCTATTTTTGCCATAGTAGGTCCCAAAAAACTTTGCTCTAGCTCACACCGCATCATAGTTTTCATGTGTTGTGGATAGTCTGGAATGATAACTGGGATGCAACAGTGCACAATGGCTTCAGACTTCATATTCCAAAGGACTAAAAGGAGCTGTCTGCTTTTTCTCCTGATTTTCCCGTGGAGGCTTCAAGTAGCACCATAACAGGACAACTGCTGGATGAGAAGGGTCTGTTTAGTTGTATGCTGCCTCTCACACCAACCAGGGCCTTTCACCTCAGAGCTGACTGTGGAAACTGCTTGGCCATACATGTAATTTCTTCACACCCCGACAAGGAAGTGGGGAGCTTTAACTACTAAGCCTGGGAGTGCATTTGCTGAGGAGGGGTTTCAGTGCATGAGACATTAAACTTCTATTCAAGAATATCCAGCAATATCTTGTGTCTGAACCATGGATTGCCAAAACCCCTTAGGTAATTTGCTTTTGCTGTCTCAGTTTCCCATTTGTAAAACTCCATCTTACTGGGTCACTGGGGCATACTGGAATAGCGTAGTGATGGTGCCCACATAGCTCCCGTAGAATTGTTAGGATGCCAAGAGGAAATGACACATTACATCCCCTGCTAGGACTTGGTGTGACAGGCAGGAGGACCCAGAGCGTGTCCTGCTGTGTTTGCCGACTGTGATTTCTTGGATTTATAGCTCCATCAGCATGGGCGGATTTGGCCTCACTCCTATGTATATACATGCTTTCACTAGAACTCCCAGCGATTAGGTGGAAAATTATCTTTCCATGCCCAGTGCAGTCTGGGCCTCTTCACAGAAGTGACCAGTTACTGCCTGTGTAGCTGCTCCTCCCATGGGAGCTGTGTGCAGATTCACTCATGCTTTACATAGGCCACCAAATTAGTGTCAACTGTGATGATTTACGGTCACTGCTCAGCCAGCATGAGCTCCTTGAGTGGATGAGTGACCTTGGGTTAGTGGATTTTGGACTCTCTTGCCAATTCCTTGACCGGTCCCCCAGATAAAGTTTATTGTGAGTATCTGTCTGACCCAATCCACAGCCAGGAAGGGTGTTTAGCTAACTAACTGCAATATATTGGCCGCATTTTTTTCGATGCTAGACTGAAGTAAAATATGACCTTAAAAGCATCAGTAAATACTGCAGCTTTCATGTAAACACATCAGATATACATCTGCTATTTCTTTGTTCTTTACTGATAATAGAGAAGTTGTAGAAGGCAGGCATGTGCATACCTTCCACTGTGTGGGCTTCTTTCCATCCCTTCAGCAGCAGCCTTTTCCTACCAAGAAGTCCTTCAGGGAGCTTCCTGTGTAGGAAGAGGACAAAGGGGTCTGGAGAAGCTGGGTGCTGCTCTTGGTTTTGCCAGGAATCTGTCCTCTGGATGTCTTGTGAACAGGTCATACCTGATACTATGTGCTGTGTGCTTTCAGAGGCCTGTAGCAGTGTTTACAGTTAGGACTGCCCTAAGAGCAGGCATTGCCATGTAAGGATGCTAAGGTGTGCTTCCTCCACAGAGATTTTGGGTTCAGTCACCCAAACTAAGCAAGATGCTGGCTGCTCAGGACTGTGATGCTCTTCAAGCAGAAGTCCTTTTGTGCAGAGAACATGGGTGGTGAGGCTAAAAGTCCTTTCCCTCCTGTCTTCTTTACCCATGGTATTGCACGGATCCCACTGACCCCTGCACAGCCTGCCTGTTCTGAACTTGCCTCCTCATAGCCCTGCCTTGGGATTTGCAGGATGCTGGACATGCAGGTCAGATCTTCTATAGCAGGCTCCCAAAGCCTGTCTGGGAACAGCAGTCCACTGCTAAAGAAGTGCTGTGTAATCATACACTCATAATACAGCCTAGGCAAAAGAAAAGGTTACATTCATCAGTAAAATAAGCCTTACCGTAAAAAATGCCATAAGTCTCTATATATTATACCTGAAGACCTGAGAGCTCATCTAGGGAAAAGGCCAAAGGCCACCAAATCCAACACCTTGCATCCACAGAAACTACAATGAGTGCAAAGTTCAATACTACGTGCTGGTCCCAAGGTAGTCATTGCACTTTGAAGGAAGCAGGATAAACACAGTGTTCTGCAGGATAATCCCAAATGTGTTAGTGGAATGTTAGCCAAAGGCTCTGCATCCCTGAGAAATGGTGGGATAGGAGGTACAAGGATTAGGCAAAGAATCCCAAGCTGGTACTTCCTGTATCTTTTAAATTTTACGCTAGAACTAAGCACTAGATCAACGGTGGCTTCATCTGTTGGTAAATCAGTGTCTAACACCCCCAGAGCTCACACCTTCAGGAAGCCTATGTGGCTGAGAGAAAAAGTGGGCATGCTTCGCTGAACCACAGTACGGTTTGTCCTCAGGGTGCCACATGGATGCATAATCACAGTGGTCCTGATCCTCAGCAGCTCAAGGTCCAGGCCTCAGTTCATGACCTAGCAGCCAAGGCAGAGTGCTATGGAGTGGCATAACAAAAACACTGGCTGTGGAGAGTGCATCCATGAATGTGAAACTCAAACAACCTCTTGACCCACAATCCACCTAAGGTTCAATCCACTCCACTCGATCAGATAGAAACCGCTCACAGCTATGCAAATAGTCCATCCTACCTGTCTTGTTGGCCTTCCCTCTGCCTGGCTCAATTAGTGTGGTGAGTAAATAGAACAATGAGGTCAAATACAGGGCTAGATTTTCCTGGAAATTAACTCCAGCTATGGCCAGGCTGCTCGATAGTGTGGTATCCAGAGATCCTGCTCTGGGAGCACTAGCTGCAGCATCCAACCATCCAGAGGCTGGGTGATCCAGAGCAGGATGACAGTCACCAGCCCCTGCAACTTTGGGGGCTAAATAAAATACCATCTGTATGCGCTGATCTGCAGAACACCCAGTGTTTCCCCTGTGCGAGCTCTGGACTTGTGCTCACGCATTCCTGTGCTTCAGATGCATTTCCAGGGCAAATTACAACAGCCTCTGACATGGAAGGGGCTTTTCAGCACCCCATCAGACGCCAGGTGATTTTTTTCTGCAGCATTAAGTCAA
This sequence comes from Pezoporus occidentalis, assembly GCF_034315485.1. Taxonomy (NCBI): domain Eukaryota; kingdom Metazoa; phylum Chordata; class Aves; order Psittaciformes; family Psittacidae; genus Pezoporus; species Pezoporus occidentalis. The sequence goes on along the minus strand of NW_026914940.1, from coordinate 20,207,373 downwards.
GGCGGTCTGGAAGGGAGGCAGGCATGCCCGGTCAGGTTCTCACATACTCACTCCATGGTATGAAGCCAAACTGTGAAGTTTTCCAAGTATTTTAATGAGCGTGTTTCAGACTTTTTTATTAACTTTTAATGCCTCTTTCTTCTGGCAGTTCCAAATGCTACGCTACAGGAAAGGCCAAGCCACCCTCCAGTGCTGTTCCAGATAAACAGGACTTAACCACAAATTAACACTTATCTCTTGTACTGCTTCTGAAGTTGAAGGCTCCGTGATCTGTCTGAGAATTGTTGTCTGCAGTTTCAGGTTGATTTTGCTCTGTGAAGCCCCAGCTGGCTGAGCTTTAGCAGAAAGTGCTCCTTCCTCAATGCCTGGGCGTCCATCAGCAACTTGGAGAGAAATGCAGGAGCTGCAGTAGCATTTGTTTGGCTTGCCTGTAGGGATCTGGGGGACAGACTCCACTTTTAGGGCATGGAGCTGCACGGCAGGATGGGGAGGAAAAGGGGCTCATCAGAAGAGCAGTTTAGAGGATGGGAGAGAGACATCGAGGGTCTGTCCTGCTCTGAGACCTCTGCACATGCTGTTGTTGTGGACCTGGAGGAAAGTGATGCTGAAGGTGCTGCATCCCCAGGCCTCTGCTTGGCTTCTGAATAAACCTCTTTTCCTCACTCTGCCAGTTTGCTTTGGGATTAAGAGGTAGGAGAAGGATTCAGCAGCCCTGAAGGTGGAAGGGATCCGTAAAAAGCTGCCTTGCTTCTTTCAGAAATTTGTTTCCATATCCCCTTTGGGGCTGAACTTCAAAATTGGGATTGCAATTTCTGTTTCTGTATAAAAGAGCCTGTTCCAATCCAGGCCTTTAATTGCTCCCTTTTTACCTAGAAAGCAATAAGGATATAACTTCTACCTCCCCAGAGTGCCCCCGAGACAAACCTCTAGACATTATTTCGGCAAGTTCTTCCAACAGAGACAGGCCATGCTGGAACTACACACATCCTGTTGAGTCTCCTGTTACTTTGCCAAATCTAGGAGAATTCCAGTTATGAATAAACTGGACACACATGAATGCAGTTGAAATTGTTACCTATTGGCTTGACCCTATTCTCTTCTACCTGGCTTCCCCCAGCGGGATGGCACATGACCCTTGGGTTCTGCTAAGACACCTAACTGCAGTGAAGGAAAAAGCCATGCAAAGAAACAGCTTTTTCCTTCACACAGTGTATAGAGAACAACTCTGGATTTACATAAATGCAGGCATCTGAACATACGCTGTGATACAGGACAAAGGCAGTGGCACACAAAGACATACAGAATATTGTGACTGTAGGCAAGAACACCCATTTGTACTGTGCAGGTGGTTCAACACAGGCACAGGTTGCACACAGAAGTGTGGATTCTCACCCTTGGAGATACTCAAACCCTGACTGGACGCATCTATGAGCAGCCTGCTCTGTCTGACCCTGAAAGAGCAAGGCTTAGGGTTGGACAGTCTCCAATGGTGGCTGCCAGCCTCAGCAGCACTGACTCTGTGATTATGTCCCATAAGGGCCCCGGCATTCCCCTAGTCACTGCCATCACAGATCTGTCCCTGTGTGCTCCACAGGTTACCCAGTTTCCGCACATGCAGAGAGGAATAGAAGAGGATGTAGGTGCGTTAAGTGCTTACTTGATGTATTTTATCTTAGCATGTATTGTGCAGCTAGCAAAACTGTCAAAGGATTTTCCAGTGGCATCCCTGAAAGCTTTGGAAAGATTTGCTTTTTATATGTGCCTGGATTCTCTTGAAAAATTAATTCTTCTTCCTTCATATCCAAAGCTCTGATAGGTGATACAGATGTGGAGGTAAGTATGGATGGTCACCATGTTTTCCATTCACTTGCCATACAAGCCTTACAGTAGTAGTTCCTTGTACTGGAAGTCATTCAGCCCCACGCCCTGAATGTCACACTGACGTGATCAAAACTGACTTTAATTTTTCACCTCTGGCTTCAGGGTCTGAGGTGAAGCACCATGAGGTTGTCTCGTTACCTGCCCCATGTCCTGGTATCCCTGTGTTACAGTTACAACCATCCTGGCTGCAATTCTCCATGACTCGTGAAACGTGCCTCTCTCCAAGCCCTGTCAGCCTGATGGCTTTTCTGTGTACATGATCCTCACTTTAGAGCCACAGCTCAGCACCAGTCCCCATCAGTGCTGATTCACTGGCTGGATGTTTCTAGGAGTCAGACATTCACTGCTGTCTCCTTTTCCCCCTTGTATTTCAGGTCACTTTTCCACTTACATTTGAGTTGTACAGTATCTATGTCACTGCATTGTTTTAGGTGAGCTCTTCCCTACTGCTGCTCTCAGGGCACCCACTGAGTGTGAAATCCCTTGTAGACTCCTCCAGCAACCCTGGGGCTGCTGAGCTGGCAGTGCTGGGGGCTCAGCCCCTGCTGCAGCTCCTCACCTGGGTTTCTGCAGCTCTGATGCCCATAGATTTACTGGGCTTGTGTCCTGGCTGTGCTGGCCACCGTTGTCAGTGGTTATATGGCTGCATCACTGCCCTTCCAGCCTGAGCATGCTCTTGCTAAGGAGAAAGGTGATTTTGGGCAGCTCCACTGCCACACGCCCTTGCAAGGGGCACACTGCTGCCGGTCTTTTACATGCACAGATGTGGCACCTGCTGGTGCTTCCTCTTCTTAGTCCTTTTCTCATCTGTCCTTGCGTTGGCTTTTTGTGTCAGCATTTGAGTTAATGTTTCAAGCAGGTGACTGCCTCAGCAAACTGCAGGGCTGTGTGGCCAGCCACAGGCACACTGGTGCAGCGGGATGGCATCCTTAGCAGGACACACGGACGAGGTCACTCTGATCCCTGTTTTATAAGATGCTGCTGCCTAATGAGAATTCATTACAACACTGGTATTAGACTTCTATCCTCCAGTTAGCTACTTCTGAAATATTAGCACAGACAGAAGAAGTTGCAAAGCATTTTTGCAACACTGAGAATATAAGCTGCACCACTTTGCTTTAGAGGAATTACAACACTACACAGTGTGTAGAAAATGAAGCAGTAGAAACTGGAGATATATTAACTTTGTGTCACTTCCTCTGAATTGATCCTGGTGGGATAGCTTAGAAATGTCAAAATATTATCCCCTAGTTAAATATTACACCAATATTAAAACTCTTTAAAAAATTAGTCTTCTACGTTTTTTTTTTCTATGATTCTATGATTCTATAAAAGAAGGAGATTCAGACTGGATGTGAGGAAGAAACTCTTTACAATGAGGGTGGTAAAACACTGGCACAGGTTGCCCAGAGAGGTGATGGGTGAGCCATCCCTGGAGACATTCAGGGCCAGGCTTCTGGGCAACCTGGTCTAGTTGGAGGTGTCCCTGGTCATTGCAGGGGCCTGGATTAGATGACCTTTGAAGGTTCCTTCCAACCCAAACTATTCTATGAGTCTATGTCTATATTACTTTTGTCTTTATCTTTTCATATTTCTGTGGTCAGAGTTTGCTAGCTTTGTTTTTATTCATTAATAAACCACATCTACTTCAATTAAAGCAGTGCAAAGCCTATTGCTTCAGTATTGTTTATGATACCACAGCTGTATGACTCTTGCTATCTTGCACCATCCATGCTGTCATCCAGGCAAAGACCAGGGAGTTTTGTTTAGCTAAATGTCAGCTTAACATTTCTACGTGTGACCCGGGGCTGGACAGGGATGGTTGTCTTTGTGATGTTACAGGCAGTGTTACCATTTTTAACATAACTTAGAACTGCTTTACAAAACTCTCACGTTAACACTTGGAGTTGCAATGTAATTTGTCCAGGGTTCGAAGCCGAGAGAACAATTGAGACAAATATGTCTTAGCAAGGTTTTCTCTTCTTGCTTACGTCTGGTGTCTACTCAGGTCCCTTTCTCATCTTCTCTTTTTAAAAATAGCTGTCCAGCCAGAAGTTCTCAGCGTGTACCACTGCTTTGCTCTGCTCTGCCAGTAACAACCTCAGCATTCAGGCAACTCACTGAGGTGCTCTTATGCTCTTCTATGTATTTCTCCGTAGCGATCTTTTAAAGAGCTTTAAGACTTTGCAGACTGATGAGATGTAGCCTTGGTTTGCCCCCCAGGCTGCTCTCCCCCTTTCTGTTACATTTTCCCGTCCCAAGGGGTTTCTCTTGAACTTCGAAAAGGTTTGCTAAAGCGTCTCTAATTTCTTTCCTCATTTTATTCAGCATGCATGCATGCAGCATAAAACCTTTTACTGGTTTTACAGATCCCAGGCTTTTTATTAACTATTCCCGATCTTATCTCCCAGTTTCTTAATTCCTCATATTCTGCTCTCAGCAATCAGAATCTTGCTTAAGAAAATACCTGTTCTCTGGCAGCCAGAGATGCAAAGTAAGTGTTAATATTTTATTTGCCCTTTTCATTTCTCACTCACTTTAACAGCCTTATGAAACGAAATGTCTTCCTGTCCTCCTTCTTTGTTTGCTGTTTATGCTCTTTCAGGTGATCCAGGCTGATGGAAATATGGTGAAATACATCAGTGTCTCCCCCATCAAGTGTGTTCAGCTGTGACTCCAGTGTGGTTTTGCTTCACTGCCTTCTAAATGTGCAAGCGCATTAGCAGGGACTGCTTGCTCAAGTTTCCTGCCCTTGCATCCTTGCATGAAGCCAGCAATAGCTGAACACAAGCCAGGTACAGAAGCCTGGCTCTGCAGGTAATCTGTGCTCACACTGAAAGTGGATCCTTTACGCCTCACCACATATGAGCAGTGAATGCCCTCTGTGGAGTGTGAGCACCTCCAACTCTACTTCTGACAATGACCAGCGCTGCCGCACACTACCGGCGCAGTGAGGAGCTTTGCTTCATTCTTAATAATGTCTGTGCGTGGATTCTGTGTTTTTGCTGCAATGCTCAGTTGCTTCAGCTGTTGCTTGATCCACATTTCAGATCCCATCAGTTGATGATTACTGGACTGTGCAATTAGAGGCTGACTGAGAGCAAATCCTGAAGTGTTTGGACTTGTTTCTCAACAGGCCATGTGGCGATCAGCTCCTCGTTTTGCCTGATGCAGACAGCTTTGGACACTTTTCCTTGCTCTGGCAGATGGTACTGGAGCTGACCCCAGCTGACCAAAGGGATATTCCATGGCATACTATGTCATGCTCAGCATATAAAGCGGGGGGAATAAAAGGAAGGGGGGATGTTCAGAGTGACGGTGTTTGTCTTCCCAAGTAACTGTTACACATGACGGAGCCCAGCATTCGTGGGAATGGCTGAACCCCTGCCTGCCCATGGGAAGTGCTGAATGAATTCCGTTTGCTTTGTTTGAGCACGTGGCTTTTGCTTTACCTATTAAACTGCCTTTATCTCAATCCATGAGTTTTCCCAGTTTTACCCTTCCAGTCCTCTCCTCCATCCCACCAGGGGGTGTGAGCAAGCAGCTATGTGGGGCACAGTTGCTGGGTGGGGTTAAACTGTGACAGTCCTTTATGGTGCCTAAGGCTCAAAGGGTTTGAGATAATGATAGATCTGATTGTAATGTGCTAGATCGAATTTATAGCTGTTATTGCTGTTTAGCTATTAACTGACATACTTCTGTGCTTGTCATAGGGCTTGCTTGCCTTAGTGTATATTAGAGTCTAGTACTAATTAGTGGCTGCTCTTTGCTTTCTCTGCTTGCTGTAGGGCTGTGCTGCTCATCATCTCAGTGTGCCGTGCCTGGGAATGTTTTGCTAACAGCAGTGGTGATGTGTCTGGGTGGACAGATGGCCAGGGCATCACTCCTGTTTCTGTGCTATTGAGCTGGACAGGCTGGAACGCCAGTGTGACCTCAAGTCGAAGGGACTGACCTGTGGATGAGTGCACATAGGAACAGGCCATCCTGAAGTGTCTGTGGTCATGAATAAGCCCAGAGCAGAGCAGGTATATCTCGAAGCATCTGTGATCATGGTAATGGCTGTGCCACAGCAGGTGTACCTCTGAAGGGACTGTGGGCCAGGGGTATGTCCATGTTGGAGAAGGTACACCTCGAAACACCTGTGGCTGTGGATGAGTCCATGATGCCGCAGCTACACCTCGAAGCATCAGTGGCTGTGCATGAGGTCATGCTGGAGCACCTCAAAGTGTGTGGCCATGGATAAGCCCACAACAGAGCAGGTACGCCCTTGGAGGGACCGCATTCATGACTATGTTGGAGCAGGTTTAATTCTGAAGAGACTGCGGCTGTGGGTAAGGCTGCACTGGAGCAGTTACATGTCTGAAGGCATTGTGGGCCATGGATAAGGCCATGCTGGAGCAGGTGCACCTCAGTGACTGTGGGTGTGGGTACATCCATGCAGCAGTAGGTACACCCCTGAAGAGACTGTGGCTCCTACATAAGGCTCCACTTGGAGCAGGCACACCCCAAAGGGACTGCAGTCTGTGGATAAGAAGTCCAGCAGGAGCAGGGGCAAGGGGAGGAGTTCATTGCAATGTTAAACCTTATGGTCTGGTCTAAAAGGGCCAAGAGTTTAATGCGTATACCTTTAAATTGTGTTAACCCGTGATTTGAGTTGCGTGTTACAGGAATTACTGTTCCAGGAACCTCTCGTTGTTAGCCAGGCCGGGAGCAAAGGGAGGAGTTCACTGCAATTTTAAATCCTATAATCTGGCTCAAAGGGATCAGGGGTGGATATTGTAATGGATGTATCTTTAAACTGTTGTAATCCATGATTTGAGTTGCATGTTACAGGAATTACTATTCCAGGAACCACCTGAATCAGTGGAGGACGAGGCCTTTTCTGCTCCTCACCCCACCCCACCTTTGAGCAGGCTGGGGGTGCAGAAGGAGTTGGGACACAGCCAGGACAGCTGACCCCAACTGACCAAAAGGATATTCCACACCATATAGCATTATGCTCAGCATATAAAGTGGGGGAAAAAGAAGGGGGGGGGGCATTTGTTATGGTGTTTGTCTTCCCAAGTACCCGTTACACATGATGGAGCCCTGCTGTCTTGGGAATGGCTGAATACCTGCTTGCCCGTGGAAAGTGGTGAATGAATTCCTTATTTTGCTTTCCTTGTGCACGTAGCTTTTTCTTTACCTGTTGAAGTGCCTATATCTCAGCCCATGAGTTTTCTGTTTTGCCCTGATGATTCTCTCCCCCATCCCACCGGGGTGGGTGAGGGAGCAGCTGTGTGGGGCTCAGCTGATGGTTGCAGTTAAACCACAACAGTCTCCAGCCATCATATGTGAAGCTGGCTGAGGCTTTTCTGCACAGTGCTTGTGAGACCAAAGCAATCACGAACTCCTCCAGAGTGCTTTGCCAGCCTTCACTTCTTTCCTTGCTCTTGCCAGAGGTTTCATTTCTCTAGGCTGTGAAGCCTGGGAGTCTGCAGAGCTTCAGCATGGCCACAAACCCAGAATAGGCAGGCAGGCAGGCAGCTGCTGAGGACCAAGTCACCTCCTCTTGTGCCTACAAACTCTGTGACTATCTGTGCTCTCCCTGGAGTGCCAAACCATGATTACCAGCTGCAATCAGTCCTGCAGGAGCGTTATAATAAAAATAAACCTGAATCTTAAAACTGCTCTGTTGTGCCTCGATGCTGCAGACTGCCTTGATTAACCTCTGTGGCTTTGCTTTTCCCAGAGGGATTAGAGCTGTCATCTTTTGCACCAGGACTGAATGCTATAGCAGCAAACAGCCTGTTTGGAAGTACAGTCTCTACAGGCAGCAGACCCTTTTCCCTTACTCATGAGATTATCAGCATGATAGAAAAATCAAATTTCCCTATTTTTCTGTCACCTCCTCCCAAAATTTAGGTGGCTGTGGAAGTCAGGCTCCCCTGCTTCTCTCACTTGCATACATTAGGGGTCCCTTTTCAATGATGCCTATGTATCTGCTTTGCACAGGACCCCTGCTGAAGGCAGTGGAAAAGTGAAGGATGCCCACACACTGACATTGGTGACCCATCTATTCCTGGTGTGTAGCCCTGTGCTGGATTTATAACTCCCTAATTAAACCCTGCTCTGAACTCAGGATTGCCCTTGCTTTGGGCTGTCCTGTAGTGCTCCAGCTCCAAGCACAGACGCACCCCACAGAGATCAGTGAAACTATTCTTGTAACTGCTTTTGTAAAAAACCCAACCAGCATTGTCACAGCTTTAGACACAGAGGCACAAAGCAGTGCATGTAAACTGAGCAGTGTCAGGACCAGGGCCCAAGCATAGGTGCAGTAAGCGTTAAGTCTCAGCTCAAGCCAAAAGCACCCTCCCCAAGTGGTGCCTGGGCACAGCCTGGGGTAGCCTGAGCAGGGGTCCTTGTGGCATCAGGCCAAATAGCTTCCCCACTTCCTTACTTCTGAGTAATGTACTTTGTGTTGTCACCAAGAAGTCTTTGAAGTACAGTTCACAAGTTGTTGGCTTTTTTTTAAGGGCAAAAGAAAGAGCCGGTCCCGTTTCCCTTGGGTGACATCTCATTGGCCTGGCTGAGGGTCACTGCCTTGGACGAACATCCACCACTGGGCAAAAACGTGGGATATCACTGCGGTGGATCCAGGTTTCTAAGAGAAATGGCTTATGCAATCACATGTGAGTGTGTGTGCATACATGTGTGGGCATGTGTGTCTTCATGTCTGGTTGTTTATCTGCCTGTCATCCCCTGCTAAGCTGTGAAGCTACTGCCTGACTCAATCACATGTCATGCATACAATTAACTCTCAGTTAGTTTAACAAAATAAGGGAGCAGGGGGAGGCAAGAGACACAAGAAAATCCCAAACCATGGAAAAACAGCCACAGGAGGTTGCAATTTATCATTTACCAGAGGGTCCGCATGGGATAGGTGTTTTCAAAATGCTCCTGCCACAAGAAGAGCTGCCAGTTGGCACTTACTTGTTCCTGGAAACCACATCAGCAACACAAAACCCCGTAGGAAATCACATCTGCTCTGGAGATGGGGGCTGCTTTAAATGGCTTTTAACATGGCTGGGTGGCACAGGCATGGGAGGGCCATTATCTCATGTCAAGCTGCTGCAGCAACACAAACACATCTCATGGGAAAGGTGCTAAAGCCATAAGGTCTGTGCTCTTCCACTCCAGTGTGGCCAGAGCCTCCTCTTGGGAATGGCGAGGGCTTTCCACCAGTGCTGTGTGAGTCTCAAATACATACTGGAGGTAGATACCCAGAGGACAGATTCAGCTTAAAACAGCTACCAGGAGCAGAGAGGAGCAGGTGACACTGGCAAGCACTACATGGGCTGAATGTTAGCCGGTGCTGCAGCAGGCTCTGGGAGTGGGGGCTTGGAGGAAGCTTGGCACTGGGAAGAGGCAGACCTGTGCAGGGCACTGCGTCCAGGCTGGACACACAAACTGGCATCAGATGGGAAGCTGGGCATGCCTGCATCTCTACCAGTAAATAAAATAGGCCTGTGTGTGCTTTCTGGCTTGGGGATGAGAGCACAGCTCCTGTCCATATGGTGAGGTTCCCTCCTGTCCCCAAAAAAGGGTGACCTCACTGATCCTGCTCTCTCCTGGCCAGTCCTGGGCTCTGGCATGGAGACTGCTCAGATCCACACCAGGAGAGTGCAGTAAGAAATAATACCCTATTGAGCCTATGTGGCCAGTAGCTGAGTCCTCACCCTGGCTCTCTTCACCTTGCCAGCAGCTGCAGTGTCCAGACACCCATGCCATGCCTCCTCCATTGCAAACCCCAGCCATGCCCATCTGTCCCCTGAGGCCATGTGCCAGAATTAAGCCCTTTGGTGCAAAAGACTGGTAGGAAAACCAGAGTGAGTGCTGCTGGCAGCAAGCAGGAAAGAGGTAGGCCCTCTGGCTGGCTGTGGGGTTGGCTGCTCTAGAAGGGGTATGGTATGGTATGGTATATGGTATGGGGTATGGTATGGGGTATGGTGTGGTATGGTATGGTTGCTATGGTTATGGTATGGTGTGGTATGGTTGGTATGGTTATGGTATGGTATGGTTGCTATGGTTATGGTATGGTATGGTAGGTATGGTTATGGTATGATATGATACGGTTATGGTATGGTATAGTTCTTATGGTATAGTTGGTATGGTTATGGTATATTGTGTCCAGTTCTGGGCCCCTCAGTTCAAGAAGGACAGGGAGCTGCTGGAGAGAGTCCAGCGCAGGGCAACCAAGATGATTAAGGGAGTGGAGCATCTCCCTTATGAGGAAAGACTGAGGGAGCTGGGTCTCTATAGTTTGGAGAAGAGGAGACTGAGGGGTGGCCTTATTAGTGTATATAAATATATAAAGGGGGAATGTCACGAGGATGGAGCCAGGCTCTACTCAGTGGCAAACAGTGATAGGACAAGGGGTAATGGGTGCAAACTGGAACACAAGAGGTTCCACTTAAACTTGAGAAGGAACTTCTTCTCAGTGAGGGTGACGGAACACTGGAACAGGCTGCCCAGGGAGGTTGTGGAGTCTCCTTCCCTGGAGACATTCAAAGCCCGCCTGGACACATTCCTGTGTAACATTATCTAGGTGTTCCTGCTCCGGCAGGGGGATTGGACTAGATGATCTTTCGAGGTCCCTTCCAATCTCTAGCATAGCATACTGTGATACTGTGATACTGTGATGGTATGATATGGTTTTTATGGTTATGGTATGGTATGGTTGGTATGGGTATGGTATGGTATGGTATGGTTGGTATGGTATGATATGGTATGGTATGGTTTTTATGGTTATGGTATGGTATGGTTGGTATGGTTATGGTATGGTATGGTTATGGTATGGTATGGTATGGTATGGTTGGTATGGTTGGTATGGTATGGTATGGTTGGTATGGTTATGGTATGGTATGGTATGGTATGGTATGGTATGGTATGGTATGGTATGCTGGCCCAAATGCCCAAGGCACCACTTGTGGGGCAGCAGGGGAAGGGAGGGAGGGAGCAGGCGCCACGCTGCAGCACGCAACTCCCGCTTCGTGCAATGAGGCCTGAGGAGAACAGGCAAGCGGGACAGGGCAGGAGTTGGAGTGTGTGAAGGGTGCAGGGACAGGGCTTGAGCAATTGTCTGGGGCATGAAGCAATGCAGGAATACTTCCAGAGAATCCCTGACACACAAGTGCTGCTGAGGCGCTTCCTAGGAAAGGAGAGGCGGCGGCCCGGAGACTGGAACTGCTGCCAGCCCCCACCCCATCACCCTGCACCATGGTCTCACGGAAGTCTGATTGCTCACTGGAGTCATTTTCACAGTGAGATGTGAGATCTCACCTTGCTCCCTGGTGCCAAATATATGTCTGAAGACTTCAAATCCTGGCAGGTTCGTGCATCCCGATATGCAAACACCGGTGATTAACGACATAAAGCGTGACACGGCCCCATGGCCTATGAGGCTGTGCTGGCAGGAGAAGGGGTGGGGATCCACCCCACAGCAGCTGGGAGGTGGATGCTCACCCAGTTCATGTAACGCGCTGCAGGCGGAGTCGTCCTCACCTCTGTCAGAGTCCAGAGGTGAAAAAGGAACATGATTTTATAGTTGGGAGGCCTGTGTTATTTGGCAGCAGCTGTAAGCGCCCTGTCCCCTTGCCAAGAGGAGCTTTGCAAACAAGCTCCAGCCCTCCCAGGATACCGCTAACAACTAACGCATTATGTGAAAGCCAGGCACGGACGTGGCACGGGCTGGTGGGTGAAGGAGCCTCCAGTGCTCCAGGCCGACACACAGGGAGCGAAGGCTGCAACTGTGTTAGTGTGTTTCAAACCAGATGAAACCCAGAACCCCAGCATGCTCTGGACCATCAAGATCAGGGTTAGTGTGTGTGTTAAAGCAAGGAAAAAAGGACATTTGAAAGTCAGGTCATGAGTGAAAAATCTGAAATAAATACCAATGGCGTTCTTTTCTCACCAGCTCTGTACAAAAGCACTGGAGAAATCACTTGGCACTTGCAGTGTGCACCTAAAATACAGGCAAAGCTAAGTGGCAGTGCTCACACTGTGAACAAGGGGAGATGAGGCTTCTGGAGCAAAGGCAGTGGCAGATCTGGGTGAGACAGCTGGAAAACACATCCAGTGGTTCTAGATGATTATTCACATGAGCATCATTCATGAGTTCACACATTTGGCATGACTGAAGAACACTGCAGCTAAAAAGGAGGCTTGTGTACACAGTCCTCTTTAACCAGATGCAGCTACTTCACATATCATGTCTGATAACTGTCTGCAGAATGATGACTGCGAGCTCAGACATGTAACTGCTCATCCCTCAATTGCTGGGAAAGAGTGACCCAGGAGATAAAATCCATGAGGGAAGATGCAGAGTCAGACTCCGATTTGAATTTACGACTGCATGGCACTGGCAGAGCCAGAACTGTCACCTGTGATGCTGCTGTTCAACAGAAAACTGAGAACAGGTCTGCTCCTCTTGCCACAGGCTGAGGCTGCAGTCGCTGGGCATTTACAGATCTGCAAAGGCAGACCCTCTGGGACTTTTCTTGACTACAAGAAGTGGCCTTCCCATTAGAGCAGTGCTGGGGGAGTCTCACTTCAACACCAAACGCTCCCTGTGGCTTCTCTAGGAGAGCTCAGCTGAGCTGGTAGCTGCTGGGATGCAACTCTGAGCACTGTGACACTGATGGCTCTTCAAGGGTGAGGATGATATGGGCATAGACACCCATAAAGAGAGAATTAAACCTCAGAAATTGAGGGAAAGAGCTGAGAGGTGCTTTTTATAACATTTCATGAGGTGGCTTTTATGACTTGCATTGCTCCATGGGAGATAATAACCCAACTGCAGACTGCGTCCAGTTGCCTCTGGCTTGAGCACAGCCGGGGGAGACAGTGGCTGGAGTGTCATATCCATGTCACTCTCATCTCATGGAGATTGAGAGTGGACGGAGCAGGAGCTGTACCAGGTGCTGCTAACTTAGATGCACAGGCTCTTTCCATGACTGTGGGAGAAGTCTGTGATAAGTGCATTTCTGCAGTTGACAGCAACTCAAATCAAATTTCACCACCCTTTTACCTTGAGCGATTTAGTCATCCTGAAGCGTTATGCTAACACAACCTGGGGCCAGCAGCCAGCTCCTCCTCCCCTTCCCGGTGAGAGAAACACATTCCAACCATTAGTCTTACTCTTACGTTCCCCTGAAAATTATCATTTCTCCACCTTTGGCTAAATCTGTTCAGATGCCATTTTCATGATCACAAACATAGCACTACAGCAGTGAGGGGATGGGAGTGGATGAGGTTCGGCCAAAGGGATCCAGCAGAGACTTCAGCAGAGCAAGATGGGGCTGGGGACCAGCTCCAGGCAAGGCTGAAATCTCGGCCTTGTCCTGGCTGGCAGACAGAGCCCACAGCAGCTTGGCCGCTTCCTCCAGTACCTCTGCTGGGGATGCAGGGTGGGGAGCTCTGTACTGGCAGCAGGAGGCTGGCATGTCTGCAGCTTATGGAGCTTGCACCTGATGTAAGAGCTCCCTGAGGCAGCACCAGTTGTGCAATGACTCCAGAGAGCCCTCTGTGCCCATAGATATGTTGGAGTAACTACAAAAGTTTGATTTACACCATCTGCGGATCTGCCCCAACTCATTTAACAAGCTCTAAAACACTCAGTCCCTGCACTGCTGGTAATAAAAGTGACTACTATCCATGTCTTTCCCAGGGTGAGCTTAAACAAGTCTGGTGAGGGATTTTACAGCTTTCAGGCTGCTTCTGTGCACTTGTAAATAAGTGTCAGGTATAACATTAATTATTTGGGGCTTTCTTTAGATTTTGACACTATCACAAAGTTGTAACTTGCTGCACAGCCGTCGTTTCTCCCAGGGTACCTCACAGCTCTGGCGATGCTCCCGGGGAAAGAGAATGAAGGCTTGAAACTATTTACTTCCAGGTTATATACAAAAACCACCTGACATTTCACTGAGGATTTGAATCACTGGGACATGAAGGAACATCTGATGGGAAAATTCTCACACTGAAATAAAAACATTCATTTTTAAAACAAAAAATGCAGTCTGTGAATTGGGGGGGGGGGGGGGGGGCGGGCAGGGAGGGGAATATCTGGAAGTCACCTTCTTAGCTTATTTCAGTTCTTGGCAGGACATTTATTTGGGGTAGAAAGGTGATTTTCTGCTTCATTCAGCCTTTCACAGTGAGCATTTTTCACAATATGAGAGTTTTCACAATATGCTAGGGATAAATGGAATCAAACTCTTCTCTGGTTCGTAGGTCCTGAGGCTGGATTGACACAGCAGCATCTGAGAAAGAGAAGGAGTGGGCCGTGGAGGTGTTCACCAGCATCACATTACGCTTGGCTCTGGAATGGAGATTGAACCTGATAATCCTGTATTGCATGTTTTGTGGGGTGTTTGGTGACATCAGATGCTCCTGGTTTATTTCCTAATAACTCTTGTCACATAACTGTCCTTTGCAAGGCCTGCCTTGGCATAGACATTGGAGCTTGGTGGGTGACAGAGAAGGAGGCTTAGAAGGGCTTGGAGAATAAGGGTCTGTAAAGAAACACACTCGGATTTTCCTCCTCACGGTGTTTGTCGTCTCCAGCATGGGCCAACCTGTGCAGAACCACTTGTCCTCAAAAGTTTGACATCCTGGGCAAGTGTTCTCTTTCAAGTGGGTGCAATGAGACATTTCAAGACCAGATTAAGCTTCTTCCCAAACCCAAAGTGCTGCACAGGTCCTCAAATATCACTCCTGCCTGCGAAGGCTGCCCATGGAGGCAATCATCCCCACTGCAGCTTCAGAGATAATTGCACATATGGAGGAAGATTTTATTTTAATGTCTGCCCTGACTTCTTTTAGCCACTGAAGGAAACAGGCTGGGACATGTCAGTTGTCTGCTCAGGCTTCATAGGAGGCTTTCATCCTGCGCTGCTCAAATAAAAACCCCTATGAGATCACTGGTTGCTAAACACTTGACGTGATTTCCCAAGGTTTGCCGCTATGGTAAGTACTCTGGTAATTTGGGTGGTGTTGACAGAAGCCCTGACTATTACCCGAAGCACTTGGTGATCACTTTTTTCTGCTGGCTCCAACAGCAAAGCACCAAATTCACCATCCCTGCCCCCTCTTACAGACAGAGACACTGTTATGCTGCTAATGGTTTACAAAAAAGGCTGCCTTACTGTCCCAAGAGCCTTCCTGCAGGCCATGCTGCACTACTGCTCCTCTCCAGTGGCAAGGACGGGATGGGACAGGACAGGATGGGACAGAGACAGACACATTTCTGGACACGGTCATGTAGCTGTCTTGCTGCCCAAGCTTAGTCGTGCTCAGTTTCTTTAGTGATCACAACTCCAGTAGCCTAATAGGCCGGATTCACAACCTTCGTTCCTGGGTCAGCTCCACCTTTGGTCAGCACCATCATTTTAGGTTAATATTTTAGCTTCATAATTGAAACATAATTTCAGGTTGCATTTTAATGTCATATTCCAAGAGTGGATGGTGACATCTTTTTGAAACACATACATGATTTATTTTTCCTTTGTGACAAGGACAAAGGGAGTCTTCATTTAAAAAAATCTGTATGGCTGAGACTCCAGAGCATCTGCTGTTTCCATTCAAAGACAGCACTCTATTAAACTTTCCTGTGTATCTTTCTTTTGTACTAAATGATCATAATGGTCCTCTCTTTATGAAGTCAAAAGCTGAAATAAAGGGAGGAAAATGGTATTACCTGTTATTTTATGAAAACCACCAGGTCTCCTAACGGGAGGAGGCATTTCTCCCCAGGCTTCTATTCAGCAGTGCTTGCCAGCAAGCTCATGCTGGCATGGGCCTGAACCAAGAGCAGTCTCCCCACCATTCTTGGGGCAGGACTCCAAATCCTGCTGATAAATCCTGAAAGATATCCTGAGTAGGAACTGTCATGACAGCTTCTAGAGAAGCCACAGTGAAGAAGGCTTGGAAGACCCTGGCAAGGTGATAGGGAGGAAAAGCAAAGCACAGGGTGGCGGTTTTCAGAACCGGAAATAGTTGTAAACTTGTCTTTCCATTTTGGTGATCTGGAATATCACCAGTTATTCACACAGTTATTAATCTGTGATAGCTGGGATCCAGGTTTAAAGTCTTACACAGTGTCACATACACTGCTCAAGAAGGAAAGCATTATTACTATGTTCAATGGTGATATAGAAAATTTTCTCAGTTACTGATCTACTTGCAAAGTACTGGATTGAATATTACCTTTGTGCAACACCAAGGCTGTGTTTGTCTCTGTGCTCCTTGTGTAAGGCTTGCAGTGGGGAGAGGAGGGAAGAAGTGAGCCTGGTGGCAGTGCTAATCCCCAATGCTTTCTTCTTACAAAGAAACAAACATCCACAGCAGTCCCTAGCAGCACAGCTGTTATCATGACTTACACAGATCTCAGAATAAGATGGCTCTCATTAGCTTACCTTAGACAAGCTGGGATGCTAATAAACACGTATGCCTTTGAAGGAAAACCCAGGGACCTGCCTCTTTAAAGGGAAGCTCAGGCTGAGGTTACGCTGCAGCCTTCTGGAGTGCCTCTGTCCTGGGATTTTGTTTAAATTAAGGCATTGCGGAAACTGGCAGAAAGCAGCCACAGGGGGTGGAGTTGCACAAGAACCTATCTGTGTGTTTGCTCGGGTGTGAGGACTCGTGTTTACCCTTTATTTCACAGAACCAAAAGGAGTTGATGTGTGCCCCGTGAAGTAACAAATCCTTTACAGTCTAAATTCTTCCGTCATAAAATATTCCTTGGGAAGGCATTACTCCTTCATGATGATCTTTCCCCAGCCTGAAGGAGAGACTATGTACTACAGTGACTATCCAAGGGATGTTTCTTCTCATACTTCATAACTTTTGTTATCTGTGCCGCAGAAAGAATCTCCTGAGCTATGATGGCTGTAGTTTATTTTCTGCAAAGGCTTGCCATCACAAGCTGGGCTGTAGTCAAACAGTGCATTGTTTGCTTTGTCCCAACCAGGCTTGGGTAAATCAAGTTCTTTATGTCAGGACTTAATCCTTGGTGGCAGCAGATCACCTTTGTTAAGCACAGTTTCCTTTTTCTGTTTCTCTTTTTCTACTGCTAGTACATAATTACGCCTATATGAGAGCTACCTTAGTCACTGACATAAAATAGCTAAAGCTGTAGAAGACCCAGTGTGAAGCTCTCCTGAGTGCCCTGGAAGAGTATTGACAGCTCTAAAGTTAGGAGATGCTAAAATTGAAGTTGCTGAAGTGGCCTGGAAGGGCTCCTGTGCTGCGCTGAGCCCTGGCTCTGGGTGGTGCTAGCAGGATTTCCCAACCAAACTCCATCCCAAACCCTTGCAGCCCTCATTCTCACTGCTCCTCCTGGGGATTTCTTCCAGTAATTCACTTCTCACCTGGTTAGATGACACCTTTTCTTTACCACCTCAAATATGTCAAGGTCTGTTTGTCATATTGTCATGCCAACGCTGCCCTTTAATTTAAATGCAGTTTATTTCCTGGTATTTACTTCCTTGAGGTATTAGTATCTTCTTGCAGCCTTTCCTTTTTGTGCTGAACAAGTCTGGGACACCCTTCCTAGGGCAGGATGAGGCAGGTCATGCCCAGGGGGTCTCACCACTCATTTCCTCAGTGGCCTCAGCACTGCTGTGGCTGGCTGGAGATGCCTTCCTGCGGCAGTACAGCTCATTGCCATGCTGTTGGCAAGGAAAGCGAGCTGGCCTCTCTGCTTGTCTGCATGCTGCAACTGATGACCTCCCACATCTTGTACCACTACAGCACTCACACATCCACTTACTATTATTCCACTTCTTGAGTTTCTTGTTTCAGCCAAAGTGTCTAGCTCTACAACCTGCCCAGGGATGTGGTAGGGTCATCACTAGAGGTTTTAAATATGCAGATGAACAGGTGCTAGAAAATCTCATCAAGGCTCCCTTTCCTGTGAAAGGCTGGACTAGATGATCAATCTTTCAAGGTTCCTTCCAACCTGGGCTGTTCTGTGATTCTATTATTTCAAACAGCATCTGACTGTGGTCCAGCTTGCATCTGGGAAATTACTTTCCTGCAGTGATGCAGAGCGTGGTAGTATAGTTAGTGTCAGTAATGTTGAGATCTCTGTGCAATCCAGCACCAGGAGAAGGCAGAAAACATGGCTGCTGAGCCAGAAGGCCACCCACAGTCACTGGTCTTGTTCAGACTAGGTTTCTACCAGTCTTCACAGGGTCTTCTGCCTTCAGGATGGTCTCCGAGCAGGAGAGTTCTGGAGTGGAAGAGGCATCTGCTCTTAGGCCACATGTAGCCTGGCATGTGCTCAGTGTGCATGGAAACCCACATATATTCAGCACTGATATTAGCAACACTACTGCTGAGCAAATGTGGATTTCAAAGGGATTTTCAAAGTAGACTCATGAAGCAGTCTGTTTTATTTTCCTTCTGCCTCTCCTGATGCTGTGCTAACTTTCAGCGTCTTCCTCTGACACGTGGGAATAGCAGAACTGTTTGTAAATATGAAAACAATAAAATTGGACAAAATAGCATAGTTTTATCTATCCTTACTGCCATATGCACAGAACCATCCTGGCTAAAAATTTCTTAATAGTAGGTTATCAGCCTCAGGCTGGTAAGTGTTTTGGAAAACTTCTTCCCAAATACATCAAGTCTGGTGATTAAGAGCTGAAACCAAGGTCTCACAATTCAGTGTTCCATGAATCCTTACCCTGGTAAAAGCAGGTGACACCAGGCATACCTGTGGTTGTATGAAATCATCTGAACTATCTGCTCTTTTCACCTGCCCAGAAAAGCTCATAAAGAGCTGCTGGGTGTAGTAATCTGTTTGCAACATGCTGGAAGGATGGTGAAGCCTCTAAGTGTCCAGCATTGCTCAATTCAGCTACTGCACTCTGGGCAGAGTGAGAAGGTCTGCTAGAAATGGCAACAGCCACTGTGGGTTCAGTTACGGATCCTGGGAGGGACCTTTCTGTATTTGGTGACTCGGTACTATGGTGACAAAAAACTACACAAACACTTCACAGGGAATAAGGCCACCTGTTTTCTGTTCCTCCTTATGCAGTGTGGTGCTGCCTGGGAATCATCTGTGGTGGTGAATTCTTTTGAGTTTGTCCTTTTCCTATGTTGCTCTCCTGGAATATCCTTTGCTGGGGTGAAAGACTCCTTCAGATGCCATTTATGATCCACTTTATTTAGTGGACTCCATTGAGTTGCCAGTGAACAACAGAGCCCTTGTCATATTCTCCAGAGTCCCCATGTTCAGCCTGAAGTACCGCCAGCCTTTCATACAGAACCCAAATAGCAGGTGGAGTTCACCCTGCCTCTTAACACGCAATGGGTCATCCATTGTAGGCTTTATTTGGTGATGGCTGGAATCCCCTTCAAAATAGAGTGTGCTTCCAAAAGGCATGTTTAATCACCATGACTGCACCTCTGAAGTGGAGAGGCTGCCTCCCAAACCATCATCTCCATAGCTTCGTCCCTCCAGGTAACCATTTAGAAAAGCATTTGGCACAATGGCTATTCTTCGTCTTTCCAAAGTCTTCATCTCACATTTGTTCCTGAGTCACCTTTAATTGATACTGTTCTTTACATGTTTGCAACTGTTCTGGCTAAAGTGCTGACACAGTGGAAAGCAGAACCAAACTGAAAGGCTGAATTCCTTGTGTTCACAGAAAGCAGTCAGGAAAGCAAAAGGTGAGGCAAAACTTTCTCGCAAGACCACCACTGGTACTACATTTCATTCCTCTTCTACCTTCATAATGAGTCTGGTCTTCCTCTGAGCATGAAATTTCCCATTCTGAAGGACCAGAAGAGCCTGCCACTCAGCACTAGCCATGGCTCAGGTTCTCCATGTAGCTCCCCTTGACATTAACAAGAGATGTTCCCACAACTTCCAGTCTGGCAGGAATCAGGGGAACTCTTTCCATTCACTTCAAGTGAGTGATCAAGGGTGATCAAGCCCACACAGGGACACAAAACCTAGACGTGAACAGAAAGCTGTAGGAGGGAGGAGAGTTCTCCACTTGACTCCAAGGCATTTGTGCATATTCAGCGTGACTGTGCAGCACAGTCTTGACCATAAAGTCCGAGGAAATTGTTGCTTGGCATGCTCAGGTTGCTCTCATTCTCAGCAAGGCTGAAGCAACATCAGGAATGTAAGGGACAGAAAGCATTATTACACCTCTGGGTAAATCTAGAGTGCCCCAGATCTGGAACTCTGCATGCAGGTCCTGTCCCCCATGCCCAAAGAGGAGGCAATCAGAAATGTTACAAGGTCAAAATGTCTGTGGTAGGAAGTCGCACCAAAATGTGCAGGACTCTGCATGCTGTAATGGCCAACAACAATGGGAGACAGAAGGAACAGTTTGCCCGCTGTTTCACACAGTGCCACAGATGCCAAATGCCACAATCAGAAATGTGGTTTATAAGAAACAAAATGATTATTTGAAGAATCTCGTAACTGGTGGGGCTCAAGGCCACATAACAATATGGAAGTCAAAAGTATACAGGGGTTCAAATGGTGGTCAGGCAGGTCCATGAAGCGTTGACTTAGAGGTGTAGATCCAAGCTCCAGCTGAGGAAGTCTGAGACATGGAAGGGAAGATGCTTGGCACAGGAAGAATGCTGCGCACTTCTTCCCAAAGTGGCCAGGCCAGGGCAGGAACACTCAGAGGTGCACAGTGCAGCGTACAAGCCTCCTGTCCAACCCAGGACAGAGAATCGCATCTTCTTACGAAGCAGTTGTGGGCTGAGGGAAGGGCTTGTCACATGTCTCTCAGCACTTTCTAAGGAATGGTTGTATTTTCACTTCAGTCTGGCCACCAGTGCAGAGGTGTCTCTGTGCTTCCCTGGTGCTTGCTTGTAGCTCATGAGGAGTTTGTGAGAATAAATACAAAGCTCACTATTGTGTCAGCTACTAGTCAGGCTTAATGACCATTTATTAGCCCATACACTATTGAGCAAAGAGACTCCCTTTTAATGAAGGTCATACTAAATAACAGTGTACAAATAATGCTTAATGACTCAAAGCGATGCTGGGTCCTTTAAGATCAAGGAAAATGGCCTCTAATTATACTTGGATTTCTCCTTCCTTAAATGACATTGACTAGTACACCAAAGTGTACTAGTGACATAAAGTCCTTTCAGCCAGGGAGGCCATTTATAGGTAAAAAATACAGGATTTTTATTAAAAATACAAAATAGTTTATCATCTTAGTGAAATAAGGTTCAAAGGAGTTAGTTTGTGATGTAAGCAAATATATATCTATAATAGCATACATGTTTGTAATTCCCATCCGTGTCTCTCATGGTTAATATCATGGGACTCACTACTTCAACTCTGCAGGTGAAAACACAGAGACCAGGAAAGAGGATGTGGCTTCTCCAAAGTCACACAATAGCTCAATTGTCAAGTATGAAACACGTAAGTGGAAATAGACAAACACAGAAGCCTGTTCACAAATAGGAATAAAATATGACAAGAATGAGCAAACCTTTCTGTTCCCAAAAGAGAAGGGTCATCTGCTGTGGTAAAACAAAACCAAACATCTAAAAAACACCTGCAAAGTCCTGGGCTATCCACATAATTTACACCAGATTCCCTCTAGGGACTCGAGGTTGGGAGGGGCTGATGCAGGAATCTTCCCCGACTGCTGCAGGAGCTGGAAATGGGGCCATTTGCCACAGATAAAGTGGTTTTATTCGATAAATTCAGGAGGCTTGGGTTCTTGCTAGTGGTAGAGTTGAGGGGATCAGTCAACTGCAGTCATAAAACTGTTTCTAAATCAATTGGTACAGGGTTTCCCCACTTCACATTTACACCATGCCGAGTGTGCTGCTGGGCTCTGCTCTATGCTGCTGTACCTGTGCTGGGCTGCCACTGGGGAGCAATGCACACAAAAGACAGACCGCTCCTGAACGTGCTGGCCACCCGCCTGCAGAACTTTTCCAGAGACGTGCAGATCTCCTCAAATCAGCTCTACCATAGCTCACCTTTTCCCTTCTTTTTTATCTCCCAAGACATTGTAATCACACTGAATTCTCCGTTATTGAGATTCTCAGGGAAGAATCAAAACTTTCCTCTCTCCGGGCAAGGAAAAAAAGGAGGCAGCTGCTTCTTACAACCCTTTCTCAGCTCCTCTCCCACTGTTTACCTTACTTCTTTACCTTGCAAACAGCTCAACGTCTTGGAGCCTGGGCTAAGCCCAGCCCTTTTGTGCCCTGCAGTCATCGCTGCATCTTTTAAGGGAAAACTGATTCCCAGGAATGCTGTGCATGCACATACCTATCTGGGCTCTGCACCCACACCTGCCCACCAGGTAACCCAGTGCCCGCTGGCCCTCGCAGCCACATTCCAGCCGGCAGAGCTATTACTCACTAATTGTTACCTGTCAAACTGGTAAATGAAGCTCTTGGGCCAAGTCCAAACAAGTGTATATTCCCACGAAATCCTAAACCAGCAAACCTTTGACCTTTCTGCAGCCCCACTGTTGATTTTTGCTGGGACTGATTTAAAAGTATGATGGTATCTTTGATGGACAGAAAAAAAGTGGCATGTTTGGCTATTGTTTATTTTGACAAAGCTTTCTTGTACGTGTTAATACCTGCAGGAGACCAGAGGATTATCAGAACAGGAGAGCAGAGCAGGCAGCCCAATACACACGGCATAGCTCACATCTCCCAGATCACACAAGTCGGGTGGCTTTCCAAGATCTTGGCAGCACAGTGCTGATCCAGAAGGTGGATGGTAGGAATTAATATGCAAAACCTCCCGAGGCTGAAAAAGTTGGTGTACAAAATAGCCCAGAGCTATCTGGGAGGGCTGGAACTGGCATTTCCTCTTCAATTCACCCTGCTCAGACTTGCTCTGCAGAGTGTTAACAGGATCAGATCCTGCGGAGCAGGAGGGTCTCTGCACACAGCCATAGGCAGAAGCCTGTTACTGTTGCCCAGTGAGGCTGTAAAGACTTGGGCAAAACTTAGTGCTTTCTGAATAGGCCAGCTACGGAAAGCAGTTCAGATCAAACTTCCCCATCATAAGGCTTGATCCTCCTGGCTAATTGCACAAAAAATACATTCCCATGCAGAAGCATCCATGGAAGGGCAGCTTGCTCTTACCGTGAGTTTTCGTATGTTTCTACATCCAAATGTGATAAAAGAAAAATATGGGCTTTATTGAAAAAATATAGCTATAAATCACAACATTCCAAACAGCACAGATGTCCCTGCTTTACTGTGACCCTCCTCTTTACAAGCAATCTGGCTTGGACTATAAGTGCTTTGGGGTGAAGGCCACAGTACCTACACCTTCTCACAGCAAATGACATGATCTGACGACGCTTCTGCCTCCATAACATGATTCAGTCTCACCATAGCTTCACCCTAGGTGTTGTGTTGAGTCTCCCAGCTGTCAGAGGTGATGGCCTATGAAAGAGAAGATAAAGCTTATAAACCAGACTGTTATTGATAATAATAGCAACACGATCTCTCTCCCCACCAAGACAGTAATCTTTCTCCACAAAGGTTGCAGACAGCCTCCACTGATTTTGACCTCTTACCTTAGCTTTACCCCAGTTAAACCACAATCCTGTAGATGTCCCAGATGCCATCTTAGACACTGAATTTTATCTTGGAATAGATTATCATTATATTTTTTAATATTAATTATATTTTTTGGAAGTTACCTGAAGCAAGCAGTTGTTAGAGAGACCATTTGCAAAACAAATTGGCTTTTGATGCTCCATTTGAAGACGCATTTCTGGCTTTAACTTAACAGAACCTCCAGACTGAGGCTGGCACATTTCTTTGGAAGAGGCTAGTGCTTTAAGCTGATTTTTAGGGGGTTTTATGAGATCAGATATGCTAGCAGAACTCCAGCTCAGTCCCGTGCCTTCTCTAACTGCTGAGGGATTGGCTCAGAAACCAGAGAAATCCTGGGATTTACAGCTGAGCTACCAGGTTTCATGGAGCTGAGCACAGTTTTGGGCTCTCACAGACCCAATGTGCCAAGTACAGAGGAGTTCTCCTGTCTTCTTCTCTCACACATAGCCTACCAGAACCCCACAAAACTCCACAGCAATTCAGGAAATGATCAAACACAGAATCCAAAGATCATTACGAGGATGACTTCCTCTCCAGAGCCTCCTCTGCACCCTGAGGACATGGCTGGACTGTCTGCTGTCAGCTGACACCCACCTACGTTGTCTGTGGCTCCTTTGTGACAAAGCTGTTCCCCTAAGTGAAGAGGAGCCGAGGGACCAACAAACATTATCAAGCCTTGACTTTAAATGGATACTGTGAAGAAGCAGTTAGTGTTGGCCCCACTGCTCCCTGCCTGGCAACAGGAGATAGCCCAAGCTTGGCAGGGAGTGGGAGGGGAGGAGAAGGGGCTGTTTTGGTTTGGCCAGGAAGAAAGGCAAATGTTTTCTCTTGTGGCTTCCAAGAGGAGGCAGCATCTTGACAGAGGCAACCTGAGCACCAGGCCAGAGTCCTCTCA
Source organism: Pezoporus occidentalis (assembly GCF_034315485.1). Classification (NCBI taxonomy): domain Eukaryota; kingdom Metazoa; phylum Chordata; class Aves; order Psittaciformes; family Psittacidae; genus Pezoporus; species Pezoporus occidentalis. The sequence continues at coordinate 20,182,973 of NW_026914940.1, read as the reverse complement.
AGAATCCTCTCAAAAGCTGTTCAACCCAACAGTGGTCTCTTCACAAGCTCCATTCAGCTGAATTTACTTGATTTGGGATTCTTCCCCCTTTTCACCTCACAGTGAGATTAAACAGATGTCCTGTCTGCTCCTAGCTCCTTGCCAGGCTCCAGCATGGAACATCTTTCAGCTTCTAGCACTGTCACAGGCGTTGCACTGACCAGCTTTCACTGGGTGGGTATCACCTTAATGTTACTGTCCAGTAGTATCTGAAACCACCAGTAATGGTACCCACAGGTATTTTGCTTAAGATAAAAGGGAAGATATCTTAAAATATGACTAATAAAATGTGTCTGTTTGAAAACCATCACATGAAAATGGACAGCTGCATTACTGATACCCATCTAGAAACAGGTGGAAATAATTTGGCCAGAAAATGCTGACTTTTTCTGTATCTCTCATTCCAGTTTTGACAACCATTTACTGAACAAAGAGCAAGGTTTCAGGATTTTGTTGCTCCACATAGGCTATTAAGATCCCTGGAGCACCTGGGCTCTCGGGGGTCCCGGCAAGCTGGCTTTATCCATGGTGGAGCTGATTGTCTGTTCTCCCTACAGGAGTTTTGAGAAAGGGCCAGAATAGCTCAAAGTTTGAGTTTTCTCTTTCAGACCTGTAGAACTTCTGTGTCTTAATTTTTCCCAACTACATATGTGAACAAACAAGATATTAGCTCTGCTAGCAAACCTGACCTCTCCCCCCAGCATCACTTTTACAACATGTTTAACATATGAAGGATGTCCTCTTTGTAATTAGCTCTTACTGGGGAGACCATGGATGATTTAGCTTTTTCTCAACAGCTGAAGAAGAGGGTTGGTTGACTGGAAGGTTAAGGAAACTGGACTATGAGTGCCCATGCACTGATCACCTGAGAAGCTGACTATAACCACCAGTTCACACAGTCTCAGGCCGCTGCCTGTGACCATGGGCCACTTACATTATTCCACTCCCGACTCCATCTTGAGCAAAACTGTGTTACTCAGAGAGCTGGTGACACAGAGAGAAAGTTTTCCAGTTCCTGTAATGTTCAGAAGTGAACCATCCTGGCATTGCTACTCGATGCCTGTGTGGGGTTTAATACCTGTTAGTGTAATTGAGAGGGTGTGCAGTAAAGCTGTGTTTACATTTGTTTGAGATTCGGAAAAGCAAAATTAGAGAAAAGAAGAAAACATACAACTCTTCAGAGCTACAAAACAGCCTTCTTAAATGAAGAAATAAATAAGGGATTCTCACAAATGAATGCAAAACAACCGAGAAAAATAGATCTGTGCCTAATCAAACAAAGCCCTGATTAGTTCAGTGGTGGCAGGGGTGCACCAGTGACACCAACCCTTACAGTTTTGTATATCTTTTTCTAAAGACCAACCTCTTAGATTTATATGACACAAGTGTATTATTTAGCTGATTCTTACACTTCATTTTTACACCAGGGAAAAGCTTGAGAGGGAAATACTGAGACACTGACAGACAGATGAAACCTCTATTTTTCAAATGTCACGATTCTAAAACACGATGCAAAGAAGGGGGTACCACCACCTGTAAGCATTCACTTCAGAGTCTAAAGCGGGGTTTGAAGCTCAGGGCCTCCAGAGTGTGTTCTGTCATCTGCTGCAAACATGGCATGAAAGAAGCAGGAAGTAAGATAACAAGATTCTTGTGTTTGCTAAAAAGAAAAGAGCTGAGTTCTCAAATGCCTGTATCTTTGCTATGGCTCAGGACACAGCATGTCACCTAGACAGCAGTATCTCTGCCACTGCTCCTGTGCACCTTAGGGAAGGCTGCTACAGCACCAACACTACTTGTATCTTCCCATCATCAAGCTGTCTGTTGTTCACAATAGGTGTTTCACTGCCGGTATCAGGGGCAAGAATTGTTTGCATGGGCCAGGCTGCCTGTTCTTGGTGTGAGATAGCTGAGAGGAGTGCACTGCAGCTCCCAGCACTAATTAGCCACTAATCTCATGCACTGAGATTCCCACGCACCGTGCAGGCTGCTTTTGGTGAATTTTCAATTAGCATTATAACACTCCAAGCTTTGAATGCTTTGTGTATATTTATCTTCTCCTTCAATTGTCAGGGCCAGCAGACAGAGTAAATTAAACCAATTTAAGACTATCTGTGTCTGTTATTTGACAGCTATTAGCCTAAACTGACATAATCTGCCAGCTCAGAACTAACACATTTGTGTTAACCTGGGTATGACTGACTTGAATTCTTTCACAGAAAATGTGAGAAATCATGTAGGTGCTGCTACAGAAGCGGAATTCACTGCAGCATGTACAGGAGAAATGTCTGCCCTTATTGCATTGATTTGTCATTTCTAGAGGTAGGTGACATGGGTCTGCTGAATGAAGGAGGGCAAAACCCACACACGGGTCCCAGACTGAACAGGGGCTGTATGCAGCACATGTTAAGGGAACATTAGTTGGGGAGCAGGCATGGAAAGAAGAGCCTGCAAAGAAGTCATTGTGTTTGATTCCTCTTCTAGAACCAGAGCCCAGGGCTGACAAACATGCTGCAGCCTTTGGTACTACACAGGTAGCAGCACGCACCTGCAAACACTGAACTCAACCCTTTTGGGCCTGATCATCAGCTCACAGAATTAGAAAGGTTCTCAGTTGACCCCGTCCACCACAGGATCAGGCCTTCTGAAGAAGTGCTTCAAAGGAGAAAATGACACTTGGATCTTAGAGAGACCTAAAGCCAGAGGAGGCTGCAGACTTTCTGGGAAAGTAATCTGTCAGTAAAGTGCAAGTCAAGCAGTTTCCTGGGCACAAAGGCAATGACTACACATGTATGGAACAAAAAATTCCAATTCCTTCACACTGCCATCAGTGATATGTTGGATGACACAGGCAAACCTCTAGCCAGGTTGCCACTAGCTAATGCTTCATTCCTGTTGGAATTCTAACTACTGTATTGTCATATCAGAGCACCCAACTCCCAGTCCACCCAGCCCCATTGTCACTGCCACCAAGCTCTACTCACTGGAGCCAACACCAGCTGTTGGTGCAATTCTCTGCATAAATAGGCAGTCACTAAGGGGAGGCACTTCAAAGCACCCTCCTCAGACTCAAAAGGTTCTCCCCATTATAGTGCTATTCGTTGTTTACACTGAGGTAATTGGTGTGTGTATAGTTGGCCTTGTTTACACTGAAGATTCTCAGATATCCTAGGTCTCCCTTCCCCCTCCCTTCCCTTATGGAAATTCCAAAACCTAAAGGGAACACCACAGATGAAGGAGAAATCCACCCTTCCCTGCCCCCATCTTCCAAGGCTGGGTTTGGAGGGCAAAACCATCAAATTTAACCCCAGGCATCTCACTGTCTGAAGCTAACAGAATTTGAGACCTACCCAGCTGTGAAGTCACTTCCAAAGCAAAAAATGGAGATGTAGTGCAAAGGACAACTTGAGTGATTAACATTCTGCATAACAGTGTCTATAAAGAAGAGGCACACCACCTTCTACATGTCTATCTTCTGAAGAAAAGATGGTCGTTTCACTTGTGGCTTATAAAATACCTTCCTGATCAGATTGCTGCACTCATGCATACACTTGTATGAATTCAGCTTCCCTGGGTCTACAGTGGTGCTGATGCTATGGATTGTCTTGCAGTTGCAGAAATTCACCACCACTCCAGCCACTGGACAAGGCTGAAAGAAACAGATGTTGCCAGAGCTCCTGGTGATGCCACGTGTCTCTAATGCTGAGCCTCTCTTACATTGTGTGAGACTCCAGAACTGGGCTGTGCAAATACTGTAATTAATTCCGCTGCTTACACCTGGAAGGCTTTCATTCACTCCAACAGAAAAGACTGTTTTGCATGCACTTTCACAATCACTTTAACTCCAAGCTAAAACCAGGCTGCTGCCAAAAGAGGTGGACCTGTCCTACAACTGCCATCCCTTTCCTTCTATTGGCTCCAGCACTCCCACAACTTAGGAATGGAGTTTTAGGGGGTCAAGCCAGCCTACTTACCTGCTTGAAAACTAACCGTACTACAAAAAACAAACCAAACCAGTTTTCAGGAAGATGAAAAAGCAAGGCTGCTGCTGTGACACAAGAGGGCAGAAATGTATGACCTAGGGTAAGAAAGAAAAAGCCCCTTTGGATAGGCACATGCTAGGCACATGCTCTTCTACCTGGCTAAGCCAACCAGTGATGACTATAATGCGTTTATCTGTTAGGAATCTCAACAAAATATGCTTTATTCAACTTCACTGTAGGGAGGGTTGAAGCACACACCTCTCACCTTACAAACAAGATCCCAGGAAAGCCTGGGTGACAGGACCTTCTGCTCAAGTTGCTGCCTGTTCCTCGGTGTGACCTTGGGGATGCCATGGGAATCCCTGATACAGGATTACTTCCTGCTCCCTCCACCTCCACTGCGTTGTGGTACCAAGCTCAGTGTCAGCTGCCTGCACTTCATACAGAAATAAGTCTGAGAAAAAATTTCATCAAGAGTTATAAAACTCTGGTGAGAATGGACTCCACTATGCCCAAGGTAAAACCTGTCCTTGAAGCCAGCTATGATACTGCATCATCAGTTGTCCTGTGTAGATACTGATTTCAGCTTAGAGTTACCAGTGCAACATTTAAAATTCAACCTATGCTGCTCATAGGCTGAACCAATTAGCTCTGATATGAGATAAAGACATTTGGGTTAAATATCCCACATTTCAAATGCTGTTTGTCTACTTTGTGAGTGCAATTCACCCCGAATTTCCCTCTCCTCTCCCTGTAAACTCTACCTTCACATTTGCTAGCGATTTAAACAAAAAAAGGGCAAGGCTGACCTGAGAAAGGTGTTTTGCACTCTCTCAGGCACTGTCTGGGAGACCACGGGAGGGCTAAGGGATTCTGATAGGCAGAAAGTTTAACAAGCAGTTAGGCATGATGATGTTTCAGGGCCTAAGAATCTGCAATCAACACAGGTTTGTCAAAACATATAATCCCTGCCTGTGCAGTTTAAAAATAAATGTAAATGTATTCTAAACTGGGAAACTCACTGGTTTTACTGGGAATGCAAGAGTACTTTCCAGGAGTCAGGTTGGAGCATTCTGCAGCCTACCTGCCTGCATCTGCCACCAGCCTGAGATTTGGGCAAGGGGTACTAAATTCCTGGCTCTGCACAAATTCCCCACATAATCTTTGGCAAATCTGCTGCTCAAAAACCTCATGTATAAAATGGAGAGGTGCTACACCTACCTCCCCACGTCTGCCTTACACACCTCCTTTGAAACCTTCACAGGTCAGGAACTTGTCTCTGGCAGTTTGTGCCTGGAGTGTGGGAGCTTGAGCAACTTCTCTGTGATACCAGATGTCTTTGCCTTGGGGCTAGGAGAATGCAGGGTGTCAGTTTGGCCTCCCTCTCACACAGGCATCCTGAACCTTTGAATGTGTCTTCCTGCACCTAGTTCACTCTGGAATGACACAGCCTAAGTACATGATTTTGCCTCTCTCCCTCAAGCACCTTAACCACAGTCTCTATTATTCAGAGAAGTGATTTATACCCCCAATGATGGTAAAGCAGGATTTGCTTTCCCCTGAGAAGTGCTAGTACTTAGAGCAAAGTTTATGGTGAAATAAGGAGCAACATACACATCTCGCCCCCACCCTTCCCCGCAGGGCTATTGCTCATGTGTGGGAGCTAGAGAAAAAAGCAGTAAAGAAATGGAGCCTGCTTTGCCCCTCACACCCAAACACTGCATATAAACAAACAGCCATCTCCAGGTACTGTTTTCAGTCAGAGACAAGCAAATACTCAGCATCTCTTTCCTGGAGCCACATAAAACTTCTTCACTCCAGAATACTTTCACCTTGTTTCTTCCTGAAGCTAAAATTTCCACTTAGTTGGGGAAAAAAGGAAAAGAAACAAAAGTGTAAGGGAAAAGCACAGATGTTCTAAATCTGTTTATTCCGAGAGATTTGGTTTCTGTACTGAAATGGAGGAAGCAAAATCTACAGTGCAACTCCTATTTACACACAGTGTCTAGGGGATGACACAGTAAGAAGTTTCTGCATCCTGAAAATTGAGAAAACATTAATGTTTTATCTGTACCTTCTCTTAAATAACTCAGAGAAACAAAGGTAGGGTTAAAAGCAGCATATGCTACAGTCATGGAACACTGTTAAAGGCCTTGGAATTACATAGTTACTCCAATCTGCACTAAAAAACAATTAAAAAAACCCAATACTGGATTAGGCAGTGCAATAATGCACACAGGTAACAAGAGATACTACAGAAGAAAAATGAGATGTAAAGGAATTGGAACCAACATGTCAAAGTGAGGCACTGAAAGCCCGATTTCTGGGTCTGGCTATCCCACAACACAGAGGTGGAACAAGACACAGTAGCTACCACATCTCCCTGGGTGTCAGGGAAGTCCTTCCAGCAGCAGAGGCATAGCAGAATCTACTTTCACAGCACTCTGAGATAAAGCAGGCTTGTAGGTGCATGCAGGGCATGTGCATTGTATAAACACGGTATCACTGAGATGGTGAACCTGATAGGACAGGATGACGAAGCAGCTGCAGGGGATCTAGAACTGGGGTCTTCCCCAAAACACGGACTAAATGATCTTGAAGGTTCTGAGCATTGAAGAACCAAACCCAGGCAGTAAGAAAGGTTAAAGATTATGTCAACAAGCTCTTCTACACTGCCCCAAAAGCTTGATGGAGTAATATTATATACTGCCTTTATGTATATGAACTAAACCAGTTGGAGGCTTTCTTCTGAAATACTCCTCTGTTTAAAAGAGAATAGCAACAAATAGCAAGAGAGTGACACTGCTACACCTGTCTGTAAAGTTACTAAAAGCAGAGTTGACAAAGCTTAAACAGAAATACAGAGACACAGGGTCTAGTGACCTTTAAGTAGAACAAGGCACTGCAGAGATCTCCTGGCTCCTACACTGGTTCCTTTTCTGCCACCAGACCAGACAGTCCTCTTTATCCTTTACCCCTTCAAATGAAATAACATTTGCCTGCTCCTGAAGGCAGACACAAGGATAAATGAGCAACTGCACAGGGGCTATCAACCCCACCTCTTATTCAGCAGATCCTGAAAGCAACTTTTTCCATTTGCTGTGATTTCTTAAGTACCTTGCTATTTGATCAGTGACCTATTTTGAGGGAAAACTGCATTTATTTTAAGTGAACAGGATAATACATCCACAGCTTTGTTTCCCAACTCCTGCTGCTGGAAAGTATTTCTGTGGATTCTTTGGGCTGCATTTACTCTAGTTCCTCAGTGTGGGAAAAGTAAACAAGCAATTGTTTATATGCCATCCTTCACCTTCTGCATGCTGGAACACTTACACCTATTTCAGGATAGACTGTTAGAGCAAAAAGAGACACATTTGTCATTGTTTTTAGAATGCTTATCATTGCAGTGCAGTATTTTAGACCTGTAGAGCTTCTCTATTTTTTTGAAACCCTCAACATGCTTATAACCAATGCAAAGGTGGTTAAAGCTCTTGGGTTTTCCACATGTTGATCATATCCCTGTTACAGATTCCTTTAAAATGATGTTCTGGATGTCATAATGGCTCAAGAACTTACTGGTAAGAGCTAGGAACAGCAGCCTCAGTGGCAAACAGACTTGGCCATTCCCACTCTTCAGTGAGAGCCCTTCACTCCCAGCCTCCACGGAACCTAGAAGGCCAGCCCACCTCCACCAGGCACCCACTGCAGTACCAAGGATTGTGGGCTCATTTGTACAACTGAGGGAATTTGTGTTGGAAAAGAAGGGGTGGAAGGGAGGAAATTAAATAAACAGAAAAACTTGAATTTAGAGAAAAAGTTGGTTTTAAACTACTACTGTCAATTAAAAATGTTCTAGTAATTAAAGATAAAAAAAAATCTAGAGCTATTAGAACAATTTTTTCTTCCATTCCCCAGGAACTGTTCACAGCCTGAACAAACTAACAGCATTTCACCTTCATCCCCAAATAGTTTGAATTAAGATTACTCAAAATGTGTCTATGAACACATTTTTGTTTGCAGTTTTGTTCTACAATGTTGCAAATATCCTGTTGATTAATCCAGGAAGCTGGACACAGCTTCAGGAAGACATACTCAACATTTTTCTCACAGGCCAGGTTATTTAGGATCTCTAACTCTGCCCCATAATGGCATCACACGATTTTAATGTCAACTTAATTATATTTGCAAAATCCCAGATCCCACATCACATTATACTGTCTTTCAGAGATGCCTTCTTACTCTCTTTCATACTACGGTTTTACACTAAAAGGAAAACTACCGTCATTAGGTGACCTAAGTGTATTTTCCAAATGTTTCAAAATGCTTGTGTGAATCACTAAAAAACACTATCAGGTAGATCAAAGCATCTGCAGAAAAGCTATAATTCTACATTAAATTATGTTGGATTGGTTCCAAAACTGTTGAGTAATCTTTATGAAATGGATTGGTACTTTAATGTCTGCTAATGAAGTATGAACCTAATATTCCCATCTGTTGTCAGACTTTGCTGGCTTCTTGGCTGTGACGGTGTCTCAATCCTGAAAGGATTTCCATGCTGTGAGGTGTTTTCGTTGCTAAAAATTATTTCTCCTGTTCTAAACTGAAATAATATTGTGTGTGCCCCAGTGCCTAGATTCAGTGTTGCAGATACACAGGATAGTCATAAATTTGACATCTTTCAGACCATGAATTCTACGCTCACAATGAGCAAAACAAAAATAAAGCCCCTCCCTCTTTTTCTTATACATTTCCAATGCAAATCCGTATTTCACATAGAAAGTGCCACGCTTGGCTCTGCACCTTACCCTGTGGCCAGGAAATACTTATGGTCCTCCACACAGCTGAACTGCTGCTGTTGTACAAGATGTGGATGCACCTGAGAGCTTGAGGCTGCGAAAGGGATCCCAGCAGACCTCTTTGGGGAGCACAAATTGCAGTTTCATTGTGAAGCATTAGGAGTAAACTCTTATCAGGATCTTGGTTAACTAGAATTACTTCCTTAAAGTTAACAGTGCAGTGATTAATTCTTACAGCATCTGAAAGATCTATTTGGGGTATATGAGGGTTGCACTGAAATATTTTTAGCTTATTTTGATGTACATGATGGGTTCATTGAAGTCAGTTGAGGATCAAGGTCTGCAAATTCCAATAAATATATTTTTTCATGCAGAAGGCAACTACAAAGGAAAGACCAAGGGGAGGATTAACAGTAAATGTTGCATATCACAGGATTAGTAGGTGGGTGGTTGTCTTTGAACTTATTGTGAGAGAATACATTTTATATCAACAGCCATCAATGACATAGAAAGACACAAATAAAAATACCCAGTAATCATTGCCTACTGAAAACAGTTGTTTTCAAACATCTGCTCTCCCACTGAACTACTTTACAACACTGTTTTGACATAAATATCTCTGTAACATCTTTTATCACATAGGCTTCTTTTAATAGTATTCTGAAAGATATTTTAGGTACTTAGTGCAATTAGTAAGCCTACTTGAGCCTTATTTGTACATTCTATTTCCTTTAGCCAGCCGTGGCAAGTCCAAACAACATTGATGGTAGCTGCTATGAAGTGAATAGTGTAAACATAAGGTGAAGCATTAGACAGTTGAATTCTACACTGAATCCTTACAACACCTTACAACACCACCACAAAAAAATGATCAGTTGCAAACAAAGAAGCAAGCACAGTATAAAAAAATAGTAGTTTACTGTTTTAAATTTCTCCATTACACCCTAAAGACAAGTCCTAGATTTTCAATAATGTATGACATGACTGTTTCACTTTTTGCTCTACAGGAAGCAAGACTGGTCTGGCCAGAAATAACATTAGCTGAGTTTTCAACGACTAACAGATTAGTTTATAATAATTTTGTAGATCATGAAGAATGAGCATCAGGCTGGATTAGGTAGGACTTGTTCGACCTGCTCAGTTAAAGGTGGACTCTGACACTTTCAATTTGATTCCAGTCTGCAGTCTGAAGCAAAAGGCTCATCCAGAAAACGATAAGCCCTATGTCTGCCTACCTAGTTAAATTAAGTTTCAGGATATATTTTTCCAACTAAGCAAGTTCCAACTGAATAACAGTTAACAACCTCAAATCAAGAGTTCATTACTGCATATTCCACTTGCATTCCTAACTTTGACCTTGGAACACTGTCTAAGATGGTGAGCAGTAGTAATTCAGTCTCCCAACTACCTCATTCTAAGAGAATCTCTCCTGAGAGCAGGCTGCTAAAGGCAGTTTTGTATTTGACCCAGCACTAGAACAACAAGCTCCATTTCAGTTTGAGTTACAGTTTGGGTTTGGTCCAGAACTGCAGATGGCATCAAATGCAGCTTCCTTCTTGTAAAATCACACATCAGCAGCATTTCTACCTTGGGGAAGATGGCATTTTCAAAAGTGCTTATCACTGATCTTCCTCTCCTTCTTCTTTTATATTTCATACAGGAAAAAACGGGGGAGAGGAGGGAAGAAACAACAACATCCAAATGTTTCTCATAATTGAAAAATTTAAAAAGAGAAAGAGGATACCTGAATTGGCGTTAATCCTATTGGTGGTGCTCAAACAGGTAACCTTTTCAGGTCTCAAAGTTTCTTTCAGCATAACAAATATTTGGGAAAGAAACTTTATCATTTCTGAAGTTAATAGGGGGGCTTTTAACTGTTACAGCATTCTACAAATGTGTACCAACTCACAACAATGTGCCTGAAAGACTCAACTTGTTTTAAGATTACATTGTAATCCTGTGTTTGAAACAACTGCATTATTTGCAATGAATAAATTACTCTGTTTCTCTCCCGTTTTTTTTTTTTTTTTTTTTTTTTATGTAGCCTTATGGCTTCCTCAAAATGTATTATACAAAATAATTCATAGAAACATTGTTGTGAATAATGGTCTCCAAGTTCAATAACAGTATTTTTTATTCAAAATCCAGGCCACATTAGCAACTTCTCATTGGATTTACAGATTATATAATAATGTTTCTTTCCTGTGACTGGTAAATGGAAGAGGAGGACAGCTAGCTAATACCTGCTGCTCAACCAAAGTGTCATTGAGCCCGCTAAGGTATTTTCCTAATTCTGTTTAGTTAAAGTGACAGGAATCTTCATGGGGCTATGTTTTAGCTGACTTATATCTGATTTATACTGAATTGGCTTAATTTGGTTAGTTACTGTAAATATGGATGAGGCCTGAGACTCAGTAATAGATATTTGTGCATGACTGCAATCACGTAATACCAAAGACTTTACACAGTCAAATTTGATTTTGACTGCAAGAGTAGGTGAAAAAAGATCAGGCCCCAGATCACAATACCTCATGTTTTATATATATATGTATGCATACATATATATTTGGTTATACAAACATATATACTTCTGTGAATATCCCTACATTCTCCTGACAGGTAAAATCAAAGATAGAAAATGAAAAATGCCTTCACCTAAGACAGTACAAATTTGATGGCTCGGACATCTTGCAAAGATCACTAAGCTATATAATGGTCTACCCCACATAATGCTACGTTCTTTGCACATACAACTCTATCTGTACAGCAGTCAAGCTGGATGCCTATAGAGATTTTTCCAAGAGGACAGGTCATAGCAGGAATAATTAGTGGGGTTCTGTGTCTCAGGTAGAGGAACGGAGACTGAGAATGGGTGAGACCAGATGGAAGTCTCTCTGCTACCCTTCCACTCCACAAACTGACTCAGCGGGGGAGAGGTCCTCTCCCCCACCTTCCCCACCACGGACAAAGCTGCTGCCCACACAGCCCGATCCCGTCCCTTGTAACCACACTCAGGTCTTCAAGCAAAGTACCAGTAAAGCTGATGGTGACTGGCAGGCTGATGGTGCAGATCTCCTTATCCACTCAATAAACACCCTGCTCCCACATCCCGATTTTCTCTGCAGATTTCCCCTGCTGACATAACAGACCCTTCAGCCTGCCCAGATCGACTGTTAGCTCTCAGATCAAGCAATGGGTGTCAGCTCCTGGCACAACTACATCCTTCTGCCGTGAGATGCCTTCGGCACCGAGGCATTCACCAACTTCAAGCCTGGCTGGTCCCAACCGTGGTAAAAGAGGAAAAAAAAAAATGCCAGAAATCCATAAAAAAAATCTCCTATGAAATTGTCTTCAAAGGCCGACGTCTCCCGGGGCACCACCCAACGGCAGGCAAGGGCCAGCCGCGGCGGCCGGTGGGTTCCGGGCACGGCTACTGCGTTCCGAAGGGCACGTTTCCTGCCCCACGCTGCAGGAACCTCCACTCAGCGGTAACGGCCGCCGGGCGAGGCGTCAACGGCCCTGCGCCTCACAGCGCCGCGCCGCCTCAGCCCGCTCCGCTCGCGGCGGGGGAAAGCGGGGAGGAAAGGAGAAAGAATTTCTGTGGCGGTGGAACTGCCCGCCGCCGCAGCTCCCCCGTTCACCCGCCTGCCTGCCTGCCTGCCTGCCTGCCTGCCTGCCCTCCCTCCCTCCCTTCCCCTCGGCGGCGCCGGGCCCCGCGGCTGCCTCCCGGCGCGGAGCGGCGCGGGAGCGAGGTGCGTTACCTGGAGCTCGGTGGCAGTCTTACCTGTGCGCGCCTCTTCCAATGGCAGCGCACCTGCCGGCCCGCGCCGCCCAATCAGCTGGCGGCTCGTCCCTCTGCCCCGCGCCTTTAGTGAAAGAATCCAGCGCCGCTCGGAAAGTTACCTGTGCGCGCCCGGCCCGGCCGCTCTCTGCCCGGCGAGCCCCACATGCGAGGGGGAGGGGGCTGGGGCTCTACCTGTCCTACCTCGGCGGCTGGCTGCGGAGCCGGGAGAAGGGGGGGAAGGAAAGCAGAATTACCAGTAGCTCTGGTTCTGCCGTCCCGGGCGTTCACACACACACCTTCACCTGCACAGACCTGAAAGTCCAGTTCCGCCAGGGAGACGGAGGCACCGGGAAAAGGGGAGAGAGTTCATTGGATCAAACATGTCACAAGAGACGGACAAGTAAGTGATCGCAGGCACGCCGCTGCTCCCGCTGCGCGGGGCTGGCCGGCCCGTCGGGCTGGTCGGGTTTCCCTCTTGCCGGTGGCGGACGCGGACCTGCCGGGACTGCGCTTCTCCCTCCGGAAAGCGAAGCCGGACCGGGCGGCACAGCAACTCTCAGAGCGCCCGAGGACACGCTGAGGCTCGCCGCCCACCTCGCTTTCCATCTGGCTGTGGGGTTTCTCGATATTATTATTTTTAGCTCCCCTTTGATATGTTTGGGTTGGTTTTTTTTTTGTTTGTTTGGGGTTTTTTTTTGTTTTTTTCAGGGTTGTTTTTTTTTTCCTTCCCCTCACCTCGAGGGTCACTTTTCGGGAAGGAGCTCTCTTCTCCTCGCCCGAGAAGAGCGGAGCGGCCTCCGCCCGCCGAAGGCCGTGGACTTAAAACTGCTTCTTGGCTTTTGTGTTAGCGCAACAAAGGGCTTTTATCCCGGGCCGGGTACGGCCATCTTCCTCCCCTCGGCCAGTACCGGCCGAGCAAGGCAGAGCCGTGGGCTTGTGGAGGCCTGGGTCTCTCCCGCCACCCGCGGCACAAAGTGCTCCCGCCCTGCCCGTGCGCTCGCTGGCTTCGGCTGCCCCAGACGCTGCATGCGGCGCCTTCAGCCTCGGCGTCCTGACCTTGTTTTGCCGGCGGGCCCGCGGCTGCCCGGAGACCGGCGCCTCCGCCCGAGGTTAAAAAGTAACTTTCGCAGTAGCGTCACCGAAGGAGAAAGAAGAGGAGGTGGAAGCTGCTGGGCCCGCGCCCGCCGCAGCCCTTCTCCCGCCCCGGCGGGGCACGGCGGCGGGGGCCGCAGGCCGCGGCGGACGGGCCCGGGTGCAGCGAGGCGTGCGGAGCTGCGTGCCCCGAGGTCGGCGAGGCCAAGGGCAGAGCGGCGATGAAGTGGGAAGGCCCCCGTGCCTCCTGGGGTACACGGGCTGTGGTGCCAGGTTCCCCGGGGGCACGCAGCGGGACTAAGACGGAGCCAGCGGTGGGCTCGGCGGGAGCGGGGCCTGTCCCGGGTGGGTGTCCAGTTCCACCAACGCTTCGTGCCGGTCGGGCACGAACCAGGGGCTGTTTGTATTTACCTCTTCCCCGCCTGCCCCCATGCGCCGCGGGGTAAAGGCGATGCCTGTTCCGCGGTGGCGGCGAGGCGGATGGGCGTGAGGGCCGCGGCCTGGCTGGGAGCGCGGTGGCGGCGGCTAGAGCCGTGTAGCGCTGGGGAGCCGCCGTGAGGCAGCCAGGCGGGAAGGCCATTTTACCTGCTTAGGTTATTAGTGCTTCCGCGGGAGGCGGGTGGGGAGAGTAACGGGGCGAGGAAGATGGAGGGCAGGAAATGGCAGTTTTGTGTTACTGCTGCTACGGTGCAGGTAGGAACCCAGGTCATGAATGTAATCTCGGCTACCCTTGGTGGTGCTCGGATACAAGCTCTTGTTGGGCTCCCCAGGAACCTTTGGCAAAGGGGGTAGAGAGGAGGAGCCTGGTGTTGGAGACGTCGACTGAGAGAGGCTTGGTGACAGCCTGCCTGTCAAGGAATGAAAGAAAGAGATTATCCGACAAAAGAAAACAGCAGGGTTGGCTGCCCGGAAAGAGACAGGACGGTTCAGATGAGAAAGATTTAAAAAATAATTGTATTCCTGTCCTTTTTCAAACACCAGTTGACAGTGGGATAGTGCAAAAAGGTAGTCATGGCATGAAATTAATTGTGGTAGGAGTTGGGAACAAAGTGAAGTTTGACAGTTTGCTCTGAGCTGGGTTGGGAACTTAGGCCTTAGGTGGCCAGATAAAACCAGTAAATCATTTAAGTGGAAGGCAGGGAATAAGGACAGAGCCCCGAGGGATGCTGGTGGAGCCGAGAGGAAGAGCTGAAGGAGCAGTTACTGAGAAGGGAGGGGAACCAGGTGAACTGCGGAAGAGCTGAGAACTGACAAGAAGCAGTGATGTAGGGCACCCCGAACCAACTGTCGATTTCAGAGCTGCACAAAGGTGGAAAGGGGCCATTAAGTTACTCCCTGGACAAGCCTGGTTGTCAGTTTCAGCAAATGGAAACTAAGCTGCAACAGGTCAAATGCAAGTGCTTAAACTTCCTTTCCACTCACTGCCGGAGAGGAACATGGGCATGGAATATGGGGAAAACAACTTTGTATCACATCTGTGAAACAGAACAACAGCACAGTGGAAACCCAACTCATACAAAAAAAAACTAGGACAAAAGTGGTTCCCTTCTGGGTCTAGGACACTACTAAGCTACAGGACTATGCTTCCTTCCCAACAGGAGCAGTATGGCATAGGTGTAAGCTACTGAGACTGAAGCATTAATGCCCTTCATCCCCTGCTCTGTGTAGTGCTGCTGCAGTTACCACTGTGAGCATGTACCCTGAAGTAACAGCTCTTCCCCTGTTGCAGGTATGCCTGTGATCTGTTTCTGGTGTTTAGAAAATTCATAGGTGCTAGGTAAAAGTTTGAAAAGGAAATAGAAGTAAAGAAATCCCCTGGGCTCTCTGTACACAAGTGTAACATGAGAAGACAAATACATTTGTTTTCAGAAAAGATGACCAGGTGGAATGAGATATTAGACTGGTGGAGGGAGTTTTCATGGGAAGGTGGGTGCTTTTTTTTTTTTGGTTGTTGTTTTACTTTTTTGTTTGTTTGTTTGTTTGTTTGTTTGTTTTTGCTTTAATTATATCCAGTTAAAACCTAGTCCAGAGAGCACAACATTCTTTTCCTCCACATGGCCTTTCTTTGACTTAAAACCAGCTTTTCCCTACAGGTAGGACTGGAAAGGGAAGCTCATTTTGAGGTCAGTTAATTTATCAGTGTCATTGGACACGTTTTTGTAGGGTTTGTGCTAGTAAAGTGTTGATGTAGAGGAGTAAGCAGCTGAGGGGATATAGAAAGTACGAAAAGTATGTTCCTGTCTCATCCTTCAGTGGGATTTGCTGGGTTTTCTGGAGAGGTGATGCATCTCATTGCACAACAGCTCCGCAGGCTGCCTGCAGGGTCCCTCTTTGGAGGGAGGAGCAGGGACAGGGTGCTGTAGTATCACCTGCACCAGCTTTAAGAAAGGAAGATGGAACCTTGGGTGAAAATGCTAAAGTCGTTTGATTCTAATGCTGAGGAGCTTGGAAGGGGAGATTATCCTTAAGAACAGTGTGCGTATCTCCCTGTCCTTCCCTTTAGTCTTTCTGCCTTAGCTGAGTCTTGCCTGCTTGCTTCCACAAACTGCTATCAGCCAGAAGAGATAAGGCATGATTTCACATGCATTTTTCAGAGGTCGTACCGACTTAAGCAGGCTGTGGCCACTTGTCCCTGCCTCCATTCCACCCTCTTAGCTGTGTCAGTAGAACTGTTTGTGCAGCTAGAGAACTGGCTCAGGGGCATGTTGGGTTGAGAGTAGCCTGATCTCCTCTTAGAGGTTATTTTTAACATCTGTTTTTCATCGGTCTGGGTGCTTCATATGCAGGTAGGGTACAAGCAAATGACAGGTGTTAAAGATAGAACTGCTCAAACTAGAACCTCTGAAGAAGGAAATGTGTGTCCCTGCCTGTCTGTGAATGTTTTGGAGGTCCATGCAGCTGCTTCTGTTACTATTCAGTTCTCAGGGCAATCACAAGGGGGCACAGGGTGGGAAGAGGGAGCATCCCCTTTACAGGATGTAAAGATGATTCCAGGGTTCACTTCTGCATTTACAGGCTGAAAAGCGTTTCATACTGTGGTATGCAGGAAAATATTATCACTGCAGAACTCCAGAGTAATGGCTCTAGTGCATTAGTGAAGCTAATCAGTGACCTCAATACTTGTGAGGCTTAACAGGGTTTTAGAGATTGTCAGTACTTCTGTGAATGAGGAGCAGCAATTGTACAACCACTTGGGATCTGCCTGGTAAGTGCTACAGCTGTGCCTCTGCTGCTCCTGGTGTTGTGTAAAGTCAAGAGTTCCATGTAGGCTGGGATTGCAGTTGTATGAAGAGCAGGCTTGGTAGCAGGCCTGAGAATGCTGGTTGCTGTGCCTCTTGCTAGCTGGCCAGCCACGTGACTGCGCTGTCAGTTGGGCTCCCAACACCCCCAGTACATGCAAGAGCTACTCAGGACACCAAGTAGATGGGGCTGGGGCATGCTTAGACTGACCACATTAAGGAGGACTTGGGACAGCCTGGGTCTGCAGCTGAGCATATGCTTGTGGGTAAATAACCAAGAGAGTGAGCTCAGAGGTGGGAATGGGTTCAGACCTGCTCCCATGTGTCAGTGGGGGCATGTTCACATCAGCTTGCTACTTGGTGTCTGTGGCAGAACTTGATCTTGGACTTTGTTACAGAGTAATTTTGCCCTGGTTTCCTTTTTCTTCCTCAGTATGTAAATGAAGATGCTGCCTTCATAATATTTAGCTTAAGCATCTAGTACTATAACAATTATAACTTATGGTTTGCTGGGTGATTCTGTGAATTGTTCTTAATTTTTTCATTGAGGGCCAAACACATTTCCAGTCAGCAGATTTTGAGTAGCAGTTAGGTCACAGACTGCTGCATTCCTCAGTGTGTCCACTAAGATGAATTTTCCAACGTCTTGCTCATCTGTAGATGAATGGAGATCGGGAATTGGAGGTGTTTGGTGCTTGTGCTTTTCAGGTGGCAGACATGCTGTCGCAGATGTTCCCCACAAAACCATCCTCTGCAAAGTAGGTGGAAAATCAAGTGTGCAGAACCTTACAGGATCTGCAACCATAAGTTTAACTGAGAGGAGTCAGGATATCAAATGATTATGTTTTGCTGCTAACACTGCTGTCTCTCTGGTGCTGAAGTCTGAGGCTGGGCTGAAGATCAAAGCAGAGAAGAAGGGAGGGGATTTTCCCAGGTCACTTAACTTGATTGTAATGCTCGCATAACCTCTTCCCTTGGAAGGGTCAGCCGAGACATCATTTTTGTCTGGCAGGGACATCTGAAGGGGAAATGATATTACACCAGTTGACATTTGTTGTCAAATATTTTCACAAATATTAATCCAGTCCAGACCATTGATGGTTACCTTAAATATTTGTTTCTCCATGATTGTGGAGCAGCCAGTGAAGCTGCCCTTTTTTGTATGTGCAGGCACATACACGCACAGGCACAAGCTCTTTCAAATGCTTATGTAGGAATTCATCCTGGGATAAACTTAATTAGCATTTAAATCGGTGATTGGGGCAGTAGTAGCTAATTGAAAGAATAAGCGTTTTAGCCATTCTAATATACCTGAACTAACTTCATAAAGAAGAGAACAGTTGCTTACGAAATATTTAACCAAGGAAATCATATTAAGTGCATGTGAACTGTGGAGAACTCAAATATTGCAACATACCTGTAGCTTAAGAATATGTCTCCAACCTTGAAGATTACATGTGTCTGTAGATCCATTAGTTTTCTTAATAATGGGGCATAATGGCATCTTTCATAATTCTGTATTTTAGTTGTCCTGTAAAGTGTATGTAATTTTTTGTGTGTGTTTTTTTAAGAAATATTCATGGGAAATCTTGACTCCCAGGATTGCTCAGTTGCTGAATGCGGGTTTTCCTGCTGACTGTACAGAAGACTTCATATTCTGAAAAAGCAGCGATCAGTGCTATCAGTGCAGTAATTATTCCATTTCCATTAACTCTGTGGAAGCAATGAATGAATAAAGGCCACAGGGCCAAGGGTCAGGTCAAACTGCAGCAGGTCTGAGAAGCCTTGTCATGACCTGTTTTTAATTTTAAAGCCTACTGCTGGTTACTAAAACAATCTTGAGTGCTATGCACGCTGGAAATATGCTTAGCAAAATAGAGCATGGCATGGTGTGAAGCTGCTAAGTAATTGCTAGTTGTCTGATCAGCTCTTTGGCTACTGCAGTAATGCGAGTTTCAGAATATCCTCTTTTTTGAGATGTCAGTCGTGTTCTACAAATATGCTTAAACTTGCCTTTTTGAGACTGTTTTTCTGGTTAAAAAAAAGGCAACAGGCTTAGTGTGCTAATAACAAAAAATTGTCTGGTAGAAATAATATTTAATTAAAGCGAAACCAGTCTCTGAAATCATACGTATAAAAAGTTTGTCTCAGGGTGAGTAATTGCCTACTTGAACTAGTCTTCAGTAGGCATTTACTGTGTGTATTTAATCCCTGTGTCAGATTTCTTTTTTGTACTTCCACTTTGACACAGTCAATAATATTTTTGTCAATGAGTCACCTATTTGTTTTAATCTTTTTAATCGCTATTACATGCTCAAGTTATGTTGGTTCTGAGTAAAAACAAAATTTCTAGTAAGCATCTAATTGTTGAATTAGCCTTTTTTGCCATTCACTGTTTCTGCTCTCAGTATATTATTTTACTTCCTCTCAGAATGTTTGGTAAAGGTAAAATAATTTCTGTTAATCATTTAGCATGTGTAATCTTGTTCAGATTTGTCTTGTGCTCAAAAGGAATAGTTGTCCCAAAATTGCCAGAGTCCCAAACCTGTGTTCATTAGTAGGCAGAATTACTTAGCCTCTTTAATGGGAGTTTTTTCCTTGGTATGGACTGCTGGGTGGCCCAGAGGGCATCTTATCTTCTCGTTTCCTGGTGGCCTAAGTGCTTTGATTTTCCTTCATTCTCAAGTCATTTGCATATTTATGTGCTTGGATTGGGCTAAGTGCATTCTGGAGACCTGTTACTGCTTCTAGGAATGATTTGGTTGTAGATAGTGAAAGACAAAATATCAAGACACATGGGCTGTAGTTTTCCTGTATATTAAACGTTTGTGCTCCTTTGTAGTTTCAATGGACTACTATTATTTAATTCAAACAACAGTGTTGCTGACTTTTTAATTATACTTGCAGCAATAAATCCTGAGGAGTCTAAACCTTTTTTTAGCTGAATAAATCAAAACTTGCAGTGAGTCACCCATGTTGGTGTGGTGTGTTGTTTTTTATTCTGTTTTTCATTTGATGTCTAGGCAAAGTGGTATGCTGAAGGTAGTGAATTTGGAGTAACATTAGAATCTTTAAAATCAATTGTTTCAAGCACTAGGGCTAGCTTTGATTTATGCATCTTTGTATAAATGAGAATAGACAGAAATTTGTCATCTGGAATTTAATGTCTGTTAACTTTAGATTAAGTTAACAGATCCCAGCTTCTGTAGGATCTGTCCTTAGCTGCTTTTTAAATGGTCATAGTAGTTCAATTTGTGCCTATGAATTCATATGTATGTACATTAGTTGTAAGTCAAATTAGATGACCATCTGTTCTAAATCTGTTTTATAGCATTCTGACAGCTGAATTGAGATTTGTATAAGTGTAAGTAACTTTAACTGAAGGTCTTTAGGGCTACTGAAATGCTTGTAAATAGCCACACTCTGCCCTCTTTGGCTATGTCAAAACTGAAGTAGAAGCTTTTAGCTCTTTTTGCAGCTCTTAGATGTGGCTGGAGCGTGGTCATTTACCTTTTATAGTACCAAGTGAAACACATGTTCTTGAAGATCCCCATTTCTTATTTTGCGTTGGAGGAGAAACTAAGCAGGCAGGTGTTCTTTCTGTAACTCATAGGACACCGAGTTACAGCATAGTTCAGCCATGTCTCTGATCTGAACAGTTAAGGGATCAGGAACCCAGGATGTGACATGGTGTGTGGTACATGTCTGCATGCAATATAGAAGTGTCCCTTTGACTAGCATCTCAGTTTAGAAAACTTGTGTTTGTTTCCAGGGTTTCTGGATTGGGAGCAGTTGCCCTGTGCACCTTCTTATTTATCATCCGATTGAAAAAAGAGCTTGTGAAAAATATCCTATGGCCTTGACGTGCTGGGCTGTGAGCCAGGATGACATGAGTCTCTCTTGCCTTTTCCAGTTATTTGACAGGTGCTAGAATTTCTATGCAATTTCTAACAGCTGTATGGACCACAGCCTCCTATCTCTTCTCCCTAAGGGACAGTTTGCAGCGGATATGTGAAGATGTGCTTGGTGCTTTTGTCTCACAAAGAATAGGCAGGCTCAGGCTTGGGCTGAAACCTGGGAACAGGTATTCCTCCTATTCTGCTGCCTTACACTGCTTGTTCCCCTCTGACACCTAACCTTTGCAGGGAGGGCAAAGCCCTAATGCATAATCAGGGGACAAAGAAGTCCACAAGGGTATGTATGGAGCAGCTTTATTCTTACTTTTTTTTTATAAGGTTATTGAAGGAACAAATGCAATATCCAAAAAAGCAAAATCCCTCATCCCCCAGGAAATGCCGGGGCTGGTTGCTTCCCAAGTCTCTTTTTAACAGTCTGCTTTGGATTTCAGGGGATGAATTTTCCTGGTCAGAGCAAAAGCTGGGGGGCAGGCAGGATGAGGCTTTCTTCCTTACTGGAAGCACCAACTGGATCAGGTTGTAATGCTGAGCATGTGATGGGGAGAAGATGAGAATGCAGCTGTACTTGATGCAGCCTTGCTGCATCAGTCTGCTTTATGTTCAGTGGCAAATTTAGCAGAGAGGTTGAAAGCTGCACAAACTGCAAATTCAGCAGGAAGCTTTTGAGCATCACAACTGGCTGACAGACTGGCAGGCAGGACATCTTGTTTCTGAGTAAAAAGAAAGCTTTCTTCAAGGAACTGTTTTTTTTTTTGCCATTGTTTATGAATGTGTTAATGGACCTTGCTGATGCTGTGTAAGCTAATTCACAAATTGCATCAAGTTGGGTGAGAATTTGCCTGTAGTAGGATTTTACAGCCCCAAGTGCTGGCTGTTGAAAGTTCATTATCTCTAGTCTGAAGAAGAGCTTGAAAAGCCAACCCGTTTCTTTTAGCTAATTTATCGACTTTAAGTACAATGTACCTCTCCAATCTGTGTTTACTGCAGCAACTGAGACGAAACCGAGTGAGCACAGTTTTGGACATCTCTGTTTATACACTACACTTGTATAGGTTTTATAAAATTGCATTATCATTATTTTAAGTAAATTAAAAAAAAATCAGTTTACCAGATGCAGAAATCACCATAACCAGTATAAGTCTGGAAAACTTTTGTATAACTTTTCTTATGAGGAAAGCACACAAATCATGTAAGATGGTACAAACAAGATCTCTACTAAACAGCTGGGGAGGACGGGGAGACAGGGCGGGAGAGATTTTGCAAAATAAAGGACATCTGAAGTTCTGCCTTTACATAAACACTGAAGTGTCAGGGTAATTGAGCTTCTAAGCTAGATCATTCCTCAGAAAACACCTTTCATCCTCACATACCTGTAAGTTAAGATACCTAACTGCTACTACTCTTTAGCTTAAACCAACAGAAACAATTTTGCATTTATTAGGAGCAAAACTGATAGTTTGAAGGGAAACATACTTTATAGGCACAACGTATCCTCAATTGGTAAGCTGTATCTCCATGGTAAAATAATGGTATGATTTCAGCTGTGCAGGCACATCCTTCCTAGTTGTGCTCCGGTTAGCACGTATTCTGACTGCCAGAGAGAGGGGTCGGTGGAGAATGGGCATGGTGGACAGGGCTGGTCTGGTCTGTGCAGCAGCCTTTGCAGGCTGGTTTAGATGTGCCTGGGGCTACAGTAGATATTTGCTGATACTGCTGGCCAGGCTAGATGAGGTCTTCCACTGGCAATCTTGTCTTATCTTCCTTTCTTAAGTGGGTGGTTCTCCATGGATATGGTCACTGATGGGTTTGCAGCTTGTGATAAGGTTTATATATGTGTTGCTAATTGCAGGTTCCAACTGAGGCATTTCTCATAGGTGGGGTGTTCAGAGCAGCTCTCTCTGGTGGTTTCTCTTGTGTTTCTTGTAGTGTGTCACCCTTTAATCTTCTCCCTGGTTCAGGTGCCACCAGAGTTACCCTCCTCGAAGCAGCTGCCTGATGTAATCAGTTACACAGCTGGAATAGCTAGGGGTGCCCCATCATGGAAGAGTGCCTGATGGGACCAGGGGAGCTTACCTGTGCAGAGCCTCACTCAGGAGGCTTGGTTTTCTTGGCATATATGAAAATAGAAAATATTTATCTCCTTTGGTTATGGGGGGGGCTTTGCTACCCTTCTGTCACATTTGGCTAAAATTGTCCAGGAGATTTACCAGTTGTGGAAAAGGAAAGGGAATTTGGGTGCACAGGTCTCATTTCTCAGGAGAAACCCTCCTTCCCATCCAAATGACCTTAATTAATAGAGTAGTTTTCTTGAAGCTATGGCAGTTGTTTTGGCTGAGTGCTTTGAGTATAATCTTGGGAATCACGATAATTAGATCTGACCATTAACCTCCCACAGAGCTGATTATGGGCATGGGGGTGATGAGGAAGTTTTTTATTTTTCTTAGTGCTATTGTTTGAGTCTGTTTGCAGAGTAAACATAATGAGTGTGTCGGTTGATTATGCTGCAGACCATCTCTCAAGACAGACCAGGCAAGTATTTAGTTTTTAAAGGTGAAAACCTGGGTTTTACAGAAAATGTGCTCTGGGGAGGTGTTGGGGAGGCTCTGTGTCTATGTACCTGTGGCCTTTCCAGCCATCCCAACTGTTTATTTAGTGAGTGGCTGTTCCTAGAGTATTTATCTCCTCTAGTTTAGGTTTTCTTCAACACAATCATATACAACACCTCTGAGGGACAACACTCTCTTCATTGATTTAAGATTGTCTTGCGTAAGTTAGAGCAGCAGAGATTGACTCCTTCCCTCCAGCACTTCTGCAGACAAGCACAGCCCAGGTCTTAAAATGTGTGTTTTTAAAGGGCATATCACAGTCCGTCTGTAGTGCTCATGACTCAGTTATGACTATTGTGTGGCTATGGGTGCTCTGAGTAACAAAAGGCAGTTATTGATTGTAAGGGAATATTGCTGCAGGAAGGAGAATGAGTGATATTTTGTGCCTTGCAATGGGTAGATGCCTATGTAGTGAAGCAGCTCGGGTTTAACTGAAGGGGAGCTTTGTTGAGGAAAGGAGAATCCTTTCCTGGAATAATTGCCTCTGAGCCAGGGAGAACTGGCTACTCCAGAGTGGGAACAGGCCCTCAGCTACCTCTGGCACAAACAGTGGGGCTGTTGCAAATCTGATTTGAGTCGCTAACAATAAGGGATTGAAAAGGCAAGCAGACCTAGCATTCTCTGTCTTCCCTTGAGCTTCCAATTTATGCTTCAGCTTCACCTGCTGAAGCAAACCTGGGACAACACAAATGTATATGTGAAAACAAAAAGCATAAAAATCTGTAGAAGAGATGGCAGAAGGTCAAGCAGAAAGGCCTTTGGAAAAGAAAGGACATTTCTAAAAATCCAGATATTTTAGATGAAAGGAAAATATAATCTGAACTGAAATTATTGGCTGTCTTTTGTGATACAAAGCTACAAAATGCTTCCCCCCCCCCCGAGCTCATAAAACTGTGCTCTGTGTGCCAGAAGGATTATTTTGTTTTTCGTTAAATAAAGAAACTTGTAAACAGCGCTCTGTAGCATAGAGATGATAATCTCCACTGTCCCCCTCCTCTTCCTTAAACACAGCAGCACGCACTTTGCAGGTTGGGCTCAGGCAGCAGCAGAGCCCTGGAGTGAAGCCCCAGCCTGGTGGTCACTGCAGCCTGGGGGCCAGGCAAGACATGCTCCCTGCATCCAAGAGCATTTACTGTGTGTGTTCAGTTGTGCTTTTATCAAATTCTGTTTCTGAAATCAAATAAAGTGCTCGGTTGGACAGTGTTTGAATGCCACTCTCTGAGCTACAGCAGCCATTTGTTGGATTATGTCTGGGGAGCTGGCACTGCTGCAGGTAGGGGAGAGCAAAAAGAGGAGACTGAATAATAGGTTTTATATGGAAGATGGCAAGAAATGTTTATGAAAGTCACCAGGAATAGCTCCTAGTTTTGCCAGTTAAATCGGTATGTTCAGGTATTCTGCCATCTTTGCAGCTTTCAAATGCAATGTGTTAAAAATTGATCCTTGTAACTTGAGCCACAATTCTTGACTGTTGCAACATACACCCCTCGCTTCCCTGTTACCCTGCTTAATCTGTTTGCCTACTGTCTTGTGTAATAGGAATGCAATTATTTTTTTTGTATAACTCTTTTATCCATAATTTTACTGAACATTTTACAAAAGCAGGTACTATTGTCTTTATTTATGCTTCCATTATACTGTAGATTTCAGCCATAGCTGTGGTGCAGCAGCTTTGCTCGTGATGTACTCAGGCACTGGTCAGTTTGTACCACATTCAGGCTGAAGGATACTGCTCTGCTGCAAATCCCACTTACTAATGGTCTTGTATTGCCATGGGTCTTTAGCTAGATGTGGTGAGTGATAAAGTGTGAATTGATATGAAATATGGTGACTTCTGCTCCATCCACTGGACCCATTACTCATGTCTCAT
Organism: Pezoporus occidentalis; assembly: GCF_034315485.1. Taxonomy (NCBI): domain Eukaryota; kingdom Metazoa; phylum Chordata; class Aves; order Psittaciformes; family Psittacidae; genus Pezoporus; species Pezoporus occidentalis. The sequence continues at coordinate 20,157,647 of NW_026914940.1, read as the reverse complement.
TACAGAAAACCTCTCTGAAATTAGGGACAAATCGCATTCCAAAAGCAGAGAATAGCTCAATTACAGGGTGTACCAGTTGTTAAATACTGAATTATACTCTATTTAGGTGAACACAGGATTAGTATTAGATACTTTTATTTTCATTCATGTCTTCTTATTTTAACATTTCAGTTAAATGTATTTTTCCTTAATCAAGTGTACATCTAACAAAAATACTGGGGCAAAATATTCTTTTATTTTTACTTTTTTTTTTCCAAATAGTTTTTAAATATTTTCATCACTCTCTCTGTATATTAGTAAAAATACATTTGAATTGTTATCACAACATCTGCACACATTTAACTTTTTCTTAAGTACTGAAGAAACATAATGCTGATAAATATTTGTGTCACCAAATTTAATACAGAGGTGCTTGATGTAATCCTGTCACTTTCACTGAGCTATGTGATGTTCTTTGACATGTCTTGTTAATAAAGTAATCCCTTCTGGATCACCATTTTATTCTTCCTGTCTATGCAGTAACAAGCGACTTGTGGCCTTAGTGCCAAATGACACTTCATTCAACACCAGACGAGCCTACACCAGTGAAGATGAAGCCTGGAAGTCGTATTTGGAGAATCCCCTAACAGCAGCCACCAAGGCTATGATGAGCATAAATGGTGATGAGGACAGTGCTGCTGCTCTTGGCCTATTGTATGACTATTATAAAGTAGGTAACTCCATTGTTAATCCTCCCTGCTGCATTAGCAGGGGACTTCTCTAAGAGGCATCAAAAGAGCCTCTTTTCAAAAGCAGAAGTCACTGCATCTTGTTTTTTTTTGTCTCATATTTGCACCAGGCACTCTTTCTGTTTTAGGGAGCCTGTCTGAGGTTGTTATGTGTTTAGTTCTGGAGAGAAAAAACAAAGCCAGAACTCTGTATTAAATTTGCAACCATGGTTTCTTTTTGAGCATAATGTTCTTCCTCTTCCCTTGTAAGAGCATTGGTTGAATTAGCTCCCTTTTTATTTGTGCTTGGATACATGCAGTATACTTTAAAAAGTGCAAAAGGGGAGGCCTTGTCCATCTGTAGGTTTGTCTGCTTTTCTGGTTCATTCCACACATGTTTTAGTTTGCTCTTTAACTGCAGTATCTCTCATCTGACAGTTTCCCATGTTATTTTTATTTGCATAATGATTGCAGTAGGCTGTGTACAAACAGTGAGGTCTACCCCTTGCACTGAAAGTTTGCAGTTTAAGTAGAAAGGTGGAGGACAGAAATGGAGCTGGACACAGAGGCAGGGATCTAAGTCAGTTTGCAAGAGGGAACACTGACACAGGGTTTCATTTTATACCAGGTTCTAAGCCCAGGACTTCACCTACCATTTTGATACCACCTTTCCATTTTGTGTATTTCGTAGTATTTAAGTAGAGCTGTATTTGAGATTTCTGCTGAAATCAGAGGAGAATCCTGCAGGGAGGATCTCTGTGTAATACAGAAATTTCTCTTGGAAACCCAGGCTGACCCCTTTGTACTCTGCAAGTGGAATCAGTGTTGCCTACTAAACACTGAAGTATGAAACTGCTGAACTCAGTACACCTGAAGCCACCTATGCCTGCACTGGGGACACAGTCTTCTGTGAAAGCCAGCAGAACAATGCCAGCCCCCCTTGTAATTCATAAAGAAGTAGCAGGAGTGAAAATTCAAAATCAAAAATCTTTTAAAAACCTTTTCTTTTAGTATTTATTAGTATAAATGCTAAAGGGGGCGTAGGCAAGATGCCATTTACCAGCCCTATGGCTAAATATTACTTTAATTTCTTTACTGATTATATTTCAAGGGATGTTTCTTGCTTTTGTGTTTGTCAGTATCAAAAAGCTTATCCCAGCGAGAAAGAAGAAAGGTTCTTTTCTCTACTTGACAGAGTTGCCACAGTGCCAGAGTCTGAAGTTAATGTGAATTTGTAATACTTGGGATGTGAATGAGCATCTGGAGTGTCGGCTTCTGTCTTAATAATACCTTTGTATGTAGCAGTTCATTAATCTGCTGGATTTTTTAAACAAAACCAGAGAACAACCCTTTTTGTTCTCAAAACTATCTTCTAAGAGACATGTCTCTTCCTTGTTCCAAGCAATTGCAAAAGACTTGGGGTTCAGATGGAATGAGCTGTGTTAATCCCAAAGCCATTTCCAGCATTTAATGTAACTATTTCTGTCTTAAACTGGGAGAAAAGCTTAACTTTGTTATGTGTTGATGTTGATGCTCTCGAACAGGAACTTTAAACATAATTTAAACCTCTGTCCTGTAATGTGGAAATGTAGAGAAATTCCAGTACACCAGATTTTATTGAATTGCCCTTATTTATCATCTGGCTCATTTGTTCTGACATGCTGGGTAATTTTTTGAAGTACATTTTGCAGTCAGTAGGAACTATTTGAATGTAACTGTTTGTTTTTTTTTTTTCTTCTCCTTTTTCTTGTACTAATATTTACCTAAACATACACCCCCCCTTTAGGGATAAATATATGATCTTAACAAGGGAACCAACTTGTGCAAAATGTGGCTTGAATTCCACTTCTATAATACATGAAAGAGTTGTTTTTTTTTTAACCAGCAGGATGCTTAATAGGGAGAGAGGATGTCTCTAGAGAAGGAAAAGCTCTGGCTAGCACTCTGACTCTGCTGCTGTCCTGCAGATATAGCTGGTGTTAACCTTGGCTCCTGTAGTGCATTGTAGTACTGGTTTTCCTCTAAATTCAGGTATTTTCCTGATACTTCCTGGAAGTATTTAAAGATAAAAGGCACAGCTTTAGCCCATTCTTAGATCTATTCTTGCCCTTTAATCTGGAGTTAACTGCTGAGACAGAGTTGATACATGTTCTTTTGTAAAAGATAGAAGTTTTAGCTCCCAAATTGCTGGTTCAGCAAGAAAACAATATGGTCATGGCAGCAGCTTTGCCCTTGGAGATTTCATATCTATGCTGGTGTCAGGAAACTGGTATGTGGGAAGACAAATCTTTTAAGTTGCTTGGTGTCAATTTTGAATCTGTTGAGGGGACAGATTTTACTGGATTTTTAATCCTCATGGCTGTTGATGTACTCAGCAAAGCAGAATTAAGTGTTCTCTGATGACATGTCAACATGCCCTGACCTGTCTGCATGCTGGGAAAGTGAAGGATTCACAAACTTCCCCTAGGTACAAGTTCTGCACCCTCCAGACTGCTCTATAACAGGAGGAGTTAGCTGGTGCTTGTGGTTTAATTGAAAACCCTTTTTTCTCTGAGCTGAAAGGGTCTCCATGCAGAGCTCATCAAAGCATCATGTATTTCTTCTCATCTTTTACTGTTCAGTGAAAAGTGTCTGTGTGTTTGGGAATATAAGCTTTGATTTTAAGATAGCTTGGCCTAGCTTGGTATTGCAAAGGTAAGGACATAGAGTGCTTTGCTCCAGACTGATGTGCCCAAGAACTAGAAAAGAAAACAATACCTACACTGTTTTCCCCTTTGGATTTTTTATTTCTGTTCACAGTTAGCCTCCCAAAGAAAAACAGCTCCTGGCATCTGTGAAATAGACAAAACTGATGTGGTTACATTCTTCTAGTTGTTGCAGTAGAGCAGTCTGAAGCTACAAATACCTGACAGTTGTGTTTACCTGACCCCATGCCTGGTGTTGTTCTCAGGTTCCCAGAGATAAAAGGCTGTTGTCTGTTAACAAAGTGAGTGATAATCAAGAAGACCAAGATAAAAGGTACAGTATTATTCAAAATCATACACCCAGCTACTAACAGTGTTGATCAGTTATGAACTGAAGGAACTATGATAACCCGAGGGTTTATGGGTTTCTTTCAGAAGGTAAAAAGAATGAAGACTGTTTTGGGAAACAAACTTTACTCCTTTTTACTTCTAATTTATTAGAAAACTTGAACATTATTATTAAACATGCAGAAAGTATCATTATTTGTTTGTGTCTTGTTTTGCTGCTGCTGAGAATAGTAAAATCAGATTATATGGACAGTTGGCTATTGGCTGCTTTTCTTTCAATTTTCTTCTAGAATAAAAAGTACATAGTTTGGCCTCAGTAACCTGATTTATTCAGTTTTATTTAACATAACCTAGGGTCTGCCCAGAAGCAAATAAAGTGACTCTTTAAAATCATTTGCTCGAAGTTATTTTCTTACTCTTCTGATTTCAGCCTCCCTCAGGCTAAAAGTTACTTGAAGAGTCAGAGGAAGCTGACTCCTGCCTTTGTTAAGACTTGTGGACAAGAGAGAGTGTATATTTATGTAGAATGATCTAAGTTTCTACATATATGAAGTTATCTTCATGTAAAATGGAGAGAGGCTTTGTAAGATTTATTTCAATGTAGCTAATTTGGGACAACCTGAGAAAGACTATACTGGCTGTGCAAAGTGGAAATTTAAATAGGTAGTGGTATAAATTCACTGTTTCAAAATAGAATATGAATCTTTTTTTTTTGAGGGACAGGTTTTCTTCTGTAAGCACCAGAGAAATTCCCGAGTTGAGTGTGATTGCCTTTGGTGGAAAGCCAAGAGAGAGGAACTGTAATGTCAGAGTGTATCTCCTGTGTTGAAAAGAAAGCAGTGTGTTGCACCTACTAAAAGTTTTATGAACTAACAATTTCATGTGAGTGCAATTGCTATCAGCAGTCACATTGCTTTCAACAGGAGATGTGGGTAGATGTGGGAATGCAGCTTGAGATTACCTTGCAGCTGTTGTAGTTACTGATCTACTCTGATACAATGAGATTCCTGGGCTTGCCCTTACAGAAGAGTGTTGGTACCAGAGTTACACAAACAGTAGTGGCCTGTTAACAGTCTGAAAGAGCATGCATCAGCATATGAACGTTGCTGTTGATATTCTGCCTATTTCATATGCAAATTATTTACTGTGAGTAATCCATCCCTCACCTTACTCTTTATGCTTGTTTTATGCCCAAAGGCTGTTGCACTGATGGTTTGATTTTGCATCCAGATTATAAAACAAGGCCAAAGCAACCTTGGATACTCAGAATTTATTGCAACAGGTCATACTGATTATAAGTCAAATCCAAATGCATAACCTTTCTCTAGCTGTTAGAGCTCTGGATCTCTCTGCTTGCCTCACGATGTCTTTTGCCTAGTATTTGTTAGGGTACTACATCTTACGGCAATGGCTTATTGGAATTGAAAGATCTCCTTCCTGGCCATCTAAGAACATTAAGCTATTTAAGGAGGAGGTTTACTTTTATCAGGACACTTCATAATATTTTTTGGTTTTATCTCACAGAAATTGTCTTAACACCACAGAAGCTCAGAGTAATTTGAGTGGGGGAGAGAACCGTGTGCAAGTCCTGAAGACGGTGCCAGTTAACCTTTCCTTGAATCAAGATCCTTTGGAGTCATCCAAAAGGGAATACAACGCAAATGTGTCTGGGAGCTCAACACCCATCACTGGGACTGGAGTGACTGTGGTTAAAGCAGAGGAGTTCACCCCTGTTTTCATGACCCCACAAGCACACTATGCAAGAGGAGAAAATGAGGAGCACCGAGGTGTTATCTTTGAACCCTATGAAGTGTCCAACATTGCTCCCCACACAAATTATCTCAAAGAAGACCAGCGCAGTACTCCTGACAGCACGTACAGCGACACCTTCAAAGATGGAGGAACAGAAGTAAGTTTTTCACCTCCAGTTAGCATCTAAGAACTCAATAAAAAGCTGTAAACAAGATAAGGTGATTTGAGCTGTCCACAAGTGCCATTAGAGCAACAGTGATGCTTGTTTCAACAAATTCAATTCTACTTCTTGCTTTGTTCCTGTCAGTCTGTGCTCTGATTATAGGGGAGAATCATGAGGCATTTCAGAAGGCAGATTTAAAGTTGTTTATTGGAAACTCTGAGAATAACAGACCCTGATCTTTTGTCTTCTGGGGTATTGCCTCGAGTAGAGGATAGTTGCCACTCTGAAAGAAGATTTGTTTGCTATTAGCAAGACCTGCCTTCTGAGCTATTCGTAACAGTAAGAAATAGCAGCCACTTTGTGACTGGGAAGTTCTTAATGTTCTTCTGAAAGTGCAAATGAGTCTCTGCTGCTAGATAAACCCAAGTAATTTGTTCAGAAGCTGTCTGTTGCACTAAGCTTTAACTCTGCAACATGGGTGAGTGAGAAAAAGTAGTAATATTAGGTGACTAAAGGGGAATGGAGAAGTTAACAGGTAGGGAGACTTTAGTGGGTGTATATGTAGGGGAATGAGAAGAGAGATAAGAAGCTACCTTGTAACTATTTTACAGTTATGCTGAGGCAGACTAATTATAGGGTTAGCTTTAATATGGTGGGTACCTTCTCTCTGCTTTTGCCTGCTGCAGAATAATGCAAACAAGCCAGAAATGTAGAAAGGTAGAAATTATTTAAAGCTGACAGTAGCTCTGCAAATAATGAGAGATATTAGGGGGTAAAGATCTCATTGGTGTTTTCTCCTCTAACTCTTACGAAATTGTAAATGTAACAAAAGTACAAGGCAAACTATATTAGGGCTGAGTTAGTCTGACTGGATATATAAGACATTTACTGTTTGTATGTGTATTATAGAAAAGTAAATTGTCTCCACACAAGTGTCATGGATCAGGATGTCTGGAGGTGAAATCAATTTTCAGATATAGAACACATCTAGGTCAACTACATGAATAATTAATGGAGAAATCTAGCCTGGCATTGAAAAATAAGTAAGATCAAACTTTGGATTAGAAACACTGCTCTGCATTATCAAATCACATCAGCTATTTTTTATTGTTATTGCTAATGGCTCCTTATGTGACTCCAGTGGTACTGTACCTGTGGTTTTCCCAGAGGTGCTGTAGCTGAGTGATTCCATCACATTGGTTTGTTCTGGGACACACTGCAAAGTGCTATCAAACATGCAAAGTTGTTTAACTTGGAGGGAATTTAGATCCATACATTGGCCTTGCATCCCAGACTCCACTTAGCCCCTGCGTGCTGTGACTGCTTTTCCAGCCTTGTGCCGTTGTGTAAGGACAGGTGTATGAAGATATGGGAAAGCATAAAGCAAAATGTTAAAATGTACCGAAAGAGAAACTTGTGCTAAGTTAGTGTTTAAGGTATGGATTACAGTTGTTCTTACTAGTTTTCCTGTTCACTTGGTGATATTGGCTGCAGTAGATTTGCTCTGATACTTGCTCAAAATTTAAAAACATTATGAATATGTATTAAGAAACAGTTTCAAAATATTTCTTGAGTGACTTAGTTCTGTTACACTGAAGAGTGCTGAGTATTTATAGACTCCTGTGGTAGTGCACACTTCAGTCAGTCACTTGCTATATTATTCAGATACAATTTCAACAATTACGTAAATATACCCCCACTTTCTCAGCCTGTCTTCATACAGGAGGTGCTCCAGTCCCCTGATCATCCTCGTGGTCCTGCTCTGGACTTGTTCCAACAGTTCCATATCCTTTTTATGTTGAGGACACCAGAACTGCACACAATACTCCAAGTGAGGTCTCACAAGAGCAGAGTAGAGGGGCAGGATCACCTCCTTTGACCTGCTGGTCACGCTCCTTTTGATGCAGCCCAGGATACTGTTGGCTTCTGGAAACTTCTGGACACAAAACAGCTTTTAATTGTTAACTTCCTGATCACAAAAGAAGTTCTGATGATTAAATGTAATGATCCATCAGTGAATCAGGCACATCAGCAAAAACATGTTTTGGGCAACAGGCAAGCCAAGAAGCAGCAGCAGCAATGCTTATGTAATACAGTATGAATGGGCTCATTTATAGAATTATATAATAGTCAGGGTTGGAAAGGACCTTAAGATCATCTAGTTCTAACCCCCTTGCCATGGGCTGGGACACCTCACACTAAACCATGTCACCCAAAGCCTCGTCCAACCTGGCCTTGAACACCGCCAGGGATGGAGCATTCACAACTTCCCTGGTCAACCTATTCCAGTGCCTCACCATCCTAACAGGAAAGAATTTCCTCCTTATACCCAATCTAAACTTCCCCTGTTTAAGTTTTAACCTTTTACCCTTTGTCCTATCACTACAGTCCTTAATGAAGAGTCCCTCTGCAGCATCGCTATAGGGATTTGCTCAAAAAGACAGAGTACACATCCTTGCTTAGTCTGTGCAAAAAGAGTTCTATTTTTTTTTCTCCAGATTTCTACCTTAATGTAATTGTTTTTGATGTGCAGTCACTCCTTAAAAAATTAGAACACATCTTCTTTCATTTGGTAAAGCCTGCATTTTGCTCAGAGTCTTAGAGAATCACACAATGGTTTGGGTTGGAAGGGACCTTAAAGATCACCTGGTTCCAATCCTCCTGCCATGGGCAGGGACACCTTTCACTAGACCAGGTTGCTTAAAGCCCATCCAACCTGATCTTGAAGGAAAAATACTTTATTATTATGTTAAAGGTAAAATACTTTCTTAGCCTGTCACCACTCCTATTCAATAAAGACAGCATAGCAATCTAAATTTTTGTAAGCATTTAATTGTAGGCAGTAAGGACAGCTGACTACACACATTTTTAAATACAGCAAAATAAAACAAGAAGTGAAGCCTGTAGGAAAAACTGATTTAACTTGAAAATCTGCTTATCTTTGAGACTTGGTGCATTTTTACAGGCTTGTTTTAGAATATATTAATGTGTAAGCAAGCGGTTTCATAAGACAGATGTTTTTCAGCTACGTTCTTGGAGAAGTTAGGTTCTGCAAAACTCTAAAAGTCTGACATAAATGTATTATGAATTTCTAATGTAAAGACCATGTAGGATTCACTCCAGTTTTGGGGATTTTAGTTTTAATAGTTTATAGTTTCTTCTGAGGGGTCCTTAAACAAATGTAATTCTACTTTTGTTGGCATTTGTATTTTGATTGTATCAAACCATATTTAATTGTTGTTTTTATTTTTCAGAAGTATCGCAGTGTGTCAGTGGGGGCTGAAGAATATATTTATGAACAAACAAGGTATGGCATAAGCTTTGAAATGTGTTGACTGGCATCATGTGGGAAAGTATTGAGGAGAGGCTGCCTGTATCCACTTTCCACCCTCTCTTTCATCACGCTGAGGCACCTGCAGGGCTCCCTTGACTTTCCCCTTCTTCTCCTGTGCTTTTATATCTGACCAGTTTATATCTTCATCTGTTATCTTACCTAAGCACCGTTTTAAGTTAGTAATTCTTCTGAAGCTCCCTGGAGGTATGGAGATTAAAACTGTTGAGAGAGGTCCCCAGGTAATAGGGCTTTGACAGTATCTTCCCCACCTTTCAGGATGGTAGGATACACAATTTTGATGTCCAGGGTGGTTGCTCTGGCTCCACCAACCTTATGGAATTCCCATCTTTATTTTTCCCTTCTCTTTTTTTCTAGCTACTTCTAGTAGGTTTTCTAAGAACACCCCATGACATTTTACACTGTTTGTTATACTACTTCATGTTTACCTATAAAACAAATGAAGCATCTGTTACAAACCATGTAAAAGACCCTAAGAATTCCAGAAGTTTTTTACAAGGTTTCAAAAACTGAAGTTTGAAAAGATTAGTGTCCTCCTTAAGCACAGAAAAATGCATGCACAGAATGAGCAAACATTGCAGAGTCACTTTAACTAACAAAGACTGGGATTAGTAAAGTTTACAAGCTGGTGCTTCATTTTATGTTTGTGAATGGTTCTGTTGATGTCTGAGAGTTTACTCTCACTTTAGCAACAGGAACATGCCTATGTATTTTTCCTAGAGTAGGCATATGACTGCTGCTGTAGTGGAGGTTCCTTACAGCTTGATCTTTTTCCTGAGGAATATTGAAACAATCAGTAACTGCAGTGAGGTCAGAACCAAGTCATTGTATAGGCAGTACATATGAAACAGATACTTAGCAAAGACTGCTCGCTTACTACATTGGATATTTGTAAAATTGAATCCTGATGCATTGGTATTGTTAACAATTCTCAGACATTGTCTTTCATGCTATGGCCCAGGTCTGCATTAGAACGAAACATCCAAATGCTCATTCACAAAAACAAAATACATCTTTCCTGGGAGCTACCTGGAAGTGATAGGTTCTCAGGAATGAAAACTTCAGGTTGAAAGAAAGAAGTGGTGAACATGAAAGTAATTGGAAGGCTGGTAGAAGATCCTTTAATGACTGCAGGGGGCTTTAGTTAAGACTCGTAGTGAGAATCAGAATAGTATTATAATAATTTGAGTGACTGCAATAAGTTTTAGGGGTAAGAGTAATCCTCCTGCTATAGGGCACACTTTGATTGGAAACAAGAAGAAGATTCTCAAGTATTACCACACAGAGATTGCAAAATCGGCCAGGTGTGGTGTGTCTGGGGCTTGCATTTTTTGACGTCTTTCTGAAACAGTGCCAAGAAACAGAAGACCAGACTGTGGCAGACTGTAGGCAGCTCTGTTAAGACACTGTGTGTCTACCTTTAGTTTATCTGAAGCCCTTCTCAGTACACATCCATGTCAGGCCTTCTGTGTGGAAGGAGGTTTTGAGGTGCATCTCCCAGGGCACTCAGCATGTTTGGTAGGCGCCTTGCTGTGCGCAACCTGCAGCCTCTTTGTGTGACAGTAGATCTGAGGATGTGCCCCCACTGCTGATAGGAGGTCAATCTGCTGGACAAGCATATGCAGCAGGATGGGTGCTGGGTCCACAGTACCAGTGGTTCTGCTCTTCCAGTCTGCTTGGATGGACATGTGTTGCTTGCCAGTGTTGACAGCGCCTCTGTTCCCCTTGCACACAGGACAGAGGGACTGCAGCAGCACACACCATGGTGGGTGGCAGTGGAGGGGAGTGCAGTCCCCTTCATGCTGCCTTCACATTGTGTGCAAAAACCTTTGTGTCAGGAGCAACTCCATTGTTGGGAAGTGGTGGTACAGTTGTCAGTGAGTTGGATAGGTATGGTTTTTTACCTTAGGTGAAGTTTTTTGCTTTTTACCTTAGTTTTGTTCTGATTTGTAACTTTTAAGCAATTAGAAAAATGACTGGATTTCCATTTATAAGCTGAGAAACATTTAGAAATTGTATTCATTTGCTTGAATGATACTAAAATAAATAATTGATACTAAACTTTCTGAAACTTCTTACAGTGGATCACATTTTCTTCTGCGTTCTCTTCAGTGGGGATTTAAATGGTATTCATGTATTTTAATGATTTTTTTTTTCTATTGGATAATTAAAAATGTTTTTGTCTTCCCTTTATTTCCATATTGCTATGGCAGTGTTATGATGATCCAAAGTATTTGCTTGAACTAGTAAGTTAAACATGCATTCTTGTTTTAGACCAGGATAGTTGTCCTTTTGGTTCTACTCCAATATTGCTTAAACACTTTTGCTGAATTAGGACCTTTGTGAAAATGCTTTCCCCTGTAACTCCAATTTGTGAGGACATCCTGCAAATGACTCCTTGCATTAAGCTTCCAAATGCAGTTTGAAGAGATTTATTCTGCAAGGTTAACATTATTTTTTATTTAAGAGAATGTGAGGAGCTGCAGGCATCATTTTTATTGGATTATTGTTCAAGCCCATTATTGGAGGAGGCAGTTGGAAGAGGCTTTTTGAGAATGGTGTTCAGCTAACAGTTCACTAGTTAAAGGAGCTTTGACATTTCATGGTTCAAGAGCTGCTTTAAAGGTGGAAGGTTCTCCTTTGAAGGAGTGTCTTCTGAAATCTGACTTCTACCACAAGAGCAAACTCTTTTTCTCTAATTTTTGTCTTTTTCTAAAGGAGGGTTACTTGATTGCAGATACAACTAAATGCAGGTACTTTGTTCTGTCTGATTAATTTTGAAAAGACTGCTTGTAAAAACCTTGATTGCATGTTCTCTTTAAACAAATGAACCTTCTGGTTGTACTCCTTCTCTGCACTGTGCTGAAAGTAACAGTTGGACTTTCTGTTCTCCATGTCCATATTTTGTTTTTTTTGGGGGGTAGGTGTTTTGTTTTTTTTGTTGTTGTTTCCCTTTTTGTGATGCTCCTAAGTTTAAATGTCTGTGGAAGCAGCTGATTTCCTGTAAATCATACTAAATCTCCTCCCGGTATTTGACACTCTTAATGTGGATATGTAGTCTTGTACTTTTTAATTCTTTTCAGAGGAAGTAAAGATATAGTCTTTGATCCAAGAGACTTTAAGTCCAGTTGGTTTTATGCTTGATTGCCAGATATGATGGACTTGGAAAAAGAAAATTACTTTTTTAAATACCTGTATAACCTTTTCTTGCAATTTTATTATTAGCTTCTTCTGCCTTGCTTATACAATGCATGAAATAAGTGATAAATGGAGAGAAATAGAAAAGGAGAAAGTGATGTGGATTTTGTTGGTGTTTCTCTCCCTGTCTTTTCAGCAGCACTTTTCAGTACACGCTAGAAGCTACCAAATCTCTGCGTCAGAAGCAAGGGGAGGGGCCTATGACCTACTTGAACAAAGGACAGTTCTACGCCATCACCCTGAGCGAGACGGGTGACAACAAATGTTTCCGTCATCCCATCAGCAAAGTCAGGGTATAGTTCCATTTCTTTCCTAGGTAGAAATGCAGTTCTGCAGATAAACGCAGTTGTGGTTGGTTGTTTTTATTATTATGTTTTTTCTTGTGGGAGAGGACAAAGCAAACTTACTGTTAACACCTCGTGCAGAGGTGGGAGAGTCATATTGGTGATGTTCTCAAATATCTTGGGGTCTGTTTTTTCAAAGTGTGATCTTATGAGTTAATCATACACATAGCTGCCTCAGTTTATGAATTGGCAGAATGGTAATTGCATAGATACCGCACTTGACATTGGTGAATTTACCTTTGCTGTGACTAAAGAAAAAGTCAAAGAATTGCTGCATCTGCTGTGTAAGTCCATCTTCACTCACTCGTGCTCTTCAACAGCTGTTTTTCAGCTAAAATGTGAAGAATTGAAGCCATCCTTTGTGACATAACTTTTAAATAATTTACATAGCGTAAGTGTGAGCTTTCACTTGATGTTCACCCAGAAGTATGACAAAATGGATTACTTGCATCTTAGATTCCACAGGTGGAACTGGAGCTTGAGTACACAGAAACTGGGTGAACAGGCATTCTGTTTTCCCTGGTAATGTTTTTGAGTAAGCAAATCCTAACCCAGTAACCTTGCAATGAACAATGAGCTTCAGAGTTGCTGCCCTGCAAATTTCACCCTGAAGCTGGAAGGGCTGCATATATATGAGGCTGCAAAAGTGTCTCCATCCAAATAAATGAAGTACCAGCAAGATATTGTGACTGTAGTCGAAGGAACCAGTGAAAAGTCAATGTGAAGCAGACAACAATCTATGTTTCTATCATACATAAAATTTGAAGAGACTTCCTAAAGAGAAGTGATGATTTGTAAACCTGAACAGCAGTTAATTTTCAGCCTGGTTTCCTAGGGACATGAGGCTGATGATGGTGTTTTATTGTTGGCTGAAGCTGATTTAAGACTTCTCTGCTGCTGAAAAGTCTCTCTCCCTGCCAGCCACTTGTTCTTTCCCACTTTGTGGTGCCAGCTGTAGTACTTGTACAGCTACAACAGGAGTCAGGAGCTCACTGGTCTGGCTGAAAACCAGTCCTCATAAGTCTTGTTCAGTGCGCAGCCACATGAGTTTTGAAGCTGTGGCAGCAGAATCATAGAATGGAGAATTGTAAAGAAGAGATGAGACCATTTCTTTTAGAGGATGTACAGTTTACAGAAGGTTGTGAAACCACATGCAACTTTCATACTTTCATGATCATGTTCTGTTTGTCAGGCTCCCAGCCAAGGAACTGTTGAATTTATTGCCAGTTCCATACAAACCTGATAGGTGCAAGCGGTTCTCAAAGTATTAAACCTCTGTAAATTCCATATAAGTGTTTCATGGAAGAAAGATTGTCTCGTTGGTAGAAGAGCTGCAGTCTGTACTGTCAGTTCTGGTTCGTGCATCAGCTGGCCAGCCAGCACATACTTGATGGCCAGCCAGTATGCACATGCATAGCTCGGGACTCATCCACGCATATACCCACACAGTAGCAAGGCATGGGAGGCACAGTGATGACTTTCAGCTTTTATAGGTGGAACAGGGAAGGTCACAGAGCATGTGAAGAGTTATGGTGGTGACTGTGTGAACAGTCATAAATTGTGAATCAGTTGTGATCCAGCTCCTTGGCTTATGAAACAGCTTGATGATGTTTTTTATGAGCTTAGTGACTCAGGGTTAAATGAAAAATGGAAACAAAAGAGGATATTTAGAAGTATTTAAATTTCTGCTCTTTGTGATTTCTTTTCACTTCATTTTACCTAGTATGAGCATTCTTTCACTATTTTGTGGGTTTTTTTTTTGTTTGTTTTCCTGCCTACAACAGGGCTTTTAAAAAAAGCCTTTATTACACATGCAAAGTTTTTCTTGAAGTTTCAATTTGCTCCCTTTGAATCACACAGTTTAACAAAAGGAATTCAGATCTTGAACTGACAGAAAGCTCAGCAAAACTCAGTAGTCACGCTGATTTTGTTATTAATGCATGTATGCAAGAGTCCTGCTCCAAGCAAGGGTATTTGGACTGTGTATGCTAAACTTGAAAATGTCCTGCCTTTAGCCAGTGAGCCTAAACTCCGTAAGAACACATTCCTTTACAGTGTAATGTCATCTTCCAGAGTGGCAAGGAATCTGAATTCTCTGACTTTGAAGTGACCACTTTTTACTTAAGGGAACTTAGACTTCTTAAATCAAAGAATGCAATTAAATTCTATTTGGACTATCAAAACCATAATTCTAGGCCCTGCATTATTTTCAAACTACATTTCTTCTGCCCTGAGTCTTTAAGCACATGGCAATATTGCACTGGAATATAAATCAGCAATCTTTTACAACCAATATACTGAGGGAGGGTGGTAACTGGATCAGCATTAGAGGCATATCAGAGATTTTAATTTTTGTGTTTCTGACTATTAATTGTATTAACTGATGTAATTTCTGGTGTTGGTTTTCTTAGAGCGTGGTCATGGTTGTTTTCAGTGAGGATAAAAACAGGGACGAACAACTGAAATACTGGAAATACTGGCATTCTCGGCAGCACACAGCTAAACAGAGGGTCCTTGACATTGGTGAGTATAAGAGATCCTCTTATGTTGCAGGGAAGATGCAGGATATGGGAAGCTCTAGTACCTTACACTGGGATGTGGTGGGATATATTGGCAATGGCTGCAAGGCTTGTGCCACAGTTTTTAGCAATAGCTAGGACTGCTAGGACTAGGCTATGGGCTCTATGAAGGAAGCAGGATGCAGAGGGAATTGTTTTCAGTAGTCACAAAGAAGAGCTGCCTCTTGCATGCATACTTAGTGGTGTTTCACCTTCTGCTGCTAGGAAGTCAAGGTCTGCACCTCTGCAGGAGTGGCAGTGTTTGTTTCCTTTATTTTTTCAAAGGCTGATGCACTGTTTGATCCAGTAACAGCAGCAGCTCGCGTAACAGTTATGTTAGCTAATCAGGTGTGTAAGTGCAGCCTGAGAGTGAAGATAGCATCAATATGATGACCACAAAGGAGCACGCAGGACTCCTGCACCCCAGTTTTGGGGTCCTGTTGGTGTCAGGAAGAAGTGAAGAAGTGAGCTCTGGTGTGCTATCCAGAGAGACCTGTTTACTGTTCATCCCATCCAAAGTATTTACAAGCCACAACTGCCCTATCCACATGCTTGGGAGATTTTAGCAAAGGAAGAACAGGTTCCTGCTGCCAAGGAGCCTGAAGTTGAAATCTGTGGGAGTGTCTAGACATCAAGCGCTTCTCCCCTCCCACATGCAGTTTACACATGCAGACATCTGCAGCACATTCCAGTCAAAGGAGTCGGTAAGACCAAAGCAGATAAAGTCTATCTTGTTTTGACCGCCTGAGGGAACCAAACCATTGAATGGCAGGAATGAGAGGGGGCAGAGACGAGGAGGAGGGAAAAAAAGTGGTGTTACTTGAAGAGAGCACTGTTAAGACTTCAGGGTGATTGAACAGGGTGATCAGTCCCAAAGTGTTTCTACTCATGCGCTGCCTTTCCACTTTGAAATGCTCCAGCCTCCACTGAGGCATTATTTAAAGTCAGGCTATTTGGTCAAAGCAGCTCTTCCCGAATTTCCTCTCTGCCTCTTGTCTTATCAGTATAGTTCTGGCTGAACTGTTTTCTTTTTTTCCCTGTCCTTTGGGGTAGTTAAGGAGTAAAAACTCCACCCCAGACCAGATGACTCTTATGATGACATGTTAAAAGAGCAAGTATGCCGCGTCACAGCTATTTCTGAAGGCTGCCTGTTTTTGTGTGCTAGTCCCTACAAGCTTGTAGTGCTTGTGCTCATACCTTTGAAGGTATGTGCTTAGGAGCTTGTTCCACTGCAGTGCCAACACCCTCTGACTCCATTGCACTTGCAGTGTACCACTGCGTTTCAGTCCCCTTACCTGAACAAGTCAGTTTATGACACATATTCTGTAAAATAGTGCTCTGCAGCACAAGTGATGTGCATGAACTGTGTGTTTATCTGTGTTAAAGTGAATGTCTTTTGTTTCCGCAAGTTTGAGATGAAATAGGTCTGTGCTGACTTTTGAGGCGCTCTTGCGTACTAGTCTTTATTTGGACTGCAAATACGAGCAAAGGTGGTATAGTAAGAATTATTGATACAGCACTCCCTGACAGATGTGAGAATTTAAAGAGTTCTCCTCAGCGTTTTCAGAAGAAAGACTTATATGTGCTCATTGGTGTTTTCTGAGAACAACTGAAATATGGCCTTGGTTCCTACCAAGTACAATGTTTCTGAATTACATCTCACTTTCTTTGGGACCTGCACTGTTGTTGTGGTTTAACCCCAGCTGGCAACTCAGTACCACACAGCTGCTCACTCACTCCCCCTACTCCCTTCCACTCCCCTGTCCACCCAGTGGGATGTGGAGGAGGATCAGAAAACAGGTAAAACCCATTGGTTGAGATAAGAACAGTATAATAATTGAAGTACAATATAATACTATTAATAACAAGGGAGATAACAGAGAGATAAAACCAAAAACCCAAGCCAATAAAAAGAAAACCCAAACCCAACACGACAAAACAGCAATGATGCACAATACTGTTGCTTACCACCCACTGAACGATACCCAGCCCAGCCTGAGCAGTGATGGGTCCCTCCAGGGTGACTTCCCCCAGTTTATATACTGGACATGACACGCTGTGGCGTGGAATGCCCCTTTGCTAGTTTGAGTCAGGTGTCCTCTCTCTGCTCCCATTCAGCTTCTTGTGCCCCTCCTCACTGGCAGAGCATGAGAGACTGAAAAGTCCTTAATCAGAGTACGCATTACTTAGCAAAAACTAAACATTGGTGTGTTATCAGCATTGTTCTCAGACTAAAGCCAAAACACAGCACTGCACCAGCTACTAGGGAGGAAATGAACTCTATCCCAACCAAAACCAGGATAGTTGTGGATATTTGGCTTATTAGGGCAGAATGGCTCCCAACTGCATTTCTCTTACAAGTCTCAAGCTGCATTTAGCAAACTCCTCTTGTTTTATCATCAGATAATCTGAGCAACTTTATCCAAATTTGGAGTTCCACTTTGAGTGGAAATAGGGTAGAAGTTGAACCAGATAACCTCCAGGGGTCCCTTCCAAACTAAATTATTGTGTGGCTTTATGGAGATTTCCCTTTACATTAAAAATTCAGATCCCTAAAGAGCTCCTTTAAAGGAATACTGAGTTAATGTCCAAGCCCTGTGTAGTTTAACAGAGAGAATTAAAAGTCTATGAGGGAGATAAGCAAATGCCAGGATATGCCATGGACTACTATTTAATCAGGCAGTAAGAGAAGCTTGCTAAGGACAGGAGTATGTATTAGATTTGTTCCATCTTCAGGAGATGGTCTGGCAATCTGCTGGTAGCCTCACTTCTCTCTTATTTTGGATTTAGCTCTGGTTATCAAGTATCATAGAATAGTTAGGGTTGGAAAGGACCTAAGGATCATCTAGTTCCAGCCCTCTTGCCGTGGGCAGGGGCATCTCACACTAAACCATGTCACCCAAGGTTCTGTCCAACCTGGTCTTGAACACCACCAGGCATGGAGCATTCACAACTTCTCTGGGCAACCCATTCCAGTGCCTCACCACCCTCACAATAAAGAACTTCCTCCTTATATCCAATCTAAACTTCCCCTATTTAAGTTTTAACCCATTGACCCTTGTCCTATCACTAGAGTACCTAATGAAGAGTCCCTCTGCAGCATCCTTGTAGGCCCCGTTCAGATACCGGAAGGCTGCTATGAGGTCTCCACGCAGCCTTCTCTTCTCCAGGCTGAACAGCTCCAACTTTCTCAGCCTATCTTCATACAGAAGGTGCTCCAGTCCCCTGATCATCCTCGTGGCTGTCCTCTGGACTTGTTCCAACAGTTCCATGTCCTTTTTATGTTGAGGACACCAGAACTGCACACAATACTCCAAGTGAGGTCTCACAAGAGCATAGCAGAGGGGCAGGATCACCTCCTTTGACCTGCTGGTCATGCTCCTTTTGATGCAGCCCAGGATACAGTTGGCTTTCTGGGTTGCAAGCGCACACTGAAGCCAGCTCATGTTCAGTTTCTCGTTGACCAGCTCCCCTAAGTCCTTCTCCACAGGGCTGCTCTGAATCTCTTCTCTGCCCAACCTGTAGCTGTGCCTGGGATTGCTCCAACCCTGGTGTAGAACCTTGCACTTGGCATGGTTAAACTTCATAAGGTTGGCACCAGCCCACCTCACAAGCGTGTTGAGGTCCCTCTGGATGGCATTCCTTCCCTCCAGGGTATCAACGGAACCACACAGCTTGGTGTCATCGGCAAATTTACTGAGGGTGCACTCAATCCCACTGTCCATGTCACCAACAAAGTTGTTGAACAAGACCAGTCCCAACACCAATCCCTGAGGGACACCACTCGTTGCTGGTCTCCAGCCAGACATTGAGCCATTGACCACAACTCTTTGTGTGCGGCCATCCAGCCAGTTCTTTATCCCCCAAGTGGTCCATCCATCAAATTGATGTCCCTCCAATTTAGGGACAAGGATGTCGAGCGGGAAAATATGAAGGGTTAATCATGTATTGGGGTCTTCAGAACTGTCTGAATAGCCATAAATCAGTTCCATATATGTTTATAATCATTAGTATTACTTTAACTTAATGTTTGTAGCATATGTTTAACATCTGTGAATCCTTTTTAATCGTTTATGAACGCACCTTTTGTCTAGAGCATGACTTGGTCCTTAGCAGGCAGAGAACCAGCTGAACTTGGGATGTTCTAGTTCTGGGATCCTGCTATTCTGTCTTCTGATTGGGATGATGACTCTGCTTGTGCTGCTTTCCCTGGTGGTACAGGTCTGTCTGCCTGCCTTTTGCCTTGCAGTTATATTCTGGAGATCTGAGGAAAGAGAGTGACTTGTTCCCTCACTCCAGACGTGCAGGGGTCACTGCTTTCATTTGTTTTGCGTCCTGGCTGCTAGTGTGACTCCTGGGAGGAAGGATGGTTGAACAGATATATGCAGTACTGGGTCTGAAGATGCATTGACTTTAATAGGATAAGCATGTACTTACATGTAAGGAAGTCCTTGCTACTTGAGGAAGAAACCTGAGGACTTGACACTTAATAAGCAGGAAGGAAAGGTGTTTTCCAGAATTTAGCTTAAGTGCTGCTGTGGATTTTTCTGAAGGAGGCGGCACTTTCACTGTTTTTAGCTTAAAAAAAATCCCTCCCACTACAAAACCCTGATTTTTCCACAGTGTCATGCTGTGACATTCAATTGCTACTTTTATTTATTTTTTCTTTTAAAATCTACTCTGCTCTTGTGAGACCTCACTTGGAGTATTGTGCACAGTTCTGGTGTCCTCAACATAAAAAGGACATGGAACTGTTGGAACAAGTCCAGAGGACGGCCACGAGGATGATCAGGGGACTGGAGCACCTTCTGTATGAAGACAGGCTGAGAAAGTTAGGGCTGTTCAGCCTGGAGAAGAGAAGGCTGCTTGGAGACCTCATAGCAGCCTTCCAGCATCTGAATGGGGGCTGTAGGGATGCTGGGGAGGGACTTTTCATTAGGGACTGTAGTGACAGGATAAGGGGTAACAGGTTAAAACTTAAACGGGAAGCTTAGATTGGATATAAGGAGGAAGTTCTTTATTGTGAGGGTGGTGAGGCACTGGAATGGGTTGCCCAGAGAAGTTGTGAATGCTGCATCCCTGGTGGTGTTCAAGGCTAGGTTGGACAGAACCTTGGGTGACATGGTTTAGTGTGAGATGTCCCTGCCCATGGCAGGAGGGCTGGAACTAGATGATCTTTAGGTCCTTTCCAACCCTATTTTATGATTCTATATAGAATATAATATTGGATTGCAGCAAATACTAATTATTTAGAATCAGTAACATAATCTGACAAATACTGGAGTGGGTTCAAACATGGACAAAAGAGTGGGTGTGGAAGTTTTGGACTGGGGTTATTTGTGCTCTAGAGTCTTGTCCATATTTGTTTTGCAGGACAGTTTGTATTAATTATGTGCACAATACAAAACCTACTCCAGTGGTATGTAGTGCATGTGAATTATTAGTGTTTAATGTTGTAATTTGCCATAGTTTAATATGCAGTTTACCCAACAAAAAGGAAAGAATTCCTATAGAGCCAATTTCTTGCATGTGGAAGAACCCCAGTTTTCTGGTAAGTCACAACAGCAGAAGAGGAAAAAATGTAGTCACACTGGCAACTTTCAGATATCCTTGGGTATAAATGCTGTCTTAATCAACTGAGAATCCTTCTTTAAATAACTATAAATTGAGGGGAATAGGATGCAGTTCTGCTTTTAAACAGCATGTCCATAGATGCTCCATGAGATTTGTGTATGGCAATTAATGAAGTGGAGGCATGTGTTGGGGGAAGGGTAGGGCTGGTGGGAAGTGAGGTTCTTGACAACCTTTTAAGAGAAGAAAACATGTGTCTTTACAAGACATGTTGTTCGTGTCTTTCCAAAGTGCACCTACACAGCACGCCCATATGCAGCAGTCAGTTGCACAAGGCACTCTCTGGTGAATCATAAATTTAAGGCGTGGGTGGATGTGTGCACATGCATATTAAGCTACTTATGTGTCTTCTAAATCTTATTTGCATTCCCGTACTGAATTAAGATAGTGAAGCCAATTACTTCAGTTAGAAAGGAGATCTGAGTTCATGATGGGAATGAAAAGCCTACTGCCCTCTCAAACTGTATTCACGTGCTGCATCACCAAATATGTGTTGTTCTTATGGTCAGAGCAGTGAATTTTTACTGTATCCAAAACCATGCCAGCATGCCTGTGTTTCGTGGTGAGAGACAAGCATATTGATTGCACCTCTCAGATGTTAAAAAAATTCTTATTGCAGGCATGGTTTTGTTATAAATTAATTTAAAATTGTTATTACTTAGAAATTTATTTTTTTAGAGAGCAACAGTGTATTTTTAGAAGGGCAAAGGAAATGAATACTGAAACCATTTGAGTTTATAGAATTTCTATATTTATAGAATACAAAAACATCCTCTTTCTTTAACTGATTACAAAGCTGAGAACCAGCGTGCTTCTGAAGCACAGATTTAGGCAATATTAGGTCAAGATTGCTGCATGATATAAGCTCAGCCCTCTGGCATTGAGTCCAATTACAGCCCTCAGGGATTCTCAGGAAATGTATATGTCCCAGAGAGAGTTGATGCATTCACCTGAACAATCTGGAAGTTCCTTTAATCAAGCAGATATTACTTACTTGCAAACTGGGTCTTTCTCTTAATCTGTCATCAAAAAGAAAAAGGTGTGTTTGGTTAGCAAAGGGAGAGAAAAAGTGGGCTTGTTTTTTCTCATTATAAAGAAGACCTGGAAATTGTCTATTTTATGTGGTGTTCCACCCTTACTGTTCTGGGGGAAGGGTTGGGTCATCTTTGAAATTTGGGCTTCCTCCCTCTTGCTTTGCATTCCTTCTGAAATGTTAGCTCGTTGGTAGTATTAACAGCCCATGGGAAAGAAGTGTGAAGAGGCTGCAGAATTTGTAGTCAGACAATTTAAAAATACTTTGTTTGCTATTTTAGTATCATACACATGTTAGGGAAAGGATTTTTTTTACTTGTCTGTTTTGTTTTATTTTTAAAAAATAGAAATCCAGCATTCACGGCAGTAATTCCTGGGAGACTTCAAATGGCTCGACAAGAAATGTGCGCTACTGATAATTTCCTCCAGTGATAGCTCTTAGCCTTTTAGAAAGCTTCTTTAGCTTGTTTATTTACCTAAAGATTTAAATGTTTCAGTAGCTCCTAGACAATTTTCCAGATTTGGCTATTCCTTAGCCAAGCTAATGAATGTGCCCACTCATTCCCACTACAGTCACGGATTCCTTTTTAAGGGCAAGCAGTATTTTGCAAGAACATTAGCTGGTGATGTGTATGTATAAGACTAAAGCTGTAGTATATTACCTCTTTGCAATTAAGCTTATTAATAATTCAACACAAACAATACAAGTAGTAGTTTCGATGCATTAGACAGCCCAGCTGAAAAAGCAAAGATCTACTATACGTTGTAAAAGAGAAAGGCCAAATATTTTTTGTGAGTGTTTTGTTTGTTTGTTGTTTCTTACAGCTGATTACAAGGAGAGTTTTAATACCATTGGGAATATTGAAGAAATCGCATTCAATGCTGTGTCCTTTACCTGGGATGTCAATGAGGAAGCAAAGGTGAGGAAAAGCCATGAGGATGGCATCCTTATATAAGTACCATCCATCCTTAGTCACTGTTCCACTTTTCTCCTTTTTAACAAATAAGAAGAAGGGTGGGTGGAGGTGAGCCTGGCTCAGCCTCTGCAAAGCTAGCAAATCCACTGGCCCCAGGGATTCTGGCCATCTGTAAAAGGCAAGAGGGTGTGTAATGGTTGGTGGGATGATGTTGTGTTCACACCTGTGTCACTGACAAAGAGACTTCTGAAGAAAGCCTGCAGGGCTCTTGCAATGCAGTTTCTTACTTGTGACCTCTTAGTGATTTTTTTCCATTTAAAATATGCCCTGCCTGAGAAAGAGTAAAGCTTTTTTTTTCCTTTTTGCAAAGTCAGTTTAGAAGAAAAGGTGAACGTTTTCTTTCTCTTTCCTTTCTGTACTATTAGCCTCTCCAGTAATCAATATTCTGTAATCTAGACTATTCCTTCCCTTGTGTTGGTACCATTATTTTTTATTTTGCACAGACTATCCTTGTAATTGGGAATGAACATATTTTTGAGGACTGGTGCATTCTGTCTGTCCCTGGTGGTGTTTGAGTACCCTCAGACATGGGGTTTTGCATTCAGGGATGTGACTGCTACAGTGGAATTATAAACCAGGGATTTATAAACCAGAGAGCACTTCAGGAAATTTCTCACAGATAAGGTTATCCAAAGGGGTGACAGAGTGTTTCAGCTGCAAGGACTAGTGTAGGAGAAACGAGAAGCTGCCGGTAATTATAAGAAGTTGTCTCCTGGAAATAGGCTGTGTAAAATGTGTGGGGATAATGCAGAATTCCTGGTGATTTAGAAATAATAAACAACAAGCATTGTTGAGCTTAGCAAACTCCTGATACTCTTTTCATGTTGAATAGAAAGTGCCCAGAGTTCAAGTAATGCTAAGGATCTTTTCAAATACAGAGACATCTTCATGCATGATTCCTCACTGCATTTCTAACAAAGCATTACAGAGATTGCATTGCATTGCGCAAGCAAGTCGTCCTGTGAGAGACTGCATTGAGTACAGAGTGGTAGCATTAACACTCACTGTCCTGACTTGTTGACTGAAGGTGCTGAGGTCTGTACTAACAGGGATTTTCATCTCTGATGCACATTTTAAAAGAATAAAGCACTAAAGAAAATACAATAGCTGAAAACCACCTAGCTCTTTCAAAAGCTGGCCTTGGTAAACAGAGTTGTGCTTGTCCTGGTTGCTAATGGTGCTGTATTTACTCATGTAATGATTACATTCTCACTGCTGCAGATATTCCCCCATTATGTGATTCCATTTCAAAATACAGTGGTATGTTGTCCTCTGCAGTCACAACAGATGACTGCTATGTGCGTGTGATCATTATGCAAGCAAATGCAGGTTTGGGATCTCTAATGCAATGGACTTTCCCAAGGACTTTTACAGAAACACCAAGGGCTAGGGCTACCTTGCCCCACTAGCACCAACCCCATTGCCAGTGCTGCCAGTTCTTTAACATGTATACATTCACAGCTGCAAGCCAGACTTAGCAAGACACCATTTTGATCTACGAGCAAGACTTCCACTAATGTCAGGTGTTATGCTTGGCCATTTTTTCTGATCTTGCACCATTCATGTTGCTCTTGCCTTAGGTGCCAGAACATTAAGAACACAAGTCTTGCAGTGATCACTGGAAATATAACAGAGTAAGATGTTAAAATAATGGCTCTCTTACTGTTGCTGGATTAAAAAAGTGCCAGGAGTAAAATGTTAAGAAAGCCACATGTATTTCTGCAGGAAGTAGTCATTAAAATGCAAATTACCTTATGCATATTTATTTGGGGGGTTAGTTATCGAATATTTGAACTTTTAGGAGCTTGAACTGCAAATGTATTGATAAAAGTAAGAGGATTCATAACATGCTTTGGTATTGGGCTATCAAACATAAATCAGGTTGTACCTGAAAGCTTATCACCATGCACGAAAATGTTTCCTTCCCCACACGCATGTATACACGTACCCGCATGCTCGCTCCTGTTAGTCTAATACAATAACCAGTTGCACTGGGTCTGGGGATTCCCATAGGATGGCCCTGCGGTTGTTTGAAAGCTGTGGACTCGGAGGCACGTCACTGAAGGCTGTTTTTTTCTCCAGCAATTACTTCATCCAAGAGAAATGAAGAATTTCAAGGCTTAATTACAGACTCTTAAGCTTTTGGAATGATGATCTTTTAACTGGCTCCATTGTTTCTGCTCAGTGTTGTTTTCCCTTTTCAACCACAATTTCAAGATTAAAACTTAACCTCACAGGCACAAAGGCCTTTCTCTTCCGAGTCAGACAAAAGCGGCACAGAGCAGTTCTTTCCAGGGCCTCTGAGATCTGATGTGATGAAGTGGCTGAGAAGAAAGAAAGAAAACAGGCTGGTCATTGGAAATGCACAGGGGAACGATCTTGAAAAATCAAACAGAAGAAGCAGAAATCATCTAACAAAAAATCACCAAACCAAACATCCCTGTCTCTCCTGGGAGACTAAATTGTGCATCTAGGAAGACATCTGGAGCATTGGGTTTCTCACTTTCCTATTCGTCCTAGAGGGCAGGTGATTTAAAGCCAGGTTTCTCTTCCCCCACACAAGCAGAGCAGTATCCTCCTCCTGGAAGCCCATCAGGATGAGGGTATAACAGTGTGGGTGTGACATCCAGGATCTGCCTGCTAACAGTGAGCCTGCTAAGGGTTTGTAAGGCAGCACTGCACCTGGATTTTATGTGGAAGCAACAGACATTCAGAGTGTACAAGCAGAAGCCTCTCTCAGTACCATTAAGGGAACTGGGGTGTTGGCTCCAGCTCTCTGTGCTTTGTCCCTTGTGTTCTGACTGTTGCCTGGCAGAACAATTCACTGGAAGAGGGAATCTTGTACAGCACTGTTGAGCTATGGAATAATCTCACTGTTGCTTTCTGTGGACTAAGGGAGCCGCACCAAAGTCAGAAACACCAGTACACTAATTTCCTCAGCTGTATCTGGTCAACAACAGATACAAGGCGACAAGCAGTCCCTGGCCTTCTGGCAGAGCAGAGTTGGGCCTTGCACATCCTTATCTTTTTCTAGAACAACATCCTTTTGTGCTGGGGCCGTTGTTTAGAGGTCACTCTGAGGCTTGTGGTTCAGAGCAGGACACAGGGAAATGAGGGGAAAGGTCTACAGCCATGTCCAACTCTTCTTTATGCTTCTTACGCACAAACATACTGTGTGGCTAGGAAGTGAGGTAGAGAAGGCTGTCTGGAGACCTTGTAGCAGCCTTCCACTATCTGAAGAGGGCCTATAATGATGCTGGGGAAGGACACTTCATTAGGGACTGTAGTGATAGGACAAGGGGTAACGGGTTTAAACTTAAACAGGGGAAGTTTAGACTGGATATAAGGAGGAAGTTCTTTACTGTGAGGGTGGTGAGGCACTGGAATGGGTTGCTCAAGGAAGCTGTGAATGTGCCATCCCTGGTGGTGTTCAAGGCCAGGTTGGAGAGAGCCTTGGGTGACATGGTTTAGTGTGAGGTGTCCCTGCCCATGGCAGGGGGGTTGGAACTTGATGATTTTAAGGTCCTTTCCAACCCTAAGGATTCTATAATTCTATGATTCAATGAAGAACACTTTATGTACAGTCCATCTTTGTTTTGCTCCCATTATTTACTTTACGTATAAATATGCAACATTTATGGGCAAGGTGATTTGTTGGCTGCCTTTGGTTTAACCTGAATGCTATGTCTGGTATTTTTAAAAGGGTTCTTTAAACATGATGAGGAAACAAACAGCAGTTTACCAGGACTGGCTAACTTTTTAACCACCTTTTAAAAGTCTTTTCATGATATGCTAGAAGGTAGTTAGTTGCCTTGCTGATGCCCTACAGAAGATTTGCTACAACATCTGGCTGGTTGACAAAGTTCTAGTGGAGGCTTTTGAACAGAGAGATTAGTTTTGTTTTTGATAGACCTATATCTGCCTCCTTGCATTCTTACTGCTGACAGAAATTAGTTTGCAAGGAAGATAATTAAGAACCAGAAATCTCCTGGTCAAAGGTGACTATCTTTGTCATAAATCATGCCAGCCGTTTGAGATGCATCTTCTCTCTGATTAACACTTCAATAATTTAAAATGATTAGGATGATATTACTTCTGAAACAATATATTAATTGTATATTTTTATGGAAAGCACTTTTTAACCTTAAATTCAAAGTCATCTTAAAGTAGACAAAATTACTTTTCAGTGATACCAAGAAATTGCTGATATCTGCTAAGCACTACAACTTAGACATGCACAGAACAGACATTGGTGGATATGTTATTCAGGCAGATGCTGTCACATGCTTTTTAGTGTGTACTGTAGTTGTGTGCTGCATATTTGTTGTGTGTACTTGCATGCAATCATTGTCCTGCTATATTTAACTGATCTTTAATCCAAAGTATGCTGAAGCCTCTGGGAACCTTTCCAGTTATTTAATGAGTTTTGGCACAACCCATACAGTAATAAGCTGTTTTCAATGATTGAGTTATTTTCAGGATTAGGTTTTTGGATATTGTGGGCCAAAGTGAGCTATGATACCAGTGGGCACAACGGTAAAATCAAGCTTATAGAGCAGCACAGTTTCTAGCAATGATTCGTATTGTGGCAATTCATATTTCTTTAACGTTGGTAGTGTTGCTAAGGTCAGGTTTTGACTAGTATAAGAATTATTCTTAATTAATTTCCTTCTTAACTCACATCAAATTTCATATAATTAGGAAGGAAATGAACGTTTTCTCTACCCTCAAAATTTAAAGGAGGAAAAGATACTTCACTTTGGGCAGCTAGTACTAGAAATTATGTAGGATTAGACTTTGCAGCTGCTTTATTAAACCATGTCTGTGTATGCAAGCGTGCATATATAATATATATGTAAGTATATATATTATATAAATATATATTATATAATGCCAGGCAATATATATATATATATACACACACAATGTATCTATTAAAGAAGAGTTAACCTGTGGTAGCAAATAATGTTGAAATTTCAGTGTGTACAAATGGCTTGGTAAGTATATATCTGAGATTCAAGGCAAATGGCATTTTTATGTAGTTGCCAGGGTGGGGTGTGGGTTGAGGAAGCTTCAAAAGAGTAGTGTAAACATTTGCTGGAGACATTTGTATTGAAATAAAACAAAGGTCTTAGCTTTGTATGGGATTTATAAGGTAACGGCTGGCAGGAGAAACTATAAAACCACACTTTTTGTGTATACGAGGGGAATGATGGGATTGATGTTAGTCATTTGAGAGACAAGTCATTTAACTCTTCACTCTTACAGTCTGGAGGGATGAACCATTTCAAAATAGGATTTTGCAAAGACCCATCACCCATGCCTAGATTCTATGTATTGCCATAGAATCAATGCAATTTCCAGTAGTCAGTGGAGAAATTGTTTTAAGTTTCTGGTTTTGTTCTGTAACACACTTTTCCCTCCTTTCTGCTCTTGGCTCTTCCTGAGACAGTGGGAGCCAGAAATGTAAATATGTAAATAGTAATAAAAGGCTTATATTAGAAGTTTCGTAACAATAGACCTTTAAAGTGTATAAGCTCAGAGACCACAGCAGGAGTCATGTTGGCTGGATTAAATGATAAAAGGGGAAATGCATTTCTGAGTCTTGCTTTCTCTTAAGACATGTTACTGTGTTTGTGTCTTGTACATCACTAATTATGCTGCAGTATTTAACAAACAGTCAGTAATTCACATAATAACAGCTACACTTCGGAGGAACGCCTTCCCTGAAAGAGACAGTGATTTTTCTAGGCAGGCTCTAAACCAAACAGAAGAGTTGTCGTTATCTTAGGCCACTTTTGAAACTTTCTCAGGCACCAGATGTTTCTCCAAATGATTTTTTCATTGCCAATGGCATGCCTGAGCTGGAGACTAGATGGGTGGAACTCTGTCATTAATTGCTCTAATCTAAGATATGCTGACATTAAATAAAAAGAGACGTCACTATAACTACAACCCAAATGTATTCCCAATAGCAAAACATTGCTAAAATCTACTTTGCACAGGAAAAATAAAGTTTGTAAATTAATTCAGGTACAGCTATAGTCACATCCATTAAAATAGTTCTAAGTCAAGTGTAGGCAGGGCCCTAGGGAAAAAAAAGTAGTGATTTCTATTCCTGCTACTGTTATTTCTACTTAACTCTACGTTTTCTAACTGTTTAACTGTACTATGCAAGAGGCCAGAGCAAGGAGGACCTTAATCCTGGATGTTTTCCAGGAGAGGTAGAGGAGGACTGCATCTTTTCTGTGGCTGCCAGTGGGGTTGTTTTGCTCATTGTTGCATGGAGTGTATGAGTATTAAGGACAGAAGCTGCAAAGGAGGGGAAGATGGGGGTTGTAAAGGGCAAAGCAGGCTGTGCTTGGACAGGTGAGTTAAAATCATTGCTGCTTAGAGCAGGTGGCATGTCTTGGTTACTGCTTTGGGGAGATGAAGGTTTCCGGTCTGAATAGGGGACTGTCCAGATGGTTCTCCAGGTCCTGTTCACCACAGGAGGCTGCTGCACCATGGTGTTAAAACCGGTGCAAATCTTCGGTCATTCAAAATATAAAACCAAATCCAAACAAAACCTAAAATAAACTTTATAACAGAACTTAGGCCCTCTTGCCCTTCCGTTTGCACAGCCCCTCCGTTTTCCAAATCCAAAGTCAGTGTTGTGCTTTACAGGAAAGCTAACAGAAGATTGTGTGGAGACAGAAATTTTTCCCCAAAATAAATGATCTGTGTTAATTCAAATCCATCTGTCTGTGAGGTGCAGATGATACGACAGGAAGTATAGTGCACTTCATGAGCATGAACCTAAGTCACTGCTCCTCAGGGAGGTCCTGATGCATTGCAGTGTTGGACAAGGATATTGAATCTTACAGCATCAATCTATTATTCATGCTGAATAATCTGTTGTTGCTGTATGGAGACTCTGGAAACGACAGTCTGTCTTTCCCAGCCGCTCCTATTCCACTCTGTGTTTCTGGAGGCAGCAGAAGAGATGACACACCGTGTATGTAGTTGATTACAGTGGGACAAGATCTTTCTTTTACTTCTCTGCTGAGTGTGCAGCAAAGGTAGTTGATGCACAAACTGCTGGTTAGGTGCAAAGCCTGCACATCCCCTCTCACGTTTTAACCTACAGTTTGAAACCCCCTTGTGCACAAGTATGGGCTAAAGTATTCACTGAGATACTTTTGCTAAAGTATGGGCTAAAATATTTATTAGATTCTGTTTTATGTCAGACCTCATTCCACTGCTGTGTCTTCAGGCACAGTTTAAAGCGTTGCTGACACTGTAAAGGAGTCTGAAGGCTAATGAAAATTCAGGCCATTGTATTTCAAAGGTATATGCACCCATAGCCATGCTTACCTTTGGAGCTGGAGACCAAGTTGTAATATGAAACAGAAGTAACACTATCAGCTTCAAAATCAGAGTTTCACCTAGGGCCCTTCCCCACCTCCCTCCTTTCCCCGAAGTTAAAGTTCAACTATTTCATTTGTAAATGCAGGTCTGTGATACAATCAGAAGCAGAAATCCAGAGGGGCCATTAGCTCAGTCAGGCAAACAAGCTGCTCTGGCTCCATCATAAAAAAAACCCTGACTGTAATGTTAACTTCTGCCATTAGGGTAAAGTATTCCAACCCCCTGGCCCTCCCAGCCCTATCAGGGCCCTTTATTCTCAGCTGTCTTTCTCTTTCTGGTATATTCTGGTCACTCAAACTGTTGGTTTGGTTTTGGTTTTGGTTTGGTTTGGTTTTGGTTTGGTTTGGTTTCCCTGCTTGTGAATGGGGAGAGGTTCCTTCATGCTCACCCTTTCTGAATCCTCCCAGAGCCCAGGCACCTGTTGGATTCCCCTTTGCCCAGCAAGATGTGCATCAGGTCTGTTTGAGAGACCTGTTTGAGATCCCTTCCTGAGTGTACTCATTCTGCTGGAGCAGGTTTCACATCATCCTGGTTCAGGCTGTACATAGTGGTAGTTTTCTCTGTCCTTTTCCTTAGTTCACAGTTTCAGTGGGTTTTTTTGTTTGTTTCTTTCTTTCTTGTTTTTTTTTTTTTTTTAATTGAAAGTGAAAAGTAGAGTTGGGCCAATACATAATTGGCCCAAATTACTATGTAGTGCGTGCATTCCTCACTGGAAGAATAGCTGTATTTTTAATCCAGTTTCATCTCTCAAGTTTCATGCACACTATCCTGACTGAAAGATACCAGTGATACTCAGTTCACAATGCTTACTTTGCATGAGAATAGTCCTTGGGAGACTTGGTGGTGGGAGACCCTTCTCCCAGGACCTGTACTAACACGTGGCAGATGACACAAAGCTTGTCCCGTGGTAAGATGGAGATTAGAGGAGAGGAGCTGACTAATGGATATCAGCACACAAGTTGTAGAAGAAAAGCATGCTGTGGATTTTGGAAGGAAAAGCAGGCAGTGCGGTTGCCAGGAATGGAGGGCAATGTCAAGCTGTGTTGCTGCTACACGGTAAAAAGACTTTTGAGAAAAGGTAGGAAGTAGTTTTATGAATGCTTGAGAAGTTCCTCCCCAGTTTGAAAGACAGGGTGAAATGCAGTTTTGAAATTGAAGACTGACAGTGAAGGACACAAAGCAAAGATCAGGAGTGTCTTGATGAGCTGAAGGAAGCTGCTGATGAGAGGGTGAAAAGAGTTTGTAAAATAATAAAAAAAAAAAGGTTAGGACTTGTTTTTGCCACACTGAATTTGAATTGTGAGCTGTCAGAAGAGCAAACCAGACCAAAGGACAAGTGGAAAGGATGACACAAATGATCTTGCTATTTCTATATTAGCAAATAGTACAAACATACAGAATGCGCCTGTAGAGTGAAACATGTCAGGGCTAAAGACCTGACATTCACATGAGGCGCATTTTAGGAGGTTTTATTTCAGATTTTCTTTAGTCAGTTCCCAAAGACTGAGCAACCACTAGCACCTGGCGCATGTAAGGTGTACTCCTAGGACACATCTTCTGGTCTGGCTCTTCCACAAAGAATCCAGATCATGCACTCTGAGCTCCCAGGTGTGAACCAAAGCATGGTAAGTCGGGACAATCAAATGTTTCACCTCAAATATGAGCTTCTGATCCAAACTGAAGCACTGACACATGCCTCCAAAGTTTCTCCTTCTTCCTATTGTGGTAGCAGCTTTGCTGGACTTGGGACAGAAGCAGAGAATAAATGTGTGGATTGCCAGTGTGGGTCAAAGATGGGGGTATATGCTTTTATTTTCTTATTTGTTGTCATGTGTTTCCTAAGTTTAATGGTTGTTTGCATCACATGTTAAAAATAATCTCTCTGGCACACAGATTTTCATCACAGTGAATTGCTTGAGCACAGACTTCTCCTCTCAAAAAGGAGTGAAGGGACTTCCTTTGATGATTCAGATTGATACATACAGCTACAACAACCGCAGCAATAAACCCATCCACAGAGCCTACTGCCAGATCAAGGTTTTTTGTGACAAGGTAAGTGGAAAGCACAGTTGCCACAGATAGAGGAAGAACCTTGTTACACAGTTTGTTATTGCTATATTTTAGACCTAATTAAATGGTCTTTCTTTCCCTAAAGAATTGTGTTTCATGGTAGAATTTGGACCATAAATCTAACAGATCATCATGTAATTATTTTACTGCTTTTTTATATTTTATTTTTTTGGCTCTGATTCCTCACCTTGTAAGAACAGTTGGACTGCTTAAGGACAGGATGCTGCAGGTCGTGATATAAGAATATCAGAAAAGTGAGAATGTACAAATGTAAAGATCCCTACTTGGTAGGTCAGTGTTGATCATATACTTGCACAAGTGTCAATCTGATGTTACCCCTTCTGGCTCCAATAGCCAGAATAAGTA
The DNA here is from genome assembly GCF_034315485.1 of Pezoporus occidentalis. NCBI lineage: Eukaryota > Metazoa > Chordata > Aves > Psittaciformes > Psittacidae > Pezoporus > Pezoporus occidentalis. The sequence continues at coordinate 20,125,055 of NW_026914940.1, read as the reverse complement.
AATGTGGTGGAGAGGTCTCTGACAGAGAAATGTACCTTCCAGTAAAGGCCTGCTAAGCTCTCTTTTATAATACAGTGGAAAACTGATGCATTACCTAATGCAACTGTTTGAAGGGGTTTTCCCACTTGATTACAAGCCGTTGTTTTGGAAGCTTCAATGAGACTTTTATATTTCTAGGATTTTCTTATTAAAAGTAAACTACAAACTATATTAGCAGTTCCCATTTTGTAGTTCAGTAATTGTTACTTTTTTCTGTTTTGCACTCCCTCTTGCAAAATTTTCTTCCTTTACATTTCCCTACTTCTGTTTAAGATTTTTCAGCACCAAAACATAGATCATGCCTTAATGAGTCTGACTACCTAATGAGGAGTGTCATGGTCAGCTGTCAGTGATGATTCTTAGAAGTGAGTGTGGCCACATTTCAGCTGCGTTTAACACCTGCCAGCCGATGACCTTAGCCCTGCTGGGAAAGGTCTTTCAGTGGGGAGCTGCTGCCTGGATTCTAGTCAAGGTTCAGGGATTCAGGAGCCTGCATCTATTTAAGTGACTTGGAAATTTATCCAAATTAGTCTTGCCATCTTACAGACAGGAACAGAAAGGCAAAAGGCCATGCCCCAGGCAATACGTAGCATTAACTTTTTAATGGAAAGGGTAAAAGTTCAGCTGTTCCAGCTCTTTCTGCTGCTGCTCCTTTCCCTTTCAGAGTTCATTCCCCTGTTACTGTCTTGACAAGGGGATCTTGAGGACTAATCAGTCAGTTGTGTTAGTGGAGCAAAAACTTTGAAAGTAATGAATGTAAATGTATGCACTGAGGTCTTCTTGCAGTCAAAATGTTATGCTTTCAATTCTAACTTTGAATGTCAAATATTTAGAGATTTGAAGCTACAGCTGGATGTTAAAAGCTCAGTAAATATCAAAGTAACAAGTCATTTTCATCTACCTGTTTTTGAAAAGCAATTAGGAAAATCTGAATTATTTAAAAAAGGAAGGAAATTCAGAGCACAAACTCATCAAGGGTGACCTGTAGACACAACTGATGGAGATTTTCAATAATACATGTTCATTGCATCTATTTGCTTAATTGGTACTTCAGATATCCAGCAGGAAATGAATGTTGAGTCTTTTAATCAACACTGATTCAAAGTAGAAGAAAAAGATCACAGGGGTAGTTAAAACATTATCCACATCTAAACTATATTGAGAATGGGAACTAGAGGACTCAAGGGTGTTGATAATGGGATATGTATCTGTCTAATATAAATGTATACATGCACACAGAGCTTTTTAACTTAATGCGCGGCTGAAAATTAGTTGAATGAATGGAAATTATCAAGGTCAATTCACATGACAGTTAGTGCTAATTGGCACTGGGAAGGAGACGGAGGCGTTCTTCTCCCCTCTCACGCTGCTGTATCTTTACCGACACCGTTTGTCTCTGTGCTTTTGTAAGTAAATAAATGGTTGGAGAATTCACTTGCTGGTGGCACTGGGAGACGTGATCGAGCTCAGAGGAAGGTAGTTCATGGGGTGGGTGACCTCATCTTCCCAAGGTGCCAAAATAAAACCCTGGCACTGGTGAAAGCGCTGCTGAGCTCGCCCTCTAGTGACAGCGACAGGGTTTGCTGCTTGTTAGGGAAAGGCCGTGAAGCTGAGGCAATTATTGCCCGGCTCTTTCTCATGATCAAATAAAGAAATATTATGGGGCCACTGAAAAAAAAACAACAACCAACCAACCAAACATAAACACCACCCCCCTCCCCAACAAATAAACAAAAAAAAACCACCCCAAAACCCACCAGCAAGCATACAATATTTTTTATACATTTTGAGAGTGTGAATTCCACCGTTGTAACCCAGTCTGACAACCCTGAAGAGAAGGTGGTGAGAGAAGTGCCTGATTTATTACAATCATCTGGATCAGAGGAAGTGTGCAGTAAATTCCTCCCACCTAAGTACTGAAATGTATCTTAGTTGGAAATGTGGAAGAAAAAAAATGTTTCTATGCGTGACAGTGTTCTTGCAAATGGTGTTTCTGCAGCGATGGTGCCTCTTCAGGAGCACCAGGCACATTTGTATGTTAACTTGGATAAATCACAGGCAGAGGTGTCCAGTTTTCAATAAACAGTTGCTGATAAATCAATGTCTTCTAGCTGAAATGCAGTGTAGCTGTTGTGGAAAGAGTACCCCTGAAGAAATAAACCTGCATTTAGCTAAGTGGTACATATATATATATAGTATTAGTATTTACTCAAGCAGTTGCTTAAATTTAGTATTCGTTTACATGTAAACTAGAGAGTAGCACTGCCTCAGACCTGGTGTGTGCTTTGTGACATAAATGTATGAGATAAAGACTTCAAAGGTTATAATTGTGTGCTTGCTCGCTATTTATTCTCCAGTCTTTTGTCTGTATTATTTTCCAGTAGGTTATCTTCAAAGCAACTGGTACAGTGCACATCTTATTTGTCAGTGCTAATTCTCTCTGCCCTTGCAGTCTTTTTATCATGTGCAGATCACTGATGCTGCATATGATAAGAAAATACAGTTTTTATTCCTTAAGTAGGTTGTCAGGGAAACTTACCAGGCTTATTTATATTTATATATTGCAAGATGCTTTAGCCACTGTGTGAGAAGGAACTAGGGATTCAGAGATATTTTGATTTTTCTATATGTGATTAACTTTGCTGAAAAGAACCAGAAGCATTTGGCTTGGCAAATATAACGTTCCAAAATCAAATAAATGAATCCTGTTTTCTTTATACAGCTCCTGCCATCTTGTCTTCAGTGTGGATTGTCACAGAGAAAATGGATTATCGTAGCATATTGAGCAAGTCTAATTGCCTATTAAGCTTTAGAGAGAAGGCTGAAGTCTATGTGCCTTTCCTACCAGATGTGGAGTGCTGTGGCCTTGAACTAGGAACAGGTGTACACATGAGCTTCATAATGGTCGAGGGAGTGGTACTTATGACAATAAAGGCTTTGGTAGGCTGGAGCTATGATGCAAAACATAAGCTTAAGTGAGTCTAAAGCTTAAGGGACTTGGAAAAAAGTTATTTAGAATCAGCTTACATTCATAGGCTGTGTTTTTCTGATGGCTTGTAGCAGAAACACTTGTGTTTATACTAGGTCCATGCATCAATGAAAAAAAAATCAAAAATTCATTCAGTTTGACTGGTCGGAGTCTAATTTATAGTTCCCTATGACTGGGTTATTTCTTCTGTCCTGAAGATATGCAAATTCTGATTTATTAGATATGTGTCAGATAGCTCAGCTGTGAAAACTCTCCAGCAGAAATGCTCTTGTATGCAAAAACCTGATTGTGGTCTATTGTCTCAGCCTCTACAGCAATAATGTACGTTGTGTAGACTTGGCTGGCCCCTGCACTGTGCTATGTGGAATGCTCCTAGCTCAGAAGGGCTGGTAGGTAGTTTTGTGGGTATGGAGTTGCTGTATTTGTAAAGTGACTGTGGCACAAATGAGCACTGGCAGGTGGGAATGGCTGCCCTGCTTGGAGACTGCCTGCACCCCAGGGGAATTGGGGGTGTCTTGCCTTGGATGAGTGAAGACAAAGGTGTGAAGCTTTACCAAGGTCATAGCTACAGGGTGTATAAAAGAAACCAGTAAAACATATACTCTATTGTATATGAAAAGGCTGAGTCCTCCTCAGTTTCTGCTTTCCTGAGAGGAAACTTGTGCTTGCTGCCATGCACAAAATAACTTTCACATTTCATCCTGTTGCCTCAGAGCAGCAGCATGGCAGCACTGAGGTAGGGCTGTGACCACCTGACAGGGCTGCTGTGCAGCACTGGGCTCTTAAGGATGTGCCTTCTGCAGGACAGAGGCTGTGAGGTATACTTTTACTCCTTTTTGCTAAAGAAAAAGTGGCCTTTAAAGACACAAATAGAATCATAGAACTGTTTGGGTTGGAAAGGACCTTAAGATCATCTACTTCTAACCCCCTGCCATGCGCAGGGACATCTTCCACTGGACCAGGTTGCTCAAAGCCCAATCCAACCTTGCCTTGAACATTGCCAGGGATGGGGCAGCCACAGCTTCCTTGGGCAGCCCGTTCCAGTGCCTCACCACCCTCACAGTAAAGAACTTCTTCCTTATATCCAATCTAAACTTCCCCTGTTTAAATTTTAACCCATTACCCATTGTCTTATCGCTACAGTCCTTATGAATAGTGCCTCCCCAGCATCCTATAGGCCCCCTTCAGATACTGGAAGGTTGCTATGAGGTCTCCATGCAGCCTTCTCTTCTCCAGGCTGAACAGCCCCAACTTTCTCAGCCTGTCTTCATACGGGAGATGCCCTAGAATCAGTTTTGGTAGAGGCAGATCTCTGAATCCCTGAAGTTCCATGGCTGAGGTTAATGACAGCTAGATTGGGTCCTGGGTCTGGAGGCAATGTGTCTGTTAGACGCCTTCATGTTTGTTAAAGAGCCGTTTCTTTCTCCACCTTTTTCAGCCTTTATAGATCTATTGATAGATCACAGCCAAGAGTACACCTTTCCTTACATTCTTTTCCAGCTTGGTTCAATGGCTCATGTGTGAATTTTGCCATCTTGAGTGGATATTTTTTGCTTTCCTTACCTCCCTCCCTGCTTTCTTTTAAAGAAAGTTCTAATTTTAATTTGGAAAAAGATCTTTAATTTTGCATGTTGACTGTCTGGGAGCATATGGATCTTTAATACCCTTCACAATGTGATGATTTGTATTTATAAAGTAAATTAGGAGAACTTCAAAGGAGGTGTTGCTGCTTTTTATGTCAATAACAAGTTTTATTTTCTAAACTTGTTGAGAGTGTATTTACATAACAGAAGCCTGCAACTTCCCAGGAGTTCCTGGACCCTAATAGGGCAGTGCTACATTGCTTTCCAGTTTCTGGAGGGCTTCTCCCAGTTTGAAATTCCTATATTTTTCTGTAGGAGCCTTTGTACTGTTGGCAAGCTGTCAGTTTAGCCTTCCTGCACTGGCAAATCTCAAAGGCCTCTACAAAGCTGGCCACAATGGAAATATGCCACCCCCAGATGAGGTGGGTGGAGGAGAGTTTAGGAAAAAGCTTAGCACAGACATAATCCAAGATGATAGCGTTCCTGCAGGTGTTTTACGTCAGTACATATGCAAGGTATTTGGTCTGAGTGCTCTATCCATTGCAGGGGCGCTTGGCTCAGGATGTGGTGGCAACAGCCACAGGATGCACAGGATGTGGTGGCAACAGCCCCATACAGACTGCACACTGCCTGAGCCATCCATCCCATTTCATCCAAGCCAGCATGTGGATATGCTCCTCTTGCTGTTTCCAGTCCTGGGGGGATGCTGGATGTGCCAGCCTGAGTTTTGGGCATTGGTGATCCATCCAAAGGTGGTATATTCCCCACAATCCGGACAGATTTATCTAATGGGATGACCAGTCTCTATTTCAGCATTTCTGATGTGTGTTGCTGTAGTGCCAGGCATTGCAGGGTACAACGTTCACAGTGGTTCCTCTTTGGATAATATCTGTGGGTTGTTTTTTTTGCATCAGGGAGCAGAAAGGAAAATCAGAGATGAAGAAAGGAAGCAGAACAGGAAGAAAGGCAAAGGCCAGGCATCTCAAGCCTCGTGTAATAACTGTGAGTAAGATGTGCCTTTCTGGTTTGGGACTAAGTCACACTTAACATGCCTTCTTTCATAACCATGTTGCTGTGTGATCCTCCTAGCAGCGGAAGGGAAGTTGAGTGCACTCCCTCTGCAAAAAAAGAGTGATATCACCTTCTTCAAAACAATGGCTGACCTGGATTCCCAGCCAGTTCTCTTCATACCGGATGTTCACTTTGGAAACCTACAAAGAACTGGACAGGTAGGAAATGATAATGAGAACTGGACAGGTAGGAAATGATAATGAGAGGAGCCAGTGCCCCCTTGCTGTCTGGCTCTTGTGCTCTGAGGCAGGGTTTAGGAAAATAAATCACTGTTCCCAGGGACCCCTTGTTTGAGCTCTTGTTTTGGTAAATGTAGCTCCTGGTGAGTCACTTAAAAAGACCTTACAAAAGACAAGTGCCTTTCTAAGTTCTGAGTGCGAAAAAGGAGTTTATGCTTCATTAAAAACCAACTGGTTTGTGTTTGTTATGGTTTTGACATTCTTTTGCTAAGAAGGAAGAATGAAAGAGTCAGAAATTTCGAAATAAAGAGGTTGTGACTGAAAGTGAATGTGCTATATGGCTTGATGAGATAAAGTGCCACCTTGTGGTAGCAGTGATCCCCCTCCCTGTCCCTACGGAACACAAAGACCAAGCTCTTACATGTGTAAGGAGGTCCAGAGGAGGCTCACTAAATACCACTGCCCATTTTGTGTCAGCATCACCTGGACATCTGGGAATTTCTTGGAAGAAAATGTTTTCACTCTACAAAGTAAAAATCTATCATGCTAATGTTAATATTCAGTATTGGCAGTCATTATCACCAGTAAATGTGAAGAAGTCTTGGCTGACTTGACTTTTTAAGGCATGCTTTATTACTTGCTGGGAAATTGCAAACCTGAATTGAAGGGTCAACTCTGGCATTTTTTTGAATATGAACCTGATATTTATTGACAACTTGGAGAGCAGAATGAGACCTTTATACGTGTGTTTATAAAGACAAATAATAGATGAGGAAATTTTATATGCATCTTGCTGCCAAATATTAAAATAATGAAGTTTAAATGATAGTGAGTGTTGGAATTGTCATTTATTTTAAAGCAGTGAGATTTGTGGTAGAGCGAAGCACAGGGAGTGCAGACACTGCAGTCACAGCTGTCACTGATTGACTCTCCAAAATTGGAAAGACACCCACTCACATACATATCAGTGCTGGTACCTTCTGTCCTCATGACTTTCAAACCAGAATGTGGATTTGTCTCGAAACAGGGGAAGGTGGAAGCATTCCTTGGTATATATAATCCTGTAAATAATTTTCTAAACTAACTGGAAGATGCCCTTGTTTGCTAGCTCTTGAGCAATGTTCAATCCTGTCTCTTTTGCTGCTGTAGAAGTTGAAGTTTTGGCATTCTTGCAGTCCTGAACTTGCCAATTTAATTGTATATTAGTTAACATAAGAATGATGTATTATGATAACAGTTTACTATTTATGAATGTTCTATTATGAAAGTATAGCCACTTTCAGGTCCTGATCACAGAATGAGTTACAGACCTCAACTTTGCATACACACGGGTCTGAGCTATCTTCATTGTACAGGTTCAGAAGCGAAGAGCCGTGTGTGCTCTTGAGTGTTGCCAGCACAAGTGCTGGAACCTGCCTGAGATTCCCTGCTCTGCCCCAGCAGAACATGGGGTTCCGGTGCCCTGCTTTGCCCCATGCTTGCACAGTAACTCAGCAGCTGGAATGCTGGTGCTATTGTTGGTGCAGACCCTTGGTGCAGGCACGTTGTGAGGAACTTGACTGATTGTTCTGTAAACCTTTTGACAACAGACTGTGATTTTATGCCTCCCCTGCTGTTAGCTGCATTTGCTGCTGTTGTCAGTTTGGTCTCAATGACTGTGAGCTATACTGATTTGCAGAAAACAATGGTCTGGACTTGAGCTTCTGCCCACAGCACAGTTCTGCTACAGTTCAGCTCTGCCATTAGTAATTGTATTTCCATTAGGGCTGTAGTTTATATGTTAGTCTTTATAGTTTAATTAGATTTTCAGACAATATTAAATACATACAAAAAGCTTGTGAGTGTTGTGGCTATAATTGTATTAGGTGTAATTCAGGTGAGCTGTGATCTAATTTAGAGGATCGTAAAATAGCTGGGAAAATGATATAAACCAGGGGAGGGCAATGTCTGTCAAAATGCTTCAGTATTTTTCCACTAGATGATTTTCAACAGCAGTGTTTTTAAGCTACACTTTTTCCAGATCACAATCAGAGCTAGAGATGTTTGTATTTTATAGAAGGAAAAGTATTTGTAACAGATAAAAACCTGGAAACCACTTGTTATCTTTTCTCCCTTTTGAAGTTATTCTGATAAGCAGGTGTATGAGTTTTGGGAGTAACTTTGTTTTTTTATTTCCCCACCCTTCTAGGTTTACTATAATACAGATGATGAGAGAGAAGGGTAAGATGTCTATTGTTTCACAAACTTTGCAGTTAACAGTTCAAACTCATAGAAAGCAGACACAAAACATGAAATCAGATAAAGCTGCTCCCCTTTCTCCCCCTATGTTCCCCATGTGCTAACAGTAGGTGAATAATATGGAGAACTGGTAGAAGGAGGTTTATTTTATAGTAACTTTGTTTTCCTTCAGGTGAGCTGGCTGCTTTTTATATCTGTTTTTTTATTACATTTCCAAGTGAAACATTTTAAAGAACCCCAAGGTTCAATACAGGGACAAGACAATATATTTGGTAATAAAATACTTACATATATAAATGAAGCGCTGAATTTCTGAAAGCATTCCTGAAAGCTGTTTAGCAGTGCACATGTACACATGTGTGTATGTATGCAACAAACAGTAACTGCGGAGAGAATACCCAAGTGTTCCAGAAGAGAAAGGTGGAAAGAGAAGAGGAAATCCTGGGAAGGGAGATGGTTGGAAATGGAAGCATCCATATTTGGCTTTGGAGGGACTGGAGGAATTGCATGAAGTCCCTGAAATAGTTATGAAATAAAGGCCTTAACATGTGTGGCTAAAGTTCAGCTAGTGTTAACTGCAATGTGTGCAAGCTTGAATCCTGAGTGAGCACCCTCAAATCTGAGAGCGTGGAGTAACGTAAACTTGGACTCACGTAAGCCTCCAAGTGTCCTGTGGCAGGGATTGGCCAGGCACCTGAAGCTAGCACTGACTTGAAAACACGAGGCCCTTTTTTTTCTTTTACGAAGCTAATGTTGTTCATAAGGCTCACAGTGGAATTAGGGAAACGAAGGGTTTGAACTAAGCACATTGGTTCAGTTCTCTCCTCCAACACTGAAAGGAGGCAATGAGTTCTGCCAGAGTTCTGCCAAGGGGAGGGGGCAGCTGTAGTGCCTTCAGCCTTCAGCTTCCCCAGCAGAGCGTTTCGCAGCTTTGGGCTGGATCTGGCCCAGCATGTTATTGCTTTCGAACTTGCTGGCATGTATGGTCTTCGATATTAGAAATACTGCTGGTGTAACCTGAGGCTGTCTCCTTGACCCCACAGAGAAAGTGAATCAATGTGTAAATGTGGGTTCAGCTCCTTAGCTGTTTCTTTCCCCCAGCCCCTTCCCTCAATATTTAAACAGTTGAGGGCCTTTGGGGTTTTCAAAATAGTATGTAACGTTGGAATGTATTTCTCTGTCACCTGTCCCAGCCAATCAGTTTGAGAGGGCTGGAGAGTTCAGTTGAACATCAAAAGCTAAATCCTTGCTTTCTCTGGTCTGGTGCTGCTTGAGTAGCTAGTGGGGTTTTTGCCAGAGTACAAAGTGAGTCATGACTGCTGCTGTTGTGAGTGGGTCTCCTCCCCTGCTGGGAGCACCGTTACTGACATGGTTCCTGTTGTGTGTTTTCTAGTAGCAGTGTCCTGGTCAAAAGGATGTTCCGGCCTGTGGAGGAGGAGTTTGGTCCATCCCCCTTGAAACAAATGAAAGAAGAAGGCCTGAAAAGAGGTAATAATTCTTAACAGCTAGAAATAATGCTATGGTACTCATGACTTCAAGCTGGGAAGCGCAGGTGTGGCTTGGACCAAGTCAGTTTTTAGACACTAGTCAAATGTGGAGTAGATGGGAGAAGAGATCATTACACCTGCCAGTGTACAAGGAGACATGTAAACAAGTCCTAGTAATGACTTAGAAGCAGAAAACAAATTAGAAAGGACTGTGCTATCTCAAGAAGGGATGAAGACAAAAGTGTATATAAAATATAAAAAAAATGAGAAAGCTTCTTGATCCTTGGCCAAGCTACATAGTTCATAAATGTTCCAGAAGCAAATCTGTGGTTGTCTATTTTTAACTTCTGCTCATCTTTTCTGTTCTGGATGGGATCACAAGCAAATATGCAGGATGCACTGGGTCAAATACAGAGACCTAACGCAGGCAAAGCTCCTGCTGACTGCAGACTTGAATTAGACTGAATAAAACCTTAGAAATTTCCTAACAAATTAGAAATATAAGTCATGGAGAGACATCTTCCAGCAGACCTAACTGAATTGTTTAAGAGTTTGCTTCCCTTAACTGTTTTTACTACCCTGAGTGAATATGATGATCATGTTTCATATGCTATACCAATCCCTGTTTTCCAGTCTGCTACAATGAAGCTTAAGTTGAGTAACATTGAAGCAATGGTTTAGGTATTGCTGTTAAACTTTGCACTAAAGGTAAGGATAAGCTGACAGTGATTTTGTCCACAAAATCTGCTTTGTGTACCCTCACTTCCAGTGCAGTGCTATATGTGACAACTTCTTATACTGCCACAGTTAGACAGCCTGGAGAATATTTGCCATTCCTTCAATCTCATGAGTTCTGTCGTGTATGTTTATTGGAAACTCCAGGATTTTGACCAACTTGTATAACTCAGACTTGCAAATGTTTTGAGGTTTCCACATCGGTTTATGAGACAACAAAGCAACAAGGTAGAGAAGTGAGCTGAATTGTTCTTAGCTGCACCATTTGTAAGACTCATCTGAGCTTTAGAAACAGTTTCCCATGAGCATTTGCAAAGTTTCTCTGTTGGTTAGGGTGGTGTTCTTGAACGAGGGGAAGCATACAGGATGACAGGATGGAGACTGATTATCTTCCTGGACTAAATGTGAACATATTCTTGTTTTAAATAAATCCTCAATGAATTACGTGAGGTCAGCTGAGTGCAGACTTGCATCTGGCTGACTCAAGGCGTTGACCAAATTCACACTATCAGGGCTCCATCAAGCAGAATTGCACAGCCACAAGGGCTGCATAAGGAACTGTCAGAACTGGAAGCCTGGAATGCTGCCTGCAAGAAGGTATTGGTTTGCTTTGATTATTTCTGCCCTTTGCTGTGGTAAGTTGTTTTAATATCATCCAGAATTTGCAACCATTTCAAGGGGAAGATTTCAAAGAAAAAAAAAGTTTTTCACCTAGTGGCAAAACTATGCTAAGTAATTAAATCCAGGAGAGGCACGGGAGCAGGGAAGCTGGAGGATGCTCTCTTCACATCCCCTTCCTGTTCAGTGTTTCTTGCAATTTGGACTATGCTGGCTGGAGGCCAAGCCTCTTCCAGCGTGGCCTTTGCTCTTTGAACTTCCTGCCACAGGGAATTCTGCATCTGGGATTGTACTGGTGGAGTAAAGCTCATCTGAATCTGCCCATTTGACAATACTGTCTTTGCCACAGGAATCATCAGGAATTAAAATGTTTTGCTGTTTTTCCCAGGCTTAGCCATACTAGAAGCTCTTTTTGTTCTCCTAGGTTTATTTGGTCCAGCAGAATCAGTAACTCTTAGAAGAGCAGGTATAGATGGAGCACTGGTGTAATCTTTGAGAGAGAGCAGGTCTGATATGTGAAAGTATGCATTAAAAGCAATGTAATCGCAAGGCAGCTCGCTATCGGTAAGTATCACCTGGTGAGGTGTTCAGGTCCTGCTGAAGAACTGAAGTGACAGTGTAAGGCCTCGCCTCTGCCTGATGGACCTAATTGTAGTACTCTCTGGTGGAATCACAAGTATTAAGGAGCAGCATGCAAGAGAACAGATCTAAAGGGGTTTGCAAACCACTGGTAAAACAAGGTTCATATTCTCAGGTAGCTGTGTCTTTGTGGATTATTCCTTCATCTCCTTGACCTCTAAGGGGGATACAAGTGCTCAGTGCAGAAATGTAGAGTATGTTAATCTGCAGCAAGTGTGCAATGCAGCTAGTCACTTAGCTAGACTTGTGGCCTGTTCCTGTTTTGAGTTCTCAGAGTTTTCAAATCACTTTCCCTTTTGGATTTCATAGGGAGTTTCCCGTTGATTATAAATCCAGCAGCTGCATTACAGGTCGGGGAGATTTCCAGTCCTCTAGTTCTCAGCTTGAAGAAAGCCATTTTTTTGTCTATATATATTGCAAACTGTATTATTAAAAAAACTGGTGACAGCAGGATCAGGGGGCATCAAGTATGAGTTATATCACATTGTCACAACTATGGCTTGGCATTCAGTGGCAATGCTGCTGAGCCCAGTAGAGCCTTTGCAGCCCCTTTTCTTCCATTCTGACTGTGCTTGCTGCTGCATGCCAGCTGGCCTTCTCTCCGTGGTTATGACAGCATGAAGGCTTGTGGGGCTGCATTGTAAGCTGAAGCAAGGACCTGATTTGTCTGAAGAACAACTCAGAAAAAAGGGGTGTTTTTTCACTCACATCTGCTGTTTGAGAGAGTTCATCATCCAGGAAAATTCACTAAGATGGGCCAGAGTAACAGAGCATAAGGGCAGGGATGAGACAGGAGCTTCTTAAGGCATCACTGTCACCAGAAGTTATTTATGGAAGAGTGCCCTAGTGAATCAAAGCTGAGATTTTCACACCTGTTGGGGGAAATTAAAAACCAACAACCCCCCATATGTTTACTAATCCTGGCTGTCTGTGTGTGTAACAGTGATTCAAGTTTCCCGTTATCCTTGTAATGGATCCATCATTGAGCATATCATTGCCTGACATGCCAAGCACAAGAGATTTAAAGCTCGGCACATGGATTGTATGATGTCCCCAACTTTAACCTCAGATCGAGTGATTTTTTTTGCTCCATTCAGATATGTTTGTAATTATTCATTAATTACAGAAGTCCACATGATTGACAAGCCAGGAGTTAACAGGACAGCCCTCTAATCACAAGGAGATAATTACTGGTGAAAGTAGCACATTGAGCAAGTGCTTGCTCATGCAAGTGAACCCAGTAAAATCTAACTACTGATGCAGATTTTTCTTTTTTGTTCTCTTACATTCTGACAATTATTTAGGTTGTGACCCAACAGTAATCTCAGCTTCTAAGCCCTTTAAGAGGACACTCAGGCAGGTGCCAAAGAACTGTTAAAACATGGGTGAATGGGATGTCAGCTCTGCATGCCTGTGGTAGTAGTTTGAATTAGAGATTTAAAAACCCACCATTATCCTGCACATCTGGTGTGTAACCCAAGGCAGAGGACTGATCTGCTCATGTATTACATCTTTATTCAGTCATTTCGAAACCTGAGCAAAGAAGATACAAAGAAAGTACATTTCTCTGCAAATGGGAGTCCACCCTGCTACAGTCTTGACCTGAGAGTTAGGTTCCAAATAACTGCTTTTGCATGAAAAATACTATTATCTCTGTTGTTTAATCTGCAAGTCGTCAATTGAGTTACCTGGTGAAGATGTCTTTTAAAACCTGCAGTCCAAAAGATATCTTTTTCTGTGTACCAAAAAAGAGAGATGATTACCAATGTAGTTTCTCACTCAGACTTAAAATACCTAACAGTGCATGCATATTTGTACCTCACATGCAGCACTGCTATTTGAAAAGGCATTTTATTTAGGGAACAAAATAAGTTCTGGAACATCTTGGTTAACTTGCTACTTTATCCGTCATGCGAGATTACGCCTAACCACTTCTCTAGTGTTTATGTTTATTTGCTTTGTAGCTGCCTGCTTTGCTTTTGTTATGTCAGCAAGTTTCTCCCTCCTACCTGTACAAGTCAGAGAGAGGAGAACAGAGCTGGAGAGGGCAGAGCACTGTGCCTGTGAGCCACTGGTACCCAGCAGGACATCTGAGGGAGGAAGAGGACATCTTCAGGGGTACAAATGTCATTTGGGTACCTGAGCAGGTGTGGGCACACATGCAAATGCCTGCCTGCCAGCTGTGCTTTTGAATATCTCCCCTGTAAAGTCTCAAATGACTTTGGACTTGTTCTTTCCAGTGTTTATTTTTAGACTGGCCAGACCCATTTGCAGTCATCTGTGTGGTAATGCCAGAGAGCTGTTTCTTTTCCTTGTTGTTGATTTTGCTTTCAAAGGCTCAGCCAAAGGTAAACCAGACTCTAGCTTTTCTGAATGTCCTTTCCCAGCGTTTTGGAAGAAGCCTGGAGAGGTGCGAGACAAGACACAGTTTTAGGAAGACCTAGCTTGTGTGATTTGCTCTGAGCCAAGGACAGGTCCCCAGTGCTTTTTAGTTTCTCTGATTTCAGTAAAGGGAGGTTGAAATTCTGGAAGATATTCCTTACATTCCTTCCTTACATTCCTTCCTTACATTAAATTTGCTGCATCTTCTTTGTGTGCTTTCAAAGCAAGTATGATGTGTCTTCCCCATTTAGATCACTAATGATAGAAGAGCATATCTTTTTAAAGTGCAGACTGTCTTCAGCACTTCATTTTATCTGACATGGATTAATATTTGTTTTTCTACTCAGTGTGGGTTGTTTCATCTGTTCAATTGACTGAACCTTCTCCAAGTTTGACTTTTTTTGTTTCAGTGCTTTTGTATGTGAGGAAGGAGACAGATGAGGTGTTTGATGCTTTGATGCTGAAATCACCCACAGTAAAGGGGCTAATGGAAGCGGTAAGTATCTGATGTCCTCACATTGTTTCTTTCTTAGCCAGAAAATCTTGTGGCTTTCAACGTATTATTGAGATAAAACATAATCTAAAGATGAAATTATTCTCAAATACATTTAAAGCAAGAGGCTTTCTGAGGCATGCCTCTGAAATGCTGGCATGTTCTGAATTCAGTGCTGTCAGCAAGTTGCTGGGATTAAATAGTGTCATAGAGCTGATCTGTTGGAGACCTGTGCCTTGAGGAATGGAGGTAATTAACCAGTGTCAGGGATGTAGAGAGGTTCAGACTCCATTGTCTGAAGTGTTTCTTTCTGAACTGATAATTCTGTTCAGTTGCCTGTTGAATCTTCTGTAATGCCCATTGATTGTGTTCACAGCTGTCTTTTAAAGAAGAGGCGCAAGAATGCACTGTTTCTGTGTGAATCTATATGGCTTTTGTGCAATTGCTGTTCTTAGCATATCGGAAGCAGCTGCTGAGCCATTGCAGACTAGTCATTCATACCTTCAGTCTACTTCCTTCTCTAGCCCTCACTCACAGAGTGACCTACCTACCAGCCTGCCTCTTTGCTGCTTCTTTGACTTGAATTTTTTGCTTGCTATCTATGAATTGTGATAATTTCCACATTTAATCCTGTTCGTAGGAGCTGAAGGCTAGTAGATACGTGAAATTTGGGGAGGGAAGAGTTAAGAAGCAACCACATGTCTCAGTTCAGTGAGGGGACTAATGTGTGACTGATGTAGGAGCCGAGTTGATTTCCAGCCTTTCTTACATGTAGCAGAGAAGACAGGAATGGATGAAAGTGTCCCTAGAACTTTCCATAGGACTATTCCTAGAAAGTTCAGCTGAGTGTTAGAAGTGTGTGTACTCGTACTCATAAACTGTCACAGTGTCTTGTTGCATGTGGGCACTTCAAATGCAGTAAAGACTGAGTTATTTGGTCAGTATTTGGCCAGTAGCAGAAGGCAAAAAAGATTTGTGGGTTAATGAAGTTGTTTAAAGCACCCATTCAGATCAGGGTATCTCTGGGGAGAGTCAGCTGCATTCTAAGGATGTCCTAACTGTGCTTTCGCCACCACTGTTAGCTGTGACTGCAGCTCAGTTGTTATGCAGAGCACACGTGTAATAACAGCCAGGATTCACTTGAAGAGGCTGCAGTCTGATTCATGATAAGCTGTAACATAGTTCTGTCTTGTCTCTGTATGGAAGTTAAAAGCATGTTATAATCCTTCTATAAGCTTTCAAGCTAACATGAATATTTTATCTCCATTAGTCTGTGCCTCTCCATGCCTATTCCCCAGCCACTGTGTAACATAAAAACAAAGCTGGTGCAGAAGCAAGAGAGGTTTCTGCATACCTCTGTAAGCACAGCTACTGACTCAGTGGCATGTTTGCAGCACCAGAGAAATCTGATCTGTTGTAAAATGTCCCAGTTCACTGGAAGGCACACATTCAGAAAATTTGAATTCTCTTTGGTAGGATAATGTGGATAAATCGATGCCAAAAAGCTGTCAAACTGCATAATCTCAAAATTCTCTCTACAGTCATTTCAGCATGCATGTGATTTTGTAATTGTGCACATCCTAAATGCTTAACTCTAAATTCAGTATAAGAACTTAGAAACTGAGGCTCTGAATATTACAGAGCCCCAGCTAAGAGAGACAGCACCAAGGATCTGGAATCATACCCTCTTCCTTTGTTTATGTATTTTTGGTGTTTTGGCTTCGTTTTGGTTTGTGGGTTTTGTTGTTTTTTTTTTTTGTTGTTAATTGCTGTTCCTGGTCTGTGGCTTTCTTTTAATTTTCCATGATTAATGATACTGCTTTCTCAGATACTATGTTTATTTTATTCTCTCCTATACCCCCATTCCAAATGAACAATTAGATTCCTTCTCAGATTTCTTTCTTCTGGCAGATATCTACAGGTCTCAGGTTTCAGAGATACAGTACATCTCAGAATGTGATACAACTGTTTGGCTTTTTAGATGTTTGCATCCTACTCTGGTCAGTCTTGATCAACAGAAAATAGTGAAACAATTGCCCATCACAAACCATTACACACATGTGATGACTGACCAGCTCTAAAGCCTGCTTTCAGCCTTATCCAAAATCAGGTTAACTTTGTGGATCTCACTAGGCCCCCAGTCTTACATTGTGCAGATTCATAGATTAATTCAAATTACAGAAGGCAATCTAAACTGGGAAATACAAGCATCTCCCAAAGTGTTGCTAAAATTACAACTGAACAGCTGAGCTTAACAGAGCTGGCTTAGACCAAAGTTTCATAGATACCTGTCTATGTATGTATCTTTCCAACCAAAGGAGGGTAACAGACTGGACCATTCCATAGAAATAAGTTGGAAAAGATGTTTTCCTACATGTCTCAACTAGCCCCAATGTTGCCCTGTCTTCCCGACTCCAGTAGAGAAATCATTTCTGGTGCCTTCTGCAATCAGATATGTGCTGCAGACAAACTTGCCATGCCAGGGGACTGCACCCAAAGGGATACCCTGACCGTTATTTCAGTGCCACTCTGAAGGCTGTCCCACTTTGTCAGGCATCCTAAGAGAAGGAAAGAATTCTTTGCTCAGACGATTGAAGAATGATAATGGAGATTATAAAGGAAAATATTCCTCCAAATAAAGATATATTTTTAAATGTTATTGTAGCCTGCTCGGGGCCAGGTGAGAAATCCTGTTGTTTTATATGGAAGTTGGCAGTAGTGGTGTTCCCCCTGAGTTGGCAACAAATGTGTTTCAGAAGAGGGTGTTAAGTGAGATGTCCTAGCAGATGCTAGCTCTTTGCTTTCTCAGATTCTGCAGCAGGACTTAGCACATTTGCACTGGAGACTCATTTTCTGAGCCTGTGAGGGGGAGGACCTCCCATACCCCTACTTCCAGCCTTGCTTCCCCAGCTTGCCGTTTGGTATAATTGGTTGAATCCCTAGGGGTTGCTGAGAAATGTGCTTATTCAGTCAGCTGGAAGTCTTTCACAAAGCTCATTAATCCCTCCATGTTATATAAATCCTACACCTGTCATAGGCAGTGTGACAGGCAAGGCTTTCTCAGACCTACCACTCATAGCTTATGTAGGAAGTGGTGTCCCAGAGTCCCAGACCACTTTGAGCAACATTTGGAATGTGTGTTAGGTATCCTAAATATCCTAGGGAAGTTTTACGCTGGAATGTGCAGAATGTTGTATATTAGCTGCTATTAAACCTTCTTGGCGCAGGAATGTTTCTCCTTGCTTGTTTATTTGCATGGAGTCAGTTAGTAGTGTCTTCAAGTACCAATCTTTACAATACCACCACAATATCACTTCAGAGTTATTAACCCAGAGAGGAAGGTATATTGTTTCCTTTTTGTTTGCACAGTTGTGACATTTTCTGCAGTTTCAGGTTGCAGTTTTTCTCTGATGCCTGTAATGAAGGATTTTTTCAACAATCTGGTGATTGCGGAAATTTTTATTATCACTTTACATGAAAGCTTTAATTTAGGGGTACAACAAAAATACAGACATTAAAGTTCAGCACCAGATTGCTGATCTGGCGTCATTCTGTTCTTGGTAAGCAAAGCTAGAGGTTGAGAAAGAAAAAGAGGAGAACATGAAAGTTTCTCTGAGAACTTTTCTAAGACAGTCAAGATTTACCCTCACAGTGTGGCACCTGGACACCCCAGAGGAGTCACCAGTCTTGGGTCAGGCAGCTGCAGCTGGACAACACAGGATGAGGCATTGAAGGAAGAGAGACTTGGAAAAATAGTGGTAGACAGGGGTAGAGTGTGAGTGAAGGGCAAAGTGTGGTTACCTACACAAGTACTTCTGGTTAGAGATAGGTGATTCCTTCTACTAGGGATCATGCCCGTGGGCCCTCCCTTGGATTCATGTGTGTAGGCTGGGTCAGGAGTTCACGAAGACTAGGTGGGGCATGCTGTCCCATTTGTGATGGAGAGTAGCTGGAATAGGTTAGGGCATCCCACACAGGGTTATGACAAACCCTGGGTCCAAATCACTGTTATTCTGCCCTCTTTGGAGCAAAGACTTGAACTTGCTTTAGATGAGGTATGTAATGGAGCTTCTGTGTAGGATGCATTTCTGCCCTGTGCATGTGGTTACCTAGCTTTTCTGTAGGCTACATAGCCTTTTGCATAGGCTACAGGAAGCTCAGAGTGAAAAAGATTGTTTTGTAGTCTGATAGGATGCTTGATATTGTGAGATAAGACAAGTGGCGTGAAGCCCCTCTTCTCCTAAGTGTATGAAGTGGACCACTCCCCACAGCAGGGAGAGTGTGACCATATAGCATGTGAGCTTGCGCAGCCTTGATGCTGAATTAGGCCTCTCTCAAGGCAAGGAAGAATATGGAACCAGGACTACAATCAGCATCTCTAGCACCATATCCAAAATGGCGGTGAAACAGCTGGTGCGAGTAAAACTGAAGTAGTTTACTATTGTATTTATACAATCCACAACTTATTTTGTATTTTATTCTCTGCTAGGTACAAAACTTAAGGACTGCATGGGTAACCTTATCAGTTACTCTTTGTTTACATCCTCCCCTTTCTCTTAGCCACAGATGCACACTGTGGTCAGAGGAAGCTGCAGTGTAAGAGAAGTTTTATTGGTTGTTCAAAATCTTGGAGTTGTGCTATACTTTTTAAATAAAAAATTGTATATCTTAGGTGAGATGACAATTATACAAATATAGGTGAGGTAGGCAAGTACAGGCTAATTAATTCTCTCTCTTAGAGAATTCTGGCTCTCAGGATGGGAGCCGTGCTTGGGTTCAACCTGTGGCTGTTTGAATCTGTCCTTGGTGCTGAGTTGATCCATTGCTTTCTTTCCATTTTCTACTTCATGATAATTGATTTAATTTAGTTCTCTAAATTATCACTTTTTCTTAATGGAAGCCTGAACACAAACACAAAGGAAGGATTTCACAGTGACTGGTGTTTGGCAGTCTTTAAATGGGTTTTTAATTGTGTATTTTGGTTCTCTAATGCGGAAGATAAGTAGTGTGCTATTTGGCTGTAACTTCATTTCACCTGGGAAGAGTAGGAAGCATAGTTCAGTTGGCAGTGGAGTAACACAGAACATTTATCACTGACAAAAAGTCATTTTTCTGTAATTATTTTCCATTATGGGACAATCCTTTTCTAAAGTATGAGCTGTGAGACCTGTTTCCTCAAAGAAGAGTTATGATTTGGAGCGGAAACATGGATCAGATGGAGAGCCTGGGGACACCATCTCCACCACAGGCTCAGAATGGACATCCAAAAAAGTTACTAATGCACTGCTGCAAAGCAATGCCAAAGAACCCCAGTGAAGTGCTTGTTGGTGTTGGTAATTTGTCAGCTGAGTAGTTCTTCCTTTTGGTGGAAGAAGCCTTTGCTTCCATGAGCTCAGAAAATCAGAGTAAGAAACAGCAGAAAGGCAGCTGATCAGATTGAAATTCCCTGGTAAGAGTGTTGACTCCTTGAGCAGAGCAGTAGGAGATGCTGAAGCAGTTCTGATGACTCACACCATATGAAAACTGTAATCCCCAAGTTTCTGTATGGAAATGATTGTTTTTTTCTGATCAAGATGTTTAGGATTATTCTCCCTGAATCATCCTTAAATGAAGCTATGGTATGGTTGCATGTGACTTTTCTGTATAGCTATCCTATCAAAATCTGCAGAGATAGTGTTTTAATGCCTTATGTGATGCAAGAGGTGATAATTTCATATTTGTTATTAGTCTTTAATGATAGTTTTGTGTATTTTTATGATTTCAGATCTCTGAGAAATATGGGCTGCCAGTTGAAAAGATTGCAAAACTTTATAAGAAGAGCAAAAAGGGGTAAGTGAACTAACTAGGGGCTATTGCAAGATCCTTTAGAAGTATGTGGAGATCCCAACTATGCCTGGGCCTCATGATGCTGGGTAGCATAAAGTCTTCTAGGAGACTTGCCCATATGCTTGAAATATTAATGTCTATGGAGGCAGAAAGGGATGGCAGAGGAGGAAATATGGATCTCCCGTCTGTGTCTGACCAGTGTTCACAGACTTACTGTGAAGAAACAGAGTTTGTGTTTGGAAAACATATTCGGATAAAGTCTGTTTTGTAGACCATATGCTTAATAACTGTGAAGCACTAGCATGGGAGAGGTGCTAGTGTGGAGTTCCTCTGCAGTATTAGGAAGAAGTAGGCTACTGTCTGAATCTGAAAGGCAGGCAGGCAATGTTTGCTGCAGGGGTTTCAGCTGGGTAAATTTAGACATGGGCATCACAGCTGTGATTTCAGAATAGCTAGGCTACTACTCCTCATCATAAATCTGAATCTCTTTACTTTAACATTTTTCGCTTCTAAATAACTGCAGTACTGTAGTGATATAATTTAAAATCTATCACTTATTTTCAGCTGTAATTCTAGCTTAGGGAATTGTGTCTGGGGATTTCTTTAGCTTTTGAGAAGACAGGTGAAACTTCTCATGTTTTGCTTCTTTCTAACACTGTTTCCAAGTGATATTTTCTTGGAAGAAACACTTTACAGTAAAAAGTGAGGAAAACACTCATATACACTTCTAATAGTTGTTGATATTCTCACATCCAAGCTGAGTCTAGGCCTGTGAGCTGTGTGCCAAGCACAAATTACACTGCTTCCTCATGTTAGCAGCGCACACCATGGAGGTGCAGCACCTCACGCAGTGTGGCTGAGTAGCAGCACGGAGGTGTAGCTGAGGGAGATACACCAGGCATGGGCAGCACCAGCTACTGTGTCTGCCAGGGATCTGGAGTGCAGTTCACCTTGTAGGCAGCTTAAGTGTGTTAACATCCCAGCACTGGCACGTCCCTTACCTTAACTACTTTGGGAAGAAGCAGCTTCTAATCCAAAGACTATGGGGCAGATCTTGATGCTGATTCCCGTTGTTGTCCCTGTGCTGGAGTCTGGTTTTGCATTGTAGTGAAGCGAGCACGTGCAGTGGAGTGCATGGCTTTCCCTTTCAGAGTCCTGGTATGTAAAAAGTGGTTTTTGCCTTTGTCACCAGTATCTTGGTAAACATGGACGACAACATTATTGAGCACTACTCCAACGAAGACACGTTCATCCTGCACATGGAGAGCATGGTTGAAGGCTTCAAGATCACACTGACAGAAATATAGCCTCAGGCAGAACCTTTTTGTAAGGAACCACAGCATTTCATCCTTCTTGGAAAGCAGAAGATTCCCCAGGAACTTGACACACATTGATCAGAGAAACTGTTACAAGACTGCTTTGAAAATACTGTCCGTTCTGCACATGTGCACTCACTGCATATAGGCTTGGGTTTGTCAGGCACAAGGCCACTCATGTTAACCTGGTCCCTTATTTATTGTTCCCCATTCTCTAATGTATGAGCAGTTACCAGCCCCCAGATTTGTAACCAGATGACCCACTGCAAGTGTGAAGTGCAGCATTTTAATCCATACTTTAGTGTGGACAAGCTCATTCTAAAACATGTTAAGGAACCATACTGGTCTAGTTTCAGAAATCTGGTGTAAATCACTTTACCAGTAGTTCTCTCCATTGTTGCTAAAAAACTGGTGCAGTGCTAAACATGGGGAAAGTGGCTGACAGAGTTCACTCACTCATACTGGTCCGTATCTCTCTCTAGTGTATAGTCTTGCCAAATACCTCTGGTAGTTCTCAGCACGTAGCAATGAGGACTTGTAAGTAAGGCATTCAGCTACAAATGTCACTTGTAAGTAAATGGTAAAGAAACCATTTTAACCTTGTATATAATGTTTATAATATGCAATAATATATTTTAACTACTGTATGCAGGTATGTTTACTGCCACTATGTTTTTTTATGTATTGGGTTTAGGCTTTAACAGGATCTTTCCTAGAGGATTAGATTGCTGAAATCTGTTGAGGAGTGTGTACTGAGAAGCTGATAACTGCATCTGCACCCATATGCTCCACCTTTGCCCACCTAGTCTTATAGTGCTACAGGGTCTGGAGTGCTCTGGCACAATGGTACCCACCTTAGGTGCCCAAGTCCCAGCTGTGGATCCCTGAGTGTCCCATCCAGCTGTCACCAAATCCAAGAGGTACCACGTGTCTGCTGCCTGGTGTGCCTAGAGGTACAGAAGGGATTTCTCCTGTTCTGTTGATGAAATGGAGACTCTCAAAGTGGGCTTTTCTCAAGCCTGTGGAGGGAAAGGTGCTTTCTGCAGCAGCCTGCTCATTAAAGCATTCCTTTAGACTGTAAGAAACAGGACTTAAAACTCTCCTTAAGGGTACTTGCTCTTGTAGCTCCATTGAATGTTTCTGTTTTGACTTTTAGGACAGTTGGGTGAGGTATAAACCTGGGCGTGATGTAAATATTTTATCAAAACTGGAACAATTTTACCAGTGGAGACTGAATATCCCACAGCTGAGGTGTGGAGATTGGTCTCTCTCACAAGGGCTGAATCTGAAGCCAAGTCGAACTACAGGGTTATCCTGTCAAATTTCACCACTGTCTCATGAATTCTGTGAAGAGAGAAAATAGTGCATGCTAAAATCGTAATAGGAAAAGGGTTCAAGGCCTGAATGTGTCTGTTCTCCCTCCCTCCCTCTTCCTTTGGTGTGTGGTCTTTCTCCTTTTGAGGAAGAGTTTTGTAGTAATTCCTGTATCTTTTTATAATTATGTACTCCAGCAAAGATGCTCTTGCTACCTTGCTTAAGAGCAGACATCCTGGGAATGCATACAGGGGATTTATGGTGGTTCAGCTTGTTTCTGCTTGGCTCAGGCTGAGATAAAATGTCTATGCTGACTTAGCCCAGATACTTTTTTCCTAAAGAAAAACAGAGGACAGTTTTGGCAGGTGGCATTAGGAACTGGGACCAGCACATAGGACTGGTGAGCACTGGTGTTAGTTCATGTATTTCTCTGTTTTTTTAACGGTGTTTGGGATCCTAAGGATAGCAGCTGGGCTCTCTCAGTTGGTCATCGTGTCTGGGCAGAAGCTGCAGGTGAAGCATAGAAGTAAATGTGTGCAGGAGTTGAGCCCTGGTTCAGCACTCAACCCTGCCATCTAAGCTTTCTTGCTTATAGGGAATGCCTGTGGCATCTGGGGCTGGCCTGGGTTGGGATGTGCTGCCTTAAGAGAGAACAGTGAGAATTTGGGTTTCACAGAGAAAGACGGGGATGTCTGGCAGCACCAGCACTCACAGCACCAGCACTCAGGTAAATGGAACGTTCTTGTCTTACACATGGGTGGAGATGTGCTGGGATCTGTTGGATGCTTCAGCATCTTGTACCGAGGAGCAGCGTAGGATCAGTAAGAAATGCTGAGGCTGAAGGAGCTCTTTTCATTGCCTTTCCAGGAGCTTTTGATCAGGTGCTGTCCATGGAAGGAGGGTTGCTTTCAAGATTAATTGGAAGCTTTTCTAAATACATCTTAAAGTGTGTGAATTCCTGGTACAAAAGAACTTGCACTTCTGCCTTTAGTTCCTTATACAGTCTCAGTGAAGGTAGCAGGGTTGAGGAAGATGAGTAGGATTTACCCTTATAGTAAGTTTATTTTTAAAGTAACAGCTAGAGCTAGTTAAAGATGGTCTCCCTTAGCTTTATCTGCTGGGGTCTGAGAGCTTCATTTCTCTGCTCCAGATGCAGATGCATTGTGAGCACCCAAGACATTACAAACAGCACATCCCCTTTCACACCTTCAGTTGTAGTTGCAGCATCAGCTGCTGCAGGAGCACTTGAGCCCTGGATGCCGGTCCTGGCCAGCTACAAGCTCTGAGGGTTCACCTTGTTGGTCAAAACCAGGCTATCAGAGTGATAGGGAAGGGCTAGGAAGAGTAATGCAAACTTCTGAAGCAGTGGCCTGCCTCATGCCCTGCTTGATTCAAAGGTCTTGAGGAGTACAAAGTGCTGGCATGCATATTGTTTAAAATACACATGTTGCTTTTGTTTAATGAAAAATATTGATTACTGCTGGATCTTCCAAATATTATGAGTTAAATGGAAGTAGGATTTGGCTGCTGTTCAGCAGGGGACAGGAATATCTGCCTTGCTTCCTTTATCTCTTCGTGGCACTACTGTGGTTATTTATTTAAAGGAACAAAACTCCCATTTCCTTTCCTTCTTCAAGACAGTAGTCTTGAATCTGAACCAGTGCAGCCTGAAGGGTGGCTTTCTCCTCAGCTTGTTTTCCCTATGAAGAATTAGAGCTGTGCAGCGTCTGTAGATGTGTGTCGAGAGACTGATAGAGATGTGCAAAAGGAAAATAGCCTTCGAAGCCCTAATTTTCATCCCTGCTACAGATTTGGCACCATGTCTGTCCATTCAATGTTTTATTATGAAACCCCAAACCTCAAATTTTAGTTTCTTTCTACATAGTCAGTTGCTGATATCCCCATAATCAAGTACATCCTTTCAGTGAAGCTTTGTTGATGTACAGTGGTGTCTCCATCAAGACATTTTGGAGGATTTTTACTACCGAATGTAAACTACCAAGAAGAGCTCTTTCTTCTTTCCTGTGTGTCCTCTCATGAAGTTTTCAGTCAATGGAATTCAGAGCTTGAGTGTCTTTCTTGTATGTTTTCCTCTTTCAGTCTACGAATTGTTTAAATGTTGTAATTTAATTCAAACAGTTATCAAAAACTAAACTCTCCAGCTGTTAGAGATGCTGTATATTGATTGATATGAACAGGACAGGAGTACCTTAGGACTTTTAAAATGTAAAGCTTATGAAATGTTTATATGCTCTTCCATTTCCTATGAATTGAGACAAGATACAAACAAGAATGTTTGTGCCAAAGTTTGTGACAAGCCTTCTTTCTGGCAAGCAAGGAAACTATGTATAAATAGTGTGCTTTTATATTAAGAAAATAGCTCATGTAACTTAATAGTGTTGCAAGTGGGAGAGGGGTTTGATAAACTGTAAATACAGTTATTTTATTTTTTTGTACATTTTTAAGAAGGAAAAAAATAAATATTCCTATGTATGAGAGAACAGTTGCGTGCTGAGGTGTGTATTGCTCCGTGCTGGGATTGAGTTCCCATTTCTGAGCCCAGAAAACTTCAAAAAGAAGAAAATATAAATTCATTCTACTGAGGGAACAAGAACAGAGACTGAAAAAAATAATCACCAAAAATGGCTTCAATGACTGGCCTGGTGGATGGGGGAGAGCAGTGCATATTGCCTACCTGGAGATCAGTAAGGCCTTCAATGCTGTCTCCTGTAAGATCCTCACAGAGAAGCTGTTGGTGTGTGGGCTGGATGAGCACACAGTGAGGTGGATTGACGGCTGAACTCCTGGGCCCAGAGAGTGGTGATCAGCAGCACGAAATCTAGCTGGACGCCAGTGACTAGAAGTGTACCCCAGGGGTCAGTCCCAGCCTGCTGGGGTGCAACATGTGCTCCATTGCCTGAGGATGGGCATCCCCTGAAGCCAGGCTCTGCTGGGAGCCTGTCCACTTCCCTGCCATGAGACAGAAGCCTTTGGCTTTGCACAGTGGGATGCACAGGCCAGCAAAGGTGGTATATGGAGGATTTTAGAATCCCCATGCAACTAAACACCTCCTTATACTTTGCCTTTTTTTACTGTAATTATGCCATAATACAAGTTGGGTTTAATGCTAAATTGTATTATGGCCTTAATGGGAGAGTGAGGAGAATGTGTATCTGGGGAAATTTGTCACACTGGAAGCTCGTACAATAAAGCTGGTCTGAAGGTGCACTGAGCACACAGGGTACCTGGACAATGTGACTGATGCTCCTCCAGCCTGCTTCAAGCCTGGATTAATGCGCAGTTCCACAAATAGTCTGGGTGGGGGTTTAATCTCAAGAGGAAATAGCACTGGTTTCAGTTACCGTCCAGCAGGATATCAACTCCTTTTAGCACCCTGGTGCTAATCCCAGCTCCACGTTTAACCTAGGTAAAAGTAGGTAAAAGTTTGAGGAGCTTAGGGAGCGTACACAGGAGCATGAGCCAGCCCTCTCGAGAGCCCGGCTGAGGCTGGCAGGAGCCCCTGCTGTGACAGGCTCTGCTGCCACCCCATGAGCCATGTTTCAGAGTGACCAACCACAGCTACCACCCCCCCAGCGCATGATCCCATCCCACATCCTCTTCCCTGACAGCAGCAGAGGCTTCCCTGAGGTTTGCTCACCAGTCCGTGGAGCGCCATGAGCCTTTAAGGCTCTGGTGTGAGGGGAGTAACAAGGCATGGCACATCACAGCTAGCTGCAGCAGAATGTTTATTAGTAGGAAAGGACATTTAGGGGGTTTCAGTCGGAGAATTGGTTTGAACCATTGGTATCCACCATACACTGGTTTTCATCAAGATTGTTCAAGGTTACATATTTATATAAGAAAACAATAATTCATATTTAGGTGCAATCAGTAATTCCAGTATGAAAAAGCACCATGTCACAAAACAGTTTACAATACAAAAGTCTTCAAAATCTAACATTTAAAACAATTTGTTCAACAGTAATAACAATACAGTAAAAAAATTCTTACTTCCCTTCAAACGATACTGCTTATATATTTGGCACTGAAAAAGAAACTACCACCAACTCACCTTTTTAACCACACAATGCTGTTTTGTGAGTGTCTATATACAAGGAAAAACATGCTTTTGAAGTCAGTTGTTTTGCCAGGAGCAGTTTGAACTGCTTTCTCCATTAAAAATGAAACAGCTATAAGAAGTAAACCTCCTAAGCTGCAGCTTGTCTTGTCTTTTGGCCCAGGACATGGTCTGGAGAAGCATCTCCCTGTGACTCGATTCATTGAGTAAGTCAGTCCTGCCTGGAAGGCTGGATCTGAGCCCCTCTTCCTTCTCCAAATCAGACAAGAAGCATAGACCTGAGCCCCCTGAATGGTCCTGTCTTTTAGAGACTTGACCCCGAGCTCTCACTGTGTATTAAGCACCCCAATAAGATTCTGACCCCAACCCAAACGTGCCAATAGGTTCTTTAATTGCTTAATTCCTCAAGATTTTAATTAATTAATTTTAGTCACCTGCACAAATAGTCTTAAAATGTGAATCCATTGGCTTTGTCCTGGTATAGCCAGCACTGCCAAGGAAATCTGAGCATGCACATGGGTGAGCTGAGGGAGAAGGAAGCCTGATACTTGGGCCCACAGGGTGCTCCGAGTTAGGGGACCCTTCTCTCAGGTCTCCTTGGGGGCCAGGACTTGCACATAGCAAGGAGGAGAGAGGACGGAGCTTGAGTTGGAGAGAGGGAAGGACAGAAAACAAGACTTTTCAGGAAGAATTCGTTTCTGCTGAAAACTGACCCCTGTTAAACTGAGAACACAGGTGCTATGCTCGGGGTGCAACACCCGTGCCTGTGTGCAGCTATGACGGTCCTTGAAAAGGCCGATAGATTCTAGTGAACATGCAGTCCTTGGTGCTGCCACTAAAAGCTGAACAATAAAAAGAAGAATCATTTAAAATAGTTTTTACATCTTACACCAAAGATGCCACTACGAGAACACAACAGTGTCACACATTAAGTAGTACAGTCTTAAAAATGCAAACCAACGCTGGTAAGACTTCTATACATTCTGCATATTGTATGTACAGAGAGAACAGTTTCTCAAGAGGATGGGCATAGAGAGATAATCTGTTTTGTTCTGAGTACGTTGCATAATACAAATACATTATCAGCATAAGAAAATTTTACTCAGACACTAAGAGTTCAAGAAAGGTCCTAACTGGAAGTTAATAACAGGGGAACTGGTGCACATGCTGGGGGGCACAAAACACATACTTTGCCCTTCGCCAAGTTCTCCACCTCCTCTGATGGCCTAATCCTCTACTCCCATTTTACCAGGTAGGTTTAACATGTCGCTCTGCAGTTACGTGCTTCCAAAGCATGCAGCAAGAGCTGTCCTCAGTCTCCCTGACAAGAGTCCTTTCCATGGGCTTTGCCTGGCTGACAGCTGGCTGGAGACTTGGAGTATCACCAAATTTGCTCACAGCAGAACCTGGGGGGGGGCAGGGATTAACACATCACAATAGCTATAGGCAGCTGCACGCAGGACACTAGCAATTCTAGACAGCCATAAGAAAAATATGAGGACCAAATTAATTTAATTCATAGTCATCCCTCTTCTTTCTGAGTCATAAAAGTCTTCCTTAGAATATGTAGGTTTGCTTACAAAGCGTTCACCTAGAGAGGTATCTGGTTTTGCCAAGACACAGGATATGCTGAACTCCATGCTGCTGCAGTTAGTTTGCCCATGGTAGCTTATTGAAAGTTAGATCTGGTATCTCTACTGTACACTGCAATGCAGAAACAGCCTGAGGGAACAGAAATAAAGCTCTCCTTGTGGAATGGTCATGGAACAGGAACACGACAGTTGGATCTATTCAGACTTTGGTCATGGCTTATCTCAATTTATTAGTCTCTACAGCATCAAAACATCTGCCCCAGTTTACGCAAACAAATTGTTGTGGTTTAACCCCAGCTGTCGCTAAGCCCCACACAGCTGCTTACTCATCCCCATGGTGGGATGGGGGTGAGGACTGGAAGGGTAAAAGTGAGAAAACCTGTGTGTTGAGATACAGACAGATCAACAGGTAAAGCAAAAGCTGCGCACAGAAGCAAAGCAAAACAAGGAATTCATTCTCCGCTTCCCATGGGCAGGCAGGTGCTCAACCATTCCCAGGAAAGCAGGGCTCCATCATGCGTAACAGTTACTTGGGAAGACAAACACCATCACTCCGAACATCCGCCTTCCTTCTTATCCCCCCCCCTTTTTATGGTAAGCATGACATCACTCAGTATGGAACATCCCTTTTGGTCAGTTGGGGTCAGCTCTTCCGAATGTGTCCCCTCCCAGCTTCCTGTGCACCCCCAGCATAGTCACTGGTGGGGTGGGGTGAGGAGCAGAAATGGCCTTGACTCTGTGTGAGCACTGCTCAGCAGTAAGGAAAACATCTCTGTGTTATCAACTCTGTTTCCAACACAAATCCAAAACATAGCCCCTACCAGCTACTATGAAGTAAATTAACTCTACCCCAGCCAAAACCAGCACACAAATGTACAACTATTTACTGTTGCATCCATCACGTCATTCACTCAGCACTATTTAAAACTCAAAAGGTATCAAGTACTTCCATCAGAAGAGGCCAATATTGGTCTCCTCTGGTTCAAGAGCAGAACAGAACTGAATATACAAATATTAACTACGAGGCTGTTCAGACAGAATTGAAGTGAGCAAGTGGAAGAGATAAGCATATTGAAACGTGGCTCAATCTGTCCCCTTGCAGCATATGTGCAGACAAAAATAATCCCTAACATAACTAAGCACTTCGTTTTTACTAGGCGCAGTGAGCCCACCTTGCTAGTGGCTGCTCAGGCAGCTCTGCTTTTGGGATCGTTGGGACTTTTGCTAGCACAGGAGCTAAACAACCGTCAGGGCTGAATGTGAGATAGTCCAAAATTAATAAATAAACGAACCATGAATACAACTAAAACACAAATGAGGAAATTAAACAAAAAATACCGAAGCAACATGATCTTGCAGCGCTTTTGCATGGCTAACATGGAGCATGATGTCTTTAGACAGTTTCCTTAGATCCTTATCTGATTGGAACTCTGTTTTTCCTGGAACTCTGTTTTTCCTTTTCTCCCAGATACTAATAAAACTATTTGGTTGCCCTGGAAATGGGAATAAGCTCCTGACAGGAAATAAAAAGCTGGTGCTGTCAGGGAACTGTGACTTCTCCCCAACCAACCACACAGGACCCGTTAATCTTCCCTCGGAGCGCAGCCAATTAACAGCACAAATGAAGTTTAGAATCTAAGAGGATTGTCTCAGGTGGGTTTGCTAATCACCATCATCCCGCTCCGTGCGGGAGCCTGAGGCCAACCCTGAGTATGGCTGAAGCCCCTGTCCCCAGGGAGGAGAAACCCAGAGCTCACACTCTCGACACGTGTTTTTGACAGTTTCCACCTGACATTGCCGCAACAAAATAATCTCTTGGTCCACAGCCCGTGGGTGCTCCAGGCAGCACTGGGGCACTGCACGCTGAATGGTGATGCATTGGAAGATACTGCTCCTGCCTGGAAGAAATCAGCACCCTGTGGAATGAACCATGGGAGCGGAGAGCGAGCACCAGTCAGGTTCAGCCTGCAGGGCATCAACAAACACACGGTCATGAAAACTGCATTGTTCCAGAGGTTCAGTGTGTTCTTGAAATGCTTCGTACTGCCATTACTTAATAGTGGGAAATAAATAGTGTGGTTGGCAAGGTACACACAGGAGGACCAAAGGCTGGAAACCAAATCAGAACCTGTTCAATCCAAGCACATCAAGGTTGGCTCCTCCAGATATCAAGGGCTGATGTTTGTTACCCATTCACATGAGGGTGGGCATGCCAACCAGGAGATGGGAGCAAAGCCTCGGAGAGCCAGACACGCTGAGCGCCTGCCCTGGAAGGTGAGAACATCTTTGGTGTAAGGTCAGGGCAAGAGGGGAAGATCTAAGACGTGTCTCAGCTGCACAGTAAGAGAATGCTACGGAGACGGTGACCATTGTGTGCCTTGAGATCTCAGAAGCACTCAGCAGGCTGAATAAGCTCAGATGACCTCAGATATGATCTGAGCCAGAGTTCCCATCCTCATCACATGGTGACGTGGGGATGGAGCAGCCCAGGAGGTCCCACAGACAGGGCTGGTGCAGAGGAGCTATTCTGTGCTGACTATTGCTTAAGGGGGCTTCACCTTCAAATTCAGCCCCTGATCTGAAGGCAGTGATGTCTCTTAGAGTGTTTAATTTCTCTAGCCTTTTCACATTGTTCACTACAACCCAAGCTTGTTTTTGTCTTATTTCTTGTGCATTAGTCAGCATTTTACATGTGATAGCTTAATCCCAAGTAAACACATTAAAATAACTTTTGACCTGTGAGAGTAATGAGGAAATCAACTCCGTACATTGTGAGAAGCCCCTCACATCTGGCCCTTTCAGCTGTTACTTCTTAAGATAAGGAGAGTATATCTGAAAGGCTTCGTATTTTATCCTGTGAAAATCTCCACTCCTGAAACAACTTCTCAATATGGATGATTTGGAAGCAACAGCAGCAAATGCCAGGCTGGAGTAAGGGGTGCTGCTAACTGAGACACCCATGGTAGCCAGGGTTGGTTTCTGCAAGGAACAAGGAGATTGACTTTGCATTCAACAGATCATTCTACTGCTCTGAATGCCAGAGGCACCTGATGGCTTCTGCAGCCCCTCAGTGATGGCTGTGATTTCTAGTGTCACTGCTTTCCATGTCAATTCACAAACCCTGCTGCTTTTTCCCTCCCTTTGCTTAAAACACAGCTGTTCTTCTCACCTTCCCCAGCCTGCAAAATATTACCTGGGCTTTGAGAACCAAACAGAGCTTTTCCTTGTTGCTTACCAAACCAGGAAGAAAGCTCCTGTAGGCAATGTTTTGCCCTCAAATACACTTAGGAAATGCCTTATGCTCTTCCTGGAAGCTGTTTGTTCAGCTCCTAACCTGGGCCTGGAGAACAGCACTGTTGCTTATATGTAAGAAAGAGCTTCTCCTGCAGCTGCATGCTCATGATGAAGATATTCAAATGCATATTTTGTCAGTGCCTCTGCCTGAATACACAGCAGACAGAGCTGCTCAGCTAGACGGTGCCATTTCTGGTCTAGCCATATCTCAGAGCACATCACACCATGAGACTGACATATCACTGCTTTGTATCTTATCTGCTCACTGCACAGTCAATGGAAAACTCCGCATGCAGCTCTGAGCACTGCTGTCTGTGCTTGCCAAGTGTCTCTGCATTTCTAAGCACAAGTTCTACCCACGATACCAAGGAAACTGACTTCCCCCACTGTAAGACTCCTACATGAGATCCCACCCAGTAAGACACAGAGCAAAGAACACATCCAAATGGTTGTGCAAAGGGCAGGTGAACTAGTCTTCTAGGTGAACTAGACACCAGTTACCTGACGCCCAACTCCAAGCCCAAAGACCTTGCCAGGAAACCGAGGGCACACCATGAGAAAGACAAAGAGAGGTGCGGGTTGTCCAGCCCTCCCCTACACGTGTTTCACTTGGCACTTGTACACTAGGCTTCAAAAGGAAGACCTTTTGAAGGCTTCCTCCTGTATCCTGACCATGCTACACTGCTGTCATATTGCATCTGCACCAGTGTGGCTAAAAAATTGTAGAGAGTTTTAAAAGGCGGACAGCTGAGCTCAAACCATTTGTTCCGAGGCAGGAGCTCCATCCCCACCACCACGCGTCCCCAGGAACCTGCCAGTTGTCACCGTGTTCCCTGGTTCACATGGACTGAGAGACGTTCAGCCACGGCCACGTTCTCAGATTAGTCTGTGGATTAGGGCTCAACATCAGTTACCAGAGTTCACCAAGTTTCCATGAGTCAGCTGAGCCGAGGTTGCTGCCCATGTGTGCACTCTAGCCCACAGCAAATGCAAGGTAATGCGACTTAGCCTGGCCTGCAGTGAAAGAAAATTAAGGTAAGCTGCATTATTGCACGTTTGCCATCACTGAACAGAGCACATGCTGAGAAGTGCTGGGGCTCAGCCTGCAGGGGCAGTTATTAAACCATGGGGACTTGGTCATGTGTGACCATTTCTGGTGCCGGTGTCCAATACTTCCGCACATAGAGCTCAGCTACAGAAGTTACACACTTCCGGCTGACTGTTTTAATCAGCAGTGTCTAGAAAATGTGTAGGTCATGCTTTGTAACAGAGCAACAAGAGACAAAATGCACTAACAGTAAGACAAAAATCCTACAAGCTCCTAAGAACAGCAAGAGGAGCAGCACAGCCCTGTGTACCTCAGGAACATCCACTGCTGTGAACTCGCAGGGCTTCAAACAATCTTGAAACACAGACCTTTCTTCAGTGTCTCTCAAACTCTAAGTGCTCACAAAAACATGGATGCCAGTTTTGCAAGCGTAGTGTTCCCTTTTCCCTTCCCAAAACACCCTAAACCAAATCAGGCTCCTGCAGATCACACAAGCCACAGTCATCACTTCACATCTTCTGGCCCAGAGCATGGCAAGCTGATTGGGAATGCTGAATAAATGGGACTGGCATTTTCCATGGATTCAGTCTACATGCAGGATGTACTCAGTAATTCCTTTGGACAACACATAGAATCATAGAACAGTTAGGGTTGGAACATGAGTGAAGGCTGCCTCTTTCACATGCACTACTACTGGAGAATGCATCTACAAAACTGAGAGGTGATGTGAAGCAATAGCTGCTGCCTGCCGTCCTTCCTGTATGGAGAACTGCTAACTGATTGCTTGAAGTGCCTGACTTGCTGTGCTGTTTCCTACAGGATAGCTAATTTTGTCTCTATGTTTATGAAGGCAGTTATGATCGCAAATGGGAATAGCAGCAAAGCATAAAATTCCAGTCAAGGTGGATCTCAGTACTTCTGTCCTGCTGACAGAGGTCTGCAGATGCTCCTATCACAACTCCAGCTATCAATCACTTTTAAAGTACATGCAGAGGCAGACAAATAAAAGAATAGCTAATAATATAAACCAATACCAATCATCAGTGGTAGCTAGGTAAAAGAATAACCTTATTTCACTCTGTAAATGTTTACACAATAGTCTTATCTCCAGCTATATCCTCTGCAGCTGTAGGCTAATTCTTATTCTTCCAGATTTTGTGAACTGTGGGAAGAATTACACCTCCACTGGCCTGGGGTTATATCACAGGGTTTTTTTTCAAACACGTGCTGTACGGTTCTAACATGTGAAGCAAACCTGGCCTTAAAGCCCCAAAACTACCGAGCATAAACAAATGGAGAGATGAGGTTCTGGGCTAGAAATATCTTATAAGAAGAGCTGGAATGCAGTTGCTTCAATAAAAAGCAAGGATTTAAAAGTTTCAGTCACATGCATCTGCTCTCACAACATTAAGACGAAGATGGAACTGTGGAAGGTGTCCCAGTTCACCTTCAGTAAATGCTGTAGGTCTGGGCTGCTTTGGATGTGGGTGTCTGCACTGAGCCAGTACGTTAGAAGCTCAGGAGGGTTTCACTAGTGCCACCTAGTCCTGCCTGTGCAGCAGTGGCAACGGAGTGCCTGGGAGTGGTGGGGACAGTGGGACTGGTTGTTGCTGTCTGGTAGAGTGGGTGCTGATCAGTGCATGCCCACTGACCTTCCTGCAGCAATCCCAGCAGGCTGGCCAGGCTCGTCCTGCTGGAAAACTGCCCTCAAAGCACTAAGAGAGAACACGGCTTTCAATAACCATGAGGTGATGGATATGGGAGATGGATACAGGCCAGAACCTCTCCAGATAAACCTGAAAATTACCTTGGAGGAGGCAGGCACAGGCTGTCCTTTGAAGGGTTAGATTTGTGCACAGGATGTCTAATGAATATTAGGGAGAAAGATATAGGGAAGATTTCTCTATCAGCTGGAAGAACCGGTGCAAAATTTGTCAGGGATGCTCGTAACAGCTAAAAATCCCACGTATTGAAACCTGTTTGTGTCTGTGGCTGGGCCTCTGATGCTTTCTCATTTTCCCACACACATCATTTGAGACAAAGGTGTGTGCCGGATGAGTGTAATTAGCCACTCCTAGTAATTTTATTACAACTGATTAGCAATGTTATTTTCGATTTATGTTTTATTTTAATATACTCCGCACTTCACACCTGGCAAAGCAGACGGTAGGGAAAAGTGAAGTCTAGGATTCTTTTCTCTCAGTTATTGTACATGCTAGCTAGTGTTCAACAAAAAATTCTTTATACTCAGCTACTTCTTCATGACTTCTAATTAGTACTTAGCTAACCAACATCTGCAAAGCAGACTTATTTTACTTAGTTTATTTTAAATTAAGGCTACTGGGGATTAGCATCTACAAGGTCACTTGACACAACGCCAACCTTGCCGATCAGACAAAGGGTTACTCTAACGAGCTCATGAATTCCCAGCGCTGTGCACTGCCAACACGGGTACCTCTCCAACAGGATCACAGAGCAGGCTTCAGCTAATGACAGATTAATGCCAATTTAGTCAGCATAATGCCTCCTGTCGCTAAAGCTTTTCTGTTGCAGCAGTGCTGATAAGGTCCCTAAGAAATCCCATGTATGTGAACTAGCTTTGCTTACAGCAACTTTGACCAAAGGTTGAAGTTTTGCAGCAGCAGATTTCAGAACTCCTGCATCTAGGCGAAAAGATAAACATTCAACATTTCTCTCAAGAGCTGATCTTTTTTTTTGTTTTAATTTTATATATATAAATATACCATAAAGCGTACCATTTCCTCTTTTCAGTACAGAGTTTTTGAACTTTACTAAATAAATGAAATGTAAATGCTACAATTTTATGTTTAAAACAAGTTTTGATGACAGCCTTTCCCTAAGAGCAGGCCTAGAAACTCTGTTAGCTATGTGGAGAGAGACAAAAACACCCTCAAAACTTTCTTCTATGCAAGAGCATTCAGGGCAGCAGATGTGCCTCAGCTGGAGCTGCTTGCAGGTGTCTGTGAGTTCCTCACATGAATGCCCACTCTCCTTAGTAGAAACTGCTTTATTACTAACCTGAAAGTTTCACATTCAACATGTATCTCCCTTAAATTCATTGTCAAGACCCAGTTTTCCATATTCTGTGTCTGCCTTTGCTGATCCCAAATGGCAAGAGGTATCGTCAGTTGTGGATTTGGGGATCAGGATTGCAGATTGCTGAATTTTCAGACAAAGCTATGTGAAATCAACCACTGTAAACCTAGTAAAAAAGTCAACCTTTGTTTTTGCCCCTTCTCCTTCACAACCTGGAAAATGTTCACAGCATTGAAACAATGAGGCATTGGAGCAGGGGTGCAGGCAATACACCCCACACATGATTTGCACTTTCATACTTCCTCCCTATCCTGTCTTTGACCTCAACTGGTGCCTCCTGGACAGGAGAGGAAGAGCTCCAGGTGAATCCTACCCAACCCATCACAACCACTTCAGTTCATTCTTTACTACGCTTTTGGGTCCTGCGGGTGAATACTCAGTGACTAAAGCAGCAATCTAAAATCTGTCAGTGTGTCTTGCTGCCAAGGGCTTTGTTGTTGGTTCACTCCTTCTCAACGTGTACTTTCCAAAACAGACACGTTAAAACAGAAAAGTCCAAAAGGAAATCTTTAAAACGATTATAACACCACAATATCTGTTTAAAACAGTACTGCCTGTGCTCTGGACAACTTGTTAAGAGCAATTCAGCATTCTTATAATTAATCCACAACAAAAGAAGCTATAAGATGCCACAAATGAAGGCATAATTGGCCGTACAGAGGCAACACTACCATGAATGTTGTTTGGCAAGGAAAAAAAAAAGCAGATACAGTATTCATCCAAAAATGGGTTCAGAACTGCCCGGCGCTGCTGGGATCACACTGCAGGAGACGGACTATGGATGGATCGCTCTTGGCGCCTCGGATGAACTCCTCCAGAGAGAGCTTTCCTAGAAGAGAAACACGTTTGCTTAGCACATGCGGTTGGTTGCAGCACACGTGCCAAGCCTTTGAACAAGCATGGTGGAAGGAAATGGGGAGAACTCCAGGAAAATCCCTGGGAAAGCAGCCCCACGAGGCAAAGCCCTGCCTGCCTACACCCCACTGGCTGTGTGTGGTGTGGCTTTGCCTGGGGAGCCGAGGGAGGAGTGGTGGGTTTGAGGGGTCACCCCGTGTAGGCAGGACACCCCAGTCATCCAGCACGGGGGCAGAGGCATCTGGAGGGTGCCTACCATCACGGTTGGTGTCCATCTGGCGGAAGATCTTCTCTGTCCTCTTCTCTGGTGTCGACTCATCTTCCGGCATCTTCATTACAGATGAAACCATCTTATAGATTGCCTGTGTGATATGACAGGAGCAAAGAGCTGGTAAGAAACACATTATCTTAATGCAGATTTTCTCCTGGTGACAGAAACAGGCAGAAAATATCCTGGGAACATTGGCTTAGACCTCCTCTCTGGATGCTGAAGGGAGTCGCGTGGCACCAGTGCATGCAGCTGCCCTCCTCAGCGGGACGCTCATTTATGGAATACTGTGTTTCCTTATTTAGTCATGGTCTAACACGATCTGGGTTTGGACCGAGGTTACATTTTTCTGTATTAAACCAGACTTCAGATGAATTTATCACTTTCACAGCACATTAGGCCCTGGCAGCTCCCAGAGCCCAGGGGGAATGGTGAGACCGCTGAGGTTTTGTCCCATTCTGTGATGTGTCTCCATGCTTCAACTACTCAGGCTCCATCCTCACCACCCTATCCCCCTCATCCTGTCTTTGCTTCCCTTATCTCCTGTCTCTCCCCTCTTGGTCAGCACCCTGCCCACAGGGAGGCAGTGACTCTCTCCTGCATTTGCCATGTCTCACAGCTAATGAAGACTTGACCAGCAAGGAGGTGGCCTTTTCCTCCTTGTCAGGGATTGGCATGCATGCACAGCCCAAAACCCCATTCACAATTCATTCCACAGAGAGCAGGTGTCTAATCCCACATGGCATTGGTGCTACCCATAGCTATTCTCTGCACAGACAAATCCATTAGTCACGGATGGTACTAGCTGCCCCTAAATGAGAGGTACTGTTAATTTTAAACCAAGGATGAGTAGTTGGCTCTGAACTGGTCATCCAAATGTTGCCTGCACATGTGAGCATGCAGTACCAGTACTCAAGTGTTTTTTTCCTCAGATACCTTTGTGGTGCCACACAGCTGTGAGAACAGAAGCAGTCAGATGACTGCAGGGTGGTGGCCTCGGGGGAGCCTTCTGGTCCCTTCTGGCCCCTTGGCACATCCCAGCCAAGGCAGCCTTGCCCTGGGCTGACCAGGTCCTTCTGCTTCCAATCACAGCTCTGGTTGACAGGCACTACACTGAGCAGTCACTTTGCCCTCCAACCCTGCTCTATAGATGTGGGTAGCTTGCTTTCAAAGATTCAAATTCTTGTTCCGCCCTCAAAACACGGTGCCTGCAGCCATCAGTTGATAACTTAGGGCAGATGTGGTTGCTGTAGGGTATGATTTCTTTAGCTGTTTGCTCTCCACTTCCTCCTGATCTGGAAAGGGGGGTCCTTGGTTCAAGTCCAAGATTGCTCACTGGATCTCCCCTATCCCCATTCTTCCTAGCACACTCCCATCGTCTGGCCCACAGCCCGCAAGGGCTGACTTCAGGAACGTAACAGCACAAACTCACCAGCTGGAGGTTGCTGCTAAGCAGCACAGATATTTACATCCCGACTAGGGAGCATCCGCTTCCTTGGCCATCTTGCTGGCTTCTCCTCTGCCAGCAGCTCACCTTTCAGGTTCCTGGCCTTTAAATAACTTGAAGAGTTACACAGTGAGAAAGGCATTTTTCTGTTTAATTAATTATTTCTGGTTTATGCTCAGCGCAATCAAACATCTGCTCCTCAGTTATGTCACCAACACTGGAACTGGATTTCCTGGTCTGCCCTCTGCTAAGTCTGTAATGCTGGCTATGGATGCAACCAGGGGAATGTAGCAGAACATTTCAGCAAGAACAGCTGCTGGCTGAACGGAAAAGGGGTGGGCACCCTTTTAATCATCATCATCATGATCATCACCATCATGATCATCACCAGCATCATCACTATCACTGTTATCGTAATGTTTTGTGCTGCAGAAGTGCCCAAAGACTCTCAAGAGAATTAAGGTGCTGCAATATTGGGCAGAGTCTCAGTAGAGGCAGGGATGCTGTCCACACAACCCTGATCATCTCATAACCAGGGAATCAGAAGGATGAACATGCAAGCACACGAACATGGGGATGAGGGAGCTGGGGGAGGGAGGCAATAAGGGAAGAAAAAGAGGGTGGACAGTAAGAGTTTACTACCTTCCTCATCCTCATCAGAATGCAAGGCTTGCAGGGATGAGGCTTGTAAATCTGCCAAAGTTTAGCATCTTAAGCTTTCTGGCTTTTGTCTGGGGTAGGAAGAGAGTTGGAGGGGTCATTCCCTCGCTCTGGGTGAGAGCACGGCAAAGCAGAGAATCTGCATAGAAAGTGTGGGAGGAATGCCCGAACCGGGAGCACAGGCGTGTTTACCCTGATCAAAGTAACCATAGTAAGAATATGCAGATTTTTAGGACAAAAAAAAAGCACTTCAGGATGACTTCATCCTACAGAGTCCTTTTCACAGAGGCGTGTGAAGGGAATAACAGATGAGATATTCTAGGAAAGCCAGATGGGAATAACATAGTAAGCGTTCCTTTCATGCTGAAAATGGTTACTCTGGACAAATTCTTGTGTCCTTACTCAGAAGTTCAGTGGGAAGTTTTCCCAAAGTAAAAGCCAGCTAAAGCCAGCTTAAGAATTTTGAGCCTTGCCCCATATTAATTCAGAGAAGCTACACAGAGCTCTTTATTGCATGTCTGAAAGAGCAAGCTTTGAAAGGAAGCTGGTTTCATGTGGTAATTACGTGGAGCTGGGCTGTACTAACCCTGGGCTGTAACCTGGTACTGAAAGGCTGCAGGGCCTCCACTTCACGTGGAGTATGACTCCTCAGCCTTGCAGCACTTGGGCTGAATGAAAGCCATTGGTGGTATTCAGCAGGAGGAGGTTTGGAGGTTATCCATCAGCCATCCGAGTCAGGGTGACTTTCTGTTAGTAGGGCTCCTCAATGCCACCAAGACACTGTGCCTCTAGAGCCCTGTGTGCATTGATGGAGTGAGCACAGCCTCCAGCTTCATCTGGACTGGCTGGTTCTCTGCTGGGCTCTCCCCCTGGATTTCCCACCTGCATGTGGGTGAACAGTGAGGGGTGATTTAGGGAAAATTTCACCCCTTTGCCCATGCTCACAGGTTTGGTTCCTAGTCACTAGCTGCCACCCAGAAACCTTTGTTGGGGCTACACTTTCCCGCTATAGCTGGCAAAGTGTCAGAGCAACTTACAGTAATGGCAGCAATGACAGCACAAATTTTCAGTAGAGCTTTTTCACTCTGTTGAAATAAATCTTGACAGCTAAAAATCTCATTAAATGAATAATCAGCCTGAAATAATTACTTTCCTCTCAATCTCATGGGGATTTTTGACACTGTCTTTACTGAGAGCCCAATCAGCTTCTGCTTCTTCCCCTATCAGCTTCTGTTTCTTCCTGGCTTACAAATAAGCTAGCCCAGCAAGTGCAACGTGTGTGCTCTGTCTGTATTAAACTGTAAGTGTTATTCTTGTCTCTCAGTTCAGTATTCTTAAGATGCCTTATGACTCCATATGGTGAAAAAACGTATCCTTAGAACAAGGTTTCCATCTCTTATTTGAACTCTTATTTTAAGAGACTCACCAAATATTTCCCATTTCAGCAAGTGGAACAAACACAAATATTCTAGCTGGTTTGCAGCTATTTTTGAGCGCACTGGGCTATTTAGATTATAGGTAAACATATGGCAGACATGAAAAGCATTTCTAGAGCAGGAGAATCTGAGAGGGTCTGTGGCGAGGTCTGTCAAGAGGGCAGGCTAGGAAGCATCTTCCCACAGTACTTGGCAGATGTGCTATGCCTGGTAGGTGGAGCAGTATCCCATGGACCTTCTTTCATTAAGCTCTGCAATCATCAGAGCCTAATCAGCCCACCACTAAAGTCCTTCATGTTATGTGATCCTCCAAAGTGTGCAGCCAGCTCTAAGCAGAGAGCTGCTTTTGGAGACTTGTCTAAGGGCATGGACAGGCATGGTGAGTCCATGATAGGCTATGCAAACATGGTTAACAGCATTTCAGGTAAACAGAGTTTAACAGAATGGAGGTGCTTTGCCCTCTGTCCCATCCTTTGCAGAGAAAACAGGCTTCATATGGACCATTCATGTTTATTTCCTTGGCAGCTGACCCATTATTAGGGCTTCTGTGGGATATGAGCCATCTTATCCTATAGTAGCTCTGCTTTTCCAGTGCTGCTGCTGTTAGCACTGTTACCGCAAGGGCTTTCTTGCAATGCTGAGCAAGGGTTCAATGTCAGCGTTGCCTGCAGTGGTGTTAGATTAGCCAGAGCATGGGAAAGGCAATGTGAGTGACCCTCAGCAAAACACTGAAAATCACTACAGAGACAACTTTCAAAGCACAAAGAAAAGCAGACCGAAAAAGAAGAAAAGCATGCTTTGTCACTATGCTATTTAAGATACAGTAATCCCACAGTAACAGAGGGCAGTATTTTTCTCTGAAACTAAGACTTTTAGATTGATGGTGTTTCATTAGCATTCATTTTGATGTATTGTCTCATGCAAAAATCCCAATGAAAACATAATAAATCCTGCTATACCAATATGCAAATGTATGCTAGATAAGGGACTTGTAGTAGTTTCTTCTGAGGCATGTATCAGAGATATAGCAGAGTTCTGGTTTTCACTATAGAAACTGTTATGGCTAAGGGCTTCTAGGAAGACATTTGATACAGAATCCTGTCTTCCCATATTAAAAACTAATAATCTTTTCTAAATGAAAGTGATAGTTGCTAGCTGTTTTTGGTTTGGTTTTTTTTTAGGTCTAATCACTCTATATCAAGGGGACCTCTTGATAAAGCCAGAAAATGTGCTCATCTACTTCAGCTTCACATGTCATCCAAACATGCTTTCAGAGACTACACAAATCTTATCCCACCGGGAGGAGCTACAGATGACCAGTGCAATACAGGCAGATCACTGTGGCCATAAAAACTGGAAGAAGAGAACAAGGTGAGATAACAAGAACATTGCCTTGGGAGAAGCTCCATCACAGAAATGGCAGCTCTGGGAAACTGTTGATGGTCCATGGTACAGAAATCACTGTTGCTCTGGCAAACGAGGCTGTTTACTTCTATAATTGCTGTTTGTGGGGTCCCTCAAAATGTGGAGTGAGAGCAAATGTGAGAGAGAATCACTCAGCTGCAATCTGAAAGGAGGAGAGAGCCAAATCTCCCAAGAGTGCCAGGCTGAGGGCTGTATGCAGTCCAAGTGCTGCTTTAGGTTGGATGTACAAACTGGCTATATGTTGT
This sequence comes from Pezoporus occidentalis, assembly GCF_034315485.1. NCBI lineage: Eukaryota > Metazoa > Chordata > Aves > Psittaciformes > Psittacidae > Pezoporus > Pezoporus occidentalis. The sequence goes on along the minus strand of NW_026914940.1, from coordinate 20,082,681 downwards.
CCTACACTGATTCCTAAGTTTCAGGTTCATTTGATGATGGCATCATGACTGTAAAGCACAATGCTACAATTTGGTACCAACATGATTATGAAGAGGAGTCAGAGCATTTCAACCTCTAAATACGCTCATGAGCTGATCGGGGCTAACTGGAAAATGCTGCCAGCTTTGCTGCTCCTTGCTTGGCTCCTTACAGAGAATACAGCCACTGATGTGTTTATTGTCCTCCCTCTTTGTGATTCTTCTGATCTAGGGGTTTGTGCTGCCGTTCAGCACTGAGGCCTTCCTGGGCTGCTCAACAGCAGCCAGGAGTCCTGTGGTCCTTGGGGCGTCTCCTCCTGAGGAGCAGGAGCTTGCTGGGGTTTGGCTCCTTGTGTTTGCTTTGTACTTTGCTAGTTCTTTTGGGATTCTCTGTTTTCTCAAGAGGAGAAATACCGCTAGAAAAACAATAAATGACAACCTGTTTACCTTACCCAGGGGAGAGGAAGATTTGTGAGGAACAGAGGATCTTCTAATTCAAATATTCCATGGGGCTTGTCATGGCACAGAGGCACGGAGGTCTCTGCATCTGAATGCTATCTGCTTTGCTACTCAGACACAGGAAGGCAAAACAGAGTAAGTGAAAGACACAACCCTACATTTGCAGCTGAGAATTGTATCTGGTACTGCTGAACCAGTGAAAGTGCTGCTGTTAGCTACTGTTTGGAGGACACGAGAAGAGCCCTGGTAGAAAGACAAGGGCATCTGGTAGAAAAACAAGCCCAAGGTAGAAGGACAATGGAGTAGGCTGACTCCATATGTGCAGTTTGCCATCACAGCCTGTAATTTGTGGGCATTCCTTTCCCTTGATTTCCAGAACAAATAGAAGTCTGAATAATACATTCCACTGTTAGCACTTCAAAATTTCTGTGGAAAGAAAGGATCTTGATAACAGCCTTTTTTTTTTTTTTCTTTTTTTTTAACAGGGCTGCACTATACAGCTTCAAGATGTGTAAGTACACTGCCATATCAAAAATGTTTTAAAGCTTTTAGTGGAGTGATGTGCCTCAAGGACAAAAACATGTTACGGGAAGCCAAAATGAGGTGGGACTCCTACTAGCACCACAAGAAAATACATCTTGAGAAGCTGCGTATGGAATCATTGTCTACCCAGATAAGGTTTGTCTATCCTGGCACTTAATACAAAGACAGCTAGCATGATGCTAAGTATGCAGACCTTACTGGAAATAGGCAGACAGACACCTTTTAAAATATGTGAGCTGGCTCTTCATAACAGCATGATTTCAAATGAGATTTGTTTGTTACTGTGTAAGCAGCCTGCTTTCCTTAAAAGTACAATACCTGGTTGATCTAGGATGTCTACTCGGTCCAAATGTAATTAACTGCAATTAATTGTCAGTGATTTCCCAGAGGACAGAATCACATTTATCACCAGGTTAGTTGCTGTGCTCCAGCCCAGCAGAGCTCCCAAGGGACGACTTCCCAGCATGTTGTTCAGGAAGGACTTGCAATGGATATCAAATGCTGTAGTCTGAATTGTGAGATGATCTTTGCCAAGTGAAATAACATTTTATATTCAAGCAGTTATAACCAAGATCATAAACCCCCAAATGTTGCCAGAGTTTTTTGTTCAGTGTCTCATTGCAACATTACTTCATAATTTGCTTGCAAGGAGGGAGGCCAAGAGGTGCCTCTAAGCAGCACATACCTGCACGATTTCCAGCATCTCTGACTTACTGATGTAGCCGTTCCCGTCCAGGTCATACATGCTGAATGCCCACTTCAGCTTCTGCTCCAGTTTCCCTCTTGACGTTACGCTCAAGGCTATGATGAATTCTCTGAAATCTATTGTTCCATCTCCATTGGCGTCAAAAGTGCGGAATACGTGTTCCGCAAACTTAGAAGCGTCCCCATAAGGGAAAAAGTTCCCATATATTTTTTTAAACTCCTCCATAGATAAATGCCCACTTGGACAGTCTCTCAAGAAGCCTTTGTACCACTCCTGGATCTCGTGTTCTGTAAAGTCTGTACTTTCTAGCAAATCCTGCATGACTTCAGGGCGTAGTTTGCTGTTTTGCTTTCCCATATTGGTGTCAAAATGTTACCTGCAGAGGAAAAAAACCCACATATGAATTGGTATTTTAATTATTAATAATTAATAACTATTAGCTTGGAGGCTGTAGAAAAGCAGTGTGCTGGATTCTGAGTTTTCTGATGATAGGTCACTCTTGGGAATGGGTCGAAACTTTGGGCAGCATCCACTACTACGTGTATACTGTAAGAAAACTAACAAGCCTTAAATGCATGTTGATTGGATTGTCTTTTCATGGTCTGGAAAACTGTACTTACATTGAATTTTTTGCCATCCTACTTTGCCTTTGAAGTCACTAGGTAAGCAATGGATGCTGCAAGGTGTTGCTCACCAGTAGCTTTGTGCTGCAGCATGCCCTCCATCCCAGTCACCCCTCTGAAGGATCCGAGCTGAATGAGTTACATTTGTTTATACCTCTGGTGGGAACCAGGTTGCTACAAATGGCTATGTTCAGTTGGTCTTACCCCAAACATGGAGTAGCTGCAGTGTACACTGAAACCAAAGAGCTCGAAAGCCCTTCTAGATAAACCTTTATAGCCAGAATCAAACAGAGCAACCCAGAAGTTGCCTCTTACTTGGTAAAGACAAATTTCAATTTTAATTCAAAATGCAGATAAAATCTAAAAAGATTTTACCAAAGATAGATTCCCTTACCCTAAACTATTACTGTGTTTTTTTATTCTCCTTTTAGCCACAAATTGGATCTATTACTAAGTAATAGTAATCTGGGTAGTCACAGGTCTTTGAGGAAAAAAAAAACAAACAAAAACCTCTTAAAAAAAAAAAAAAAAGAGAACGTACCCAAACAATAAAACTGGCAATTTGTTTCCCTTAAATGAACCGTTAAGGAATACTATTGGATACACCTTACGTTAAATCACCTTAATTATATTTTATTTAAGGCAAGTTGCTACATACCACATTGTGCAGCAGATTTACTAATGACTGATGCCCTTTGGGTTTAAGATTTGGAGCCGGAATGAGTTTGCTTCAAAAGGCAACAACATCAGTTTTACTGGAAGCTTAGCATTATACCTGAATTAGCTATTCGCTATCGACAAACCTGCCTGAGAATTTGGCATGTGAATGACAGTCACAACTAAAATATGATGTATGGATAACTTAAGTAGAACTACAAAATAATTTATACAAGACTTCCACACTGTTGTTAGAATAGAGTCTCTGGGCCACAGAGATGGATTTATGAACACCGGAGTGTCTAATGAGCATTCAATAAAATGTCTGTTCTAGACCAAGGTAATACTTTTAAAAATGAAGAATAATACAGTATCATTACATGTCAGCAGCAGATAGCGAGAAATGTACCACTGTTTGAAGCAAATCTACTGTCTTTCCTCTTTGGAACTGGGAAGAAGAAATTGATGCTCCCCCCAGTTGATGCGAATTTTTTCCTGTGGTGAGAAGCTCCCTTTCTCCCCAAGGTGAATTTGAGCTCCCCAAGGGACCTAGAGGACTGTATCCTCAACCTTCTGTGTTCTTGGATCAAAATAACCAAAAAGTTTTATTTCACAAGGGTAAAAAGGTGGGATCCATCCTAGATCTTCCTGTGTTTTCACAGGATCCACTGGTGGCTGTCTGGTAGAACAGATATCTAGTCTAAACTTGTTGCCTACACAACTGAAGGACAATAGGCTCCCCTGCTTACAGAGAGGAGGCTGAAAGGGGTGAGAAGTCCTTCCTGATGGGAGTATCTCCATCTCCTGACCATTTCAGGGTTCTGGGTGACTACCTTGTTCCAAATAATGTCTTTTCCTCCAAAGTGTCTACAAACAGCTTAGAAAATGGAAGGTGCACCTCAAAGGCAATTTTTCCAGTTACCTTTCATCCTTTCATCCTCATCAAAACATATTGTACAGTTTTTAAGTAACCCAAGCTCTTAATATCTTGAAAATAGCAAAAAATCCCTGTTTTATAGGCCTGGTCCAACAGCTGCCGAGGCAGCTGAAGGTTGTGTTGTCTTCGGCAGGAGTTGGACAGGGTCCATAATAAACAACCTGGGAATTAGCTGAGTGAACAGATTACATTAGGGCAGCCAGACGGGTTTATATCAAGCAAAACAACAAGAGCAGGGTCTGCCAGCAGGATGGAAAAGCAACTGGACAAATGAAGTAGTCGGGCTTAGTTTAGAGCAGCACCAGTTTAATACAAAACAAACCAGTAAAATCCCCTGAGTAGGCAGCAGCTACCCACAGCCACGTGAGCAGCTATTCCAGAGCCCCAGGGACTGCACACTTTTCAGACCATTAGAGTAGAAAGGGAAGATCTCTGACTAATGTACAAGCCAGTTGCAGTAGGAATGAGCAGGCAGTAGTGATATAATCCCTTGCTGCTTTTTAATATCCCAAACATCTGAAAATGCGAAACTCAGCTTTCACACTTCCAGAGTCTTATGGCAAATGAAGCAGTGAGGTAACATGCAGGCAGTGGCCTTTAAGAGGTAGCAAGAAAGAATGTGTTCCAGTCAAAAAAAATGATGCCTTTATAGCTGCACATGGCTGCAGGTGCAACATATTTATACCAAATAATAAAAAAATAGAGAATAGCAGAAAGCACTGCATTGCAAAACACTGAAGTCAGAAAAATCTATGTTCTCCAGGCAGGAGGGAGAGCTAACCTTATCTGACTTGCAGCAAAGGGTTGAAATTCACAGCCACTGTGATGCCAGGCAACACAGTCAAACCCAATAGGATTATTTCTGAGTCCACTTGTGATGAATTTGTATCATGTTCTTTGCCCTCTAGATTATTCCTTATTAATAGCTGGTGTTCTAGGAACTGTAACGGTGGGATTTATTGTGCCTATCCTATCAACACAAAGCAAAATGCTTTTGCAGTCCAAGTACAGAAAATCCTTGAGGACACTTGAAGATCCTTATAATCACTTCATACACTGCTGCCTGCCTCTTCAGGACAGATTAGATTACAGGCAGAGTATAGTGTGCTAAGGGAATCTCAACTAACAATGACAGCAGTAAATGCACAGAATGAAATAAAATTCAACCCGATTTTAGGCATCTTTTCACAGTTTATCACCTCTGTAGATCTTTAAAATTTCTAATGAATGATTAAATGTTAAAAATGCAGCAAGTAAACAGTGAATGGCAATCATGGTGGCAAAGTAAAACATTGACAATACTGAGGAACAGATGTTGGCGGTATACAAAACAAAGATAAAGTAAGCGTCTAATGATTATGTTTAACTGCATTTCTACAATTTCTTCCTCTGATACAATGGTGTTACACATAACACACATGAACAGCTTCCTATATGGGACAACATGGTGCACAAAAATATTAAGGTCTTAATTCTGAAGGCAATATTGTTTAGTAAAAAAATGTTTGTGTCTTGAAGGGTTGATACTATTTCAGCCAATAACCATAGACAATCAGAAAGAAAAACATCACTGCTGTGTTGTTGCTATGGAAAGAATCTTTCTTCCTTGGCTATTGTAGGAAATGTCACAGGTACCACTCCATACAGCAAACACTTAGAGCTTGCTCAAATCAGGTCTAGGTGAGGAGTTTTTAAGATGAGACTGAAGACAGAGCTATTTGACAGGCTGTGGCAATTCAATGTCTAAGAGAATAAATAAGTAGCGACTGACACCACACTGACTGACTTTCCTGCCATGTGGTAGGTTGTGTGTTGACAGGACATCAATGCTGTTACACCCTTCTCCTCAAACAGGGAGAGCTGACTGGACAGGAAGGTAATGAACAATTATTCTGTCACGTGCCCCTTGTCAGCACTTTGCTGCTGCTCATTTACAACTTTTACCTCGATCTGAAACCTCAGGGTAAGGCAACCATAAGCAACAGCCTTGCAGGAGCTGGGAAGCTGCTGCAGCCAAGAGCATGCAGCTATCCCACAGCTGTGTGAATGCAATGAAGCATCTAAACACATTTCCTTATAAGAAATCAAATTTATTTTTTCTGTTGGGGGTTCACTATAATAAGCAAGTGTGAGCAACACATTTCTAACAACACTTTTGCTTTTCAACATTGAGACCCATCCATTGTCCAGGAAGTTAGGGACCAGGTTAGGAAAGCTAAGGTCCAGTTAGAATTAAACTTGGCTAGGGATGTTAAAGATAACAGGAAGGGACTCTATAGTTACAGTGAAATAAAAGACAGATTAGGGACAACGTGGGCCCTCTCCTGAAGCTATCAGGAGAACTGGATTTGGAGAACCAGGAGGAACCCTGGATTTGGAGAAGGCTGAGGTTCTTAATGACTTCTTTGCCTCAGTCTTCCCTGGCAAAGGCTCTGACCACACCACCCAAATCTTGGAAGGCAGATGCAGGGACTGTGAGAATGAAGACCTTGGGCCCACTGTAGGAAAGGATCTGGTTCGAGACCATCTTAAGAACCTGAACATGCACAAGTCCATGGGACCTGATGAAATCCATCTGTGGGTCCTGAGGGTGCTGGCAAATGAAGTTTCGAAGCCACTGTCCATCGTATTTGAAAAATCATGGCAGTCAAGTGGAGTTCCCGATGACTGGAAAAAGGGAAACACAACCCCCATTTTCAAGAAGGGAAAAATGGATGACCCAGGGAATTACAGACCAGTCAGTCTCACCTCTGTGCCTGGCAACATCTTGGAGCAGATTCTCCTGTAAGGCATGCTAAGGCACATGAAAAACAACAAGGTGCTTGGTGACAGCCAGCATGGCTTCACTAAGGGGAAATCCTGCCTGACCAATTTGGTGGCCTTCTATCATAGGGCTACGGAACTGATGGACAGGGATAGAGCAGTTGATGTCATCTACCTGGACTTGTGCAAAGCGTTCGACACTGTCCCACACGACATCCTTGTCTCTAAACTGGAGCGACATCAATTTGATGGATGGACCACTCTGTGGATAAAGAACTGGCTGGATGGCCGCACACAAAGAGTTGTGGTCAATGGCTCAATGTCCGGCTGGAGACCAGTAACGAGTGGTGTCCCTCAGGGATCGGTGTTGGGACCTGTCTTGTTCAACAACTTTGTTGGTGACATGGACAGTGGGATTGAGTGCGCCCTCAGCAAGTTTGCCAATGACACCAAGCTGTGTGGTTCGGTTGATACCCTGGAGGGAAAGAATGCCATCCAGAGGGACCTTGACACACTTATGAGTGGGCTGATGCCAACCTCATGAAGTTTAACCATGACAAGTGCGAGGTCCTACACCTGGGTCGGAGTAACCCCAGGCACAGCTACAGGTTGGGCAGAGAAGAGATTCAGAGCAGCTCTGCGGAGAAGGACTTGGGGGTGTTGGTTGATGAGAAAATGAACATGAGCCAGCTGCAGTGTGCACTCGCAGCCCAGAAAGCCAACCATATCCTGGGCTGCATCAAAAGGAGTGTGACCAGCAGGTCAAAGGAGGTGATCCTGCCCCTCTACTCTGCTCTTGTGAGACCTCACTTGGAGTATTGTGTGCAGTTCTGGTGTCCTCAACATAAAAAGGACATGGAACTTTTGGAACAAGTCCAGAGGAGGGCCGCAAGGATGATCAGGGGACTGGAGCACCTCCTGTATGAAGACAGGCTGAGGAAGTTGGGGCTGTTCAGCCTGGAGAAGAGAAGGCTGCGTGGAGACCTCATAGCAGCCTTCCAGTATCTGAAGGGGGCCTATAGGGATGATGGGGAGGGACTCTTCATTAGGGACTGTAGTGATAGGACAAAGGGTAATGGGTGAAAACTTAAACAGGGGAAGTTTAGATTGGATATAAGGAAGAAGTTCTTTCCTGTGAGGGTGCTGAGGCACTGGAATAGGTTGCCCAGGGAAGTTGTGAATGCTCCATCCCTGGTGGTGTTTAAGGCCAGGTTGGACAGAGCCTTGTGTGACATGGTTTAGTGTGAGGTGTCCCTGCCCATGGCGGGGGGGGGAACTTGATGATCTTTAGGTCCTTTCCAACCCTAACTATTCTATGATTCAATGATTCTATACAAAGACAACTCCCCCACCCCCTTTTCCTTTTTGTTTTTGATTGAGATCAGTCTGCCAAAGACAAAATGTCTTAATTTTGATTTAGGCTTAAATCTGAAGTAAAATCCTATGTTGAGAAAAAGTATAATGAGAAAGGGACACTTTAGAGCAAAAGGGAAATATTGCTTTAGAAGTGGAGAATTTAGAATATCAGGTACTTTGTACCTTACAAGACACGAAACACCTGGAAGGTACAAAGAATCAGTTTATAGACAAATCCTGCCTGATATATCTCCAATGGGGACAGTAAGGTAAATCACACCATAGGCTTGGCTACAGAGACCAGCTGTGTAAAAATGAAGGCAGATCAGTGATCTCTGATGTGCCTTAGCACCGGGAAAGTTGTAATCATGCACTGAACTCCTTACAAGCACATCGGGCAGAGCTCTCTTCTTTGCATTGCTGTGATTTTGCCTTTCTGATATTCACAACCTCAGAGCCACCTCTGGTGCTACTCTTCACTTTCCCACTGGAAATTCCAGTGCCAGCACAGGATTCCACCTGTGGGAAAAAGTTCTTTTGGTTACAGCAGCAGTGGTGCTGGGAAGAATAATTGTGAAGTACAAGTGCTACCTGGTCGAGATTTTTTCTTCTTGGTCCCACAGAAAACTGTGCCACAGGTTTTTGGAAGCAGCCGCTGTGTTTCCTTGTGTCCGTCTCTAGTCTGTTTTCACATGTTCATTTGAGTAACCAGTGTGGTAATGCTTGCCAAAAAAGGCTTTTATTTAATTACTTAAAACCCAGCATCTTGGAACATATTTTTGAAAGAAATCCAAACTTATTAAAAATCACAGAGAGACTTAGCAAGAGAATAAATACATGCGGAATAAAATCTTGAGCCTTGTCATCCTAGTTTAATCTGCTTATATTGGCAAAGAGCAGGAAATGGATAAAATTCATGAGCAAGATTCATTAAAAAAATCTGACACTGTTATCAATACTCATGAGAAACAGCAGTAAACAGATTTGCAGGGCAGGATAACAAGGACACAATGCCTGAAACGTTTACTATGGTGTAAAACTTCTGGCTAAAATTATACCTCGTGTTAAAGAACAGGAAGGAAGAATAATGAAGAAATGAAGGGGAAAAAATAGAAGGTGTGGATGGGATCATAATTCAGTATTTATGCTTTGTCATTAGAAGCATTAGGGGACACACGGCATCTAGGTAACCACTGGTACTGCATAACCTATTTGTCACAATAAATTTCACTCATTTTGTATTAGGCTCTTAGTGTGATTCCAGGATCCTGATATTTTCAGTGCTGCAAGTCATTGTTCTGTTTTGTGTCACCTTTCTACTCCTATACCCCCCTTACTGGGGATTCCTCCCCTACAAAAGGTGCTTCTAAGTGCTCCTTTGACAGTGTTTGTTCTGGGCTTTCCTGCTACAGCCCCCAGGAGAAACTTAAAACAGGAAATAAAAGTAAAACCTTCATAGCTCTGTTTTAGTTGAGGTGGGCAGTCCAAGCAGGAGCAGCTGCACAGAGTTCATGTGTTTCAAACTTGGAGGCACTTACAGATATCGAACATCAAAAGCCCAGGCTCTTACCCCTTCGGATCTGCCCTGGCAGAGGAATGCTACAGCTGCTCCATGCTGTCTCCTGTTTCTCTTTATCATAATTCTTTTGTGCATTTTAGCAATGAGGGCTGGCGTGGGGGTGGAGGAGGGATAAGCAGCAGAAAGCCCCTGTCAGTAAATCCTAGTACATTTCCTAGTACATTACCATCAGGGTCTTCAGCATCAATGGGTAAACCAGGTAACAGCCTAGTGCTTATCACATTACTCTCAGCAATGCCCATGGTCTTGGCTGGAATTGCTGTGAGACAAGCAAGTCGTGTTTCAGTCTTGAGCAGCAAAAGGGGCCCACACCTCCTCACCTCTGCATCAGTTTCAGCATCATTTGGCTTTCCAGACAAGGTCTCTGTTTCCGAGTGTTTCCTGTAAGGCTGAGCATGCGGTACGAGAGAACACAGTCAGTGCTCCCAAGTCCTACAGTGACTCTCCAAGGTGTAAGCGGGTGTAAATGGGAGCCTGGCCCTCTTTGGGAAGCGATGACCACCACCTTACAAGCAGTGTGAAAAAGGATGCATTAAGCATTGGTCAGTCATTTCCCAGGGCTGGCCAGCAAAGGCTTCACCCACCCAGAACAGCTTGAAAGTAACATGCTCTCTGCTAAATGAGAAGTAAGGAAATAGAAAACAGGAACCAGACAAAAGGGGGAAAACTCACACAGCTTTGGTGAAACCCTCTTCCCACACTCCCAAGGGGTCTCACCAGTTAATTTAATTTATTACTCATTCTTTAAGCAATCACAATAAAAATCATGCCAATATTCATGTGCTTTTCTGTTCATAATATTTTTTTTTGTGAAGCATTAAGAGCAACAGTTTACCACACGCTTTGTAAGAAAAGACTTTTGTTTGTTAATCCTTAGTAGAATCATCTAGGTCTTTAAAATAAGTAACTCTTTGTCTTGGCTGACTTCAGATGGCTCTTTTGGGAATTAGATATATATTTATATATCTGATTTTTTCAAACTCTATGGAAATAATATTTTTGTAACACTATGTTTGCCTGTGCCTAATTTTGTATGATAAAGGGCATGAAGGACTTTGCTAACAGCGTACATTAGGACATCCACCCTCAGGAGGCAGCTTTTCCAGATTTTACCGCATTGGACTGCTTCACTAAGCACAGGACATTTGTAGTATTTATAAACATGGGTGTTAAGCTAACAGCAGGGGAGCTGGCAAAATCTCTCAGCCCTGTTCCAGCTGGGGGTGACTTTTATCTAGCAGCATCCTTTCAAAAGGGGACCATATTTCAAGATCCAAATGACAGACATTTTCTGCAGTTACTGTGTCTCCTATCATGACAGCAGCTTGTGAGCCTAAAGTCTCTTTGTTTAACCATCCCTTTCCGGACCACATTTCTTAAAATGCTCAAGGATCAATTTCCCAAGTCCTCACTACCCACAATTAAACTCAGGCTTCTCAAAAGAGGCACATCTTCCTTTTGGGCACCTGTGTAACAGGCAGCTTTTCAAAAAGCGTCTGTAGCTGGTAAACTGAGACCTCCCAGAAAATAGCAGCACTTATTTCAGTACCTAGTCAGAGCCTGAGCACTTTAGAAAAGCCATCTTTCCTACACACCTGTGTCACTGCAATTTGTCTTTATCCTGATACTCACATCTCCAGCCATGTCAAACTCAGTTTATTCTCCATTCTTCTGAAGTGCTTCTCTCCTTTGTGTAAGGCACTCATTGGTAGTAACGTAATCTTCCCCAATGCACACAAGCGCAGCAGTCGTCAAACTCATCTAGCAGCAACTTTATCAGACTTCTGATCTGTCCTACATCTTGTTTGGTCCTTTTATGTAACCATATATGCAACACCTTGGTGGAGAGTAGTGGAAACTCAAGCAGAAAGCTACTGTTGCAGAAAGTAACACAAGAAGCTGATGTGAATTCATGATCTTGATTTTTTAATCTTTGTAAATAAATAACATGCGACTCCCAAAGAGTAATATTTGTGCTTACTCTACCCTTAAAAAAATGGTTAACAGATGGTCTTCTATCTCACAGCAGAGAATTAGGGTTGACAGATAAAATAGAAGCATGATATTGGAAAAATGGAGCCATTAACTGGCAAACTAGGTAATTTTAATGATGTTCTTGTGATGGCAAAAGGAATGATAGTGGAGATTCCTACCTGGAAAGTAACTGTGGGCTTTCATTCCATATTGAAGAAATCTAGCGGAACGTTCTCTGGGAAAGCAGGCAACAGGAGAGTGGGAGTGGGAGGTCCTGGCTGCCAGGACCAGAATTTTGCTAGGGGGATGGAAACAAGATGCACTGAAATAATGACAGAGTTTACAAGTTCATAAAGATGAAGGTCCATGCCAGGGATGATCTGTCCAGCACCCAGCACTGTTGAGTGTGCCTGAACACAAGGGATCGAATGTAAGAAATGATATGGTTACCTAAACAAATCTTGTGAGTCGTAGGGATTTTTAAAATCAGTTTTCAAAGAAGTTTGTGCATGTCTTATTTCTCAGGTTCTTTACGTACTGGAACTTACAACATGAGCCTGAATTACCGGCACTGGAAGAATAGCGCTGGGTGAACGTTTTTTGAGTGGAACCCATTTCCATCAGGTAATGCATCTTAGCTGAAATAAAAATGTTTTGTGGAAATGGAAAACAAATTCTGGGAAAATGTTAGGATTTATAATCTCAACTTCATCTTTTCCTTTTAATAAAGCAAAGAGTTTCAATGTGACTTTATCTTTTTATTAATTTTGTGTTGGCGTTTCTATTGGATGTTAATTTTAGCATTACAGTGGTTTTGACATTATTGAGAAATTCATTGCCAATGAAGTGAAACCACTCGGTGTTTCCAGATCATTTTTAATTCCATTCCACTGGGAAATTTCGATGTTTTGTTCCAATTTGCAGTGAAAATAAATATAAATGTCAAAATTTCCTTTGGAATGGGAATTTCAGATTCTAACCAGCTCTAATCAGCAACAAAAGCCATCTGCTTTGTATTAATGATTTAGGGCAATACGTAATGCTGCAGAACAGGGTAATATTCTAGTGTTCAGCATTGCTTATGGAAGTCAGTGACATATGGCAAGTTTCTAGCTCCTAGTTGTCTAGGGAAGTTTGATGCTATCCACTTTCATTTTATTCTTCATGCTGTCTTGCCAAATTCACAGAATTCATCATTCAAACCCAAGACTTTCCTGCAAATGTATGAGGAAACATCCTCCCAGTGACATATGGCACAGCCTACAGCCCCTACATCTGAAGGGAACCTGTAATTCCCAAATTACAGTGCAGTAAGCTACTTTCATTTTACAAAGGTTTTTAATTGATAATATAAATATTTGTTCCATGTTAAATGTCCATTTTTGAACATTCAGAGGAAGATAAATCTACTTGTTTTCAAAAGATAACTTCAGATGAGTCATAATTTGAACTCTATTTGAGAAGTCATATTGACATGAAGGACTTTAGCACCAACAAACTAAAGTAACCTTTTAATTCTAGTTTAAATCTGGTTTTAATTCTGGTTTAAGACGGTGTCTTTGTTATTTTTCCTAAAAACTTTTCTCTTCACAGATGCAGTCCTCATGCTGCAGGTAAGGTGCAGGAAAACCACATGTCCCCACACTGCTCCAGTGATCCAGTTTGCTTGCTAAGCTCAGCCAGGGACCCCCAAAGTTCAGGCACTTTGCTGTGCCCCCTGAAAAGTTTCCTGTGGACAAGAACGCAGTTACCTTTGGTGAGGACAGCATCCCCTCTTCTTAACAATCTGATGATTACTCAAGCCACCTCAGGGTACCCACTTCTCTGCACTCTATGTGGGCAGCTGACTTGGGAGGGCTGGGTCTCAGAGTGTATATGAGGTGTTTAATGTGGAGATGCTGCTTTCTGTTCACTCTGAGCACAACTTCTGTACTAACCTGATGGGAAACTTCACTTCAATATTATCTACAAGGTTACTGAAGAAGATTCTGACTTGTACTCATTTTGAAAGTCAGAATGACATCCAGTCCTGACAGCCCGCCATGAAAAACACAGCCCCGTGTCTTACCCGGCTGCTATTTCATGCATAACACAGTGTGCTGCCTGATTTTAGAAATTACTCAACAGGAATGAATTCGGGAGTTTGAACAACATGGTAAAGGTCGGTAAGCAAACTCCCTTAAGAGGCATAGAAAAGCATTTTACAAATTAAGTGCAAAAATAATTTGCTGGGCTTCTTTGTCCATCTCTCACACACACATATAAACAAATGCTTGAATAATCTTTATGTTCTTACTATTACTTAAGTGTAGATAGAAGGCACTCATATAAACGATACTGTTCTACAACAGAACCTTTGTAATGGCATCTATCATATAGCCATAATAGAGACTGTAGTAAAAAAATTAAATTGCTTGCAGGAGTCAACAGAAATGGTTGACATGTTGATATCATTACACAGACTGCAATGAGAAACACTGTACAAAGCCTAGGACTGAATCTAGACTGAAAAATCTTAATTATCAGTTTGAAAACTTTTCTGCCATCACATTTTCTGTAAATTCAACTAAGATGAACTCCTCCACAAATTAAAGGGTTAACAGCATTTCTGCCTTCACTGTTAACATCAGAGGAGGAGGTAAACAAAGCTGATCAGACAACTGTTTTCAGACAAACAATTTTTTTTCTCATATGAACAACAACTTGTTTTATTGTTGTAGAAAAATAGAAGTGGCAGAACCAGAAATCTTCTTCCAAAGTTTAATTTCAAGAAAACCAGCTTTTATCCAACATGGAATAAAATACCACTTTTCACCACTTCCTAATGACTGTAAATAAACAGAAATGCTGATTCTGTTATATTTTTAGGCCAGTTTACTTTTGCCTCTTTGCTGTTCTCAAGATGTCAGTTTCTGTGAGACTTCTTGTGCCTCTCCCCATTTGCCTCTTCCTAGGACTTTTATTTCTTGTGTTAATGTATAGAATTTTGTTCTTCCTTCAAAGTTTTCTTTCTCTTTTTCCCTTATCTCTTACTTTTCACTACTCTTTCTGAGCTCCCTAGAACAGACACCATCTTTCTTACTTTTTTATTGTCTTTGAAAAGGTCCACGCCAAATAATTTCTCCAAAATTCTTCTCTATTTCTGTATTTGTGTTCCCACTATTAGCATTTCCACATATTGGTGTTTCCCATACCATGCAATGTGTTGAAACAGTACCTTAACAATGAAATATATCATGACTGATGCAGCAGATTTTAGAAACCCTGGAAGAAAAACCATCTATGGCTTAATCTTTGTGTCCTTTTATCCAATCAAATCATCCAGCAGACATGGGTAGGGAAGACTTATTCTGTATCTAACTCCTAGCAGACTATTACCATTTCATACACCATATTTTTTGCCTTGCTGCTTTTGTCTTAATGGTAGAGTAGCAGTGCTGCTGTTATTAGGAGCTGTTTCTGAACATTTGATTAGAAATACAGATTTTGATGAGCTGATTCCTTTTCCTGGGAAACACTTTTCAGACATGGAAAGAAGTGGAAACATACGTGAGTGTGTGAGATGCTGACTCTAATCAGAGTTTTTTGCATGTGGCTAATGGAAGATTCACCAATTACATGATGACAAATATTTCAGATCCATTCAGCAATGCACGTTTTTATGTAATCATAATCTCACCAATAGATCTCTATCTCTGGCATTATTTGTTCCAGTTGATTTTCTTACTCTGTGCACCCCATATGCCCATTTGTTCTACAGTAATCTTAACCTCTTGCATTCTCAGTATCATGCCTTATAAAAATAAAGTACTGGTACTTGAAATGTCTCCCTCTCACTGCTTGCTACTTATAGCTCTTAAGATGTCCTTAAAATATTTTCAATTTACAATTCTGTCTTCCACATCATCTTCACCAGTAAGGTCTCTCCCAACCCACTCCCTGGACACTCCATGCTTCCTCTCATTACATGCATCAAATATTTCCTAATCCTCTCTTCTGCTACTGATGATGTGAAAACCAGTGAAATTTCACTGCTTAGAAACAGGATGAACACTGAAGAATCAGCCCACTCTTCATAAAGTGTCATAAAATCACCACACAAATCACTTATTCAATAATAAAAGCACATCCTGTGACACCAAACATGTCTCATAATGTTTTCATGATTCACTGGAAAGTCACTTAAATCAGTGAGCAACACAGGGATTCTCCTGTGAATTGCCAAAGGAATCCTCCAAGAAAGATTGAAAAGTTGATAACTATGCATATATATATATATGTAAAACCTCTGATTTCCTATTTGCTTTTTCTTTATTAAAAGAAGGATGCTCGCCATGAGGCTTACTACTTTTTAATGAATGTTTCAGGAAAGGGAGCCATTCATGATATATGTATATATTTTGTTGCAAGGTGCTCTAACATCTATCACCCAGTTAAATTAAAATAAGGATGTTTTTACATTAGTCTGCACAGGATGATAAGCCAGTCACTTATCAACAGTTTACCACCCAGCACTTGGTAGGATTAATTTGACCTCAATCTAAATGGAAGACGTAGCGATTATCACACCATGAACAGAGTTCAAAGCCACACATCGTTCATTCGTGATCAGATGGGAACCGGTTTCAGTGATCTCATACTGATTTGTGAAACCTCCTATCATCATATCTTGTCATTCTTCTGATTTTTAAAAGGTTGGCAGTAAAGTTGGCTTTGGAGTTGGTTTTCAGGCACTTAAAAAAAAACCAACAACAAACCCACACAACAACTCTGGGAGAAAGCCAGAGTTTTCTTGGAAGTTTCCTTGATGAAGGAGTAGGAGTGGGATGAAGCAATATCCTTGATTTTGGCAGCAAACCCTTCTTTTGGCAACTTCATTAAAAAGCCATTTCACTTTATGAGTTATCAGCAAAGAGCTGGCATTTCTGAGCGTGACTGATGCTCCTCCCTGTGCTCACAAAATTAGAAACATCAATAATTCTTAGATTAATTGCTCATAAAATTTCCAAGAGGCAAACTTTTCCTTATTTTTAGACCCTTGTTTTCTGCTGTAGTCAGGTCAAAGTTCATCTAACATGTACCTCACATAAATACTATACTCTGAGTTTCATATGTGTGCAGAAACAGGTGTGCATCAGTGCTATGTGTGTAGGAGTATATCCTGTGGTGAACCCCCAGTTCCCAGTCCCTGCATAAATCCTGATCTATCACACAGAGACCTGGAAGTAGTCTTCTTGACCCTCCCAAAGAAGCCTGGGACACAGGCATATTAGGGCCTCTAACAGGGCTATCAGGTACCAGGAACATGAGTGCATGGAGGAAAATTCATGCTCCATGGTGGTGGCTGAGCCATTTGCGTGTGGCTAATGAGTGGTAAAACCCCTGTATTGGTCAAAAAGTGAGTGTCGATGCTGGCAGTGACATGGTCTCCTTGAGTCCTGGCACATCAGTTGTAGCCACCTCAAGCATGAAGTTGAACGTTGGGGTGCTGCTGTAAAATGATGCAAGTCTTATTGCTTAGACTTTTCCTGCTGCTTATGCAGGGGAAAAAAAGGTCTTCTGAAACAAGTTTTTCATGCCCTTCTCCACCCACTGCTTAGATATGCATCTATAAATCAGATAATGGGTTTGTTTTCTGACTGGAGGTCTGTATTAGCATTCCTGGAAGGCCTCATATGCTGCCCCTTTGCAGTATAGGTAGTCCTTGAAGTCACAATCCTTGTGTGTCCTCACCCTCTTTTGCACATGATGTGGACAGAGAAGTATAAATACAGCAGAACTTTGTAAGAATGCTTAAAAAACACTGCTAAGAAGCCGTATTTGTGAAGAAAGGTCTTCAAAAAATCTTTTATTTGACAACCTAATGAGGTAAAAACAAATGGACTGACAGGTACCTTAGTGGGTCCAGACAAAACAGTGAGGTCCAAGCTAAACACAGGAGAGAAACAGGTTGCCTGCAAATTAATCATTGTTAATGCACTACAAACAAGACAGAAAAGGATAACCAGCACATCTGGAACTGAGAGGGATATTAGTGTACGGGGAGGTGGCCATTAACCTCCATGGAGCAGGTGACAGGCAGGCAGTTAGTACCTGAAAAGCAGTGGATTAGCAAGTGTGGTGAAAGATGTATTGCGCACAAATTTTACCAACCTAAGACTGGTTTAGACACCTTAAGCTCATTTTAAGGATTTTATATAGGCCTTCTCTTTAGGATCAGAACTTCAAGGCTGGTATTAGAGTAGCCATTTTACAAAAGAACGTTTTCCTAATCATGATTATACGTCTTTGTAGGTCTCAGCTGTCCATGTGAGCTGATACTGACCAGCAGACCTTACACAGCTTCATCTTCTTCATTTTAAAGGCAGCAGATGATGGATTAGAAGACACCTGGTGACAAACATGTATGAAACCCACTGATTTTGAAGACCTTGGGGGCTTTGGCAAGGCCTGATTTCACCTAATGCTTCTTGGTTCTTGGGACAATTGACTTCTGCTGACGAACTGGGTGAGGTTGGATACTACTTGAAACTAAGTGGAAGACCTCAGGAAAAAACTTATTTCCAGGTGTGACCAGCCCTGAATGAAATTCTTCAATGATTTCTCCCTGTAGATAGCAGCCTGTAAAACTCACCAGTATAAGCCAAAAGGTACATTCTGCTTTTTTACACTATATAAAAATATTTTCTCCCTTATTAATCTCTCATTCTCTTAAACCATCATAGTGACAACACCTGTATCACACTATATGGGCAGATATATCCATGCACATATGTATTGACCTGTCTAATTCTTGACTGATGATGATAAAGTATAGAATGAAGAAACAGAGAAGGCAACTCCTGAAGATCTAAACACAGGCAACTCAAAGACAAGCAGATGCTCAGTTTTTCCAGCATCTTATCAGCTAAGAGGTTTGAGTCACTCATCTATGCACATTTACAGGGCATAGAAAATACAGGCTTTTTTTTTCCCTTCTGCCCAAGACAGAAGGCAGAACTGGACCGACCAGGCCAAACATATAGCAGCAACTTGAGGACATACCTCCAAATACCCTCTGTATTCAGCAGCACATAGGGCCTTACACTGAACAGAGCATGAGCTGTCCAACTCCCCCTAGAATCATGAGCATGGACATCCTAGTATTTTACACATTTCACTTAGAATATAATTTTACTCTTTTTTAAATAAATGTCAGTCTTTATAAGCTTAGCTTCTAAGTGGGCCCAACATAAAAAAGGAAAGATTCAGGATAGATTAGGCAGTTCAGGTTTATCATTAAATTATTTGTTCTTCAGAATACACACAGGATGCTCAAAGTAGCCTCTGTATGTAGTAGCTGGGCTGGAGAAACGGTGAAAGAAGCTACTTTTTGGAAAGAAAAAAATGCTAAATTTGATAAAGGTTTGATAAAACCCTAGGATGATTCCATCTGTCATTTCTGACTCATTCTATATATAACTGCTGAATTAGCAACATACTAATAGTCACAGAGGTGAAAAACCAGTTTATTTAAATTTGTATAATCTTCCTGTGTTACATATACACACATTATACACAAAGCACAGACTGTTTTTTCCAGTACTGTTGCCAGATCTAACAACCAGATTTAAGCAAAGCAATTAATTGGTGCAAAGAGGGATAAAAATATCATCACTAAAATCAACAGTATGTTGTTTCCTAAAAAATGAAATACATGAACTTTGAAAGTTGACTCAAACAAAAACGCACTACTCTACTGGGTTCTTCTTTCTGCAGAAGTCTATTTTAGCAGATTACCACTCTTGTCTCCATTGAATTGCCACTTAGGAAACCACATATTTCATCTGGGAGTTCTGTAGCTCTCATATATTCCAAACCCATTCATTTACAGAGCTAGCTGAGATCAAAAGTGTATTCAATTAAAATTTGACTGAAAAATGTCTAGAATATCTCATTCACAGAGGAAATTATGGCTCCTCAATGAGATGATCTAGAAACACACCAAGACCCTACTGAACAGTGCATCATAATCACCATGGAACAAAGATGTCTGGATGCATCTTATTATTTCTAAGAAAGACACTTAGATCGGATTGTTCAAAATAGGAAGCTCTCCAGATATTTACTGAGATACTCACAGACCCACACTCAAGTCAATGTGCAAAGTTGCACTTGATGGGGTGATAATATGTGTAAGTCCCCCTTGTACGCTCACACACAGAAATACTCAAACTGCTTTGCAGGGGAGAGTTGTGGTGCAATGCAGGGGAGGTTCCACCAAGCTGCATGTAAAGACTCTACATTTGAAGAAGCACTGAATAAAAGGTTTGGGGTGTACAGCTTTGGAATTAAAAGTAAATTCCCTATCATCTCAAGAGATCTTCCTTACTCACAAAGATCCTGATCTTGATTTCTGCAACTAGTTTCTAAGGTGTGTTACCGAAATGAAACACAAAGGAAAGGCAGATCTCACTGCAATAATATATATGCTTTAATTACATGGAAATAGTTGCAGCTAGAAGAATTGAGAGATGAAAGCACAGATCACGGAAACTGCGACTTTTCCAAGCATTTGACTTTGAAAATTCAGCTTTATCTTTTGATGTAGTTTATGTATATGTACATGTATGAATTATGTATATAGAATATATATGTATATATATGTGTGCATATGTGTGTATGTGTGTGTATATATATATATATATATATATATATATATATACACACACCATTAGCTTAAATAATATAGAAAGATGGTCACTTTCAAGAGAACAAAACAAGAGACTCCCTGGTTAGGTTACCAGATAGGTGAGTATAAATCAGAGTGTAGATCAGGCTGCAGAGGTGGGATGCCAGACTGAACTGTGAATGACTTGAGTAGAGAACCAAATGGGTTCTTCAGATGTGCTAGATGGGACAAACTATAGGTCACCCGTCAGAGCTGCTTTGCACAGGACTGACTGCAGCTTCGTGTGACCTTGGTGCTGCAGGCCTGTTGAGCTGCTGCAGAGAGAGATGTGATTAGTCAAGCGTGGAGTGTGAAGCAGATGTTGGAAGCTGGGCACTTGCTTTTTCCACTACTGTAAATTAAAAATGTGCCCTGAATAAGGGATTGCCTAAAAGTGTGCTGCCTACTGAACGAATCCTCTTCTGCTTCCTTTCCTGCTCCAGGGAGGTTACGTTCCTCCTCCACATGGGTAACGTTATTTCTTTCCTACATCAACTCAGCCATGCTAGGCAGCATGGTATTAAGTTTTCACCAAGTTATTTAGGATATGTCTGTAGCATTACTACTGTTGTAGAAAGAATCAGTTCTTAAAGCCCAAAGATCAAGCCCTCTATCAGCTGGACTTACTGCCACCAGGGAAATTATGCTACCTTTGAGAAACAGGTGAATGGGAAAAAGTAGGAAAACTAGAGTTTTAGATAGCGGATAGTACCCTGCAGGCATGAAGTAATGAGGGGACACATTTAATTACAGATATTTCATACACAAAGGCAAGTTCTTACAGCATCAAAATGGACTGCAACTTAAAAAATAACTTCATAGCCAAAAATAAATGCAAAACCATGGCAGCCAACCTGTGCATGGTCAAAGGAGAAGGCAGTGTTGGACAGCTAGCCTGCTCCCCACCACGGCAGAGAGGCACATCTGTCATCAGTGAGCTATTCCCCTGCCTGCCTAGAGGCAGTGGTGCGGTGGGGATGCTGTAAGCACTATGCAGTAGCAGGGATTGTGATAAGCAGCTACATGCTGACCACATCTCTCATTGTGGGACTTTCTGCAGTCATTGACCCTGACCTAAAATCCCGCTTTTAGCATCTCTGTTTCCATTTGGGGTTTCAGTGAGAATGCCATGCTGGATCTCCCTCCATAGCCTCTGCTCTGCTTTTGAGGGCAAAACAGCACTGTCCTTTGCCCTGGTTTGCAAAATCTTTAGATCAGTGCTCATCAGCATAATTGCTGCTGAGATTGTGGTCACTTTAGTACATTAATAGCTTCCAGTTAGAAAGCGGTACTAGCTCAAGAGGAGCTGGGCAACAACAGCAAAACAATGACAACTTGTAACTCATCAAAAAGGTGATACCTAGCAGCTCTAGGTCAAGAAAATACTGATGATGGACTTAAACAGCATTGGACTAGAGCAACTGTCTTTAGAAGGGAATGGGAGAGCAGCCTGCATATGCAGAACTGAATTCACATCTTGGGAGCTACTCCTTTAGGGCATTCACTTTCTCACTTCAGCACATCGAAGAAGTCTCTGGTGAAGAGCTCAGTTACAGAGCAACATGGCATAGATCCAAATAAGTTTAGACATAGAAAGTAAGTGTGAGATGAGGATTAGGGCCCCTCCGTGCAAACATGCTCAAGCCAAACAGCCGGAAGTCCTTCCTTGCTCTGCAGCTGTTTGTCCCTGGAAGTGTGCAGACATCAGATTTTGCCTTCTTATCACATTTCTCTGCATAAACCAAATTACACACCCATCTCAGCAGCACTCAGCACCTACCTCACACTTGATCTTTCTTGTGAACCAGAAACCAGGTGTTCCTTTGCCCAGAGAAAGTCTAGTGGGGACACATGCACAGAGAGATGCCAAGTCTCCCCTGACATGTTTGAGTCACCATTTAAAGATAAAATATTAAACTCAAGCAACCCCATATTTGGGTTTCTCTGTCAAAAAGCTTTAATGGAGAGATCTATACTGTGACATATGAGGTAACATTGTCTAAGTTACCTCATATTGCAGTCCTGTTGACTAACCAATCTCCTGGGTAATTTTTGTCTCTTATCACAAATTGGAAGCGCTACAATGTGGCAAAGAAGCTTCTTGCACGGTTTCATGTTTTAAGAAATGCCGGGGGGGGGGGGTCAGCACAGTGGTGATACTGGGAACATACAGTCGTGACTGGTGGCGGCTCACCAGGAGGTCCTGCAGCATCTGTGCAGGACTCTGCTGGTGATGTACAGACACAGAGAGAGGGGCCCTGCCTCAACAGCATTTCTTTGGGTGGAAACCAGAGGGTTCAAAGGACACGCTCAGTCCTTTTGGGCTGTTGGTGGCCAGGACAAGAGCTGGAAACTCCCGGTCTGTTTTCTTCCACATGGATTTCATCTACCCCCGAGGGCTGCTAGTACCAGTCTAATATTCTGTCTTTAACTAGTCAAGACACTGATTTCTTCACCTCTACATAGAAGTTGAAGTGCATGCTGGTATATATTAATTAACCTCTGCTATTTTTCTTTAGGAAAATTATAAACAGTAAAAATTGATTTATTTTTACTGAAGATTCCTAAAATGTCAGCTGTACGCTAGTGAATGGAATAAGAAGAATGTAATTAAACATCTGCTCTTTCACTCCTATTAATGAGTGTAAATAGCCAGAAAATTCTGAAGGTTGTGGCCATGGTAACAGACACTAGCTTAGGGAAAAGGAAATATCTGCAGTTATAATTCAACATAAAGATTGCTCATCTCCTTCCCAGAGCTGGAAGTTTACAATCAAAGCCTTGACGTGTGTTCTGGTCCCTCTATTATGATTTCTTCCTATGCATGTAGCACATTTGTTGTGAGAAACTACCATTTATAAGAACATGGTGTGACTCAAGTGCTACATTCACTTGCATTTGAAGGAAGAAAAACTGCTCTTTTTTTGGCAATGGATTAGAGCAATTGCTGGTAAATGCTTCTGTGGAAATGATCATGTAGCATGATGAAAGGGGCCCATATCTTCCCCTAACATTCAGCTGTCTCCTTCCCCTACACCAGTGATGTGATAGCTGGTGAAGCCCAGCAGCTATAAGCAGCATTCCTGGAGGATCCCGAAGAGCTGAGGCTGGAGACCTTCTTGTCTTGGCCAAGGCAGAACTGACAGAAACTGATGAGATTCCTCAAAAACACCTGCCCTTACCAAACTCTGCTCACTGCCTCCAGTGCCTCCTTTAACACTGTCCTGCCTGGGGCCATGGTTTGGGTAGTCCATCACCTTGCATCCCACCAGGCACTGGAGCTACTCTGGCACATACAAGTGGAGAAGAAAATGGTCATTAGTCAAATGAAGCTCAACAAAATAAAAATCACAGCAGATTGGGGCAGGACAAGCTGAGACAGAGGTGGTTGGGGATAATACAGATTTGCTGCACACAGAGCTGATAATCAGTTCTAGGCGCCATACAGGATGACTCAAACTGCTTGCGCCAAGAGCCAGCAGTGAAGGAAAGGACTTCCCTGGGTGCATCTGTGTGACAACCACACCTTACTCCAGATGCTTTTAGCACACCATTTGGAGCATCACACGTTTGAGCCTTCGTACATGAAGACAGCATATCAACACAAGGATTCCTTTCTGTCCTGATCAATTACTTAAAATGATATTAAACTAGCACATACTAAGCACATTGCTAGAACCTGCAGTGTAAATACTGCCTTTTCAAATATGAAGACAAGCAAATGCTAGGGAACGTTTGGAGTAGCTTGCAAACTCTCTCAGCATGGCCAAGAGAAATAAAGCTACTGCCACCAATATTTCATGCCTGTGGTTTCTGACAATGCCATCCTTGCAGTGTAGCCAGATGAGAGATTTAAGTCAGTTAAATTGCATCAGAAACTCTGGTCCCGCTAGCAACAGCAGGCAGCTCAATCTTGAGTGAAAAATCAATGACCTGTCAAGAGCCGTGATGCACTGGGGGGCACAAAACACCTAACTGCCTTTTGCACAGCAGCCCCATGCACAGGCAGATACTTCCTCTCTAGGTCTTGGCCACACTGCGGTAGAGCCATTCCCACCTCTGAGACTGCTGAGGTTCAGTGGTTCCTCTGCTGAGATCTGAGCTGCCATCCAGCCTGGAACACCCAGCTCTTGGGGTTTCCTTACCAGCTGCAATATCTATCCCTGAATTGCTGTCACAGGAGGCCTGCAGGTACAGAGCAATCCCCGGACACCATCCCACCTCATACAATGTCCAGCACGTTCAGTCATCCCTACCCTGAAACATGTACAAAGCCCTGAGGTGTCTGCCCAGCACCACTGTGCCACGGGCTACTCAATCCTTCCTCCTTCTGTGCCACTTCATGATGCTGAGCTGCAACAGCCTGTGGGAATGAGCATCTCTTGTGCTATCAGTACTCAGAAGCTTCCTGTTTCCAGCCCAGTAAGAGATCCAGGGGCTGGGCTGGCAGTGCACACAGCTATTGGCACTCATGGGGGCAAGAGGGCAGTCAGATACCGCTGCAGAAGTGGGGAGGATGGAGTGAGGGAGGTCTTCTGATGCAGAACAGCACTTCTTATTTTCCTGAAAGGGATTCTCCAAGTCCTGCTCCGTATGACCTTTCACATGAGCTGCTAAGACTGACAGCAGATGCTGGTACCCAGAGGGAGGGGAGTTTTAGTGCCGCTCTATTTTCTTCCTAGAAGATTTGCTTTTGAAGGAGGTTAGAGGCATGGAGCAGCTACCTGAGGGAGGGCTTTCTTGCCTGCTCCTCCCAAGTGTTAGAAATTGAATGGAATGGAGTACGCTATGAAGCCATGCCTCACTGGAGCTTTTATCTTTTAAAATTAGGTTAGCAAATTTATTGCTACAGAAGCTTAATCCCAGAGTGTACACATGATGGACTAGAATATGAACTAATTCTGCCAATAATGTGACTGCCTGTATCTCAATTGCAAGATACAAGGAATTCAGTCTTCCCTTTGAGATGCTAAGCAGCTGCACGCTGGTACAGTACCCTTCCTATGGTTGTCGTTCAGATGCTTCCTACATTCAAGTTTTCTCACCAACAGATGATGCTCTGGGAAAGAAGAAGTGGACAGGGGGAGAAATTTGGCTCCAGGCACCTGGCTGCACACTGTGACTCTGCATTGACTGGTGCAGTGGTTTGGGGTCTGCAGCTCCAAGGGACATCTCTGATTGATATCATGAGCTCCTTATGTGCTGGGAAAACAGCTGCCTGGCTCTGCTCATCTTTAGCCAGTGTCCTCTATTGACAGGAGAGGCAGAGACCAGCAGAAGTGTTCTCTTTCCTGGGTGCAGATCAGCAGGGAGCTTCCTTGATGGAAGGGATCTGCTGCTGGAAATTCACAGCCAGAGCCCCCAGAACAGAGCCCGTTGCCTGAACAGAGCAAGCAGGCTGGACCAGGACAGAGCATGTGTGCAGGTGCACACTCAACGCTTTGAATCTAGAAACAACCTTTTCCAAGTTACCTCCTTTGACAGCAGCTCAGGAGGTGACCATTTTAATATCAAATTATCACATTACTTGCCTACAGAAAGTAGGGGACATAAAACTACTGATTCAGAAACCTAAATTTTGCTGTCTCCAGCAATATTGACTACGGAAGTCTAGTCAATACCACCTCTGGAGAGTGACTGAACAAACTCCAGTTCTTGGGCTGATTTCAGGCAGAAACAGAAATATTGAAGGCTTATTTCACAAAACTGCTTGACAGTCTCAGTTTGCTCAGCATCCAATGTCAAATTGAATTATGTAATTTGTTGCTGTGGACTTCCTTCATTTTAGCAAAAAGACCTGGAAAATGCAACCTCATGCCAAATTAAAGCCTTTCCTGCCCGATTGCTCAGCAGACAATTCCTCGAATTGATTGCTCTTAGAGCTGCAGCCAGGATAACTGTCCTCCAAGCAAATAAAATGAAGTCTGGAGTATCATGGGAGTATCTGGTCCTTGGCTTTACATCTCAGATGTATGTACAAGGTGAAGGCTTGTCAGCCAGCCTTCAATATGCTAAGGTGAAGGCTTATTTTTCTGATTAGAAAATGCTCTAATGTTAATAAAACCAGCTAAATTATAATGCAGTGAAGAGGCTTGATGAGACTGAAATGGTATTTCTGAAGGCTTTTTTCATCTTTTCAATGGTAGAATCATTCAGTTCTCATTTATACAGCACATTCAGAAGAACTAGATGATAACATTGAGAGATAGCTAAAACCTGAACTGTTCAAGGGAAGGAAGGTAAGGACTGCTTTTCCTGACATCAAAAGGGCAGACAAATATTCAGTAACTTCTCCTCTCTTGCTTTATTTGAGCCTCAAACAGAAGTAGCTTTGTTCTTTGGTGTGCGGGAGGTTACCACTAACCCCTCCAAAAGTCTCTAAACCCTTTGGCACAATGAAGAAAAGAAGACAGATCTTTGTGAGGAATTGTATGGAGACGTTGGAGGAGAAGTCTTTCAGTCTTTATTGAAGAACTGGCAGGAATGTTGTTTTAGGACTACAAGATATTTATACTCTCACCCATACTGAATGTAAAGGGTATAAATTTAATTTTTGCTATTCCTCTGCAGGCCAAGATCTGAGGAAGACAGGCCAGAGCACAAAAGAATTTTCACCCCATTCCAAATTCCCATAAAAAAGTGTACTAAGCCTAAATAATGAGGTTAGTCATTTGAATCATCAATTTGGCTTCATAACCCACTGGGAGACTGAAGCAGAGCAAAACATGTCTGCTAACACCCGGACTTGAGCACCACAATTGGCAAGTCCGGCTGAGGAGACATCTCAGACTGAAGTTGTAGAAATGTTAGAGGTTAGAACTGAAGTTTCTTGGCAGAACAGACCTTATATGGAAACCCCCTAGAAAGTCTGCCTGCACTGGCTTTCAGACCAGCACATCAGTTTCATTTCTAACAGATATATAGATGTATACAGAAAGATCAGTTCAAAACCACTTAAGTAAAATAAATCATTCCTGTTGGAGGATATGATGGAGAGTGTCAGATAAATGTTTCCTCTTTAAGGATCACTGGGGGAAATGCAAGAGGAAATCCCAAGTGGAAGGTGGTTACAGTAGAGTTCTTCAAAAATGAGTCTCAGGATGAATCGTATTTAACATCTTCATTTCATCCAAAGCAGTGCAGTTGCTGATGACACCAAGGTGAGATGCACTGTTGGACAGCCAGGCTACCACACAAGAAGAACGGGAAGATCTTAGCACTGAAACTACAATGGGATGAATTTCTTTATTACAAAGTTCAATTTCTGAGGAACTAGGAGGAAGAATTGATGCTTTAACTAGAAATGATGAAGCAGAAGGAAGAGCTGAAGATCTTACACAGCTGTAAGATAACTGGAAAATACAAAAATGATATGACCTGCAGCAGACAAACAATGCTTCCTAATGAACCTACTGAGACTGATGGGGTAAGTCTGGGAGGCAGAAGTATCAGTGCTATTAATGGAAACACAGCAGGTTGTACGAGGGCTTGCAGATATGAGGGCTCACCTGGTTGCTGTAATATGTGGCCAGGAAAACATGCTCAGGAAAAGGGAATTTGGCCCGCAGTGGCTGCAGAGCAGGGATGTTAAGCCAAATAAGGGAATGGAAAGCCTGTGCTCTCAGAGGAGGCCAGAGGCACTCGGCTGTTTAGCCTAGCTAAAGAAAGGCCAAGAGGGGATATGGTTGTAGTCTATAAATACATCAGAGGGGGTAAACACTAGGGAAGGAGAAAAGCTATTTAAACTGAAGGACAATGCTGGCACAGGAACAAATGGGTAGAAACTAGCCATGAATAAATTTTGGCTGGGAATAAGAGCAGATCTCTAACCACTAGAGCACTGAAGTCTGTGGAATGGCCTTTTCTGAAGATCACAAGACAAATGGCCTAGCCCATGTGAAAACGGAGTTTGAAAAATCACAGATAGGCTCTATATGGTGTAGATACCTGCAGTGGGCTGGATGAGTGAGGAGGTCCCCTCTTGCCCTGCCTTCCTCCAGAAGAGAAACAGCATCCTAAAAACCAAGAGCACTTCTTACAGTAGGCAGAGTCTTTCTGGCACAAAGGATCACCAAGAGAAGATAAAAAGGCAGTAACGCTAAGTAAACATGTTCACAATCTCTCTGTTTTCCTCTGCTGTACGTAATCTCCCACTGCCGCACACCAGAATGTGGAGCAGCAGGAATGTGAGTGGAGGGTTACACAAGCAAAGGAGTGAGTGCCAGGATGCAGCAGACAGGTCGGGAGAGCCGGCCAGCTCTGTCAATTCAAGCATCAGAGAGCACTGGGAACAGCAATACGATTATTGCAAGAAATTTAATTGAAATTAAGATTTACAAGTAACCTCAGTAAAATTCACAGCTGGTTGGGCTTAACCTTGGAGTCAAGAGGATTGGCAGATTATGTTGTCCAAATCTGTGAAATAATAAGTTTTCCATTTTCTTCGAAAGTGAATCATGTCCCCAGTTTCTATTCAGCGCTGATGGAACAATTCACACTTTCTACAAAATTTTTCTTCCTTAATGTAATCCGTTTGTCTTCTACAGGGAACACAATAACTTATCAATGCTGTATAATTTTTCATCTGTCCACTTCACAAAGGTTACAGCGTGACAGCTGCATTTCAGTGTTGACTGGAAGGGGGAGGAAAGGATTTTCTGTATGGCTTTTCGCATCAGCTGGTCCTGTGCTCCTGGACCACTTGGGGTCAGTTTTCAAGGTTCCTGGGTTGACTGGGACTCACAGAGGAACATCAGGGTGTAGAAGCTGTTGGCATTTAAACCTCCTGACTTCCTTCTGCTTCAGGATATGCCCAGGACTGTCTCAGTTGCGATGGGGGGGACGGACCTTGCCCTGTGCTCCCCCTAAGCCACACCATGACAGACATGGAGTAACCCCTTTGTTTATTACCTTCACACAGCAGCGCTACGAATGCAGGGGGCTGCTCCCACAGCCACAAGCTGCTGCTTCATTGCTAAGGCTTTGCACTTCCGCATCCCTGTTCTCCCAAACACACATTTCTGGTGTTGCATCACATATCACTCTGCTGCTGGGCCTCCCTCTTTCCTCGTGACCTTCAGCACACCCACTCCTCCACAGGGATTAAAATGACCCTCAGATATTCACAGTCAGAAAGTACTTCATATAACCCAATATTCACCCTTTGATGTTGCTGCTGAAATTGCAGCTGCGCTGGGCAGGGCACGTCTCCAGGATGGAGGATCACTGCCTCCCTAAGATTGTGTTTTACGGTGAACTCGTCACTGGCTGCCACAAGAGAAGTGCCCCAAAGAGGAGATATAAGGACTCCCTGAAACAATACCTCAGCCTTGGCCATATTGACTACCATCAGTGGTCCACCTTGGCCTCCAGTTGGGAGACCTGGAGACACACCATACATAATGCTGTTGTCTCCTTTGAGAACACATGCAGAATTAGTCTCAAGGAGAAAAGACAATGTACAAAGAACTGTGCCTCGCCTATGCCACCCAAGGAGACCTTTCGCTGTGCTTTTTGCAATCAGATTTGCCTATCCCACATTGGCTTTTTTAGTCATCAGCATGCGTGTAGTAAGCACGGGCAAAGCCCTTCCCAAATCTTCGTTCGTGAAGTCAAGCCATCACCCTTTGATGTATCTTCTTTACGTTTCAAACACTACAAATGAGAGTTTTAAGGAGGGCTGCTCCTGCAGCAACCAACACATGACCCTTTGGATGCTGCAGGGTACAGGAGATGTTTGATTCTGCTGTTCATCTATCAGGTGCTTATATGCGAAAAGTCAAGAAAGTTGTCAACTGTCCACTTAATGGGAAGAACACAGGTGGAAGGGAGCTGTTGCTCCAGAACACCACCTTGGACTGAGTCTTCTTTTTTCCTCCTGCAGAAAGTGTCTGCTCAGGACTTGAAATAGCAATACAGAACAAAACAGTAGTGAATGACACAAACAGTAGTGAATGACACAAAGGCACTTCCCGTTGCAGACAAAACTTAGCCTTGCATGGGTCTGCAGCTAGAGGAGCACCACAGTGCTCTGCTATCCCATGAGCGCCCAGAGGGCAGGACCAAGAGCAGTGAACCTGATTTTAGATGAGATGGAGAGATTGGCATCCCATCATCTGAACTCCCTGCCCACATTTTGACTATCATCTATCTCATGAGTCTCCTCAGGGCAGGAAAAAATAGCTGAGAACAGATACCACAATACCTAACAAATTCATCTGATGCCAACTTCTCTTGGGCACTGTGTAGTATAGTTAACCATTGTTCCCATTAGAAACACCAAACCTAATTAGTTTACGTAACTGCATTAGATGGAGAAGGTGCATGGTGCTTATAGTTGCATAGTGGGAATGTAGCATAGATCTTCCTTTTACCCACTTATAATTAAAATGATCCTCTTTGTATATTAGATTCAGCTGCTTATTATAAAATGCAATAAAGATTCCTGGAGCAAATCACATTTTTCTTAATATGTTTAAACAATTTTATGGAGTCTTTTATTGATTGGAGGAGGAGCAGTTTCAGGAATAATGTGCTTAAACAGACATGACAAACCATTCAATTACCCAGCACTTCTCAAGACTAATGCCTGAAGTAATGAGCATGTCACACAATGGTGCTGCTTCCATTTGTGCCAGATGCCTGAGAGGCAGCGATCACAAACCTCTGCAGCGGGTGGGGTGGGTGATTGCAGCAATGGCTGGGAGAAAAGCCTGTCACTGTATTGTCTGCACGGACAAATTTAGCATGCTGTGAAACTTGACCAAAATTACCCACCAGCAGAATTAGATAACAAGCTTGAAGTAGAAAGGAATAGGGAGTTATGTCCGGTTGAGCAGTGGCAATTTGGACAACACTGATGCTTCAGTGGAAAGATTGAAGCACTACGCAAAATATGATAGAGAATAAGGAATGCAAACACTGATGAAACACACAGATGATTGAACAGGCTTTTATTACCAGACAAAAAAAACTCTGCTTTAAAACAGGATCACATTTTGGTTAAAAAATGAACATTGTACATTAGAGCCAGGTGCTTAGTGGAACTAAAAACTTAAGACAGATTTTGCCATCACCTAATGATGCTTGGAAAAAACACTTCTGTACAGTTTTGTGAAAGAAATATTTCCTGTTGTTGAACTTTCCTTTAGAAAGGCATATTTCTGTTTCACTAGTGAGAGCAATTGTGTGGCTAAAAATGCATGGCAGGCTGCACAGGACAGATATTTAATCATACCTATCCTTCCGTGAGTTTGCTCAAGGCTAATAAGGATTAAAACATATTCAACGACTCTGAAAAATGTCTTAATGCTAGTCTTCCTAAATCCCCCGTATTATTTGGAGCAATATGAGCACAGTACCTTCTGTTTTCAAGTGGAAGGTGAAAATTTGACACTTTCAAACCATCATGGCCATGCCCTGCTTCACTAAAAGCTGTGTCCTGCCTTACTAAACCCAGCCAATACCCTCTTGCTGTGCAGGGCTTTGATGTAAAGCTGCAAATAAAATCAGAGTGCCATGCAATGAAAGGATGAAAGGACCTGCCAAGACATCATAGTCATGGTCATGTTGATCTGACTGGGACAGCCACTGACATTAAGTGATTTGCCTGGGGTTACAAGTCAGTCCGTGGAGAGGTTTAAAGGAAGACCCCAGCCTAAAGAGTCCCAAAGTGACAGATTTTGCCCTCTACCAAGTGACATAGCCTACTTCCGCTCAGTATCTCATAAATGAGCTGCATTTCCAACGTGCAGCAAGGTGGAAGGCAAGTCCCATTCCAGTGGCTGCACAGCCAACGATGTCCCCAGGGACAGGAGGCTGCTACCAGAACAGAGGTATGGGCAGTGGATCTGACTGAGAAACCCAGGAGAGTGGAAAACACTCCATGTTTAACAGAGGAAGTAACACAAACAACCAAACCTCACTGAAAAGCTGCAGGGAAGGAGATAGATAGGTAAATGCTCCCCGGCTCTCGCAAGAACGAAAAGGTGAAGGTTGAACTCAACAAAATCAGAAGCACCATCAAAAAACTGCGTTCAGAAATCTCCTTTGCTTTTTGCCTCTTTTAGCCCTGCAGGTTTACAAAGAGAGCCCTTGGACCTCACTTCCCTCTTGCAGAGCAAAATACAAAATACTTGAGCACGCTGCACAGCAGATGCAGTGCTGCGAGGTGCTGTGGGAGTTGGGGAGCAGCAGCAGCATTATGCAGAGCACAGTTTTTGCTCCAGGCAAGGGGGCTTAAAAAAGAGATACTAGGCACAACACAGCATTAGAAAAGTGGATCATGTCAGTCTCTCATTGAGAAGGTTAATACAGATGATAACAATTCCCTCATTCTGGGGAAACTGTGGAGCAAAGCAGTACAGTACTGGATATTCACCTCTGCAATTTTCACATCTTTAAATAAATGGATTGTAAACTAGAAAAGGTTTATAACTGAACCAGGCAGGATGAAGAGTGTGTACCAAGGAAATCAGCATCAAACCCACACACGGGGGAAAGAAACCTCTGTACAGTCAGGTCAGCAGTGTATGTAATAATGTCCCTCTATACAGATGGCTGAGTAAAAAGCCTGTTTCTCTGTAGACTGAAGGTTTTTCTTTATCCTTCTTTCTAGTCACGTTCCTCACTTCTTTTGCTTTGGTCCTATTAAAACCTCACCGCTTCGTTTGACAGACTGGAGCTGTCAGCCTTTTTGTCATGCTCCAGTGGGCTGGTTTCCTGCTGGTGGCCATGGCAAGAGTGCACAGCTCATGATCTCTCCCCAGCTTTGGGCTCCAGAAAAAAACACATTTCTACTGTTCTTTTTTTATTGGGTTTTTATTGTTTTTTCTAGGTTTGTTTGGGGGGTGGGGTGGGGTTTGGGGTTGTTTTTTTTTTCTTTTCCCAAGGATTCCCACCCAGTTATGCATGATGACATTTACCAAATCACCTGTGACTACAAAACAAATGCATCTGGCTTCATTCCCCAGCACCGGGACCAACTGGCGCACAAGTTCCCTCATCCACTCTAGTTCAATTTGCACGTTCCTGAAGAGTGACTGTATACCATCTGGCCCTTTGGATGGTCCCAGTGGCACAGGCTAAGTCCCAGACTGGGAGGATATGAATTGGTGGAAAGAAAAACTGGAATAGGAGCAGCTGTAGGTGGAGAGCAGTTTTCATCACTGAGCTCCAGTGCTGGGGATGCTCCCTATTTCGTGCAGCATGGACACAACCAGCATCCATGGTACAAACACAGCCATTATCTTATGAAACCAGATAGCTTGTCACTTACTGAAATGTTAGTGATAAAGTAAGAAATGTCAAGGCTTGGGGGGGAGCAAGTTTACCTACTGGGAAAGGGGTATTAAGAAGGGATTACGAATTATACCCAAAGTCAGAATCATCTGGGACATGGTCTGCAAGTGGCCTCAGGCTCTTTCATGGGCTTTCTGGGGCTCTGAAGGGCTTTCAAGGCATTTGAAGACCAAGGAGTTTGACTGGGATGCCATGGAAGGCCGAATGCACCACTGGTGAGGAAAATACCAGCAGGAAGGGCTAGGGGAGGTGGGAATGGTGGGGTGGGCAGTCCAGCCCCTGCTGGGAAGGAGGAGGGCACTGGGGGATGACATCTGCCAGGTGCTGATGCTTTCTGGTGCGATAGGCAGGCAGGGGTCAAAACATCTCCATCTCAGCTCTGCACCCAGGCTTCTGCCTTATTTTGGCAACCCTCTGCTGACAGCAACACAGAGCCTACAGCCTTGCTCTGACACTGCGTATATGTGGGTCCTGCTCTCCACCACAGTGGACGCTGCTTTTTACATATGCATCAATGGAACCCGTGAATGCCAACCGCAGTGAGGCTCGGCCCTTGTATCCCGTAATACCAACCGTGGTAGGCTTGACCTTGGCACCCCAAATGCCAGTGCCAGTAGGCTCAGCTTCTACCCGCACTATGAAAGCCCATTGCTGGGGTTATTCCAGACCTCAGACCAGACAGAGGGCTGTGGTATGGCCAGTCCAGCTCCCCAGCACCCCGTATTTAGCAGCAGCATCTGTCCAAGCAGTGTGTGACTCATCTGAGTCTGTCCACCTCCTCACGTGGTGCCTTTCACTATGACTCTGGGGATTTCCACAGAGAGGCAGGCACTGCTGGCTCTGGTGGGGCAGAGCTGGGGGTCCCGCACACAGCACATGGCAGCTCCTCTCCACCCTCCATCAGGGCAGCAAGAGGGCTGGCTGGTCTTCAGTGAGCAAGGAAAGGATGGGATGCTCCTC
The DNA here is from genome assembly GCF_034315485.1 of Pezoporus occidentalis. NCBI lineage: Eukaryota > Metazoa > Chordata > Aves > Psittaciformes > Psittacidae > Pezoporus > Pezoporus occidentalis. The sequence goes on along the minus strand of NW_026914940.1, from coordinate 20,048,097 downwards.
TCCTCCTGCTCATCACTTGGGTGCCAGCCATCCACAGTGAGGTGAACTGCTGGATGCAGTGACAGCAAGTGCTGCCACCGGGCATTTAATTTTTAATTGCTCTCAGGGCTTCTTTTCCACCGTCTCCTGGCACCCCAGGGGAATGCTGCCAGCACCTGTCTCTGGGGCTGTTTGGCTGCATGCCTGACCATGAGGGATGAAAGAGGGGTGTCCCCAGCCAGCCCTGGTGGTGCTTCCAGGGAGCCCCTCCAGAGCAGCTGCTTTCCCAGGTCAGCATTCACTGACCGGACACCCGAAGGGCCAGGGCTGCATCCTGGCTCAGTGGGATCTGCCAGTCTCATGCGTCCTGGGGCCAGGCTCCCTTGGGCTTATCTTCCCAGAGGCTTCCCCTCTTTCTCCTTCGAAGGAGCATCCACCATCAAGAGATGCTTCCGGTCACATTGGGCTACAGAAAGCCTGGTTAGGAGAAGCATGCCGCCTGCCAGGGCACCTTCCCACTGTGCTGGCTATGAGCACATCCCCTGTGTAGCCGGAAGCCATCCTGACATGTTCAGGCTTCCCCTCTGAAAGAAGAATAATAACCGTTCCTCTGTGAGGGCAGCTGCAAGCCATGCAAACCCAAAGCTTGCCCTGAAGAAGCACTGCTGAGGTCTTTCAGGAAGGAATTGTCAGGCTTGACCCTGAGGAGGTGAAATTGCCTGAAATACTGGGATTGCCACCTGCCTGAGAGTTTGCCATTAGCATCCAAGGGCAGCTCTGAGCCCCCTCGGTGCAGACACAGGAGCACATGCAGCTGTCCGTCTCAGGCTGCAGATCCCCTCCTCTCTCCACTTAAGCCATTCCTCTGCTTAAAAATGTTATTTTGGGAAAGAAATGAATAATGGGAACAGTGCTGGAAAAGCACAGGGCATTCAACAAACAAAAGAAAAGCTGCTATTTTTGAAAATGCCTCAAACTGGTAACTGGCTTGTCTTAACCCGTTCTCTCCCAGCTCTTTCTGCAATGCCTTGCCTTAAGTGCCATCTGCAAGCACTGTGGGAGCCACATGCAGCAAAGGTGTGTTTTACTACAGACTCTTGGTACGGAAGCAACACCACAGTGGAATAATAGCTGATATAGGGTGAATTGATAGTGAAATACACTTAAATTTTTAATCAGACACTTTGAATTAAGTCAGGTGGGGGTTCTGCATGGGTCCCAGTGTCTAATAAAATGAGTGAAAGTCAGGCAAGCAGTCACCTTACTACCACTTCTGTCACCTTTTGTCATCTCTGAAAGAATTGTGCTTTTCTAATTGGGGCATTGCAAGCATTATGTGGATATGGTGACTGTGGGGGTCTAGCCCTGCACAGCAGCCCACTGCCAATGGTTCACAGAGAAAAGGCCATCACCACTGCAAAAAGAGAAACTGAATCTCTATGGCTGTAAATCCAGGTAAACATAAACTTAACAAATTCACCAAGACTCCAGTGGAGCTGCGGTGGAGCATGTTACACTGCTGTTTTGTCAGCTCTCATTCACCCTTGCCACTGTTGTGACCAAGTCTGCAAGGTGCCTTTGCAGCCCCGGTCAGCACTGGCATGGCTCTCCTGCTTGTGGCATCCTGTGCCACAGGAAAGCACTGGTGACATCTGTGACACCACTGCAGGTAGCTCTGCAGGTCCTCCTGACAAAAGCAACCAGCCACCTTCCATCGTGGGCTAAAACCTAGCAGAAAACAGGCAAAATAGGAAATGAGTATGGCAGAATCACTGCCCTGTTGATGTTGGAGGAAGAATGACTAAGGCCTGGGCTCATGTTTTCAGTTCCTAAAGCAACACTGCCCTGCTACGCATGTTTGCCGGGACTCCCATAGATGCCACGAAGCCAGTGGCAGGGATGGGGGATGCTTTCTCGCAGGCAATCTCACTTCTGAATTGTCAGAAAAGAGCTCATCTTGTCTCCGGTAGGTGACTCCAGACAATGGATTTTCAGTTCCAGGAGAAGCCTGAGAAAATAGAAATCTATTTTTTGTTCAGGAAGAGAAGGGTTCCTCTTTCCACTGCCCCTCACCTTCCCAAGCCTCAGCACTTCTGCCTTTCACTGAGCTCTGCTTCTTCAGCTTTTACCTTCATGGGGACAAGGGGGACTTCCTTGGCAGGAGTCACTCAGCCCCTTTGTCAGGCTCAGACAGCAGAGGTAAAGCAGAACATAGTCTTTCTGCAGAAGTACGCAAAGGCTCTTCAATAACTCGGAGACCAGACAGTCCCAAATAGACCCCAGAGCTGTAAGTGGTTTAAAATCACATGCCATAAAACATTACATGCCTTGCAACTCACGCTGGGGATTTTGATTAAGGAAACCCTTCAATGCGGCAAGGAAGAACTGCAAATTTTGACAGTGTTCTCAATTTTTAGCAATAAACTAATCGAAAGTGAAAGGTGAAGTGAAATAATTGAAAGTGAAATCTGCGTGCTGTATCAAATCAGCAATAATGCTCAAGCAAGAGGAGGTTGTGGTTAGACTGAAAGAGGTGTCCTTGGCCAGCTTCTTCTTATTATTCACATCAGCCTGTGAAATAAGTATACAAAAAATGCAGGGTGCCCTTCAGATGAGGCTGTTCTAGGGTCAGACTGACTTTACATGAAAAACCTCACAAAAGATAAACAGCTATGAATAGGACGCTTGACAGACAAGTCCAGAGAACAACAGACAGTGTTTCTGCTGAGATATAATTGCTCTAATTGGACCTGGGCTCACTAAAATGGTGAAGTTAAAGGGGACTGTGCAATCACGCTGCCATTCTGCACAAAAGAATAGTGTTGTGATAGGAAGCATATAGCAGTTGTGGAAATAATCAACGGCTTTGTGCTCGCTTTTCCTTGGTCTCTTGGATTTGCCATTAGGAACATGCACACAACACAAGCAGAATATTTTCTTTAGAGTTAAAAGTTCTAGGGCTGAACTGCTTCATGGCTGAAGGCTTTTTGAGTATTATTCAGCTGAAGTTAGATACTTCAAACGAGCGGGATCCATTGTGTTTTTGCAGTCCTGGAGGAGATGCAGAAAGGCTATGTGAGGCATAATCAGGGAATCTACCTGCTCTAGGAGCAAGGGAATTTAGCAAGGAAAGACGCTAACTTGACCTTCTTTGCCTTTAACTTGTCTTCTCTGAAGTGAAACCCTACAAACTACCTGATCTGCTTGTCTAATAAAACCTCTGTACATGTAGTCTTGGCTATCTCCAAAATCTGGTCTATAACATGAGAACAAGCATGAAGCTCTTTAATCGAATAAAACACCTTTGTCCTCCAGTAGCACCTACTGTGCGAGGGTTGACTATGCCATGTTTCTCCAGTGCTATTTTGTACCCAGTACTGAGCAGAGACCACAGCCTGTTTAGCCATACCAGATGGCATCAAAATGACAGAGCATCACTATTAAGAGGAAGCATTTAGCTTTCCTAACTCCCTCAGACAGTCCTGTTTCACACGACTCTTGGCCTGTACTGCAGATGCCCAGCGACACTGGGCAACCTTACTAGAGGTCCCTGCTGGGGCAAATGCAGCAGTGCAGGAACAGTGACAGCAGAACAACCAAGAAGTGGCAAGGCTGCCCCTGGCCTCATCCCACTATCAGCTCAATGACCACAGAATCATAGAATACCAGGGTGGAAGGGCCCTCAAGGATCATCTGGTCCAACTTTTCTAGTCAAACCATGACATAGACTAGATGTCCCAGTGCCCTGTCTGGCTGAATCTTAGCAGTGGGGATGTTCAGTAGTCCACCACTTCCCTGGGGAAATCATTCCAATGGCTGACTGTCATGATGGTGAATTATTTTTCTCTTGTGTCCAGTTGGAATCTCCCCAGCCATAACTTGTGCCCATCACTCCATGTCTTTTCCATGTGACTCCTTGTAGAAAGGGAGACTCCATCTTCTTTGTAGCCACCCTTTAACTACTGGAACATGGCTTCCCCTGAGCCTTCTTTTCTTTAGGCTGGACAAACCCAGCTCTCCTATCTGGTCAGTTAGTCCTGCCCAGGGCTCTCCTTCCCCCACTTGCCCTGTCCCACCTGGTCCAACAGAGTCAGCATAGCTCTGGTACACTCCTGGGGCCCTGCTCTCTTGACAGTGAAATTCAGCACACTGCTAAGAGGCTTTGTGACAAATGTGGCAGGTATAAACCTGTCTCAAAGCTTTCAGCCCCAGTGTCCACCTGCTTCTGTGCACAGACAAAGCCGGCTGAAAGTCTCCTACCCCTCTGGAGTTCTAAGTAGATTTAGATTAGATATAAAGAAGAAGTTCTTTACTGTGAGGGCAGTGAGGTAGTGGCACAGGTTGCTCAGAGAAGCTGTGGCTGCCCCATCGATGGCAGTGTTCAAGGCCAGGTTCGATGGGGCTTTGATCAGCCTGGTCTAGTGGGAGGTGACCCTGTCCATGGCAGAGGGATTAGAACTAGATGATACGTAAGGTCCCTTCCAACCCAAGCCATTCCATAATTCCATGCCTTTATGACTATGACTCCATGATTCTATGAAATTTGCAAAACTATGGGTGTGATGCTCAGGAGCTGCTCATGTCCCACCTGCAAACCAGCACTCACGCACAGATCCCCAGGCAAGGCCATTTGTCCATAAAGAGCCAACCTGCATTATTGCACCCAAAAATGCCTTCTCAGGTCATTGTCAGTGACACGCTGCAAATCCTGCCCTTTGCTCACATTGCAAATACCTGATCCAGACTGCAAGACACGTATCACACAAAATGTGACCAATGGGGCAGGTGTCCCCCCTGTGACCATGCAAAGCACCAGGGCTGGCTGTAGGTAAGTGCAGGAAGGTGGCTTTGGGAGGCACGTGGTCTTGTTCCACAGAGTATTTTGGGAGCACCTGTATCCCTGAGTCACTGGGAACCAGCCCACCCAATCATCCATGTGGTCCTGAGTTCACAGGTCCACACTGCTCCTTTTCCTGCCTGGCCCTGACATTTCCTCTGGAAGAGCACTGGGATTGTCTCTCAGCAGGACTGCGAGAGACCTATAGGGACATTGAAGCATCAAACATGCCCCACAGTCAGCTTCTACCTCCTCCCAATTCCAGCTTTGCTTTGTGCATCACAGGCTTTGCTCCACGCATCACAGGCTTTGCTCCACATATGGTCCTGTCCAACATCCCAACAAGGTGGTCAGAAAAACTGGCCATGATGCTCTCCGAAGTGTGTGTCTCTGACAAAGTTGGACAGGATTTATCAACACAACTAAAAAGAAAAGATATGCTCATTTCCAGCTAATTTGTTTATGATAAGCCAAAGATCATAACAAGGATAGAAAAAAAAAAAAGGATTGACATCAATGAGATTTACACAGCTAAAAGCTTGCATAACATTGTGAACATGCACAGCAAAAAGTCTTGAATTACAAAAGAAGAGAAATAGATGTAAACTGAGACCCAGCCTCTGCTCTGTCCTGTGATAGGAGGCATTGCTGGGAATTCCACGCTCTGGGCAGATTAAAACCAGCATTTCAGCCTGAAGTACAAGCTTCTTGGCTTTCCTGTGTGTAAATCAGATCCTTACATTATCACAGTGTCATTTTGTGGCTGAAAGCAATTCAGCAGCTCTCAGCACAGCCAGGCTGAAATTCAGCTGAGCAGGATCCGAGCACTTCAGCTTTTAATGATCAGATGTTTCTGTGGAAATTAATCTTACAGAAAAATGAAGTTTGGCAGAAAGCTCACAGTGACTGCAGACTGCAGAAGGGAGAAGAACTTTACGACTCAGCCTTTACATTTTCCACCTATAGGATTTTGACATTTGCTAAAGTTGTAGTGAGGGCAGCTTCTTCACAGTGCTCCCCTGGGAAACACCACATTCAGCAATTCCTGAAGTACAGTTTCTAATTATATTTTCATACTGTAATGCTGTCTGAAATGCAAATTTGATGACAGAATAATTCGATCCATGTAAAATAATTACAAAATTACTGTTTCTCAAACCTCAACTCATACTCGCTGCTATTTAAGAAGATAAATTTAACAGCAGTGAAAGTACAGCCAAAACATTGTCTATTTTTTTAACTGTTATCTGACTATAACTGTCTGCACAGATTTTGGCTCACCATGGAAGATTACTTCTAAAATATGACTACCAAAAACATTCCAGAGTTAGGATTTTTGTTGCTTTAACTTGGAACCGACAACCAGGTCAACTTTTATTTTGCATTCAGAGTACCATACCCATGGCATCTGCTTTTAATTGGAAAAGCAACTGTTGATTAAAATACCAAATCTGTACTGCAGCTCAGTTATCATTTAAACCAGTTGTTGCTAACGTTGATGCAGGACATTAAATTAGCACAATGTAACAATTTTTAGCAGGGTGGAAACCAACTTCTGCAATATGTAATTTAAGAGCCTGAAATTCCATAATCCTACATCAGTTCCTAGTCTGACAATTCCTCCCCCTTATACAGGGGATTTTATTCCCCTTGAATTATTGCCTTGAGTAACAACTAGGACCTTTAAAAAGACAGAAATCTCATTCTGTTTGAAAAATGCAAGAAGGAGTCAGCATTCTGCTTTGCAAGTTGTTTTTAGGTTTTATTATGCTTCTAACCTAAATTTAGATTGTCATTGCCCATCAACTCAACCAGAACAAGGCAGAGCACACAAAAGGTTTGAGTGTGTTATTATTACTAGGCTAGAGGCATCAACAGATCATGTCTTTTTTTAATTTCCCTGTATGTATCCAGTTGTGTGAGAAGTGACTTAAGGAAATCTCAGTCCTGGTTTTAGCCAAGATATTTCCTAAGGTGAAATGCTTGAATTCTTTAGGAATTCTCAGTTTCCTCACCCTTCTCCATGGACAAGGAGGCTGTCAATAGAAACCGTCTCCTCCTTGTGTGTGTGCAAAGGGGTGACATTTGTAAATGATATGAAGGCTGATGGGAGGTATGAGGGTCAATCTGGCCACCCCAGAAGAAGGTGGTTTCTCACCGAGCCCATGTGCAGTCTTACATTTTTCTCTTTATGTCAGAGGATTTCAAGTCCAGCTAAGCTGGCAGTGTCACAGTTGCGGTGCTGGGCAGAGGATGAGGGATGGGGGGCAGCCACCTTCCCCCTCTCTCAGCGGTAGGAAGGAACCTACAGGCTGTTTGCTCTTTTCTAATGGTGGGTCAAATCAGGGCAGGGCGGAGATTTTGGGATGCTTAGCATGACATTGCCTGGCAACTTCACACACATACAGGGTAAAATCCAGTTGTCTGTCAAAAGGATTTGGTACACAGCTGACCAGTGAAAACGAGAGCATGAAACCACTGAGCAGAGGCATGCAGCCGTGGGACAACTCAGACACTGTCCCCTGCTATTCCTCTCTGCCTTTTCCTCCAGCTTCACACTCTGGCACTGCCTGCAGCTGCCTGCTTGACCACATCTCAGCCATCCCCACCTCTGGGGCTCAAACAAGCCTGCCTGGGCTGATGGGATTCCCAAAGCCCCCAGAGGCTCAAAGAGAGGGGGCAGAGGTGGTCACTGCCAAGCAGGACATACCCCTGTGAAACCTCAGCAGCACTCACCAGCTGCCTCCTGCCACAGCATGGCTGGGACCCTCCTGGTAAAATGTGAAGGAATTAATCATCCTCCTCTCTCAGGTCAAGCTAGAGCTTTTAGGAGACTTGCTCAGTTACCACTAATGCAATATATGTCCATTCCAGCTGTTTATAAATATTTCTAATTAACAGCTCTTCAGCAAAAGTTGCATCAATTATTTTTGCCCTTGCAGGTGTTTTCAAGGGATCAAAAGCTACAAGACACTGTATGCAAGCCTAAATGAATGAGGTGAAGCCCCAGCCCTTCGTGAGCATCACTGCCACACCGACAACTCAAGTCAAACCTAGCAGGAGACTGCAGCTATACATGAAGCCAAATTCTCCAGACTGGAAATTAATGAATTCTCTCGAATGGCAGGTGCTGCTCAGCAGGAATCAATCCCCAGACTCCATGCCTCAGTCCCTCACTGGACTTACCCCACTGGTGTGTGCTGGTGAACAGGCTGGTGGGTCGCATCAACTGCCTCCTTTTGACCTCCCCTCCTGCCCCACTCCACAGATTCTGAGGAGACCCGCCCATGCAGGTGAGGGGCAGGGACCACCATCAGCCAAAACACAGCTCTTCACACTGGTTTGCACCCCTATGAGAACACTGAGACTCCCACTCCCCACAGGAAGGCTGCACATGGGGTGCTAGCACCTCCACAGGGAAGCTCCAAGACTCCTGTAAACCTTGGTTAAACTCACTTGCAAGGAGCCAGTCAAGATTCCTCATGCACTGATGCATGGGCATCAGGTAAAGAATTTAATAAAGGAAATTAAAAATATTCCAGCCTCCCTAACATTGCTATTCTAAGCACAAGAGTTAAATTGGAAAGAGCATATGAGATAACAGCAAGTGGAATGGTTTAGAGGTTTCAGATGCATTTATCCTTGTTGCTCTGTTAATAATAGGAAATGCAGTGAAATCCAGAGCATTAAGCCATAACTTTCCTTACAGAAGTGTTTTCAGTTTTAATCTCTGCCTTGCCTCCCTTTCTGAAACAATTGCTTCTGCTGCATTTGGTCACATTCAAATAATTTTCATAGAATTTTTTATCTTTTATTGCTCTGTGTTTCAAATTGTTTTGTAGCTCTGTGATTGTTTCAGGGCGGCAGCTGCTTTAGAAAATCATTACCATTATCAATAAACCCTTTGAACTTTGGGAGGAACGGAACAGGAGCATATAATTAGAGAAGATAAAACCGATTGAGCATACTTTTCCAGGAAACAACGCACACGATGCTTCAGCTGTAATCTGTTCTTAAAATGAATCTGTATGTTCCCACACAAACAAACTCAGGCTGTGGCACTAAACTTCAGGAGCCCTGTGATTTCTTTCCCCGCAACAGCCCCCTCGGAGTACATGTAATACAGAAACAGACCCAAACCAGCTCTTCTTTTGACGAAAGGACCCAAATAGCGTTTCATTCTTCAATGACTGTGATGCAGTTCATGCTGCAGTTCTTTTTTTGGCTATTCTAAATGCTCTCAACCCACAACAGAAAAAAAAAGGCAAAACCCAAGCCGTGTGTGTGCATGCGAGGAAAAGGGTAAAAGCCCATGTTCAGCAGCGCTGCTCTCTGGGCATGTTTCAGACAATTTTTCAGGAAGCTCTTGATCCTTCCCTTTGTAAACGCTACACGGTCAAGAGTGCCGCGTGCCCCAGGAGAGGGACAGAAAACCCGGGGAGCATGCAGGGACTCTGTGTGAACAAAGATGGTTTAAAGACTCGAACTTTGGGAGTTGGATTTCAAGCTGTAACTAACGGCATCGGCTGCGGGCTTCCCCCTCAGCGAACACATTAGGTACAAACCCGCCCGAATTGGGCAGCTTTAAAAACCTAATTAGCTAAGCTCCAACGGAGTTATAAAGCTGTAGAGATGCCCCAATCAACAGAAAACCTAAACAGAATTTCTCACAACTCCTGAACGCATTAGCTTAGGATTACTCGTGTTCATTTGTATTCCTAAAGTGTCAAATGAGAACAATATCATTTTCTTCTCCTTTCATGGATCATTAATCTAAATTTAAGTCCACTTTGCAGTCTGCACACAGAATTAGTAACTGGAAGCCGCTTTGCATTTATCTGATGGTGCCGGGCTTGTTCATCAAGGCAAACTTCCAGCCAAAACAAACAAGTGAAAAAAATATCAGTCCCGATAAGCTGCTTTCTATTCTTTTTTTTTTCTTTTTTTTTTTTTTAGGAAAGAACAAGAAATACCTGATGAGAACGTAAAGCAAACGGTTACCTCACACTGCAGAAATGCAAGTTGTTAATAGTCCATGCTCCGGCAGCCCGAGGAGCGGCGGCGGGGATAACTCCTGCATCCACTGGGCTCACACGGCTTTGACTGCGCGGCCGAAACCGCAGGCTCTGCCTCCAGCTGACGTCAAGGCGGCTGTCACATGGCCAGGCGCAGGCCCAGGGAGCACGGGTTGTCCTGGCAACCCCAGCAGTGCTCCGAAACGGTTTCCATAGGTCATCTGTCACACTGCGCGCACGCTGAGCGCAGGCACGCAGCGCTCGCTGGAGCGGGCTGCGCCGGGGCACGGCCCCATGCCCGGCGCTCTCCTTACCCTGTCCCCATGAGAAAATGCACCTCCCTCTTCCCCGTCCTCCTGCGTCCCCAGCCTCGGACAGAAAGAACCCCTTCACCCAAGAGGAAGGGTGAAAGCTCTGCCCTCCGTGTGTGCCACGGCACCTCAGTGATGCGCAGCCGGGCGCTGCACTGGCTAGCTAAAATTAGGGTCTTTCAAAATGACACGCAGCTGGGGCTTTATTCATAGTCACAGAGATGCACATTTGGTCACCAGCATCTCTGCGCGGGTTTGGGGTGAGGCAGCAGCGGTCCTTACTGAAGTGATGTGGGGCAGCAGCCGTGTGGGGCTGCTGGCCAAACCTCCAAGCTTCCTGGCCAGCGTGGCCTCAAGTCCCTGAGCCTTGCCCACCAGTCCCTCCTGCTCACCTGCCTGTGATGCTTCTCCTGCTGCTCCTGGCAAAACGTCCCAGGAAGAGGACAAAGCAGTGCCTGCCTAGACCTGGCTCCGACGCACCTCTGCAGCCTCATCCTGCAGGCAAAGACATGACACCAGTGTCTCAGATTTCTTTGTAACTCTAGCTGAAATCCACTTCTTCCCCCAAATTTCCTTTTTTCCCTCTCTGCACATTGCCTTACCAGAGCCCCGCAGCACATGCACACACCAGGGGCAGAACGCGGGAGATGCCAGGAGGAGGGAAACACATTCACGTGCAAGAAGCAGGGAGGAAAGACAAAGTGTCAGCAACAAGAAAATACTCCTGTACTTAACTGAGTTGGTGATAGTTACTGACCAGTGCCCGGATATGAAATACCAGGAACAAACTGCAGTAGACAGCTCTGGTGAAAGTAGAAGCAGATGTAAAGCCACATGGGGTCTGCAAATGCAAACACTGGGGCATCCGCAGCTGAAGTTGACTTTGGCCCTTCTGCAACAGGCAAAAGAGAAAGTATTAAAAAGGAAAAGACAACCTGGGATGGTGACGGGGTGCTGGGAATGGCTTCCCCCATCCGAGGCAGAGGGAGGATGATAGGAACACTGACTGGTGGGCAGTGCAGGGACTACAGAGCCCCATTGCCCTCCTCTGCATCCCTCTCTAGTGTGAGAGCAGCAGGCACCTGGGACATTTAGCTCAACACTAACAGCCAGAGCTGGTTTATGTAGCATTTAGTGAGATGTGCATCTCTCCCTCCAGCACAGCTTACAGACCACCTTCCCATCACCATCACCATGCTGGGGCTTCCTGAGGCCATTCATATTAAGGGGCAAAGGCCTCTGGGATCATGAGCTGCACCCCAGGCCTCAGTGCAAAGCAGTGAAGAGGGCTCAGAGAGTTTTACAACAAAATAAGGCAGCCTCAGTGCCTAAAATCCATGCCTTAAAAGTATTCATAATTTGCTGGGAGACCCGTGACTCTTTAACAGAACAAGAATAATGCAATGAATTTTAAAACCCCCACTGACTGCTACAAGTTACATATAATCACACATATTAATCCAGTATAGAAGGTGAAACTTCATGTCAATACCTACCGATAAAATTGGACCATAACATACAGATGGGTTATTTTTTTCTTTTAATGGCAAGGTTTGTACAATACAACAGAAAGCTGGGGATTGCCATTAAAAAAGATACCCCTCAACACAGCCTAGTGCACCACTTCCTATTAGTCTGTCAAAAGTGTGTGCACCTGGGGGAGATTTTAATGGGTTTTATTCTTCTAAAGTCCCTACCACAAAAGTGGACTACACAAGACATGCATTTTAATGGTCACAAAACTTTTCAATAGCCATTTTGCTGATGCCCTAAAGGACTGGTGGAGGTGTCTAGGCAGGGTTCCTGGGAGCTCCCCACATAAACCACCTAGGGACCCGTGCCTGCTCTGTTCCCCATTAAGTCTGGTCCCCACACCTACAAACACACGGTTGTGCAAAGCACCTCTGTCTTCCAGCATAAAAATAACCCTTCCACTCTCTTTCATGGGGTATTTCTGCTGCAGGACAAGAGCCCAGAGAGGTTTTTAAATCATTCATGGTGTTTGTAAGGACGCAGTCATTATGTGTTTTGAAGGTTGTAATTTTCAGCTGGTTGAAAGATGCTAAGTGAAAAAAGAAAAGACCAAGGCTCTGAAAAACATATGATAACTGCAGTCTGAAGTGTGCTGCTTCCAGTTCCCAGGGCTGGTCAGAGGTCCTGCTGTGCCCCCCCATAGATGGTGGCTGGGGATGTCTCCACAACAGGGAGATTTTCTGAATTTGCACCTGAAATCTCTGCTTCTCCCCAGCACTTGCTGTAACCCACCAAGCTTCCTGGGACAAGGAGCAAGGGAGACCTTAAACCACATAGATGGACACAGAAATAAAAGCAATGGCATCCATCACTTGGAGATCCGAATCCTCCTAAAAGTGGCACAAAAGCCTATATTCCCTGAATAAGATTAACTTCCCCACAGTAAAGCCCCCAGTGTCAAAGCAGTCTCTTTTGTAGTGTCAATCATCCAAGTGCATGCAAAGCAATGAGACATGGGCACAGACTGGAAAAATACATAAAAGATATTTAAAGTTTAAAGCCTACTGAGGAACAAATGCCTTGCATCCACCTGGGACCATCGTACAAAGACTCACACTCCTCCTCCTGCTACACGGACATGATGCACCACGGGGAAAGGTCTCTGTCCTGCACTGGGGACAGAGGAGAGGTCTCTGTTCTCCTCTCTTCAACCCCTCCACACCTGGAGCCTGTGGGGAGCACTACCAGGGGACATGAGTTGGTTGCCTCACCCCTAATGTGATGGACACTCTGCTAGAGCTTCACTGACTGCAGTAATGTGTATTACATATATATCATAATATCTACATAGATATATGTAATACCTAAACCTGCTTATAAAATACATGTATCAGGACCTCTGTAATAAATTACAGACAAATATGGTGTTACAAGGTGGGACACAATCCAGCATTTCCTCCCCAGCTTCTTTTGGCTCTGCAGATCTAACAATAGATAACATTTGTGTGCCCATAAAATGGAAGTCATGCAGGGAGCAGAAACTCTATATGGGTTGATCTTTGAACCCACAAAAGACTAGAACTTCCCTGGTATCAGTCCTTGCTCTCAGAAAGGAGCCATATCCATGTAAGCAGCTGAGAATCTACTCTTGGCTTCCCTCTGACCAAAACAACACTCAGAAAAGTGCTTCGTCTTGAAATCTTCCCTCAAACATCTATGGCTTTTTTTTCTGTTTTAAAAAATAAAACGAAGAAAAAAAGCAAGTAGGCATTATTTTAATGTTTTGTATACATATATATATATATATATATATACAAACCCACATGTATTTTGCTGGCCTCTGCAGCTTGCTGTTTGAAAGAGTAGCTAATGTTTCCATTGGCATCAGTTACGCAGATAAAAAAGAGACAGAAACAGGGCTCAGCAAAATGCTGTTACGTTGACTTTTTCTCTTGTAGAAAAACAGGGTGGAAAAAAACCCACAGGAAAAGACATTTTAGTTTTGATACAACTAACGTGGCACTACCAGCACAGGGGGGTTGAAACAAAAACAAGAAGGGAAAGTGGTTCAGCCCACCCTGTTCACTGACAGTGGCTCAGTGAAAGAATTATTGTTACAGTCAAATCAGGTGGAAGATGGTTTCCCAGGAATGCAGCAGTGTAAGAAAATCCTAACCTCCACATGTGTCTGTCACGGCTCTTTAGTGCCACTAATTCCTGTTCCCAGGAAGCGTGAATGAAGGAAGCTCCTTTTCAGAAGCAATACCTTTGGGTTCCTGTACAGCACCAGCAGCTTTGTAGATTCACACAGCACCCATTTTAGCCACTGGATTGGAGTGATGAGAGGGTGTGAGCATCAGCAGTGAGGACCTGTTCCCAAGCAAAGACATCTGATGGGTGCTGCTGAGGGGTGGTGGAAGCTCTTGCACCATGAGTCAGATTTTTGTGATATATTCTGTAGAAAGGATCACTTGGTCTGCAACACCTTTCCTGGCATTTGAGCCTAAATAATGCCATCATCTACCCTTAGGCAGTATTGTGTTGGGATATGCAATAGCTTCTCACATGGCCTTATAAAACTTTTGCTTGCACCTGCCTCCTCACAGAAGCTAATCACTTTTGGGGCTGGTGCATCTCTTCCGCATCTCCTCCCGTATGCCAATGTCCCTACATCATCTCCTCTTTCTGCTCATTCTCCTGGATTTCCCCTGCAATGACTTTAATTCAGCCTCACCCTGCACTGCTTGGTGGTTAGATGGGAAAGCATTTTGAGCCACGAGCAAGATGCAATACACTTTCTGCCACTTTGTACATTTCCAGGGGTACATCTACTCTGGCAGCTAAAAGGAGCCAGGGCCCATTCCCTGGCCTGGAGACTTGCTGTCAGAATGCCGCTGGAGCCTGCAGTGCTAAGTCTCTCCCCCAACAGGGTGGCCTCATCCCTTCATGCCTGTTAGGAAGGACCTAAGGCCTGTGCTGTCCCCCAAACCACAGCTGGGAAAGCAAGAGGAGTTGAGGTTGTCTGCCACATCATTTAAACCTCCAGGGAGTAGCAAGTGTGCTGGATGCGAATCACCCTTGCAGGGATCCCACCTCAGTGGCACTGAGGCACCAGGAGGGCAGCTCAGAAACTTAAGAGAGCAGATGGAAACAAATACTCTTAGCTGGAAAAAATTCCCATCATCTAGCAATCATGATCAGTACCTCCTAAGGGCCCAGCCAGAAGGCTCTGCTGCTGAATGTGAATGCTTCCTGTTAATGGATGCACTTGAGTTGTGTGCACTTATCTGGGGGCCAAACTGAAAGAAAACAGGGGAAAGTCATTTGAATCAAACAAAAATTGATTTCTTGGCAGCATGCAGGGAGAAACAAATGCACTTTGGATCAAAGAAAACGTTTGGGGCACTTTTAAAACAAGCCAAGGTTATTTGGAAACAAAGGTCTTCATCTGCAGTAGGGCTTCAGCAAAGACCTGTGTGGGCAGGAGGGGTCACGGTTGCTTGCCCCACAGGCAGTCACCCTCCCTTGTCCTTGGTGACTGCCTGGCCAGGAAGCTCTGCCCACCCTCTCCTCCCAAACTCTGCACAGTTTAACCTAACCTGTCTCATTTGGACTGAATTTGCTGATTGCTTCCAAAAGCAGCACTTTCCGGAGAATGATTGATTTACCAATTCCC
Source organism: Pezoporus occidentalis (assembly GCF_034315485.1). Classification (NCBI taxonomy): domain Eukaryota; kingdom Metazoa; phylum Chordata; class Aves; order Psittaciformes; family Psittacidae; genus Pezoporus; species Pezoporus occidentalis. The sequence goes on along the minus strand of NW_026914940.1, from coordinate 20,032,806 downwards.
CCCCCTCCCCCCGCCCAAAATAATACTTCAGGTAGCAATTAGCCCCTTGTGAAGATCTCTGTGGTCTCACAATAACATTTTCTAATTGTCTGCCTCTTCTGCATCTCCTCCTTGCTGTGTGGAAGTCACATCTGAGCCTCAGACATATTAAGATCCTGACCCAAAATCATCTAAGCACATGGATAACCTTACACCGGCTGGGATGTTACACGTGTGCTTAAGTATTTGCTGGATCAGAGCCCAAGTGCCTGACACCATCATGGAAACCAACCATGCACACAGCGATAGTGAGTGAAGAAAAACAAAGAAACAAGATAGAAATACCCTTTTGCTCCCAAATAAATCTTTCTCCACTAAGGAGAAAGGAACAGAAATCAGTGACAGGAATTCAGTCATCTGTATTTTAGTCCCACCTATATGAAAAAAGAACATTTCCAGTTTTTCAAAAAGTGTTTGCAGTGTTTATCACACTTGGCAAATTTCAAATGTTTTTGCTTTTTTTCTTCTTTCTTTTCCTGCGCTTCCACTCCCTATTTTTCTTCTCCCTTCCTGGAGTTGCTGCTATCCACTTCTGTGTAGCTTATCTTATCCAAGTAGCTGCTAGTATTTAATTTGTAGTAACAAATCAGCAGCCTGCACACTCAACGGAAATACTGTATCACACTCCTGCAGAATACACCAGTGTGTGAATAGCCCCGTTTATTAAAAATATGAACCTTTAACATGGTGTTTCAGTGCCCACGCTCAGGAACAAGAGCGTGACGTTATCCTTCCTTTATGGACACATCACCATCCCAGCACTTCCCATGGCTCTAAGGAGCTTGGAGGCAGGTCAGCTCTTGGCACTGGAGACCTGTTTTCCTCTGCAGTGGTGTTTTGCGGCCCACTCTGGGGAGCCCAGCTGGTGCCTGTGTGCACATCGCTGCAAAGCAGGCAGATTCCTGCACCCTGTCCCTAAAGGAACCCCCCAACGGTGGGGCTTCAGGCTGTGCTCGACACTGCCCCACCCTCGCCCAGCCCCAGCTTGACACCCAGCTGTTACCTGCCCATAGGGAAAATCATATTGGGTTGAATTAAAAAAAATAAATAAAATTTTAGGTTTTAAAAATTTAAAATCTGAGTCTGCTCCAGTTCCTTGCCAGTCCTGACCAGGACATGTCCATGTCCTTCCCAGTCACCCAGCGCATCCCAGCAGCCAATCTCTGTTCCTCAACGCTAGATGGGTAAAGCCTTGCCCAGCTTTTTATCAGTGGTCAGGCAGCGTCTGGAGCAAAACAAAAAGGTCAGTTCAGAAGAAAGCCCTGGACTTTTGCTCTTGGGAGTGGAACTCGCTGTCCTTGCATGCATCGTTATACAGTGTTCCTGTCAGGAGCTTCCTTAACTTTTTCCTCCACAGATAATAGAGAAAGTTTTCCTACTGTCAGTAGCTGCTGAGGAGATAGATAGGAATGAAAGCATTTTTGGCATCAGTTTTCTGGCTTACACCAGGCATCTTTACCCTTTCCTTGATAACAAGTAATTTTCCCCTTTCTCCCTTTGATACCCAAGAGGTAAATGGTGATAAATTTGTCATAAATTTCCTAAACACAGGAGTAGGAGCTGGAGGGGGTATCGTGTTGGGACGTGGAGGATCCTTGCTACTTCAGCAGCAGCTCTTCTCAAGCTAATCAGGAGGATTGACTCTGGCAGCAGCCCAGCCAACTGTATCCCTTCACATCCCACTTCTCCCTTTCACCTTTTCTAGCACCCAATGCTTCCATCTCTCCAGCCGCAGAGGCTGCACTGCTGGTGCCTGCCTGTGTCCCTGACCTTGGTTTGAGAAGGACACCAGTTAGTTACATACCTGTGATGCAAGCTCACAGCACTTGCACAAAGGCAAGCGCATGAGCTGTTTGCATACCACAGGCTCTGCAGCCCCGGCACAGCCTGGCACTGCAACAGGAAGTGGGCATGAAGCAGCAGAAGCAATCGGGCATCTGTGGCAGCAACAAAACCAAAAGGTGCTGATCTCTGGGGAGAGAAGAGCAAAACAGCCCATCGCTAATCATCTCCCACCCCTTCCCCACAGGTGATGACAAACACGGAATCTGTTCCATGTTTTAGATTTTTTCAGGCACCGGCTGGTGCTCTGTGTCTCTCTTGAGTGCTCTTCCCGTGAAACCAGACCTGGCACCACAGCTTGCTCTCCTAGCATGCCCATTTATAAAAGCAACGCTGCACATGAGGCAACTTCATGGCTGGCTCCCACCAGGTAAACAAACAAGCATATGGTGGCTGTGCTCTGAGCCCAGCAGTGCTTTATGTGAATCTGAACATATAGTCAAGACTCCCACAAATCCACCCAATCTGTCAGTCTTTCTGTTGACCTAGCTGACCTAGTAGTCTCCATGGGTTTGCAGTGTTTTGCAGGCAGGTATGAGCTCACTCTGTCCCTGGTTTGAATTGACTGGAAGCCTCATGAGTATGGTTTGCATGGAAAAAAAGCTACTAAAAGCAAGTGAATAACCGCGCTCAATGTTTAGTTGCTGTAGAGCACATGCAAGATCGAGCCAACAACTGCCTGCCAAAACCATGCAGAAATACCCCAAGAATAAATGAATGTAAGACAGGAGCAACCAAATGCTGTAAGATCCAGTTACCAATACTTGCTGTGTTTAATGCTCTAGTTTGTCTTTAACAGGAACCAAGAACTGTGTCATCCTTCAAGTGAGAGGCCTCACTGCACGAAGTACCTTTCAGTCCTTTGCTGAGATGACCCTATCCAGCCACAACAGATGTCCCCAGCCTCCTTGGAGCAAGTGAAAGCTAAGGCTGTTTTCCCATGTTATCTCTGAGTGGGATAATGCAAGTCTCCCAGCTGTGCTAAATCCCAGCAACCTAACTCGGCAAAACAAAACGAACCAGAGCAAACATGAAGCTGTCAACATAACAAGAGGGACATGGCTTCAGTGAGCCAGATGGCCAGCCATGGCTGGATGCTGTGTATCAAGCCCTTACCTGCACTGCCTTTGCACTGTGGGCAAGAGCATTATTTTCCAGCTGGCATACCCTGTTTTTAACGTCAGGGGGTGAACGCCACCCAGCTGTTTGAGGATAGCTTCTAGGTTATGAATGAATTAACTTTTTAAGAAGATGCAAAGAGAAGACAAATATGGACAGATGCAAGAACCCGTACTCCTGACCCATGGAGCCTGAGCACTGCTGCCACCCAGTCCTGCTCAGCCACCCACTCGCAAGGGGATCACAGACCCTACAAGGATTGAGGGGCACCTCTTGCTGCAGCCTGCTCCTTCTCTGCACTTCTCCCTGGAGTCTTATCCCATGGCCAGAGAGCAAAGCCCTGCAATCTCCTCTCCAGAAGGTGATTAGGTGCAAGGCATATTTTATCTCCTTCAGAAAGATTCAGGTAAGAGAGTAATATTTTATTAATACTGAATTTAATGAACTGTTACCCAAAACTGATGAACAAGAAATTGAAAATTTTGCAATGGGTCAAGAAAAAGCTGCCCCAGAACAGTGTTAACTTTGCAAATGAAACTCACCCAAGTAATATAATGCTGTGAGAGTGCCCTGAAAGACAAGAAGAAGGAGAGAGAGAAGTTATGCAGACAGAAAAAAATCCAAATTAAAGGTGATCTAGGTATAGTCCCCAAACAAACTTAATCCTTCATCTCAGTTTGCATTAAGAAAGGGCAGTGAGCACAGGGGCAAAGACAGGGTTGCTAATTAGACTAAGAATATGGGGATCAAAATCACTGACCTGAAATGGAATAAAATTTGAAGAGTTTTAATGTGCCTGAATCGAAAGACCAGATGATCTATATTTAAGAATCACAGAATAATGAAAGAGTTGGCAAATGAAATGGTAAATCTGGCAGCAAGTATTTCTAACAAATAGTTCTACTTCTCAGGCTGTCTCTAATAAAAGAACTGTAAGTAATATGCACAAATGTGGGCCCCTTTATCTGGGCTATGTAGCATGTAAAGCATAAAGCAAAACTTTAAGGGGAGAACAAACACAGAGAAAGAGAATACAAGTCCATACCTTTATTAAACAGATGTGTCCAGTTTAGCCAATATCTATTTTTGAGAAAAGGATTTCACTGGTCAAAAAAAATGAGATTTACCTAGACTCTGCTAAACCATCCAACATGGCACAATATGGAATCATAGCATAGTTAGGGTTGGAAAAGACCTTAAGATCATCTAGTCCCAACCCCCCCACCATGGGCAGGGACACCAAAAAGAAATTATTACTGAAAATGGAGATGATGCAAACTAATACAAGAATCATGAGGTGAGAAGGAACTGGCCAGCAGGCAACACCTTGCTGAGCCTGGAGGGGGCTGGCAAGTGTACACTGCAGAGCTCCTCAGAGATTTAGGCTTAGGAGTGCTCTGATTTAATGTGGCACAAACCCCAGTATTTTGCTGGTTGAATGTGATGCCAACATGGAAGATGGACACAGTGTCAAAAAGGAAGAGCTGGATGGAGAAACTCAAACTAGGAAGGGATGGAGATGCCTGGGATGGGAAGCCTACCTGGCTGGAGGAAACAAAGGCAGTTCTTAATGCTATTCCCTTCAGTTCCAGTCAGACTGGTGGGGCTAAAATGCATTTTCCAAGAAGGCATGAGGGTATGGAGCAGTAGCCATCACTGATTCGAAATACATCCAGCTTTTCCTACAGGCATTGCCCTGAGGACACAAGGCAGGCAATGACACATCTTCCCATTCACTCTACTGCTAGGTTGGATGGCAGAGAGGGACTCTTCATCAGGGACTGTAGCAATAAGGCAGCAGGTTATGGGTTTAAACTAAAGAAGGGGAAGTCCCGATTAGATATAAGGAAGAAGTTCTTTACTGTGAGGGTGGTGAGGCACTGGAACAGGTTGCCTAAAGAAGTGGTGAATGCTCCATCTCTGGCAGCTGGACAGAGCCATGGGCAACATGGTTTAGTGTGAGGTGTCCTTGCCCATGGCAGGGGAGTTGGAAGTAGATGATCTTAAGGTCCTTTCCAACCCAAACCATTCTATGGTTCTATGATTCTATGACTTGGACGTGCAACTTTCCTTTTCAAGGTAAGTGTCTGGCAAAGAGCGCGGATTCCTTGAAACTACAATCCACAATGAAGGGGGAAAGCAGTTCAAATATTTGACTTCTGTTAACTGTCTGCATATTTATCTCTTTTGAATAGTTTTACTGAAAGGTACTTCTGTCCTGGAAAAAGGCAGAAATCATTCCTAAAAGGCAAAAGAAGTGTGTTCCACTATGCTCGTAATTACTCACTGTTTTAAGCTGTTGTCATGCAACATCTCATAACTAGGCAGTGCAGAAACAAAAACAATATAAAATAAGCCTGGATTTATCTCCTGGAAATTCTGTGTTGGAAAATGAATTGGATGAAGGAGATTTTCACATTGCCAAGGGGCAAATTCTATTGGATTTTAAGGTCTTTGGTGGATTAGCAGCAATAAACACAGAGAGCATAAGGCAGTTAAGCTGGGGGTACATAGTAAATGGCATCTACACAACAGAGAAGTCAGTGCCACCTTCACACTGACAGGCAAGAACTAGATCAATATAGTTGATCCAAAGAAGGGGGTAGGACAAAATGAAACGGAAAAAGCCATTGCCTCGCATTATCATGATCATTGCCTTTGATTTTTAAAACAGCCAGCAAAGCAGATAAGCCATTAGAAATGCATTTTTAAAATGAAAATATTGCTAGTAGAGGGAACAGTGGAAGCCCCTAGGATGAGTAAGAACTGATTCCCACTACTGGTTGGAATAAATCCATTTTACTATGAAAGGAGGCAAAGTAAACGAAAAAAGAAATTGTTTTTTTTTTATTTCTCCTTATAGTGCCGAAGCAAGCTCACTATTATCTCATTATTGGAAAAGTGTTATCTCCAAGGGTCAAGAGTGAAACTCAAATTCCTCTGGAGTCACATCATACGGTCACTACACTCCCCACTGCTGTGACTCCAGACATACTCCATGTCCATATGACTCTTCACTACAGGGCACCCAATTCTCTCCCACATCTGCAGACAGCTCCAAAATCCTCCCAGTTCTTCCCTGCTGTTTCCAATCTGCTTCCATGGGGTGCCCAGCTCATCCCAAGGGTCAATAGGCCAGCCATGCTCTGTCTTTGACCCCCTGCTATTCCACGTTAACAGTTTTGGACATGTTAGCTGAACCAGAAATGATGCTGGTAGCAATGGTGGACCTCATCACACACTGCCGGACTGCTTTAGCAGTACATCTTAACAGATTAAACTGCATAAAGAAGACCTGGAGTCTCTCTGTGCTTCCTTGGGTGGGATATTGTTCATTTTGGTTTCTTTTACAAAGCGACCAGTTTTCACAAAATATAGAAGAACCTGTTCTCCTTGAAATTTCTACCCGTCTGCCAGCCCGGATCTAGGCAGAGGTTTCAAAAGCTCTTTGGGGGATGGAGGGGAAAGCGAGACAAAAGTTGAAGACATGCTCAGGGAGACAGCATGCTCAAAGAAATCCCATTTTGATTGACAATCAGGGCAAAAGGAGCACTCCTCCGTTCTTGCTGCTATGCAATACAGCAGATCCTGGATGCATTTCCCAGCCTGGTGTACTGCCATTGCAGAAGCCATGCTGAGTGAGCCACACTCCTCTCCTGCAGCCTTACTCGTGCTAGGAGGCTTGCTGGAGATCACATAATCTGAAGGTTCTGAGAAACAAACCACAGGGTGTCAAAATTATTGAAATTGGCAAGTTGGCAAGAAAAAGAAGTGAATCTTTCAGCCAGCTACAGCTTTTTTAACACCAGGATAAAACAAAAGCAGGGACTTTCAGAAGAGCTCTCTACATCCCAGAGTATTTTGCATATTGGGAAAGGTATTGGCCTAATTTGCTCCCTGTGCACAGTAACTCCAAAGCCTGTTACTAACTGTTGTGGTAGATTGACATAAGGAAGTTAACTCCATCCCGATCAGACCCAGTACAACCATGCTGCAACTAGGACTGATACTGCTGGGGCTCACAGCCTGCTACACATCCCTTCGCTGTCCTCTGGCACAAACCATACTTCCAGGAAGTACCTCACACCTCTATCAAGCATGGAGAAATATTTCCAGTGTTGTCTGGAGCACTCTTCAAGGTGAAGCTCTGAAGTTTCAAGTGGTTTTGCTGCAATCAGGAAGAGCTACAGCACCTTGTCATCTTGCACAAGCTGGTCGTTCAACTTTTTACTCCAAAAGAGGCAAGAGACAATGTAAATGGAAAGGTTATCAGTCATTTTTAAAGCTTTTCATGCAAATGACCTTCCTCAGTTTGGTTGCTACTTGCAACTCCAGCTCAAGTCTCTCTTGTCAGGACGGTTTGTTGTGCAAAGGTCTCCTGGGCAATGTGAGTAGAGCTTGTGCTGAGGTGCCAGATGCTGGTTCATTCTCTTAGTCTTGAACTTAAAGCCTAGCAGATCCTTCTAGTCTTTCTCCAAATAATGTACAATCCAATATACTTGGGCCACAGCGCAGATAACAGACCTGCAAACCTGCTGAAATGGTCCTTACCATTCTCTGTTCTATGTTCATCTCCTAGCCCAGCACTTTGAGCCAGTGCTCCCAGACAGGAGCCCAGGGAAACCAACACCAGCACACAGCCCTGGGTTGAAGGGAATTCCTGCCTGTCATGTGTGTGCTGAGATTACCTCTTACTGTGGAGGAGCAGGAAGTCCAGTGACAATCCAGAAGTTAGGGCTTGTGGGATAAAACTGCTTCGGAAGTCTGGAAAAATCTAGCGTTTCACTATAACCAAAGCTGTCTCTGTTTCTGGCATTGTTACCTAGACAGCTTAAAAAAAAAAAAAAAAGTAAACATATCTTCTGCATTCCCATTCCTACTTATGTGGGTGTAAGTAAGGAGTAACTGCCCAGATGACTGGAGGTTCCCTGGAGTGCCAAAGAGCAGCCGGATCCAGGATGGGCTCAAGTTGCATCACATGGAGCCAGGGCTGAATAGGACTAAAACCAGTGGAGTTTGGGCAGCCTGAAGGTCTCTGGTCCCTCCACATTGTCATGATACAAATGATATTTACTGTGGAAAAGGGGAGAATGTACTGAAGCATTAAATAGGGTGGTTATTTTCATTAGTGGTACCACCAGAGACCCCATTACAGAAATGCAGCGTAAGTGGGATGCAGCTCTTTCTGCCAGAGCCTTCAACATGCAGAATTAATTCCTTCTCTTACTGGGCTCTCCTGCCCAGTGGAACTTGTCCAGATGTAATCAATAGCAGGATGAAAGACTGCAGGAACACAGCCATTGCAGTGGGCACACTGAGTATCTGAAGGGATTCATGCCAGTACCCAAAGCTGAAAACAACCCTGCGAGAGCACCTCAAGAAACACAAGAAAGATGTAGCTCCATCTAAATACTGTTTACATCTTCAGTGGTTCAGGGTACAGAGTTACAGCTGCAAGTCAGACCTTCATTTCAGTAAATGAATTATATCAGAGGTTAGTAGCAAAGTCTCAGTGACATTTATGAGAGACTTCTTTATATGGACAGTGTTTATGAACAACCCTGAAACATTTGGAAACGATTTGTTTTTTCAGACACATACTACTTAGCTCACCATAGCTAAAGACAGATTTTGGACTAAGAAGGGTGGAAATGTATCCAGAATCAGCCTGTTAAAGGTGTTTCAGCCCAGTTCCACTGTGCTGACATATTTAACCAGTTCAGGAGACTGGGGCTTGTTTTCGGCATCTGTGTGCTTAGCACTGCAGACATCACAGACACTCCAGGACTGGCAGGTTTGACATCCCCCTCCCAGCAGCTTCACCCCCTACTGAAAGTTTACCTACACTGGAAAGCAATGGGTGTCCATATATTTCTGTTTCTAATCCTCCCACCATGCCTTTTAAAACCCTGCCTGAACAGAGCATTGCAAATTATTTTGAGTGTTAATTAGAAGTGAACCTGTCCCCCTTTTGATGAGAAGCTGAATGAATGAAGCTCGAATACATCCTGAGATGTATTCAAGCAGTACACCTCAGGAGGAAAAGGTGTCAGCATCTGTCATAGGAGCAGGAGGGCAGGAAGGACGAGAAATGTCCAGCACACTTGTAGGCTGCTCAGTGATGAGAAATGATCTCTCACTGGCTCCCCTGCTGAGGTCTCTGACCAGCCAGTCCCTCCAGCCGGACACCAGTACCCAAACACAAAGAATGGCTTACTGCACACAAGGAGGTCCCACAGCCCAGACCAACCTCTCTGTAAAAGGGCTTCTGCACAGCCTTTTAGCTGCTTTGTGGAACAGCGAGTCCTCTTTAAATGCAGAATGTTAAGATTTCAGCTAAATTCTAGGAACGTTTTCTATATTAGTAGCAGCTTAATAACAAGAAGGAGCAGGGATGTACTGCCAATATCAGCTGGCTCTGGGGATGGGAATGTGCAACTGGGCTGTGGCTGAATGCTGGGAGGTTGGATGCCCTGGGTGGGCAGCCAGGAGGAGAAGAAGGAGGAGGAAAAGGAGGAAAAAAAAAAGAAAGAGGATGACAAATGTTTGCTAAGGAAAGCCCCGCTCCAGCAGGTATGGTGGCATCAGAGGCAGCACCTGGCTGTGGTGTTTTCCAAAAGCTGGCTCAAGACCTGGCTTAATTTTACTGTTCACCAGACTGTGTTGGAACAAAACCACATCTCTGGCATGTTCAGGCACTGACACGATGATTTAAGAGCCTTGTTTCACACATTTGCAGCCCTTCTGGAGACACATGCTGATGCCTACGCCTGTTTACACCTCTGCCTGTGCTGCCAGCAGTGGCTAGGGAGAACTGTCCCCAACAGCCTCCCTAATCTGCTGTCTGAGCACTTAATCACTGACTTACAAGAGTGTTTGGGAAGTGAGTGGCAGGAGCCTTTACAAAGGTTTTCCAGTCACTGTCAGCTGCCCTGAAAGATTGTCCAGCCTCATGCCTGCTTATTTAATATAGTTTTGCTGGTTGGGAACAGCCCCCACTGGAGCTATGAGGACCAAAGCTCTCAATTATTGTTAAGTGAGAAGCTGAGAAACTGGATAGCAATGAGGACTGTAGTGCCAGAGGGTCCCCCTACGCTGTTCGTCCTCTTATACAAGGAGCTAGGGACACAGCCAGCCCCACAACTTGGGGTAATGAAAGCAGTTTAAAAAATCTTGCAGGTGTCAGTGCTATTGCACTGTAAAACCTAATCCAACAGTCCCTGCAGCCAGCATCATCCTTTCCACTGACATTAAAAGTTGCTGGATAAGGGCCTGAGTGACTAACAAGTACAATATTTGAAATAGAGGCGTGGGGCATATTTGCAGGAATATGAAAAAAAACTCCATTCACTCTCTCTTCAGTAATTAACTTTAAAAGATGCCTATTGTCACTAAGTGGTTTGAAAACATGCTGAGTCTGAAAGCATAGAACCCAAACTGTACATTTCTGAGCCAAAAAAGCTTATCTGAACACAGGTGGGGCATGCAGAGAAAGGGGAGCAAGTGCTTCTGAAAATAAATTCAGATAAATAGATATCAATTGATGTGAATATAGCAGAGGTTGTATGAAGTCACAGAACATGTAATGAGAAATCCTATTAAAAATCCTAAATTGGGCATCCCTTCAGTCTGGAACCAGGATAAATCAGGGGATATTTTCATGCTCTTCAAGTGTCAGAGCTCACCAATAATGGTCTGAAATGAGTTTTAATTGCATGAGTGTATAACTATATATAAGATATGCTTAATCACTGCCCTTAATGCCCATCTCCAAAGTCTAGGTATGATGCTATCGTCCCCTGCTTCAGTCACAGAGGGGAGACAGGCACCTTCAGAGAGCAATTTATCTCTTCCTAGTGCATGCACTTAAAGGCATTTTGACCACATCTGTGTCCCGTGTATGTCACAAAACCCACAGAAACCAGTATGAGGTCACCAGGGTCTCCAGAGTGACTCCCTGTCTCCTTGCAATGAGTGTGACCGCCTGTCTGCTGCTGAGGAGCAAACTGAGGGGTCTGATGGCCATGGGGGAGATGAGGGCTGGACAAGGGAGGAGTCATCACTAAATTGCTGGGGCCCATCAGGATTCCTGAGACCCTGGGGTCTCCCAGGAGACAGAGGACAGGGGGTCCTCCCAAACAGCACTTGTGCAGAGCTGCAAGGAGGTTGCTGGGACAGCAGGGACTGCTGCTGGGGTCCAGGCTTCAGGCTTGGAAGAGGGATACCCCCTGGCGCAGGATGCCTCAGCACTAAGTGAAGGAGTCACAGGCTTCCAGCCATTAGCTTACCTTTGCACTAGACTTCATGCTTCTCATGGAAGTTGTATTTCTAATCAGTGTGTTTTCATAAAACATCAGAGACTGTGGCTGCATTTCCACCGGTCTTTATGGCTGAGCAGGCACCACGTCTTTTGTACTTGAGAGCCCTCCCCGCTTTGCTTCTGCGCTGACACTACAGTCTGAAAAGCAGCTGCGGACCATTTTTAGGACCCTGACTTACACCATGAGCACTCCTGCAGCATCAGGCTACAAGCGGTATCTTCACTGGGCAGTGGAGACATATGAACCCTTCACAAACTGTTGAGACAACTAACACTGTGAATGAAGGGAGCACATCAGGAATGAAAGCTCTAGCTCTCATTTCTGAACTCCCATGGAGTTTTCAAATCCTGATCTTGCTACTCTTGTATTTCCGAGATGGTAGCTTCCCTGTGCTTCATTCTTCTGAGCAGACAAGGGCAGGAGGGAGATGAATGCAAATTTGCTCCTGTTTTTTTCATGAGCTCAGTGGCAAGATTAAACAAAGAATATTAATGCGCTCATCACAGATCTCTGCAAATAGCCAATTCTAGGGATGTCCACAGCCTAGGAGTATTCAAAGATCAGCTGCACATAAAATACAGAAATCATCTATAATGTTTAGTTAATATATATTTTCTACAATTCCTGAGCTTGGTGCTGAGGGTTCATAAGTGAAACTTCCAGGCACCAGTTTTCCCAAGCCCTTGAGCGGCTCCTGCACCAGCAGAGCTGTGGGAAAGCCAGGCAAAGTGTAGCAGGCCCAGGGTAGAAGGGAAGGTTTCCTCACATGGTGGGAGAGCCCCTGAGCCAAGAGGTCTCAGCACCTATGTCCTCTCAGACAGAAGGGAACTTGCAAACTTCACAAAGCCCTTCCTCAGCATCACTCCAAGTTTTGCTCTGAAGAGATCTGCAATGCCCTCAACTGACCAGCTGGATTTCCCATCCTTAGAGCTCTGGGTGAACCCAACAGAAACTGCTGTACAAGGGCAAGGATTGGTGGCCTAGTGTCAGAGAGGAACTGCAGAGGAAAGCCCACACATCAGGCAAGAGGTGGAGAACCCAAAGATTCCAACAACAGAAATTCACCGCAACTGCCAGTGAAAGGGTACCACCGACAGGAGCCTGCTGCAAACAGAAACTGGAGAAAACAAGTGTGCTCCTTCAGAAGTGAAGGCTGGGTGAGTATTATTCCCCATTTCCTAGAAACTTCAACTGTGGGGTTTGGTGGGAAAGATGATATAACCCAGAGCTTTTTTAGTTGGCGTGGAGGGACAAACCTTATGTACAAGGTCTTCAGTGGCTTCCTTCCTGCTGAAGAGATAGTTAAACTCCACCGGGCTAACTTCTCAGGCTGGACATGGAAGATCTGATTTATCTGTTTTTTCACCACTTCAGCACAAACCAGGGTTAAAACTGCAGCCAGGTTTGTGCGAGCACATCCCAGGGTGTATGTGAGGCTCCAGGCTGAGCCCAGGTGAGGAGGGAGAAAGGCCTTTTGCAGTGAAGCAATTCAGATGCTTTATGTGTGAAGAACATCACATCTGTCCTCCTCTGATGTACCGGAGGTGGGGAGGGTGGGGAGTGCTGGTATCAGCCGTGCTTCAGAGGACTTCCCAGCACGAACGTGCTTTGTCTGAGCTGCCTGCGTGAGAAGGCTGAGGGCTGCTGTGTGGGAGCACAGGCTGAAAGCAAAAGGAGCCTTTCACTTGCTGGCTGTAACCAGCAGCTAAGCTGGAGTGAGGGCTGCGTGGAAGGGGAGGAGGAGGAATGCTAAGTCCCGGCAAAGCAAATATCACCATATGTGCGCTCCACGTAAAAACAGAAGTGTAAACAGAGCCCTTTCCAAAATAAACACCTGCAAAATAAACACAGAAGGGCAAGATATTAAACAAAAATAAGCGCCAAGGTATAGAGAAATGCCTCAGCAGCCAGCCACTGGCCCGAGGCCACCAGAACCGCTCAGCTTCCCTCTTCCTGCATCTTCTCCTGTAAATAAAGCTGCTGTGGAGAACACGCATTGAGTGAAGGGGATTGATGTCCCTGCGCGGCTGCGAGGGCACCGACCCTGCAAGGAGGCCGCTTGCTGGGGAGCAGAGCTTCTGCTGGGGCCAGGGCTGCCGCCAGCAGAGCCACAGCACCCGGCGTGCACCAAGCAGACAGCAGCAGGCGCAGAGAGAAATGAGGAACAGGGGTCCTGCAAGGGAAGGGACAAGTAGGGCAGGCTCAAACAGTCCATCACCACTCCTGTGACTGTCAGTAAAAAAGGAAGCTCTCTGCCCCGGGTGTTTCTTTGCTCCCCCTGCCCTGCCAGGGCTGCTGTGTGCCTTGGGATGAGTTGCATGGCCACCACCATGAGCAGACAGGAAAGTGCTCAACCTCTCTGGGATGATCTGGGACTAAATGCAGGCCACTGCAGGGGCACGCTAAGCCTGGGCAGCAGCCCAGCTCCCACCATCTCTCTGTGCTCTTCAGAGGCTGACAAACAGTTTTTGTCCTCCAGCACAATGATGGCCCTATTCTGCAGGCTTTGACACAGCGATGATCCAAACCAGACCCCTGCTTTCCTCTCAAGGGTTTTTCCAGCATATGTCTCATGCTGCAGTGGAGATGGACAGAGTCTGCCCTCTCCAAGGACAGAGAGCTGTGTGCAGCCTGCTCCCTCTGCCCCTTATGACGCTGCATCCCAATCCCAATCCAGAGATGCAGCTCAACCTCTGCATCCTCCATCCCTCCATGCTCCTTCAAAGGCAGCATGTGGTGAGAAATTCTCCCCCTGGTCTGACTGTACTGGGTTTGTGTGACAAGGTTTTGGCAGATGGGAGCCTACCAGGGTGGCTTCTGTGAGAAACTGCTAGAAGCTTCCCTTATGTCTGATAGAGACAATAACAGCTAGCTCCAAGATGGACCCACTGATGGTACACCAGCAATGGTGGTAGCACCTCTAGAATAACATATTTAAGGGGGGGGGGAGGGAGGGAGAAACACAACAGCAATTGTAGCTGGAGAGAGGAGTGAGAACATGAGAATGGCAGCCCTGCAGACACTGATCAGTGCAGAAGGAGCGGAGGAGGAGCTCCAGGCTCCACCTGCAGCCCATGGAGGACCCCACACCAGAGCAGGAAGATGCCTGAAGGAGGCTGTGTTCCTGTGGGAAGCCCGTGCTGGAGCAGGCTCCTGGCAGGACCTGTGACCCCATGGAGAGAGGAGCCTGTGCTGGACCAAGTTTGCTGCAGGACTTGTGACCCCATAGGGGATGCACAGTGGAACAATCTGTTCCTGAAGGACTGCACCCCATGGAAGGGACCCACACTGGAGCAGGGGAAGAGTGCGAGGAGTCCGCCCCTGAGGAGGAAGGAACAGCAGAAACAACGTGTGATGAACTGACCATGTTAAGCCAGGGAAGAAGGGAAGGGTAGGGGGAAGGTGTTTTTTTTTTTGTTTTGGTTTGTTTTTTTTTTTTAAGATTTGTCTTTATTTCTCATTTGTCCCACTCTGATTTGAGGGGTAATAAAGTGATGTCTTTCCCCAGGTCAAGTCTGTTTTGCCAGTAACAGTAATTGGTGAACAATCTCTCCCTGTCCTTATCTTGACCCATCAGCCTTTTGTTATATGTTTTTTTCCCTGTCCAGTTGAGAAGGGGAGTGATAGAGTGGCTTGGTGGGCATCTGTCAGCCAGCCAGGTCCAACCCACCACACTGACCTACAAGCCAGTATCCAAAACACATGTCTAAAGGATGCCCTGGGACCGTGAACACATCTGCTACGATGGTGGGACTTGTGTCTCCATTCTTCAACTCAAACATCAGCTG
This sequence comes from Pezoporus occidentalis, assembly GCF_034315485.1. NCBI lineage: Eukaryota > Metazoa > Chordata > Aves > Psittaciformes > Psittacidae > Pezoporus > Pezoporus occidentalis. The sequence continues at coordinate 20,017,697 of NW_026914940.1, read as the reverse complement.
GTGAATGGATGCTCCAGACCCATTTATCTGCCAGTCTAGGGATCACCACAGCCCCACGAAGATGGAGTGCCATGTAATTGAGTCTGCAAGTTTAATTTACTGAGTTGCCATTAGTACTAACTGTTTTTCCACCATTTTCCTCCATAGTGTTATCTCCTTTAGGGATGTAGTTTTGCAGTGAAGCTGAGCCCTGGCTGAGCACTGGCCATGCAATGTACACATCCTTCTGCTTACCATTTCTTAGCAGTCACCTATAATTTTTCATTTCCCAAGTCTGTTGAGGTCCTTGGAACAGAACAGTCCCGTCCTGAGCACGTATGAACATCACCTCGCACAGAAGGGCCTGGTTGCCAGAGGGGATTTGTCTGTCTTGCAGCTATGTCCCATAAATGTTAGACAATTCAGTTCTTGCTTCTCATGGACCGGGGCTCTCTAACAAAGGGATGGGAGCTTTGTCATGGAATATCCTGGACCTTAAGATGAGGAATGGATGTGTTTTCTGCTTTCCACAAAATCCGCTGAGAGCTAAGCACCATAACCATTCTTATTTGGGTAAACCTCAGACTGCAGCAGATGGTTGATAAAAAGGTTGTTTTGGGTTATGGTTTATATTGTAAATCATGTATCTTGGGCAGAGCATATGTGAATAGTTGTGAGATTAGCCACAGATACCGGGACTAGGGACTACATCTGTAGTGGCTTTTAGAAAGCTGAGCTTTCCATATCCCGTATCTGCTGTATATCTAGTGGACTGACCTCTTTAAAAAGAAACTTTACAGATGATGCTATTAAAAAAAGAAGAATTTACTTTACCATCACAGAAATACATATTAAATCTCAGTCTTTCCTAAGCCCTAAAGTATTTCTGGTTTATGCTTAAGGCGCTCACGCTATAAATCACTAGTGTTTCTTGCACTAGTATAAATCACTAGTGGAAGAAGTTTCCTTTTCACGGCAACCTCTTCAATTCCATACTCATTTGGCACATGAAACACAAGAGCCTGCCAACCTGCTTCTTCTTTTCATATCTCCTGGCCATTTAACAACAGTAACTCATGTTAATGAGGTTGTACACTTGCTCATTCCCTTAAAAAGTAACACACAGCTCTTTCAGATAGGGCCCTCATCGCTGTGCAGATGCTTCAAAGTCCAGATGCAGAATGAATGAGCTCATACCGATGGCTTTGTCACCTCAGTGAATGTGCTTGTCTTTGATGGTTTGTCTTCTTCTGTGCTCTAGGAAAGAGGAAAACTTCTGCTGTTAACAAAAAATAAATGCATACAAAACAGGAAACACAAGAATAACAGCAGCCCTAGAGGTCTAGGTTGGCTCACCATGGAAATACAAGGAGTGTCACCCTCTTGCTAACATGTATCAGAGCAGATCCTCTACTAAAATTACTCTACATAGATATATTTTAAAATTAAGTTTGCAAACACTGAATACAGCCTGTTAGGAGAGGTTATCCTCTACTACAAAAAGGCACACACTGCACTTCACCATGGCTGAGCTCAAAGATGGTCTTTAAAGAGAATTCTTTAGCAGCTAGTCTGTATTATGAAAAGTATTGCATTAATATTCAATCAAATTTAATACTTCAAATCCCCTCATTTGTTTAACTCTTCGATGTATGAATTACTGAATCAGAGCAATTGCCAAAAACAGTTCCATTTTAAGGAAATGTCCCCATATAATGTAATGCAGGTGAAGATGATATAGCTTTATTTGCTATTGTCATGTTCTCAAAGCTCAAGATTAATTTGCTAAATCAAACATTGCAATCAAATTCCCTTTGATGGCTCATCTTTCAGTTTGCAGAAACTAAAGCTTAGAATACCTTGAAATAAATGCCAAACTGTGATTGCTGCTCCAGCCAGATGGAGTTATTGGCATTAACACAGTTGAATAAACTTAGTGTAACTAAAATGAACATTTTTCCCAATCTATATTGCATACTGCAGGTGTACTGCTCAATTCATTAAGTAAAATTATTCCATTTAATTAAGGACGGGAGAGTGCAATACAAAAGTAACAACAGCTTTCCTGCAATTAAGCAAGTGGGATTTTCCCTTTCTAGGGTAAAAGCCACATACCATAGGCCTGTCCTAGCAAGGAACTCAGTCACTGTCCCCTCTGAAGCTGCTTTCACCAGAGTTATCCTGTGTGGCTCGTGGACCCCCCTCAGGCACCCCCAGCCTCTCCATCCTGAGGCAGCACAGATTTGGAAACACCTCCTTATTTCATGGATTGTCCTCCTTGCTTTTAAAGTGCAGACAAAATACCCTCTAAAGAAGAGCTTTTGTCTTGGGCTGCTGCCAAAGGGCTTTACTGTGCAGAGGGCAGGTGAGCCACCTGCCAGTGTGTGTGAAATGGCATCACCAAGCACTGTAGGTTTGCCTGTCAACATAGGTAAAGAAGATTGCAAAAATGATATGAAGTAGATGAAGGGCACTGCTGGTACTGTACTCCAGTAAATGATCTCAAGTTCGTTCACTGAAAGGCACTCACCTGGGCAACCTGCTCCAGGATGACAGTGAGTGCCAGAGTCACACAGGATTCAGTCAGAGCTAGGCACAGATGTACAAACAGGGACATGCTCTCTTTCTCCAGTCAACTGCGTTTCAAAACACACAGAGTGTATTCCTCAGGCTCCTTGTCACAAGCTGAGTTCCTTCAGTAAAGAAGAATTTGATTTGGGGGCCGGCTTTCCTATTATCATCCGTTACAGAAATATTTCTTCTAAAGCATCTGGAAACTGTCACTGTAGAAGACAGGTTCTGAGTTAAAAATACTGAGAGTCTGACCCTACTGAGCAATGCCTGTCTACCAGCAGTGTTTGTAGCTACTTTAAATACAAATGAACTGTGTTGCCTATAAATAATGGACAGAGTAAAAAGACATTGGAAGGAACCTAAGCTCAGCATCTTTTGTGTCTGCGGGTTTCTGCTGCAGAGAGTTTCTGGTTTTCATTTCCTTGGGGTTTTTGAACAGTAGTATCATATAATATGTCATCTGTTTACTGGAATGGAAAGTGAGTGTAAATACTGAGAAATCTGATAAACAATACTGTAAATTCAGAGCTCAGCAAGTAGGCATCTGAAAGCACATCCCAGCAGCTTCCCACTGCTCTTCAGGAATTGTTGACATTCGCTCACGGAAATTACGACATTTTAATCTGGTCATGCATCTTAATCAAGGGAGGAGAGCGGAGAAACAGCTTTTGTGTCTGAATTTGACTAGCATACTCTGTGAAGGCACTGAGATATAACATGGCTGAGCAGCTGCAGAGGAGACTGAAACTGAACTCTTTTGGTGCCCCTTGGCCTGATGTGTTTGCGCTGTTTGAGTGTGTATGTGACTGTAATGGGATAAAAACGTCAGTGTGAGCTTCTAGATAAACCTTCACTTGAGCTTCTTTCTTATTCACTGCAGTCCAAACTTAAAGGGGCAATAGGGACACCAACTGGGGTTTGGCTCTGCCAGTTGTCTTGCAGCCCAGCAAGAGGTCTGTAACACCGTGACAGCACTGGTGTGAACCTGAGCATCCGCACTGGGCATGCAACCAGCAAAACCGCAGTGCCACGGTGAGCCTCCTGATACCTCCTGAGCAGAGGAGCTTGGTGTCTATTTTTATTCAGTGCATGCACTGAGCTTAGAGGGAGCTCTGGCTTTTGAGAAGCAGTTTCATGTGTCTCCTGTTTTGACACAGGTCTTCCTCATCCTCAAAATCAAACGCATTTTTTCCTTTGTGCTCTGTTCCCTAGAGAAGCATCCTATTGCACTGATTCATATCCCCTGGATCCCCTCAGTTTTTCTGTCACACTCTCCCCTCCCCACCACTTACACAGCCCACACTGGACATGCAGAACCACCTCTGCTCTCCAGCTCCCTGGTTCCCTGCTCTGCGACTGCTGCTGGCCACAGTGTCCTGCTTCGTTCCAAATTACAGGGTTTGATTTGCAAAGCAGCTAAGTCCCTTGCTTGCTCTTTGCAAGTTCTTCAGTGACAAAGATTTGCTGGGCTGTCCAGTGCTCCTCCAGGCTTGGCACTGGGGAGTGCAGTGAAGGAACCATGCTCCTTAATTTACCTTCACATTGATGACTTGCAGGCCTGCATTGCTGATCTCCAGGACAAGCACTACAGCAAGGAAGCCTTGTTTTACTGGTGACGTAAGTCTGCCTTTCCTTGTAAATGAGGAAATTATTAGTAAGGCTTACTTCTCATATAAGTATCCAGGTACACAGGGAGGATTGTCACTGTCACCAGCAGCAGGAGGCTGCAGGTGGAGCATCTCAAGCTGCAACACATGGGAAAACCAGGAGATGCCTCATCTCCATCACAAGTCCTACACTTGGGGCTAGGCAGACTACACAGAACCCAGAGCAGTGACACTTAAACCTGTACTGAAATACCAACTATAGCATCCCAGAGCATAAGGTCATCCTTCAACATTCTCAGAGAAACAACAGTTTGAACAGTCAGGGGTCTGCACTTGACTGCCCATTGCTGTTTACAGGAAACCATCTGCCCTCTGGCAGAAAAGCACGCAATGCTTCCCTGGTTCCGCCCCACCAGGTAAATGCTTAGCAGCACGCCTGGGTGAAAGCGCTACTTGTTACAAGCACAAAAGTTTCATATGGAAATGTGACTTTAAAACAAGGCTGTTTAATTACACTTGCAAAATGAAGAAAATATCCCTTTGGTGTGTGTGTGTGTCTGTTATTGGTAGGTAACAGAATAGCAAAGAACTGTGTATACGTTGTATGGCAAAAAAGAGAAGTACTCCATGAACTAGGAGCTGGGCTAAATAAAAGGCCCCTTCTTCTAGCCAAGGAGCTTGAGTTAGAGGGCAGAAAGCAGGTCTTCCTTTACTCCAATTAATTTGCCTGTGCTTTTCCTTCTATCCTGCTTAGGTGACAGGCAGTGACAGGAAGATGCACGTACTCCAGAGCATCCCACTAGAGCCTGCAGAGAGCATTACCTCCACCTTGAAGCCCTTGCACTGTAATGTTGTGGTGTTTCTGTTATGGGAGCTGCAAACTTCTTTTGGGTAAACAGTCTTAAAACCATGAGCACTAAAAAGCACCAGCAACAGGCTCAGGATTCAGGGGGGAGGACAATAGATCTATTTTCACAGGATGACCCATGCATCCTTAGGGCAGAGAGCAACATGCAGGGTCAGAAAACATTACACATAGGGCTCAGGATTTTTTACTTTATCAGAAAAGCTGAAATTCAAACAAGACATCATCATTCTGATGCTATTCTATTGAGCTGGCATTAACGACAGAGCTGTTCTTGAACAATGACAAATGCACTGTAGAAATTAGCTTAAATACTGAAAGCAAAATAATAGCTGAAAAATATCGTGCTTTTTGGCTTTTGGTAGAAGAAAGCATGAACTACACTGCTTATGCAAATCTGAAGTCAGTTGCAGGCTAAAAGAATTAATCAGAATGGAAAGTGGTGTAATTCTGTCCTAATTCTAGGACAAAGTATCAAACACATGTTTAGATGTCATGCTCCCGACATGCTCCATAATTGCCTCCACTTAGCAATCCCCCCACAATAAGAGGTATGATTGTGTGTCACTCGCCTGCTTGCTGAGATGTGGTGTCCCATGGGCCAGCAGCCCCAGGCAGGTACTGCCTGCAGCACTAGGCAGCTCTTCAGCCACACAGGGGCCATTCGGCAGCCCTTTCTGCTGAAGCATCTGTCTTCCTTGGATGTGTGAATAACTATAAAGGAAAGAAAATTAAAGGATGAAGGCTGCTCTATGGTGTGCAGTGAAAGGCTTTAGCCTCTCCTCTGGCCCATCTCTGCAGTGCTGGTAGTGGCAGCTCCTACCCTGAGAGTAACTGCAGTTTATCTCCAGTTCTCCAGCCATGGCTGAGTGCAGGAAAAAGGATACAAACTGCAGCTTGGACTCAAGTGGGGAATTGAGCCTGTTTTGTGCTTGTAAATCCCAAAGGAACAGCAATGCTGGGCAATAGACTAAGTTAGGTCAGGATTTGCAGATTCTCAGGGTGCTGCTAGTGCCCTGCATGTGGCATGTGGAAGGAGCTGGGAGGGGAGCAGGCCCAGGGCGTCAGCTCCACTGGGCTGTCCAGAGCTGTGATATCTCCCATCCTCTGACCTCTTTGAGGAGCCCTCAGGAGGAGACTGAATTGTTGGCTGGGGCTTGGGCAGACTGAGAGTCTGTCACTGAGCCAGAGAGGATGGTGCGGAGTCCATTAATACCTCTCTCTGCTCATCTGAAAGTAAATTACCCTACAAAAGTGAGAGTGCCCAGAGTTGCTTTCACACTCTCCTGGCTGATTTGCTATGCTTTCGGCGTGAAATGCTCTCTGGTCTTGAAACTGGGCTTTTGATAACTATGAAAGATCTGTGAAGCATTTGTTGAAGACCAGGTTAGCCTACTGAGCAGTGCCGGGTGTGAATGCATTTGAAGAACAGAAAGGATCAGATCACTCCTCATCTCAAAAGTTATTTTTCAATGCCTATTTCAACACAATAAAGGGCTAAGGAACATGTGTTCTCCACTATCAGAAAGCACTGGATTTGCCAATATATGTGAGGTAAAATTACCACTGTTTACTCTAGAATAGTAAACAGTAAAGTAGTAAGTATTAAATCTCTAATGGTCACAGAAGTATTTTTCTCTGCTTCCTAGCTACCAATTGACATTGTTAAATTCATCACATTTAGAGCATTTGTGGATTCTCAGAATTACATTATATTTTTTACTCAGCTGAATTAGAGCCTTGTGTTCCATAAAAGAGATCTGGCCCATATTGATTACAAAAAAGGAGGAAAGATTTAATGAAAGAGATGAATGGGCTTTTTGTTACTTTGCTTGACTCCAGCAAAGAGAGGAATTAAATTATCCCGTTCCTACAGCACTTATCGCTCAGCAGGTGGGTCTGGGTGCTGAGAGGTTATTTGGCAGTTTAGCAGAGATGCAAACACTGTAGCTCAGACCTCTGTGTGAATGTGGGTTGTCATTGTTGTGCTGAAATACTACTTCTCCTTCACAGTAAAGGGAGCTGTGGGGTTCACCCTTTGCTGTACATTCACTGGAGGTCATCCAAACTGTCTTTTAGTGCTTAGGCGGTTTCAAGGCTCTTCTCAGAGGTCATTTGGAGATGGTGGAGGCAATTCGTGGCTCCACATTCTGCCTGCTGGTGTTAGCTAACGGGATTATGCATGCAAGAGTGTGAGGACCATTTCCCTCCCTTCCCGAAACCCCAGGGGGTGAGATAGGGCTGTCATGCCTATCTGAAAATGGCTATGGCTTTGTGAAACACAGTGGCACTGAAAATGGCAATGGCTTTACAAAACACAGTGGCAGCACACCCTGTTCCCAGGGCCCAAGTAAGATCACACCCGTAATGATGGGATTTTTCATGGCCTTCCTGGTGAGGGATGAAATCACCCCTGAAGTACAAGACACCATAGTGGCGAAGAACCTCACACTTGACCCAGCTTATCCACCTGGCCACCCATACATGGAGAATCAGTCTGGAGGGGTAAGTGAAGCAGAAGGAGCCCAGGGTACCTGGGCCAGTTTCAAGGCTAGGGCTCCATATTTTCATTAGTTTGTTCATTCTTTGGATGAAATAAATACAGAGTCTTGGGAGCAGGTTGTGACACCTCTGAGTGACAGTGGAAGAGCTTTTCACCCTTAGATTGGGTCCTATATCTGAAGCTGCTGGGATCATTGTGTATCTGGGGCAGCTCCCAGCAAAGACCAGAGAGTAACTGTCACTGGTCCCAGAGAACATCAACCCTTGTTCCCTGACACCCACACAGCTGCCCAGGCTCTTTGCAGCACAGGTTTCCATGGGGGAATTCCATGTTTTAGGTAGAGGAAAAAGGGATAGAAGGATGTACTGGGGATGATGGAGGAATGGGCTAGGCAAAGGGGACTCAAGCAGCTCTCTGCTGCTCTCTGAAGACCACTGGAGAAATTCTCCTACCTCCACAGACCATGGACTGCATGCCAGGGCTTTAAGCCATCTCCCTGGGTCTGCAGTCCTTAGCACCAGTGCAGGTGTAGGAAGGATTGGACTGTCAGTCTGAGACAGGGGTAACAGAAAAGGCTGGGCAGAGAAAGAGCAGCCACAAGGCTCAAGGCAAGGCTTAGGTTAATGAAGACATTGCTATTTAAATCAGCAGGGATTTCTTTGAACCAGGTCAAGGTATGACTGGGGTGAGGCACACCAGGTACTCTGCCTTTTCTTCCACCAGCTGACAGGCATCTTCAGCATGCAGAGGGTGACCCATCCTTGGCCTTCGCCACAACCATGCTGTCCACTCCCATCCACCTACCACCACCTTTGCCTTCTTGCTTGAAGCCACACCTTGCACTGAACAGCTCCTGAACCACACAGTTAAAATGGAAGCGTCATCCTCTGGCTTGGCACAGCCCCATGTATGAAGAAGAAAATGCCTTTTATAAGAATTTCAGGGCTACAGGGGTCAGATCAAGATCCAGGCTATGCAGAGAGATCTGAACCCATTGTTAGGCTTTCTGTGCCAAGTGACAAACTGTTAATAATGAGTAGGAAAATTTATTTCCTGTTTGAATGAAGCAGCCAGTCAGTGGCAAGAGCATTTAAAAATCTCTTAAGTCTTTGCTGCAACTCATCAACAGATAAGTAAGCCTCTCTCCCCGCGGGAGGATCACCTTGGAGGGAGGTTTAAGGAGAGGGCTGCTGAGATGCTGGGGGAAGGACCGCTTTCCCTCGCCTACCTCTCAGCTGCAGCTTAACCAGAGGCTGATGCTCAGCAGGTGTCCTTCCTCCTGCTCCAAACAGCTGAGCTGACACCACCTCCCACCAGCAAACAGAACTCCAGGGCAGCTTGGGCTTGGTTGTAGAGCTCTTTTTTCTTGCCCAGATGTACCTTATAAAACCAAATTACTGTAAAATCTATAAAATACTTCATAGATTGTAAAAGTTCACTCACTAAGTCCAGGTTGGATTGTTAAACCCTTCCCAGGGCTGAAAACACCATTTCCCAAGGAGCCATGAGAGCAACAGAGTCACTGCAGGGAGAGCACATGCAAACCATGTATTGACCTTTGCAGGAGGAGGTCCCCAAAATCACCCTCATCAGGGGTGAGACATGGCTGCGATCCTCCAGGCTTGTGGCACATGGAAGGTAATTAGATTGCTGATAATTATTACCATTTAAACAGGCAGATGAGCAGGTTTAACACAAGAGACAAGAGAATGGAGGAAGGGACTTCTGCTGCCCCCATGTCCTCATGGTGCATAGCAGTGTGGGTACAGATCATGAGACCATAACCTGGGGTGTTGTCTGGCTGCTCAGGATGGGATCAAGCCCCTTTTTTCCATAGATCAGGGCTGGAAAATCTGTATTATGTCATGTCCCTGGTCTGTCACGTCCTGTGTCGCAGAGAATTCCAGCAGATGAGTGTGAAGTCACAGAACAGTCAGATGACAAGGCACAAGGGGCTGAGGTTTTAAGAAATAGAATTCCCTTAGAGATACCTGCCTGCAGCATTAGAGGCACCAACACCATTACAAGGAGAGCTCAAGGAAAGCTTAATCATGCGTATTTATTTACTTTTTAAGCTGTGTTACTAGGCTGCTGGGGAATCCTTACTACACTTGATAGCTCAGGCTTTCTGTGGGGAGAGCATTGAAATATATCCAATTTCTCATTTATTTCTAATCTCTCTGGCAGAACCCATGTGTGATTTAACATTGCCAGGTAACACACAGCACCTATGCTAAGAGCTCAAGAGGTGACTTAATCAATTTGAAAACAAAAAGAGCTATCCTGAATGTCAGTCCAAATGCTGAGGAATGCCTAGAGGTAAGTGCAAGGTTGAAGAGAAGTTTAAATGTAGGAGAGGCAGAAAACCATAGAAAAGTGAACTGAAATCAGAGGGGAGGAAGAGACAGGGAGCTCAGCAATGCCTTTGATGTGATGGTGTCTAGCAAAGCCACCAATTCACTGATTTCCCTGGAGCTTTTCTGTCCTGGCTATGGGGAGCCCTTCCTCGCCATCATCCCACCAAGCTGGGGCATGAGCCATGCCTTTCTCCTTCCTCCAGCAGTGGTTTAATTTTGCACTGAGGAGTCAGATAAGGACTATGAGCTTCTGGCTGAGCAATTCCCCACCAAGCCACGCTGAGCATCTGGGTCAAAGGGAAACAATGTGGGTGAACACCTGAAGTGCAGCTGTCATTTGATGACATGTCTAAAAAGAGTCCTCCCTTCTGATTCCACCAGCAGCTTTTGGTTCTCCTGGGCCTCCCACCCATGTCTGATGGAAACAGCAGCCACTGCTCATTGTGCCACAGAGCACACCAGGCAGTGCTGCCTACATCCCCTAAGGCCAGGACCAGGGGCTGCATCTTTTGTGGTGCTGCTTTTTTGGCTAGGTGGTTCACAAGCCCACACAGTGCTGCCAGCATGAAGAGGAGACAAAAACAAGCACGAGAAGCAGGCTATGATATTGCATGGCCAAATGGTTATAAGGATGAAGGAAACTCAATTTCGAGTCCCTGTGGTACCTGTACCAGAACAAGTATTGAAGCCCAGGGTTGAGGCGAAGCTTGTTGCTTTCCATGCAGTGCAGTATCTTGGCTCACCAGCAGCAGGGACACAGGCAGAGGTCTGCCACATCCCCAGGCAGAGCCTTCATCCCTGGTGTAAAAAAAGCCACCTGGATGGCAAAGCTCATTACCCCAAGAGGTGACCAGCACCAGTTTATGAACAAGCAAAGGAGGAGAAATGCTCTTCAGTGCTGGTGTTGAAGCTATGCCCTCTAGTGAAGAAACTTACATGAGGGTTTCCCTCCATCACGGTAGTGTCTTCATCACTGTACTGCCAAAGCACCTTCTTCCTCAGGCCCTGTGCACCTCCCATCCTTTCCTGCTGAGGAGCAGGTCCCACTCCAGCCTGCAGACAGGTGATGTGCTCTGTCCCACTGCAGTGGTTTGGAGTACCGAGAGACCCCTGCCCCAAGCATTGCACCCGTGTGTCCCACGAATAGGGCAGTAGACGTGAGGGCTAGGGGATGAGAGAAGAGACTGTAGAAGCAAGGCATGAGAAAGCAGGAGAACGTGCAAATGGGTGGTCCTTCCCAAGGAAATGCAAAGGTTGCTATGATGGGGGCTAGAGTTCTAGTCTGTGTAGCCTGTGAAATCATTCAGGGTTAGTCTGTCCTGTCCCAGGTCCTGCACAAAGCAGGGAGGGATCCACCGGTGCCTGGGCAGGAGGAGCATCACATCTCACTGCATCTCTGATTCACCAGCTTCTGTGCCAAAATATCACCAGCACCGTGCCACACACTCCTCCTCCTGGCCCCACCAGCATCTGTGCCACACTGCAACCTCCTGCATGTGGGTGTAGGATGGGAGTGCTGGGCCCAGCACAGGGCAGGTCGAATCCCTGGTTTTGGGAAGGAGTGGAAAGCATGGGAGCAGCTAGCTGGTGGACCTGAAGAGCAGCAGGACAGGGACCCAGCTCCCAGCAGTACCAACACAGCACAGGAGCAGGAAAGCCACATGCGCGGACTCGTTCCTCTCTCCCCTGTTTGCATTTCACCTCAGTCTATATTTGGAGGTAATGGATGCAATGCTAAAAATAAAATATGCTTCAAAAGACAGCTTTAAGCTATATAAAGCAATTTTTGCATTGGTATTAAACTGTGTTCTCTTTCCTTTGTGTGCCAATTGCCAAGAAGTACAATCCGAAACTGTAATTTATACAGCAATATATTCAAAGTTCATGCGGCTGTTAGCACCGAGGGATGATCAGAAATTCAAGACCAATTTCTACTGGCTTCAGATTGGAAGAATGATTAATTCTAGGAACAAATTTCCATTCCAAGACAAAGCCCATCAAAACCTGCTGCGTGTCTGATTTCCTGGAGCCATAGAAAGTGTGTGGGTGAGTACAGCAATGAGGACTCCTTTGCTGTAAGAGGGCAAAGTAGCAAAAAATATCTCTATCAAAACTATATTGATACTCCAACACAAGCCATACTCTGTGTCTTGTTTTATCAAGCTCCACTGTTCTTGGCAATATTCCCTTAAAAGAGACATTACTTGTATTTCTGGGTTATGTTTTTAGAATGTCAAAGGAGAAATCCCTCCTAAAGTCATCAGTCCTGCCTGCAGGATGAAAACATGAGTTTAAAGCATGCAATCCCATACCAAACCCAAACCCAAATCTGGCATTTAAATGATCAGATGTTTGATGTGTTTTTTTGTTTTAACATTACCTAAGCAGGAGGTGTTCTAAACTTTCCTGAATAAGGCAGAAATACACAAAATATTTCAAAAATTGAAGCTTTTTGTTAGTTTTTGCTTTTGAAGTTCTCATACCTTTTGTTTTTTCCTCCTGCACTTTGAAGAAGCTGTAGGAAAGAAGGTATGGTCCCAAAGGCACCAAGATTTCATTAGCATCAGTTTTTAAGCCAAATGCAGCTGTTAGTGTGTAAGAACATCTACAGTGGGTCCCACCATCCTGTCTCAAGAGTAACTAGGAGATGCTGAGGGTAAAGTAAAAAGTCCAGATAATCAGCAAGCCCTGGATCCTCTGAGGGAGACTTCTAGCTTCCAGCAACCAGCACATCAGTTTTTCTGAGTCATGGATCACATCTGATGCACTGTGTTAAGTGGTCATGTACAGAACTTTTCTGCACACAGAATTAGGCGATCTTGGAAGACCTTGTGCCACTGGGATCTTTGGCTTAAATGTTTTGTCTGCTGTTTCGTAGCTTGCTGCCCATGAAAATTTGACTCAAGAGTTTTAGGAGAGAGTGATCCCTTCCGATCCACTTCCTTCATGCAGTTCACCAGAGTATTATGTAGCACCATATGCCCTACTGTCATCCTGTTTCCAAACTGAGGAGCCCAGATCAGCTCAGTCCCTCCTCACAGACATGTCATTTCATGCTCCCAATGCAAGTACCTCTGATTTCACACGCACCTGATACAAGCTCCTTCATGGAACCCTTACACCCTATGCCCTGCCATCTGATCCAGATGTGCCTAGCTGCATTGCCAGGCACTGCAGGGTAAGCAGTTAGAACTAACCAAGATTATTAAACCATTTACATGATCAGCATGCCTTTTGCTAATCATGATTTCTTCTTTCTCATGTGGAGCATTTAAGGAGCACTGCAGCACACCGCAGGGAGCTAGGGTACTCAGACCAGTATTGAAATCTCAGGACAGGGGCTCAGGAGGGCTGGGGTTTTGGTCGCTGCTGAGCCATGGGCCCCATGACCATGATGGCTCAGAGGAGTTGGGCTTTCTACTTTGGTCAAAGGGTGTCACCTTCCCTGGTAGTGCTGAAAGCAGGGACTGCTCAAATTTTGGGGAAAGAGGTGTTTCAGAGCAGCTGCTGTGAAAAATGGAGCAGACTGCTCCACACAGCTCTGTCCAAGGGTTCACCTGGACCTTCAGAGCAGGTGCACAGCATGATGGTGGCTGGTGTTCAAGTGGTGCTTTGTGATGATCAAGAAATGACCCAGATGTAATAATGTACTATTGAGCCATTAGACATAAACAAATGAAGTATTTTGAAAAATTTTTGAAATGAATACCATGTTCTTAGAGGCACATTGTTCAAGCACCCAACACTTGACCATTTATTAATACATAGTGCTAGTATTAACAAACATTAAGTTTGGGTGAATTTTCAAAAGGAAAGGAGACTATTTGACTATTTTCTCCATCTAGTCATGCTCCTTTCTTTTTATTTTCACAGCTGAAGGACTTCAAAAAGTGTTTGGTTCATAAAAACCCTCAGGCTGACCTGGTTACAGGTGTCAGAGTGAAAAAGTTTGCTCAGAAAGGTTTCAGGGATGAGAAAGAAGCATTTTTGATGCCTGCAAGGAACTTCTTCCAGCACAAGCAATACATAAGCATTTGTAACAAAACTGAACATGCAAGTGATGGTGGGAGAGCAGGTGGGAGGTGATCCTGCTGGGAAAGGCACTGATGTTTTGACAGTAAATGAGAGATTATGCCTGGGAAAGGAAAGGAATATCACTGTAGGAGAGGAGGGAAACTGATGGTGGGATGGATAGAGAGAGCTGGCATATTCAAAACAGCAAGCTAGGAAAACAAGCTCTGTAGCAAGATCTGGGTGGATTATGGTAGGGCACTAACCTTGTGATAATTGAGACATTTGAAAATCTGGGTAACAGTCTTAGGAGGGAGAACAGACAGACAGAAATGTGAAGAAATTGCATTAAAAGAACCTGCAAGATGTGGGGATCGGGCATCACCTGGATGTGAGGACCTGCAGAGACATCCAACCTGACACTGATGGGCAGACTGCAAGTGCAAGGTGTTCGCCCAATATATAAGGAAAATGCAGCTTAGGAGGAAGACCAAGATCTCTGTTTTAGGCATCCTGAATTTGTGTGGATGGCTAGAGGATAGATACTGCTACTTTTTAGAGCAAGCAGGTTTGAAGTAGAAGTGCAGATTTGTATATATCAGCCAAGGATAAATCTTTCCAGGGCCACATCCATAAAAGACATATCATACAAAAGTGGTCCCTGGAGTTAGGGTATCTCCACCAGCCACAAAGGGAAAAAGCCACCTTTGAAACCAGACTTGTCATGGTAGACAGCAGCCAGATGTACCAGACCCTGAGTATTGAAATGCACTATGCCAAGGGAGGCAGTCTGCATCAGTCACATGTTAGGAGCAAAGGCACAAACATTTCTGTTGTTTCCAGGGTCCCTTCTCTCAGCATGGACAGAGCTTGTGAATCTGGGGAGAGAAAAGCTCAAGAAGTCAAATTTTTGGATCACGTAACAATCAGCAGGAAGAAAGTTAATTTTCCAGGGAAATAAAGGCTCTCTTCCACCTTCGTAGAGAACAAAGGGGAGATGGATTAGGTGGCATAATCAACTCAGAAGATGCTGATGTGGGGAAAACCCTACAGCAGAATCAGAGAGAGTCAAAATGCTGCGAGCCTGCAGAAAAATATGTCTTTCCTGAAGTCTTTTCATTTCCCTTTGATATGACAGATGCATTTCTCTCTAGACTAGGCTCTGGCCATATTTTCAATTCACAAACTGTGATACAGATTGTGCATGGATTATTTCTTGGGGGTGCAGGAAGATAATTGTCCCCATGTACTACAAATAAAAAAAGGAGACATTTTTAGGCACCTTCCAACCACAATCCCAAATACTCTCACTAGCTAATGAAACCAACCTTGGTCTGATTTACTAATGCCTGACTTGTTGGGCTGACTTGGTCCTAACTATGTGTGATTAGTTGTTCTCTCAACACCCTGCCCTCCTCAGTCTGTATGTAGGCTCCACACAAACATGGTCTTCTCTCCAAGGGCAGGCAAGGGAGCACAGGAAATTGAATACATGAGCCTCACTAATCTCATTTGGATAGTTGCAGAGTGAAAGGGTTTGGGAAGAGACCTATCAGAAGGGTAAAATAGGCCAGAGCAAGCAGAAATCCCTTTACAGGTGAGACTTCCTCTGTCTTCCAGATTCACATGGTGGAAGATACAGCCAGCTGGACCCACAGATTTGGGTCTGTTTGCGAAGGCAAGTGGTGATGCAGCCCTGGAGTGGTGGCTGGTTTTGCACAGAAACACTCAGGGCACATCTGGTACTCATAACAGGAACTACCTGCTTTCAGTCCTTCCGAAGAATGATTGCTTTGCTCTGCATTAGCTGTTCTCATGTATACACACATTCAAGTGGTTTCCCAGAAGATGAACAAGCGTTTCCCCCTTGCATGTAGCTTCAGCATGTATTCTTGTTTTGGAGGAGACAGATATGATGTACTAAACCCAAAAAGCATAAGTACATTTGGAACACAAACATCTTCTGTCACAGCTTTAACGGCTTATTTCTGTACTGACGTACATAGCCCCCAGCCCCTTGGGTTGTCATCTCCACACCAGCCGCAGACTGACGAGCAGACTCTGGAGAGCTGTGGCATGCTCTCTTTCCCAGAGTCATTAAAGCTGAAAACCCTTGACTGTCTGGTGCGGCAGGCACAAGTCATTCAGAGCAACAACTCAAACACTTCAGCTTAAACCATGACAAAAAGCCAAATGCAGTCTACTCGATTCCCACAGGAGCTCCTCAGAAAAGCGGAGCAGCATGTGATTCAAAATAATTAGCCTAGTATGCAGGAATTCTTATATCTTCCCTCAAAACCTGGGTTGCAAGAGTTACCCTTCAAAGCCAGTGAACTGCATTGTGTTGTTCTAGCTGCTGACTCATAACCTGATGTATTACAACTTTTATTTACTGCAAGATTTGCATGATGGCTCCAGAAAAAATATCAATTACAGCACAACATGCAAGGAATGATAAAAAAAATAATCATTACATAGTGTCATTCAGCAGAGCTCAAACTGGTAAGAATTTTGGATGATGCATTTCAGCTGAGAGTATTTTAGTACATTTGACTTTCCCATTAGCATTGATCATCAACATTTTTTACCTACTCACCCCTCATTTCTGTATTTTGGTAACTTAACAGGATGCACAAAAAGTTCTGTAAGACATATATTAATACCAAATAATGACAAATGTCTTCAGAAGAATTAAGTCCTGCAGGACTCTTGCAACATATCTCTGGAGCTGTGCTGACTGTGATTGCTTCCTGAATGCATAGTACATTTCAGAAGAATTCTGCATTTCCAGAGCTATTCTAGTCAAGCAGACCTGACCCTCCCTTGGAAGGGCACAGTGATAAAGGGTTCTTGTCTGCCCTAGCACAGGGAGCACATACAGGTTGCAGAAATGCAACTGATTCTTAATTAGATCTTTTCCAAACCTCTTTGTAACTATTCCAGTTCCCCCAGTCACATCCATTGCCCCTGCACACCTGTACACACACCTTGCCAGCTACCTCCATCTACTCAATGATAAGATGTAAAGAAAGTTCTTTTCCTGACTGAATAATTTTGTTTCAGGCCGTACGTAGATATTTTTGAAGTGCTCCCACACACAGTCTGATATTTTATCAGCAATGTTTCTTCTGGCAGAGGAAATTGAGAGAAATGTCTTGGAGGCATCATGAAGTCACCATAACTGAAGTTGCAAGAAGAATGTTATTAATGAGTAGAAAACCCTCTCGTATCATTTCATGTGCCTAACTTGGCTTGAACATTCACAAACGACTTCCCTTTTCCAAGAAATCATACATTTTCTCAGGTTTCACTGTGACTGCACAGTTATCTACATTTTGAAGAACTAGCTGGATGTCACAGCATATTTTCAACTATTTATGCATATCATGAGGCTCCTCCCAAAGGCCCACAGTTAGGCTGGAGTTATATTTTGCTCTACAGCTGACAACTGATCTGACGGGTTGCCCAAGTACATTTGATATTGTTAATGCTGCCCAAAAATCTCATTGTGAGGTGCCAGAGTGGCAAATGCCCTGATGCAGGCAGGAGGTCTGAGCTAGCAGCCAGCAGGGCAGAACCCCTTGCCAGCCCCAGTGCTGTCTGCTCCCCACAGGAGATGTCCCAGGGATTCAGGGTTTCAGCTGTAAGCAGGATTCAGACTCTGGACTGACATAGCACACCCATGGGTGTCCCCAGTGCAGCAGAAGCTCCTGCCAAAGCTTGCCCTCTCCAGGTCACCAAAGTCAAGTGGCCACAAGACCCAAGCCAACCAAGCAGTGAGACAGCCCAAGCCTTAATAGCTCCAGTGCCACTGGAGTTCTTTGGACTAACACAGACTTCACAGCATGCAGCATGCGCATGGAAAGCCGCATAGCTGTTCACGCTGATGGCAACCATGCTCCCCTTCCTTGAATCCTGCTTCTTTCCACAGTGCCAGTTCAAAACTGAGCATTAGAAATTTCAAATGAGAAGAAGACAAAATGCTTATTTTTGAAAAGTGCTTTCTGAGAACCCAGTGCAATCCCTTCATGCTTGGCACATCAACACTCAGCTATGGTTTGGTCCACTGCTTGTAATAAAATTAATAAATCAACATGAACATCTGGCTCATGTTAACTCCTCCCCAGTCTTGTGCTTTCTGCTGAGGAAAGAAAGGGTGGTATTGCTTTCTCCAAGATATCTCAGGTCTGAGTTTGTTTCCCAGTTCTCCCCACATTCCTCTGACTGATCTCCATGCCTTGCACTTCCACCTGCAGTTGTGTGTCCTGTTTGCTTCCTTATCCCCCAGCTTATTCACCAAGACATTTGTAAAATGTCAGGCCTCCTCTTATGATGCCTCTCCCTCAGTCACTTGCTATCCCTCATCTTTGCCAGTGGTTTAAAGCCTGTTTACATTTCCCATATACTAAATAACTTCCTGGGGGTTACAGCTTTCTTTAAGCAATGGTAAGAAAAAATCCTATTCATCATGTCTGTGGCAATCAGAATTCCAGTCAGGGAAAGTGAAATGTAATTACGCATTTTCATCAGGCAAGCTGCTGCCCCGCACCTGAGTTTATTACCAGCCGGCATATCTGATCTGGGGATGGAAACTTAATGCTACCAGACGTCAAAGGGAAGAGACAGAAAATGTGCCCAGCTGGCCCACAACTTCCTAGAACCCTTCCCTGTTCCTGCTCAGCCTCTCACAACTAGTTTAACACCTGCTGTCCCAAAGGGCAGTGTGGGTGCATGCTGCTTTTGCAGTAGGATGAATATCTTTAACAACTGAACACCTCTTCTCTGCCCTCAGAAGTGGCTGGCAGTGCTGTGCTGTTCACCAGACAAGGTCGTGCCCCCTGGTGCAGGCAGAGCAGAAGGGCAGGAGCCCAACGTGATACCACAGGGCACTTTGAAAACCATGCACATAGCCCTGTGTTTAGCATACTCCTTATCTGTTGTGGTTTAGGAATGAAAAATAAACACAAGGCAAGATAGTTGGGGTAAAACCCTGGCATTTAGGTCAGTATTTTACCCCAGGTCATGGTTAACCCCCTTTTTTTCCCACCCCCTTTAAAAAGAGCTATATCTGCCCCCTAATAAATATTCGTATTTTCTTCACTGCTTAGAAATGTTCTTGAGGCTCAGACTGTGCATTTTATTAGCTGAAGCTGTTAGCCTTAGTGTGGTTCATAACCATAACTGGGCTAATGGAGCATGTAGCTAAAATAGTTATTGCTCTCTCTTGGAACTGAAAAGGCCATTTTGGAAAAAGCCATGGCTTTAGATTTATCAGGAAAGGCTTCTCAGAGCTTTTTCCCTTGCCAGGATAATGGCAGGAGCAGGCTGCAGAAGAAGCCTGAGACCACCCATGCAGAAGTATCTTAATATCAGAATCCAGACTAGTGAAAGAAAACAAACACAAAAAGTGAGGGGTAAATATCTTTAAGATGACAGGCACACTTTTATGAATTCAAGAGAAAAAATCAGAATGTTTAAAATGCTCAGCCAGAACCCAAGGGTTCCTTAGCAAAACAGAGGCACTCTTAGAGGCTCAGACACAGCCAACCAGCCACTACCTCATGATTGGCAGTGAGTATATTTGGATTTCTTTATTTTATTTTGTTAGTGCTATTATGACTTACTGACCCGGTAAATTTCACTTATGCGAGGCCTTTGGTTATCACAGATTCACAGAGTGATTTTGTTCATTATAAATGAAAGCTATCCACCAGTCAAACCGTACCAGAGATAAAGAGCATATATGACCAGAAAATGAAGCGCAGGAAAAAAACAGAGCAAAAGATTTCCTACCTGACGTCATCAAAACCCTGGGTGCTAAGATTTTATTTAGTAGCACAATGAACTAATTACATATTGCTTTAGTAGTGCATATGTTATTAGCATTATCTGTCACAGAATGAGTGTTTAAAAAACACTGCTAAATTAATTTCCTTCCAAGATGAAATGAGCAGTTGCTCAGGGGACCAAGCAATACAGAGAATTACCAGAGCTTTGAAAAAGGGAGAAAACAGTGCTGTAGCAAGGACACAGAAAAATCAAACAGGTCAAAGCATTTATCAGCTACCTTAAAGTATGAAACCAAAGAACCACAACAGCAGACACACAAAGCATTGCACAGGTCCCATGGACTCCTACACCAGTAGAGGAGTCCCTGTTAGGAAAGGATTCCTCTGGCCAGAGCCTGGTTTGATCTGTCACATACGTCTCACCAGGGCTGGGGCTGGTTCTTGTGTTCAAGAGAGGGGACGGTGCTGGGGGAACTCATGTTTATTTTAAGCTGTATCCTTCCCTACATTCCCTAGCATTACTGACGATGGTAAGCCAAGTGGAGTGGATCACCTCCATCCCTAAGGATGTGTCCTATCCCACCAGGCTGATGTCCATCCTGCAGGATGCTCCTGGGGTGGTGAATGCCACTGCTGGAAGACCACCCTGATTAGCCAGAGACAGTGTCTCTTGCCAGACCTTTAAGAGTCAAATGAACTGGTTCTTAAGCTCATGGTGGCAAGGTAAGAAAAGTCTTCATTCTTTTCCATCTTGTATCCAGCTGCAGGGCTTGCAGCAGGAAAAAGTAAATGCCTCCTTGTGTTTATGGGATTTCTCAAGGGAGCTGGGTCCTTTTGGACAGGGGAAGGCATTCATATCAGATTCAAAATGAGAAGCAAACTTCAGCCTTGACCGAGCAGAGTGGTTCTTTATCAAGACACCTCCTTGAAGTGAGAATACACCTGAGAACAAGGCTGTGGTACTGCTCCTGCAGGAGTCTCTGTCTTGCCTCTTGCCCTCTCTTTTGACCACAAACTCTTTAGAGGCGAGAGGCACTGTTTAATCTTACACCTATGTGGCTCCTGGTAGTATCAAACATGACCACAGAGGTTGGAAACCTCCACTTCCAAGCCAGGGATCACACTATTTCCTTTCACACACACCAGGAATATGTTACCAATATTCTGTATTTTGCATTATTCCTGGATGTTGCTGCATAGGTAATGCACATGCCCCTGGGGCAATTTGAAATCCTGCCTGACCCTCAGCCTGGGACTGGTCCCCAGCCACACATGTGCTCTCTTGGGTACTCTAGATGGGAATCCCATTTCCTGAGCGTTCTATTCAGCACGCACCCAGAGAAAAAGCTCTCAAAAAGCTGGCTTGGCGGGAGTGCCAGAATCTTCTTGGGGAGCAGAACCTGCTCTTTTGTCTGTCAAGCAAACTGAGAATAAAGAAGGTGAAGGATGAGGCCAACATTTTCAATTAGAAAATGGGAGGAAGGAAAGGATCAGCTTTCCCATTCTATTGATTTCCCAAGGGCATCCCAAGCTGGACTAGTTTTCTCTTCAATTTTTGGCTTGGCTGTCCCATTCTCCTGTTTTCAGTCTGTATTTTAGTCTCTGTGCTTCACAGAAATAGGAGGAAATAAGCCACAAGTAAGGGAGCAGAAAGAATGGCATTCAAAAATTACATGTTTCCCAGCCTCAAAGGCACTCCTAAGCATTTCTACATGTGTATCTTCATGTAAACTGAATTCTGTCCCTTGCCTCCCTTCTCTCTCAGGCATTTATTTCTGTAGAGAAGGCTGACAGCTTGTAAGGGAAGAGGTAATTGTCTCAGGCACAAGTGGATGCTGCATGAGGAAAGACACTCATCACTGCTGTATCAAATCAAAACACCTCTTCTAAATGTTGCCTAATACATAGAATTGGTCATAAAAGAACCACGAGATCACGAACAACTCAAGAACTTGACACAGTCACAAAGACTAAATACTTAACTGATGTGCTGATTATGCAAGAGGTGAGCACAAACAGCAGCCCCACTCCCCTGAGAAGCAATGCACTGGACTACACTGGTGGCAGCAGTTGACAAGTGGCACAGAGACCTGACCAGCTGCCACACATGGCTCAGGGCAACCTAGCTTTCACCCCAGCCTGGAAGCAAATGAGGGATCTACTACTACAAAGGAAAAATTTACAAGGCTTTAAAAGTGACTGAAGTACATTTTTGAGCACCACCCACAGAGCCTTGATATTTTTTTTTTCTAATACTTAAAGCAAGAGCTACACCAAACAAAAATTTTACAAACCAAGTTTAAATTTTTAAAGCACCTTCCCTGCAGCATTGTGGGCACTTCACTGAGGTGCATTTGCTTCAAAATGTGCTTTGCTTGTTCCTTAAGGGCATAAGGGCCATCCCCTAAATGGATGAGCTTCACAGAAAAGATTGCACATCCTTAGCTGTTGTAGCTGGAGAGTTCAGGTGAGAAAAACCTGTGTTGGTTACAGCTGGCCTTTGGCTTAAGCCTGCAGCCCTGCACTTAATCCTCTGCAGCTCTGCATGCACAAGGGTCTCCAGTGCCTGTGTAAGGCTACTGAAGTCAGATAAATCAGCTCAGCTTCTCCTAAGAAGAGCATAGCACCATCTTTCAAGTTTGTAATTCTAAGAGAAAGAAAACAAAAAAATGTAGTGTGCTCCAGACACCACACACAGCTGAGCTTCACCCTGTCTGGAAACAATACAAAATTCACATGCAAAGCGTAAGGAAGACACAAAGGGCCCTGTCAACCCCTACGCACTTGCAGCTGAGAGCTCCCCTCTGAGCCTATATAAACACCATATGCACTGCTGGGACTGAGAAATCCTGGGGGCAGCTACAGCTGGATAAGAACCTTTAGGCAAGAAGATAACGCAAGAAAGAGTGAGACAAGCGGCATGTTAGACAAGTGCCAGAACAGTCCTTGCAACAACCCACCACACAGCACAGTGCACACTGTGAGGAGCTTCACTCAGCTGCTGAAGGCAAAGCATGGACAAAAGATTAATTGAGCCCTAAATAATAGCTCTTGGTGGAGAGCCATATCTCTGCTCCTTGAAGCACTACACTCTTGAGTCTGTCAGATCCCCTGACAAATGCCAGTGATGCCCAAAGACACAGGAGGCGAGGAGGATTTGCTAACCTTTTTGAGAAAAAAAACAGGTATTTAAACAGCACGGTTTAAAAAGTAAGTACTCAAAACTGAGAGGGTATCTGAGGTGTGCACTGAGTACCTGAGTATGCACTGCACCTATCTGACAACAGCAGAGCCAAAAACCAAACAAAGCTACCCGGTGCCTCTGAAGTGGTCCCCTTCAGATCTGGATTTGCCAAGACACTGTGAGAGATCTGGAGATAACAACCTCTCCCTACTGAAAGCATGCCCTGTGCTTAACATCCCATAACTTACAGACTGCCAAGTTAGAAGTAATGGTTTTTTACTACTGCAGAGGCATTATTTCAGGCCTCTTTGTGGGTCTGACAGTTTGTCTTGACACTTCTGTAGACACTTGTGTAGACACTTGCTTGTGTCTACACAACACAGGCTCCAAGACTGTGATCTAGTTCCTGAATATATTAAGAGCAGAAATAGACTGGCATGGGCAAACAGGAGGAAAACCTCTCTGGAAAAGCTGGGTTAAGACCCTGCTGCTATTCAGAAATGAACAAGTCATTGTTAATTGCTCATACTTCATGAGCCTAGGGCTGCTCAGAGGCATGTCATCCACAGGGCAGGGTAGCCATGCTCCAGTTTGTTTGCTGGCCACTCTTTGTCATCCTAAGTCACTGGGAAAGGATGACATGTTCAAACTGGAGGCCTCAACAGCACAGGTATTTCTCAAGTGCTGTGAAAGCATCACATCCTTATCCTGCCTTTCTGAACACATTTGCCATCTACTCCTCCGGAATTAGTTGTGGTTTAAACAAAGTCAGCCATAAATCATGCAGTCGCTCTCTCACTCCACCCCTTTTTGCCCTCCCCCTACTCCCAGAGGGATGGGAAGGAGAATCAAAAGAATGCAACTCCCACGGGTTGAGATAAGAACAGTTTAGTAACTAAGGTATAACACAAATCACTACTGCTGCCACCAATAATAATAATGATAAAGGAAATAACAAGGGAAGAGAACACAACATCTCACCACCAGCCGACCGATAACTCGCTCCCCCAGCCTGACCAAGCACCAACCGATACCTCCTCCAACCCTGCAGTCCCAGCCCTTCCGGCTAACTCCCAGTTACATCCTGGGCATGACGTGCTGTGGTATGGAATACCTCTTTGGTCAGTTTGGGTCAGGTGTCCTGTCTCTGCTTCCTCCCGGCTTCCCCTCCTCCCTGGCAGAGCATGAGCCTCACAAAGTCCTTGGTCAGGGTAAACATCACTTAGCAACAACGGAAACCATTGGTGTTATCAGCACTGCTCCCAGGCTGAAAGTCAAAACACAGCGCTGCACCAGCTACTAAGAAGGAGAAAAACTGGCTGCTACTGCTGAACCCAGGACACTTTGCCAACAGCCTGTGTGGTCAGTGGAGTTGCAGCACGTCTGCAGGTCACAGCTCTTCATTCCCCCAGACCCTTTCACTCCAGCCAGTGCTATCAGAAACACAGGATTTAGATTTTGCTAGGGAGCCTCTGTGTTTACACTTTCCAAGTGGCTTATGAGTTTATGGCAGGTTAATGGGAACATCAAGTGTTGGACAGATTTAAGTGCCGAAGGTCACCAGCAATGAAGAGCATTTCAAATTCAATCCATGCTGATCAGTGCCTTCACTCTGAAGATGATACACTTGCATTTGATGTGGGTCTAATGTGAAGTACTCAACTGCCAATGTTACAAACTCAGAATTGTTAAACTCTTGAACGTCTACAAAATTTGCTTTTTAACTCAGACTGAGATGAACAAGGTAAAGCTTTGGAATCTTGCATCAGCAGTTTTATTGCTAATAATATCTCCAAAAATGCATCATTTTCTCAGCTGTAGAGTTCTCAGATGACTTTGATGAAACCCACAAAGTTATTCAGCATGAGCTAAACACACATACACAAAAAAAAAAAGGAAAAATCCCCCCAAACTCCAACAGTAAGGATTTCCAGGTCACAGCCTTGTTCTTTTAAAAAACTTCTGCTGTGACCAGAGAATGAAAATCCATAATGTTGAGATGTTTTTCAGTTAAACTATCCAGAGATTGTACTGGCAGAATTCCCTGAATTTGAGGATTTTTTTTTTCAAGATTATACTGAGAAAACACAAGATTGAGAGTAGACCTACAGGTGAGGAGGATACGGCCATACTAAAATGAGAGCCCAGAGACTTTGCAGTGACTTTTCCACAGATCTCAGTCACAATGAGCAAAACCCTGACAGTGTTTGCTTTGAAGTACTGTTTTACTAAAACAGAAAATGAAAACCTGTGTGCCTCTTTCTATGATGAATTATTCAGCTCCTTCAGAAAAAGGGAGAAAAAGAAGAAAGAAGCCAGGAAGCACAGAGGCATTGCTCACAACATACAAGAATAAATCTAATAACTTTAGGAATGTCTATGGAAATAAATTTTAAAGTAGTTTTCAGCACAGGAAGTGTGGCCTCGGTTCACACGAAACAAATGCGCATAAAACGGATACCAAAGATGCCCGTGCAGCTGCAGTGCAGTGAGCTGCAGCCACCCGTCATGCAGCTGCCGGCCAGGGGAACTGCCCATTTATCTAATTGTGTGCAGGGTATTTCAACTGCTATGTGCAACTCTAATTGTAATTTCTGCAGCTACGATCACATCTTGTATATGTACTTCTGTAAGTGGACCTTCATTTCTCTGATCTGCTCTCTCTGAACAAAGTATAGTGTATCTGCAAGAGGGGAACCATCATCTCAAAACTCGAACAAGCATTGTTCATCTTGTGCACTACCAGAGGGAGGGAAAACAATTCTAAAGTGATATTAAATCCCCTGAAGTTAAACAACTTACATTTTCAGCAGTTTATAAATAAGACAGAGATGTTTATATTTTACTGTGCTAATACAGATGGCTTAAATTCTCTTCTCCTCAACTAGAATGTCCCAAGCAGTTATTTCTAATGATCACCACTCTAAAGTGCTGTGTTATGTACCACCCTCAGTACAATTATATAGAGATTGATACTTTCTCCACTACTATGACCATGTTAAATTCAAATGTAGTTGGAACTCAGCAGGAAAATGTACTGCTTCAAAATTCAACTCCTACTGCAGAAGAACAAGATAAGAAATTCAGCTTATCTCTTGATTAAAGCAGATCAGACAGAGCAGTCAGTATATGAACATTAATATGTATGAACCTCAATAAATGAAAGCAGTGTTCTGTTTACAAGGCAGTGCTGGATGGAAGTGTTTTTGAAGTTGTGTAAGCAAACCCCCTGTGGCTAGTTGGTGGTGGGAATACACTTGGTGCTGCTTCTTCCACCAGTGCTGCTCTGGATCAGCTACCCTCACGAGGACTGGGTTTGGTGATGGGCTAAGATCATGCCTATCCCATCTACTGCCTGCCTTTTCCTCCTGCATACCCTGCACAGACAGCATCCTTCTGCTCACATCCATCAGGTTGTGAGTTCCCAAGGGCAGAGGGCTTCTGCCTATCAGGGCTCTACAGAGCTTAGCACCACCACGTGCCTGCCACCTTCAACCTATACCTTAATTTACAGCTTAAAAAAGTTTAATTTACTCATACCTGAAATTTAACTTTTGGTGGCTTCAGAAACAATATTTTTTCCAGTTTTTAAAAATTGCTTGGCGCTGAGCGCGACAAACACACACAGAGAACAAAGTCTTGGGATGATGCAGCAGGAGTTAAGATGGAGAGAAGCCTCCATGTCTTGCCAGAAGCTGGGCTGATTCCTGAAACAGTGGACTGAAAGCACGGAAAGAGGCCAAATGATGTTTTGTGACAATATGCAAGTCTTCAGGAGATGAGATGAATAACCTTTTATAATAGATTCAGAAACACAGTTTCCCTGAAGAAATGGTGAAAAGAGTCTTCATTTTGAAGAAGGGGTATAAAAGACAACTTCTTGGAGATCCATTTCAGTCACATTAATGAGAGCAAGCTAAATATAGTTTCACAGCCCATCAGATTGGCTGTAGAAATGCAGTGCAGCCACCCTTCCATCTTCTCAGAGCTGATGTTTACAATGAATAAAATACATAAGGCAAGCAGTTGGCAAAAGCCATGATTTATCATATTAAGCAATTAAGAAGCACTGGACTGGTTTGGCTGCAGCTTGGAAAAATCTGCATAATGAAGGAGTGCCACTTGACATTAAAAATTTACTTTCTTCAGGCCTAATTTCAGCCATCACTTATTGAGAGACAAAATTTCTTGGACTGATCCAGTCTGGAACTTAGGCCATGCAGATGCAGACCATTGCTGCCTGTCTCTGGAAGCTGCTGTGGCTGAGTCAGGGCTGTGCCAGCCTGGAGTGAGTGTCTGGGCACTGGCAAGAGCCATGAGCAGGGGCAAAGCAGCTTGTTCCTGTGCTGAGTTTGGAGAGCTGTGCCACTAGCCACAGCTCCATGATGTTCAGGGTCCTGGGGAGGTTCCTGTGCACCCACCAAGTCCTTGGTATGGGGGATGTCCCTTACCAGGATCACTGCCTGCGGGTGTGCCTCCTCACCATGCTCCTCAGCATACATGGTGCTGGGGCAGGTACTCGTGTGGCTTTGGGGCACTGCAGGGAAAAAGAGGAGGGGAGACCTATGGGTTCTGCTGGCTCAGCGGATCTGGTGTGATGGATTAGCTCTGGTGCAGCAACAGCTACCCCAGACCTGCACAGCTGCCCTCTATCTCTGCATGAGCCATCATATTTTTATCTACAGAGGCAAGACTGATCCTACCTTAAACTGGGCCTAATACCATCTTCTCCTAGTTTACGGAAAGAGAAGATCACTAAGATGATGAAGCACCCAAGCCATCATAGTAATGCATTTGTTCTTTGCTTTTTATCTTTTCTCCATTAGTAACACCAGCATTTAACTCTAACAGAGTCATTTTACCTCTCATCATGATTCTTTATGATTTCAGAGCAGAGAGAAAGAAATCAAAGCAAAACCACAAAGTTGCATGCCCATCATACACACATAGAATTCATAGAACCATAGAATAGTTAGGGTTGGAAAGGACCTTAAGATCATCAAGTTTCAACCCCCCTGCCATGGGCAGGGACCATCAATTTCTCTTTTAAAATATCCCACCTTTGATGTCTAGCATCCTCTAGTTATAAAGTTTGTACATTAAATGAAACTTTCTTCTCATTTATGCAGTTAAATTCCAGCCACTTTAGATAATGGAAGTATTTCAGTTTTGCTTTCTGGCTCCCGACAGTAACACAACAGTGCTTTGTTTGCAATATTGCAAGTAAAACGTTCAGATAAATTGTTCATGCCTGGAATTGTTAAATGTTTGAGAAGCCTTCTGTACCCACAGAGCTTGAAAACGTTTATAAAGGTATGATTATTTTAATCAATGACTAGCTGGTAGTGGCAGGAATTTTTAAATGTTAGTGTTTTTATCAACAGTCTGACTTGAGACACTGCAATGTGTGTTGAATTTAGGAACTGTGTCGTCATTCTGGTAAGGGGGTATCACAGGAGCATTTTATATTAGCTGCAGCTCCACAATCACTCATCACCTTCCCTGGTCATTACTCCTCAGATGAAACACCAAGGAGATGGAGGATCCCCTCTGCTTTGCCTGCAGCAGGTACACACTGTCAGTACTGCTATTACCCCTGCCTACACAGCCAGAAAGGATTTTTTTTGTGCTTTCAGTGATCTGCACATCAAGACATGCTCAGTTCAGAATGAGAGTTAATGAGATGCCTCCTTTGTGCAATTGTATTAGAGATCAACAGACCTGGGTGTATGAAAAGCCTCTATGTAACTAAAGGCAGCAATGGAAAAATTCATTCAGATTACGTGAAGTATCATGGAAGGAATTATTTTTCAAGCAACATTTCTGCTGTACAGGTTTTTCTTTTCCAGCCCAGACTTCTGAAGCAACACAATGCTGCATAGCCAATGTAAAATCTCTATTTTTATTTCCATTTTTACTTTTTTCCCCCTAAAAAAAAAAAGACTAAGATGAAGGATACTCCAGAAAAACACACCCAGCAGCTATCACATCTGCTTTCAAACTCCTCAAAACTCATCTTGCTGCAATGCTTCCAACACATGCCATGCCTAGTCACTGATACACCTAAAGTACACCAAACAGGTTTGCTGCTCTGACCAACGTGACTGTCACCGTTTCCTTCCTTTCCATCCATTGTACACTGGGGATGTATTTTAGGGAACTTCTTTGTGAAAACACTCACCTGAGTCTCTGCATGAATCCCACACGTTTGGTAGTCCCCTCTCATCCTAACGCATCACTGTCATGAAGAGTTAATTATGATCACTGTGTGGAAACCTCAGAGCACTGTATCTCTTGCAGAATAATGGGGTGTGTGTCTCTTACTTCAGTTCGCTGCCATTTTCCTTGTCCATTGGCAGTTTCTTGGCTCTCTTTCATGTATGTTAGTGATTAGCTCTACTGTTACACTCAAGCTACCAATTTTGCTGAGATCTCATGTGATGAACAGGATGTACTCGTAACTGTACTTGTTAAACAAGCCTCCTTAGCAATTTGCTTAAAACAGAAAATCAGATGTGTAATGAAGTAGTTAATTAACATATTAATGTTAATGAAGTAGTTAATTAACATATTAAACCTCTATCTGGCCTGAGGATTAGCCAATAGGTGGGGTCTTGCCAAGCTGCTTCAACTACAACTGATGAGGAGAGTCAAGCTTATTTCCTTGGTGCAGGGATGTTTATTTATCATACATAACATACACAGTCTTGTTTCCCTGAACACAGAGAGCAAACAAACAGGAGGAGGTTCCTTGCTCAGCCGCCCAGCCTGCCTTTCCAGGGAGCACCCTGCCCAGAAGTTCTGTCCCTTGGCTTGCTCCCAAGTGGCTGCTTGCTCCCGGGTCTCTTACTACAGCCTTTCAGTGACTCCATAACAAACACATTCCTCTGGAAAGCTGGAGTTATTTTTAACCCACTCACACACAGCTGTAATCAATGCACAGTCCAACCCCGAGTTCAGCAGGCCTCTGGGGAACCCCCCACCCACCAGCCTGGCTTCTGCTCCATCCTCATAGGCATGGCCAGGTGCTGAGCTGTAATTACACGGAGGTACGCTAATTGTGACTGCCAATTAGTGAACATGAATGCCGAGCTACCATTCACCTGGGCTTCCAGCAGAGCAGGGGATGAAGGGAGTGCATTACAGTGATGATGTACACCTTGCTTTAAGATACCAGCTATGATTCCTTCAAGTCGAGGGACCTGTCCTTCTGCAAGAAGCGTATAAAGACAGCTCAGGCTTTCTCAGCTGATCTCCTCCCAGACTGTATCCATATTCATCTCTATTGCACCCAGGCCATCCCACTGGTGGCCCAGCAGCCCCAGCCAGCCAGAGGCTTCTCTCTGTCCCCCTCCTGAGGTACTTAAACTCACCCTGGTCCTTTGCCCTACTTTTGATCAGTTTCACTACTGCAGACCCATTGCATCAACCTCCGTGGCTGAGAAACCTGGACAGCCTGGGTCACAACTGTGACCACATGAGCCCTTACATGGTGTTATTGCAAGTCACACTTAGAAAATGCAACAATGGGAGACAGCTTTACTTTGATATTTTCACTGTTTAACAATCAGAACTTTGAAACAAATTTGTAATTAAGAGTCCTGAAGGTCCCTGAGAAGACAAAATGTTCAAAAAGATAGGAAGACTTTGTTGCCATGACAAACCAGTAAGGAAGCACTAAGAGTCTGCTGTAGTGCTGCTTGGGAAAACTGCAGGTCTCTCTTGCAGTGGAGGGGAAGGCGTGGAGGGGCTGGAGCATTTCTTCAGCAGCATCCTGGAGGAAAGTATTAAAGGCACTGATCTTTCTGCTCACTACAACTTTAATATCTGAATGTAAACATCTATGGAAAGGAATCAGTCAGCAGGAAAGGAGGAGCTCTGGTCATTCGGGGACAGGACAGGACTACAAAGGAGAATTCAGACCAGACCAGCCAGCACCAAAGCTGCTGAAGGTGCTCGTCCATAGTCCATATTCAGCAGAAAGGCTCAAACAATGGGCACTGTCCCTGCTACAAGGCAGATGCCAGCTTCATCCCCAGATGGCATTTCTCCCCTCTCTTCCACAGCCCCTGATTTGTGCACAGCCCAGTCCAGATGCAACCTGAGCACACTTGTGGGGGGTCACAGAAACCAGGTGAGGAGCAAAGCTGCCATCCCCTGGCTGAGCAGCTTTAATAAGCAGCTTGCGGCTGTCTAGTTACAGTATGGGCACAACCAGCAGCGCCGAGGGCTCAGCTACAGCTAAATAAAAAAAACCCATGTGAATTCTACCCCTTTAAGCCGCAGGAGGGCTGAAATCGTGCTGTCACTCTGCCAGCCTCCCTGCAGGCAGCTACTGCTCCCCTCCAGGCAGCCCTGCTGGTCCCGCATCCCTGCTGGGAGTTTGTGGAAGGGCTGTCAGAGGAAAGACAGCTTGTACCCACTCCTGGAGATACTCTACGTCCTTTTCCAAGCAGAAATCCCACCAGCAGGCAGAGGATCAGCTGCTCACCGGGTTACTCATCAAGTGAACATTTCCAGCCCCAAGTAACACACACGGTGCCTTTAGAGAGCGGGAGGAGGGTGGTGGGCTCCCTGCTGCCTTGCCATAGGGCAGGCTGCGCGGCACCCGGCTCTCCTCAGTACCAGCTGCATTCAGGCAGGCTATTAATGCATTTTATTGACCTTTAAATTTTGTTATGGAGCAGAAAGTGGTTTTCAGGGAAAAGCAAACACACCCTGTGCTTTCTCACCAGTTAAAGCTGATGAGCCATTCTGGGTCAGCCAGGATAGAGCAATACAGTGAAAACAAGGCAAAGCGTTTCAAAGTGCAAGTGGTCGGACAGATGAAGAAGTGTTTTCCCACATAACAGAAGAAAAATAATTAAATAAAATGCTTCTCTTCAGAGCTATAGAAGGAAATGAATGTCTAAAGAGTGGAGTGATGGCAAAAAAAGTGGCAATGGTAAAATACAAATCCACAAGCAACCACTTTGCAACAGAACATCCAGCTCTGAGACAGGGACACATCACCTACAAAGTCAGCAGTCACACAACTGATCCCTTCTCCACAATAAAGACCATTACATAGCAACTGCCAAAAAGAGTCAAACTCCTTCTTTTAATACTAAATAGGTATGCTTGGAGCCAACGGGAATTTCTCTAGCGTGGCAAGCAGCACCCATACACACATGAACAACTATCTGCAGTAGCATGCAGCTTCATGAAGAATTTTGTAAGTAAAACTGTGCAAAACAAAAACCAGAGGAAAATATAAATGAAAAGATCCCACGGCAAGAGTACCTGGACTATGCAACTTCATGACAAGTACAAGAGAAGGACCAAATTATACAACTGAGTGATTCAAAGTCAAAAATGCCCCTAAAGACAAGTTGCAGGGGCAATGTGATGATCGTGTTGGGTCTCAGACAGGAACTGAAATAGCATCAGAGATAAGGCGGGCTGTGTAATGTCCAGCACTGGAATAACCCAAGTTTTCCACCCAAAGTTGCCGAAGCCCCATAAAGGAAGACATTTCCACTGCTGTGTGCTGGGGTGTTTCACAGTCCTCTCTCTGGTTTTGCATAGATGGAAACTGGAGTGAAGCCAGGAGAGATGCAGCATCAGGAGAGAACTTCTCCATCTCCACCAATCAGAATCACTGCTCTTATCAATATTCAATTTCTTCCAATAAAAAATGAAGAGGAAATTCTCTCTAACTGAGGATCCATCAATGAATGATTATAGACAGTCAGAACAGAGGAGTGAAATCAGCCTCTAAAATTTCAAGCATTCAAACTATCCAACAGATAGTCAAACTATTCAAACAGATCCAAAACATTGGGCAGCCACCAGGGAAAAATCAGTCTGCTGCAAAGCAGCCCCGTACACCTTGAGACCCAAATTGCCAGAATGTGCAGGAGGGAAGGGAGCGATGCCTCTGAAATGGCCACAGACATTGGGTGCTGAGAGCCTGCACTGATGCTACTGCCTCCAGCCAAGCATAGCTGGGAGCACCGGGCTTGGCACAGCAGCTCACATCCAGCACAGTGTCTTTTACAGTCTGAGAGAAGGGGATCACAAGGCTGCTTTTGAAAAGAAGGAATCAGTGAACTATTCATATAGGGGTTTGCAGCAGCACAAGGCTTCTTGGTGTTGGTGCTGCACCTCACCAGTCTTGGACTGGTGCTTTGAAAACACACGGCAAGCAGAAGCTGCAGCTCTCCATGAGGAGCATCTCATACTGAAAGACCAACCACAAGAAAACACAATCCCAGACAGACTCTCTGCAGAGAATATTGTTAATAATATTAACTTTAATATTGATTTTTTATCTTGTGGCATTCCTAGAGATGTGACAGAAGTTGTCTCCTCCTGGCCCAGCAAGTTAAAGAGATTATTGTCAGGTGGTTCAGCCACCAAATCCATGTAAGCTCTAATGTCTCCTATGCATAGTATTCTTTTAAACATTCAGTGTTCAGTTTCTCACCAACATTTACACCACTAATAGAATAGGAAAGCACAAAGTGTTATTTCTGCATAGCTCCTGTGTCTTCTTCTGCCAGAGCAGACAAACAAGCCCTGTTCTTCCAGCCACAAAGGTGATCAGTGGCAGGCAGGTGAGGATAAGGACGCCACAGTGAATGGCAGTGGTGCAAGTACCAGGAGTGCAGCATGGGGTTGGAAGTGGCTGTTTCAGCCACTGCCCTGCAGCACTGCCCTCAGACATAGCTTCAGGCACAGGCAGGGCAGCAGCACCAGCTCTTTACACCTGCTTCAGTGCCAAAGGGGATGCTCTCAAGGGTGGGTCACAAGTACCTGCTAGGCAAGGCCTGTGTGTGAACAGTCTTGGAGAGCCAGCAGACCATCCCTACAGCTCCAGAACATAAAAGTGCCTTTTTTTTCATTAACACTCCCCTCTCCCCTGAATATTGATCACTGCATGGATCCCTCTAGATCTCCACTGCTCACTGCTAATGCTTAGAAAATAAGTAAATCCAAAAGGCTATTTATCCTCTTCCTTTTAAATTTTAGGGGCCCTTCCTCCTTTCTGTTCTCCACAAGCTTTCTTTTTTTAGGTGTATTGACTCATTTTACAGTTCTGCAGCTGTTTCAGTACAGATGCTCTTCCTCCTACCGCTGTGAGCCCATCACGCTGCTCTGACCACAGCCACCACAAGGAAATAAACCTTGACAACATCTCAGTGGAGGAGCATTTGGAAGCTTTAAAGGAGCAGCAGTGCCTGCAGCAAAGCAGCCTTTCCCACTGCCACTGACAGATGAAGGTGGAATAGGCTTAGTCTCTTTTTAAAGAACAGATGCAACTGCGGCAACAATCCACAGACCAAATCCAAATGTCTCCACCCAGTCTCTGATGCAGTTCCCATCAGACAAATCCCTCCTGAAGGAAGATCTCAGTTCAGTTCACCCCCAGCCACTCTCATGCTGGTGCCCTACCAAGACCTGTTTGCTGCCTTTCTTAACATCTCCTCATTTCCTATACTGGTCTGGTCACTACTTTATGCCATCTTATCCCAGCAGCAGCCCTGGCCAGCCCATTTCCAAAGCAGCCTTATGGCAGTTGTGGGGACAGCACTTCATCCCTGCCAACTTCCCCCCCTCAAGATGTCAGCTTTTACCCCATCTGAAAGGCTTCTCACTTTCTATTGTGTGGGAGCCTTGCAGACAAAGACCAGAGAATGAACTGTGCCAGCATGGCACAGGCAAGGCCACATACAAAGAAAAGTGACTTTTTTCTTCTCCTTTTCAGCCAGAGTTACTGTTGGCAGTAATAGAAGACATTTCAGGCAGAAATGGGATTTGTCAAAAATTACTAACATCTCTCTGTGTGTCCTTTCATAAACACTAATGTCTCATCCTTCTTTCAGCCTTACTACGCTCTTGATGTTTGCTATATCTGCAGGCTAATTCTCTGCTGGGTGAGTAAAATGTCTTTGTTGGCTGTGAATCTACAAACTGTTTCCTGGGATATCTTTTTGTATTCTGATAAAAGGTGAACAGAGACTTTTTTACAGACGTATAGTATACATATGTTATTATTTTTTATAGATTCATTATCTATTTTATATATACATATATATACAAAATTTGGCTTATCATTTTCTTTCTTACTGCTCCCCTTTGTAAAACAAGAGCTTAACAGTCCCCTTGGGCTCATTGCTACCCATCACTTATTTGCATCCTTTTCAAGACAGGCCGAGTAGACTTGAGCACAGCCAGGTAGCTGCAGCACGTGTCCAGGTGAGTGCCACAGTCTTCCTCTGCTTCTGTTTCTGCAGATATGCTGATTGCCTTTTGGATTGATGCTGCAGGAAAGGAAAGGCTGTCCTGAGCCATGCAGAAGGATGGCCAGAGTTTTCTCCTCTCCAACAGCCTTCTCCCCAGCAGCACCTATAATTTAGACTCTAGAAATGGATGTAAGTATTTCACATTTATTCCCTAAATAGGGCAAGCAGGGATTGTCCGTCCTTTCTTCAACTCAGCAGTAAGCCACTTTAGTACATTTAATGACAGCTAAAAATAGACCACCCATGCCTTGGCTTCCTCTACTGAGTCACCAGCAGCTTTCTGACCAATCCACAGTTGTACAGCAGATGGTTGGGCTCCAGTTCAGAAGGTGTGGGGAGTTTAACTCCAAGCATTGGCATGCTCACAGACCTCTTCCATCACCTTACAAGGGTGCACTCCTTGGAAAACAGTGGGCAATAGTCTTATTAATGGGGACACTGGGAATCAAGGGGGCACCAACGCAAGCTTTGCATTACCTGCAGGGCAGGCTAAAGCAACTCTGCTGTCCTTCAGGGTCTCTTCACTGAAGAAGAGCCTAAAGTGGAAGAAAGTCTGCACAGTCCATGGGAAGGGGGGAAATCCCTAGCATCAAAGGCACATCCCGGGCTCAGCTGGGGGACTCCCACTGGAGTGCAGCCAGCATTTGCACAAGGCAGCTATAAGCAAACACAGACAGTGCTCTCCAAGGAGCTGAGCAAACAGAGGGACCTCCAGTACTGCAGAGGACTTTGTCCCACTGCGGCTGAGAAGACAAGGAGGGCCAAAAACGTGGCTATAACTCCCCACCCGAGTGGCTGGCTCTCCCACAGCCAGCAGCTGTATCGATGGGAAGGGTGCCTCCAGGGATGGGTGCTGTAGAAATAACAATGTGCCTCATCCAAAGCTCTAATTCAGCAACCCTCTGCTGCCCTTAGCTGTGGTGACTTGGTGATGTGGCTGGGTATGGCAAAACAAGGCATGGGTGCAGTTCAGCAACCCAGCAGCAGCTCCTGCTGCATTGCACAGCCCCGTGCCAGCACCAGGGATGTCCGCAGCATGTGTAAACCCTGGGGTGGCCCAAAGCAGAACTCTGCTTTCTTTCCAGCAGCTGATGAACCAAAACGATATCTTCTCCCTGTCAAGTGATGTGCCATGGGCTGCCTTCCCAGCACCTCTTCTGTGAGGCAAAGGCTGGGACCAGTCTCCCAGGCCAAGGGGTCCTGGGTCAGCAGCAGGTTGCCCTGGTGCCATGTTCACATAACATGTCTAGGAACCCCTTTTTAAATAAAAAGCTAATCAGTTTTTTCTGATGATACAGCACAGTTTCCTGGCTGGAACGGGAGACAGGACTTCTGGCTTCTTTTTCAGGATCACCCAAAATGAGTCATTTTCCCAGCTTTCTCTCAGCTTGGGAATGATTATTTATGATTTGTTTATTTAAAGTCTGTTCAGAGTGACTTTTTTTTTTTTTTTAATTGTTATAAAAGAATAAGGACATTTTCACTGAAAAAAAAAATCCCATTTTAAATATTCCAGGCTAGTCTGAGCTTGACAACAAGAAGGTGGGTGTGGGCATGTCATAAGAATTACTTATATTGGAAAACTTTGTGCTAGCTGTTTGTGCTAGGTTGTTCAATACATCAGTTAGCTGTAGGCTGCTATTTTTAGATGGTGCTACCCTATGTGAAAAAGGTCTGAGTTCAGAAAGTTGAAGCCTGGGCTGGCATACACTGCAGCTTTGTTGTGATTGAAGCAGGTCCCTTTGGACCCAGCACTTGTGGAGCAATATCTGTGCCCGTAGGCAGGAGAGACACCCGTGGCATGGGGGTGCTTTTCACAGCAGGCATCAGGCAGTAGTCAGGTTAAGTGGATAGGACTAGAAGGCACCCAGGATCCTTCATTTACAGGGTGTTTAGGCAGCCAACACCCTGTTGAAATCCCAACCAAGTGGCCCAGAAGGCTGGCACCTCAACAGACAGCCTAGGCTTAGTTTTCAGCCAGGACCACCATAACAGGGGGAGGAGATACACCGCGAGGATTTGTCCTGGGTCTGTCGCTCTGATGGAGTAAAGGTTCGTGGGCAGGGTTGCAAAAGCACAGCCTTTGCAGGTAGCTGTAGGAATGCAGTTGCCTGCCTGGCGCTTTCCTTGCAAGGTTCCAATGCTGCACTGAAGTTCAGGAAAGTCATCATGGAAACTGATGGTTGAGCCATGGCGATGGCTCTGCTAACCTGGTATTAGGAGGACATGGTGAGAGGAAGATTCCTGTCACACACTCTGTTTGGGGGCCAGAGCAGTGCACCCCATGCTGTGCATACCAGGCACTACAAGGGATGGCAGGAGGGTCTTGAGCTGCACCATGAGGCTGCAAGGCTTCGGGGGACCTCTAAGGAGTTTTCCTCCCACCCCAACCCCTTCATCTGCTGGAAACCTTGGCTGCCCCATGGCACCCAGGGGGTAAAACATTCCTCATGGTCACTGGCATGGAAGAAGGAAGGAAACACACAGTGGGTCCAACATGTTACTGCAGGCTATAGTGGGGATACTGCTCCCCAGTGACCAGGCTGTGTCCCAGGACATGATAGGGGATGCTGGCCCAGCGCTGGTCACCTACCCTTAGCTCCACAGAAAGCTTCCCAGTCTTGCCATTGTACAAATGGATAATTTGTCAGGGCCACAGCTGGAGGGGAGCATGGGGAAAGTCCTGCCCTTGGGGAAGAAAGCATAATTACTTGTTTTACGTGCCCCTGTAGAATCCTGGATGAAGTGGTACCCAAAAGGTTTCTTCCCAGAGGCTGGAGCAGAGGGGTCAGACCTCTAGCCTTGCTCCAGCCTGCATAGTAGATCTGATCCCCCAACCACTCGTTTTGATTTTTCCACCACCTGCAGCCTGGCAGAGAGAAGCAGGTGCTGAAAACATGCAGGATTTCAGAAGGAAATCTGATTTCCCTCGAGTTTACTCCTGCCTGGCTCTGCTTGTCTTTAATCAGCCAGCAGCAGTTACCGTACGCACAGTGCACTCCCCTCATTTCCTAGCTGTACTGGGAGCAGTCATAGTAGGAGGTTCAAATAATTGTTTTTACAAGAGCTTCTTTCCGCAGATCCTTTCGAAGGTTGTGCTGATTATTTCCTCCCGAGCAAGTAAAGCACCATATAATTATTGCAAATGTCACCTGGTGAAAAATCACTTCTAGTCAATCATCTCAGCCTGGAGATAACTGCTGCAGCTCTTTGCTACTGCAACAAGTCAAACAGAAGTGATGAGGGGTCTCACATCTCTCTTGTCAAGACTCATATTTCCCTCCTGTCCTGGGTTCAGCAGTAGCAGTCATTTTTCTCCTTCTTGGTAGCTGGTGCAGTGCAGTGTTTTGACTTTCAGCTCGGGAACAGAGCTGATAACAATGATGTTTTGGTTTGGCCAAGGACTTTGTGAGCCTCTTGCTCTGCCAGGGAGGAGGGGAAGCCGGGAGGAAGCAGAGACAAGACACCTGACCCAAACTGACCAAAGAGGTATTCCATACCACAGCACGTCATGCCCAGGAGGTAACTGGGAGTTACCCGGAAGGGCTGGGAGACTGCGGGGTTGGAGGAGGTGTGGGTCAGCGCTTGGTTGGGCTGGGAGGGGGCAAGTTATCGGTCGGCTGGTGGTGAGATGTTGTATTCTTTTCCCTTGTTATTTCCTTTATCATTGTTATTATTGGTGGTAGCAGTAGTGATTTGTGTTATACCTTAGTTACTAAACTGTTCTTATCTCAACCCCGGGGAGTTGCATTCCTTTTGACTCTCTGTCCCTCCAGGAGTAGGGGGAGGGCAAGAAGGGAGGGGAAGTGAGTGAATGAGTTGTCTGGTTTGGTTTAAACCACGACACCTCCAAACGCGATAAATTGGTTAAATAACATTTATGAGAGGCCAGGCCATAGACACCTTTCTCAGCAGAACCTGCATGCTGGTGCATGAGGCAGGAGCCTGCTCCTGCTGTGGCTGCTGCAGGCTGTGGCTTTTTAATTCAAAGTGCAGATAGATCCTGTAGAACCACTGCCTCTCAGCTGCTGAAGAGCAGACAACTCATTGACAAGACACAAATTCAGCTCTGCCAGGAGGGTTAGGCACAACTCCTCTGAGCTGCTAGAGTCCTGAGTCAAAGCAGATGGTACATGGCATTCATGATATTTATGGTGTTTAACAGTTTTTGTTGTAGAACTCTGGTCCTGTTTACCCTCATTTATGATGCTCATCCTTTGGGGCAAAATGTTTCACATTTACTTAGTGCTTGAAAAAGACATGTTTGCTCTTTTTAAAAGACAAAGCTTTAAAGCAAAGATAATTGAATGGCAACTGCAATTATGTATTTAATGAACCGGGAGAATCCAAATATATCGCCCAAAAATATAATTTAAAAAAAATCTGGTTACCTGTTCCAAGCATTGCATCCTAATCAAAGTTATGATATTAAAATAAATTATATTGAAAATGAACACTTAGCGTGCCATGAGCACCGATATAAACATCTCAACAGGAAAACATTTGGTTCCAAGAGCAGCTCTTGGGATGTCAGTGGCACATGCCAGCCTCATATTTAGCAGAGGGCCCAGGAGACTGTACTCCCATACCTATGTAAATGTCAGGCATCTATTCGGCTGAAATGCATAGCAGAAACACATGAAGCAAATTGACCTGTTTACATGTGTGTCTTGTCAGAGATATTGGCAGAAATAAAAGGAACACACCTGATTAAATTAAAAAAAAATACTAGTGACATCTTAAGTTACCAAAAAGTTGAATTAAAAACCTTTGAGGGTTTCACAGGGGTGAAATAGCGGAGAGAGCAGTTGTGCTGTACTGTGCCATTCAGCTAAGGGCGTGCACTCCAAACCAGCTTGCTGCCATAACTTGTATGCACCAAGTTAACAAACACAACAGTAATTAATCATTCTTTTTTAATTATTACTTTGTTTCAGCATCTGCCATCGAAGAAACAGAAATGAAGTTCTCTCTTGTCAGTGCTTTCAGTGAAGCTGACGCAAGGAAGAAAATGAATTCATACAGATTTCCTCTGACCAAGTCTACACAATGCTCTGGTCCACTTACTGAAGAAGTCAAGCAAAACAGCATTCATAGATGTTGGAAGATACAGTCCCAAGTTCAAGTCTTACATGGCAGGATAGGATCAGGAATAAGTGCCCTGAC
This sequence comes from Pezoporus occidentalis, assembly GCF_034315485.1. Classification (NCBI taxonomy): domain Eukaryota; kingdom Metazoa; phylum Chordata; class Aves; order Psittaciformes; family Psittacidae; genus Pezoporus; species Pezoporus occidentalis. The sequence goes on along the minus strand of NW_026914940.1, from coordinate 19,977,375 downwards.
ACCCATATGCTGACATATAGCTGGGCTGCTGCTCTTTGTAAATTGCTTTAATGTGAACTTCCATCATAATCAACAATTTTAACAGTGATCTGAGAACAAAATCAGATGTGTTAAAAAATGCCATCCACAGGAGGATTCAATGGCCATGGAAATCTTGTCGGAACACAACATATAGTGGAAATCAATTCAGGCATTTTATCTATAGGGAAAAAATGCACGGCTTGTGGACCAGCTGCTGTGACGTTACAGGATCTGTGACCTGGTTTGTTACTGGATCTTTCACTAAACTTGTAATAACCAAGAAAAATCATCAACAAAGTTCTCTGATATTTTCTAGCCTGCAAAGATAAATCAATGCAGCAAGGTTTCAGCATAAAGTTAAATCCAGCCTAGTACAGAAACCATCTTCCTCACAAATCAATAGGTACATTACTTGGCAAATGCTGCAGGTCTCACGTGATGGGTTCCTCATGGCATAGAGCTGAAATATAGCAAGGAACTTTGCTCTGACTACAGGCACCCATGAAAAGTATTTCTCATGTCCTGTGTTACCTTTCACTTGTTCCTACTCCCTATGGCCCAGAAAGGACAGAACAATGTCTGTGGGATCTGCTGCCGGGGGTTGCACAGCCTGGATGGGACCCGGGTGCTCCAACAGGAAATGCTTGGGGAGCCTCCTGGTGAGAAGAATTGCCCTCAGCCCTATCCATTCACATCAGAAAAGCATTTTGGAAGGCTTTATATATCTCTATTCCAATCCTAGGCCTCTTTTGGGAAGTGACTCTTCACAACACTCAGCTGGGATCTTGCCATACCACAGAAAGCATCTTCTGACACCAACTACTTATGTGACCTAAAGCAGGTGCTGAGTTTCCCTACAGAGGGGAGAAGGGCTGAGCTGCAAGTCGGTGTTGTCCACCTGCTAGATGGGAAGAGGCATCCTCTCTTTCCAAACCCTGTTGTGTATGTCCCTCCTCCCAGCAAGATGCAGCAGCACTGTGTATAGGTGCTGGGGGCCCCAGCCAGGCGATTTTTAGATCAAAGGAAGACAGAGAGCTGATGCTTATCAGACTGAAGGCACCTTCAGTTCTGCAAGATGCAGTTTCAGTGTTTGAAATTGTAAGAGTGTCATAGGGCTCTTGAGAATTTCAACTTTTGTCTGAAAAGTATTTGGCAAGTCTTGAAACAACAACATAATTCTCTCAGTGTATCCCACAACTCTGATGAGATATATCTTTAGCCCAAATTCCTTGGTTCTAGAGCAGCAGCCAGTACTTGGTCATATTAACCTCTGCTATATTTCCGATTTTTGGTTAAAAATGAGGACTACTGCTTTACCTGATCTGTTTTCCAAAACAAGATCCTGATACTGATCTTCCTGCTGAATCAGGAACCGTGCTGTTCACGCTAAATTGCACAAAACAAAACAGTACCCAAGTGATAAATCACATGTTTTCAAATAAATATCTCAACAATCGCTAAGCTATTTTGAAGTATTTGCTTTGACTGGGTAGCATTTTGTCTCTATAAACAATTTGATGACCGTGTAACTGAAGAAATATTGCACTGAAGACCACAGACATGTAGAGCCTCAGTAGAAGATCTATTGTACATTACTCTGACAGATGTAATGTATCTCATTTAAGAGCTTCCAAGCTGAACAGTACTTTAAAATGGCCAGAAGAGAGCTGCCAGTTGTTATTGCACTCATTAGTCTATTCTTTCCTGAAAAAGATAGAATCCTAAAGATGTCCTCAAACATGAAATCTAATTTTTATCCCAGCCATTATCTGGCCTTCTTATATACATCCTTGCTTCAGATTAGGATGGTTTTTTTTCAAGTGTCATTTTTTAGTTTGCAGGATTTAACTCCTATAGCTTCAAATTCTCACTGTCACCCCACAAATCAGACCATCATGTAAATTATTTTCCTAAAGGAATACATGAGTTTTGACAATATAATTTGTTCCAGAGCATGTCAGCTTTAGTTTTTAATCTGGTTTATTTCTTCTGAGGTGACAAGCATAAAGACTTCACCTAGCTAACAGCCAGTTCTTCAATTATGTGCTTTCAATTCCTCTTCAGGTAGAAATGAGTAGTCCATAAGATGGAAATGAAGGGTACTCACTGCAGACAGAAAGAAGAACAACAAACCCAAAAGGTCATCTTCTCCTTTGCCTGTTGGTTTGCATCCCACCACAGGTTACACTTCCTCTACACTGAAAACAAGGAAATGCACCCCACTTTGTCTCAGGGCCACCCCAAGGGCATTCCCTCTGCAAAGGGGAGCACCGAGTAAGAGATCTAACAAAGGATCACTGGAAAATTCCACCAGGACGTGTCTCTTACACCATTTTAAGGCCAAACGATCTCACCTTGCCAGCCCTTGTCTTCAGTGAATTTACAGAAAGACTTACAATCCTTCTGGTGGCAGAAATCACCGACTACTTATGCCAGTCCCTTGCGATAAAACTTTGACCAACACAACATCAAACTTCTCAACCTTTGAGGCCTGTAAAATGTCTGGGGTGAAAAGAGAGCACTATAAAAAGCCTGTGACCTGAGCTGGAAGGGGAGCAGAGCCCCAGATGTGTTAGTTAGCCCTTCCAGTCATCAGCTACAAAGAGAAGGTTTCCTTCCAGCCCCAAGAAAAACGCACTAGAGGCGAGCTGGATTTTGTCAATCCCAATAAGGCACTGCTGCAATGGGCACAGAGGGACCAGGTCTCTGTGGGGTTTCAAAGGAGCTCTGGTCACATCTCAGCCCCTAACTCCAGCCTCTGCAGTACTCAGCAGGGTGTTGAGCATACCAGGGTCCCAGGATTACCTCTGGAGAAGGCGTTGGGGGGCAGCAGCGTTCAGTCTCCACAGCAGTGGTGGTGAAAAAGAAAGCAGAGGCAGGAGAGCAGAAAGCCCCAAGGAAGGAGCTGCAGTCCCTGGGTTTGTTATTTTGCAACTCCTCAGTGGTTTTTGACATTATGCGAATGTGGTGGTGATGGAAACCTCCTCCAGCCCCAGGCAGGCACTGTTAATAGCACAGACAGCATGAGAATAGGGCCCTCACACCCCAAGGTGAAAACATTTAGAAACCGATTAAAAGCAAAGTTTGCTACAATCCCTCAATTCTAGTCAGCGCTGCATGACCCTCCACCAGTCTGCAAACAGCATAGCCAATACACAGCAGTTAATTGTGTTTGGAAAGCGATTTCTATTCTGGTGTTCAGCATTGCTGTTTAAGTGCAGGCAGGGAACTGATTAGTTTCTTTATTTTTACCATCTCCTAACAGCTTTTGGACCCAAAACTGAGGATCACAATGTAAGGAAGTGAGAGGGAGTGCTGAGGCAGGTGGATGTTACAGTGGGAGGTGATGCCTCAGCTCTGAAGTGTGGTCAGCGCTAGAAGCAATGGTAGGACCATACCAGGAAATCTCCAGGATCTCTCTGAAAAGAATGAACTGATCAGGAAAGTTGTCTACACCAAAGAGTCATTCTGCAGGAGTAGTTCCATCAGGAACCCCCTCCTACTCACTCTTACCTACACAACATATTCTGTTATTTAGCATAGGGAATGTTGTAAACAACCTACGCTCTCTATGCAACCGTGCTTGCTCCCTTTTTCTTTCTTTTAGTAGTCACAAATACACACACACACATACACAAACACTCTACTCCGGCATTCGCTTTTGCTGCAGGTAGCGAAGAGGCTATTGCGCTTCCTCACTGCCGGGAAGAACACAATAATTGGATAAAGTAGGAATGCACGAACAAGCAAGGCTGGACTGAGAGTGCAGCCTAAGAAGCCAAAAAGCAATCAAAAAGAAACAGAGAAGAAAGCAAGAACACATACAGCCTTGGGAACAAGCCCTTAGGCACTCTAATGATCTCTCCTTCTGGGGAAAAAAAGGCTTGTTTTTAACTCAGCTGGGTTTAAAGCAGTCTTTAGCACCCTTGTATACACTAGAAGGAATCAGTAGCACTATCATGGCTGCATGTGTCTACACAGAGAAAGATGTTTTTCAGTCCTACATTTTCTCAGTATCCTCAGACACAATCTGCATCTTTGCCACTTCCTGGTGGTGGGCATTTGGGTGGATGGCAGCCCATAACTGCTGCAGACATTGCAGACAGTTTCTGGCTGGACGCAGCACTGACGTTTTCCAAAACCCACCACGCAGGATTGCACCTGGGACACAGCCACAGTGAATCAGGAAAGAAAAAGCAGATTAAACAAAAAAAAAACAACAAACTTATTGCTAAACTACTATCCATGCCGGCAGACTTTCCAGTCCCATTTCCTAACGGCATTTTTATCTGTGTTATAAAACTCACCTCTCCCACTCTCCTCACTCCCGCAGCACTGCTCTGGGTAATTGCCCACATCAAGCAGAGTTACTGCTGACCGGGTACAAGTGCAAGGGGCAGGGGACTGCCTGTTCACAGCATGGGTGCACAGAAGGAAGTGTGAAGGTGGCTGGATGCTGCCTGCGCTGGTTGATCCCTAGCATCTGAAGGCTCAAAGCTGCCACCTTTCTGTTACCCGAATGCAGTTAATCTACCTGCCCCAGCATACAGGGAAGTGAGAAGGCAAGGACTGGAGCAGAGTTACGCAGGACATAAGCTTGATGATACTGGTCGGGCAGATCCAGGGAGTAACAACTCAGGTCAGCGTCTGCACCTTCTGTTTTCTCCTTTGAAGGGTACAGCACGTGCTGCCTGTGTGGGAAGGGCAGGATGAGGAGCAGTGCTTTTTCTGGAAGTCCTGGCAGCAAAATCAGTGCATTTGTCCGATTCCCTGATTGCCATCATCTCCTGCTCCTCCTCCATGATCTGTGCCTTCCTTCTGGCACTGCATCGTGGCTGTGAAGGGAAGGATCAGCTTCTCCTCCTTCATTCCAGTGCCCAGGGCAGCACAAACTGGATCACTGTCCAGCCTCAGAGTTAGGCAGGTGTCCACCACACTTGGGAAATCTCAGCTGTTTCAGGTGCCGGAACAGGAGTGTGTGCACAGACCTCCCCTCATTTGAGACCTTGTCCTGGAGCAGGCAGAAAGCTGCTCCCTGACACGTGGTGGGATGGCAGAGATGGAGACCCTGCTCGCAGAGTCAGAGCCTAGGAGCCTCTCAGAGAAAAACCCTTCCAGGTTTCTCAGATGGGCAGCTCACCTGAATGCTCCTGTTACCTCATCCCTGGAAATGAACATATCCTTTTCACTGAATGTTTTCCAGATTTTCACAGCCTGGGGCAGACACCTGGTATGTAAAATTTTGGCCCCAACAGTTGGAAACTGGCAAAGTCAAAAGGAAGGGAAACTGTGGTACTTTAATGGAAAGTGTAAGGCAATTTTAACACCACACAGTAGTTCCAGCTGTGCTGCTGTCTAGCTTGGGTTGTGAACCCACAGGTCAAGCCAACATTTAAGTGTGTTTCTTAACAGCCAGAGATTACTGATATGAAGTTGTCAGTTTTGCCCTAGGACTGGGGTATGGTACTCTTGTTTTGGAATGCACGTGTAGCTGGATCTACAAGGAGGAATGCAGTTACAGAGATCTTATCCTGCTTGCCTACTGGCAGGGCTTTTCGTCTTATTAAGACTTCTGAATGTAAAACCCATGCTTTCAGTTCCCTGGGTCACTGCTCTACCCATTGGACCCAGTGGCAAAAGACAGTGCTTAACTTCACCTGGTTTTCCCCATCAGGCTTAACAAGAGCTCACCTGCCAACTAACCAAAGAACAAAAGTGGGAAAGGTGCCCTTTCAGGTGGGAAAGGTGCCCTTCTCCTCAGCATGCGCTTTCCTGGGGCAGCATGGACATCTCCAGGTACCCGCCATGAGCTCACCACAGGAAGGGTTTGCAGAGGGACACAGTCTAGGAAAGCAGGAGGTCGGGTCACCCACTGCAGCCTAGGTGCCAAGTCTCAGCCACACCAGGATATTAAGACATCTGTGCTCTACCCACAAGCATTCATATCTCCAAATGCTTGGGATTCTCAGCTGATCTGGGACCTTGCTGGTGGATGCAGCAATGCAAGACCTCAAGCAGGTACCAGTTCTGCAGCAGTCACACAGATTTAGGTCAGATATAAGGCCTGGCTGATTTTATTGTCATGCACTAGGGACTGAAGAGAATGCTGCTACATCAGTTTAAAAAATCATACCCAAGCTTCTGCCAGTCATGCCCACAGCCTGCAGCACAGACCTCAATGGGCTCCATTAGCTCAGCTGCACAGCAGGCAGGGGCAAGCCCTGGCCCCCAGAGCCAGGCACAGACCCCACGTTTTAGCATTCACTTTATATCCACCATGAAACAGTCCTGTGAAGACACACACTCAGGGCTTTCAGAGCCCATTGTGGGGTACTGAGCTCTTCCCCAGGCCCACAGAGACAGTGAAAAGTGAGGGCACGCGGTATGGAGAAAGAAGAGTCCTCATCATTTGAAAAACAAACTCAAAGTGGTCAGTGGGGATGATGCCCCTAAGAATGAACACTCCTACCCATGGGTAGTCCTTCGTCAGGAACCTCTTTCCATAATGAAGCTCCTCAGAAACAGCCCTGTGCTCACTCACATGCTGCTGGATGTTTCCCAGGCTCCAGGGGGGGAAGCACAGCTCTGACTTCTGCAAATATGCATTGCAAAGAAGAAAAATACATTGCTAGATCATGTGGGGCTTGTAAGCCTGAGTTTGCATTCCTAAAATACTTCAGTTTTAATAACCCTTTGGAGTGCAATTGAATTTAACTCCCTGTAGCAAAGACATACAAACTATCACCTTGGGCTTTCGTGTTTGTGAAGGCCCATCCTTTTGAATTAGATTGCTACCAAAAAAAGGTTAAGAATCCTCTCAGCAAATGGTTTCCCAAGAGAAAATGAAAACAATTCTGCAATCCAATGTGAAGCAATACTAGTGTCCAGGCACTGCCAATATTTCACTCCCTATGTAAAAACTAGTGGGTTTATATTACTGTAAAGGAAATCAAATGAGCTGATACAAATTAAGGCTTCTTAAAGAAACAGGAAGCCTACCATCATATCTACACTTACATTCTAGACTGAGCCCAAGCTTTTAACCATCTAGGATCCTGGAAATAAATACTAGGAGAATTTTAAGATGGTATATAAATGCTTAAACAAATGACAGCAGTTTTAATACAGTGAAATAATGATCTTAAGACCAAGAACACCCAGATATTAGAAACCCCACCAACTTCTCCACTGAGTTTTCACTTTGGATGGGGCTAGAAATTTTCTTTACACCATATGCATATTTGGACCTCAGATAAGCGCACGGATTGTGTCTGCTCAAGTAGTAGAAAGAAAGTTTGCCTTGAGGAAGAGAGCAGTAGGTTGGGACACAGGAGAGGGAGATATAATTTCCCAAACATTGGTGTGACCTTGAATAAATATACACTTACTTTCTTATCTGGTTGGCCATGCTGTCTTTAGCCTGAAGGGACTGGCCTGGCTCTTACCAGGGAAGCTGTACAGCAGCCAGCATGGTCCAGTTCTGATGCGATCATTCAACATTAAATCAGATACCAAATAATTAGTAAATCAATTATTCAGATTAAAAACAAAAATACCCTGCAATATTCTGAGCATGTTAAGCTCAGTTTCAGAGGAAGTGAGTACTCAGCACCTTGCCCTTTCATGTCCTGGCAGGAGGAAGCCCTCTCGTGATAGCACCTTGTCTCACATAAATGCCACTGAATACTGTGGTTGTCACCTTCGCTTGCCATCCGGCACACACAGCACAAGTGACATTTCAGAGATACATAAAAGCAAGGTGAAGCAGTTAAAGCCTGCAGCCAGGCTGCAGCAATAGCAAGTTGTAGCATAGTATGATATGGGACACTCCCAGTCTTCACAAGTCATGCAGAGCACCAAGCTCCATGGTAGAGGCATTAATTAGCCACATAGAGGAAATCCTAAACCTGCTGCTGTTCTGTGTCTAACTTTTCTATCTCTAACTGCAGACAATAAAGACTGCATAGAGCATGACCTTAAGAAAACATTTAAAGGACAGGCCCTGGACTCCTGATATGATACCTATCCAGATGCTACCAGCATGTATAGGTGCTGCTTTGCTGTGGGGCTAAAAGTGCTGTGTGTTCTTTCCTAGCTCAGCTCATGGTATTACACACATCAGCCTGCTTGCCATTGTGTGATATAGCAGCATCATCATCAGCAGGGAGCTTCGCCTTCATACTCTGGCTGTGTTTGGCTCTCACATGTCAATATACCTGCTGCTAATGAAAGGCGGCACTGCCAAAGCAATCTCTGTCTGTGAACTGTTCTGAAAATGGTCTGAAGAGAAGCAAATGCGTTCCTAATTCGGGGTAAATCTGTATCTGCAATGCAGAGCTTCCATCCAAAATGCAGTCCCCAACTGCACCTTCTGTATTTGTCCCTAGTACTACTCCTAGCATCCAGAGCTCAGGGCACCATCAGCCTGGTGAGGCACACTGGCATGGCATGTCAAACACATGAACAGGATCACAGAGCAGCATTCACTGAAACACCAGGACACTGATTGTAAGGAACACCCAGGGGAGTCCCAGGGAATGCCCAGGGGATGCCTCTAACATGAGGGTGCTGCTGAATGCAGGGTCCCTCACACAACACCATACAGTACCACTGCCCTGCCCACTGCAGCATTCCCCATGCAGGAGCCCAGAGCCAGTGGGAAACCACGAGCTGAGAGCTGTTGAGCCAGTCACCTCACAGCACGCAGGTGCAATCATGTTCTTTGAGCCACTTATTCTGAACCAGGAACAAGTGGTTCCTGAGCCAGCTCAGAGCCCATGAGAAGGCAGTGCTGGCAGCAAGGCAGGCAGCTCTCCTGGCTCATGGCAGCAGCCACAAGTGGGTCTTTCTCAAGGAAATGTGGCCACTGGGTGGAACAGCTACAGGGTAGTCTGCAAAACTTAAAACCACTGCCTGTAGAACACCTTCTGGCAAGTAACAGTTGGACTTTAGAGGGTGGATAGTGTTTAGCAGGGCAAGACACTATAAAATCATAAACCTGGAGTTCACCAAAGCATCTACCTCTGCAACCTCACTCCTCAACATTGCCCTTAGGCAACGAGGTCAGCCATGGCAGGCTTCCAGGGGAGTCTCATACAGAGCCATTTAGTTGCCTTATAAACATCAGCACACACTATTCTTCCCCTGGCACATTTGGCCTTTGGAGATGCCAGCAGCCACCCGCTTCACAGGCTCCAAAGGGAGAATTTGACTTACTACTGTGCTGGCTCATCCCCCTCTGGAAACTGGCTCACCAAGACAGCAGCATGTCGTCCCTCCTAGAGGTGGTGCTCCGGCACTGGCAGAGGGAGGGGGCAGAGGCAGAAGGTTTGTGTGTGGCTGTGAGCTCCACAGGGTGAGTGGGCTTGGGTTCCTCAGTGCACTCAGAAGTCCCCCCCATCCCTGGAAGCGAGCACGCTGTCAGGGGGCATCGTCATCGGGGCTCCCCACGCAGCAGCCCCGGTGCTGTGATGTGAACTGCCCAGGCAGCGGGCACAGCCTCAGCGTGGCAACTTGGCCTCTGGACGGATGCACAAGTTCTCAAATGCCAACATCATGACTGGCTTCCAGGAGGGGGTCCCACCAGATATTTGCCCAGCACTTACTTCCCCACAGCATCCTCTAGCCCTAGAGAGCAAGGAAATGGGCCAGTAACCAAACTGATGGTTTCCTTCACAAAGAGTTGCTCAGTGAGGTGCATATTTTTCTTGCCCAGGAATGTTTCCGTATTTCAAGCTCTGACAGTGTCTTCAGTGTTGTCTAAAAACTCATTTTGTGCTGCTTCTGATCACTCTTGACAAATTAAGTATCAGTATTTAATACAATTTAGCTGAAGATCTGCTGCCTCAGCAAGCTGCAGAGATAACCGTCATGGCTGTGTTGCAGAGCAATCTGGAGAACTTCTGTGAGCAACATTTACATAAGGGATGAGCAGATGGGTAAGTCATAATTTCAGCAACAAAAACCTATAGCCTCTTAATGTTCAGCCAGTGTGCTTTGTTTCAGTAAACAAAACATATCTTCCCCACCAAACAAGAAAAGCCAGACCACAGAGACGCTCCCTCAGTGCCCTGAGCTCTTTATACATTCCTCTGGCTCAGATTTGTCACCAGAAATACATCTAAACCACAGCTCTGACTCCAACAAGCCATAAACATTTCCTTCCTTTATATCGACCTGAGAGTAGGGAGCTTGACATCTGCAGCCACGCTGGTGTTTTGCATTTCATCCCCTCCGGCTGCCATGTCATGCAGGGAGACCCCTGTGCCTGGTCCTGGGCTTCAGCAGCAGCCAGTTTTATTTCCACTAACCCATAAATTCAGGGAACAGTTTCAAGGATGATACCTCATGAGGAGTTCAGAGACTGTCATAAGAACTGACTCTCATGATAACTGAATACTGTTCATGGGCTTTTGGAAAGCAGTTGGCCATGTGTAGTCTCAGGCCTTCATGTGGAAGGACACTTTAGGTCTGGGAAGCTTTGTTTTTTCCATCACTCTCATTCTTCCTTTCCTCTCATTCCCCATTTTAGTGAAGCCAGCGCACCTTTGTGCAACAGCAAAGTCATTATCCTTTATGACTTTGCTTATCCTTCATAATCAATGTCAGAACATATGCCAGAACACTTAAAACACAGATGAAATACTATTATTCTGTCATCAGAATTTACTCAAACTGGAGGAATCTGTTCATTAAACAAAACCTTGATTTCAAATGTTATTTGAAGGATGAGCAAGAAAAGCTTTTCCTGAACCATAAAAACTTTTATTCACTTATACCACTCCTGTGAAAGTATTAGAATTCAGTGCACATCACTGTGCTAAGAAAGTAATATTGCATCTCTATGGCAACCTGCAGTGAACATCATATTGACCAAATCTGAAGACACAGGGAATTGCATTATTCTTGCGTTACGATGGTTTCTACATCAAGTATGCCTCGTGCTTACATTGATTTAGGATTTAAAAAAAAATTAAGAATTGTGAATCACCAACCTTCCAGCCAAATGTTTGATACAGGAAGCATTAATTTCATCTCCTGTAGCTCCTGCTTTGCACAGAAGAACTGTAACTTCATTCATGCTGTCAACATTCCTCTACACAAGTTCCCAAGGAAAATGCAAAGTCAAAGATGCTATAAACAGTCTTGATGAAAGCATGAAAATAAGGCCAACTGCTTCTCTTCCCCCTTCATCTTTGATCATTCACACTGTTCAAGTCTCCTCAGCTGTTACAACACTGCACTGTCACATCAGAGGTTTTTTTTGTTCCTCAGGATTTAACTCAATGAAAGAAAGTGTGACTTTCAAACAGGAGATGGGTCTAGTATGAACCAGAAAAAACAGAGGACACTGTAAAAAAAAAGCTTGTGGAGCATGAGTGAGGCATAAAGTTGAGGTGCGCAGAAACGCACCTGCTCTGCCTAAAGAAGGGCAGGAAGCAGAATGGAGAGCAGGCAGAGCACAACACACTGGGAAAGTCAGGCACCAATCACAGAGCAGAGGAAATCCAACTCCAAAGTCTATTAAATGCTTTTCAGAAGCTTTGTGGCAGGGTAACAGTGAAGTGCTCACTGATTCGCTAATAATAACATCTTTCAGTATTATTGGGACTCTTTGGCTAGATACAATGACCCTGTGCTCTCTCTGCTGGTTGTAAAATTGCAGCCCTGACAAAGGCAACACAATTTTGTTCAGCTCTTTCTCCATGCACCTCTATAAAGCTTTAAGCTTTAGGGCATAAGTCCCCATGAAGTAATGGCAACTAGAAAGACTCATTCTTGGTGAACAAATTATTCCATTTCTGATTATTTCATGGGATTTCTCCATTTCTCAGAGGCACTTCCACCCAGGAAAGATGGTGCCGGAATAGGACTGCAATTTGTGTGTGTGATATATTCCATCCCCTTTCCTGTCCCTGTATGTGCATAGGAAAAATCAGTGTCTTCTGGCCACATTTGAAATAAATTATACTACAGAACACATCCCAGCAAAATGAATAGGGAAAGAGCAGAAAAAGGTATTTAAAAAAAAACCAAAACATTTTGCTAAATGTTGAATTACCATGCTGAAACATGGTAACATGCAGTGCAATAATGTGCCTTCAGATCCAGATTGGTAATACAGTCCTTGCTGCTACGTCCAGTCAGCGGATTACAAAAGAAGCCACTGGAGCTGCCTGCAGCAGCAGAGCAGGGGCAGCCCAGGCCTGCTAGCACTCACAGACAAGTGAAGAGACAAGCACTTTGTATTAAAATTCAAGGGAATTTCTGCCCTGCATCCGTTTGATTTGATAGTTCATTTAACTTTCTTATTTGTGCTCATCCAGCACTCAGTGGCTGAATTTTTTATTTCATGTTCTCAGACAGCAGATGACCTACTTTTCTTGCATTATTATTCCTGGTTTAGGCAGCCTGCCTCCCTGGGGATGGAGGAGGAATGCTGGTGGTATGTTTGTGGAGGATGCATGTTTGTGGCTGGGACTTGGTTGGTGACTGATTTGGTGAGGAAAGGGGTAGAGATTTCAGAATGGTTTCATGTATTCAGTCTGTGATGCTGCACCCTGCAATAGGAAAGTCAGCTTGCAGAGGCGTTTAAAACAAAAATGAGTAATTACTAAACAGCAGAAGAGTAGGTAAACTGTCCTGTAGAGACAGGCTGGAGGAGAAGGCATGAGGGGTGGGAGGAGTGGGGAGGGCAGTTTGAGAGAAGGTGGACAAGAGGAAGGTGCATGGGCTGCGTGAGCACTTCAAGAGCCCCTGGTTGCTTATGAGGTGTGTGGTGAGAGGCTATCTGGAGAAAGGATGGAAGGAAGGATGTCAGCAAATGTGTAGGTGCATGAGGGAATAAGAAACTAAAGGACAATATGCCTGTAAAACTGTTTTTGCCAGTGTATGCAGGTGGGTAGCTCAAATTCACCTCCTGCACAAATGAGCGATCCCTGTTGCTTTTGGGTCAACATGACTCTAAAGGAGAACTGTGCTTGCAGACCTGTTATAGCTGAGACTTTGATGTGTGAGAGCAAGCCTTTACCCCAGCAGAATATGAGATGTAGTCAGTATCATCATGTGGGGTCCAATAACCAAACCAGGGACCCCCCCCCCCCCAAAAAAAAAGCAGATCACACAGGCAGATGAGAAACCCCTCAGGTAAAGGGAGGATTTATGCAGTGAGTGAGTGTTATCAGGAGGTCAGGCAGATGAAGAAGACGACTTGGGAGCAGTGCGTTCAGAGGGAGAAATAAAGAAGCTTTAAGGCTGAAAAGTTAGCAGGGCAGGAGTAGAACCTGGGAGCAGAAGAAATAAAATCAACTTCTGTTTCAGCCTCTATTCATACTCCATCTGGAAAAAAACAATTCATCTGTATGTTCTCTGTAAGTGAGAGAGTTTACATCAAATGCTTAAATCCATCATTTTAATTGCTTGACAGAGCAGAGCCCAAATAACAGCTGACTTCACTGACCAATGCAAACAATAAGGTATTCTTCTCTTTCTTAATGCATCTGCACAACCTTCCTCTGCAGCCTCATGGGCAGTCTAGGGAAAGGCTTTTGCTGCTGCTGTAGCTGAAGCAAGGTGCTTGCAATCAACCCCAGAGTCATGCAGTTATGAAAGTGAAGGAAGGAAGGGATGGTCTTGCCCTGCAGCTGGAAAAGCCCTTGTCCTGCAGGGAGATGCTTGTCCCCTGGTGACCACCGGCTCCTTTCCTGCATTTTGCATATTTGCACATTGAAATGTATTGGCATTAATAAGATCTGATGAAAATCATGCCATTTAGTATGGCATCTGAAAGTAATGAAACACTTCCTTGTAAACGTCTGGGTTGAAACCGCAGCTTTACCTTTTCCGATACAGCTACAGAAAGCTAGAAAAATTATATGAGCAATAACAGTTGAAAGCTGCTTAGTCTAAACCTTTCTTTCAATGCTGTCATCTCGGGCCGCAGACAGGTCAGTAGGCCCTGACACAAGACAGTACTTAAATATGTCACATATTACCTCACACATTTTGGGTACAACTTCTTGAGAAGTATGAGCTGATTACAGCTATTAGAAAAATAGACCATAATGATGCACCTGGTCTGTCATAGTAACATTTTCCCTTCACTTGGAAATGACTTTTCTAGTTCTCAAACAAGAAATCAAATTATATTATTTCTGGATAGCAGGGAGAGAACACCTATTGCAAGAAAAAGGGTAAATGGCCGTTTGTTTCCATGTCATCCACTGAGCAGGTAGAAAACCCAAAATATCCTACCACTGAAGCGGAAAGGCAAGAGATGTGGTGTGTCCCTATTTTATAACTTAAATTATTTCACACCGATCAGCCCCAAATGACCAACACTGAAGATATTTCAGGAGAGAATTGATCATTCCTGACCCTTCGGCACCAGGGAGGCTTTGACACTTCTCTTGAAAGCTCACCACAAGCTGCAGTCCCTGGTGACCAATAAACACTTTGCTAACATTTAAGATAAGAAGACATTTCATGTTATTAACAGACAGAGAAAATGTCACCAGCTTCTCAGCTTTTCAGAAACTTGTCACAGTCAATTTCATGTCTCGATTTACCAAAAAGGTGTCCAAAATGTAATAAGTGATTCTGTATTTATGCCCACTGTGGGAATACCACCCTGTAAGAAATCAGAGGATGGCATCTTTAGGCTAACCACAATTGCAAAGAAGCCATTTTACTTAGGTTTTGCGCAGGAGTGAGTGTGATTACTTGCTCCTTATCATCCTGCAAGGAACTGATGCCTGTTTCCCTGAGCTACAATAAAAGGCTGATGAGAATTAAATTAACATCGAAAGAAGAACCAAGCCATATAACCCTTCATGAAAGGAGTAAAGCAGACATGTAACTGTGTGCTCAAAATGAGTTAGGTTTCTGCAACCCTGTGGTGGCTGGATTGGGAACTCTCTGCTCATTTATCCAGCCCAAAAACAATCAGCAGAGGAGGCTTCCTACCTAGACCTCTTTTCATTTCCATAGTTCCCCCCAAAAAAGGAAAGCATCTGCACTGTCATTTGCTGATTGCCTTCTTCATGGTTCATTATCAACAGGAATAATTAGCTTGAACACTGAAAGCCCCTCAGTGGGAATAAAGGGACAATTCCATGTCTCCTAGCAAAAAGCAGAAGCTCATTTGCTTGCATGAATTCCCCACAAAATATGGACACATACAGCATATGGCCTCGTTATGTTTTTCTCCCAGAACAGATAGCAAAAAAGTATATTTTTGTTGATTGTTTCCTCATATAAATTTGATTGGGAGCAGGAAGACTTTTTTTAAATGAACTGTGTATTCTGCATCTGTGCTTCATACGTTAAAGAGCAAATTCAATCATTTCAGTGAAATTGTTTTATTTACAGCAGTTTAACCAGAAAATAAATGGCTATAATAATCTTCTTCTGAGTAAGAAATAATGAAGTTCACACCAGGAGGGTAACCAGCAGTGAAAAAAGTAACATCTTCCTGACAAAAGCTGGAAATTCGCAAATGCTCCTGTCATGGGCAAGAAACCAAATGTTGAAATTACTTCAAGCCACATCACATAACAAAATAACAATGTTTTACTCATACTCCCCTTTGTCTTTTCCCTTCAAACAAGTGCAGACCAGGTGATTAACTTGCACTTGAAAGTCTGGCTTCAGAAACAGCATGTCCTTCCCTCCAACTCAGCCCAGCACTCAGGGATGTACGTCCATTCCCCCATAGGGTCTGAAGTAACAAAATCACTGCAGGTCTGAGGCCAGCCTTTCATCAGCACATCTGCTGCATAAACAAATGTTTGACTTTATGTAGAGTAATGAGGAGTATTCTTATCTGTGTGGGTTTTTTTGCTAGAAATAATGCTAGCTACCTGGGAAGGACCTGTGCAATAAGGCAGAGATTAACTACAATAACCCATCCAGGCATGTTTAATGATGCGCCCATCCAGCAAGAGTGCTCTTTTGTTGAAGGCCAGGATACGGTTCTGCAGGAATGGAGGAGAAGGTCAAAAATGTGCATCTGCCCATGGGGATGGAGGAAACAGCAGGAAATGGACTCTCTGACCTCCTGTGGCACCAGTGCCAAACTTCCTGCACTGCAGGAGGACACTTCTTCAAAAGCAGCAGCTATCTGAGTGCTGCTGCTGGCTCCAGCATGAGGTGAGCATCATCCCATGGATGGAAGATACAAGGGCCAGGCCAGCACAGAGGAACCAGCATAACGTAGGCATGTACAAGATTCCTGAGTGATGGTGCTTTTCTTTCTCAAGGAAGTCTGATGGCTTTGCTTTGCTTTCAGCTTTTGGATAGCTGCTTCTAATGAGAAGTGAGAGATGGTACCTTTGGAGTACCTGTAAAACTAATTCAGCAATATTATGACCTCGATAATCCACATTCTCTGAAGTGGAATGGGTTATATCCAACACTGAAGTGGCTTTGAATGTTTCCTTAGTGCAGCAGAGAGCAGTACTGCAGAACAGAGCTAGCTGAGGGGTGTATATACTGCCAGTGCCTCTACAGCTATAAAAAGTTTTCCATCTGCTTTGTTAAAATAAGGTTGTTTACTCAGAATGCCTTTGAAGCAGAGACAAGGAGTAGTACAAATTGCTCTAGAAAAGGAGCACCACTATTTATAACCAATCAGGGCAGAAATAAAGGCAATGACAAATGCTGGTGCTTACACTGGAATCATGCAGACAGGTGGGACTGTGATGGTTTTGATGTCCTTCAACGAGCAGCTTTCAGGACAGAATTTGCTTTTGCCCACAGTGCCAGACTTCAGGGTCCATCCCCTGCAGTGTGGCCTTGCTTATCGAAGATACACTTTGTGTCTTGTGGGGAATGAAGATACTTACCGTAAGTGAAGAAAATAACCTGGTGCTGCTGAAGATCACAGCTGGAGGAGCTCTCCAGTTAAAACCTATGATTTCAGCACTCAGAGTCCAGGACTCAAAGCTGTCTGTGGTGCAGCTTGGGCACTTTTCAAACTCCCATCCTCAGCAGAGAGCCTGTTCCCAGGAGCTTAGCAGATCAGGCACAGAATACACTAGCCTATCATGTAGGATTGTTTCTCATGTAGCTAGGGGAGAGTGACAAGTGTTGTCTTTGTAGGGAGCTGCATTTAAAAGATGAGATGCTGTGTGCAAGCCTATCACAGGCAAAGCATGCAACTTCAGCGTCACAAAGGCTTCTCACGGGAGTCTTTGCTGAGAGCTTCACTCTCCCAGCAACACCCTGCATCAGTCATTCAATCTGGCCTTAGGCTGTGCCCAGCCCTCACACAGCCCCAGCACACCCCAACACACTCGAGCACACATCCAGCACACCCCAGCACAGCCCCAGAACACTGCTGCTCTGCACCAGCTGCATGACATCTGAATGAGAGTTGTAAATGTGGCTGCCCAAAGCAGTTCAAAGGAGAGATGTGTAAGAGAGGCACTACAAGGCAACCACAGACCCCGGAACAACCTAAAAACTCGTTTCTATTTTTATTATTCAATGACAGGATATTGAAACACTGCCCTACACAAGACCTGGAACGACTGAAGACACTGACTGTGGGAACTAAGGCTGCATATGGACACTTTATCTATAAAAGGGTGGCCTAAGGAAAAATGCCATGCTGAGCGGTCCTGCAGATGTGCATTGCTATCCCTAATCAATAGTCTGCATTTTCAAGGCTATCTTTGCAACTGAAGTGGATGAACATTGATTCTTGAAGGTGAGAAGAAGCATCTTCCCAAATCAGAGAAGCCCTGCAAGGCTTGCAGCCTGCCCCCTGAAGAAGTCCTGGCTGAAGGACTAGGTTGGGTCAACAAGTGAAGGGTCACTTAGATGGCCCAAGCAGTCAAAATGCACAGGATGAAAGAGAAGGAGCTCCTGTGCACAGCTGTGCAGCTCCCCACTGCCAAGGGCTGAGTGTGGGAAACAAGGTGCTAACAGCTTAAGATTTGGGTGTGCACTCACGGAACCTCTCAAAAGCACCTCCGCACCCTTGTCCCCACTTGCATGAGATGCGTAAGAACTTACAGGGGTTTCATCTGCATACATCTAGACACCAAAATATGTTTTTAAAATTGGCCATGGCCTCACTGCAGTTAATATCCCTGTTAGTGAGACGGCAAAGTAATGCATACAGGTGGAGTTACAACAGCTCTGCACAGCTCTCAGACAAGAGGTAGCACTGCAGCATGTTATTGTAAGATGCAAGATCACCAAATTAGCAAGGCCCACATCCTGCCATTGGGAGCACTTGACTAAAGGCTTTCAAGCAGAACCCAGGAAATTATCTGAGATAAAGCTGGAAAAATGTTCTGAAGTGTCTTTGCTGTTTCACTCCTACATTTGCAATTCTGTATATTCAACTTGTTTTATGCTTAGGCAAAATAAATTAATCAGTAAGGCTGCAAAGAAAACATTGCTAATTGAAAGATAAATACACTCCAGAGAAACCTCCTCCAGGAAAGCTGACAAAATAGCAACTAGCAGGATGGGAGTAACACATTACTTGAAGAACAAAAATAATGGAGACATCAGCAGGGCTGTATGAACCACACAGCCCTTTAGAAGTCATCACTTTTTCCTCTATTTAAGAAAAAAAGTAATGTATGAGTACTCAATACCTACCTTCAGGGAAACAAACTCAATTCTAACCTAATTGTAGCAGGTGAGCATGATAACTATCACACTGCAGATCTGCAACAGTTAAACCAATGAAAAACTGAATTAGTGGCAATTACAGAAAGTGAGGGATTCACTGCAAGGTTATTACTTTCACCTCCTGTTCTTCTCCAAACAGGAACCTACCAGCTTAGCTTGATTTTTTCCAGACACTGATACTTTCATTTTTAAGCTTTAAACCCTGTCAGTGGGGTTTTGCACAGACATACTTACAGACATACTTACAGAGGTGAAACATACTGTTAAATATTTTGCTAATACATTAGGATTAGTATATGGGATCAATGGGGCGAAGTACCCAGCTTCACCTCCCTCTGTACTTTCCATGGAATCAGGCAAGAACAGAATGGCTTTCTTAGGACAGCAATTGCTCAGAAACAGCCAGGACACCTTCAGACCTGCAGTGCTTTCTTTGCACAGTGCTGATGCTGTACAAGAGGATTTGTGACCCATGGACAAGGATCCTTAATAAGACAGTAATTGGAGAGGGGGAGTCAGAACCTATTCAAGAAGTATTGTTTTAAACCTTATCTTAAGTAACATAGGACAAACCTCCAAAACCTCATTTTTCACCATTCACCTAAAAAGGAGATGAAGTAGAACAGGGTTCTCTGCCAATTTTTGAGTTTCCAGCACCTGCTAGAGAAACAGGATTGTTCATAAAACATCAGTGAGAGAAAACGCAGCTTGGAGTCAGAGTCGTCTCCTTTCCTCATCAGCACTTCTGTAGCTATGCCTGTGGGATGCACCCACACTTCAGAAAGAGCATCCCCTCCTGCAATAGGAGTGAACGTGCAAATAAAATAAAATAAAAAAAAAAAAAAAAAAGAAAAGATTGGATGAGGAAATGAGTGACCCATCAGATTAATGACTGATTTACGGTGTCTAAAGCTCACAGCAGCTGACAAATGTAAAACCACAGTACTCAGCAGCGCTTGCCAGGGTGCCAGGTGTTTAAAAGTCATGCAGGATGTGGTCACCCTTCTTTGTTCTCAGCTACAGTGCTATAAAAAACAAGAATGTATTACTGTTAGAAGAAAGACACTCAGTGAAGCAGATACAGAGTTAAAATTGCATGATGATAATTATGAACATATAAATATTTTCAGTTGCCGTATCCTTCATTCCTCTGTCTTTCTTCACAGGCAGATGCATATATCCATACACACGTTTACACACAGGGAGAGGGTAAGTGATGCAGTCACATACTGTATGATAACACCTACAAATGTATATGCATAATTAGTATGTAGCTGTATGAATTACTTAAAATTTATAAACATAAACTGTATGACTGAAAGAGTGAAAGAGACCAAGTTAGCAAGTCTAGTTCTTTGCCTTGCAGCTGTGATTGTGGGATCCTTGCAAAAACCCTTGTTGCCTTAGAACAGTTCAGGCTGCTTGCTCTGATACCAACATGCCTCTAAACTGTAGTCTACTTTATTTACAGCTGCTCATACACAGATACTCTTGGGCCGCCTTATCCTCTCCCAAGTAACTTGTTCTCTTTTCTCCCTCACCTGTTTATGGATAGTGTCAACGTTAGTGTCCCTGTCACCTCCTGCCTTGGTGTGGCTGAGCATTCAACCTGATCCTCTCACTCCCCTTTCAGTTCTTGCTTGAACTACATGGTCAAAACAGCCCCTGGCATTTCAGACCAACTTTCAAAGGGCTCAACACACCAACGTTAGTATGTCCTTCCTTCTACTGAAGATATCAGAGAGGCTTAGTTTTACTGTCTAGTAGCTACTTCACCTTGCTGCTCATCTCAGTCTAGGGCCAGCCAGACCATCCAAGTCTTTGTCACCTGGATGCTTATCCATCTGCTCTGGATGCGCACACATGTCTTCCAAGTAGTACAGAAGCATCTTTGCACTGGGTTTTGTGCAAGATCGTAGAATCATAGAATAGTTAGGGTTGGAAATGACCTTAAGATCATCAAGTTCCAATCCCCCTGCCATGGGCAGGGACACCTCACACTAAACCAAGCCACCCAAGGCTCTGTCCAACCTAGCCTTGAACACCACCAGGGATGGAGCATTCACAACTACCCTGGGCCGCCCATTCCAGTGCCTCACCACCCTCACAGTAAAGAACTTCTTCCTTATATCTAATCTAAACTTCCCCTATTTAAATTTTAACCCATTACTCCTTGTCCTTTCACTACAGTCCCCAATGAAGAGTCCCTCTCCAGCATCCCTATAAGCCCCCTTCAGATACTGGAAGGCTGCTATGAGGTCTCCACGCAGCCTTCTCTTCTCCAGACTGAACAGCCCCAACTTTCTCAGCCTGTCTTCATACAGGAGGTGCTCCAGTCCCCTGATCATCCTCGTGGCCCTCCTCTGGACTTGTTCCAACAGTTCCATGTCCTTTTTATGTTGAGGACACCAGAACTGCACACAATACTCCAAGTGAGGTCTCACAAGAGCAGAGTAGAGGGGCAGGATCACCTCCTTCGACCTGCTGGTCACGCTCCTTTTGATGCAGCCCAGGATACAGTTGGCTTTCTGGGCTGTGGGCTCACACTGAAGCAGGCTCATGTTCATTTTCTCATCGACCAACACCCCCAAATCCTTCTCCGCAGGGCTGCTCTGAATCTCTTCTCTGCCCAGCCTGTAGCTGTGCCTGGGATTGCTCCAACCCAGGTGTAGGACATTGCACTTCTCATGGTTAAACCTCATGAGGTTGGCATCAGCCCACCTCACAAGCGTGTCAAGGTCCCTCTGGATGGCATTCCTTCCCTCCAGGGTATCAACAACCACACAGCTTGGTGTCATCGGCAAACTTGCTGAGGGCGCACTCAATCCCACTGTCCATGTCAGTGACAAAGTTGTTGAACAAGACCGGTCCCAACACTGATCCCTGAGGGACACCACTCGTTACTGGTTACCCTGGAGTACTGGTTACTCGTTACCCTGGAGCCTGCATCAGTCCCATACACACACTGTTAGGCCAGTCTCACTTCCAGCTCCATAACTAACAGAAGATGCACTCACTGCACTCAATGAAATCCTCATGAGACTGTTCCCATGCTGAAAAGTCACACCATTCATATCTAATAGATCTGCTTCATCCTGCTGCTTTCTCTCTGGGCTCAGCCCACTGAAATCAGTGGTAAGATGTGCTCTTACCCTTACAAGCAGGATGCTCTCCAGTGTTGTACAAACCGTTTGGCTACACTGGCTGCTCAGAAGCTACCTGCAGAGAGAGAAAAGATAAGACAAATGTACAGAGAGCTACAAACATAGATCAAGTTTATAACAAGCTACAAACCCCAGATTGCTGTTCTTTTCTGTCAGGTGCTGCTCACTGTAAAAAAAAACTAAATGCCACATCTTCAGGCATCAGTAAGAAAAGATGAAAATTGAGGCTTGCAGCTCTTTTCATCAGCAGGTCTCCAACACACCCTTAGGGGTTACTACACTGTCGCTGCTTTCAAAACACTACATGTAAGAGCTTCCCTTTTCCCATCATGAACTCCTAGCAAGATATTTTCCCTCTGCTTTCCATCTTCTGATTTATGGCATGGTGTCAGAGAAATACGCCTTTACTGACCTATTTTGACAAGACAAATTCATCATTCCTGCAGTCATTGTGCATTTCTGCAAATCAGTTGGCGAATCTTTGGATAGGTAGCACCCAGGGTAAAAACCCAACAGTGAATTCAGGGCCATGGTCATTTGTGCTGAAACACTCATCTTCATAATCCTCCTGCAGCTGCAATAACTGCACTGCAAACACCAGAGCCAGAGTGCAGCCCTGTGCTTTGTGCCCTGTCCCTCTCTCTGCTTTGTGTTCATTTATCTCCAGTTGTCCTCTTCTTCAGAAACGAGTTTAAAATCAACACAAGAGCTATCAGCAGAACCAACCACTTATTCACTTTATGCCCCTTCTCAAATGGCACTTGATGCTTTTTAATTTTTACCAATTGTCAGGCTGTTTTCTTTAGAAAAGGTTCTCTATAAATAAAAAATCAGGATAGGTAAAAAGGATTATATCTTCATGTTAAAACGAATTTCATATTCTCAGCTTTAAATCTTCCAGGTACCTTCTTTCTGATTTTGATCAGTCAGTAGGTACAAAATAAGTTTGTGTTCAACTTAGAAAACTTATTTTCACTTGTAGTACAGAAACCCAGTCCCAGACTGCCAATGGAACAGAGCTACTGAGCCGGTTTTATAAAGGAGACAGCAACAAAAATGATTAAATTCTGCCAATCATCTTGCCGAGTTTCTTATACCACATACAGCAGCAGGTTAAAACCTGCCTGAACTGATCAATTGGTCCACTCCATTAATTTAGGGGAAGTTAAGCAGCAATGTAAAAGAGGACATTACAGAATTTTACCAGTCACAGGGACTGGTAAAAATGATATTCCTCTAAAGCCACTACCAACTCTTCTTTCTACAGTTGCATTCATCTTTTACGTGTAAAATGTGTTTTACAATGCAGAAGAGGAAAGAGGATACATTTCTGGTATATATATGTGTAATTTTGTGTACACGGAGGAAGTCTTTGCCTAGCAGAATAAATTAGAGTATTGTTTAATTGCTAGAAAACTAAAATAATACCTATAAATATTTGTGTACAGTGTCAGGCTGATTTCAGTTCAGTCTCTCACATACAGCTACTCAGAAAGCATAGACACAGACCAAAATAAAATTGCCTGTTAACAGTCCGGAACTGTTGGTGTCACAACGTACAAATGCCATTGCACTTATTGCACTACAGTCTACAGCATTAATCATTGAGCTCAGCTTGGGAAAAGTCTTGCAACAATATAAATTGCTTTTTTTTTGCCTACCACATGAAACAAATAACCCTTATCAAAGATTATTCATCCCCTGTCACATGGCTACCATGACTGCTAATAAAAAATTGCAACCGAAATCAAACAATGGAAACCAAGAAAGAATAAATTAGAAGATGTCATGAGCCTTGCCAAAGGAGCTTTTAGCCAAGTCTGGGATTGCTCCTATTACATGTGCTAGGTCAAAAGCATCTAAGCTTGACCATATTTCAGCAAAGGCATCTGGGGAAGTTGTGCATCACAGGCACAGCAGGGTCTCTGGTTGGTCCCCATCCCACATCAGAGCTATGGCTGAGTCAGGCAGGCAGCAGTGAGCCAGCACTGGGGCTGCCCACACAGGCAGGGGCTCAGGGGGAGGGACGAGAAAAGCCCTCTCTGGGGAGTTGAAGCATCCCAACTGCATTTCTGAAATACTCCAAGCCACGCAATACATTTTAGTAAAAATCACTTGCTTCCTTAAGCGAAAGCAAGCACAGCAATCGGCTACACCATTAACACCAACACTTCTTCCCAGCTTCAGGAGATGTTTGCTGGCGAAAGCTCACTTTTTTCTATTAAACTGCAAAAATTTCATCTCAAAATAAGAGTTATGCAACTGTATTTTGTACCCCTGTTTAGGACCAGCTGCCAGACTGCCTCCTGTATTACATAGGAACAAGATGTTCTGTCAAAACTATTAATACCAAATCTTTCAGGAAAAGGTGTACTATTTTGGCAGCAAATATTCATTTCCAGTGGAGAATAGTCCAAAAGGAAGTCAAAGATCCGGCCTCCAAATGCAAAACAAGGAGCACTTGTAAACAGTAGAGACGTATTTCCATGCTATGAAGGGTAAACCTGGGGCATTTGTTAAGCTTGTTCTTCCTTCATTCATGTATAATCTTATAAACGACAGTCAATTACGAGCTTAAAACAAACAACATGGGTCTTTTTGAAAAATGTTCCTTGCTTAACAATAGCCAAGAGCTGGGTGGTTTGTAAGCAAGATGAGCAGCGACACAGCAATCTGCAGGCACTGGGGCTGCCCCTGCTTCTCCCACGGTGCTGGGATCCTCCTGCTGCCCCATGGCCAGGGAGTGGGCACCTGGATCTGCTGGGCCAGCAAACTCATGATCATGGCACATCTCCACCGACTGCCCGCACCATCCTCTGTGCTTCACACCAGGGATTTCTCAGGAGCTGAGATGGAGCTGGAGGCCAGGGACAAGGTGGTATATTGGAAAAAGGGACACTGGCAATGGGGACACCACCACAAAGGTGTTTCTCAGCAGTTTAAAGCTCCACCATGCTTTTACCATATAGGCTGTGGGGTGAATCGAATGGGTTCTTTCAGTTCTGGCACCAGCATATACCTCAGTTACATGAGGCCATTTCTCCTGGGCTGGGAGAAGTATGGTGTCCCTCTTGATGAAAGGAAGTTCAAGCTAATGAAGTGTCCACAGCCAACACCTGGACTTTGATTTCTACTTTTTCAAGAGGAAGGCAGGAAGGTGCTGTGTTTGAACACAACACCTGACTAACCAGAGCTTGGTTTGCACCATAAGGTCTGAGAGAGCTCAGACAGGCCCCCATACAGCCAGGCCTTGGCCATGTCCCCAGTCCCCAGCAGGAGCTCATCTCTCAATGGGGTCTCACAGCCTGTAAGTATGTCACAGCTGGCACAGGGGCTGCAAAATGATGAGATATTCTGAACACTGAGGAAGGAAGCTAATTTCTGTTATTTCCTTGCTCTCTAGCATCACTAAAGGCTAACAAATCTACATCATTGAGGCAAATATGCCCAGAGAAAATAGCTTGTCTACTGTTCGAAATACCTGTTCGTTATCAAGGTATGCCCACCAACTCGAAGGAGCCAGCAGATAACCACTGCTCATGCAGACACAAAATGGCAGATGCTGGGTGCTGGCTTGGACAAGTTCTTCAAGGCAAAATGAGCATAAGGATTCTCATATTTACATATTGCATCATCAAGTCCCCATCCAAGAAAGCCCATGTGAGTTAGTTCTGGAAACTTTTAAATGAACAGAAGTTTTTATGAACTAAACTGATCAGGATTCACATGAAGCAACCAGAAGTATTTAGCAGAGGATAAATATGGGTCACTGTGTCTATATCCTACTGTTGGATTTGCAGCTCAGCATATTACATTTCAGCAACCCTATGTGAACCCCAATCCAAATTCTTACGAATGACACCAAATAACTCAAGGAAGCAATCTCTAAGGCAACATAAACATCCTCACTAACCTTAAATCATCACTTAGGTATCACAACAAGCAAGCACCCTCACCCCCACAACAATATATTCCTTCATTTCCACTGTACAGCCACCCACCAGAAACACAGTTAACTTCATAGCTCTGAAGAACACAAGGTCACAAAATGTCTCATTAAAGTAACTTTATAGTTTAGATTGTCTTACTTCAAATTGCTCTCCTGCCTTCAAAACCAGGAATTTTTCTATTGATCAAAAGTATCTCATGTAATTTCAATGAGGTTCTGACCTTCCTTGCAGAGAAACTGAAAGCGTGATTTTTTACATTTTCTTCTAATTTAGTAAAAGAAAACAATAACTGGAACAAATGCTTTTATTTTAACAAGTTAGGACACTGGAAATGTAGTGTCATCTCATGTTGTCCCTGTTGCACATTTTGATTTTCTCATCAAGTCATCAATGTAATGCAATGGAGTCAATGAAACATGTAGACGTGAATTCCCATTCAGGTCTACACAATGCAGCCCTGCTGGGCAGTATGGGCATGCTTGCTGCCCTGTGGTCCTGCCAGAGGGACAGTGCTACCAGGCCCTGCCATAAGTAATGTATCAGTGGCCGATGGTACCACTCAGGGCTTATTTTATCTCTGGGCAGTACAATGGAGCTGTTTTTTTTATCAGGTCATGAATGCTCCAATAATGTCAGCAATATTAACATATTCTAAGCTACAGTGATAGGAAAGGGAAAATGGGAAAGAAGGGATGCAGGAAGGCAAGTTATGAATCTTAAGGAACTTCACCTGTGAAAGCAGAAGAACATCATGGGGAAATGCAGTCACAGACCTCCCGCTGCTACCATGCCTTATGCAGCCCATTTCATGGAGCAGAATGTTCTTACAGACAGCAAACTTAAAAGGCTATGAAACTAATCTGATGCAGTAAAAAACCCAGACTTTCACATCGCTTCTTATTTGTGGGGCAGTCCACAGTTCCTCCTGTATCTCTGAGGATTCAGCACCTTCTACAAGAGTCCCACAAGAGGCAGGCAGAGCAAAGCACTGCCTCTCTCCAATGCAGATTGCAGAGTACAGCAGCAGGCAGAAACTCAGCAGAAGAGAAATTCAGAGGGGAGAAAGTCAGTATTTCTCCTTTCTCAGGAGGAAAGTCACAACCCAGACCCACAGGTTGCCACGTCTGCTGGATTTGTAATTCAGATCAGGGACAGTCTGACTATTTTATTGACAAAACAAGTCCCCTTAGCCAACTTTTCAGCAGAACAGGTGAACTGGAAACGCATAACAAGGAGGCCTGCATGGGGAAAGAAGTTCGGACTATGCACGGTTATTTTCTTCCTGATGATACTCTCAAATAATCTAGTGCATACTTACAGGTATGAATTGAATTCTGGCTTCACAACCAATGAAAAAAGCCTGCTTGCTAGAGCAGATCTGAGTACAGCACTTTTTTAGCACTCCGGTTTCCAGCTGATACCCTGCACACTGCTGTTCTGTGGTGCTGTGCCTAGAGCACTGCCAGGACACCGCAGGGAGATTGGCCACAAATGTACATGCTCCACCAGCAGCACATTTCAGCATCCTTTCACCAGCAGGAAACCTTACATATTCATTAGACCTGAAAACCATTAATTCCAGTGCATGAGAACCACAGGCTTTGAAAAAATGAATCTTTTAAGTCTCAGTATTTAGCAAACGCTTCTCACTAGTAGGCTATCTCTTTATCAAACAAAAGCTCTATTCATGCTGTTGACAATCATAATATTTAATGAAACAGAAGAAAGAGAGCTGTAACTAATCAAGTCTTGTTCCATTGGTGGGTGTAAAAGCAATTTAATTCATTTTGGGGGTCACAGAACCACAGCACTAAAGCTCATTTTGAAATGTTTATATAGCTGTGTTGTTTGAAAACCACATTTCCTTTTGATTTCTCAAGATTTGATTTAGTTGTTTACTCTCCCAACCATCATGCAGCTGCAGGAGCATGGCAGCAGTGCTGCAGCAGCAGCAGCAGCACACCAGGACTGCAGCAGGGTTGTGCATTGCCAAGCACCTTCCAGGGGCTGCCCAGGGGTACACAAGAAGGTCCTGCTTCCTAACCCCAACCAGGGAAACTCATGAGTGTCTCTCAACAGAGGGAAAGGGAAAACACACGCCAAGGATCTTGCCGGGACAGTCTTCATCTCCATCTGCTCTTTCTCCCAGCAGCAGCCAAGGTGGGACCTCTCCAGGCTCAGGTCATGCCCACCAAACGTCACCATGGTACTGAAGAAGCTCTTCTGTTTCTGTCCCCATAGCATTAAGCTGCCCATCCTATCCCATCTTCCAGCCTTTCTTCACCAGCAGTCAAACTTGTACCAGCTCTCCTACGCTCAATGGCTCTCTGACTTAGATGCATCCATCCATCTGTCCATCCCTCCATGTCCCTGTCCCGCTGTTCTTCCTGCTCTCCTTCCTCTCCTTCTTCTTTACCTCCACAAACCCCTCCCAGCTTCTTATCTCCTTTGCCAGTGTCATTCTCCAGCCCCTGAGCATCCCTGGAGTGTCTGTCTTCTCAGTACTTTCATAGTCTGAGCTCTGCAGATGCAGAAGAGAAATTGGGGGCACAAAGGGTGACAATTGTGGCTGGGGATAGATTCAGCAACTGATAGCAGATGAGTGGGATAGAAGAGGGCAGCAATGAGGTCTGAAAATGTCTCAGAGGACACGCTTTCACCCACGCCCAGCAGCCAGTGCTAGGAATGAGCATTTGGATTTCTCCTACCTTTACCCTTTATTTTCCATTTGAATTTTGACATTTCAGAAGTCATTCTTCAAATAAATTAATTCAGGATTGTACAATGGGATGTCACGTTTTACCTGTGGCTAGGGACACGCAGTCTGGATGGCAGAAAACATGCCAGGAAGTGCTGGCTCACCCATCAAGCAGCATAACTCGCTGCAGCCATCTGTGTAGCACAAAGGTGTTCCTACTCCAGTCCAAGCTGTTTTCTCCTTGGCTGGGGAAAGCCAGCCAGCTAAAGGACATTGTTATTGCAGCCTTCAGCTTTCATACAACACACTCAGGAAATACAAAGCAGCACTTCGTTAGCACTTATTGCACCTTTTCACTGCGCCCTGGACTTACCACAACAGGAAATAAGGAAAAGCGGTGATGCACGGGAGTACAGCCTGTGACCATGCAGAGCTTTAAAAACAAATGTACATGGATTTATACACACACATAGTTTCTCATTCAACACCCAGTCTTCTGCAGTCGTGTCTTTGTGCCTCCTACATTGTACCTTTGGCATAATGAGTTTGTGCACAGCCCACACTCAGGTTTGGCCCATCTCCACCGTCTATGCTTCGGTGTGGGAAAGGCAGGGAATTATAGTCCAGCACAGCAAGAGACGTGTTGTAGTCTGTTTTGTTGGATGCTGGCAGGAGAGGAAACCTGCACTAAGCACTCTTTCCCTTCCTCTCTAGCCAGGGAACTGGGACCAGCTCCTGCCCCTGAGCATGCAGCTACAGCCAGTGGTCAAAGAGAAGCTTTTAGTCTTTCTATAGAAACCAGCCCTTTTGCAGCCACTCCCGACTTCCAAAAATCACTGATGCCAGCAGACACCTGTGGAGGTCTTGATTCCATCCCCCTACTCAAGCAAGGTCAGCCAAAGGGGGTTGTTTTGAGCCATGTCCAGCTGGGGTTTGGGTTGTCCAAGGATGGAGACTCCACAATCTCCCTGGGCAGCAAGCGCTTGGCCACGCTCACAGCAAAAATACCCCACCAGTTTGTCTGCATCTCTCAAATGTGAGATGCTCAAAACCAAGTGGTGGTCCTTCTGGGAGCCCACTGATCTAGCTGGAGATGTCCCTGCTCATTGCAGCAAGGTAGGACTAGATGACTTTAAAGGTCCCCTCAAACCCAAACTGGTTTATGATTCTATGATCTGAAGAGGCAGATCCCACGCCTAGCTAGAGGCGGGATTCCAGGCTTTCCCCCTGCAGCTGCAGACCATGGGAGCAGTGACTTTTCTTGCTTCAGGGCAGGCTACACAGCCTAGTGCCCCAGGAACCTGCTTGAGGACTGCCAGCACTCATTGCAAGGAAGACAAGAGGAGTGTTTAGGCATGAGTGCATGCCCATCATTTCCTAGGCATGGAGCCTGGAAACACGGCTGACTGACAAGGGAGGAGGACCAGGAAGGATGCACTGCCTTTCCAAGCTGCTTACCTCGATTTAGGCTAAGGTCTCCCAGGATTTATCTTAATTTTGTCTGATGTTTATCAAACCAAAGGTATTGTGAGTGAAATCATTCATATTCATTTAGCCAGCAGTTTCCAAGGAAGGTCTGAGATAGGGTCCATTCAACTGCACTGGCACAAAAGGCCTGTCACAGCCCTGCAGAGAAAGTAGGCTCATTTCCGTATGAGGTATATGCGTGTATATGTATGCATATATAACTAAGTCCAAAATCATGTTGCATTTTTGTCAGCATTAGTTTGAAGACTCCCATTGCCCTGCAAGGAAGTATTTGGTGAATGACTCATTTCTAAGTTTCCTCCCTCTTCCAGAATAAGCATTTCAAACCGCCTTCCCCAGGTGCCAGTTTACCGCCTTCAGATGTGAATCTTATTTAATTTGTGGTCCATCTTTTTATTTTTCTGCTCCTGGGGACGCCAATATCGACAGATTATTGTGTAAAAATTTGACTTTATAATTCTTGACATGTTTGGGTTTAATTCCAATTCAAGATGCAGAGGAGGGTGAAACTCCGGTCCCTTTGGCCATTCCCTGTGGCTTGATTCACTGCTGTTAATCACTATGCATTGTTTACAACTTCTCAGCCAATTTTCAATCAGCACGAAACTGCAAACTGCTCATATAAAAGCCAGTCTGAATTACTTCTGCAAGCGAGATTTCCTCAGATACCCAGCCAAGCTCAGTTCTTATATAACCCAACTGAGGCTGGTGGATTTATCCTAAGCATGAATTTAAAGAAGTGACTCAAATTCCAGAGACTCTGACAAATCCCCACAATCCGGTATTGCTGGGCATGGGATGGGCTGCTTAGCCTTGGCAGCACACACATGCATTCAGGCAGCTGCCTGTGCTGTCTGTGGCCAGTTAGCCTGCCTTCCACTGCTGCTTGCTGCACCAGACTCAGCACTTCTTCCTTTGGGCACCCTGCATCTGATCAGGGGCTGCAGTGGGCCCTTGCAGAGCCCACACATAGTTGTGGTGCTGACAGTGCAGGAGAGAAGGGCAGCACATGCTTCCCAGCATGCACAGAGTGCCTGTTGTCTTCCCCACTCTGTTAATAAAGACCCCAAAGCCAGATGCTTGTCTGTGATAGGCTCTGCTCTGACAAAACTAGCCTGGACTCCTCTGCTGCTCACAGTATTCCTCCCTACTCTCCCCATTGCCATTCCCAGTATTTGACTTGCAACAGAGACCAGGATCACCACATCAACATGACTTTTCAAGATCATTCATCCTGGATGGTGAAGATCCAGCATTGCACATGAGGCTCCTTTTGAGGAAGTTACTGATGTCCCTGCTCATTGCAGGGAGGTTGGACTAGATGACTTTTGAAGGTCCCTTCCAACCCAAACTATTCTATGATTCTAGGCTGTACTTTATATCACTGTTGTCTCCTGGGGTGGATGCTATCAGACATATTCTCAGGGCTTTCTTTAAAGGACTGTTTATTCTTTCATTAATTTTTTCAGAGTCTTTGTTTTGCCCCAACCTCCTTCTCCCTCTCAGATACAGGCATGCACCCACTCCAAACCCATATTTAAAGAACTGCCCATGAAGAAGACAGCTGGATCAGTATCAGCCTTCCCACTCTGAAGCAGCCTTTAATCAACATACCCAACTCCTTGAATCTTGTCCTATTCTTTTTTTCTGGGATCCTTATGCAGAAATTTTCTTTCCTAATAGCCTTAAAAGAGTGTTTGCCTTCTTTCATTCTCTGTCATCCTTCTCCATCACCACTTCTGTCTCATCCTTATCCGAATGTTTGCAAAGATCTCAGTAGCATGGTAGTTTATATCTGGAAGGTATCTAAATGTTCCTCTGCCTCTGCCACATCTGCTTTTCCCAGTGCAGCATATTTACTAGTATTTCATATTAATTCCAAGTTTAATTTTTGTAGATGTGATAAATTTACCAGGAAAATTCTGGTCACCATTATTCTAGGTTCTATCTTCAGGCATTTTCTAAAATAAATTTATATGTGGGAAGCAGATAACAACCTTATAATGCATATAAAAATATTCAGAAGCCACTCATGAATTAAGACTAAGCATTTCAAGTGCCCAACTCAATCTTCCCTAGAAACCAACTTCTGAAAAAATGAAGGCCTAAGATCTCTTAATACTGAATTTAGCAGCTGATGAGTATTATCAAATCTATTTACAAAATGGTTAATCCAGTTCTAGAGCATTTCTTCAAGCAGGTAAATAGTATGTCTATCATAGAGATGATAAAGTTTTAATGAAATATCTCTTGAGCAAAAAGGGAATACATGCTATACAAAGAGATTAAGTAATTAATGTGAGATCATTAAACCCATGGGACTTTTTATTCAACTGCAAAACCATTCTTTCCTGTTAATAAATGATCTAATCTACTTTGGGTGAATTACTATTTTTGTCAATGAAAAATATCTCCTACCAAGTCCTAGAATCTTTTACTATGTCTCTTCCTGTCTTGGGGTGGTTTGTTTATTAACCACCAAATTTGTGGTTCATTTCCTACAGAGGTCTGTTGGCAGCCAGCGTATTTCCACTTTTCTGCCCATGGTTTTTTCCTCTTTTTCTTCTCACTTTCAAACCAAATCCTTCCTTCTTACTAAATCCAGCTATCTCCGCACCCATCCCTGATCCCTTCCCTCCACCAAGGCACCCACCCTTGGGCACTCTGCCCAAAGCTCAGGTTTTGTTTTAGTTTTGCTCTTCCAGCCTGCCTATGGCAATAAAGATCTCTTTTTCAAGAGGGGAGGGCAGGAAAGGATGCCCAGTTTTCACTTGAGCAGAGCACAAGCCTTTAAATGCCTATGGGTGCAAGAGTGTCTGCTGACACCACATGCAGGTTGCAGCTCTTGCATAAGCAAAATCAGACATGTCAGGGCTCTGTGGCACTGTCCACCCCACACAGTGCAGCTGTAACCTGAGATCAGCCTTGGGGAAAGAGCTGCATGAGAAGGGGCTGAAATGAGCCCTCCTGGGACCTCCAGCCCCTCACCTGGGAGCTGCTTTTCAGCTCAGGCACTCAGCCTTGGTCCCTGCTTGAGTCATGGTGCTGCTTGTGTGGATCCCTCGCTGACCTGGTCTGTAGGCTCAGCATCTTATCTGTTAGCCAAGCCCTCAAGCCCTGCCTACACCCAGGCAAGCCTCTATAAAATCCTAAAATTCATACACCAATCATGCCAAATTAAGACTTACAGACAAGTCCCCATGGCAACTGTATATAAAATAACTATTGAAGATACCTCTAGCCATACTTCTGTATCTAGAAGAAGCAGCTTGCTTCACTCAGGTTTGTTTAAACCAGTCACTAGCATATTCATAATAAGCAAAAGAAAAAAAAATCATTGGAAAGGTAGTAGGTGCAAACATCCTTCAGGATAAAACAGCATGTGGGGAGGAATAGCATCACCAGCGTGTGCTCTTTTATAAAAATACACAAGCTTGGAGCAAGTCTGAGCTCCATGTGTATTTTGAAAAGATGCACCCATTACATATTATCACACAACTCACAATTAGAAGAAAAGTGCTTTCAAAGGCTAACTCCTTCCTTACATAAGTGACCTATTTCAATCAGCTTATTTACTTGCTGAAAAAGTACGTGCCATTTTAGCACCTTTCCTATTGCCCTGTTCTTAAAGGAAGACTAAGGATCATGCATGTTTTTCTAAATTAACATGCCATAATCTGCTAGGTTTTTAAAAATTCGTATACTACCTCAGGTCTTATTAGACGAGAAATCTGTCTTCCTCCCACCACGTTCATCCTGCCAATGAACATCAAAGGACTGCAGCATCCCTGACACTCGGTGATGAGTCAGGGTTAGACATAAGGAAAACAGTATTCCACTGAAACTGCATGTGGAAGTTTATCCCAGCAATCACATTACTCAGATCAGACACAGTCTAGGATACTGGGATATAATGTCCTGGTTAAAGATATTTTGGGACTTCAGTAGCGATTTCCATTTAACAACATAAAACAACAAGACCCATGAGAAAGAGACTTTATGTAACGAGACAAATAGTCTTCCTGTAGGCTACAGCAATTGGTTTGAGTTGGGAATTAAATGATTGTCTGTGCATGTTTGACAGACTGTTGTGAGAGACTTGAAATGAGCAGCAAACAATTCCGTTGTTACCACTCTCATTGCTTACAGGGCACTTTCTCTCTTAAGTATCAGGAGGCAGCGAACAAACATTAACAAATGAAACTCCAACAGATACCCAGAGCAGGTTTGGTACTGGGGAGGCAATTGAAGCACAGAGAAAAATCAAGATTATTTCTAATGGGTTTGGGCTTTGGTGTGGGTTTTTTTAATTAAATGGCTGTAACTCTAGGAATCAATCTTGAAAGATTGATATTAAGCCCCAAGGCTATGAAAACCATCCACAACCACTGGCTTCAGCTCGATTTCAGTTCAATGGCTGCTGTCGATTTCATGGCTGTTCTTGACACTACAAATCACAGGCACTGAGGATCTGTATTTCTGCTGCTGTCTGACACCTAGCAGCTGGAATTCAGGGGTGATTTTGAAAAGCCAACCCTGATCAACCTGAAAAAGGTCATGCAGGAAAGCAGCTGCAGGAACTGGGGGCCCTGGGTGGCAGACAGTGCTCACAGGCCATTCTCCATGGCCCAGAGCGTGAAAATACAGGCACACAAGTATGTGATGGGAGTATGACTGCACAGGATCTCCCACACAAACACAGTGTGTGCTTCCACTTACCTACAAATGCCTTTTGTAAACCACGCTTCTGACCGAGGTAAAGAAATGGGAACACGCACGGATGCTGTTACTAACTCCTATCGTTACACCTGCAAACATATTTGTACTTGAAAAATACCTTGTTTGCATTATAAAGAGCACTCCCTTAATGAAGCACTTTCTTTATATACCTCCTTGTACTGACATGTTACTTTAAGCTCTCTTGTTTCCTCACTTTACTTAACTTCCTCTTAAGGAGCTTTGCTCACACCAGCCCTTGACTACAGTATGGGTGAACTCAAAGTCTGTGATTCATTGCTATGCTTTCCTTGGGTATTGAAGCAAGATGACAGCATCACTGCAGTTTGGAGCAACATACACACACTGTCACCTCTTGTGATTCTGCCAGAAATATTTTTCTATCCCTTCTTGTTTCACCCCCTCTCTTCCATTCAGTTTTCCCATGCCCTCCCCTTCACCCCACTGCTCTACTGCTTGGCTGCTCTTTTGCTAAAGCATCTCTATATAGGTCTCTTCTTTTAATGAAAAAATTAATATTCCTGGCAGTATCTTAAAGGTCTGTCTCTGTGGCAGACACCTCCATGGAGTGTGGTGCAACATGTAGTGAGAAGAAGCAGCAAGACAAATAACCAGAAAGATTTCTTTAACTACTTCATTGATAGCATGACTCTGAGCTGGCTGCTGTGGTGTTGTGCTCTTGCATTTATGAAAATTCAGTTATGTGTGTGCCTATAAAACTTAACCTGTGCTCATCCTCCTTCACATCCCACCAGAACAGTGAGGCACTGCTGCTCTTGCAGTGTCAATAGCTTCAGCCTAAGCACCTGCCCATCTGCAGCACCTCCTCCCTTCCTGCATGTTTTCATGCTGCCCCAATGAGCCCAGCCTCATTTTGGGAGACAGTGGGGAAGGAGAAAACCCAGACAGGACCTTGGACTCTCCTGGCTCTATAATAGCAAGCCATATCTTCCCCAGTAGTGCACTGGGGCAAAGCAGAGCTGCTGGGCAGGGAGGACCAATAGGTTTGAAGGTCTGGGAAGGATGGTGGATGAGCTATGCTGCCACATTTGAGTTGATGGAGAGGATAGTCCCAGCACCTCCAAAACCATCTTGCATTCTGTCTTCCATATCAGAAGTAGGCAGATGCACATAAAAGCAAGAAACAAGCTGAAAGTGGGGAGAGAAGGGAGAGCAAAAAAGATCCCTGTCACTTTTCCACACACGCCTGCCACTCTATTAAACCACCTGATTCAAATGTTGTCTTCTAATTGAGGAACTTCTTGGTATAACAGTACCCTTTTCTTTTCCTCCTGCTTCTTTTTTGTTTTTTTTTTCTTTTTTCCTCTTTCTCCTCACATCACTATCATTGAGGACACAAAGACTTTCTAACTCTTGTGGGTACAAATCCCACCACTTGGCACAACCAGTGGACCATCCCAGCTGAGGGACTCCAGCTGCTGCAGCCTATCCTCAATCATATATGATCCTCCCCACAAAATTCAAAACACTAAGACAATGAGGAAAAAAGATACTCATCAAAGTGCTCATTGATGTGGCAAAAAAAGTGGTTTTTTTTAATGAATAAAACTAGCAGTTCAGTGGAGAATTATTTGTTATCTCTAACATTCACCCTCCTACAGGTGCTATCACCAGGTTCCAATACAGGTAGATGTATAAGTGGAAATTGGTTCCCATTTTATGATGAGACAACCATTGAAGTTTTTCAGTGATGTTTTCATACACAAAATGCACAGGCTTTTCTTTCACCAGTCATAATGCCACAAAGCTGTAATTAGTATATTCCAACTGTGTATTGCAGAAGTATAGCTAAGACAGATAAATGTTTGACTCATACAAAATCTGTACATTCATTCTTATCAGTAGTTAATTAAATATAAATCAAACCATTAAAAGAACTTCCAGCCCATTCTAGCCTGGCCATGTTCTGTTTCTTTTTTAATATTTGAACGTCAACATTGTTCTTAAAGACTTTTTTTTAGGAATAAAAACCAAAC
Organism: Pezoporus occidentalis; assembly: GCF_034315485.1. Lineage (NCBI taxonomy): Eukaryota > Metazoa > Chordata > Aves > Psittaciformes > Psittacidae > Pezoporus > Pezoporus occidentalis. The sequence goes on along the minus strand of NW_026914940.1, from coordinate 19,940,672 downwards.
TCTAATTTCTTAGCTGCCTTGACATGGTGATGACAGCTCCATAAACCTGTGTAATTATAGAAAACTGAGTTCTGATGTTTGATCCTGAACATACCATTGCAAAGGAATTTTATGAAGCAGTTATGGAACAGTCTACTTGCAGAAGCAGTGGACACACATTTATCGTGCCACTGCTTCCTCACAAACCACCAAAAGTCAAATGCAGAGATGTTCCCCGGGGCTGTCATTCAGAGGGGTAGTCCAGACCATTCCCCTGCTGAACGAGCCTTCGGGCTGCACACACACATTTTGTACATGGACACGCTCCCTGGCAAATCTGGGTTTATAGTCTGTGCACTTCCACAGCCATCAGCAAACAGGCTGGTGCCACAATACATGGTAATGGCTGGGAAAGTACAGATCTGTTTGGGTGTATAATGTAATTGGATGCATCCCACTGAACACAGGCAAGCGCATAAAACCTGAATTTATGTCAAATTTGGGCAAACTCTCTTTTGATCAAAATGAAATTCATATGAATAATTTACCACTTTAAAGATATATAAAAGAGTAACCTTTTTCCCACAGTGCTTAAGAAAATCTAATTTATTTTAACACAAGGAATCAGGGAGTTAATTGAACCCATCCTTCACAGTGAAAGCTATAATAGACTTTAATGATAAATAAATGTACTGAGAATTGCCAATCTTTGATTTTGGACAGCATTCCTTTGGTAATTGAATTGCATCCTAATGTCATCAGGTTACTTTTTGCCTCTTACTGAGAGTTTAAGGACAACAAGCACCTCTTTAGTAGCAGGGTTGCAGAGCTGGATCCATTTCACTCACAGAATTAGGCACAATTCTGTTTTGGCTGACAGCAGCGGGATGCCTAACCTTCCTCCTCCTTTCCCACATGTCAAGAGTACTGCCAGCACTGTCTGCACTGCCTGCACTGTTATTTCTGTCATTTCTGGGGTCTTTTTTCTTTCCAGTTCTCCTTTCCCTCCCACTGGAGGGGCAGGGGAGAAGTGAGCAAAGGGCTGCTGGTACTTAGTTGCTAGCTGGTCTTAAACCATGACAGTCCTTGGAGGCTGGAGAAAGCCACTTCCACCCGACTCTCCTTTAAAAGCATCTTCTGAAGAGGAAGCGCACAGCATGCAGAATTGAGGAGGTGAGGTAGAGGAGAGCCACTGCAGTGACAAGGTATTACAGACTGACCTGCTAAGTGGATGTGAAAGATCCGTGCCAGGAGATCTAGATCTTCAGAGACTGCCCTAAAATGAGCTTGAGAGCACTTTTTGCAGTATTTTAATACTAAAAGGGTTTATATGTTTATGTAAAAAAAAAAAAAAGTCCTTCTATGTGAAAAATCCCCAATGCCTTAGCGACCGCATGTCAAGAAACCATCCTCCAGCTCCTAGGTTCCAACCTCACTGCTGAAAAAGGAGTTTTGCAGCAATCCAGAGTCAATAATCCCAGCACAAATTGGGGTGGTTTTGCTTTTTTCCATAGGAGCAAGGGAAGAAACAAGAAGTATTTGAGAAGAAGAGGAGGAGTACTGGAAAGCATCCATAGATACCATTTTAAGCAGAATCCAAAGGAATAAGTAACATAAACACTAAGCAGATTACCTATGTTGTTGGAGATAGATGAGAGATGTTTGTAGGAACATAGAAAATGGAATATGCCATCATACAAACACTTTTTCTTCAGATACTAAAAATAGTGAATGTAAGTATGGCCCTTTCCTGGCAACAGGAACTGTGTCTGTTCAGAACTTCTGACAATCCAACAGACATACAGAATCCTGAACCAGCACAGATCTTTCCATTATACTTCTCCACTCCATCTGCCCTTCCTTCCCCCACCACAGATATTTGGTGAAGTGTTGTGTGGCACAGAAAATAGCCCAAACTTGCCCCTAGCAGGGACCAGGCTTTCTGCACAACCCTGTCCTTTGGCTGCATCTCACAGTCCCCATCCCTGGTGCTGCCAGCTCCTGTATTGCTATCACAGCTTGCAAATAGATCAGGGAGCTCCTGGGGGGCTATAGCCACCGCAGCTATTTTATATTAAATCCTGAGGGTGCCTGCAGAGCATCCCTCAAGCCCTATGTATATAATCACTCTCCTACAGAATGCAACGGCTTCTAAATCATTCAGTGGGCTCCCAGAGTAAACGCCTCCACCCCAGGTTGTATGAGCACTGCTATACACCATGCTGTGCACTGCTGCAGAGAGGCAGCTCCTCAGTGACGCCATGGCATGCACCATTTATCCAAAACATCACTGATCAAGCAAGGATATGGGGTTTTTTTTGTTTGTTTTTGGTTTTTTTTGCTGAAAGATACATGAATCCTTCGCTCCAGTGGTTATGGTTATTCCAGTTACTCAGCTAGGCATCACATCTTCATCATGAGCTTCACCACATTGAACTTCCTTGTGCTGGCCACTTCTCAGATTGTCCTCGTGTCAGCTGTGGCCAGTCCAGGCTTGAGACTGAATGTACCACTACTTGGGACTTCATGAACCACTACACAATTCAGATGAGTCCTTTTTTTAAAAAGCATTAGGGATTCCAGGAAACCAGTAAAACCTCTTCTTCAACACAGATTCCCTGTTTTAATGGAGATTGAACAAAACCTTATTCTCTCAGAGGCCAGTAGGAGACACAACATAAATAACCTACCTTTGTTAAGGAAAGAAACGTCACCAGTCCAGAGCTGTCAGGCTCAAAGAGTAACTGCCATATGACTGTGATAATCCCAGGTGTCTCCTTCAAAACTGTGTTTTACATGAACAGGCGAAAGAAATGCAGCATACTTAGGAAGGAAGAGATAGGACAAACAACTAATAAAATAAGATTTTAAATAAGAGAAGTGGCAACTTCTGCTGTCAGTTCAAAGCTTCCCTGTAAGACTATTCACCTACCTTACATAAAAGATAGCTCTAAGGAGTTCAAAAGTTTCCACAAAGATCCCTATAAATCTAACTCTTGCCTAGATGAACAAGTAGTTTAAAGATTCTTTGTTTGTTCATTTCCCTGAACTAGATCCAGATTAAAAGCAATCCCTCCAAAGAAAAAGAAAAGCACCTATTAAATCTATTCCCTCTGATCAGTCTCTGTATCTGTATCAGGCGTCCTCAGCTTCTATAGTCCCTGCACTTCAGCCTGCCGTTCAGTAATATTTTTAAATGGCAACTTCCTAAGATATTAAATGAAGATTTATCCTTTGGTCTGTAATCCTCTTTGCAGAAATTATAAATTCCCTATGCTCCCTTGAAGGTGGAAGTCAAAGAAATCATAACTGATCCTTTGCACATTTAACTCACACAAAGGCTCTTTTCTAATATTTGCTAACTGTACACACTGATATCCTGTGTAAATCACCTGAAGAAAAGCCGCCTAATGCTTTAAATCTATTGAACCAGGCAGGCTTGTGTCCTTGCACAAGAGAGTTTCCAGCGATGTGCAGTACAGCAGCAGCAGGTAACCAGCAGCACAACATTGCTCACCCACCCACGGACCATCACGTAGAGCTGCTGCCTTCACTCCGACTTTGCACCTAGCAGTAATCTACCTATCTTGCTAATAATGACTCCTAACCTCATTCTGAAGAAACATTTTTATCTAGTCTGCTGGCTAATCTTCTAAAAAAAAAATGGCCATTGTGGCATTGGTAATAACTTAGAATCATAGAATAGAATCATAGAATCGTTAGGGTTGGAAAGGACCTAAAGATCATCAAGTTCCAACCCCCCTGCCGTGGGCAGGAACACCTCACACTAAACCATATTACCCAAGGCCTCATCCAGTCTGGTCTTGAACACTGCCAGGGATGAAGCATTCACAACCTCCCTGGGCAACCCATTCCAGTGCCTCACCAACCTAACAGGAAAGAATTTCCTTCTTATATCCAATCTAAACTTCCCCTGTTTAAGTTTTAACCCGTTAACCCTTGTCCTGTCACTACAGTCCCTAATGAAGAGTCCCTCCACAGCGTCCCTATAGGCCCCCTTCAGATACTGGAAGGCTGCTATGAGGTCTCCACACAGCCTTCTCTTCTCCAGGCTCAACAGCCCCTACTTGCAGCAGCTTTTTAACTGCAAGCAACATAGTAGAAATTAAATAATTTACATCCCTTTAAAAATCCCTGATTCTTCCACGTTAAATACTCTTACCTTTCTTATTCTTGTATTTGAATGTGATACTTGATTCTTTGAAATTGCCTGGACAAAACCAATGTCAGAATAGTTCAGCTCAGTGTTATTTTCTCACAAATAAATAACATTTAGATATTTGCCACTTCATTCACTCAGTGGATTCAGAGGACTGCAAACTATGAATTATTTTAGAACACTTCAAAATTGCCATTATTTTTCTCATCAGTCCTCATGCCAACTACATTGCCCTTATCCCGGGCAGCAAGCTTGAAGAACTTGGGCTGCTGTATACTCGGAACTATAGAGATTTTTTTAATTAGCCATGACATGCCCAGCAGTGTCTGTCTGCTGGCATGGAGGGAGCTGCCTAGCAACGATGCAAAAAAAACCTCCAATAACCCCCAGTAGATCACAAAAAGTCTGTTAAAAATGGTAATCTCTCTCATAGAAATGAAGAGGTGGTTTCAGTTAAAGACTGCAATTTTCAACTTGTTATTTATATGCCATGAACTAAAATAACACTCAAAGTATAAATACAATTTGAAAAGGCCATGCATAATTACTTAAAGTTTTAATTTGCAGTACGTAATTTGCCATTCACATCTGTAAGCCTTTTGTTTTGCTTAATGGCAAAAACATTCCAGCTAGACTGGAGTTCATTCAGTGTAGTAATCTCAGGAAATATGACTGGAACAGGCTCAAGGAGTCATTCAGTCCATCCCTAAGCACAGTCAGGATGAACGATTTCTGTTCAATAACACTTTACCTGTTTCTCTATATCTCTAAACCCAAGCAGTAGACAACCTCCCTTGTCACTCTACTCAGTTGCCCAGCTGTCCCAACAACTGGAAAATGTTGGAAAATCTCTAACCTAAACCACCCTTGCTTCAATCCTGCTTACTGTACTGGAGCAGACATAAAGAACAATGCGCATTATTTTTTTTAGCAATTTCTGACGTACTTGAAAATGGCTATCATATGTCAGTCTTCTGTTGAGTAACGCCAGCTTTGCTCAGGCTTTCCTTATATAGCACATACATCTTCACTGAATTGCTTCCTATTTCTTTTGCATTATTTCTCCAACTCCTTACACTTCCTCTTGCCTTGCATATTAGACCAATCCAAGTCAGCAGTGATAGCTCTAGGTCTAAAGCCATCACTTCTGAAGGCATTTCAGGATCCCAATGACCTTCCCTTTCCTCCTCTGTGTTCATCTCCCCTTTGTTGCTGATGCTATTCATGTCACTGATCAGTTACCACTGCTGGCCTTTCTACAGAAAACAGCATCAGTAGAAAACCAGGAGCTAGCAAAGGCTAGAAATGCCCATGTGGACTTGACTTTCCCCTTGCACCAAGAGTTCACTTCACACTAACAAAGGACAAACAGGAGGCAAACAGTCCCTGGGTGGGCTCTGCTCTTCAGCCCTGCATCCCCACCTGATCAGGCAATGAGACATGCCAAAACCAACACCACTGTGGCCAGCTTTACATCCACTCTGGCCAGTTTATTCCCCAAATAATGAATACTGTTTCTTTGCAGACAGTCCCCTGGAGTCCAGATGGGTCATGTCCCTCCCACCTCAGCCCAGCACTAAGCATCAGGAGACTATGATGGCCCTTAGCCACCCTCAACAGTGATGGCTATGGGCAGGAGCACCGAAAAGCCCTACAACTTGGCCCACGCTGATCATAAGGGAAAATGCACCATCCCTCTTTCAAATTAATTTTGGTTCCTACAGAGGACTAACTCAGTAAAGAATCACAATTGAATGCCTTTAGGGACTGCATCCTGGCAAAACAAAGTCCCTAATGCCTTCATAAGAATAATGAATCACTGTTTTTTGATGAAACAATAAAAGGACTTAGAGTCATACAGTGGATTAGCATAAATGTTTATTCTAACTTGACAGAGCTACAAGCAATGAGGAAAAGAGTCCAAGAAAGGAATGAAAAATAGATAACCTCAGTACCTGGGGTCAAAACACTGGGAAAATACTCCCTGCACTCCACAAGCTATGAAACCCAGTCTTTTGAAATATACACTTCCAAGTTCAAAATGAAATGCCAAAGAAGCAATTTTAATGCAAACCAGAGGTTTGCATTTTGTTGCTGTTTTTAACAATTACCTGAAAACAGCTAATTCAGTGCTTTGAAGAGGGGTATCACTATGTAAAGTGTTGCTATTGGTATAGTTGTGAATAGACTTCACTGCTGAGTTTGGTTAATCAAGGTTCTTTTAGCTCCTACACAGCATGTGCATAGCTACTCTGCAGCTGCAGTCTGCATTATGTCATATAAGGAACTGACTTACATATATCCCAAATTATCAGAAAACATGCAGAATACATGAGTGTGTGTATATATATACATATATATATTTGCCACAATAGGTAGACAGATTTTACAAAAGCAAAAAAACAAAACAAACAAAAAAGCCCAAATCACAAGACTAGAATGGGTTTTTTTTTTCATTATTTTTCCTTTTTTGACAATTAATGTGCCTGGTTTCTTACCTTAGTCTTTATTCCTCTGTTCTTGCTGGGAGTGGAGTTTTGACTGTGGCACAGTCTAGAAGCAACGAGAAAATACATTCATTCCCAAAGGTCCCAGTCAAATGCTCTGCAACTCACACTGATCAATCAAGTCCAAACCTTTAAATTTGACTACAAAAGGCAAAACTTCCCTACCTGTCCCTCTCATTTCTCCTCTTCAGGCGACTACATGTTGGTGTGTTAACTTTCAGCCTGTTTCTGCTAGTTTCTCTGTATTAACCGAAGGGGGAATTTTTTTTTTTAAGACAGCTTAAGCAATAGGTTGCAGACACAGTTCTTGTGTCTGCATATTTATTATGGCAAGGGGAAGCTGTATACTCAGGGGCATTCCCTTTGTTGCTGGCAACATAATAACATTTGCTTAATTGTGTTTTATTAATGCTAACATACCCAGAGGCTCAGACTCTGCCTGCACATTTCTGTAAATTGAATTAACGGAAAAATGAATCAGAGTTTAAAGACAGCTGATTAATTTTATTCACTTGCTTAGGGGCGTTTAAGCCAAATGGTCTCCACATCTATTTTTCTTTAGAGAACAGACTTCATAGCCACGGGGCTAAGAGAAACTTGTCAGTAAGCCATTTTCACTGCCATGCGTCAAGGAGAGCTATTTAAAGCATTAAAATCAGTGGACATTAGGGAGAGGTGCTCACCCCCTGATCTGTACAAATGACAAGGTTATACAGACATGCTCTCTCCTGCCTGCTGCTGAGATCAGAGGTTTTTTTAATGAAGCTTTCAGAACACCCCCTGGAGCCTGCTGCTTGAGACAGGCAAGGACAGGGGCACAGCACAAACCTGCTAAAAAGGGGCATTTCAATCTACAGAAAATCCACCTTATTAGCAGGTGTGCCTCAACACACACTGCAATTTAAAGGCCACTATTGCACTATTTAATAGGCCTTCAGCTAGCCACAGTAGCAATCAGTTCTTGAGACAGATTTCTCATTTGGAAATAAACCTAATTCATTAGAGAAGCCTCCGCTGGATGTATATTTATACAAAGCCTGGGCTGAAATATCAGCATGAATGCAGAGCTGTTCAGCAGGAAACCCACTCAATTTATCAACTATTCAGAAGGGTCTGGTCTGAAAAGACTGTATATAAATGTGTCAGGCACTTCTGACAACCCTACTTTGAATAATTTCTTCACGGCTTCTTCAAAAGTGGGAAGTCAGAAAAGACAGCAAAGCAAAAATCTCAAAGAAAAAGGGATGTTTAAAACATATGTGAATATGGATGGCTTGAGCCCCTCCTTGTAAGCAGAAGGCAAGGCAGAGGTCCCACATCATGTCAGGACTGGGATCTGAACATTTTTTCCTCTGTTTTGCCAGCAAGGGAGTTAGGAAGGAAAAAGCCTAATCTGTAAGGGAAGTATTTCCACTATGACAGGTTCCCACTGCCATGGGATGGGCTGGAGAAGATTCTCATAGAATCATAGAATCATAGAATAGTTAGGGTTGGAAAGGACCTAAATATCATCTAGTTCCAACCCCCCTCCCATGGGCAGGGACACCTCACACTAAACCATATCACCCAAGGCTCTGTTCAACCCAGCCTTGAACACCACCAGGGATGGAGCATTCGCAACTACCCTGGGCAGCCCATTCCAGTGCCTCACCACCCTTACTGTAAAGAACTTCCTCCTTATATCCAATCTAAACTTCCCCTGTTTAAGTTTTAACCCATTACCCCTTGTCCTTTCACTACAGTCCCTAATGAAGACTCCCTCCCCAGCATCCCTATAGGCCCCCTTCAGATACTGGAAGGCTGCTATGAGGTCTCCACGCAGCCTTCTCTTCTCCAGGCTGAACAGCCCCAACTTTCTCAGCCTGTCTTCATATGGGATCTTCATATGGGAGGTGCTCCAGTCCCCTGATCATCCTCGTGGCCCTTCTCTGGACAGTTCCAACAGTTCCATGTCCTTTTTATGTTGAGGACACCAGAACTGCACACAATACTCCAGGTGAGGTCTCACAAGAGCAGAGCAGAGGGGCAGGATCACCTCCTTCGACCTGCTGGCCATGCTCCTTTTGATGCAGCCCAGGATACGGTTGGCTTTCTGGGCTGCAAGTGCACACTGCAGCTGGCTCATGTTCATTTTCTCATTGACCAGCACCCCCAAGTCCTTCTCCGCAGGGCTGCTCTGAATCTCTTCTCTGCCCAACCTGTAGCTGTGCCTGGGATTGCTCCAACCCAGGACCTGGCACTTGTAAGCCCAGGTCATCTCCATCCACATGGCCACAGCCAATGCTCTCTCTAAGTACTACTCAGGTTACCTTGGACTTCCTCTCCTGGTTAATCCTGGCACCTCTATTATCTCCCACTCGTTCTTCCCACAGCTTATGACATGTGGAAAACAAAAATTACCCAGGAAGGAGAAACGTAGAATTTATGAGAGTAAAGAAAGCTATTATTAGGCTCTCCAAATAACCTGCGAGTCTTTTTGCAGGGTTTTTCACATCCTGTATTCCAGAAGAACAAGATGCATGTACTACCAGATCTTGCATATTCCATGCACTTTGCAAATACCATGTTTCATCCCAGCCCATGAGATACCTTTGTGTGCCACAGGCATAATGAGCAAAGCTGTCCACCAAGTCAATGTCATGTCAAAATGTGGGAAATTTGTGGCATGGCTCTACATCTAAGGGTGGCAAGATCTTCCCTTTTGGTCTCTTTTGTGAATGTGTCTCCAATACAACATCCTGCTGGAATTTTTCACAATGCTTGGAGGTTCATAGTGTCTACTAAGCCCTCAGAATAAAGTCTCTAGCCACTAGCAGGACATGGGCATTCACACCATCCTGGGTATCACACCATACCATGGGTATCTCACACATCCAGAAGCACATGATGTTTGCCAAACTGCAGCCCAGGGCACTTAGTTTTGTAGCACTCCTAGCTAAGCCTACTATCTTTCACCATTAAATCTCTATTACAAAGCCAATCTTCACCTTTATGTCACTGAATGAGAGTGATCTCCACCAGCACAAGCAGGGGTATGGTTTATTTGATGACGCTGTTGTTTGCAGGGGCATTCTGACTTTTCATCAGACCTTTGTTTTCCCTTTGTTCTGAAGAAAACAAATCAAAATGCAGGAATAACAGGCTCTGAATGAAAAAATGCAGCTGTCACCCACATTCCTCTCCTTGCAGGATGGAAAACCCTCATAGCCTGTTGCTGCCTGGCAGATGAGGATCAGGCCTTCTCCCACCTGCCCATCAGCCTGCTGCAGCATGGAGACCTCTCAGAGGCCAGCCTGTGTTTGCAGGAGATGCAGGGCTCTGAACACTCACAGAAATGATTGGGATTTTGGGGTGGCTGGTACATCCACATGGTTCTCCCGGGAGGCACAAATGCTTTTCAGTATTCTATGCTCCAGACTGGGCGAAGCAGGGATGGAAGAGGAGAAGGTGTGCTCTGCAGGGTTCTCCTTTTAGAAATATACTTTATGTCCATTGTCACTAATACAGTTGTTTTCTTCCATAATACACAGTGCAGAATAAAGATGCATGAGGATAAAAATCCCATTTTCAAAACTGCAGCAGAGGTGGCTGCTTTTCAGAGAGCTTTCTGCCCTGCGAAGGAGGCACCTTGGGCAAGCCAGTGTGCTCTCTGGGGTCCCTAGCTGGTGGGACACATTAAACCAGGTTGCAAGCAGACACCACTCCTTTGATCTCAGTGAGCGATGCTTTTCCTTGCCCTCCAGCTAAGCTTGGCCCACAGTGCCCAAAGCCCCATATGAGCCCACCAGTTGCCCAAGAGAACTTCCCAGGCCCCACTGGAGACCCCTGAGGATTTATTCACAGGAAGGCGGCTCACTTCTGAACTTGCTCTGTCAAAACGAGAGGAATAGCTGTCACTTAAAACCAGAAATAACGTTTCTGGGAGGCCTGGGCATGCATCTCCTGTTTGCTTGTTTAAATTACTTCCAGATGCAGAGGCTGTCTGCTGGACAGCTCTTGAGTGGTAGGAACTTCATGCTGAGAAGGCCATGCAAGCTTTGGTAGCGTTCAAAATGATGCTTTTTAAAACTGACACAGATTGGCTGTCCTGTAGGAACAGCCTGAGGCGCTCCTTTCGCAAAAGGAAAGATGTGTCATGACGGTTCTACCGTGCACACTTACAATAGCAATGCTGCTCAGAGAAAGTGCAGAGCATATGCATGTGTACGAAGAATCTGCCCCATCTGCCAAGCACTGCCATGCCTTCATCAGATCACACCAAAGCAGCCAGTCACTGTCTTCAGAAGGGACTGTCCTATACATTAGAGATGTTGCTTACAGCGAAAGCTGACCAAATCAAAACAACCAGCAAAACAACTGCTTCCCTAAATTTACATCAACTGAACCTCAATCCTGACAATGAGTTTTCCAGTCTCACAAGACTGCACTGTTTGTAGTTGAGTGCCTTGTATCCAGAGATACCATGCTTGACCATACCTTCAGTCCAACATGTTGCACCATCAGAAGAACATGAGATATTATGCAAGATAGAGCTTTAGATGTACGTGTCTGAGTAACAAACTGCCTGCATTGCCATCTTTAGTAAAACTTCAAAAATGGGTCTTTGAGGCCCAGAAGAACTACAAAAGGAGTACAAGTTTCTTTCAGCTAATGTTCCAAGGTGTACATGTGATCTGGGAGGTTCTCTATACTGTAACCTCCTTTGCGCATCACAGCACTAATCCACCATGACATGTGTGATCTCATAAATTCTCTGGGAAAAACATTCAGCCCACTCTGGAAAGCGCTTCTGATATTGTGAGACTATAATATTCTGAAAATATATTTTACATGGTTATTTTTAAGACTAAGTCTCAGAAATTAGATTCTACTTATATCAACAAACCTCAGGCTCTAGTAAAATATTATCACCCTTAGGAAGTAACTGGGTACATACATATTTTAACAGGTCAATTATACCAGTTACTAAAATGAAATATGACTAAAATTATTGACAAAACATATTTAGATTTTCCAAATTTTGCAGGCTCAAGAGAACTTCTGAATGTTGCTATGAATAAGCCATTTTATTGACTACAGCGTATTTTGATGGCTTTCATCCACAACCCGGTAAGAAGGAGTTTCAGAGGTCAGGAACAATCAGAATTACCTAGTTTAGATTCTTCTTTCCACTGTAATGGGCAGCCTCCAGCTGTCTTCAAACATCACTCTCTTGGGCATTTCAAGATGGAACCACTGCCTGGCCAGAAAATTAAAATATCTAATAGTTGTTCCGATACTTCACACAAGTTGTCCATTCACTGGGAGGAAACACTCCACACCATTGGGTTCAAAACTGTGTGTGTGCTGTTTTGGTCCATTTCATCCAGACATAAGCAGTAGCAATCACAGTTCATACAAAACCATGTAGAAGAATGATGTAAACAGATTGTTTCCAGTACAAGCTGCTGGCAAAAGAGCACGGAGTGAGGAGCACAGACCTGAGACAGAGCGTCAGCTCCTGCTGCCGGAGCTTGTATAACTGAACCTCATCACGTGTCTTATGTGTCTCCCATGTCAGCAGACACAAAGGAAGATTGCTATTCACTATCACAGCTAAGGAAGGGTACAGCTGGGAACAGGGACTAGTCCTCTCAGAGATGTTTTATCTATACTACTAACCTCTTTCATGTCAGCTTGTCAAACGCGTACTGCTTTCTGCATTGACTTGCTCACCGTATGTCTTGACATTCAAAAAGAGAGCAGTATATCAACGGTGTGAAGACAAAACTGTGTTATATATATGCCAGTTATAAAGATCAATCTTGTGAAATGCTGTGCATCTGTAATTTGCATTATATTCAACCAGATCCATGGATGTTCAGTATCTCTCTTTAAGGTTGTAATAATCCATGGAATAACCCAATGTGTTAGATGGTGTCTCTGTCCCAGAAGATGTTCTTAATATATTGCCCCATTCTAATAGTGTAACATAAATCTGCTGCAGAATACTCCATGTGAAAGTGGGAATTCAGGCCTTTAATCAAATCAGAGTCCTCTTTTCCTCTTGTCTGAGAAAATCTGATTCCATTGTAAGGACAGAAACCACAGGAAGAAAGCATTTTCATCAATGGCTTGGTTAGATACAGGATTTTCTCCATGAGCTGTGCTCACATCATAAAATATTCTGTGCTCCATGTAGTAACTACTGTGTAAAAAAATAGGGTTATTTGAATGGATTCTGAAAGATAGTTGTAAAAGCACCGAGATAACTAACACCACAGTTCTGTGACATGAAGCTGTTCACCCCAGGAGGTCAGTATGTGCTGCCAAGAGTCATCATCCTTAATCATTTAATTAATGGTCACCGGATGAAATACAAAATGAGGGAGGCATCATTTTAATGTCAAAAATAGGTGATGTTTGAGGGAGACAACCACAGTGTGTTATCTGCTGCTTGGAGCTGAAAATCCAGAAAGGAGACACAGATGTGGGGAACATCTGAGTCAGACGAAAGGTAATGTTTTCTACCACACCTCTAGCCCTGTCCCACTGTAGATGTGAGTAGAGCCTTGGCCTGTTCTACCAGCAGTTAGCTACCCAAGATGGGGTTCTCAAACTTATTACATCAGAGAAAAGCAAAACCACAACATCTGAAGAGTTTTCAGGCCCATAAGGACAAACAACCATTGCTACAAACATGCATGCCAACATGAAAGTGTAGGTGTTAATGACATATCATCATTTACATAGACAAGGCCGTGGGCAGGCAACCCATCACACCAAGGGTTTAATCTTGCCCGGTCAGTGAGAGGGGAAAAACAGATCCTGACAACTGCAGCAGTTTTCATGTTCTGGTATCTCGAACTGCAAGCAGCATCCTACGTGTGGGGAATTTGAGGTGCTTCTGGTCCTTCTCACAGCTTGAATCACTTCTGTATATACCACTGCACAGTGCAGGAGTATCACCAAGTGCCACTCCAGCCAGGGTTAAAACCTGGACCGTGAAAGAGAGTTTATTCCTTACTACACACTAAATTTCTGTGGTGAAAAGTTTATAAGACAATTTATAGGTCTTTGGCTCCAAAACCAGCTCTAGATTTGGCATATACAAACCTGCCTGATTGCAGCACTCTGATTCCTATGAACTCATGCCTGTCATTGAAGAACAAAAAGCCTACAGTTTTCACAATTCTGTATTGATTTAATAGGAGAAATAAATGGTTTGGTAAGTGCCTTAGGAAAGGAGAGCTGAATGATGGAGTGACATGTGGGTTAACAAGAAAGTCACCCAAAAGAGAAGTGCAATAAGCTATTAAATGCATTGCCATTCACTCCTTCCCATCATCTTTCAGTTCTGATCAAGTGTCACACAGAAGAAAGCATCCCCAGCATTCATAATCCAAATCTGATTGTTCGGCCCATGCATCAAATTGATTCTGTTGTAGAGAAAATAAAGAAACAGCCACCGGGCAGGCATCCTGCTGGGGAATAAATGGAGCTGGGCTTGAGCCTGGTTTGTCTCCGTGTCACAGGGCAAATGGAGAGGCAGCACATCACCCCTCAATGCAGACTCTCCCATCCCTGCTCTGTCTTCCCTGACAATCAGGCAAGATGCTCTGCTCTTCCCCAGAACACTTTTCACATTTATTCTCAGCTAGACAACACCCATGAAGTGGCCGTAACAAATGAAGGAGTACCTGCAGAGTCTGCTGCTGCTTAAAAATAACACATACCCAGGCAGACATGGGCCCTGCTGTTTGGCTTCCTGGGGTGTAACTTTCTTCTGTTTGAACTGCGCATGCAGAAAGGTGTAATTCTGGTCAGATTATCAATTCTAAGTATGATATTCATCAGGCTCCTTCTCTAATTTATTTTCTTACACTTAAGTGAGGAACTGTGATTTTATTTTTTTCCCACGTTATGCCTATTAATAGCATTTTCCTCTCAACCTCTCTACCCCTTGATCACATGCATATGCTTTGCAAAATACTGGTAATAGAATCTCCTTATTCTTAGCCATGGGGACATACCACCAAACAGCAAAAGGAAGCTTTCCCTTGTATTTCCTCTTCTTTTCTAAAATTCTTCAAAAAACAACCAGATATAATATTTTTTCTTTTTTCTTTAGCGCTCAGCAGTGTCAAAAGGAGTATATGTGTGGGACAGTGGAGCTCTGTGACAGCAAATAAGCAGAAAATAGTATTTTGAGCCCTTTAAATTGAAAGCCCTAATCTCCATCAGTACTGAAGGTTAACCTGCTTTGAGAGTCACTTGGCAGCTACTGTAGCTTAAAATACTCTCTATAGGAAGATGTTAATTAACATTTCAAAAAAGATGCTACCTTGCAGGCACTGCTTTGTCATTGTCAGGGAAAGGGTGGCTCCCTGCCTGACCCTGGGGACTGCAAGCAAGGAAGCACTACAGTGCCCCACAGCCAGAGCATGTCTTTCCCCACTGCTCCATCTCACTGTGTGGCACTGGGGGGCACCAGGGCAGAGATCAAATCAGTGAATGCTTCTCAATCCCCTGTTCTTGTGATGGGGGAAAAGCAGGAGGGAATTGGAGGTAGAAAAAAGATGGGAAGGAGGAGAGAGGCATTGATGACTTAATTGGTCTTTTCTCCAGATACATTCTTTATGAATAGGAGTGGGGAAGCAGAAGTGCAACAGGAACAAACGCCTTAGAGACCTCAATGCTAGGTGCAGTTAGATTGTCAAGATAAAGCGAAACAGGGAAAACTAAGTGGGTGGGAAGGCATAGCTGGGGAGCAGAAGAAAAGAGGGAGATGTTTGGTGTGAATACAGAGGGGTTTGTGGCACTGAGCACTGCCTATCCCACAGCTGCCTGGAGTCCAGCTTCTGTTATACCCAGGGATGTACAAGTGCATGGTGCCACACCAGAAGCTGCAAGAGACAGACTTTGTTGGTTATTTAGTATTTGGCATGGAGGGTCGCAGTAGCTCTTTTTTTATTTTAGAAATATATTGCTCCAGAACAAGAAAACAAAGAATTTATTTGTTTGTCAGGGGCTCTGGGTCAGCAAGTGAGTAGCTGCACTTTCCTGTTAGCTCTGCCTTTTGCATTCATGCCTACAGCTCTTAATACTACTCTCCCTTTACATTATGCATACATTGGCAGGCTGAACATGGAAATATAGAAGGTAGGAAAGGAAAATTATTTTTTGAGGTGGCTTCAAAACCATTTTTATTGATCATTTTTGTACAGAAGCAAACACATTGATGGAAAGAAAAATAATCACACTTTAGAAAAGAGTAAGTTGCATTTCAGAGGCTCATAGACAGATACTTAGATAATATGCAACATAACTTATTTTAGAACCTAGCCAGTATCCACTCCAGGAAAAAACAACCAACTACAAAAGTTATGTGTGACTGGATACAATTACTATCTATAGGCACCCACTGATATTTTTAGTAGTAACTAATGAAAGCTACCCTTGATGCTAGCCCACAGAACAGTCTTCTTACCTAGCCTCAGAGGCACGAGGATTGCAGCTGTCACGGTGCTGCCAAGGCAATTTGTTTGATGCAGAGTGAATATTACACCCCTGCGTGCACAAACACACATGCACCCAGGAGAGCTAGTAGGGAACCCAGGCATAGATGCAATTAGGAACAAGAGTGAGTTTGCTTGAAATACATTTATTTTGATTAAAGGTTTTCAGTTTTAACAAACCTGCACTTCTTTTTTTATCATATCATCACACAGATCCTGCTACTGCTCCACCTAGTCCATTAGCTTTTCTCCAGAAAGAGGTCAACATCAGATGTGACCTCTCAAACGGGCAGTTAGGGATACCCTGCTGAAAGGGACACTTCCAGTGCTGCAGTAGCTGGTACAGGGACAGATATGCAAGAGCTTAGAATGAAATATATGCAGGTATGTTCATACACACATGTATCAAAACAGGTCAGTGTTTGCTATGAATTCATAACATCTATTCAGAAAAATAGTCCAAGCTTCATTTAGAAAGAAAACAAGAGAGCAAAAGGATAAATTCAGACTTTGCTTCTCCTTCCCACTTTGCTCCTGCTCTATTGTCCATACACTGTGAATACTGTATATAAACCTCTATATGCCAACTACAGACACTTTAAATAGAATCATAGAATAGTTAGGGTTGGAAAGGACATTAAAATCATCTAGTTCCAACCCTTCTGCCGTGGGCAGGGACACCTCACACTAGAACATGTAGCCCAAGGCTCTGTCATTTTCATCAACAGTGCAATGCTACAAATACAGAGCCACACTGGGACCTGCATTTCTCATAGGGTTATTTTTTTTTATATACGATGCATTGTCACATTCCTCAGTTTGCCCCTCCTTGTGACCCATTCTTCCAAGCACCCTTACTATGTCCTTCTTGTGACACTCACGTTTTAAAAGTCCCATTTGTCTCTACATAAATTTCTCCAGCCTTTTATATAATTTTCACCATCTCCATTGCAAGCGCGTGAAAGTTTCTTGTATGTTTTTTCTTTCTGACTACCACAACTGAAATAAGTGTTCCACATTAAGGTCTCCCATGAATTTATGGGTTGGTGTGATGACCTGGGGATTATTTTTAACTCATTAGCCCAGGGGCTTGCTTACTTTTTAAATCTCTTTTTTTTTTTCCCCCTTCTCATGAAGAGCTAGATCAGATCCAGCCCTATTAGTGGGAGCATTTATAAACTTGATAATTCCTACTGACATGCAGTCCTTCATATGTGTGTGACCACTTCATGGTTAGTAACTTCTGGGACAGCCTATTTCACCTATGCAAAGCCTAAGATGGTGCACTGTTGCCTACTCCTTCATAATCATAATTGTTGAGATGGAGACAATTGTTTTGGGACACTTAGGCTGTCAGATCCCCCTTTCTGCCAGAAGCTGTACATGCCTACATGTATTGGCCCTGCCTTCTCCTTTCAGTAGAACACCATGATCAGCCGTGACCACCCAAAACCTGAATACAAAAGTGAAAAGCTCAGCAGCACAAATGATAGGTAGCTGGTACCTGCCAAGTCAAAACTCAAGACAAATCACATTTGGAGTGCAGCTTCTTTCACTGCCTCCTGCAGCTGCTTCTGCGTAAGAAATGACGTGAGGAAACACATTCCTTGCATGAACTTCATCATCCCATAGGTTTTTTTAATGATGTTAAGATATTGCAGTGATGGGCACCTCAGAAATACAATAATTACTTCAGAATAAGAAATTATAGAAAGACTCTTAAACCCAGCTGCTGAATGTAGAGCATGACAAAAGCATTTCTACTAAGACTAACAGGGAGTTTTTGCACTGTCATTCATGTGCACACTGGAGGGAGAAGTTTCAGGTTGAACGACATGGCAAATTTATCAAGTTAAGGGCATGAAAAGAAATTGCTTTCAAGGCTACCATTTTTTTAAAGTCTCCTTATATTAACAAAGGCTTTTGAGCACTAGGGAAGATATGCAAGTGCATTATAATCCTCCTTTATAACCATTCAGAGGTATATTTATTATTTTTCTTTTCTCCTGTTAAAATGTTTCTAGAAGCTGAAAATCAAAATAACCTTCAAATTTTTATTTTTGAGTTTGCCAGGATTTAGAACACAAAATGTCCCAATCAAATGTCAATCTTTGAAGATGAGGGCAAGTTTACACTAAACCATTAAAATTAATAGCTATTTCTCTATAGTAACTTTTTTGCTTAACTGATATTTTGATGGGGCTTGCAGATACTTTTGGGTGCTATAAAATGCACACCAATTACCGAGAGCCTAAACCTGCTCCAGAATAATCAGCGAGATTCAGAGATCGGCAAGACTAAGACTTGATGTTCCATTTACGTATATCAGAAACTAATGCCATGTGTCTGGGAGTTTAGTAACCTGTGTGACTGGCTCTCTGAAACTACTTCTGGGAGGAAGACGGGGGTTGACAGTTATAAGCCCTGTTGAAACCCTGAAGTGCTTCAGTCTCAATTCTTGAGAGATGGTGCTTGGAAGATCCAAGCTGTCCATTAAAATCTGAAAATTTTCTTACATTTAAACTGAGGCAGACAGGACTTAGAGCATCAGGAATATTGAAATGTTGGGATCAAGCACAATTGAACAAGCTCCAGCATGGTTTCCTTGGGAATCACTGGAAAGGATTATTGCAGTTTTATGAAAATTTGAAGTAAATTTAAATATTTCTTATGGTTTTGGGTAATCTTGGTAAGGTGATGAACGCCTTGAAATCTTACTGAAGTGATGTCAATTTAGACTTCTTAGCATGACTCAGGATCACTCCATACTTTAGTCTGGAAACATAAAGCAGTTTTCATAAAAACCAGCTGGAGCAATACCAGCGATGGTTCCTGTATTGACTATACCACAGGTTCAGCCAAAGATTTAATAAAAACAGTGGGGACAGGTAAAATCTTATATTCAAATCTACTATTAGTTTTTCAGAACAAACAGAACTAAAAACTCAGCATTGAGTAGCAGATAGCTACAAGAACCATAGAAAAAATTATCTAAAGCCCACCAGTCTCTGCTAAGATGTTAAAAAATCAGATGCATTCCTCAGTCTGGATTAGCCTCACACTGCTAGGTTGAAATACAAATGAAGACTGGTTCGATTTAGGTGACCATTTCAAGGTTAACCCCAGTCTACCCACAAGTTTTAAAAAGAGTGGCTACTATATGCCAAAAATACCGGTTCCCACGTCGTCACCATTACCAGTCACCTTCACTGTGGTGCAGAAACACAAATCCCCTTTTCAGTGGAAGGCCAAATTCATGAGCAGATTGAAACCTTCCAATAGATCCTGCTTCTAGATTTGCCCAGAAGCCAATGAACAATTTCCGGTGAGCTCTGCAGTTTTCTATCAATCAGCACTTCAATTCTACTCAAATTCCCAGCAAGGCTTCATATCCACTCAATCTGAGACAACAATCAGAAGGGCAGAGACCACAAGGCACTTGCACGGGCTTATATGAAACAGCATTAGCTGTTCTTCTTTAGCAACCAGGATAAGGTACAAGGAAGAGCTGCAAGGGGTAGAGGTCAATACAGGTAGGGAAAAGTCAAGAAAACTAGGAACAGGAGGAAGAAGCTACCCTGCACAGCAGGGAGACCAGTTTGCACGTGTCTTCCCTGGGGGAACATGTGCCTCCAAGGCAAACTTCCTGAGCCCCTAACTATGGTGATATTTCTGTACATCTTCAGCAGAAATATCTTGCTGCTTGACTTCCCACTCCAAATGTATCCAACATACAGTCCAGTAGAAATGCAATTTATCAGCTTTCTCACATAAACAACTTCAGTTGTGTCTTCATTTTCCTGTTTGTATGAGGTAGGAGTCCAGAGCAGCCTATTGTCTCCTGCAGGCAGTACTCCCTTGAGCCCTCCTCCACCATCCTTCCCCCCTGCATCCTCCATTCACCTTCTACAGACCCTTTTTTCCCCTCAGTCTGGCTCTTGGCAATAAATCATTCTCTGTGTCAACCTGTGAAACTGCCTTGTGAAGCAGTGGTGAGCAGAGCTGGCAGTACTCTCATGCTGGAGAGTGCTAATTAGTGCCACCACCTCCTGCAGACAGGAGGAGGGATGCTGGAAGAAGTGGCGCTGCCATGCACTGGTGGGGGGCACAGGGAGCTTTGCTCCTCCTATATCTGACTTTCTGATGTGGTGCCCTGCACAGCCCCTGCAGTGGAGAAATGACTGACCATCCAGAGACAGACAGAGCTTTCATTATACTGGAGTAGAAGGTTTCTATAGAACCAATGGTCAATGGCCAGCTCTGTAAAAAGCACCAGAGAAGATGCATATTGGAACTGGTAAACAAGTGTGGCAGAGGCAGCCAGCAAGAGATCAGTGTGTGAAAACACAACAACAGCACCAAAACAAAAAAGAACAAGCAGATGAAAGAAAGAGAACAGTGGGAAAATTTGTGAAACAGAAGACATCAAAGCAAACAAAACAAATGTTAATTTACTAGAGAAAGGTAAGGAGAAAAAGAAGAGAAAATACACAACTGGAAGAGGAGCTTGACAGCAGAAATCATCAGGGACAAACAAAAGAGTGGAAAGATATAAGACAAAGATAGGGAGCAAAGAAGAACGTAGGAGGAAGAAATGAGTGGGTGAGTGTGTGGTGCAAAGAGAAAACAGCCTGAATACAGTAACCAGGGACCAGAAAGATGTGAGAACAGCTGCTCCAGCTGGGATAATCTCAGTTCTCCCAGAGACAAGATAAGCCATCGTGTTATGGAGGAAGGGAAGGCAGGGAGAAAACATGTGTAATAGATACAAGTTGGTCTTACTTTATCTTATGGCACTGTGTCCTTGAGAATCATTTCCAAGCAAAAACCGTGTGGAGTGTAGGAGAGGAATAACTCACATTTACAAAATCATGGCACATGCTGCGAGGCAGGCAGTACAATAAGCAGCTTATCTGAGTAGACATCATCCTGTTTAGCATCTGTGCTTCTCTGGTACTTTCGATGCCAATGAAAATGGGGACTGAGTCCATGCTGGCCAGTGCAGTGCAAAACACTTTAACTTCATTAGCCACTGTTTTTTTTTAAAGTTACCCAGTAGCATCGAGTCTCCAGCAAGTGTAATCTTTTCCATAGAGAGGGCTGAGGAAATGTACCAACTGAACAGAAATTACAGCCCAAGTCCCCTGAATCCTGGGACTGATCCAGCAGTTAAGTCGCAGTGTTTGGCAGCTCCTCAAACCAGTGAGAGTTCAGTATCTCTTCCATGGCATGAAAATCTCTCACAGTAGAAAGTTTTGTGGGCACAAAAGAACCCTGAAAAACATAGGTACCAATACCAGACCAAGCACAACTGCATCCCAAGATGACAAGTGAGGGACAGGAGTTCATACAGGAGGTTGGTCCATGTCACACTTGTTCACCAACATCAAACACGTCTTTCATGGAAGAAGGTCCATAGCTGCATTACCAAGTAGTAGGTATGAAGATGAGGCTGGTGGCAAGGACAGGTAGCTGGGCATGGGGCAACAGGGCCAAGAAGTAGGACTGAGCAGCAGGAAGGAGGATGTTGGGGCATGGGCTGTGGGACAGTGGTGAGCATCTGGCCATGGCACTGCACCTTCAGAGCCCGGTACGTCACATGCTAGTAAGGCAGAGGATGGTTTGATCTTGCTTGATTGTTGCAGTCTTTCCTTTGGGTCAGGGCACAGTGGGACACTGTACAAGGGCAGAGCCTGATAATGCCAGCAGGAGTTCTGGCATTTGCAGTGGTGTCAGTGGGAAACAAGTCTGGATATTGCTCTGTGACATCTCTGTTATACCAGCCTAGGAAAGCTAAAGCTCACTGCTTCCTTGTTTCACTGCTGACCCCCACAAAGGAAGATATGTTGGAATCACCCTGTGTTGGGAATTGTATGTTCAGAGCTCTGGGTCTTCCACACAGCTGAGACAGGTCTGCACATCTTGTTTGCTTATCAAGGGCATTACCCAAGGGTTAATCATCAGGGTGTGGATTTCAGGTAATTTTTTTTGCAAGATCTGATGACTCCAAGATATTTATGTCAAGTTCTGCTTGTGTCAGCTGTACTGTGTCTTTTTTTATCTCTTTTCCCTATCTAAACCCCAAGACGGATGTATCCACCTCAGAGCAGTGATGAGGGCTGTTTTTTCCCACTGCACTCTTGTTGTTACATGCACATAGGGTCTGAAGTGAATAGACAGCTCTAGCAGACATATCTTAAATCAATCTCTCCTTAATATACAGCAACTCAGATAGTGACATGATAATGATCAGTCCAATGACATCCAAGAAGAAAACTTCAGATGGGAAGATGTGCAAGAAAAGGGCTACCAGAATTGTCAGGGGAGATTAAAAGAGATGTCCTCAGCCTAACTGAGCAAAATCTGAGAGGTGATAAGGTATCTTTTTATAAACATCCCTGGAGGAAGGGGAATACCAGGGAGAGAAAAGTTATTCAAACTGAAAGACAGTGTTGGCACTAGAACAAATGGTTATAAATTGGCCACAAACAGATCTAGGATAGAAACTGGGTTTTTAACCACTGGAGCGATGAGGATCTGGGAACAGCAAGACTGAGGCAAAGCACCTAATCTCATGGTTAGGAATAACACTTCTGTCCTTAATTCATCCCAACAATTTAAATTCAAGGAAATCGGGACGGGGAAGACAAAGTCATTTGGGAAGAAAACAACAAATCCTCAAATAATATAAGTGAAACTAATCCCTGACAAATGGCATGCACTGACAACTCCTCTGTCACAAGGCAGAACTGAAGGAGGCTGTGGCCATCTGCTCTTCATGCCCATGGGAGCATGAAGAAGCATGAGATGCAGATGTTTCCCCCTTGGGCTTTGCTGTACAGAAAAACCCAGCCTGAGCCATGGGAGATGATCAGGCAGCTTCCACTCACATTCAAAGCAAAACAGAAACAGCTCTGAACAGCCCGCACGTGAAGTGTAAAGCAGGTAAATCTCACTCCCTTTATTCATGGAGCAAAGTCTTTGAAGCAGAAAACAGCGGTGAGACATCCAGAATCGGACTGGCAGACATGGCTGTGGCTTGCCAAGTTGTGCACAGATTGGAAGAGCATGGCCACATCACTGCAGTGAGTCCCTGAGTCAGCCAGAGCCTCAGGACAGATGTGCCTCACCTGTGCTCTAAAACAGGCACACCAAAATGCCCCTGACATCTGGGGATGACTCACCACGAGGCAAAATAGGAAACCAGGATCAGGCAAACTCTTGCTGTCTGTAAACAAACAACAAGCAAACAACCAGAATTGCTGGAAGAAAAAAGTGGAGTAAGGAAGACCAGAAAACAAATCTCCAACAGCCGGTTCTGGCCTTGTCAAGGAAGTGTTCTGGTTTCTGTCCATCAGCTTTTTAGTCCACATGGTACCCTAAGAAGGTCCCCTCCTTTCATAGAATAGTTAGGGCTGGAAAGGACCTTAAGATCATCAAGTTCCAGCCCTCCTGCCGTGAGCAGGGACTTCTCACACTAAACCATATCACCCAAGGCTCTGTCCAACCTGGCCTTGAACACCACCGGGGATGGAGCATTCACAACTACCCTGGGCAACCCATTCCAGTGCCTCAGCACCCTTACTGTAAAGAACTTCCTCCTTATATCCAATCTAAACTTCCCGTTTAAGTTTTAACCCATTACCCCTTGTCCTATCACTACAGTCTCTAATGAAGAGTCCCTCTCCAGCATCCCTATAAGCCCCCTTCAGATACTGGAAGGCTGCTATGAGGTCTCCACGCAGCCTTCTCTTCTCCAGGCTCAACAGCCCCAACTTCCTCAGCCTGTCTTCATACGGGAGGTGCTCCAGTCCCCTGATCATCCTCGTGGCCCTCCTCTGGACTTGTTCCAACAGTTCCATGTCCTTTTTATGTTGAGGACACCAGAACTGCACACAATACTCCAAGTGAGGTCTCACGAGAGCAGAGTAGAGGGG
Source organism: Pezoporus occidentalis (assembly GCF_034315485.1). Lineage (NCBI taxonomy): Eukaryota > Metazoa > Chordata > Aves > Psittaciformes > Psittacidae > Pezoporus > Pezoporus occidentalis. The sequence goes on along the minus strand of NW_026914940.1, from coordinate 19,916,572 downwards.
CAGGATCACCTCCTTTGACCTGCTGGTCATGCTCCTTCTGATGCAGCCCAGGATACGGTTGGCTTTCTGGGCTGCGAGCGCACACTGAAGCCGGCTCATGTTCATTTTCTCATCAACCAACACCCCCAAGTCCTTCTCCTCAGGGCTGCTCTGAATCTCTTCTCTGCCCAGCCTGTAGCTGTGCCTGGGATTGCTCCTACCCAGGTGTAGGACCTTGCACTTGGCATGGTTAAATTTCATAAGGCTGGCATCAGCCCACCTTACAAGCATGTCAAGGTCCCTCTGTATAGCAAACCTCCATCATCTCAGAGACCAAACTGTGGGTCTGCTGTTCCCTAAAGTCCCCTTCATGCTTTTCCCCAAAGTCCCCCACACATGCCACATGTTCCCAATTCATTCTCTCCCCGCCTCTCTGCCATAGGCTAAACTCCCCATCCTTCTCCCATCTGAGTCACCTCTTCTCATCTCCAGGCATGGAAACTTGACCTGTTCAGCTAGGCTGAGGTAAACAGACACTCCTCTCTGCTGCAGTGCCGTGCCTTCTTTCATAAAGGTATAGTACACAGCGTCCACAGATAGGTGTGAACATTCCTAACCTATTTGTCAGTCACATTTCCTAACGCAAGGATTTCTCCCTCAGGCATATAATCCTCCTGAAACAAAAAAAATGAAATGGTAATGTTGAATAATACAACTACAGCTCCAGAACTTGTTTGGCATCTGTTGTGTTTAAATATTTATTTATTTAATTGCTTCATAGTTACATTCATAATTTCAGAATTAACTATCCTGGCAACATCTTTTTTCACCCCAACAATAATGAGCTTGTGTGAAGATACTCATTATGGCTTCTGAACCTTCTGCCAATTGCTCTTGAATTTGCCTTCATTCTTTGTAAATATTTGAAGGGCAGCTGTCTTTGTAAACAAAGCACTAGGCTTTCCCTGTTTGCCTTGGCTAGGATACCTGTGTTTATGAATGTAGCTAAACTTCCGCTTTATGACTATAAAATACTTGCTGAGGATGCATTCAATCTCTTCATCCTATCGATAAAGATATTAAACAGAGCTGGCCCCAGTACTGAGCCCTAGGGAACACCCCTTGTGACCAACTGGATGTAACCTCATTCACCGCAGCCCTTCAGGCCTGGCCATCCAGCTGGTTTTTTTATCCAGTGAAGAGTCCATCCAAGCCGTGAGCAGCCAGTTTCTCCAGAAGAATGCTGTGGTAAATGGTGTGAAAGGCTCTACTAAAGCCTAGGTAGACAACATCCACTCTGTTTCCCTCATCCATTATGAGGATCACCTTTCCTTAGAAAGAGGTCTCAGGTTTGCCAAGCAGGACCTGCTTGAGACAATCAAACCACTCCCTACCACACAGGGCTACCCCACTGCTTCTCTTTCCTTGCCTGTCCCTTCTGAAGAGTTTATAGACATCCATTGCAGTGCTCCAGTTGTGCAAGTCATCCCACCATGTTTCTGTGATGGCACCTATATCATAGTTTTCCTGCTGCACAATGGTTTCCAGCTCCAACTGTTTGCTGCCCATGCTGCATGCTTTGGCCTAGGTACCCATCAGTTGGGCTATCGATTCCCCTCCCCCCCGCCTTTGCAATATTCCTGAAGTTTCTTATCACTTTTGCATTATTTCCATTCATTCCTATGCCAAAAAGCAACTCCAGTGTAATTCTGAAGTTGGCAGGAACAGTGCCTAAAAGATCACAATATGTCTTACCAAACTGAAATGATAACTTGATTTACAGGGCCCCATCCACATTCCAGAGAGACTTGCACAATGGTGGATCGGTCTTAAAAGAAAAGTTTGAAAGCTTACATGTGTTCTTCCTTCATTCTCCAGTCCCTGACAATACTCCGGCTGCTCCAATAGCTATTGTGGTCGATCTGAAACGTTAATGCTACTTGAAACATTGCTATGCAGTGGCCGCTGTCTGCAGACAACTAACAAAATCAAGAAACCTAATCAGAGTTGATCTGCTTCATCAGACCGCCCTAAATCCGGCGCTGAGTAGAAACCATGGCTTTGCCTCAGTTACCCTGTCACATGTACAAGGGGCTGAGTGTCACAGACTGTATCAGAGCAAAGTCCTCATGCGGACCAGCCTGATGGTTTGCTCTGTTCTCTGAGAGAGGTTCAGGCTCTGCCTGAGATGGGGAGGATATGGACCCAGAGGTGTGCCCATGTTTGGGTTTTCAGGGAAACAAAGTTCCTGTTTTCAGACTGATGCATCCCAAACCAAAGAGCCCTGTGCTCAGCCCTGCAGCCCCATGCCCTTGTAGCTACCCTGCGCTCCTCCTCCAGCTGCAGTCACTTGGGCTTAGACAAGCTGGTGCCTGAAAAGGATCAGAAGTTGTGTGAAACATCCTTAATACTGCAGGATGCCTGCTGTGAGCCACAAATGCAGCCTTTTCATCTACTCAGCCTCCACATCCACCATGTTGCAGAGTCCATCAGAAAAACAGCCTATCACACTGGTGTGTCCCTTCTTTGTAGGGGACCTGTGGGACATCATCTCTACTGCTCTTTGCAGGAGACATACGAAATGTTAGAAGCTTGGTTGTATTGATTCTGGGTGTTTCTATGATCTTGGAAAACAACATTTAGTGCCCTATCAGTTGTAAAAAATATCATTAAAAGACAAGAAATAACAACGGTTCAATAGTATCAGACAGAGTTGCAGAGACAGGCACATCACAAACATTATTTAAAGCTGCCTCACTTTGCATCTCTTTATGAATTCACAGACAAGATCATAACAACAGTATCAATGACAGATCCATGTTTGTTCACATGAGCTCCTGCCACCTTCCAAAGTATGATAACTACTGCAGCTACATACAGGGTCCTCCTAAAATATCACCAAAACCTGGCTGACATTTATGATGAACAACATACCTACAGAGAGGGGAACCCAGTTTATCTCCAGATGCTTACTCAGTAAGATGTAGTCCATCTGTATGTTATTTACGTGTTCAACAGCTGAATAGTCGAGGGCTGTTATATGGATATGCGATAACCTTAGGAGGAGCCTCAAGCTGACTAACCGAAACACGGAGACGAGTCATTCAAATGTGCAGTTTGAATGACTTTTGGTAGGAGGCTGGCTTCTGCACACCTCTGGGAGCAATCCTTCCCCACATAGTCCCCAGGTCATGGACCTCAGCTCTGAATTTCTCCCCAGGGCAGGATACCTCTGCTTCTTTCCAGAACAGAGCTGTGATTTTACGATGCTGTTTTTCATAGCTTATTGTACTGAGGGAGATCAAGCAGGCTTCCTTGGAAACCAACATCACATTATGAACACAGTCAGCTGGGTAATTCCTTAGACATTTCTGTCACTTTTAACAGTGTTCTGCTGTTCTGGATTTGGATTTTCTAATCAGAGTATACAAAATATTAGTGTTCCAAACGGACCTGCTATTTTCAGCTGCTAATGCACCATTCTATCAGTCTTCTTCACATTTACCCTGCCTTCCACCTTCATCAAATTCAGTAGCATCTGCAGTCAATACCCACTGGGTTCTACAAGCACTTCTGGGCAGCAATCCACTGAATATGCTGAACAGAAAATGTCCTTCTAAATGCTTTAAAAGGGAGAAAGTCGAGTCTGTGCAGGGATGTGGAGAGATACTCTTTTTTTGTTGTTTTTTTTTTCCTTAAACACAGCAATTCTAATTAATTTGTAAGTACAGAACAGTCAACATTAGGAGATCATTTCGGATGGGAAGACCTCTAATTAACAGTTCGGGATTTACTTTTCCAAGTTCCACTCCATCTTTTCTAGAAACTGAATGCATATGAGCTAAAGAAAAAAAATCTCACACACAGTACAGCAGTCATTAAATTTTATTATAGCAGCTTTGACTCGCTAACATCTAGGGAAGGGGAGATGATTAATCTAAGAACTGAAATTAATTTGGTTTATATTATCCTTCAAACTGGAAAACTACTTTAGAGTACCAAGATTATTATCACATTCCCAGAGTGCATATAAATGTCACTTTCTGAGAGTCAAAGTTGGAACTGTAAACCACAAAAATCCAATATTGCTACCACAACTTTTATTGCAGCCACATATCTTTATATTCTAGCTATTACTGTAACACTATTAGATTTTTACTTCCTAAATATCTGCTGCGTGGTCAAGATACAAAAGATGAGGTGTCTGCCTTTGGGGGGGCTATCCATTTAGACAGATAATAAGTCACACTGTGAACAGTGTGTTTAAGTCTTGTGATGAAGGGAAAGATGGCCCTGTTGTATTTTAGCTGCTCCATTATAACCCACTGGTATAAGCACTATTTTAGAACAAAAATTAACAGTGAGAGTTATTCCAGAATGCCTTTGAGAAATGGTTATTCATAAATGGGCAGTCAATCGGTTCATGTCTGCAGGCTGCCTCTCAGTGCATGTGTATATGTATGTGTGTATGAAAGGAGAATGAGACTTCCTTATTGACCCAGGACATCCAGAGAGAGTAGGAATTGACACTTGGAGCCAAAATCCGAATTCAAAAAGGCATTAACTCTCTGCATGTCTTTACATGAAAGCTGATACATAAACAGTTTTAATTCCTGTACTGAATATCAAGGCTCCTAAGTGATGACAGGAGAGTTAAAATAAGATTTTGAGCCTCAAATGCGGAAATGTCACAAGGGCTTTAAAAGGGCTCCTTAAGAGACAGGTAACAGTTAAAGGGTTTTTTCACATAGTGATTAAGACTTCTATCATCTATCTTTATGTAATCCTACCGATACAGAGCGGTGGGCTGCTAGCACAAAAGCATATACAGTCATTGCTACAATGCTGAGAGAGGGAATCTGAAGTGTGTGGGAAGAAGCTCTGTGGAAAGCATATCACACAGACCGGAGAAGACAGCACAGGGAGGCAGCAACAGGCTAGCGCAGCCAGTGACCCAGGATCCCAAAATATGCTGGTGAAATCCCATCATGGCCTCTGCAGCACAGGAAGGAGGAGACAATGCAGCAAAGGGCATTTTGTAATGGTTAAGGTCTGTTTTTAATAACAGCTACTTTGTCAAGCTGAAAGAAAAGTGAACTGCAGCTAGTTTTCATTAAACTGCAGTTGAGAGAAACTTTCACCTACCCAGACAGAATTATACAAGGCCTGGGTTTTTTCAGATCACTTGCCAGCTCCAGAAGACAAATATTACTTAGAAAGGTTTTATTAGCCCTCACTATTAAGGTGAAGGCTTCAGATCCTGGGACCAAAGTGCCATACAGCCCATGCACCTCCTAAGAGTGCTGCCCAAGCTTTCATTGCCCAAACCAGTGGCACTGGGAGAGCATGGATGTCTGTTCTACCCACTTCGGGTGGCACAGGCCTTAGTTGTACAACAGCCCCTACAAAGGTCCCCAGGCGGTTTCACTGCTTTCACTTAGACAGGGGCTCTGATCTGCTTTGCCACAAAGGTCTCCAGTGAGTCACCTGCTATTTGCAGCCCCCAGAAGCACACTAAGGTGCATCCTCATAAAGCTTTGACACATCCATCAGGGAGGTTTGCAGCATCGCATTTGCTGTGAGCAGGAAGGATGTCCTCCTGCCCATGTCCATGCTCATGCCCATGCCTACATCTTTCCTCTGTTACCCCAGCCCTGCTGCATGGTTGTGTCAGGCTCCAGCAGAGAAAGGCTTTACCTGTAAGGATGTTGTTATCATAGCACTGAAACATTTTTGAGCTGGCAGAGCAGCTCTGTGTTAGTCCTCACTTCACACCTTTCTGAATGCTTTTTCTTCCAGCCATAGAGCCAAAGTGTTGCTGCTTTCTCAATGAGACCCTGCCAGGAAGGAAGCCACAGACAAGGAAATCAGGTCTGCCCCATTCGCAACATGAGTTATGGTGAGGTGGGCATGGTCCACAGCCCATGTGTACATCCCAACACCCCATGCACAGAGACACCCCCTCTCCTCCATGTTCTGACACAAGAAGAGCTACTGCTCAGATTCTTCTGCTCCTGCATGTAGTCCATATGACCTTTCTAGTGGGGCTGGGGAGACTTGCCAGCAGCATTGCAGAGAGTGATGTGATCAAGGAACACTTTTAATCCGGAGCCAAAGCTGATTTCTGAAGGCCTTTGTTGCTGTCTATGGTGTATTCAGCAGCCTTCAAACCACCATGGGAGCTTCTGTGGCCATTTGCCATGCCTGCTTCTCATGCCAGCTTGTTGGAGGCCAGATAATACTATAAATTCAAGGAAGGCAATTTGCATTTCTTGAAATGCTATGGCATAAAATGTAAATTCCATTAACATTTCCCTTATTAAACTATAGTTTCTGCTGTGCATGGCTACGCATTTGGAGACCTGGTTCTGACCACTGTCATGAGGTTTTTACTATGGAAATCACTGGGCTGGTGAGTGCCTGTCTATAGGTTGTATGGGGTGTCTCTGCCAGGAACAAAAGAAGGTCCTTGAACTCCACAACTGCTAGGCCACCTTGGGAATAGGTGGCCACCTTGGGAATATCAAGCTGGAAGGAGAGCAGAGAAACTTCTGAGAGCAAAGTGAAGAGCTTCAAGGACAGGTTGAGAGTAGGAGAGTAAATCAGGGAGGCTGGGAAAGAGGCTTGGAGCTTAGAAAAGAGAGCAGAGAAGGAAAATCATGATCTGCTTATGTACCTACCCTAGGACAGAGGGAAGCTGTACCTGGGGGGCACTGTACTGAGGGGGAGTGTTGGGGTGGTGCCTTGCTCTGGATGTTCCATGTGCTCTTTCTCTCCAGGAAAGCAAGTGCCAGAGGTTCAGAAGCTCTGCCTAAAGCTGTTTCATCTGCTTACAGTTAGGCTGACTGCAAATTCTGTGTGAGTGGAGATTGGTCCTTCATTATCATTTTACCTCCTCTTAGGACTGAACTTCCAGGAGGTGAGGACACCAGGCTAATAACAAAGGGTCATTAATCTTGAAGATAACCTATTGAAGGGAAAGAAAGAATGTAGACATGGAGTGGCCCAAGCCAACTGCTCTGTTCAGGCAGAAATTGCACGTACTGCCATCAGTGTAGAGCTGATTTATGTTCCTGGGTCTGAGGCTTGCAATTTTTTTTCTCTGTTCCTTGCAACACCCTCAAAAAAAGGAGAAAAAATGAGTATTTTTGCTCTTTGATGTGAAAAGTTCACTCTGGCTAAAGGTCAGTACTGCAGGCAATGATGACTCCAGAGAGGTGCTGAGAACACTGCATGCAGAACCAGTCTGCAAGCAAGCATACTGTGTTGGCTGTCAGGCTCCAACAGCAGCACCCTGGCCCTCCAGGTCAAATCTAAGCCTTCTTCATTAGCCTTAGCTTTGGCTTGTTTTGGAAACATAAAAATCCAGGCAACTGGGACATTTCTGCCTGTGCTTTCATCTACAGACCCTGTAGCAAGAGTTCACACTTTTGTATGGCTGTATAAGAAAACTCTTACTTAGGTCTGTTCCTTACACCATAATTATAACTGGAACTCATTTCTCTGCTAGGCTTCAAGTTACACTTCAAGTAATAAAGGTTTGTAGGTAAGTAGAGAAAACCATTAACAGAGCCAGAAGCTACAGCATATGAAGCCTTTTTTTATATATGGAGCAGGCCATGTGCGGGCAAGTCACACAATTGCAGCATAAAACCCCAAACTGTGCATGAAAAGGGAAAGGAAAAATTGCAGGTTTACTGAGAAGAGAAAGAAGACTCCTGTGGTTTTTGTGTGGAGCCCTATTTTCTCCCCATTCGCCCCATGCCGGCTGCGTTCTAGGTGGAAGGACGGAGGAGTCAGTGGCACTGTGCAATCTCTGTTGCCCTTTAGCTCCTGCCTCCACTGCACCTCCATCAGTCCCTGAAAAAGTCATGGGAGGAGGATTCTGGAAAGCAAAGAATGAGTCTGAGGATACAGAGCACTGATAGTACCGGAAAATCCTAGAAAGCATGAGATAAATGCTTAATGCAAAGCACAGGGTCACCTCCCACTCTTAGCAACTGTATCTCACGTTGTATTGTCTTTAATCATTACTCAGAAGCTGTGACATGCAGTAATCTACTTCTTCAGCTTCATTTAGGATTTACATGACAGACTCTTATCAAAATAGAACTACTGGGACTGCAAAACAAACACTTAATTAAAGCTGAGTGTTTCTAATTAAATCCAGTAGGATGAACACGTTACAATGGATGTCATTTTCAATAGAGTCGCTAGAAATGACAAAACAAAGTGGCTGTGAGTGGCACATGCATGTTCACACAGTGGTTTCCCTGACAGACATCTCCAGAAGCTGCTGGCAAACCACATGCAGCGTGGCCTCCTGGAGCACCATCCCTGAGCTGCCACCACAGCATGGTGGCAATTGTCACAGCCAGCTCTCTTCTGCAAGAGAAACTGGGTGAAGTAAAAGAGGAAGAAACGGGAAATACTCTGGGTATGCCTTGCAGCTCCAGCTGAATTCAGCAGGGATACCAGCATGTCAGTGGGAATCCAGTCCAACTCTTGTAGTCAGAGGTGTTCTGGTCAAAGAGGCAGGGGTCAGAGCTTAAGGTTGCCTGAGTGTCCTTGTGTGAGCACTCATGCACCAGTCACACTTTGCTTTCTGGAATGCTGACCTTCTCAACCATACTTTAAGGTCACACCAAGCACAAAAGTTTATCTTGCATGAAAACTTAGGGCAAGGGCAAGGACAATGAAGTGATTTGCCCTTACAGAAATCATATAAACCTTCCTGAGCTGTTCCATGACTCATTTAAACATCTCAACACACTGATTTCCTTAGGGTCTAGGAGTCAGTAAAGTTTTAAAAATCAAGGAGCAAGGTACCATGAATGCCTTTAAAATTTGGGTTCCTGAAAATAAACAATAATAGAACAGCTCGTATGTACCTGGCTGCGGCAGCCCCGCACACCAGGAGTGCATTGGGCTTTCCACAGCACCCACTTCCCAGGTTTAGTCAATGAAACGTCTGCTGCCTGTACTAAGGAAGAATGACAAAAATTGAGTTAAAAACCCACTTATCTGCATGCACTGAGCTAGAACCATATATATATTTTCAGAAAACAGGCTAAAACAGGCGCTCAGCTGCATAGCTGGGAGCAAAGGGAGGCCTCTGGGGGGGATTCCTTCAGAAATCCTTCCAGAAAAATACTGAAATTATGGGGGTTTTTGTTTGGGTTGTTATATTTTTTTTAAATATCTGGTTCTGGTTGTGAGGAACCAATGGCAGAGCCAGGTTTAGGAGGAGTGAGTGAGCAGTGAGTACCTGATAGCAGCAGGGTGGTACTTTCTGCCTGAAACAGCCTAAACACCTTCAACCCCCAACAGGATCTCAACAGGGGCACTGGAAGCCCCTCCCCAGTAACTCAGATTTTGGAGAAAACCAGCCCATGGCGCTGGGTAATCCCTTAGGACCAGCCCTGGTTTCAGGACACTTGTAATTATAGAGGAACTTGTTCTGGGCACTTTGGATTTCAGACACTTTTTGTCCTCTCCCCTGTTGAATTTTTGTCTTTTCCATTGTTTTGGGAGGAAATGCCCCATCCTATTCTCCTGTGCGAAGGCCTCTTCTGCTAGTGAACAACACAGATTAGGTGTGAACCACCGCTGCTGGAGCACGTGGTGCAGAGCACGACTGATGCTGACAGGAGGAGCCAGCTCTGCTGAGCAATGCCATTGCCAACATTTATCTCTATGACTTGTGGCTTGTGGTGTACCAAATACCAATGGACTTGGCCAGAGGGGTGGGAAGGACTGCTAAGGCAGCAAGGCTTTCCACCACAACCTGAGGGGAAAAGGCAAAAGCATCAAGGCTGGTCAACTTATACAGAATATTCTTGAAACATGAAAAACACAGTGGCAGTGAGTTAACATCTTAACTTGGGTTTTTTGCGTTCCTGGTGAGGAGAAAGTAAAGGGATTTTAAAATGGTATGAAGGAAGTCTTGCACTAGAGCACCTAACAGTGAGGCACAGGACTTCAATGCCTGGGGTGACAGTGGAACCCAGCACTGCAGGCTGAATTATCCAGCCAGGAACAAGCTTGTCTATAATGTCAGGATTGACAGAAGTGTGATTCATCCTGCCTTGGCACACACAATTGACTGAGGTGAATCTCTCGAGGCCACTAGCAGTCCTACTCTTCAATGCCTCACAATTGTTATTCCCTTCTGCCCCTTTAGCACAATTAAAATGATGACAATCCTACTCATCACTGTTCACCTTAAACTGCTATACTTCTCTATCTGAACTGCACAAAAACCAGACCTCTGCTGATCACAAAATCAGCCAGCAAAACAGTGGGAATTGATGACACCGTACTGATTTATGCTGTATTTGTACTGTAGAAAAGAATTACAGCAAGATATTTATAGAAAGTCCATATGTAGAAGAATATTGTTACGCACTGGAAACAGATTGCAGTCCGGAGTAAAGCAAAGCATGAAGAAATAGTCTTTATTCATGAATCTTCTAGCATAATCCCCCGCAAGGCTGTCAAATGAGGCCAAACCCTTTTCTGATTTTGGTCATTAGTAGGCAGCAACACCATGCATCCCTACCAGGAAAACAAGATTTGACCCTCAGCAGAGCCTGAGGTGAGCATGAGATGAGCTCAGGGCTACTACCAACAGTTCCCATGACCCTCTCCCTTCCATAAGCATGCTGATCCATGACCTTTGTTAGCCCTGGCAAATCTGGGGGAGCAGTAATGCATTTTGGCATTCCCACTGCATGCCCTCACAGACTCACAGAGTGCTTGAGGTGGGAAGGAACCTCTGGAGGTCATCTGGTTCAAGCCCCCTGTTTAGCCAAGGCCACCCAGAGCAGGTTCCCACCCAGTACCTTGTCCAAATGAGATCTTGTTTCTCATGTCTGTTACTAAAGCATCATTTTTTGATAGTAAGGTGCTAAAGCAACCCAGATGTCTGGGGAAGATGTGTGGTTATGAAGATTTAACAAGATTAAAGAGAAAATGGCATAAATACGTTTTCTTATCCCGGTCATACAGAGGACACCAGAAAACATCCAATAGGCTGCAAATTAAACAAAAAAAGCACAAATATATATGCAAATACATAAAATATGGGGGATAAAAGGGTGGGAGGAATGCCTTAAATAACATTCAAAACTGACTTTCATTAAGCAGCATCTGAAAACACCATTGATGCACTTCTGCAAGCATTAGGCCTTGGTTTTCCTCCAATGGCTTTGGCCATTCTTTGACCTTTAATTTGCTCCAGACTGCTCTCTTCCAGACCAACAACTACAGCTTTACTTGGAAATTAAAGGAGCATAAAGACACTTTCCTGAGGGATAGCTTGTGCTCAATGTCTGGGACATTTTAAGAGTCCCCAGTAGGGTCTTGTCCCACACCAAGCAATGTTCTCTCAAACAACCCCACAGCTGGGAGTTAGCACTGTTCTGGCAGGCACTGTGGATGCAGCCCCACACCCGGGGTTAGATACTAACAGTGCAGGTCCAGGCTGCCCCCTGCCCCTTGATCTCAGAGCAGATAGCAGCCATGGGCACATTTAATTTACTAGTGTAGATGTGGTCTGAAAGTCTAAGCTGGAGTGGGTGAGCTTCACAAAGACAGCAGGACTTGCACAGCAACACAGTGAAAAGTAATAACCACAGGGACAAGAAAGGTGGGATTTTCTGTGTTTGTTTATCCTGAGCAGTCAACCACAGCATGTTTCTAGAAAATCAAATATGCCTTTCAAGACAAAAGAGTTCATGCAAGAAGCAGGTTTTGTGAGACATCATGCAAAGCAAACCGTAAAGACTTCAAACCTGTGTTCTTTATGCCACAAACACCTGGTGTGCAAATTATTTACTTTGTGCTGGTGCATTTGAGGTTTCCCAGTGGTCACTGGAAAGGGCTGTTACCAGATTCCATGTGGTAGCAGTGTACCTTGGCTCTTGACTAAACAGCTACAGCTTCACACTGTCACCCTGCAACATCAATGAGAGGCCTGTGCTTTATGTGCACAAGCTGGTGATGTAGCCAAAACCAAAATTGGACTCACTGTATAATTTCTTCTGGATGGTACAAACCTGCTGTCAATGAATATTTAATGTTCCTTGACTCGCAGCCCCATTGAAGTTTATAGGAATCTTTATGGTGGTGATATTTATTAGCAAAGGAACAGGTACCACCTTGGTTATTTAGAGCAAACCTAGAATTATCTTAATGAGTCCTCTCAGCATATTTAGAGCCAGTTAGAATTACTTCAATGAGCCCTTTTTTTGGAGTTCTTAAGTAATCTTACCTTCTCCATACAACAACAGCAGTTCACACTTACTTACAGACTAAAATAGGTCTCAATCAACCCACCAGTTCCAACTACAGACTTTATGGGTTTGGACATTGCCTTGAGACTATGCTATTGAATATTTTATTAGTAAATTGCAATGATAACTCTACAACTGTGCTTAGAATTATTTCCTTTTATGTATTTCTTTCCCACCATGCTATTTCCTTCCAAAATAAAAGGCATAATTTTGTCTCCTCTTCCAAAGAGGATTATTTGAGTCCAAGACTGCTTATCTTTCCTTTCCTCTATTTGCACTTTGCACCTCTGAAGATTGCTGAAAACAACCCTTGCCAGACAATAATTGACAGAGAACAGCTTTAATTTAATACAACCACAGAATTACTAGTTTTGGGCAAGTCAGCATCAGCAATGACATGTTCTTATCCAGTAGGATTGTTACAGATCCAGTGAAAGAACAGAGAAGCTCAAATATAATCCCATGAAATTGCGTCTAAGATCCTCTTACTGAACCTCTCTTGATTTCCTACAGGGAGCTCACATTCAGACCAAAATTAAACTGATGAATTTTATTTCTTGTATTTTATTTGTGTTGTTAGCACTTCTAAAGAACCTGATATTTTTGCCATATCTTATCCAAGAAGTTATATTTCAACTAACACAATTTTACTTAAAAATATCCTTTTTATTATTATTATTATTATTTGATCTGTTAGTAAGATATTTCAGAAACAACTCAAGTGAAAGGAATAATATAAATAAACATTTTATAAATAAAGATTTTCCTTTTGGCATATGTTCTTTCTCAAATAAGTAAAAATTATCTGGCTTTTCAAGAAGGGAATTACTTCAGAACTTCTTGTGCCCCAGTTTGTGCAATATCTTTTTACACTAACCTCAGAAAGAAGGAGCTCTTGGAAGATGAACCAGAACAACTTTGAAATTTGTTTCACATGAGTAGAAAATGTTTGAAGTCCGATGAGAAATTAAATTACAGCTGTTAATGCAATCCCATCCTATTATCCAGTACACACAGATCCTCGAAACTCAATCAAATACAGGTACTGAACTCTGAAAAATGGATGTTATTTATTAACCACTAAACTGAGATTTTGCTTTACGTTCCAGCACCTTTGCTACCTGAAAGCCCACCATGAAAAGAACTATAGGTATTTGATGCACTTTATTTTGTTAGACCATAGTGTATTTTCACAGGCTTGGTGTATGTGAGTGGTTTTGAGGATGACCCTAAAAGCAGAACTAAACTGTCTTGTCCCCAGCTTAAAGGCAGTAAGGAAGTGGCCAGCTGAGGCAGCTGACTCCTCACTGTCCGAAACTGCCCTCTTGGTCAACAACTTCCACTTACCTGAGACCCTTTCTAATTTACCAAAGTAAACGTACTCCTGCAAATATCCTGATAACATCAGAACCTATGTGCATGCCCAGTATCCTTGTAGTCATACTAGGAGGAGGGAGTGGGACGAGGAAGGAGAGGTGACATGCTGCAATAGGAAAGAGGGTATTTTGAAGCAAAAGAAGGCATGCCAAGACTGTAATAATCCTCTGAGAATTCAAATACATAATTAATTATAATAATAATTACAGCATTATAGTTTTGTGAAATGACCCAGTTGTAATGCATGCGATCTTTTTAAAAATCTTTGGATTGAATTTGAATAATTGAATGATGCTCTATGTGGCAGTAATAAAGCCTTTCCAGTAACAGCCCCAGCATCCATCGCCTTCTCCCTCAGCTTACACTGGCGTAATGAGAGGCAGTCAGATCCCAGCTGATGTCACTTGCATGTTTTTTTATCTCCTTCCACAGCATGCTAACATCTCCACCTTCCAGTGGGGTGGGAGGACTTGGAGCTTTTTTGCTTTAGATGGATGTGACTGTTTGAAATAGGGATAGCTAACTCATCACACACAAAGGACATTCCAGCTCCCCTCTCAGCCCCAAAGGAGCAAACCAGAATCACAGGAGCTACCGAAGGGAAGAAGATCAAGAAGATGAAGAAGAGCTGTTCCTAGCAGCACAGTGCTGCTACACACTTGGTGTGTAAAAGGATCAGATACACAGTGGTCTTCCTAGTGCTAAAATCCATGCAACCTACAAATAAGTTCCCTGAGCGCTTCCCGCTGTGCAGAGGCAAATCTTTCCCAAGCAGTGGGTCTAAGAGACCAGATAAGGCAGATATGACTGAGCTAATGAATGGAGATGTGCAGCACGTAACTGGAGAGTGGCAACTGGAGAGTGGCACAGACTTGAATGACCCAGGTCAGGGTTGCACTGCAAAAACAGATTTCATGCTGCTTTTCAGTTTTGTCTTTCTTGAAAAGCATCCCTGGCTTTGCATGGCAGAGAGGACAAACCCATCCCCTGAACAAGTATCTGCTCCATGTTCAGGACTGATCTGCTCCCTCATGCCACTTTCACATATGGCAAAAGTGTCCCCAGGGGACCCCAAGGACTCTGAAAGACCCCAAACTAGCTTCTTTCTTCTGGCTTCAGTGTTGAACAACACAGGTCTTTCAGCAAACCTAGGAGACTTATAGGGTCAAAAAGCTGCTTATCCACCAGCATCCTGATGTCCATCATGTTTTTGGAGGACTCCTTAGTTTGGGGCTAAAGTCCTGTGCACTGAACATCATCTGGGGCTGCAGTCTGATTGCTACCCAGAAGTCCAGGAGAAGGATATTGTGAATCTCAAGAGAACATAACTAAATGAAGTGTAACCTTCCCTGGATTTCTTCAGATTACAAATTCCATGGATTTTATTCATCAACAGACATAATTTACAGCAAGAGCTTATACCTGTGTGGCTGACACCCTGTGGGCTCGGAAGAGAGCTGTATGGATGTGAGGAAGGTGTAAATTAAAGTAGGTCACATCAAGATTATTCTAATTTACCTCTTCTGGTGCTTACAGAGTTGGCTTCCACTGAAGCTTGTGCCTCCAGCGCCCCTGCTCATAACTTACACTAATTAGGCTCCCAATGCAAGATTCATGTAGAAAGTAGGCAGAAATACAAATGCAGTTTGAACAATTACTGTATGACTGCCCATCAAAGATGGTCCATACTACCTTATATAGCCCAGTGCCCCTGCAAAGTGTAGAGCAGTGAGTAAAATGCCCCAGTGCTTGCTCAGGGGGCTGTCTCTGGGCAGAAAGCAAGCGCTGTTCTTCTAGGGAATAATTCAGTCACTCCAAAGCAAGAAGGGGATGGGCAGCATCCACCCCAGGGGCCATCAGGACGAGGGGCTGGTTTCCACCCAGGGCAGGAGCAGGGAGCCCGGCTCGAGGGGGTGAATCGAGAGAAGGAGACGCCAGGTTTCTCGATGGCATTTCCCTCCGTGGGCACAGCTCATGCTGGCTGCGCCAGCCCCTGAGCAGGAGGAGCCGCCGGCACCCCGGAGCATCTGGCACCACCTCCGCATGGAGGTGCCACGCTGCAGGCCAGCTTCCCAGGAAAAATCACCCGTCAATCACCAGCGGAGTCAGGGGAGATGCTCCTGGGGCGTAGGAGGAGGTGCCGGAGAACAGCTGAGCAGGGGGCTGCCGCTTGGTTTGGCTTTTGTAAAGTTACTTTGCCGTCCGCATGATCCTCTCGTTCTTCCTCTCACAGCGCAGGTAAACAGACAGTAAATGGCACACACAGGTCCCAGCAGACTAAGCCACAGCACAGAGCTGCTGCAGATCTCAGGGCTTGCTGCAGCTGCCTCACAGACACACCCGCGCTTCCCAGAGACAGCAGCCTCCTTACACCCCTCTAGCAACACACCAGGGTAAGTGCAAGTGACGGAGCCCACTGGGTACCCCCACAGGCACTTTCCAGCCTGTGCCTGTACCTCCAGTGCATGCAGGCAACCCCGCTCACTCAGCAGAACCCTGCTAATTGAACGTACAGTCCCCGACCACTGCGCGTTTGGCAATGGAGGAAAACCTCTGGATGCAAAACCTCTTTTCAGGTGGAATCACAAATTTACCACTGGAAAGTTTACTGGCTAATCTTCAAGAGCTCTCAGATGCAGTTTATGAGCATGTAAATGTTCTCTGCCACTAAATGGCCCCAGGGGACGAGAATAACCTGTGTGAGGTTTACTGTGAGCCTTTTAACTGAAGGAGCACTGGGCTATGGCGCAGCTTTCTCTAAGGAAAAGGTAGTTGCAAGTGTAGGGAGGCTGATCTCCTCCCTGCAAGCATCACCAGCTGCCTCCAGCCCCAGCCTGCCGTGGGTGCACTAGGGCCAGAAGACCTGGCAGCTGGCCTGTCCTGCAGAGATGGACATATCCCGTTTACCACCCCTGAGCCAAAACCTCTCATCCTCTCAGACTCAAGTTCTTGCCTTTCATTGCAAGAACCAGGCAGTTGTGATAAAATTAGGACAGCTGCTGCTGACATTAATGAGCTTCAGATAAGGTCTTCAGGGTGGCCACTGGGAAATAAATGAATGCTGTTTAAGCCAGCAATATAAAGCTCTCCAGGCAATCCCTGCCACCTCTCACTCTACCAGCAGGCACCAGGCTGTCAAGGAAGGGGTCTGCTTGCAGGGATGAAGCATCATCAGCACAGCAAAGCACAGCACAACACTGCCCAAGGGCCAGCATGCTGTGCCTATGGACTGCAACTTCATGGGCTTCTGGGGCATTATCTTTTGTAAATTAGTATTTGTTCTGGTGTAATCTGAAACGCTGCGGGCCCTCAGGAAAGGTAAATACCTTCCCATACTTCCTCTCCACCTCACCTCTGTGTGGGTATTACTTTATGCAGAAAGAGCAGAGAATGGGACTTTATAGCTGCCACATTTCCAGCCTCACTGCTTCCAGTGTCTCTGCATGATACTCACTAGTATCTGGGGTGAGAATCTGCCTTCCCATCATTGAGGTCTATGGAAAGTGCTTCTCACCCCAACCACAGCCATCCTTTCATACAAGCAGCATTCACATTGAACATCACTGGTGGACATGCAATGTTCATTTTTTTAGCCCCACAAGCAAGTCTGGAAAATAAATTCTCTCTCCTGCTCCCAGGCAAAAATTGGCCTTTTTGTGTGGTTGATGTGAGAATAACCAGACCTTGTTAATTCAGCCCTACACTCAGCAGTAACAGGGAAATAAATTAGCAGCCATGACACAAAGGAAGCAGAAGTGACAGCAATTGCTTTCTGTTTTACAGGGTTTGGGCAAGACCATTTGAGCTTAAAATACAATCAGCATGTGCTAATACTGCCACTTGCATGTAATGGATGCAGCTATCGTATCACAAAGTACAGCAGCACCAGGAGTACATGCAGATTAATATTGTAGAAGTGAAGGAAGAGCTTTAACATGCCCATCAGGAGCCTCACGTTTTAAAGCATGTAAATCTAATGGGCCCAAGATGAATAAAACCAGAGAGCAAGAAAAAAAAGGGGGGGGGGGAAATCAAGACAGAGTTAAAAATACAGTTATTTTTTAATTGTGCGGAGAAATTACTATGCAGTGATTTTGTGTTGCAGATGGACATTGCAATAGGCCACATTCTAGTGTGAAAACATCTCATTTACCTCAGCAGCTGCACGCAGTGTTTCCCCATGTCTTTTGCCTGGCCTCAGCAGCCTACTGGGAGCCATAAAGCATCTTGACTAAATTGGATGCAGGATGTGCATCCCATGGATGTGACTGTTGCCTTATAGCTCAGGAGGACCAGGGGCTCAAGGAGGAAGCCTCAGCAGCTCACACCTCTGCACAGCCACAGCACTTGGGGCATCAGCCATCTGCCATCCTTTTAAAGGTGGCTCCAAAGGCAGGAGACATCCTCACTTCACCCCAAAAGCCTGTTCAAGTGTTGGAGAAGCTGGGAAAACATTTTTGGGCCCTACGCCCTGCTCAGCTAGCAAGAGAAGTTAAGCGTGACTGGTGTGACTGCATACAAGGGGCTTTTAAGAACAGGAGTCTTGGAGAAACAAACCAAGAAATGCTTCTTCCAAGGTGTTCATCCAAACATGTGGCACATACAGTAGCGGCTATAGGATGTAGTAGTTTCAGCCCCCTCCACATATGATCCCATTTGCCTGTGGAGGGTTGAGTAAACACAAGGCAGAGGGTACGGCAGGCGAGGCAGCTCTGCCAGGGCTTATCATAATACCCATCTCTGAAGCAGGCAATTACACATGCTATGAATGAAGTTATTCAGTGAACACATTCAGTTCTCCAGCCAGCCTAATAGGCTGTAATTTAACTCTGTTTCCCTTCACACTGAAAGAAAAAGGAAATCGATAACTGATAGGCAAGCTGCTGATGTGGAAGAAATACTATTATAGCTCTAAACTGGTACTTCCTTGCATTTATGATGCTGTGATGCTGTGGGACCCCGCAACCAAGATCTGAACAGCCTCTACTCACTAACCTGGTTTAAATTCATGAATGGAAACCCTCCTCTGCAGCTAGCTAGACAGCAGGAACTCACCAGCTGAGATTTATTTCAAAGAATCCTCCCCCCTTTCCTGAGGCTTTTGTTATTGCCACTGCCAAGTTGCAGAGTCACAACAGCCACAATGGGGCTGAAACTCCCAGGGCTCAACCGCCCCCAGGTCTGCTCCAGGCTCCTCAGGTTTAACACCGGCTGTAAATCTTTCCAGCTCTAGTGATTTTCCAGCCCCCCATAGCTGCTTCTGCCATGACTTCCAATGGAGCAGATGGTAGCACTACTGTCGCTATTCAGTACGATTATTGAATATTTATTAGCTGATGTTTGTGCTGTTCACCATTGGGCCACCAAGAAAGTGACTGCAGGACACAAGTGACCACATGAGTCTGTGTATGATGATCTCTTTTGTCACACAGCTGCTGGTATCTAAGCAGTGAGGAGTGAACAGGCTGTCACTCCCACTGTCACCAACATCTTTTGCCTGTCACACTTTTCCTGCATATCACTGCCTTCAGGAGCCCCCAGACCTTCCCTGGGTGTTGCTGGGAGATGGCAGATGTGCCACATCAGTCTGCCTTCAACTAATCATTCAAAACTGCCAGTGCAAGCAGTGAAACAGCACGCTCTGATCCCACTGCAGAGACCCCCTACGGCAGAGAGCAGTGAGGGTCACCATCAGCACACAACAGGCCCTGGGCAGGCCACTTGGTAACAGACCTGCAGACACAGCACAGGTGGGGAGCCCAAGCAACCTCCTGCATTGCAAGGTCACTGGCTGTTGAAAGGATTCTAGTGTTTCCCTGTAAAAACCCCTGAGTGTACTCTCTTCAGAACCATGTCCACGGGCTAGGAAACAGCAATAAGCAGCCAAACTTTTCCTACAGTTCTCAAGTTCAAGTTAGGTAGCGGTGCCAGAGGCTTTCATCAGATGAGTAGAAACTATTTGCACATTGAGTCTTGTTCTTAACACTCCTCCTGGATCTGCAAACTGACAAGAAAAACAAAATCACATCAAGTACTCAGCCATTTGCCCAGAATCCGCAGGAGATTTTGGGAACTTCCTCACTAGAAGTCATAGAGACAGAGATGGTTTGGGCTGGAAGGGACCTTAAAAGATCATCTACATCCAACCCCTGACATGGGCAGGGACACCTTCCACTAGAGCAGGCTGCTCCAAGCCCCATCCAGCCTGGCCTTGAACACTGCCAGGGATGGGGCAGCCACAGCTTCTCTGGGCAACCTGTGCCAGTGCCTCAGCACCCTCACAGGGAATATAAACAATAAGGAAAAGGAGCAACCTGAGACACGACCTTATCTGGGGGGCTTGAAAACAAAGCTTCCCAAACCACCCCAGCCACATGAGCACAGCCTGCTCTGAGACCAGGCCAGAGCAGGCAAACATGGTTCTTGTCAGTGCCTGCCCCCAGTTTGTCAGCCCTGCCCTCCACCACACACCTTTCACCAGGCACTGTGCTGCACACAGGGCTCCCTGCAGGGCAGGGCTTCAGCCTGAGCCGCAGCTCAAAGGTCACAGCATCACCACAGCAGCCATAGCGCAGAGTGGGCAGAGAGGCAGCCGTGCAGAGCTGCTTACAGCATCCCAGCAGCTCCATCTCTCTGTGTAGCTACCGAGTAGGAGTTGTGGCGTGATGTTTAGGAGGGGCTTGCAGGGACAGGCTTTGAGCAGATCCCCTAGCAAGCCATCAGCAGTCACTGCACCTGGTTCGGGTTTTTTCTGACATTCACTGGGCACCAGAGGACAGGAGCCAAAGCCATGGAAGTACCCAAAATACTGTCTTTTCATCAGTCTGTTCATCCCTTTTCAGCATTGGTTGATGACCTCCTCCATGCCTCTGCAGCGAGAGGCATTCCCTAAGGAAACAGGCATCTCCATAGCAGGAGTCAACACCTCATCCCTGATGCCAGGCTGATCCATGCAGCTCACTGTGACAGCTCCTCTTGTACCACCAGCTTATTAAAGATGCTGCAGCAGTTACCCAGGGCCATTCCCAGAGTGACATTAACCAAACTGTACTACAGCAAAAAAAAAAAAAAGGATTGATAAGGATTTGTCCCTGCAAACCTGCCACCTCCTACACCAGAGCCAATGCAGTGATGAATGGTGCAGGCAAAGCAATAGCAGTCCTGCGGCAGGACATTTCCTGGGTAAGCCCTTTAAGCAGATTTGGGAATAAGGATCAGCATTGCAGGAGCCCCTGGTCAGCAGAGCTCCACATGAAGCTGTGATATTGGAAGCACCACTGCCCATCATTGAAATCTTATGTCTGTCACTCAGAAATCCTCTTTGATTTCATTAGAAGCACCAAAATGCAACAGGGAATTCCTGATCCTGTCCATGTGGCTACACACGACCAGCCAAAGGCCAAAGTTACTGTTCTCCAAAGCAGGCACGTGTGCTCCACACTGAGATTTAACTGTATTTTAAGATGAAAATCCTTAGTTTAAGATTTCGGTTAGCAGAGTACAGCTCTAGCCCCACAGCTTGGGCAGCCTTCAGCCCTAGAGCCAGTGGAAACAGGAGAAGCTTCTGACTGTGCCGTTGCCATTACCTGTGCCCAGGTTCGAGGAGCAGGGCAGGCAGCTGCCTGCAAACCGGGAAGAGCAGCTCCCAACAGCAGTACTACAGTGCCCATCTTACCCTTCTGCTCCGGGGAAAGTATTGCTAAAACCTGACGTTCAAAGCCTTCTTTCTCCCCTCAGCTCCGCTGTTGCCTACGCGTAGCGCGCACTCTGTGCGCACCAGCCGTGTCCCTCAGTGCGCACACACATACAGTTTACCCACACACGGGTATTCCTGCGGAGCGCAGCGCAGGGCCCCCCGGCCCCACCACCGTCCTCCGGGCAAACACATCCTCTGCCACACGTAACGTTAACACATCAGCGCCTCCGGTGGCTGCTTCTCTCCCAGAAGGAGCTCTAGAGAACACGGCGACAGAGCATTAACACTTGCTGACTCAAGGGCTCCACCAGGAGGAAATCCAGCCCGGTTCATTCCCTCGGAAGGGCTGACGGGAGGTGCTCCCCTGCCAGGCTGGGGGTGACTGGCAGGGAGGCCACACTTGGGGTTTAACAACGCTCAAAGGCAAGGAGGAGGAACGTGGCAGAATTGGATTAGCGGAGTGTCAGCTGGCCAGGGGCTTGCTCCAGATGTGCTGCCACACACCGTGTCCTCGTCTGCTGCTAAATCTCACCAGCCCAGAAACAGGGCCTCCAGACTGCCAAGAAACACTGAGAGTGAGCTTGCTAACTGCCCTGTCTTCACCCACTTTCTTCACTTTCCCAGCAAGGTCTGGGAATAGTCACTAATACACTGCACTCCAC
The DNA here is from genome assembly GCF_034315485.1 of Pezoporus occidentalis. Lineage (NCBI taxonomy): Eukaryota > Metazoa > Chordata > Aves > Psittaciformes > Psittacidae > Pezoporus > Pezoporus occidentalis. Next base: position 19,894,562 of record NW_026914940.1, on the reverse strand, counting down.
AGTGGTTTTACTATCAGAGAGCAGGGCTGGGCGCACACTGTCCACTCATGACATCAAGTCACGGGTTCAGTAGGACCCATGCATCCGCTTGAATGAGAATCAGTCTTTTTGAAGCATGATGGCCACAGTGTGAGATACACAGAGCCAGACCCAGCTTGTGCCGCAGAACCCTCAGGAGCACAAAGATTCTGCCCAAACGCAGCACTGGAGCAGAATGAACCTTATGCCCTGCATGCCTGTCTCAAGGAGTCGCAAAGGGGCAGCAGGGACAAGACTTTTGACTTGACACCCTCGAGGACACCATCTTGTGTGAACCTCAGCCAGCACAGACTGTGGTGCCTAAGGCTGGGCTGCAGGCATGCCTGGGGCTGAACCCTACACTGTGGGGCCCAGGCACAGTCAGAATGCCCAATGCAAGGGCACGATGCCCTAGACAGATCAGATACCACCCACCAAAATTACATTACTGGAGTGTTTCTTCTTTGAACCTAAGGCACTCCCAGGAAATTTCTCCTTGAGCCAGAAGATTCCAGAAAAAAAGTATTTTTTGCTCCCTAAACTGCAAACACCATTTCTGAGAACAAAACCCAGCAAGTTGAGAGCTCACTAAGTGCAAGACAGCGTATGGAGCACTCTTAACTCTCTCCCGCGACCCAAAAGCTGTAAACACCAACTTACTCTGGCATGGCCCAGTTTCATCATTCTGGATATCTCACAGGAGAGCATGTAACAACAAACAAAGGCATGCTCCTCTCCACATTCACGTTTTATTGAAACTGTACATGTATTATACACACAAACGGGAGCTGCTGTACCAGACTTTGGTATCTCCTCTGCATTTACAAAACCTGAGCACATAGCAGTTTCATGCTTGTATATTCTGTACACTCTCTTCCTAATTCACAATACTCAAAACAAACGCTTTTTCACAGTTTTAGTGACATAAAAATAGGTTCCATTCCTCAGATAACAGACCCATTTACAAAATTTTCTCTTTTTCCCCCAGTACCACAGTATTTCCAAAAGGTGCTGGATTTTCTTCCCAAGCCCATAGTTCTCTTGCAGTTGCAGGGCACTAGTGAGGGACATCAATCCCAGCTTTTCTCTGTATTCTCCAAGATCCCCTCTGCCCTCCCTAAGTACCTTATGTCAAATGAAGCAGGCACTTCTGTAGGCAAGATAGCCGTCCTGTTTCCGTGCCCATTGCATACTCACAATCTTTTACTGAGACCAAACAAAAAGAGTCAGTTCTGCTGCTTATTTTTACACCAGGGACAACTGTTCACTAGGAACTATGCTAAAGCAGTGGACCTGTTTCCTGGAACTCAAGTACCCAGGGCTATGCCTGATGTGGGCTGGCAGGGAAATAACACCCCTACCACCCCATCACCGATAACCCTGGGCCGTCAGCTCATCTCATGGCAGGCGTATTGAAAGCAGAGCAAGATGTTTGCAACAATAAGAAAGACTTATAAAAGCTCTTATACAAATTGCTGAACATTATGAAAAAATGCTTGGGTTTAATGAAGAACCCTTTGTCCAGCTCATGTGCACTCACTTCAGCTTTGAAAAAAAAAAAAAAAGAACATATCTATTTGCAAGTAACCCAGCTACAACTGAATAGTATCTCTTCCATCCCAAGTACCCCTGCAGCATGCTTGCCATTACTCCATTGCTTCATTTGCTGCATGTGACATCAAAGAACTTGAGCAACTTCCAGACACACACTGGAACACACCAAAACCCAAAGAGCAGTCCTCTGTGAGATGCTGCTGATCCACACTACTTCAAGATTTGGTTTTAAAAGGTTTAATGCCTTCCTCCAGAATCGATTCTGTGATGGTTTCAATGGTTCACATTAAACACACAACTTGAAGTACCTTCACACATTACTGGTGCTTCCTTAGAGCCTAAGCAGTACGTTTGTAGCACCTCCAGGGATAATTCTTTGGAACAATATGCCTTCTCACCCCACCAATGCACAAGTGAAACAGAGAAGGGGAAAATATTAAACCACCCAGCATGACAAAGGGAAGACAGACCACACCCAGAGCTGGCTGTTCCAGTGTTGGATGCTGACTGCAACTCAGCACAACTACAGACTGCTTAATAAGGCACTTGTTCAGAGAAGCATGGAAAAACAAGGGGCACAAGACAAAGACATACAGGATGTGTGTTTTCTCCTCTATTAACAGGCTTGCCTTTTCAAGGAGCATTCGAAGACCACTGACCTGCTCAGTAACAGCTGTAAGACAAAAATCGTATGTATTTGATTTAAACTCCCACCAACAGCAATCGGTTTTGCAACCAGAGTAAAACATTTCCAGACAGAACCCAAGTTAATGGGAAGATCAAAGTGTATCCCTGGATTTAGCAAGATTTTATAGTTCACAGGTTATATCTTCCCACAATCACTTATTACTCTATCTACAGCAAGATGAAAGGGAAGAGCTTTTATTCTAAACCAACTCTGTAAACATGAAAATAGAAACCATGAAAATCATTTATAACAACACATATACAGAGTGCTACCTTATCTGGTTTTCAGATTAAAATCCCATAACATGAGGTAAATACACAGTTTGCTTTCTTAAAGTACTACCGAAGTCTTTAAAAAGTAGCTGTATCCAGGTGATTTTTAAAGACAGCAATCACAGCAGATGAATCAAGGGAATCTTCAAAAGGCAATCCTCCTAAAAAGCCACATAAAAAGGACCCCCCCCCCCCTATTTTTTTCTTTAAATAGAGAAATATATTTACTTCTCTGGCAAACAACATGAAAACCCAGGAAAAAAAAAAAAACAGTAGACTCCAATTCCAGGAGAGAAAACGGAGACGACTTCACAGCATAAACTGAAATGGGCAGAGGGCAACAGTCACTGTTCATTTGCCAAGTCATCAAAAATCTGCATCCAGAGTGAAGACATTGTCCATTGTTTCTGCCATAACAGCAAAACGTTGATATTCTGAAACCCGCTTCTCAAAGAAATTTGTTTTTCCTTCCAGAGAAATATTTTCCATGAAATCAAAAGGATTTTCTGCATGAAAGGCCTGTGAAAGGGAAACACCATTACCCTGGTGATTCTGAAAGGGTAACAGTGCTTTAAAAAACTTCAACAAACAAAACAGTCAAACCCTTTCAAACTAGCTCATCCCTTGCTGCAATATGCTGTAGGATCTATGGACCCCTATCTAAGCAAATTCAGTACTGTCACTCCTCAGGAGTTTGGTCTGTGGTGAAGCTCACCAGTGCAAGGTGCTTACTACCCTTGGAGGACCACAGAGCTTGAGCACAGCACAAGCTTCCCATTACAAACTTGCAGAGCAGCTGAAGGGAAACAATGGCATAAATTGTTCTTGCTCCTTTAAACAGTGAAGGATATACATTAGTGCTGTGGTTTCAGCTGTCACTCACAGAAAGTGGAAGCACTAAATATGACCTGCTCCCAGGCACATCAAGAGTGCTTTGTGCCGACAGCTTTCCTGGGCTACCAGGGCAGGCCAGCACTTCAGGCAAACGCATCTCTTACCTTTGAGAACCCAAGCTCCATCAGTAACCGGTCTGCAACAAATTCAATATATTGTTTCATCAAAGTGCAATTCATTCCGATCAGACCTACAGGTAATGCCTCTGTTAGAAACTCCTACAAGTTAAAATATAGGCAACATTTAGAGAAATGAAATTTAAGAAGGAAAAGGGAGAGAAGACACCTGTGTTTCACAGTAACATGATTTGTGATATTCCAGGCTCCTCAGGCACTTGTCTGAATAAATAACTTGTATCATTAAACTCAACAAGTGTCTTCTGCTTCCAGTAGTTGTTTGTACCTTCCTTTATTTTTAGCACATTTTTCTGGAAAAGGCACAAGAATTTTTATTACTGCCCCTCTCGTCTGCCTTCCCCCTCCTCCCTGTACGAACCCAAGCTTCAGTGTACACCTGAACTCCAACTTCCACAAAACCTACAGACCATACTAAAGGGAGCAGGAATAGATCCAGAAAACTACTGTTTTCCTTGGCTTCCAGCCATTATGGAACAACAGATCAGAGAGGACAGTGATTTATGTAAGTGCTGAACACAGCCACGTACATACTTACGCACCAATGCAATATCTATCAGTGAGGCAAAGCCAGGGCATCTGTCATCATCACAGTAGTTAAATAACAACAGAAAAGAAACAGTAAACTACAATCCCGCCAAACACGTAGCAGTGCAGAAACTTGTAGTTGCAAATGGGTAGCAGCTCATGTGAAACAACCTGACAGCAGCCTCAGAACTCAGCATAGTACTTGTGGCCACAGCAGACCCTGTCTTCTCCTGAGGACAGGCGGGGATGTGCATACAGTAGGGAGAGACAAAGATCCTGAAAGGACAGAGGTAACAAACCCTTCTCTAAGTGACCCTTGTGGCTGGACTACATGGTTGTTGGAACTATTTTCCAACTGGAACTATTCTAACCTACCCTATCCTATCCTAAAGAAGACAGCCTTTCTTACTTTCTGTCATTAAGGAGGAAACCAGCTGCCAGCTTCAGCTTCTCCCAGTTGATTGACAACTGAATCAGGAAGTCTCTGATTCTTACTGTCACCATCAAGGAAGAGAGAAAGGATAATATAATGCATCAGGGATCCAGGGCTGAGCCAAGTTTCAATTTATTTATGCACACAAGACTGATCCTGCAATGCCCACGATGCTGTCACGGCCAGGCTTACCTGCTCGATTTCAACAGCATTAACGATGATCTCACGGACCCGCTCTTCTGACGGCCTGTTCACTAAATAATGGAACATGAGACAAGCAAAATCACAATGTAGACCCTGAAGTAACAGAGAACATGAGAAAAAAAAGTCAGGTTTTCCTTCCTTCACATAGTTTGCTCTTTGAAGATGCTTCATTCAGGTTAAAGACTGTCAAGCAGGAGGCTAGGAAGCTTCATGTTAGCACACGTAGCAGGCACTTTTAGTTTACAACCCAGTTAATAACATCTGAAATCCAACATGTGCCATCTATGCCAAAATAATGCTCAGCATACATATTTCTCAGGTAAATATTTTTGAGAGCTGCTCTACTGCGAGTGATCCTTAACAGAGCCCTGCTGCGTCCCTGCCTTCCACCAGAGATGCTTCTGAAATGCAGAAAATCTCCCACATCAAGATCTGCAAAACTACCTGCCAGTTAAGGTAGGCTGTTTACCTGCTCTCCACTTGGAGATACCTGTACAGAAATACTTGGTTTAAGTTCCTTCAATAGCATTCTTCCCTTGCTTCTCATCACAGCATTTTCAGAAAGAAAGATTTAGATTAGAGTCACAAAACCCAAGAACAAGTCTCTCCACACAATGTGCAGTTACTGTGAGGAATTCACTACCACAACATGCATAGATTTTTAATACTTAAGACTACTGTGCCCCAACTCAACCCACCCTCACATCCACCCCGCTATCCTGCACAAGGCCAGTAAACTCTGCTCATTCCCAAGCTTCCCAAGACTTCCAGAAAAGCCTCCAGCCAGGACAAGACAACATCAGGAAAGATGAGCAATTCCTCACAGTCTGAGGGGGATCCCAGACAGCTGCTCTAAGAGGTGCCTCCATTTTGACTGGCTACAGCTTGAGACTCTGGCATCAGCCATACCTACTGCTGCTAGACTAAAGCAGCACTGTGCTACTGCCTCTCCTCCTGACAGCAAGGTGGTGATTACAGCCTATATGGACCATTAGGGCACATCCAGAGTGAAAACCCATCAGAAGGATTTGGTGGACGGTGGGCTATGAGACAGCCCTCTGCTATTGTTAACAACAGGCAAAACAAATCCAAGAAGCAAAAAGTTTTTCAGAAAGGCCACAAAATCCTTGAGATTCAGGTCATGAAACAGCCCTGAAATAACGTAATTTGGGAAATACTCCTCCTCTAGGGACAGCACTAGGTGCCTGCTGCAGGGTTCCGTGGTCTTGTTCAGGGCAACATCACCAGCAGGCTGCAGAATGTGCCTGGCTTCTCCCTGAAGTGGCATGCTGCCCTGACTGGTGCTCCCACCAGCTTTGCACCTTTAAGAATCAGAATTGCACCAGCTCAAAAAACAGCCTGAGAACAGAGCCTACAGCTCAAAAAACATTAAGCACCAACAATTTATCTGTTCAGGTGCATCAGAAAAGAGTTTCTGTACTTTTCCACTGTGGATTCTTTTTACTGCCACTGCTTCTGTAACAGTATTTCCTGGTTTTTGGTGCAGGTGCTGTGTGCACCAAGCCTTACATTTCGCAACAGCTCTGCAGCTGGAATTATGCCAGTGGGGCTCAAGAAAAAAAAAAAAAATCAGTCTTTTGGTGCTCAACTCTGCAAAGTACAGTTACACTGCTGTATGGAGGAACTTAAATCTCATTCACCTGAGAGTGACCCTTCTGACAAATATACTTCACTTGAATATATCAGTTCACGATGACTCACAGCAACAAAAGACACAAAGAAGGCCAAGGCTGAAGAACTGTTTTGCTTACTGATCATATCAATTTCTTCCAAAGTGTCTTTTAAATTAAAGGCATCTTGCAAGATGCCTCTTTTCAAACCAGTTTACCTAATACATGGAAATTACTTACATTATGATAAAGATCTCTATTCTTTTAGACCAACTCTGGTAAATTCAAACCACTAGCTTTTTATACTGCATACAAAACTGGTCCTTCCGCTTCTTTAGTACTGCCAGCACCACAAGATGTGTGGTACCTCAAAGACGGGCCTCAACCATAAGCAACTGCTGCCAACTGGCAGGCAGCAGTGCAGGAAGCAGTGAAAAGCAAAGGCAGCTGTCACCACATGGCCTGACACATTCAATGTGCAGCCCCTCAGATACATCACATCTTAAGCTAAGAAGCACTCACCTCTAATGCAGATCTGTAGCTGGCCACACCCAGGAATTTCTACTGCTGTGCAGTAACACCAGAACATGGAGAGGAATGGTATCTGCTGCTTATGCAGCACCCTAACACAGCTAGCCAGGCAATGGATGCAGGCGACCATCTGCAAGCTCTGGGACGCACAGCTAGGGGCTGTAATGGGGAGTGGTACAAGGAGACCACTTGGACCTGACTAAAGGTGTACAGCAAGGCTGTACAGTGAGGTCCTTGCTCAAGAGAGCCAACACTGCAGCTGGAAACCATGCAACTCCACGCCAGTCTTTGGGCAGCCAGGCACAGGAAAACAAATGTCCCCTTCAATCAAAAATGTCCACCTTTTAAGTCATACTTAAGTCATACTAAGCATAAGAGTATAGCTAATATTTATGTTTATTCCCTTTAAAAACAGGCATTACTGCTGAGGAACATAGCATCTTCATTAATATAATTCTGCCTTTCCCCTGGAAACCCACCTTTCCTCCCAGACAGTATGTAAGATATTACATACATTACCTCATCTCTGCTAATAAGTTCATTGGAGAAAGTCAGCCCTGGCATCAGGCCCCTCTTCTTCAGCCAAAATATAGCAGCAAAGGAACCTGAAAAGAAGATGCCTTCAACGGCAGCAAAGGCAACCACTCTCTCACCTGTTTAACAGAACACATTTTCAGTTAGACACAAAACAGTGTATTGCTTGTCAGCAAGATGCACCATTTGCATCAGACAGACTGATGCTGGAGAGGAGCAATCCCCTCTGCAGCACCAGGTGCTGTATTTGACCACATCTTTCAGCAGATCTCGAGGCACATGGGGTCTACACGCACAACAGCACTTAACCACAGGCAATGCCAGCAGAACTGAAGAACCAGAGCACCCACTGAAACTGTCACAGGTCAGAAGGGAAAGAACATATCTATCCAAAGTGGGCAGGACATTGGTACTTCTTTATCTCTTTCTCCTAAAAGGCAGGAAAATGGATGTGTAATTAATAGACAAAACCAAGAGAAGAGCTGATCTCCTATAAATTAAACTAAAAGCCCTACTTGTTGAGAATCTACATAAAACCATATTCTTGTAAGAGTGCAATACACATAATGTAATTCATCAAGACACAAATAACTACTTACATTATCCCACCTTTCATCCAAGGATGAACTATTGGTCCCAGTTCTCCCTGTTTTCTACAGGAATGTATTTCTTCAGACTCTTAAAACCATCTGACTGCCTAGTGAAGACACATCATTCCATGTACTCTATTTTTAACAACTTCACAAGAGCCTTGGATAAATTCTAGCATGAAAGCTTATGCATTAAGTGCTGGTGCCTTTTCACAGTAAGAACTGCATAGAATTTTCTTTAAAAAAAAAAAAACCTCGTAACAGCCACATGTTCTACTTCCCCTACGAGATGCAAATGCCATCTACTGGCTCATCTGAGGAAATTCAAGTCAGGAAAAAGCATGAAGAGCAATACAAACTGTATCAAGAAGTTACTAAGGAAAGAATTTGTCTGGCAACACTAAAAATCTCCTAGGTTACTTCTAGAGAGGAATGGAACAAAGCTGCTCATACTATATAGATTCAGTGAAGGACAAGACTGAATATCAATAAGATTTTTACTACATTCCACCTAACTAGCTATCATACAAATGAGTTACGCTGAACCAAAAATCACCAATCAGCAGCATCACATAATGTGAGTGCACAGTGGGAGACCACAGAACAGGTACAACAACTGAAACCTCAGCATAAGAAATCAACCAAACTGTGGAAACCTGGCTACAGGGCAGGTCCCCAAGCTGTAAGGAAACACCACGCAAACAAGCCACTCAGCCACTTCCATATGCCATATCTCCGTATGATATATCCATAACTGTAAGACCTGGGCCTCACAAATGTTTTAAATCTGGGAAGTTTTCTCAGTAAGATTAAAAAAGAGAAGAGTAAAAATGCACCTTACAAAAATTTGGATAGGATGCATGAAGTTTGGAGGCACCGAGGGAACATCACCTTTTGAGTTAGGGAACCTTCTGATTCCTAGAACACCCCATGCTGCTGGGAGCAAAATGAAGGAGATGAAGAAGCGATGCCATCATACACAGCAAGCAAAGCCAGACTAGGGAGGTAGTGGGACACTCCAGGACAGGAGGATCTACAGCTACAGAAAGAACTCCACTCAAAAATGAGCTGTGAACAACAGATGATGCAAAAAAATGATATTCAGATTTATTTTGTTTGTCTGGATGAATCTCTCCATCTCCTACACTTTCTCTGTTTGGTTTAAAAAATTCACCAGACTCTGCTCATTATGCATTTCAGCTACAATACGTCTTTCAGAGTCAACATTGTAAGCTGTATGCAACTGAATGCAACACTGGAAAGGATGCTCTGCATTATGCTGATGGAAGATCAGCCAGTGTCCCAGCTCTGAAATGAGATACAAAAAGTAGAAACTCGGTCCCAACAGCAAACCAGAAACACCAGAGACAGATGATTTTTGAACCTTTTTCACTCAGACTCAGTCACGCTGTTACAAAAAAGGCTAACTACATACATTTGTCTGTATAAACATGAACACAGAAAAAGCTTGGACTTCAGCTGCCCAGTTCTGCACACTAGGAGCCAACTGAAAGAAATAAGTGAAACCCCTAGAAACTCACCACTCCAGGGTGGTGAGGCACTGGAATGGGTTGCCCAGGGAGGTTGTGAATGCTCCATCCCTGGCAGTGCTCAAGACCAGGTTGGATGAGGCCTTGGGTGATATGATTTAGCATAAGGTGTCCCTGCCCACGGCAGGGGGGTTGGACCTAGATGATCTTAAGGTCCTTTCCAACCCTAATTATTCTATGATTCTAAATAAGGTCTACAAGCAAAACCTGAGGAAAGTAGCATAAAGACAAAGACAGAGAAGACTACAAGCATTTCGCATAACATGATTCTAGTGGGCACTGACATTACAATATTGCTTTAGCTGAAGATATACATGCTCAGCAAAAGTTACTTCTAATTCTTTAGCTAAATCAGAGAGCCAGAAGCCACTACATCATCTGTGGAGAATTTACTTCATGTTCCAGGGATGCAGCTCACTTCCAGAGGATTAGTTTGTGACATGTGACAGGAACAAATTTTTAAGAAGCTACACACCAAAAGTGGATTCTCTGTCATCAATCCACTTCAGAGCCCAGTCTGCTTTCTTCTTGACACAAGGCATTGTTTCAACAGCATTAAATAAGTAATCCCTATAAAAGAAAAGAAATAGAAAACATCAATATAATAAAAAGTGACTGATGTAAATCTGCCCTGGCTGTCCACACTGGCTCCACCAGAGGAACCCATTATGCCAGGCTCTGAACTAATCCAAATAAGAGACTCGCGACCCACAAGGGACAATCATCTGGTCTGGTTTTGTCTGGGAAAGAGTTAATTTTCTTCCCAGTAGCTAGTACGGTGCTGTGTTTTGGATTTAGGGTGAGAATAATGTTGATAACACACTGATGTTTTAGTTGTTGCTGAGCAGTGCTTATACTAAGTCAAGGACTTTTCAGCTTCTCACACCACCCCACCAGCAAGTAGGCTGAGGGCACAAGATGCTGGGAGGAGACACAGCCAGGAGAGCTGACCCAAACTGGCCAAAAGGATACTCCATACCATATGACGCCATGCTCAGTATATTCACTAGGGGAAAGCTGGCCAAGGGCCACTGCTCAGGAACTGGCTGGGCATCGGTCAGCCGGAGGCGAGCAATCGCATTGTGCATCACAGGTTTTGCATATTCTAATTCTTTTATCACCATTGTTGTTATTTTCCATTCCTTTTCTGTCCCATTAAACTGTCTGGATCTCAACAAGTGGAGGGGGAGGGAAGGAGCAAGCGCCTGTGTGGTTTTCCTGCCTGTCGGGTTAAACCACAACATGATCTTTGATAACAAGGGCACAAGGAGGCAGATGTGCAGAAAGCAACAATACCAAGGTCTCAAGAGGAGGTGAGCTGCAGAGATGGGAAATGAAGTCAGACCCAGGAGTGACCACTCACCAGACCACCCACCGGACTCCAAGCCAGACGGCAGCTACTTCCTACCCACAGAGCTAAACCTCATCTTGCACAACTCCACAAAAGGAACTGGACAATTCCCATGAGCACAGGCTCTGTTACCATGCTAAACACCTGAAATGAAACCTTGCAGTTCTCGCACTGTTACCACACAGGATGCTACCGTGGGATAGATACCAAGCTCTGCCTGACCATCAGCACTGTGGAGTCTCTGAGGGAAAGTGCTTCTTTTCAAATGTATTACCATTTGCACTAGGAAGGTCTACAGACAACAAAGGTATGGGGTCTCCAAAGAATCCAATACGTTAAACAGTTCAAGTCATATGAAAAAGCACTGACAACAAAAAAGCTGTCAGGATGGCAGTAACATCGATTACTGTACATTAGAAACACCAGCTGGATCACAAGCACTCAATTTCCTGCGGCAGATCATTTGCTGATGTGACAGCAAGCACCTCAAGAACATAATAACCACAACGAAACTGTCTAACAGCATTTCATATCGTCCACACTTTCTGCAATCAAAGATTTATACAAGTATTAACTAACTTTCTGACAGTCCCACACAGGTCTGTTGGTCAGTGATACTTCCCTGTATTTTGGGGGTGAGGCATGAAAGTCTTGAAAGCTTTAAGGGGCTGGCCCCAACTCCCCTAGTAAGTCAGTATGAAAACGGAAGGCAGCTGCTTGCTTCTACTGCCCAGCAATCGTGCCCCCAGTCTAGGTGACAAGATTTCCCCAAGGTCTTTAACACACCCAGAGGTTTACCTTTTCTCAGGATCTTTGATGTAGGTGTCTATGAGCAAGCTGTACATCTCTGAGTGAACGTTCTCAATGAGAATCTGAAAGCCGTAGAAACAACGGGCTTCTGGGATCTGCACTTCCTGACTAAAACGTGCCACCTGCCAAAACCAGAAAGCATGGCAATGAGGACAGTAAAACCAGTTCTGCATGACAGTACTGTAAACTTAGAATCACAGAATCATAGAATCATTAGGGTTGGAAAGTACCTTAAGATCATCTAGTTCCAACCCCCCTGCCATGGGCAGGGACACCTTACGCTAAATCATATCACCCAAGGCCTCGTCCAACCTGGCCTTGAACACTGCCAGGGATGGAGCATTCACAACTTCCCTGGGCAACCCATTCCAGTGCCTCACCACCCTAACAGGAAAGAACTTCCTTCTTACATCCAACCTAAACTTCCCCTGTTTAAGTGTTAACCCGTTGCCCCTTGTCCTATCACTACAGTCCCTAATGAAGAGTCCCTCTCCAGCATCCCTATAGCCCCCCTTCAGATACTGGAAGGCTGCTATGAGGTCTCCACGCAGCCTTCTCTTCTCCAGGCTGAACAGCCCCAACTTTCTCAGCCTGTCTTCATACAGGAGGTGCTCCAGTCCCGTGATCATCCTCGTGGCCCTCCTCTGGACTTGTTCCAACAGTTCCATGTCCTTTTTATGTTGAGGACACCAGAACTGCACACAAAGACAATAGATCTCTACCCTGAAGAAAGGATGTGAGCTGTTCAGCCCTTCTTTATTCACAGGTATGTCAACAGGTGTGGTGCAGAAGAAAATAAAGAAAGCTAGCTAGAAATAAATACATCTGCTGTGCATATTGGATAGAGAGCTCTAGTGAAGCATGAGGGCACAGGTACACAGGAGAACAGCGAAATATTGCAGTAGAAATCACTTCCTGTGGAACAAAGCCTCAGACTTTTTGTTTATCACTAAAAAAACCCAAACCTGTATAAGGCACACTCATGCAATATATGCAGATACTATGACATTCTACACATTAGAGACATTCAAGATTTAAACTGGGCATTTGCAGCCAGCTACCACTGATAACCTGTGGTGAGACATTCTGCAGAACTGATTTCAGCAGGAAGATTTCTCTACCTTTTTAGCATCATCCACCTGCAGCCCTCAAAGATTTTAGGATGCTGTTCAGTGAGAGCCAAATGGGTTTTACCAAAATGAAGCATACAGACCATGGCACAGCACAATCCTTCCCTACTTCTCATCCAACACAAATACAGGAAGAAGTGTGGGATTCTATTAATTCAATGAGAAACATGGATCAACACAGTCAGGCAGAAGGCTGAGCTTAAAAACTGCATCCAAGAGTGATGTGGAGTCTTGCTGACCACAGCTGGCCCAATTTAACTCAGACACTGGCCCCAGTGGAACAAGCTGCTTATTCCCCTTGGCAAAGGTGAGATGATGGGAAGAAAAAAAAGTGCACATTTAATAAACTTACGCATTCATGTCAGAAAACCAAAATTAAAAGCCAGTAAGCCAATAAACCAATAAAATCAGTATTTAAGGCCTCTCTAAAGCTTCCTTACCAGGTTTTCATTTACAATTCCATCACTGGCTGCAAAAAATGCCAGAACATGAGAAATAAAGTATTTTTCATCTGCTTTCAGCTTGTTCCAGTGAGGAAGGTCCTTTGACAAATCAACCTAATGAAAAGAAAGAAGAAAAGCGTTATTGTCCTTTGAGTCTGTCATTCTATAAGAACAGAATCAGTCTAGTCAAATGACCACAGCAGAGTTTTGGATTTTGCTCTCAAATCTTCACATGTAAAGGATTTAAATACATGTAGCTGTAAAAGACAACAGACACACAGCAGTACTGCTGTCTCCCTCTGCAACAGTAACATCATGTGTTTGCTTTGCAGTTTACACTCCGTAATTTAGAATAAAAATCAGTGTCAGTTGAATTATAAATAAATCAGATTTTGAAAAGCATTAGTATCTTCTTACCATGAGTATGAACATGCACCAATAAGCTGAGTTCATTCTGAGACACTTAACTCTACTTCAAATAAATGCTAATGCTGCAAGAAACTCATATCCAGGTGTGCCAAACGATGGACTGAGGGGACCTTTGCCTTTGGCAGGTTTTCAGCCTCCATCCTGCCAAAGAATGGCACAGGGCTAATGCTGTGCAACTGCTCTCCTCTACCAGACTGAGCTCCAGCCACAGCAGAAACCGCAACTTCCTTGGCAAAGCCTTTTCTGTTCGTTTGTTCGGAGGGATTTCTGAACCACAGCAGCAGTTAGGTAGGGCCAGATGTGAAAAATATGGAGGCCTAAAACCATATATGTGTATATGTGTGTGTGTATAAAACATGTACACGTATAGGTGTGCATATCAACACATATACACAAACAAATTTTACAGTTAACTGTCCAGCTCATTGGGAAATGCACTGTCAGATGGCAGGACAGTGTAAGAAGGAATCATCAATATGGTAAAATGCTGATCAGGCAGGAGTTTTAAATGCCTTTTCTTTTATGGTTTAAATCAACCTCTACTGCAACAGGGCAGCAAGCCTCCCAGGCTAGCAATGGAATAGCACTTCTACAGGCAGCAGCTCCTCACCATCCCAGGACACTGGCCTATTTAGAGACTACCAGTACTTCTAGTTCATTGCCTGCAACTGCAGATCACCGGCCACACACAAGGAAAGGCTGCAGAAGCTCTTGAGTTAGAATGAGTTCAGCTGGCAGGTAACCTCTCCCGATCAGTGCAACGCCCAGAAGCTTCCTCTGCTGCAAGCGTAGCAACCTGAGTACTGCTCAGGTCTGGCTAACCTGGGAAAAACTTACAGCTTGCAGTGTAACACTGTAACCAGTGAGAAGCATTTTTATCAAGTGCCCCAATTATCACCATCTTTCTGGAAATTGGGTGCTTAACACTAAAGACCAGCAATCACATGAAATTACACAGAAGATCTTACATAGCCAAGGAGCTTGTTGCAGGCACCGGCACCACAGCAGGATAGCAGCTACTAGACCACAAATCAGAGTGGTAGAGCTCTCTCCGTAACCAGAGAAGTGCCCCAGGATCCGATTACACCTCTGCTAAACCAAAAACCTAGAGCAGATCTGCTGAAGTTGCCTGGTGGAAGCAGCTTTTTTTCCAGTGCCCGTGAAGGGAGTCCTGCTCTGTCAGAGGCACCTTGTGTTTGATGCAGTTAACTCCAACCCCTTACAACATGGGAGCCAGCAGCAGAGCTAGGAAAGATGCACCAGGACCCCAGTTTGAGTGCCTTGTGCCAACCCACTGCTCACCTCTTCTGCAGTCCAAAAGGAGGCCTGAGCCTGTTTATACATTTTCCATATGTCTGGGTACTGGATGGGGAAGATGACAAACCGACGTGGGTTTTTTCTGAGCAGAGGCTCATCGACAGGGTCCAAGCCATTTTCAGCAGCACTCTGAGGGGAGCTCTGAAGATGAAGCACACACAGATCTCGTTAAGGTTGCCGTTACTTATTACTTCTCTTCCCCATGTCCCAGAGGCGTGGTTCAGAAGCCACTCATGTCACACACGACACTCACCTGCCCCCCGGGGGTACCTGCTCCCCTGCCCTCCATCCGCACTCCCACTGCCAGGGCAGCAGGGCTGCCTGCCTGGATCCACCGACTGCTCCCTCCCAGGAAGCTCCTGCGTGCGGAGGAAGCGTCTCTCCAGCGCAAGGAGGAAATCTGCCCCAGGAGATGGCATCAGCGGCTGCAGTACGGCACAGGGGAGGTGTGTGCAAGCTGCTGCTGCTGCCCGCCTGCACCCAGCACCGCTGCGCAAGCCTCACCCCCCAGGATACCTCCAGAGCATTTCCTGTACATCAAGCCACTGGAGGGACTGACTTACTTTAAAATGCCATGAGAGCACAGCAACTAATCCCCTTTGGTAGAGGAACAGCCCTATGCCACAGCAAGTCTGCACGGAGAGGTCTGCCTATGCAGTCCCGAGGGGAGCAGAAGGCAGCCCAAGTCAGCGTGGGTCTGGAGGCTGCTCTTAAATGCTCACATGAAGCTGTGTGCCCCTCCTGCCAACAGCAGGCAGCAGGAAAAGCCCTGCCCGGAGGCACCCACCCCACCTCACTCCCGCTGCACAAGCTCCTGCCAAACACCTGACCACAACTCTGCCTCACAGAGCTACCAGCCTGGCTGAGACAGGCACAGCTATGTTTAGGAGACAGGCCAGTGAAGAGCAGCATGGAGAGGGCACTCCACAAGTGGCACCTTCACCTCACCTCCAGCTGGGAAGACCCATCCCTGGGATCAACATCAGACAGCATCCTTGCCAGGCATGTCACCAAGCACCTACTGAAGACAACCTCGGAGAGCTGTCAGGAGAAGGGCTGGCAACTCACACTAACCAAAGTTTGCATGCCATCAGGATGCCTTTATGTGTTAGTTACGAGATCCCACCTCCACCTCCACATGAAGTATTACACACAATACAGAAGGGAAGGGGAGCAACTGAATACCATTGCTTCTACCCTCCCAGGAGGTGCCAAACTCCTTTCCCTACCCAGTCTGCTTGTAATCACTCACGCAATAAAAAAGTGATTCTTTATATCAGTTTGGAAAATACCCTCAAACAAATAATTCTACTCACATTTAAAACCAAACAAACCACAAATACCTATGCAGCTTGCATAGCTGGCACATGTACCGCAGAGTCCTAAAGAAAACACATCAGGAAGCACATTCTGGGTTACAATTTTACCATTTTATTACGTTTTTAAATATTACTCAACTACATGAGACAGATTTCCCAGCACCACCTTGCTGAGTCCCTGCTGAAGGCTACGACAGTGCCAGACCTTTCGTATTTCCTGGGATGCAGACAGTTGCAGTAACCCACTGGAAGTGCCAGAAGGGAGAATGTGGGCTGGCTGGGGAGGGCTCCCCACCTTAGCACACACCTTCTCAGGGCCTGCCACACAGCTGGCACCTCCATCTGTTTCTGCACCAGCCACATCGGTGGAAAGGAAACACTGCAAAAGCCTTCCTTGTTAGCCCAGTGTTACCCTGAGCCTTTTACCCTTCCATACTGCCTGGGGACTATTCCCAAGTATATATTTTAGCTTCACAAGCTGGTCAAGCAGTTGCTAACTCAGCCTTGATGCTCTTAAGCCTGTCAAAAGCCAGCATACCCAGCCCATAATGCACAGAGATAACCTGAGAAATACTTCTGGTGTCCAGAAGTGAAGCAGAGCACATAAAGAGTAAAGTTCCAGTATGGCAAGAAAACTAGAGACCAAGGAGCACTTGTCATGTTTCCAATAGCCTTTAACAGCTACAGACCACAGAGGGGTCAACATACCAGAAACAGTGTCAGTACACAGCGAGACAGAAAGGCAAGAGAAGAAAAAACCTGTGAAGCAGTGTGTGTGCTCTGTAGAGCCCTCACGCCAGGAAAGCAGAAGGATGATGGCTGGAGAAGGTAACAGTCACTACGCCAACACACCTCCTGTTTTCAGTCTGCACCCAGCACCTTTTCCTTGTTCCTACAATGGTGTATAAAACAATCAACACTCAACATAATAATGAAGAACATCCAGTTTATAATGTGAACATTCTACTTTCTGTTCAGACAACATGAACCAAATGCACAAAAGAGCTGGAGCTGGCAGACACAGCCCTACCCCTGATCTAGCAGGGTCAGCCAGAGCAGATTGCACAGGACTGCATCCAGCCAAGGTTTTGGTATCTCCAACGATGGAGACTAACACAACCTCCATGAGCAACCTGTGCCAGTATTTGACTCCCTTCACAACAAACAAGTGCCTTCTTACATGCAAATGTTATCTCCTGTGTTTCAGCACGTGCCTGTTGCCTCTGGTCTCATCATGGGGTACTACCAAGAACAATCTGGCTCCATCACCTTTATTCCACCAGGTATTTACACACACTGATGAGATCCCCAGAGCCTTCTCTTCTCCAGGCTAAACAGGCCCAGCACTCATGGCTCCCTCTTCTTATGACAGATACTCCAATCCCTTAACTATCAGCCCTTTGATGGACACACTGCAATACATCATATCCCAGTTGTTCTGCAACTGCAACCAACCCTTCTGGTGATGACAATAAACCCAACAGACAACAATGACTGGAAAGTGATACTGGAGCTCTTTCCCTTAATTTCAACACAGCAGACTAGGAAGCAGTTAACATGTATACACATACAACCACCACCCCACAGCAATAGCTGTTGGGCTGTGTATACAAGTATCTTGGTTATCAGCTGTAGCCAGGGAAAACGCTAAAGGTGCTGGCAGAGCCAGCACTGTGATGTGGCACATACCATGTTGTAGTATCTGACCGTGACCTCTTCCACACCCTGAAAGAAGGCAGTAGGTACACTGCACGAGCTCCCAAGGGCTTCAGGCTGGCCCTGAGTAGCCTAAGCCATGCTACTGGTGACACTGAGAAGATCACAGTGCTCTGGGGAGACACAGCTTCCACTGCACAGCAGCTGAGGAGCACAGCACCTGCTGGTTCTGCCTGCTGAAGGGATGCACAGCACTAAAGCTTGCCTCTGGGCAGGCTGGTGCGAGCACCTCTTCACCATACATACATGTGATCAGCATATTGCTATTCACAGAGAGAAAAAAAATAAGGGCTTTTTCAGGCTTGTATTTAACACAGCAAATCCCAGATTTAGGCAACATGAGTACTGCTGAGACGCAAAGGTTTGGGAACATCACGAGGGACTTTGTATTACAGAGATCCTTCACCCTCGCACCCCTCAGCCTGGCTTCGCAGGCTGGTGCTGCGGAGCACCCAGGAGGAGCTCACGCACCTCCCTGGGTCAGCCCTTCCCGGCCCACAGGAGCTCGGGGTACAGCGGACTGGCGGTGCCCTCCCAGCCCCGGGCGGGCTCAGCCCTGGGAGCCCATGAGGCAGAGCCCTGTGCTGCCCAGGCCCTGCGCCAGGTACCAGGGCTGCCAGGCCTGCCCGAGGCCGGGCCCGACTCCCGGCTGCGTTCATACATCACAGGTAAGCTCTGAGTGCTCTCCGCAGCCACGGTGCCGCCGCAGGGTACGGCCCTCGGGAGCGGAACAAGGACGCGAGGGCGCCCCGTGCCCTTCCCAGGGCCACCGCAACCGCCGCCACGGAGCCGCGCCACAGAGCCACGGGCGGCCGGGGTGGCCAGGACCCCTGCACGCCCGCCCCGCGCCCCCCGGGGAGGCGGCGGCAGCTCCCGGCACCCGGCGGTGCGGAGGCCTCGGCGCCCGGCTGCAGCCGGCTGCTCGGGCACGGGCCGGGCCGGGCCGGAGCCTGCAAGGCCGAAGACGGGACAGCGCCGAGCAGAGCTGCGCTGCCCTCGGCTGGCTTCCGCACGCCCACCGCACCTGTCCCCGGCGGCCGGTGGGTCCCCCGGCCGCGCGGCAGCGACTGCACGCCCGGGACATCTGCCGCGAAGCCTCGCCGCCCCGACCTTACCGGCTCCGGCCCAGCCGGCTCCTGCAGGGCCGCTCGCCCCCGGCTCTCGCCCATGGCCGCGGGAGGGCGGTGGTGGTTGAAGGGGGAACACCACGGTTGCGGCAGCTCCTCCTCCCCGGGGCGGGGCGGACAACGGCCGCTGCCCCTAGCCCCGCGGCAGAGCTCGGGCGCCAGAGGGCCGGAAAAAAGGAGTGGCAGCGGGGCCGGGGCCGTCCCCCATCGCCCGGCTGACGGCAGGGGATGGAGCGGGGGAAGCGGCCCGTGCTTACAGCCAGCCTCTGACCTCAGGGCAGACAGCGCAGGAGAGTGTGCGACCTCCGCGGCCGCCGAGAGAGAGGCCGAACCGTGGGGTGGTGGAGCGCTGACCACAGTTGATGCGTTCAAAACCAACAACAGAAAATAAACAACCTCCCACAACAGGGAGAAAACTGTGGACAATCCTCCAGAGGACGATAATGGAAGATGAACTAGTGGAGGGAGTTAACCGCTTGGGTCAACTATTTACTGGAGAACATGTACAGAGTTAAAGATAGCAGTGGTAGCTGCCACTGAGGCAGAACCTGAAGTGCCTGTACCCAGTAATAAGCAGGCATTCTAAAAGCGTACAGGAGCAACCAACCAATGTATGGAAAAGCCTTTAATCCACCCTGAGCTAATACAGAACACCCTCCAGCAACTGTGTAGGAGACATACATGGTTGCAGTGGTTGGAGATGCTTACAGGGGCTTGCAAGTGCAAACAGTGCCAGTGAAAGTCCCACTGACATTTGTTTCTGTCACTTCTTGCAAGCACAGAGATTGCATCCAGAGCTAGGACCCAGCTGAGTTCAGTGGTCTTCTCTTCTTTCCTCATCCCAAAGCTGGGCAGGTCCTTGGGCCCTGTTCCTGTAGGGATGTGGGTTATTTACTAAAACACTGAAATAGTCCAAGACTAAGAAGAAAAGTCCCACCCAATGGGCAGCGCCTGGTTTGTCATGAAGACCTCACATCAAAGACAAATCTAAAAGCAAAGACCGGTGAGCCACAACGAGCAGCAAGACAAGCGGGGAGCACACAAGCACAACTGAACTGTACTTAGAGTCCGAGAGAAATGCCTGGAGACCAGGGTGGTCCCTTGAGGAGGAGGAGGACATGGAGGCCTGGTGTTCTCAGTAGAGATGAATCCACAGACAGTGTGTACTGTCCTCACGACCGGTACCAGGTGCTCTCCAGTCCAAGTGCCAGCCAAATGTCCCCACCACCCCACAGCCAGGGAAGGCACAGAGTGCTCAGGGAGGGCTGCAGGGAATTCTGGTATCCTCTTCCAGAAAGGTAACCTTCAGTTTTGTTAGTTCTCTGCCATCAAGAATTTCAGATTATTTTCTTCAAGGCACCAGGCTGCCACAGAGTGACTGAGACCTTCCCTCTCCCTGCTTCCCAAGCACGGGAAGTGGGAGCTGGGCCAGCTGGGCTGATCCAGACCGTCTGTATCTACCTCCTCTTGCTTTATACATTCTGTGAGAGGAGCTCAAGCCTCCCCAGGACAGGGTGTGAGGAAAGTTCAGCAGCGAGATCCATGCAGCATGGTGACCATGCTCATCCGAAGCTCAAGAACAGCTTTGGGTTTTGTACATTGAGTTTTCTGAGGAGCAAAAACACCGCCCTAAGCAACAAGTTACTCAGCAGTACACCAGAAACACGCAAACAGTAAATGAGAAAAGGTGGGTTTACACCAACATCTGCTGTTACCTGTTTACTGCTCTTTCTGAGTGTCCTGGTTTCAGCACACCGAGTCAGCTTTTCAGTGCTATTACCCAGGTACCCATACAAGTTGCTTAATATTCATATCCAACAACAGCTCCACTCACTGGCATACAAAGTACCAGGGACTGCAATTTTTTGTCCAGAGCAAATGATTAGAGAAACACTGATTGATGTAGAGCAAACCCAACTGACCCATTAACACCGACAAATTACACTGGTGTGTCTAATGTAGAGTGTGCTGATGGTGTATGAGGGAGACGTGAGTTTCAGGGCAAAAACCACTAAGCAGCAAAACTTAGGCATGCTAATCCTGTCAAATAACACTGACCTTCCTAGCAGTTCTCTTAGCCCCCTAACCTGATTATCCTGGCTGCTCTTGCAAAACTCCCCAAACAAGGGATTGTCCCGATGAGTATTTGACAAGATTTAAGAACTACCACAAATAAGTATCTTTAGCAATAGAAAGGAGTTCTAGTATTTGGGGATAACTCCTTAAAGTCACACCTGCCCTTTAAGAGATGCACAGCAAACATCTATTTACATAATGCCTAGATTAATATACAAAGGAATAATACTGCAAAGGAAGTATACCACAAGGATTAACAAAGCAGCAGTTGGCTGCTCTTGCACCTCCACAGAAATCCACCAACTTGTTAGCTTTGCTTATATTAGTTACAACGTGTACATGATACTGAAATATGGAAAAGCACATGTGGAACTGTAAAACAGTTTACAAGCAGAATAATCATACACATCAAGTACAGCATTATGCATGATTTTGCATGATTTCAGGTTACTCAGCTCTACCTATGATGTCATATTCAGAAGGAGCTCCTCAGCAGGAGGTGGAAGCTGTACTGATTCCTTAGCTCCCAATTGCCCAGTGGTGCAGCACAGAACTACAGAATACCATGTTGGCAAGGACTTCAAGAATCATCTGGTCCAACCTTTCTAGGCAAGCATGACCTAGCCTAGATGACCCAGCTCCCTGTCCTGGTCTACCAGCCTCATACCTGCACTCGCTCACAACAAACATGGGTGCTAGGAGCTGTGTTTCTGCATGGGGAGGGACTCTGATGTGCAGGATCGCATCCGCTGTCATGTCCTGAGGCAGCACACTGCCAGAACGGGTGTTCCTGCAGGGTGACCTGTGGCTTCACAACAGCTCTCTCTTGCTCTGCTAACTGCAATTAATGGAGGTGCAGCAGCAGCACACACCTTTAGTGCACCTTTGGACAGACCCTGAGCTCATGGGATTACAGCAGAGCTTTGCATTCCTAAAACGTGCTCTGTCCAACAGAGTAATTATGATCCACTAAAACCGAAACACCACAGTTGCATTTAGCAGTCCTAAAAATAATAAAAGCAATTTAAAAAAAATGGAGTCCATATTAGCAGCGCACTTTTTCATGGCAAGGCAAAATCAGTTACTGATACAGTGTCCCAAAATTTTACGTTCTAAAGCATCCCAAATGCAGTAATCACAGCTTAAATTATAATTGCTCTTCCCTCCCCTTCCCCCAAAAGGTATTACTTATTTTAGGAGTGGTTAGATGCCTTTTAAAAATGCTTTATAAATATCATTTTCTCTATGAAGAATGCCATTTCAGGTAAATTGAAGAATTTTCTTATGTAAATTAAATTCACTTAAAATGGTTTTCTTTGGAGTGTCCTTGCAAAGCAAACTAACTACAGGCTGTGGCAGCAACCTATTTTCCAATAGGCTCACATGATTACAGTACTCACACACGTTTGTGTTAGTTGCCATTATCACTGGACAAGGGATACTGAGAAGTTTTACCACAGGAGCAACCAACTGTTTCTTGCTATACTAAATGGTATATTACTATAATAGTAACTTGTGATATTTAACAACAAAAAATACCTGTATATTAAGAAAGCCATTGATAAATGGGAGCAAAAGAAGTCCTACAGGGTTATGTTTCAAGCAAGATATAAAGTTATCCTCTTAAAGACAACTCCACAGAAAATCTTTAAAAGGTATATGAAAAATTAAAAGCTCTCCGTGATGCTCAATTCAGCAAATCTGTTCAATCATAAACTACTCAAGTAGCTCCAAATGAAAACCATGAAAGTAGTTTCCAACTAGGAAAGGACCCATCGGTGCTCCTGGTGATGCTAGAAGTTCTGCTGGGCAATGAGTACATTGCGATGGAGGCCAGATTCCAGTTGTGATGCCTGTTCTATGTCCTCCCCACACAGACCACGTGGGAACTTCCAGCACTGCGAGTTCAAGAGTCTCTGGAGCTTTTGCTAGACCCGTTCACCTACACACTTCAATCTGTGTGTGGACATTCACACCTTGGGATAAGCAAATGCCACACGCACTCAAATCCAGTTAATCCAGGCTTGCAGAATTTTCTGTTCTGACAGACCTGTTCTTAAAAAGGCAGTATGAAGAGTTCAGATCAAATCATACAAAGCTTGAAAAGCAAAAGGGAATAAAAGCTACGATAGACAGCCGTAGTCTGCCCTAGAGAGAGGAAGCCAGAGAAAAGCGTCACTAAAGCAAAAATTACAGACATGGAAAAAGCTCAGAACGGCATTTACAGATTCACACACATGACAAGATCCACAGATTATAAGGACACTATAAAAGGGAGTTAAAGGAGAACAGCAGCAAGCTTCCTCTGGGAAGGTTGCAACTAACCCACTGCACTCTCTCACACGGTGTTAAGCATGATGAAGAGGTGTGCTGAATTAGGGCACCCTGGGAGAAGCGGGACCGTAAGGGAGGCGGGTGCTGGGGACTGGGCACTTTTTAGACCTGCACTCCAGCTACCCAGGGAAGGCTCCCTCCTTGCCCTCTGTGCACTTCTCCTTGGGTGTATATGTGGAAGAAGTAAACTTCAGAAAAACAGCAGCTCTGTACACAATTGTGCAAGTTATACAAAGATAGTTTTAAGAGATTAGTAAAATTTCCCTTCCTCTGGCTCCCTGAATGACTGCGGCTGCACAAGAAGGGTATTGCTTTCCATTCACAGACTTGCCACTTTACAGCTTTTTCACTGCATGTTACCTAATGACCAGATGACTAACTTGCAGGAAAGAAAACTTCCTCCCAGACCAAACAGATGGGAAAGGCCACTTGATGGCAAGTCCATCCAATTTTTCACTTCTGGAAAACTAACAAAGCTGGAACAAGCAAATTTGTTTCTGCATTGGATATAGTCAGCTGAGAACAGAAACCAACAAGAATTAGCTCTGGAAGTTAGCACTAAGGTGTCAGCTCTCCCTAGTTCAGAACAGAAACTAGTCTAGTAGTTGGTGATAATGTTTCATTAGGAGCTAACTTTATCTCCTTTTTCAGCAGTTACGGATTTAGGACTATTCAAAAATGTAAACATTACAGGATTTTCTTTTAACTAGTTTCTCTACCTCTTAAAAGTGAACTAACAGAAGGGCTTAAGCCAAAGGGAGATGAGGTGTATGATTTTAATAAACATTTTTCTTATTAAAATCTTGATATAGTTTAAATATACCATACAGAGGAAAAAAGCTATTTATAAAGCTACATACACATTTCAAGTCAATGATGACAGCATAAATCATTCTAGAGTCCCTCTTATCAGAATGCCTTGTGTGTGTATATATGGTGAGCTACTGAGTTATCTGTATAATTTCTGTCTAGCTATACATTACAGGACTTTAAAAAAATGTTTAACCTATATACAAATATATATACATATAACATATATTTATATGTTATACATACACATACACTTATATACATATACACACAATACATATATATATACACACGCATAGTACTTTACATTTATATATGGCCTTTCATCCAAGGGCCTTGGATACTTTTTAATACATCGAGTCTCACAAAGCTTTGTGAGGGAGGGAGCTTTATTTTACAGACTGCAGATTTGATGCCTATTCTAAACAGTTTGTCTTGTTGCCTTCTACTTACTTTACACATTTCAGTTAGAGGCATTTTTGGTAATGGAAATAATGACACCAGTTAGAAATCCAGGCATATGTTGCTTTGTACCCTTGTAACTATCCTCCTTAGTATATGAGAACAGCCATACCAGCATAAATTTTCTCTATACTAATACACCTACAGCTAAACTTGTGTAGCTGTACTGCTTTTCGTTTTTAGCTGATATTAGCACAGTAAAATCCAATACAGTTTTGAACTTAAGATACACTGGAGGTCACAACAGGAAATCCCGACTAGAATCCAATCCTCAAACACTGAAACTACTCTTTTCTAAGATAATCGATTTAAGAGCTATTAGTACATGCAGAAATAATTCTACACCCGTTTCCTCAGTTATCCGCAACTTAACTACACAAGTCTGAACCAGTCAGCCTTATTTAGAAAACAGGATTTTCAACATCAATTTGGCAACTGGTGATCAGAATTTCTGATGTCAGCTGTCCTCCACACCTCTAGCAACTAAATGATGAAAACAGAGGCTTTTTTTTAAAATCACAACTGTGGGTAACTTCTGGTCATCCTCAACTAGCTGACAGAAAGGAAAACCCAGTGGAGCTCCAGCAAAGGTGAATTCCACTTGGATTTTGACAGAACGATAATTGAGTTCTTCCAACAAAAGGAAGAAAAATCGCAAACATGGACTCACGGTGTTGGAGAAGCAAGAAAGAGGGAGAACAACATCACCACCACAAAAGCTCTTAACCTTCAGTACTTCAGCCTGCTAAGCTTTCAGATACTTGTTTTGACACAGAAAAAGTAGCTCCTTCCTTTATTAATCACTTCCTAACTCTCAAAAATCTCTCAAGCATTAGGGAAAACAAGTCCTAGATTATGGTCAAAGACTGCCCTCCCCAAAAGCAACCAACCACTTCAAAAGTGAACATACAGCAGAACCCACTACAACGCAGTTTGGGAATTTTATTCTGACCTAATTACCTTGAGAGTTTTCAGAACAAGCCACTTTCCCTTCAAACCAATTCTGTGAAAAGAAGAGGTTGCCTGGCCTGTTTCATTCAGGATTCTCTGCTAACTGTAAAATGTGGGCTGAATATCTTCTGCAGGTCAATTTTTCAGTTACAAAATCCAGATTTTTAATGAACAACTATGTTTAGTGTATGCAGTTAGCTAAAGTATAAATGGCTAAATAAATAAAAACTATTGTTTCTTCAATATGGCTTGGTATTTTGTCTGTAATTTCTTTATTAAAAAACTGTAACAAGATACTTAAAAAAAGGCTAGATACAAAAGAAGTTAAGCTGCTCACGAACATTAAAGTTTTCCAAAATGTATCTTCAATAATCATGATCTTATAAACATTTTACAGTTACCAGAAAGTGCCCAGGCTGAGTTTACATAGTTAAGATAACGTAGTACAAGTGTTGGGTTAGAACTGGTAGTGGAACAATCGCCTGACTGTCTGTTCACTGAAACAGGGATACAAAAATGTTGATTGTGAACTATGAAATACTGTGCATTGGCCTCATCATATGTACAGGAAAAAAAACCCCAAACTGAAACAAAAAGCCACTAAGGTTACAGATTACATGCAAAATATTAGTGATGGTATCTGATGTGCCAGAGTTCAATGCAATCAGAACAAAAATTGCAATGAAAGTGGTTTCGTAGGTGAACGATCCCAACTCTGGGATCTGAGCTGTCAGGAACTTTTTACAAGTTCAATATACATGATACACAACTGCAGCCAACCACAAATTAAACACCATTTAAAAATAAAAAAAGTTAAAATAAAACACAGAACATACTTAATTTTTTATTTCGAAATTCCCTACTCCCTCTATACAAGAACCTTTGCTGAAACACTTTCCACAAAGGCAGCAGTGAATTTTCAGAACATTTTACATATTTTCCCTCAGCAAAAAGATAAATCACAGTGTAAATTATATTGTTCTGCTGTCATCTTTGGCTGGGGTTAGGCAAAGGAGTTACTGACTAGCAAACTGTTGCAATCAGATCTTGCCAGTACTCCTTAGGCCTTTATGTTACAAATTTAGTACAGGAATGTTTGCATTTAAATCTTTAAAGTACCACCAGGGGTATGACAGCATTAACTTTCATAAACTTTTATAGACAAATGGAAAAATCTACAAAACTTAGCTAGTAATATTACACAGCAATACACACTTTTTATACTCTACACAAAACCAAAATTCTTGGTCTTAATGGCGAGTAACAATTTCTGTTTCAGAATCTGCTTAGAGGAATAGAGTGGGACATAAAGGCGAGAAATGCAAGTGTTTGCTGTAGGAAGATGTTGGTCATCTGGAGGTCTTATTGTAATTGACGGCATAGGCTGGAATCCCTCCTCACTGGCAGGCAATGATGGACTTGAGGTCCAAAAGTAAACCTGAAAAAAGAAGACAGCATTTAAAATGTTGCTGTACAAGGCTAAAATTTGTATTGCCTACATGTTGTGTAGGGATAGGTTAGAGAACTGCACAGTCACAGCAAGTTTGGTCATACTATGTTCAATATTCCAGCTAACTCAATGGTCATGCTACATGGTTTTGTAGTGGCTTCCTTCCTTTGACTGTTCATTTTATGTTTTTCTGTTAAAATGGATAAAAGCAGCATTCAAAATGATCCTGCATCAACAAATCTTCAGTAAATCACATGCCCCCAGGTGGATCTGGGGAGATGGTGACTGCCATCAATACAAAATGCATCAGAAAGGTTTCACAAGTTAGTGGCTACAGAATGTAATAGTTGTACAGAGAAAAAGGCAGCAACAGAGAACATTTGCTTTACTGTCTGAAGTGTGATATAATGACTTGCAGGGCAGAATCACTACCAAATATGCCTTAACAAATGTGTTCTAGATTTTCTGTTTTTCAGATTAGTCCTTATTTCCTTTTAAGCAAACTGTAAAGGGAGTACCTTAAGTAGTAGAAGGTTTTTAGGAAGCACACAATGAACACAGTTTATAGACAACTTTTACAAAATGAACCCTGCTGAACAGTATCTTGCTCTTTCATGCTTCTCATCAGCTATTCCTAAAGGGCTCTGAGAAAGAGATAGTGTCATTACTGACATCTTTCAGCGAGGACACAGGTATTGCCTTTGGGATACACAGATTATCGAGGAGGAGAACTCAACCTCAAGACCCCACTAGCCCACAGCACAGCTGCCAAACCACAGTTAGTTTAAGAGTAAGTGTGCAGAGACTCTACTTCCGTGAGAGACCTGTGAATATGGATAAGGACACACTGCACTTAACTTTCAGCTGCAAGGAAGGTCTAGGATTCACACCTGATGTTTCCAGAACTGAGCGTCTAATCAAACCCTGTTACATTGCTTTGCAACCTTAATTTTTCACATACAGGTAGACACAGTTAAAAACAGTAATGATGCCTAAGTTATTCCAGTTCCTCTGTACATTTCCCCTGGGAACAGACAACTTACAAGATCTTGTCTTTCTGTCATGCTCATCTTCTCAACTATTGACCAAAACCAACGCTTGAATTGCAAAAGCTTCTCGGCATTTTCTCCTGTGTGAAATAAAAGAAGATATATAATTCAGCTGGTGCACCAGACAGTAAATATTAAGAAATCTGTTTTACCTGTACTGCAAGTTGGATCTCAGCTAAGTCTCATTCATAAAATCCAGATACTGGAGACACTAGTAGCTTCAAAACTAATACACATACTTCTGAATGTAAAAGCTAACTCTGAAATACCTCAATACAACCCTCATCCCCTCCCTCTTAAAAAGCCTAACAACAGCTAAATATAATTTATAAAATAATTTATAAAATATTTATAAAAATAAAAATATTAAAAAATATGCAAGAAATATCAGACTGTATCCATCACATTTATAGTTCTGAAGTTGGCTCAGAACTTTTAGAAGGAAAGACAGGCTACCAATAATACAATCCTTGTATTTAAGATATAGTGACCGGAAAGCTGGGAAAGCCTCTCCCCACCCCCCTATTGAAGGTAAATATTTTCAAAGGTATGTAAAAACAATAATAACTGTATTAGGACTTTCAGTGACTTCTTAAGTGATGTCAAATTTGAAGAGGTAGTTTAACGCTGGTAACTTTACACAGAACAGGCAGCCTTAAGTTATTCCTGCAACTCAGTTTCTGAATGAGGAAGTTCTTTCATACCTGACTCATCATTGAAAGAGGTAAAGCTGATTAGCATTTGCACATTTACTTCACCACAGCCATTTACTAAAAGTCTGAAATCTTCTGCTGTCAAATCTTCTAATGAATTCTTTGGAAGTACATCCAGGAGACCCTTCCTCATTGCCTTAAGTAAAAGACCACAAGGTTCACATTATAGTCATAATCATTTTCAGACTGACTATAAATGCATTACCAAAACGTTCCATGGGAAATCTCCCATTATCTCAGAATTCCTTATTCTTATTCTCCTAGCTGTTCTTTCCTTTCAAACCTTTGCCATCTGAGATTCAAATATTCTGAAGCAAAGAACTGCACCAATCTGTTAAACCCTACACCTACTGTTGCAAAAGAAAGCAGTAATGATTTGAACTAATATTCTGACCAGAAGCAGAAGCAAATGCACTCTCTAATGCTAAAAAGTCAGGTATTTTGCTGAGCTACACTGAATCTACTGAGCATTACAAAAAGCATCCTGCATGTTACTTTTTCTTTGCTTCCACAGATACTCACATGCCAACTCTGCTTTAAAAATGTTATACACACACATATTTTATATGAATAAAATCCTGAAAAGATTAGAAATTTCATTTTCAAAATGAAAGTATGAATAGATTTGTCTTAGGAAATTCCCAAGTGAATACAAACATTATGGCTTTCAACTCTTAAAATAAACAAGAGTGAAATTATGAATACAGCCACATACTGAGATCAAGTAGCCTATTTCCAGCAACATGTTCTTTCTGTGAGAACTGTGGAGCTAAACTTCGCAGAGGTAATCAAGCAGTCTGCTAGCCTATCTCAGAAGTATAGCAGGAAACCACCGCCCTCAGAAATGACCAAGATTAGATGTAGTATCATATAACAGACAGTAAGTAGTTCCCCGTACTGGACCTTCATTAACTGTTAACAAGAATATATGGTTCCATAACTTCAATTTAAAAAGTTCTTCCTTCAAAATCCAAATTATTTTTAATGCAGTTTTATAGTCAATTGCTAGGGCTCTTGCCAGGGTAGTAAAATAAAAGCAAAGCTGTATGTTTCATAACTGATTTTTGCTTTTCAAACGAGGACACAAGCCAGAAGTTCAAGGTGATTTATGTAAGTATTTTGAAATTGCTTTTTAATCTGTTTATAAGGCTAACCAAATCAAAGGTGACAGATGACTGTAACAGTCACTGCTAAATACAAAGCAAAAATTCCAGGAGGGTATGTGAAATTTGAGCTCAAGAAATGAATATACAAGCTTAAACTAATGAGATCAAGTTTAAAAGAAATTACCTTTCATTCTACAAAAGTATGTGGTCTGCACAGTACTGCACAAACAGCTGTATCATTACGAAACATTAGGACATTACATATTTTTAACCAAGCTGTCAAGACTTCAAATGAAACCTGAGTAGCAATACTGTTGTTAATGATACCAGAATTATCTCACTGAAAATTCACGTATTTTTTTGTTCTTCCGTTTTTAAAAACACTGCACCGAAGACTTACATGTAGAGGTTGTTCTGCTACTACCAACATCCGGTGTTCTGCGTATTTCCGGACATATTCATATACATTCTGAGGAGTGACTGGTATATTTACACCATTGGAAATAAGTTCAACCTATGGCAAAGTAACAAGCACCATTTAAAAAGAAAAGAAAAAAGGAAATAAGATTATTACAACAGACACAGTAAGCTGCACAGTGATTTACTACTTAATATGCCTCTAAAAACAAGCAAGATTTCCTATTAAAGGTTAGCTTTAAAGATTCCCTAGGACTGACTGTGCTATCCAGACTTCATGGTAGGCTCTATGTCAGCTTCAAGGAGAAAAGCCACACTTCAGTGTCCAAGAACCACCCTGTATTTGAATCTAGGAAACGTCAAACATTATCTCTGCCACCTGGCAAGTACATAGGTTATATACATGAACACTACCGCATGCATAAGCTGTCCAGTTCTGAAGCTACAGAGATACAGGTTTTTCTGTGCTTACCTGCCCTCCACCCTCCTCCTTACACAGGTCTATTGCAAAGGCTAAATCCATTGCTGCAAACACTGCATCAGCATCTGTACTCTGCGAAGCGAGGATAAGTTGCCGAAGGCTTTCATACATAACCGGATCAAAAAAAGCAAAGTCATGCCAGTTCACCTATAAAAAAAGATAGACGTTTGAAAGTAATGTTTGAAGCACTCCTGTCATTCAAGAATATACTCAAAATTATGTGATCTGTGCCTAATCTATGCACTGGCACAGAGCAGTGCATCACCCATGTAAAAAGCATACAAACACTTGGAAATAAAGGCAGTCAAACTGATATATTCAGCCACCTCTGAAGGTACATTGGAACACTCAACTGAGGTGCATTACCAGAACGTAAAGATAGACCTCTAAGGCCTTTCCTGACGTTAAGGGCATAGAGGCTACAAGGAAAATTCACAGTTTTTTTTTTTGCTGAAGAATATAATTAGAAGGGAATATTTCTTGGAAGATATCAGGGGATACTTGGAGGCATATCTTTCTGCCATTAACCCTTTTTCATCAAAGATTGTATGTATCTTGGATAACCGATTATGTGACCAACAGTTTTTAAAGAAAAAACAGCAGTAACAAACCTTGGTTTAAGTCTGTTGCATCACACAGAACTCACAATGCTACTGACTAATGCATGAAAAGTGCAATATATAATATGGATTTCTGGCGTGTGGAAGCATTTTTTGCCAAAAGTTTAGGTAATTATTCTCCGAATTAAGTTATACCTACACCTGAGACAAAATGACAAATTCAAGGAGTTCTCTCAAATACTGAGGAAAACGCTTTTTAGAAAGCTGACATGCTGTTGCCTAGTACTGTTGAACACTACATCTTCAAGTCTTCAGTCTCAGGCAGAGAAAAAGAGGAGACAGTAAGCTGTTTCTGAAGATAGTAAAAGGCTGACCTACTATAAATCATTACATCTTGGTCAAATACCTGACTCCTGGTACACGCACTCAGTTCAAACTCTAGGAAATGATAAAACTAATATTCTTCAAATTAAATTTAAAGGCAGCCTTACAGTTCCAGTATCAACTCTGCTACTCAATGCATGCACGAAAGAAAATAAAACAGTTTTTCAAGATTAAGTTTCATTAATTGAAGAAAATTAAAATTTCTGTGTCAATTTACCTTTCTGCCGAGAAGAACTTTGATTACGTGTCTATTTAACGTGATGGGACACAGCTCATTCTGCAACAAGCACAATCCTAGGATTCTGAAAACATGCATATGGGTTTTGATTCATCACAAAAGAAATTACACTGGAGATCATTCAGCAAACTCACTTTAGGAAAGTCAAAATATTCTAAGAATCAAGCTGCAGGTAGCTTTCCAGCCCTGTCTATCCCAAAAAGAAAATCATAGACATACATGATTTCAAAAAAGTATTTCCTTCAATATAAAACTTCCACATTGTTAAAAAAAATATAAAAATATAACAGGAAAAGAAACTTCACACTGTTTTCACACAGTGCAAATTCCCCACTATTTAGCTCCAAGTGAGAAATACAAAGCATAAAAGTAATAAAAATTTAGCACCTAGTATCATTGGTACTCTCCCTGGTATTTTGTATATTCATCTTTTACATGTTTCAGACTGCACTAGTTACTAGTAGCATACCTGCCAATGTTTCTGAAACAATTCAGCCTTGCTTCTGTATTTTTACCAGGTCTTGGTGTATAAAAACCTCGTTTTCCAGGTTGGTAGAAAAGTGGTGCATTGTCATCCCCATCATCTGTATCATCTAATTCCATATCTACAACACTGCGGCTGGAACCATGTCGCTTTCTGTTTTCCTGTTTTGAAAGTCAGAATAGCAATTAACATACTTAATTCTAGTTACTGACACACATCAAGAAGCTATTTGCTGCTAGACCCAAAGGTTCAAGTTCACTGCTTAAGAATTTCCATTATATTTCCTAATGGTAACATTTTATACCTCTTGTCTTGCATGATAAAGGAGAGCTACAGTTGCTTAATTTTTTAAAATTAACTGATATAACTGGAGCTTAAGTAAGTTTAATTTGTGCAACAATTCATTACCTGCACTTTATCTGAAGAGTCTAGCAATCCAAGATCCAATATACTGTCAGCACCATTCTCCCTTGACAAGGGAAAAAAAGATAAAGGCAGATTTAATTTCACAGTAAGGAACTGGGATATTCTGAAATGAGACAGATTAGATTAAACCAAAGTCAACAAGTCTCCAATCCAAAGAAAAATACATACAACAAAGCAAGGAATAAGTTGTATGTATCAGAGTTAGCTGTAGCATAGTCAAAGTGTTTTGGTCACAAAATCTGTTCTCATTTCTTACCTAAATCCTTGATACTTTACCTGCCATGTGCAATAATGAGTTCCATTGCTTCATCAACTCTTGCTCTAAGTGAATCTTCACTAGCTAGTAACAGAAGCAGCTGAGCAGGGGACAGTTCCAGCAACATTCCTGTGATTTTACTTGCAAATGCCTGGGGATAAGGAATTATATGACTTGGTATTCTCCTCCAGTTCGCTCATTTTCAAATATAGTTTTATGAAAGTTTTAGTATTTTTAATATAGAATTTACTGCAAGACACTTCCTAAGCTAAATAATAAATTACAGAAACAAAATCTTAAGAAAATGCCAAATAATATAGGAACAGCCCTACTTGTTCTAATAACTTATGTTAAACAATAATGGACAAGAAAATTAATTTTTAATTTAAAAAGGACAAGAACAACGTATAATTAAGTGTATGAAACTGTTAAGTCTTACTGGTTGCATTGCTTGCACTCGAGGGTAGAGCCTTTCTCCAAGGGCTTGTCTGTGTGCTGGAAGAGGGTCAGGGTCATCGCTAGGATTTCCCTCTGATGCCGGTCTAAAAGGCCGCGTGTCAATGGAAAGTTGTCTTCTAAAGTCCCTTAAGAAAATTAGAGCACTTTGTACTTATTTCAGAGGAAATACACAAAAATCTAGAACAGTATCATTTGCACACAGATGCAAAAAAGCATTAGCTTTTATGCTGGAATAGTAGTGTTGCTCACAACTGCTTGGAGAGAATGATTCAGAAGCACATAATCAAATGAACCAGAGATTTTTAGTTCTACTAGTATTCTGGATACAGCAGTCAGACATGCCAGCAATGAAAATGTTTATGAACTACCTCACAATTTTATTCTAGTACTCAATTTTTTATTATTGTTTTAAGCAGGACAGATGGATGGCAAATAGTTGAGACATAATCTATCAATGCTAAAGTAAGCATAATTATTCTTTAAAGAATTGAAGTATATATTGGATTGGAAAAAAAAATTTACCCTGAAAATTGCTCCTGAAAGTAAAAAAAGCCAGACACCTTTAATTTGAGGAAGTAAAGGTATCTTTCCTGAAGATGACCGAGGCAATAATTCTGTTTGACAAAGTATCTCCAACAAATTGAAAATATATATCACTTACCTATCCCTATCTCTCCGAGAACCAGCTCGTAAGCCACTACTTCTCCGCATTTCTCTCTCCCGCTCCCTTTCCCGATCTCTCTCTCCCCTATTTCGCAATCTCTGCATCAAACCTGAAGGGGAAAAAGCCTCATAAGCTCATAAACATCTTTATATTTCTTTCTCCTACTTAAGTTTCAGTGTAAGGAGGACACGGCTTCAGAAGACAGCTTGAAAGACGTAAATGAGACAGACCACTTCACTCAAAAGTAGTGACTGGGGTTCAGTCAAACTTAAGAAAGGAACCTGAAGTGTCTGTACCAACTTACAAATGCTGAAGTACTTCAAGAGTTATATATACTTTCAGAAACATTAAAATGTATTCATGACAAGCCAGATGGAGCAGTTATATTAAAATGTGTAACCTCTTACTAGCTAAAATCTTGACAATTATTACCTACTGGAGAGGAAGATGCTCAAAAGAACTGAAAGCACGTAAAGCAGACTTTTGTTTCTAGAAAAACAAGAGCTTCCTGTTTCTAGAAGCAGAAAGAATGCCATTTCCTTGCCCCAGAGAAGTAACATGCACAATTTTCACAGTTCCTGTGGTAACTAAGCTCTGAGACAATGCCAAGTACTTCAGTGTAAAAAAAAAAATCCAAGGCTTTTATGAATGTTATCTATAGATTAACTGCTATGCATCACTTACTTGTATGGGTACCTTTGTTGGCATTCTGAATGCAATCTAGATTTGGCAGTTTCTCGTTTGACAGAAAAGCTTGTGCAATAGCAGTGTAAAAGCTTCGTGCTACACCACTGCCTTCTCCAGGCTCATCCTTAAAAGTAACTTTTACTCTGTGTACAGCCATCGGAGTAGTAGCACACCTGCGACCAAAATGATTGTTGAGCTGCCTCATGGTCTGCTGAATTAGAAGATCTCTGTCTCGATCAACCTAATAAAAACACAAAAAAGTTTCAACTTCACAAGAAGTTTCTGGACACTTGTGCACAGACTGAGAAAACACCAATTAGACTGTGAAAAACTACAGCTCACAAAGTAAAGTTTAAGACACCTTCTTGCAGATTCTGAAATACAATTTCTCCTAGCAAGTTATATTAGCAAGTTATCCTGTGTGCAATAATTCAATTAATGAAAACAATTCAGAAAATAAACTAACATTTTTTACCTCCAACGTTAAATCCCTGGATTGCTGGTTTCTAAGCTTTTCCATCTCTCTACGGAACTTTGATTCCTTTACTTCAAAGCCACCTAATTCAGTCAGGATCTTAAAAAACAAGAAACAAAATCAGAATGAGGGAGGTGCACAATTTAATTTGAAGCGGAACTGCCCTTACACTGGGAAACACGTACCGATCCAGGCTCTGCTCCAACATCTTCCATGAATACTCTACCAAACAATTCTAAGGAAAGGCGCCAACGTCCCAGCAACATGTCATGAGATATAACCATGCCCATGAAGCTACACTGTGGCCTGATAGAAGGCAGGAATAAACAACAGAGAAGAAAATCAGCTGAAATTTCAGACACAGTTTGTGTACTTCATCTTTTTCTCATCCTCTGCCTTCAAATAAGCTCTTCTGATAAACACCACCACAGTACAGTAAGTTTGTGGACAAAAGCATACGAAATGGTTTAGTTTCAGCTGAAACACACATCTTCCTTCCAAGGAGAAATTACTCTCAAAGCATGTAACTTCACTGCTCCATGGAATTTACTGTTACTGGTCCCCCTTCAACCGAAACCTCAGTATTTTTTTTTAAAAGAGCTGCAATTCGAAGTGCAGGCAGTTCAGCCCCTCACTGCAAGAAGGGTGGGCAGCATCACCCTGCACACATGGCAAGCTGTCAATTCCAGTTTTTAAACTTAGCTACCCAGGACACCATAGTAGGTCTGTAGCAGGAAGCCAGGTAGTAAAGGACTTTTACTATAGTTTGCCCAGACTTCCTTGAAGACTGTTTGACTGTTCATTTTAAAGCTATCAAACTACAAATTCAAACTAAAGCTGCCCATTTAAAGTTTAGAAGACTTTTCAGAGTCCCAAATATTCTTTTGTCAGCTCAGTAATATTTCATAGAGTGATTTTTAACTCGAACTACCTGAAAGATGTGAGAGGTGGCCCTTCACTTTCTGTCAATCCTATCTCTGCCAACAAGCTGCTTTTCAGTTGTGCTGCAAGATCATGAGCTGAAGGCCCTGGCTTTGAACTCTCAGATTCTTCTGTAGGCACGTTTTGTTCCTCCCCTTCCTTCTTTTGCCGATTTTGCATGCTCATAACATTTTTTAAGTTGGCTGCATAAGACATTTTAGTTGGAAGAACCTAAAGAGGAGAAGTAAAATTTAATTGCACTTTCAAAGTAGTCTATAAGGCTTTTTCAGGATACATGTAATTTTTAAACCTCACAAGTATGAGCACTGTAATGGACCTGTTAAACACAATAACCTCAATCATTTCAACTACAAAACCACATATTTTCCCACTTCAGGCTTGCCATTTAATGCTTGGTCTGTAGGCAAGTCAATTTACTGGGATATAGGAATATTAAAGTCTTTTTATCATAAATAATGATATAATTGGCATTTCAAAATTAACTTGGGACCGTACTGCAGCCTTTGAAAATAATTCTTGAAATCTGCTATAAATCAGTAATCCTGAAAGTTCCTACATTAAAAAAAAAATCCAAACCCACACTTTCAATAAAAGGTCCAAGTTTTCACACGTACTTTCACACTTACGTAATTTGAAATTATTCTGAAAGCCACTTAAAATTCTCCCTGAAAATACTGAAGTGTCTTTTTAAGGAATGAAGGTAGTAGCTTCAATTGTTAAAGTAATAAAACCTTTAAATCTACCTCAAGGCAGTTTCTATCCACTGTGACTTCCATTAAGCATTTCCCACTGTTGGCAGAAGATGAATACAGACCCTGACTTGGTCGGCCAAACAGATCTTCTTTGCGAGCATTTGGCTGAAAATTAACAGAAGCATTCTGGGTAAATAATATACTTCAGTTAGAAGTGAAAAAGCAAACTGCAGTTTTCTTCCAGAACATCATCTCTGATGTCACCTGTAATAGATGAGGCTGGTCTGCCAATGGGATGGCTTCTGCCAGAGGAACCTCAAAAGGATTGGGTGGAATGCAGCCGAGGAACGTCATAGAGTCTGATCGTCTGAAAAATGGATGGTTTTGGCCAGTCTCTGCTGGAAGGGAGTCATCATCTTTGTCGTTGAGTGTAGCACCTAAATATCAGAGAAGATTTCAATGCAATTTTAACAGTTACAGAAGCAAAGAATTTAAAATACCAAAATGTTAATACGCTTCCCTCTCAGCTACCTGACTGGAGGAACTTTAATACTTCTACAGGATGCTTCCACAAATCCCGTATTTTTATTAAGATGCAGTTATGACTTTTTTTCTTTTTACCGTAACTAATTTTACTGAACACGTACTCCTAATCTATATATACTTGGTACAGAGTACATATTCCACCATTTTCAGCAGCAGTTTCATCAGATCAAAAAAATCAGTT
This sequence comes from Pezoporus occidentalis, assembly GCF_034315485.1. Lineage (NCBI taxonomy): Eukaryota > Metazoa > Chordata > Aves > Psittaciformes > Psittacidae > Pezoporus > Pezoporus occidentalis. Next base: position 19,856,516 of record NW_026914940.1, on the reverse strand, counting down.
TAACTCCAAACCAAATTTTAAATCCTGTCATAGTATAGAATAAGTAAGAGATGACAAAAAGAAGGCCCAGAAATGAGAATAGGCAATGGCAGAACAAATTTGGCAAGGAATTATGGTAAGGAAACCTTTCAAAAAAACCCAACTTTAGTGTAACATACAAGTAGCAAAACTTATTCAAATTCTCAGCTAGCTAAAGGGGAAAAAAAGCTAAGAAAGCATAAGTGGTATTTTTGCATACTACAGAAGTGTATCTGTACACTCACTTTGATTGGTGTCATCATCATTTTCATGTTCTGAATCTTCATTGTCAAGACCCAGTTCCAAAAGTTCCCGAGTTCTTAAAAAAAAAGAAAGAATAGTCAATCCTCTTGAAGAAAACATTAGGCAAGACACAGCTGTAGCAATCAGTAAAAGCAAGAGTATAATCTGTAAGTGTGCTTGAGAGATATACAAAATAAGAATGAACGCACTCTAAAATCAAAGTACTGTAGAGTACTTCTCATTACGTACTCACTACTTTACTCACACAGTTACTCTCCTACCCATTTGGCCACCTACTAAGTTTGATCTAAAAAGCTGCAGCTTCAGACAGTGATTGGTATGCTTGTTTTTAAGGATTCTGTCTATATATAAAACCTAGGAACCCTACATTAGTGTAAGAAATACAAGTGAGTACTAGTCTAAAATTTACTCGTGTAGAATAAATATGCCCAGTCTTACAAAAATGTCAGTGATCACACTTCAGAAAGTTAAGCCTGCAAGCTGCATATTAAAGAAATGGATTTCACTGTATTAAGAAAACAAGGATCAAGAACTTTGACTTGCATTCATTTCTGGCAGTTTGTGCATTGTGAAATATATTCCGAAACTAGATGATGACCAGTAAGATCTCATTTCATACAGGCTACTAAAACGTTATCTAGCAGACTCAACTGTTTGAATTTGAACCACTGATCTTTAATTGAAAAGGTCTGTGCCTTCACAGCATTATAAGCATTTTGTGTGAATTTTGCAATTCTTTGATGAACAGTTATTTGCCAGATTTCAATATGTGAATTCTGAGGGGACAAGCAGATTCCAGGAGTATGTTATTGCCTGGAAAAGGCTTAAAGCCACAGCTCTAACTATTTAAGTCAGCCAGTACAAAATCTCAATCATTTATTGTTTTAAATCACCCCTACTTGTAAGGAAACTACTGTTAACATCAGCATCCTCTGGTATGCATTTTGAGATCATAATAAGCCTTACATTATATACAATAATATTATATACAAGCAAAGATATATTGAACATGACACTGGAACTAAAGCAGCAGCCCAATATATATTTAAAGTATCAATACCTCTTATTTTACAGTTACTAAATTTATAGAGAAAAGGAAAAGTTATGTTTAACCTGTGATACTGACAAGTCAGGGCAGGAAGGGGCAAAGATGTGCATTTATTTAACCGTTGACTATGACTATTCAGGTATGTTACCTCAAAACTTAGTAAGAAATGGGAACAGATAGTGCAGACTACCAACACACAGATAATTCTACGACCATTAACTGACATTTCAAAATCAAACAACATTTCTAAAAAAAAGAAAATTAAAATCTTGCAATATATTAAAAAGTAATAAATGCATCCTGTAAAATGCTAGAGTTGAAGTAGCAGGGATTTAGAGATTTTCAACTTAAGGACATTTTCAGCTCTTTGATTTTCCTACCAAGTAAGTCTCAAATATCCAAAACCAAATGGAAAACAGCTAAGCCCATCATACTGAACTTTTTTATTTTTTTCCACATTGTTCTTAACATGTTTGAGAGAACTCCAAATAAGTTTGTCATCATGTTAACCGTTAACAGCAGACTGATGAAAAATTGCCCTGGAGCTTAAAATCAAATTAAAGTTTCAGCAGCAAGAAAGAAATTTTTTAGCAATCAGTGTAAAAAGATTTGAACAGGATACTGCAGCAAGCTTATCGAACATACATTATACACCATTATATATGTATTTTTTATATTACGCATGTTACTACATATACAGGCAGAGACGCAGATGTAAGTATATATTTGAGTTGCTGAGTAACACAAATGACTAAAACAAAAGGGCATACACCACTTGTGCAAAAGTGTTTGTTTCTGTGAGTCAGGCTCAGTACCTTTTCCGTTCCAGCTGAGGAGTATCCAATGTTGTCTGTTGATTCATTGCTTTAATCCAGTAAATAAGGGCTTGAAAAACATACGCAACATGCTTTAGTGAACAGACATCCAGAACAGGAAGAACATCTGAGTGCTCATCATTGTGAGAACGCATCAGAGACAGTGCGTAGTTCAGGAAGTCACCACGTGCTGACATCATTCCCTGACGGGCACTGAGTAAAGTAGCTCGTCTAGTGAAAGAAAAGGATGGAATACAGAGAGATCAGGCATCACAGCAGAATGCAGCCTTTACCTATTAGCCTTTATTTCTGAAAGATGGATGTGAAAACTAAAAAACAGAAACCCAGTGTGGTAAGAGTAACAACCATATTCCATGCTTTACTATAAGCAGCTCAGGTGCTGCATATTACAAATAATTAATACTCAAGGTGAATGTAACCCATAAAAATAAATGAAATAGTATGAACAACATAGGAAGCCAACTTAAAACAGTAAGTAAACTGCTGCATTACAAAATGTCAGCGAACAAGAAGATTAGATTTGACTCCAAGACTGCTAAATCGTATCACATAATCAAGCTATTTTCATACCTTCTTCCCTCAAGTGTTCTTAAACTGGCTTCCTCACGGGCTGTCATTCTTTCCCTTCTGGCTGAATTCTGAGAAGCATGGAGAGGATGATTTGGATGGCCAGGATCACCAGCAGATGCTAATGCAGAACCATAACGCAGCTGAGCTTCAGTAGAGTCCATGATACTAACCATCCAATTCCAAGTAGGAATAAGCTTTTCTTCTACGTAATTCTACAGAAAATGAGATGTAATGAGTTTTGCAAAGAGAACTAGATGACGAGAATGCAATCTCAACATAAGCCTCCACCATGGCTTTTATAGTTACACCTGATTCCTTCCAAAGAGGGTGTAAAATCACAGTTCAAGAATGACCAAAGAACAGTTTCAGAAAGCTCTACTGCAACTGCTGATTTACTGTAGTGGTATGCAGCTCTCAATACTTTATTCCTTGGTGTCTGTAAAGCTTTCTCACCACCCCTCTCTCTCTTTCGGACATCTCCTCCTCAACTTATGATCACCAAGCATCTTCCAGGTGTGCACATCTTGGGGATTTTGGTCCAACTGCTGACTTTCTAGTAGCTTTAACAGCCCTCATCCCGCTATGGCATTCACTAGCCAGATCTTTCACCATTCTTCACCCCTCGCAACTTACTCAGTAAAGACAACAAAGTTAAAACCTGCACAGAGAACTATGTCTGCATACAGACCTCTCCTGGTCCAGTCTTTCTTCACCTGTTCCCAATACAGGGAGAAAAGCAGGCTCCAGAGTCTAACTGCATTGACCTGTTTTTTGGTTTTTTTTTTTATCCAACATCAGGGACAGCAAACAGACATTTATCTGTACAAATCTTTAATCTCATTTAATTATTTGGTCCTTACTAACTTTCTTCTTTTATAAACTCAACAGTTCATATTAAAAAGAATAGGGCGAAGGTTTTCAAGTACAGACCACCAGTATCTCCAGAACAGTCAATCCTGACTTTATTATCACTCAGATACCAGTCAGACTAAGCTAAGAAAAAAAGTATGTATAAGAAATATGAACAATTTAATGGAATTAGTAACTACAGCTACTGCAGCATACACTACCTCTCATATAACAGAGAGGTAGTAATATAGAGGTAATATATTAGAGAAGTAAAACAGAGAGGCTGATAGAGCTGGGATAGTTTAGACTCAAGACATAAACTCAGAAGGATCTTACCAGTGTGTGTAAATAGCTCATAAAAAGGCATAAAGTATACAGAGACAACCTCTTCCCAGTGAATGGACAAGAGGCAATAAGCACAAACTTAAATACCTGAAATGTCCATTTAAACTTTAGCAAAAAACTTTTACTCTAAGAGTTGTCAAACAACAGGTTGCTCAGAGCACTTGTGGAGTCTCCATCCTGGGAGGTATTCAAAACCTAACTGAACATAGCTCCTGAGCAGCCTTCTGTTGACCCTGCAGGGAATTTAGACTAGACTATCTTCAGAGGTCACGCTCAACAACTCTATGATTTTACAAAAAAATAAAAAATAAAAATAAAGTCAGCTGTAGTGGAATTGTTTCTCTGCAGAGATCTGGATGTTCTTACCTGCAAGTTAACTGCATCTTGGTAAGTCAGCTTCACTGCAGCTGGGATCTGGGAGTACACTAAATGATTGTACTTGGGAATCAGACCCATCAGGTCAGATATCTGCCGTATCACAATACTGTATGCTCTTGCTAAGCTGCTCGCAGATGTTAAATAGCTGCTTGCATTACTGGCTTCAAGGGCTGCAGCTGCTGCTGCAGCACTCGTACTGATGGTACCACTTCGACGCAGGTTTGACGGATCAATGTAAATCAAGCCCGCTGAACTTGCTAAACAGAAAAGAAGGTATGACATTAATGAATTCATCTACCCTTTGTTACGTATTTTCTGTATTGACTTTTATCATGAACATTTCTAGAAATAAACTGGTAAATATTACTGACATCACAACTGTAACTAGCACAAAATTACTAGCTACAGCAAGCATACTCATATCTTAAGAACTACAACAGATAATTCCTTTTTTTTACATTCAAAACCAGAACTGGAACAGTCAAGATAGGTCAGCACTGTCCTTCTATAACAAAAAGATAAGACTTCATCCTTATGAGAACAAATGAACACAGAGGAGGGGGCAAGGCCAGAGACAACTGACATGCATTTTATTCAGACTTGCCTGCTGGGGCTGACGTACTAGAAGGAGCAGTGCTAGTAGTTCTCTGGTTTTGGGTATTACGTACAGCCCACTGCATGGAACGGGGAGCCTGGGCAGCACCACTGGCATGTGAGCTATTTGTGGTTCGTTCCAGAGGCTCATCAAGCATGAAGGTCTCCTGTTCTATGTCATCACTCTGACTGCTGCTGCTATCGGAGTCGCTGGAATCATTAGACTGAGAGTCGTCTTCAGAAAAAAATGCTGGAACACTGCTAGCTCCTGTGAGGAAAACAAGCAATAAATGTTAACTGACAACTGCACATTTGTGCCTGTATGATGTCAGTGCTCTAAACTTTTCCAAGAGAAGAAATTACACATACTAAAAAGGTTCAATTACCGCTATTGAAAATCTTCACTAAATTATCCTTGCAACACGCTGCTAACTTTCCACAAGTTTCATGAAAAAGCAGTAAAATTAATTACATTTCAGAAGATAAACTAAGAAATAATTTAATTCAAAAGTTCTTCACTGATTGTGCCCCTAGGCAATGAATTCTAAAAATATGCTTCCAAACTGGACAGTAGAGCACTGGCATTCAAAATGGCTTAAAATGATTGGTCAGGTTTTATGTTTTGTTTTAAACTGTATCTAACTTCTATACCAAAAAATGAGTGAAAACATTTCATTTAATGAGAAAGCAGAGAAATCTCTTGTAACACATGCAGAAGCTCTGTAAGAGCAAACAAAATTAGGATGCATCTTGGTGCATCTCCTTGTCTAAAAGTCTGTGTAGTACAATTACGGGCAAAGGGAAAGCAATGGAAAAGCAGGAAATGTGAGGAAATGGGGGGGTGGGGTTGCTAGGTGGTGGTGGGGTGCGAAAGAAGCTGGGTAAAGAGAAAAAAAAATACAAGAAAGGGAAAAAATAAGATTATAAGGGAAAGGTACATGTGAAAGTGTCACAACCAGGTAATTCTCGCTCTGTCCAGTCTAGCTGTGAAGTAATTTCTCTAGTGTACCTCTGGAGTGCTGGATGCAGTCCAGATCCAAAGGGAAAAATTCTGCCCTTGTGAAAGCCATATTAAATCACTAACACATTTATCTTTTCTGTACAACTTGATATCTGAATTTAAAGAGCTAGATCATACACAAGATGATGTGGCGTACCTGCTTCTGACCCAGCAGTAGCTGCAGTGACAACACTTCTGCGCCCACTAGCATTGTCCTGATTACTGTGGTTACTCTCACTGTCACTTTCTGTTTCAGCAGCAGCTAGCAAATCCAACTCCATATCACTGCCTATAAAAACAATATACAAAACATCTCATGTTTAGAATGTGGAAAAAAATAGCGTGACTGTAGTGATTCATATAAGACATCTTAAACCCAGAGCCTCTTACTATAGCAGAAGTTAATGGATACCCAAGGGAGATGTCATAAAAGCAATGCAAACATGCAGCAACACATGGAATATATTTTCTTATTTTCCAGCAGTTTGCAGCCCCTGGCCCTCTCACACCATACTGCACATACACATTCAACACACACACTGAAAATGAAGACTTTAAAGACTCAGAACAAGTCACTCAAGCCAAAGACTCTGCAACTCTTCATGTACATGTATTAGCACAATTAGCCATATAAGGTTTCAAATTAATACTTAAGGAATACCTGAAAATTTAAAAAAAATGTAATAAAAAAATACAGGTTCTATTCAAGTTTAACTTTTGAGAATCAAATGTTCTGAATACTCAGCAAGTGAATAGACAGATTTTCTGTACTGTAAATGTATTGACTGAAAACACAAAGCACAGTCAGAAAGAGATGATGATAATTTTTTTAAAAACATAGTTTTGAGCCATCTAATCCCCAACTAACTAAATACAAGTCATATTAATTGAATCCCCTGTGTATGAAAGTTCTTGCATTTTATTCAAAATACTGAACCATAATTTATTATTTTCTGATTGGTTTGTAAACTAGCTCACCATAATTCAGATCCCTTTTGAAAACACATCTACCATTAACCACTATTCTATCATTGACCATGCAAGAGCTGGGCTACTTTCAAAGCCTTGGGTGAGATGGTTTAGTGTGAGGTGCCCCTGACCATGGCAGGGGGGTTGAAACTAGATGATCTTAAGGTCCTTTCCAACCCTAACTATTCTATGATTCTATAGGTTATGTCTGTATTTTACAGTAGCAAATACAAAATGAAAAATAAATATTGTTAACCAGGAACATAACATTTGTTTTGTTTTTTTTTTTATCCTTTGGCACCTTAGTATTTTCTCCTCCAGCAGAAAGAGACAAATGAATGTATTAATGTGCCTACTACAAGCTATCTGTCACTCTCCTTATCTCCTTTTGTAAGATGTTTTGAGACCCCACTTGCAACACTGTGTGCAATTTTGGTGTCCTCAACATAAGAGGGACATGGAGCTGTTGGAGCAAGTCCAGAGGAGGGCCTTGAGAATGATACAGGGGCTGAAGCACCTCCCATAAGAAGACAGACTGAGAGAGCTGGGGCTGTTCAGTCTGGAGAAGAGAAGCTGCAAGGAGACCTCCCAGCAATCTTTCAGTAGCTGAAGGGGGCCTACAGGGATGCTGGAGAGGGACGCTTCATCAGGGACTGTAGGAACACGACAAGAGGTAACAGGTTTACACAAACAGAGAAAGTTCAGTATAGAAATAAGGAAGAAGTTCTTTACTGTGAGGGTGTCTAGGTACTAGAGCAGAGCCTTGGGTGACATGGTCTGGAGTGTGGTATCCTGCCCGTGGCAGGGGGGTGGAACTAGATGATCTTAAGGTCCTTTCCAACCCAAACCATTCTATGATACTATGACGTATAATCTGAAATCTTTGGATTCTCTACTTGTGCAAGTCTCCCATGTCATTATCGCTGGTGACTTCAAAGATACCTTTTATTTATGATGCACAGACTGCTTACCCAAGCAGTAATGTGCTATACATACCATCTTCATCATGCTCATCATGCTGTCCTTCTGCTTCAGCATTTTCTTCACCGTGCTCTTCCTGTTCATCATGATGGTCTTCTTCACCAGCTACCCCCTCAACCACCTCAACCTGGAAAGAGCATTGTAATTTTATACTAGAATATCTTCCGTATCAGACATAATCTACATATTTTCAAAAACTCAGAGCAAAATTTATATTAAAGACAGAAGAAAACAAAAAACCCCTCACATCCAAGAAAGATGAGCTCACAATTGAATTGACATGAACAGAAAATGAACTTATAGCCACACAAAACTTGTCTACATTTGTACAGGCCACAGTTTTGGGGGAAAAAAAAAAAATCAGGCACACAAATAAAACACAGCACTGGACATTAGATTTTAATTCTGAAAGGGTAAAACTGACTGTAAAACCTAGAATTAGTTTCTAAATATTGAAGAGCTACCATCTTCATAAAAGACCCTGTAGTTCTCTAATAGAACCTAAGAAATAGCAACCATGCATGAAAGAGAAGTTTTTAACAGGGAGTTGTAATATAGCACAAGTTTATATATAAAAGGAAATAACAGATGTATTAATTAGTATTCTAAATCATACTGTAACTGTCAAATGCAAGACAGGGTATACTCTAAAATGACTAAATACTGATGAATACAAAACAAGTTACAAACCTCTACTAAAACAATATGCTTACGGCACAGTAGGGCTATTTCAAGTGCTACTCTATCTTTTGCAAATCGGGGTTCCTGATGCATGTGTTTCTGGTTCAGACATTAAAGTATGTGCTAATGCATTAGGTGCGTGCTGAGAAAAAAAAATAAATACAAAAAAAAAGAAAACCAACCTCTTCCACGTCTGCTGAAACAATATCATCTTGTTCTTCATCCCTGCCACGAACTGGCTGTGACTGGCTGATTCGTCTTTGCTGCGGATTCCTTATGATGTAGGATGACTGAGATTGACTAGAACTTTAAAAACAAAACAAAAGTAGGTTGGACCCTTGGCTGTCATTATGTACCTAAAGTTACTGTAGAAATATGTCAGTAGGAAAATACTTCCAAAACGTTTGGCCAGAATAAAAAGCCCCAGAACAAGACCACCTTTAGCAAGTCTTTAAAAAGAACAAATAGTGAGCTTCAGTGAATTTTACCTGCTAGACTGGTCAGATGACGGTCTGGGTGGCAGAGGCTCCACAGAAAACAGTTCTTCACTTCCCTGCATGGCATCTATACTAGTGCTAGCAAGTGTAAAGGGTGCTGTAGGACGTGCAATTCCCATCCTAACTGGAATAATTAGAGATTCTGCTACATTGCACAACTCTTCAACAGCATAAGGCAATAATGCCTGGAATACACGTTTACATTTTCCAATTGGCTGTGGAATAAAATTGCTATGGGAAAAAAAACCAGAGAAAAATAAAGGTTAAATAACTTTTTAACACACACACCCCCCACCAAAAAAAAGTATTATGGTAATATCAACTTTAATTTTTTCCCTCCAGAAAGTCAAGACAATTTTTTTTAACAGATACATACATTTGCATTTATAGCAACTATGCGCAGCTATTCCAGTCAGCTAAAAACATCCTTCAATAATTCAAGACTAAGGCTGAATACCGAAATCTATTACTGACAATCACAGATTGTAGTTCTAAGTTAAAACTCCCTTCTTCCAAAAATCCTAACATTTTAAACAGAAAGGTTCAGTATGAACATGTAAGTTTAACAAGTTTTGTATTAAAAAGCTACATGACATATCATTAGCTAACATGCAGGCTTGAGGTTTGCAACTTTCCGCATTATGCTGCCTACAGACCACAAATTAAGATGTTTCTGCATACTGTTGATTTTTATCAACTAATTTAATAAAAGAATAAATGTTGAAAAAATAAACCCACCACAGCCAATGCTCACAGGCATCCCACCACTTCACTTACTTTTTCTTTTTGGAGGAAGCCATTTCCACGCTAAGAATGACAAACACTCTTGCCACAGAACGCAGGAATCTCATTGTAACAGCAATAGCTTCTTCTCTGCGCCCTGGCGTATACTTGTTTTGTAATTCCTTTACCAGAGTACCCAGTAAAGTATCTAAGAGCTGTAGAAACAGGTCATTACAACCCAATACAGTGACATGTAATTCAGAAGCATAAAACAAGACACATTAAGATTTAAAGGGAGATCACAGTTGTAGCACTAGAAATTTACAAAAATACAACCAACAAGTTATTTTCAAATTATTCTCCAAGAATATCACCAGAGATAATCTATAGTTTCATATTATTCAGAAAATCTATGTAAAATATGGCTAAAAGTGCTTACCAAAATGTCTGCTGTGCATTTGACAATGAGGCAGTGAGTAAAACAGTCCAAGCGAATAGTTCCACTTTGTTGGTTAAGGTAAACTTGTTCTTCAGGCAGAAGATGACCTATCCTACTGCTTGCACTAAGACTTGGAAAGAATAAAAAGAAAGGGAATGAATTTTATATAAGTCAGCAGGTCTCAAATATCACATCAAACTTTACATTGACAACTATATCTAAATACACACGGGTCTTTGTTTTCCTGGGAGCCAAACATGATCATGGACTTCAGTGCATTCCAGTCCTGCAAAACACGTTCCAAAGCAAGCTGAGCAAAGCGAGGAGGTTCTAAATCATGATCAGGCATATCAGAATCTAAGGAGACAAAAAAGCAACTTAAGAAAGAGGTACTGAAACATGGGATTTGCCATTTATTACACTGAAACAGCTCTTACCTTCAGGATTTGCAGTTTTACGATTACGATCTTCCCTAATTCTAGGTGGTCTGTACTGGCAGTGTTCCACAGTTTGTCTGGCAACTGTCTGTACTAAAAACAGCAGCAGATGCTCTCCCCTATAATGAAAAATTGATTAGTGGAGATATGATATACCACATATTTAAAAATAATAACAATTATTCTACCCTGGGCATTGCAAATATGAACTTGCCTGCTATTTGGCATGGTAACAAGATTTGTGGTAGTAAGCAGGCGGTAAAGGAGATCAAGGCGAGCAGACTTCTGTCCAGCAATTAGTGTTTTACACTTGCACTTTTCCCAGCAATCACAGTATGCTGTTGGAGATGTTCGTTTGAGTCTACAAGAAATAGAAAAGGTGAGCTGCAACACTTCTCAGTAACGTACCAAACATTCTCTACACAGGCAAAGGGTCTTAGTGTGCACATTAAGATTCCTGGTAAGAGTTTCTTGTTTATTGCAGCAGCAAGATGTCAAAACCTAGCTAAAAAGAGAAATGTAGTTTGTATGTGGCAACACCTGGTATTTGCTGTTCTTGTTTCCTACATCCATTTCTTTTCATAGCACCTAACTGAAACTCATCCAAGACCATTTATCCTTCCCCAAAATAGCCTTCCAGTCAAGGAAGCTGCCAATGTTCATGACATGCAGTAAAAGCTCAGTAACTGCTACAACACTAAGAATTGTAACAACACTGTTATAACTGTATCTGTTAGCTTATTATAGCTAGGATATTAATGCCGTAACATTTACACCCTCTAACAGTGCCACAGAACCTCTGCAGCTTCAAAGCTTTCGCCAGGCTGATCAGAGACTTCTTGACTGTTCCTCTGACTGCCTACTCACTTTTCCCTTTATTACAGTTGATCTAGGCATTTAATAGGCTACACTTTTCTAAAAGTTTACAAAAATGATCTGTCATCAGGATTCACTGCCTTCAGAAAACTGCTAGAGACATCCAAAATTAAAAAAATTATTATTTAGATATATTATTCTCAGAATATAAAGCACTTTGAGAATTAGAATTACACACTCTAAATTCTACAAAGTGAAAAGTAGAAGACAGCTTCAGATTACTCTTCCCATTCTAACTCATAAAACAAATCTTGCAGAGCAGAAGAAAGGTATTTTAAATATTTTATTAATCTTCTGTTCTCAAATATCAGAACACTTCAAGGAAAAAAATTAACTATCAGTAAACAAACCCACAAAATACTGATTTCATTATAAGAAAGAGAATACAATACTTACTTGCAGTCATGGCCTTTGTGACAGACCCTTGCACATTCTGTGCAACAACAAAGCGATTCCAATAGGCCACATGTTCGGCATTCAAATATATCCTAAAAAAAGCATTACCAAAAACGTTACACAGTTTTCTCCCTGCAGCACTTGCAATCTCACAGTATTCCAGGTTACAGTGAAAAAAGCACTTGCTCGAACTCATGCCTTCACTTAGAATTTAGTTAATTCCAGAAAGTGAAACTTCGTTGTTAGTTTGAATATTCAGTGTTTGCAAAAAGCTGTTTCCATGAAATTGCCAAAGTTAGCCAGAGGGGAAAGAGCCACACTCACAAAGAGCCATACTCTGACCAACACAGCCAGCTTTAAGAGTACAAAGCAACTGGAGGAGGCAATGATCATACCAGACTAAACAATGCAACTTTAATAATTTGAAGATTAGATTAGTAGACTAACACAATCCATGGTTGAAACACCTTCCTATTTACTTAAGGAAAAAAAAAAACAAACAACACAACAAAAAGCCTCACCTGGTTAATATGTTCTGCACCAGTCCATGTAAAACTGCATGTGTCATTACAACACAAAACATACAAAGGAGAGTCATCTGGATTTGTACCAGAAGGACAAACCATTCCCATAAACACATCATCTTCTTTTTCGCTGGAAGTTGCTTCAGCTAAAAGAACAATCAAATGCCAGTGTTAAAAACCACCCCCAAAATAACAACACCCCACCAACAGAACCAATACTGTACAAACACCTACCATTACAAAATCCCCTACAGAATTAGAATTTTGAATAAAGTCTCTATCACAATTGCTTGAGAAAGCTTTCTGCTCATCACGTTACAGGTATTTCTTACAGATGCTGCTTCAAAATCCTGACTGAAAAATACAACCACCAACTCTGCCCCACTTTTAAATTCACTGACATTCTAACCAAGTCAGTGGACCACTATTTTGAAGGATTAAAAAGTAATTCACGGGCAATATTCTTATAAGGAATACCCACAGTCCTGTAAGGCCTTGTCACACCGCAGCTCTAATCTGCTTAAGTCTCTTGTTGAGTTCAACTTCATATATTTTCTCTTAAACAATTAGATAGCAACATTGAAAGAGAGTCACAAAATGTGTTTATACAGAAGTCTTTTCAAGAACACGATCTAGCTTGGCACAGTGCTTTATCATATTGTTTTTTTTCCAATTCAAAGAGAAGTTCCAGGTGATACCTCTGAGCTACTGAAAAGCAGTACCATAACCCACTGATGTCTGTAAATCAATGAAATGCTGAAAAGACTAGGAAGAGCACAAAAGCAGTTAACATTCATAGAAATCTATTGTAATATACTCACTGCAAAAGAGGAAGATACTCCTTAAGAGGCACATTTCCAAAACATAAAGCAATATGCAGTGTTTTGGAAAGAGATGTTCACCACCATTACCCGCTGCTCAAACACATGTAATTCCACACTCAAAAAAGTACTGTTAATAATGAATCTGCACACATGCAGAACTTTAGAAGGAAACCACAGGCTAGTAATTACTGAAACTGGTGTACCTTTAGCAATTTTCTGTGCAGTTTCTAGAATTGTAATTGCAGCAGGATATGCCCGGCCACTAACTGCTGACATAAATGGTGTCATGCCTCTTGCATCCCTAGGGATTAAGAACAGCAGACAAGTTAAAACACACTGAATTTTTTTGTTCTAACAAGAAAGGTAGGAAATAAACTATGAAAAATTAGCACTGCTAATCTTGTGCAAACAGAAAAACCACAGAGTGAATAAGCACTCTTTTATATGTTTTATTTTTGTGAAATAGACCTATTATTAAGGGATGGTAGGCCACAAATACAGCCAATAGTCTAACATTCTCCAATTTAACTAATGCACCTTTAAATAACCTTTTCTAAAAGGCTTCTATGTAATAAATTTCATGTGGTATAACATTACAAAGGATAGTGAGAATTCATATGAAAATCCTTACTTAGCTGACAGCAATTCTCGAAGATAAGGTTGTAAAACAACACTATCACATAGTAATTTCAGTATGAAATGAGCATTTGCCTTCCGATCCTTTGATTCCACTACAGATGGCTCAGTAGAAGGACCTGTAATGAGAAAAAAGAAAAGTTGCAGAGAAACAGTTTTTCCTCAAAAAATGACTACTTATTAAAAACAAACAATTCAATGTTTCACTGGGGTAATTAATCAGTAGCCTGACTAGTCAATGGTTTGCCAGTTTCAGCAACATTTCACTGAAGTAAATTTCAGTTCCAAATCACATTCTGAAACACAGACAGTAATTCCAGTTCCATACTGATTACCATATTTTTACATGTTTTCCATTCCCAAGGTAAAAATAATTTTTACATAAAACACAGCATGGTGCTTCATTTACTTTCTGCACACTTGTGAAATTCTGCTTCAATCCAATCTTGCTCTGATAAGAGGCATTTTCATATGCAGGAAGTCTGCGCAGGCAAAAACAGCTTTTGAGATAATTTTCCTTCCAAAGCATAGTCAGAGAAGCAGTATGTCCTCACCTGGTATCGTGGAGGTGCTAGGTCCTTGGCCGGTGCCAGTCGCTGCTGTGGTAAGAGATCCCACAGCGGGGGCCAGGATAAAATCAATGTCACCATCTTTTAGTAAACAGAACAGCAGGATGTATATCAATACATAAAAACATCCCTAACAACATGCTCTTTCTGCAATGTCTAGCACACTGCAGGCTTTCTGTATTTAACTGGCACTTCCTACAGATGGCCATATTCCTTGATTAGTAATGTAACTCAGTGTTACAAAACACACTTTGCAGAAGTTTGACACCAGCATTAGAAAGACACATACTGGACTAAAAACCAGTCATTAAGTCTAAGTAAACTCTCAAAAGCTACCTCAGTGACTGCTTGCTACCTCAATGACATAAGGTATTTCAGTCTCAAGCTGAATTTAAGTGATTCATCTTAAAAGCCATAGTTGCCTTTATTAAATCTTTCATTCTACAGTCTTAATATAATACATGAGAAGACTTACCTGGATCCATTGCCGGAGGATCTGGAACCCAGCTGGGAGGAGCTATTGGTGGAGAAACTGGGTCCTGGTGATCACTTGATGAAGCACCAGCTTCATGCCTGCCCAATCCAGCAGCTCTCAAAGATCTTCTCATCATTTCCCTTAATCTCAAACTAAATACAGAACAAAGGTATAAATGAAAATGAGACTGTATTTCTAATTAGAACATTTTAAACACAGAATTGCACATTGAAAAAGGAAACCAAACTCTTCTTATCTCCATTTTTCTTCCGCATAAAGAATAATGAGAATAAAAAGCATAAGCTGAGGGGTATTATTACTTCTATTTGACATTGGTTTTACCCTAAACTCATTGCTAGGGTGTTATTGTGCAAGGACTGTCTCTTGCTGCTGCTGGGCTTTTTTTTAATCTCACTGCAAGAAGAGGTTAATGAAAGAATAAAAATGGGTCTTGAAAAAAAAAAAAAAATCTGAAAGGAGTTATTTGTTTAAGGTTACTTAACGTGAAACACTACTTTACTGAGAACAGTCAATACAGTTTCGAGAAATGCTGCATCATCTTCCTAGAGGGAAAGGTAGTAGGAGTGAGGTAGAAGCCAAAGAACCCAGTATGATACAGAGATACAAACGTAAAGGTAGCTTTGGTTTTTATTTTTTAATGCACTACCTCTTAAGAGTAATGTTTCCGACAGAACCCGAGGGGGAAGTTTCAATCCTCACACTTATCTCCCGTTATCAAAAATATCATGGGGGTAAGAACTGCAGCTTGAGAAGGATAACGACATCCTTTCATTTCAATTGCTTTGACTACACAGCTAACTGAAACAAAAAAAATGTACTATGCCCTCCTCCAGAGTTCTCTGAACTAACTAGAACTCAGTACAGATAACCATCAAATTCCCTCACGGAGAGCACCACTCTATTTCCATCATGAAAAGAAGAACAACATACATTTCATCAGAAATTAGGATTGTGTCATGGTCAGGAACCTATCCTTTAGAGCCACCTAGATACAAAGGACTCCCACTACAATATAAATACTTAGGGTAAAAAGAATCAACTTAAGTTCTTTCCCACTGGTGTCATGTTGACTGCAGTATTCTTTGTCTGTGTAAGAGACCACCTCCCTCAAAATTCTCTTAAAAGCAAAAAAGCCTGGACACTATAACAGTACTTCCGCAATAAAATTTAATTCCCCTTAGTAAAGAGGACTAGAGCTTATCCTCCCACCACTAGTTTTCACACCAGAAATGGCTTCAAAAAACCCACTAGAACTCTAGTTTGGTACTTGAAGAAGTGAAATCTGACTTGCAAGTAGCAACAGAGCCCATTGTCTAACTAGACTGAAGGAAAGAATCACTGAGATTGGTTATTAATATGGAAATCAGCATACAGAAAACAAGAATAAAGCATTAGTCAGTTTACCTTCTGCTGCTTGATGATCCTGCCCTATTTCCTGGCCCATTGCTTGATACCACAGAGATGGCATTTGCAATAGCTTCCACAGCTGAGAGCCTTTCCGCAAATGTGTTCCTTTCAGAGCGCTCTGCTTCTGAAAGATGAGAAAAAGCGTTAGTGCCAGCATTTTACTTGGGAAAATTATAAGGAAGGACTAAAGTATGAAACATCACTAATCATAAAACCTTCCCTGCGTTATTTTTATTAATTTATATTTTTTTAGAGGGACAGATTCATATATAAATTTTTATTTTGGACAAGCTTAACCATGATTCTCACTGGGTTTGGTTTCTAAAAGGCCATCAAGGAAGGAAATTGAAGGCATTCAAATTGCAGAATAAGCTTTTAGTTTTCAGTATCAGCAAGAGATAAAGACATCTCACATAGCTGATTCCAGACACTTCCTGAGTCAAGGCTTCAAAAGTATTGTCAACCAAAAAAATAACCGGAACACCGTAAAAATACCCTCCCCACACTTCACAATGAGCAGCTATGGACAACAATGCAAAGTCGTGAGTTTCTAAGATACTCTACTTATAAGCATGCTTAGGAAAACCGTGTTACGAGTATAATAAGGTAGCACAATCAGTTTACATAAGACAAAACGAGCATTTCTTCCAACATCTAAACCTTTAAGTACCATGATGTCTAAAAGTCCTTGACATAACATGGCTGAATTGTGCCAAGTGCTATACAGAATGTAAAAAATTGCCGAGTTAGTTACAGTACGACTTGAAGCAGCCACTTATTGTGATCACACAGTACTTCTGGAGCCCTCACAAAGGGGGTCACAGCTCTTGAGAGTGATCCCTCTAGCAATATAAAGCAATACAACTGTTCCCTGCAACAAACAGATTCCACCTGTCCTTCGTCCAGCAGTAAACTGCAGCTGAATTTTCACTGCTCTGCCCATGAAGTCACTATTCATTTTCAGAGACTCACCTACTGCAAATGCCTTGGCTTTAAGGGTAATTTGCTGTTAATTTGTCCAATGAACTTTGTCCCAGTTCTCTAGAAAAAACCCTCAGTTTGTATGTGTTCGGTAAAATTATCTGACATTTAGTATCATGACTCTTTAATGATTTCACATGTTTTGGACCTTTCTTTTAAATGTGTCTTTTCCAAGATCCTCTCTACTGGCAAGACTAAGGAGATACTAAATCACAGAGAAACAGAGGAGCTTTGCAGGTCTGGGGCCACTTTTCCTGCAATTCTTTAATCCAGCACTGCAGGAGCTATGGCAAAACTAGGCACAGGATCCGAGAATGAAAAAGCTTATCCCTGCCCATAATATTCCCTTTCTGGCACTTAAGGAGGAATCTACATGAAGAAGAGTGAAGAATCTCAGGCAGGTACTAGCTGGAAAGGAGCAGTATGTTTTGTAATTGTTAAGGAACATCATATCCAGAGTCTGCAATTGAAGCCTTAACTCCTAAATCAAACGTCTTTTCAGTTTAACAGATGGCTGTACAACTTACAGACAGTAACATTAATCAGCACTGGCCTCCAGATGATGAACAGAAAATAAGCTTGTCTTAATATCCATTGCTAACAGTTACAGCAGAAGGTGGATGTGACTTGACTCTAAAGATATGAATCCCCTTTTAAAAGAATTTTTATGATGGGAAAGAGAGAGGCAGAGGGGTGTTAGAAGTCTATCAGGTTCATGTTTTTCATTTTTCAGAAAGTTAAATTACATCCAAATGAAGTTACTGAAAAAACGTCAAGGTTGCAAAGACAAGCACTCAAATTAGGAAAAGTCAGATTAAGTTTGCCCATGCATCCTTATTTCTGCTTCCTTGCGTGCTTACAGTAAAATAATCTTTCTTTGTTAGGTTTTGTTTGGTTGGTTTGGGTTGGGGTTTTTTTGGAGGGAAGGGGGGAACTGTTTGCCCCCACAACAAGACCCCTGCCTCAATCAGTGCACAGGATGGACGACACATTAAAGATGAAGAGCTGTACAATGAGCAAGCTGTTTATGCCTTGTTTGCTGCAACATTTGAAAGCTGCGTAGTAAGGCAGTGACAGCTTGGCAAGGAGAGGGGGAAGCACTGTCTTCTGTTTAATGCCACTGAACACCACTTTGGAGAACTGGAACCTATTTCTGCTACATCTAACAACACACAGCACTATGATCATGATACATTTTACTCATTTCTAGACACCTGAAAGGTGCCCAACTCACAGAAATAATTAACATTCAGAGAACAACTAAAACTACCAGTAATCCAGCTGTAGAATAAAGTGTTTTGAAATAATACCTACTAAAAAAAAAAAAATTAGACCAGGCCCATGGCTTCTCAAGCAGAACCTTCAAAATTAGTTAATAGCTTTGAATACATAAAAACTTCAAACTATAATAAAACTTCAAGCAAGAGATGAGAAAGCTGCAGCATTACCCCCATTTTATAAACAGGGTTATGAGGAACAATTAAGGTCTATAAATGACTAAAATTCAATGACAGCACCATACAAAATCCCACAAGGAAGTTCATTCATTATCCAGTGCAGGGTTTGTATGATGTGCAATAAATAAGGAATGGGGCCACACACTGAATGATGAGGATAAAAAGAAATATTGAATAGCTACCCATTCGGTGAGCACCGTCCATCTTGTGCACTGAATGAGGTAGTCCTGTGGAAAAAATAGTATGACGGTGTAATTAAAGACCATTTCACAATGCACACCCATGCACAGCACAGGGGTAAACTTCATTCTGGCATTTCCTAATTTTTGAGTGCTTGACTTAGCAACCTTGCTCTGTTAGCATACTTCTTACATAACAGTATTTAACTGTGTCAGTAAGTGGCATTAACAGAAGGCCATTCTTTCACATCTCTTAATACATGTCAACTGCAAGTAGCATTTCCTACTGAAGGCATTAACATATATTACAAAACTTGAAAAATATTGAATACTGTTTCTCTTAAAAGCTTGTTAGTGAAATAACAGGGATACTAGTGATAGAAAGGTGGAAAAGCATTTGTTTTCATCCACAATCAACATGTGGATGTGAAAAGTTTGTTTTTTAGAATCAATAAAAACTGTTTAGTATTCTTAACTAAACAATTCTTACAAATCCTCATGAGAGTAATAACAGTGTTGTCACAGCACCTTTGAAAGGCTAGGACCTATTTTAGGTCCCAAATTTTAAGACACCTGTATAGGAAGAATACAGCCTTTATTTCAAATGTTCTTGAAAATGTATAAAAAAGTTTATTTTCACAGTATTTTCATTATATTTTTGAGCTCACCCTCTTCCTCTTTTGTTTCTTTGTTGCTGGTTGGAAAGCATACAGACACGCAAGCATGCAGAATATTGCGGTTTCCATCACATCTATGGCCAAGGAATGTCTGCAGCATTTGTGGATTCTGATCCAAGACAACTGCTTGTTCAAGATTCATCAGGTATTGTCTGCAAGCCTCATAGTCACATCGAAGAATGTGCTGCATTAAAGTTTGTTTCTGTACTCAAAAGAATAAAGTATTTTAACAATTTAAAATACAAAAGGCAGACATACAAGCTTCCTAACTTCCAGTTTTCTGGTTCTGGAGTTAATAGAAAGGCCTAAATCTAGGACATTAGCTGGAAGTTAGTACAGGAACTGCTGAGAATACACATCATCTCAATTATACCACTGATAAAAAAACAGAAATCAGCAAGCATTCAGGGCACAGACAAATTAAAAGGAAAGGAGAAGCTTAAGCAGCCAAAACTATCAGGCTCACAAAACTATGTCTTTGGCTTCAGAGCTGGGTTCTTAAAATAGATTACTTCATGGCTACATGTAACAGGAAAAGTGGTACAACTGAAAAACTAAGGAGTCTACATCAATTAGCTCCTACCTATTTGTTTTAAACAAGTGATATACATGCTGAAAAGCGAATGAACAGAAGCTGCTGAAGGTCTGGGAGGCTCACCCCATATACAACAAGTTTTTTTACAGCGATGGAATACTCCACTGTGAAATGAATCATAGTCTAACAGGTACACAGTACCTCCTGGTGGCAGCACAGCACACAGAAGATCTAACTGCACCAAATTACTTATGGTTTTATACAAGTTTGATAAATAAATTCACAACAGACCTATTCATACAGTAGCACAGATGAGTACAGAACTCTACAGGTGACTGGGGAGAAGGACAGAATATCTTTGCTTAATTTCCTAATGTATGGTCCAAATATATGATACACAAGAAAACAAGTTGTTGGATCCATCAGTAAAAAACTATATACTCATAAAACAAATAAAACTGTACACTGGCAATAAGCATAAAAAGATAACAGTTTTAAAAGTAATGCCCAAAATGGATCTTTCACTCTACTGTAGAAACATATTTGTACTTTCTTGTTTCTAAGAAAATCTTCAGTTGAAATCAGTTTCTTTGAAATAGTGAAATTACAAATCGGTATCTAAACACAAAGTTGCTTTACACATAACTTTATTAATGCAAGAGGAAAAAAAGTACATAGTTCTGTAGTAAAGAGAATACTTTACCTCAACAGCCATAATGATAACAGCAGCTTTCTTTTTGATGGTCGAGTTAGCAGGAAGATTTGTTAAGGAATGAACACCCATTCCAAGACTACTAATAGGTGGAAGATCAAGCCAGTCAGGGTCTCGTATCCCACCCATACAATCTTTTGCCATTGGATAGATTGTACCATTTCCATCTCTAAGAACAATAGGAGATTCCTACATTTGGAAAAAAAAGTTTTTATCATTAAATCTCTACAATTTATGAATATTATCTGTCCCAAAAGGTCCAGTTCTGCTTGACTGCCAGTAATGACAACAGTTTACCCTAAATTCTCACTTAGATCATTGTCTCCTATCATGACAAGTGGCAGAATAAGATACCACACTTCCTTTCTCAAATGCTTGAAATGTGCTTAACGTACTAAATACTATTAAAAGTATTTCCTGATGCTTTATATTCATTACCAATGAAACTCATAGTACCTATACTTTTCGTTTACTTAAATGCTTCAGAGAAAGTTGAATATATTAAAATGAAACATTCTATTTCAGTTTTTGCCAAAAGTATTTCCTTTGACTATCCTAAGCAAAATGTATCACATCTGCAGAAGTTACTAGAAGAGTTCAAGTATTTTTTAATCAGCCCTCCTCATGAAGGCCTAGCACAGTGTAATCAAGTTGTATAATCAGATAAGATACTTAACACCAGATAGTAGAAAGAGTTGCATAAAACTTCAATATATCGTTTTTAATGTCAAATACAGTTGGGTTTTTTTTTCTTAATATTTCCATTTATTCTGAAGGAGTGGATTTTCATCTGACCCAATTCCAAAGTATAACTAGATGACAAGTATACACTAACACAGGAAATACTGTCAAGTTTTTCCCCCTTTTTTACTCTGTATTCAAGGTAGAATTTGAGTGAGATTATTAGAAGTGCTTAAGTGAGTTAGACTGATATTTCCATCACGCCTTAAAAATATTTATGGTAGCAGCAAGTCTTTCATAACCCATCTGAAGAACTATTTCTTTGCCAGTCTTTGGAAAAGCCTTACAAAAGGCTGTACCATCCTATTCAAAGATGATGGAAAGTTAAGTGCAGTGAGGTTAAATTATTGAGATACAAAACCACAAACCTGTCCAGCTGTAAAAATAGCAACACTTCTCTCATTCTGCCCCAGGAATGCAATGCTGCTAGTAGGGAAATTATTTTCCTGTTCAGCCTTTCCTGTGGCAAGGTCAAATATGCAGTATCGAACCCAGTTCCCAGTTTTCAGAACAGCATGCACTCCTTCAAAGATACACGAAGAAAAATGTTAATGTCTTTTACTGATCGCATCCAGTAAAAGAACTCCTAACTAAAGCACTTTTAAGGAATCACCAGTATCAATGGAAACAACAGCTTATGTTAGTTTGACAATGGTTGGTTTCCACTAGGAAGAGAAACAGGTAATAAAGGCTCTAACAGAGTATCTTACAGGGTAAGTCCTACTTACCTTTTGAATCTACATTTACTGCGAGGATCTCTGTTTTTTCAGGAATACACAGCTTTTTAGGTGTCCTCTGAAAACAGTCAGGAACTTTGGGAGTTCCACCAGTTTTTACAACCTGAAAACATGCATTAAATTTTAAGATGTAATTAAACTCCCAGTGCTGACATTTCAGAATACCCAAACCTTTTTTTAAAGTGTTTCACAAAGACATACCTGCAGTTCATCTATTCTGAGCAGCCTACAGTCTTGGAGAAGAGAAGAAGGATCAGGATCTGAATTAGAACTGCTCTGACAGTTCGCATTACTGGACGTGCCCGGAAATTTAACAGCAACATAAGCACCATCCACTTTTAGCACCTACAAGCAGAACACATTACAGTTTTACCAAAAGCTTTGAACAGAAACAGTTTAGGTTGATTTGCTTCAAAATAAACTAGACCTTTATCAGGAAAAGAAAAAAACAAATATGAAAGTATTGGTAACAAAGTTTTTTGTAGACAGAGTCAAAGCACTTGCTCCCCACATAGTGAAAATTCCCTCTCAGAGCACAGACCCTAGTACAAGTACTAGAGAATCACTGATGGCTGTAACAATACTACCCAGAAGTTTCAAAATTCAGACCTACTCTAAAGATCCACGAACATTAACTCTGATCTAGACACTACAAGGGCAGAGTTCTAGTGAGACTTGCCAGACAACACTACACAAAAACAATGTTTTTGTAAAAAATATTAATCAAGGTACATTTAGATGTTTTCACGGTAATCAGACTAACTCGTAAGTCTGATATCACATGCCAATGGCACAGCCACAGCTTCTACCCTGACACGTAGGGATTGTTTTTGTAACGACTAAATGCTGCTAAAAACACTTTACAAATTTGGGCTGCTTCTGCAAACAGAAGATTGTAAATGGTCAACCTCTAGCAAAATGTATGAAATCTCATTTACTAAGTTTCAAATTTATAATCAGGGGCTGGGGTGGGGGGAAGAAACACACCTTAAGAAAAGGCACAATCTCCAAATATTTAAAGCTTCCTATCTCCATAATTAGAAGTTTTCTTTTACATGCTTTCTGTCTGCTCTTAATGTTACCACTTGCATCACTTTTCACATGTTCAGAGAAATGTTCCAGTTTTTAAAGTGCTGGAACTCTATGGTGACTCTTTCAAAGTCCACATGCCAAATATTTTTTCTTTCCCATTTTATGGTTCAAGAAAAAAAATCATGTAGCTTTAAAAAGTGGAAAATACATTTACTTTGATTTGGCTGAGAAGAACTTCACCTCTTCAAAGAGTAACTAAAATGCAGTTCTGTAACTAAATAGCTACTAGTATGGCTACTGGCCTTTGCACAGAAAGAAAATAAAACTATCCATTGACGCAGCAAGCAACTAGGAGCCTGAGTGAAACACCTGATAGGAATTGTACATAACAAGCTCCAAAACAGAGATGTGGTATAATGGATTGGCACTGAACAAGATAGGTAAGTTGCTTCTTTAATTGAAATTATGTAAGTCTTAATTCATTGAAAAATACATTAATAAAAATAAAATGCAAGAGTCTAAAGGATTTCAATGCTTTAGCTTACAGAACTAGTGTACTTATACCATTCATATTGCTAATGCAAAAGTTTCATCAATCAGAAACAAGCATTTTACAGAACTCTACAGGCAATGTTTGCCTTATGAGGACTAAACTAAAATAATGGAATCAAACAAATTACAATTAAGCAACAAAAATGGAAGTCTAAAGGTTTTCTTCCCAGACGCAAGATCCATTTCAGAGCATTTTCAGCTACAGGATAAAGAGATCTGATCCTTCTTTTTAATGTAAAAGAAAAAGAAATTGATAAGCTGAAAGATGAACATACATTCTTTATGTCTTTATTTGTCTCCTTTACCCTTATATCAACCCACCAGCACACTCCATTAAGCCACAATGCCAAAGCACACTGGCAGAAAACATTCCTCTGAAGTCCCTTCCTCAAAAAGTGGAAGCAGATCCTGAGCCCCACTTCTCCTCCCCTGTTCTCTCGTATGGTTGTTCACTAAAAATCACATTAAAGACTGGTATATTTTGAGGCTACTCAGCCTAAGTTGACTACCAGCACTTGAGCCTTTCAGCAGTAAACCTGTCTGGATCCACCAATCATCTGTAGATTCTCTCCCTCTCCAGAATCACCATATTCTCTCTAAAGACACAGCAGCAAAAAAACAGGTAAACATAATTTTTATGTCTTATCTCTTTGTTGGAACGGAAAAAAATTTAACATCACAGAAAAGGCTCCTCCCTCTACCCTCAAAGTAGAATAAGCACTTCCAAAGAAATACTGACACATTTCTTTAAAATTAAGATTAAAAGTTTAAAGATTAAAAAGATTAAAAAATTTCCTAATAGATAGGTAATTCTTTCCTAACAGATAACTCTTCTGGGATTCTATCCAGCCTGAGCTCTTTCAATTTAACCTTCTCAATGAAAGACTTCAATCTCAGACAGAAATCAAACAAAAAATACAATGTTCAAGCGACTGACTGAAACAATACAAAGTACAAGTTAAACAACTACTCTACTGAAATTCATGTTTCACAAGATCTCTAGTACTTGATAAACTTTCTGGGCATAGGATCTGCAAAACTGGTAATACATGGAAGTCTCACCGGATTAAGGATAACCTTGATGAACAGAAGTCACTTGGGGAGGCCCTGGACACTGCCAATAGAAAGCCTCAGACCAAAACAAAACACCAAAGAAGAAAAGGCAGCTCCAACCCAGGTTCTCTACCCTTTTGTTCTAACTGTGGTTCCAAACACCATTTAAGCCTTCCAGTAGAGGAGATCCAGAAGCTAATGCGGGCAGGTATCTGAAAGTGCATGGGATGGACAAAAGCAACTTCTTTTCCTCTGATATCAGTGAGCAGTAATGAAGGCTTATTTCAGCCTGTATCTTTTCTAAATGACAGTGAAAGATGACTCCATCATATTTCTTACCACTGCAGACAACAGAAGAAACAAGTGCCAAAATTTTTCATTATTTCAGTCTTCCATTAGGTGGATAATCTTATAATCATCGTCTCCTCCATGTAATGACATACTTTAAGGAACAAAGGCTTAGTTTTGCTCCAAGCCCATGAAGGATTTAAATGGTAATGAGACTGGAATATATTCCAAGGAGAAAGATGACTAAATCCAAGAGCGTATCTAGCAGACTTACGCTTTACTCATTTCTTTGTTATGGTAGCTCTTGACACAGCACACAAACACTTTTACAACTGTATACAGAAACAGTAAAACTCGCTGTCTTGAAGATCTTAGAATCCAAAACATGAAGGACAGATAGAGACAACAGGGCTTTCCCAAAACTGATATGAGGCAAACAATGGTTTAAGCAACTTCAATTAGATCTCAAAACTTCATTTATAGAAACTTGAGTATTTCAATGACTTAACTTGCTCCACACTCCCTTTTGCAGAAATGACCCAAAATTGGTAATGAAAATTCACTGTGGGCCTTCTCCTTTCAAAGATACTGCTCAAGGCAAATCTTCCACTCCTGCACAAGTAAACCATTAGGGATGTAAGCAGAAGGACTAAATCCACGTGCCTAGTGTGGACAGTTATTTTCTCTTCTGGTAACCTTTTTTTTTTAATCTTCTCTGAATCCAGCAGAAAGCAACCCAATCTCTTCATTTTGTACAAAACCTTTATTGGCTTTCCTGTTGTTCTGATTTTTGAAAAGCAAATCAGAGAACTGTCTAGATGACCTGATCCCTCCGAACATCACACTACAATGCCAAAGGAGAAACAGTGTTTCCCTCTACAGCACTAAGAGCAAAGCTTTACTAGAGAGAAAATGAAAACATTACAAAGGCAAAATAAAGTAATAGATCAAACAACTTTACAGTCATACTAATGAAGCGTAGCATTTCTAATTAATAAAATAAAAAATAAATCTGTTAGTATGTTACATGAGATTCACCTGAATATTAAGTTGCTGTATATGTGAAAGTCAGTCACAACACATGTAACTCTCCACAATCTCACTGGAGAAGTAAGAACCATTGCTTAAGTCACCAAAAATAATCCTCTGGATAAAACCACAGCTGCTTTTCTTAATACTGTGGTTCAACCTAGAGTACCAGAATATTATTTTTTAAGATTCATCACTTTCTATTCACAACACATTCAGTCTTTTATGTGTTCATTGTTTTATGGACAAGCAAAGATGCAACAAAAGTCTAGTCATAAACATTCTGCAGCATCCCCAAAGCTATGATTCTTTTAACAGCTTATCTAAAAGGGAAAACTTTTTCTTTCCCTCCACAAAGATGGTGGGACAGTGTATTTTAGACAAACCTTGCCAACAGGAACATTCTTAACGTCTTCCACAAATACAACTTCCCTCAGAGACCACTGTTCTTCATTTACTTTCTCCTCCTCTTTTGGGGCAGGAGTAGATCGTCGTCGCTCTGAGACAAAAAAAGTTATTACCAAAAAAGACAGACTTGAAATATTTAATCAAAGCATCAAAATGCAATGTTCAAACATCAAACCTGTCCCGCAAAAAAGATTATGAACAGTCCAATCCAGAAATTCACAAGAGGTTAACAAGAATCTGACTTTAAAAGTCAGAGCTACCTAACAGTACACCATGCCACTTCCATGTTTTTTCTGTGAAATTAGCACTAATAAGGCCTATCTGATAAAAAGCAATTTTTAAGGACATTCAAGCAAAATAATTAGAATACAATAAAATGCTTCATCAGGGTTAAGTATTTAAGCTTTGATGAAAAAGGTTGACATCATGACATCATTCAGTCCTGCTCAGTGCTTTTTATCACCTTTACAAATAAACTTTGTCCTCTACATATGGATTTTTGGTAAACATCTAGAAGAGGAGCAAATGAGGCAGAAACATAGCTATTTGGGCTAATAGTAATTGCAATAGTTAGATTTGTTGCAAAAATATTATCTGAACAATAGCTATATTAACACTTGGGATCAAATTTAAACACATAACATGGCTTACTTAACACTGACAAGAATCTTCAATCTCCTGAATTGAGTATACAGCATAATTATCAATATATTTAAAGTCAGAAGCAGAAAACTTCTAAGCCAACTGTGAAGTTAATTTCTAACACTACTACAAAATCTCAAGCAAAATTACAGTCAGGGAAAAATGACAGTTAAAAGAACTGCAGAAGAGAAGAAATCAGCAGCAAAAATTAATTAGTACTACAGATCTGAGCATACGAGATTCCTGGCCACTGAATGAGGCCATCTGATTCTCCAGATGAATGCTTTTTAGAACTGTAGTATATGAACAATTAAACAGGAGCAGAGAGATTTCTTCAAATGATAGCATTGTAATCAACTGTTTATAAGTGTATGGTTTAAACAACAGAAAAAAATGCTTAAGAGGTAAGTTGCATAAATTATAACATAGCCTTCTAGGTTTTTAAGTACAACCTGTACTGTAAGACTTCTCTCACTGCTTTTCTGCATTAGTGAAGAAAGTCTAGTTCTAAGCATTTTATGTAACAGACTATGAATTACTGCTTTATTCACTGAAGTTCACAGAATCATAGAACAGTTAGGGCTGGAAAGGGCCTTAAGATCATCTAGTTCCAACCCCCCTGCCGTGGGCAGGGACACCTCACACTAAACCATATCACCCAAGGCCTCGTCCAACCTGGTCTTGAACACTGCCAGGGATGGAGCATTCACAACCTCCCTCGGCAGCCTACTCCAGTGCCTCACCACCCTAACAGGAAAGAATTTCCTCCTTATATCCTATTCACCTGCAAGACAAACTGTGTAATAACAGCTTAAAGGGAATTTTCCAAAACAAGTTCAACTTCTCAGCTGTAAAGAAACTCACTCTTATATTGCAATTACACATAAGCAACTTTATCTTCAAACTTCCTCTTTATCACCTCCAGAAAGATACTTTTGATTCTGAGAACTGTTATGCTTGCTTAGATATACTTTTCATCAAGTAGTCACTGCTTATATTAATATTCTTAAATTTAACACTGACAATTCACAGGTTATCTAATGTCTATTACAGAGCTTTCACATACACTGCAGTTCAGACTGAAAGACCAAAAGGGATTCTGAAATTAGTACAGAATCTTTGTAGAACTGCCTTTTATGAAAACTTCTATCTACACAAATATTTTATGTTGCTATGAGCTACATATTACTTACTATATGGCATAGATGCACTGCTTGCTATTGAAGATGCATCACTACAAGTGGAAGCTGGGGATGGTGGAGGACCCATCTCAGTTTTCACTGGTTCCTGTTTGCTTTCAGGTCTGGAATAAATGATATAATTTAGCATGAAGAAGGAAAAAGGTGATTTTTTTTTTTCCATGAGAATGATATCCCAGCCACATTTCTTTAATTACACTTTAATGAAATAACTCCATACTCCATCCTAATCAACAAGACTATATATCTGATGTTGGGAATGGTGTTATCCTGATTTATCAGATATTAGCTTGATAATATTAACTGAGCATAGATACAATATTATAGAAAATAAACATCTTTAGATGTGCCTCATCTGAAGACAAGAATAATTACTAGCTTTGTATAGAAACCTGAAACACTAGCTAGAGCTGCTGAACTTTTTCAAGCTATTCTTGAAATGGTTTAAATCCTGTTTTAAGAAACATTTAAATGGCAACTGTCAGCCTGATTTCCTCTTCCTATCCCCAGAGTATGGAGGGACTGAAATAGGTCTCTCAATGCCATGAAGGGCCTGAAAATAGGTCCATAACAAAACCACTTAGTTATTAAAATATAAAATCTTGGAAACTTTGTGAAACACTGCAGGAAAATCTTAAATCTAATATTCCTTCTGCATTTCATATTTGCATAGCTGTTTCACACAGCTGAGACACCCTTCTGGCACTGAGCATTTCTGCACAGTTAGGAGAGTTAACAAAAAAGTTAGAATCTTACAAAGGCTGCAGGAAGTTCAAACTGACAAAAGCCTTTTTTCTTTTCATTTTTTTAATCAATTAATTCAAGAGAATACCACATAAATGTCCAGTGTGTGTGCATGTGTGCTCTCAACACTTACTTTGCCTCAGTAGTTTTGCTAGCTTTCTCCATGTTTTTCAAGCTCTCAGGTGATCGAAGCTGAAATCGACAGCTGTCATTCATGTTCCAAACAGATTCCATCAACACACCCACTTTAGGAATTCCAGCACTGATTGAAAAAGCAACTGCTCCAGCATGATAGAGGGGGTTATTTCTTAAACACACCTACAGACAGAAATATTTTTTTCTATGAGAACAACGGGTTATACTGAGAGAAGTCACATATGCATGCCATTTTCTTGGTGACATATGCAGTACTCAAAAAATAAAGCTTATGGAACTAGATGAAGAGGGAAGTCACCATGATGAACTACGCACTTTTCTAGGGAAAAAAGAGACTCTTGTGCCATTCACAGCTGAAAGCAACCACTTTAGCAGTGCAATTGCTTAATAAATAGTATTTAGATGCTCAATC
Organism: Pezoporus occidentalis; assembly: GCF_034315485.1. Lineage (NCBI taxonomy): Eukaryota > Metazoa > Chordata > Aves > Psittaciformes > Psittacidae > Pezoporus > Pezoporus occidentalis. The sequence goes on along the minus strand of NW_026914940.1, from coordinate 19,826,625 downwards.
ACAAAAGGAACAATTCATCTAATAACAAAGGCTCACCCTGGAGTCAGTTATAACAGATTGGGAACAGAAAGAAATGTGTTCCCTTGGAAGAAGCTGTTTTGTCTCATACTAGTTCTAATACTAATCACAGAGAATCCTAACCCTCTGTGCCAGCTATTAACCTTTCTGGTGAAGGCTTCAAACCAAAGGCCTATCCCACTGCATAAATAAATCAAACCCAGACTCTAATGTATTAGGCACTTAAACGTCAAATAATTTACAAAGCTATTTGCCCTACTGAGAATCCTATTTCGATACGTATTCTCTCTCAGTAGGTAAGTTAAAACAGAAGTACTTCGTATGAGTACAGCTTGTTCCTCCATGTTTGCAGCCATCAGTCATACATGTAACGGTGACAACACTAACAGAACACACCAATTTACAGTCATATAATTAAAACATACTATTTTAATTCCATACTATTGATACAACTTTTGGGCGTAACAAGAATGCAGCCTTCATTTTGTTTTCAACAGCAGGCTGTAAACTTATCATACATCATGATTAAAACGCCACGTGACAGCTGCACTTGCCTGGGTTCCAACAGTTATGTTTGGCATAGAGGAGATACCAGCACTAGACTTCGGCTTTTTGTTTTTTGCTCTGGCCTTTTCTAGCATTTTCTTCCTTTGGCTGAAAGGAACTACACCCCTGTGGAAAAAGGCATATTATTTTAAAAAGGCTTTGTAATAAACACTCATTTTATAACTTTGAATATTTATTCCTTCTGCTTTATGTAGTGATGATTCAACATACAGGCCTCTGTGCCACCACCTCTGACAATGCTCTGTAGAAATGACAACTTTTCCTGTATTCACCCCCAAAATTCATCTCAGCTGGCCAATTTATTTGGAGGAGGAGCACATATGATATGTCATTGCCAAATGGCTTTTCTTCTAGTCCAAAATGCTGCAAGACCTCTGTCTCAGATGGTACACTCCAGTCACAGCTTTTTAAGTTGCGGGTTGTCCCCAAAGAACTTGAGGACATCCTTCCCATGACTAGTGATAATCTCCAGAACCTGCAGTCATAGGAGCACAGGGTGAGGCTTTTTGGTTTTGTATTCTGAAAGCCTCACTTTCTCTCTGGGGACATGGCTGAAGGAGTCTAAGACTCTTATAACAGACTTAAGCTGCAAGAAAGGGGAAAATAAGACACTTCTTTTGTAATTTAGCTGTTTAGCTGAAAACTCCCACATACACAGTTAAGCATGCCTATTATTGTGATACTTCATGTTTTAGTCAGTAGGTTATGGAGTTGGACACTTTTATTTAAAATTGTTAAATAAAACATGAAAAGTATCAGTCCTGCGTAACACTGGAAACCAAAATCCTGTCTAGTGTACTAGAGACCATTGTAACTATGGATATCAATAGTAACAGATGGTCTACATCAATCTGATTAACACAAATTCACCACTGCTGACATTTAATCCCTCCCAGAAAGGACAAGCTGGTTAATAAATAAATTGCTTTCAAAGATTACATATATACTAGTAAGTCTTTTTATATATTGCACCAATTATCCTAAAAGCAGTAAAGATGGCAGGTACTAATAGCCAGGTATCTCCAATGTTATAGCTTACTTTGTTATAATTTGTTTCTATATTATGAGTAACTACTTTAAGTGAGGTATGTCATAACATAACAAAAGGGTCAAGAATCAGTGTGCTGCAGTTTTGATTTGGGACTAGAAGTTAGAATAAAATACATCTGTGTTTAAGTTTACAAGCTTAGCAACAATTCTACTTGCATATATTCCAAAGAGTTATTAAAATTTAATGAGAAAACTGTTTCATTGAATTAATTTTCAATGCTTTGATTCCCAACTCATCACCAAGTATTTAACTCATGCATGCCTAAAAGCTACTTGAGCTTTGGCCATGATGTGTAATGCAATGACTTTTGACACACTGACAAAAATAATGCATACTGACAAAGCATTAGTACTGTTCAATGAATTCACTCAAAAGAGAAATTCATTTCAGAGAGCTTTTGGGAATGACATTTTTGTGGGTTTGAGGGTATTTCTGTTGTGGGTTTCTTGTTGTTTGTTGGTTGGGGGTTTTTAAACACAGACTTCTCAATTATCAAATTCTTAGTTAAAATATTTTAACTAACATTTCATATTTTACGATTTTTAAAAGAGTTAAATTTTAACAAGCTCTAGAGGGAACAACTGATGTTATTGCTCTCTTCTTTAAGATCTGAACCACAAACTAATAGACAAAATTTTCTAACAGAACCTGAGAGAAGATTGTGTACCTCCTACGTGGGTAAGTTTATTCCATACTCATAATCTGAAAAGGCCTGAAAGGTATAAAAAACGTTATTCTCTGATCCTGTGTAGTACTGAGCTATCTGAATCCTGACGCGTTTATACACATCTCCTGAAAGAATAACCTTGTCCTTTTAGAGTTGTTATAATTAGATCAAAAAACTTTTTTGGCATTAAAGAAGAAAATAAATATGCTTTAAAAAGGGAAACTAAGCTGAAGCGCAGAATTATAAACATCAGAACAACTGTAGTTCAGTTTTGCAACGCTCCTCAGAGCACAACATGAAAAAATCCAGTGGATCTACACTGCTGTAAATAAACACATTTACTTACCACCAATACAAATTGTTCTCTAGTTGAGCACACGTATAAAGAGCACAACAATGTAAAGAAACAATCCGCTCTCCCTGAAGCTCCGAGTATGTCTGTGCAGTGTGTTCTAATTTAGATGCTACGGAGCTTAAAGTTTCATCTACCCACGTAGCAACCTAAGTGAGAAGGGAAGAAAGGAAAAAAAAGAAAATTTACAATTTAATGTATATTTACTGGTTTTGAAAGGGGAAAGTGGGGTGAAGCAAACCACAAAATGGAAAACAATTATTCTCTTTGGGATTTTATTTACTACACCCTTCTCTTTCTTTCTCTCTTTTCAGGATTTTTTTTTTCCTCTATTTCCAGTCCCCTAAAAAAAGTAAATTTAAAAAAAACACCCACCAAAAACAAGAAAAAAAAACCAAACCAACAACAAAACACAAAAACGCATCACAAAAAAAACCTCACCACCAAAGACCATAGAGGTGTCAAAAAAAACTTCAACAAGTACATATACTTCATTAAATCAGTTTCAAGTTCACTCATAATTGGGCAGAAAAAGCTAACTTTACAGCACTAAAGTTTGAATGCCCTGAAATTTATAGTAAATATATACTGAACATTAACAAGCTTCTCTATTCTTAAACTAGTGTCAGTTTCTACTGTAACAGCAAACAGACAAGTATTTCAGATAATCAGGTAAAACAGGTATCTTCTTACTGTTTCAGCTGTAAATCTGCCACATACTGTTTTTTTAAAAAACCTTTTGCATCTATTAGAAAACACTAGCTGGGTTTCTGTTTCGGTTTTTCCTCTCTACAGAGGAAAGTAAGTAGAACGAATGAGCGAATTAAGTACTTTCAACTACTGATGAAGCTGAAGAATCAATTTCTCTGTAATACATTGCAAGTAACTGGAAAACCAAAAACCTCAACTTTGTCAAGTTCAGCAACCTAACACATCTCATACCTTGTTATTTTCAGTGGCAACAGTTGCTCTAATACTATTTGCGGAAAGCAGCACTATCTTTTCATTGGTTAATCCCAAGAACATGGCTCGTGGATGATGCAGTGAAGGATTCTTTGGAAACAGAAAAATATTTTAGATATTCAAGCATATAAATCATTCTGAAGGTAAGCATTTGAAGGTACACAGTACCTGTGCATTTCTGTAAGGCTCTGATTCACTCCACTTCCACTGATAGAGTTCTCCTTTACTGCTAACAGCCACGAGCTCAGAATACAGAGCCCCAATCGAAATAAACTTTGTTCCATCCTACAAATACAGAAATACAAAGTGTGAGATAACAAGATTATAAATACACACATATAAATATATAAATGAAAAAAAAAAAAAAATAACTTGAATCTGTTTTTTTCAGAGTTCCCATGAACGTCATACTTGAAAGTAAAGATACATCCAGCTTGTCTGAAACTCAGCATGCCCTCAAACAAACACACACACAAAAAAGCATTACTGCTTCTGACAGAGTGAGGGAATAAAGAGACAGATATTCTTTTCCTGAAGCTTAGCAATAACACATACATGGCGATTAAGTTTCTTAAGAGCTTCCACAACAGTTGAGGAACACAACACTGCCCATTAAAGATGGGAAGATCTCTTGAGTTCTGATAAAAAAAAAAACTTCCCTCTAAAATTCTCACCTTCTGAAATGAATGAAGAAACAATGTAATTCCATTATTTCATTCCTAAGCATACTCATGAAGATATCTTTCAACTACCCAAAAAGAAGCAATTACCAAATTCCCTGCCTCATCAGTTAAACAATTCTCATCTTTTACTTCTGAAGGTAAATAACTGCAGATGAAGCTTCTTTAAAAGAAAAAGTGACATCTTAAAAAGTGACATATAACACACTGATTTTTGTATCATTGTGACCTGATATGCTGGAAAAGTTCCAAATTAATGGGTTCTTTCCCCCTCCTCCCCCTTTTCTCCTGTTTAACATTTTACCACAACTCATACAGCATCTTTCTACTTCTTAAACAGTTCCACTTTGCTCAACTGCTTCATTCTGTCCCTTACCTGAATCTCTCACAGGCCTATTTTGCCCCCCTCTCATATTTGGTTGTATACCCACCATGCAGCAACTACATAACAGAAGCTCACCTTTTTCAAGTTCCTGTTCCCCCCTGTACTGAAACCAAAGTCAAACTACAAAGCTGTAAATTTGAGAGATTTCACAAAACATTTACTTCTGTTTACAGAGAAACATTTGTAAGGCCTATCTATTTGCTGCTTCTCAGCATGTGCAGCTACAGGACAATCACATTCTTTCTAAATTTTTTACTGTAACAACTAAAACTTTCCTTCCACTTAAGGGAGAATACAGCTTTTAAAAAAGTGAAAAACTGGTGTAAATTCAAATGCTGTCTTCTACAGCTATAAATCTGAAAGACAGGCACATGATAACTCATCTTCTGTGCAGTTATTTCCCATCTTTAGCGGCCTCCCAGATTACAACGTACCACATTTAAGCAATTCCACCATATGAGGGAAAACTGAACCCTACCAGACCATTAAAAAAAAACAAACCACACTACCCAGTATATTTATCTGTCCCTAAATAAAGGGGCTTTCCTTTCAGCTCTAGAAGTTTACAAGTGGAAATATTTTAGTTCCATAAATGTGACTTCACACTACTTTTTTTTACTTTATTCATGTCCAAAAGTGCACTTTTCAAAAGGTACCTGTCCTTGAATAACATGGGATTCAGTACATCCCTTACCAACAGCTCAAAATGTTTGCCAATACTTTGGGAAAGAAGAGAAAGAAGGCAGCAGGGAATGACAGAACAATCACAAGCAAGTCTTTTTTATACCCTGATAACAGGATCTAGAATTAAGTAAGTCGTAAGAGACTTACTTTGCTCTGGAGGGCATCTACCCACACAACACAGAAGCAGCACAAATGCTAATGTGTGTCATGATTAATACTTGCTATCACATAAATATTGTATATTCTGGGGAAGAACTGCCATCAGAACCTATTGTAGTCTAGTAAGATCCATCTCTACTTCATCTGAATAACTGAATTTTCAGAAGATATCTGGCCTAATGCTCCAAGGAAAGCAATTAATTTTTGCTCCAAGACAGTACCGTTATGACATTTAATCTTGCTAATGTGTTTCACAACTTTTTATAACCACACAGTTTTATACCTCAAGCTCAACACCAAAGAGACCAGCTGTTCCAAATTTTTCCCTCCCTTCCATGAAAATGTTAGCAGTTGTGATCTAAGTGCTACAGGAGCTCCCATAAACACAAGTTAACCACCCTCGTCATGCAGTACTACAGTTCTGCTTCAAATGCTGACATTAAAATGATGAAAAATAAAGGATAAATATTTGCAAACAAGACTGCTTATTTTGCAGTAATTCCTCAGGTACTTTAATCCCTTCCCTAGCTCACTGTCTTTTCCATTAACATTTCAAGATCTCCTTTCCAATTTTCAAATAGGAAGAAACATCTGAACTGGCCTCTCACAGAAATCATCTCCCTCAGGATTCACCTTGAAGAATTTCTGCTGGAAAAACCTTCAGAGTGAGGCTATAGCAAGAAAAAAGCCAGACAATTTATTTTGCATGTTCAGCTGATGGACTGAAAAGTTTAACTACTTTTGGATGAAGATGAAAGGCCTTTCCAGGAAGAGACACCTTTATTTAACTGGAAGCTAGGCTTTGTATCAATGCATATGCATTGGTATCTTGGAAGAAGTTCAATATATTTAAATTGAACAAGCATGCAATTAGTATCACAAGAAGTTAATTCCATAAAAAATGCCCAATAAAAGACAGCAATACCTGTCCTCGGGCAGAATCTGCTGAGTTTGCAAGTAACAAACACCTCACCCGGGGGGGGGGGGGGGGGCGGAACCCACACTAATTTCATAAGTATGTTTCAGGGCTAGAGGAAAGAATGGGGTTAACAGGGAAAACATTCCTGAAGTAGGAAAAAAAAAAAACAAATCCACAACAAAACAAAAATAAAACCATAATAACTGGTGTTACCAAAACAAAGTAGTGGAAAACAAAAAGCTAAGTTAGTACTTCAAATATAACCTACATTTATTCTTTTATGCTAAGCCCCCTGAAATCTCCCTCTACACAAGCTAGTTGACCATGCCCTTCTACCATCATGATAAAGCAAGCTGGACAAAAGCTGCCAATCTTCACTGACAGAGGTTCACCATTACTGGCTGAAAAAAATATGAATTAATACTTTAGACCTAAAAGGTCTGGTTGGGAGAACAACTTTGAGACAAACATTCTCTTTAGGTATCACCAAAATGAAGATGACAGGACCTAAACGTGAGCTGCTGGAAACAGAAATAAGCCTCTAAAGAAACCCCCCCTCTTCAAGCTTCTTTATCTATACTTAGTCTGAAAGGAAAAAACAGTGGCAGAAAAAGGAAGCATGACATTTCAAAACAGCAATCTCAGAGATACTGTGGACAGACAGAAATGGGAACACTAGAAAGACACCCCAAGTCCATCAAATTTGGTCTAATAAACATAGGTTAGCACTTCCATTCCTCAGAAGTTTTTTGGTTTGGTTGGTTGGTTGGTTTGGGTTTGTCATGCTTTGTTTTTTAAAGTCATTTCCTCAAGCATTTAGGTAATTTATAAAAAAATTACTACAGATACCCAGTTAGCAACATATAGCTGGTGTTCCTATTATTCTGGTATCTCACATGGGAGTTACTTCTTGCCTTGAAAATGGAATCAGGGTTACAAAGAAAACCAGCTAATAAAAACCAAAGGGATTCTGAAGAAGCAAACAATACTCATTTAAATCACTGGACAACTCAAAACACTGCAAATAAATGTCACCTTACACTATTGCTACTTAAAAGCCTAATCCACTCAAACAGAAAGTATCTCTGGGAATAATAATGCTAATAAAAAAAAAAGATGATTCCTTGATGAAGAATAGTTTAGATTGTTTCACGAGTGTCCTACTGCCTATTAAATGCTTTGACAACCTAAGTAAAAACAGGAAGAAAAAAAATAAAAACCTCAGACCTTATGATCTACAGCAGTGCCTTTGAAACACATGGAGAAGAAAACAAACACTATCAACAGAAGCACAGCTTATAAGTTATTTATCATTTTCCTAAGTGCATAATAAAGAATCTGCCTTATTACATTATCTCACATAAACGTGGATATTCAAAAAGGAAATGCAAAGCATGCAAATAAAACAATTTAAAAAATTCAGTACCTTATCTGGCCACCACTGCAAGTCTTCCCCCAAGGAAACAGGACTTTGAACGGGTGTATTCTTCTTGTCCAGGTTTGGTTCCCCTTCCTTACTTGTAGAGCCTCTTTCATTATCAAATGAGGCTCCATCAAGCCACCTTCGTTCACGCAAACGTAAAACGGACTCACGTTCACGCAACAGCTCAGAGTCTCTCTCTAAGGGAAGAAGGAGAACTGGTATGCAATTGGGTCACACCAGTGGGATAAAAGTAAGCCACTCTCTAGTAAAGACCCTTCAGGATGCAACTAACAGCAGTTAAATCTACTCACACAGATTAAAAATAAAGTCCTGACATGCAACATTCAATACATTAACCCTTTCAAGTGTATGTACTTTAGAATTACTGAACATAAAAATAAATTAGAAATGAACTCTTACAGTTCTGTGCAGTATAAAAAAATGCTAAAGCATTTTCACTTACATCATAAGAGGCCAAATACATTTAACACTGCAATTTAAAGTTTTATAGTACAATACGTAGGTTTGTAGCACTGTTTTATCAACGTAATAACAACAACAAAAGAAGTCTAAGTCTATATAGTCTGCTAGAGACCTTTATGCAAACCAGAAAAGAGTATTTATTAGAGTTTCATAACTTAAAAAAAAAACGAAAACACAAAACCCAGTAGTTTGAAAAGGTTAAAGAAAGCAAGCATTAAAAAAAAAAGCTCTCATATAATGTTTGATAATCCAACCCCTTTTGTTTAAAACAATATTCCATAGGACTGGATTTAATAAATTAAAGTGTGTCTGTTTTGAGTAGATCAAATGAAAACTTTTCAAGAGTCAGACAAGTTTTAAAAAGGATCCTTGTAGGAAAATGTTCCTTACCAAAATGCTTCCCCTCCAATTGGCCTACAAACTGTCTAAAGCCAGTACACTCTGCAGTTCACTCATGCAGATAAATTTTTAAAATCAGGTAATCAAACTAACTTTCCAAGAGTCAACTATGCATGGAAAATAAGTATTAGAAAATTCGTGGTAACGTCTTATATAGAAAAACCTTAGGAAAGGAAAAAAAAGGAGGAATTTAGAAGGAGTTATGTCAGATGCTGAATATTCGTACATGTACATAATGCATTTAAACCTATTAAGTACTTCACTTATGCTCATAAAAATCAACTGAATAACATGTATTAGATGAACACGTTATTATATCTTTGTTTCAACAAATTACACCACGTCTTGGGTCTTTTGCTGTAGTAGACAAATGGGAGTTTTCATATCAGCCAAACACAACAGCTTGTCGTACACGAATTATTTCATAAAGTACTGTATTATTTTCTAGCAAACATCACATTGACCCCTGACTATTAATTTTGTAACAGGAACTTAAGTGTTTAGCAATTAATATACTAAAACATGCTTATGAAAGGCAACAAAACTGCACTGAACAATTACAGCAGAGGTTGGATTAACAGTTTGGAAATACTCTACGCATTTGCGCAACAGCTTCAAAAAGACAGGAAATTGCTGCATGGTCTGTTATAAATCTTTTAGGTGTAATATGCTTTAAAAAAAAGAAAAAGAAAAAGAAAAAAAAGTAAAATGCCTTAACACTGCTCAAGGAGGTTTTTTTTAATCAGCTGCCAATAGTTCTCATTATCCAACTATAAGAATGCTTCCAAAAAGTAAGATTTAGGGGTTTTTCTCCCTTCAAAGTAGCTATAGTTCCTCATTCCATAAAGGTAATTTCTATCATGGAACAATTAAGGAAATGTGAAGAACAGTGAACAAAGAGCAACCCAAAAGAAAGAAAGAAAAAAAGAATGCTGCATGTCATCGTTGCTCATTTTTAAGCCAAATTAAAGATTTGTAATGCAATCTATGTATTAGTAGGTACTTACACTACAGTTTATTTTAAACTTAACATGCAAAAATTGTGTAACACCTTGCAACACCAAAGATCCATAGATTTAAAATACATGACTATCAAGGTTCTTGCAGAACTTACCTGCTAATACTCATAATTCATTAATAATTTTGATAATGGGTAGCAGTCTATTTGTCTACTCTATATTTGACAACATATCACAGTCTACTTTCGCATTACATCAGAATCTACACCACCAGTGTGTACTACCACTAGCTTTTTCCACAGCAAACTACTTATTACAAAGAAAAAAGGTGCAAAATTACCTCTGGATGAGCCTAGCCTGGAAAGTGATGAGCGCCGAAAGGATGGATAACCAAAGTAACTAATATCTTCTGAAAACATAGCATCAGCATCAATAATGACACTTGGGTGAGCAGAATGTATGTCAGCATCCAGAAGAGACATAAGATCCTCTATAAGAGGAGACAAGGGTCTTAAGTGAATAATCAGCTACTTAAAACAACAGCTAGAGAGACCATCAACTAAACAAATATCAAAACAAAAAAATCCTATTAATAGAATTTCTGCTCTTCAGATTCACCAGTGCAAACTCATGTGCCTCCTATGCAACCACATTTACTATCAAGCTTGGCAGACTAGTGAACAAAACCAGTTTCCCTACAAGAACTGCTCTGTCACTTATCTAACCACATTTCCCAAACAAGACTTGCCCAACACACATTTTTCTGTAACACAGAAATTCAAACTTTAGCCTGTCACTCGAAAGAACAAGGCACCAGGATAAGATACATACATACATACATACACACATACATACATCTGCACACACACTCATGCACATAATGCAGGACTCCAAAGATAACCTAGAATTAAGGGAGGACAGAACTGATGATGAAAGCCGGCTTTCACAAAGCCACATCTTTGATGTCAAAGAATACATTCCTTCGCAGAACGTTTCTTCAACAGAATGACAAAGTTTAATACACAGGTCAGTAGCTTGTAGCTTTCAGTACAAATCTTTACATTGAGCTATGTTACAACAGTTATCTGGAAAAAAAACCACAATTTTTAAATACCATGCAGTTAAAAACAGAAACACAACCAAAACAAGAAAGATGAACTTCATTACTGTGACTGCCCTAGCTTCTGTGTTAGAGAACTTTGTTCAGTTTATCTGAAATACTGATCACCCTTAAAGTACAAAACAATGTCCTTCCATTTACCAGACTGCAGCTACTATCCACACGCAAAAGAGGCTACCAAAAATTCATATAATTTACTGAAATTCAGCAATATGGCTTATAAGACAAGTAAACCTGACAACCATCTTGCTGCTAAAGAAAGGACAGCCCAGCTTCCCTCCTTCATCCCTGTGGCAGACACCAAATCAGGCAAGGCGGAATTTCTAAACCCACAACTGGCATATTCACCTGGCTTCAAACAATACTTCACAGGGTACAGAAGTAAGGTGGGAAGCAATCTTCAGACTGACTTGACTGGGTAGTCCACCACATTCCCAAGGGTGATGCCTCACCACACACAGCAATGCTGACTAGACCGTACTGCTGCCAAATGCAACAGTTCTGCCCCATCCTGGACTTTCAAGCAAATCTGACTAAAAGCTCAGGCTCCCCAAATTAGGTTTCAGCTAACCCATGCAGGTACACAAACCTCATTAAGATATAAGGGAATCACAGGATAGCTCTTTCTGGCAACAGGACAGCCTTATCTGCTTAATGCACCCATGAAGCTAAAATGATGCTATACAGCGTCCCTTCAACAAACACAGAAGGAGCACATGTAATTTCAACACATCTAGTTCTCAGCCTGTACCTCGCTGTAAGCATAAAACAAGAGTGGCTAGAAATCAAGGTCTGAAGTTAAATAAAAGCATTCTTAAATAGTATTTCATGGTTTAAGCCCAGCCAGTAACTTAGCACCATGCAGCTATTTGCTCATACCACTCTTCCTTTGCCCCCTCTGGGCAGAGGCAGATGGGGAAGAAAATCAAAAGAATGTAAACTCCATGGGTTAAGAATAGTCCAATAACTAAGGCACAATATACTACTACTACTAATCATAATAATGATAATGATAAGGGAAATAACAAGCAGAGAAAATATAAAACCTAAAAAGGCAAGGAAAAAGAAAAAACCCAATAAACACAAGTGATGTACGACACAATTGCTCACCACCCGTCAACCGATACCCAGCCCGTCTCAAGCAGTGATCTGTTTTTCTGGGTAACTCCTCCCGTTTATACACTGGGCATGACATGTTGTGGTACGGGATACCCTTTTGGCTCGTTTGGGTCAGGTATCCTGTCTCTGCTTTCTCCTGGCTTCCCATGCGCCTCCTCACTGACAGAGCATGAAAGAGGAAAAAGTCCCTGACTAGGGTAAGCACTATTGAGCAACAACTAAAACATGGATGTGTTATCAGCGTTATTCCCAGACTAAAGCCAAAACACAGCACTGTACCAGCTACTACAAAGGAGAAAAATAACTGTTACAGCTGAAACCAGGACACAGTAAGAACTGATTATTATGGGTCTTTTTCTAAGTGTCTGGAATGGGAGTGGTGGGTACTGGGGGGGGGGGGGGGTGGTGAAACACAAACGAGTGGGTATCCAAAAATTGAAAAGGAGCCAGAAGTCTACACTGCCAGTATTAATTTACTTACCTCTTCCACTTACCGATATTAAAGAGTGTTGAGACTTTCACATCCCTCCACATCAGAATATTCATCCTTAAATTTGTGAAGTCTCATCTCCAGGAAATGTAATACCTACCAACTACAACCAGCTGCCCCAAAAAAACTGCACTGTAATCAGTGAGTGCTGTGGATTTCAAAGCAAGCAAGACCTGCACGAATGCTTTCTGCATTAAATAAGTAAGCCACTCAAGTACAGCCTGTGCTTCTAAAAGCATACCATTTGGGACTTGGTGGTTCATCCAGTACATTTTAAGCAGTCATCCTTGACAGACTGCTTGGAAACCCTAGCATTGGATTTGGCAAACAGGCTCTGTCTTACTAAAACACTTCAGATCACTCAGAATTACCTTATTCTGCCTCTACTATATCTATTTTCCACTGGCTTTCCACAATGATAAAGAGCGGTACACCTCACCTTAATGTGTCAACTTGTAAGTACCAGACTTTAAGAGATGAAAACAAAGCTGAGACTCTGTGGTATCTCCCAAAATCCACATGCTGCTTCTCTTCCCTCCTCCCACACCTACCATGACCACCTCTTCCTAGCTAAGCTCCAACCTCTCCACAGCCTAGCAACTCATTCTCATTTGGTTTTGATCACTGTGCAACCAAGAACTGAAAAAAACTTTTATCTCTGTTTAGGAATGGAGTGGCCTGTGCAGAAAAGAACTCTGCAGCCTCATTAAAAGACAGTATCTTGAGGTTTTTGAAGGTAAAGTAAGCCAGAAATCCTCTCGACAGGAAACAGGCACTAACTTGTGACATTCACACACCCTTCCACCACGTTAGGCATCTAGAGTTCAGCTGTGTTTCCAAAAGAAAAGTAAAAATTCGAGCCATCAGAATTAAGAAACAAAACCATGTTGAGGTTTTTTTTTCCTAAATGTGCATTAAGCCAAGTGAGCAAATGAAGCCTCTTCCTTCCCTCTTATTTCAACTTCAAATAAGATTTTAATTTTCTTCCAGTATTTCTGCAAGAGATCCCCTTTCTTCCATTTTCCATACATGCTAAAAAACCTGCTACAACCAATAGGAAAAGGAGCCAAATTCACTCCATGCTCCCCTTCGGGGGGGGGGGGGGGGACACGACAACACAACAAAACATTCTCAATGACTTTGTTTTCCTGCTCTTCAGAAAATTCCCATGGGATGACATCATTTACCTCTTGTGCTGTGCTAGACCAGAATCAGTCAGCACCCTTTGTATTTAGACGTAATAACTCTGACTAACCTATTTAGGTAAGGAAGTACCTATGATTTCCTAGTAAACACCACTGAAAACTGGAAGCAAAAGGATACCCAGCGCAGAGGGGGAAAAAGACCAAACCAAACAAAACCCACAACCCCTGCCCCAATTAAAAAGCCAAGTTTAGTAGCATGTAAACAGCAATTCAAATATGAAAAATTTTATTTTCAACAGTTTCATGTGTAGCATTATCACTGGATTCAATAACTGAAGGCATTGCCTAGATTGATTCCAATCTCTAGTTGAGCTCACACTAAACCTTTTCCCATAATGGGGCAATTGTAAGTTCTCTACCCTCTTCTCAGCTGCATATTTTTATGAACTATCCAAGAACTGAATGCCTTGAGCATCTCCTTCTCTTTCAAGTTTGGATTAAACTGGCAAAACTGACAAAGAAACATGTATTTTTGTTTCCTAGGAAAGCGAACTCAAACAGAACTCCACAACTCATTTCTCAATAAGATATATTTCTTCAAAACATTATCCAACTTGAACTTCATCTTAACAAAAAAGAGAGAAAACCACCACTAAAAACACAAAAGACACCAACAAAACCACAGAAAAACCACACACCTAATTGTTTTCCCCAAAGGCAAGCCACTGAGCTAATCCTACGCTGTGCCCCATTCTCATCTCCTTTCACTGCAAGTCAATACAGTAAGCACTGCAGCAACACCAGCCCATCTCTCTTCTCTATAGTAATAAAAAAAAGCCTTTTAAACAGCTCATCTCAATTCCAAAATCCAAAGTAGCCTGCATGTTGCCAAACCCATGTTCCACAAGTCTCACTAGCAAGAACCCACTATATCATACAGAAGTTCCTGAGCAAACACGCACACATCTGAACTATGCAAACAACAAAATATCTTAACTTCTACAAAATCTCTATATAGAAGATTAACAGAACATAAAGCTCAGAAGAAGCCTCTAATACAATTTGATGTGAGCTGGAAAAATAATCTAGAGACTTCAAGTCTTTTCTATGCTAAATGATCTTCTTTGTAGTTTTTACCTTGATTATTTTCTTTATGTACTTGTTACATCAAATGAACCCACATTCCCCTCTGCTAACCATCATAAAAGAAAGAGGACTAGAGAAGTCAAAGTACGTAAGAGTCCAACAATAAATACCTAAGAGACTCTTACTGAAGGCAGTCTGTACAGAAAAGTAAAGTTCTGCTCTTCTTTTGGAAGAATTTGGGTAGGACTCAGACCAGTTTCTTGTTACTCTAAACGAACAAAAATCAGGTAACAACCTTCATAATACTCACTGCAATTATCACAACTGACTTACTAATGTGTCCTGATTTGCATTCAAAAAAAAATTTATTAAGGTCACAGTTGCTGTAAAGTACTTTAGCTTTTTCATTTATTTATTTTTTTCATTTATTTTTTAAACCATATGTAAATTATTCTTAAGGTTTAAAAAACAAACAAACAAAAAGCTTCTCTGTCTTGGAAGGCTTGGAGGAGCAACCCCTAAATTTAAGGGTCACAAAGCACCAGACATGCAGAAAGTAAAAATTAGCATATACTTCAAAATGCAAGAGTCTCAAAAGTCCTGAGATAAAAAGAGTCGGGTAATTCGCTTTTTTTTTGTGCTTGGAAGGGACAAAATCAAGAGACTTTAAAGCACAATTTGAAATAATAAAAAAAAAAAATAAAAGGGGAGGAGAAGGAGAGAAGTAGAAGTTCTTTATCTTTCTGAATCATACATAAAAACCTAAGAATTGAATGCCTATAGCTTTCATCAGTTATCTACAGTTTTCTTTAATGAACTTTGATGTTAAAGAAGAGCATCCAGAAGCAAGGTGACAAATGAAAGCAAAACGAGTGCAAGGTTTCTAGAGCAAAAGACTTTAAAAAGGTTCTACACAGTTCTGAAGTTCAGGATGCTGGTATTTTTCCAGAGAGCTATAGGCACGTTTCTCTGGCCACCAGGTTTTCCTGAAAATTAGCCTGCATGGTTATGTGACACAAGCAAGGACAGGTAGTTTGTACTACTTAACATACCAACAATAGTCATGGCAACACTGACTCTCCTACTGTTCTCATCACGTTTAGATAGTAAACTAATTTCTGTGCAAAGAACTTATTTTTGTCCATAAAACTGAAATAAGACAAACAGAGAAGGCATAGCATGTGGAATCACTGTCCCTCAAAGTGTTTAAAAACCATGTAGATGTCCTTAGTGACATGGTTTTAGTGGTGGACTTGGCAGTCCTGGGGTAAAGGTTGGACTTGATGATCTCAGACAGAGATCATAACTTGATGATCTTAGACACCTGACGATCTTAGACAAGAAGAGACACCTCTGTCTCTTCCAACCTACATAATTCTACGATTCTATGCTCTACACATTGTGAATTACATCTTTGAAGACTGGAGTTAAAACAAGGTTTCATTTCAATTGTCATTTCCACATCTTTTCCCACAAGAACTGGGAAAGTTATCCCAGTTTCTCTATGTGGTAAAAGAAAAAAAGGAAAAAAATACTAACATTAGAAGGCTGCAAATCCTTATAGGAAGGACTAGTCTAAACAAGGGAGAACCTTTAAAAACTAAGCCAAGAACAAAATGGTTTCCTGGACAGCTAATGAGGACAGTGAAACTCTGCATACTACTTTAATGTATCTCAAATACAAAAGATGCACAGACTGTAATGCAGGCACCTTCAAATAAAAGTTACCAGCCACAGGCTGTCAGTCCCTATCAACTGATCCTTATGATCTCAAGCAGTACTAAGAGAATAGTTAATGCCGTATAAAGCTGGTTAGTATGGTTAAAAGGAACTCCTACAGTAAATGATTACTAACAATGATTTATCTTCTGGAGACTGGTTCTGGAGGAATGCATTTGAGCATGCTTAAAGTAAAAACTCCTGTTCTGAATACTTGGAAAGACTTCAGAGAATTCACTTCCTCCAGGGCATCTGTCTAATGCTATTAAGCTGATCGCTAAAAACCAAGAGTCCAGTTAAAGGTTTTTCACTCCTTTCACCAGATGACTCTTGATTCTACAGCAAAATAAAGCAGCTTGAGAGATGCAACTAAAACTAGAGAGGCAAAATTAAATACAAAGCCTTTGCTTCAGAGCAAAAAAACAAAAACGAACAAAAAGAAAAAAACAACTTTGTCTAATCATATGATTGACAAGATAAGGATGGAGGAAGCCCATGAACCTTCCTGGTGAACCAGATGAGCAGAAAAAAAAAAACACTTAACTAGAAAAATATCAAAAGGTCATTTTGACATACAGAAAGAAAAGCTAGTATGTAGTCAGAGTTTAGATGTGATCTTTTCATGCAGTGCACCTAACAAAGACATTATATTTGGCTGCTATGTTTTCAAATATGGTTACTCAGCAAGAAAAAAATTATTCAGCCAATGCAAAAGACAACTCAGTGTTTTATTAAAAGCAATTGTATGGGATGGACAATATTAAAAAAATAGCTGGATTTTAATTACAGTGTTTTACTGGTATAGCCCCAATACTCCAGCATTTATGAGGGGAACTTGATGAATAAAATCTTCAAATTGTAACAACTATAAGTTCTTCTGCCCTCACTTGAGGTATTTTGACTAAAAAAAGAGATGTATTATTTTTGCTCTAAAACTGCTGTATCTTAAGAAGTTATGTTAGTAGTGAAAAACATGCAAGTCGCTAGGTTTTAAAATTAGCTTTTATGAGCAAGCCACACAGCAGTCTCAGCATCTCATTGAGCAGCAAAATACAGATGTAAGTAACACTGATGTTACAAAGCCTGGGATTCAAAGAAACCAAAAAAAAAACCACATACAAACAAACAAACAAAAAAAAAACCTTCATGCCACCCACAAATAGGGTCAATAGTTATTCTACAGTGCCTGACCTAATCCCTCAAGACATCCCCATACATCTTTTGGTTTGTGCATCTTTAGATTTTGCTTCTATAAGCAAGAACTGTCTTCGCTGCATACCTTGCACAGCACGGAGAACGCTGTCAGCGCTTAAATACAGAAAAATCAGAACACACTGGCATTTTCTTATCAAAAGTTGCAGGATACAAACCTCCAGGAAGATATGATTCACTTGCTGTGTCATCCCCATCATCTCCATCTTCATCATCACGACTCAACAAATTATTTACAGCAAGGTTTACATCAAGATTTGTTCGCTGGAGCTCCCGAATAATAATACTTCTGGACTTTCCTTGTAAAACAACTTGTGCCTGTAAGAGCAGAGCATAATTGGTTCCAGGTCACTGTCAGCTCATCAACCACCAGCCATAAGAAACAAATGTTTAATTCTAAAAATAGTCTAATAAAACCCAAGAGTCAACTACAGTACATACAGTAAAGATTCACACAGATTTTTTTCAGTTTCTTTAACTAGATAGTCAACCTTCTCTCAGCTCAAGTAACTGAGCTGAATTCCAACTTGGGTACTGAATTTCTCAATGGAATCTTCTCAAAATGCTTAATGCTGTACCTGACGGATAAGCAAAACCTGGTTTTGAGAATGTTCTGTATGTTCCCAAGAAAGTGCTTAAACTTCCTATGCCAATTAACAGTTTTGCAATCAACTGTTGTCCAAAAACCACACTTCATTCCCTGTCTTTGACATCAGCTTCTCTTTCCAGTGCCCTTCAATATGTAACCACCTTACTTCGCCTTTTTTTCCCCATCATTCTGGTTCTAACAGCTCATCTTCAGCAATTTCTTTAACACTCAGATTTTATTAGCAAAGTGCAAATGCAGAAAAAGCCTTCCATATGTTAAACACATGCAATGAATTTACAAAAACCAGAAGCATTCTGGTCTACTCCACTAAACTGAAATCCAAAGCATTTTGTTTTTCCAGACAGACTAGCCTTTACTGAATGCCAGACAAGATGTCGGAGTTCTGGAAGATCACAAACTCTGTGAGTAAGGTAAGAGACCAGCACAGAATGTTTTCATAATGCAGTAAAAATGAGGCACCAAAAAGCAAAAAAAAAAAGAAAGGAACATTTTAACAGCACACAAAGGTAAACTTTTTTTGACATAACATTCTATGCCAGAAGTTTACAGGTTTCTGAGACATGGTGGAATCTATTACACAGATCAGATGTGAAGATTTTCCCACTGGTCTGCTTTAGAGTTACCCAAAAATGTTCTAGATACTTTCTGCTTTACAGACAGACAAAGTATGCTATTAAAAAAACCCAAACAAACAAAGATCACAGCAAGGGAAGCAAAGTTACAACTTAATCAACAAATGATACATTAGATTACAGAACTGAACTGACTGGAGCAGGGGATATTAGTCTGTTTTCTGTTTTTTGTAAGGTATCCAGGACATCAATAAACACTCTCAAAAAAACAGAACAAAACAAACCTGGAGGTGAACAATGAAGTCAACCCTACCAGTCCACAGTTGAAAGAGACCACTGGGGGTCATCTAAGCAAACCACCTCCTGAAAGCAGGGCTAACCTTGCTTCAGAGTAACCAATACCTCTAGTATTTTGCTTCTGCGAAGGTAGAAGCTGCCAGCTTTTACTGGTTTTGAATTGAAAAAGAGAAACGTGGGTCTATAGATACCCTGCCTGCTACCTCGTATCTTGTGCCAGTCATGCTATTGCCATGCAAGCAGGTTATCTGTGGCCTTAGCAACTAACATCTGTATTCTAAATGTAGACTAGCAAGTTATTTGGAACTAAGAAATACAATGCATTAACAAGCCATATTTTGAATATATTATTTTCGTCGTCTTTGTTGTTTTAACAAATGGCACTTCATCACACAATGCAAAGTCCAACACTTATTCAAGCTTTAATGCATTAGGAGGCATAATTAGAGCAATTTATACGTTAATCAGTTACATATATAAAAATATTAAATAGACATGTCCATGAAGAAAAAATATTAGTATTTTAAGGAAATCAGACGTTTAATGTCTTCCTTTCAAATCTAAAATGGATCACTTCTTTTATCAAACAAGAAAAGAAAGTCAACCTGCCCCTGTTCCTTATTCTCCTTCACTGGCCATATGCTTGAAACGATTTTCAAATATTTTTTCTTACATCTTTCTTACATCTTCCATCTGAAATGAACAATACATGACATTCCTCATCTAGATTAAACCCATACTTTGTCTAAGTGGATGTTTAGGAAATAAAAATGCTAGAATCCAAAATAAAGTCTATCACTCATGCTATGCATTTAAGAATAAAAGCAATTTAGCTGGAGAAAGACAATCTTTTCAATTATATGCCATTACTCCTCAGAGAAATTGCACTACTATTACACCACCTTGCTGTTCACATGCTATGAGAAGCTCTCTAGTTTTCAGCAACAAGCAGTCTCTAGTTCACATACCTGTGAAATGAGCTCCTCTGGAATGACTGATGCTGGAATCACTGGTTGTGGTTGACTCCCCAGCAGTCCAGATCCTCTATCACGTCCTGTGCGTATAACTCTGGTCTGCCTTCGAGAATCTCGAGCTCCAGCAGATGATCTACCAGAAGATCCTCCTCCACTTCCACCAACCCCTGAACTCCAGCGACTTCTAGAAGATTAGGTGACATTTTAATATTTTTTTTTAATACAGCAGCATACTTCAGGGACTACTTCAGAAAGTGAGTATATGTTAACAACTTTTAGACAGTCTCTAAAAAACACTGAAAATTGACTTCATAGACAAACATTATGAAAGTATCTCTCAAAACTAGTAAGAACAAGAGCACCAGGCAATCGATAAGTTCTGAAATATGCAGAAGAAACACAGAACAGGATTCCAACTGGAAGTTGTGCTCTTTCCTACTGATACAGTTGTGTGGATGTGTACATACAGAAATACATGCACACACCAATTCCCAGAGTTTCTAAAAGCAATGGTATCAGCAGCGTAACATCCAACACTCAGCTGTTAACTTCCTACTATAAAAGCACATATGCAGCAGCTTCATGGTCACTGGACTTTTTGACAGAAGGTCACTTACACTCCTAAAATTTCTGAGAGTTTATTTAAGAAATTGCTTAAGAGTGCACTGGAAAATAAAGTAATCTTATTTACTGCAGAAGAAATCTTATACTCAATAGTCCGCTGATTCTTATGAATGTTTTTCAACCTGTTTTTGTTAGATAAATCAACATCAACCATATACATTGCAAAAACATGCTTGAAATGAAGAGTTTTTCATCACTATGAGTCAGGATCAAAACAAGGGAGTAAAAAGGCAGTGATGCGTAGAAATAAGACAGTTTGCCATCTTTACAGCTTTTCACTAATCTTAACACCACAGAACTGTTCTGGATGCAAGACTAAACATACTGTTGTCATGAAAAACACTCTAGTTTGTTCTTCAAGGTTATCTAAACTTTGTTGCACAAATCTAGCTCAAAAGATACTGGATATGGTATTATTACTATTTAATAACCGGTATCAGCAGAACTTTCCTGCTCTCAACCACCCTGATCCTCAATCTCCTTCCAAGAAAAAAAAAAGTAAGAAAAAAAGGTATGTTCTCTGAAACAGCACAAAATTCACATTGAAAGTATATCACATGTAGCTAGGAAAGCTAATTAAGAATACTTGTCTTTCTTACATGTTATGGCTGAAGTTGATTATTAATACCCTTTGCCAGATAATCGGTTTCTGAAAGTGGGAAGGGGGCTGAAGGGAAAATAAGAGGAAGTCAAAATCTTCCTACACAATTCTTAATTCAACTTTCAGCAGGGAAGATGTGGGTTTAAAGGTTGTGTATTGATTTTAATACTTATTACAGATGTATTTTCTACATTTATAAACTATCAATGGCGGAATTAAGAAATCTAACAGTTAAAAGCATTTACATTAGCATAAGTCAAATATTCCAAGTGTGCCCTAACTTGGTCCTGGTATGGGGGAAAAAATAATCATAGGGACGCAGCTATTCCTATTAAAGCTATCTAAACCTAGAATAAATATTAATATTGAAATCTTTCTGCTCATTTTTGCTTACCTACTGGTTTTCCACATCTCTTTACTGCCCACTAGCATGCTAGCAATTTTCCAAATCCAGTGATTGGAACAGGATTTGACAATTTAAAAGTTTTTAAGACTCAGGTTATTAAATTAAGGAGTCCCTTCATTGAACAGAGCAGTTACAGTGTCTACTATACCACTACTCTACTAGTTTGGAGACTTTCAAATACCCAATTCTGAAACATGCAAGACGAGAGATGAGGCACCCTTTAGGGTTTTAACTGGTTATGCTCAGGTAAAAATAACAAGGAAAATAATTTTTTACTTTCCACAGGAAGTTTTTCAACGTGACAATACCAATTTGCCTTTACAGTTTAACACATGGCTTTCAGGTTCAGATTCACAAAGATTTCACAAAAAGCTTGGGGGAGGAGAGGGAAGGGTAACAGACTGAGTTATCTTTCATGCAACAAAGCCCCAGATGAAATTAGCTTATTTGGCAACATAAAGAACATTCACTTTTGTGGAAAAGCTGTAGTTCCTCCCTCTTAATAAATCATTCACATGCAGAAACCAGTCTGTAAACGCAATTCTCCTCACTATGGTCAGTAACCTTAGGAAGCAGCAATGTTCAACACATCTTACAAAAATATATTAACAGAGAGTTCACTGTGATTAGGTAACAGAGATTACTCATATAAAGGGACACCATCAATTTTAAAGCTAATAATAAAAAAACCTGAATCTGTATAGTACATTTAGTACATAGTACAATTTTAAAGATTCTGAATGACAACCTTTTCCAACTGTTCCCTTCCTATTACTATGTGTAGGGCCCAACTAACAAAGTACTGCTCATTACCTGGGGCAGGGGAGAGAAGGCACAACAGAACTGAGCACACAAATGTCTGCAAACATAGATAATGAAGATTCTTCCTGCATAAATGCACTCATTTTACTTTATGCTGCTTGCCTAATGGGGTTTAAATTGATAGTGTCCCTCTAAAAAACTGCTTGTCAAAATCGAGGAACTAAAAAATGTTCCAAAAAAAAGACGGCACAGGCAAAACCAAGCTATTCTTCATACATATATGAAGAATGCTCCATGTCCTAGGTACTGAAGGGTCACTTGTGTATCTGTTATTTTGACCAAGTCAATAAAGTTTTTCTTGTTACACCCTACCTACACGACTGCCATAATCATACGTTCCCTTATACATACTGCATACAATTTATATATGTGTATACACATATACTCAAATATGGAACAAACAGATTGCAGCCTCAATCCTATCAAAACTTACCCAAGGGTGTTGCCTGCCAGTCTGCCCAGAGTTTCAGAACCAGACAGAAACCATGGGGAGTCACTAGTCCTGCCTGGCCTGGATGTCCTTCCTGCCCCTGAGCCACTGCTCAACTTTGAACTGAAAGTAAAAGATGGTAAATCAGTCACAAAACAATCCCAAATGGGTTAAGAACAAAACCTGGAATCCCAGGTCTAAATTCTCAGGGACTTAGTCTGGTAACATACCAGCTTAAGCAACACCCTTGGGGAATATTCCAAACTAATCTAACTGTATATTAAGAGGTACACTGAAAGAGAAAGTGGAAAGCATGCCTAACAGATCTTATGTACATCAGTAATCCATAATAGCACAGTCGCAAATACATATTAAACTAATTATGATTTGAGTTAGCGACTGCGCTAAATTTTCAGTTAGCACATATGTACAAACTGTAATCACCAGGTGTTCTTTCCATAAACCTGAGCCTGAGTATGCTACTTAGATATTAAGAAGTGACTTGCACTCAAATATGAACCATTTAACAGTCCTGTTAAGGAAGACTTACCTGGACTGAAGACAACAGGTCTAGAAAGTGAGCCTCTCCAGATGGGACCACTTTCAGAGTGGATTCTACATGAACCTTAACAATTTAACAAAGTTTCTTTTATTTTTTTCTGAGGGGCTTTTCTCTTGAAGTTAAAGAGATCCTGTCTCACTTATTTTCGAGTCATATCCACTGTTTATTCCTATAAAAATCTGTCAAGCTAGGCTGTTTGGCTGCATCACCATAACCATTACGTACCCACTCAAAGTACCCATTCCAAAGGAACTCTAGTTTAAAAGTAAACAAAAACCAAACCAAAAAAGCAGCTATGCTGCTTATCCAGTTCAGAAGAATGATTTAATATGAAGAAAAGAGTTTCTTACCCATCATTATTATCAGGTTTACCCAATTCCAATCTGTCTGGTTGAACTGAAAAACCAATCCTGCAGACTCTACCATCCTGCATTTAAAACAAGAAAACCAAGTGTCCAAAACAGAAATGTAAGACAAGTGACAGAAAAAAATACAAACAAGGCTTCAGTTACTGAAGAATGTTGATAAATTTGATGTTAGAGGAATTAATTTTAACTGTACAATTTCAAGTTTGTTATGTGAGCAGATTTAAGTAATTTACCTCAAGAAGAAATGCAGCATGATTTGGTCCCACCACACACTGTTTAATAGTGGCCTGTTCCAATACATTCAAAGGGGGGTGGCTGAAAACAAGAAGTGTATATATGTATAATAACATTTCTAAACTTTTAAATTCTGAAAAAAAATAAATATAAAAACCAAGTGGTATATGGAAGGCACAATACACAGTGACAGTTAACGATACAAAACCATTCAAGAATGACTAAATATGTACATTAGTTGAGGCAATAATGATGTATTTTTGGTCATTAAATACAGAAAATACAGCACAAAACCTTAAAGAGATAAGAGTTCTCATGTAATGTGATCGGCAAGTGACAACAGGGATTATTCTTCAAATTAAGGCATCACAGGGAGGCTATTTAATAATATTGTTTATCATAAATGAAAATCTAACCTTTTTTTACTAATATAGGAATCTGAAGCATTTTTGAACCTCAGTATTAGCAGAATTGAGGCTAAGAGTGTATCTACAGCACAATCATTTACTTCTTGTTGCTGTTGCTGAAATATTGTACTTTCCTAAGTGGTTTACAGCAGCATGTGGTATGTCTTACCTGTTTAAATTATATTTGTTCAGCTTCTCTGAAACTTCCCTTAATCTGAAACAAAAAGAAATGAAGTTGTTGTTTGAAAGACATCATCCACAGTACACAAAATCCACTTAAGCAACATATTTACAACATTATAGGAACAACTTACCACCACATTTACTGAAGCTTGATATAAATGTGACATGGTGCTGGAAGCCTGTATAAGAACTGGATGGTGTTCAGCTTCAAATCAGGTTTTGCTTTAGAGTTTTACCCTTCCACCTACTATCTTGCCACAAAACCCCATTCTTTCTTGCATTTCTATGTGGTTTGCAGGTCACTATCAAAAAGCACTACTATTGCCTTGTTACCACCATTTACATCTTTACACACAAAATAAGCAGATGAAGCAATGAGCATTAACTGTAGATATACTTGTGGTTCCTTGTATAAGCTTGAATACGGTATCCCAGAGCAGACAGCATTATCATTTTCTAGGAAATCCAAGTACGTGGCATATCAGAGCCAAAAATATGCCAGTCAGTTCCCCAAAACTGGAAAGACAGGGGAACAGATGCACAAAAGCCAGCACCAAAAGGGTCAAACAAAAAACTTTGATTAGTAGAAGGAATAATCAAGAGCAAATTAACTATATATAGGGTTATGTAAAACATTACCTTTACTAAAAGGGAAAGAGTGTTTCCAAACATTCTTCCATCTTACTTTCATGGCACTTCACCAAATGGATGATCAGAACCAAAAAAAAGGGCCAACCCACAGATCATTCCTGCTCAGAAGTATGGTATCCAAAAGTGGAAACCAACACAGTAATTTCTAATACACTCAGAAAAGATCCAGGCAGCAAGGATACTCTTGCAATATCAGGTAAGTGTTTCAGGTAAAACTCGAGCTCCTTTCTTCCCAAAGATAACAAGCAAACCTGAAAAGCCCCTAAGCAGCTTCCAATTTTAGTTAGACTATATTCAGTCTATTAAGTTATAAAACTGAGATGAATCCTGTAAAAATAATGCAAGGTCTTCCTAATTAAGAAAAAAAAAAAACACCCCCACCTTTGGCACCATATTCATCTTGGCATTCCACACACCTCCTTAACCAGCAATACCTATCCAAACCTAAGAGACATGCACAGCAGCACTGTTTTCTTCTGTCTGAACCCATGTCTTTAAACCCATTCTTTTCACTTGCTTCAACACTTCAGTTTCTACACACAGACTGCTATGGACAACAGACTTCAGGTACTTGCAAGCCCTGAGCATGAGAAAGAATATAGATTTGAAGTCCAAACAACCAAGCCTTAACATTCTCAACTGTCTAACTCTAAAGTGCTTGTCCTGAGGGAAAAAGGGGAAAGATACATGTCTGTTTGAGAAACAAGGTAAGTCATACAGATAGAAATAACTTTCAAGCACAAAAGGAAAGGACTACAGTGAAAGGAGAGCAGGAAGGAAGTGAACATGCTTAGAATCGCCTTTTGCTATCCAAGCCAAGCTGCTGGTTTGCCAATCGGCAATTTCACACTCCCAGTTTCCAGCCACAAGTGCTTCACACAGGCCAAGAGTACATACATAGATAAGGTTTGTGAAGACAGCCCACAAAAGGGAAAGAGAGAACATAAACCTCACAAAGTATTCCAGAAGAGTGAACTAATGTGGGAGAATGTGGAATGAACCTGGAAGACAAATGGCATACCTTCCACAGCTTACTGGTTTGGTTTTATAAAGCAAGCAGGGATCTGCTGCATAATACATGAGTTAAAGTTAAACATCCCTAAGTTTCATGTCTTAACTATATCACCTAACAATTTCCTATAGGAATCCTGAGCAGTTTCCCATTAACATTTCTCCTCTTGGCAAGCATAAGTAATAATAGAATAGGAAAACCTACATTTAAGTTCATTGCACTGCCTATGTGAAAAGCTAACAGCAAATAAAGTAGCCCTTTCTTGAAGATGGTTAGTAGACTAGTCTATGAGCAACATTTAAAGCTTCCTTATCCAAGCTTTGTGTCACAAAACCTGAGCATACAGAAAATGGACATTTTTCAATTTAAAAAATTCATCATAATCCTTTTTTACTTGTAAAAAAACCCAGCTGCTAAGACTTGCATACTCAGTGCATCTATTACTAACACAAACCTCAAGAGAGTAGGTCTACCTGCAACAGGCTTGGGTCAAGAGCTCTAACAGTACTGAGAAGAGGCTACTGTGAGCATTTAAGGAGAGGGAGCAGAGAAGGATACAAGCAATGATGCTGAAGATACTAACCTCTCCTACAGGAAGGAAAGAAAAACAAGTTAACCACCTCATATGCAACTGCTATAATAGCAGAATTAGCAGGTACTGCCTAATAACCTTGGAGATCCAAGAGAACTTGAATTTGATGCAGAACACCCCTGGGTGAAAAGTGTAGCTCCCCAGCACCCCAGCTGCTGGTTTCAGCCCCACTCCTCCCCCTGCCTGCTGCTGCCACCATCGTCCATGTGAACACCAAGCACAAAACTAAACCAGCAGAAAAACAGAGTAAAGCAGAAAGATGTATTTGTGTATTCTGCATGGAGAGTATGTGTGCGCTAATAAAAACTCTGGAAACATTTCCTTCGGCAGTCTGAGCCTTTCTATTTGCACAATCGCATGGTATTGGACTACCAACCCTCTGAAGGGAAAACATGAAATGCATATTTAAGATCACATTAATTTTAACAGCACAATTCAGTAATTTCAACTGAAGAGATACAGCCAGAGACAATTCAATCAATTCTTGCAATAAGGAAGGTCAACACATCTACTGAGACCTTTCTGGATAAAGCAAATCTCCAATATGAATGCCTGGGCAGGCTAAGCTTTGAAAAATGTCCATTAAAGCCATTAAACCATTTCAAAAGACAAAGAGGCAACATGTATTTTGCTCACAGATTTCTGAAGAAATGCACTAACTTGCCACACTTGTACACACAAAGCTTAGTGATGAGGGCTCCTGTGTTGAGACACACATTCTTTAAATATCCTTCCCAAAATTCATCCAGAAACAGTTGTGAGGAAAACAAAAGTCTGTCTGTCCAAGCCAAGCGGGACTGCTTCGAGTTAAAGTTTTGCAGCTACAGTTTCTAGCCTCTCCAAACTGATTAGGCTAGAAGGGAATTGCTCACACTAAGCAGCTGAAGGGGCTCCAGTTCAGGACTGCAGGAGCTCAACTTTACAAGTGACACTTTTATTCATTGCAAGATATTCTTTGTCTCAAAGAACATTTCTATTTCCAGAGAAGTTTATCTGAGGACCCATCACTCTACCACATCTTGCTTTATAAAAGCAAGTTAAACTCAGAAGTGCAAGAGAGCTACAGAGAAACTTTATTTCAAAATACCAAGTATTTTATTAAAAAAAATGGGCTTTGGTACATTTTCAAGTAAATTTACTCTATTTTAACAGGTGCCTAAACCCACAAAAGCAAAATTCTAGTTTACATTCTGTGGTTTTACCCAATTTGTGAGAATAAAAATCTGTTCTGAAGTTGTCAGGCTGTCGTGAGATTTATTTTTAAGACATTATAGACTTCTATAGCACCTTCCCTATGCTCAGTCCCCTGTGGCAGTCCAGCAGCAGCAGTCCTACCTTGCCAGTCATCCTGCAGGAATATCCATCCTGCCCAAGTACTTCCATCATGCCAGAAACCACTCACACACAATCAAGACATAAGACATAAGCAGAACTCTTACTGCTATAAGGTTTTAGAATAGTTCAACAAATGTATGTGCATCCTTCTCCTGTATTAGGAAACCAAATTAAAAAAAAAAAAAGAAAAAAAACCCATACCTACATCATCTATAGGCAGTGAACATCTGCAAGACCTTTGCAAGCAGGCAAGTAACATGAAAAGCAGAGTGAACTGTAAATAGAAATCTCATGCAGCAAGATTTACATAATTTTCCTATCAACAACTTATTCGCTGTTGAACAGAAGCAGTATTTACAGGTGCTAATAGCTAATCTGACATTTTGCAGCTTTGGTCAAATGACAGTACATCTTGCACACTTGTTCACAGGTATTAAAACAATTTCTGCCATCTCAGAGATTAATTTCTGTAACAATATAAAGGAAGCTATTTTTCATTTTTCTCTGCAACTTCAGACTATATTTCTAAATGTCAGCTAGGTCTTTGAAGAGCACACGGTAAAAGAATCACAGAAGTTAAGCAATCCAAACAAAGGATTTAACTGCAGAGATGTAAAACTGAGTGTTTGCATGCTGCAAGTCTCCAGAAGGAAGGAAGTTTTTCTGTACTCAGCCACGAACACTATAGAGTCCCTGACAGAATATTCAGAAGTCTCTTGGATTTTTCCTCAAGTTGCTCCTTTATAACCTTAAAGAGTTATTTGTACACTTTAAAATTAAAACTATTGGGCAGGGGCCCCACCACATGAGCTTTCCTCACCTCAGCACTACATGGTGATGGTAAGAGTTGCAGAAGAGGAAAAGGAAAAGTGCATTTAAAAAACAACCAGCTTGGTATGATGAACAACTTTGAGCAGGGAAATTAAAACTATTAGCCCTGGTACATTTTTCCAAGTGAACTTAATAATCAATGAAGTCTGTAAGTCAACAAACTTAAGAGACTTTCACACCAGAGCAGAAAGAAGTACAGAAGAACTGATACAACCTTCATCTCCATCCCTCAGATGAGCCACTGAAGTGCTACAAGCATAGGGAGCCAGACCCAGAAAGCAGCTTTGTGGCCATGAATAGGTTTAGCAGAGCAGTACTGCACAGCCTCCAGCTCAAAGCCCTACCACACTTGCCTATGTTGAATCACATGGAAATGAATGCCTGTGCCCGTCTACTGGTGTATATAAACAGAGTTTCAGAAATGCAGAAAATGGACTCCAATGAGAAGCTTAAGAAAACATCTTTGTTTCCCAATCCCAGGATATCTTGGCCACTGGACGCTGTCACTGATACAAAGTCACATCCAGCTTTTTCCATGCCACAATACAGCACACAAAAGGACCCCAACCCCGACTGCCATGTCAAACATCAGAAAGCAGTTTCTAAAGCAGAATTCCACAGTTCCTGTACCAGGCACCTTTTTCCTAATTGAATAAATGAGGAAATAAACCTCTTTTCCCCCAGTGAGTAGGAAGAAAATGCAGCGGGGGAAGAGGAGAAGATTAGAGTGTGCTTTAAGTATTAAGTCATTCTGGGTAGTAAGGGGGGGGCATCCATGTAAAACAATGCTTAAGCACCACACAAAAGCAGACAGTAAGATTTCCTGGAGAAAATATAAAGTAATGCACATTTTAATAAAAAAAAGAAAAAATCCCACGCACAGGTACAAATTGACAGCCTCTGATGTTGGGATGATGTGCTTAAGACTGTAATACACAGGTCACTGTAACAAGAGGACAAAGAAAGTCACTGCTCCACTCAGTCAGTAATCAAATGTACCATGGCTTCACCACATCCTCTCCTCATTCCAAGAAATATAAAATAGGACTATTGGGTTATTACACACTAAACCAACACCTACTGCCCAGGAAATCCCTGAGCTGAAAATTCTTAGAAGCTGGAAAAGCATCACTGTATGTTTGCCCTATTTTAACACTCTTCTCCTGTCATCTAGCACTGGCCACTGCCACAAATGGAAGGAAAAAAAGACAGACCCTTGTCTGACTGTAACAGCTACTCTTATGTTGCATGGTATTAACCCACATGGGATTACACAATATGGCTCCCAAATTTTATTTTCTATTTCATAAGACTGTCAGTTTGGTTGATAGATGTGGTTCTGACCATTTAATAGCTCTCTCTTGAACAATATTAACACACTGTGCTGAATCAGTAAGCTATAGCAGAAAGCTAATATGGCAAACATCAAACAAAGTAATCTCCTGAAAACAATTTTCTGCAATACCACTGAAAAATCTTCAGGTAATACAATAACTGCAGGAAGTAAATTCCCTTACAGCAGACCATTATTATTTCATGATATAACAACACTCGTATAGATAATGACCTACATCTAAAGTTAGGTATAAGACAGCCCACAACAAGGTTAAACCAGGGCAAGAAAAAATGGCAAAGATAGGACAGTGGCAACAACATCAGAAGGTTAAAGATAAGATACCCACCAATATCTAATACTGAGAATTAAAGACATACTGCAGACACAGGTAAAATGACTTAGTCATCTTCTTCACCATACAGAGAAGATAATCATCAGTTTTAGTTTTAAGAAAGCAAGGCAGATTTTATATCAATGTGCGGGAGAATGAGCGGAAAGCAGTATATATTGTCTTCCTGGACTTCAGTAAGGCTTTTGAAACCGTCTCCTGCAAGATCTTCACAGAGAAGCTCCTGAAGTATGAATGCATGAGCAGACAATGAGATAAGCTGAAAACTGGCTGAACATGTGGGCCCAGATGGTGGTGATCAGCAGCATGAAGTCTAGTTGAAGGCCAATGACTAGCAGTGTACCCCAGGGGTCAATACGAGGTCCAGTCCTGTGGTTCAGTATTTTCATTAACCATCTGGATGATCGGGCAGAGCATACCCTCAGCAAGCCTGCTGAGACACCCACCAAACTGGGAGGAATGGCTGGCATGCCAGAGGATCATGCTGCCATCCACAGCACAGCAATCTTCTGACTTCCAGCAAGGAGAAGCAAAAAGTTCTGAGTATGGGGAGGAATAACCCCATGCGACAAAACATGCTGGGGGCTGCTCAGCTAGAAAGCAGCTCTGCAAGAACAGGACCTGGGAATCCTGCTGGACACCAGGTTGAACTAGCATGAGCTGCCCTGCAGCAAAGACAGGGAATGGTATCCTGGGCTGCCTTAAGGCAAAGCATTGACAGCAGGCTGAGGGAGGTGATGCTTGCCTTTATTCAGCACTGGTGAGGCCACACCTGGAGTTGTGCATCCAGTTCTGAGCTCCCCAGTTCAAGAGTTCTGGAGAGTCCAGCAAAAGGCCACAAAGATGATTAAGGGACTGGAGCACCTCTCAAATGAGGAAAGGCTGGGAGCTGAGACTGTTACACCAAGGGGCCAGGCAAGTGTCTGAGAAAAAAAGAGTTGCAATGAGAAGTCTGAATATAAACAAAGAAATCACAGATGGAACAAATGGCACTATCCTGACATAGCTTATAGCTGTTACAGCACACCTACATATGTTATTTAACACAATATCCAGAGGATCTGGTAGTAAATCCTACCGCTACAGATCACCTAAATGCCTAGTGGTATTTCTGTGGAAAAAAGAAAAATACCCCACAGGAGAATAAGTCAGCCTCAATCTGATGTTATTCTATGACAGCAGACTTCCAAAAACGTGAGTCCCAGATTCAGGCAATACAAGACAGAAATCTGTTCCCTGGTATAGAATGCATCAAATCATCATTCTGTGTTTCCAGATTCTGTTCAGCTGCACAAAGTTCTTGTAGCTGCAAAAAGTTTCTGTTTAGCATTTAACAGAAGGCTATTCCTTCAGCCAGAAAACCACTAAAAGCTAAACAATTGGACCAACCAACTCAGCTGGGTGGAAGTTCTGAATTTTAAAACAATGGAAACTGTAAGCTATTTAGCTATCCATCATTTCAGTAAGTATATCCTTCCATGAGAGTAAGATGTAGATAACAGGAATTTGCAACACCATGGTTGTCTTCAAGGATACTTTAAAAATACACAAAACAGCGTAAGCTAGTATTACTATGTTGAGCAGCATGAATGCTAACTACTAAAATGCAGCTAGGAAGCTGTACAGTGGTTTGACTAGAACACATGAAACTTAAAAGACCACATTTAGACAAAAGGGAGTGAGGAGGAATCCTATTTTACTGACAGAGCATTACTGTAGCAATTCCACCAGGGAAGAAAAAAAAAAAACAACAAACAAAAAAACTATGAAAATAAAAATCCAGTCATTGTAAAACCTTAAAACCCTTTTGTGTTCCATTTTGACACATTGTGGAAGCTTCTTCAAAAGTTAATTGCAAGCCACCAGGGAGGCTCTGTACGTACCAGCACACCAACCTGAAGCCAATTGCCAGGTTCTGGTCACAGCTGAGGGTACTGTGGAAACCCAAATCATAATCTCGGCATCATTTTCCCCTTCATTCTTGCTCTAAGCTTTTGGAAGCTCTTACCACTATGTGTAAAGTTGGAAAATGGCCTTTGATTAGAGCATTCAAAGGTTATCAAAATATTTTAAGAAGAAGGAACTGTCACATCATTAAATTCTTTGTGTCTTGGCTGGAGAAAAGCAACAGTATATTTTATACAAGTGATTTTATTAAAAACAAAGCACAAACAAGACACTGAATTCTAACTGCTTTGCAAGAAAGTCCAGCATGCTTATTCACATGCTGAATTACTTTTAGCAATAGGGAAAGATCGTTTAGCATGTCCAGTCCTTTACTTGCCAATTCTTCCATTTCCAAGGCTCAAAGCCTTTAACAAAACCTCTAACATCACAGTATTATCTGCATGTCACTTTTTCAAACTTGTTAAAAAATGCTTTTTAAGTATCAGGTGCTCCTTTCCACACTCCGCACTGTCTTCTACTAAACATACATCTTCAAAAACCTTCCTTTCAGACACTGCATCTTTGATTCAGATAGGAACAGAACAAGGCCTGGCACACGGAGTAGAGCAGAAAGCAAGCACCATGCCAGAAAAACAAGCAGCCAAATCACTTTATCAGATGCACACTGCAGGCAAAATAACCCAAAAGAAACCTCAGCTGTTGAGGTGTGCAGCTCATCACAATACTTCTCTGCACTGCTGAAAACAGATTCTCTTTACCATCTGCATGTACCACAGCCACAAAACTCCAGGTGCTCCCCCTCAGCATAACTAGTGTTTTGGTTCCTCTACAAGAACTCATGAAGCAGCACACTGTGTACCTCCTGCTTCACTTTTTGCCTATGGCCATACTATTTTAGGTAACAATCTTGCCAAATACAGATTCTGCACCACAAGAGAAAGCAAGCTGTGGCTGTTGCAGCAAACAGCCTGTTACCCCCCATGCCCTCCCACCAAGAGCATGGCAAGCCTGGCCAGCTTACATCCTGCCTACCCCATCGATCTGCCCTACAACATGATTCGTATCACTGGAATGTTTCATTAAGTACCTTTAAATGCTTGTTCTAGAGATAAGTACATTCTGCCAAACTCAGCAAATTAATGTAAATAATGCCAAAAAAAAGAAAAATAAAAAGAAAAATAAAGGAAAGAGAAAAGAAAAAGGAGAAGGAAAACTTCTGTTACTAATGTACAAAGTATGGCTAGAGCCGAAGAAAGGAGTTTCAACAACCTAAGAGAAATCCTTATTAAAGGTCAGACAACAGTAACTCAGTTATACTAAAAGGAGAAACAATACAGAATGGATTAAAAGCCATAAATCCTCTTTAGAAGAGCACTTCTTGATGTTTACTAGAAAAAGAAAAAAAAAGCAGCCCTGATCATTGTCAGGCTGGACAGAGAACAGCAAAACTTCATACCATAAATGAAAGAATAAACACCGACAGACACATTTAAGAAAATTAATTAGTGAAATGAAAAAAATAAAAGGATACCATCCTTACTCAAGGAAAAGACAAACCCAGTGACTTCAAGTGACTGTTAACAGAGTAAGGCCCATAGCTCTCGGCCAACAGCATTCACATGGGTATTTATTTTCCAGTTAGGTTTTTTCGTAAAAACGCTGTAGCACAAACATTTTTCTATATTAAGTCAATGCCAGACTCCATACTGGAAACTATATAGTGACAGCATAATCTTTTTGAGAATTGAGAGACTTAATCAAGATCCATCTCCTTGTATTCGACTTACCTTTGTATATCCCAAAGGTGAAAAACCTAAGAGTTAGAGGAAACCTAATGCAGACCAGCAAATGAAGCATTATGAAAGATTAAGCAAATTTGTTAAACGCTGCTTTAACACAGGCTTAGCTTAAGCTAGCCAACTACTACTTCTACACAGCATTAAAAAAAAAAAAAAAAAAGGACAAAAATTAGCATCCTGCCTAACTAGAGATGAGGGCAGAAAATAACACTGCCAAGCCCTGTGTACAGAACACAGTTTCTGTCTGGACTATTTTCTAATGAACAGGCAAACTACAGCTGCACATGTACAACCATCCTCCATTACTCAAGATATTCCAACAGTTCACAACAGTGATTACTTTGAGTAAAAAAGCAAGAATCACAAACAAACAAAAAACACACCCCCTAGAATGTTTTGGGGTTTGTATTGTTTTGTTTGGGTTTTTTTTTCTGAAGATCAAATTTCATAAGATCACTGCAATCTGCAGTAGCCTTCATTGCTTTCATCTGTTAAGTTACACTACC
This sequence comes from Pezoporus occidentalis, assembly GCF_034315485.1. NCBI lineage: Eukaryota > Metazoa > Chordata > Aves > Psittaciformes > Psittacidae > Pezoporus > Pezoporus occidentalis. The sequence goes on along the minus strand of NW_026914940.1, from coordinate 19,791,616 downwards.
GTTGTCACAAATTACATTAGCTTATCTCACAGCTGGCAATAAAATGACAATGACAGTGAGAAGTTCCAACACAGTCCATGTCCAAAATAGTACTAGTCATGTGAATGTTTTAAAACTTTTTTCATCCTGCGTTCCTTAATAAAACATCATCATATAACACTAAATCAGAAACATAAGGGAGCAAAGCTATTTTGGGGCATCTTTTGGCTAAAAGGTAGTAACCAGTTTAATGAAAAAAAGCTGTCCAAAACAGAACTGCAGAAAGCACACATTTCATCTCCATGGTGGATGTAAACAATTTGAGGAATTGCTAAGAGACATCTTATGGCACACCACCAACAGGCTTGGGATTGCAAAAACCAGCCAATGAGGCAAACCAGAAGATGCTATGTTAAAAATCATTTTTAGAACAGCCACAAATAATCATGCTGGGGCGTTACAAAAAGGTGGCAATATTCAGAACCTTTCTATACCAATGTGGACCGGCCTGTAAAACATGCTGATTTGCTGAAAGACAGGGTGAAGCATATTTACCGTGAGAAATTCCGCCTGACAAGTGCTGGCAAGAGCCTTGTGAGATGAAAACATTTTTCAAAGATAGCAAATTCAAGAGATACATCAGTCAACTGGAACCAAACCGGCAGCTTTACATAAACACAGATGACCAGTGCACCCAGCTTATGCCTTTCTACTCAGTTTTACAGTATATTTGCAGTGTTTAGAATAGGCAAATTTCATACCTTTGTACCAGTGTGATGGTGCATTTTCTCTCAGAAATGTAACAAAAAGCTCTTTAAACTGAAACAAAATAGTTCATTTTGCTTGGAGGGGAAGGGTAAAAAAAAAAGCAGCAGTGCTGGTTGACTGAAGGGTTTTTAAGCACAGAAAGACTCCAAAAAGTAGAGCACAGAGTTTATTGTCAAAACAGCTCTATGCAAGAAAGAGTTAAAAATTAAGATCTGAAACCTGAATAATCGTTGCTGTAGTGGACTAACTTGAACTGTGACCATCCTCACTTAAGCTGACAGGTTTATAGCTCGGACAAAATACACGTACACCTTGAAAACTACATTTGCACACTTATTTCAGTATTTTTTTCCTCCCACTTGTTCCTCCCAGTTTAAAATCCTCTAGCCACTACAACTAAGCTTTGTCCCCATGCTTTCTCTGGAGCATATACAAATGCCAACTATTGCAGTCTTCTATGTGAAGTTGTTACTAAGAGCCAAATCTGTCCTGGACTTCACTGAATTCAAGCTTAAAAAAAAATGTTTATGCAACTGAAAAGAAGTAGTTTTTGCATATGGCTTTCTTCTGGTAAGTGGCTGTTGAGCTGATGCAGGGAAAGAGAAAACAGCAGCTTTGAAAGGGAGAATCTTGCAAATTTAACTACCTAATTGCTGTTAGCATAACCACTACAATAAAAGCTACATTGAAATCTAGTGTAATCACTGCAGTAAAACCTACCTCGAAACCCCTGCTCCTTTATCTGATTTTCAAATATATACCACCATCTATTTCAGTTAAGCCAGGAACAATTAACTCTGCCATAACTGTAAAAGGGCAGCTACAACACACTGCAGAGCGTGCCATGGTACATCCTTGGTTGTTTTCCTGCAAGTGTTAAGTAATTTTTCACTTAAATATAACTGTGTACTGAACAGTTATTTACTTAAACTTTAGATAGTTTAAGGGGGGAAAAAGTGCCATGTCCTTTTTACCTATTTTACGGCTTAATTACAAATTTTTGACACACATCATTTTACAGAAGTATCCTATATGGCAACTAGAACATTTAATAAATACATGCTACATCAAAATTAACTCAGAAGAATGCTATTGATTATAGATTTTAACTTTTACCAAGAATTAGCACATAAACGTCACTGAACCTTACTGTTCTTAGAATTAAAAGCATTGTTTTCTGACAGCTCTGACTTGCACTGCCATGCTTAAAGCACGGTTATTAATGTGATACTCCATTAATCTTGCTTTATCATTAGTCTAACAAGAAATATGCTCAAGCCTCATAGATAATTTGAGGAGGAAAAAAGAGGCAACATTTGTGCCCCAATTACTGTTTTACTAAATTCCTTGTGACAAGTCACAACTACTCTCTGTCCAGATCACATTCACAGGAACAGTTTCACATTACAGTAGCCAAAATAAACTTGCTGCTTTCAAAATGGAAGGAACTCAAACCTGCTTCCTCTTCTCTATTCTTCACTCCCAACTCTTTCTCCTGCAGCACTTTTCGAAACCCTCCCTTTTTTATCCAGCTATTCTGATGGTCACCCACCAGTTCAACTTCCCAGTGTATTTATTTATAAAACTAGCCCTGATAAAGTGAAGTATCATTTTAGCAAATTAAGTCAGTTTACTGTGGGATCAGACACTTAAAAGTTAGTGCAAGGTAAGAAGTGGGGAAAAGAAACCTTCCCCCTTCAGAAGAGAGCAATTACTTTTAACTGCAACATCTCAGGAAAGTTTCAGCAAGAATATTCACAGACAATTACCTACACATTCTCTAAAAGCAGTATCTAGAGCTTAGCAAACAACTGTAACCAAAAGACAACCCTGGCAGAGCAAAGTCCAAAAAGGCCCAGACTTCTGGCCTGTGTAACCTTTCACATTCAACCAGATATGAAATGGTGCTTATGTGTAAGTTCTGATGCTTAACTTCCCAAATCATCATCCTTAAATGACAACAGTGAAATAAGATCAAACCTTAATGCACTGATGCTCAGTGTATGAATCCTGTAACACTGTATAACCACACTGGTGGCGCAAACCTTTTGATGCAGCTAAAATATTTTCTTTTCAAAAAAGTGTTTCTAACTAAGAGTGTGATGATAATAATAATGCCATGATAGCAGGGGCTGGAACTAGATGATCTTAAGGTCCTTTCCAACCCTAACTATTCTATGATTCTATGATAGTCATGCCATTCCCTCACTTTCTTCTAAAAGAAGTAAATTTAAATTTTGCTATGCTTTCAAGAAATAAATCATAAAAACAAAGTCAACACTTCTACATTACTGAAGTCTCATCAAGCAACTGTAAGCCAGAGAATTAAAGTACTCCATCAGCAATGGTTCTCCTGTAATTAAACCATCTATTCCTGTTAGAGGCAGGCTAACTTCACTTTTGCTAAAGTAGATTAGGAAACGGTTTAAAGTGTACCAAAATAAAATCACTGGAGCTAAAAAAAGTACTGTATTATCTGCTCACAACTTGCGAGGTTTCTATTTAAGAACAATTCAGTCAATTCCTTCTTTCCCTCAACTTCCTGTCCACAAAGAGGACAGGTACTCTCCCAGCGCGCCTGTGACCACAGAAGGGGGAGTTTAGGGCTAAACAAACACTTGCTCATCAGGAGCTCTCTTTCCCTCTCCATGCATGACTCCCACAGACATGTGGCTCCCTGAACAGAATCACACCACACCCTACACCAGCTCCTTCCAGCAACATCTGCTTGGGATTTTTAATACATTTGCTCATCAGCAAATGCAAAGCAGGGCAGGAGGTGTTAAGAAAATCTGACAGAGCAGCAGCATGCATATCCACTGATCACTTCCCTATTACCTTGAAATGATGTTTTCATGTACATAAACTACGTGATACACAGGCGCAGGCTCAGTATGCACTTGCTAGGTATTTTTTCCATGGAAATTGATTATCAGAGGGTGTAAACAATGCGGGCAAGGTAAAGCACACTTTCAGTTCAGGCATGGCTTAAAATAAGTAATATTTGAATAATAGAGAAAGGCACTGAATATATGATCAAGAAAAAACAAACTTGTACAAGAGCGAGATAATGCCTTCTTCCCGTAATGCTGACTGTCCACAAATACTCACTGTAGCTTCAAACGATCTTTTCTCAGTCACATTATTTGTTTCAAAGAACTTACCGCAGGAAAACTTATTACTTGCCACTTCTTAACACTCAAATTCAGAATACCCTCTATTTAACCAACTTCATTACATCTCATCTTCAGGAGAAGAGAAAAAAAACATATTAACATTGCATCAATGACCACTTCAAAAACAACACCTTACCCTATGCTAGGACTTGAATGACTTAGCTGACTAGAATTTTCTTAGTGTAAAGCAAAAGCAAAGGCAAAGCCTTGAGACAAATCCTGTCCCTGAAGGTTAGTTCATGCACAGTGAAAGACTCCTCATTCCGCAAAGTAGCAAGTTAAACTGCTCCTGTGAGGTCTCATAATAGCCAAGAAAAGGTACCTGTCTCGGTTACACCCACTTCCTAACCCAACGTAAAATTAAGAAATACACTAAGAAGAATTTACTAAGATTGACTTATCTATGAAACTCTGACAAACTTCTTTCCCAAAGCACAAAGTCTCCAACCCTGAAACATACATGGAACAGGTGGATAACCACAAAATATATCTAATACCCACTGCAACTGAAACTATGGATCACTTTTTCAAAGATTAAAGCCATTAATTATTTACAACCCAATACTTTATGGAGCTGTTTCTCAAACTGCAAGCCCTATACAATTTTTCTCAAGTTAAATTTCTCATACTCAGTTTGCAGAGAACCAATTGCTGGGGGAAATTCCAAGTTACCTATCTTCCTAAATAAACTTACCAGAACAAGTTTAACTACCTCAGTTCATCCTAAACAGAAGTTTAGCCTACTATCCATTTAAAAAAGTGAATCTTAATGCAACTGCAAAACTAAATATAACCCTATTCTCTACGAGATTTCTTCAGCACAACTACCTTCCAGACATTTGAGTGAATACCACGAACAAGCCTACACTGTTTCAACTTACTTGAGAGAGGTCTAATAACTACTATCAAGGTACAATACTAGCTAGTGTTTCCAAAAGCAGTAGTTAAGAAGTACTTTCAGATGATGAGTAGGCATGCTCAGGAGTTTTCCTAATTATTTGTGGAACTACAGTTACTTTTCCCTTCTTTTTCCAGGTGTTTTACCATTCTCCACGTTGCTGCATGAATAAGAGGGACAACAAATTGCACAGAAAAATCTAATAAAAACTGTAAAACACAGAGACACAAACTAGACCAAACTGGAAAAAAAAAAAAATAAAATCAACCCTACTTCCTCACATTCTGGAGCCTAAAGCAGAGCAATACTTCAGGAGAAGGATGCTTTCCAAACACACTTCACCCCTTCACACATCTCTGCTGATGATTAAGCATAATGCTTCAAGTATTTTATTATAAAAATTCAAAACTGCCATGTATCCTGAACACACAGGCACTGCAGCGTTAAACCCCTTGTGGTTTAAAATGTGATTATTCCTTAGATGCAGAACACAAATCCATTACTGAAAACAACACAATTAATCATGTTCAATATACACCACAAGTGAAAGCATACAATGCAGAATTATGGTCCCAAAATCACATTCTGAGAAACAATTATCACCCAGGATGCAGACAGAAAAATCCTCACTTGGGCTACTGACCAGTATCTGCAGCACAGACTCAAAAAAGTCTATAAAACGTGAGAGAGAAGAAGAAAAATCATGGAGACATGAGATGTTCCAAGATCCTTAGTTCTATGAGCACATACATGAGAATGTATTAAGCTATCTAGATCCTGATCTATATTGACAGCAATGCTACTGATAAAATTGAACTGGCATTTCCAACACGTGTGTGCCTGAACCCTACTAATGAATCATTCTGATTTCACTGCATTGCAAGTTCTGATACACAGCTATTGCACTTCTACTAAAATTATATTTATGAAGTGGAAATTCATGACTTGCAGCTCAGATCAAGGAGCCACCTGATTTTTCAAAATCAGTCACTGCTTAATAGCACTTCTGCAGCTTTCTCCATATATTAATTACCACATTATGAAGCTTCCTGTATCAAATAGAAGTTGTGAGAGCTGCTGCTGTGGTAAGAAGGAAAAAAATTAAAAAAGAAAAGGAAGTGTTATGAAGACTGAAGTGGCATCATATTTAACATCAATAACTCAACAAAACAGGTGACATTAAAGAAAAAACAGATGAGCTCTCTCACTCTGTGTAAAGTGTGATAATTACACATTAAATGTTCTCTAAGGGCCTACCAACATTCAAACAAGATTTTAAAAACTGGAAAGAAAGAAAAAAAAAACACATTGGGGTCCTTTCAAGTTCAAAGTCCAGCTCTTACCCTAAATCAAAACAGCCCAAAGAGGCAGAAAAACTCCTAGTACAGCATCACCTCTCAGTTTGTCACGCTAAAGGAAGATGATGCGCGTCAAATACGAATGTATTACTGTGGAGAAAGCCAATCAACCCCCTAGGAATGGGTAGGTCTACTAGAAACAGGATCCTGTAAAATGTATTATCGGGTTAAGGAAAAAAAAATACACTCCACATTAACACACTTCAGGACTTAAACCTATTTTATCACTAGAAATTTCTCTTCCCTGTTTAAGGACATGGATGATGGATGTAGCTCGGCAGAGATTTTATCTTTACAATAACCTATTTTCCTCATCATAAGCTCTCAAACCTCAGATGTGTTTTAACAGGGGCATCTCAGCAAAGACTGGTCTAGGAAAAGTGACCTAACTACAAACAAGAGTGAAATGAGGTGGACCCTGACCTACTATGAAACTTGGCAAGATCAAAACCAAAAGAATATAACCAAGAGCCCATACTTTAAGGTTCATAAATATTAAAAAACTATTTATAAAAATTAAATAACATTTTTCTACAGTGCAAAAAGAGTATGCTTCTACCCAGTGATGAATAAAGATCTCAATTTATTCACACACAAATTTATAAAAAATTAAAGATTAGCAGTCACACTTCTTAAGAATTTCTGTATAAAAGGATACAAGGAAAATGTACAAGCTGTAACGCATACCAGTAGTAACTGCTATACAAGAAATATTTGACAGCCACACAGAATGCTGTCAAATACACATCAAGCAGTGAAGAAAATTCGGTGCATGGATTTATTTTCTCCCAACCATTCAGGTTTCTCCCCAGCCTGCAATTTCTGTCCCCCAATCCAACACAGAAGTTAGCTGCACAGTTTCCAAGCAGGCTGTGCTTCTGTTCTAGCTGTCATTCCCACCCCAGCCAAGGCACACACAACCAGTAATCTGGAGACTGGGCTTCTTTTCTTATTTTAAAAGAGGTACGTGTGAGAGAAACGCACAGAACACTGGGGGGACGAGCGCCTTTAACATCCCCAGCGTACGTTTCCTTTATCCTTGCTGCCATCATTCGCTCACACACACCACGATCCCCCCATCTGCATTGTCTGCCTTGCTCCATCTCTGATTAATATGGACACAGCCACACTCGCTCCCTCCTCATCGTGCTGGGCCAAGCATCCTCTGAAGCGCACTTCCCCAGGCAGACTCCGGGATCCCCCAGCAGGCCGGATTACCGCCGAGGCCGCCAAGGGGGCGACAGGCCCGCGGCGAAGGTCACGGCCGCCCACCCCCACGCCTTGCCGGGGCAAAGTTTACAGCGGCGGCCGCCCGGAGAGGCCGGGTGTGTACGGCGCGGCCCGCTCCGCTCCTACGAGAGGAAGGAACCGGGGCCCTGCGGCGTGGCTGTAGGACGGCAGCACGGCGCTGGGGAGGGGAGGTGCCGGTGCGTCCTCCGCGGTCGGCGGTGCCCGCTCCCCCGAGGTGCCCCCGCCACGCCGCGATCCGGCCGGCCGCCACCGGCCCCTCCCCTCACCCACAGGGGGCCGAGCCCCGCCAGGCCGGCCCCTCCCCTCCTTTCCCCGCCGCACGGCCTGCCCCTCACCGGTCATTGAGCTGGTCCTCGGTGCCCGGCAGCGGGTGCACCACGAAGTGGATCGAGGTCATGTTCCGCGCCGCCGCTGCCCACCCCCCCCGGCGGAGGGAGGCGGGCGGGCGGGGGCCGGGCACACAATGGGGGCGGGGGGGTGGCGGGGGATGGGGCGCTCTGCCTCTGTCCCTCCCCTGGGGCCGCTTGTGGCCGCTGGCGGAGTCCTGGGGCTCACCCGCCGCGGTGCGGAGCGCAAGGAGGAAGGAGCCCGCCGCAACGGCGCCGGGAGGAGGCTCAGCCCTCACCGCGCTCACGCACGCGCCGCCATCTTGGCTCCAGCGGGCGCTTCTCCCTTCCTCCCCTCCCTCCCTCCGTGCGCCGCGACGGGGAGGGCGGGGCGGCAGCGCGCTGCCGCCGTGCAAGCCGCTCGCTGACTGGCGAGCACGCCACCACGCTGCGCCCCCTCACTAAGCGCGCCGCAGATTGGCTGGGGAGGCCCGGCGGAGCGCGGTGACGTCATGCGCGAGCGGCGTAAAATGACCACGTGCCCTCAAGAGCAGCTCCCCAGCGGGTGGGGCGGCGCGCGAGCGGATCCCTGAGGCGCAGGACGGGGTTTCCCCCTCCTCCCGGACGCGCACCCGCGGCGGGGCGGGGGCGGGTGGTGCCGCTTCCCCTCGGCCGGGGGGTGGGGACAGGCTGGGGCGGGTCTGAGGCACGGACCCTCCGCGCCGCGGGCAGCGCGACCCGGCTGCGGCGTCCGGGCTGTTCTTGTAGCTCCTTGCCGCGCCGGTGTGCTCGGTCAGGCCGTTCCCCTGAGTGGCGTGTGCTCCGGCTCGCTAGCCCCTGTTGTGAGCGGCCCCTCGGCCTGTCAGAATGGTTTCGGGGTGGAAGTGGAGCGGGTGCACGAGGCCGTCCCGGAAATCTCCGGTGCGGGGTTGCAGCTGGGCTTCCCCCTCCTGGTGTACGGGCAGCCGCAGATGTGGTTCAGACCCATTGTCCTTGGTCGACTGCGTTCCAAAGTCGGCTCGTCGATTTGTAACTCGGCGAAGAACGCGCGCAGTCCTACCTCAACAACCACCCTTCTCCAGGGACACTGGTGGTATATAAGGATGAAAAGTTACCTCCCAAGCCGATGAAGTACTCAGTGCTGCTCTTGCTGTGCACACTCCCTTCGAACGGGGTTTAATTGGTACTCTTAAAGAGCGTACTTTGCAAATGTTGCTGTTCTTAACAAATTAACATCTCAATTTGCTGAAAGTTGAGTAACAAAGTCAATAAAAAGCCATTTGTTTCTATAGAAACTAACACTTCGTCTAGGATTGTACCAAGATTTGGGTTTTAAAAATACTTTTTACTGGAATTTGCAGCTTTTGCACACTGCTTTCACTAATTTTCAGGAAATCGGAAATGTAGAAAAGCAGCCTGGAATTTTATAGCATGTGAGGAATGCTGGTAATCACATGATAATAGTACAGAAAAAAAAAATCTAGAACCTAGTTCAGTAAGTTGTAATTAATTTCTAAGCCTGTGTAACAAACCCTGGAAACCTGTCTGTTCCTCTGCTATCAAATCTAAGAAATTCTGTGACTTCCCATCTTCCATTCCCCTTTCTTCCCTAGCTCCTTTTCCAATACAGCCCAAAGGTTGCACATCCAGGAGTTGGCTGATGTAGCTGCTTACCCTCCAAAGATCTGGGGAGTTGTGAAGTTTTTCTCAGTACAGCTCTCCACAACATGAGGGAACACGGGAAAGAGAAAAAATATTCAGCTGATGTGTTCCAAGTTTCTTGTTCTCAGACACTGTTCGCCCTATGTTCTGTTCTCAAGTGACAGAGATGTTCAAATGGATTCAAAATGCAAATAAGTAATTTAGTTTTTCCTAGAAGGAAGATCCTAACAGGTTTCTGGAAATGCACAAGGCACGGAATGGGACTCATTCTGTTTCAGTCACAAACCAGTGCAGCAGCTGTGCTTTGAAAAATAAGTACATCCATGACTTGCCTTTATTTTCCTCTTAGGCCGGAGTTCTGCATTTGATTATACCAAAGTTTGTTAGTTTTGTCCTGCTTTTTCTTTTTAGCATCAGTCTTTATGCTTTTCTTGAATACATTTTTGTTGTTTATTGCAGTGATTGATTCTTCTAAGCTGGCTTGACTTCAGTCATTTTATCAGCAACACTTGCATGTTTCGATACTCAGCTGAAAGACCTTGCATCTTAATTTGGTTAAAAAAAAAAAAAAAGATTGTTTGTGTTTGACAGCCATTCCTTTTTTCCACTGAATTTAGGAAGATGTGCCACATGAACTCCTGACGTAGGTCTGGTTGCATCCTTGGGAATGCTTTGGGAAATGTTGGATATGGTTCAGGAGCTTCGGGTGTTTATGTTTGCTCTTGGTATCAAGTTGTACTTGCCCAAAGCACTTGCATTTCCAAATAACATGACTTGTTCAGTGGTGTTCTCTTAGGGGCTGGGCGCAAGGAAGAGATTTCCATTACTCTCTTCATTCCACCTTGCACAAGGGTTGTGGAAACACACTAGGTAAAAGACAGGAAAAGAGCTAGGAAAGCCCAAAGGGGGCACACCTCTGTTAAGGGCTCAGCAGTCAGCTGCTGGTATTTCCAAGTAACCCTTTTCTGTAGCCTTAGTTACATTGTGACTGAGCCCCAGTTTTAGCCACTGCGTATGGCTGTGCCAATACAAACAGTTGTCATAAGCAAAACTGAAAGAAAAATTAAAATTGACTCCACTGGAACTTGGAGCCAGAATAAACTTGAGTAGTGCAAATGTCAGCTTTTGTTCACACTGAGAGCTTACACTGCTCTTTAAGATGGGAACTTATCATAAACGTAGATGGGAGAACACCAACCCAAGTGTTCAGCTGGCATTGTCGTTATTCCAACAGGAGGTTGTATCAGGGTGGAAGTTCCAGCTGCTGTCAAGAGACCCACACTGCTCTAGCAGGCTGCAAGGCTGTGTCTCACTTTTGGAGCACCAGTAAATGGTAATGCACTGAATGCCTCTGTTGTCCACTGATGCATTTCTTAGAAGATAATCATGTAGGTAACACTGTGTGATGGTCCTTTAATTATCTGAAATTATTCCATATAGAATTGTTTTCTGATAACAGAACTGCTCATTCTTGCAACTTCTGGGTTTTAAGAACTTAAGAATAAAAGACTTTTCCCAAGTGCTCTGGATTGTTGTGGTCTGTTGGGTGGTGTCCTGGGTTTAGCAGTAGCAGCCATTTTTTCTCCTTAGTAGCTGGTGCAGCACTGTGTTTTTGACTTTCGGCCTGGGAACGGTGCTGATAGCACCAATGTTTTTAGTTACTGCTCAAATGTTTGGTCTGGCCAAGGACTTTGTGAACCTCATGCTCTGCCAGGGAGGAGGGGAAGCCGGGAGGAAGCAGAGACAGGACACCTGACCCAAACTGACCAAAGAGGTATTCCATACCACAGCACGTCATGCCCAGGAGGTAACAGAGAGTTACCCGGAAGGGCTAGGCACTGCGGAGCTGGATGAGGTATCGGTCGGTGCTTGGTCGGACTGGGGGGGGCGAGTTACCGGTCTGCTGGTGGTGAGGTGATGTATTCTCTTCCCTTGTTATTTCCTTTGTCATTGTTATTATTGGTGGTAGCAGTAGTGATTTGTGTTATACCTTAGTTACTAAACTGTTCGTATCTCAACCCGTGGAAGTTGCATTCTTTTTGATTCTCCTCTCCATCCCTCCGTGAATAGGGGGAGGGAAAGAAGGGGGGGAGTGAGTGAACGAGCTGCCTGACTGGGTTTAAACCACGACAGGTGGCAACATCCAGCACTGAAATAGTATTTAAAATTCATATTTGCCAAGTCATGAAAAAAAAAACAAGAACAGAACTCGATTTTTTTTCTTTACAAGATGGGTCTTTAAGAGAGGACTTCTGTCCTGGCTTAAGAACTTTAGTTCCCTGTGTTGCACAACTCCTCAGTGTACAGATGGTGCTATTTTCAGGCCTACTGATAAAGCAGCAGCTTCCTTATGAAGGTGCAGCTATAAATACACCAACACCCAACCAGCAGAACAAGTTCCTTGCTGGTATACTTGTCTGTGCGAGATTTTTTGCCAGCTTGAAAACACCATAGAAAATAACTCCTGTGGGATCATTGCTGTTGTGTTTGAGATAGATTGAATTTTTATATGAGTCAGCATTTCCTGAAGTTCTCAGGCTGGTAGAAGCGGATGGGTTTGAAGGGACTTCTGGAGGTCGTCATACCCACCTTCGTGTTCCACACATACCCGGTTCCAGCAGATCAGGAATGTTCCCATCAGAAATGGCTTGTGAATAATGTGCACCTGTGCAGATCTACTCCTGACCGCTCACTAAACCCACCAGACAGCTGCAGGCCTGGTGCTTTGCACAGAAGTCTGTTAGTCCAGCAGGGAGGAGACGTGCTGGAGGTGTGAGGATTAGGATAGGAGGACTGCAAGGGACTTGGCTCTGTACACAGCACAAGCAGATGCTGGTGAGTGCATCACAGGCAGCGGTGCCTGAGGCTGGTGGGGTATGTTGAAGTCAGGGACGAGGCCCTGAGCAGAGGCAAAGGCTTCTGGCAGCTGAAGAGAGCTTTCCTGGCTGTTAACTCCAGATGTCAACAGATGGTATCAGGCTGGCAGCATAACATTGTGTTTGTTGTGGAATAAATGAGTCCAGCATTCCTGGAAGTGTCAACAAGAATGCTGTGCAGAAAACTGCAGCTTCTCTATGATTCCCATGGAACTTCCCTATAACAAACAACAAACTGCACTGCAAAGAGAGAAATTTTGTTTCCAGCACCTTGTGCAGCAAATTGAGTCAAAGCAGGGTCCTCACTGCTTCTTGCTCTCTCTCTATTTAGGTAGAGCATAAGACTCAATTGTTTGGGGCTTTAAAACCATGTCCTGTGTTTTGCAACACTAGTACCTGCACAGTTTGCAAGTTAACACTAGAAATTCGACAATTCCATCTGAGGAGGACTGCTCTGCCTTCCATTTGCTTTCTGCTGTCCTGAGCTATGTTTTACCGTGCTCAGGTCCCACGTTATTATAGCCCAGTTTTGTTTTATATGTTGCCTGTTTATGATAGCTGAAACTTCATCTTGATGCCAGGTATGAAGTGTTTATTATCTCTTATTTTCGAACTTGTACCTGGCTGTCAAGTGAATAGGTTGCTATAATAGAAAAATCATTTGCCTTGTGTACAAAATAGTGCTGATCTTCAAGATGCATTGTCTAAGGCCATGAAAAAGCAGGTAGCTTAGTGAAGTTCAGAGCTGATGAAAACTTGTTTCCCATGGATTTTTTTCTTACAGTGGGTTCTTTGGTGTCTGATGGTGCACACACAGGTGCATATCCTGTGGTTCTCCAGTGGCTAGAAGAGGTTGAGCTCTGCTGCAGTCTTCCCCTCAGCTGCAGCACTACTCATTTCTCCTGCCCCCTCTCTGATGCTTGGGTCAGTTAACAGATACCCCCAAGACCAGAACCTCATGTCAAAATTTGTCCAAAAATAGACTCGAATGTTTGGAAGTTAATATGGTGAGCTAGGCACTTTGACACAGAGCCTGCTGATACAATGCTTGCTGCTGCACATGAACTGAAATATACCTGTTTAAACTCAGGCAATACTGCGAGTACCTGATCTCCTTTCCCCTTTCTTGTCTGAGCTGCTCAAATTTCCTCTCCCCTGCTTTGCAGTGAAGGACTCCTGGGCTAGAAATTAGGATTTTGCATCTGTTTCTCCTTTCTTCAATATACAGGATACATACTTGATTCTGTTTAGGGGAGTCGGCACAGTATACTTGTGATCGAGGTGAGATCTCTGCCAAGTACTCAGTGGAGTTTGTAGATCCACCAGTATCTGGCAGACTGAGATTTTGTTTTGGCAGATGCTTCACTGAACATTGCTCCTCACCCTTGTTTAGCTCCTTGCTAGCATCCATCTCTTCCAGCTCCCACTGACACTTCTAAACACCTCTTCCTCTGACTAGGCATCCTGGACATCTCGCTGAGGCCCAACCACAAAGTTTATGTTATGCCTCACGTATGTGTGGACCAGCCCTGTCTGCTGACAAATGCAGCTGAGCACGAGGAGATGTTCCTAGGCACTGTGCAGGAACTGAATGTCCTAGAAACTGAGGCTTTGGGCAGCCACCTTGTGCAACTGTCCCTGAAGGCAGTTTGGGCAGAGCTTGCATGCAGAGTGTAAGTGGTGGGTGTATCTCTGAAGCTTTGAGTCCGCTCTATCACCTGGGCAGGTGTTCCTGTGCAGGCAGCTGAAAAGCAGAGGTGTTCCCATTTTCACGAGAACAGCTTCCTGTAAACTCCTGGTAAAGAATGAAATAATTGTCTGAACTTTAGCATCCTAGAAGGCGCGTGTGTAGCCCTAGCAGGTTGTCTGGGCTTCCTGTGCAATTGCCTTCTCTGGCTCATCTGTCTGCAGACTGCCAAGGGAGTCTGGATTATTAACTGGGACAAGAAAAAGGGTTTTATTTCTCTGTTAGTTCCATGTGATGGGTTAGTTACTCTTGTCTTAACCATATTTACCTTCCAAAGTAGCAGTTTGGAAAAAAAAGCTGCCAGTTTAAATTGTGAGGGTGAACTGCATTCACAGCAATAGTTCTGTATGGCCTTGATTCATGTACTACCTTCTGACATCATTGCAGAATAAATTTGTTTCTGACAGGGAAAAGAGTAGAGACCTTCCAAGGCAAAAGCAAGTGAATTATTCCATGGACATCAATGCGACCAGGATTTGCGTTTCTATGGAGCAGCCTACTTTTTAGCCACTGTTCCTCTGCCATCAAATAGCCACCTGTCATAAACAGCTATTTATAATATAGAAATTAATAGTAGGTAGTTCTGCATTTGGTTTTAATTCCACTTGAAAAATTATTAGAATTAAAAAAAAATTCAAGAGGAGTCAAATGTACCAGAAGTCAGCGGGTGCTGAATGCCCAAGCACTCAGGAGATGTGTTTCTATCCAAAACTGTTTTGAACAGTACCACAGGCACACAGAGAGAAGACTGAGCTGCTTTTGAAACAGCTCCGAAGCAGCCTTTGTTTACAGCTGGCATTTTAATCAAACCAGAGGCTGTATCGTTTGCAAATTAATAAAGCATTCAGGAGAAATGTGGCCAGTGCAGAGTTAGTGTACACAGGGGCTGCAAGTTCACCATCCCTTCTGAAATAGCTCTTCCACATTTCAGCAGCAAGAGGCTCCCGTCACAGGTGTGCAGACATGGTATCAAACACAGCTTTCCAGGGGTGAAAACATTCTCATCTCTTGGACCACACTGTTCCCTTCAAATGATGGGCTTTGCATTCAGGAAAGATCTCAGCATTCTGCTAAAAGTCTTATGAGCTTTCTTCTGCTTTGCTTTTCCACCCTTAAGTCACTAAGGACATTCACATGAAACAGGATGGCTGTTTTAACTGTTCCTGCACGTCCCTGTAGCATATCCCCAAGCTGAGAACATAATTGCAGTGGGTCATCACAGCCAGTCTCAGAAGTGATTAAATGTCAAAAAAAAATAGATGTTGGCTTCATGTAAGGAGAGGCAGCACTAACATATGGGACTCCCATGATATAAAGTTTTAGGAGTTTTATGATGATGGAGCTTAAGTGCTATAAAGGAGAAAAGAAAGGTGCAGTGGGGGCAGTGTTCAGTGGGAGATGCAGTAGATGGAGACCTGTGTTGAGAACTGCTTCAGTAGTTAAAATTTAGCTTCAGTGAAACTAAGAGAGGAAAGAAAATGCAAATAGTTTGAAAGTTTTTTTCTCATTGCAGTGTAGGAGGGAAGGGATGCAGGTAACTGATGGATGAACATTTTATTGTGAGTAACAGCAACTGCAACTCTTGTCTGTTGTATATCCCTGAACATGTGCTGATGCATGTATTTATAGAGATAGGTAGTGGTTAACATGGAACTGCAGGCAGATTTGCAAATACAGAATTACCTGCTGCTGACTGAACATACAGGTAGTTTCGCTTGCAATGATTGTTGCCTGCTGCTGTAAGCCAAGGTGAACTGGGATGTTTGTAAATTCATCAGGCTTTAATTATTTGGGCTAAAATATTTAATACTGCATATCTGCCTTTGTCTAATTTCTAGCAGGAGTGTCAAATAAAAGGTTTAGATATTGCAAAAGGCAAAGGTAGAAAAAGAGGCCTTAAATCATCTTTGAAACATTTTGTTGAAAACTGTAATGCCACTGGAGTCTGAAGGAGGGCAGTTTCCTGCAATATTGTCACTGCCAGGAAACTTGAGAGTTCACCTGTATTTGTGTGATGAGCACTGGGCGAAAAAAACTGAACTAAACATGCCAGGTAGGAACTTGTTGGCATTTGGCAGATCTGTTCACGCAGGGTTACGTACCTTCTCCTCCTTTTCCCCATGCAGCCTGTACTAACTGCCTAGACTCAGCTAGATTTGCCTAAAGCTTTCCCAAACGCGGTGCCTTCCAGCTGGCAGGGGAGAAGGCATTGAGCCCTCCTGCCCCTTGGCTGCTCCTCTGGGCAGAGCGCCCGCGGGCACACTGCCATGGCGAACCAGCATCGAGTGGGAAGTGTCTTCTGGTGTTGCCTAGCTTTTGGGACTGCAAAGTCCAGAGCACAGTGCGTTGTTTGGGGTGTCCCATTTAGAAATGCTGTAAATTTTTAATGCAGAAATTGCAGCAGTTTGCCTGAGGAATGTACAGATTATAGTATGTAAGACAGTAGGGTAGGAGTTCAGATAGGCTTCAATCATAACAACAGATGAATTTATGATTAAATGTATATCTTATCCTATTTGGCTTCCTGTTTCCTAGGATTTGTTCTGCTGCTCTGATAAACTATGATTTAAAATGCACTGAAGTGTCAGTTCAGTCTAATAGCCCCTTCTACACTGAAACACATCCCTGCGTTATTAGACATTGTGCTTCCTATCTGTCTACCAAAATGAGGAAGAGAAGAGCTGAGGTACGGGACTCAGCCAGCAAAGGCTGACGCATGGGCTGCCAATTGAACATCGAGTAGGAATCAGATCCAGACAGGTCCCTGAATTTAGGTGTTAACTACAGCAGTCAACGGAGCTGGGAGTGTGATTCAGCTGACCATCCTCTGGTGAGCTGAGTCTCTCGTGGCAGTGGGAGTTGGGACATAGCTCATACAGTGTGTCACACCTCTGGGTACACATCCACAGCCTGGAGGTAAGCCCATCCCCATAAGCATGAAGTGCTGATGACAGAATTCAGGCTCCAGCTGCTGGCATTGTTTCTTCAATTTAATGAGGGGTGGGCTGGAGCGGCTGAGCCCCAGTGATGGTCTGACCTTTGTGTGGGGTGCATGAGCGCATTAAACCTTATTTAGGGTAGTCAGAATGGCACCAGGAAAGAGCACCCAAGGCTCTGCAGTAAAGAAATGACAGCACTCTGTTAAAATTATTTTTACAACCTCAATAGACAAGTTCAGACAAAGACTCAGCTGAACCTGCTGAGTACCTGCAGCGTTCGGATCTACCACGTAGTTCTGAAGCTGTGGTTTAGATTTTATTTTCGAGACAAAAGAGTAATTTAGAATTATGCAAATGAGCTTCCAAACGCAGGTATTATGCAGATTTGTGAAGGCAGGAGCAGCGTTAACCCTTGGTTAACCCTCCTCACTGTGGAGGGAGCGCAGCCACAGCAGCTCTGTGATAATTCCCTTCAGCCCTCACACTCTTTAATAACCGTGCTCTTGTGGCAGGGCCTGAGGCGTGAGGCTAACTCTCCTGTACACAAACGCATCACCAGATGGGTTTGGCTTGGTGGAGGAGGTGTGTTTGCTGCAATGTTCACCTCGCTGTCCTGCCTGACACAAGCTGTACCCAAATCCAGCCTGGGCATCTCAGAGCAGACAAGCACTGCATCTGCCATCTGCTTCTTCATACAGGTTGTTTCCAGAGTATTTGAAGTGACTGTTGTGGGAGAAATATTAAATTGTTTTTCAAATGTCAGCAGTGCAGTAACATTTTAAAAACAATTGACACTGTCAGCTAGCAATCCTCATCACCTGCTGGGCTGGCTGGTGTACACAAGATGTAGTCGCAGCCTTGACTTTCTGGAGAGGAAGGATGTTAAAAAAGCTCCATGTAGTGCTAATCTGTGGGTTTGATAGGTCATTATCCCACCCAGCTATAAAGGTGGTAGGTATGACTCTCAGCCATGAAGAGATGGGTTCTGATAGAAATCCAAGGCCTGACCTGCTCTGGAAGTTTGCCCGGATCTCATGACCAACAGCTGACTTAGCTGCATCAGTGCAAATACTAGTGCTGAGCAAGAAATCCAAAGGTTTACAGCAGTGAAGTATGGCAAATGGCAGCAGCTGGCAAATCCTCAAAACACAGAAAGATGTAAGTGCAGCTAATCTCTCATGGAGGTGCCTGACGTTGGATTAAAACAGTCATGGTGGCAGCCAAGCCTGAAGAGAAAGGGAGAGTTCATGTAGGGTAGTTTTGGAAGGACTGGGTTTGTGCCTCAGCCATGCCCAGTGGGATGCCAAGCCCCATGAATATGGGGCTTGTTCTATGTCAGGCAGGGACAGGTCTTGCTGAGGGCAGAAAGGAGTCTGGCTGCAGCACTGGAAGACTTGACTCCACATTTCCTCTTGCACTTCAGTTGCTTGTGGCTCTCTATGTGAGAGCTCACAGAGCAGCAGAGGTGCCAAGGAAAACACCGAGGTGCTTGGCATTCGCTTTCCAGTTGCTAAATAGGAAGGTGGGAATAAGACTTTCCCCTCTACTATCTTTTAAGAAATGCATATTTGTGTGGTGAATTACTTCAGTTAACAAATACTGTATCGGTGCTGCTCTAGGAGATGGAAGTAATTTGGGTTTATCTCCTGGATCCCGTACACCCAAACTCTCACAAGTTTGCTCTGTTCACCAAATTGCTCCCTCCCTTCCTTTCTAGCTGAGGGTGTCATTTCAAGCTGACTGTCTGAGCCAGTACCAAATATTGAATAAGTGCCTCAACATATTCAAACCTGGATGCTGTCAGGGAATTTACAGACTTAAAACATATGTCCAGTTTTAAACTGGATACATATGCATGCGCATGAAGATTAGCACAGTTTAACTACTTTGGTTTTGCTTGGGTTTAAGAGCATTTTTGGCTCAAAAAAGTGACGTCTCTCACGTATTTGGAAAGAGTTGTCCAAAGCACATGACCAACATCTGTTGGTTTCAGATATGCCAGAGGAGCTCACAAGAATGTAATAGATGCAGAGATCAGAGAAAACATTGCTCTGTGTATTTTTATTTCCAAGATGGGCTTGGATTTTTCCTGTTACTCAGCAATGTGAGTGATGGGCTGGTGATCTGGTTAGTGAAAGAAAACAAGCAACAAGCCCACCTACATTGGTTCAGGGTTTTGTTAGTTCTGGAGGGAACAGCTGGAAAGGATATAAATCAGACGCTGCTGCTGTACTGCATTTCCCTTGCCAGCTTAAAAGAACTAAAATAGTTTAAATAGGCAGAAATATTGTTTTATGTCAGCCCACATCTCAAAACAAATGTGAGCACAAAGCCCGTGGAAGGAAGTCGCTAGGAAACCTCTGCAGTGTGCTGAAGAAGTTGTGCAGCGCAGGCACCTATATGAGAGGCGGTACTACCTGCCAGCCTGCTATCTCCCCAAAACTGCAGTGCAGGATTGTAGTCCACACTCATTTCCATAAATGAAGCATCAGGAAATGCCTCACAGCTCATTTTAAATCAGAGCAGCTTCAGGGGACTGTAAGCCATTCCCAGAGCCTCCCCTGAAGACTTGACACTAAGGTCCTGTCCATACCAGGGCTGAAGCCCTGACTTCTGTGTTCAGGCAAGGTTTGGCCCGGTTGCTTTGCTATCGCATGCCTGCAGTCATCTTAACTAGGTTCTTAGCAAAGATCTTTGCTTCTGTGGGCTCTACCCTTGTCTAAGCTGAGATTTCAGTACAGTAACTTTAAGGCAGACTAACCCTCTGGAGGAAGAGCCACCAAGCCTCTTTTGCACTTAGTCTCAGGGTGGGTTTTGGCAGCAGAGTTCAGGCAGGCATGCTGCTGTCTCAGGTGGTTTTTATGCATGGGGATACTCCAGAAAGTTGATGTGAATCAATTGAGAATGTTAGAGGTGCAGGTCCACAGTGTCAGGGTGCACACGTTAAAGCCCCTTGTTTTGTACCAACTAGTTGTACTTAAGATATCTTAATCCTCATAATGCTTGATTTCTTTCCCATGGCTACTCCATAGCTGAACATGTTCATTTAAACCTGTTTCTATGAGGAAACTGGTAGCTGAAAGATTGGAGAATCATCAAGGACACACTTTTTATTCATCATGAAGTCATCTGTCAGTGTAGCTTGTGGCTGGGATAAGAAAGGTGAAGACATCAGGTGTTGCTAGGATTGCTTGTCTGTAGATTTCTCAGTAGCTTTTCCCAGAAATGGCTGCTGTGAGCACAATGAACAGGGCAATGTGGCCACGCTTAAAGAGTCTCCATGGAATTCCCTATGTGTGAGAACCCCCAGTGGTGCAGCACCGGCAAATTCCTGCCTGCCACCACCCATCCTCGCTGCGTGGAAAACGCCTGTCCATCACATTCCGCACTCCTCCCACCTCTCAAGGTGACCCATCCTGGCTAAAAGCCACTGGCACTCAGCAAGTGGACCTTGGGATCTCCACTCCTCCAGAAACAGCAATAAATTAAGGAAACCAGGAATACATGTTAAGCCAGCCTGAGGATGCTTCTCTGAAGAAAGATTAGTTTTAAAGCACAGGTATTAATTACATGGCAAAGGAGGCACTCTGGAGAAGACATGATGCTGATATGCTATGCTCTTACATGAAGTGTGGCTGTGACAGAGTTTTCCATTCTGGCTTATCTAGTCATTGACACGTAAAAAAGGAAAGATGCAGATCTTCATTTTAACTTCAGAAAAAAGCTCTTTTTTACACAACATATAATTAACATATGGAATCAGCACTGGCTACTCCTGACAGGTTTAGACTAGCTCTGTACTCAGTGGTCTAGCAGTGTTTGTTAGCTGTGTCCCTGTGTGATTCTGTGGGAGGAAGGGCCCCAAAGCATTTTGGAGCAAGAAAACTGTGCGAGAGCTATGGCAACATCTGTGACTTTTCTGGTTCAGAGCAGGTTGTCTGCATTTGAGAAAGGATGACATACATGCATAGTGGTGCATACTTCCCAGTGGTGTTACTGGAGCAAGACTGCATCCAAAGACTGTCAGTTCCCACACTTTGGGACTCAGAAAGCAGTACCCACTTCACATGCTCTAACAGTAGTGATAACCACACCTGAACTAGTTCCCTGCACCGTCTTTATGGCCAGTGAGGAGAAACGGGGACCTGACAGACTCAGTTGCAGAGCTGCTGGTGGGATTAACCATGCCCTAGGAACACCTTTCTTCTCCACTGTCTGCAGAAGAAATTCAGAGGGGAATGGAAGTGTTTGTTGTAGGGGTTGGAAGTGAGTGAACCCTATCAAGATGCCTGGTGACTGCAGCCAGGGAGCTGTCTGCCTGTCTCTGCTCTGAAGGCGAGGGCACTGGGCCACTGTCAGGTCCTGCTTAGTGTCACACAGCTGTAGCTGTCACCTCTGGCAGCCATTCATCCTGCCCCTTTGGTAGGCACAGTTGCCCTGAGGCGAGGATGTGCTCCTCCCATGGATCTCCTTAACCACAGACGTTAATGTGTCACTACTTGTCTGCTGGATCCCGCGTTCACCGGGGCCACGTGCCTCACGCCAGTGCAGAGCAGAGCAGGACCCGGGCAGGTCCTGCTCGGATGCAGAGCTGCTGAGTAGTGAGGAGAAACAGGAAAGGCAAGTTCAAAGGCAGGTGTGACACAAAGGAAAAGGTGACGGTGATGACACCAGCAGCTGCTGCACGTGGCAGGCACAGTCCCATGCAACCTGCTGGTGTCCAATGGACCCCCCACATCATGACGTGCTGCAGCAGCACTGTGTCTCCACTTGAAAGTGAGAAAGGATCTCCATCTCCTCCAGAGCACCCAACATGAGCAGGACTGTTAAGAGGCAAGGTGCCAGAGCAAACCTGACCCCTGCTCATCACCACAACATCCATGTACATAGGGAATTACCTCTTCCAAAGCAGCAGCCCTCACAGAGCCTAGGAGTTGCAGAGCATCTCAGCATCTCACACTCTGCCTGATGTATGTGGGCCATTCAGGGATCAATGTTTCTAAAATCGGGTGTGATCATTATGCTTCATTAAAGTACAGGTTTATTTTTAAACTCCACAATAACACAAGAAGCTGCTGTCTGACCCTGTCTCACACGCTAACAGTGCAGCCTAAGAATCCTGGAATCATAGAATAGAAGGAGGGAAAGAACTGAAATGTTGCATGATGGCATATGGAGGGATTCAGAATTCATCTAAAATGAAGATGATGAGAACAATGGTTTTGTCTGGTCTTTGATCCCTTTCACAAATACAACCCCTGGATGGGTTAGATGGGTCTCCTGCAGTGAGCTGGGGTTTTTGTAATTGCCACTGACTGGAAGTCAGTTCGATTTGTGCATTTCCCAGTCTGTTTTATAATGAAATCAAATTACTGTTCCCACATCATCAGAGATACTTTACAAGTTTCCTGGGAGAGGACATAAAGCGCCAATGCCAACTTCTTTTTCCTCTCAAAGAGGATGTTTTTGAGTTTTCATTCTTAAACCATTTAACTTGATAATTACCCACAGAGGACGGAAACCAATTCAAACAGCTCTTGGGTAACAGCACTTCACAGAGACATCCTGCACTCCATGTGCAGCTGCAGGTCAGTGACATGTTTACCTGTGCTACCAGTGCTGCTCTGAAGCTCCAGCCCTTTTTGGAAAGAGACACTGTGACTTCATGTAGCCTGGAGAAGACTACAACTGGCTTCTGTTGGGGTTGATTCAGTTCTTGTATCCAGGAGTTCCCCAGATTGGAAGCCAGCCCTGGGAAAGGTTAAAAAAAATAGAATGAAATGAAAATCCATTAACTGAGGAACTTTGTATTTCATAATACTTAAATGGTGAAAGCGTCTCTTGTAGAGTGGCGTGTCAGGACGTACCTGATGCCTACAGGTATTTCCAGGTAGAGGTTCAGATCCCTGTGACCATCCCTAAACCAGCTTTTCTTTATGCTTACCACTGTCAGTAGCACTGCAGAAACAAAGTACCGGAAGCTTTTCAGTTTTAACCATCTGATTATCCAAATCAGCTTTGAGGATACTGTAGATAAAACCTCTAAGGCCCTGAGATAGACTCCCTGGAGAAAGTAAGGCTGACCCAGCTGCTGTTTCACCACTGCAAAAGGTGGCCCATGCTTAGTGTCAGGAGGCTGGGCCTGTACAGCTGCACAGCTCATCTTTCTGGGTCATTGCAGGTGCTATACACTGCCAAGGAGATCCTCATTGCAAACAAGAACTGCTCATCCTTCTTTAAACAAGGAAGAAAAGCTTGAGAAAAGCAAGGCAAAGTTAGGGTTGAGGTTTTCTTGTCATCACCAGAGCCCATGCCTTTTTCCATCCATGCAGAGTGAAGCTGTCACAGAAGTGATGGGAGGTTGGTGGTGAGAACTGACTGCCAGAGAAAGACATAGAGTCGTAGACATCGTTACTAGTCTGGAGTGTCCAGCCCGTGTTGGTGACTGGTACAGATTTAGTTGGTAACTCATTTCTTGTTAAAACTGACAGATTTTTTTCTTTCCTAGCAGAACAGATGCAAGTGGAAATACACAGAATTATCAAGCACTTTAAATAATTTTATTCTTGATATGAATCCCATAAAATATCAGAACGCCGGTTTCTAAACAAAGGACCTAAATAAGCTTGGTTTTGATATTCTTACCATGTTACAATTTGGAATAAAAAGAGATTTGAAATAATCAGCTTTCCCAAGAAAACGTGACTTCTGAGACTCACATAGTTCTATTCATCCTTGTGTAATCCTCAGGGACCCCAGTGATCCCTTCTGACAGGCAGGTCTCCTCCTGTGCTCAGAGGTGCTGCCTGCCATACAGGGAATTCTCATTCACATCTTGTCAGATGCTCAGGGTTGTCTTTTAGGGCAGCAACACCATCTTTTGGGGAAGTACTTTTTTAAGCATACTGGATATGCAGAGGTGCACTGGCATTTGAGTAACCTGGGCACAACTCTGACAAGGGGCTAGACATTACCTTCACCCTGCAGAGGAGAAAACAAAAGGTGGCCTTGGCACATGCAGGCTATTTTCTGTGGAAGTGAACATGGATGTTGGAGAAATGAGGGGAATTCTCATTAAGAGTTCTCTCTTACATTGCACTAGCACATTGATTCCTACCCCTGCAGCAACACTGAGTTTCGTTTGTAGAGGGCTGTCCTGAACAGAAGCAGATGTCAGACTATTGACTAACAACATAAGATGCAGTTTTTCAAAGCAAACAACATTTTGTTCTTTATTTACATTCAGGTAGACAAGACCTAAAAGGGAAGAGCAAGACCCAGCAAATGCCCTACATACTAAACTGCACAGGCACCGATGGCTCTTGGCACTTGTTTTCAGTGGGAGTTTGCACCCCCGGGGCGAGCTGTGCACTGCCAGGTGATGCCCACCTGCCCATTCACCAGGGAGCTGGAAAGCACAGATAGCACACTGCCTTCAGCTGCCCCACAATTTACATCTCTTTTGGGCACCAGACTGGCCGTTTGCTGAGCTATTTGAACTAAATGGGAGCAGTAGGAATACAGTAATGTTGGCTGAAAACAGAAACTGAGGTGAGGGGATTTTCAGAGCAGCTTTAGGGCCTGAAGACTACTGCAGTCCTCCTGTTCATGTTACAGAAATGTGGTGTGGGCATCTGGAAATTACTCTGGTTGTGACATTTATTCATTTAGGTGTAAAAAAGCATGGCCTAGCTCTCAGATCTTTGCTGCTGTGTGCCAGTGGGAGAACAGAAGTGGAAAAGAGCCTGGGATGATGTGGGAAGCATTATTTGAAAGGAAGACACCTTAGGACAGCACTAGGAAAAAAGGAAAACTCCTTTAAAGCTGACTAAGCATCAGTGTCGGAGCAGCAGAGTGAGAAGTGTATCAGTGTAAAATATTCAACAAATCATTTAAATTTGAATTGAAGGAATTCAATTGCTCCATTATGAGTTTCAAGTGGAGAAAGAATTCCTTGAGGAAAGATGTAATAAGCAGTTACTGATATAACATGATCTTT
Source organism: Pezoporus occidentalis (assembly GCF_034315485.1). Taxonomy (NCBI): domain Eukaryota; kingdom Metazoa; phylum Chordata; class Aves; order Psittaciformes; family Psittacidae; genus Pezoporus; species Pezoporus occidentalis. The sequence continues at coordinate 19,766,637 of NW_026914940.1, read as the reverse complement.
TTTTCCCATGAAGGTTAAAGAGTATTAAATCTGTTGGTAAAACCAAGAGGATATCAAGGATATCCTTTACATAAATAAAGGTTATCCTTTACATAAATAAAGGATATCATTTACATAAATAGTGTGTGGGGAATCCAGAAATCCCATCCCCAGGAGCTCATTCTACAGGTTTGTATGAGAAGCCAATGTCACTCTGAAGAGCAGGAGGCTGAGCTGGAGCCTGACACCCTGGGTCTTTTCCAAGCCTTTCAGAAATGCTTGGCTGGACACATGGGTGAACAGTTACATGGCTAGTTACTTCTGTTCCATATGGAAATTAGGAGAGGGGAAAATGACCATTATTAGCCATTTGAGCACATGGTTACCTGATTTCAGCTGCAGGGTTCTGTATGCTGTATGCATTCACAGTTAAGCAATCTCTGGCTTTCTGTACGAGGGTTAGTCCAGTCTGGGCTTAAAGCGATATCCTTACAGCGTGCTTAAGAATGTGGTTGGGGTGTTAAGAGATCCTGGCTGATATCTGTAAATCAGGATGTCAGACACTGTGGAAACCTGCTAGGTCTGAAAACACATTGAGCAAACTCTGTTTGAATTGATAAGTACTTGCTGTACTTGATCTGTTCTTGCTCAAAAGAGACCAAGAGAGGCTTTGAAATAACTGGTTTATTCAGGCATTATATTTGGAAGGGCAATGAAGGCAGCAGTGCTTCCAGTCCTTAGGGGTTATATTTTGGGTTTGACTGGTTTAGGGTTGGGGTTTTTTTTTGCAAGTTTCATGTCATTTGGAGAATCCTAAACTCCATCTCCATAGACTCCCCTGACTCTGAGTGGGGAGGTCCCTGGCTCCACAGTGAGGACAGGGGAAGGCAGTCACACCTGGCAGTGGTCTGAAGGATATCTTCCAGTTTCCATCCCTGTACTCTGCTTTCACATTTTGAAAGAAGGGTTCTTGGCTTCACGGGTGTCAGGAAGATCTTGACAGCCAGGGGTGCTAAAGGGCTCAGAAACAATGCGCCAAAGAACCTCCGCGGTGTTTGACTTAGCTGTGCTGGGATATTTTTGCCTTTAAGATCATCGTGGGAGTGAGCTGAAGACAATCCGTGAGACTGACAATGGCCAGATCAGAGATGGATGCTGTGGTCTCTTCAGTCCTTCATCATCCTCCTCCTCCTCACACTGGGTTAGATCTAACCATGAAGGCTCCCTGGGAGTGCAGCAGACTCAAAGCTGGAGAATGTCCTATTCCACTGATAAGAAAAGACAATTTCAAAACAGTATTTACAAGTTAGGCTTGATAGGGAACTCATTTCCTTGACAGCCCCAAATGTTTCATTGCCAGATCTTAGCAGAAGTCACTTTGACTTTACTGGGCAGGAACCTGAATAAGCTGAAGCCTGCATCATACCAGAGCGCTTTTACCCTTGTAATTCCTCATGTTGCAGCTGCATCCACGTATCAGCAAGTTGCCGGCAATGTGCACACTGTATTTGCAGCCATGGGTGACTTGTGGTGAAGGAGAACTGCTAAAAGACCTTCTTTGCTAGAGGGATTATTGGGACTACCCCACCAGCAGCTGGAGTAACACACTGCTTGGCAGAAGTCCCTCCTTTCCCTATGGAAATGGAGCTGAATTAATTCTTGAAATGACAGCACACCTTCAAGGTGGAGCTGACCTGTGCTCCAAGCAATTCCCATTCTTCCACGTACCTTCTCAGCCATGTTTGTTGCCCCTTTCAAGTGGGGCCAGTTAGGCTGACCCATGTAAACATGGGTACCACTTCCCCATGCCTGAGAAGTCACTAGCTCAGCAGTGATGTTGGCCAAGTCACCTGCACATGGTTGGTTACTTTGCCATTACTCATCCATGCCCAGAAGGGCAGGCAAGCTCTCCAGCAGCTCACAGGAAATAATTACAGAGCAGCTCACCTTCCTGCAGCACAAAGCTCTTCCTGATACATCCCAGAGGCACCAGCAGCATTACTCGTGGTGTGTGATGCTTTCCAGCATGATTGTCATGCCTGGCTCAGCCATCAGCCTGCTCCCATCTGGGGCTGGTCAAGCCCAGGACAATACGTCAGTGCTGGGGAGCTGAGGAGGAAGGGGAAGAGTGGACATGGCTCTGGCTAAGGGAAGCAGCCCATTAAGAAATGGCACATTAGCTTGCCTCCGAAGTGAGCAGCTTCTGTAAACTGGATGGCTCTTCATGAGTCAGGAGCCCAGCCCTTTGTTCCAGAGCTGTGTGTCTTCAGAAGTGGCTGGAGAAGGAGCAGGCATTTTGGAGAAGCTGTTTCACACTGTGGCCCCACTTCCCATTTACTTGGCTGGTTCCTGTGCCACCTCTGCAGCTCACCAGCTGGAGAAAGGGAGTGAAAGGGGAAGGCTGGTGATCTCTCATTCCAGCTTTGCTCAAGTGATGTCTTCTTAACGGCTCCACCTGCACTTCTCTTTTTTTCCTAACCTGGGGATACCTTGAGTCTTCCTCGTTGCCCTGCAGGAGCAGATGCAGGTTTCTGGCGGAGACCCAGTAGCCTCAGAAAGTCTCCTTACCTGTTTATAGTGATGCCTTAAGACACAGTGCCTGTCTTCAGGAGGTTGACCTCACAGCCTTGGCAGACAGAGAGCTTGTGTGTTGTCCATGGCTGGTGGTATGTGGTGGTGGCACGCAGCTGCTCACCCCAGCACAACGGTGGACTGGAAGAAACTGGGGAGTAGGACCTTCATCCTTCACCTGCCTCTAGCCCTGCTTTGTGGGAAGAGGTGAAACGCCCTTGCCCGATGGAGTCCGTGGCCACCATCTCTCTCACAAGGCACCATACAGGCTCTTTTTGTTTGGGTATTTAGCACAGCAAACACCCCAGTGACTGGAGTGGCCCACAGCCCATTGTCATCTTGGAGGCTCATGGAAAACCCTGTGAGCTGATGCCCACTAACAGCAAGCCTGGTGCATGGGCCCAACAGGCTTTTGGGGGCTGTGGGAATTTGACTGAGCACTGAGTTGTTTAAGATGTCCTCAGCTGCCTCACCAGTCACCTACTGCCGCTGAGGCTGCAGAAGATGCCAACTGCACCACGATCTTTCCAGAAAGAAGCAAGGCCATGAGGGAAGGCTGGGAGATAAGGCAGAGAGGAGGTAGAGGGAGGCAAGGCCTACATTCTGGATGGTTTAGAGTTTTTAGCCAAAAGCTAAAGTCAGTTTAGGGGTACCTCTCCCCAGCCTATTGAGATATCAAGCCTGGCCTCAGAAGGACTTGCTAGCATCTCCTTTCATCACAGAATCCCACACCATTGGCTTGGCATCTGTAAGGGAAAACATGCTCCATGCAATCTGTTACTGTTGTGGTATCACCATCAAATCGCACATTTCCGCTCAAAAGGGTTGTTGGTGACAAACTTTATCATTAGATAAAAACACACCTGTGGGCACCTCTGCCTGCAGCCTCCCTGCTCTCCTGCTGGGTGCATGGTGAATCCTCAACCCCCCTCATTTCCTGCACCAGGGAGGTTTAACTTGAAATCGTTTTCAAACTGCTTCTTTTCCTGCAGAAGCTGTATTTGACACAGCCTGCTGTTGGTCTGTACCCCAGGACTCTGACAGGATGACCTAGCCCAATGCTTGGTTCAAGTGGTCTGCTCCAGGCAAAGTGACCATTCAATTAACCAACTAGGCAATGAAGCTAACTTTCTAAGGTGTCGTGAAGTGAAAGTGCCTTCATTATAATACTAAAACTCACACCCACAGGTCAAAAAGACCCCCGGGGTGAAGTCCCCTCCTCTAAGCATAGTGATTAGAAGGAATACCACAGCAAATATAATTCTATGTAGATTACAACCAATCATTGTAACGGGCAGTGTACCAGCATGTAATTTTGTGTACAAAAGCAATGGGAAAGCAAGTACTGGGTGTGCATGATGTGTGGAGAAGTCCAACCAAGCACCCAGGTCTGAGTAAACAGCGTGTGGATGGTTTACTGCACACTGGGCAAGAAGACACTTCTTGGACCACACTGTGAGCAACTCACCTTTCCCTGGCACTCACTGGGGGAGCTGCTGGTGCTCCCGGGGATGCCAGCACCCCACAGACCATCCCAATGCTTCTGGTTGCCTTTGCCTAACACCATGGCAGGCCATGCTGCATGCCAGCAAAACACACATAGGCTTCATGTGTCCAACACCTTGTGCAAAGCACTTGCACGTAGGGGAAAGCCATAAAGAGCAATTGCAGCTTTCTTTAATTTATACCTTTTATTTGAGGCTGTGGTAAACAGCAGCAAAAGCAGAGGGGAGGGGAAGGCTGCAGGGGGACGTGCTTTTTCAGCAGGTTGGCAGCAGCCTGCTGCTGGGCGTGCATTTATTTCCCTTCTCCCAGGGCAGTGGTGGTCAGGACCTGGGAATGGGAATCCCCACAAGTTTAAAGAGGAGACTGAGGTTAAAAGCCTGAGTGGAGACCTGGGCTGTATTCATGGTGGTTTCTGTCTGGAGTGGAAATGGGCAGCTTGCATTCCCTCTGCACTGCTGTGCCAGGGCAGGAGAGGGGAACAGCATGGGCAGCCATGCTGAAGCAGCATTGTGCGTGAAACCTCACCCAAGTCACACTCCCTATGGCCCATGGCTCCACTGCCTGGCCGTTGCACACACATCCCTGCCATGCCTCAAGCTCCCCTGGTCCATGGTGGGAGCTGCAGCAGGAGGAAGGTGCAGTTCTGCATGGAGCTGGGCTGCGCTTCCCATGGCAACTGTGGAGCTGTGGTACGTCGGTGCTCCCACGATGTCACAAGGAGCCTGGTGGAAGGCTGCGGGAGCACCGCCAGCGCTGCTCATACACTCACCTCTCACACAGCTCGAGGCAATTTTTCCCCTTGGCAAGTGCAGGCTGCCGCAGCCACAGCCCCGATGCACTTTGCAGCACGATGTCATGGCACGATCGCCTTTTGGAAGAAGCCAGGCAAGATCTGAGGCAGGTGGAGAGAGAGATGCAGAGCAAGATGAGGCTGCTGGACCTGCACCTGCGGCAGCTTCGCGAGGATCTGCCTACGTGCTGCCCGCACCATGTGTGGCCCTGCTGCCTGCACCAGCCTGATGCCTGCCCCTGGGAGAGAAGGGCCATCACCGCGAGGATGGATGTGGAGCGGGAGCTCAAGAGGTAACCGGGATTGCCCTACTTTCAGCAGGCATCTGCACCCTTTAAGATAGGATGAAGGGAGGCTTGGAGTCAGAACCAGGAGCAGAGGTGTAAACAGATAAGCAGGACAGGAGAGAAATAGCCACCTTCGGAGAAGTTAGTTGAAAGGGAAATGGGAATGCATGGCCAGGCAGCCTGAGAGGAGCCACGCAGGCAGCACCTATGTCAAAAATGATTTGGACCATGGTGCTGTGGTATCAACCATCTCACAAACTGCACCTGAAGTAAGGTACACAGCAAGATCCAAAGCTGTTCAGCTGTGGAACAAAGTCTGTCTTCAACATAAAATCAGTTTAAATCTGGTAAAACATAATTATCTTCATAATTAGCCAAATGTGGCTGCATGTGGGGTGCAGCACACCACAGACATGTCCATATTTTCCCATCTCATACAGTAGGAAGAATAAGTGTCAGGACTTCTGCATCTCCCTTTTGACCACTGGTGTGATGATTTTGTTCTGTTAATGGAGTTCAAGATTGACTCTAGTAGAGATAAAATCCAAAGGTAGCCCTACAGGAGTTGTTGAAGGATGAAATATTTGGGTGAAGGCACTACCAAGCATTGAGAGACCTCGAGGATTAAGAAGTCCCTTGGTCATCCATCATTCAGCAGTGGGAGTCTCTTGATGCATTGGCATTTTCTCCCCAGACTCAAGCCTCTGAGTTCACTTACATTGCACCTGGAGATGATGAGACCTTCATCTTGGCAATTGAAAGTGTGACATTTTTGTTACTCATGGTGCAGCAGGTACCATCTCACAGTCTGCCATGTGTGTTAGAGGGAAGCTAGAGGGAAAATGGAAAAAGCCTGACTTCTGGGTTAATTTTACTCTGACTTCAGCAAAACTGAAAGCTGCTGTGGGGTCAGCTTAAACTTACTCGGTAGCTGCAGCCCACTTGCTACTCTGTCAAGTAGCAGATTTCAAATCCCAGGTGTTACAGCACTGTGTCCAGGTTTTCACCTGGGCATTGGGTACCAGAACTGGGCAGGTGAAGCATCCCCTTGTAGAATCATTGCACACCAAAATCCCAATAAAGAAGTAGAAAGTCAGTCTGAATGGAAGCTGGGGGTGTCTCAGAATGGGCTATGGGATGCTGGGGCGTGCTCTCCCTGAGTGCCAGGCTCCCCCCAGCCCTGCCACACTTGGGACAACTTGCTGGTTTGAACGTAAATCCACACCACTGCCATCTGAAACCACACTACAGCAGGATTTCAGCCCATCACGCTGGGGAATTCAGCCATCCCTGCTCCCCAAAACTGCTGGGAAGCTCCAGTTCTCCTCAGCACATTTATTCTCCTCTGACCAGCAATGTAAAAAAAAGATGAAAGGAACAGGTGAAGGAGCCAGCTCTCAGAGAGCACAGAAAACACATCCCAAAATCACCACACCACATTGAATCACTGCAGGCTTTAAGCAGGATTGCTGAAATGGGTGTACCTGGCTAATGAACTATTCGTTAGGGATTTCTCACCTTAGTGGTCATGGTTCCCTCATTGCTTGCCCCATTTCCTCTTCCATTACATCCGTTATCTTTTTAATTTGTTGCCTTGGGTTCAGTTTAGCTATTGTATCTGAGGTGACCCTTCCATTGCCTACTTTACAAATGGTTTCAATAACAGCCAGCCCTCTGGTTGAGCAGAATCACTGTTTGACAATATTGGAAACCATTTTAATGGCTCAGTGAGCCTCCAGCCCAGCTCTGCAGGATCATTTGGGTTTGTTTTTTTTTGCCAATGTGTCTCCTATCCACTGATCACTTTAAACAAAACTCCTCATTAGAAAATGTGATCTATTGTAACTGTTAAAAATGTAGGACAAGGTGTAGGATGGACACACACAGCTTTGTGGTGGTATGTACGTGTGAAAGAGGAGAGCTGGCTTCTCTGTATTAGGTGAAAGAGCTTTTCAGCTTCTCAATTGCCCCATCCCAAGAGAGGACACTACAGTACTCCTGACTGCTGTGACATGCAGGTGAGAGCGACTTCTGATGGTGCAGACACCACCCCACGTGCTGTGCATCAGCATGAATAGGGATCCAGTAGTTTGCTGTTTATTTCCCTTGTCCTGAAGTTGGTCCACACATTCCTCTGTGAGTTGGACTGAAAGGCTGTCCTCTTGTTTTTATTCCAGCATACAAAGAAGACTTAACAAGATGGTACATTCTTTCCATGATCACAGACTTTTGGCTTTGGTAGACATGAAGGGTTTTGACCCCAAGGAAGTCTCTGTAACAGTGAAAGACAGGAAGGTGAAGGTGGTAGCAGAGCACGAGGAGGAGTTCAGCACCTCAAGAGGGAAGGAGTATAACTACAGAAACATCTCTCAGGAAATCACCCTGCCATCGGGTGTGAGTGAGGATGAGGTGACCTACTCATTGTGCCCCAATAATGTTCTGAAGATCGAAGCAGTAAGGTGCTGCCCTTGTCTTCCGAGCACCACCCCAGCAGGGAGCAACACCCAGACACAGTCACTCCTCTGCCACATCTCTCCATCGGCTTTAGGCCTGTTCCCTTAATCATGCACCAGCAGCTCCCTGGGCCTCTTCCTAAATAAAAGGCAGAACTCTGAGCAGATGTGTGTGTGAGCCTCATCTTGAAGGGCTTTGGTGGGCAAAAAATGAGTGCCAGCAAGAAGATGCAAAGATGGCTTTGGGCATACTTTGCAGTCATTTGCTGGGTACCAAAGGCATGGCTGGAGGTAGCGTGGTTCAGGGCAGGTGTTGCTGTTACATACGACCTCATGGATTTCAAAGGCTGAAAGGCACTGTTTACCCTCAGTCACATTTCTCTCAGTCCCATCACTTCCTTTTGAGCTGTAGGATATCTCTAGGGAGAAAACACTAATAATAAACACCTTGAGGGGAGGAGCCTCCTCCCCCAAAACAATCTGTGCTGTTTGTTCCCTCAGTTTGGTTCTTGCAAAGGCTGCCCAGCAGGGAAGAGCCATGGATGAAGGACAGAGAGCTTCTCCTTAAAAGATGGTGGGACTAAAGCAGGGCACTTACCAGCTGAGGAGGGGATGACTAAAGCATTTCCTGCTGTAGGAATTGATAGCTCCAAGTCAATATAAAAACATTTCTCATGTTGGAAGAGGGGGAGAATTGTCAGTGTAATTTCTTCAAGGTAAGATTAATGAAAAATTCAAAGTCTGAAGTGAGACCTCACATAGCTGCAGCCCCTGCTCTCCCTGAGCACAGGGAGCAACAGGATCAGTGGGATGGAGGTGATGACAGGGGATTGCATTTGCTGCCCTGGCCTCAGTTCCAGTGCTCACCACCCTCATCATAAAAAAATTCTTTATTGCATCCAATCTAAATCTACCCTCTTGCAGCTTAAAACCCCTTGTTCTTGGTAAAAAGTCTCTCTCCTCTTTCTTACAAGCCTCCTTTATATACCTATGCCACAAGTAGCCTGGTTCTGCTGATGCTGGTTGAGGATGTTTAGAAATAAGCCACACCTCAACTAGGAGCCTGTAAGGGAGCCTTCTGTGAGAGCAGCATCAGGGATAGGGACTGGGGATGCTACAGACCTTCAGCAAAGACCATCTTACAAAGCAACCCATCAAGTAATAAAACTGATGCCCCTTTGGGATGAAGTCTTTGCACTTAGTAACTATTTCTACAGAAGCTGTCAAAGTGTGCAGAAGAGAAGCAGATTTCAACACCTCCCATCTACCCCTGACTTCAGGCTTGCAGAATATGTCAAGTCCCTCAGCAATCGAAGGGCTGGCTATGACTGCTCCTATCCTTATTGCTCATCCTTTAACATATGCTCTTCACACTTTGTTCCTAAATTGGGCTCCTAGCACCAAATTACACTCCCAAGCAGCAAGACTTTATTGACAGATATGACTTTATTCCCAGATTTCAAGACCAGAAGGCACTGTCAGATCATCTGCCCTAATCTGTTGTATTATCTTATACCGCAATTAAACTGCCCGCAGTCTAACTTCCAGGAAGGTATGTAGCCTTTATTTGAAGACTTCAGGATACAAACTCCAGCATGTTTCTTTGTATTTTGTTCCAGCTGGCAATTTCCTTGTAATTAAACGCCAGGCCTTGTTACCAACACAAAATCATCTGGCATCCTCAGTCCTTTTTTTTCTCTGCCAGGTAACAGAAGGTCTCTGAAGCTGACTTTGTAGTAACTCTGCAGCAGCTATTAACATCTCCTACACTGTAAGCAAGTCACTTTTCAGTCTTGAAATCCTGAAGTTTTTCATTGCAGGACCTGGTGTCCAACTCCAATATCTTTAGCTCATTCTTGCCCCTTTTCAAGTTTCCAGTGCCAATGGCAAAGGTGGCCACCAGGACTCGCTGCAGTAATTCCCTCTCTCCCACCTCCTCATGCTGCAGATGTGGACAAGGTTGGTGTGGCACTCCAGGGGACACGAGGAAACATTTGGGGGGAAGTACACTTCAGTTACTGAAGGAAAAACTGCTTGGTATACATTTTTCTTGCAGAAATGAGCCACAAATAGCCATTTTTCCCTACTGATCAGGACTCCCAGTGTTTACATCCAAAGAGAACTTGCAGGCTGAGGGACACATCTTAGGGGGCATTCTGAAGAAAATTCCTAATTCATTTTATATCCTGTGGGATGCTGGTCTGGGCTGGTAGGAGCATCTTTAGGACCTTATCTGTAATAGAATCATAGAATAGTTAGGGTTGGAAAGGACATTAAGATCATAGAAGCAAATCACTCAAGTAGTGACTGGGTTTTGTGAACACCTACATGCTGTACATGCCTCGGTACACGCTCCAAAGCATTCTTTAAATCTGTATGCTCCAAATACTGCTTAGCTGAGAATTTGCTAAGTGAAAACAACTTTGGAAAACCACCATTGACAGCAGAAGCCATGCCCACATCAGTACCTGCCACCAAATAAATTCCTTTGCCACTAGATGGCAGATTTTATTATTTAATTATTTATTTATTTAATTAATTACTATACCTCTGTAACTAGTTCTTTAAAAGCAAACCTATGAGGCTGGTGTTACAAAGCAATAAGGTCAGCACACACTGCAGCTGTTATTTGCCTTTGCAATGCTAACAGCAAAGAGGAAGGCCAGAGACAGGGCTGTGATTTGTGACGCTGGGCGGGCAGGAGCCCTCGTGACAGACCACCAGCACATTATGTTTCTACACTGCATATATTGAACTCTGATCCAGCAGTACTTCCCCCGGGAGTACAGCTCCTGGATAAGGCGAGTTTCATGTGCTTCAGCAGCCCAGCTCTGTCACAGGTATTATCCCAATAGGAGCTCCCAGGAGTTGATCATTCTTCAGCATATTGTTGCAACAAATCATCTTGGGGGCCAATTTTGACCATCATCATATAGCAGATGCCCTTTCTGAATTCCCTGGCATGAGGAAGATGCCCAAGAGGGTGACTTGGCTCTGTAGTTACAAACCTTAGCGCATTCTTGAACTCTAGCCTTATCGGGACATTTATAAATAGCTGGAGTCCTAGGAATTTGTAACAGGAGGCTCTCTGGGGATGGTAGCTCCAGGTCTCAGTTTGGTCAGGGATTTATAGGGGGTTTCCTGCAGCCAGGCAGTGCTCTGCAAGCGCAGGTTGTGTAGCAATGCTGCTTCTCTCCCAGCTATCGCAAAACTGGGAGAGTGGTACCTTAGTGGGGAGGTGCAAGGTGATCCCAGCCTTCCTCTCCCAGTGCCCCCGTGAGCTGCTGCTACCGAGAGCATGGCACTGCCCGGGCACGGCAGGACTGTTCCTGCCAAGGAGCGAGCTGTTGCCTGTCACAGGGGCCGCCCCACACTGTACACCTGCGGTCCTTGTCCTGAAACTGTTGGTACCACGCTGGCCATGGGGGGCTCCACTGCCCCTCCATGGGAGTGAAAAACTTCATCCATCCACTTGATTTGTGCTTAAGGTTAAATTTAACCATTGTCCCTGCTAAGACACTTGGCACTGCAGTCCCGCAGATAAACTTTCTAAACCTGTTTTCTGTCACCTCCCCTGGAGAAAGCAGTAAATGCTTAGAAGACAGAGCAGGACCCACGGCTTCGAGCCTGCCTCTGTACCGAAGACTGGGTGGATTTGTTGTCATTCTGGACAACACTTGTCACCTTATTAATAATCCTGCACTGAATTTAGGGGTAAGCTGATACTTCCATGCACTCGTGTGACCGTCAAGGAGCTGCCACCTCCATGAGCATATGACATTGTCCCTTCCTTCGATCTCTTCTTTCACCTGCAGGTCCCTTCCCTGGTCTTTTGAATAAAAAGTAATTTTCCCATCTCTGTCTAATTCCCCTGCCATCCCATTTGTCCCCCTCCACTTCAGTTGTGTAGGCCAGGCCTTTCTTTTGGTAAGTGATGTGGGGGGTTTCTTACCTTGAAAGATGGAGCCCTTTGCTAAGGCTGAAATCCCAGTCCAGGCTGTCCCTAATGTTATCCTATTGGTATCTCTACTGTATGTAGGTGGTGTGAATGCATACCCATGTAATTATCTTTCTCAATGTCAACATTGATTACAAATAATAGAAGGTCTCTCAGCTCTTTGGTCCCTCATGCTGGTCTATAACTTGGGGCATTGCCTCTTTAAAGGCCTGCAAGTGAAAATAATGCTATAATTAAAAACCCTGTAACCCCCTAATCAAACTACAGGGAAAATCCTCACCCCCTGCGCCTCACTAGCACAGATTTTTACTTGCCAGCCTCTTTTTTGTTTGTTGTTTTCTGCCATAGCTCTGTGCATCTCTGCCTGCGTGTATGGAAACACCTGCAAAAGGGAGAGCTGCCAGGGCTGTGCCTCATGGTCACGGGTGGCTGTGGCAATTAAAACAGGTCAAGAGAGAAAACAGAATCCCATCCCTGCTGAGGTGTGGGCTCCAAAGCCCTGGTGGGTCCGGGATCCATGCTGAGTCACGAGGGGCTGCAGCAGCCACAGCACAGAACCAGGTGATGACAGCACTCACCCCATCCCTCATGTCCCCACTGTCCTGGGGTTGCCACCTGGGGGTCACCAGCCCTGTGCCTGTGGGGCGCAGAGTTGTGTGCCTGCAGGCACAGAGCTGGGAACACCACCAGAGCATCCAGCCATGTCCTGGTGAGCATTTCAAGGAGTGTTTGAGCCAGCAGTTATGTCAGTGAGACAGCAGAGACCAGAGAGCCTGCCAGCCTGCTCACAGCAGGGTCACACTGGGCACTGGGCAGCGTGCTAGAGCCATGCAGGACCCAGTGCTTTGGGCTGCTACTGCACAGAGCCCTGCCAGAGCCAGGGAAGGCTTCCTCCTCCTGCACGGGAATAGGAAAGAGATGGAGAATAGGAGGGATTTGGGCCAGCAGGTGTGCTGAAGACACTCAAGCTGAGCACAGTCCCCATCAGAGCATCTCCAAGGTGCTGCAGAGTCCATTGCCTCCTGCGCAGGTCGGCACTGACATCCACACTGAGCAGCAACTCCCACTGCTGTGCCTGTGTCTTGGGTTCTCCCTCTCTTGGTTACCTGCCAGAATGTTTAAATATCAGCAGAATCACAGGATGCAGTAGAGGTGACTGGTGCAGCAGATGTGAAGTTTGAGAACACGTTGGGAGTAAGGAGGTAAATCATTAAAACCAGAGCATCCTTTGGTGGAGAGGCAGCAGAAGAGAATGATTGAAAACAGCATGCTGTGCAGCAGGCAGTAAAAGCAGAATGTAGCACCTACCAGCCGCACAGCCTTGCTGAGGTCTTGCTGACTGCAGAATACACAACGGCTGCAGGACATTAAGAAGAGAGGAATAAATAAAAATGGCAGCACTTGGGGTCCACTCACAGCAGGTCCTGGGCACTTTCTATTCCCACCGCAATCCCTGGACAATCACTGCACCAGCAGAACTGCACTGTTGCTGTGAACACCTGCAAAGTTAATCCCCTTGGAGAAACTGAGAGAGAGATATTTATAGACCCAGGAGTGTTACCACTCAAAGCCAAGCACACAGTGCATTGAGGCCCATGCCCCCAGCACTGTGATCATCACTGTCTATGAGGCTGGGCCAGGGGTTTTGGCCACAGTACACTCAGATCCACACCATGTGTGATTCATCCATACTGTGATGGAAGCTCCTTCAGGTGCTGCAGTGAATAAAAGAGCATGCAGAAAACTCTATCATCTTGGGGGAAGTGTCAGAACCCCATCTTGCCCAATGAGGTCCCTGTTCCTCCTTGGCTGCTCAGTGTGCCTAAAGAGCCAGGCACTTATCTCAAAATCCAGGCTGTCACCCACAAGGATTTATGGATGTTAATGCACTAGTGTAATGTGATCTCACCTCAAGACTTAAAAATAGCCCAAGGGACTGGCCCATGGAAACTCCAAACCTTCCAGTCTAGATTAGATGCCCAGTTAGCACAATGACTTCATGCTAATATTGGGGTTTCCTCTAGGAGGGGGATGCAAAGTGTGCAAAAGAATGATGCTTCCCATTAAAGCACCAAAACAAACCAAAGAAGCACTTATAGTTTAGTCCCCAAAGCAGCTACTAAAGGACAAGGAGCAATGACTGTATTGTGGTATTATACAACTATTCATGGGTGCTTACTTTCCTCAGAAAACAGGTAAAGCAAACCATGACATTGCAGGGGATTACTGCCCACACAAAGGGACATGCAATGAACATGTTGGTAAACACTGGCCAGACTGGAGCTGAGCGTCCTGCCCGCTCCTAACAGCTCAGTACAGGCTGCTGGGTCCCCGGAGGCCGGGGTCCTGCTGGCTGCAGATTGAGCCCTGCCTCCGCAGGAGCTCCTGGAAGCTGGCACTCATCCTGCTGGCTCCCGGGCAGGGACACAGCAGGGATGCTCCTCCAATGGTTTCCAGGCTTTGCACCCTCAGCATTGCCAAGCTCCTTCAGTGTTGGCTCACCCAGGGATGACAGTGATGAGAAGGACAAGTTTCCTGCTCCTGGGAGCTGGCTTTGTGTGGCTGCAGAGTTGGGTACCACACTGGGAGCCCACTTACCTTCTTTTCCCGGGATGCCTGCAGCCTGCTGTGGAAGTGGGATAAACTACCTCAGTCCCAGTGTGCACACCTAGGGCACATGGAGGAGCAAACATGCCCCCCATGCCTGGGGGGATTTTCCAAACCATGGTCAAATCCCTGAAGAGGTGCAGGGATTTGCATCACCCTGGCAGCAGAGAGGACTGAGGCAGAAGCCAGCGCAGTCCTCAGTGCCAGCCTGTGCTTCTGGGAACCACGAAGCACCATGTATGGGATGCAGCCAGATGTTTTATCACACTTGCTTCATTTTGCCTAAACCCTTGAGTTGCACGGGTAGTCTGGGAGAAAACATACCCGCAGCTCACCAGTCCTGCTCAGTCCTGGCCGGGTGCCCTCGGGTGCCCTGTGCTGCCAGGAAGCACGAAAGCCGGTGCAGCAGAGCTTGGCTTTGGCCAGAGGCTCACTCTGCCAAGGCTTATGTATGACATAAAATCAGGTTTAAAAGAGATGTAAAACAGAGCTCGTGGAGGACTGCGCAGCCAGGGGGCAAGAGGGATGTGCTGCTGTCGGTGTGTCAGCAGCAGGCAGCTCTGCAGGCAGCACAACCAAAACTTGCCCTCTAACAGCCTATGTGAAAGGAATCTGTCAGTCACAGCCTGTCTGAGGGTACTGGTGACCCTGAAACAAAAGCTGCGCCTTGTTTGCAGGCAGATTATGGTGGCCCCTGCCCCATACCAGGTAGCACCCCGGGCTTGTACTGGGCCACATCCCAGCAGCTGGAGGCGGGAGTCGCCTGGGATGAGGACCGGTGACACCTGGGCTATGCAGAACCACAGCGCAATGCTGGGACCTTCTTGTCCTTCTGACCATCCCTTTGGGAATGCTTTAATGACAGAACAAAGACAAGGTGACCAACCCAGTTTCAGATCAGAATTCCCACAGAAAAGCCAAACACAGGCTTGAGGACATTGCAGTTCTCATGCTGGGATATGCTGCATCCCCAGACTGCCTGAGCACAAGTTCAGTACCTAATTGTTTTGGTAGAAGGCTTGTATGTCTGAGACCCAGCATGGCATGGTACAGAGCATCCTCAAATCTTATTTCATTTAAGGAAGAAAAACCCCATGAAGGGGATGGATGGGTCCGGCTTGGAAGAGAAGCACTCATTAGCACCTTTCCTTCTTGTCTGCTGTGTTCCACCTCAGGGGGACTCAGGCTTTCCGCTTTTCCAGACCTCATCTTATCCCTTCTGACCTGTTAACAGCTTTGTATCCATCGACCTCTTCCAATTTACAAACAAAGAGCAGTTTGCTTCCAACGCTTCACGCCAGACCCATGAGATCTGGCAGAAACAGCAGCTCACCACTTACATTCATTACTCTGGAAAAGAGTACCACAAATAACAAGCAGGGAGATGAGCTTACCTCCAATAATCTAACATTCTTAGAATCTGCCTTTGATTATGACAGAAGGAAGGGTTACTAAATGTGTATGAAGAGACAGAGGCTCTCGCCCTTGCCTAGCATTAGCATCAATCTCTCTGACCTTATTTGTGCTAGTTTTCTCCTGGGTATAGAGGTTTAACTGAATTTCAGACATTATCAGGAGGACTCAAAAGGTAAAGGCCAGATATTTTTATGTTTGCTGGTGGGAAAGGTTTTTATTCCATCACCTTGACTGTGATTATAGAGACACTTCTTGCTCTTTGAAAACAGTGTTAAATTCACAACTGCTCACAAAGCCATATGAAAGAAATTTATTGCACATCACTGAACACCCCTCAAAAGGCCTGGAGCTTCGTTAGCATTTTTATAGGAAGTGCTGGATATCCTTTTGCACATACCCTACCTGTGCTTTTGTTCCTAGGGGTGTTCATGAAAGGCACATAAATGCTTGCAAATATGTGCCCAGCACCATACTAAAGAGCCAAAGCCAGATGGAAAGGTCTCCAGTGGGATGCAGCAGACCACACCGGCTTTCACATCAGCTGCAGTGGGGCAGTTCATCTCCATTAAGGGCTGAGGAGCAAAGGATGGTTACGAATCCATCCATGCAACCACATCAGGCTGCTGACTTCTGACCAGAGAAGACCTGACACAGGTCACCTCCTGCTGGGCTGATGACAGCAGGCTGTGGCAGGCAGCACACAGGGGACACGAGAGGAGAAGCAGCCCAGCCTGTTAGCAGGGCCTACAGTAGGGTTTAAGACGCACACGTTCCAGCTGAAATAAAGGTGACCATCACCATTGTCACTGATTGGGCAAAGCAGTAATCTTAAAACGCCTAAAGACAAGCAAAGAATGAAAGCAAGCTGCACAGGCCTGTGCTACACCAATAAATGTCACAGTAGTTCAAATTTAAAACACCAAGATAGTTGGGTTTTAAAATTCTTCTATCAACAAAGCAGTAGTAGGAGAGCCTCATATGAGCTAATATAGACGATGCAGATTGGAAGTCACCTGGCGCCAGAGCAAAGCGAGGAAATTGCTTAATTTTTGGCGGAGGTCCTCAGGGGTTGTAAAAGTCACATTAGGAAATGGTTTTGTTACTTTATCAGCTGACATTCCTTTGCATCATGCTTCTCATTTTTCTCTTCCCCTATCTTTTCTTGTTTATGTTAGGGCATTCACACCTACAGAAGGGCAGCGGGTGCCATTTGTGCGGTACTCTTGGCACAAAGAAGCCACAGCTTGGATCCTGGATACAGATATATTTTCAGAGAAGGAGCACACAAAAACCTCTGCAGCACGTGATTTTCTGCTCAGTCTGTGAGCCTGAATAGAAAACATACTTATCCTTTCCTTGGGCCTCTGCTCCGCCTGACTCCAGTGTCTGCATTTGGAAGAGTCAGATTCTGCAGCAGGCTGAACGCGGCTGTCCGTGATGCAGGGAAACACTTGCCCAGCACACTGTGGGGGTGTCAGAGAGCACCAAGTTCACCAGGAGCTTCATCATGATCTCCAGTGTTTACTAGGAAGCACCATGGTTTGTGGTGCTCTGCTCCAAGCTCAGCTCCTCTAGGATTTGAGGAGGTCTGGAACAGAGCTGAAATTCCCGGAGAGGCGCTGACCACAGTGAGCCAAAGTCATCTTCTCCCCAAAGTTCTCCTGTAGGTGCTGGCAGGGTTTTTTTCACAGCAACGCCTCGGTCAACAAACAGAGAGGAGGTTGCAGATCGTGTCACCTAGGCCAAATTCTGCCCCAGAGGACCTGCCTTGCAGCCCATGTTTCTCAGGGAAGCCCATCAGCAATAGCTGGCAGTGGGCCAGCCTACAGCAATTCTTCTCCATGGCAGGAAGGGCAGAGCTGGGAAAGTAAAGCCCTGCAGCAGGGAACAGAGAGAGAACTCCTGACTGCAGCCACGGGGTGAGGATCCCTCCTGTGTTTGTCATTGACAGCAGATGCAGAGCTGTCACCAGGAGCATGTCCTGGCTGACACATCAGGCTCCCTCCACCCTCCAGAGCTGGCCTCTCTAGGTATGTGATGACCGGTGTGCGCGGGAAAGAACAAGCACGTCTTCCTCGCTGCTGCTCCAGCAGCTCCAGCCTTGATCCAGGCAATGCAGTCGTGGGCTGGGGTCCAGGCATGTGCAGAGACGTGCTGGGCTCTGTCCCTGGGCAGGCTGCAGCTGTCCCCATGCTGCTCACTGCTGACCCAGCACGGCCATCTCAAATCCCAGGCACCTCATGCTGGGGCCAGTGTGTCCTTGCACCAGTTCCTGGTGGAGAGACATCACAGAATCACAAAATGATAGAGCAGCTTGGGTTGGAAGGGACCTTAAAGCTCACCCAGTTCCAGCCCCCTGCCATGGGCAGGAACATCTTCCACTAAATCAGGTTGATCCAAGGCCGTCCAACCTGGCCTTGAACACTGCCAGGGAGGCAGCATCCACAGCCTCTTTGGGCACCCTGTGCCAGAGTCTCACCATTCCCAGGCTCAGCGCAGGAGTTGCAAACAGCAAGGGGGGTGACCTGAGCTGCACAACAAGAGAGGCACTCATGTCCCCCACAGGCTGCACCACCCTGAACAGCCCTTCTGCTGCTTATGTGCTGGCTTAAATGTGTTCCAGCAGAGCAGTGGCAGGGCAGCACGTGTTGCTGGGATGTGTGAAGGTTTGCCTTTTCATCTTTTACTCGCATAGACTTTATCAGAGAATTAGCTCCATAAACTCAGGCATCCATATAATTATCAGTGCTCTTCATGCCTTTGGGGGTCAACCATAGTTGAAAAACTTCCTTTGTAGCAAACATTCCTAAAGGCTCTTGTATTTATGATTCCTGAAATGCCCTTGGAAACACCAGGGGAATGATAAGAATCAGGCTGGAGGCTTTTTGTCAGCTTTGACTAATGAAAAACCCACTTTCTGAAATGGAATGACCTTCTTTCCAAAATACTGTGGCCATGTACCGGACACCAAGGCTGAAGAATGGGTGAGTTCATAGTTTACGGCTTCATTTTCAAATCAGTGTATTCAGAGTCAGAAAAGTGTTGGGTTCGGAGGTTTAATAAAGAAGAAGAAATTCTCAGGGCAGCTGAGAATTGTCAGTAAAGCAGTATGGTTCTGGCTTGCCAGAGTCACCTCAAGTACTGCCACCAGCACAGAACCACTCAGAATTCAATCAGATCAGTCAGACTGCAGTTTGCCTTCCTAATGCCAAAACAAGAATTAATACAAGCAGTTTTTTTCTGATCTTCTTTTGAATTGCAAAATGGGCCGTCACAGGCAATGCAAAGGGGAGAAGGGAGGCTGCCCTGCATCCAGGCATCATGCTCCGAGCTGCAGGAGGAGGTCTGAGAGCTGGGGGGGGTGCCCTTTCTCAGCAACACATGACAAACACTGCCTTGTCTCACCACAGCAGCTCATGGGGACTAACAGGCAAGAGGAGGCAGTTGCAGCAAGGATGGATAGCGAAGCCTTGGGAAGCGCTGTTACCTGCTTGGTTCAGATGCTGTGTGTTACAAAAGCCCCTCTCAGCCCCTTTTTGCTTAATTTTAGGATTATCTGGGGAGGGGAGAAATTAATTGGGATTACCAGGGGTAGGGAGGGGGGGAAGGAGAAGATCAAAGATGTGGCCAAGATGCAAGTCCCAGTTGCAGGTTCTGCATGACCTGCCTCAAAGCTGGGAGGCAGCAACTTGCAGGTGATGTTAGAGAAGCCCCAACAGCAGAAGAGAAGCAGCTTCTCCTGCCTTTGCTATTCTCTGTTTCCTTCTTGACTGGTGTCTTCAGCCGTTCTTCCCCATCACTCCCTGTGCCAAGGACGTGCAGATGTTCCCGTCAAAAGGTTTTAGATCCCCATTGGAAGAGTTCATGCCCTCGATTTCATAACTCTGACAGGGGAAAAGGGAAGAGCAGTTGCAAGAAAAACAACCTCTGAACAACGATTCTTTGCTGTGCTGCTTTCCAGTGAAGGTGATGGACAGGAGCAAGGATGGCACTGAACTGCAGCCCTGCACCAAGGTGACGGCCTTGGCCTCAGCTGAACATGGACAGCAAAGCAGCTGAGACCTCAGTGCAGCTCTCGCCCCGGCCTGTCCATCTCATGCTCTCTCCCCAGGGTCTGAGTCAACTGGAGGAATGTGTGGGGAATGCCAACACCCTGAAGTAGAGCAGAGGAAGAAAACAGCAAAGAGAAAACAGTATTTGGGCTTATTTCTCACATAAAATTCACTAAAAATGCTACATTTAGGGAAAGAAGCAGGATTACAGCTGAATTCATCATTTCTACAGTTTTTATGCTCTGCATAGTCCTAGGGAACCACATTTTCAAACCTGATGAGCCACCACTCCAAGATACCAGCATGTCTGGAGACACCCCTTTCTACCTCATCCCTTGCACTCCTCAGGGACCCTTGCAGGAACACCACAGCAAGCAGCTGTGTAAGTGCTTATCTAGAACAAAACATCAGGAATAAACTATTTTGGACATTCCTTAAAAAAACAAAACAAAAACAAAAACAAAAGTGTGGAGGGGCATGACTGTGTTTTTCACTGAGATACAGAAGGGTACCACCGATACCCAAAAGGGTACCACAGCAAGAAGCACTTTCTGCAGTAGTTTTATTGCATCAACTACTGCCCTAGCAAAAGCCACAAACTTCTTTTAGCAGAGTTTCAGGTCATATCCACTGAATTTGGGTGGTTAATTTTGCTGTATCCAACATATCCCTGGCGCTCCCCCCACCCAGCCCAGGCCCCCATTTCTGCAAATAAACATCTGCTCAGAAAGCAGTCAATGCTGCAGAGTGACATGTGTTTCTGCAAGAGCAAGGTCTGTGCTGGGTGCAGCACCATACAGGGGCTGTTGCCATGGGGAATATCAGTGTTTGTCAAAACTCTAAAATCCAACCCAGCAGATCACAGCATCCCGCTTCCTCTTGTGCAGTTCACCCGCTAAGCTGGGAACAAGTTAGGAAGGTGACAAAATGACTGCAGAGAGTATGGGGAATTAAATTTGCTTGATAAACACAGATGAGAGAAACCAGAGAGGAGAGGTATCAGCGTGCAAGCAAAATGTGCTTGGGAAAAAATAGACCAAAAGGCAAAGGAGTTAATTAATAGCAACATTTTATTTGACTTCAGTGGCACTGAAAGAGAGTCCTGTGGCTTCAAACCCAGTACTGAAATTGCATTGCAATCGGTGTTCAGGATTTAAAGAGTTTTTGTTACATGGGTATTAATTACACTTATTAGTGGCAAGGCTGTGCCTTGGCCAGAGGTGGCCCCACAGCTCAGTTCTTTCTGCCTGGCTTCTCCTCCTTCCCAAGCCCTGCTTCTGAGGTGTTATCAGTGCAGAGGCTCAGCACGGGGAGGACAAAGCGTGGCTCCCTCCTCTCCAGCTGATCAACACCCAGGAGAGGAAGAAGGGGAGGAAGTGAAAAGCCTCCTGTGCCCTTGAACCCAAGTGATGCTTGGTCCTCCTGACTCTTCTCCAAAGCAGCACAGGTACTCAGTTCTACCAAGTCAAGCCTAGTTGTCAGTAAGACAAGAACCAGAGCTTTCATGGAGTAAGTATACACCACAGGCTCAGAGCTCAAGACAGGCAGGTGAGAGTCCCAGGAGAAAGAAACCCTAAATCATCACCAGCCAGATACTGACACTGAGGGTTGTCTCCAAACTGCAGACTCAACCGCTGCAGGATGTCCTGCCGGCACCAAAGCAGGTATCATAACCTCTGAAACACAGCGTGAAGATGTTGGACCCAGCAAGCCCTGCTAAGTCCGTGTGGAATGAGTCAGCACCTTCGCAAGAGCTCCCAGCCACCACAGATGGTGTACCGCAAAGGCACTACTCACTTTATTTTATAGCCTGGTTAAGCCAACCAATGGCATTAGCAACAGAGAGAAATAAAGCGGATCGATTCCTTATTGCAGGGATTATTTTTAATTAAGTGATTCAGGAAACAACACCTTTCAGGGCAATTAAAAGTTTTCTTTAGTGTGGGAATGGCTTTCAGCATCAGCTTAAGTGCTTTCAGGAGGTAGAGTCTGCATTTCTTTGACAGGATGTGATGAAGCCAAGACAGCAAAGATAGCATCATGTCATGCTGCTGAGGAATTCTCCGCCTCCCCAGAAGCACTGTTGCAAAACTAAATTCATCATTGGAAAGATTTCATTGATGGTGGTGGTAAAAGCCATTGAAATACCCTTGCAAAACACATTTCTTTTTCTTGTTACCTACAAACACCAACAATACTTTAAGCTCATGCAATTTGGGTGATCCTTTTTTTTCTTCGAGGCTGTGGGTAACAAAGGCAGCCAACTCTCTTACCTTTAGAAAACAGAACTTTCCTCAAATGAGGCGTCACTTTCATTTCCCCTCAGAAACATGCTGATTTGGATGGTTTCTTTAAAGATGCACTAATTGAGAAGCTGTCACCCATCTCACTGAGAAGCCTGAAATGGTGTGCAAACAGTGCTATTTTTCACCTTGTGTACACTTAGACCAGAAAAATTATTGCTTAAACACTAAAGATCCATCCTCCTCCTACCCCAGACCCAGTGCTTTATGAAACCAGCACCTAAATAAACTCCTAAACATGTTAAATCTCACTAGGTGTGCAGGTATCCCACAAACTGGGATGTGTGCTGACCATCAGCACCAAACCATGCCTTGGATGAGAACCGTGGGCGCTGAATCAAGCCACCAGTACATAATTCATGTCTAAAATGATACAGCAAGCTCACCACCTTCCAGTCTATGTGCCCTGTTTAAGCATCTGTTTAACCATGCTGTGACACGGGTTTGTGACAGGCGTTTGGATTTTGACCCAGTGTCAGAAGCAGAGACTATGTGAGCACAGGGCAAGGGTGTGAGGGCAAAGCTGCGTCAGCCACCCAAATGACCAAAGCTGCAGACCCCTCTGCACTGAAAGCACCAGGTGCTGGTGCAGTCTAACCCCATCCAACAGACACCGAACGTGTTTTGCAGGTGGGCCGTTCAAGACCTCACGTGCTCTTTGCCTTCTTGGCAATAGGTGGTTCCCTCTGCTCCTGACCAACCACATCCCAGAGCAGCTACAGTTATCTGGAATTTAACTGCCAAACCACAGTGCGAACATCTGCTGTGTGGGGAGGCCACACCACGTTGCTTGCACATGCTCTGGGAGACAGCTCTGGCAGCATTCGGTGGAGGTGAAGCTTTCATTGCTTTCTGCTGTCCGAGTCAGGCAGTGGTGTCTCCAGACAGTGGGACCACCTAGCCCAGCTTGCACACCCAGCCATGCCAAGGCTTCACGATTAGTGCCAAACAGATTGTTTGCTTGTTTGTTTCCCAGTGGCACCTCCACACCCCACCTTGCAGTAGGGTGGTGTGAGCTGGATGAGCTGGGAGCTGGAGGGGCTGAACCATGAAGAGGTTTCCTGCTCATGGCAAAGGAACCAGCAGAAAGTGAGGTGGAGGAAACCCCTGCAGCTGCCTCCACCACCAGCAGTGACTCACAGGGCAGTGCCTGAACTTCCTGTGCCTTGGCACACCAGCCAGCACTGGTGCCATGGCAGTGAAGAGCTTGTCTGGCTTATCTCCCTCCCAGCAGTACAGAGGTGCTAAATGGGGGGAGCCTGGCTGCATAGCCGTGCCCCTCAGAGGAGACCTGCAGAGCTCTCCTGCAGCAGTCTCTGTGGTGTATGCTGCTCCATGCAGTGCCAATAGATCCTTTCCAAAGAGCATATACATCCCACTGCGCTCCCCCCTTCCTCCTGAGAGGTTTGCTGCCTGGTGCCTGGGAATACACGATCCCACAAAAGTCAGAGTCACCTTCCAGATCTTTCTGCATCTAGAATATATTTCCTTTCTTTATTTTGTATCTGATAAATAGTCCAGCCTTCCTGCAGCTTTTTCCCTGGCCTGGTGACTCAGCATCGACTCATCAGACCCATTGCTTCATTTGAATAGGGAATTGAAAAGCCTGTTACACGAATGGAAAAAATCCAATAAAAAGATCCCCGCCCCCCCCCCCAGGTGCAGATTAACGGTTAACCACTTGGGATGTCCTCCTATGGAGAGACCTGGAGCAATTCCTGCTGTCCCACGACTGAGCGGGTGCAAGATACAAGCGATGCTATCTAGGCCAGTTAGTCTGTGAGTACTTGTCCTTTCCACCCACTCTGCTTCCCTCTGAGTACTTCCAGAATACAATATTTCTTTCTCCTTCTAATTCAGTGATGGGTGCTTCTGACCCGTGTCCTGCACTGAGAATTCCACAGGGATATCACAGTTTCCTCTCTATTTCAGACAATGGCAAGACCCTTCTGCCAGTGTGGTTTCCTAGCGAGAGGAGATGCAGGTGATCACACTGCCCTCCTTAACCCCCACCAGCTTCCCTGGCAGCATGGGAAGCTCATGGATTGCTTCAGCCATGGTCTGCTGAGCAGGGCTGGGGGTCAGTGCTGGTGGGGAAGGAGGGTCCATGGGCTGTGGTCAGTGAGGGACATGGCTGGGTGTAGGGTTCAAGCTGCTCCAGTGGCCCCAGCAGAGCTCCTACTGGTTTCCCCTGTCCCAGATTCTACTCTAGGCTGCAGAAGTCAGTGCAGATCAGGAGCAATGGGGCGCTGGGGTGACAGGGTGACCATCACCTGCCAGGTGGAAGGAATGTAGTGCTGGTGGGAAGCACATGGCCTAATTCCCAGTGGTAGGAGTTGCCCATAGCCTGCCCTACAGGCCAGGGACATGGGGAGAGCCCCTCTCCTGAGGACAGCATGCGGTTGCTGGCAGGCAGGAATGGGCTCTCTCATCCCCAGGAGGGCGTGGAGCCTGCCAGCTCTGGGCAGCCCCAAAAGATCCCCAGAGCACTTCCATGGCACCGTGAAAAGGAGAAGAAAAGGAAATAATTATGCTCAACCAAGAGCATTAAAGGTATTGGCTCCCTAAACCTGCATAGCAATCAGACCCCAGCAGCAGCAGCACATCATACACATTCTTGCAGGCTGTAGAGACCCAGGGGCAGAAGGAGTTCTCCTGGCCATCCCTGCTCAGGCTGCAGAGCACAAGGGGCAGGAGGAGCTTTCCTGGCCATCCCTGCCCCACTCCTGGGTCCATGCTCTGTGCTGCAGCTGCAAACAGAACCCCTTTGGCTGACCTGTCCCTTGATGCTGCCTTTGCACTCCCTCCCAACCTTAGTCAGAAATACTGACTACAGCTATCAAGAGCTATGTCTTCGTTAAGCTGATTGTCTCGCTTGTTTGAAGATGGCTGCTCTGTCCTCTTGCCATGCTGTGTGCTATGGCTTCTAAATGGCTTTTTACTTGGTGATTGGTCCTCAGGTATGCAATGACGGGTGACATTATGTTGTGGCTGGTGGGTGGTCAGGGGAACCTGTCTTATTGTTTGCCTGATGAGGATTTCATTAATGTTTCGACCACCCTGAATTTTAGGCCATTGATGTACTCTCTGTACTCTAGATTTTCTTTAATTCCACTCAGGCTGCATGTGATACTCTCTCTGTTTCATCCTGCGGAGGTGAGAGTTGTACTTTCCAGCCACCCGCTAGGCAATTACACATTAAAAGCTGTTTCCCAAGCAGAAGTATTGAAACTGCCTGAGGCTGCTGCTCACACTAAGTGCCCTGTGCCAGTCCTCCAGCTATTGCTGCGAAGATCCCAGCCCTCACAATTACACGATGACAACTTCATGGAGTTCAGCCCAGATGGCATTAATGAAACAAGAACTTTGCGAAGGTTTAAAATAAAATAGACTTGATGAATGTCAGTTCCTCCTGCGTGTGCTGGGGGTGGTCAGGAAACAGAAGATGGTGCAGGTTCAACAACAAGGTGCTTGGTGACAGCCAGCATGGCTTCACTAAGGGGAAATCCTGTCTGACCAATTTGGTGGCCTTCTATGATGGGGCTACGGAACTGATTGACAGGGATAGAGCAGTTGACGTCATCTACCTGGAGTTGTGCAAAGCGTTCGACACTGTCCCACACGACATCCTTGTCTCTGAATTGGAGAGACATCAATTTGATGGATGGACCACTCGGTGGATAAAGAACTGGCTGGATGGCCGCACACAAAGAGTTGTGGTCAATGGCTCAATGTCCAGCTGGAGACCAGTAACGAGTGGTGTCCCTCAGGGATCGGTGTTGGGACCGGTCTTGTTCAACATCTTTGTCGCTGACACGGACAGTGGGATTGAGTGCGCCCTCAGTGAGTTTGCCGATGACGCCAAGCTGTGTGGTTCGGTTGATACCCTGGAGGGAAGGAATGCCATCCAGAGGGACCTCGACACACTTGTGAGGTGGGCTGATGCCAACCTCATGAAGTTTAACCATGACAAGTGCAAGGTCCTACACCTGGGTCGGAGCAATCCCAGCCATAGCTACAGGTTGGGCAGAGAAGAGATTCAGAGCAGCCCTGCAGAGAAGGACTTGGAGGTGTTGGTCAATGAGAAAATGAACAGGAGCTGGCTTCAGTGTGCGCTTGCAGCCCAGAAAGCCAACCGTATCCTGGGCTGCATCAAAAGGAGCATGACCAGCAGGTCGAAGGAGGTGATCCTGCCCCTCTACTCTGCTCTTGTGAGACCTCACCTGGAGTATTGTGTGCACTTCTGGTGTCCTCAATATAAAAAGGACATGGAACTGTTGGAACAAGTCCAGAGGAGGGCCACGAGGATGATCAGGGGACTGGAGCACCTCCCACATGAAGACAGGCTGAGAAAGTTGGGGCTGCTGAGCCTGGAGAAGAGAAGGCTGCGTGGAGACCTCACAGCAGCCTTCCAGTGTGTGAAGGGGGATGCTGGAGAGGGACTCTTCATTAGGGACAGTAGTGACAGGATGACAGGCAATGGTTTAAAACCTAAACAGGGGAAGTTTAAATTGGATATAAGGAGGAAACTCTTTCCTGTCAGGGTGGTGAGGCACTGGAATGGGTTGCCCAGGGAAGCTGTGAATGCTCCATCCCTGGCAGTGTTCAAGGCCAAGTTGGACGAAGCCTTGGGTGGCATGGTTTAGTGTGAGGTGACCCTGCCCATGGAAGGGGGGTTGGAACTAGATGATCTAAAGGTCCTTTCCAACCCTAACTGTTCTATGAGTCTAACTATTCAAACCCACTTGGGTCTTGCCATGTCCCTGGGGAATGTTTAGCCAAGCAGGGTGTGCTCGTGCCACACCGCAGCAGTGAGTGCACAGGCAGCCCTGGTTTGGCTGCATCCAGTTACGAGGGCAGTTGTTGCCACATGGGTACTTTGACACCTACCAAAAACTTCCAAGCAGTTGAAGTAGTGGTCACAGCAGACATTTGTCCAGCACACAACTACCTTTACTTTCAGAGCAGAACACACAAGCAAGTAAAAAGTTCCATCCAAACTGTGTTCTCATAACAAAGCTTCTGGATCATTTAATGTATTTCATACGATTATTACCTGATTGATATCCCAGCACAAGAAGTGCATTGACAAGTGTAGCCCCTGTCTGCTCGTGAGCATAATGAGATGACTAAAGATGTGTTTTGCTCTTGTTTTCTTACCGCTAAAGTATTGTGTTTTCTTTTGGTGACAACAGAAAGTGTTCAAGATGCCCATTTTCCTAGAAAAGACAAGGAATCTCCATATGACATGCTCAATTAAATCATAAGACATATTCCAGAAGCATTTGTTCTAGCTGAATATCACCCCCTGCCCACATGCTCCAGGAGCAGCAAAGGTTTCTGCAGAAAACCTGTGGTACAGAACAGGGAGCCTGAGCCTGCAGTGCACGTATTCATTCATTCATCACTCCTCTTGACCTGATTTTGTGCTCTAACTTTTCCGGCTGCCTGTGAGTGTTTCCTTGGTGACCCAAGTTTGTTGCCAAAGCAGACAAATGAATCATCTATTTACAGTAAAAGTGGGGAGTTGCCAGGGGAATACCTGATGCCTCTGCATACTATGCACAAGCCTGAGGCCAACTGACAATAAAGACCTTCCTCCTGGCCCTTTTAGGCATGTGCCACATCTGTGCTCATAGCATCACAGAATGGTTTAGGTTGGAAGGGACTTTAAAGATAATCCAGTTCCACCCCCCTGTTATGGGCAGGGACACCTTCCACTAGACCAGGTTGCTCAAAAGACTCGTCCAACCTGTCCCTGAACACTGCCAGGGATGGGGCATCCACAGCTTCTCTGGGCAACCTGTTCCCATGTCTCACCACCCTGGCACTGGGGGGTGTTGAGGCACCCACCCCAACACCAAGGCTGTAAGGGTCCCCTGTCAGGATCACAGGACCAGTTGGTTAAGGGTAGCTTGAAAAAGCACTGCTTCGTGGTAAAGCTCAGGAGGAAAAACCTCAGAAAGCCAGGCTCTCCAGGCAGGATGGGTGGACAGGCTGCCCTGAATCGTGTCTGAGCTGCATCTGTGGCTCTGGACAAGCTGCCCCTGTGCAGGACCCCTCTTCTTTTAAAATACATATTAGTTCACTCACAGAGCATTCAAGCCTCCCACAAATACTCCTGCTGTAATGGAAATAATTCTTCTCCAAACCACAAGGGAAAATGCTTGCTTTTTCCAGCCTTTTCTCTGAAGAGATCCAAATCCCTGAGCACTGGCAAAGGCACGGTCAGGCCACATGCAGGGTACTCCGGCATCAGAGGTCCCCATCACTGATCCATCCTGGTTTGGGCAGCAGGTGAGATATGCAGACCCCAAGCCCCTCGGGCAGGCAGGCACTTTATGCCCCCCCAGAGGGATCCCAGCACCCATCAGCAAGGTAAGCACACCAAGCTTGGGGCATACATGTCACTTTGCTTTGGACACATCTTCCCTTTCCCAGGACAACTTGTGAGACCAGGATGGGGAATGTCTCTCACCCCAATTCACGCAATGGATGTCACCACTGCAGCATCAATTTTTATGTGCACACATGGCTTTGGAAATAAAGGCAAAGCAGCAAGATGGTTTATAGATACTTCCAAAATCTGGTTCCAAGAATATATGCTAATCTTTTGGATCCCTTTGGATCAGCTTCCTAGGGCCAGGTATCTGCACAGCAACAACAGGCTGACCACAGCCAGCATCACCAGTGTCGGCATTAAAGTACTGATCATGGGGGTTTGCTGAGGGCGTTTTGGTTTGCATTTCTGCTTCATGACTAAACCCAAGCAGGAGGTGTGCGTGTGGTTTGCCTACAGGAGTAAGGAAATCCTAATTGCTGACAGAAATCTCTGGAAAATTTGTAAAGTTTCCTGCTATGGAACCAAATTTGCCTGTGTGATAGGTCGGCATTGAAAAGGTGTCTAACAACCCTTCCAACTACATTTTGCAGAGTAGACTTGGGTTAATCCCCCCAAGTACATGGTTTCATTTCCAGTCAGCTCCATGGTTAAGCTTTAAAAAATGGCATGTGAACTAAATTCACAATTACAGCTCCACCTTGGGCTGGAACTAGTGGGAAGCACACTTCTTACTGCTAAACCCTGTACTTAGAGTGAGCACCTCTTTTACCTGGCTCACAGCAAGGCCAACAGCAGGGTTTCCCCCACAGCTTCCCCTTAGTGCCCTGGCAGGTGCTGGCAGGACAGGGTCTGAGCACGTGGATCCTACACCATCAGCACTGGCAGCTGCTGTTCCTTCAGGAAATGTGGGCAACAGGGACAGACACAGCATGGGAACACCCTTTTATTCCCCTTTTCTTGTACGGCAGCATAAGGGCGTGCACCTGGGCAGATTGAAGCTCAGCTCCCTGCTGAGGTGGAGGGGTTCAAAGCCCCTGCATGCACTGCAGGATAGCCTGGATTCAAGGCTCAGTGTGCCAGGCAGGGCTGGTGAAGGGACCTGGATCCTTAGCCATTGGCTAGTTGCAGATGTGGAAGAGCTTCAGACCCACAGCTGTTCACTACTTCATCTTGTACCTGTGAAATATAAAATCCCTTGAAGCAAGATGGCAGAGCAGGACTCACACTCCTAGGGAAATGTCTCTCTCGCACTGGGCTGCAGTGGTGTATTACCTGGGACAAGGAGAAAGGGCAGTGACTCAGGTTTTCCCTCCACAGGGCACTGCGTCAGGCAGGGCAAGGTAAGGAGTGCCCCTGTCCCAAACACCCTCTGGGAAGGGCTGGAATCAGCAGACAGCGATTGCAAAACTTGGGATCCCTGCAGGCAGGAGCCGAGCAGCAGGGACAGCACCCAGTGCCTGGCAGAGGCAGCAGCAGGCAGAGATCCAATGCTGCCTGCCCACTGCCCTGTTCTCCTTGCAAAAAGGTAAGTTCTGCTATGAATCAAAAACAAGAGAGGGTGGTATTAAAGAAAATTGGGTTTATTGTAAACAAAGTATAAAGTACAACATAAGAAATGTGCAAATCTTTAAAGTAGTCACAAAAAGCGTATCTAATACACTATTGTCAAACTTGTCCACTTTCTGGTAGGTGTCCTCAACATAAAATGATAAAATAGAGATAGTGAAAGTTGATGCATTATTTGTCACAAAAGCTACAGTTTAATTCTAGGCTGGTGTCTTTACTGCCTTGTTTTACCTTTCAAATCACAACTTTCTAATTTAATACAATACATAATATATCCATTTCATTTTTTGTATAAACCATCTCTCAAAGAATAACATGCTAAAGAAGCCCAAGAGTTTGGTTTCTTCATTAACCAACCCGAGCAGTTTCAGTTACATTTCTCTTAAAAGTGCCCTGTGTCCCTGCAGTGAACACAGCTGTGAGAAGGGGTGAAGGAAACCGCCAGAAACACAGGAGCAGAAGCATCGCCCCATGCCCAGGTACAACCAGCTGAAGGAGCACAAAGCTTGCCAGAGAAGCTGGGACAGTATCAAAGCTAGTGAGGGTTCAGAATCGCCTGGGGAGTGCCCCTGAGTGCCCACCCAGAGTCCTTCCAGACCAGGCTGTGTCCAACACCTTGTGCTGGAGCACCGGTCTCAAATCTCCATGAGTTTGGCACCAAAGCACCGCTTACAATGGGGCCAGAAAATGGGTAGGAGAAAAAGATTCCTACCAAGAAAAGGTGGCAGAAGCAGGAAAACTGATTCAGATTATCTCACATGGGTGCAATCTGGGCTTTCACACCTGCCCCCTTATGCTGCTGTCTTCCTAGTCCATGCTGCACTGAAGACTGACAACGGGAAGTTAGAACTGGAGTTGGTCTCAAGTGCCAGCAGCAAACCTTCAGCAACACTTACACGTGACTGACCTCAAGTATCTACGAGCAATTTGCAAGATTTAGAACTAACATATGCTCTGCTCTAGAACCTTCCCTTCCTCTCTCTCCTTACCAGTGTAAAAGACACCCGCTGTTCCAGTCAGCCACCAGTTCTCCCAGCAACATTTTTGTGAGGAGCACAGACTGCCACTGCCTCCCTGCTGCCCTGCCATCAGCAACAGGTGTGGGAGAACCACAGACTGGGAGGAAAAGCCTTTTTCCAGCTGGCACAT
This sequence comes from Pezoporus occidentalis, assembly GCF_034315485.1. Classification (NCBI taxonomy): domain Eukaryota; kingdom Metazoa; phylum Chordata; class Aves; order Psittaciformes; family Psittacidae; genus Pezoporus; species Pezoporus occidentalis. The sequence continues at coordinate 19,735,657 of NW_026914940.1, read as the reverse complement.
CCCAGTGACAACAGTTAATTCCACCGCCTTCAGCACAAGCCCTCTCAATGCGCAGTGGTCGCTGCGGGCGGCACGGCGATGTCGCTCAGCTTGCTCACTTCCATCTGCCAGTTGGGCAACTTCTTGGCCGACAAGTGGCGCCGCGCGTGCTTCGTTAAGTGGTCGCTCCTCATGAACCGCCGCTCACACATGGGGCAGGCAAATTTCTTCTCCCCAGTATGCGTTCTGCGATGGCGAGACAGTTCATCGGACCGTGCAAACCTTCTCTCACAGCCCTTCCAGCTGCAGCTAAATGGCTTTTCTCCTGAAAGAATTACAGAGGAAGAAACCACCATGAGTACTAAGTGAGCAGCAAACTCCGCTGCCTTGACTGGCAGAATTTGATTTTTTAAAGAAAAGCTCCTATCGTGACAGTTGAAGAAGGATCTACTTAATCAGATACATGAAATGTGAAAAATTGTTTACATACCAATATTTAAACACACAGACTCACCATCCTTCAGGCTAAGCAGTACAAAGGGTTAACTACTCTCTGGAACCAAACAATTTGAGGTGCTCTTTACCTCTCCAGACAGTTGATTCTAATTCAGCCCCAAGTGAATTGCAGATTGTGATAACTTAGCATGCCTAAAATTGCCCTCTGAAACACAATCAGTGAGAACGCTTTGCGTATAGAGCCCTGGTCGTGCACTGCGAGCCTGTGTTAAACAACAAGTGACTCTTTCTGCTGCTGCAATTAAGAGCTGAGGCATGGAGTAGTTACTCTAAAATCACCAAGGCAGGAATAGTTTGGAGTAGATCCCTATGTTCTCTCATAAAATGATCTCTTTTAAGTTTTACCCACTTCTGACAAAAGCGTTCTTGAGGAGAAGCCTAATGAGGCATCTTTTAACTCTGGAAAAGCAGACTCTGGACCAGGCAAGGCTTTGTTTCTACACTCATCAGAAGCATTACTGGGCGCCCTCTGACATGAAGCAAGTCCAGCACAAGCAAACTGCTGAGTCAGTTTCCCCTGCGGGAGATTTCCTGTCAGAGATTAGGCAGCATTATAACGTACACTGGCAATAAAAAGGATTTCACTGCTGCCCCACAGTTTGTTCCATGAACAAATTTGATAATCGCTAGAACCTTACCACCTTGTGTATGTAACCGCAATTTTCTGCATTAGTTTTTAACATCAAGCAACAACAACCGACCTGTGTGTGTTCTGACATGGGCCTTCAAATGTGAGCTCTTGAAGTATGTTTTCCCGCATCCTGGGTAGCTGCAAATGTGACTTCTTATTCTCGAAGAATCAGCGGGAGGAGTGGCTTTTGCTGCCGAAGGTACAAAGCCAGGAGCAGGGGCAATGGGAGAGAGTCTCGTGCCATTTGGACTAATAATGGGAGCCTTGGGGCTCTGTACAACTGGCTGGGGCACAACAAACATAACAGCACCCTTGGGAACTTGGGTACCCATGAAGACCATAGGCTGACACAGAGCCGGCTGCTGGCTTGGCGCAGGGTTGGGCACCACGGCCGTCACAACGCTGTTGCTTGCAGGCAGAGGGACCATCTGGCAAATCACTGGCACAGGGGGGGCTCCACTGCCTTGGGCAGGACACGGCGGGACCACTGGGACAGCCGGATGCCTGCTGCTGACCAAGGGCTTTGTGAGGGCCACCGGAGCGACGGCTGTTTCCGCAATTCTCCCTTCCACCACTGGCAGCTCGCTGCTCTCATCACTGGCTCTGCTCAGCGCCGCGGCAGAACACTCTGAATGCTCTGCTTTCGTGTTTTCCTTACTGCTTGTTTCCCTCAAAACACCATCCGGGTATTTCAACACACTGGCTGTTCTCACCGGGCAGGTTTGGCGATTACAAAGCTGGGCATCGGCCGTGTGGCGAATAACGCTTGTTGCCTGAGCCTTCAGGGGCCTCTCCACTTCTCTCTGAGGCACAGCAGGCACAGGAGACCTGGCAGCCTCGGCCAGCGACTTGCCAGGGTGGACCACCTGTGACATCTCCAAGTCAGAAGGGCTGTAGGGGGGGGTCAGGCACTGTGTGGAGGAGAGAGACACAGCAAGGGGGGGGAACGTCACCAACACATCACCACATGGGTTGTTAAAAACAAGCACGCACATGTACAAATCCAGGCACTTACAAAAGCTGGTATTGCGCTGAAGTCTGCTGCTCCAGGAAGCAAGGTCTCATCGCTCTCTTCTGACATATCAGATGCTGGAGTTATAGGTCTCATTTCTGCATGTTTTTTGAAGTCAGATTTCCAATTGCAGCTCATAGAAATAAGTGCTTCTACAGCCTCAAAATCACTTTTTTCAGGAGTCTTGTTCCAGAAATACCTACTGTCTCTCTGTTTCTCAGTCATCATGTCCATTTCTTACTCCTGTTTTGGTTAGAGGGGAAAAAGGGAACTTTACACATGTTACCAAGTTTTAATATTCTGCAGCTACTCATAAAATAAAGCACCATAAAAGCCAAACAAAGCAACCTTTGCAAGATAAACACACTTGGTCATGTGAAAGGCATGCCTGTATTTCCCTGCCTCCCTTCTCATATAAATAACATTTTAATGAAGTTGTTAGTGGGGAAATCTGGACATCCAGTGAAGATTATGTATTTTCTTGAGACAAAAGAACTCCCTCCAAATCTTCAGCAACACTTTAAGGTATTCCACATCGCAAGTGTTGTGTCTGAAAGCTTAATTAAAATCTTCACCCAAAGAAAGCAAAGCTTCCTCCCCCATTCCACCCTCCTTCGATTTTTGCTTTAAACACAGCCCTCGGTGTTGTGGTTATTTTGGGACATGAGAAAGGGCTGTACTGACCGACGGACACCTTCTTCAAAACATGTTAGCCAACAAAAACGTTCCAGGAAATACACAAAGGGTGTCTCCCACACGCAAGGAAAGCCACCTCTCGGTCACTATCTGCCCGGTCAGCACACACAACCGACCCAGGCAGAACGCCTCCTAAGGGTGCACCATTATCCCCAACGCAGCCTTCCAACGCGCCTCCGCCAGCTGCAGCCCGGGGGAGAGGCGCTGTTTGGGAGGCGCGGGGCGGGGGAGCCCGGCTGTCACCAGCAGCGCCCACGGCGGCGCCCGTTGGACGCGCGCCACGCTCACCTCAGCGCACCCCGCCGCCGCTACCCGCCCCCGCGCTCCTCGATTGGCTCCCCGCGCCGTGCCGCGCCGGCGCCCATTGGCCAGCGCCGATCGAGGCGTGGCCGGAGGGCGGAAAGCGGGGGTGGGTACATGTGAACAAAGCGTGATCAGCGCCGCGCGGGGGCGGGTACTGCCGCGCGCTGGGGAGCGCCGCCGCGCCCGCCGTGGGGGAGCGGGAGGGAAGCGAAGCGAAGCGGAGTCCCCAGGGGGCGCGGGTCCGCGCCTCGGCTCCGCGAGCGTCCAGGGGGGGACGGCGGCGGCTCTTCCCCGCAGCGCCGGCTCCATTCCCGGCCCCCAAGCCGCCCACCCCCTTTTGTCGGCTGGCCTCGACTGACCCCGCCGCGCCGGGATCCCCCAGTGTTCGAGCTTCCCCGCTGCCGACAGGCACAAACAGCCGTGGATCCCGCCGCTCCCTCGCGCGGGGCGCGCCCGAGCTCGCACGCACACCGGAGTGTGTGTGCCAACGGGTTCCCGGCTCGCCTCGGGCCCCCTCCCTCCTTCCCCTCACGCCGCCCGGCAGCCCTGGTCCCCCAGCCGCGGCTCACCGCCTCGGCCAGTGCCGCTGCCCGCGGTCCCTCCTCTCGCCCGTGCCGCCACCCCGCTGCCGCACGTCCCCTCACTCTGCCACGCCGCGCCATCCCCGGGGTCTCGACCTCCACCGCGCCCGCCGCCCCGCTGCCGGCGCCGGTCGCTCACCGGTGACGGGCCCGAGTCTGCCGGGGCGCTCCCCGCGCGCTGCCTTTATTTTCCTCTTTTTGTTCGCCGCTCCCCATTCAGGTGGCGGCTTCCCCGGACCCGCGCGCGGGGTGGGGGGGGGAGGGGGCGGGGCTCTCGGCCACCCTCCGCCAATCACCTGCAAAGGTGTGTGAGGCGCCGGCCAATGGGAGCCGGGCGCCCGCGCGTGATCGGCGGCTGCCCCGCAGCGTGGCCAGTGTGTCAGCACGGCGTGTGCGCGGCGCGGGTAAGTCCCCGCCGCCGACTGAGTCAGTGCTGGCCCCGCCCCCCCCCCCCGCGCGAGGGCGGCCTGGCGTTTCCTCGAGCATGAGGTCACGCGGCAGCGGGGGGGGGGGGCCGGGCTGAGGTGGAGCGGAGCGCGGCACAGCCCTGCCGCCCCCGCGCCCGCCGGGCTGAGGTGGAGCGGAGCGCGGGGGGCCTCCCCGGGGGTTCACCCGGTCCCGTTGAAGGCCGGGCGGGCAGGGCTCCAGCCGCACCCCAGCCCAGCCCCTCCCCGCCCCACGGAGGGTCCGCCTGTGCAGCAGGTCGGGTGGGCGTAGTCCGCGGGGTCGCGGCGCTGCCCGTCCGGCAGCTGCCGGTCAGGCGGGGTCCCCGCTGGTTGCGGCGCTGCAGCTTGCGGCACGGCGAAGGGGCGAGAGCTGCTGAGGTATTCTGCTCGGTGCGGAGCTAAGGGCGGGTTCGTTTTCCTGTCAGAAAGTTTGAATAAAAGCAGAGGAGGTGGCTGCGTGTGCCGGCAGCTGGGCAGCGGGATCCCGAGCCAGCCTGCAGCTGTGGAGCGCTGCTTGTGCCAGAGTGCTCCCCTGCGCTAGAAGCTCTTCTTGTGCTTTCGGTATGGCTCAGTTGCAGTTCTCCTATTTAGCCAGCCTCGCCTCAGAGCTCTCCCCTCCTCTGCTTCGGCAGTCCAGCCTCGTTTGCTCACAGCATTTTTCTACTTCTTTTTCTTCTAAGATACGTCTTCCTGTTTTACCTCTTTTCAATTGTATTCTTAAATACGGTTTATTCCCCTTGTCAGACAGTCCCAGTTGACAGAAGGGGTCTGACAGCAGGTTATGTCATAGAATCACAGAATAGTTAGGGTTGGAAAGAACCTTAAGATCATCTAGTTCCAACCCCCTGCCATGGGCAGGGACACTTCCCACTAAACCATGTCCTCCTGTAACTTTCCTGGAAACCTCTCAGAATGTTTGGTTTTGTCTGAAAGTGTAGAAAAAATGCTGCAATAGTAACAAATGAGCAGTTTATTCAGCCTGAAGGAAGAATGAAGGTAGAATAATTGAAAAGCATGAGCATAGAGGAGAAAGTAGAAACCAGTTCTTAATTAGTTCAAAGATGAGTGTATCGGCAGCAGAATGGTAGTTTTATCCCCAGGAAGACACTTTTTTTTTTTTTTGGTATTGCTTTAATTCCAGCATTTCACTGATATATTGTACAGCTGGAATTCCTGTCGGCTTCATGTTGGTAGCCCATTTGCATCCGGTGGGATGTGCTTACCTATTGTGCCCCCTGCACTGGGCAGTGTTGGGATACCTCTCTTCTCACTCCTGCAGCTTCCAGGATTGTCACCTCTGACAAAACAGCTTGTGACTCGCACAATTGTTCCTGTTCCCTAACCCAGGTACCTGCCTGCCTGCTGGCCATGCCTGCCAGGAAACAATTTGACTTGTCTTGCCTTATCTAGAGGGAATTCCCCAAAGAGAACTTCCTTCAGAATGATCCAAATCCTTTTCACCAGTAGCAACAAACAAGTGTTTACAAATTACTCCACTGGATTCCACATCTCTGGATGTCTTAATGGGAGAAAGTATGTTTACTGTCTGTTTCCCACTGAAATCAACAGGAAAAAATGCTGCTTGACTTCCAGAACATGCTCTCCTTTGCCAAAAGGTGCTACCGTCACATGAGGCACAGCTGGGGAAAAATTTTTGGGCTCGTCAGTGCATCTCTCTGCATCTGTTCTGGCTGAAATAGAGTTTGTGGAACTATTACCTAATAGTTATTGGTGAAATCCCATGTTTTCCGTTTGCGGCAGGTTCTGTCATGTTTTTTTGTGATTGTAATTGTTTTATTTAAAACGTTTTGAAATAGCTTTTGAAGCATCTTATTGCCCCTGAAATTAAATCTATAGGAGTTGCACCAGCATTACACTTTAACCCTCCATGATAAATACACTCACAAAACCAATAGCTTTTTCCTGTATGACACCAGAAAATTAGGCAGATTTTTGTCACTCCTTTCACTCTATGTAATGCCTATACACAAGTTTTATTGATAGAGTGAGAACTTTAGTGTTAAAAATCTAGTGGCCAAGGTGAACTAAAGGTCTGTAATGTGTACCATTTTTAGTTTGCTTGCTGTGGCAAGATGTTGGAGGTGTATGCTGGACCGTTTGGGGATCCTAAGGGGATCCTGCAGTAATTTTCTAGAAGCAAACTGTTCTTTGGAGAAAACATGATTAGTTTCATGTAAAATGAAAAAATGAAGTAAGTATAGCAATGTTTGAGCTGGATCACTAGCCTTTTGGATTTGTCATAAGGGCAACTTTAGGGGACACTGAGTGAGGCTGTTGTAAATACTTTGCAGTTTTGGCTGTCCCTCTCTCGGTTTACACAACATGAAGTAGGATGTGACCCAACACTGATGGGTATTTCTGGCCACTGCTGTGGTACAACTATGAGAAAATAGCAGTGGGCTGACTTGCAATATCAGCTCCTGCTATCCTGATTTGTTCTTTTCTTGCTCTTCTCTCTCTTCCTGTCCTTGCTTTACCTCCTTATCTGTATTCACTTCGGCTTCCCATAAGACCTCCTGGCTCTTTGCTGTTGTTGCTGTGGATTCTGCTGGATCACCCTTGCTGCTTGCAGCACCACTTCTAGCAGCAGTTCTTTATTAGTCCTCACAGCCTGCCTTTCCCAGTTGCTACCCAACCTCATGTGCCCTTGGCACATGCACCAGTTGTTAATACTTCTTAATGCACCTTCCTTCTCATGACATCTGTGTTCTGTGAAAGCCTCTCCCTGTGGCCGTTCCCAGTGAGCCTGCCGGAACCTGCTGCACACTGCCTGCAGCCATTCATACCCTGCCACCTCTTCAGCCAATTTCAGGATCTTCCCTGTCAGTTCCTCTCCAACCACTCCATGCCAAAGTGCTCCTAACTCTGCCTCCCCAGCTGCCATCTTTATTTGCTTCTTTTAACAAGCTCGTTTCAACTTTAATTTCCAGAGCAACCCTCCACAGCTGCTCTTCCCTTCAGTCTGCTCTTCTCATCACACGGGAAGCCTCCTGATCATTCTCCCTCCACCTGTGTTACAGGCTCTTCTCACCTGTCGTGGTTTAAACCCAGTCAGGCAACTCTTTCCCTCACTCCCCCCCTACTTGCCCTCCCCCTACTCCTGGAGGGACAGAGAGGAGAATCAAAAATAATGCAACTCCCACGGGTTGAGATACGAACAGTTTAGTAACTAAGGTATAACACAAATCACTACTGCTACCACCAATAATAACAATGATAAAGGAAATAACAAGGGAAGAGAATACATCACCTCACCACCAGCTGACCAATAACTTGCCCCCGCAGCCCGACCAAGCACTGACCGATACCTCCTCCAACCCCACAGTCCCAGCCCTTCTGGGTAACTCTCAGTTACATCCTGGGCATGACGTGCTGTGGTATGGAATACCTCTTTGGTCAGTTTGGGTCAGGTGTCCTGTCTCTGCTTCCTCCCGGCTTCCCCTCCTCCCTGGCAGAGCATGAGGCTCACAAAGTCCTTGGCCAAACCAAAACATCCTTGTTATCAGCTCTGTTTCCAAGCCGAAAACCAAAACACAGCACTGCACCAGCTACCAAGAAGGAGAAAAACGACTGCTACTGCTGAACCCAGGACATCACCCCTGAGGTTTGTTTCCACCATGTCAGTGCTTGTCTTCTGCTGCTGCCATCCATGTGGACCTTCTGGCCCTACCAGTTTTGCATTATATGCTGACCAGGGGCAGTCAAAGTGCCCAGCACGGCTGGGCCTAGTAGGTCAAATCCTGTCATGCTTTCTCTCTTCACGGGCTCTAGGCAGGTCTTCTGGTGAAGTCTGGATGCTGACTGTGGTACTTGACAGGGAGCCTGTGCTGCCTGGTGGTGATGTGAGGGACGCACAGGGTGAGGGACTCTGTGAGAGGGCAGAGAGGGGCTTTACTGCTCTTGTCCTTCACAGGCAGGCTTGACTGTCATCTCAGTGGCATGTCCCATACCAGCATTGCTAGCAGCTGGCCTTGGCTTGGGAAAGAGCAGCCCTTGGAAGTGGGGAGACTCAACTGCTCCTGACTCACATGGGAGTCCATGGGAGCATCGTGTCTCCCCACAGACCTTCAGTCCCTTCTGAATGCACAGCCCTGCATATGTGTTGAGCTGTTGTACCCACCCTCCTCTTCTCCTCCTGCACTGACATGGCCTGCCTTGTGCTCTGCATGTGAACTGCAGGGCAGAACTATCAAAACCATTTCTCCCAAAAATAATCTCGGCTTCAGAGGCTGGAAAGTGTGACAGCTCATTTTCATATGCAGAGCAATGCAGTGGGTGTCCAAAAGCAGCTGAGGCTGAGGGGGTGGCCAGGGAAAGGCATCTCTGAAAGGGCAGGAAAGTGGCAGCAGGGAACATGAAAGGAAGGACGGAAGGAAGAGAGAAAACTGAGAATGGGGATGGGTGAAAGGGCAGCCGGAGGCAGAAAACAGCAAGCTCAGGACAAGAGAGGGTTGTACAGGGCTGGGCTGTTCTCTGATCCCTGCTACTGCTCATGCTCATTTATTAGTAATCGGGAAAGTGTCTCTGCTGCTACAGAGAGCAGTTGCAGAGCTTTTGGGGAGGTGGAGCATATAACCAGCAACAAGGCAGCTTCTCTCCTCTTTTGTCTTCTCTAAGTTCTTTTCCCTTCCTTTTCATCCCACAATTTCCTCATACATCCCAGCCTTAGGGAAGACCTGCTTTGTTCTGTGTCTGCAATCACTTATTAGAATATTAGATGAAAACTAGAACTTGTCATTAAAACTTCACTTTATGGGGTTTAGTTTGCTTTACCAGTCTGATGCCAGACAGAGCAAGTCCTGTTTGGCTGGCAGCACCATGTTCCTCCCCAGCCCTGTGTGATGCTAACCCCAGTTTCTGTGTATGCGCATTCTATGCAGTATTGCTCATGTCCTTTTTTTCTCTCTGGAGCATTTGTGGCTGTTTCTGAGTCACCGCAGTTCCAGACCTGCCATGCCTGCTCAGCACTGGTCAATGGAAAGCTTCAGAGGCTGTTAGCAGCACTGCTGCTCTAGGGGAGAAAAAAAGCCCCCTCAAACACCCCTAATGCAGCCCAGGACAGGTAAGAGAAGCTGCTTCTTGGCAAGTGAGCAGTTTTGAACAAAACTGATTTTCTCTGGCTGTCACTGGAAGGAGTTGAAGGATCACTGTCAGTTCACATGTATTTTCCATTCATTTTCCCAGGGAAGATGGGGATGTGGTTTTATGCAGCCCGGGAGAAAACAGGCATGTCTGGGTTTTTCATTGGGAAGATGTTTGTGATTTTGATTTTTAAGCACTTGTGGGTTATTTATGCATGCCTATTACACTATATCTTAAGTTAAAATTTCCCAGAAAACCACCTATCCAGCCTTCTTCTAATGTGGAAAGCTAAATTGTCATGGGGTTGGGAAGAAAATTTGCAACATGGCTGGTAAAGCACTGGCCAGCTGTGTAACTGCAATTCTGTTCATCAGTCCAAGGCTGCCAGGCAAAACTCCGTTCCTCTGAATTTCGCCCTGCTCTTAGGAAAATTCAGCTCTGTTATCTGTGGCTTATTTTGCCTTTGGCATATGGAATTAATAAAGTTGCTCCTTTATCCTAAACTCTTGGCTTCTACATACTAATGAGGAAGAGCCATTTTCCACTTCTTGGGACTGGACATCAAGGGGTATTTTTAAGCTCTGATGTTACATGTGTAGCTGTTTCACAAAAAACTGTGGGATAGGTGGTTATTTTGGTCAGAGCAAAAAGAACCTAGGTGAGGAAATGATTGCTTCAGTATCCCCTAAAGATTGTGAGAGGTTTTATGTTCTCTTCCTTTAGTGCAGGATCAGGTTTTACGCCAGCCAGACCTTTCCTCAGGTGCTGTGGCTGTCACTGCCTGCGTAAGGACACTGGACAGAACAATGGTATCAGCTACAACCCTGCTTCTCATCCATCTTTTTGGAAGGTCAGCCAGAATGGGTGTCTGGTCAGCTCAAACCAACCATTGCACACTTGCTGCATGTCTTGGTCCAAGAAATCCTGGCAATTCTCTATACTGAAAATTAGGAGTTAATACTGCAATGCTTTGTTGATTCTTTCCATGTAGATCATGCTTCCTATTTCACTTCACGTGGTATAACCATGTGTTTATTTTCCATTAGTATCTTGTGTGGTCTTTCTTCACTTGTGCAATGATGGTGGTTTTGTTGATACTCCTGGTAAAGGGCAGCATTGTTGGGTCCTGTGCATGGTGTCAACATAGGCTATTTCACAAGAAAATGGAAACCTTTGGAGAGCTGTGGAAGAGTATGGCAAAGTGGCACTGTTTATTTGCAGGCGGAGCTTGGAAAATATCAGAAAACATAACTGTTTTCTACTTGTGAGGGTGATGTATGGGTCTGCGTGTCCCACCACTTTGAATGGTGTTATTTATTATTTTTGGAGTTTTCCCAATGTCATGATTTATTTAACTGTTTAGTATAAAACCTGCCTGATCAATTTGAATTTCTGCTAGCAAAATCATATATTTAGAAGCTGAACTGCCAGCCAGTAAGAGGAGAAGGAAACAGCATCTAGGCACTGTAGAATGAGCTAGTATAGCTAGCAAAGCCACATGCTGTGATCAGATAAAAGCTTTTCCCCAGCGGAAGCATTAGAAACACATTTGGGTGCTTTTTCATGCCAAAACAGAATTTACTTGTTACACAGTGACTTAATGCCCACTGCATTTCAAGAGTACCTCTGATAGCTTAAATCCTGGTGGTATGAAGGAAGTGAGATGGTGGTGTGGCCAGGGCATCTTGTGTGATGTGTCAATATGGTGCAGAAGTCAGCAGGGACAGCTTTGCCAGTAACAGCATTTCTGCACCTCCTGTTATAGGTATTTTGATAGAAGTCATGGTCCTTCTTTTCTTTCAACCTGTCTACCTTTAATAATTTTTAACTATTGACTAGTTTCAGCCCCATGTGACAGATGACATAGAGATGGTAACAGTTCCTGCAGTGTTAATTTGTTCCTGCTACTACTTGATCCCACCTTCACTGCGTACCTGTTAGTTTATCTTCAAGCAAGCAAATAGTCTCTGGACAGGAAAATGCAGGTGCAAAAATGCAGGTAGCATGTCCTACATACAGTACGGACCAAACTGCACCCACTTTAGCTCCTAGCACCCAGTGCGCTCCCGTATGTGTTGGCAGGCTTTGAGCTCTCCCATATCCGGCTGCTGTCTCTTGCCAAATGCCTGGCTCCCGTACCACGCCCTTGGCATCCTAGCACAAAGCACACCATTGGCATGCTGTTAACCAACCTACTCGCTATTAGTAATTGATTTTTTTCTCCCCTTCAGATGTCACAGGAATTAAGGGCAGAGGGGACATTTGAGGGACCTGTAGAGATCAAAGCCTTGTGTTTCATTTAAAGAGACATCATAAGAGTCTCAGATAGATAGCCTCTTGGCAGCAATATAAGGATTGAGCAATACTACTTTATTCTTTTTAAACAAGAGCCAATGTGAAAGCCAGCTTGGTGTTCCTCAGTGCAAGTATCTCCACTGTGGTTCCAGATCTATGCAAGGGGCTGCAGAGGAGATCCCTGTTTACTCTCCAAATGTGCAATGTGCAGAGATGGTGTTGACTTTGTCAGAGATGGTGTTGGTTTTGTCAGGGAGGGAATCCCTGTCAGTGGGGTTGCTGTCACGACCAGAAAACTTGCCCAAAGGTTTTCATCAGGTGTGCCAAACCCCTGGCCTTTGCAGATCCCTGTGGAGCAGTTTAGCTGGAGATCATGCAGGTTATGCAAGGTGCAACCCACCCCAACCACCTGCATGGCAGCAGGCTGCTGGCACCTCACCACTCCCTGGGTTCTCCTCTGTGTGGCTCACTTTGCCACAGGAGATATGCAGGTTGGGCTTGCAGCTCACTGCTGGAGTCACCTTTGTCCCACAGCTTGTCCTTGGAGACATGCTGCACCTTGGTCCTGTATATGCTCACTCTGCTGGAGCCACATCATCCTGGTTTCAGCTGGGACGGAGTTAATTTTCTCCCTAGTAGCTGGTGCAGTGCTCTGTTTTGGCCTTAGTAGGAGAACAGTGCTGATAAACACTGATGTTCTAGTTGTGGCTCAGTATCACTTACCCTGATCAAGGACTTTTCAGTCTCTCATGCTCTGCCAGTGAGGAGGGACACAAGTAGCTGGGAGGGAGCAGAGGCAGGACACCTGACCCAAACTAGCCAAAGGGGTATTCCATACCACAGCATGTCATGCCCAGTATGGGGATGGAGTTACCTGGGGAGTTACTTGGGGGAGTTACCTGGAAAGACAGATCACTGTTCAGGTCAGGCTGGGTATCAGTCGGTGGGTGGGGAGCAACTGTATTGTGCATCACTTGTGTTTATTGGTTTTTATTCTTCCCACTCTTTTTGTTGCCTTACTTTTCATTATTATTAGTATATTTTATTTCAATTATTAAATTGTTCCTATCTCAACCCATAGGTTTTTTCGCTTTTCTAGTTCTCCTCCCCATCCCACCAGGGGTGAAGGGAGAGCAAGCAGCTCTGTGGTATTTAGTTGCCAGCACTTAAACCATGACACACAGTAACAAGGAGAGGGACTATGTTTGAAATGGCATGCAGAGTGTCAAACTGACTTCGTGGAAGCTCTTCTGGAAGTGGGGAGCACGGGTTTGCTTTACTGACAGGATCTCCAGTATGCCTGAGCCCATGTAGCTGGTTATGGGACCCGCAACTCTGCAGTGATTGCCAGCCTCCAAAGGGTGCTAGATTCCCTGGTCTGCTGAGATGGGGGCCCAGTGAGTGATGTGCCAGAGTTAAAGGGCTGGCAGGCAGATCTGTGAAGATCTCATCAGTCTGAATCCGCCTCCTGGTCCAAAGTCTCCTCTCCATGCAGGGAAGAAGGGATGGTGATGAAGTCAATGCCTGAAAGGGTGTAGATGTGTAGATATGTCTGTTGCAAAACAGCCACAGAGGGCTGTGGAGTGTTGTCTGTGCTATGAGTGCACTGGCACAGGAAGCCAGGGAGGCCTGGGGAGGTGGGAAGTGTGCTGGCATGCTCCTGCTCATCTTTTCCATGGGTACAAATCATCTGCTCCAAAGGACCCTTGTTGTGAGTATCTGGGAAATGAGCCAGTGTCCACTGTTTGACCCTGCCTCAAAGGCTCAAGGTTGTTCTCGGGTACAAGTAGCAAAGTGAATATAAGTGTGCCTGAAGTCACTTTGGGTGGAGTTCATCTTAGATTAGGTACTTATAACACAAGCATCTGTTTTTATAGCTCTTTTTATAGTCAGTGAAGTGCTAGTATATATAAACCACAGGGCTCAGGCATGTTTCATTTTACCCTGACGTGCCATGATCTGTACTTTGAGCTCTGTTGGCTCCATCTCCTGCCCCGATAACAGGAGCCTGGACAGCTACTGCAGGTGGCTTAATCTACAAAGCAGGTGAGGTGAGGTGAGGCCAACGAGAAGCATCAGCTGTGTAGAGGAGAGTTTCGTGGAGGGATGGACTGAGTGAGCTCAGGTCTGCCTGTTTGCTGGCTGTTTGGCATGTGGGTGTTCATGTGTGTGGCTGCTGTGTTTTTAATTTCCCTTTCAGCATTTTTTTAGTATTTTCCTGTTGCTGACTTAACCTGAGGTGGGTTTTGCAGGTAAGCTCTGTTTTTACACCAAGAGGAGTGGCCGAAGCTTAACAGATGCATTCATTTTCAGCATGAACCTCCATGAAGCCTTTTCAGTGGGTGCTGTTGAAAAGTAACTGCTTTGCCATAGTATCGGGACAAAAAAATTCTTGCAAAATGCTGTTTCATCTCTCTTTCTGTAAGGGCTGAAAATGCAGATAGTGGGCAGAAAGAAGGAGGGTGTGAGTCTGCAGTTGGTGATCCCAGTAAGGTGAACTGTTCTGAGCGAGGACTGAAAAGTAGAATGTGAGAGATCTTTACCAGAAGAAAGCTTGATCAGATTGTTGGTTTCTAGAAGCACTCCTGAAGTGCTTTGTGTATTTGATGGCACCAGTTGCAAAAGAAACATTGATGTTGTAACATCTGTGTGTGTACATGTGTTTGTTTTGCAGTTGGACCAGTTTTAACTGTCAGAAAACAACTACGTCCTGCTCTGCACAGTCGGGATCATGGCGCTTACCAGGAACCACCTTCAGAGCCCTTCCAAAAAAAGACATTTCCTGCATCAATGTGAGAGTGAGTGAAAGAGAATGCAGGGAGTGAGGGTCGGGGGGCTCTTGTGCCCACAAAAGTCTTTGTCAGATAAAGTGGGTCACGTTTTCTACGCTTCTGCTTGTGTATTTATCCTTCTGCTGAACGAACCTGGATGCACAGGCAGTAGATGTGTCCTGTTCATATCAGTGAGTAGTGGCTGGGACCAGTGCTGGAACATGAGTACAGCCAAAAGAGGAAGGTGGGAGCCCTTGTCTTTCTTTGTCTTCAGGAAGCTTTGAGAGGTCAGCCTCATGAGGCTGTGTATGTTCTAAGCTGTAATGTTCTATAGAGCAGGTAACGTTGTTAATTGTTCTCCAGAAAGCTTTGCCTGCTCCTCAGTCAGGTGAAGGGCTTTCAGGTTCCCAGGACTGCTCACTTCTGGAGAAGTCCTGGAAACTCCTAAAGCTGATGTGATACCCCCTTCTCCTCCACCCTGCTATTTTCTGGCCTATGTGAGCTGCATTGTCACATAGCACATGTCACAGTCTCTCACAGTTTGGATCTGTTTCCTTACGTGCAGTGAATTAAAGGCTCAGTTCTCATAGAGGAGCAGCTAGCGGTGTTGAGAATACTTGGAGTCATAGTGAAATCAGTGACACACCATCCTGGTCAGCATACCTGTGGAAAGCAGAGCTGACACACTAGTGTATGTGTATATAAAACAAGGCCATGTCTGGAAAGCATCTGTTAAACTAAAGAAACACAGTACAGTAACCCACACTGAAGGAAGCTTTATGGATCCAAATTAGGATGGCTCAGATGACACAGAAAAGCCATGTTTTTTAGGAGCAGACCTGTGTGTGCCCCTACATGCCCAGAACCCTCTCCCTTCTTTGAGATGACTGTTAATAGCACATTGTCTGGTCTTCCCAAAGTCACACGGTGCATGGGTCCGTTTGGTTACTGCAGGGCTATTTGTCAGCTCTAGATAAATGTCCTTAAATAATCCTGGTGGCACTGGGTGTTGGAGATCTCAAGGCTTTAGAAACTTCGGGGTCAAATTTACTCTTGTTAAATAAGCAACGAGTATTGATTAGATCATATGACAGACCAACAGAACGCTCTTTCAAATACCGCAGCTCACTGGAGTTCATTTTTATATATTTATATACTCAGAATCCCTTGAAACAGTTGCTTTGGGGAAAGAAATACTAAGTCTTTACTCCTGCAACTCTATATACTTTCATATGCACAGCCCTGTGCACACAGATAGAAGGATTTTTGAGGCTGCTTAAAGGATTTGGATGCTCACTTTATTTGTTTTAGTTGGAGACGTGGATCCCTTAGGCAGATTTGAAAATCTCAGCCATAATTCTTTGCTTGTTTTAGTACATAAGGGCAAGACATTTTCCCTGTTAAAATAATTTCTAAGTACTCCTTTCTTGCTTCCATAAAATAAAAGTGTGTTTAAGTGGAATTATAAGAAGCATTTGTTTCTCTGGACTTACCTATTTACCTTACTCATTTGCTAGTTTGTTTATTGAGGAAGTACTTAAGTCACAGTCTTTCATACTGAGTAGCAGGGAGCTTGTCAGAATTAAATATGCAGATTTATAAAGACGTTTTATTATGATTATTTATACAGCTTGAACATCCTGGAAAGGTTTTTCTCATCTTTAATCTCTCAGCAGTACAATTATGTGTCTGGCCTCAAATATACATCAAGAAAACACCATATAGGCCTACCAAATGCAGTGGCTGTGCACACAGACATACCCAAAGGTGTTGGGTTGCAGCAGTGGGAAAAAAGCAGGAGCGTTCCAAACAGAGGTCAGTGGGTGAAAGGCCGCAGGGGCCACATTCGCTCTGTTTATGTGAGTCCCGGTGCGACGCTCTCATGTTGCAGAGGCAGTTTGTTGGGATGGAAGAAAAAGGCACAGCCTGTCTTAGTGAGGCTTCCCGAGGTGGCTTGTTAAGCTGATCCCCGTGTGTCTGTGGGGTGCTGCTGGCAGCTCGGGGGGAGCTCAGCTGTGGGGCACAGGGTCCTGGTGCCCTCCCAGCAGCCTAGCTGCAAGCAAACCATGGGCACCCACCTTGGTGGAGGCTTCTCTTCACCTCTGCTCCCTGGCTGTCTCCCACATGGAATCAGTTGTGGTGGGGTGGATGCCAGCCCTCTTGCCCTGTTAGCAGGGCAACAGTGTGGTTTCAGGCTGGCAGGGTCAGCGTGGCCTTTCTGAGCTGCCTAGGTGATGGAGGAGGTGAGCTGGTACACTGTGGTATGCTGGGTCAAGCCCAAGTGTGGGGAAAACAGCCCATCCTTGGGCCTAACTTGGATTTTGTTGCCACTCTTTTAATACTGGATTTGACTTCCAGTTTAGGATGACATTTTCCTGTTACTTCCACTGGGGAGAGGGTTTTCCTGGAAGTAGCACACCAAAATAAACAGGACTCTCTGGAACTTGCTTTTACTCAGTGTGAGCAGGGGACAGACCATTTGTCCCCAGCAGTTTATCAAAGGTGCTGTTTCACTCCCTGTTTCCTCTCTGGCTTCAAGAACAGAGCCTACAAGTCTTGGAAAGACAGCGTGCCCTGCAGCTGCCACTGCAATGGGAAGAGCTGAGTCCTCACATGGAGCACCAGTCACCTGCCTGGAGAACTGGCACCTTCTACACTCACCTCCTGAAGCCTTTTTTTGTTTTCCAGTTGCAGCCTGGTGCCAGTGATGCTCAGGAGAGGAGCCTGTGGCTGTCCCAGGTACCTGCAGTACCTGCTGTGAGCCCCTCTGTAGGACTTGTATTGCCAGGCTGAGGACATGCTCCCTTTGCACACTCCCAGACACACTCTGGAAGGACTCTGGTTGGGCAGGAGCAGCCACAGAGCAGGCTAGAGGCACCAGTCTTTTCCCAGGGTGCTTACCACAGGAGCAGCCCTGTGTCCTGCTTGGGGCATGTGAATGTCCAGCAGCTCCTCTCTGCTCCAGGTGGGGTAGCCTTTGCTGTGGGCTGACAGCACTGATAGCAGGAGTGAGAGCTCAGTGTCTATCCATCATCCTTTGGGAATGCCTGCAGACATGGTCACTCACAGCTCTGGAGAGGCCTGAGGGAGGCAGGCAGACCACCACGTCACCAGCTCTTTGGCTGTTTCTCCACAAACACAGGAGAGAGGCAAAAGGGCCTCCTGGAAATCTGTTGTGAAACCCCATGATTGCTGATTTAAAAAATCCCACAGAAGCTTGAATCTGTGGTTTATAGACCACAGTGGTTTATAGACTGCATAGAAACTTCGTGTGAATGATGAACTAGGTACCAAGCCAAACACTGTGCTCCCATCTGGAGCACCACAGCTCTGCCACCTTTATCAGTTTGCTCATCTGGGCAAGAGAGCCTGAATTTCCTTGAAAAAATTAACAATCTTTTTTAATGCTGAAACAATGCCTTCTGATCACCGTAGGGCCTTCAGCTAGTTTGAGTTTAGCTTATTCCAGACCAGCTGCTTCATACGTCATGGTGCATGTCCTCAACTTTACCCTTCCATTGTATACCTTATATCTGACACCCTGCAAAGCTGGGAACTGTACTGGGTAAAGAAATGACTGGTTTATCAAACGTCCATCACAGGGACATGGCACAGAAGTGCCCCAGAGCCAAGCGTTATGTGTGTGTGTAAAACAGAGAAATGTGCCCAGTTGGAGCAGGCAGCTGAAGCCATTCTGGCTGCCCTATCTCCATGCATCCAGTGCCAAGGGCAGCACATGGAGCAGAAGGGCTAGGCCATGGCTTGGGACCTGCACCGGCTCCTGGGAAAAGCTGTTGCTGCAGGGGAAGGTGCCACAATGGACTGCAGGGTCTCCATCGTGGCAGAGAGCACTGGTGGTACCACGTCCCCTCTCTCATCTCCCCCACTGCCCACGGCACATCTGGAGTGGTCTCCTGCAGTGCTCAAGCTGCATCCAACATAATTGGCTGTAGGCTTAATGAAGATTGAATGCCAAAGAAAGTCCCTGTTCTGAGCAGGATGATTGCCTCATGGTTGTCAGTGACTGTGTGGTCTGTGTGGCTGTGCAGGGCTGTACCATAGCCACAGCCCCGGTGCTCACAGCCAGGTGAGCAGCACCAGTGAATAGAGGAGAGCTGAGCACCACAGCCTGGAGCCAGAGCTGGGCATGGGCAGTGGGCAGCAAGAGTACTGCTGGGCTTCACATGCCAATGCAGGCTGCGGGTGGCTTCTCTCAGCTTGCTGACAGCCTGCTTGAGTTTGAGATGGGTGAACTGCACAGAATGCCCAGGCAGGCGGCACCCTGTGAAGCCTTGGCTCCATGCAGATGGAGCAGCAGCAGCTCGCGGCGGTGGGTGCCCATGTGGATGTGGATGGGGTGTGCTGTGGGTGCAGCAGGGTCCAGCGCTTCACAGCACGGGTGAGAAGCAGACTGCAGATTTGGCAGGAGCAGGGGAGCAGCCACCAAGATGCACTGAGCTAAACCAGCTTCACTTTGCAGGTTTGATTTTTTCACGAGCCACCAAAGAAAACGCTGCTCTGAGAGCTGAGCTGGAGCTGGGAATCCCTCTCCTGTCCCTGCCTCTGGCAGCCCATCCCTCCGCTGCCTGCACGCACCCCGGCAGGATCCCACCCGCCCTGACAGCTGCTGCCTCCGGGCTGGGGAACCGCGTTGTGGTTCCACGGAACCCGGCTCACCAGCCCCGGGGATGAAGGGCTGGGACTGCCGGGGAGCAGTGGCTGAGCCAGGCCCCAGACACGGCACACTGGAACCTGGGGGCTCTCCCCTGCAACAGGGGAGCTGCCTGTGCAACAGGGACTCCCTGAAGCCATCTGGAGGATGCATTAAGAGCAAGCATTGCAAAGCGTTGCTCTGGCTTTCCTCTCGCTAGCAAGGGGAAAACCACCAGCCTGGAAATCTATTCTGGTCTCGCATGTGTCTCAAGTGGAAAATTTCAGCTGTGCTGATCCAGGCTGTCGGGGTTACGGGAGGTGAGGCCTGCCTGCCGCTGGCTCCGCACGCAGGGAGGGACGGAGATGGCTCCGCAGGCGCCCGTGCCTGCCACGCGGCAGCGGCTCCGGTGGGGGGAGACGGGAAGCGTGAGCCCCAGCTGCACCCCTCAGAGGAACGGCAGCCGCTGCTGCCTCCCGGGCAGGATAAGCGCAGCCCCAGCGGCCTGCCTGCGGGGGAATGTCCTTCCTTCCTTCTTGTGCCCTGTCTCCAGCTGCCGTCACTCGCCCCGTGCAGCCCATGGAGGGGATGTACCAGCAGGCACGTCCATCCTGCAGGAAGGACACGAAGCAGGGGAGCGGGCAGCGGGGGGTGCCTCAGGGTCAAGGACAGAGGGAGGAGGAGGAGGTATCTTCACTCCTCGGCCTCCCCATCGGTGCTGGTGACCCAGGGACCTGGACGTGGCTTCGGGACCTGGAGCTGGCTGGGAACTTGCTGTTGAGGCGTTCATTGTTGGAAAATAGTAGTAATTTGTTCGAAGTGAAACTTCCAATGGGAATGTTCGTGTGTGTGTGGCAGACCAAGTCCCCCATCCTGCGTCCCAGAACCTGTCGCACATCCCCACCCTCCAGGTGCTACTGGCATGGGTAGGTCAGTCCCCAGCCCCACGCAGAACAGGAATGTTTTGAATCCTCAGGCAACTTGGAACAGAAATGGCTTTTCCAGCCAGCCCCGTCCACAGCACCTTCCAGCGGGGCTGAGCTGGGTGAGCCAGCACCGCTCAGGCAGTGGCACAGCTCAAGCTGAGAGGAGGGTTCCTGACCCGCTGTCGCAGGATCACACCGTGATTCCGTGGGGAAGAGGCCCCGGGAGGTCTCTGGTCCAGGGTCAGACGCTGGTTCAGACCGAGCTGCCGGGGGCTTCCCCCCACCGGGGCTGGAGAGGGGCAGCCTCAGCGCGCACCCCGCGGCAGTGCTGGCACATCCAGAGCCGTGTCCGGGGGCAGCGGAGGAGCGCGTTTAAACACCACACGGCGGCTGCAGTGTGCGAGCGGGAGGGCGCGGCTCTCCGGCTGCTCTGGAGCACGCAGCCCGGCCGCACGGCCTCGCTGCCCTTCCGGGACCTCGGCCACAGCTGCTGCTGGAGCACGCACAACCGGCGCTGAGTAACGGGGTCAGCGCTGAGCCGGTGGGGGGCACGGAGGACTGGGGCTGGACTCTCCCCTGGCCCCCGCCAGGTCCCATGGGGGCGGCTGGAGCTCCGTGTGCTGGCACGGAGGACACGGGAGCCAGCAGCTGCTCCAGTGCCGCACTTCAGACGCTGCGTCCAAGCAACAGCTGCATAGGGCTCACTGGGTACTTGGGGTTTTCAAAGGGGTTTGCTGGGTGGAAGCTGGAGTCCATCGCTTCTGCTGCTGCCCAGCACAGCCCTTTGCCATCTCTGCATTCACACAGATGCACAAGTGACCTCAGGCTGTATTGCCACTGCTGAGACCTGAAGCATCAGCTCCCCTCTGCTTCACCACCTTAACAGCTGGTATTTCCATTTGACAAGTGTCATAAATCGGTGACACAAACACCTGCACTTTTCTCCTAATGCTGTGAAGAAGGCTTATGTTCAGAGGCTGAGCAAAACACAGAGTCAGGATCTAAAATGTGCGAGTGGGGCTCGCCAAGTCACGCGACGAGTTCTTGAGCCTTAGTTTTTCCTCCCATCTTTGACTGACACCAAGTATTTATCATGTATTGAAGTAGCAGAGCAGGACATGTGCTGTTACACAACGCATGTTTAGCAGAGGTTGTGGCCTGCACTACTGCCCACTGCAGCAGTTCAATCAGAGGACACTCAAGCACTACTTTCAATAGAGCTTACGGGAATGGCAACAAACACGGTTTGGAGGAAGACCCCTGTGACAGGAGCTGCAGCTCTCAGCGCAGAGATGGTGATGTCAAGGAGGAGGAGCCGGTCAGGCGGAAGGCGGGGGAACTCGGTCCTGCTGCCGCTTCCCCGAAAGCTGCTCTTCTCTCCTCAGGCTGACAAATGCCGTTAGCCTTGTCCTGAGCAGCTGAGAGGGCAATCCTATTAATCCTCCTAATTCAGATTAAAGACTCTAGTTGCAAAGAGATTAGAATGTAAGGTGAGAGCTTGTTATTCCAGGGACAGGGACTGCAGTAAGGTGGGGGGGGGTCCAGGGGTCCACACCACTCCCAGGCATGCAGAGCAGGCAGGCACCCCTGTGTCAGGCTCTCAGGGCATAGCCCCACAGTCCTGGGTTAAAGAGATCCTCATTCCCTGCTCTCAGTACCAGCACTGGCCAGCCCGCTCCTAGCACAGCCTGCAGGCCATAGAGTATACGTGAAGAGGTACAACAGCCCATAGTGAATCCAAGACACCTGCTTTTATTCTGACCAACATAAGGCAGCTGTGCAGTGGCTTAGGCACATGAGAACATAGAAACACGTTCTCCTGTTCCCAAGGGATAATTGGCACTACCAGTGACATGTTTTCTTGGGTTGCAGCCTTGGGTCTTCCATTGGACATGGGCACCCCCAGGCTCCCTTAGTTCCAAGCATTATATAGAAACCAATTCACATTTTCCAAGTAAAATGCTGAATGACAATTACCATATGAACAGCAACTTGTGCAAATCAAATTGAAATACATACTGTGCTCAAACTCTAGGCTGTTTTTAATAGCAAACTGTCTTCAAATACAATGACTTTTTCTTCTCTGATCACTCTATCAATCCTGTTATCTTAGGCAGCTTGCTTGTATTTAACCAAAAACCATGCAGCAGTCCCCATTTTGTCTAGACTGAGACCTCAACTGGTAGACAAGCACATATCACTTCTTGAAACGTGGGTATTGCTGGTAACGTTAAAGAAAAAACTAAAACCACATAGCTTTCCCACTATCACTATTTACTCCCTTTCCTACATTGACACTTAATTCCAGTAGAAATTTTTAGGTTGCATCTTCAACACAGAAGCCCTTTTGTACCTCTTTTAGCTGGCTTGTAAAACTGTTCTGACAAGTCTAAATTGAGACTCTCCAGTTCCCACCAGCTGGCACTCATGTAAAATAATACACTTGCAACCCAAAGGTAGAAATATTACCTCCAACTGAAGTGTTTAGAAAGTCTCCGTTACTGCAGGATCCAGAGCTTAGTGCATCATTTCAAAGCTGTGACAACCCTTCTCCTTCCCCCAGTTTGCAAGTGGGGAAATTAAAATGAAAAATAAGACCTCGAGAAAATCTGGAGGCTCCAGTAACAAAGCAAAGCTCTGAACTGTGTCAGCAGTCCAGTTACTGATTGCAGTTGACACCTGCACTTCTAGTGGTGTGCTTTACCTTTCCTTTGTGGAGGTAATACTTGCATCGAGTGCAAGAGAGTGCTGAAGACTGGTGTAGCCCTTCTCTTATGGGTCAGCACTGTACAGAATGAGCTGAAGTCTGAAGCCAGACTATTCAATAACTGCCATTAGAAAGAAAAGAACAGAGCTAAAGGGTCTGTGCCAACCTGCAGAGTTGCACTAGCCCACACTGCCTTGGGGACACTAGTTGTGGGCTGGCTAAGAGCACCGCCCCGTCTGTACATGTGTCTAGTGCAGGTTTGCTGTTTGGTGTTCAGACCTGAACCCAGTGTCACACACTAAAAACACACCCCAAGTGACGTGTTTGCCTTCTGGGAACTTGTATGACTTTCACTTCATGCAGGTTTAATCAACCTCCATTTTTTTCAGTTTAATACAAAGCTGAAATAATGGACTAGACCACAGAAGGATTCTCAAAGCACTCCTGATACATCTGTTGTGTAGCTGCCTCGTCTGCCTAGCCCCTCCCAAAGTTAGCCTGAAAAACAGTAAAATCTACACAAAGTTTTATTGCAGTCATACAGGGGATACATCAAGGGTCAAATACAACAAATACTATGATGCAATTTTACATTTATTAAACTACAGTTCAAAGCACAAATTTACACATTCTAAATACACTAAACATCTAATGAAGTCACACTGGTCTCCCACTGACATTTGATATATCTGGGCGAAAGACAGTAACTTTACAAGACTTTTCTAACAGGAATCCTTAGTATAAAAACTGTGTACTTGTATGTAAACTGTTGAAGAACCCAAGTGATGGGTTTCCATCTCCACTAAGTCATCCATTTTGTTGCATATTTAAACGCTCAGGGGTTGAATGAACTTGATTTTTAATTTGGACACCATTATCTAACCCTCCCACCCCCCCCGTGAATTGTAGCTGTAGCTTGTTTTGCCTGGTCCCCATTAGCTATTATTAATTTTTTTCAAGTTTTGAAGAGAATGAATTGAATTCAAGATTGTTCCATTTCTTCCACACTGGAATGTTGACCAGACAAACTACAGACTTGCAACTGCAGGTCTAAATGAAGCGTTAATGCCTGTTTAAGCTGCAGTGGAAAAGCGGTCTTCTGGGCTCAGCTGAATGCACGAAGGCACAAAGAAGAAGTTCTTCATCAATGTGTCTGAAGCAATTCCAGCATCTTGCATCTCATCCCTGCAGCAGACAATGGTGAGAGTTGCAATAAGGTGTTATCATGTACAATTTCGTATCAGAAGCATTAGAAGCCTGCTGCCCTGGGCAGGTTGGCCCCGGTCTCAGCAGCAGGGACCGCCAGCCATGCTTGGCAGGCACAGGAAGGCCACAACTGCACTGGCGGAAGCACAGGGCTCTGGCTGCCTCAGTATTGGAACAGGCTCCCCAACTCTCACCATCTCCACAACAGCCTCACTGCCCTTCCTGCCTACAATGATAGTGCTAACAGTGTACACAAGTTGCAATTACCAGTATTAGGAAAGCTCAGAGATCGATGTCAAACAGTAAAAAAGGCTTGACAATTACCACTGTGCTCACAGTCAGCACTAGCTATTTTGCTTTCCCTTGTCAACCTTGAAGCGAAGCAGGCATGGTGTCACAGCTCTTTAGTCTAAGCAAAGTCAGACATCAGTAAGAAATCAAACACCCATGAACTAAAAACCCACCTTCTTGTACTCGGTTCCATCTTCCTGTATTCACCATCAAATATGATTTACATTTGGCTGTAAGCATACCCGCGGGAAGTAAAAACAATCTTGCCACTATCAAGACAATTTCCTTACCAGTCACTGAAAGACATCATGTAGTAAATCAGTGGCCTCTGATAGTCGTTAAAGGTAGACTGTTCACCTAAGGTACCAGAACCCATGTTATCAAAGATCAGCCAATCTCCAACGCTCAACTCAGGAAGAAGACAGTTTTCCACAATTTGATCAAGCTCATCACAGGATGGACCCCAAAGGCTACTTGCAAACAGAGGCTCATCTTCCTTGTATTTCTGTATGGGAATGATTCAGGTAATTCAGGCTTCAGTTTATTGAATAACACAATTTTCAAATATACTTAAGGATAATTTTCTAAATAATAGTATACTACTACAATATAATATATACTATTATCATAATAGTATAAATAATTATATACATATGAAGAGTTAAATATACAACAAAATATAAGGCTAGTAAGGACTACCTCTGAAGAATACAGAAGGACTCACCTTGTGAACCTCTGGGATAGTATTCAGTTTCTCAGACAATTTACTTGCAAAAGAACCATAAACACCATCATTTATGTAATATGTAAATACTGGTTCATCATCATTCCTGGTTTGCTCCACTGGAAGTAAAAAAGAAGTGGTCTTGCATGCATTTTTGGTCATAAGTAGTCCTTTTGCAATCTAACTTAAGTCAACTGCTTTTCCTATCAAGGGGGTTCCGTATATACAAGCAGAGTAATCTGTGTGAGACCAGATTATAAATTCAGTTACAACATTAAGTGTGAGGTTTAATAAAATGAATACGGTCACTAATAATCAGTTAAGAATATAAATCCATTTTTTTCTCCTGTAACAAAGAAGTGGCTGTCTCTATGTTCTTCTAACACAGAACCTCCTAATACATTTTGAAAAGCACCCAATATAGGTTTAACCATTGAGAAGTCAAGCCTTGCAAGGAAACAAGTGTTACATAAATGTAATGAAGAAAGTGACATTTACAGATAAGGTATGGTCAGAACCCCAAAGGCAGATTATAGTGCAAATGTAAGGGAATGAATTAAATACGCACTAAGACAAACTAGTCCAATCTGACCAGAAGAGGGCAATTCTATACTGATTCATAATATGTAGAAGATAAATAAGACCCTTACCTCCAGAAGGAAGAAGTTTATCATACTCAACAGTCTTCTTCGCAATGATGTTAACTGCCAGTGTAAATGCAGATGAAACGTAGTAACACCCGGGCTCTGCAATCACATTAACACCAGATTCCTTAGGAAAGTAGACATCCAGCAATGGCCTGATGACGTGATTAACCTAGAAATGGAAGTCAAAGGTAAGACCAAAGAAACTCAGTTTACTTATGTATCAGACACACACACACGTTCAGTCAGCAACAGTTCTAGTAAGCACACCACAGGCCTGTGCTGTTCCTCTCCTCTGAGAGATGGTCTTAGCACAGTTCCAGAATTTACAGAAGTGTTTAAAAAATGGGTCATTCTTCTCTACACTGAGCAACATGAGTCTGAGTACTGCACAGGCCCTCCTCGCAGACAAAGTGCAAGCTGTGGTACACACAAGACCCCACAAGTAATTGTGAAGTTTGTCCAGCACAACAGATAGTTCAAAATTACATAGTAATCCACAAGAACAAGGAAAGGGCCTTTCTCCTATCAGTTCTCAATATTGTTGTATTAGGACAGAATCCTAAACCAGATATTTGAAGATTAACAAGCGTTCTGAGCAAGTAACAGAACAGTTAAAACGAAGAAAGAAAAGCTCTTAATAACTTTTCACTGAATCATTTTTGCTGTCCTACACTCAAGAAGTTTGTCTTGAAGACAACATGACAGTGTAAACAGGCTATTGTCTTATGTGCCGCTGCGCACTAACAGCTCCCATTTAGGCCAAAGCAAAGGCCAGCCAAACCAAAGTACCAGCAACTTTCATACAGCAGCAATACAGTTTTGATCTAAAGCATGTTAAGCAACCCTGGCCCAAACCACAAAACAAGGTAACCAGTTGGACAACAACAGTCAACTGCCAAAGATGTTGAATTGTTAAAGTGGCTTAGGGTAGTAATTTAAACGTGACATGTTCAAGTCAGCATTCACCCACTGTGAACAGGGACCTCCAATGACTGATTTCACTACCCATGATAAGGAATATAAATCCAACTATTAGGATCTTATGAACTGGAACACAGAATTTAGAGTAGGTTTCAGCTATCAATGTTAGTTGCAGTTTGAAGGTTAAACACTTAAACTTCCTAAATAAAAAGGAGTTCCAACTTCTAATACATCACATACCTCTTCCAGCTGAAGTTCGGAACCTGTGAAGCCCCCACCAATATCCAACATGTTCATCTTAAAGCCAAATTCTTCCTAAAATGCGTAGGCAGAATGTAAGTACACAGCCAACTACAACTGTAAAAACACTCTTTTGCTGCTCCTTACTGTGGTTGTTTTCTAGGTATTTATACTTTTGAACAGAGCACATCTAGTGAGGGAGTAACAGCATCATAAAAATTAGCATAGCTCCATTAAACCTGGTAGTGACAGCACTGGGATGTCAGCAGAGGCTGGCTGCACAATTCTCAAGTCCCACAGCAACATCAGCTCCCATATTGTGGCATTTGTTATATTCAGACAGTATTTGCTGAGCAGGGTGGGACATTCTGACAAAAGACATTTTAGGAACTTACAAATATGCCTAATGCAAGTCTTTGGAAAGTGCTGATGTGACAAAACTGCTGCAGTGAAACTGCACGAAGATCAGTGAGAACTTCAGTTCTGTTGTGTGTCACCAGTCACAGCTAATGCACTAACTGCAGTAACAAGGGTAAAGACTTGCAGTCTTCTCCATTTAGTTTATAAACTTCTCAGAGGAAGACAGATGTTCACAGAAGGGATTTTTGAATTTTGCAATACAAGAGATACACACAGAACATAAGACTCACAAGAGTCATCTGAAGCACCCAATAAGTCCATTGCTTTCCATCCAAATTTGGATAGCCCACCGCCAACATAACCCTTTTATTCCTTACGATGCTTAGTTATTAATCTGAGATTACCTACACCAAATTAGTGGTTATATGATGATAAATGCCAATGTAGAAATCCTTAATATTTTAATATAACTTGAAAACATCAACTGTGTATTTGCAGAACTAAGATTTGAATTTGAAAATCTTTTAACAGAAGTGGGAAACTAACTTTTTATTTGCAAACAGTATACAAGGCTACTGCCTGTCACTGGGACAGTATTCCCATTTGTGGACCTTTGTCCACAATTAGGGTTATGAAGTTTGTTTCACCTCTACCACTTCTCATAATACAGTACTTAGTCCCTCACTAGAACTTCCATTTCCTACACTGATATATTTTGGAAATAATGATTAGAACAGAATGGATCCTCTACTGCAGCAATTGCATGTGTGCGTGCATCTACTTACAGCCATGTCAAACACACACCGAGCATCAGAGATAGCATGAATGTAGGTTTGCAGTTCCTTGCAAGAGCCTGAAACATGAAATCTGAAAGAAATAAAACCTCAGTTAGTACACTGAATAGTGCAGCTTTCAGACCAAGCAAACTGTTTCACCATCTAAAACAGCACTGGAAGCAATTCATTCCCAAGTGGCTCAAGACAAGCTTAGATGATAATACAGTAACTGTGCAAAGAACAAGCTCACAAGATTAACACCTAACCACTGGACTTACTCTTGATGCTAAGAATGTCCTACAATATTCTCATCTTTGAAAGGTTGAGTAAATCTGTTATTTCTTAGTGTTCACTATCAAAGTGGTTAAGATTTATTCTTCAGTGGCTGCCAAACGCTAATGCAGTATCTGTGTTCAATCTCCCCTCTCTTAACCTACTTTGTACTGCATTGCCTGTATACTCTCTCTCCTAAACTATCCAGTTTTCTTCTCCAAGCTAGGGCTGTCCTGTGCACACTATTTACTCTCTTCAGCATTCAGGGAAGGGTGAGGTATGTCCCACTGCCACCCTATTCTGAATCCTCTTCACCCAGCCCAGGTCCTTATTCCACAACAAGGCCCAACAGTGTGGTGAGCATGTCATCAGAAGCAGTACTGATGCCCCCCACAAGCTCCTGAATCCCCTCTGGTTCTTTGTCCATAAGGTTTAAGTACTGCTATAATACTGGTAGTAACTCAGGTGCTAAAAGCAAGTGCTAACATTCCCACAGGTTTCCTAAAGACTAGTATGATCTGCTGGTTCTGGACACAGCATACACACACCCATCTGAGCCACAATACTCACTACTCCAAGTCCATGGCAATGCCATTTTGAGGCAAAGGTCACTTTTTAAGCTTATCTGTTTTTAAAACTTTATAGTACATTTATTGTTTAGCATCAATTTAAAGAATTGTTTTGATATAAATCTGTCTAAAATCCTCAAAACCTGGCTTCCATTTTAAATACTTTATTGTCTTGATAACCCACCCTCTTTTACTTGTTTGGTTCCTTTCTTAAAAACATTCATGAGCACATGACACATTAGTAGCTGAAGGCAGACAGAACAAAGACTTTCACAGGCATTCTACTTCCATATAGTAAAATAGTTATCAAACTTTATCACTGATCACTTGGAAGCTCTCTGAACACCAGGATTCATTCTTGCCATCTGCAAGTCAAAAACTTGGAGCCGCGTATTTTTTCTTGATATGATCAGAGTGACACAGGACCTAACTCTTAGAAAATCCAAGCCTACATTTACCTCAAAGTCTGTCCAAACTATTCCAATGCTATACTGGCACTTATGTATTATGTTGCTTGTTGTGTGAAAAATACAGATCAAATTACCACAGAAGTTCAAGAATATGGTTAGAAAATAGAAGTTTCTAAACTTCACTTTTATGCTGACAGGAGAATTTCTGATACTCCATTTCAAATTGCTTTGATGTCTGTGATAATTACTTTGTTTCATGCTAGTTTTTGCTTGTATATTAGTGCTCTGCTTGCAAACAAAAGCTCAAAAGTGATCCAAAAGCTTCATAGTTTTATTCTTTTTCACCCTGTATAATAGTGCCAAAGGGGAAAAAGTTCTTTTGTATTCTGCACCTTGAATTCATCATACAAACATCTGCTCAGCCAAGCAGAGAACAATAAAGTTACTCACTTGACACCAACTATTTGGACTCCCAACTCCTTAGCACATTCCATGAGGTGTCTACAGTTCTTCAGGGTGGTGCCAAACTTCATATTCATCTCCTCATCAGCAGTAATGTCTTCTGTGGCAATGTGCAGTAAGAGCCTAAGAGAAGGGGAAGATGATTGGGGCAGTTGGTTTACATCATCAGCACATGTGAAGCCTGAAGACTGTCAGATCAGAAGTGTGTTGATTATGTTGTCAGTACTCCAGCTCCATCGATGGATGAGTCAAGGGAACCTAATAAAAACAATCCTGTACAGAGAAAAAACTAGCAATTAGGGGCTAAAACATGGAGCCAACAAGGACAAGGGATTTCGAAATGCAGCAACTAAGACTCTTTTGCAGCAGCAAGAGTCTGTTGAGTGCTGTAATAAAAGAGAATGTTACCTTCTATAAAGTATACTTCCTCATAAAACTGTTAAGACTGTAATATGCTTTTCCTATCTGTCCTCCTTCCTAGCCCGAAGGAGAGCACAGAGATTCTCCTTCAGGCAATCAGGTATCAGGTTTGGTTAAACTCGGCAGAAGGCACCAGGCTGACACACTGAAAGCACACCTTGGCCACATCCTTCCACCTCCCGCCTAGCTGAGCACACGGGGATTGGGTGGGGGTATCAACCCGTCCCCTGCTCCTTCTGCGAGGACACTTGTGGAGCAGGAAGGCACCAAGTACCATCTTTTATAGTCTTACGCAGTGAGACAGCTACGCTGGCCTAACAGCTACCTTGACTTCTAAAAGCCCTTTCCAAACATCCCATGATGTTTTTAAAATTCATTTGGTAAAAAGCAAATAAAGCAATCCTAAGTGCTCACACAGGCTGCCCAGCAGTCCTGCTGAGTTTAACTTATACCATTCATCTTGAGAAACTGACAACCTCCCTGCCCTTCCCCACTAGCACAGACAATTCTGTTCAAAGCTGTAGTCAGTGTTTTGTAAAACACTTTTGAAAAGTGCTACATGTAATGAAGAAAAAAGTGTCAGAAGTTAAACTCTAGAATGTAAAAAAAAAAAAAACAAAACCAAACAAAACCAACAACAGACAACCCAAATAAAACAACCCTCCCCCCCCCAAAATAAAACCCAAATACATAAATACTGTGGTTTATAACCACATTATGATTAGACAAAACCATTCCTTAAAGACACCTAAGTTTTATTGATGAGTTTTTATGGCACCATTATAAGTGAGTCGAGATACTTTTCTTGTGCAAACCACTAAAAACGTAAATCTGAAACTAGTAGGATTCTTCTTCCAAGGTTTCAGCAGTTAGTGCAGAGCTAGAGCATGATGTGTGTCTGGGGTTTTTCTACTTATTTTTAAGGAAGCATTGATACTTTAACAATCATGCCTCTACTAGAGCTCTTACTACACTAGCAACCTCAGTAGTTAATTGTTGTCTGAAAAAGCCAAATATGAAGAAATTAAAGACTTTTGAGATTGTGTCTTTCTTTAAAAAAGAAATTACAGTCATTTAACTTACTAAGACCCAAAGGAATAAAACTCAATTATAAAAAGAGACCCGCCCATTATTAAGTTCAGTGCAGAAAGTTACAAGTGTTTTTAGAAAATGAGAAGGAAAATTACAGCTAAACAGGATTTCCTCGGGCAAAGCACAGTTAGATTCATCCACAAAAAGCTAACCTAGCTGTAACAACCACACACAGGAAGAACAAGGCTCTGTGAAGGCTCTGACTTTTTGAAACTACGACCAAGGAAAAGAAAGAAGAAAATTCATAGCTGTCACTTCAGCAAACTGTCAATGACTCAAGTAAGAGAACTGTAATAAAACAAGCGAAGAAATCTCTACCCAGTAGGAGAGCTGGAGATTGGGTCTCTATAAAATTTAGATGGCAAATGGCAGAAATTGAGTTTCTTGTCCTTGGTAAACAGGAACTTTTTCAAATACTAGATTATAGGATCCTTGAAAAGTAATAACAAGTTCATGTTGGTTTTCTCCAGCTCAAACTCCTTCATTCTCTCTCCCTGCTTTACAATTTCTCTGGCTCAAGAAAAATCTGCATCCTAACTTCTGCTGTGGATGTTACAATAAACATCCAAAGAGGCTGCTAAAGAACTAACTCAATGTAAAACTTAACACTGAGAACACCAGTGATGACTGGGAACACTAGTGACAGTAGGGGACAGCTTTAGCATTACTAAGCCTTCCAGATGCATGGAGGATGTCAAGGTCAGCATTTTACACATAACATTCTTTGCACAGGAAGTACTTCCCAGTATGCAAAGCACGGACGGACTTCCATGAGGATGAAGTGTAATCACTAGTAATGATAATATTAATTCTTGAAGCAGTCTGAAGAGTAACAGTAAAAAACCAACCTAGGTGGGTTAAGCAGCCTCCAGATATCAAGCTTGGTTGAATCTTCCCAATTCTACAACTACAGCCGAGTTCTGGGAGAAGACATGACACTTGAAGGACAATCTAAAACCAAGGGCTTTGTAAAGGATGTCAGGAATTCAGTTTCTTGGTGTACTCTGATGGCATTTGTGGGAAGCTTTATCTCATTAATCACTGGAAAGCACTGCAACATTCACTTAGGCACTGACTCCACATTTCTTACAGGTGTAGCCACAGCCAAAGTATTCACATATGAGGGACCTGATGCTCAATGACACAAGCACCTGTCAGTCCAAAAGAGACAGGATGCATTGGCAGAAATACAGTTCTCATATGTAACCACCAGAACATCAGCTTTGATCACTTCCCCACAGAAAGTGCTGCGGCCAATACTAAAGTGACTGAAAACAGAACTGGACTCAAATTTCTCACTGTTTAATGGTGGGGAAATACCTGTAGGTGTATTTAATACACCTGCAGAGCATGCCCAAGCCCAATAGGTCCCAGTGTGCATGCTCACTTGCTGACAGTCTCAGCCCTGACTTCAGCTGAAGCCACTAATACCCAGACTACCCTGAAATACTGAAGCCACAACAGAGCAGGAAGATGTACTCGCAGATGATGAGGTGCCAGACTTCCAAACTTTTAGCACTGAAACCTTTACCTGAAGATTGCCCTATGAAATAAAAATGTAATATTTCTCCCCAAACAAGGGCTTTATTATCATATTAGGAAGACCCAGTAGAGAGAAAAAGTTGCAAAAAAGCTATCTTCAAAGGAGACAGAGAGAAGAGCAAATAGAAGTGAACTGCATTAAAGAAGTTGTGTACCTTGCTTGCAACTCCAACCACCCAGAATACAGGCAAAATTATGTTTCCCCCACATAAGCAGCAAAGCCAGAATTTCAACACTTACTTGGCATTTGGATGGTTACGTGCAATTTTCTTCAGCTCAATATCATTGTCACAAGTCATGATGTTTATCCCAGCTTTCGCTGCATACTTTATCTGAGAAGCTTGCTTGCAAGGATTTGTATATATTATGTTTTCAGGAGAAACGCCCAGGTCTTGTACCAATGCCATTTCAGACTGAAAAACAGGAGCATACCAGAGCAGGAGCATTTGACACAGTCCAGTGCACCATATTCACAGAATCTTTATTAGATGTGCTAAGTTATTATTTATTAGATGTACTAAGGTGTAAAATACACTAAAGAAAAAACTATCCACCACTTCTAGGGCAGAAGTATAGATTTTCTACAGGCAGTTACACAGGAGTTCACCATTTAAGTTAATAAAAAAAGCTGATTTTAAAACAGCAGACATATGGAAGAAGATCAGGCACACAGATAGACAAGAAAAACTTACTTTACTGGAACATGCAAATCCAACGCCAAGGGTTCCCAAAATTTCGAGTACACCTGGAGTAGAATTGCACCTTACAGGATAAAATGGTTTTATTGGTGCCATCACATTCTGCCATTGTATGTTATTCTTTACAAGCTTTCCAAGATCACCAACATAAAATGCTCTTTTTCCAGTCTAAAAAAGGAAGAACAGGAAAATAAAATGTCTGAAATTACGGGTTTGCTGCCAAAACATAAACAACCCATGAAATAGTCTTAAAGAATTATATACATTTTTTCACCTGCTATTAACTTTTAGGTTTGACCTTGAACAATGCTTTTGTTTTTTATTTCACCTAGCAATTTGAACTAGTTAAAAACCAAAGAGGGGATACCTACCACTTCAGAGAAATTAGGAATGTTTTTAGACAACATTCTGAGGTTCCTGAACAAAAGATACTACTTAAATGCCAAATGCTGATTTTCTCTAAGCACAGTATGTTACAAATCTCTTCCAACTTCGTCATTTCAGAAGTCTGCAATTTTTTTGAGGATGAAAATCCACTGGGACAAAAGCTTCCACAGAATCAAAATAATTTATTATATAAGGAATAAATTCTAATGCACTACCCCTTATTTTAACAGGTAGCTAATAGCTCATTTTACTGAAAATTTGTTTGATAGTATTTTAATTCAGGAAGTTAAGTTTGAGACGGTTCTCCACATGCTGTGGAGCACAAAGTTCAACCAGAATTTTAAGAACTAAACTCAGTGTGTTAAGGCTGCAGAGTCAAATACACAATCTTTAAGAAAATGCACACTTTTGTTGTTAATAGCCCCCTTTGTGCATCTGCCACCATAGTCTTTCTCAAGTCACAGTGTGGATGTAGTGGATTGAAATTCAAACAGATGATTCTCTTTGTTTACAAAGTACACTCAGTAAAGTTCCTGTAAATGAAGGGCCTACTGTATAGCAAAGACCATCACCAAGTAACAATCAATCTGAATTAAGACTGTACATCAAATGTTAATTCTAACACTTGACTTTTGCAGATATGAAACTAAATTGTGGCTTATTGTATACAATGTCTTTATTTCTGTTTAAAAAACACAAATAGAAATTCCATCGGGTGGAAGCATACTGACCCCCTGTACGGGTCACCAGCAGGAATGGGATCTGGAGCTTTAGATCCATGGCACAGGCCTCTACCCCTTGAGCTAAAGGAGTAAATGAAAGCAGCAGGAGGCAGCTATCCTCTGTGAGCCAGTCAGTGGTTGAAGACATGACATGTTGCCAGTAGTTTACCTATTTATTTGCTAGACAGAAAAAGAATATTAGGAATCAGGATTTGGGAACCCTACACCTGAGTTCAGAAGGCCATGGGATTTAGCTATTTGTTGTACTATAGTTGAGCACTGCTTTAACATTAGCTCTGATAAACCAAGGAGAAAGTTAACAACTCACAGGTATGGCACATTAAGGATACAGGATTTGCTTACTGAAACTTGTAAAGCTCGCTCTTTGTACAACCTTGTCTATAAAACAAAGGCTACCACATCTTCTTGCCTCGTAAGGAGTGAGTGTAGCTTTATTCTATAAAACTAGTATTGTATACACAGAATTATTTAAGTTTCTTTCCAGTAGATTTCTAAACTGTAATAGGTTTAGTTTCTTGAAAGAAATCACAACATGCTTGTACCCATTTTCAATGAAGAGAAGGGTCATGGGAAGACACATAACCATACAATGATGATGGACCACAGAAATGTTAAACATGGCTTTAAAATGGCTCAGCATATATCTTTGTCTAAACTTTGGTATATTTTTAGGGAGACAAAAAAAAAAAGTTTATCTCAGTGATACCCACTTGCCCAGTTTCAGGTTCCTGGTCTAAATCCCGCTGATCACAAAATCTCTTGAAACAATGAGGTGGGAACCTGTATGTTATTACATCAGCAAGATTACTTTCCTGCTGGCTAAATTCAGAGAGGTAATAATCACTGCCCAAATTTCCCCAAAAGAATTCAGCCCGAGGCAATCAAACAGCAAAAAATTGAAAGAGGAAGCTACATCAGGTGAGTTTTAGCAACTGTTCCTCTGTTGCTGTCAGGTCAGTGCTAGATACCTTTACCTTAAGTTTGAAAACTTAGGATAACTAAATGAGAAGATTTGGAAAAAAAAAAAAAAAAGATCCCAAAACTTACATGAGTGTGTTCATAAATACAGTTGTCAATAACATCTGCAAGAGTTGCTCCTTCATCCAACAGACCAATGGAGTAATTTGCATCCTCAAGAAATCCTTTCATCTCAGCCGTATTCCACAAAGCCGACAGTCATAAACCAAGAAACACAAGGGATGGGCTTCCAAGCCTTATATCCGGGTCCTTAAATTATGCAACAAACTGTAAAAGGAAACATAAAACAACGAGTAAGAGGCATAGAGCATACTGTGTCACTACTTCAAAGTTAGAAAGAGCTTTTCACATCTAATGTACTACAAACAGTAACACACACCCCAGACCAAAGATTTTTTTTATTCTGCTCACCCTCCATTTGCCAGGGATAAGGACAGAGCAAATCTACTGAATAAAACAGAAGCTACATACTTTAAATCTGATACGAACTTAAAGACAAATAAGAAACCACTGATGCAAGGCTGCTCTTAAGAATCCCAGATGATCGGCACACTGATCGGTGCTGAGCTTATGCAAACTATGAAAATACCACAAGTGTAGCATACTTCTACGAACACCTCAGTTCAGCTATTCTTAAGTGTAGCCTCTTACATGACATTAGTATCCAAGTGTGCAACTAGAAAACTGAATATATTTCTGCATTTGTTAAAGAAAACTTGTAGTTTATTAAATGTTAACACTGATATTTAAGATTCACATCTTTGTTAACATTCAATTTTTTGTTTAGATGCTAATTCATAACCATTGCCTTCATACATTGTATTTACTAGACATTTTGTTGTTCTGCTCATAAGATCGCCTACAATACTTGGAAGTCTTTACTTCAGTAAAGGTTAACAGAAAGATGTCACTAGCTAGAAGTAGTTTTAAAAGTGACAATCTCAGTAAGTGGTGTTAAAAGTAACAGTTATAACCCAGCCTTATTTGCATCTTGTTTACCCTCAGACCTTCACTGTAAATCAGATGTTGTTTACAAGCAGTGGTCTCCAAAAGACAACCTGAATCAGTGAAATCCCTAGACAGAAAACAGTGTGAAATATACAGTCTTAGAATATTGATTAAATAGTTGGTCTCAAAAATCAGACAGCAGAAAGCCACAAACAGGTGATTGTACACACTCGTCAGCCCTACTTTATGAATACAGCAATCTGCAGTTTACATTCCATTACAGTTGCAGGTCTTGTTTAAAAGCAGTTTATTAGTTTATAGCAACCAACTGACCCGACTTCCTTTGTTTCAACCATCACTTTATGACTAGCACAACTGACCAAAACCAGCCAGCTAACCCCATTCCTTCCTTACACAAACACCCAAGACTCTTCAGTGTCTCAGAAGAAGTTGCATAGGATGCGTTAGCTTCACCAAAACTCTCAAAACAAGATAATTTTGGCTTCAAATAGTCACAAGCCCACGGTATTAACACTGTCTCGTGTTTCTTTCACCACCTCCTTAGAGTAAAAAATAAAATCCACAATTTGCAACGTAAGTTTGGTTAACACTGTTAATAATATGAACAAAGTTAGTTTTGCTCAAGCTAATACCAAGACAACTAAGCAGCACTTGCTCCTGCTTGTCATTACACAAGTAACAGGGAAAAGAGCCATCGGTTTTGTGTGCTTTCTATGTAACTCAAGTATGCCACCTATGTTTCTTACAAGAAGCATTTACTGACAGGTGAATTAACTCTGGCAGCAAGCATTTTCATTCTACCCAGAAGCTGAACGATAACAGACAAGTATGTTGGGCAAGACCATAACTTGTCTCACAAATATGGTGAGTCATATGCTTATTTAAGCGAATTCTGAAGATTCAAAGCAATCATGAAAGAGCAAGATAATTATCACTGATGTAAGGGTTTAAGTAAATTACAATTATAAAAACAATGAATAGTGGTAGTGGTAGTGGTAATGGTAGCGGTAATAACCAGGAAAAATGTCTTCAGCCAGCCACATCTAAGTTTGTGAGCAACAGCTAAAACTCCTTAATAAAACCCACCAGCAAACAAAACACAAGGCTGTGA
This sequence comes from Pezoporus occidentalis, assembly GCF_034315485.1. Taxonomy (NCBI): domain Eukaryota; kingdom Metazoa; phylum Chordata; class Aves; order Psittaciformes; family Psittacidae; genus Pezoporus; species Pezoporus occidentalis. The sequence continues at coordinate 19,698,221 of NW_026914940.1, read as the reverse complement.
AACAAGTCTGACTTGGAATCGGTGAAACAAGCATGAACACCACATCATGTTTCTGTAGTTACTGGCACCCTCTGAACAGGTACTTCATCAGTATCCTTGATTTGGCAGCTGATTAGCACAAAGTCCTCAACACGTTCACCTCCATAAAATATCCATCATTTCCAGGAGCAGAATATCAAAAAGGGTTTGGTTTGGGTATTTTTTTTCCCCTGGAAAGAAAAGCTGCATCAGTGTTGTACTGAAAATTTGATATAGTTCTGGAGTATTCAAAACACAAAGATCAAAAGAAGAAAAAAAAAATCTAACAGCAAAGTTTAATTCTTTTAGCATAAATTTCTTTAGATTATGACTTAAACAGCCTAATGTTTAAGTTTTAAAAGTACTTTATGCATCCTCAAGCTTCCTGGTTGTGTTAATAAACACATTATGTTTAATGTGTTAATAAACACATTAAACTTCTGTTGTCTTCTTCCAAGAAAAGCAATACCCAAAGAGAGGAATAAGTAAACCAACCAAGGTGCACACACATGAGAACAATGCGATTTCCACGTTCAGCAGATCCATCAACCAAAACCCGCAAGTTTTTAATCCTTTTGTGACAGAGGGGTGTTAAAGGAAAATTTAAGTTCATGCTGTATTTAGATCTATAGCACCTTTAGGACACATCAAATCTGCCCTATGACTTTAGAGAAAGTTCAACAAAACCTAATGGCAACATTTTGACACAGTAACCCTGTAGGGAATAAACTTCCATGATCCACTTCCTCTTCCCCCCTCCCATTCACGCCCAACCAGTAAATACTGCAATACCTGCAACTGAACACATGCAAGTGACTGCTGGCAGATGCCTCATATGAGCTTCTTTCTAGCATTTAAGTCAAGTTGGACAAATGCTGCCTTTCCGATCACAAGGTTGCAATTCCCTGACATTTTGTACACAGCTGTTAAACAGCCTTAAGACAAAACTGAAGCATTTTAAGGATTTACTTACTATATATACATAGGGGTGCCACTTAGATTTTAAAGTTTTGGTGGGTTTGGGCCTGTTTTGTACTACAAGCAACTTCCTACAATCTGAAGCATGCAGATTGCCAGGAGTCCCTTCCACTTAACGAACACCTCTGATGGATGTGCCTTGCTGAGAGGTCCCAGTGGAACCAGTCACAGCACTGAGCAGGTTTTTAGATTCAGGAGACACATATCCCCCCCCCCCCGCAGGCTAATTGCTTGTGCCTGGTATTTCAAATGAAGCTGGATCTAAACAACAGCTAGGCTTTTTTACTTCCAGTTTTGTTGTTCATCTAAGTTACAACAGAGTAGATTTAAGAGTTTAAAGTACTCTTAAAAGAATGCTTTTTTCCACAGTTAATGACTGTGGTGTATATAGCTTTCAAACAGAGATGGTGTAGGAGAATGCTTTTCCCCCAGAGCTACCCTTCAACTTAAGTTGTCCCCTGAGTGGGACAACTGCTTTAACAGAAGCATGGGAGAAGGCCTCTTTACCACTAACTACTCTCTAGAAACAACAAAAAGAACACTTATCTGGTAAATTAGCTTTGACTAAGGTTATTTCCTAAAACAGCTTTCTCTTATAGTTCATTCATCCAAAGGTATCTTATGGTCAAGAGGCAGAGATGAAAAGGAATATGCTAGTACAGACTTAATAAAATAGCCTGCAGCAAGCCAGAAACAACCTAGTGTAACCTCACCCAGGCTCCTGAACAGCAACTGCTTTTTTTAAGCATGTCCACAGCATCTAAGCTTTTTCCTTTAGCAAAATTCATCTAATAAAGAAAAAACACTAACTGTTTGTCCTTGGAGTCACAGCCCATTTCTCTCCAGTTTCTCCTGCTCTGGAAGAAATGACATCTTTTCAGTCTTATTGAGAACAAGACAGAACATTCTACAAACAGAAAACCAAATTCTTACCAGCACGGCTACAACACCCCCAGAAAACAGTGCATACATCAGAAATGTTTCTTTAAGGGGGTAGATAACACCTGCAGAAGGATTTGGGATTGTGCTATAACCTTACTCTGTTCTGACTACCCCACCTCCTGAGGGAGGAGGAGAATCAATGATAAAGTTTGTGAAAGATCAAATAAATACATACAGAAGGAAATTGAGAGGATGGTTTAAGACTTCTGTACCTGTAAGACGAGTCAGAAATCATTACAGTACAGAGTTCAGTTCTTGCTGGAAGTGCTGACTTGCTGCAAGTCATAATTTGACAGACTTAGTGTGGTAACACAACCCATTTTACCACCTGAAATATTAGTCGGCACAATGCTCCAGGACATACATTTTAGGGCAAACAAAAGCTGTCAAGGACTATGAGACTTCTACACAGGCATGCAATTGCTTTCTTTGAAGTAAGAGTTAGTTCCTCAGGCTCTTTAGGGTTTAACACAATGACTTCCCAGATGAAGAACTTAAAGATAAAAGCTTACATATTTAAACACAGCAATTAATGCAGAGAACAGAACAGAAAAGTAAAATAAAACGGTATGAAGAAAATAAAATGCTCTGAAAAGTGACTAACAAAACATGTGCTTGTTATATGCAAGCATCCATAACAAGCAATTTTCAATGCTTTTCTTTACACTGTCAGATTTACATATTGTTTGGCCAAAAAAAAAAAAACCCCACACCTTTGAGGTCTGGTTCTTTCATTAAAACTTCCTCTTCGAAGAGCAATCCCTGCAAACTGAATGAGCTTCCAATAACATCTTTCAACTACTTGTCTTAAAGAAAATACTTACAATATTAATTATGCTAATGCAAAAATCATGAAGAGGTAAAATACATTCATCTTGCATGCCTTAAAGTACTGATTCTTCAGGGGTAAAAGATAAAAAAGTAGAAGCATTCTGTCACTAACATTTGGAATTGAGTACAGAACAAGAAGACCAGAAAAGTAAAAACACGAGTCCTCTGTTTTCAGCATAGGAAATGACTATTTATAATGGGAGTATCTTTAATCCAACATGCCATTTCACCAACTTACATCTTTATCATTGTTAGCTGAATGCAGCCACTACTCAGCTGAAAATGCTGAAGTAGGAGTCTTTATTCACAATGACAGTGGACATTTTGCATTACCCCAGTTGCCTCCGAGTACAAATCCACTGAGGGTCATAGACTACAGCTCTAGTTGCATGCTATCATTCTCTCAGGCATATTCCACACAGTTAAATGAGCAATGTAACAAGAGCATCTCTGCTTAAGTGAGCAAGCAAAGGGGGCAGATAATAAATAATGCCCGATCTGACACTTTCTACAGCAGCCATGCCTTCAGGAACCTCCTTCTGTTTTCTTGAAGTTTGAATACATTATTCAAAGCCAATAAGCTAGTAAAGCTTACAAAAATGAGTGGTCCTGTAAGTGCATGGACAGTTCTATGGTACTATCTCAGCACTTCTTCATGACAGTACAAGCAGCTACTTCCCTCTTCTCTCACTTGCTTAGTGAACGTTAGCTTCCCCATTGCTTCCTGTACCCTCATTGCCACCCAGTCCCATTTAGACAAAGTCAAGAGAGACTTAAAGGCTACCCAGTCCAGATAACTACTGCTTCCACTAGAGTGGGAAAGGGCTCATTAATAGATCAGATTTCCAATGGCAATTCCTTAAAATTTCTGATCAATCAGATGTGGCAATAAATAGAACAGATTTTAAAAGGAGCGAGACTTCAGGCCACAGTTGCCAGATTGCTCAGGAAGCCAGAGCCTGAAAAGACAGAACTAAATCCCATGTTCTTCCTTGGCCAGTGTAATACAAGAACTATAAAAAGGAGGCAAGTTCAGTGGGAATGTAGTTAGTACATCTTCAGAGAGATTTTTATTTGAGTTCCGCTGGAATATAAAAATTACATTTAAAATCTCAATTGATTTTTTTCCTCATTAAATTACTTTGCAAGCCAAACAGGACTCAAACTACCAATTAGCTGGCTAACTTACATCTTAGCTATGTTTGAGGGAACTACCTGCGCTTCAGCACACTAAAACAGGTACTGACAGACACTCACAGACTACTGCTACATGATTACATTCAATACTGAGCTACTTATATTTGCATACAGCATATTATTACTGAACACATAATAAATCCAAGCTCAAAATAACCATGTAGAGCTCATCTGAACATTCAACTACAAATACAGTAAATCCAGTGATATTTCCATTCTAGGATAAGCTATACTTTGCACTATTTGCCACAGCACATTTAGAGAAAAAACAATCTCAATGAAGGTAGCAGAACAGCCTTCTCTTTTAGGAGAAAAACTCTGGTCAAAGCCAAAATTCCTTCAGAGCAGTTTTAGAAATTAAATGCATTTATAGTGCCTTCAGATTTCCTACTTTATTAACTCCCTCCTCCTAACAATTATTCTGCCTTTCTTACCCTTTTACTACTTTACTTTATTCCTTTTGAAGTGTAAAACATCATGCAGGAGTTCTACTCACATACAAGAGTGACCTGAACTCAAACTGAACAAGAGGAACAACTTTTTCTGATCTTTTGCTTACAAAAATCACGTGACACAAAGTAACAGTGATATTCAGAGAACTTTCAGTGTTAACTGTATTCACTTGATCAGAGCAGACATCTACATAGAAACAGATATATGTGGTTAATTCAGTAATTTTCAAACAAAACAAAAAAGAGCATTACCTCTGAAGATCAAGCTGGTTTATCATGATAAACCACATCCTTCCCTTACTGCAGTATTTTCAAAGAATAGACATCTATATTAAGTACCTTATTGAGAAACATACCAATGCAACCTGCATTTGGACTCTTTGTGGTCTTTAAAAGGTACCTGGCTCAGGTGCACTTAAGCATTCTCATTCAAGTTTTACACTAAAAAACATTATATAATTTATAGGTACTAAGCCAAACAAAAATGCCTTCAGCTAGACAGGAAAAAAAGGTAATACTATATAAAATCAACTTAACCCAGATAATATAAACGCATTTAAGGCTCTTGTTAAAACCACATAAAGCTATTGTTTCATGTTAACAGAATAGGATAACCACATGCATTCCAGAGTTTTCTGTGCTCCTTAAGACAGCTATGTGCACTCATTTGTTTTCAGTTATCATGGGTCTTGTTTCTCTTGAATAATTATTTGTCTCTTAAACATGCAAAGGCATTTAATTTGGTATACAATTTCCATCCAACACAATTCCACATTCTACTGTAGCTCAACTGCAACTATTTGTGGAAGTGGATACTAATTTGCAAATAATGGAGACAGGCATTTGGGAAGGCACACCCTTCATGATCAGCATTAGTTACTGTTTACAATAGCAGATCTTACTATTTCAGCATAAAATACCCTAAGAAATCCCACAGCAAATAATGATTTGATGTTAACAGTCATGAAGTGTCAATTCATGAATTCAGAATTATCACTGAGACTGAAGTTATAGCATTTTATTTTAGGATTTCTGTAGCAAACAGCCCTAATTCAGAAAAATAACTATTTAACAAAGTTTACTCAAGCATGTTTAAGTCTCCCAGAAATTCATCATATAACTCTGTTGAGAAAAGTATTGTTTGAGTAAAAATTATAGACTCCACTTGAAGGAAAGTCACACACATACACATGCCAGTATTTTTAATTTTGATTGAAACATTGATACAGTTACCCTTACTTACCAAAAAGCCAATACATGCTGGTTTTATTTTTGGAAGAGCTTATCCTCCTGCATACAGATGAAAAGCAAAAGATACTTACATGGACAAGTTAGGAGATGGAACCCTACTATCATCAGCTAGGTTCCCAAGGTGGCTCAGCGTTGAAGTCGAACTGCTCTCTATAAAGCACTTCTCCTAAACCCTCTGGATAGTTGTAAACTTGATCAGAGATTTTGCCCTGTGGGAGAAAATACATACAAAAATGAATTTCCAAGCTAGAACAAAATAAAAGTTTTATCTTACAACATGTAACAAATGTCTTTTCAGTAATGCTTTTAAGGAGGCTTGCAACACCCCACCATGAAAGTTTATTATCAAAATGCTCAGTTTTCAAGATTCGAATGTGAACTCTGAGTCAGATCAAGTCAGACATATGAAGAAGTGCTAAAACACATGAATTACGCGCACGAAAGTGCTTGTTTGTACTTATCTTTCAAAGTCTGAATTGGAAGATTTTCAAAGAGCTGTACATGAACCTGCTTTAGGGTAATATGCTTTAATACTGGACTACCCTCCCACAAGCATTTTTAACCCTGTAACCCCACTTCCTTTCTATTTTAGAATTCCCTTGCCATGTTCTTTCTTCCTCTGCTGTGAATGAACACACCATGTGGGTGAAAAAGCTATGTGGGTGAAAAATACTGCTTTATACAGTGAAACTGAACACCATACAGACAAATCTAGAGACAAGCAAGACAGTGAAAAGAAAGAAACTTATGCTTGCCTTCAGGAATGAGGAAACATTTCAGCTTGCCCTTAAGGGCTATTACACACAACGCCAAAGCAGCATTTTAAAATACAAAGCTAGCTTGCTCAAATGAAGGCAAAACCTTCAGTACATTGTACTGTACTCAGAATAGCACAATGAACATAAAGAGCAGTCAAGAAAACATTAACCAGCCCTGTTGAGTAGTTATTCCTTCTAAAAGGAACTGACATTTTCGTGGAATTAAATACAGTACAGAACTGGTCATGTGTAAACCCACCATAAAACGAAGTTTCTACAAAATCACTGTGGTCTATGGCATGAAATGTGTAATGTACCAACTATTGTAGAAATAAATCTTTGCTGCTCTCGCTATTTAACTGAGACATGTGTTGCCTACAAAAAATGGCTTCTGGGAATCGCCTAACCCAAATGATTATCTTTTCAACTGCATTACAGTTAAGCAAGCTGCTGAAGTCCATTTTTCCACTTGTTCTTGCTATTAAAAAACTAAATGAGTGTACTCTGTAAAACACTGAATTGCAGACTGAATGCAATTCCACAGACCAATCTCTTCAGCTTTACCATATAAATTAACATTTTGAAGCATATAACATTAAACCTCAGTGCTTCAAAATTATGAGATATTAAGGAATTTTGCCAGCTAGAATTAGTGTAGAACAATGTTTTATCTTCCATTAAAGCAAGAAGTTAGTTCTCAGAGCATGTACACATTTAAAGTCAGCAACATTTCCCTTTCGTAAAATTAACTAGTAGCTCCACTATTTTCTAGTGCTATTCTGATTATATGCAAGAACTCATACCAATTTTCCAGTGATTGTGAATTAAGTTTACCTTCACAACAAAACAAGTTGTTAAAAACAGGTGCTTTTAGGGAGAGTGCATGACCTTTAGTACAAAAACTTAAAAAGTCATGCTTCAGACAAATATCACCTGCAGTACTATTCCAGTAAATATTCTCATATGTCCCAAGAAGGAAGTGTGCAGTGAAAGCTCCTGTGGAGCTGGAATGAAATCTGATCATTTTCTGTAGCAACTGTCAACTATGAGCTGTGCTGAGTTGTAATTGCCCTTCAGAATTTCTTTTAAACAAGAACAATTTATCTGAAGGAGCTACATAAATGTATACAAAATAGTCTGACTGCCTTCTTTCATGTAGATTTGACAATATTAAATATTCAGAGAGGAAAACTGTACTATTTGAGCCTTTCCAATCACAGTAATTTTACTCTGCTTTATAACCAGCACAAGGAGTTGGTTTGCTGTACTGCAACAGAGCAGGACTACCATTTTAAGCAGAAGTGTGTTAGATGTCCAGAACCTATATGGACAAACCCAGTCTGAGAAAAATAGCTTAAGTGAGTGGCCACAATGAAGTGTTCATTGCTTAAGGGCCTTGAAGTAGTTATAAAAGCATTCTTGCTAAACAGTGAGCTTTGAGTTGCAGGAATAATTGACAAGGCAGCTTTGCCTTTTAATACTCAAGTGACACCTATATGTATATATTTATGTATCATCTATTAGTATACTCTACTAGCAGGTGTCTCAAGTTTGACAGCAGCTCAACCAGACATGCTGTACTTCGTACATGAATAGTAACAGTCCCCTGAGGAAGAAAATAACCCCCCAGTCACCCACAGCACATAGTTTTGCTGGACCAACTGCATCCTGCAGCAAGCCCTAGGCCTGCCAGTCAGGACCAAGCTCGCTCAGCTCCCCATGTCTGATGCAGACAGACCTGCAAAACTGGGCACAGATTCATTTCCTTTGAGAAACTCAAATACTGTATCTTTCTCTTTCTGAGGAGACACTTTGGTGACCAGAGATTGAAATATTCATGAACCAAACCCTAAAAATCTTGCAATATTATGGCCTTTCACATTTACACCAACTGACAGAGTTGGAGGCACCAAAGTTACTCTGGTGCTCAAAAATTCCAGCTATTCTTCTGTTACAATAGGCCTTTCCCAAACAGTGGCCAGGGTGTAATGGCAAGGTGGTCACCAAGGGAAAGCAGGTCCTGAAGGAAGCACAGGTCCCTGAGGAATTCTATCAACAACACAATCGTTCCTGTGCTACATCAACAGTATTTTGAACTGAAATATGCCATTATACCCAAATTAGTCCATTACACAATTAAGCCTCCCTTTCAGGAAGGGACAGTCTTAATTCCTTCCCAGAGCATTCCGTCTTCCGTATAATTGAAGGGATGGAATCATTTCCAGACCATACAGCACAGCATTGCTGCAAACACACCTGCACCAGCCTTCCAGCACAGAGAGACACAAGTCACCTGCCTGGGGGGCAGGCTGCAGTGCTGAAAGGCGGTAAGCCCACCTCTTGCCTCCGTAAGATTGCCCCCACCGGAGAAACCCCATTGGTGTCTGCCACCAAACAACACCATCCCCCTCCCAAAGTCCTGTCAAGACCCCTCTTTTTCTGGGATTTAACAAGCTTCCCCCCGAACTGAAGGCCCTGCGGGAGGGATAGGGGCAGTAGGACAGCCTACGGCAGGCAGGGCAGGAGCTCACCACAGCCTGAAGCACACGGGGAGGGGGCTGCCGTGTCGCAAGCATCAGCCACGGCGGCAGCAGCATTGTTCACACGGTGACAGGAAGGAAAGAACTAGACTGGACCAGTCCAGACTGGAACAAACCCCTCCTACCATCACCATTATTCACAACCCCCCACCTCCCCCCCCAACACCGCTGCCTCACGCATTATCCAGGGAAGAATAGCGGGCAAGTGCAGCGTCCTCAGAGCCAAAAATCCCACAGCCAGGGTGAGGGCAGAAGTGGGGCAGCATTCCCACCCCAACCCACCGCCATGCTGGAGCCATGCATCTGGCTGGGAGGGCTGGCAGGTCTAACTCGCTTTACTGGACACCACACGGTGTCTTCATTCAAGGGGGGCTACATTCCACTAGGACTACACGATCAAATTCCGTTCAGCCACAGGAGACTGCTGCAGAGGTCTGAAACGCAGTGCTTCTCCTGCCTACTGCACGTGTTAGCTGTGCAGGATTTTGCACTGCAGGAGATGCACTTCAAAAAGGCTCAAAAGTTGATTTAAATTCACTTTCTTCCCTCCTCACCACAAGCCAGGTTCCCTCAGGACAGACACATGTTCCTGAACTCAGGATGAGCCCATACTGCTGACTGGAAAAGACCTGCAGTGCTGTCTAGTAAGGAGTCATTACGGCATCCTCATGGGCCACACCAGCCACGTTCCTGCTTTTGCACTGTGCCCCTTACACATGCACGAGTCCCCTGCTCCCACACCATACTTTCAGCTCTCTTACAACCAGTAAACAGGCATCTCCGCTGACTTCTCTCTCACCAAAGAGGGAACGGCACTGCAGCAAGCACACACACATGCTCAGGATACCCTGACATCCAAGTGCACATGTTTTACACACACAGAGCCAGCAACTGAGCAGTGACTGGACCTTTTTCTCCATGTTTTCCGAGAGCCACCAGTACAGCAGTGACTGACCAGACCACAAGGACTGATGGAGGCAGCTAAACCAAAGAGGCTGAGGCTTAACAAAGAGACTTCCAGAAGGACTGGCAGCACCAAACCTGCTGCTGCTACACTAACACATCGACCAAGCAGAGAGGGAAACGTGTCCTTGAGATGACCAGCAAACATCCACAGCAAACGGGGGGGACTTTAACAGGAGGGAAGAGTTCCACTTCCCATAGGCTGGAGGACCCCTGGCCCCATGGCATGAAGGCAATTTGCCCCGTCATCCCAGCACTCGTCCCGGAAAGCGTCACTTGTGCAATGCCCTCGCCCCTTGTGTAGTGCCTTGACAGCTCACGCTGCTGTCCTGATCCATGGTGTGCTCCCCTGTGCACCGTGCCGAGGGGAACGGGTGAGGCCTCGTGCGGGCACCCCTCAGGTGAGAGGCAAAGACGAGAGTGACAGCGGGAGCCCGGATGGATAGTTACGGTTACAGACACACAACATGGCCTCTGAGAAGCAGGCAAGGAGCCGCCGCAGCCATGCCACAAGCACTTCTCCAGCCTTTCTACCCCTGTCACCCAGGCCAGCCCGGAAGCATGTTACACTGCTACTCCCCCCGGCCTCAAGGAGCATCCTGCGTACGGGAGCACCCGAGAGGACGGGATCTGCCGGGACCCGCATGGAGCTCCCGAGCGCGGCAGCTGCCACAGAGCACGGTGACGGCATGCCGAGGTCCGGAGCAGCCCCTCTCCTTGAGGGGCCCAGGCGAGGACGCCCCTCGCCCCCTCCACAGGAAGGGCCTCACTGCGAGAGGTAGCAACGCCCGAGGGGTACGGGTATCCCGCCGCGGGGCACTGCCCGGCTGCTGGGGGGGAAAGACACCACACAGCCCCCCTCCGCAGGAATCCGCCATGTTAGGGCGGCCGCCGAGCCCCCTTTCCCCGCAGAGCCGGAGGCCCCGCCGCCTTCCCGTGCCCTGCGGAGCTGGGGGAGAAGAACGAGCAGCGGTCCTAGCACAGCCCTCGCCCCGGTTCCCGGCCTCCTGCTCCCGCCTCGCCGCCTCTCTCACGCAGGGCTGTCCGCCATGTTAGCGTGGCGGCCGCTGACCCCCTCCACCCGCCGCCACAGACACACTCCGGGGCACTGTCGACCCCGGCGCCCGTGTGCTTCCTCCCCGGGCGGCGGCCCCGCATCGCCCAGCGCCTCGCTGCGCGCCGGAGAAGGGGGGGAGCCTTGGCTCTGACTCATGCTGCCGCTCTCCATCTGCCGCCGCCGGTGGCAGCCGGTCTCGCCCCACGCCGCCGGGCGGAGAAAGGGCAGCAGGAGGAACCGGCCTCATCCCCATCCCCCTCCCCGCCCGGTACCGCCACGGCGACCGGTGGCAGTGCTGACCGCCGGCTGCCCCTCCCGAGTGCTGCGGCCACCGCTCCCATTCCCCGCCTTGCGCTTGGGGAACTATGGCCTGTCCCTCCCAAGCCCCGGGGAGCGAAGAGCTCCTCCACTGCCTCCCGCCGCCGGTGTCAAAGGACGCCCCAGGTCGCTCCGGAGCTCAGGGTGGGTGTCACCGCCCCTTCCCTCCCTCCCGCCGTCTCCCCCACTGCGGGGCGAGCCCCATCCTGGCTAGGACCCCGGCAGCGGTACTCACGTGAGATAACGGCCTGAAAGATTTGGTAAATCGTCTTCTCTTTTTAGGCGGAATTTTTAAAGAGGGATGTGGGAACCTACAGCAGAAATACAGGCGGCGGCAGCGGCGCCTTCCAGGGCCATAGGCTGCGGGGGCGACCGACTGGGGAAGCGCAGCGCAGCGCTCGGACGAGAGGGCACAGACACAGAGAAACAGAGCCGGAGTGGGCCGGGGGGGGAGCGGGGCTGCTGCAGCTGTGCACGGAGACACGAGCGCGGCTACCAGGCTGCGAGGCGAACGGCGGGGCGAGGAGAAGGGGGCCGCCGCCGCAACGCTCTTATAGGGCGGGCGGGTGGGGAGGGACCCGGAGCCACGCGTCACCGCACCGCGGGCGGGAGGCGCCGCCGCCGAAACCAGCCCTCCGGCGGCGGCGAACTGGGCATGCGTGGAGTGCCGCCGGCGGGCAGTGGGGATCGCCGTCGGCCTCGCCGCCCCGGGTGGGGGCACCACGGCGGTGCTAGTTCTGCGGCTGGGGTTGGGCCCGAGGGATGCCACCCGACCTGGCCCTACCTGACCCGGCCGGCGGGGCTGGTGGCCCAGGCGGATCGCCGTCTCTGGCGGGAGAGGCCGGGGTCTGTCGATGGTGCTTGCGGACGGCAGGGGCCAGGCAGGGCTCGACTGCAGGTATCCCTCGGGACGCAGGGCAGGCGGTTGCGGGCTCGTGAGTTCATGTGCCAACTTGAGCCTGTGTTTCAGGGGTGGTTTCCACAAACCCAAGACTCATCGTCCTATGTCACTACATAGCTGAGCAGGTGGGAAGGGAAGCCAAGTGTTAGTGGCCAGCCAGAAGTCTGGTTCCCCAAGTTAACAGCATCCGAATAATTTGCACTGATTCACTGAGCATTGCTAATCTGTTAATAATGCTCAGTAGAAGCTCTAATCACACTGCATACCTGGCAGCCTCAGTGAATTTCGTGTGTCTTACAGTACTTACATAAGCACTTGAACTGAAGGATTTAGCTGACCCACATATTTAATGGAATTTTGCTGAAGCACTGGGACACCTTCAGCATTTCCCGAAGCCTTTAGTACTTTCATAACACCTTTGTGAGGAAGCGCCAGCTGCAAGTAGAAAAGAGCCACTCAGACATCAAGTGCCTCAGTCAGAGGTAACAGAACTGTCCCATGGTGGGGCTGAGGATGCACCCTGACCTGCCACCCCCACTCTGCCATGTCAATCTTATAAAACCACACAGGGCTGTTCTTTAAGAACTCATTCCAGTAGTCGAAATTCTTTCTGGACAATAAAATACATAGTAATGTAGTTCACTGAGACCAGCAAATGATATACTTGTTCAGAAAAGTAATTGTTCGTCTCAGGACACGTTAATTTTATTTTTAGAAAGGTGTGTTCATACAGTTTGTGCATTTTTTTTTTCCAAAGCAAAGCTGGGTTTGTTTAATTTTCTAGCAGACAGAATTCGGAATAACAGACAATAGATACACACCTGTCATCTCCAGAAAAAAAAGTGAGACTGAGGTTTCACAGCATGCAGGGATGGAGTTTGTCTACTCTTTTCATCTGTTGTCGCCTTCCCTTTTGCCAATAATTTTAGATGAGGAGGAAGTGAATTGATAAATATATGCAGTCTCACTGCAGTCTTTCCTGGTAACAGTGCTAGTAGGTTATGGATGAAGTCAGTCAAAGCAGGCACGTTGATTAGAAAGTCAGAAGACTTCTCACATATACTTGCAGCAAACCTTGCACTGAGGACTAAAAATGGAGTGGTTTACATCACTCTTTTCTGAGGTATGATCTGTATTGCACCCTTTATTTGGGTTCCTATTCCAGAATATAAGTGCAGGAGGAAGAATCAAGAGTATACTAAAAAAAAACAACCCAAAATCCCCAAACAAAAGAAACCACCAACAAACAAACACCCAACACCAAACAAACTAAACCAAACCAAAAAAAACTCCAATCCAAACTGCAAAATCTGTGGAGACTTAGGAAGAGAGATTTGGACAATGCACAATAAATGTGAATCATTAACAGGTAATGAAAGGAGGAAGGGTTGTCCTTGGAGGACAAGGGTTAGAGGGGAGGGCACATGTTACAGTGATATACACAGAGGAGCAATCCAGAAAGCTGTATTCTTTAGGAAGGTAGATTTTTTAAAACACATTTTTGGAAGGGATTTAAACTAGAAAAAAGACTTGACTAGTTTAGAGGCATTTAGGTGCAGCCAAAAAGTGATCCATCAGGGAAAAGACAAAGTCAGTACTGGTTCTATGATGAACTGTTTTTTATCTGTGTTCTAAGACATCTCCTGATGGTAATATCCGAAGATATCCCAGCAGTGATATAACTGACACAATAGTTACTGCCTCCTCATCTACATTCATCTTCCCGAAAGAGTTTTTATTTTGGTAAGTAGGGGATGTTTTTAATATTCTTACCAGAAGTAAGAAAACAGGTGGACTATTTAAGAGGGGAGGACAGTCACGTAGGACAGGAAGAAGAACTTCAGTTTGATATGCAATTAATTGGGGGCACTGTCAGCTATTTTAAAATGTATGGTGGGAGGGAGGATTTCCTGCTCGTATGGAGGAAGCAACACTTGACAACAGAAACATAAACTTCATCCTCTTAAATCTAATGGAAAAAAAAAAAAACAGAGTGGCACACTGTTTGGGACAGTACAAGATTGAACTGTGCAATCACTGTACACAAAATGAACACAAATTGATGGGTGAATGCTTTATACAGTATTTTCACTACCACTGGTGATACTAATGCAGAACTAGAAAACTAATGCCACAGCTCAATATATGTATATTTTTAGTACAGTGCTACACAAGACAACAGTCCTGTTTTGTCTGGAGAGGGAAAATGTGAAAAAACTAACATAAAATTTTCTTCTGCCTCTTTAACATTTCTCTACCCTCAGTTTTAGTACTTGGATTCCTAACCTTGTACAGCTCCATATCCACATTTCATAGATTACTAGAGTAACAATCTGCATTTTGTTCCCCAAAGATAAAAAGGCAGCAGACCACAAAATACGTGTCCAGCCCTGAGTTCCCCTTACTTCCAACTGTGAGGCACTTCTACCGCATTTCTGGTTTTTTTTTGCTTCCACACTTCCTTTTCAGCACTGTTCACAGTTGGATGTAGACAAAATCAGGTGTTATTCCTATGACGCAGATAAACCAGAGCAGGAAGGACGCTCTTCCCCACCTCATCTTTTAGAGTGCAAAAAAATACTCGCTGGTGAGGCAACCCAGCGGTCAGGAGTTTCAGATTGGTTTGGACAGATGTCTGAAGCTGCATAGCCCAGTGACCTTTCCTGCTAATTCCAAGTATTTCCTTCTTTTTATGTCTTCCTACAGGCTACCTCTTCTCTCCTCTGGTTCTTCCATTTCCTCCCCCTCTCTGATGCACCCTCTATCACCAGGCATCAGCAGCGGGGTCGGATTCCACTCCTGCAGTGAGAGAATGAGATTATTTCCTTCTCCATCTCCTCTTCCTCTTCCCCCACTGCTGCCAACTCCTGCAGCAGTATTTTTTCTTAATGCCTCAGGTGCAGGAATTAGGTGATTACACAGGAATTTCATCTTCCATTGAGATTAAAATGTCCCTAGCTACTGAAAACCTAGCACAACAGAAGACAAATACAAATAGCAGTCCACCTCTGGATGTAGGGAAAAGGTTGTTTCCATTTCTGAATGCTTGAACTTGACAATATGCTCCCTGTTCTGGCTCTTCTTACACGCAGTGGCAATTGGTGCCAGTGTAGTTAATGCTGTGTGGCCATCCAGCCAGAGCACTCAGCTGTTGCAGTGCGAGGAAAGAATCAGTCCAAATTATATTTCTGTCTGAGCTGCTTAGGGCAGGAACGCCTGTGCACAGGGAGGCACAAGGAAAGGAAAATGAAGGCTGTGACAGCTCTGAACCCCTCGTGCCCACAGTGCTGTAGAAGTACTAGAGCTCCAGTAGTCCCTCTTTTTAGTAAAACAATCTATATAAATAGGACTTCATGGAAGTAATATCAGTTGATACTCTGAGCTTCAGACCCTTTTCATTGCTGCACACTGGAGTTTCTCCTGTCCAGTTGACAGAAATACTGATAACCAGCTGGAGGAATGATTCATGATCATTAAAAGCCCAGAGGTGGTGGGAGGAGAGTCATCTCTGCCTTAACTCATATGGAGCAGTTGCCTCTCACCTATATTTACTGAGCAGTTTGCTGAATCAAAACAACTGAGGCAGAAATAAGGTCCCAGCTTTTCAGTTTGGATTAGTTTGGCTTCGGAAGAGTGAGTTTAAGTGTAATTTCTATGGAGAATAGTTACAGAATAGATCTCATACTTGTGCTAAGTTGTTTACACAAAATTAATGGAATCACTAGCTCAAAACACTAAAGATATCACAAGTAAATAAAATTAAATTGGGGTTGTTTTACAAAATCAAGGCTGGAAGGAAAAAGGAGGAAAAAATTCAGTCTTGGTTTAGGAGTAGCCAGCAAAATACCATAAGCTCCTTTAAATCCAATGCTAGAATGTTTTCACCTCCAAAAAAATCTAGACTGGGTGGGCAGAGACTGAAAGAAATTGTCTGTCAACTAAATATTTGAGCTACTAAATAAGGACTACTGAAGAGAATATTCAAATATGAGCATTATTTGAGAGTCTAGCCACCTGCATGCCTACTCCACATTAACTGGTAAAGAAAACTGGAAAGTTTTAAGTATCTGCAACATGATACGGACTTTTTAGTGTTAGGAAATGTGCCCAAGTTCAGCCCAGGTTAGAAATTAATTGGGCTCATTACATGATAGATGTTGAGTTGTGTGTTAATCACACCCATTCTAGTTCCTGCTACCCATGTCTCATGGCTCCTCACTAAAACCTGAAGGATCAGCTGTAGGCTGAGGGTTGGGCTTCTGTGGAACGTATGTATTTTGTTCTCATTACTCATTACAAATATCTCTGGATCAGAGAAGAGGCATGGGGCTTGCCTCTGCAGATAAACAGGAGGTGTTGGTTCCCAGAAGATTGAACTAGTCAGCAGCAATAAGACTATCAACTCGTAAAACACAACAGTCCAAACACTGAAGCGGGATAAAGTGGTCTGTGTACCAGGCAAGGAGGTTAAAAATAAGCATATTGTGTGCTGTTACTGGTGGTTACCAAACAGGGAAGTTCTTTTTTTTTATTAACTTTTCAAAATGAATACTCTCTTGGTTGTTTTTTTGTTGCATTTGCAAGGAATTTTTGTTCCCAGATGTTTATTCTCAGTTCTTGCATAAGTAGCCCTCCCTAAATATGGTCCCAGCTCTATGCAATAATTAAGAGTGGTTTGAGGCTGCTTAGCTTGCTAGCTGTTCATGTCAGTCTCTTTCCAGCTTTGGACAGCTGGACAGCTCCAGAACACGCACATGTTATTCTGGTGATTTCTAGACATAGTGTGCCCCAGCAGCCTCTATCTTTTCTGAGCTTCCATGGCTGGTGGGGCATTTCGTTAAGAGTAAAGACTGTCAGTCTTCAAGAGGAAGATTTCCAGCTAACCCCTGGAGAAGCATTTCCCACTTGCCAATGTCTTTCATCACCCTCCCGGCTCTGAGAGGTGGCGGTGATCTCCCCTTGTCATTCAAGAGCAGTGAGAAGGAAAGTGCTCTCTTGAGACTGCACTCCAGTGCTGTCTGTGATGCCTTCAAATGTGCACCTGCATTTTTCTGTGTCACCGATGATGTTGTCTCACACATTTTGGGGATGAGAGAACCACAAGTCAAAGCAGAGGCCTTTCCCACCAGGGTGAAAAGGGCAGGACTCTTAGACAAAACCCTAGCAAAATCTTTCACTATCTTCAAAGCAAGTGACAATACATTTGAAATAAAATATTTGACCCATATAAGATAAATTCTGTTTACTTTGCTTGCATTAATAGTGTTGCCAGTGTTAGCAGGAGGAAGATGAACAAAATATGCACTACTCATTTTCCCTGCACCTGCATTTTCTCTAACACATGCATTTTTCACTTAGAATTTGACAGACTCTTTCAAGAAGAATATTTTTTTTTGCCCCATAAACCCCATAGATGATAGGCTGGCAGTAGTGACCAGCATGGAATAATTACCAATGTAACACAGTTAAGGGCATACAGAAGGATCTGCAGGATCCATGTCACGTACCTACAGTAATGAACAGGCTCTGGACCTCTGCATTTGGTCATTAGACCACTACAGTAGTGATGCTGTTGGTATCTGGGGCCTTCAAATGGGTTGCCTGTCAACATGCTTTTGAGACCCTATTTGCATGCAACCAAGTCTGAGCTTCACCTCTAGAAAACTGTGTTTATGTACCTGCTGCTCTTTCCCTCTAGGGACTGGCCCTTAGCTCTAAGATTTGTGGCTTGCAATTTCTTTTTCTGTGGTCCTCAAAAACAGGGAAGGAAATCCCTTTTTAATTTTGCTGGCATTAAGACCCCTGATCTCATTTAGGACTTTAGCCATCCCTGGCTGAAGAATGTGAGGATATGTCCCAAATCAGACATAACATTGTTGGGAAATGAAACAGTAGCTACAGATATCATCTGCTCAGGACACCATGTCAGTGCTATCCCTGGGCTGTGCTATTGCCAGCCGGATTTGCAGGAGCAATAGGAAGGTCAGCAAAGCAAAGCAGCCGGGGCTGGGTTATTTTTATTACACTCCATTTCCTTGCAGTGGGTCAAAATAGTCAGTACCTTCCAGATCTAATCAGCTTGAAATGCAAGTGAAAGCCGAACATGAAGTGCGTACCAGGCAAGGCTGGGGCAGTACTTCTGGTTAGTACTTGATCCTCTTTGTCATGCCTGGTTTCAGCAGCAAGAACTTTCGGCCCAGTGTGCACGCTCAAACCAGAAGATTTAAGGGCTAAGCCAGGATATCTCAACTTGTTTTAACATCTCTAAAACCCCAAGGCAAGATCCCAGGGAAGACACTGTGTGGGGCTGCAGATGGAGCAGGAGGACTGAGCTGCTGAGCCACTGAACTGAGCTGAGCTCAGCCTTCAGCCCCAGGCAGTCCTTGGGGGTCCCGGCAATGGTGTCAGGCCAGGGTCATGCCCCTGCAGAGAGCTTCCAGGCCAGGGGACTGAAAACCGGCAAACCATCCAGCCCCAGCAAGCTCAACCATTGCAATGAGGAGAGATGGTCTGATTTGAGGAGCAGTTACTGGTACCAGTAAACACAGTGCAGTAGCTGCTCCCTGCCCATTTACACTGCATCTGCTCATGAAAAACACCACTGAAAGTAGTCATGGGCCATTAACTTTGCCGGGCATTCCGAGACTGGGATTTGGATATTTTTTTTTTGTGTGTCAAAGATGGTTTTCCAAAGGGATGTATAACACTGTTCATTAAAACCAAAAAACAAACAAACAAATCAACCACAAAAAAAACACCCCCACCAAACAACAAAACAATAACAAACCAACCAAATAAAACTTTCTTGTTTTAATTTTCTTGTATAATTTTCTTACATAATTTAGAATTTGTTTCCCCTTCTCCACTGCCTGGAAGTGTGGGGCAGGGACCCAGCACAACATCTGGGAAGCTGCTGCTCTCCCCTGGCTGAGATGGATGCCCACATCAGCTCAGGTACCACTGGAGCTGGAGGGAGAGGTAGCTGCACTTGAAAACAATGCATAAAGCAGTGTGTGCTTAAGGTTACCACCTCCCACGTGGTCCTTTACTCAAGACATCCTGATATTTTTCTAGTTATGGAACGGGGATTTGGGCTGAGGTTTACTCTCAGAAACCTAAGAAATATTTACCATT
Organism: Pezoporus occidentalis; assembly: GCF_034315485.1. Taxonomy (NCBI): domain Eukaryota; kingdom Metazoa; phylum Chordata; class Aves; order Psittaciformes; family Psittacidae; genus Pezoporus; species Pezoporus occidentalis. The sequence continues at coordinate 19,678,881 of NW_026914940.1, read as the reverse complement.
TTGTGTAATAGAAGCAGAGTTGAAATGAATGATTATAATAATATCTAGGCACTGTGTTCCTGAGATTTTGCTACATGTAAACATAATCATAAGCATAATCAATGTCAGTGACTTCCATTTAATTCTCAGACACAGTCTGCATTTAAATGCCACACCAGATTTGACATGGCCAATGATAAATGGAATGCAATTAGTACCACTATTTGCTTTGATGATATACTAAATTATTTCTTACAACAGACCATTTATTATCCAATGCTAATGGTTATAATAATACTCTTGCATTTAATATGTGTAACATATCTTAAACTGTGCCAAACTGATAAGTTTCAAAAAGAGATATTAAAGTCTAGAAAAAAATCATTCCATGAATGACTTTCATCTAATAAATCCTTGTCAATTCCCAAGTCATCATTTTCACAAAGAAATCTTAAACTGTAAGAATTTTTTATGTATTTCTCATCATTACATAACTAAATAAATCTTAATTATGCTGCCTCTTAGTGATTTACAGTCACTTAATGAATATATAACCTTAAGAAAAATGTCTGAATTTAAATGTTCTTATGGCATTTTTAACATAATCCCTCTTCTAATGGTTAACAGGACAATGATTATTTGCCCCCCCCCAATTTATCATGAGCTTATCATGGTAATTGCAAATTAATGAAGAGAGGCAGTCCCTGACAATACAAATATTTGATGTTATGAATTGTTAGCCCTTATACTGCAACATTGCTTGCTGTGGAGCTTACTCAACTGCTCTGCACTCTGAATTTCCATTACCACCCCTTTTCCTTCCTTGCCTGAAAACCTAAGTGCCTGCACTTAACTAAAAATGACTTGCCCAAATTTTACCATTTCTGCAAGGTACTAAAGCTACCTTGTGAATGTCGGCTTTGATATTTCAATTTTGAAATTCCATGGTGGTAAAAGCAGGGCACGCATAAAATACTAGATCTCCAAGACTCTGGGCAGTCTTCCTGCAGAGTCAACTTCTACAGTGGAAAAAGCATTGAGTTTTTTAACATGCCACACTACCCTAACAGCCTCAAGTCTTTAAAGAAACAAAACAAAAAGGAGCAACACAAAATTGCCACAGGGAATTTAGAAATTCAACTGTAAGATTTATTAAAAAAGTAGTATCTTCATATTTTTCACTCATATTTGAATTTCCTCCTATCATCAAAGGACAAGTCTGTTCCACCTTAGTTTCATTGTTTTCCTGGTTTCAAGATAATGCAAACACAGCAAATTCTGGTTGTTATTTAGACAAAAATTTTTCCTTTCTTAACATAAAGGGTTATAGAAGGAGGCATTCAATTCTCTTTTCTGTGGTTACCTTAGTAATGACAAGCCAGGCCCTGGGCCACCAACACTGGGGTGCTCTGTCCCAGTCACACCCTACCACTTATCTACCCCCTTCTAAACCTCCTTCACTCTCCCAACCCTTCCTCCCATCTGCAGCCCCACCAGACACATCTCTAAGTCTTCTTACATTTTCCCAAATGTTTCTTCCTTCTATTTATCTATTTCCTCATGGTTTTTTTCCTGATCCTAGTACCTTCCCCCATTTCCTGAGCTTTATGTTCTCATATTCCTTATTGTGCGGAGGATGCTGCTTCTCAACAGTTTGATCTCCCTGAAGATGATAGGAGGAGGTGATCACTAGGGACAAAGGCAAACTCAGAAAACATACCACCCCAATTACCACGTTGTTCTCAGTAAAATCTTAAGTTTGCAACCATGTATTATCCTTCCTGCTAAGGACTATGTAGAAATGGGGATGTAAGAGCATGTTAGCATTTTAGGCTGAAAAAGTTGGGGCTGTTCAACCTGGAGAAGAGAAGGCTGCGTGGACACCTCATAGCAGCCTTCCAGTAACTGAAGGAGGGCTATAGGGTTGCTGGAGAGGGACTATTTATTCGGGACTGTAGTGATAGGACAAGGGGTAATGGGTTAAAACTTAAACAGGGGAAGTTTAGATTGGATATAAGGAGGAAATTCTTTCCTGTAAGGGTGGTGAGGCACTGGAATGGGTTGCCCAAGGAAGCTGTGAATGCTCCATCCCTGGCAGTGTTCAAGGCCAGGTTGGACAGAGCCTTGGGTGACATGGTTTAGTGTGAGGTGACCCTGCCTATGGCAGGGGGGTTGGAACTAGATGATCTTAAAGTCCTTTCCAACCCTAACTATTCTATGATTCTATGACTCCTGGGGAGAAAAATGGACCAGGCATTCAAATCATCCTTCTTATTCTGCTGTCCATACAATGTGTTCATACATCGGTTCACCTTGAATGAAAACAGCAACCACAACAGGGAGATTTGACACGGGTAATTCCACTTGCAGGACCACAGTTAAGACACTGCTGTGTTTGGTACGCTTCACTTTAAATCTCTGTCTCGTCGCTGTCTCTGTAAGCTGTCTGGTTTCTAAATTCTAATCAGAAGAATATTTCTGTCATCCAGATGACATCCTGTCTGCTGACAATCTTTTAGCCTGGATAACACTTCCTTGAGGTTCTCTGTCTAGATCAAAGAGCCCTCAACAAACTCTGCATGACTGGGCTGGGGCTGCCTGAAGGTGCCTGAAGCAGAAAGCTCTGCTTCTCTGTCGCAAAACTGCATAGTACTTATTCATCACCCTTGCATTTATCACAGCAAGATTCATAAATATTTTTGACAGATGATATATTTCTAAACTTCAATTTTCCAGCAGAAACACCAGAAAGTGGCAGGAAGATGCTTTTTATTCAGTTTGAGGGAAGGATACTGATACTGACAGTAGCAGTCCATCCTTGCAGCAAAGGCAATCTATCATACTCACTATACCTTCCCCTTGGCTCCAGCCAGATACAGCTCTATGGTTTTAGCACTCCGAAGTCTCTGCATTTCTCCAGAGTAGTATCTGTCTTTTTCTCAGAAGTCACGTTAAAAGTCCCCCCTCCAGCAGGTCTTGCCTTTAGGCGTTTTCTTCCAAGTAGAAAGGATTTATTTAGCAAACAGAGTCATCTTTGGTGGGAGGGCACTGGAAGAAACTCACATTCTGATTCATCATTGTTTTCTGCAGCAGAGTGGCCACTTGCACTGAGATGAGGTGTCAGCAGGATGTCAGTGATCATCTGCTCTGTTTAGCCAGACAGCCATGGCTTGGAGTAGCCACAGTGTGCACTGCTGTCTCCCCAGCCAGCCCTTGGCTGGCTACCATGGGAAGAGGGTGTTAGGGGATCTGGAGAGAACCTGGGGCTGTGGAGAAGGAGGGCAATGGGGCTGTGATGAGGTCAGCTAGAATTTCCGCCATAAATCATTGTAATCAGACATGGTTACTGCTGCTGCCCATGGATCGAATTGTCTTGTTCTACCACACCTTAGGTGAACTATGGGACAGTGACACCACAAAGCTGTGGGCCTGTGTACTATTTCTGCTTGCCAGAGTCTCATATGGGAGACCTAAATTGCGCATTCAGACGGCATCCTTAATGACCCAGTGAGTGAAGAATAAAATAAAGGTAGTAATAAAGTGCTGCAGTGAAACCCCTTAGGACACTGATGAGAAAGCACGCAGCTCTGCTTCCCACTAGATGGGTGCAGATTTCTTCTGATGGCGGTACCAAGCTGTCACTGCGGCTGCTTGCTGTAGCGTGAGATGCCAGCTGCACGATACCATTAGCATTCCTCATCAGCCGCGGCTTATGTCTCTCCCTGTGCACGACGTTGGAAAACCAGGTCATTCTCTTGGCTCATCCTCCTCTGATAACTCCTCTTTTCTTCCACTGCCAGGAAGCCAAGGACGGTGTAATTAGTTTTCACTAATGTTCAGCTGTATGTGCAACTGCTTTTGGCTAAAGCCAAAAATGAAGTTTTTGCATAGTTTGCGTGCCCTAATAGGAAGGAAACTTGAGACAAATTTGAGAGGTACCCATTTTCCTTGTGTTATAATAATTCAGCTGATATTTTTCAGAAGACCTCAGGGAATACTAATGACATGTTAAGCTTCCAGTACTTGCAGAATTGAGAATAAATGAGTGAGATTCCAATGAAAATATAAAGTTATATCTACCCATACTATATAACAACTGGTGCTGCAAGAGTCTCAGAACAAGCAAACTGAAATCATACCCTTAAAAGCAGCAAGACTGCCCAAAGTAGTATTTAACTGCTTGGGAGTTGGAGGCAGATCAGAATCCTGATATTCCAAAGAAGCTGCAGGGGAAAACAAGAATGAAAAAGTCAACTCAACCCCCAGATCAGACATTTAGGTTTTCACAGTAAGGCAGTGGAAATGATGGCTTTTAGACCTGTGAGGAATAAATTTTGAGACAACTATATAGAGTGTGCTACAGAGAGATAAAGCAACAAACTTTACTAAAGGTCAAGTGATTTTGTGCTGTGAGTGAATACATAAACATAAATGCCCGTGAAGAATTATCTGGATGGTACAGTGGAGCTTTTATATTGGCAGAGTAACCATATCAGTAATTAGAGCTGCATTAATGTGCTTGAGTGATGCTCTGAAAGTGTCACTGTAATGGCAGTCACAGCATCAACTGAAGCAGCTAAGCTGTGAGAGGAGGAGCTATGAGCTACAGAGGCTTCTTGCTAGGAATGTGCTTAGAATTTGACATGCTGGAACACTATTACATAAAACATTATTTAAATAACAATAATAAAACCCCTCAGTATTAGTATCCAATACAATAACTGCAAAGTCAACCAAGTTATATGCAGTTTTTCAGGAGATAAAATATGAAGCAGTGAATGTATTAATAGTCATTCATGTCCCCGCATCACCAGGTGGGCTCTTTGGAAAGAAGCATACTGAGTTTTAAGGAGCTACATTGTGCTTTGTATACCTTTGGAGGAAGATCCCTGAAAGTACAGTTGGGATTGACAGTGGAAACGTTTAAATTCCCCTTTTGCAATTGTTTAGGTTAAGAAGCTCTAAACATGGGATATAAGCTGTCTCTGCAATATCTCTCTCATATTTGTCTCTGCAAACAAATATGGATGTGTTCACTCAATTATGTGAAAGTTACAGCTCACTGCAGGGAAAGTATCAACCAGAAAAGTTTGCAGGTGGAGTTAATAGGAATACTTGTGCTTATAGAGAGAAACATTTTCCAAAAAAAAAGGAAAAGTCATACTCAAGCACAGGTGATCCTCAGTGCTCAAATTCAGATACATTCATTTTACTATCGCAGCCACTAATTTTACTGAAATAGGATTTGGCCCAAAAGGCTACACTGCAGTTAAACTTGCCATAACAGATCCAGATATGATTGAAGCCCAAGTTCATGGTATACTTTCAGATGTGTGGTGCTAGCTGCAGATAGAATTCTCTTGTTTTTCAGCTTCATCTCTTGCAAGCCATGAGGTTACAAACAGATCCTACAGAAATAAGTCATGTTGACAAGTCTGATGACATCTTGTTTCCTCAAGTGGTTAATTTAATGAAAGCTATTTCAGTGGTATCCACAATCAGTACTAATGTGATAATGAGTATCATCTCAGTACTCTGTGTTGTATGAAAACATTGGTTTGGCTCACAATGGGGCAATTACAGTTTTGTACATACACGAGACAAATACTGAGGATTTAGTGGTTACAGATGATGCATAAAGAATGAATTCAAAGAAGCCCACGACAGAAATGGTTCTTTGAATCTTTTCCAGATTTGTACCCTGAATGTTAATTGTGCTTAAAATGTAATATGCAGAAAAGAACAGTTTAGCATGACTGGGTTTTTCTAATGCATTGCAAAAAGTGAAATAAAGGAACTTCTCTGACATCTTTATGCCCAGATTCTTGCAGCTTACATTCTTTGGTGATATTTAGATTATGTAAATATGGGCAATATAAGTGGTGGTCTTATTTGTAATGCAGCTACTGAGTTGTTAGGAAGAAATCTAAACCTTGCAATTGCATCCTCCTATAAAACAAACAGTGCCTTCTTCACTGGAGGTGCAGAGTTAAGTACCCTCTAGTTAGATCTCGCACTGAAGAGGCTCATGTGTAAAAAGCCCTCCTCTGAGAATAACTTTGCAAATGAAAAAATACAAAAAGCCACAACTTTTATACGTTTTAACACACATCCTCAGGAGGGGAAAAGAAAAAGAGATCTCTATATTCTCAACATAGAATAGTTAGGGTTGGAAAGGACCTTAAGATCATCTAGTTCCAACATAAATGTCCTTCTAAAAACATTGCCTAAGATATGATAATAGCTCTGGTTTGATTCACTGTTCCTGCCTTATGATTTTCTTTACAGACAAAGGGACACCTCTTCCCACTGCTGGCCCTTGGCCATCTGCTACTGCTGGCACTGTGGGGGTCATCCTGCAAATGGTTTGCATCCAGGCTCCAGCAGGCCATTGATCAGTTACTAACAGAACTGAGTAGAGACCTCCAAGGCAGGATGAACTGACAAGAGCAGAGAAGGCAGATTGTAAAAAAACCCAACCAGCCATTGTAACATGCACAGGAAGACAGCTTGAGTTTGAATATTAGCTTCTTTGTTTGTTCCTTTCTAACAGATACTTCCATTGAATAGTAAATGAGCAATGTCATTTGGTATTTTGAGAATGATTAAAAGTTAAGACAAAAAATAACCTAAGTCCTCTTCTTATCTCTTGCACCCAGTGATCTTGAAGTTTTCACCAAACTGTTGCACTAATATTCTTGTAGTCACATATTGGGAAGTGGGAAAAGTAGAAACATAGAATCACACAATATCCTGAGTTGGGAGGCACCCACAAGGTTCACAGAACCCAACTCCTCATTCCACACAAGGCAACCTAAAAGTTAAACCATATACCTAAGTGTTGTTCCAACTTTTTGACCACCAGTGGGCTTGGAGACATGTTCCACTAAAGATCTCTGAGCATATGACCTGCAAGCCATGCAAAAAGACATTTTATTGACAGCACCGTCATGGAGAGCACAAACCTTTGCTGTGGTTGTGCAATTGTGTTGCAAAGGAATGAAAGGATGATAGTTGATCGTGTAGGAAAAGTAGGTCTGTGGGTATGAGTCGAGACCCCAGGCTCTCCCATCCAGCATGGTGGAGCTGCTCAAGTAGAAGACTTTGTGCTGAAGCTGGTGGACGCACTGTCAGGGTAGCACCTGCAGTCGTTGGATCTGGTCCTGAAGATTTGGCTCCAGCACCCATGGCCCATTAATGTTTAAGCAGTGTTAATATATTACAAATAAAAAGCACTTCTACGTGGGTCTTTTGTCCTGCTGATGACAAGGAGATTCTTCCCACTTCCCACAGTTCCATCCATGCTGGCGTCTTTTGTAGAAAGAATGGTTTCTAGAGCATTTATGTCTCACAGAAAATGTTATGGAAAGAGCCTGTGATTCTCTTTAGGATCCTGAAAAATGTATCTGTAACAGAGCAAAATCTTCCTTCATCTGCCTTCCTTCATCTGCCTTTTCATTAAGAGAATATTTGTATGCAGATCAGCTTTATTTGCTCCAGCTTATTGCAGTTATACATCTTAAGCATCACTTCCCTGAACGTTACCCATGCATTTCAGTCTTCTCCTCAGTATCAAGGGGCATACACAGCATTCACCTCATATCTGCAGCCAAACTGAGAAGGAAAATTCATGGGCCTTCTTTTTAATAAAATAAAACGATGAGGCTGCTTCCCTCTGCCTGAAGATATATTTTAGACAAGCAAATAACATGATAAATATATTCTGAAAAAGGTCAGGGCAACAAATGAAGTGCCTGGCTCTTTGAGCAGTAATAGCACTGAGCAAAGAAACGTCTTCTCATTCTGTGAGGAGCATAAATCCTGTCTTCAGTTCTTAAAGTATTCACAAATAATCTTTCAAAATAGAACATAAAACCAGTTTTTGTATATCTGTGTTATAGGCTACAAACAAGGGCTTCCTCCAGAGGCAAACCTTGCTTCTCCAGCATCACCATAAATTACCATAAGCTCCTATGCAGACTGTGCCTGATGTTGAAAATAAAGTTTTATTACTGAAAAGATTTTTTCTAGTATTACTGAAATTAGTTTTAAATGCCATCCTAAAATACTTACATGGCATGTTCCTAAAGCACATATGGCTTGTACAAGCTGTGTTTGCAAGCACAGGACCATTTTTGTATTTGTGTGCTTTTAGAAGTGGAAATGATTTAGACCAGCACTTTTAAGTTCGTAGCTGATCCTTTAAAGATGATGTAGTCCTTACGGAGCAACTGCTCACAAACTGCTATGCACATTTCCTCTGAAATTCAGGTCTCTTTATTGTTCCTCAAAGTGTCTTTAATGTTCAGTGATATGGAAATCACAGGTAGGCAGGCATGGAAACGTCACTGGTGCTGCTCATCTCGCAGAAAGCGTGTGATGCCTTTGGGGTGTGTTATAACACAGGTGGTTTCAGTCTTCCCTTTTATTTCTCTAAGACAGCAGCGTGATAGAGCAAACACTTCCAGGGCATTGCAGGATGTGACATAGAGAGCAGGACTAATGCTATGTAGGCTTTTGCAAGCCCCAGATGGCCAGGGACCTGTGGGTCAGCCTTGTGCTCTTCATTGAAGCTCACTATAGCTTTCCATCTTAACCAGGTTCAAAGAAAGGCCAAACCAAACCCCAAACCAAACAAACAAGCCCTATGTGCCTCTACAAGCTTATCAGCACAGCTGAAGCTTTTCTTTAATTTCTTGTTTGCTTGTTTGTGTGGAGAAATCTGCAGTCACTTAACAGGCTTGGCATTGTGTGCGACTCCCTGCATCTACAACTAGGTCAGCCGGCAGGGTAAGGCACTGTACACACGAGAGGCTCCCTCGGCTCAGTCGGTGCCTGCTGATTGTATTTTGGGAATTAGCTAGGTAGAAGAGAATGTCCTCTCAGGCATGTGCTACCCTGAAACTTTAGTCGGCTTGCTGGAGTCATCTGAAACCTCTTCTTGGCTCCAGCTGAAAAGAGTGCTAGATCCATGGCAGCTAAAGCAAGATTGAAATGTTGGGAAGCTCAGGGGGATTCTCTTCTTCCTTCTTTTCAGCACTTGTAACTACTCAGTAATTAGTCACAGCACCCAATACTATATAGGGCTTGAGCTGTGCTCAGAGAGTATCAGCTTTTCAACGTGATGTGGCTAACTCTTGGGTAGGATAAAAGTGAGAGGATAAAGACCTAGAGTATTTTTACTAGGACTATTTTTATTTTCCCTATGAACATAATTCCTATCGCTGCCTTAGGCAAAGACAAATAAAACTGCAAAGATGACAGCTACCCTTACGTCTAGGCAGGCAGAACTCTGCATTCTGCCAAAGCGTGGGTTTGCCTCCTCTGTCTCTAGCAGAGCTGTCTCTGTTGTAGTGCCATCAATGTGGAAACACTGCTGCAAGAACATATTTTTGGCTGTCACTCAGAAACTGCTGCCAGCCCACTGCAGAGCCTGGGAGACCTTTTACGCTGTGAGCTTGCCTTTAAGGGGAAAGTCCTTACAGGATGAATGTTCGCCATCACTCTCATAGCTCAAATGTTAGGATAATCTGTAAATGAAAAAACCCAATCAAGCAACAGAGAAAGCTGACAGCTCTGCAGGGTCCCTCCTGGGACATGCTAATGCTCTAAAAGCTAGGGAATTATACCCAGCTTCCTTCCAAACTTGCCCATATTATAAAATTCTCCTTCAGGCAGGATACCGAAGAGTCTTTGACTGCACAACTAATGCGGAGGTGACAAACAGAGGGACACTTCCGTCCTACCTTCTCCTTTTTTGAGTGCTTAAAACAAAATCTTCCATATTACCCAGAATTTGTAAAAGTGCAGCTAAGTAATCTTTCTACAACCCTCTCTGTCCCTCCTTTTGCACTATGCCCAACCATCCCTATGCACCAATGACAGCACTTAACCCTATTTCAGGAATTATAGAGTCAGAGGAGGTTAAAGGAAGCTTTAGGGGTGATCATTAACAACCTCTTGGGGAGGTTGCCTGCACAAGGATAGCGGTGGAGGTTACCAGGGGGCATGGTTGTCCTGCCCAGATGGTGTTGCTGTGTGTTTGCACCTCGGCACATCTGCCCTGCTTCTTGAGGTGTGGTGGGAAAAGATCTGAGCTATGGGGAGCAAGCTGGAACTTCTGCAATGTGCTGTCCATGTGCAGACGTAAGCTGGAAATACTCTGAAAGCCCTCCAAGTGTGGAGCCAGGGTGGCCACACAAGAAGCTTGTGCATAATTGCATTGCATTTTGAATTCACACTGAATTGACAACAGCAATTTCTAGGGTGGATAAGCCTGAAGATGGAAAAGTCTGCTTAAGCACAGAAACACGAGTGCAGAAATGCATCAAATAATGAGAATATAGAAAAGGTGTAGTACAGATTTCCATTCTGTCTCATGGTGCAAGAAGAAATGAACAGTTGGAGAAATTAAAATGTGACACATTCAGGAGAGATGAGAAGCCAGCTTGTTTCTCAAGACGGATAGCTCAGCCAGGAGACTCCCAGCTACTAGTTGCTACCAAAGGCAAAATCTCTGTAGGAGTCAGTAAGGGCATGAATACTAACATGGGTATTCAGAGTTGCAACACTTTGAAATTTTGAAAGCAGTCGGAGTTTACCCAAATCCTCAGCTAATCAAGATTAGGATATTTCTTGCCCTTTCCTCTACTGATTACTGTCAGGGAAAGGATATAGAGCTACATAAGCCATGTGGCTAATCCAGCAAACAGCTAGTGTGATATACACATGGGTGTCACATTAAGAAATGTTATGACTTTGTAACAGTTACAGCCTTGGTGACAGTGGCATTCCTTTCAAGCATTCTCACTCGGTTGTGTATTTTACTTCTTGTATAAAATCATTAATAACTTGAAAGTGAAAATCCAAAAAATGTCAAATCTAATGAACGAACTACCCAGTGACTGGATGGGAGGCAGGGGCTCCCAGGAGTATTTGTTCACTGCCCTGTAAAAACAGGCAAATGTCTTAGATTACAGGTAAACTATGGCCTTAGATATATACTAATTCTCAATCACAATTAGCCCTCCACACTTTCCACAGAGGGACACTTCTAAGAAGCCTATTTAGATAAACATGAACTCTCTGTAAAAATATCCTACTCTGCGTATTAATAAGTCAAATTTTAAAACTGATCATACAAGCAGAACTATCCAGCAGTCTGTGCATAGCACCACCTCGGTAAAGGCCACATCGAGTATTAGATCTCACTCTAATACCCCAGTTTCCCTGTGAGCATCACCTCTTATCAGATCACAATGTCTGGATTAATCCGTCAGGCCGGCAGCATGACATTAAGACTTGCACGCTACTGAGGCAAAAGGTCTCTCTGCAAATGTAACAAGCCAGCCACAGTGTTGCAATGCTTGCTAAAGAATTGCAAGAGCCTGTAATATTGCATGGCTTTTCTGCCCAATTGCCACAGTGGAGGGATCTGAATGTTCATTACAGGAAAAACTAATGGACTGTGCGGAAAATCATACAGGTGGGCATCATTAGTGGCATCTGAAAGGAGCAATATCTCTAAAATGCAGTAATAAGATTTTTTTAAATTGCATGAGGTTTTTGGAGCTGACAGCGCTGCAGTTTGCATATTACTATCAGTATTTTGGTTTAGAGCAACAAAACACAGAAACTTGCCCTGCTCTTTCTGGCTGGCCAGCCCTTGTTCAGCCATATGTTCTTCACACAGACGTGCGATCCTCTTCACCACAGAGATGCAGAGTCATAGAATCATAGAATCATAGACAGGTCTGGGTTGGAAGGAACCTTAAAGATCACCTAGTTCAAACCCCCTGCCACGGGTAGGGACACCTCCCACTAGTCCAGGTTGCTCAAAGCACCATCCAACCTGGGCCTTGAACACTGCCAGGGATGGGGCAGCCACAGCTTCTCTGGGCAACCTGTGTCAGTGCCTCACCACCCTTGTAGTGAAGAATTTCTTCTTTATAGCTGATTGAAATCTACGCTCTTTCAGTTTAAAGCCATTTCCCCTTGTCTTATCACTTCATGCCCTTGTAAAATGTCCCTTTCCAGACTTCTTGTAGGCACCTTTAGGCAGTGGGAGCTGCTCTAAGATCTCCCTGGAGCCTTCTCTTCTCCAGGCTGAAATAACTCAAACTCTCTCAGCCTGTCTCCATAGCAGAGGTGCTTCAGCCCCTGATCATCTTTATGGCCTCCTCTGGACTCTCTGGAGCAGGTCCATGTCCCTCTTTTGTCGCAGGCACCAGAGCTGGATGCAGTACTCCAGGTGGGGTCTCATGAGAGCAGAGCAGAGGGGCAGAGGGGCAGGGCTGCTCCTTTTGATGCAGCCCTGTCCATTACTGGCTTTCTGAGCTGCAGATTTACACTGCTGGTTCATACTGAGCTTCTCATCAACCAACACCCCCAAGTCCTTCTCCTCAGGGCTGCTCTCAGTCCATTCTCCCTCAGCCTGTATTTGTGCTTGGGATTGCCCTGACCCAGGTGCAGGACCTTGCACTTGGCCTTGTTGAACTTCATAAAGTTAGCACAGGCTCACCCCTCTATACCTATGTATAAGACCAGTGGTGGCCGGCTGTGGAACAAAGGGAAGGCAGGAGAGCAGAGCCACCCTACAGAGCTGCTTGGCAGTTTTCCTGGCCCCCTTCCCTGCTGTAAACCCCAAATTTCTGCTCTCATTCCTATCACTTGCTTGCTGCAAAAAATATCCATCCCCTCAGGCTCATTGCTGAAGGCCAGATTTTCATGAATGCTAAGCAGTCTTATTCTTAAATGAAATTAACAGAAGCTGTGGATGCTGTAGACATTTGGAAATGCAATGTTAATCCATCCATTCCCCAGGGCACACCTATAATGGAAAAACTGCCCTATTTAAAGTAGATGAATTTTAAACTATGAGTTTTCAATAGTAAGATTTTTTGCAACTTAAGTCATTCAGGAAAGGCCTCATGTTCCCTATCTTAGCTGTGTCTATAAAAAGTATTGTTTCCATTAAACAGGCTTAATTGTGTCTGAAGCCCCTGGATGAAACGAACTGAGCCCCAAGGGCTCTTGCTGTGCTTGTTACTATGGCACTTTCCAACTGATCCATGCTGTTTGCAGAGAGCTGAAGGGCCAGGGGGCTCCAATTCCCTCCCTTTGGTTGCAGAGCTCCAGCCCTGATCCCCAGGCCTCTCACTTTTGTTCCACCTCACTCTGTGCTGGCTTTGAGCAGGGAGACAGACCGGGCACTCACAGAGGTCCCTTCCAACCAAAATTATTCAGTGTTTCTCTCTGCATACCTGAATGGGCTTCAGCTTTCATTTCTCAACACAGCACAGAAGCAAGGAGTGGAGGCAGGTTCGTGCTGAGCACTTAGCTTTGCAAGGTTAAGGAGGTCTTGCTGTGAGGCTGCCTTTTTTCTGCAGGGAGTTTCAATGTAGGTCTGGCTGGCCCCTGCAGCACTGTGCTGCTGCAAAGGCAAGGCACGACCACTGCATCTCATCTGGGCATGTGCCATAAGCACATACAGGCTTCCCCAATGCGCTCTGTCCTCATGGGCATAGCACACAGTTACTCCCACCACCCTGCTGTATAATTCCATATATCTGTAGCTTCTCCAAACTCAGTGATGCAACTAGAGGATCAGGTCAGGATAAGCTGAACTCTTGCTCCATGCTGTTCTGGACATACCCTGGACTGTGAGCCTCATGGCCAAATGCTCCCAGGAGCTCTCACTATTTAAGACAAGGGTGAAAGAAACTCAAGGACACCTCCAGATCAGGACCACCACAGCACAGCAACCAGAGCAGTCCCTCACTTGTAAGACACCATTGCCCTGGAGGGCTCATGGAGGAGAGGAGCAGATCAATGAGCAATGTGTGAGGAAGAATCTGCAAATGAGAAAAACATACTGAGAAGAAGAAATGCAGACAAGAGGGAAGAAGTCAAGAGCAATTAACTTGCTCAAAGAAGAAATAAACCACACAAATCAGCATTAAAGAAAGGAAAAATAAGTTACATTACTAATAATTATTTTATAAGCAGTTGCTGCAGTTAGCACAGGGACCTTGTTCAGTTACATAGGAATTGATCCACCAAGCACTTCTGTGAGCAATGTGCTCTGCATTGCCAGAAGTACCGTCTGCCAGAAAGTATTTTCATAAAAATGTGAAGAACCAAAGCTTCCCATAAAGTTACTGTCCAGCTAGATGACCTTCCCCTCCAGCCCAGCCCACGAGAAGGTCTTTTCTTTCCCATTGGCAATTATGCTCTTCCTGAGCACATTTTAACAGGAACCACAGGTATTAAGACAACATTTAGAAAGCTGGTGTCAAATATAATGATTCCACATTGAACTGTACAATTTCTGTCCTTTTTGAAGGGACCTCTGTGCTTTTTGAAGTTCTCCTGTGCTCACTTTCTGTCTTTTCTTTACTGGGAAGTGCATCCTTTCAGCCAGCCTTTGTATGGTGGGAAAGAGCTGCATTTCAAACACAAATCTAGATTTCTGCTGTTGATGGGAAAAAACAGCTGGGAGAAGGCAGCCATTCCCACAGTGGGAATATTCTCCTGGGCTAGCGGCTGAAAGTCTGTGTTCAATCTTTGCCCTAATGCTGCTTCAACAGGAGCAAGTCAGTTCCTTTCCCAATGCTTCATTCTCCTCAACCATAAAACAAAGGTATACTAGCAATACATAGAACTTTGAGTGAAAGTGGGTATAGAGAGATATTGCTGCTGCTAAGTTACTATTACACGTTTACATCTCCTTTCCCACCTGCAACGTATTAAGCATTACCTCACATGAAACTCATAACTGCACCTACCAAATTTGGTTGTTTGCCATCCAAGTTGTGCTTTAGGCAAGAAAAGGAGCCTCCTTATCTTACAGCTGCCTCAAGTTCATGTAGCAAGTGTCAACAGTTCTTCTATTTCTCTTGTTCTCAACGCATTCCTTATCTTAAGTAGGTCATGTTTCATATTGTATTTTCCAAATCCAGGAAATTCAGTGCCAGTTCATGTCTATGTTAATTGTTTAATTGAAATACAGTCAATCCAGTTGCTAATTCACCCACACAGAATAAATGTGATTCAGAGGAATTTGACATGGAAGAATATAGCACATTTTTTTTACCCAAGTCTAGAATAGCCCAGTAAAAAGAGAGATCTTGACTATTTTCAGCTTCAGAATAAACAAAGGGCAAAATGATGTGAAGGATGGCGATGGAATTTACTGAAAGATGTTTATTGTGTGTCTGCATTCCAGGTGTGAGAAAGAATATAATGTACTCCCTGTTGGAACTTTGGAATACAGTTGCAGAATAGATTCAAAGATATCCAGAATGCCACTGCTGGGCAATCACTTATCCTTGTAAACAAGGAGTAAGTGCTGCAATAAATTCTGGTGCCTCCTGTGAGGTCATTTCATTCTGGTAAAAACCTGAGCATCTTTCCAACAAGCAATGTTTTAGCGGAAGCAAATGGCCTATCCAGACTCCCAAACTCTGCTACGAACATGCAGTTACTCACCTTTAAAACAACAATTTTTTACCTCACTTTGGCTAATACAAGATACTAAACCTCTAGCCTAGCTGTGTTTCAGGGTCCTCTTTTCATAGGAAAAATCAATGTAGTGCTACACAGCAGTAAACAGATCTGAGATGACACAGTTTGCAGTGGTTAACAGGTTGGACAGTATAAATGTTTGCTTCTCTGGGCCTTGCTGTTAAAACTCACCTCTTGCACATACACAGGCTGCAATTTTAATATGCTTAACTTGTATCCTCAGGGTGTCATCCTATTCTACACATTTAGTGGAAGCTTTGCAGCTGAGTTAGTCTGGCAAGATTTAAATTCATATTTCTTCAAACACAGCAAAGCCAACAGCCTTCTCCTAGACCCAAACACCATTTTCTAAAGTAGGGTTTGTTTCCATGTTTGTTCCCAGCCTTAGCTATTGGCCATTTCACAGTATACTCGTCACTTTAACCCTATCCCTAAGTTAAAGGAACCTCAACAGCCATGAAAAAACTCCCAGAATTTGAATGCTATACTGGTGAAGACCCTACAAGTACTTAAGACATTAGAAGAAGCAGCATTTTCATTTGAACATTAGATTAAATCCAAGGCATTTTCATAGAAACATGGAATCATTTAGGTTGGAAAAGACCTTTAAGATCAAGTCCAACCATTAACCCAGCACTGCCAAGTCTACCAATAAAACATGTCCTCCTGCCACATCTACACAACTTTTAAATACCTCCAGGGGTGGTGACTCCATCACCTCCCTGTGCAGCCTGTTCCAATGCCTGACAACCCTTTTGGTGAAGGAATTTTTTTCCTATTGGTAAAAAAAAAAAACACTCTGAGAAGAGATGGAAGAATTTGCACTGCCACTTGGGGAATGTACTGAAAGATCTAAATTTACCAGGAGGTAAATCACTGCCCTTTTGGCAAATTAAAAATAAACAGGCAGTGATATGTGTCCTATAGTCCATGTAGAGGTATGCTGGGCAAAAGGAGACTTCAGCTCCCAGGAACCCCGAGTGAAATATTAGCTTTGCTGCACATATGTGAAAAGCCAGGCATACCATTGTTTATAGCCTTTGAGAAATGAGGGCAGGACTAGGAAGCACAAGATAAGCTGTACCAACATTGCCCTCTATCAGAAATTTTAAGTAAAGATAAAATTTACATGATTTATGAGGTTTGTATTTGGCAGATATTTTTGTTGTAGTTAGCATAAAAAACATAACACCATATAAACTGTACACATACACTAATTTATTCATGTGAGGACATGATTCAGTGGAAGTGCTGCATGAAGCAGCTGTACAGCTCAGTGTTCTTGTACCCTCAGAGCCTCTCGCTCTCCCACTCTCTCCCTCCAAGTGCTGGCACATTTACAGCTACAGAGCAGATCAGGTTAAAGAACTGATTCAACTGAAAAATAACAGCCAGTGGAAAAAAAATATTAATTTTCAGCCACGAGTCCACTGTGTTGTTGCAGAATGCTTATGCTGGTGCAGCACTGGCAGAGGGGGAGGTAATGCAGGATGGGACCAGC
The DNA here is from genome assembly GCF_034315485.1 of Pezoporus occidentalis. Taxonomy (NCBI): domain Eukaryota; kingdom Metazoa; phylum Chordata; class Aves; order Psittaciformes; family Psittacidae; genus Pezoporus; species Pezoporus occidentalis. The sequence continues at coordinate 19,661,876 of NW_026914940.1, read as the reverse complement.
AGGCAAGGACACAGAAGGGAGATGATGACTTCGGTAGCTGGCTCTGATGTCAAATAGTTTCTTACCAAACTATGCCCTAAACCTTTTTCTAATACAGTGCTGTGGTGGGGAAAGTATTTAGCCAGGATTATAACCAAAGGATTTGAATGAGCGGAAACTGTGAATTTAAAACAATACAGTAAATTATTAAATTATTTTTTTTAAATACTTTTTAAAGGAAAAATCTCTAGGACAGTTATATAGGACTAAGTTGGGGCCTTTGTTTTTCCTGTCAAAGTGATAGTAGTGGTAGTAGCCTGTATTATCTCCAGTCTAGCCAGCAACTTCTGTGGTCAAAGGCACTGTCTACAAAGGCACAAGGTATGTTGCTCTTAGTTAAATGAGGGTTGGCAGAGCTGGGTGCCAAGTTATAATGGTTAGTCCTTTATTGCACTCATACTTCACCACCTTTTGTAAAATGTAATTTGCCAATCCATTACTGCCATTACTGCTGTGATTATACATCGCTTCCATTTTTCTGAATATTCAGACATATAATTCATTTGAATGCTATATGATACTGAAATTACCTAAATGGAATTTTAATTCAGTGAAGATTCACAGTGGGGTTCAGGCATTTAACTCCAGTGAAGTGACATCTGGCATCACTGGTGTCCGCAGAGCTTATTCGTGGCTGCTCCCACAGCTCCCCAAGCATCCAACCACTCTGCTGACAGACCCCCCTGGGCTCTGAGTTTTCTTCCACTGGACAAGTCCATAACTGTCTGAAATTCTGTGCACCCTTCAAGGTTCTGCTGGCACAGCCAGGCCAGCTGAGCTCTGCTGTACACACAGGTGTGTTGGACAAAGAAGATGCTGCCTGAGTTTGCATTATTTGAGAGTGGGAATAGTAAGAAGCCTGATGCAGCAGTATATGGATGGAAGTGCTGCACAGGTACATGGCTGACTGTGCCCCCAGGCATTGCTGACTGTACAGGGGTACAGCCTTCCCAGCCCCTTCTTCTTGGACTTGATTAGTCTAAGCCTGGAGCTAGTGCCCAACAAGAAGCCCCTGTCACCGTCTCTCTACAATAGAGCTCTAAATCAGAGGCTCTGAAACACAGATTCATGACAGCACTGAGCTTCCCACGTGCCCCATTCATAAATCTGATACTCTGCCAAATGCCTTGGTTCTGAGTTCTGCATCAACAGATAGAAGGGGCCTCAAGGATCATCTGGTCCAACCTCTCTTAGCAAAAACATGGCCTAGACTAGATGTCCCAGCACCCTGTTCAGACAAATCTTAACAGTGTCCACTGTTGGGGAGTCCACCACTTCCCAGGGGAGGTTATTCCAATGGCTGAGTGTTCTCATTGTGAAAAGTTTTTAGTGAAGTCCATCAGAGTGTGGCCTGCCCCAAAGCTTTATAGGCATGCTGGTTTGTCTTTCTGCACCTGTCCTGAACATGCTGCCTACATTGTATAGAATAAATAAATACTCACATGCATAAATAGATAGAAATGGGGACTTCAACGTTAATTAAGGTAATACAGGATTTTCAAAAATTTTGTAAAATTTATATTTGTTACCTCCCTGAAGTCCTTGATCTGAAGCTAGAAGCCAGGGAGGCAGTTTTAAATCAAAGTGACAGCTAGGAAAGAGACATTCTGTCTGCTTCACAAAACCTGGCTGACGAACATACCAAATTTCTGCTCCAGTTTAAAAACATCTTTTTTTCATAGACCTAAATTTCAATCTTAAGGCTTGTGTCTCCCAGGCAACATCAAGAAAGATTAAAATGCAATGTGCTTCGATAGGTATCTTTTATTAAAATGCTTTCAAAAAGCCACCTACAGGAAAAATAAAAGTAAATAACAAAGTAATACAAGTTTATTTTCTCTCCACTCTCTTTGAATAATTTTGGGGAAACAGTAATATTGTTATTCAGTTCTCCCAACAGACAAACTGATGGAGGCTGGAGGATGGGGTCCTATGCTGCAGCTTACTTGTGTCACACAGAACATCATGATCTTAAACCATTGTATTTCCGATTTCTCAGACATCTGAACCCTGTGCAACTAGATAGTGGGCTATACGTATAGCAATATTATTCTTTTCTAACTTAGATTTACAGACACTCTCAAGCTTTAGAAAACAGCTTTCAATTTTTAGGGTTCTACCTTTGCACACTGTAATAGAACCTTTATTTTAGCACCTATACCACTAAAATAAACAAAAAATTAAATAAACCCCATTGACACAATAAAATGGTGAGTAAAATTCTGATCATGTTAAAACTCATTATAATATTCCCAAAGTCTTCAGGAAATCAGTTTGTCAGTGTTTGTATAATACCTGGGTAACACAGGCTCAGAGAATGCCAGAAAGCAAGGGAAATTATACCATCTCTGGCAATCTCTGTCGCATGTCAAAGAACATGCAGCTCTGCAGAGATCATTGCAGAAAACTTGGCTACAAATCAAAACAAATAAACAGAAGTAGAATGGGTAAATAATCAGAATTCAAATAAAATCTGCATTTCCCTCAGAAATGTCAAGAGTCACTGCACTAGAATGAAAAGCTAAAATCCTTTCACCATGTTCATTTTGGAAACACTCATGGAATGGCAACCTCAGCTCACAAACGAGAGGCTTTCATGGTATGGAGTCCTTGGATGGCTCCCGACAGCAGCCCACAACAAGTGTTCTGGCCGAGGATCCTGTGTAGCAGACACGGATTCCCCAACTGGGGACTCCCCATTGCTGCCTGGTGCATCACACATGCTCTGGGTCACGTAAGCCCTGTGGGACTCTCCTAGACCTGGGTAGTGTTACTTTCATCACTAGGGTTTTCAAACAGCAGCAGCTACTTCTGTAGCCTGTCTCAAGTATTCTTATTTTCACTCTCCAAATCTAAAAGAGCAACCACTTCATGCAGCTGGTACAAGACCAGGTCTAAGAACAACCATACCCCAGCCACCTCTTGCCTAACTTGCCTAGGTAAACTGTCTCAATCTTAAGTAGTTCTACCTGCAAATATCACTGCACACCCCCATGCACACTCAATCTGTATTAAGCCTGTGCATGAGTTTTCCTGAACAACAATCTGTCAGATAAATACAACAGGAAACAATTGAGGTTGAAAAGACACATTACAGTATTTTCCTCCCCAAATGAAATTTCAACAAATACATTTCTGAAGCCATAAATAAAGTGTACTATTTTCTTCAGGCCTCCAAGTCTTTGTAAAAATATCCCAGTCAAGCCAGATGGAGCAATGTTACAGGCAAGTACGTTTATAAAAATATTAGTGAACATATCTGTTGAATCTACCATATACCCACTCATATTATGATAGCTCTCATTTAAAATGTTAATCTTTACAGTATTCTGTGTGATACCATTTATAACTACTGCACACCTTGGGCCTGGGTTTCTCAGTGACGGCTCACTTCAAGATCACGCTGCAGCTCACTGCTACTGAGGGTGCCAATATCCTGATTATTTAATTTGTGTTAATCCTTTTTGCCTCTTTAGTTTTCCAGTGAAGAGTCGTAGATTGCCTGCAGGTCGGCTTTGTACCTCACTGATCTTAGTCAACCAAACAGCAAATATGGTTATAAACCCAACCACATTAGGCAGTAGACTTAAGCGGCAGATCATAGGTCCTTGTTCTCAGAATCCCCTCCTGTGGTTTTACAAGCGTGCTATCACTGTGCAGGTTAGAAATGCTGGCTATTCTTCTGCTAAGTACTGATTTTATAGTATCATTTACTAACTACTTTATAGAGGTTAATGCCAAGTTTCCGTCTGATAGCTTGGAGCTATGGATCACTCAAAAAAAATCTTATCTTGTTCCAAAAATAACACAGATAATGACTTGCATTTGCTATTTAGTGCTGGCATATATTGCCACATTTTGAGGAAATGGCTTGCAATAATAATGACAATATGTACCTATGGTGAAGTTTTTTTAAGAATTTCCACTGAAAACTGTTAATAATTCAGCCACTAAGAAATTGTTCTTGATGGAATTTGGAATGTGGGTATTTAAGTCTGCCCACCTTTAAGGTAGCCAAGGTTCTGTTTTACTAAGTTATTTTGGAAGATGTGTTTTCATACTGATATGAGAAACATCTAACAAAATTGTACCAGCAGGAGCATGTCAAGAGTATTATAAGTGGATGTGGGCAGCTCAGCCAAAGGAACATTCTCAGAAGCCTCTGGTGGTGGAAGAACAACATAAATGGCTGAAGGAAGACTGAGCTGCCACACTATGGGCTGGTTAACAACATTCACACTTTGAACTAGACTATGCAGTTTGAAGCTGCTGAAGCTGTAAGTACTTAAGGGGGAGAAGAGCACTGGAGCAGAGTCCTGGAGCTACTCCCAGAGACCAGAAGGTACGTCCTTTGCTGGGCTGGAACTATGTGAAATCACTTCTCTGGTATCTGTGATAGCATTTTGCCTCCTCTGTGCTGCAGTTCCCCACTAGCCATCCATGGCTGTAGGATGGCTCCAACTCCTGCCTACTTGAAAAAAAAAAAAAAAAAAAAAAAGGAGAAAATAAAACCAAATTGCTCGGTTCACCAATACCAGCAAACCAAAATAGGCTACTTTTTGTATATGGTTCCTGCTTTCTCCAGATAATACCATGAATTAAGATGATAAGCAACTTCACACAATAAATGGAATTCAGAAAGAAATTTCACTACTAATAGAGTAATTTATAACCTGCTATTTTTCACTTAGCAGTTATTGGGCACGGTGAGAAAAACAGGGTTCGGTGCCAAAGTCAAATTGCGAGTTTTCCAGGTCCATCTTTTCCCAGACTTCACCTGCATGCACACTGTCTTCTTTCCCAAGCCCTTCACTGCAGATAGATAGCAGTACAGCAATTGAGTACACACACAGAGGTAGTTTTGACCACTGAACTACCACTGCATTCACCAACACTTTCTCAGAGCTGACTCGAGGAAAACCAGCCAACCGCAGCGAGAACAAACACACGTTTTCAACCCCTACCGTTCTTCTCTGCCCTGAGGGCAAAACGCATAAAGCTCCTTAACATCTGCTTCCTCGCGGTGAACGAGGCCCCGGTTTTCCCACAAATTCCCTATCAAAAAGGAGTCGCAGGAGCCCGCGGGGCCCTGAGGTGGCCAGTGCTGACCAGGCGCTGAGGCAGCTGCTGCCCGCCGGCCCGAGGCGCCCACAGCAGGATCAACTGGGTGTCCCGCAGAGGTTGGCGGTGTCCACGATGGCGATGGTGCCCCGGGGGAGCTCCAGCCGTGCCGTGCAGAGAAGCGAAGGGCTGACCGCGCCGATGGCTTCGCCGTTGGCCGCCGCGGCTGCTCGACCGGTAAAGGCCTTTGGGAGCCACTGCCAGGGCCCGCGTCCGGGGGGCGGAGAGGAGAGGAGAGGGGAGGGGAGGGGAGGGAGGAGTGGCTGGGTCAGGCAGCGCCGCTCCCCGAGGCCTCGGCGCCGCCCCGGGGGCTGCTGGGGGTCGGGGCTGCCCTGCCGGGCTCCCGCGCCGGGACTGAGGTACCGCTGTGGGGTTCATTTCTAGGAGGACGAAGTGAAGCGCGGTCCGGGAAGCCTGTGCCGGGGCAGCTGCTGCCGGCCCGGGTGATGGGAAAGGCCATCTAATCCCGGCTCAGTGGCTCCGTGGGGCTGGGGCCCCAGCCTGGGCACCAGCCTGCTTGCCTCTGCACGGGGCCTGTGAACTCCCCGTTGTGAAATCTCCTGGACGCTTCCTCACTGTGGCCGCTTCTGTTTATGAACGTGATGTCCAAACACCAAGTGTCAGAAGTGATTTCTGAGGGCGGGCTTGAAGAAATATTCTTGGGGGCTTCATGCTGGATATTGGGAGACTTCTAAATCACATTAGTAAATTGAGTTTTACCGTTGAGTAGATTTAATTAGGAAAGAGGAAACAATTGCCCCTCCCCTTAGAGCCATCGTTTTTGAAAAATGTGCAAAGTGTCTTAGCCGAGATTCTGTTTTGACATCACTGTATGTCATACCAGGTACAGTGCTGAAACAGCTGCTCAGTTATTATATTTCTTAGGTTATAATATAGTATACTGTGTGAAAGACTTTTTTCTTTGGAGATCAATTTTTGCTAATAATATAGAAATTAAGCAGTATATATTATGAATAATCACGTGGAATACGTTTTTAATAATATATGACACTTATTATGGGCATTAGTCAAGGCTTCAAAAACAGCTACTCCAGATGAAAGCTTCAAAGAAAGAAATATTTCAAGCGTTTTATAGATGAGTTCTTGCATGCTCTCAAGGAAGAGGTAACGCAATTTGTGGCATTTGATCAGCCCAGCATCTTGGCAATATGTTTATGTTACTTAAATCTCTTTGTAACAGAACATGGAAGACTTGTACTTCCAAGTTTTATGTTGTGAGTGTGCCTATGACGAAGTGTCAAGGGAGACTTTTTGGGATGCTGCCCAGTTGTGGAATCTAAAATGAGAAAAATTTGTTTTAATGGATTTCTACTATTAAGCCCTTATAAATGAAAACTTGCGTTCTTCATGAGTACTGAACAAGATAAAGATGGGTCGAAGCACTGCTGGTCTTACAGGGTTAAATTTGTTTTGTGGGGTTTTGAGGTTTTTTTTTTTTTTTGAGATGTGAGTGGTTCGGTTGTTCAGTATTAAAATAGTAATGTTATCACCTGTGGAATTCTTAAGTATCAAGGTAGCTAGCTCAGTGCTTTATACAAAGTTGGAATTCCAGAACCTGTTCGTTTAAGTCCTGAAGTTTGGTTCAGCATGGTCTATGGAGAGATTTTTGTATGAACTTTATTTCTCATTTTCCTAAGGAAATCTCCCTCTCCCTCCCAGTTGTATAGCAAACAATTTTTAGTGAAGTTGGCCAGAAGATGTTTACAGTGGCATCTCAGAAGCTGTTTTGCTTCTTAATGTTTTTGCTCCTTAATGTGGCTTTACCCAAGTTCTGCAGAACTGGGACCATAGTTTCTATTCGCTTGGTGTCATAGTGTGGTAGGATACTGAATGGACAATGTTTAAGGAAGAAACATCACCTTGAAAATGTTAGCTTGATTACTGATATTAAGGAATCATGAAGTGCTCTAGTTCATTGGGTTTTAAGCATGAAAAAAGATTTGCTACAAGTCTGTCAAGTGTTTGTAACTTTAGGCTTGTTTATGGAAGACTTGCAGTCATCATATAAAGGCTGGACAGTTGGTCTTTGAAAACTAACTCTAAAATATTGGAGAACTTTACTTACTGAAAGCAGTTGTTCTTTGCAGTGGGTCTGTTAAAGGCTTAATAATTTTTTTCCCCTGGGAAAAGATGTTTAGATTTTTAATATTGAACTGATTTTTTCCAATCTGTAATGCAGGGAATGAGACTGTGTCATTGCAAACATGTAACTGTTTCCCTAGCTAGTACAATCTCTGGAAACTTTATACATATTCTTTAGGGGCTATATATGTTTTAGTGGAAAATATGAGAATGTCATTTTCCATGTCTTACTGAATAGGATTCTAGATTTCTACATTATCTCTTCTGTCTTTTACTTGGGTATTTGCACACTCTTGCTGCCACCACCTAAACTAGTTTAGTTGTTCAATATTTATTCCAAAGCCTTTTCCAGTCCCAGTCTAGTCAAATCAAAACAAAAAAACAGTTTAAAGCTTAAACACTTCAGAGTGTGTGTGTCAGCTGTAATGGTGTCTCCCTGCATGTGTGAAATTTACTGTAAACTTGACTGTTTCTTTTATGGAGCCAGAGTTCTGTGAAGTGTAGGAAAACATAATGTGTAATGGATTCACCAAGTTTGGCATATGTTAAGGCAGGTAATGCGTCGAAGTAGTCTGAGGAAGAGGAAATTTTGTCTCATTCCAAATTGTTAATAATTAGATCTTCTGGGGAGACCTTTTATGTGAGATAATCCAGTTGGTGCTAAGCAAAGAAGCCCTATAACATGGCAATGACTGATATTGCTTTAATTTTCTATTGTACCTTCTGATATCAAACTCCAGTACAGTATGACCAAGGATTGTTACAGCCCTTTTGAACATGAGGGGCCAGAAGACTCCTTTTCTCCCCTGTACTATTTCCAGAAGCAAAGAACAACTTTTCCCTTTCCAGCCTACTTTGTCAACTTGTTAGGGGAGAAGAGAGAGTAGTGCCAGTGAGGAGAGCACAGATAATTTCCAGGTGTTTGACTTTCTGCTGTTGAATAGAACCAGCTCTGCAGGTGTGTGGTCCTAGCACGGGAGAGTGCCCAGAACTGGACTGGGTCAGGCTGGACAAGCTTGTGTGGAGTGGAACGTGTCTCTGGACTTGTAATACTCTTGATTTCTCAGATATCTATACCTGCCTTGGCATTGTCTGTATTTAGAATTATAGCACTGCTGTAGTACTGCAGTGTCAGATATCTAGGCATCAAGAGCCTTGATAAGTAGGCGGCATCATCTCTCACTATAAACAAGGCCCCCTAATTGACAGAGGTTATCTGTTACGTCCATTCCAAGGTGTGCTTCATGATATTAATTTAACAGTTGGCAAACTTTCTTCAGTTTAGGCTTCCTGAGTAGCTGAACAAAATAATTGGCTATCAGGCCTTTCTTTAGCTCATCTCTGACTTCAACAGCCTTGATAACTTGTTGACCCTAGAATGATTACACAGATGAAGGACCTATGAGTATTGTTTTGGGCAAAGTTTGCTAGTGTGTCCTGAGTCTTACAAATACAATATATTATTCTCTTTCTCAAAAAAAATTGCTGCAGTCTGCTCGGTATGAAATGCAGGTCAGTCTCTACTCTTTCACACTGTACAGAAGATATCTCAAATATCAACATTATGTATTTAGATTCTGTCAAGGTACTATTTGATTTTGTTCTTCATTTCTTCATTAAAAATGTCCAGTAACTCTTAAGCAGCTTGTTCTGTTTCTTAATAACAGAATAATGTATTTACTCTAAACTTCTTGAGCTCATTTGCAAAGTAGTTCAACATGATTTGTATTTAGCACTCTCTTGACTGATGCCAGTGTATGTGATATTGAAGGTCTGCAATGACAACAGAGATACCAAGATTAGAAAGTGTCCTCCTTTTCATTAAGTTTTTAACTGCCAGGAGAACTTTCTTTGCATGAAAGTATAAACTAAAATTTATTGCACATAGGTATTTTTTTTAATGCATTTACTCACTGTCCTAATCTGGAAAGTGATTGGAAAAGCTTTTACACCAGAGTTGAATTTTTTAATTTCATTTTCTCTTATGTGTTCAGAAAAAGTTGTATGTTGTAGAGGTGCTGGAAAATAAAGCTATGAAAATATGATTTGGGTCCAGTTTTATTTGTTTTATTTTCAGTTAGATTGTTTGCTTATAATCTTTCCTGTGGAATTGCAGTTGAAAGATGCTGATGTTGCAAAGTCAGCCTGCTTTAACTTGCAGGATGAGTAGTGATTTTCCAACTGTGCAAATGTGATTTGGAGGACAGGAAAAAATGTATTTAGAACCATGTGATGCTTTTGGTAAAATCTCTTATAGTGACTGGAACTACACTTTTAATAACATGGACTGAGATGTTTTTCTTCAGGCAAAGCTTTGAATCCTGAACTAATGGCAGATATTCTTTCTTCCTCCCTCGCTTCCCTTCTGCTAGCTAGCATCTTGCATCCATCTTCAGAAGCAGAAAACATCAAGATAAAGACACAAAAATGACTGAGTTCTGGCTGATTTCTGCTCCTGGGGAAAAAACCTGTCAACAGACATGGGAGAAACTACATGCAGCAACTACAAAAAATAACAATCTTTCTACTAATTCGAAGTTCAATATTCCAGATTTGAAGGTATGTAAGCCTCATGTCACGTCCCAAGAAGTATAATTGTTTTGCATCATCTTGGTTTCTTTGGACTTAAACTGTAGATGAAGAATACTTGCAGATGTTTTAGAGACAACAGTTGACTTCTTTTGACAATTATGTGTGGATCTAAAAAATAATTCAGACATATATTTTTTTTTTCTGAAAATCTAAATTAAAAATTCCTTACTCTGGAAGTTTTAAGGATTCAACAAGCTGTGTTCTTTCAGAAATACAGTGGTTTTCCCAACAATAGTAGTCTTGACCTCATGGTGCTAGCAGCTGGAGAAGAAAATGAGAATTAAAATGGAGACTTGTGATCTCAGTATTCATGTGATAGTTTCCTTTGCTGTTTTTTTGTTTGTTTCATTCTTACTTCTGAATTATCTCCTTTTCTGGCTGAGATGCAGTGAAAAGACTTGATTTAAAATATAGGGGTTGGTCAAACAGCTGCGGCCTTTTCACTGTGCAGAAGTAACATTCTTGAATACTGGTTATCTCCAGCTGAGGATGTGTGTTATTGAAAATAGGAAGAAAACTGTTTGAACTAATATTCTGAGAAGTGAAGAGAAACAAAATCTGAAAGCAGTTTCTCTTGGTTTAGTACAATTTAATTTTCAGAGTATGGAAAAGTTATGAGCCAGTGTATTCATTAAGGTCTATCCCAACACCCAAATGTTTCTTGAACAAGAAAATTTCTGAGCTCATTTAACTGAGAGAAAGTGAAAGATCATAAAGCCTATCAAAATAAAGAGGGGAAAAAAAAATGCCACCAGTCTGTGTCTGGAGAATGGGTCAAGTTCAGGTGGCACAATGCCTTGTTCCTGTCTCTGCTAAGGAATGAGCTCAGGACACAAAGTGGTTCAGTGTATCTTTGAAGAGGATCTTCTAACTGCCGTAACTTATATTCATGTTTAGATTGTCCTGAGTTATTTCAAGAGATACACTAGTAGAGGTAAGAAGGGGGATTGCAACAAATATGTCTCCTCCTAGGAGATCCTTCCACATGAGTCAAGATGGCTTTCCAACTGTAGGTTGCTTACAGCATTCAGAAGAGTTGTCACTGAAAACTGATGTGGCCTATTAGGGTTATAAATGACTGGATTTGTTTCTACTCTACTTCCTAAAAGGGGCAGCAGCTGAGTATACTTTGTCTACAATGGGAAATGGTCTGGCTTCTTTGGTCCTAGGAAAACTGCTTAAAGAGTTAAACTCCTTAGTTAAAACTCACTAAAACAGTGATTTAGTCTCCATTGAACAGCAGCCTTATTGCTTAAAGACTTAACTTGACCTGTAGCTTGTGACTAGTCAAAAGCTTCTTTATTTTACATGTAGCTCAGAAGGTGGGGCATCAAAAGTGATTTGGTTGTGACTTAAGTAATTGTGCCCCTTTTTTTCTTCAAGGCTAAAGAGAACAGGAATAATGTAAAGTTGAGTGGGCTCAACTTGTTGACTAGGACTAGAATAAGGATGCTAGATTTAAAATAACATTAATAGCATCCTGACTAGACAGAAGATTAATTTATGCCTAGTAGTATTTCAGCATAAAATATAAACTAGTAGCTAAAATATTAACGAATTATCTTTTTGGAGGTACCTCCTACTTTCATTGAACAGAATGAGCAAACGCGTAAATACTTGAAGAGAGAACCAAAGAAACACTTCTGATCTATTTAAAAATAATCACCCTTTGGCCGTTTAACTTAAGCATAGCTCTATTGTTTTTGTACTTTCTGATATCTCTAGACCCATCTGAGACTTGCTTATGAAAGAGCTAAACAGAATATCTTACTGTGTTGTAATTTCCATGCTTGAACTATACAGAGTCTAAAATGCTAAGTAGCATCCCTGGCCACAGGCTGGTATATGGATTGCTCTGAATTATTACATGAAATCAGGGAATAAAGTGTTTTCTGGAGGAGAAGTGAAGAAAGAGTGAAAGCTTCTATACAAGCTAGGTATTCCATTACTTGATATGCCAACAGTCTGAGTGTTGCAGTTTTCTTGTGTGTTCAGTGTTTTCAGTGTTCTGGTTGCCTCCAGCACTGAGATAACTGATCACAGAAGTTTCAGATTTGATCTAAAGTAGTAATCAAATACTTTATTAATTTCCCACAAAGACTTGTGGGAAATGCAGCCAACTCATAATATAAAAGTTGATTTAAGATGTTTTGGATTGCTGGCATGCAGGATTGAGACTGTACCAAACTAGACTGAGTTAGATCTGATACTCTGGTGCTTTAGGGGTATTTTGAGCAAATGAAAAGCACAATCCACAAGCCGGAAATCCTGAAGTACAGCATTTCATGTAGCTCTGCAAAGCTACCTGTTCAGGAGGCTTAGCTTTTATTGTTATTTGCTTCTATCTTTTTTATGTTTATATACAATTACTAATGTATTTTGATCTTTCCTTCTAGGTTGGCACACTGGATGTTTTGGTTGGTTTGTCAGATGAGCTGGCTAAATTGGATGCATTTGTGGAAAGGTAACAATTTATTTTTACTAGCATGTAAAATATTAGAATAATAATGTGATGGTTTCCTGAGGCCTAATAATACACAGATTATTTCTATCTTTTTTTTGTTTCTTAGTGGTCCTCTGTAGGCAGTCAATAAACTAAGATTTCAGAAAGCTGAGATGCTGGTTTTCCTAGTATCTGTACTTGGGGGAAAAATAAACCTGAACTTCTTGTGGAATAGTGGAACATTATGTGTTGATGGAGGATGGTTCTCCCTGTAGTAGTGCTAAGTGCTGCTGGGTCCTGGATAACTGGTAAAAATTGAGCCTGACAGCTGCAGGAAGTGATGTTGAAATGAGTAAAACCTGTTCTTTTAGTAAGTTGGAGTACTATTTACAGACTTGAGAAGGTAACCACATTGTTTCCTAATCCACAGATATGATTAAACAGCATTAATATTAAAATACAAAACCTGTTCACTTTGAAAAAAATTATGGTCCTTTGAAAGTCATTTTCATAGAATCATAGAATCGTTAGGGTTGGAAAGGACCTTAAGATCATCTAGTTCCAGCCCCCGTGCTGTGGGCAGGGACACCTTACACTGAATCATATCACCCAAGGCCTTGTCCAACCTGGCCTTGAACACTGCCAGGGATGGAGCATTCACAACCTCCCTGGGCAACCCATTCCAGTGCCTCACCACCCTTACAGGAAAGAATTTCCTTCTTATATCGAATCTAAACTCCCCCTGTTTAAGTTTTAACCTGTTACCCCTTGTCCTGTCACTACAGTCTCTAATGAAGAGTCCCTCTCCAGCATCCCTATAGGCCCCCTTCAGATACTGGAAGGCTGCTATGAGGTCTCCACACAGCCTTCTCTTCTCCAGGCTGAACAGCCCCAACTTCCTCAGCCTGTCTTCATGTGGGAGGTGCTCCAGTCCCCTGATCATCCTCGTGGCCCTTCTCTGGACTTGTTCCAACAGTTCCATGTCCTTTTTATGTTGAGGACACCAGAACTGCACACAATACTCCAGGTGAGGTCTCACAAGAGCAGAGTAGAGGGGCAGGATCACCTCCTTCGACCTGCTGGTCATGCTCCTTTTTGATGCAGCCCAGGATACGGTTGGCTTTCTGGGCTGCAAGCGCACACTGCAGCCAGCTCATGTTCATTTTCTCATCGACCAACACCCCTAAGTCCTTCTCTGCAGGGCTGCTCTGAATCTCTTCTCTGCCCAACCTGTAGCTGTGCCTGGGATTGCTCTGACCCAGGTGCAGGACCTTGCGCTTGTCATGGTTAAACTTCATGAGGTTGGCATCAGCCCACCTCACAAGTGTGTCAAGGTCCCTCTGGATGGCATTCCTTCCCTCCAGCATATTACATTTTGATCAAATGTAACAAAATTTCACATAATCAGAATTGTGGAGCCATCTTCTGCTTCAAGGAGAGAAGTGTTAAATAGTTGCTTTTAAATAAAAAACTATTTGGCATGGCACATGTGAGCAATATTAAACATAACTTTTCTTGTGAGGAAGGCAGGTCTTGAGTGTTGAATCTCATGGGGCATAGGGCTGAGGTTTCCCCATAGCTCTTTGGTTGTCTTTGGTGTTTCATTGCCATGGTTGCCTTGTGTTTCATTTGGATTATTGATGATTTCTATCTTGCTGTCCATTTTTTAGAAAGGGGTTAGAATTTTGAAAGTATCACAGACTTCAAAAAAATATTGGAATCTAGGGAGATAATACATGAAGTTATCCCTTGTTACCTGGAGGCAAGGGAAGTAGCCTCACCTTGTTGAGAACGATAAGTAGCAACACTAGAGAAGGATTTAAATAAAGTTCTGGCATGTATTTGATAAGTTGCTTGCCTTCAGATACTGAGCCCAGTTTGTGCTCTTGGAAAGCTTATATGTAAAGCAATCAACTCTTATTTTTGTATCAAATTTCAGATCAGTTTCATAAATGGTATTTCTCAAAATAGCAACTTTTTCATTCTTCTTTTTCATATCTTTATCTTTCATTTTTCAGTGTTGTAAAGAAAGTGGCCCAGTATATGGCTGATGTTCTAGAGGACAGTAAAGATAAAGTCCAGGAGAATCTTCTGGCTAATGGAGGTAAAGTGTTAACCAGGATATGTGCATCCTAAAAGTCTAGGGGGAAGGCAATGATCCTGAAACATATTGAATGCTGTTTCTCTGTATGACATTCTGAAAGCCTAGTTTAGACATGGAAGTGTGTTTTTCCATGAGTCACTTGCCCCGAGATAAATTGTAGGATCCAGAATGGCAAGAAATTAAAGCTACATGTTAAATACTCTCTTACAGAAGCTTTTTGATCCCTTAGGGCTGTGTTTTTTAATCACTGGTCTCTGGTGGAACATAAATAATCTTTACTGCTTTTTTTTTTCTGTTGTAACCCTCCTTTCTCTCGCCCATTTTTCACACAAAGCAAAAAATAGTTGGTCTTGTGTGTGCTTCTCCAGCCATCATTGACTTAGTAGTAAATATCATTTAGGGTCTACAGAGGAGCAAGAAACAGTGTCTGAAGGCAGAGTTCACAGTTAACTTGCAGCTTCATTGTTTATGTTCAAATTTCTTAAGGAACAGGGTCCATACATGTGAAGGTCCACAAACAGTCTGTTACAGTACACTTCTGTTACAGCAGTCCTACATGGAATATAATGCATCAGTCTTTTTATTGTCTTATTCTTTAAAATTTTAGTTGACTTGGTCACCTATATAACAAGGTTCCAGTGGGATATGGCCAAATACCCGATCAAGCAGTCCTTGAAGAATATTTCAGAAATTATTGCAAAGGTAAGGTAATTTGTTCTATAAACAACATGTAGAAATAGGCCCACTATGTTAGATTGATACTTTCTTCAGCAGTATCATGAATCTACCTCATTTTGCAATGACTTTTCTGAGTTATCCACCAGTTCTACTACCAGAAGGAAGTTTGTGTTGTTGCATCATTTGGCGCTTTTACACAAATATATTTTCAAGAGCTCTACTGTGAAAATGAGGTTTGCAGTTCTGCATCCTCTAACATCTTAATAGGAAGCAAAACTGGTTCTTGTTTACAATAAACTGCAGTCAGTGCAGCAGTAACAGGCTTTTGTCTATGCAGTTATCTTTTAAAAGGTTACTGACTTTACAACTGAGAGCAGTTAAAGTCTTGACAATTAGGAACCGATAAACTCATTCGTAAAGGCAGTGTTTAATATCAATGGGTTTTGCCTTTTTTTTTGTTAAACATTGCATAGTTAGACTGGTGTTGAAAATTTTGATCCTTGGAAAACACAGAGGGAAAGGTTGTCCATCTGCAGTTGAAACACACTAGTTAATAGCTTAAGAAGACTCCAAACACACTGGTTAATAGCTTAATAGTTTCTGATTAATTTTTCCTCTAATGCTGTCTTCTAGTGGTACAAAAACTTTAAAAAAAGCTTTAGTGCTTTTTCTTGTAATATAAAAGAGTTTCATGAATGCGTGTGCTTTGTGACACTTGAAGTGCTCCACATGCTTTGCTAGAGCTTGCATCAGTCAAAATACTCATCTGTTTAAAAGTAAGTTGTCTTATGTTCAGAGTATTTTGTCTAAAGCTTTGCTGTATCTTTTTAAGGTGCAAGCTGTTAACATGTTGCCAAATGAAACTGCCAGAATGTTCAGGTTTTTAATGACCCTTCTGCTGCAGACCAGTGAGCTTGTGTGTTATTGTAAACAAGGTCACTATATAATGAAGTGACTTGACTTATATTTATTTTGTGGAAACAAAATCATTATCTGGATCCCCACGCTGAAGGGTTGTATGCAAAACAAAATGTTCTGTCAGTGGTCAAAGTCCAAATAAAGGTAGAATCCCTTGACTATGTTCAAATACTTGTCCCTGGGAATCTTTAAATGCTTGTTCTTCATACCATAGTGATGAAGCACTGAAGGAGGGAGCAGGCAGCATTACAATGCCAAACCAGTACTGTACCTTGTTCTTTCAGTTATCCAGCTGTTATGGCGTATATTGAATGTAAAGTAGTCTTTGTATAGGAGCATGATTGGAAGCTGAAAACCTACTAATTGCTTAATTTGTTATTTCATTTGCTGCCAAGTTACCTAGCTGGGAATGAATTATTTTTGGCAATCATGCTGGAGGGTGGATTTGAGAAGAATGGCTTACTGGAACAGCAATGGCAAGCTGAATGTGAGAATCTGAGTCTAATCAGTAAAATAGTTGGAGCTTTGATATGAAAGTTTTAAAGATGACTGTAGGCTGCCAGTGACATTAAATGTAGAATGCTGCCTCTAGCTGATTAGACAGATATATTTATCTGAAATAAGGTAGATTCAAGTCTGAAATACTGTCTGTCTACGCTGGCACTGGCCCTGTGTAACTTCAGACATTCCAAAATACATAAGTTTTCACTAATTGAAGAAAGCCTCTATAAAAAAGTTTGTTCTTCATGTTTGTAAGTCAGTGCCAATGTAAAACAGCAGCATAAAAGAGGATTTTGTGAAGGGAGATGCTGATACAATTTGTGTTTACATTTGCAACCATACCATGGGAAATAGTTCTGAGGGGAAAAAAAAGACATAAAATAACAGTATTTACAACTGTAAATAATAACAGCCATTTAGAATTGGGCAGATGATGCATTCAGTTGATACTCTGTCTTTCAGTGCCCGTGGCTGCTCACCTTAAAAAATGGCAACTGCAGTAGGCATATATGGTGCAACAGTTTCCTCTTAAGTTGTAGATAATGGTTTGGGTTACTTGATTTTTGGATTTACTACTCATAAAACTGTACCTTCATTCTTGTCACTTAAACTAATGAAGGAAAAACATAATGAGAAGTGAAATAACAGCTGGAGGAAATGGTACCCAGTGTTCACAAGTGTAATGGTATCGCAGTAGAAACGTAAATTCCAGTTGGACTCTCCTGACAGCTGAATGAAGGGTGTCAGCCTGAAGGTGATGGAGCAATGATCAGCTGGGTTGTGGTACCATGTCCAGCTGAATGCTGAAGAGGATGTGTAACTTTTATTATTGGCTGATTTCCCTTTAAAGGAATTCTACCATAGAGTTTTCTGAGTTTTGAGTGAATTTTCTCAAGCACTAGAGAAACAAACATTTTAACCTGTGTGGGTTTTTTTTTTTATTACCAAGTTCTTGTTGGTAGATCTAAGATTTGAAATTAAGAAATTATTTTTAAAATATTCCAGTTCTTTAGACACTGTTCCTTTTCTCTTTATCTTTAAGGGAGTAAACCAAATTGACAATGATCTAAAAGCAAGAGCCTCAGCATACAATAATCTGAAAGGGAACCTTCAGAATTTGGAAAGAAAGAATGCGTAAGTCATTGGTTTTTTTTTTGCTAATGTAGCACAGGAAAGTAATCTAACCATGAAAACTTTATCCTGTGTTAAGTACATGTTCTAAGCTTAATGTATTTTTGAGATGTTTATCAATCTTAAATAGCAGCTGTTATAAAAGCACTTATTACCAGCTGACTCGCTGGCTCATTTGCAATTGATAGGCAATTCTGAAATACACAAAAGCATATACAAATACTGTAAATTACTGGAGCTTTTGAGAGAAGCTTGCTGTTAAACTGCTGCGTAGCAATTATACTTGGATGTCTGTCTAAACAAGGAAGTCTGTCCCTTCTCTCCATTTTGTGCTTTAAGCATATCAATATTACTGGATTTCTTCCCTCAGAATTAACCAGCAGAGTGACAGCTGTTGTGTACATGAAGATAATAAATTAAACAAGGACTGCATGCACTCTTGTCATGTACATGTGGTGATTATCTGGAATACAGTTGAGGTACAGCAGTAGTTCTGGGTAAATATGGTTGATTAATTTGACCCAACCCTACCATTGCAGTTAATGGTACAAGCCTGCTGCCTGATTCAGAACCATGGGTCATGCTAATGGCAGCCATTTTATGAGTGAGCCATAAATTCTGTAGTAAGGCATGGTAATTTTGTCAGTTAAGCCCCATTAAATCTGTGTATGTTCTTAGTCTTTTGTGAACATGAGGCATTATACTGCTTTACATTTTTATTCAGGTTCTGTATATAGGTCTGTACTGGATTAGTTGTAATTCTGAGGCTCTATATACTGCACTTCAAAAATAATGGTTTTAATGGTTCCAGTGTTTTTAAACCAAGTTTTTAAAAGATAACTTGGCTTCTTAAGTGTGTGAGGTGTTTGGAATATGGAAATCATGCACAGCAGTGGAACTACTAGTAAAAACTTTCAGTGACTTTAGACAGTAAGATATGAAATACATATAAGGAGACATTTTGTTTGCTCTGCTAATAGTGAATGCTTAGATAAAATATGGTTTTGAAAATGTTATACCATCAAGCCCTGGGAATTTGTCCAGACAAATTCAGTTCTTAAACATGTATTTACTCTGTGTTTGTTTCTCTGCAGGGGAAGCTTGCTAACCAGAAGCCTTGCTGATATTGTAAAGAAAGAGGACTTCGTACTCGATTCAGAATATTTGGTCACGTTATTAGTGATTGTACCAAAGTAAGTTTGTTGTGTGCCCGAAAAGCACAATAAAATAAGAAATTTAAGTCAAATAATATATCCCACAACCCTTTAGTACTGTAAGAAAGGACATCTGAATTTGTTTGGGGTTTTCCTGGATGAACGAACATAAATGTCTGGATGCTCAGTAGAGGCAAATGAGCCTGCGTACCTGCATTCCACTCTACGTGAGAACTCATCGTAAGGAATGCTGAGTGCTGTTGAATTTCTTTAGGAAAGTGGAGATCAGATTTGTCTCTTACCTAATATTAGCTGTGACTAGTGATGTTGCAGAAGGTAACCTTATGAAAACACTGAGTGAAAACATGACTTGTTTTACATTAGAAAGGTTGATGATGGAATTATCCTGGTTAGGATTATGGGCTTTTACCACCTGGTGAGCAAAGTGAACTATACTTTGCTCTACAATTTTTTTCAGATTGCTAGAGTGTTGCTTTTTAACTTGCTTACGTCTCTGTCAACGTAACACTGCTTACATCATGTCAAAGGTTTGCTGGGGGGAGCAGGTTGTTCCTGTCTGAAATATTTAAACAACAAAAGCTCCATCTTTTACCCTGACCAAGGGAAGTGGCAGTAAAGACATCCTTAAGACTCTTGTAAAATGAGAAAATGGCCCTAGACTCATTCTGGAGCTGGAAACAAAGTTGAGCTTCTAACTTGTAAAGATAGCCAGTAGGTGGTTAATCACATGAAGCAGTAGTCTGTGTCACCAGTAGAACTCTGGTGAAGGTAAACTGGTTTTGCAGTGGCTTTAGAAGAAAACAAGTGGCTAGTATATCTTGACTGTTCTCTCTTCTGCCTTTGACTTGGCTTTGGTGTTCAAAGGGTGAAACCTCTTCACCACCAACTACAGAAAGGCAGGACTTCCAAAATTCTCAGTCCTTCAGGCAAGTGCAGGACGCTGGGGAGCCCATTTATAATTGTGGAAAAAGTATTCTTATTAGGAACTTGCATAAGGAACTTCTGATAAACCTTGACTGTTAAGTTTGTTTGGTCCCCTGAGATCTGTACTCAGTGATGACTGATTTAATTTAGTTCTTTAATTTCAGAAATTTTACACTTATAGACTTATATGAAGACTGAAGATAAAATGTGTTACTTTTGCTATCATTACAGTTTATTTAGCAGTGATCTTAAAAACAGCATGAGGAAGACTGTCTCTTATGTCTTGTGTATTTCTGACAACCTTACACCTGTGTTGAAAGATTTGATGATTAAATGTTTTCAATTTTTTTAATTGATCCATTAATCTAAGATTTCTTATCTACGGTACTAAAAATGTAATTATAACCTGTGTATTCTGTAGGTCAAATTATAATGACTGGGTTAAGCAATACGAAACACTAGCAGAGATGGTTGTACCACGTTCCAGCAAGTAAGTAGTTAAAAGCTAAATCTTGTGCTCTATTTTACAGGTGATCTTTAACTGTAGTGACTTTGAATTTTTAAAATTAGTCAAAAACTTGACAAAATGTCTAGCTTTGTATCTTTAGCTGATCAAGCTTTTTATGTTGTAGTAAAGTTAAAAATCAAAGGAACTCTAGGGTTAAAAAATTTACTAAACTAACGTATGTGGCAAGAGTAAAAGAACTGAAAAGTACAGATCAGGTACATTCAGCTTCAAGCTAGTGCATGGTGGCATTTAGCAACAAATACTAGCTGCTAGCCTGTAAGCTTTATGCCTGTATTCAGAGGACTTGAAACAAGTTGCATACACTCTTTGAAAGCTGCTAAAGAATGAAGAACTGGAAATGTAGTTGGTTTTCTTGGTGCAAAGAAAAGTAACTTGTCTCTTTTGAGCTAACAAAGGTCCTTGGTACCAAGCTGGTGCTTGCTGGCTGTGATGGTCAAGACTTGAGGCCAAGACTTGGTAGGATTGTTAAGCCACTTGAAAATAGAGTCAACATGTAGCCCAAAACATTGATATGTTGTTAATTTTAACTGACAGAGTGGGGTTCTGATCAGGCAGATTGGATATTGCCAGTTCTGTGTTTGTTATAAAATCTGACCTTGCTCTTGCTAACTTCACATTTGAACTGGATCAGCTTAAGCCTAGTGAGAGATCTGCTAATGATTCTTGTTTAATTACTGGGAAAGCATAACTTCAGGATAGCCTGAAAAGAGATGACTCGTTAAACTTTTTATTAAAGACAGTATGGCATTGAGGGACAGCCTAAATCTCTGCTCAAAATAAGCAGTATTGTCTTGAGCCATAAAACAGTAAATCTAAGGATTGTCTCTACAGCCTAAGAAATGCTCTTTTTCTTAACCTAAGGCTCTTTAATTTGTGTGCTTTTCTATTTTAAATCAATTTCATTTTTCTTTAAAACATGCATTTCTATGAATTCTGTAGTTCAAACTTTTCAGTATTAAACAAGCTTTAGTTCATTTTTCTGTAAAATCATTTTAACTTGATTAAATATCCATGCATGAAGTGTTTGAGTGGTGAAGTCTCTGAATGTGAAAAGGAAACTGCTGTTCTTTACGAAGGGAGTAATTAAGAGCAGTTGCTAAAGTTTCAGTTACTTTCTGTATAAGGTGTTTAATTTGGGAACTAATCCTGTATGGTTATCTACAGTTATGTTCTTGCCTAGTAGCAATAAGTACAAGTTAAGCTACTGTATATCACATCTGTGGTGTCCTGAATCATATTAATTCTGACACTTTTTTACTTTTCTCCTTTGTAGTGTACTCTTTGAGGATCAAGATAGTTACCTTTGTAACGTCACCTTGTTCAGGAAGGCAGTGGATGACTTCAAGCATAAAGCCAGAGAATATAAGTAAGGCTTATTTTGTGTGTGTTCCGTCTCTCATGCTTTGAGGGATCTCTGGATAGCTACTTTTGATTTTATTCACTTCCAAATGCAGATTTATGGTCCGTGACTTCCAGTATAATGAAGAAGAGATGAAAGCAGATAAAGAAGAAATGAATAGACTGTCAACTGACAAGAAGAAGCAGTTTGTAAGTCTGTAAACTAGTCATTACAGAAACATGAGACATCTAAGACTTGTTATTGCTACATAACAATTTCATGAACTTGTGATTCTGAGAAAGCATTGCTTAAGATGACATGACGTACTCAGACTGCCACCCGCCTAATTTGCTCAGGGATAATTGAGTTTCCCCTAGCACAAATGCTCCTCTGCGGTTGAACCTAGTGCTGATAATGCAGCTGATCATATGTGAAGTTTGAAAATGGACAAGTATTTGAATGAAATAATCAGATATTACTAAAATGGTTCATAATATAGTTAGCCCATGGCAGCTGAGATTGTGTACTGAAAAGATACTGGAAGTCTCATTAAATTTCTTGTAGTATCAAAACAGCTTTGATCCATTATGTCATAGTGAAACTCTGCCTTTAAGTTGTCTTTATTATCATGGTAGAGATATTGAGTATCTGCTCCAATATGATTAATGGGTTTAATGTTTTTCTGGAGTTTGAATAATATTTTTTTTTCTCTTCCCTTTCACAGGGGCCTCTGGTTCGGTGGCTGAAAGTTAATTTCAGTGAAGCTTTCATTGCATGGATTCATGTGAAAGCACTACGAGTTTTTGTTGAATCTGTTTTAAGGTAATGAGGCAGACCTGAATAGTGTGTTTCTTCCTAGACTTTGTAAGAATTTACATTTAGCTTGTTTTTACCAAACTGGGTATGAATGCCACTTTTCCACAAAGGAGGAAACGAGAAATAGGGCAATAAAAATAGCTGATTGCAATAGCTCTTGTTGATAGTTGTAGAATATTTGAGTAGATAGTTGTGTATCTTGCCTCTTTCCACCAACGCTTTAGGAATTACAGGTACTCTGTAAGTTGCAGCAAGGCATTTCTGCTGATTCTTAGCTTGCTTTATGACCTGCTTGTGTAGAGAGCTTACTATATCTTCTATTTAAATGGGAAATTGGACTAGTTCAGAATAAAAGCATTTGGGCTTTGAGTAATATAGCTTGACATTTTGAAATACATGCTTTTTCTTTAATATGTGCCTTTTGAAGAGTTTTGTAGTCTAAACTTTTTAAGTATAAAACCATTCAATACCCTAACTACAAAACTTCTCTCTTTTCTTTGCTTTTTTTATTTCATACCATATCCAGAAATATGGTTACTAAGTTGACTTAAGAAGAGCTGTATTTGTTCTGTAGAAGGAAGGACCTGAATGATTATTAGAGTTCAAAGGACTTTACCTTAGTCAGAAAATGGAAAGGGTGGGGTTTTTTTAGCCGTTTTAATAAGTTATCATAAAGGATAAATCATAAAGGACTTATTAAAGGACAACCAGAGAAGAAAAGAAAAAGAAGTAACATGAAATTGCATTCTGGTCTGTTTCATAACTGCTACGGGCTGAAATCTGATGACAAACTTGAGTGAGGAAGAAAGCTGAACTTGATTTGTATATTGTGATATGTTTCCACGCATCTAGAAAAGAGGGTTGAGTAGAGACTAGATTCTCCACCTAGTGACAGAAGCAAAGCCTTGCAAGTAACCTAATTGGAATGTTCAAATATTAGTTCGAGATGTCAGGTAACTTTGAGAATTGTGCTAAGGACTCAAGGATTTAAAATGATTTTAAAAACATTTAGGCTTCTGTTTTGTTATTTTAAACTTTAAGAAAAGTTCTATTTTATTGATACCTTAAGAATTGTAGGAACAGAATGGTCTTGCAAAAATGAAAATGAGCAGAATTTCCTCTTCAGCAACAGGTTTCTTTCTCAAAATAAAATTCTGCTTTGAAAGAAGGCTTTATTTCAGCATTTTCATTTCCTCAGGTATGGTCTGCCAGTTAATTTCCAGGCAATGCTGCTTCAGCCTAATAAGAAAACAATGAAGAAACTGAGGGAGGTTTTGTATGACTTATACAAGCACCTTGACAGCAGTGCAGCAGCTATCATTGATGTAAGTATTTTTGTAACTGCTGCTCCCCTTCAGTATTAGGTTTAATCTGTTTAAACAGAAAAGTTTTATTTACTTTATTACAAAGCTCCACCTCTCCATACTCTGCATCATCTCTCAGTACAGGAAATTCTCTCCTTATAAAAATGCCACTTCTGTTGTACACTTTTGCAAAGCAGATGGCATTTAATTTTGCAACCAATGCATTTGATGAGATGTCTGGTATAAAAGTCTTATGTAATTTCTTCTTACTGCGTTTTTCCCTGCTACTGGTGGAAAGATATCTTACAGGTACTCCATACATATTCATATCCTCAGAGAATTCAAAGTCAACTTTGATCTGAAACTGGCTTAACGAATTTTGACAGTTTTCATCTCTTTTTCTTTGAGCCCAGAAGGAATACATAAGTTGTCCACAGTCTGTGGTAACAGTGGCCTTTAAAGATAAACAAAAATTGCTTTAGTATTGGTTCCATTGCTGTCTTTGATCCTTCTCTGCTGAAGGAGGCTAAATAGATCTCAAGATGGAGTCATCCTTTCCATCTGTAGTGGTCTCATTGTGTTTAAAACTGCATTGCTGGGAGGCTTAATCTACTGGTTTGTTTTGTATTGGAAAGCAGTGCTTTTCATAGTTAAAAATTGACTAAAAAAAGACCACACAACAAGTGTAGCTGAATTTTAAAAGATTAAAAATAATTTTTCTGAACATTATATTTAATGTATATTAATGTATGTTTAATCTTTTTCCAAAGTATTTCTGGGCCTTTTTTTGGGGGGGGGGGAAGGAATGCGAGACAATTAAGGTAGAAATTAAAGATGCTGAGCTTCATTTAACTTCATGGATCATTCAGCACCTTGTATTGTTCTTTCCATAAGCTGTCTGAGTTTAGAAGAATTTAAAACAATTGCAGTACTTTCCCTTCCATTTAGTGGTGGCGAGTTTACAACAGGAATAGAGATGAAATACTGATACACAACTACTTAGATTTTTGAAAAAAGCACTTTTATTTCACTTTGAAAAATATTGTTGTCTGTCAAACTTCTAATTTCATTGCTTAAACAGTCACTTGAGCATAGAAATTTAAGCTTATTTGCTTCTAAAACATATGAGTGTTTCACCTACTTCTGGGTAGGAGTCTGAATTGTAAGAGTATAACTGGTTTCTAAACTTTATTTGCAGGCATCTATGGATATTCCAGGCTTAAACCTCAGTCAGCAGGAGTACTACCCATATGTGTACTACAAGATTGATTGTAATTTGCTGGAATTCAAGTAAAAGTTCCCTAACATGACAATCTTCTCAGTGTTGGTGTAAACAAACAGAAGTGAGGTTGAAGTACAGTAATACTTTTGACACTGCTAATCATATGCTTGCTTCTTATGTTAGGTGAATTTAACACACAGTGGTCCATCTCTAGACATTTTCTTTTTAAAGAACAGAGTAGGTAATCTGCTTTTAATCAATAATGTCTGTAAATGTATATTGAGAGAATTGAAGTATTTATAAACAGAGTGATTTATTTAAGGAAAAGCTCATTCCTCTTTCATATGGTGGTCTGTGTTAATTCCCTTTACCATTGTTTATAAAAAATGTTTACAGAATAGTGTAAATGTTCATGGCCATTTTGTTCATTTGATTTAGCTGGTACAATTGTGTTAATGTTGTTGAACTGTGATGTAAAGTATGTAAAATTGGTATGAAATTGTGCTTTATGAATGGTTTAAAATTACAATTGATGCACTGTAAACACAGGGGAAAATAAACATACCTGTGCAAATGTGTCACTTTCTCATACCACATATAACTAGATACCTGTGTCTAAACTGAACCAGTGTATTAAGTCTTAAAAGCAATGCTTCAGTCAAATATTTTTAAGAGATGTAGTTATTTGTGCAGAAATATTCAAGTATGTTTAGCCGTCAAACCTACATATGAATATTTTCCAGGTTTATAACTTTGTGACTCTAAAGAAAAGATACAGAACAATTATTGGGAAGGTGGCAGTAACCTGGGATGCTAGGCTGGCCTGGGATTTTTTTGATAATTCTTTGTTCTTGTCAGTCAGTCGAAGCTTGGGACTACTGCCTACGTTATGGCTTTGAATAGTCTAATAGTAGATGTTTGCTTTTTATTATTATCTGTTGTTTGAAGTACTGTAACCACTGGAAGTTTTTCTAATCTGATCCCTAACTGAAAATACCAGTGCTGTGCATGTAAGCTCTATAGAGCTTCCCACAGTAGACTCTCTAATCATAAGCCAGAAGCATTTCTGAAGAATTT
The DNA here is from genome assembly GCF_034315485.1 of Pezoporus occidentalis. Taxonomy (NCBI): domain Eukaryota; kingdom Metazoa; phylum Chordata; class Aves; order Psittaciformes; family Psittacidae; genus Pezoporus; species Pezoporus occidentalis. The sequence continues at coordinate 19,635,860 of NW_026914940.1, read as the reverse complement.
GCTGTCTTCCATTAAGCCAAGATGGCTGTAGTCCTTCAGTGTGAACTAGTCTAGCATGGGTCTTCTGGGGGCCACATTTCTTTCAGGGCATGTCCATCTGGTCCAATTTGGGTCCTCCAGAGGCTACATTGTGGTGGATATCTGCTCCAGCATAGACCTCTCCAGGGCCTATGGCACTATACCTGCTCCCCTCTGCCCCGCTCCATGGGCTGCAGGCAGATACCTGCTGTTCATTTCCTTTCAGTGATGTACCTAGGCTACAATTATCTGTGGCTAAACAGACTCAGAACTGCTGTTCACAAGGAAGTGAAGATTAGAGAGTATTAAATGTTAGTGACCAGTCTTGAAATCGCTGACGTCTGATACTGCTGGGTTTTTTTAGAGGGTGAAGAGAAATACTATGGATACAGGGGGTGGCAGTTAGTCTGTGTCAGATTTGATTTATAGAGAAAGGCTAGAATCAAAACCTTGTTTTACTGTTTGTTATATTTCTATGGTTCTTAAAAGATTTCTGGCAAATGGAACAGGGTTAGAACTGTAGAAATGGAAAATTTTCACTCTGAGAAGCGTGCCAGGTGATTCAGATAGGAATTAATTTGTGGAAGAAATGAAGAGTGTGGTCTACTCTGGAAGGTGAGGAGTATGGGAATTTTGTTTTTATTATAATAAACATCAGTCCTAATAGGAAAAGCAGGCATAACTGGATTGTCTCAATTTACATCTCTGTAGGTAAAATCTGAGGACACAGCTATTGCACAGCACAAGTATCTGAAAGAGCAGTGTACAAGTATTTTAGTAAATTTGGCATAGATCTTGAAATGCTCATGGGTACCTTTTGAAAACTGACAAAACTTAATAATGAAATCATATGACAAAGCAATACCTGCAGTGAGTTCCGGGATCACCGGGACTAAGGAAGAAGGAGTGGAGAACAGAGGGTAGAAGAAGAGGAAATGTGGTAGCTCAGGGATTGTAGAAGGGGCAGTTAAATAGATGCAGAAAAGAGCTAGTAACTCATTAATGAGCAGGAAGGGGTATGGAGGAGTGTCACCACAGCTATGGTGGACAGAGCAGGAGAGAATTTCAGTGAACTTAAAATGAACCACACACTTGTTGGAAGAAAACAAGCACCACTGTATCTTGAAGAAGAGTAAGAAGAGAGCCTGGGGAAGTACTGTCTGGTCATCCTTACCTTGATCCCCTGGAAGATGATGAGCAAGCTATGTTAAGGCCAGGAAGGTGGTTAAGGGGGGGTCAGTGTGGATTTGTGCCTTACCAACCTGATAGCCCTCTACAAGGCCATTAGCACAGTGCATGAGAGGAATTCATCTTGACTTAGCTATGTGCTTTGACACTGTGTCCTCTAGCATCCTTAGTGACAAACTGATGAAGTACAGGTGAGATAGGGGGACAGTGAGGTCAACTGAAATCCAGGTGAACTGAAGGTCTCGAAACAGGACCTGCCACCTGTTATTAGTGGCATAAGGTCCAACCAGAGGTCACTTACTAGTGGTGTACCCTAGGGGTCAATACTGGGGCCAGTATTGATTATCATTGTTATTAACGTCCTGGATGATGGCACAGAGTGCACCCTCACCAAGTTTGCTGGTGATACAAAACTGGGAGGAGTGGCTCATACACCACATGCTCCCTCCCATTCGGAGGGCCCCTGGTACGGCGGAGAAATGGGCAGGTGGGAACTTCATGAAATTTGACAGGGTGAAATGTGAAGTACCACATCTGGGGAAGTTTAATTTTCATAAAGATACTGATAATTTTGAAAGCTTTCTGAAAGAAAAAAGCATCGATGTTCTGCTGAGCCACTAGATACAGCAAAACATTGCCGGCAGTGACTGACTCCTGAGCAGAACTGTTTAGAAGGTAACTTCTTCCCGGGTACTTTTGTACATGAATTTGGTAGGTTTCTTTCAGAATTCCTGCTGCAGAAGGTGTGTTTCAATTCTGCTTCACTGCTTCTGTCAACAAGTGCAGTGTTTGTCTTCTGCCCAACTGGGACTGGATTCTTAGAGTGATTTGCCACCAGCTTAGTATTCGTCTCCAGGCAGGCAGTGTATAGTTTATCTAAAGCTGACGTAAACTCCTTCAAAAGTGCGATAATACGTGAGATGAGTCACAAACACAGGATGTCACCCTTCGCTTTGTGGGGATGGCATCCCTGCCTGGGATCTTTTAGTGTTGCTTCAGTATAAACAAATTAACTCCGTCACTTTCTGTACTATGGCATTAACTGTGAGAGTCACAAGTAGGTAAATGCTTTATCTTGCAAATGTCTGGGGTTTGTGGATCACCAAGTAGTTTGCATTTTGTAGGGTCAGGAGGAATACAAGTGTAATATTTGAATTCCTGCAACTTCATTGAATTGGATTTTCCTGAGGTTCATTTGAGTCCATAAGCAGCTTATTGCGGATGTTGTATTTCCCTAAGACTTGGGGCCAGATGGTGTTGCTAGATGGTGATGCACCTGAGAAGCCGTGTCTGTGTGAACACTTTTGGAGAGCCCTGCACTAGACAGTCAATGGGAAAGCTACAGGGGAAGCCAAGTCAAGTGAAAGTAGATGTTGGAGCGCCAGCTTTTAATAGACAACTGCAGTTTTATGTTAAAGAAGCATGAGCATGCATGATGTTGTGGAGATGTTCCCTATTTATTGGCCCAGTATTGCTCTTCTAAAAACTTTGGTGATTTCAGCTTTTGTCTCATGTAGGCTCATTAACAACCTCTCCAGTCTTACACTGTGTCTGTGGTGTGCTCTCTAACGCATTGTTTTGACTGTAATCTTCTGAATGGAAATCTTTATTTTTCACCTCCAGAGTGCGATCTCGAGCTACTTTCAAAAAGCTGCTGTTTGTAACGCTCAGCCTCTGCTGAATGGTGTGTATTTGAACTGCAATGTTTCGTCTTTTCAAAATGTCATCTCACGGGCACGTAATACCAATATTGTCCATAAGTGTTAAGCTTTGCTTCCCCATACTCCATAGAGATTTGCATGGTGCCATGTATGTATTCAACCTCTCCCTGAAGAGCCTGAAGAGATTGACAAGTCCTGACCAGTGTAACAGAGTTCTGGTGGACTCAGAATTGCTACTTAAAGTAGTGTATGTCCAATTTCAGGTACACTGTCAGATTTCAGTATTTCAAAAGTGTATTCTTTGACTACTGTTTCTGTTGATTTTGCCGCATATTAAATGAAAGGATTATTAGGGATCACATGCTTTTTTTTCTGTCAAAGCAAAAGTCTTCAACTTTCAACCTTATGTACCGTCTCCTTTTGCAGTACATGACCCTACTTCAAACCAATGGCAGCAAAGGGAAAAGATAAAGCAATCCTGCAGCTGAAGGCTGTAAAACACTGTCACAGGCCTTTTAATCCTCTTTTCATTTTTTAAATGGGTTTCTGAATTTTTTTGAAGTGTGAAAATGCTCCTGTAGTTCCTGAGCCATGGAGTTTTCCTTCTACAACAAACTTGGATTTCAAGTTACCTATTCAAAATTTAGGGGTTTCATAGCTTCTAGTGGAGCCTGACAGAGGCTTGTCTTTTCCTTCCAGACTCTTCAGGAGAAATTCCTGGTCTCTGCGGACAGAGACACTGTGGACATCATTACTTGATTACTTTATTCTGGCATACATTTTGCTCTTCTCACTCTCTTTCTTGTGTCAGTAACAGTGTCAGTCCAAAGCAGATCTGCCAACTGGTCCAGCAGACAAGGACTTCTTTTCCTGTGTACCAGTTACCTGCTTTGGCAAAGAGAAAACAGAAAAACTGTTTTCAACTTAACTCACCTGTAAACATGAGGGAGAAAGCAAGAACAAACATCAGTGTGGGATACACAGAGCAATCTCAGTTGGTAAGGAACCGCTTCCCACACCGGAGCACCCAAGGGCAATTGCTCAGCCCTGCTTGCTCCCCTGTCTTCTGCTCTGTCATATCCCTTGGTTGCATCACTGTCACAGGTCATTCCATGCTCCTTACTGAATCCTTCAGGTTTTTGTCCTTCTGCTACTCCGATTTTTCCATCTTTCCCTGGCTCTCCCTCTTTTATGGTCTTCTACTGCTCCCTTCCCTTTTTTTCCTCTTGGATTTATAAGCCAACTGTACCAGAGGCTGCAGTTTTGAATGTCTTCATGTTGCTAAGCAATATTCTTTCTCTCTTCTCAGCAGTCTGGTTTTCTTAGAAATATTAAGTATCTGCAATCCCCACTTGGTTGCCCTGCATTCAGATGCATCCTTGTCTTTATCTCCCATAGCTAAACAGCAGCCTAACTCGCCAAATTCTTCCATGTGAATGTTTGTAGACATCAGTAAAACTATTTCTTGGACTATTTCTTAGCCTGATGGCAACATGTGTATTGGCATTTTTCTAATAGTTAAGTGGTTAGTACAGTAAAGTTGTGAGTTTAAATAATTTTATGATTTTTTGCTAATGGAAAAGTATCTTAAGATAATTGGGTAAAAATACATTCTTAAAAAAGCTCCAAATCTTTAAATTCTTAAAAAGCAGCTGTAGAGTCATTAAATACTTCGACTTTCTGAGAAGGTATTACTTAAGGCAGGTAGAAAAGGATTCTCTTGTGCTTGGGTGAAAAAAGCTGTTGTAATAATAAAGTTACCTTTCCCGTATAAATATACAAGCACTTCAACCCTTAGAGCTTCGAAACTGAGAAAGCTAAAATGATTGGGTTAAATACTGTCCCCATTTCAGTTAATGGTGGTCTTGTTTCCATCAGGCTAGAATTACAATTACAGTCAAAATGCTGAATAAAACCTGTAATCTTCCTGTTGCTCTGCTTTGCTGGAAGATGGTTCAGGTTCCTCATTGAGGCCTTCTTATCTCTCATCAGCTCTCACACAACTGACCCCAAGAACTTAATAGACAAACCTGAACAATAATACAAAATCCATTTATGTTTTAAAATAACTGCAAGAACATTGTTCCTCTTGAGCTATTTCCTAATTAAAAATGAACAAAAACACACAAGAGGATCCCCACAACTGTGTAATTTGAGTTTTAGAAGAAGATAATTGTGAATTTCAAAGCAACTTTTAGAAGCAGGTCAGCTACTCAACAGTACTAACTATATTCTTTTTTAAATGTAATTACTAACAAATTGCCGTATCTTAAGTAAACCTTTGCAAATGATATTATTTCAAAGCAATGAATTTTTAACTACCCAACCTTTTTGGATGGCAAAGGATTCAGGATGTGTGAGAATCTCCTGTGAAAGAACTGAAGGAGCAGAGTTAGCAGACAGAAGGTAGCAAGCAAGAGGAGGTGTGAGATTCAGCTCTAGACAGCGAAAATCATGTTGTCTGCATGTTAGCTGGATGTCTAAGCTCTCACCATAGACAGCTTGATATGCAGTTTGCCACAGCTGTTTAAACAGAGGTGTCCATTTCACGCAAAGTAAGGCAGCTGAGATACCCTGGTAGAATCATAGAATCATTTAGGTTGAAAAAGACCTTTAAAGTCATTGAGTCCAACCACAGGACTGGCAGGTAAGACAAGGGGCCACTGGCAGGCCCATGTACTTCTGGATCTTACCTGGGTCACTAGGTGCTTTGCTTGTCTACCTGATTTGACCCTTCTCTGGCTGGGCAGCTGAACTGCTTTTCAAGCTATTGGTTAGATCCCCACCAGCTTTAACAGGACATAGACAGATGTCTTCATCTCTAACTGAAAACCAAGGGCTTCATTTCCATACTACAATGTCTCCAACCTCTCATTGTGAGCTGCAGTTCTTACACAGAGCTCTGCAAGTCACAGTGTTACACCAGGCTGCTTTAAGCTTTGTATTTTGCTGTTGCTTTTTAGATGTTCTTGAAGTATTTTACACCTGTGTTTTTAATCCCTACCCATATGATGAATTGCATGGAGCATGAAACAAATGTGCTGCCATCCTGCTGTGTGTGAACCCAGACAAACGTTGAGCACACTGATATGGTATCAGTGATACAGCTGTGGTCAGTGACAGCAGATTTGGGCTCATGACTGTCTCAACCATCAGGAGCACAAAAAGCAAAACCCACTTGCTATTGACCCATGGTCCTGAGGCCAGCTGACTCAGGCTCTTCTTGCACAGATGTAGTGCAATAACCCCGTGGCACACAGTGAGGACCCTCAAGTGCAGAGTGAAACTGGCAATAAACAATCTGTGAGCTCAAGTGATGTTGTGGATAGACTTAACAGCCAAGAGAGGCAATACCCTACAGAGGTGTTGTGGTCTGTAGCACAACTCCTGGAAACTGCAGCTGAATAAATCCAAAATCCAGGGAACGTTCTCAGTGTGAATGAGCGGACTTTGCCTGCAGTCGGTGACATCTGGAGAAGGCTGATCTTTCACTAAAAGAACTGTTTAATCTGTCTCCTCACTGTGCTCTGATTAACCTCACAGTTATGGCTGAGATACGTTTTCTGTAACTATATTGGGATGACAGCTGTTGTTCTCAGTCCTCTCTTTACCCACATCTTTCTCCTTCCACAATGAAGGTGAAGAAACATACTGATTTTAACTGAAATTAGGCTTCTCCCGTTCTCTGATTTGCAATGGCATTAGTGAGTACAGGGTTATAGCCGGGCTGCAGTTACAGAAAGCTATAGGGTTGACCAACGCAATATGCTCATAGGATCATGTTTAAAAATAGGCCTCAAGCCTGTTCAATTGTGACTAACACTGTGGTCATATGCGAATTTCTCCTGCCTTTTCTGGATCATTTCTCACAAGGGAATGCTATTTGCACACAGCAATACCTGCATGCAATCTTGCACAAACCTATGACTCTTCTCTTCCTGAAGGATGGGAAAATAAAAATGTTCCTTTAGCAGGGACAGAATTGACTTTACTAACCTCCTCTCACAGCTGTAGTAACTTTTGAGCAGGACTCTTCATGTTTTCACATGAGGAGTTTCAAGGCCAGGTTGGATAGAGCATTGAGCTACCTGGTCTAGTGGAAGGTGTCCCTGCCCATGTGATGGGGGTTGGAACCAGATGTTTTCAAGGTCCCTCCCAACCCAAACCATTCTATGATTCCATGAGGATCTTCACTGACAGAAATCACCAGAGCTTACTTTTCCTTCTCCCTCTCCTTGAAGTATGGGTCTCATCAAACTCTACAAACTTCTTCCATTTCTCTCACGCACTAGGATAGCAACAAAGGAGGTCATAGAATAATAGAATAACTCAAAAGAAGATCACAATAATTGTATTTTGATCTAGAGTCCTTGATGCCCTCTCAAGGGAACACCTCTAGTGTTGTGAGTTCATCTCATGAACCAAGGGAGACGACTAGCAGGAGAACCAAAGTGGAAATCAGCTAATGAAACTCTCATGTGATAGTGGGACAATTTCTTCCCAGGCAGCTCTCTGAGTGTTTTGTACATAGCTAGTACAAAGTGCTTCCCTCTTAAAACCAAGTAGCAACAGAAGATACGGATAATTCAAAGCTGTCAAGATTCTGTATAACGTTTATGTTGTATTCAATCATGACTATAGCTTTCTTTTAATGAAGACTGGAATGTGAATGTCTTTAAGCCCAACAGGACAGTCATGTCTGGCAAAGCTCACAGAATTTCAGCTTCTGCTGCTGGCTCGAAATGCCTCACTGATCTAGTGCTTATTTGCTGGTAAAGCAGTCTTAAACATCTAAATAGAGTAACAAGTTATACTTCAATTATTGCAGTGCCATCCTCTCTGTTTAAAAATGAACATAAAAGATATCAGATGGGATTTGCCAGGTTAAAAAGGCAAAATGTAGATAGGAAGAAAACCTAAAAGGAAAACCGCAGTGTTTAAAATAACAGATTTTTATTCAGTGTATAGCACCTCTGCTTTGTGTTTTGAAAGAGAACAGCAGTATCATGGTGCTCTAAGGAGCACTTACTAGGAATGTCTTACAGTAAAATCTGGTAACTGTTGCAATTTTGGTGCTATGTGTAAAAAAGCAGAAACTTCAGCACATCATTCAACCACATCATGACAGCAAAGTTGTAAATCATTGTTTTCAAACTCAGGATGACTCATGAATAAATAAAATTAGTTACACTGAAATGGGTTTTCATAACCTAAGTAATACCTGGTGATGAAGCTCTTGAAATAAGAGCAATAAATGTTGTTGTTGGTGGTGGCTTTGTTGTTCTTCTTATTAGGGCAGGTGAGCAAAGCTGCTTCTGGTGAGGTTTTCTTTAGGTTTGGGCCTTCAGACTGAGCCAGACCTGAGAGCTCCATCAGTGATAGGGAAAACTGATGAAGGCAAATTTAAACACAGCCAGGAAGCCCTGAGGTCCCTGGAGCAGGCCAAATGGCTCTGGCTCAGCAGCTGCCATGGAGGGCAATGCTCCCTCAGCTCCATGTGCCCCTGCCTCCTCAAGAGCAGCTGGGCTCCTTTGGAGGATGGATCTTCTTCTTGATAGACCTTTTTGCTTTATATACTACATCCTAGTCTGTGTACCAGCATGGTATCCAATTCAATATGTATATATTTACTTTAGCAGAAACCCAAAGGCTGGAATTCCCTTTTTGTGGGTTTGAGAAATGAGGCACAGAGCTAAACCTCCAAATGTTCAGATTCGTAAATCCATCCTGTCACAATTTAAATTAAGCCCAAATATTCAAATACAATTAAATGCTATCTACTCACATTTTGCCACAAAGTATGGTAGAGCAGAGAACCAAAAAATTAATAACTTAATAGAATTCCTAAAAAAAACCCAACAAAACAAAACCCCAAAAGAAAGCAAGTAATTATTTAATACCATTCATAGGTCAAAACCTGTTGCAGTGTTTCCATAATATAGAGGTAGTATGTCACTGCTGAGGAATAGCTAGCTGCTCTAAAAGAAATTATCTTCATTTTCCTTTCCTGGATTGACTAACTTTCCACTGTAGTTTGTTTGATTAAGGTGTTAAAAACTGTAGCAAATTTAAACTGAGGCAAATCAGTCTGCCTTGAGCTAAGCAGCCTTTGAGTCCTCATCATTTACAGATATGCACATCATGGCAATTGGAGATCAGTGCTACCTTAGGTTAATTCACAGATGAGTCAACTCTTTAAGATACAAATGAATGAACCTGCCCTTAATAGAGGCAAAAATAATCTTAGCTGAAGAAGAAAACCTCCATCTCAGTAAAAGAGCTTGGTTATACAATGGAGAGGGAAGATGCAGCCCTTGCAACACAGCATTTCTGCTCCATCTGTAAGTAAGAAACTATTGCTTCTGGCAAACAGACCTGAATCGGCCAGGAGCAGCCACAAGCCCTGCTCTGCTTCTGAGGGGGAAATGCATAGCTGTGTTGTCGTCATTCAGAGAAGGAGTGGAAGGAAGAAATAAATAATCTACAGAGGTGGGAATAGATAACTGAGATATATTTTTAAACTGATGTAAATCCTGCTCGGTGACGTGCTGGTGAGTCACTAGGGTGGGTGGAAGTGATTTTGCATAATAACGGTATCATCTGCTTTCTCCACTTGCACTGACACACAACAGCAAACACAGGCACTGTGCAGCAGTCGGTGAGTCAGATGCTGTGTACCAACCTAAAAACGCTGAAACCTCAAAATATTTACAGTTACATTTCACATCTCAGTGTAAAAAGGCATTGGGAGCAGGCATTGGTGTGGTATCGTTATTTTGGTCACCCCTGGGACTGACCACATCACCAAGGAGTCAAAACTTTGGAAGAGCCTTAGGAAGAAGTTGCTGTAGACTCTGCAGTGTTTAGACAGAATAGAAGAGGACATGAACAGGAGGATAGGCCCTTTCAGAATTAACATTTATAAAGAATGAGGTTGAATTCGGAACAATTGTACTGAGGTAAGTTTTCAATTTAATTTAAAAAAAAACTCAGCTGAAGCACTGGAGCTCAAAAGAAGACTCAAAGGAGCAAAGTGTTGTACTGAGGCTCAGAAATACTCAGAAGTGCTTATTGAATTGAGATCTTTATTTCTCATTTTAAAACATTTTAATATTTTAAACATAATTTAAGAATTCAGTATGACTGCTCCTAATTGAACTCTTACCTAACACACTGATCGTACTACAGGAATCAAACCCTGCCAGTTTTCCTCTCCTTATTTTCCAGTCTCTTGACATGGTAGGGAATGGAAACAAAGCCTAAGAAAAGGGCAAAATACTACATTTTATCAGATTTATAGGTGACTTCATGGACCCTGTATAGAATTAGCAATTCCTCAACTTGCAGATCTTTCCTAATGCAGTACACTACCAATGGAGTGCCTGCCTGCTTCCTTTCTTATTGCATTTAAATTTCTCCGCACTGGACAAGGGGTAATGGGTACAAACTGGAACACAAGAGGTTCCACTTAAACTTGACAAGAAACTTCTTCTCAGTGAGGGTGACGGGCTGCCCAGGGAGGTTGTGGAGTCCACATTCCTGTGTAACATTATCTAGGCTGTTAGAATCTCTAGCATACTGTGATACTGTGATACTGTGTTGCCTTAGGCTGTTAGAGTATCTAGTCTATAACAAAACAAATGAATTACCTATAAACAATTAAAATGTATAAGTACCTGCTTAATCTTGCAATACCCTCAGAGAGAAGAATGCATGTGAAGGAAACACTCAAAGCTATTTTGATTAAGATCGAGGTATTAGGGCCATAAAATTTCAGACTCACTCTGCCAGGAACATCTTGAGTGATAAATGTTTACCCAGTATGATACTTAGTTCCATGAAATACTGATTTCATAACTGGGTTTTATGATTTACCTTCTTAATCAGGGACAAAGTGTAGTCTTGGAGCAGAGCACAAGATAAAGACTTTATGTGGAGGAGCTCTGCAGAGACTTGGGTAAATGAGAAAAAATCCATCACCACCCAGTGCTACCACTGAGTTTGCAGTCTGAGGTTTCCAGCTTCTGCAAGGCGGCAGCCGTTGATTTGCACCCTTTTAGTGATAAACTCAACAGCTCTTTCCTCTGGAGAGTGCCACCCACAAATTCCCTGTGCGAACAATTTCAAGCCTCTTTCCGTATCATCCTTGCTGCACTTAATATCCTGGCTGGGTATTATACTTGATCTGCTCTTCTCAGGCTCCTTAGCAAATAGATACTTAAAGACTCTCAAATAAAGTGCAGCACAGCTGACAATGTTTTTTTTCACAGAAAATAACGCTATTTCCCGGGATACCTATTTGCATGGGTCTGGGTCACCCAGAAGAAGTGGAGCAAGATCTTCTACCTTCTTTAAGAAGGAGATCTCAGCTTGGCTGAATTCACAGGAAAGTATTTGAGAAGATATTTTCCCTGAGAACAAAAATACTTTGTCATTAGCAAGTGTGCTGTCCCTGTAGCATCCCACTTTCCCAAAAACCCAGTATCCACCGTCACCCAACACCACATCTCTGACTCTATTGAGTGGTTGCAATCCATTTTCCATCCTTGACTGCAAACAGGATAATGCTCTGCTCCAAGTGCAGCAGAAGGTATTGACTTTCACTTCACAAAATGAAGCAAATATTGTGGTGTAACTTTAAAACCTTTGAACTCCCAACATTTTAGAGGCTAGATGGAGGCAAACCTAAGATTTTGTCTTTCCATGTACCCACATTGAAGATGTCTTTGCACAGAGCACACCAAAAAAGCAGGATGGACACTGTGCAAACATGCACATCTGGCCCAAGTGAATATGCGTGTACTGATCCTAAATCTCCTGCTCATGCAAAACTTACAGTTGGCTCATTAGGAAGTATTTGCTGTTCAACAGAGGAAGGAGACTGGGCCACTGCGAAGTACAAGGCAGCATTAAAGTCCAACTGTAGCTCAAAGGCTGGGAAAGCTGGAAAGCTTAAATGACCATGAAATTTTCATGATCATACATCATTGCAGGAAATTTCCATGTGGCACAATTATTCACAATTAGGAATCTGGAAATTTTTCTTTTGTTTTTTTTTTTTAATCCAATTTAAAACTAAATTGGCAGGTTTGGATTGGGGAATTCAAAACCTTGCTCTCTGGCTATGTGGATATTAGGATTTGAGGTTCTGTTTCAGGATCCTCTTCAAACATGAAGAAGGTGCAGTAGAAAAGTAAGTTAACTAACTTCTTCCTATTTATGAGCTGTTCGGTGACATCTTAACAAACCTTCAGCTGTAGCTAATATGGAGTATCACCTATACATGTTTAGGAAGCTGTGAATATAAAATTGAAAACCTTCTTGATTTCAATGGCTGTATGAGATGCATGCTATCATTTCCTTGTAGAAAGAAAGGCATAATTAATGCAGAGCAACGTGGAAATTATATGCTATAAATTTGAAAATGGTTTGAGAGAAATATTTGAGCAATCAAGACAAGAAAATTGTACTTTCTAAGTACTCATAACAGTAAAGATGAATGTTTTATCATTCACTGAAGTAAATATCTGCTGTCAGGAGGAAAGCTGACTCAAATATACAGTGTGAAATCTTCAGAGACAATCTTGCTTCCAGGCTTATTACAAGTTGGAGTGATGATGTCAAATGGATAGAACAATTTAATTGATTTTATTTCTCCTCAGATACACAAAGCATCTGACTAGAAAGAGCAAGTTTGAAATACAAACTCCTCTCTGCCCTCTAATGATGCTCTGGAACCACAGGAATCCCTAAGTAAGTAAACTGACCTCCTTTTTGCTTTCTGGTGTGAAGCAAACAGGTTTGTGTGAAAAGCTGGAGCCTAAGCTCAGATTTAACTGGTGTACTTGCTAAAATCCATCTTACAGAGCAAGTTGAGATACCACTGACAAAGCTGAAATGGGGCAGAACATCTTTTGCCTGAACCTCCCTATTGCTTCTTCTGCTTGTAACACTGAAAGCAAACATACATGCAGTTATGGTCATTGGGGTACAAAAGAATTAATTGTTTGTTTGTAATAGTCATGCGAACATTTTTATTTTGAGGTATTTTTAAAGTTCATTTGAACCTTGCCAAACCTTAACGTTTGAGAATGAAAATGATCAGGTGTTATTGCTTTCCAACTGGGTTAATAAACCAATCGAAAATGACACCAGCCACGTGCTCACCTTGGGTGCACACAATTCCTTAGAAGTGGGATGTAAGACCTCTCTGTTGGCTTCAGGCGCCACTATATTCCATTGCCCTGGGGACTATCTGCTGGTGGGCAGCCTGATTGAAATAAAACCTCTGCTGGACCCCTCTTTTTTTTTAAAAAAAAAGAAAAAAGTCTTATTAATCCACAAAAGCATTACTACAATGATGAAAATGGTGAGGCACTGGCACAGGTTGCCCCAGCCCTGGCAGCATTCAAGGCCAGGCTGGATGGGGCTTGGAGCAACCTGGTCTAGTGGAAGGTGTCCCTGCCTGTAGCAGGGAGGTTGGAACTAGGTGACTTTTAAGGCCCCTTCCAACCCGAACCATTCTATGGCTACTCTATGATTCTATGAAAAAGTAGCTGCTTCCTCTCAGATCACTGCCCCTCTGATTCTGGGACCTTCGTAGCACACTTACGTGGGCAATAAATGTCAATAGCACTCCTGTGTTGTGAGGGAACTCAGCAGGTCTCAGTAGGAAAGTAGGATCATTGTGAGTCAGTATTTGGCTGGGAAGCTGCCTAGAAACCTGTTGGTAGTCATCTGCTTTGGGAAGCATAATGGGTGATTCAGCAACCCCAGCCTGAATCACTTTGAAGCCAGCATGCAGGACCTACTGGCTGGGATGCAAAGCTAAGGCCTGTTGGATGCTCTTGAAGATCTTGTGCCAGCCTTTAGGAGCAAGAGCTTTTACGTCCAGAGAGGTTGTGCTTGTACTTGCAACTCTATTAGCACAGGACAGTCTTGAGTTTCTCCCAGTTTGACTGGGGACATCCTTTCTGGCAAACAGCTGTTCTGTATAACGGCATGAAGTGTGCAGTACACATGACCTCTGTATTGCTCTGTAAATTGTCTTAGGGGGGAGTGTCATACCTGCTGCTCTGCTACAAAATGATGACAGGAAAGAAACATTTATCTGGGATAAAGTCTTCCGCTTGTGATACGATCACATAGTGCCTAGGATTCCTGAGGCTTGATCCAGCCCTGGCTGGGGCCTTGAGAAGCAGCTGTGGCAATCCAAACTGCAGCCACCATCAATGTGACTCAAAACAGCATCAAACCTCTGCATCTGTCATTTAGATTACCTGCATTAGCATAAATTATAGTCTGTTCTGCAGGAATTTCATGTTCTGGGTTGCTTCCCAAAGTGTATATCCCCAAAGGGAAGAATGGAAGTTTCTCTGGAGTAGAGCACTCACTATTGCATCTTGAATTCCCAATTATACAGCAGCAGACCAGCTAACAAGAAAGGTGGAAGCCAGGCTCTCCTGGCAAAATCAAGGGAAGGGGAGATGGCTCTGTGAAATGGGGTGCAAGACCCAATCAGAGTACATAAAGTGGGTGCAGGCCGGCTACGCAGTGCTGGCTGTGGCTCACTGCCAGCCTATAGATGTGCAAGTCCTGGATGTGTAAATACCCAGCGCAGGGAAGAGGCAGCGCTGCCCACCCGCCGAGGGGCTCTGCGCGCAGGGCCAGCACCGCTACGGGGCAGCGATGGGAGGGTCTACCCGGGTGCCGGGGATGGGAAAGATCGGGGAGGCGGTGGGAGCCGGTAGGATGGAGGGAGGGGAAAAGCGGGAGAGGAGGGAAGGGGGTAAAGGGAGGAGAAGGGGAGGGGACAGCCAGGAGGGAGGGGAGAGGGGGAGCTGAGGAGATGATAAAGCCGGGGAGGAGGGTGAGAAAGGCCAGCGGAGCCGGGCGAGCGGGGATGGGGAGGAGGGCGTGAGCAGGGCTGCTGCGGGGCCGTGCCCGGTGGTGCGGTACTGCCCGGACGGCAGCGGCGGGGAGCGGGACGGCGCCATGGGCTGCGGAGGCAGCAGGGCCGACGCTATCGAGCCCCGCTACTACGAGAGCTGGACGCGGGAGACCGAGTCCACCTGGCTGACCAACACCGACTCCGAGAGCCCACCGCAGGAGGGCGGCAGCGCCGAGGCGGGCGGCCCGCGCCCCGGTGAGTGGGGCCCCGCCGCTGGTGGGCCGAGCGGGAGGGGCGGTGATGAACACCTGTATACACATATATAGATAGTGCATGTAGGCGTGTATGTCCCCCTATAGATGGTGCATGTAGGTGTGGGTGTTCACCTATAGATAGCACATGTAGGTGTCTATGTCCACCTATAGATAGCACATGTAGGTGTCTATGTCCACCTATAGATAGCACATGTAGGTGTCTATGTCCACCTATAGATAGCACATGTAGGTGTCTATGTCCACCTATAGATAGCACATGTAGGTGTCTATGTCCACCTATAGATAGCACATGTAGGTGTCTATGTCCACCTATAGATAGCACATGTAGGTGTCTATGCCCACCTATAGATAGCACATGTAGGTGTCTATGCCCACCTATAGATAGTGCATGTAGGTGTGTATATCCCCCTATAGATAGTGCATGTAGGTATGTACGTCCACCTACCTATGTGCTTCACCTGCTCTGCAGAGAACGCCTTTTTCTACACTAACCAAGAAACATGCACACCCCGGGGTCTGTGCTTAAAGATGTCGTGGGCTGCCCACAGCACCACTGAGCGCTCCGGGCTTCTGCCGGTCCCCAACCTCCAGGAAGGATTGTGGCTGTTGGCCCCTGGGCGTTTCTCTAAGAGCTTATTCAATATCTAGAGATCTTCTCCCCGTGGTGCTTGGCATGACAGAGAGCATATAAATGCCATCAGCAATGCAGTATCACCAGAGGGGAACTTGGTCTTTGAGGCTCTTGCTAAGGCTTTTTTTGCAAACCAAGTCATTTGGAAATAGGTTTAGAATAAGGAAGATGTGGTGATATGCCAGCCTTCTTCCACACTACCTCAAATTAGGATGATACACAGAAAACTAATCAGATGGTTGGCTGCCCCAGAGCTGACCTACAAGTTGGAATTTCCCATTTTTTCTCATTCTGGGCTGAGCACATAAGCTATTATAGTAGGGACAGAGATGGGGAAGGGAATGAGGAGCCCTGAACTGACAGGGGGTTTAAAATATTTTAGAATTATGATGTATTGCAGTGGTATCTAGAAAGCTCCAGCAATGAAGGCTAAACACAGGGATTGTTATCTCTGCAGCCACACTTAGCATTACCTGTGCTCCTTAGTTTACTTAGCTATTACTGCTTAGCTACTTGGCTGCTCTAAGTTTAGTTGGTGCCTAAACATAAATGGAAGCCAATTAGTTCAAGATTTGATATTGAACAGGAGGTGATAAAGGGGTAGACCGGTAAGTATTCTTCCTAGAAACAAGTGATACTTGAGTTTGTGTTTACAGATGAGAATACCAGAAATAAAAAGAAGATAACACTGAAGTCCAATAGAGACTGATTAGGGTAAGAGAAACTCTTTTACAAGAAAACTTTGCAGAAGAGATTAGAGAGGAAGGGAATGAGGACAGGAACAAAGGAAGGACTAGTAGGACTTCAGGAAGGGTGAGACTGACTCTTTAACACAGCTGTGGTGGCAGGATTGCACACAGGTCCCGATTAGTACCATCGAGTACCTCATTGAGAGCTGCTGTGGGTTAAGGCAGGTTAAGGTTAAGGTAGGAAAGGAAAGGAATAAGGAGAGGTACTCCAATGACTAGAAACAGAATGTTCAGTGAATTTACAGATGAAAGGGAGAGGAAGCAGCAAATGGAGGGGCAAATAAGGTCAAGTATGAGTTTAAGATGTGAAGAGGAAAACCTGGATTTATTGTGAGAACTGAAAACTACCTAAGAGTGAGAGATGAAAGGGAAGAGTGAGGGAGGGGTAAGAGCAGGATGGGGGAGAGAGAAGATGGAATGTGACACTGGCATAAGTGGAGGTAGGAAACTTCTGTAACTGAAACATAGAAAAGGAGGAGGCAGCTGGGGAAAGGGGGACCAGCCAAAAGGCAGCTGGGGAGAAAGGAGTGAAATTGTTCTTTGTCATCTTTTGTTTGGAACAAATGGTGAAATTCTGTTAAGAGAGAGAAGTGGAGACAGGATGAAGGAAAGATTTGAGGAAAAAGCTGTGATTGTCAACATCTTTCAGTTAAGTGGGGAAAAAAAAAACCCACCAGACACTGGACATCAAAATGGAAAGAGGAGTAAATCACTCAGGGATGAAAGAATGTATAGTATACAGGATCATAAAGTGTTAATAACTACCATATATTAATCTTAATAATTTCATCCCACCCCAAAATTTTGTTATATCCTTCTCTTTTTGTCAGCCAGCATCTGCCTTTCTGTGTTTGCTCACTGGAGCTATATGTATTTGTGTGGCCAAATATTTGTATTTTTACTAAAGCATTCTGAAAGTTAAAGTGTTTTTAAATTGAAAACAAGATAATGAGATTGGTTTGTTGTTTGTTTTTTTTTAATTTTCCCTTTGCTTTGCCTTCCTATTTCAACTGATCCTATTTCACTTCCCTACTTGATTTTTTACATCAATTTTAACGAACTGCATTGCAAGCTCCCTATTTTTGACAGGGAGATATATAGAGCAGCATCAGTTGTTATAGTATAGCTGTATAATATAGACAGACAACTTTTCCTAGGTTCACAAGTCACTAACAGCTGTGAATATAGGTGATAGCAACTTGTTGCAGTACACTGCTGAGGCTTTGACAGTGATGAATAGAGTAAATTGATCCTGATGAAGAGCGGTAGAAGAGCAGTGTGTACCTTCATGAAGCACTGCTGGTGGTGCTGGTGGTGAAACTGAAAGACATCATCTAGGAGAGAAGCGTATGTGCTGTTCTTAGGCTGGGTGGTTTCCATGAAGGGGGAAAAAAGGAAAGACTCATGGTGAGCCCAAACAATAGTATGATTTCTCTTAAGAACTTCCACTGCTATGTGAGCGAACAACTTTTCACAGGATTCGGCTACTGCTATAGTTGGGGAAAATAATAGGTTAGATTTCTGCTTAGTAACCATTCTTTGATCTTTGCAACCCCTTGCACAAATTGCCTTCTCTTTAGAGGGTCTGATTCAGCTAAGTGGAAGAGTTAGCACAAATAATGACTTTCTGGAGAAGTAAGAATCTGTAGGAGCAGGAGAGTCCCCGGGGCAGTCACCACAGGTTACAGCAAACCGCAGGGGAGAAGCTGAGTTAACAAAAACTGCACAGAACCTGTCAAGTATTGGAACACATTTGCATAGCCTGCTGTGTTACACCAGGGTAACTTATATATGTGTGTGTGTGTGTGTGTGTAACTTCAGATGCACAATTTCCTACCAGAAACCAGTTCTGTAAAAGTGCTTTACAAACCCATTCAGTATCAACTATAACAAAACATTTTTTGATGTTGTTTTAAAGCAGGCTTTAGGTCATTTTATTTCTATTTTTTCTATTTTTCAGTGTATTCAATTTATTTTTTTTATTATACTTGAAATTGCCTCAATGGATAAAGCAGCATGTTGCCTCATGGTTAGAGAAACCTTACAATCATGATTTACCTCATGGGCTGCAGATGCCTTAGGACAGGATCTTTCCTTGTTGTTTTCCAACAGCAGCCAGCACAGTAAGATAAGCTAGACATTGTTACTGAAATGCAAATAATAATGATTAAGTTTTTCACTTGGTGAAAAATAATTCTTTTGAATTAGAACTAAAAAGCTGCATATTGTTTGCCTCAGGGCTCACTTGTTCAGTTCCTCAGCTCATAAAACATTTGTTTTTTTATCATTACTTGACTCTCAGTATTGGCTAATGCTTTAAAAACAAACATTGTTTGTTTATTCTTTGTAATTTGCACTGTTTCTAAAGTAAAGTCATTTTTCCCTGGAGCATATTAAGGAAAAACATTATCCGTGTTTCACACACTCACCAGGGACTTGGGAGAAAAACTTGCTCATGTCATCAGCAAATGTACCTACAATCAGGGGTCTGCCAGGAATGGAATCTGAAATCTAAGATCAGTTCATCCCCTAGTGAAGGCATTTACAAAATAACTATGAAATGGGAGTAGAATCAAGTCCTTCGTAAAAATAATATAGAAAATTAGCAGAATACAGGAGAAATTTTATTGTGTTGTAGCAATCTGGCTGGCTAACAGTTTGTCTTGCATAGTTAACTTATATATAGTTGTGCATTTATGAATAATTCTTGCTCTTTTCTCTGGGGTTACATGTCCAGTTTATGCTGCTGCACTTATCTTTTCTGGTCTCTGACAGCTGTGGGAAGTTTTACAGTCCAGGTTAATCTTTGCAGCTGGGCTCTGTCCGAGACTCAGGATGCAGAATACAGGGTTTCAGAGGTAACCTTGCACAGAGAAGTTTTTGAGGATTGCTTTTCCATTCTTCACAGTAGCAGGACTGGGAGCAGCACAGTGGAAGAGCAGGGCTGTGCGCACACCAGTTGCCATAACAACAGGGACTGGTGCTGGTCTGGACCACAGCTGCAGGCATCTGCTCTTGCAATTACCACATGTTCGTAAAGGTAAAACCTTAGCAGGAATGAGTAAGCAAGCATCAGGTTGTAAATTAATAACTTGATGCAGCAGATGGCTCCTTGCAAATTGGACTGCAGAGAAGTATTTAATAAAAATTCTATTTTAGGTTAAGAGCCAAAGAGGGATCACTTTTACTAGTGTGTAACATTGGTATATCAGGATCTCTTTCTGCTCTTGTGTCCATTTACTACTGTTTTTTTATTAACAGGTTTCTTTTAAATCTGGTATGTTTAAGAAACAATTTTAACAGTTATTCTGGTATTTTCAGGACATAACCTTATTACAGTTCAGAATTACAGTAAAAGTGAATAAATATAGCCTCTGTCTGGACTGTAGGCATATTACAGGAATTCCATATCCCACCGTAGCCAAGACCCTGGCTATAATGATGTAATGGGTTTGCATGGCAAGGTTTTGGTAGCAAGGGTAGCTTCTGTGAGAAGCTGCCAGAAGCTTTCTCCATGTTTGACAGAGCTAATGCTAGATTGCTCCAAGATGGACCCACTACTGGCCAAGGCTGAGCCCATCAGTGACGGTGGTAGCACCTCTTGGATAATGTATTTAAGAGGGGGGAAACGTTATTGCACAGGAGAAACTGCAGCTGGAGAGAGGAGTGAGAATATGTGAGAGCAGCAGCCCTACAGGGACCACTGATGGAGCAGTTCATGAAGAACTGCAGCCTATGAGAAGGACTCACTTTGAAGGTGTTCATGGACGACTGCCTCCTGTGAGAGCAGAAGAGTGTGAGGAGTCCTCCCCTGAGGAGGAAGGAGCAGCAGAGACAACATGTGGTGAACTGACCACAACCCCCATTCCCTGTCCCTCTGCACTGCTGAAGAGAGCAGTTAGAGTAAATAGGGAGTGAAGTTAAGCCCAGGAAGAAAGGTGGAGGGAGAAGGTGTTTTAAGAATTAAGGGGGGTTATTTTCTCATTATCTTGCTCTGATTTTGATTGGCAATAACTTAAACTAACATCCGCAAGTCCAGTCTGTTTTGTCTGTGACAGAACTGGTGAGTGATCTGTCCCTGTCCTTATCTCAACCCTTGAGCTCTTTGGTATATTTTTCTCTCCCCTGTCCTGCTGAGGAGGGCAGTGGTGGGCTTTGGTGGGCACCTGGCGTTCAGCCAGGGTCAAGCCACCAGACTGAGGAAATTATATTTGCTGAAACATCCCATTTTAATATCATTTCCGGATTCTAATTATGTGATCTCTGCTGTTTCAGTTGTCACAAACCTCTATATGGAAGGTGGTACCAAGGAAAACTTTGTAAGCCACCCAAAAAGAGAAGACAAGAAAAATACCTTGCGCGATGTTTCATAGAGTAGGGGGAGAATGCTTTTGCATCTATATTTTACCACCTAGCTTTCAGAAAGCGGCCTTCTTATGTGTCTTTTCTACTTTGTACACCAACTTTTTGTGTTAACATTTACATGGATGTTTAATAAACTTCTTAAACATGGGAAGTGCCTCTGTAGAGGGGGTTTGTGTAGGTGCTTCCATCTGCACAAGAAGATTAGGTTTAAAGCCTTCTGAAAGTCACTTTCTTAGTAGCGTGATTTGGTAGGGCTGTTCTTCAGAGGGTTTCTTTCTGAGTGGCACCTCATTTTGTGTCGTACCTCACTACACCCTGGAAAACCACATAAACAGAAAACTTTGGTGTCAGCACTGGATCTACAAACTCAGTACCAAATGTGGAGGTAAGCCAAAGCAACGGAAAAGGCCAGAGCCCCTGCTGCCTCAGAGGAGTTAACCAGTCCCATATGCTGTAGGGATTTCTAGTCAATCTCATCTCAGCACATCTGCCGGAGAGCAGTGGGAAGTGCTGCAGGAAGGAAGGGAAATAACGCTGATGCACCACCCAGCCATATGCCTCCCTCGGGAACAGAAAAATAATCATTTTTGCCAGAAAACCCCTGACATTTCTGCATCAGTCTATGGGTCAGGGAATTATAAATAACCCTAGATAACAAAAGAAGAAAGTAATAGAATTAAATGGATAATCTCAGTAATAAATTATGGTTGTCAATCTGCTGACCCAAAACTACTGGTCATTGCCATTCCTCATTCAACACGAACACAGTTAAAGATTGCAGTATTGGCCTAAACCAGTATTTACTCCACCACAAGACAACACTGAAATTATTGGAAAAATTAGACTAAGCTGATAAATACAGTTTTTTGTAATAACCATATTTTCCAGCCCCACCATAGCTGTTAATTCTTCCAATCCACGCATTTTCTTCGTTCCTGTCACTTGACGGTTCAATACGGTGTTAATTTCACATAGGTACAGATGGCATTTAAGAACAACAGCTGAAATACAGATTGGAACCAACAAAGTATTTCAACATATTGTCAGAGAACTTTGGCATTTCATTTTATATCCCCAAGTCATCCACCCCTTCCCACCCTACTCCTCAAAACTAAATATCTCCTATTTTTAAGGATGGGAAATAGCCCTATTGATATTGAAACCACCTATGCTTAAGCTTTTTGCTAATTTATGGAAGTACAAGTGTTACAAAATGCAAATACTGTTTGAGATAATGTATAGGGAATGTAAGTTATTTGGATGGGAATGTTGCTGCTATTTTGCATTATGGCCATTCCATGTAATTATATGCTTTGTGGGTGTTGTATTTATTTTGTTGATTCAGTTGAAAAATGTCACTGATACTTATTTTGCCCATCAGAACACACTAAGCAACCTCTCTCTACCATCTCTAAAAGTATTTTAAAATTAGTTCTTTAGTAATAAATATCAACTGCTGTACAACAAGGAAGAGTCCATAGAAAGCAAAATTTTATTGGAAGTATAATAATAAGATAATTGATAGACAAGTTATTTTCTTCTATTATGAGCATTCAGCTTGCTGTCTTGTGAGATGTATTAGACTCAATTGCTGGGAGAAATTCAATCTTGTTTAATGGTAGGTGATTGGTGACATTCAGGTACTGGACAAAGCTTGCTGAAGGGTCCTGATGTCTCAGGGGGGAGCAGTTGCCCCAGTAGCCCTGCAGCAGGAGGGTAGGGCAGGGGCTGGCAGGGCTCTCCAGCTGCCTGCTCCTTCCTCAGTCTTGCACTTTTTGACTCTAGGATTCTTTCAAAACTGCAAAAGCTGAAAACCCCCATTTTAAAATTTAGTATAATAATTTTTCCACAAAGCCTCTTAATCTCTGATTAATTCCCATTTGACTAATGGGCAAAAACCTGCTAAACCCTCCTGCAGTCTGTAGCAGATCTACTAGGATTGATTGCCCATGGTTTCCCCCAGTATACTCATTTACCCAGTGGTAAAATAAATTCACTAACAATAGGATGCGCATTAATGCTTGAATTAGATGAAAGGCTTTCCTAGCTCCACAGGACCAGAAAGGAGGAAGGCTGTTGAGCACCAATGGAGATGATTGGCAGGAGAGGTGTTTTGAAACTTTCTCTCCAGATGGTTTCCTGTGGAAAACATTCTTCTTGTAGCATTGAAATCTTTAGTGAGAAAAACTTTCTGGGTGCCAAAGGGCTGTCATCAAGTACAGGAAGAACTGTTGCCCTCTGCCTGGGCAGCAGGCACTGGGGAGGAGGGATGGTGTCTGAAAGGTTTTGAGCAGGAGACCTGAGCAGTGGGTTTTGTTAATGGCAGTTCCTGTCTGCAGGATGCTCAGGAAAAAATTGTTCTGCAAAATTATTTTTCTTGTGGAAAAAGCTCTATTTCTTTTTTCCCTTTAAATCCTAATTCAGGACATTTAAAAATTCTTGTTTCTTTTTCTCAGGAGTGAATTTACATTTTCTGGTCAGTTCTAATCCTGTATTTTCCAGTTTAGGAATATAGAGTTCAAAACTAACACTAACAAACGGAATTAGCTTAAAGTGAAGGCTCCTGCCAGTGTGACGTAGAGGTGTGCTGTATGTCATACAGGAAACACAGTTCAGAGTGCAGTTTATCTCATTGCCTGTTAATTAAAATATTAAAAATTTCCACAGAGCACGTACTGCAGTAATCTAGCATTTAAGTGACAGAAATCTGTCTTTTCTGTACCTGTGGTCAGGTATAGGACTTTCAGGCTTTTTTTCATAGAATCAGAACTGATCTTTCTAGTCCCACTGTTTGGGGTTTTTTCCCTCAGATATTCCTGCAGTTTAAAAATGAAATAAGTTGATTGCAGTTAAAAAGATCTGAAATTCAAAGTTGGGTTTTATCTTAAATCAAAACGCAGTAATGGTTAAGAATCAGAAACTGAATGATGGAAGCCAGGAGTTTATTGTAAGGCTTTTTGTTTGACTCACATAAAGCAGTGCTCTCTTTTAGATTGTGCGGATAATATTCTGAAAGCTGTGTGATTGTGTGCATTTCTCAGGTTCTTCATAAAAAAAAAAGTGCCTTGGTTCTTCATAGCATGCAAATAAATGATGTGTTCCTATCTCAATTTTATTTGATGAGTACCTGCATAACTTCTTCCCTAGACTGTCATGCTGCCTTTCCTCTTCCGTTTAGGAAAAATACAGGTTAAAAGTAAAACAAACAGGTAGATGGGGAGTGACATTTTACTGACTAGCATGGGCAGCAGTAGGCTGCAAGGTAGGATTTTCCATTAAGGTTTTCCTGAATCCACTGATGCCCTCAAGATTGTTTCTGCATTGCTGTTTGCTTGACTGAGCCTTAAATTTTAAGCAGCCTCCTGGGAGATCATGTATTCGGGCTTGCCTGTTCAGATGGATGCTAGATACTGAGAGCAAAATAATCAGCCAATACTCCATAGATTGATTTTTTTTTTTTTAATATATATATATATGTAATTTTTTACCAGTTTCCTAGCAATGCATATGGTTGTGTTTCTTCTTTGTTTCATATGGCTATTGTCTTCATGTTCCAATTGTCATTCTTGTAAACTGCTAGTATTTCCCCAGTGGGCCATCAGAATTGCTTCAAGCACTTGCAGTGCTAAAAGCATGGGTTTCTGCCACTTGGATAAAGCTGGTGCCTGAGTGCTTTCTGAGTGTTTACATTGCCGTGGAAAAGATGCAAAAGATTCTTTCCTGAATTAATTCCTGTATGGAGCATACCTTTGGGACATTCACAGCTTTCCAGTGGCTGACATTTCAGCAAAGTCTTTGTAAATTGGGCCAGTAGCTAAACACTCATTGTTAAAATACACGTCTGATGTCTTACCTGGAACATTTAGCTTCAATTTACAGCTGCTGAACCATTTCAGAAGCTTGAGTTTCTTTTAGATGTTTTTCATAAGGATTTCTGTTTGGTCTGCCTAAATATTTTTGCTGCTCCCTAGTGTGATTAATTGAAATGATACTATCTGCTCATCTTAAAATTTCATGTGTGATTAGCTAGGTAATGAGAATAATAATACTACTTTCCATTTCTGGATTGGAAATTGTTCTAAAACATGAGTGATGTGTCATAACCACATCCTGAATGAGAACAAAAGACCACGTGAAGGAGGAGGAAAGGCCATGTGAACATCTACAGATCTAAGCTGCAACTAAGAACCTGTCTTCAGATGGGGTGGGTACAGTTGTGGGAAGGATGGCTGAGAGGCAGCCAGCTTGTTTTCCACCTTACACAGTGCTTTCCTGTAATGGGAACATCTTTCTTTGTATTTTAAAGGAAAAGATCAAACAGGAACTGAGCCAAAAGCAAGCCCCTTTGGAAAACAGGCTGACTTGACTTGGTTTGGACACCCATGATATAAAGTATTGTGCTTGGAGGGTACCATTTTCAGGTGAATTTTTCATGGGCAGCACTGAAACAGCCTGTGTCTTTGCATGTACAAAAGCAGATCCCTGCACTGCCTGTCCTAAAATGCAGTATTATGAAAAGCACCTCAGAGGTTTGCTATTTGTAGGTTATTTTTTTCGCTTTGGAGGGATGAGTGATGTGTTTCTGGCACATCATGTGGCACTGGTAAGTTGCTTAAACCATTCCATCTCATGATTTTCCGAGGAATAAAATATACTCAGTCTTCACTGTCTTCCAAAATGTAGCCAATTGTTATTCCACAATATAGCAAAAATTTGGTGGTTCTTTCCTGTTCCGGTTATTAAAATTTTTCTTTATCCAAATTCTGCTGTCTTTCTGACATTAAGTGCTTCCCTAGCACCACCATTACAAATTTACCTTTTCTATCTTCCCTCCATAGTCAGACCAATTCCCCCTTATTCTGCTTCTGAAGTCTATTTTCCACATAGCATCCTTTGTCTTGAGCTTTGGAATGATCACACATTGTTTACGATTGTTGCAATGTTTGGAATAAATACAGATTTTATATTCACCTTTCATTTCATAGATGCAGTTGCAACATTATTAAGTCTGTTTAAAGGTACTTGTACCATGATTCTGTATCATAATTTGAAATAACATATACCAATAGGCAAAGACTTAGCATCTGCCTGTACTTGGGAAAATAAGCCGTATAAGGAATATCAAGGTTTTCAGCTTTAATGCTGCGTGTTTTATAGTCTACTTGTCTGCTAGAACCCTTGAATACTCTCTAGTTGAAATTGTCATACTACAGTAACAAATCTGATCAGACTTTCAGAGCTATTTACTGTACACTTATTTATCTCTGTTAAATTCCAGTTTTAAAGTTTTTTAGAAAATCCTTTTATCTGACATAAGGAGCCTCTTGCCTTATTTCAAAATGGCAAGGGTAAAAGAAGTTTTGAAATACAGAAATCTATAGGACTGTTTGTTTTAAGTTCAGAAAAGAACTTAGGAGATAGGAAAATAAGCAAACCTGCCAGCCAAAACTGTCACAAGCTGTGGTGCTTGGTTTCTCAGTTTTGCCAGGACTCCAATGTGCATATATTCATTTAAAAGCATTAAATATATTAGTTGTAAGTCATTTCTTTTAGTACTGGATTAAATATTTAATACCATAATCTTACAGAAAAACATAATTCCATAAGGCTCCTGAATGTGAGAAAACCATGGCCAGATCAGGATCTGAGTCTGATTTGCCTTCTGCTATTAGCTATTATCTGATCCCTGCTGTCTTTCATGAATAGAGAATTTCCTCTTATTTATCACCTACTTCTCTTACCTCTGAAAGTAAAAGAGATACCTTCTAAACAGAGGATGAAGAGGCTGTTTGTGGTGTAGGGCGAGCTGAGTTCAAACAAGCACACCATGGAAGCTGCGAGGAAGGCACACAAAGCTCTCACCACTCCCCCATGCCTGCTGTGTGCTGGGACATGGCTCAGCCCTGCCTGGCTGGAGTCAGCTCGTGGGGTCACCTGCCATGCCTGCGTGGGGATTTCATGTAAGGAGGACAGATGTCCTCCCTTGCCTTCACCCCAGCCTGTGCCGGAATCATTTCTGTGGCACCTCTCAAGAGAGACTCCACAGTTTCGATGGCTGATACACAATGCATAGGAGATGCAAATACATTTAGCTTGTTTTGCTTCACTGTCTAAAATTCATATCACACGAGAGTTTGGATAAATCATTCTGGATTCTCTGAATGTCTAGACAGCTTATTGAGTTATTATACTTACTGATTCAAGAAATGCAAAACATCGTTTCTGATGACATTTTCTTGCCTTCTCCCTCCATAGATCTTGTGGTTTCTCCGTCCTGGCTTTCAAACCCACTCTTTGCTATGCCTGAAAGTTTCTAAATGCTTTCTTGTTAGGGGAAAAGAAAAGCTATTGCAGATTTCCTGAGCATCTGGACTCATCCCTGAGGCTACTGCTTTGGAGGAGATGACTTAAACTTGACTTTTGTCACCATCTCCACTCCATTAATTTTTGATGGGATCCATGCTGTGTTGCTATTTCTGTAGCAGAAGTACATACCAGCACTCAGGCCTGCAATTTGTAGCTTTCCCAAACATGAAAATTTTCAAATAATGAAAACAGGTATTTCAGGGATCTCTGTACTTATTATCACTCTGTAGCATTAAAAGCAACTCAGTGATGGTAACAAATACAGATTTCCTATGGAAGCAACTGCACGTTGCTTCCATTCGTCTTTACTGTGAGTTATCTGAGTCCATTTTTACAGTGCAGTATCTTATTATGCAGGCATTTGTTAAAACATCTTCTGCATTATTCATGTGATAACAGCCA
This sequence comes from Pezoporus occidentalis, assembly GCF_034315485.1. NCBI lineage: Eukaryota > Metazoa > Chordata > Aves > Psittaciformes > Psittacidae > Pezoporus > Pezoporus occidentalis. The sequence continues at coordinate 19,608,315 of NW_026914940.1, read as the reverse complement.
CAATGAATAAAAAAAGGTGCTGCTGAACAAGAAAATTGAACCTCACCGGTTTGTTCGTAGTGAATTCCAAAGATGTTAGTTTAGCATATTAATCAACAGCTACCCACCTTAAACATATACATGCTTGTTATTCAATGTGACAGCACAGGGTCCATAGTTGAGGGTCAGATCTATAGCTTATTTGGGTCAGAATTCATGCCCAATTTTGCCCACTACCTGCTGCTTTAAAATCAGGTAGGAGAATACTGTGGCAAGCACATGTGGAATAATTCTCTTCACAAAGACCTAATTCTTTTGTCTAAGATTAACTTTGCCTCTGTACTATGAGGCTTTGTACCCCTCCCAAATTTATTGACAGCATTGGCTATCACAGCATTGCTGATTTTTGTTAGTCACAGAAATCTTCATTTCATCTGATGCTGCTCTTCTGATGAGGTCTGTGCAAACAGATACAGGCAGACCTAGCTTTATGCTATCCATAGTTTGAGAAGTTTCCTGTAGCCTTGATAATTAAGGGCTATCTCTAAATTTCACAACCTGGTTTGTTTCTCTCAATCATCAGCAAATCATTCTTAATCATAGAATCATAGAATAGTTAGGGTTGGAAAGGACCTTAAGATCAAGTTCCAGCCCCCCTGCCATGGGCAGGGACACCTCACACTAAACCATGTCACCCAAGGCTCCGTGCAACCTGGCCTTGAACACTGCCTGGGATGGAGCATTCACAGCTTCCTTGGGCAACCCATTCCAGTGCCTCACCACCCTCACAGGAAAGAACTTCTTCCTTATATCCAATCTAAACTTCCCTTGTTTAGGTTTTAACCTGTTACTACAGTGTGACTCCCGGCTTAGAGCTCTGACTCACACATGGCTAATTGCTTCTCCATCTCCTTTCCTAACAACTGATTTTGTCTATGATATCAATCTGTACCACTTACTGTTCTGCAGCAAGTAATTTTTCTGCCTCTCATCTGGCACTGTGGAGTGTTAGGAAGAAGTAAGAGCCAAAACACAAGTAGGTGTGACTTTTGGGAGATGCAGGAGAGGTGAGATTTACTCTTGTCAACAGGGAAGTTGCCTGTAGATTTAAATGGGAGAACAGCATTAGTTTTTGTATCTAGCACAAAAGGCAGTTTCCAGAGACATTTTTTTTTTAAATGAACTATAATTTAATATTTTGAAGTTACAACTCAACTCTTTTCTATCGAAAAGTAGATGATTTAGCATTATTAGTCACCACCACTACAAGTTAAACTGTCTTTGGAAACTAACACCATCTTCTGACTGCTCAGGGAAATGCAGGGATTAGTTTGTCTTTAGAGTCTTACACAACTTCAGATATTTCTGTATCAAGACTTTGAATATTTGGTTGAAGCTTTATCGATTTCAGTCATTCCCAGCTGCTACCGATGTTGCTTTCTACTGATAAAGCAGCTTTTCTTGCAGATTTATGGAAAATAATTCAGGACTTTGCCTCCTTCTTAATCCTCTTAGTACTGCACTTGAATTCCCACCTCTTTCACGGCAGAAGGTTATGATGACACAATGTAGCAATGAGCAAGTAGCAATGAGTTGCCTTTGGTTTTACTCATAGTTATTTTTCACTTAGTATCTGTGACTCCTAGCTTCTTCCTGTTTTGATACCTGCATTGCCAGTTAGTAAATCTGACTTTTTTCTATTTGAACATAAAGCTTGTTATAAATGAGCTTTGAAAAAATAAATAATACCAAAAAAAAAGACAGCTACAGTCATGCATCCTGCTTGCTCTTTGTATTTGAATATCAGACCCAGCACTGCAACCAGATGTTTAGTACTCTGCACCCACCATAAATGACAACTGATTTTTGTTAATGCAATAAGATGAGAAAATTGTTTTAGGCTGGCCAACATCATATTGTGCAATGCATGCCCTATCCACACAGCTAGAGCAGAAAGCAAATTACTCATTTATTTGATTACTGATAATTCAAACTGTATGAAATATATTATTTCTGAACTTCTTTCCTCAACTTCTAATGAAAATAAATGTTCAAGGCCCTGAACAGAGCAGTATGTATGTCCATCCACATTAGTCTCATCTGTCATACTCACATCTAAATTCTTAATTTCCCAGAACAGAAACAGGTTAAAGGGGAGCCTCTCTGGGTCCTTAGTTAAACCCTGGTCATGCCAGCAGCTGTGTGTGTGAAGAAGCCAAAGGAGATCTGCAAGTGAAAAAAAAGGCTGATATACTTCACTCATTAACCAGTTTTGCATGTTTTCTGAGCCAGTGTTACTCAGGCCAGTGGACTACAGGAGAAAAACTAAATAAAGGAAAGTGTGAGGGTAAAGTTAAGCAAAGGAGGTAAACTGCTCTCACTGCAGTACCATACCACACGTTCCATGACTTGTGCTATCACAAAAACGTGCTGAAACAGGGGAAACCCAGAGCCAGTTACAAACTGCTCGTCTGTGTTGATAGCACAATTTCCTGTATACCTACTAGGTCTTCTGGAGGATGGGAAATCAGCACAGACAGCTGTAACTGCAGCATCAGCCACAGCTGGAACCCTGAACACCGAGAAGAGGAACAATTGTGGTTCTCAGTGTGTGAACTCTATGGTCCATGGTACGGGAGCTACAACGCAGAGACAGAATGGCTTCAAGACAGCAGAGGTAAGAGTATCATTATGATCTTTGACACTGAGCAGTAGCTTCAACCAGGTCAAACTTATTTTCATTGCAATCTTCCTTGCTGCAGTCAAACTGCATTTAATGCCTTGGGATAAGAAAAAAATGGCTGCACCATAACCACAGCATGATAGAGCCTAACACCTCTGACAACACCTCATCCCTGAGTGGCCACAAAATCGATGTCTTATTTGGCAATTGAAGTAATACACACATCTGTTACAGTGAAAAAACCCCACACATATATTTCCATCTCAGTCCAGCTGTGGCATGTATTGTGCAAACTGTTTAGGCTACCTGAAAGAGAATGGGTTTTTCCTTAAGTGCTGTTTTGCTTATATTATGTGCGCTGCATGAACTCTTCCTGGTTCATCTAGAGCTGGATGTGAAGCCTGAAAAAGTCAGTGGCAGTCTTTACCACAACTTCAGCAGGCTTTGGATCAGACCCTCCTCCCTTGTCCACCTCACCTGTGTGTTCTATGTCTTGTAGAAGGATCACCCAGTGTAACAATAATGTATGAACACACAAAGCTTCGGGCTAGACCAAAGCCCAAAAATCTATCCTAGCTGCCTACCTGCTTGTCTCTCACATGTTTCCGCCTGCTGCCCTGTTTGTTTAGCAGCTGCTGAGCTGTTGCAGATTAAAGGAATCCAAAAACTACAGTTGGTTTACTGCTTCCTTGGTTTCTCAGATGGGAATACCTCCCAGCACAGCATGTGGTGGAACTGCTACATCCATCCCATAGGAAGCTGTCTCCTCTAGGGAATTACATCATTGACAGAGGCAAATTTAGATGCAAGGGGACAGAGTAAATGAAAAAGAGAATTTGGATTTCACTTTACCTTGCATTTGCTAACACATAACACATTGGTACATGTCTATTTTATACCTCCGCTCTATTATCTTCTGCACTGCTGTAATACAGAAATATTCCTCAGTGACATGTATCCCTCTGACATTTCAATGAAGTGTAGGTGCCTGACTGAGAGACCTATGGCTTTGAATGTATCCTCCTGCCTTTTTCTAGCTAAGATAGATTCAGTAACATATCTGTACTGTTGCAACCTAGTGCCAAGAAAATTTCTGATAAGTAGAGCATTTGCATTATTCTATGCATCTAGTGCAGATGTTTAAGAAAGGAAGCTAAGCTGCCTAAAGTTCTTATAGTAAAAAAATAAATGTATTTTCATACAGTGAAAATGTAGTATCTAAGTCAGGCTCCAGCTCTGGTTTACCATTTTGAATCGCTGTTTCTCCACTGACTTTTCAGGGAAGCTTAAGATGACCAGGTTTCCAATTTGGACATCTAAAGTTTGGGTGCCTGGAGTTGAGTGACTATCCTCCTAACTCAAAATGTGCCTATTTTATTCATCTGAACATTCACACTGACAACAGTTTTTCTTTTATCTCTTCATGCTGTAGAATACAATGCAGTGCAGCACAGCACATGATGCTTTCAGGAGACTTGGATTCTGCCATCAGCCTGTGGGGTAGTAGGGAGGAAATTGCTTTACCTCTCTGTTTCTCATTTTCTTGGGCATCAAGCTCTAAAGTGTCCTATTGCCTTCACCCAAGCATCAGCTATTTGACAAGGTACAATCTGTGGTATGGAAAGAGAAAGGGTTTGATACAGGCTGCATCTGGGAAACTAGTATCCTCTCGTAAGGGTAATTTCAAAACTTGGAAGTAAACGATGCTGCTGAAGGGTTCCTAATACCAATGAAGGCAATAGAATGGTCAGGCATCCCAAAAGCAAAGGTGGTATCCAGATTATGTCACTGATTGACAACAACCTGATTTGATTTTTGTGACTTGTCTAGTCTTTGGAGAGTCCTTGTGTGGACAGGAGCACTGGGGGAGCAGACAGAAAAGGAACAGGTGTATTCAGGCTGCAGAAATGTAAAGTAATGCACAGCAGCAAAAAACCACCATGTTTTGCTCTCAGATAAACATGTACCTTCCACTTATGTCAGTGGAAGTTTACCAGACATTATTCCACCTGGCATTGTTACCATGTAAATGATGGCTAATTTACCTGGCATTCTTTACACTTACAACTTGCCATATGAAACACTGAAAGTGCGATCATCAAACCCACCTAAATTAGCTCTGTGTCTCCACCAGCCCGGTTCTGAGTGTCCTTTGCTAAACCTATGCCCTTTAGTGCCCAGTACAGTGCGTTGCTTATGGCAACAAGCAGACAGACTATTTTGAATATTTGGAAATAATCTGATGAAGCTCTGAAAGGTATATACTCTAAGTGGGTCTTGCAGGCTGAACTAAGTGTTATTTTGAAATTATCTTTACAGTTAAGAAACTTAAAGTAGAGAAGGCTAGTCACACTCAACTGCCAATGACATCAAAAGGAACCTTGAATTTCCACTTCTAGACTAAAACCAGATTTATTTGCTTTTAGAATACGCATGTGCAGAGATGATGATTATAGCCAAGAGGGTTGATCCAAAGCTTACTGACATCTGCAGCCTTTATAGCAGTTATAAAAGCTTGCATCCATGCTGAATGAGAAAGTTGCTCTGCATCACAATACTGTGTAAAGGAAGCTGGAGCCATTCTGTTGATTAAGTAGAACTGTTCTCATACATTAGGAGGTAATCATCAGTGACTCTTTGTGCTGTCAGTAGAACTCATTGTACTCTTTAAAACTTTCAGAGTAAATGGGACACACAGAAAATGGCCACAAAAGAAGTCACCATTAATGTTACAAAAAACATCAGACAAAGCGACAGAAGGAAAACAAAGAATTGTGTCAATTAATGAGGAAAACCACAGGTGAGGATGGACCTAACAGGGCTTCACTGCAATTTAAATGTCATCAGTCACTGAAGATATGAAGATCTCCAGATGTTCCAGGTTGAATGCAGCAGGATGCTGCTGCTGCTGAGCACCTTCAGAAGCATGTCGTGTAGAAGCTAGCTGCAGACACTGTAGGATATTTGGATGTCATTTCCCTAAAGCAGTGGCACTGCACAGACATGTGCCAAAATTTGTGTCATTTGGTTTTTACTAAGTCTTGTGTTATTTGCTTGTACATCCTGTTCTGCATTACTATTAGGATGAGGCTGGAGGATGAGAGGTACAGTTCATTGCAATTTAAGCCAGGAAATGAAGAAATTAATCTGCATTTTTAGTCGTAAAAGGTAAACCCACGAAATTCATTAAAACTGCTCACTATCATAAAACTCAAACCCAGAAACTGACACAAAGGCCATTCCTACTAAGTCTCCTTTAAACTATATATCCATTATATATAGCGAAGTCATATAAAAACCTTTTTATATATTACTTATCCTTTAATTACTTAATTTATTTTCTGTATTAACAGGATTTAGGTCTTAAACCCGGTATCATTCATATCGCAATGACAGCTCCAAAAATTAACTTTACTTGATCAGACATAGTGGATTTGCTGTGCACTTACCTGTATCATAGTACTTCATGTTGATCATAAATACACAGCTAAAAGGAGTACCAATGTTCAGTGTAGCAAAGACCAGGAATTAATTCAACTTACTGCTTCTCAATATAGAAGTAATAATACATATTCTCTGTGAGTCTGTATGTTTATGAAGAGTTAAATTTATTTGCCTCCCCCCTTAGACATACGGATATCATTAGACAGCCATTTAAAATCACTATTCAGAAGCTGTTCGTAAAAGACAGGTGGCACTGGGAAGAAAATCCATGTATGAGCTGTAAAAAGTCCTTTTTACACACTAGGTAAATAAGTATAAATAGAAATGTGGGCCTGAATCCTAATTTATTCCATATTAGGATCATTTCAATAACTTTCTGCTAGGTGTGTGAGTATTTAATACTTTCCTTGGAGTACAACCTGTCTATGCAAGAGGGAATCGATTATTAATTATTCCAACAAAAATCAAATTGAAATCTAGAGTCAGAGTGAGATTTCTGCATACAATGGCATAGGCTGAGAAATATTTATTTTTAGAGGTCTTAAAAAGGAGCAAAAATTTAGGGTAAGCTTTCTGCAGGTCAGTGTGTTACCCGGTAAGAGATCTGGTGCTGTAAGTTTCCACTGAAGATCTAAACATGTTTGAAAATAGTGCTCCATGGGTAAGACCATGGCAGTCTGCACACGTCCTTCCAACTTGTGGCTTTCTGCCAACTTGCTAGCAACATTATAGGACAGGAAGGGACCTGACTCACTCTAGCAATAAACAGTGGCTGTAGCAGCTCAGCAGTATTAATTTAGAAATGGCTAGCCATTGCTGGTGGCCGGGTACTGACCTAATTGAAAGCACATGGTCAGGATCCTGCATCATTTGCATATAACAGAAGATGAACTGTTTCAGATCTGTGCCAGACTTGTAACCCATTTGTGTTTCAAAGGATTTACTGGCAGAGAGAGTGCAGTGTAAACCTGTATGATAGAGGAAAGCTAGATAAAGTGGTTGATGATGCTGGTATATGAAAGAGTAGAAGGGATTTTGAAGGAAGGCAGAAGGGAAGGTTCATTGTGTAAAAAGCTGTTCCACAGATAGTTGTCTTGGGTGGATACCACATTTAGGGCATCTGGATGCAAGAACAAAGACGTCCTGATGGTGAGATGATTATTTATTAGCTAAGAAATTTTGTAGCTTTGTGCTGACCAGATGCATCCAATGTCTTAGGTCACACAACAGAAGCAAGCCTGCAATGCTGCATAGCACATTGGTACGTGAAACAGCCCTAGCTGTATGTCAGCAGTCAGCAAACAGGGAGTTTCTGAGTCTTGTATCCAGAGAACGAGATGAGACAGGATGGTTAGCAGGAGATGGCCTTGGTACACAATTATCTGGGCAATGCTGCAGACCTTGCTTATGTTGACCACATTCCCCTGCAGGGTGGCAACTGTAGAGTGGTGAAGTCTGACTGCCCTGTATGACTTCTCCCTCTGTTCATGATAACTTTCCTGAGATACTTCAAGATCCCCTAAACCTGTCTATATCCTGAAACCCAGCTTTAGGGCATTCAAAGGCTGGATCCAACTTCTTTGGTACAAACCATGTCCAATGACAAGCAACTTTATGCACTCTTCTCATGTGACACATTGCTGTTCTTATTCATTAGGTGGTAATTGAAAAGAAATTACATTTTCTCTTAGATGGCTTCTTAGTTCTTGATGTGTAACCTTCAAGTGACCTTAACAAAACTAAAAGCATGTTGTGGAGATGTGGATCCTGCCTTTATACATAGATAAGGTTATATTCATGTTGTCTTTACTTTCCGTCTGCTAGAGCCAAACACTAGTAGAAACAGCCAATTTGTTTATAAAATAATATACCACTGTATAATTAAGGGTGACAGAATGTAGTCCATACTGCTTAAGACAATTTAAAGTCCTAAGAACAGATCCCTGTACTGGTTTTAGTGGAAGAAGCAAGCTCAAATGTTCATCTGGATATTTTCACGCCAGGTGGCCTTCCTAAGAGTGAAAAGTCCTATTTACAAGGTCTGTTCTTCGAGTAACATCTTTTAAACGTAAGCAGCTTAAATACAGGAAATAACCACAAGACATAGACTTTTAGATAAAGGACTTGCAGACATCTCTGTCTTTTTATATGACAGGATTTTTGAAATGTAATTTTCCCCAAAAGATTATACCACTTAATTTGTTCAATGTCCCTTGGTTGCACATGAGGATTTCTACAGCTACACTGAAACAGCATGCTTTCTGCTGGAGTGATTTGCTAGCATCTGGTGAGCTTTTGTCATTTACCTGGGTTTAGGTTTTAATCAGAAACAAACTTATTTTATCATGTTTCCATAATTCCACCCAACATATAGATAGGATTTTCCTCTGATGTGTATACACATGCAAAATACATTTTCTTCCACTATGTGAGAAATATAATCACTCAAAAGAAAGTGGACATTAGCTAAAGAAGAGAATTTACAGTTACCAATAGACAATGTTAAGCAAATTTATCTTCTCAAGACTCAGTGCAATTTTCTCTTTTAGTTTTCCTTCATTTTGCCCCTTATACTTCCTTAATGTATTTCATCATTCTGCCATTTCTGCAGGACATTGACTGGAAGGCACACAATTTTACTGTGTGACAGCAATGATACTGAAAATATAGGGAAGTATAATTATTGTGTAAGCAATATTGGGTTAAACATGCATTGTTGTTAGCCGAATGACTGAGATTGCATACAAACCAGAAAACAGGTATTTTTGATCTTCCTGGTATGTTCATATACATACATATTCACAGGTGCATGTCTCTGCATGTGTACATTGTAATGTCTTTAGTGCATACTTCCGTTCTGCAGTTCAGGCATGGTTTTCTGAGAACCTTTTACCCGTGGTTTTAATTCTGACACCCAAGTGTAAAATGTTTTAATGTTTCAGCTGAAATCTGGTTTACCTGCTTTATGAAAAGAATGAGCTAAATAACCTGTGCACAGAAATGGTGTTTGAAAAAGCAAGCTTAGTTTTCTTTGGAAGTAATTAATAACCTACCTAAATTCAAACTAGACTAACAGGAGCATTTTTGTACTCTAATTTTATCTGCAAATTATTGAAGGTTGACCTTGAACCTGAAAATGAAAATAAAGACAATTTTTAAAGTGTCTGTTTATTACTCCTCGCATTTTACATTCCTGTGTTTGTTGTTGATTTACCTTCAAGAGCTAAGACGCTGAGGTAACCTGCGAATAAAAAAGGCATTTGATACACAGTATTACTCTTGTGCTACTCAGGGCTCATCCAAATATAATGACTGTGGGGACAAGGGATGACATGCTCCTATCAGGCATAACATGCTCCTATCAGGCATAACATGCCCATATAATGAAAGCCCCGCTTCTTGGGTGGGGATGATACCTATTTGTCCTTCTTCTTTTCTCATCATTTTTTACCAGTTGCACCCAGAAGATTCATTACTGAGATTACTGTATATGAACAGAGGCTGAGAGACACAGGGTGCTCTCTGAGACAAGACATGGGAACTGAGTACGACCAACAGAAAAAAAATAAAGAGAAAAAGAAAGAAAAAGGGGGTGCAATAAGGGCTACAAAGCAGAAAAATGTGAGAGGAGGATTAAAAAGTACCGTAAGAGAGATAGCACAAAGAGAATCCTGCCTGAGGGCCTCACTGCTACACATAGAGGTGCAAACAGCTCTTTCATATGTACTCCAGTGACGTATCAATATAGATAAGACTTTACTTAAGGCTGTGATCGGGGCCCCACTGAAGGCAAGATATATGTGGTGTTTAGTTTTCTGTGACACTGAAAAAAAAAGTAGGTGAAATCATGACAAATTCTAGTCAGTAACTGTGCAGAGATTAAAAAAGCAAAAAGATCCAGTACATGGAAAGAAAGGCAGCCAAGTACAATGCCATAGAAAATGGCAAATGCTAGCAGCAAAGCTGCTAACTGCCTATTGAGAAGATCCATGGTCTCCAGGATTCCAATAGCAATAGACTAGCAGCCAGTGGGCTGGTTCACATCCAGCAGGAGAATCAGCGAAGGTGGGGAGTAAAGGGGCCATGGTTTATTCTTCCTGTTTATTCGGTACAGGTGTTGTAAATGCATGAGGCAACTAAAATACACAGCTAATAAAATATCCTTGCTCCTGCCTGAATTGAGAAGCACAGGGTGGAGAAAGTAGCTGCTGTGTTATTGAACCTGTGCCATAGAAAAAAAAAGTTATTTCTTTCTCCCCCCCCCCCCCGAATTACACCAAACTTTTTCTTAGAGCCAGAAAGGGTTACTCTTGCTGAAATATCATCCGTATCCTAATTGCCTATGCCTCCGGTGTTGTCTGACAAGTAGCTTGTTCTCTTTGATTCCTGGCCAAGATGCTGACTCAGCAACTGGCTTGTTTCCTGTGGAAAAGGAAGAACAGTATCTAAGGAACGGCTTTCAGATGTGCCAGAAAGAAAAAGGATTTGGGAACATGAAGAAGCCAAGGAAGCCACAGTCCAGCACTCAGGCATGTAAGACCTCATGAGGACCTTGTGAACAGGACGCTTCAAATTCAGAGGTCAGACTGCCTTGCAAGCAGAGCCTTTCTTGCTGCAGGCAGTGATGGAGGGGGGAAACCTGTTGCAAGCCAAGCCACCAAAGCAGTTGGGATTTATGAACTCTGTTCCTCTCTCACCTCTGGGGAATATGTGCAAGGTGGCATTTCTCAAATTAAAGCTTAGGAGATGTTACATGATCCACAACACTGTATACACAGTGCATCCACAGTATGTTTTCATTCCACAGGAAGGCAAATTTGGCCTCATATTTTGAAGAACTCAATACACTGCAGTGTTTCAAAACTAAACCTTCATCGCCCTTAGGCCAAGCATTCCCCATTCAACTACTGCCTTCCTTGTGCCTCCTTTCCACATTTAATCAGTGAAGGATGTGGAATAGGTACCAGGAAAGAATAAGATGTGGTGGTCTAAAATGCAGGGCTACAAGACCTCTTAATCTATCCTGTTTTCATCCTGGGATTTTCAAGTCCTTGAGTCTGATTTTCAGATTTTATTTTTCAGGTAGCCTATGCATATTATCCAGAGTTGAAAGCCTTTCTCCTGCTCACAAGTAAACTAGTGGCAAAGTTGGATCATTAATATAGGATAAAAAGTGAGGTGATTCACCAGAAAAGACATCTGTTGACTTATGCCACTTTAATAAGATAAACCCCAAATTTATTTGCAACAGCTCCTTGTGTAGAAAAGCTCATTGAACACTAAAACGGGAAATACTCTGATCTTAATGGTAGAACTAGGATGCTCATAAGCAAGGATGAAGAAGGGAGAACGTAATAGCTTTTCTTTTCTTTCTGGATGATTTAACATAATTTTAAGACCAAAGTGAGAAAAGTGGGATGCCTCTGTAAATCTGTCCCTGATAGACTGTTTGAAACAAGCAGTTTTAGATTGCTGTGGGTGCCACTTAGGAAAGTAACAGGGTTGAGGGAGAAAGAAAGAGTGGTGTCACAGATCAGGACTGAGCTGTGATGCCAGCTGTATTAATTAGCCTTGCTTGCACACTCTTGCATTATAATCAGTATTATTCAGCTCTAATTTAATTTCCATTAACCTTTGCAAAACACCCACACGTTTGGATACAGGAAAATATGTCTGGGGCATTACTATGTAGAAAGAACAATTTGCTCACAGTCAAAAGCAACTTAAGAAAAGGAACTTTAGCTAATCAGCAGCCTATAATTTATCAGCTATGAGGAGCTGTCAAATGCAAAACACATGAAAATATGTATGGTCATTTGTATCTGCTCTTACCAGGGAGTAAACTATTGGGCTTGTTCATGTAGGGCAGATAGAACTATCCAGAGCACACTTAGTAAGCGGCTGCTTGACTCAAGGGATGAAGGGCTGATTTAACCTAAAATGTTCAGGTGCTGAGTCTTGCCCATACCCCTAAACCAGCCCTTTTACACTGCTGTGCATCTACCTTGCCTTCAAATTAGTTCCCCCTCCAGAACCTTTTTTTCCACTTCATTCAGAGTATTAATCTGACATAATTTTTTCAGCATATTATTAGACATGTTGTAGAGAGCTTAATTTTACTGATTCAGACAAGGACTTGGGGAAGCTAAAGCTCATGATCAAAACTGCCAAGCACAGAAGCAAATTTAGTTTTCACTGATTCACTGTCCAGCCACTACCCCACGCAAGCAGTATCATTACTTCTGGGAACTGCTGGGACATAGGGAGTTCAATATTAATGGACAGGTATAGTGTTCTACAGAGATAATATTCATTATTCACCTGCAGTACCGCATTCAGCTTGGGCCCACAAGACAAGAGGGATGTGGACCTGTTGGAGCTAGTCCAGAGGCCACCAAGATAATCAGAGGGCTGGAGCACCTTTCCTATGGAGACAGGCTGAGAGAGCTGGGCTTGTTCAGTCTGGAGAAGGCTCAGGGGAGACCTTATAACAGCCTCCCAGTACCTAAAGGGGCCCTAAAAGAAAGCTGGAGAGGAACTTTTTACATGGGCTCATAGTGATAGGACAAGGGGAAATGGTTTTAAGTAGGATAGAATTAGAATGAATATTAGGAAAAAGTTCTTTACTATGAGGGTGGTGAGACACTGGAACAGGTTGCCCAGAGAAGCTGTGGCTGCCCCATCCATGGCATTTCAAGGTCAGGTTGGATTAGGCTTTAAGCTACCTGGTCTAATGGAAGATGTCCCTGCCCATGGCGGGGGGGGGGTGGGTGGAACTGGATGATCTTTAAGATCCCTTCCAACCCAAACCATTCTGTGATTATTCATGTTTCTGATTCAAAAACATGTTTAAGATGAACTAACATGTTTCAAATCACTTCTGAGGCAATTATTTTACACCCACTTCTGGAATGCAGTACTTCACTGCTTTAGCTGGGATTTCACACCTAACAAATGAGCATTTTTTTGTCCCTTGTCTGTGCTTGACATCATGGCAATCTTTTGACAGTTTAGAAGAATAACTAATAAATACAACAGAGTAACTCACAGAATATATACTAGGCTTTTCCAGCAGGAAATTGCTGTCATCACTGCTTACCTGTCTGCATGCTGTGTTTTCTTGCAGTGCATTAATTACTTGTACTCACGGTAAGAAAGCAGTTTCTTGAGCCTGGGCTATATAGGTATTTTTCAATTTCCTCTAATAAGATCTCACTGGTATTTCATGTTACAAATGCATTTTAATCACAGGGCAAATCTATGCTGCCAAATCACTTAGCTCTAATTCTTGGTCCTGGATGCTGGTCCCAGACCATCTGCGCCGCACAAATGTGCATGTTCACTCCCGGTGAACAGGGAAACAACAAAACCCATTCCCTCTGTGATAAAGCCATGCTGGCCCAGGAGCTGCTCCTTGCAGGCAGCATGGGTTACGTTGTGTCTCCCCGTCTGCCCTACAGAGACCTCTACCACCCCACAGGCCTCCCAGCCTGGCACACCCATGGGCACCCTTGCATTATGCCCAAGGAAACATCTCACACAGCATCAGAATAATGTTATGAACACCTTCTGAGATCTACGCTTTCATTACTTTGAGAAAGGCATTTTCACACATTGTGAAAGCCAGTTCCTGTCAGCTCCTCCTTTCCAGCTTCCTGGGGAACACCACCTGGGCAGCCCAACAGCAGTCCAAGCTCTTAGCATTTATGTCCTTCTTCTCCAAGTAGAACACACACACACACACACACACACCATCCCTTGTTTCTTCCCTAGCTCAGCCCTCCTGGGATCTTACATTTGTTCACACGCATTTCACTGCGATAGACCACTCTTTCCACTTTCTTTCATCACACATTTCTGTCCACCTATATACCCAGGTGCTCCCAGATACACAGTCATAGTGCCCAAGTTTCAAGAACTACCCCACTGCACCAGAAATTCCAGTCTGGGTAAAATCAGTTGTTATCTCGTGTCTTTACTGCAGGCCTGGGGCTACAAGGGACTGTTCACAAAATGCCACAAGGCTCTCTGAAGGGCTATCTGTGTTGGTGGGTGTACAGAACTGTAACTGCCAGTCCTCCAGGACAGTCAGTACAGTTTACAGAGGCTAAAAAATACACAACCAAGAATGTATTATTCTAATTAATTAGCTTAATAAAAATTTTAATGGTCCAATAAAGTAATCACTGTCAGCCAGTTACACAGTGATATACCAATAGTCCAAATTGTCCAGTTATTATAGCCCATTCCCAGGAAAGATACCTGCTCTCAGCACCTACCCTGCTGTCTGGGGCTGTCCTTATTCTGCCTGGTCCCTTGCACCCTAGGTCAATGGCACTGGTCTTCTCCAAGAAGAAACGGGGGAGCCTGGGAGGAATTTGATGTTAATGGTCATAGTTTTCCACCTCATCTTCTCCAGGAGGAGTACAACTGATGCTGGAGGGCTTCTTCCTCCTCACTGTGGGTCTGTCTGGAGTAATTTTTATATGTTTCCCAACACAGTCTGCTTACTTGCTCTTTCCTCATTGATTTGCAATTCAATGTTAGTCTGAATTTACTTTATACAGCATATTTTACTTATGTTGGAGGCTCATTGTTTGCTCTCTTTGTTATCCCTAAAACAGGTTTAACCCAGCCTAAGAGGTCACTCTCCTCTGGTGGCTGGGGATGGTCAGTCAGACTGGGGCTGGTCAGTCACCTCTCAAGTGGGAGGTTTCTCATTCAGAACCAATCAGTGGTAACTTCTCAAACGCATTTGAATAGTCGTGGTTATCCACTCAGTTTAACGGAGAAGTCTTTCCTACTGTCTCGAGCACACTGTATCCTGGAAATCCACTTTACAGGTATTAATAACTGAGGGTTTTTATTTTGTATGCTTTTGAGGTAGCTGGAAGGCCGTTCTTTAAAAGGAAGCTCTTCTGGTTCTTATTCACCCCATTTATTGTCACCTTGCAGACTTCTCCAGCGGTAAATTAATTATCTTTTCTTATTAGCTCAGGATATCCTGATTCATGTCTTCTCACTTCCTTGAAATGTTTCTCTTCAGATTCAAATGGCATTTATCCCACATACTTGAACAGTCAATGGTTCTAAATTCTGAGATATATTTCTGTCCTGTCAAACACCTGTTGGAGATCTGCTTGAGTAAACCCAGGTGACCACTTTTTGTAGTACAATGAATAAATACATCTTGACACTACTCTCAGATTGCCTGTTGGACTCTTAGAAAAAAGTAATAGCACCTTCCACTTCTGCTGGGTATTCAGGGTGTCTTTGAGGCCAAAGGAATGATGATTTCCTTCTTCACATGACAGACAAGCTTTGCTTAGCCACACCAGTGCAATTTAGTATAAATTGTTTCTACTCTATGATTTTCTTCCATATATTTAAAATAGCAGTTTAAAACTCAGTGAGGATAGGTCTAAGTGACATCCTTCTTCCTCCACTGACTGACATCTTCAGTTGCAACTACCAAAGGTAAGTTTTGATTCAAGTGACGCTGATCTACACTTCTACTAAGACCACTGCATACCATGCTGTCTACTTTATTAGAATAAAGGCTTTAAAATTAGTGTTTATTGCACATTCTCATGAATCGCTATATATTGCCAATGAGGTATAAGGTGACTTAACTGTGGACGAAAATCAGTGGTTTTGTATTTTTTCCAAGGTTTTTGTTTATATAATTCTGTACAATATAAAAATAATTTACTTTTGTGTGTGTTCACAGTGAAAACAGCCTCTTTCTTTATTAATTCAACATGTATCATGTTGCTCCTGTTTTTCCACAACAGCTCATAATCCAGAAGAAACCATGTTGCTTTACCATGTGTTAATATGAAAGTAGAAATCTCCAGTAACACAGGTTTGATTTTCCTCCCTTTTATTGCTTTCGAATTCAGAAACAAGTTAAAACCAGCACTTGAGCTGACACAGCTAGAGATCCTGAATATAAAGCAGCTTTCGAGTCTTCCAAATTGGTCGAAATTGAGAATTCTTTCCTGGCATTTGACAGTTCATGTAGAGCTCAAACAAAACTTAGCTGAATTATTCTCTTTACTCCCAGGAGTTTAGAAACCTTGTATTTGCTAGTGGCTGAAGAAAAGACACAATGCAATTGGCAGAGATACAGAAACATGTACCTTGCCAAATCAGGCACAGAGAGGAGAATGGAAGGAGGTAAACATCTGAGTTATGGAATTATGAAAATGTCAGTCTATTTGATTAAATCCTTGCACCTACTTATATCAGTGAATCAATGAAAACATTAAAATTTTTGATATTATAACAGAATTTCTTCTTTGTCTTTTAATAAAAATGTATCTGGTTTTAGTATAAATTATTCCCCAACACTTGCTTAAACACCTTCATCTGAGTTTTGCAAAGGAAGTTGAACTAATTTGGTGCAAAATAGGAGGCATGTGTTAGTATAATGCAAGTACAAAAAGGAGAATAGAAACAAACAACTGTCGTTGTCTGTTATTGATTTGAATTTATTTTCAGTCCTCCTTTGCACAGGAGCAAATAACTGCTCTTTCTGGTGAAGAATGAAGTTCCTACATATTTCTTTTCAGTTCTTACTCTATGCTAGCTGTTATGGCATTTGATGGACAAAGAAGAGACAGTACAGTTGGATTTATGAATCCAAGGGCCAGACTAAAATCCCAGCTACATTACTCCAATTGCATTTCCAGTAGAAATTGAGTTGGGTGAGTTAAACTGATTTTGGTCCTACCAATCCATTTTGTTTTACTGACATTTTGAAAAGGTCCCGGGAGCTGTGTTAGAGTACTTCTGGTATGGAATTTCCTTTCTCTTTCTGACCTCTGTAAACATGCTGCCATCCCCAGATGTCCCTGCTCCCCTTTTTAAAGGCATGGACTGCTCAGTTGGCCTAGTCCCCGAAGTGCTATCAGTATCTCTAGGTCTGTATAGGCTACCAGCCGTGATCAGGCTCTCCTCCTAGATGCTCAGTAGACCTATGGCCTCACCATGCTGGGATTGTTTTGCTTATCTCACTTTCACTATGAAAGCTATTGGTCCTACAGCACCGTACCACTGCAGAGTTGGACCAGACACAGAACCTCACCCCAAACTTATCTCTAATGAAACCATTAAAAACAGTGCTCCCAGAGAATGTGAACTTCTAGTATATCATGATCCCAACTGAATCTCTCAGATGGGCCTTAAGCTGCCTGAAAGCTTGAGTAAAGGATCATCAGTGTATAGGTTAACCACAGGTGGCCTGTGATGACTCATGATCATTATTTGTGCCCAGATGACCCAGCACAGGTATAAAAGCAATTTAATAGCAGCACAGGACTAAAATTAAGGCCCTGAGGCAGACTTGCAAGACAGTTAAAACCAATAATGAACACTTAGCCATTGCTGTGGGACAGGGACATTGCACCAATCTACAAGACTGTCATGGGCCTTCCTATCCCTCAAGGGCACTTTGGGTCCTCTGAGGACAAAGAAAACCACAATCATTAGACTGCTCTTGGCAAAGAAGGCCAAAGAAGTTTCCCACGAACATCAAGTGTCTCTCTGTCTCACAGAAGCTCTCTGGGATCTAGTAGCCGATGGTGTGAGTGCTTTCCACTTTCCCTTTGTAAGAGGAGATGCTTTATGGATAATTCTCAGCCATATTCGCAGTTTGGAAACCAAGGCCACAGACCATGAATGACTGCTCAGAGAAAGGTGGGCTATCATTCCTATGTCATGGATACACATAAATCCCACCTTGCATCTCAGGGTTCGCTTTTCCTATTGCTTATATGCTGCATTTTTTCTTTGCTTTGCCATTCTGGATGCTTCATAAGATCTTTAGCAATTGCCCAGACCTAAGCTTCGTAAGTTCCATCTCCACCCAACAAGTAAACTCTTGCCCAGCCTCCTGTCTGCCCTGCTCAGAGAAGCAAAGAGCCTCCTGGCCTTTCTCCTGTTCTTCTCATCCCACTGCCTTGGAGAAGCTCGTTTCTCTGTCCTTTCCTCCTTGCTTCCTGGCCTTCTTTCTCTATTGAAGTTTTACTTTTTGGCTTTTGGCATCTTCTTTACCCTTCAAGTTGAACACATCCAGTTACATGGCAGAAAGTCCAAGAAAGAAAATGGAGGCACAAGTATGGAACCAGTACACTTTGTTACAAAAATAATATAAAAAACCATAACAGAGTAGGGGTTAACCCCTTCTCTGACTCCCCTTCCCCCAAATCATCTGTCAATCATAGCTGATGATAGCTGTGAAGTACCAAAACTCTGCTGAACCAGGTGGAAAGAAAATTTTAATGTTAACAAGATGTAGTCAAGAAAATGTATTTTTGTGCTTGAAATCAATTCCTTGCTAATGAAGCATTTGGTTTGTTTTGGTTTGTTTTGTTCTGTTCATGACCTACTCAGATTACTACTGACACATCCCAAAGCCTTTCCTTTCTCATCCATTATTGGCTTTGTCTATTTTTTTTGTTGTTGAACAATATTTGATTTCTCCTGTCACAATCTCTATTTGAGATGCTGTCACACACGGTTGGCTGCATAAACTTTCTGACTACAAATTCGTGGACAGAAAGGCTTCATTTCCAGTCATTGACCAGTAATATAATGGTTAAACCTAAACAGCAAGGATGAAAAGACACTGAAGGAGACAGAGAAAATGAGGTTTATATAATTTGTAAGTCTTAACAGTGGTCAGCACTATCTCACTGGATGTGGTGTAACTGGTTCCATAAGCATATTTTGCAAATCCTGGTTTAAACCAGTAATGCTGACACAAGTTCTGGAGAGCAGCAGATTTTATTAACCTGAGGAATGAGTTACTATGTGGTTGCAGTTACCTAAGATCTAAAGTGTGATTCATTTTTGTATTCCGCATTGATCTCATGTGGAACTGTACGTCTCAGCTGAAAACATATTTATGTTTTCATCATATTTTATATGATGTTTCCATTTTGTAATAGCTTGTGAGTACCTGTGAAGAAGCTCAGGAAAAGCAGATTCATTAATTGTTCCTGAGTATTAAAACCACAGTTGAAATAATCTTACTGTTATCATAAACACTAACCCAAAATACTGACAGAAAGCAACTTGCTGTTCTATTTGTAAAGATGATGCATACATCCATCATGGTACTTTCTATTTAATTTTTGCACATTAACAATAACTTTACTCCACAGAGTTTCAAAGAAATGCTATTAAAGATAAATCTGGAATTGTGAAGCAATTAACAACAAAAATTTGTACTTTCTATCTGAACTTCTTCCTTCACACTTCAGCAAATAGTGAATCTGCCACTCCAGAAATCCTATTAGGAGAAGTTGTGAGGATGGGCTCACAGACAGATCTGTGTTTTTATATAAGGTACACTGTTATGTAGTTCCCCAGAATCTGGGAAGTCCTTGCAGCACAGGATTGTTATGATGGGAAGACAGTATGCATTAGGTGGCTACGGGATGGGTGTAATTACCAATAGTGCCACTGATGCTCATTAGTCTGCCTCTAACATGTTCATTAGTACCTCTGGAACTACCTTGTAGTAGTTACTGCCTGAGCTTCCAAACTGTTGTTCTCTTATATCCCTGGAATCCTCATGTTTCAACAAATATCTCAAACTACCAATTTAATAAGCAGCATTCAAAATGTGTGAGAAGGCAATCCCATTTTTTTAATTGCACAGTGTACTGATATGGACAGTTCAGCTCAAGTTAATGCATCAGTGTTTTGGAGGGAGCAAAGAACAAAACAATATACCTCATTAAGTCAGGACTTTTTGTTTTGCTATCAGCATCACCTACATCTTGGCTGTCTGCTCTAACAGAGTACTTGGTTTATGTCAGTCTTTTCCATCAGAAACATCTTATGCCCTGTATCACGGATTGCCTTTCCCCCAGCATTAGTGGCACTGCCCAAAGTAAGCACCGCCCCAGCTGCAGAACCAGTGAGATAAGAGGGGCTCCAGTGGAAAAACCACTCACCATCACTGCTACTGTTACTGTCACCCAAGAATAGGGGCTGCAGATTTATCAGGAATGAAGGTGGCTGCTAAAAGTCCACAAGGAATGAAATATCCTTGACCATTCTTAGGAAAGTTTACCCTTTACAAGCGTACTTCCTGCTTAGTTTACATTATGCTTAATATCCAAGGCTAGGTGAGGTAACCTGTTGGGAAAGGAATACTATTAGCATAATCACTGTTTTATTAAAGCAATGCTATGAAGGCACAGTGTTGTCATTTACAGAGAAATGAAAGATGAGCTCCTTCTAGCATAAAGGAAATCAACATCTTCTTATGTGTGGATACCACAACCCACATAGCTACAATATGTCTAAACAGGTCAGACTTTGTTCAGGGAAGAGGATGACATGGGCTCCAAGGACCCAGTAATACAGTTAGCACATGGCAATGCATCAACCTTCTGGCTTTCTCAGTGTGCTTCCTTCTCTTGTTCTCATTGCTGTTTTGGGTTGGGGGGGTGGGGCTGTTACAGTTTAAAGGCTTTATGAAAAAGAAAAAAATGGATTATAAAGAAAGGTTTAAGCTGAAATAGCTGCATGAGATTGGAGAAGTGTTCGGAAAGCATTAACTTGTCAAAGACTTGATCTTCTAAATAACTAGGAAATTACTGTGTGTGTTCTTACCAAGGCTTTCTCATGAGTTTATGTGTACAATTAAATGGTGGAGTTTTGACTTAAGAAACACATTCTGTTTACAAACTTAAATGTTTTCCCTGACTGTAAACTAATACCTGTAAACTGGTTTTCCCTGTAAACTAATAAGTATAAATTATATCAGTAATGCTGTTTTGTCTAGTTTGGGTGTTTGGTTTTTTTCATTTCAAAAATGCAGTTGAGACTAAAACAAGAATTACACTTTTGAAGTCTCACAACAGGATTTACTGGTGCCATCTACTGGCTATTTAGTCTTTTTAAATGTCACCAAATTATGAATAATGTGTTTTACATGCAGAATAATAAGAATACTATGAACCTTATAACCGAATCATCCAACATCAAACTATGTAATTGGCAAATCTATAATATTTAAATTACATTAAGTCAAACTTTAGTACAACAATATAATTCAGTTATGAAGCTTTTAGATATGCCAACAGGAGAAAGCTCGAGCCAGCATACAACTGCTCATGTGCAGACTCCAAGCACTAAAGCCAAACATACGCTTCCTCCTAACAGCTGCCAACCATTTGAGATCCCTCCTCCCTAGTGCATCAGTGCATGGGGCATGAACATGTTCTTGCAGCAGGTAAACATGGTCATGTTGCTGTTTGCCTTTTCTGGAGGGATGTCCCACAAAAAAAAAAAAATTGAAGGAGAAAATGGTGCTTCAGTTCGTAGTCCAGGCAAGCTGTCAACATTTCTGCTGAGGATAGGTTTAAGCTAGTTGGATAGAGCATGGGCATGGAGGGGATGCCACAGGATCTGTTCTACCACATCCGTTGCAAGGATGGTAGGAGACAGCAGAGCTTGGCAAGTAGCTGCTGAAACCCCCTCTGCTACATGTGTTGAAAGGCATCTGAAGATGACCTATGATTTAAACAAGGCTTGAAATCACTTAAACTCTTTGTAGTAAAAATTGCTAAACTAGAATTGTTTGAAGCAGTTCCAGAGAAAGGTCAGCAAATTAATATTACATTAACTGAAATGTTAACAATATGTTCAGTGCCAGGTGAGAAAAGTACTTCCACATCTGAGTAGTTGCATTCCTAATTAGCAATCTATTTGAGCACATGCTTGAAATACTTAATTGTACTTAAAGGTGCTTTGCTAGATACCAGTGAGAGTGCTCACATTCCTCACTCTGATTCCTTATAGAACCAGAAACAAATGTATTTAGATCATGGCTCTGAGAACCAGCCTCTGGAAGAACTTGCTGGGCAACTAGCAAGCAAAGAAAGTATATTAATAACATGACTGAAGAAAGGGCTCATCCTTCCTTTTCTCTGCCTTTTCCCTTCATCTAACAAAACCACAAGTCTTTTAAAGAAGAAAGGCAATGTTATTTAGTCATGTCTGTTTTTCAGAGGTTTAATTTATGTATGAAAATGCATTCTGATGGAAGGAACTAAGCCATCAATTTATATAATGCCATATTTATATAGTGTGATACTAGCAGGGCTTCCAGCTGTGGCTGCTAAACTCCCCACAATGCCTTATTTTCAGGTGCTTGTGACTTTGCAGTTTGGCTGAAATTTCCACACCTTGGATTTTTGTCTGGTTGTTTCAGCAAAATTTCATACGAAGTCTTCATGAAAATCATGTAAGACATACTGGTTTTCCCATATTAAAATTATAACAGAAGCTTGTCTGAGAATTTGTTGACCCTATGTACTGCAAAGCATTGGCTTTTCACTTGGTATAAATAGTCCTAATAGCTCTACTTCTGTTTCCATGAAAATATCATGGGCTTAGTCAATCAAACTAGAAAGGAAAGAGAGTTCAGTAGAAATCTGCTGGAGTGTAAATCTGCACTCAACACATCCTGTCCCTGCAAGGTTTCAGTGTGCATGATGGTGTTGCCGGAGCTGAGAGCAACCCAACAACTTCATCAAGGGATAAGCAAGAACTTCCCTTAACCGCTTCTGCAGATGCAGAGTGGGGAGGCTCCCTCTTGCCTGCTCCTGCTGCTCTCACTGCCAGACCCGCAGAGCGTGGGGCCTCTCAGAGCTCACAAAAATAAAAATGTGGTATTTCTGGGAGGGGAAGAGCTACTGAGAGTGAGTAAGACAGGAGCCAGCTGGAGGACGAAAACTGCAGGGATGACAAAGGACAGTGTAGGCGAGTGTTGTCATGCACTAGAGCACATTAACTTCCACAACCTGCAAACATTTCATTTAACATCTATTGCTTGTCTGTGTAGCAAATTTAATTCCAGCTGTCAAGTTATGCCATTTGCTCAAATGGCAGAGCTTTGTGGATCTGTGGCATGTATGTTAATCCTCCTCATGATTCACAGAGGTGCTAAAATGGTTTCATGCAGGGATCTGGAAAGGGGTTGTGTTTCTGTAAGGTAAAACAGGAAATCATATACAAAATATCTGCATGAAGAGACAGCTTCTAGATTCTTGTAGTGCTCTGAATAACCACATGCAGCTTCACACCCTGCAGCATCTATGGTTGGACTCTCTGAGTAAATGTGCCTGACTGCACAGACTCTCCTGGGGTTCATTAACAGAAAGGCAGCACTGCCTGAGCATTGTCAAGCCATGCCTAAATCTGGTTTGCATGTCTCGGCATCTGGTGTTTCCTGTTCCAGTCCTGGAGTGTGGAGCAAGTAGCATGGGTGATGAGACCTTGGGTGGCTCTGTGAAGAGAAATTCACTCACCTCTGCCTAGTAAGCTCCTGCATTTCTGCAGGGTCTCATCAGCTCAAGTGTGTGTTTGTGACCAGGTCTAAACACTACCGCACATGTGCTTGTCTGCTTGTGTGTGGTCTCAGCCAGCAGCAGACGTGAGTGCAGCAGGAGGTCAGTTCACACATCCTAGAGCGGGGGTCTCTGGAAGACAGCAGCTGCCAGAACCACCAGGGTGCTCCTCTTCTGTTTGAACACTTGGTTCCCTTTTTTCTCACCAAAGCATCCTCTCCTCATCGAATACCTCAAATCACTTCCCTTTCCTTCATTACATTCAATCATTTTACATTGACCTCTAGTATTATCCTCAGAGAGCTAACAGCTAAGGTGAAGAATGGCTGAGGGAACTGGGGTTGTTTAGTGTGGAGAAAAGAACTTACCACTCTCTACAACTGCCTGACAGGAGGTTGTAGTGAGGTGGGGGTCAGTCTCTTCTCCCAAGTAACCAGTGATAGGACAAGAGGTAAAGGCCTCAAGCTGCACCAGGGGAGGTTTAGATTGGATATGAGGAAAAATTTCTTCACCAAGGGGGTGCTCCAGCATTGGAACAGGCTGCCCAGGGCAGTGGTGGAATCACTGTCCCTTAAGTGTTCAAAAACCATGTAGGCATGGCCCTCAGTGACATGGTTTAGTGGTGGTCTTGGCAGTTCTGGGGTAAAGGTTGGACTTAATCTTAAAAGTCTTCCAACCTAGTTGATTTTGTGATTCTAATAGGCTGCCCAGCTAGCTATGACTTAAGCTCTTGTTCAGAAACAAGCCTTAGCATCTCTCCCGCGGGTGGGAGCGCTGACTTCCCGATTCTTTTATGAAAAGAATGCCTTAGCATTTACACAGTGCATCACAGGGTTAATATTGATCATTTTTATGAAAACCTAAGTGCCAGGTGTCCCTTGGAAGCATCTTTTTGTGCCATTTGCGACCCTGCGTTCAGCCACGGACCCTTTCCCAGCCGAGGCCCAACCGGCCCCTCGAAACCCAGACCATGTCGGTAGTGGTGCCGACCCGGCAGGCCACAGCCGGCGGGACCCACGGCCCCGCTTAGTCCTGGGGGCAGGCCCCGCCGTGGGCAGACTCCGCCCACACCGGCACGGAAAGGTGCGGCCGCCCGGCCCCGCCCAGCGCGCAAGTATCGCGCGAGCGCCCCCGCCGCCGGATCCTGTCGATGTCGCTGGGCGGCTGCGGCCTTCGCAGCGGAGGCGGTGGGGAGGGGCCGCTCCGGCGGGGCGCGGGTGAGTGCGCTGGGGAGGGGGCAGCGCCGGCACCCCTCGGCCCGGCCCGGAGAGCGGCGGCTCCTCCTCGGCGCCCCGGGGCATGCGCCAGCGGTGAAGCATACCCTGGGAGGCGGGTCCTGGTGAGGGGGCGGCGGGGGCGCGGCCCGGGCGTGGCGGGGATGCGGCGCCGAGGCCGCGCCCGGCGAGCCCCGGCTCCTGGGCCGACTTCTCGGTCGGGTCCCGCCCGGCCCCGCGGGCGCCGCTTCCCAGGGCGGGGCTGGGAACCGAGCGCCGACAGCGGGGCGTTGGGAGCAGCGGTGGCTGCGGGGCCCGGGCGGGAGCGGCGGCCGAGCTCACCGCTCCCTGTGGGCGAGGCGGCGGGAGCGCGGGCAGCGCCGTGCTGCTGCCCCTGCAGGGTGTGTGAGGCCGGGGGGGCTGCGGGACCGGGGGGGGCTGCGGGACCGGGGAGTGCTGCGGGACCGGGGAGGGACCGGCGGGAGCTGCCCTCTCCTGCCGGCCTTTGTGGAGACCGCCTTCGGCCTTCGGACGGGTGGTCGCGGTCGGGTTGTTTCTGCTGTTAATGATTAGCCCTGTCTCTTCCTGCTTCTGCAGCTTGCAGGCTGGAGGAGGAGGGGGATTTAATAAAACCGCGGCCAGCCGAAATGGGGAGATGCCTAAAGCAGCAGTGAGGAGTCTGTCGTCTGCCTAGTTGCCCACGTCTTTGTCTTGCGCTGGAACCAGCAAAGGAAGATGTGTATTTTTATCCTTGTGCCAAGCTGGTCTGTCTAACTCCTGAACAGAGCTATGCGCTGAAGCTGGAGGTCCTGACAAAATGGGAGTACTTGTGTTCTCTGTGACTTGCAGTTTACTTCTAACTCTGGTGAGAGGGCACAGTTTGTTCACATGTGAGCCAATTACTATTTCCAGATGTTCAGGAATGCCTTACAATATGACTTTTTTTCCAAACATCATGGGACACTATGATCAGGACACGGCTGCTTTCCAAATGGAGGTAAGTTCCCCTGTCCCTACTGTAGTATGTAAATATTACACTGTGAAACAACCTTTTTGTCATTGAGAAATGTTTTGTGATGCCTGTTGAACAGAATGCCAAGGCAGATAATGTTTAGTGACTAGGTGTTTCTTTAAAACGTTATGAGCTATAAGGCACCCCCACCCCACTTTGGGTCCAGTGTTGGAGTGGAATAGGTGTAGCACAGTAATGTGGCTATTCAGAGCTCTTTGGCAGAGCTGATTATGTATAGCACCTCACTGATACACAGGGCAGTTCTTGAAATTCTCTAGGGTCATGGCTTATATATTGTGGCCCATCTGAACTTGCGTAGTGCAAAAATAATGTTTATAAGTTGCTCTTTGTTCCTCTCTCGGTTTATATCTACTAAGGAGAGAGGTACTTAAACTTATTATTGGCCCATTCTCCATTGTGGCTTTGCCTTCTGTTGTCTTCTGACTGGATGCTGAAACTTCTGACTGAAAGTTGGAGGGTTTTTAAGCTGAAAGCAAACACTTTTCTTACTTGAACTGATTGTAACGTGGCTCCCTTGAGAATATGCCACCTTGTGGAAAAGCTTTGCTGATAGAAACAAAAGGGCCAGAGCCTCTCTGGGTGAGAGGCTTGTAAAACAAGTTTTAAACCTGTTTTAATAGTGGCTTTTCAGTGGTAAGAGGAGGGGGAACATATTAACACAGATCTTGAAAAGCTTATTATCTTGTCCTGTGCAGAGTGAAACAAGTGAGTTGAAAATTAAGAAGTTTCTGGTTAAAAAATAAATAAAATTAGAGATTGTATTGGAGGTGGCTACTGTTGTTAAAATCTTATTTGCATATTTTTTACTGATCTTGGAGGAGGAGCTTGGTTCAGTTACCAAAGCATTCTTTTAGTGTTGCTTGGCATAGTCAGGATTCCCTGGTTGGCCTCTAGCTGCCAGCCTGGAACAGCACAGGATTTGGTCTCGAATTGTGTTTGCCAGCCTGGTGTAAGTGTATGGGAAATTCTGGTATCAAATGTCAAGACACCTGTACACAAGCAACTGAATTCAGCTGCAGGTCTCAGATAAATTGTGGGCTTTAAAATTGGAAGGCAAGCTTATAAGCTTCCGTTGTAAGCTCTGTGCAGTGCCTTATCAAGTCCTTGTTTGTCAGGAATGCTTTCTACAGCGTCTGCCACTTTCATCTCATCAGGTGTGCTGCTGGTTCTTACTTGGTGTGTCTTTGCAACTGTTGAGCCAGCTTTTGTTAGTATTTGTGCCTTCCAGTCATGCTGCTGTTACAGCAGATGCCACAGAGCCATTTTTATTAGATTGCTACAACTGACTTTTCTGAACTGTCAAGTAGCTTGTGCCTACTGCATGTCTTCTGGAAGGGGTTTGTGGTTTACCTGTTCTCATACAGCTACTTCATAAAATCTGAGTGGTAATGAGAAGTTTTGTTGCTTTCCCTTTTTTATCCCCCCATCCTGTCTCCCTTATAACCACCTCTGACCACTGCAGCAGTTGATCACTACTCAGCCAACTGACTGAGTGGTTGTGTGGAACAACAGTGTTTATTAGGTTTTGATTTCCTTACCCTGTATCATTTACTTCCTAGTCTCCTGTCATTGCCACTCTCTGGCCTCTAATTTGTTATACCTCACTACTCTAGTGTTGTGCAGACATTTCTAAACTACCTCATGTGTCTGTGTGCTGATCTGCCTGCCTCTGTTTGTGATTCAGCAGTGCTGATTGACTGCTGGGTCAAACTGAATTTTTAAGACATTTGCTTTACTGATGAAAGGGTAAGGAAGTTGCTTTCCATTCTTATGTAGCCAGTGTTGAATCTGTTGCTAGTGGTTAGATTGGAGTTAATATGATAAGTTTTGGTGGTTCATTGCAGGACCCTTTTTTTCTGAGGGAGACCAGTATGTACCAGCATTCCTTATACGTTTTGATGTGTATTCTACATGGCATTTGGTAATGGTGCCGGTATAGTTTGTCCCTAGTTGATTGTAACAGGGAGCTGCCTTAGGATTGTCAAAAGGTCCCGCTTTTTTGCAGAGGGGGGATTTGGTGTGGCTTCAGGGGAGGAGGAACTATTGATTTCTGGAGTAGTGTTTAATTTCACCTTGCAGCCATAAAGAGGCAGTGGACTGGGGGGTGGAGGAGACTTCAGGTGTTATAAGAGCTTGAATTTTTCGGTAATTGGAGGTCCAAACCTTGTTCATAACAAAGAAAGAATTTTAATAGTATGTTGGTTAAAACTTCGTTCTTTTGATCTTTGATAGGAATGCTTAAAGGCTTTGTTTTCTAATTCCATCTTGTTCTTCTGCCTCCCCTCGCCACAGCCTGTTTTCAAGACTGGGCATGGTTTTAGTATGTAAGCACTGGGTTTTGAGATTAACGCTTGTAATATTTTCCTCACTTTATGTTAGCTGACTTGGAGTAAGCTGCTTAATCATGCAATCACAGGGCATGTGGTGGAAATGCCTTCAAGAAATCCAAGTACTTTGTGCAGAAAGAGCCTTAATGTTAGTCCTGTTTTCTGCTCCTGTCTCCTCTCAAAACTTCTTCCCGTTACTTATTTGGAGTGTTAACTCCCAGAAATAGCAAACCTTTGTTAAGGGCATAAATCTCACATGCAGGTGAAGTTCACTCTCCAAAACTGTTATAACTCTGTGTCCTGCTCTTAAGGCTCTACAGGTGTGTTCTGCTGTGGGTCGTCTTGTATATCCAGAAGAGCTGTGCTTTCCATCTGCTGGAGCATGAAGGCTTTTGTACAGTTGCTCTGCTGTCTGGAAAGGTGTTAAATTGGCATTTCTGGGGTGGTATCTTCATAGTAATCCTCCAGGAGAGGATGTATGTGGAGCCACTGTCTCACACAGTGGTTGTCCTCCAGGAATTCAGCTACCTGTGGTCTTGCATTTCTCCCTCATGTATCAACTCTTCATAATGATGTGCTGGAAACTGGAACACTGGACTGATTAAAACTGGAAAGAAAAAAAGATTAACTCAATCTTATGTTCTGGCTAGTGATGATAGCTGCGCTGGGCTCTTACTCTCTGCAATAGAAAATTCGTAGTTTCCAGATTTCTCCTTGCTCCCTCATTCTCCCTGTTGTTTGTTTGTTTGTTTGTTTTGGTTTTTTTTGCAGCTGTCAACTTGGCAGATTGTGTTTAGGCTACTTGAGTTTTACTTTAGATTTGGATTAGTTTTGTTTATACAACAGATGGTAAAATCATGTGGCTTTGCGGTGTGAAGTTTTGTGTATGTTATCTGAACAGATGCATGACAATGGAATCTGATTGTTTGCAGATGCTCAATGTAGCTGTATCTTCAAGCAGTTTAACAGTAACACTGCTCATGTTGCTACTAGCTCAGGCAGGGACGTTGAAGACCTGAGGTTTGTTGGGGCAGGAAAATAGATGGGCACAGCGGGATAGATGGTCTATTACAGCTATACTTAAATAGCTGTAACTCCCCCTCGTGGTCATCCGCGAAATCAAGTCACTTCTAATTCCAAAGTAGCTTCTACTTTTACCTATACTGGGCTAAGTTGTCAATATAAGGCATTATTCCGCAAGGCAGCGAATATCACTGTGTTGTAACTTTTTTTTTCGTATCTCTTGATCTGTTCTGCTCCGGTTCTGGAATGTGTTCACTGTAGGCAAGCCCTTAAGACTTCCTGATGTGGGTAAGATCTATGGGCCTGTAGAATTACAAAGGCAAAAGGCTTGCCAACGAGTTTTAAAGCAGACTATACAAACCACTGGAACACATCCCATGGAGAACAATAAAGTACCTCAGACTGGAAAAATGATTTGGTAGTGAGTTTTCCGTTCACTTCTGAGTTTGTGACTGTGTGCCAGAATACATGTGTGCATGTCTGTGGAGAGTTCAGTGCAACTGGCTGCAGCAGTGGGAGAAATTATAGGAGAACTAGGGTTGGTTTAAACTAACAAAACCAGTTTGAAGTGGATTAAGTACCACCCTCAAAAGTTTAATACTGAAGTCCTGTAAGTTAAAATTTGAAAGTAATCACTTAATTTGCTTCCACTAAATATAAATCTACTATTAATTCAATATCGATGTCCAAAAACGGGAGAGCTGTGTCTGGCAAGCTAAATAAGTGTGTGTGTGTGTGTGTATGTATGTATGCACACAGGGAGGAGGAAGCTGCCCACCTTCTGTAGGTTGAGAGTTTTGGGAAATAAGTACAGTTTTGTGTAGAAGGTTGTTACTGAGTTGCTCTGCAAAATAGTATAGGTGTGAATTTACTGAAACCTCTACAGCTTCAGCTAGAAAAAAAACCCACCAGTATTCTTTATCTGCCTCGAGTTAGGTTTTGTCCCTGCTGCTGCCTCAGAGCCTAAGACGCAGAAAGGGTGCAGAGGTGTGGACGTTGACCCAATGGAGCAAGCAGGAAGGGTTCTTTAGTTCATATTTTGCTTGTAACATTTTCTGCTGTTTCTTTACTATGTATCACTGGTACTAACAGCCAGGCAAGGCTTGTATAAGAAGAGGTAAAGGCTGCAGGCGGTACATATATGTTACTCAGTACAAACTAAGGTAACTTTTCTAGCTTACCAGAAGGAAGTGGTGATTACAAAAGATTTTAGTGCTGAAAGGCCTACATTGATGCTTGTTAATGAAAGTTTGCAAATGCCAAATTAATTTTTTTATATATGCTTCATATGGATCAAGGGAAATACAAAGCAGTGCGACTGACTTCTGTGCTGGGTCTCTAGAAATAGTTGGACAAGAATAGTTCTGGTTTGAACATCACTATGTTGAATGTAGAAACGCTTGGCCAGAGGGTCAAAACAATATGAATTATACCCATCTGTGTCATTCTGTATGATACCATAAAAATTGGTGGTTTTATTTTTGCACTCTGGTGTTCCAAAGAAACACAAGTCAGTGTTGGTTCTTATAGTGGTTCTTACGGCAACACATTTGTAAACCATCTTTGCTGACTCCTGTGTGTACACTAAATTACAGCCACTAAAAAAAGTGTTTGTTACCTGTAGTACTGAGGCGCTTCATGAAGTGTTACGAGCTTGTGCAGATTTGCTGAAACCAGGCAGGTGAATGTGTGTAATCCTATTACGTTGGCTTTAAGGGTATTGGTCATCTGCAAAACCTAGCGCTGCTTTGTCTGAAAAGCATTTCTCATCTACTCGATAATGTGAATCATACTGCCTTGCTCCCTGTTCTGAAAGGATACTGCTTGGAATTCAGAGCGATCCAAAGTAATGCATGCTTGATGAAGAGTAATACACCCACTCACGGCATGAGATTGAGGAGTTTCACTCTGGACTAAATTTAAGCCAGTCCTGCTGTGCATGAGGTCCAGAGCTGGCCTGTGGAAGGCGAGGTCTTTCTCAACAGCAGACCTTTCTGGAAAGCTTTGTGGTATCTTGTGGCTCTCCTGCAGATTACTGTCCCTTCCACAGTGCCCTGTCTAGTGTTCCTATGTAGCTGCAAGCATTGGTAGTTTAAGTCTCATTGTACAGACCATGCCTTGGCTCCCCCCTCTTCTCTACACTCGTATTGTTTGCTGAGCACAAGGCACCGTAAGTATGTGATGGGCTTAGTCTTGTAGCTGTAGCCTACTCCAGGAGAACACTTGTGAATGGAGTCATACAACCATCCCTAAAGCTGTTTATATAGAGAAGGAAAACATGGACAGAGCTACTTAGAACTGCTTTGCCTTCATTGATAGGAGGCAGTTAGGGCTTGGAGACTGGGTCGACTTTTTGGAACACATCATCCTTGGAGTTGGAGAAAGCCAGCAGTGGGTACAAAGCTTTCAGTTGTAAAAAAGTGTGATTTCAAGATCATTTCCATGTTTTTAAGGAGTAGCTGTTGCCCTGTGGAACTTCCTGAACTTCACCTGGTCAGTAGCAAATCAGGTTAGGGAAGACAAATCTGCTGAGGGTGATGTGGTGGCCGTAATTTCAAAGGTCACTCTTCACATTGTCTCCTCTTGAATAGTAGACAAGAGGGCAAAATTGTATACCGTTGTGTACAGGTGGCCCACACTGTTTTCCCTCTGCTGTCTATGATTTAGCAGATTGTTTGGGTTCATGCATGTCATTAGCCATTCACATGCAGTGCATTGGCCCATGGCAGCTCTGGCAACAGCAACTTGTTTGTCTTTCAGAAATTGCCACCCCTGTCATGTCTAAAACCTCCTGATGCTTTACCAGTTGGGCAGCAGGGTGGGCCTAAAGCTGCTCTAGTCTTTTTCCATGTCTTTGATGGATCTGTCAGTGATTACTTGCACAGTGTTGTTTCTCTGTCTTCCTCAGTGCCACCTCAGCTGCATGGTGCTGCAGCATTACCTCAGGGTGAACCCCCAGCCTAGTTGTGTGTGCTTCCTTTTGCCTGCAGCACTCTAGGGATGAGATGCTGGGGGAAGGGGAGAAGGAAGAGGTGCCTTTGCATATGTGTTATATAAAGAGGAGGGTACATCCGTCCACCTCCTTATCAGAGGAATCTGTGAAAGAAAGGGAAACCAAATGTGAGTCCTTGACTGCCTGTGTGGCTAGAGTACAATAACATGTTTTGTGAGCTCCCTACAGCCCCCAGCTTCTCATGGATGAAGATTTCTGCAGTGTGATGGAGATGCTGGGGATGTACTTGCTTCTGTTTAGGCTGGCTCCTGTGAGGGATGGGTGAAAGCTCACACCAGATTGTCCCACTGAGTATGCTAAGTTACTGCTGTGCTACAGCAAGCAATGAACTGTTGGGAAACTGCCTCTTCTTTGATTCTTTGATTTTGCTAGCAAGATGAGGCGGAGTGTTTAAGGTGTCAAGGATTTGGGTGAAGATTTTGAAGAGGTGGAGGAGAGACTGTGGGAGGTAGTTCATGCAGAAAGAGGCTCCTGTAGTAACATCACTAGCTTTGAGAGAACCCTTCCTTATATTTGGATATCTTGCATTTGGAGAAAGGAGAAAGAGGTGATCATAAAGTAATGGGGTAAAGGAATTAGCTTCCTTCCTTAACAGCTGCCTCATCCATCTTTTAGAATCAGGAATTTATGTATTTCTTTATTTCTTTGTTTTTATCTAAAAGTGAGTTGCTTATTGCTTTCTTGCCTTTCAGGTTTGCTTGTGTCTCAGAATAAATAAAAATTAAGAGTAAATAAAAGTTAGTAAATAAAAGTAATTTGAGTACGTATGTCTACAGAGCAAAAATCTATAACTACTCAGGTTATAATTGTTTTAGACATTTTTGTCTTTATTAAAAATAACTGAACAAAAATGCCACAGAATAAAATATACCTGCAGAAGATAAAAACCATTTCCCACACTTAGGAATCCCCCTTCTTTTTTTTTTTTTTTTTTCGTCAAGAAAGGATTTTATGTGTATCTTTTATATCTTAAGTACTTGTTTTCCTATCACAATAATGATCTACTCTGAATAATAATGATTATTAGTAATAATGATAATGTTATGTTTTCAAGCTACAGTCAAGGTGATAGCTAAAGAAATGAAGGCTGGTTTTCCATTTTGTGTACACACTGATCTTTCCAGAAGCAGTGATTTTACAGAAAATTACTCTGAATCAAAAGTTATGGCACATGGTGAATGCTAAGTATATAGGAGGTTGGCTACATGGTGAAAGTTTCCCAAACACATATGAAACAGAGGTTGCCATCCAATTTTCCTGTCCAGTTTTTTAGCTGTCTCTGGTTTGTGGCTCAGACTCTTGGGTTGTTTGTTTCTAGTGCTGTCTGACTTGTGTTGCTCTGCGTCCCTGTGTTACCAAGAATTCATTCAGAAGATCCTGTCCTCTTTTTCAACAACTTGTGTGCATGATGGAAGAAACTTGTGCAGATTTTCTAGGGATTAAGCCAGTCTGTTTGAAGTTCAGGAAAGCATTTGATACTGCACTACATGAAAATTGCTAAAAATACTAATATTTGTAACTTTAACTAATCCATTCACTTTGTTGTGATGTAGGAGATGTCAGCTGGGCATGCACAAGTCTGATGACTGAGTTGAAGCCCATGAAGCTGCAATTATCTACCTGACCACCTGCAGTTCTTATCTCTGTCTTCTGATTTCAGTTATTTCCAGTTGGTCATATCTTGAGACACTGTCACACTGCTTGGCTGACCATGAGGCAAGCTATGTTTCATTTTTACAAGATATGGGCAAGAAACCACTGGATGCAGTTACTTTAAATTGTGTTGGATTTGGGATGCTGAGGGTGGCAGGTTATTATTCCCCATTAGCATGGGAATTAACTTCATAACGCGGGAGATTTTCCAACTTCTGTACAATGTCTCTATCCCCACCTAACCAATAGCATGGCTAGCCCAGGTCTGCGTGGAGTGGGAAGCTTGATGGAAGCAACAGTGTGGCTCCTTGCAGAGCTTCCTTGGGTCTGATAAAGTCAGCTTTGAGCAAAGGTGTTGTGCCATATAACTGTGTTCCTGGGTGGACTTGTAACAGGATCAGCAGCCATGTAGAAACAGCACCTGTATGGGCTAGTGCTGGTCTCTGCAGAGTTATTTCAGAAGGTTTTTTCAGCTGTTTCAGAAAGCCACAGAATTGGCTTTCTTGCCATCCCACTAACTGTCATGGTAAAGGGCGCTGAGAGCTCTGGTATTCATAGACTGGTAAAAGAGGTGTCTGAATGTGGATACCTGAGCATTCTGAGTAGTAGTCTGTTGTATAAACACTGCCTCAGAGTTTGGTGTTAGTTTTAGTTGAGCATTTTCTTCTGGCTGTGAGGTTATCTCTGCTTCCTGAATTCTGTGAATGTCATTCTTGGGTGCCTCTGGGTGTGGACATCAGGTAGGGAAACTGCTGTGAGGACTTTATGAAGTGCCTGGAAGTTACACATCAGAAATTTCTGTTCCAATAGCCAGTCCCCTTTGTGGATCTGGCTCTTGATTGCTTTACTTGCTGTTGCAGAAGATTACTTGGGAAGATTGATCCTGTTATGACTGAGATTCTCCTGATTTAATTTGTTCATGAAGTAGGCAAGGAAGAAAGCATGGTGCAGGGCTGCTACTCTGGGAACTTGGGTGGTGCTGTTATGTTGAAGTGAGTCCCTACACTTAAGAAGACAGGGAAACATGAATCTGGTCTGACTTTTGGAACCAGAGCAATAACTAATTCTGCTGGAATTCCCTTCAAATGAGGATCTTTTTTATAGGTAGCAGTCAGTCTTTCAACAGCATTACTGGTTATCTTCTAGATTGTATTCTACACAAGAAGTTCAGTAATGAATCCATTTACTCCTGTAATACATGGCAAATACATGATTTTTTTTAGGTGGTTCTGTTACTACAGTCCAGATGTAATGAAGCTCTGTCCAGACATTGGGTGTTTGAGAGCCTG
Organism: Pezoporus occidentalis; assembly: GCF_034315485.1. Classification (NCBI taxonomy): domain Eukaryota; kingdom Metazoa; phylum Chordata; class Aves; order Psittaciformes; family Psittacidae; genus Pezoporus; species Pezoporus occidentalis. The sequence continues at coordinate 19,573,285 of NW_026914940.1, read as the reverse complement.
CAGTTAACTTGCATTTGTCTGTCTTTTTATGCTTTGTATAGTATACATAGAGATAACTTACATTTGTTTGTCTTTTTATGCTTTGTATAGTATATATAGAGATAAAACCATATATACTTTAAAACTGTGTATAAATAGTTCAGTTTTGTAATGCTTGGGAAAACTCTCTCAGTTGCTTTGGACTGTAAATTGCAGAGGTTGGAATATCTATAATTTAGGTTGAGCTATAATTTAGGTTAGAACCACAAAAGGCCATGAATTTTGCTAATAAGCTATTTTTGGAAAGTATTGGGGTACTACTTTAGTTTACTTCAGAACAGCTTCTTAGTGAGGTGTAATATTCTTGGTTATATTGTTTCTAACCTTTGCTTTAGTTAAAAAAGATAAGAACATTGGTATTTTTATTTCACACTTCATTTAGAGTGAAAAAGTGGAACTAAGTTGTTTTACTACAGAAAGAATTTTTGTAGTTGCTAGTTAATGCAAAACAGCCTGGAACCCATAGAGGTAAAAAGCAAAATATTTTACTGTTTTATCTTTCTGTGTATGTATCTGTATAATGGCAATGACAAGTTTAGTGCCTAGTTGTGGTGTCAGCGGAGTGTTTGCTTGTCAGTTTGTTTGGTTTTAAGGTGCATGAGTGCCTTGTTGCCTACTGACCTTTGAAAACCTTCCCCATGTGCCTTGTCCTTACCCTGGCTGGATTTATGATTAATATTCTCATCAACTTTGAATAGCTAGTATGAAGGTTCAGACCTGAGTATGTATATTTATATATATATATATGTATATGTATATGTATCAAAGTCTATATTGTGTGTAGGGGTGAATGACGGCCAAGAGCTTGCAAATACACTGGTGATTTTGTTGCAGATGTATTGACCGTTCGTGTGATGGCTCATTCAGCTCACTGAGCACTTGCTCCACCTGGTATCTGACAGAATGCTTCACTAGTTTCACTTTAGGTGGGTGATGAAGTTTCTGGCCGATTGAGTCTGTGCTGCACAGGCATCAGTCCCTGATGCCACTGGCGTTTACAGCACAGCATTCTTGGGCTTGTCCTAAAGGATGATGCTTCAGATGCTGACCAGTTGTCGGCTCCCACAGCTGTACAACCATGGGAGGAGCAGGCAACTGGGAACGGTTCAGTTTACCAGCTGCTGCAAGTGAAGCTGTCCCCACGCTTTGTTTGGAGCCCTTTGAAAATCCAAATGCCCTTTGCTGTTTAGTCGAAGAACAAAGATGAAAGCTCATATCTTTGCAAACAGCTTCCGTTGCAGAACAATATCATTTGATCCACTTGCTTGTTTACTACATTTTTTAATTCTCTTCTTTTTCCATCAGCTCCTTGAACTCCAGATTGTCCTTGTGTAGGAAATTTAAACTATTGTGTCTTTTAAGCCAAGGTGATAACCTACTTTCTACTCTGACAAAAGGTTTTATTCTTATCTCTGTAAACACTAAGCTGATTATGTTTAAAATATGTTTGACAAGCTTTTAAATCAGTTGTGACTGCATTTGTCTTAATTGTGTTGTGAAAGCTACAGAAAGTAATGCTGGTTTGTTTAAAAGCGGCTTATTAAAATTTGAATGTGTGTTTTGAATGCTTTTACCTCTGTCAAATTAGGCTGCACTAATGATGCATATTAAGTTTGCATATGTTCATACCTAAAATATTTTACTCTTATCAGTGAATTTTAGTCCTGAAAACTCTTTCGTTGTAGAGGAGTTACCCATGATATTTTAGCTGAGTTTAGAAAACACAGATTATAACTGATACTGGCAGCTGGCAGCAGTAGTCAATTACTAAACAAGCTCAGGTGGTGACACAGAGTATGTGGGACTCCAAATTAGTTCCTACCATCTTTGCTGGTAGTTTAAAGGATGCTTGACATTGTGCTAATGTTCATGAGCTACAGTCACATTTCTGTTTTGCAGCTCTGCTGTTAAATAACAACTTCTAACAGACATGTAGCAACAAGATGCTGACATCTAAACTGCCTTAGCCTCCTGCAAAATAGTTTCTAAATCCTTACATACCAGCTTAAAAGTGTCTTTAACTTGCCTTTGAGCTAAATCTGTCAATGTAACTTCCAATAGGAAGACCCTGTTTTTTTTCTCAACCTTGCTTTGAATGTAATGGAACTTGAGCATTTCATCCTTCGTTTAGTTCCATGTGTTAGGACATTTATTTATTATTATTTAATTGTGCATGAATTAGAAGTTGGAGATTCTTGGCAGCTGATTCACTGTGGCTAAGAGCAAATTACCACCCTTGCTATCCCATCTAGTAATTGTGCGAAGGCATTAATCTCTCTGGGTATGATGCTAATCTCATTTCCATCCAGTCCAGAATAACTCTATTGAAACAGTAGTGTAGGATTAAATCAACCATGCCATATTTGTGTCACCGTTTTTAATTGAAACAGATTGTCATTATAGAAGTGGATAAAGATACTATGAAGATTGTTAGTATTCTCTCTGAGTATGAAGAGCAATTGCTGCCTGTTCTTTTGAGACTGCTTATATACACCATAGTTGACAGCAGCCATATTTCCTAAGTATCAGATATGAAAGTGTATATGTAGAATACACTGATTTAGGTTTTGAGGTTGTACTTCAGTTCTGGAGTGACACTTATGGGACAGTAGTCGTGTGCAAGTCTGTTACTGTAAATTTATTAATCATTTATTGTTAATAAATACAGTGCTATTCAAGGAGGGGGTTATTATTATATTAGTTACTGTCACTCAGAAAGAGTCTTTGTCACTGCGAAAATGTGTGGTCAGTGTTCAACTGTAGTCAAGGCAGATAGAAGGCAAAGTATATTAGGAAAGGAATAGAAATAAAAATTTAAAACCTTATTATGCTAAGGTTTATCAGGATGGCAAAATGACATGGAAAAAGTAAAGAGTAATCTGTTAGCCGTTTGTCAGAAGACAAATGAGGTTGCAAAACCAGGAGTTACAATAATGTGCTCCTTTCTCAGCAGTGCCTGATTAAATTATGCAGTCTAACTTACTGCTGTAGTATTTGCAAAGGGTATAAGTGTAAATGATTGAAAAAGAGATTAGATATGTTCTAGGCAGAAAGGAAGTTTGTCGGTGTCTTTTCAACACAGTGGTGGTATAACCTGCAGCTGATTTCCTAAACCACTGGTTGCAGGGAACTGGACGGGATGTCAGCTTGTTTTGCTATGTCCCACTTCTCACCAGCTGGGGTGAGAATGGGGTGACCAGCTAAATGCAGTCTGAGTTTGGTCTGACTCAGAAGGTCTGCTTGTGTCTTCAGAACATGAAACTTCCTGCTTCTTATGTTTATACTTTCATGTGTCAGAAGGTAAATATTGTTAGCAAGCTGAAAGAAATACTGTAAGAACAAGTACTCTTGGCAGCCAGGTCCATGGATTTCTACTCTGATTACATTACAGGCTGAGCATAGGTTTCTTCCTAAAATATCACATTTTTGTATTTAGCTGTTCACACAGTTTTGCATTTAAATAAAATAGATTGTTAAACAACAGTGTTTAGCCAGTGACAACATGCCATAGTTAGAATGGTAAAGGGTGGGTTTATGTCTTTCTCCACCAGATATCACTTTTGTTATACTTATTTGCTGTATCAAGGGGGTGAGCCTGCAATATGTAACCTTAATAGCTATGTTGGAAAACTCAATTTAAAAAATTGTTGCTTATCAAAATACTTTTTTTTTTTTTTTAAATTCTTACTTTGTTGAGGAAATGTTGCTGTTTTACCTGTGGCTGCAGAAGTTCTTGCCTGGCACCCCAAAACTTGCTCTGGAAAATTATTTTCTATCAACTGAGATAAACTTTGTGGGACACAGAAAGGAAAAAAGTAAAAAAAAAATCAAGACAATTTCTATAAGACTGAATTTCAAAAGTGAACGCTGTATGTGATCACCGAGGCTGTTATCTTCCTTTTATCCTAAGTGCCAGGAAGAACAGACCTAACATAAGCTAACCATTGGAACAAATAACATTTAATTGAACACAAGCATCATAATTATGCAGAGGTCATTTCATTCATTTGGAGTTAACTCTTCACTGTTATTTTCATCTTAACCATGCAGTATTTAGGAATTAATCTGACTGATGGAACTGGAGCATGTTATACTACTCTCCTTGTCATAAAATATTTCAAGTCTTGGTTCCTGCAAAAGCAGCTCCAGAGCAGACATCCAGAGAGACAGGATCAGACCTCTGTGCGCCTGCTGTGATGCATCTGCAGATGCAGCCAGAGTGCTCTGCAGGATAGTGCCAACATTTTTTTTTGTTTGTTTTTCATAAAGCATTTTAAAGTTATTCTTGCTCTGCCTTATCTTCTCCTTTCACCCCTCCCTGCACATTCCTGTGCTTACTGCAAAAGTCCCCTGAGGATTTGTAGGTATTCCATTTTGGAGGGGGAAATTTATTTATCAATGTCTTTTATTTTAAAATACGTGCTTGGCATGCAGTAAAACTTGCTCTTTGGCTGTAGGGGGGTGTGTGGGGGTGTGTGTGTGTGTGTATGTATATACTTGGGTTTCTTAAAAGCTGGCAAAAGTAAGAATGCTATTCAGGACTCAGAAGTTAGTCCTTCCCTTACCAGTCCTTCTTTGAATATTTGATTTATGTAGCTGTTAATGGCAAAGAAGTAAATAAAAATCTTCCTAAATAAAAATCTTAGTAAAAACTTTGCCTACTTTGAAAACTTCACACACTGTCCCTGTTTATCGGAACATTTAAAAGTGTGTTAAATACTATTCCAGTTTTCCTGATGCATGAAATTGACTATTTAGGTATGATACGGAGATTCCTGTTTCCTGAAATACCAGAAGCAGTTCTTCAAAACATGTACTTTGTCGAATCTTAGAATGCCAGGTTGGAAGGGACCTCAAGGATCATCTGGTCCAGCCTTGCTTGGCAAAGCATGCCTTAGACTAGATGTCCCAGCGCCCTCTGTGGCTGAACCTTAAAAGTGTTCAATGTTGGGGAATCCACCACTTCCCTGGGGAGATTATTCCAATGGTTGATTGTTCTCTAAAACTTAAAAAAAAAAATTAAAAAGAACTTCAAAGGCTGATGTGACCCTGCAGGTGGCTTTCACCTCAGCTGTGGGTTGGTTCCCTCGGGGAACGAGCTTGTTTTACTTTCATGAGCTGGCTCAGGAACATGTGTCTGGTATGGCAGACAGGACAGTGAACAGCAGCCTGCAATGGATCTGAAGGCTGGGGCTTATTCAAGAACCAGTGGGGCTGGATCCCTTCAGCACACATCCCTGCAGCTGCTCTGTGTTCCCTCCCTTTCCCTGGGCAGTCTCTGCACCTCGGTGAGTGGAGGAGCAAGCCTTTTCTGCGCATTCCCCTAGTCTGCCACCCCAGAGCTTTTACATGGGCCAAATGGCAGTGCACCATATATGTGCTGTCTGTCCTGGCAGTGCCTGGCACCTCCTGGCCCTAGCTGATCTGTTGGTCCATGTGCCCTCCAGCAGATCACCAACACATGGTTGGCTCCTTCAGTTTAATTTCTGCTTGTGCTCGCTGACACAAGGGCTTGCTTACGCAGCCCCCCAGCATTCCTGCTTCCTTCTGCTGGCCCTGCTGCTTTGGACATACAGCCCACTTAGAAGCACAGGAGCATGGCTGGCCATGCTGTTAGCATGTCATCACTTGCTTCCTTCAATGAGCTGCCCTTACAGCAGTTCAGCACTTGCAAAAATGTCTGACAGCTTCTGGTTTGTCTGATACACAGTAGTATTTCAGCTAAAATAGTTTTCCCTAATAACAAAGTTGGTAAATTGTAGAGAAGGAAGATTGTCTTTTTACCTTAAAAGCCTGTCTTGTCAGCAATAGATTGAATTAACTCGGGGGGAGGAGGAAGGGGCAAGTTGCATTAAATATCATTTTGTGAATTCTCTAGTCAGAACATTCATCAGTCATGTCAAATTTTGAAATGCAGTGTTTCAGAAGTGAAGAATAATGATATTTAGACCTTACTAATCAAAGAAACCCAAACCTCTCTGGCATGAGAGAAGACGATGAGTGCAACACACCACTTAGACTGAAAATGTAATCTAACAGGAACTACAGGGACAGGAGCACTTTTAAAAAATCTCATTTAGAAGCTGACTGGTGAATGTAGGGACTTAGTGTTTCCCTCTGTTTTTAAAACATCTTAGCCTTTCATAATATCGTTCAAGTTTCTAATATTGTCAAATGGTAAAAAATCAGGTTTGAGTAGTTAGAGATTGGCCAAGATCCCAGGGCAAGGCTAGAAGTGTTAACAGAGCTTCTCACTGCTCAGGTCACTGGGTTTTACTCTTTCACAACTGCTGAACAAGCACTATATTCTGTTATCTTTTCAAACCTACAGGGGAACAAATGTGATCCTTAGTGATGAAAGTTAGTTTTGACCACTTGAATTATCTTTTTAAAATTACTAACCAAAGCCTTTTTCTTCCCTGTAGCCTTTTTTTCCACTTATGAATCTTCACTGTTCACCAGACTTCCACACATTTCTGTGCAAAGCCTTTGTCCCTGCCTGCCTAGAGCAAGTTCATGTGATTCACCCTTGTCGAAGCCTCTGTGAGAAAGTATATTCTGATTGTAAGCAGTTGATGGACACTTTTGGAATCACATGGCCTGAAGAGCTGGAATGTGCCAGGTAGGGTATTTTTCACATTGACAGGGAGTGGGGGCGATGTTTTCAATTGACCTAGGCTAAGTTGAAAATCTCAGGTAGAATGTTAAATATCACTACCTTGCTGTAGCTTCCTCGTCTTTGGTGACCCTGCAGTGCTTATGCATAGGGCTATTTCCTAATTAAAACCTGTTTTATTCAAATGATCACCTGCATTTCCTGCTTGTGACTTTCTTACAACAAATTTCTGCAGCAGTACTTTTCAGTATTCAGATCCCTGCAAAAAGAAGTTTTTTTAGTATAATTTTCATAAAATTTGTTATAATAAATGTTACAGAATATATTTTGCTTTCGTTTCTGATCTCTGAACTAAGGGTGATCATACTTACTTCATGGGGATTTTATAAATAACTGCTCATAAAATAATTAAATAGAAAATATTCTGTAGTTGAATGGACACAGCGTTTAGTCATAGAAGTCTTATCTTACTCCTAACTACTTAAATGTGCAAATTCAGTCTCATGTTGCTTTTCCTGTACTGCCTGCCAAAAGTCCCTTTTTTAAAAATTCCACTTTTCTCAGAGATGTTCACATATGTCTTCCAGAGAGAAGACAGTTAATACTACATTTGGGGAAAAGATATATATTAAATGGAAACCACTGAATACGTTCCCTTGTAATCTTTTGGGATTCTGACATTCAACTGCAGATAAATTATTAAGGCCAAATGGTAGTAGTGGTTGGGTTGTTTTTTAACACACATCAGGTCAAGAACTACAGGAAAGGAGCAGAAAGTGGAAATTCAAATCATTTTTCTAACCCCTGTGCAGTTGCTAATCTGTGATAGGGCTGAGAGAGAGCTGGATCAGTAATTCTGTGCCATGATCTCTGGTAGAAATCTGTATTGGGGTAGAAATCTGTACCAGAGTGAGTACGATAGATGGCATTAATGCCATTTTCCTTAGTTCTGCAGGAAGATTGTGGGATTTTAAAACAAGGAGACATCAGCTTTTCCCATCTAGTGTGAGCATTTATGCAACAGTAGTGCTACTCAGCGCAGCAAATGTCTTCAAGAATTGTTTTGAAAAATTAGGAAAATTACAATTGAAGCCAGTTACTCAATGTATCTTTCAAATGACATTTAAAATTAAAATACGTTTTGCAGTAATTACTGCAGCTTTAGATTATTCTATTATTGCTAGCATTTACTGACAATGAACCTGCTCTGTTTGTATGTGAAATGTCTCCCCAAGCACCTTGACCTGGGTTCAGCAGCAGCAGTCATTTTTCTCAGTCTTAGTAGCTGGTGCAGTGCTGTGTTTTTGACTTTCAACATGGGAACAGTGCTGATAACACGGATGTTTTTAGTTGTTGCTCAGTAATGTTTACTCTGACCAAGGACTTTCTGAGTCTCATGCTCTTCCAGGGAGGAGGGGAAGTTGAGAGGAAGCAGAGAGAGGACACCTGACCCAAACTAGCCAAAGGGGTATTCCATACCACAGCACGTCATGCCTGGTATATAAACTGGGGTCAGTTATCTGGAAGGGCTAGATCACTGTTTGGGTCAGGCTGGGTATCTGTCGGTGGGTGGTGAGCCGTTGTATTCTCTTCCCTTGTTATTTCCTTTATCATTATTATTATTGGTGGCAGCAGCAGTGGTTTGTGTTATACTTTAGTTACTAAACTGTTCTTGTCTCAACCTGTGGGAGTTACATTCTTTTGATTCTCCTCCCCATCCCTCTGGGAGCGGGGGGAGGAAGTGGAGGTTGGGGAGTGAACTATTGTCTGCATGGTTCTGAGTTACTGGCTGGGCTTAAACCACGACACGCCTGCAAGAAATCCAGGTGATGCAGGATGTTCTTACCACAGCAGAGATCCTGCTGCTGGAGCCCGTTGAAGAGGAGCTTGTGAGAGGATGGTCAGTAACTGCAATCCTCAGATCCCTACTTCTGTATTCTTACAGACATACATAATGCCTAGGAAGACATGGGTGAATAAAACTTGCACCGTTTCCATGCATAATGGTCCAGCCCTTGGTTAATGAAAGAATCTGCTACAGAATCAGTTCTCTTAATGATTAGTCTGGATTTATTTAGACAGCACAATAACGCAGGGGAAACAAAGAACTGAAGGGGTGTTTAGCTTAAGCCAAGCTTGCAAACTAACATTGAAGGACTCCTATAATAGCATTTCACAAAAAATGTTTTGAGATAACAGAAATTTACTTTAAAAGTTAAAATGCAAAACTTGTTCTTTTTAAATATATGCTTAAACTTGGAAAGCATATAAATATAAACCCAGTTTTGAGTAAATGCATACCTGTTTGAGTTATAACTACCTAAGCTAGTTTGAAGATATGTTCAACACTGCTGGTACTGTATTAACCATATAAAAGGTCACATATTGTGTTCAAACCCTTGAGCAGTTGAGTCTTAAGCAATTTTTAGATGAACACTATTGCTAAAATAGTGATAATTTTTTACAGTGCTTATCTATTCTGCTTTTGTCTTTTTCAGTTAGGTAGTTTTATTGTTGTCAACAATGAAATAATACTAAAACACAAAAATTATAATCATATACTGCATACTGTCGGCCTTCTTTCTTTATTCCTTGACTGAGGCTTGCATTTTGACAACATCAGTCTCCAGAACTCTATTGTTATCCAGAGTTAAAAAAACCCTGCTGGGAATTTTTTTATATACATATATGAAAGTTTAGTAGAATTTAAGACTCTAAAAGAACAATTGAAATTTGAGTAGTTTCATAAGCAATAAAACAACAGTTGAATAGCTGTGCTTGAATAGTCTTCTAAACTGAAAGTATTTTAAGTCTGTTTTTCTAAATACCACTTGAGTTTTTAATGTAATGCACATTTTGCATTATCTACAAAATTTAAAGGTGCTTAGAATCAGATTTTTTTCATATTTCTAAGAAATAATTGCAGTTAAGAATGAGGAGTATTAAGATATTTCCTCTTCTGTTTGTTTATGTAGACTAGTCAATTGTGATGAAACTGTTCCTGCCACTGCTGCTGTAACCACAAACATACATGGAACCCAGAAGACCCCAGGCCAGACCCGAAGGGATTATGGATTCTGGTGTCCACGACACCTACACACTACCAATGGACAAGGCTACAAGTTTCTAGGAATTGATCAGTGCGCACCCCCATGTCCCAATATGTACTTCAAAAACTATGAATTGGATGTTGCAAAAAGCTTCATTGGAATAGTTTCAATCTTTTGTCTTTGTGCTACGCTTTTTACTTTCCTGACTTTCCTGATTGATGTTAAAAGGTTTAGGTACCCAGAGAGGCCGATCATATATTACTCTGTCTGTTACAGCATAGTCTCTCTAATGTACTTTATTGGATTTTTACTTGGGAACAAAACTGCCTGTAATGAGGCAGATGATAAGTTAGAAATCGGTGAAACAGTTGTTCTTGGCTCCCAAAACAAAGCCTGTACTGTCCTTTTCATGGTTTTGTATTTTTTCACTATGGCAGGAACTATATGGTGGGTGATTCTTACAATCACTTGGTTCCTTGCAGCAGGAAGAAAATGGAGCTGTGAAGCTATTGCACAAAAGGCCATGTGGTTCCATGCGGTTGCATGGGGAATACCTGGTTTTCTAACCATTATGCTCCTTGCAATGAACAAAGTTGAAGGGGACAATATCAGTGGAGTTTGTTTTGTGGGTCTCTACGATCTGGATGCCTCTTTGTACTTTGTGCTTTTGCCGTTGTGCCTTTGTGTCTTTTTCGGTCTCTCTCTTCTTTTAGCTGGTATTATTTCTTTAAATCATGTGCGGCAAGTCATTCAGCATGATGGCAGAAACCAGGAGAAGCTAAAGAAATTTATGATCCGAATTGGAGTTTTTAGTGGTTTATACTTGGTGCCACTTGTAGCACTTCTTGGATGTTATGTCTATGAACTGGTGAACCGGAAGATCTGGGAAACGACTTGGGTGTTTGACCACTGTGACCAGTACCATATTCCTTGTCCTTATCAGGCAAGTAGCAGTTTCCTTTATGAATTATAATGAAAAGTTAATTAACAAAGCCCATTATATATTACTATATCTGCTGTGCAATTAGTAAATCAGTTCAAGAGCATGCGGTGATTAGTTGCTTTTTAAGTGAAAATTGGTGGTGTGAAACTTCTGCTTTGAAAGTTTTTGTTAATCAAATTGATAGCACAGGGCAGTTAACTCCAACTTAATCTAAAGGGAATATATGATCTTTAAGGTATTTGAATTTATAGAATCATAGAATCATAGAATAGTTAGGGTTGGAAAGGACCTTAAGATCATCTAGTTCCAACCCCCCTGCCATGGGCAGGGACACCTCACGCTAAACCGTGTCACCTAAGACTTTATCCAGCCTGGCCTTAAACACTGCCAGGAATGGAGCATTCACAGCTTCCCTGGGCCACCCATTCCAGTGCCTCACCACCCTTACAATAAGGAACTTCTTCCTTATATCCAATCTAAACTTCCCCTGTTGAAGTTTTAACCCATTACCCCTTGTCCTTTCACTACAGTCCCTAGTGAAGAGTCTCTCCCCACTACACTTATAGCCCCCCTTCAGACACTGGAAGGCTGCTATGAGGTCTCCACTCAGCCTTCTCTTCTCCAGGCTGAACAGCCCCAACTTTCTCAGCCTGTCTTCATACGGGAGGTGCTCCAGTCCCCTGATCATCCTCGTGGCCCTTCTCTGGACTTGTTCCAGCACTTCCGTGTCCTTTTTATGTTGAGGACACCAGAACTGCACACAATACTCCAAGTGAGGTCTCACAAGAGCAGAGTAGAGGGGCAGGATCACCTCCTTCGACCTGCTGGTCACGCTCCTTTTGATGCAGCCCAGGATACAGTTGGCTTTCTGGGCTGTGAGTGCACACTGAAGTTGGCTCATGTTCAGTTTCTCATCGACCAACACCCCCAAGTCCTTCTCCCAGGGCTGCTCTGAATCTCTTCTCTGCCCAACCTGTAGCTGTGCCTGGAATTGCTCCAACCCAGGTGCAGGACCTTGCACTTGTCATGGTTAAACTTCATGAGGTTGGCATCACCACCTCACAAGCGTGTCAAGGTCCCTCTGGATGGCATTCCTTCCCTCTAGCGTATCAACTGAACCACACAGCTTGGTGTCATCGGCAAACTTGCTGAGGGCGCACTCAATCCCACTGTCCATGTCAGCGACAAAGATGTTGAACAAGACCAGTCCCAACAAAGTTCATGCTGGGAGGAGGGTCATTCTTCATAGTATGTGTACCTAAAAGTAGTTGCTCGTTGTTTGGGTACCTAGCTCAGTATCAAAGCACTTAAGGTGAATTTTTATCAATTTCAGTTGAAGCTGAAATGATGATTCTTGAAGATTGAGAAAGTCTAACTGGGATTTTGTTGCTTATAACCACAGATTTTAAATCACTCTTGTCCTTTTTTTTTTTTTTGTCTTTGAAATGTAGAAGTGTAAACCACTTGAAATTACCAAGCAAATTTCCAGTATATTTTTCCCATGATAGCTGTCATTTGCAGGCTGATTTTCAGTATATGAAGAAATCTTAAAAAACAACCAACCAAACAAAGAGCAAACAAAAAAAGAAAAACAACCCAACAGCACTTTAAAGTGCAGAAGTGTTTGTATTTAACATTTGACTCTTAAAACACCAACTTCCTTGGAAAGGCTTTTAAAGTAAATCTGCCCATGTTCAGTACTCTCTATGGATTAAATCTCTTGTAAGTACATAAAACTCCCTGCAATTGCAAGTAATTTGTGGTTTCTTTCCATTAAGAACAAATATAAAAGATGACAACATCATTAGGAGAAATGCAAGTGTCTCATGTCATCTTTCATTGCTTTGAACTTACCATCTGTGTTTTTACTGCAATAAACTATCATTAAAAAGCGGAATATAAGCACAGGTATTATGGAATGATAAGGCTTGATCCTTCTACATTCTTAAGCATCCTCTGTATCCTATGTACTGAAGTTAGTATAAACTGAGAGTAGCAAAGCTTACAGACTTCTTTATTACTTTGGTTCCATTACTGTTCTTAATAAGTGCACTTTGTCTTCATTGGGCTCTGTATAAACCTTAACGGTTCAAAATTACAAAATATACAAGATAAAAACAAGGATTTGATGCTTTAAAAAAAAGCACATTTTGTTTCTTAGTGCTTACCTACTTATAACAGCTTGACATAATAACAGAGAGCATGTATTCTCAGCCTATAATTAACCTATTGAAAAGAGTAAATAGCAACAGAGAATGTTACACAGATAGACTTAATGGGATCTGTCCCTGTAATAAACAGCGCATGCTAACTGTGGAGTAGATTAAAGTGGCATGCTCAGCCTTGGTTTACGTGAGCAAGCTTGAAGACTTTCATTATATTGGCCTGATCAAAACCAAATAAAACCAAACTTCAGCTTAAGTAGCTAATGTTACCTGGCTAACAGAAATAGTGACTTTCATAGATGGGACAGGCAGATAGGTTAGGTAATGTAAATTAAATTTGCAGCATGGGAGCAGAAGATAATAATCTCTGAGTTAAATATCTCTGCTCCTATGATCCAGTTCTGCAAATAAGTGGATTAATTTTGAAATAAACAAAAAACTACTCTTTATTTCCCTGCGGTTCCTTGAATATGCTGTGTAATCTGATTAGCTCCCAACTCATCCACGTACTGTTTCTTTTAAGTTGAAGGGAGAAATCTTACACATACAAGCTATCTCTGAAGAACATGGTTACTAATACTGTTACCCTCCAAATTATCTTTCCTTTCAAGTTAAAAAAAAAATAAATTCCTTCTGACTAATCTTCTCTGTGTGTATTCAGCTGTAGACATTAACCAGGTCTGGCTTGACTGTACATGTCTAACATTTGTCTTCGGTACAAGCCTCAACAAAGACCAGCAGCCGTAAGGAGAAGGTCTCTTTTACATCATTTATTTTGTTTTCTGTGCGTAAAAAAGTAAATCAACAAGTGTATTTTCTTCTTTGCATTTATTCAACTTTGTTATCTTCTAGGCAAAGGCACTAGCAAGACCAGAAATATTTTTGTTTCTGATGAAATATTTGCTGACATTGATTGTTGGCATATCTCCAGTCTTCTGGGTGGGAAGTAAAAAGACCTGTTCTGAATGGGCCAATTTCTTCAACAGAAACCGCAAAAGAGAGTAAGAACCGTTTTTTTTATTCCTGTTTTTTTAAGTATATACCTTCAAATAAGGTGGAATTCTGGCATATCTCTTTAAATATAGCTCAGGCAATCAAAATGTTCTCCTTCGACCCTTTCTAAATGCTGCATATGGGCATCAGCAAAATTCCATTAGAGTTTTTGGAAGTTTTACATATGCAGTGACTTTTCGACATTTTCAGAAAATAGAAAATATTTTCCTCTGCTGATTTGCTCTCTTTCGTAAAGCAGAAGACATATTGTTGTTCAGCATTGACTACTGCATCTCTGATTTCCACTCACATGGGGGAAGATAATTTCAGCTGTCAATTTAGATCCTTTCACGTGTTCTGGATGCTTCAGTAGCACAGTGCTTAGCTGTGTTTACTGTCATAATAACATCCTCTGCTTTTCTCCTCTGCCAGGCTTGTCTTATTTTAAAATTCATTTTCATTGAACCCTCCTTAGTATCACTTTTATTATATTAGTCTATTGTTCCTTATTATTTTTCTGAAACAGAATAATTCAGTTTTATTACTTAATTTATTTAATTTCGATCTGTGGATTTAAACAGATTATAAATGTCATGCCCATTTCTAGTAGTTGTCATTTTTTCCATTCCTTTTTATTCCTTGATGATTTCTTTTAAAGTATCTGTATTACTCATAAATTATGCTGTGGGTTTAGATCTTTCTCTTTGGATTTCCCAAGGCAGCAGTCCTTAAGCTCCTTTTATTTTACATCTGCATTCCTTCATGGTGATCTTATAGCTTCCTTTCCTTCTCCCCTCTTTTTCCATTTCCTGTATAATTTTTCATGTGTTTCAGATGTTAACTGCTTTAAGCTATAAGAATTTAAAAATACCGAAGTGAGTTTTATAATGCTTACCTTTTTTTCACTTAAACAAGGTTTACTTTACATAAAGTTAATTTCGTAATACAGCTGCTTATGAGCTAATCCTGCTTTCCTGTCTGAGATGATTAATCAACTGAAGCCATTGGACCTGCTTACAGAAGTAAGAAATGTACAAATCTGCTTTATTTAATTGTTCCACAGACATCATTACTTTGGAGCCATTATGATCAGGGCTTTTTTCCCCTCTTTTTTTCACTTTTTTTTTTTTTATCTCATGTTTATTAGCATCCAGCTCAGACTGCATCACTGATTGCTATTCTTTTATGGGTTTGTGTACAAAGCTATATTACACTCTGTCTAGGATTATCCCCTTCATCCAGTTACACACTTGTATTTTCTTTCAGTCCGATCAGTGAAAGTCGAAGAGTGCTGCAAGAATCATGTGAATTTTTCTTGAGGCATAATTCCAAAGTTAAGCATAAAAAGAAGCACTACAAATCAACCTCACACAGACTGAAAGTCATTTCGAAGTCAATGGGGACCAGCACCGGTGGGACAACAAATCATGGAACGTCTGCAGTAGCAATCACTAATCATGATTACTTAAGCCAGGAAACCGTTGCAGAAATTAAAACCTCTCCAGAGACATCTGAGAAAGAGGTAGAGGCGGATGGAACATCAGTCCAAAGAGTCGACGAAGGTGAAAACAGTGGAGATCAAATGTTATCTGGTTCTAAACTCACCGTGGAGCAGGTGGAAAAAAGAAATAAAGCAGATAGCACATGTCACCTGAGTAGCTTGGGTGAGAGTATGAAGAGAACAGCTGAAGGAAGGTACGTCTCCTGAACTCAGTCTTTTGCATGTTTATGTGTATGACCATGAATTCTTTTTCTGGTAAGTTTTCTATTTCTTCTCTCTGAAGAATCAGTATATTCTCAGTAATCATTCTGAGAGGTGGTAAGTCTGAAAAAGAGCAGTGGTGACCCTGAGCTTGGCAAAATGTACAGAACTGTACTGCATTCTCTTGAAAATAATATAGCTTAAATACATTTCTAGTAATGAAATCATAATATTTTTTCCAATGTAATGCACTGTGCTTAAAATTGAGTCCCTGTATTTTCTTTTCCATTACTTCTAGAATAACTCCTAGGAGTGATTTTGTTGAATCTCCTCCATTACAAAGCAGCTGTTCCCAAATACCTGATGTCTCACAGTCAGCTTCCCTACCGCTACTTGTCTACTCGGCTTCAGATACCAGAAGAGACTTGGATTCAGGAAACAGTTCAAACCTTTGAAAGATTGAAATTTTATATGAACATTTGCAGTGTATAAAACTGATAGGGATTCTGTGTTACACTGGAAATACTGGCTATTCTGTGCCTTATTAAAAAACACAAGTATCTTGCTTTGCACTTGAAAGATGTAGGTTTTGTTGTGGGGACAGTTAGCAATAATGTACTGTATTTAATCCTATCCAGGAACAGTGGAAACTAAAGTTCTGTAGGATATGGCTGGATTGACTAGCAGTAATTTAACAAGAAGAGGAGAGAAACAAATATTCCCAATAGAAAAAACACTTTGTAATGAATTGTATTAAAATAATGCTTAGAAAGCACTGTTACTTTTCAAGGCATGAAAGTTCCATTTTCATCTCTGTTATTTTCCAAAACGTGGAGGTTTTTTTTCCTCTTCTTTTTTACTGTGTCTTTAACAGCAGTATCACTTTAAATAAGGGAAACACAAATTTATAAATAGTCCCTAAATTATGTGTCATGGTGTATTGATTATAGCACTGTTTTATGGTAGCTTGTACACTGAATATGAAAAGGAATCTGAAATTATAGTGACTTATTTTGTACATAAAAATGAATTTTGTAAATAACTGACTGCATAAGGTCAACATTTATAACTGGTGTTTTGTATGTATTGTACAAACTTAGTAAGGTTAACATGCTTCCCCCAGGTTGTCACTAAAGTCAGCAGTCCTGCGGTGATCAGGCCATGTTCCTTGTTTCTGCGTAAAGCAGATTGTACTGTATGTGTAACATGTGACATACACTGTGCATTGGGGCAGGGCTGGTTGGACATCTGTGGGGATGTTGGACATCTGCAGGGACAATGTGTTAGATGCAGCACTGCTTCAGAAAAATGCTTCCTGTAGCCCCTCCTGGTGTGGTGATCCCATGCATTGTGCCAAAGACACTGCTTGGAGGGCAGATCCTGAAGCATACACTGGGTTTTTCTACTGAGCTGCAGTGAAAGTACGTGTTTTCACGTTGTATCTATGCAAGTAACAATATTTTTAATTCTGTAGAGAAATATCTTGCAGAAAACAAACTGTTGAGTTACTAATATACAGGCTTGTTTAACAATATATTTACTTAAAAGAAGACCTTAATACTTTTTCTACAAAGCTTAATTTTCTATATGCTACAGCAATATATTTTCTTTAAATCAAAAAGGCCTTAATACAGGTAGCCTTTCTTATGATAGGGTGGCTCTCAAAAGCAAGCACTACTGACGTGGGTAAGAATTTCATTGTTTGGCTCTTAAGAAATTGTGGCTCCAGTTAAGTCAATATGACTTTAGTGCTTCAGATAATTTAGAGCCAGATTTTTTCTGTTTTCTAAACCTAAATGTCAATGCATTTTATAAGACTGTTCAGCATCTTGTATTTGATTACTAATAAGAATATTTCTCAATATTTTGATACTATGCAGAGAATTGTGTTCTAATTTGGGCATCATACTGATGCTTTGAACAGTCAATCAAAACTGCATGGTAAAAAAATCATGTAAATGCTGAATCAACAGAAACTACAGTTCTGATAAACCAAAGTTATTTGTTTTATCCACCATGCATTAAAAATTGAATGTATTTATCTTTCTATTATGGTGTCTGCATTTTAGCATTTGTAATTTATTGCTTTCAATAGGACATGCTATTTCTTTTATAATTTCCCCATTAAAAATAGACAGAATTCTTGCTGTTGGGAGGGACAGTGAGAAAGATCTGAACACTCTCCTGTGAAAATGCACACTAAGTACCCTTCATTCTTGTAGTCATGTTTATAAACGGGTGACTTTATACACATGTTGAGGAGCTTTGTCATTACAGTCTTTGTTAATAATAAAATATACTGTTGTTTAGTAAGAACTTGTGAGTTGTTACTTCTTATTAACTAGATGTAACATGCTTGTTGCTCTATTACTGCAGTATTTTTGCACCTAAGACACTTTAATATATTTTTTTTCTGCATAGATCTGTGTGAGGTAACAAGTATTGCAATGTTTTTACCCCTCCTGTGTAAGCAAGGAGCTGAGACAGAACAATGCTGGCAGTTGTGCACATGAATGTGGAGAGTTATGAAAGAGGGAGAAACTTGAACTGGGTCTTTCATCCTAACTTTTAGGGCATCCTTTTATGACGTCTAATTAAAGACCCCTTTAGATTACACAGAATATATATTTTCACACTCTCACTGCAACCTTATTAAAATAGAGATGCATTTTTCATTTATTTGATATTCCAATTTTTGGATAGCTTAGGAAAAATCACTTTTGTGGTAAATGCTCTAAAAAAAAAAGATAAATACAGGGTAGTTTTGAATTTACAGCAAGAGGGTGGGCTTAAAAAGAGATACCATTGCAAAGAACTGTGAAGTACTAGGCAGTAATCATAACATTCAGTGGAGATAAAGTGCATCAGTGGTAGATTGAGACTGCAGCACTTGTGTGTTCTGATGCTGCTGTACCAGAAGTAACATGCAAACTGAATTCCTGGGGTGACCTTTATAGCTGAAGTGATGCTGATCTCTGGATGCAGAGATTAACTTTGAAATACCAAAGTAGTAACTGGAAAGTTAAGCAGGTATTTGAATGCCCACAAAAATGATAGGGAGGAAGAAACTGAGAGCAAGAGGCAGGATATGGAAGACTGCATTACAGGGATGGACTATAGGGAGGCTCATTACACCTTTCATTAGAGAAACTTTTTGGGGTTTTATCTGTTATCTGACCAAAGTTAAAACTGAAAATAGATGATTCATATCAAAAGGGCTTTTCTAAAACTAAGAATAACTTCTTAGGGGAACATCTCCATCAACTGAAGTAATTTAATCGAGACTGGCTACCTTGTAAAAGATGTGCTGTAAGTCCATTTGAAAGATCAATGCAGCCATTTCAGTCTTGTTTCCTGCCTTTGTTTGAGGAAAGCTGGAATAAAGGGTACTGCCAACACTCCAAGCCTTAGAATATCTGTACCAAAGGGACTTTTATGGCTCTTCTTTCTCTTAATGGATCTGTAAAATCACTTCAAAGTATGCATTATACTGAAGTTTCAGATTGCATATAAAAACTTTCAAAGGACAAGATAAATTTAACATGCTAAATCATATTTGATTTGTGATTAAAAATAACGCCGGTATTACCAAAAATAACACCAAAATTACCGATACTGTGGTTTCATGGTACCTGTTTATACTATACCTAAACTGTCCTATTTTGCTAATTTTTTGGGGGGTGGGAAAAAATAGTTCAAATTTGCAAAACTAACCCAGGGAATGGAAAAAATAGTTATTTTGTTCCTGTTTGAAAGGTGCTATTAGCAGATCATAAGGAAGATCTCTGAAGTACTTAAAACCTCTTTAAATTGTTTTGCTTTTTTAAAGTTAAAAAACCCCTCTGGTTCAGGAGTTGAGCATAAACAAGCTGAAGCATCACACTGACAGTTGTTCAACTGATTTACAGAGAACTGTAGGTCCTTTTTCTTTACAGGATACAGAACAGACTTCATTTAAAGATGTCAAATCCAGTTGTATTTCGGAAGCAAAATTAAAAAAAAATTAAATAGGAAAAGTTGAACTTCAACAAAAATAAGTTGTGCCTTCTGCAAAGCACTGAAGAAAGCAGTAGCTCAATAGGATGAGGAATCACGTTTCCTTTTGAAGTCTGACCACCCAGTTTCTCAATGCACAATTCCAGATGGCTGCACATTAAAGGAGAAATGCTACATCCCTCCCTTGACACTGGCCATGCCTTGAATGAGTCTTTGAAGGTACCTGACCGCTGGTGTTTGGCTGCGCTCACTGGTAAGGATCTCTGCCAATGTTAACCACTGGTATTTGCAGCAATTTAGATGGCTGGCACCAAAGCGATTTTAGAGTCTCAAGGGAATATGTTGTTTCCTGTGCATTGCCTTTCTTTGCACTTATTCTTTCACTCTGATTTTTATCCTTTATCATGCTAACCTTTTATTCTTTCTTCAATGGACTAGAATTTAACTGTAATTAAACATAAAGAAGTTGGGCAACCTATACCACACCTTCCTGAGATGCCTACTTTATATCTAGAAGCGGAGCTTGGGGTATCTTTCTGACGTACATCTATGAAATCCGATTTTACTTCCTATTAAAAAGCACTTGAGATGCAAAGTATAATTAAAAGATTAAAAACATGCCAGGGCATTTATATTAGAGCTCTTCATTAATGCTTGTTCCCTGGTTTTCAACTTTGTTTGTAGAAATTAAATGTAAAATTAAAGTCTGTTTTAATTCAGGTCTTAGTAGTTAAAATAATCACAAACATGAGATGCGTTAAACACTAAGATCTGCCTTCATTAAATGGCTCATCACTGGTTTCTCAATACAAACACGAGCTGGAGAGGAGCTGCAAGAACTGTGTGGAAGAAAGCAGGTTTTGTGGGAGTGCTGAACAGGCACTCAACACTGGGAGTAGAACTGGAGGGAGGGAGGCTGGTCTCCAGCCCAGAGAGCATACTCTCAGGTATGGCAGAATGGGCAGGAAACATCAGGTGTTCTAAGTGGAGAGGAACATACTGGTATTTTAGAACTTACTCTTGGCATACAAGATGAAGAGAAACGGCAAGAAGAAATTCTACTTCCACTAAGTAGGTTTGTAAGTTACAGAGGTGGTGGTGGAATCATCAGACACAGCCACCAAGGGAATCTTAACAGGAAAAAGTATGTTTCATGTGAGTGTATGAAGGATGGCCAAAGTATCTATATATTTATGAAGATAATGTGCCTTCCAGTTTATCTTCCTGATGTTCTGCCTGACCACAACCTGGATCACAAGGCATTACATAGGTATAAAAATAAGACCCTGCCAGATAAGGTCCTAGAGGAAATGATTTGTAAGTTAGGTAATCAGTTAATGGCTTAATTGATCTGGGAAGCTGCATTCTTTCCAGCCCCAGCTCTGGCTGAGAGTGCACGCAAGTCTTCAATGACCCAGGCGAAGATGGAGGATTTGAGGATGCTGAAGCAGCTGACCAGGTTCCTTGGCACTGGTGTTGAGTCACCAATGGTGCCCACTGGACACAGTCCTCTCTGAGACTTGCTCTCCTTCCAGATGCCTGCATGCAGGGCTGTAATCCAGACTTCCAAGTAAAGAACAAATGGGTACATTACAGGGATTAACAATCCAGATGTGTCATTCCATTGAAATGTGAAGAGATGGCACTGACAGGGGTGTGACATGTCAGTGAGAGGATGAAATGCAAATGGCTGGCTGAAGTCAGGACTCACAATGGAAATTAATTGTAGCTATTTTCCTTAAAATGGGATTTTAGTAGGCAAGATCATCCTGAGAATGGACACTGTGAGAGAAGCTGGTAGTCAGGATGAGGTTCCCTATGGAGAGAAATGGGGACTCACCAAGCCAGTACGAAAACCCAAGAGCACACTCAATAAAAACCAAGGGAGGACTTTGCCTTGTAAATGAATACAACCTAAATCATGTTAGATATTTTTAGGGCACACATACTGAAAATTTCTCTACTTGGCAATGCGAAATTGTTAACTCATAAAAGAGATTTTTAATCAACAAGGGCAGAAGTAAGGAACCACACTAGAAGCAAAGTCATGCATCACAAAAGCACAGTCAGATGATCACCTGCTGTAAAAACTGTAACTCAAATAAGGACCTGAAAAACATTTTTCTCCACAGGAACGTGGTAGGTCTTTCACTGCTCTGGCCAAACTCAATTTCATCTCCATGTGAGCCAGGGATTCAGTGTTGTGCTTGATCCTTTTCAGCACCATTGCACTAGTCAGCTGTTGCACGACAAATAAGATTTCTGTTTTGGAAACCTTATTCTTGCATTAAAATAATCTTAATGAAAGTGTTTCTCTGCTGAAGTATCCTTGGGGCTAGCTATGGGGTGATGCCACTGAACCACTCATGGTGAATCTCTCTTCCTGTGCCTGACACAGCAGCCCCTGTAAATCCATTGCCCTTTGGGTGGCAGTGAGTTGTCAGCGAACAGATGATGTAGGTGCTGCCCAGAAGCTCCACAGCCCTGACTGCAGCAAGCTATGGCGTTTCTTCGCTGAGGTCAGGGTGGATGTGAGAAGCCAAGTCTCAGGAACGCTGTGGGTTCCAGGTTCCATCACCACATGCAACAGGCAGAGGCTGTTAACAACCATGAGTATTCAGATCTGTCAGTGCTCCTCTGTCTCTCCTCTGAGACAGGAAGTTTTGTACAGCTGTTGAGTGTCTTGGACTGATTCATTTGTTTCTGTGGCCAAATCCTCTTGCATTCACAGGCTTCTGTGTGTTTTGTGTGTGCCAGCCATGGTGGTGATAGATGTCTGCTTTCTGTAAACTGAAATGCTACGCAGCCCTTAGCCTGCAGCTCACTCCTCATTGCTCCCTTACTTATTCCCAGGAACGCCTTTAAACAGACTCGCTGTATACAAATAAAAATAAACATAACTTAAACATGAATAAAATAAACAAAGCTTTGAATATCAAAGTTCAAGTCTATCCCTGTAATTTTAGGATTATCACTGACTCAAGGTTCTATCTTCCAAAACTGGAAGGACAGACCTGTGGTAATGCACTTGAATGGTGTAGGAAAACCAAGATTGTTCCCTGCATTGAAGAGGCTTTAATGTCTGAATGGAGCAGTGTCTTTCACATCCTAATAACTATCTACAAGTGCAGGATTCAAGAAAAGTTAGCTTCTCAGTTCTGCAGAAGGTGTTTTTATTAACTGAGGATTCATGAAGCAAACAAGTAATTTTTCTACCATCAACTAATTCACAGTCACTCTAATGAGCAAATGTTTCTCCTGAGCTCCAGGTCTCCCCTTGCACATAGTGGTTCACTGAAGGCCAACTGAATTTAACTAAAAGCTGGTGGGCTGAATTAATTTTCCCATTCTACCATGCGCACAAGTCCCAGAACAACCTGATCTAACTGGACCTGCTTCAACCAGATACGCTTCAGGTAACCCTTCCAACCAGAACATCTCCATGGCTGCAGCCAGTGTTGCAGCTGCCTTTGGGTGACAGAGGCGCAGCCCAGAGTCCTCCAGAGTCAGAAATCTGCAAGGAGCAGTCAGTGAAAACAGGGCTCAGTTTGGGCTTTTCATCATCAAGTTTACACTATGGAAATGTCTGGATGTCCTGGGTTATCCTTCATCAGTGAAGCAGTTCCCCCAGACAGTTTTATTAAAGATTATCTAACTCTGTTGGACAACTTGTGAGTGTTGTTTAGCTTAAGATGTTCAATACTTTCATTATTATTGTAAAAGCCACAGCTATAGGGAAATGCAACTATAAATAACTGATGACTTGGAAGGAAAAAAAAGATCAAAGGAGCTGTTTCCACAAGATGAACTCCTTGGTATCTGACGTACATCCTGGTCTGGACTTGTTGGTAACAGTGTTTCTCAACAGAAAGCTTAATTAATCTGAGTAATTAAAAGTGTTAATCCTCTCTCTAGTGTTTTCTATTGTGCAAAAATATGAAGTTTCTTGTGGTAACATTAAGAACTACCCTGTGCTTACTCAGAAGTAAGGAATTAACACTTCACTGCAGTATTTTTCTCTCACACTCAGAATATGCTGTCCTCCTGGGTATGGACACAGGAATCTTCTTCTGCAAAGAAACCTCTGAAGGGTTAGCATATGCCTTCCTGACAGGTACCTTGTCTTCCACAAACTCCATTATTATCCTCTAACCTCTGCCTGCCCTTTCTGGCTGTCATTTAGATGACCAACTTTTTCTTTCATGGCTTGCTTAGGGAACTATTAGCATGACTTGGCTGTCACCTGGAGGTACAGACTCTCAGCAAGCGGAGTATTGATATGGCTTAATACTTTAAAGCTTTTCCTAAAGGCAGAAACAGGACATCAAGGAGTGTTATAATCCACTAAAAAATTTACCCCAAACTTGTTTTTGAGATTCAAATGTTAGCATGTAACCACAAAGCTCTTCTGTGACTACAAGGCCACGTTTGTCACTCTGTGTAGAAGCTTCTGGAAGATTTTTTTAAATAGGTTTATATCTGTGCTAGTAAAGTAGCAAAATAAAAGGAGAGAAGTTTTGGATTATTTTAAAACATTAATGAATATGAACACATATGAATATATTTGAATTAAAAAGTGGTAGAAGGGATCAAAGCCACAATCCCATTGATTTTTATGCAGTTCCAAAGTTTTTTGTGGGAGAAAATGAAATCTGTTTCTTAAACCTGTAATAAATTTCCCTGAGAGCTCTTATTTTGGTTTTCTTCTACAGCAGCACAGATGGCTCTTTGTCTGCTGGGTCAGACAGGCAGGCTGCAAAGAGCCATTCCAGAAAATTCAGCAGTCTTCTCTGATCCCAGCCTTTTACACCAACTTACAACTCACTCTAAAATACCAGTAATAAAGTAAATAAGAGCTAAACTATGAACTCCATAATTAAAACCACAAAAGGTAGATCAGCAAGGATCCTGAATGTTGTGATGCTGAGCGCTGCAGTGCTAACCCTGAGCACTCTGCTTCTTGCCCTGCGGCATGCACGTGCTCCCCAATGCAATGCCTAGGTATGCCTGCCAATCAAAGCCAAAATCCCCAGACACTGCCAGGACAGGGAACTGTATAATACAGTAAGAGTTAAAGGCAGAGGAAATGTCCTGGTCTAGGCACTTACCTTACTGGGCCTCATTTGGCTCAGGATCCTCAGCCTTGAACCTTCTGTAATATTTAGACACCTAAGTCTGGTTTTCCTGGTTGTGAAAAGCCACAAGTAATATAGTTCCCATCTGAGAAGAATCTATTTCCAAGTGGTTAAAGCTTCTCCTCACTATATAAGGAGACTCTTCAATCAGATCTGGGTCTGTTCTACTGGATCTTGGTCTTTTCTACCAGATTTGGAATATAGCCCTGGTCTTTCATTCCCAGGCTCTGCAATGGGATCCCATGATAAAATGCTCCTAATCTTTCCTACTGTAGTTGCTTCACTTAGTGAAGACCAGTGAATGAATAGCAGTTATTTACTGGTTGAATTCAAACCAGTACTGTAACAAATAGTATTCATAACAAGAAGAGTTTTCACAAGAAAGGTGGAGACACTCAGTTACCCAGAGGGCAGCCTCTTGAATTAAAACATTTTATAGCTGAGATGAATGGAAATACATGTGTGTCTGAGCACATCCTCCTCTCCAGGCTTGTGCTTGGGGATGCTGAGAGGCTGTGTGAGGGGGACAACAGCTCAAGCTGCAGTGGAGAGACAGCAGTCATGGCACCAGCCTCGTGGTGCAAGCATCTGCTGTGCACGTTGCTCTGATGGTGCCACACTGACTTTGTATGAGCCCGCCTTTGTATGAGCCTGCAGCAGCAGACTGGCCGAGTGGAAGATTTTAGTGACATTTGAATGGTGGATGTATGTACCTCATCATCCT
Organism: Pezoporus occidentalis; assembly: GCF_034315485.1. NCBI lineage: Eukaryota > Metazoa > Chordata > Aves > Psittaciformes > Psittacidae > Pezoporus > Pezoporus occidentalis. The sequence goes on along the minus strand of NW_026914940.1, from coordinate 19,547,922 downwards.
TGCTGACGTGTTTGTAAAGCCACATATAAGTTATGTATCATATAGCAGTATGGGTAAGATAAAGGAATCACTAGTTGATGTAATATGGATCCTGGTTTATTACAAGTTTATTACAATAGCTCCTTTTGTCTGGGAAATAGTTAAGGTAAAGTAAATCAGTAGTTCTGAGTGGAGTATTTCACCAGCATTCAACAACAGTTGCTGTCCTCAGAAGCTTTTAAATATATCAAAAGCCCACAGAGCACAAGCCTACAGATGGCAAGGCTTGCTTGGACTGAAGCAGGCTAAGGAGGATGTTGACAGTTCTGTTTCCCAGATGGCGATGCACATTGCAAGTCAAATGAGCACTGGGAACTGCCCAGTGCACTCACCAGAGCTCAAAGCAGATTTCCCACCAGTATTTACGAAGTGCTTCTTTCACAGCTCTCCCCAGTTTGCTTCCCCTGGCAAAGCCATCCATTTGGGATTAAAAGCTTCTAGTCCAGACCCAAACTGCTGCACCGTGAAGCCTCTGCTTGTGCGTGATGCTCATTGAAGCTGTCACAGAAGCAATTGCTGTAATTAAGAATTTGCAACATTCCATGAGTTTTCCCAACTGGTTTAGGAATCCTTCACCAGCTGTCAGTGTATGGCTGCCACCCTCACAGGGCAGGAGCCCCCACCTCAGCCATGAGGCTGGCGTCCGTCCCAGTGCCCAGGACAGTGCGTGCCAGGGCTGATGCCAGCAGCATGACCTGTGGTGCAAATCTCACCTCACTGCCGTTTTCAGCCAGTACAGATGTGAAGGGGGTAGAAAGGCAGAAGCGGTGTAAGGCACAGAAGTAACTAACTGCAGGCAGAGCCACAGAGGAGGTTTAGTGTAAATAAAAGTCCAGTCCATCGTAAATGGCTCAACGTCCTGTAACATGCATTCCTAGAGGCGAAATGTGCGTTTTTGTTAAATACTTGAGAAGGAAAATGTACGAAAGCTAATCTCCCCCTTCTGGAAACTCTACCTCTACAAACCCCAGGAAGACTGCAGCATACAGAAGTTATCTTTTGAATATTTACTGTTTCTCTATTTAATGCTTAAGGACATACAGCATCCTTTATTTCATAGTGCTTTCATTTCTGGTATGATGAAAAATACAGTATTACTTTAAATGAAAACAAAACGGGACTTGGGTTATTAAACTGAGTTTTTTCTTGGGTGACTAAATTGACAATGCTCACTCAGGCAACACCAAGCTCTTCTATAAAAGCTCGAATTCCGCTGCTGCTGTTTGGAAGGATTTTGTGCCCTTAACTGGCACTTCTGCTAAATCAAACCCAGTGATTTCTATCCAGCTGCTGCTGTTTTACCACCGCTTCCCCTCACGGTGGAACTCCTGCGGGCCCTCACGGGATTTCTTGGGGGAAAGGTGTTCCCCGCCGCAGGGAGAGTTCCCCAGGCCGGGACGAGGCTTCCCGGTGCTCGGGAGGGCCCGTCCGGGGCTGCCGGCGCCGCCCGGGCCGAGATCCGTGGGGCCGGTCCGAGGGGCGGGAGCCCTCCGGCCGCTTTGCCAATGGCTGCGGGGGGCTGGCACTGGACGTTCCCGCTCGGTTACAGGATGGAAATTCCGGGCCTCCCCGGGGAGGGAGCTGGGGCTCCGCGCTCTGAAAGGCTCATTGATCCCCGCGCTGCCGCTCGGAGCGGCGGGCACGGCTTCTGCGCCGCAGCCTCCGGCCCCAGCGCCGCGGCCCCGGCCCGCACCATGCCCCGCGCCCCGTGTGTCGCCGCCCCGGTGCTGCTGCTGCTGGCGCTGCTGCTGGCGGCCGCCCCGCCGCCCGGCGGCTCGGAGAACCCCAAGGGGAAGCAGAAGGCGCTGCGGCAGCGGGAGGTGGTGGACATGGTGAGAGCGGCGGGGTCGGGGCGGCGGGGGCTGGGGAGTGGGAGCCGCTCGGCCCTTTCATTGGAAAGGTTGGGGAAAAAAAAGGAAAAATCAGAGGTTTTCGGAAAACCTGTCTGCCGCTGCGGGCCGGGCACCGCCGGGTCCCGGCGCTGCCTGGGATCTGTCTTGGGTTGTTTGTTATCACGCCCTGGTTGTGCTGTGAGGAAGGGTTGGACGGGCTTTGATAGAAACCGCTGGTTTGCGGCGGGTGGGTGCGGGTCTTCCCTTCGTGTTTTCAGGGCCTGCGGCTGAAGCTGGCGTGGGCTCCGCTGGAACCCGCAGTCCCTGCACCTCGGTGGTGATGCTGTTCAGATCCCAAAGGGCCAGTGGATAATAAACGACAAAGAGAGAAATCAGAGTACTCCTCTTTAGTAGCTGTTAGTTACTGTGAAACCCGTATCTGCACGCTTACTGACCCCCCGTTGCCTTGGTGTGGTGTTGATGCATTATCCCGTTTGGCACCTGGGACTGCCGTTCCATTGCAACTAGAAACCTGGATGCACAGGGACTATCCTGTCTCAGGGATAGAAGAGGGAGATTTTCCAGTCTTTGGAATGCAGAAAGCAGATGTGAAGCTATTTCTGTGAGTGGTTGGACTGCTGTTCACCTCCTATAGAAAAGCAGTGACAGGGCCATTTCTGCTGTCATCTCCAGAGAGATCCCTTGAAGTGATGTGCTGGAAGCATCACTGGTACAAAGCTCCTTCACTTTCACACCACCTTATTACCCTTTCGCTTTAATTGTGGAAATTTTATTGCACAGAGAATAAGGGGTCTGCACACATGGAGATTTTGTTGGAGCAGTGGTTTAGGATCCTCCATTCCTCTTGCTCCATGCTTTTGGGTGCCACAGAGTAAGCAGCAAAGCTAAAGCCCTTCAAGGCAGCATAAAGGTATGCCCCAGAGGGGATGCTGCCTTCAGTGGACATTTTAAAAGATGTTTTATGCATTTACAGCATACAAAAATCATGAGTCCTGAGCTCATCTCCCCCCAGCTCTCCCCGGTTTCCACATCCTTGGCATTTCTGTGGTGAGTAATCACATGTGAAAAGCCAGAGCCAGTCACTGTTACAAGCAGCATCCAATGGAAAAAGAGCAGCAAAAGCAGATAACCAGCGCTGTGTGAAACAAAAATGTCTTTGCATTATTCACATGGTCTCTGAGTCAGTGTGTGCTTTGCCCAGCAGCCTGCTCTCTCCAGCTAACAACTTCTCGATGTGTCCTTCTTGATTATAGCATCCCACTGCCATTTGTCAACAGTGTTTTCTTTGGTGAAGGTACTAAGAGAATGCCAGCATAGATTAGTCCAACTCTCAGTCAACTTCTGCTTACTAGACCTCTTCATACACTCACTCGTTGTATTCGTAGAGTGCCTCCAGCCGAGCCTGTGATGACCATGCTGCTTTTTGCACCAAAGCCCTGGAGAAGGAACAACCCCGGAAGACTAAAGTTGACCAGCCTGACAAAGGACAGAGAGCAGGGGCTGTAGCTTACAGCTCCCATGGTGCAGTAGTGGTATGGTTTGCAGGAAGGAGAATAATTTGCATGGTCATTTCTTTTTGAAACAGGTAGGGCTTAGGTGGTTCAAAACGGATGAAGAGAAAGAGGTGTGAGAAAGATCAAGAGCAGAATGTAGCTATCTGTGTGGCCTTGGGATGAGATGAAGCAGTCAGTCAGCAGATGGGCAAGAGCATTTAAAGTGAAAGCCCAGCCGTCACCAGCCCTTGCAGGTTCCTGCTCTGTTTCTTTTTTGCTCCCCCAGCTCCACACGTGGGTGTCCCCTAGCATCCAGCGCTCAGGCTGCTGGGGAAGGAGCTCTGGGCTGCACAAACCTTCTCTCCAAGGAGGGCAACCCCAAATCTCGTAAGGTACAAAGGCAACGTGTGTTAACTGTGGTTTTGGAGAGTAGTGTTTGACCTTTCCCAATACTGTGATGAGGGAGAATGATAGTATGCTAACCCTACCAGGTGTGCCTTCCCACTGCTATGAATGAGGATCCTGAGTTTGGGGTTGTTCCTGGGTGCAGCTTCCCACATCCACATCAACGCTGACTTACTGTGTGCGCTCTGGAGTCTGACTTACGGGGCATGACTGTTGCGATGTGATTCTGTTGCAAAGAAGGGGTAACAGAAAGAAACCGGCACTAAGCTCTGCTCCCTGCAAAGTTTCATTCACTGTTTGGTTTTTTGTTTTCATTTTTTTAAAGAAAGGGAAAAATAGTAGTGGAAGCCTATTGGCTGAGACAGTGACACAAGCAATGTTGGGGTAGGAGAAAGTAACTGTTAACATCCAACCTTTTTTTTTTGTTTCTGTATTGAAACATTTTGGATCTTCTGAGGTTTTCCAGCAGGTTTTAATCCTTTGGACACAGCCACATTTTCATTCTAGGATTTATGCATCTTTTCATAAAATAATCAGCATCTTAATTTATAGCAAATTCTGCTGACATTGCTTATCTTTGAACTTTTATTTTTCCTTTTCTTCCTCTATGGAAGCATCTTCTTGGTGATCCAGACATCACCTGTCACAGCAGGGCGTTTGTGTTTGTTTGTGTTTAACTTGGTTAGCCTCTGAGTGAGGGATGGAAGTAGCAAGATCTGTTCTGTGTTTCAGTACAATGGCGTGTGCCTGCAAGGCCCCAGTGGTGTTCCTGGACGGGATGGAAATCCAGGAGCCAATGGGATCCCCGGGACACCTGGGATCCCAGGACGGGATGGGCTGAAGGGGGAGAAGGGAGAGTGCATGCGCGAGAGCATCGAGGAGTCCTGGACGCCCAACTTCAAGCAGTGTTCATGGAGTGCACTTAACTATGGCATCGATCTTGGAAAGATAGCAGTAAGTTAGCTTTGCCACGGATGCTGCGCTACACCAACCACAGCAATCTCAATCTGACTCTGTGAGCTGGGTAGCACCAATCATACAGGTTTCTCCTTGGAACCTTTTTCATAGTCATAGAATGGTTTGGGTTGGAAAGGACCTTAAACATCATCCAGTTCCAACCGCCTGCCATGGGCAGAGGCACCTTCCACTAGACCAGGTTGCTCAAAGCCCCATCCAACCTGGCCTTGAACTGCCAGGGATGGGGCAGCCACAGCTTCTCTGGGCATCCTGTTCCACTGTCTCACCAGCCTCACAGTGAAGAATTTCTTCCTGTTGTTTAATCTAAGTCTCCCCTCTGTCAGTTTAAAGCCATTCCCCTTTGTCTTATCACTTCATGCCCTTGTAAAAAGTCCCTCTCCAGATTTCTTGTAGACCCCTCTAGGTAGTGGAAAGCTGCTATGAGGTCTCCCTGGAGCCTTCTCTTCTCCAGGCTGAACAAGCCCAGCTCTCTCAGCCTGTCTCCATAGGAGGGGTAATCAATCACAGTTATGAAGCAATGCCCAGATTGGTTGGAGAAATTTAACTGCTATTGCTGTGCTTAGTGAGAATCAACCTTTCTGAGTTAACATTTCTTATTGCCATGTACTTGCAGAACTGTCCCTAGCTTCCCCCATCCCCTGATATCCAGCATTTTGAAGACAGGTAATACCTGAAAACGTTTCTTTTTCAGTTGCGGAGCTTTTAGCAGAGTTTAAGCCTCTCATAGATCCTGTAACTGTTGAATCCAAGATTTCTGGTAACAGAGACAGAAATTGTACTGTCCTGTCATGCAAGGACTTGCATACAGCCTTCAGACAGGTCACACCCCTTTACAGGAACCCCGAAATGTAACTAGGTTACTATTTTAACAGCAGATACTATCTAAATAAAATAAGAATTTCCATAATCCCCGTTCTCCATTACCATCTATGAGGTGCTGCTTCTGATTTGCATCTTTGCACCATACAATATTTGCCAGGCTGTACCATTTTCTTCTTTTGTTCTATTTTTTCTAGAGGGAAGGGACTAAAGAGAATAGTGAAACCATTCTGAAATAAACATATTCCTAAATCTATTTGCTAAATATATAGAAAATAAATAGGTTAAAACTCAGAGGCTGCTGCCAAAGCATTTTTTTCTCCTCTCAGGAATGCACATTTACAAAGATGCGCTCCAACAGTGCTCTCCGTGTTCTCTTCAGTGGATCGCTTCGGCTAAAATGCAAAAGTGCCTGTTGTCAGCGCTGGTACTTCACTTTTAATGGAGCAGAATGTGCTGGGCCACTTCCTATTGAAGCCATAATCTATTTAGATCAAGGAAGCCCGGAGCTGAATTCTACTATTAATATACACCGAACTTCTTCAGGTATGTATGCTGAGACTGCATGAACAGAGATGGAGAAGCCAGTAGCAAATCTAGTTACCAAGTGCCCAGGGTACAGTCTGCCTTATAAACTCAAGACTGAAAGGAGGAGGAAGAGTGGCCAGGTAACACTTGTTACTCCTACTCTGCTGTCTCACAGGTGACTATCAACAATCTAAGAATTATTTATTAAGTGGTACTTCATTACTGTGGTATTTTTCATGGCACTTACATCCTGCAATTTAGAAATAGAAGAGATTTCTGTCCAGACAGTTCTACTGATCTCTGCTACAAAGACATTCTGTGCTGTTTTAGCATGTGGAGAAACATCCTTTTTGCCAAGAACAGTGTCATGTCACACTGATACTTGCACATTATCTGTGCATAAGAGTTATCCCTCCTGGAATTTCTATTATAATTTCAGGTGGGCACAAATGTACCTCCAAAGTGAAATAGCTGGGAACTATTACTCAGTTGCTAAGCAAAAGGCAAATTAGTGAAGTTACTTCAACATAAAAGGTGACACTAGGAACAGGGGACTAACATTGTCTATACTTTCTCCATTTTCCTCCCTGTACTATTTCATGACTGTGTGAAATCTAACATCTAGAGTTATGATAGGGTTTCTTCATTAAGGCATAGGACCCACCTGTCTTCATTAACCTACCTCCAACTAGTGGTGCTAGTGGGGGAAAAAAACAAAGGGCCAGCAGAAGTGGAACTTTACACAGAAGCAATGAATTAAGAGTGGGAAAGGTTACAGGGTGGCAATCACCTTTGCAGGGCTCAGCTGTGGAAGCCAGTTATGGCTGTGTGCCTATTCCTCCTCCCCATCATTGCTAAAAGCATGGCTAGGTGGGATTGAAGCCATATCCCAGCTACCAGGTAGTGAATTTGGATGTTTACAGATGCAGGAGTACCTCCCATGTAACCATCCTCTGGGTTGTGATCTGCTGCAGGTACTGCAACAGACATCAAGAAGCAGCATGGATAAAGGCAATGCATGACTCTAACCTATGCTGCCACATCTCTAATTAATAGTTTTTATTTTGAAAAGTGTTTTCTTCAGGTTTAACTAAACATTATGAGCTTGCAATGCACTGCTGCTCTCAAGTGCTGGTGTCGCTCTTCAGTGATGAAATACAAAGTAGTTGTGTCTGCTGAGGTAACCTGATTTTTGTCTTTAACCAGTGGAAGGTCTGTGTGAAGGGATCAGTGCTGGTTTGGTGGACATTGCCATCTGGGTCGGGACTTGCTCAGATTATCCACGGGGAGATGCTTCTACTGGATGGAACTCGGTCTCCCGCATTATCATTGAAGAACTACCAAAATAACTTTCCCTCCCTTTTTATAGTTTCTCTCCCCCCCCCCCCCCTTTATTTTGTACCATTTTCCTCAGAATTTATTTCTGTGGAGTTGCATGCAAGTATTTGAGTGGAAGGCACCAAACTCTTATACTATTTTCTTCAGAATTTATTTCTGTGGAGTTGTATGCAAGTATTTGAGTGGAAGGCACCAAATTCTTGCATCTGTAGTCTTTGTCTAGCCTTGTTTTGCACATTGCAGAGGCTTTTTACAACAGTCATTTTAGAATATAAATATCAAACCCAAGTTCATTAACTTTTTAAATTCCTTATTTGATGTATGAAAATATACCACCACCATTTTAAGAGTTAACTGTAACTTTTTTATATCAAATAAACAAGACCTTTTACAAATAGACGATCCAAGCTATTTTATTGACTATTAAAGTTTAAAGTGTTTACATGATGTTATGAAACATAATTTTCTTAGAAGACTTCATAGAAAGTTCTATGAAAGTAAACCCAGATCTTGGCTTTAGCCTTCAGAAAACATATGTAACCTCTACTCCTGGTAAACCTGACTACAAAATAGGATGCTCTGCTGTTACACTCTTTTAAGTCTCTCAACTAACTCCCAGTGACTTAACTGTGACCTAGATGATGTGGTGTTAAATACCTTGTTCTGAACGACTTAAGTAAAAATAGACTATGTAAGCTCTCCTTCCCTCTTTTGCTTGTCAATAGACTGAATTTCAGTATAAGCATCTATTATTGGTCTTATTATTGGTTTTGTAACTTTACAGTTACAAAACTTAATTGTTCCAGTAAAATAATTCTCATAGATTTAGCCTTTCAGATTTGTACAATCACTTTGGTGTTAAGTAAAAGCTAGACATATTAAATAGTTTGGAGGATACAGAAATAAGACAGGTTGAAATGCCTTGGCTTTCAAAAAGTGTATTGGTAAAGTGAAAGAATTATGTCACAGCTATTTGACTGCCGTCTCCAGCCTCGACAAATGACAATTCATCATGGCAGCACACCACTAGCTTCGGTGCTTTAAGTGTTTTCTTCCAAATGCAATGAGTGATGAACTATTTGGCTTTTGTTTTTTTTTTTTTTTTTAATTTTAAAGATTCTTGAGGGAAACAACAACAGTCATGTTTACATTACAAAATCAACTTTACATTAACGAAATAAAAAAAACCCCAACAAGATACAGCATGTATAACATGCAGAAATGTACAGTCTTCCTAGAAATGAAAAGGAAGAAACATTTAATCCGAGATAATTAATTTATTTCAACTATTTAGAATTAAATCTCAGCTTTTTTCTGAGCAGGTTATAAAATTTTCCCCATACATCTCAAATTGGTAGCTCTTGTCTGCAGCTTTTGTGAAGAATGCTAGAGGAACACAGCTGTGGCTAGGAGAGCATTTGGGCTTTCCCAGCTGCAAGCTTATGTGTGATCCTGCTGTAAACTAGCAAATTATACAGCTGGTATTTTGTATCTGCAGAACTGTACTGTTTTCATTGGCTTGGAGGATGGGTTTTAAGGTATCTGGACACAAACAAGTTACTATGACCTAAGCTATGGTGTGAATTTAGAGAATGTCAGTTAACATACAGTAACTGATTGTGTACATGCTTGTAGCCTGTCTTTGCATTTATCCTGGAGCACGAGTACACTAACTCAGGCTAGTAAGTGCACAACTTTTATTCATATGTCTTCACAACACTTCTTGGATTCTCAGTGGCAGAGTTAACTTGGTTATTCGTTCTGGGTACTAGAAAACAAACAAAACCAAGTAAAAACCCTCCAAAGGCAGAAGAAGTTAGTAGCTGTTAGGGATCTACACAGTAATTTTCATGCTAAACTTCCAGTAAATTTGATCCTCAGCTAAATACACATGGAAACTTTCATAATAAGAAACCAAAGCCAGCCTTAATGGCCACATGCCCTTTTCAGATGAGATTATTAACTGTATCAGTAGAGGGAATGGGATTGTGGAACAGAAAGTATAAATTATTAGTAAGTATACACAAAATATGGTATGTGGCAATAGGATCAAGAGGAACAAGCAAGTGGATTGCTGAATTAAGACTAAAAATATTGATCTTAATTAAAAAAAAAATTGTAAGATTTTAACTTAAAACTGAAACCAAATCCCTAATAAGTTGCTTTTTTTATGAAAATGCTTGTTTCTACTTTAGGCCAGCTTTCTGTTAAACAGGGAACTTCTCTGTATTCAGGTGTTTTGCGAGATAGTATCCTTCACTCCTTATGAAACTGATTATTTCCCCCACCCCATGGAATGATTTTTGCTAACTTACTTCCTCCTTAGTTAAGTGATGCTTTCTACATACTTCTTAATAACTTCCTACTAACAGCAGAGGCAGTTGTTAGTAATGGCCAGTAATGCATCTTCTTAAAGAAGAACTAAAAAATAAAACAAACCCAAATCTCAAAAAAATTCATATCGTTGACAGCAATTATTGGCATACCAATAAATATCATTATTATACAAATTTACTGAGATGTACTGTAATTTAGTTTATCGTTAAATTAGCAATCAATATATACTTACAGTCCTTTTCCTTAGACTAAATCAGAAGACATTAATGATCATTTTTTAAGTCCTGTGCACAGTATTTTTTTGACCACTTAAGAGTATTTCCTTTTCCCAGAAAATATTATTGAAAATAAGCATGTTCATGTTTGTTGCAACACTGGTTTGAAAACTGCATCACTATGGGATTACTAGAAAACAAAACTGTTTGAAACGTAAACCTACATTCAAATACACCTTTACTTACTAATATTTGGTCAGATGTATCAGTAACAGACAGAATGTCACAGGGTGGGGTTGAGAGAGAGGGCAGGCAGGGACGAGAGAGAAAATGAATTCAGTAAGTGGCCAGCGATGCACACAACATATACTTTGGTCTGGTGCTAAAAGCAAGCCAAAAACCACAATGCAAGTCTGTCTGGTATGAGACCAGAACTGGGTTTCATCAGACTGGCAGTTATTCAAACCCGAGATTGGACAGCTGTTTTACAAAACAATTCTGAGTTTCCAAACTGCACCCCACCAAGGCAGTGTTTTTTGTGTTGGATGAGCAATGGAATCTGGAGCACTCTACATCCTAAAATCTGACAAAACACAGAGGTGGATTCAGAAGACCTTGCTTGTTTCTTCATGAAACTCAGATAAAGATTTAAGAAAGTTCTGCCAGACCCCAGAGTTGCTTTTATATGAAGTTATCCACCTCTGTAGGAGCGGAATCTGACCAACAGTTAAGACCTGTCAAAACACATCAGTCTATTATTCCAGGCAGGCCAGGATGAACTGAATTGCTGCACAGTTGCCTTCACCCAGTCACAGTGCTATTATTTCACAGTTGCAGAGACATCTGTTTCAAGCAGGCAGAGCTGATTCAGAGAAGGCAGCAGCAATACAAGAACATTCAGCAGAAGAGATGTTGGCAGGGTTTTACTATCTCCATGTTCTTTCCTCAAAATACTAGATCAATTCATGGTGTCAAAGATGTCTGCTGAACTAAATCTCTCCCAGACCATAAATACAAAAAATAAAGGATAGATTCCTTATGAACACAAGCTCCTACCTTTAACTACTTTCTTTCCTAAAACCAAGTAAAAAACCAGACACATTTTCATAAACAACAAAGGTAATGCAGCAGGCAGGAGTCACTCTGATCACATTGGGGATAATTCCTTTGTAAAATCCATGAATTCCTTCTTTCCTTTAAAGACAAAGAAAAACATTTAGTTTTAATTAATGTATTTAATTGAAATCAGACATAAAACAAAGCCTGGAATTTTTTACTTGCACTCCGAGAGAACTACTTCAGGTAAGAGTAACAATTTCAGAGTAATTTCTTCCTATACTGTTTACAGAGCCATAATATATAAAATCTTAACCCATCACTGGCTGCATACTGCACAGATGGCCAACCTTAGTAACTACAGAGCTCTGTGTGAAAACTCTCACATGCCCTGTGGAGATGAGGGAAGAAGGTTTATGAGAAGATATACACAGATGTGAGGTAGGGGTTCTCTAAAGGTCCTACCAGAAGCTAGGACTAGACTACAAATGCAGTCAGGCCCCACAGTAACCCAGGGACATCCATATAAAACAGCTGTGGCTAGTTTTCATTTCCTCCTGCCAGGAATCTGGATTACCCACAACTCCCAACAGTACAACACTGCTGTCATACTGTTTAAGAGCCCCAACACAGCCAACTCAATGTTATCTTTTAACTTGTAAGTGAAATTTGGTGAGGAAGAGAGAAGGGAGACAGAATAAACAACAGAAGCCTACCACTGACCCTCTCCTATCTCCTCCCTTGTCCTTAGATTATTGCTGTTAGTGGCAACTTGCACAAAATGGCTTTGTACAGCTAATATTTTGTTTGCTCAGAACTGCACTGATTCTGCAAGTTGGCATGGAAACCAGTAAACATAGCTCTGATCCTGTAAGACTCACTTTCTAAGTCATAAGCTTTTAATTCTGCATGCCTACCTCCATGTCCTGCGGATCACGTCAAACACACCAGAATACGTATTATGTTGATCTTGAAGACGAGCTCGCACAACCTGATAGGGATATGTTGCTGACACAGCAAAAATTTTGGATACAGCTGCCATCATTATGTACTCCACAGTGTTCTAAAAGCAATAAAAATTACCACGCTTACTTTAAGTATGGTTTAAATTACTGAATTTCCCCAAATCTACTTAGATTTTTAAATTTTGAACTAAACAATACTCTACATTTTCCCCCAACTACTTTTGCCCAACTTGCACCTGACCAGTTTTCTAAGCATTTAAGACCACCATCTATGGTTTCACAAAGTAAGACAAAAAATCCCATTCCTCTCTCTACAATTCTCAGAACACTTGCCAAAATAAGAAGTTGGCGTCCCTATAGGAAAAGAGCACTAATCAGTTCCTTGATCCCAAAAGGTGAAAAAGTATTATTTCCTTCTGTGTTCTACATTCCAGTTAAAGCAGCAATACTTTGTACAGTTGGCTGCACTACAACCTCGAGAAATGGAATAAATTTATGCTTATTCACATGCCACAACACATTCTCAAGAACTGTACCAATTTTGTGTCTGACACTCTGTTTCTGTACTTGTTGTATCTCAGTTTCAAATCCTCATATGCCATGAACTGAAGTGCTCCATGTGAAGTTCCAAACAGACCAGGCACAAATCCCTAGAAAAAGGAATAAAACAAGGCTAAACAGCAATTCCCAAGAACTATACAACTTGACAAAGCTCAGTTTACACACGTAAGTATGTCCTCCATTATTTTACAAATTGTGACTGCACAACTCATCATTGTGCAGCATGACTCAGAGCTGATTCTGTGTTGATATTCTTAAAGGCAGACATCAGACACAAGTGTAATAAATGTACTTTTCTCCAAATGACATACAAGCTAAAAACACCTAATGAGTAAGCTAAAACAAGTGGCTAAGGGACTCCTTCTCATAGAACACAAGCACAGGTTTTAAAAAGATGGCAACATGGATCAGGATTCTAAGAATATTAATCAAGCTGCAGTCTTGCAAATGCGCTGCTCAGTGCCTGCCCCTTTCCAGGACTGACACTGAGCTGTTCAGTTCCCACCCAAGACTGTTAAGGCAATGATGGAAGCTGGCATCCGAGTGAGGAGGGCCATCAGCAGTGGAGGTACAAAAGAATTCTTGGTCAAGTCCTGGAGACAGATATGCACATGTGTGTGTGTATACAAACGTGCATGATACACAAACATTTCCATACTAAAAATGTGTGTATGTATAGAATCATTTGGGTTGAAAGAGACCTTTAACATCATTGAGTCCAACTGTAAACATAATGCTGCCAAGTCTACCACCAAACCATGTCCCTAGGCCCTTGATGTACACGCCTTTTAAATATGTTGAGGGATGGTCACTTAACCTTCTTCCCTGCACAGCCTGTTCAAATGCTTGACAACCTTTTTGGTGAAGAAATTTTTCCTAATACCTAATCTAAACATCCCCTGGTGCAACTTGAGGCCATCTCCTCTTGTTACTTGGGAGAAGAGGCTGACACCCACTTCACTACAACCTCCTGTCAGGTAGCTGTAGAAATCGAGAAGGTCCCCAGAGCCTCCTTTCCTCCAATGCTAAATGACCTCAGTTCCCTCAGCTGCTCCAGCACCTCAATGTCTTGCACACACAGACAAAGCGAAAAGTTCAAGGGCACACAAGGACTTATGGATGACTTACATTAAAGAAACAAATCTAAGATTCAGATCAGTTTGAGTGCATTCCTCACCCTGCTCAGAGTACATCCCAAAACATCCCAGCAGGGTTTTGCAAAGCGGTCTGTGAAATGTTCCCCATTTGTAACAGGCAGTAATGGACAGTAAGAGTATAATACGAAAGTATTCAGAAATCTTTTCTTTCAAAAAAGTTGAAATGAAGGGTAAAAGCAGGTATTTTCTGAAGCGCCTCTACAAGAAACAGAAGGTTTCTTTTGGAGAAGGATTAGCTCAGTTGAAATGAGTAAGACAGCTGCATGAGTTCTGACAAGTACTAATTCTTTTTTTGAAGAGTTGGTCACTTACACTGGAAAAATACAAATAAATGGGGAATTAATTATCTTGGCTAGAAATGACTTAAGGGAGCCAAAAGCTTCCTGAAAACTGTTGCAAAGGGATGATTACAATGGAGTAAGTGATCAAAATGTGGGTAAAAGGACTCAAAGAAACAGAATTTTCCCCTAAATACTGGCATTGAATAGTTTTATCTTATTTGCCATGATCCATTCAGATACAACAGAGGAATTAAAAGATGTGTTCAGAAACAAAACTCTGTATTAGACTAAACAGGAAGCCCAGCATGTTGAATAAAGATTTATCAATATACTACTAAAAACCTAGAAAAGGAGAAGAAAAAGAGAAGGGATCCTGGTAGAAGTCCACTGGAACAGTGCAACAGGACAAAATGATATATTATTCCATAAACTCCTAACTTACAGGAAAAAAAACCCAAATCCTAAAACCACAGCAGGCATAAAAATTGCACAGACCTTCTGCCACTTCAGAAATTAGCTCTCTTTAAGTTTCCAATGTTATACACATTCAGGAAGGGATTTTCTTCTCACAGTAGAAAACAATGACAGTGAATTAATAATCAGTGACCATGAAAGGATGAAATGCATTAAGGGCTGGCTAAAGTTGTTGGAAAAAAAAAACCTACTTCCCCAAACGAGAACAAATGGAATTAAACCAAACAGTTACGTTTTGTCAACTGTGAGCATAATCATAGAATTTCTGTGAAGTCTGAAGACAAAGGGCCACAACAGAGGGAAAAGGACAACTTTGTTTTTCAGAAATCCTGGATTAAAAAATTAACCAGTAACATAAAAACAGAAGAGGAGGAACAAAAAAACCCACCCCAAAATTATCAGAAGTATCAAAGAAAAAATTATTTTGGTCAGCAGAACAAGGACCAGTATGAAATTTACATAATAGCAAGGAAAATCTTCACAAACTTTTGCCTGTGAATAGACAACAAAACCGTTCAAAGACAAAGTAACTGCTCTTTACTTGGAAAGAATTAGAATGATGTATTTATATCACAGGAGAATGAGGTAATATTCTCCCCAACAACAAAAGAATGTTAAAAAACATTTAAGAGCGCTAAACTCTTTAAATTTAAGCCAGCAGATCTGGATAATTTGCACCCAAGAGTCCTCAAGCATCTACTGATGATACTTGCTAAATGAGTACCAGCACACTCTAAGTCTTGTGCTGATGGGGAAAGCTTTCAGAGACTGAAGGACTTTTAATGTTGGGCCAATATTAAAAAACACATGTAAAAAAAAAAATGTGTTCTTATGGAAAAATGTTTCAAAGCAAAACTGCTTTCCTCACAGTAAATGAAATATGTTGGCTTAGGAAGTTTTAGAAATATCCTCCTATTCTGCTTTCTCATTCTTACAATTTTACACAAAAACCTTAATTGCCACAAAAATTGACAGAATTTTATGTTTACTTTTCATTTGAAATATGACTGTAAAGGTAAATTTTAAAATAATTTACCTTTATGTACTTGTTATTTTTTTGCTTTAATATTCAAAACATATCTTCAGAAGATTTTTGCCATGAGGGCTTGATAGGATCAGTGGTTGCTCAAAGAAGTCCTGCTTGAATTCTCTTTTGGAGGATTAAAACAATAGACAGAATTAATTTTATAATTAGAAATTTAGATGGTAAAGCATATAGTTCTGAACAGTAGACAGTGGGGAAAAAAACCTGTGTTTTAAAGGTAGCTTGAACAGCTCTAAGCGTAGAAGATTCAGGACAAGAGAGAAATGTCCTATGGTTAGTGTTTCTAAGGTTGCCATTCACAAGGAAAAGGAACATAGGCATATGTACACACTGGAAAGCCTATGCTTGGTAAAGTAGAGAACAAGCTTCATTTGGCCATGTGGTACCCACATTGCTGCCTGAATGGTTGGAGAGTGCTCACACCAGAGCAGCCTCTGCTATATGTGTTGACAGAATGCAGCAGATTGTCTTTGTAATCTGTTTGGCATGCTGAGAACCCAAATGAAGACAATACTAAAGACCAGTGGTATCAGAATGGCCTGCTCTGACAACTTGTGCAGAGAGACACTGGAATTACGTCATTATCTCCATATGTATCTCAATTCCTTCATGGTGCAAAATTCTACCATCTTTTATGTGAAAGTCACTTGTGCTTCTATCTATCTGTAGAATCTGGAAGTAAAGTTAAAATCAAGATGGCCAAATCTCAGTGGATTTTGCTGGATACAAGTACACATAGAAAGTCACTTAGCTTACAAGCTACACATTTGCAAGAAGAAGAAAAATAGCATAAGCAAAATAAATAGAGCTAAGTGCCTTAGGTAATCATGGACTGGAAAAAATACTTTATTGTCAGAGTACTGGATCTTGCCTACCAAAGGTGAAATGACAGTACAAAAGCATCCAATTTCATTTGGTAACAAGCACGCATTAATGCTAGGATTCTGTTGTTGTTAGCATACTGTATTGTTACTTGCAGTATTGATTTTTTAATCTCCATATTTTTCTGCATTTCCTGTTTATTTTACAGTAGCTGTATTCCTAATTGCTGCTTCTACATCTTCGCTGAAACTTAAAATACAAATACAGAAACATGGAGGGCAGGAAGAATGTTAGCTGCATTCTTGACTGATGTTTTAGTAGTCAGTCACTCCAGACTAGGCATCTAACAGTTTTTCAACAGTTCAGAAATTTTTATGTTTTTTCTTAAAGTGCCATTTCCTACAATCTTAAGATTATTTTACATTTGGTCTCTCCTGCCTTACACTTGAAAAGAACCATACAGCACTCAATGCAGATGACATTTAACTTCATGGCAAAGTGATTTTTAGAGATCAGATCTCCAAGAGATCTATAGGTGTGTTCAAATTTCATAACCCAAGCTGTTTTTTTCTTAGCCTGGTATGCAGCAGAGCAGCTCTGTCCCCAGTCATCTAGGGGATGAAGACCAAAGGACAAAGGCTAATGATGGTGGGGAAGATCACTGACTAGATTACTGGGATAATCGGTGAAGGAAAGGCTCCTGCCTTTTCAAAACCAGGCCAAGTTCACAAACAAGTTATTGAGGAACACAGCTTTAGATGAACTATAGTTTAATGAATGAATAATACCCACAGAGCTAATACAGACAGCTTTGATCCCTGCTAGAAAAATCAGTGCATCCTGACATTAAAAGTCTTGTGCCCCAAAGGACTTAAAGGAATTTCTCAGACCAGTAACAGCACCTTGTACAACAGAGAGCAAGATATGGAGATGTTTGGAAAGAAATACCATTCTAATCTCAAATTCAGCAGAAGAAACTACTTTCAGATTTTATTTCCAACTTGTGGTGGTGTTCTCTGAGATTTCCTTATTTGCTATAAGGAACTCTACCTGAAATTAAGATTATGAGGAAAAAGAAGACATTCATGTGGACTACAGCTGCTGCAATTTACAGAAATTAACAAAACTTCAGCTGTCATATTTCAAATAAAGCAAGAAAGAGAAAAAATAAAAACTCCCCCAAAACCAGAAAATGGAGGAAGTCTAAGGCATGTGCAAGTCAAAGAGTCACCCAAAGAGGTACCAATTTCCCTAGCATAGACAAGGTTGAGAAAATCCTGATGTCAAGTCAAAGTTGCACAGTGTGCACAGATACATAGGTCACTCAGGACCTATGTAGGTCACCTGCTCTGCAGATTTAAGCAAGTAATTTGCTCTTTCAAAGGAAGTATGTGCTTTAATTCCTCACTTACAGATCTACACTACAAAGAAGGGTCTAGTGCCAAAGGCAACACATACTACATGCATGAATAATCTGAAAAGTAACTCAATGGAAGGACATCTTAAAGCCTAACAGATGCAAGAAAAACACATTTATCAACAGGGAACAGAGCAGAAACCCAGCCAGGCAAATCAGAAATCCTGACAATTTCAATTTAGGAATAAGCGAGGTGCCTTGCTTCTGGTGTCAGAATTTGGCATTCCCTAGTATGTGGCATAGTAGTCTTTCAGCATAGGAATGATTCTAATTTTTACTGCAAATAAAATAAGCTAATATTCAGTAATGAGGACAATTCCCAAGAGATAGTGTTCTTGTTCTATAACATTACTTGCAAGAGAGCCTGATTGGACTAAAACAGGTTTCTTCACACCTTCTAATGTCTTGATGTCATGGCCTGAAGGAAAGAGGAGGCAAAAAGTCCAAATCCAGTTGCCATCTGTTTCTCTAAATTAAAGGGAATAACCCCCCCCCACATACACAGACCATATTTAGAAGTCTGAAAATTTTATGGATCTAGGGATGACAGATTACAGACCTCAATAACTAGAGGGCAAATGTGCAGTTGTGAAACCATCCATTGTGGAATTAAAAATTAGCAACTGCTTTAGTCATATGTTATGTTCCACAAGATGTCAGAAAGCCAGAGATAAGGGATGAAATGGAAAAAAGCACTAGCAACAAGACATATTACGCTACTGCTGCCCTCCTTATCCTAATAATAATTACCGGAAGGCTCAAAAAAATTAAAAAGCAGCTTGTGGTTTACTCTCATTTTAGCATTATCATCCAATAGAAGATGGCTTAGTCATAAACCTTATACTCTATTCTTCAGTGATTTCCTACATTTCAACAGTATAATAGCTTTTCTTCTGTTTAAGCCTTTTTGCTGCAGCTCTTCAGTGGGAAAGAAGACTCACAGAATAAAAGTGAGCTAATACAGAAATGACTTGCATTTTTTCTGTAGATGAGTATTTACAAGTCTCACCACACTACTGACTTGTGCCAGCCAATCCTGGAATTTTTCTTAAACTGTATTACCTTGTATAAGCCACGTACGCCTTCCACCTTGTATATCTTTATAAGAGCATCAAACATTCCTCTGTATTGTCGTTTTGATGGGTCGACACCAGCATTATATTGTAGCACAAGTCGTGTCTTTGTTACCCATATTGGGTTGGTAATGCAGAGAGTCATGGCTCCTGAGGACAGAAGTTAGAGTGGTTGGTATGCTAACTCCAAAGCTTGTCCAAGTTTGTTCAGTGCAATATAACACAGGCTTCTACAATGACAAAGTTACTTATCTTACAAGAGTACTCGCACTACTTAAAAAAGATGACATTTATGCCCACCATTGTTCCCTCTCTCTGCCTTCAAAGCTCACAATCAAGCCCAACCTACTCCTCCTGCAGAGCATACAGCTTTTTGCATATTCCTAGCACATTCCCTTTTTTGCCTCACTGTTTCAGTAGTGAGACTGTAGTAGATAGAAACCTAAGTAACTTCGTAATGTACTCCTGATTATTCAGGTTATTCTTCAGGTATACAATGGTTCAAAATTTAATGGACACTTCAGTCATGAGAAATTTGCTTAATCATACTGGTAGGTTTATACAGGCAACCTGCTACAGCTTTACAGGTTATTGAAAATACAGCTGTAAATTACTGTTTTTTACATTAAACAGCATGCCTTATATTTCAACATAACACCCTAATAAAGTCTTCATAATTGCCTAGATTAAATACAACACAGTAGCATGGACAAGAACATATTAAAAGTCTTGCAGATGTAAGTTGTATTTTTATTTTAGATGTTTAGTTTCTAAGGAAACTTGGACCACAGGTAAAGAGCAATTCAGTTATTCTATTAACTTCAATTGGCCTTCTCTTTTCCAGGTCTAAGTGTTAAACATTTAATGAGTTAACACGCCAATAGCAGCTACAGTTATATTTTGGGATTCAATATATTATTAAGTATGGAAAACACTTATATACAATGAAAACAAGGTCAAAAAGGATTTTGACAACTGCTGCTTCTAAGCAAAACTGAAGAGACCACAGTGATCCATCTATTCATCTTAGACATCATTAATTTATTTACAGACAATAGCTGACTGCATTTGGACTTGAACACTTTACATTTGCCACCTGTAATAAAAAGCAGCACTGACACACAAAGGCAGGGAGCTAGAAGCAAACACTAGTCTTCTCTGCATTTAAACTCACCAGCCTCTGCAGCTGACACTAGGTGTTCAGTTGCACTAAGACTTTCCAGCTTCCCTTCCTTCTTGTAAGCTTTGATGGCATTGTAACTGGGAAATGTAAAATATATTTTAGTAATAGTGAAAACAAATTTACATCACTTAACCTACAAACAGCAAAACATCTCACTTAAGATAATGGAAAACATTAGATGGTACACAGCCTTTGAAAACAAATATGTAAGTAAATGGTATTTGTTTAGTTGATCAATTGATCTCTGAGCAGTCAGCTTTTTAAAGTGAACTATGATAATACATAACCTAAATTGATAAAGTATTACTACTTTTAGTATCAGTGGGACACATATTGAAGTATCTGTTGGATCTCAAGACTTCTAAAAAAACCCAATTAGATAGCCTCCTTTTTATTGAGAGCAACAGTGACAGGTATCTGTCTTCTAACTTAGAAATACACTGAGCTTTCTTCTCTTGATCCAGTTTCCACTCTTTGTGGATTGAAATATTGTTAACAGGAGCTCAACCACAGTAGGAGCATACAGCAAAGCTTGAGGACCGAAATAAACAGTAACTACTGACAAGGTTTTATAAGCATACCAACTAATTGTTCCCTAAAGTATTCCAATTAATAAAGGTCAGCAGTAAATCACATCACAGTTGCACAGCTAATAAAACAGAGAAAAATGAGTATTAACAAATGGGTTTATAAGCAAAGCCCAACAATTCACAGAAACAATGAGAGACCCAACTATCTCTAAAAATATTAAAAATTAGTTAAACATTTAGCCCGATCATGTTCTCCAATTCTTAACATGTCAGGTTAGGCTTTTATTTTTTGTGAGGTTTTAAGCACAGTGTACTGGCACTTTTAGAGGATTCTTCATGACTGACATCACCATCTCTCAAGTTCCTTAGCATTTTCACAGCATAAAGGGAATGCACTGTACTTGACAAAGTAA
Source organism: Pezoporus occidentalis (assembly GCF_034315485.1). Classification (NCBI taxonomy): domain Eukaryota; kingdom Metazoa; phylum Chordata; class Aves; order Psittaciformes; family Psittacidae; genus Pezoporus; species Pezoporus occidentalis. Next base: position 19,526,940 of record NW_026914940.1, on the reverse strand, counting down.
GTCAAAGTAAGTCAAAATCAGGTCTCTGACTCAAATTACTTAAATTCTAAACCAGCAAGACATAATTAAGGGTAAAAGACATGGACTTACAAAAAGAATTACAAGTTTATAAGCCACGTAGCACATTTTTACATCCCCCAAAGAAGATGCAGTGTATATCTGAACATTACAAACTGCACAGGAAATGACACATTTTACAGTTCTACTTACAAGAAAAAGTAAAGTCCCCAGGAAGCCCCTGCTCCCAACATGTTTGGTGTTACCCCTTGATATAAGCCTCGTAGTCCTTCATGCTTCCAGACAGTGGTCATACAGTGCAGAATCCCATTGTATTTTGGCCTCAGCTCCAATCCATCGTTCACTATGAAAGAAAGCAATTACATTAAAAAAAAAACATTTCAGGAAGTCTGAAGCTCAGCTGTGTAAAAGGTTCCACAGTACAAAGACTACAAAGCAAGCTGCAGATGAACATGAAATCTAACTGATCAGCTGTATTTTAAAATTATCCTTTTAAAAATGTGCAAGAGTTGAGGTTTACAACTTTGTAAGTCTACACTTAAGGTAAAAAAAAAAAAAAAAAAAGCAAGCAAAAAGAAACACAAAGATGAAGAAGACCTTTTAAGCCCTGCAAAAGGAAAGGAAATTTCCTATTAGTCTGATAATGCTAAATAAATGCACTGCTATGCACTTTTGGTGAGCAGCAGCATTGAAGTTGTTTGTCTCTTCTTTTTAGCACTCCAGCAATTTTACATCACACTTCAAGTGGTACGTGGGGGATCTTTGACAACACATTTCTATAAGGACTTTAGACAAGCCCCAAATAACACTTTTTGAATTCATTCTTCCCCTTTAAAATGTTTTCTGAGCATTTTCAATGCGTCATGCCTTACTGATTCCGAAGTCAGATTTTACCAGTGTCGTGGTTTAAACCCTAGCCAGACCGCTTGTTCACTCACTCCCAGTCAGTGGTGCCGGGCTGAGAGCAATCGAAAACATCGGTATCACCGACACTGGAAGTCAAAACACAGCACTGCACCAGCTACCACGAAGGAGAAACATGACTGCTACTGCTGAACCCAGGACAACCAGAACACTCAAAGATTATTTCCAGCAAAACTTCCTGTGTTCTCCTTCTATTCTCATTGGATGGATTTGCGGAAAAACACCAAACCAATACATTCTCCCACCCAATAACCAAACAGCTGGTTATCCGAACATTCAGAAAATATCACTGTCAAAAAGATAAAACCAGGCAAATTCTTGTTTGTCAGATTTCTTTTAGAACTCAGAACAGAGATGTTCACACAATTTAAGAGTGTTAACTGCTACTGCTCCTACTGTAGCAGCAAAAGAGTAAGTTGATTACTGATGACGTGTGATATGGCACATGGGGAGATGACAAGCTGGACCAGAGGGAATTCCAATCAGAACATTTTCTCCATGAGAATAATCAAATACTGAAACAAGTTGCCTGAAGAGGTATCTTTGGAGCTACTCAAAACTCCAGCACACAAGACTGACCAATCCGGCCTATACAGACCTTACCTGAGGAAGCAGTGAACTCCACAGCTCTTGTCTGACCTAAATGACTATGATGCCAACATAACAGCAGCTTTCGTTCTTTAAAGATATAAGGATAGATTGCAGTTTTACTGAAAATTAATCTCAAAGTTTCACACTCAGGACAGTTTTTGTGTCCCAAACAAGATTAATCCTTGTAATCGTGAATTTCTGTTTTCTGTTCAGTGCCACATTTACTATTAATTCTCCTTTAAACCTGGTGTACAGTCCTGTATGTTGCAACAGACTTCAGGACTAAAGACAAAATGTTTTTTTCTGAGCACAGTGTGACAAGGCCTCAGCACCCTGACAATCACCCAAAATTAAAAGACAAATGCCTCCTTTCTCCCTCCTGAATGAGCCCTGCTAGACCCTTCCCAACGATCTTTGGCTTTTTTTTTTAACCATGTTGCCATTAGGTCAGATATATAAACACATTAAACAACATGGGAAATCAGAGATGTGAATTAAAGTCTGTCTGTCAATGATGCTACTAGAACCTTCACAATGTTGCTATCAGCTTTTTACTTCCTTTTTTTTTTACTTACTTTTACTTTATATTCTGGCATCAGCTCTTACTTCCTGGTTTGAAGACAAAACACAAGAATTATTATTTTCAAACCAAATGAGCAACAGACCTCCAGAGGTCACCTAATCCACTCCCCTGCTCAACACAGATGTCAATAGATCAGGTTGCTAGTTGTATGTCCAGTTGGTTCCTGAATGTTTCCAGGACTGAAGAAATTACAGTTTCTCTGGGTAACCTCTACCAGAACTAGACCACTCTCACAGTAAAAATCCTCTTTCCTAAAGTAACTGGAATTTCCCAGGTACCCACTAATGCCTGTTCCTTCTTGCCCTACCCTCCAAGAAGAATCTGGCTTCACCTGTGTCCCCCAATCACACAGTCACATGCCACAATAATGTTTCCCCTCAGCCTTCTCTTCATGAGGATGAACCGATCCTGATCCATCAGCCTATCCTCCTGTCATGTGTCCTGCCGCCTGATGGCCTTCACTGGAATCATGCCAGTCAATGCCTTCCATGTGCTGGTGAGCCCCAAACCAGACACAGTACTTCAGACACAGTCTTACAGGTGTGCGACAGAGAGAAAGCTGCTGGCTACACTCTTCATAACACGGGCCCAGGACGTACTCACAGTAGAGTATGCAAGGTAAGTGTTCAACTCAAATTTTGCAAAAAGCCTGTTTGGAAATATAATGCTTCTACATTTTCTAAAACTTCTCTGTGATAGCTCATTATTTTTGAGATCTAAAGCAACCATGGATTTACTTAAAATAACGATCCAAAGATACAGCAAAATGTTTTAACCTCTATAAAAGAAAACATGACAAAAGGGCACCACGTTTCTCATGTTAACAGTAAAATCACTAGGGAGAAGCTGACACGTTTCTCTGCAGAACACCAAAGCACTTGGGAGTTTTCTGTAAAACAATACCTCTACTGTTAACATCTAAGATTATTATCACACTATTGTTATGCTTCGAACACTGAGAGCCGTTGGCATAAAGGTGAACTTTGAACGTTGGCTTGAAACCATCTGCCAGTTAAAAAGAGCCAATCTTGCTGTGTCCTATGGCACCGATGGTCATGAAAGAGAGGGAGAAGCCTAGCCAGGTCTGCCTGAAAACAGGCTCTGAAGCACCACAGCACATATTTTACAGTTCCTAGAAATGACAAGAAAATTAATTTTTGGACGTGGGGCGGGGGGAAGGGGGCAGAGAACCACAGAACATCCCTTCGCCTTACGGCCTGTTTACTCAAGCCGTGGGGCTAACTGCCAGCGCCGGCCCCTCATGCCGCCGCACACGGTCTGGGCAGAGGCGTACGGGCTCATCGGCTGTACAACCGCTCAGAAACAAGCCGGTGGATCGCTGGCTTGGAACCGGCGAGCCTGGCGAGATGTACGCGTTCGTGGCACAAAGCGCGGTGCGTGCCCGGGGAGAGCCGGGCTCGCGGGCTGTCCCTGCCTGACCCCGCCTGCGGCAGTGCGGGACCCGCAGCCCGCGCAGCCCAGCCGGGCCTCACCTGCGAAGCGGATCTTAACGAGGTCCAGGGGGTGCAGCACGAGGGTGGAGAGGACGCCGCCGCTGAGCCCCGCCGCCAGGTTCTCCAGCTGCACGTGGCGGAGCAGGGACGGCGCGGGCGGCGGGGCCGCTACCGGCTCGCGCACGGAGCACGCGGACCCCGGAGCGCTCATCGCCGACGGCGGCGAAGGCGGCCGCGACGGAGGAGCGCGGCAGGGGGCGGGGCTCCCTCCCGCCGCACGCCGACAGCCGGTTCCGGCGCCGCGCGAGAACAGCTCGCCTGGCGCATCCGGTCACGTGGGTGTGCACGGGGGGGGTGCTGGTTACCGGCAGTGCGGCCCGGTGCGCGCAGGCAGGATGAGGGTTAAGGTGCTGAGCCGTAACCCCGACGACTACGTCCGTGAGACGAAGCTGGATCTGCAGCGCGGTGAGCGGCGCGGCTCCTGGAGCGGGGCTCGGCCTACTCGCCTGCCGCCCAACCGGCATGGCGTGGGGAGAGAGGGAAGGCGCTCAGGCATCCGCCGGCCCCACCTTTGCCGCTGAGCTGCCCCCGGGAGGGAGTGCCAGGCAGCTGCCAGCCCCTGGCGGGGTGCGGGCTCCCCTCACTCCAGCCGCTGCCGGAATCGGCCGGTCGGCGGCGGAGGCGGTGACGGTGGCCGTGCGCATGCGCGAGGGGCCGTGAGGCGGTGGCGGGGACCTGGGGCGCGAGGCGGGGTGTGGGCTCCATGCGGTGGTGCCGTGCCGTGCCGTGCCGCGCCGTGCCGCGGGGTCCGGCTGAGAGCACGGGCGGCAAGAGCGCGTCCTGGGAATGCCGACAGCGCGGGGTCGGGGGAGGTGGGTAGCCACGGCTCCGGCACGCTGAGGTTGCTCTTAGCGTTACCTGGGCCACCCTTAGCAGTCTTATGCGCTTATTGCCGGTTTTCTCCTGATACATCTCGTCCTGCTTCTTGTGTGTCCCTCGTTAAACCTGGCAAAAATCGCATAGGTTTTGTACTTACTTTAGATGCAGCAGCTGTAGCCTGGTAGCTGAGATTATAGAATAGTTCAGGTTGGAAGGGACCTTAAAGCTCATCCAGTTGCAACCTCCCTACCACGGGTAGGGATATCTTCCACTAGACCAGGTTGCTCAAAGGGCTGTCCAGCTTGGCCTATGAATACTGTCAGGGATGGGGCAGCCACAACTTCCCTGGGCAACCTGTTCCAGTGCTTCACCACTCTCACGGTGAAGAATTTCTTCCTTATATCTAACCTGTTTCTTCCCTGTTTTAAGTCTGAACCTATTGCCCTTTCTGCAATTGCTACAGTCCCTGATGAAGAGTCCCTCTTTGGCGTATTTGTAGGCCCCCTTCAGATACTGGAAGGCTGCTATGAAGTCTCCATGCAGCCTTCTCTTCTCCAGGCTGAACAATGAGGTGAATGAGGGCTTTCCACACTCTGTCCTGCTCATCCTCCACAGATCTTATCCTACACAGTCGTGGCAGTTTCACCTCTGTAATATTATAGAACTGAAGTTTATCTTCTACCTGATGACAGAGTTTGTGAAACGGCCCTTTGTCAGAAAGAGCAGGACTAAAACTTGGCATATTTAATGCACTAAATCAAACTGGTTTGGGTAGGATAATAGACCTGTGTTATTTTAAATTGCCCGCACTTCATTATTAGATTCAGTTAGAGGTAGGTGCAAAGCAGCATCTCAAATAATTTGTTCTAGTTATTTAATTGTGGTTATATATATATATATAACATGGAAAAACACTATTGAAGTTACCCACTGGGATGGTAGCTGAATATATTGTAGTTTTCCAAGTGGGATTTGTATGTAAGCTGTTAAATTCTGTCATGTTGCAGAAGTGATACCCAACTTTTGTCTCTTTCTTCAGAGATTTTAGAGGTTCTGATATGCATCAAATAGTCTTTGGAAATTGGCAGACTCGACTAAGCATCAGTTCTTAATGAGCAATCTGTTGTCAGTTGCTCTGCTGATTTTTCAGTCTTTTTGCATGAAACAGAATGAAAGAGACAAAACCCAGAAGCAGTGTCAAAATGTGCTGTCTTTATTTATTATAAGGTGCCTTGCAGGCAGATGCAGAGAGACCCTTGCTCGAAGCTTGTGTCATCTAAACACTCCTGCCTGGGAAACCAGATAGCATTAGCAGAGGATCAAGCTCATGAAACTAATGAGCCTCATTTCAGAGCCAGGGCTGGCTTGCAGGTGATCGAACATGAAGACCGCTAGGATGCCTCTCTTTGTGTGTCTCCATGTAGTTGTGTCCTAGTGTACTGTGTATGTTGGAGTTTAGCAGTAGGAGGTTGGTGTTACGGGGTTCATTTATTTTGCCTTGTGGCTGGATGTTCTGGTTTTTTTGGCTTTTATTGATAATAGTTGCAAGATATCTGCAGGTTCCAGTTTGTTGTTTACATTCATAGCTTCCCTTGCAAAGGACATAAAACAGTTTCAGGCTTCATTAACTTAGAGCTTGTGAAGCGATCATACTAATGATCCCACAGATCAGTTTCAAAATGGTAGTAACAGCAATAATCTCAGTGTGACAGAAAATTCTCCATGGCAGGAAAATTGAAGAGAACTTCTGAATTCAGCTTACCTTGAATTACACTACATACCATGGGTTTCTAATGTGTGTATTACTTTACTGCAGTTCCAAGAAACTATGATCCTGCATTGCACCCTTTTGAGGTTCCACGAGAGTACGTAAGAGCTCTGAATGCAACAAAGCTAGAACGTGTGTTTGCAAAACCCTTTCTTGGCTCACTTGATGGCCACAGAGATGGAATTAACTGCATGGCCAAACATCCAAAGAGTTTGTCTACAGTGCTGTCTGGAGCTTGTGATGGAGAGGTAAGCTGCAGTACAAACAACAGCAAGCAAGTTACCTTTCCTCCTTTATTTTTTTTTTCCTTTCTTGTGCCTTTGTTTAATTTTGTTGTTTCCAAATGCCCCATGCTTACCTTTTGTGTCTTTGTTTGGCAAGATACCGTATCTTCTCTCAGAAGGTGCAGCTTACCCAGTTTGGGGAAGTGTTTCTCAAACCGTAGGTTGTAATCTACCAGTGCATAAAGGCAGCGGCTTTCAGTTCTCCACCTGTGAGCAGAGGGTGTGACACCTATCTCCTCACGATGGAGCAGTGTATGTCAATATTTACAGTCCGTAGTGACTGCTTTTTGCTGCCCAGGTGATGCTCTTTTCCTTGGAGAAGTTAAACTGCTGCAGATTAAGAAGATTGTATGAAGTCAGATGAGCTAAGGGGAAAGGGGCACACAACCAAAAATTTTTTGGAATAATAATTTATCATATTGTCTAGAAAATGCTAATTCTGTGTTTGATTATTTTACATAAATATTACAAATAGCAAGCAAGGGCACTTCAGATGGAGTCAGTTGCAGAGAGAAATTGCCTGTCTTCTGTCTTCTCTGTCCTCTCTCACGCTTCTATTGTTCATTTCATAGTACTTGTATATTTTAAAGGTGTCTTCTGGGTAGCTGGTTGCTTTGTGCTTTTTATGGAAGGTGTGTATGTCATGCAGGAGTGTAAGGGAGATTAATCTTTTCAGAGAAGAGGAGAATAAATTTATGTGAAATGTTGGCCAGATTTCTTATCCACTGATAAGAGTGAGTAAAGTACTGGGTACTATAAATACATACAAATAGAAAAACTGTCCTCCGTTTCTTCCTATTTTTTAAATGGGCCCAAATGCTTTAAAACAGAAACCTCTGTGGGAGGTGGGCGTCTGTATAAAAGGTAGCACAGCTGCTGGACTGGAAGCACTCTGTTAGTTGCAAAGTGCCCTTCTCTTAAGAGATATTCTTTGCTAAAATTATGTCTGCTATTTTTCAGAAAGAAATACAAAAATACGCAAGTGTGGAGCTTTGGAGGGGATAAGAAGGAAAGAGCTGCACTTGTAAATTTTTATTTTTTTATTTTTTATTTTTTCAAGAAGGGAATAATTAGGCAGTTTTAACACTATAAAATCACTCTGGTGTCCAAGCCAGCCATGCCATTTCATGACAACATGTGTGACCTCTTGTACTTGAATTGTGAGTTGCAACTGTGGGCTGCAGAAAACATAAGTAACAACAGAATATTTTTCTGTTTTTAACAGGTTAAAATTTGGAACCTGACCAAACGACAGTGTATTCGTACTATACAAGCCCATGAAGGCTTTGTTCGAGGCATATGTGCTCGTTTCTGTGGTACATCATTCTTTACTGTAAGTATAATGTGTCTCCTTAGTACAGTGTGGCAGTACAGAGTGCCTTTTCACCATCTGGTTTCCAGTGAGCAACTTACTCTCTGCCATATATTTAAATACTGTATGAATATATTTATTAAATTTTTCTGAGAACCTGACAGTTCCATTTTTCATGAAATTTTTGTTGATGCTGTGATATGGGTCTTATTCAAGACTATGGAAGGGATAAATACCAGAAAATTGCTAATGGATGGTCATATAATCAAGTCTTGAGTAAAGCAGCTGTCATTAAAGTAGGACATAAATTATGTTCATTGAAAGACATAAAAAAGTAACCATTTACGTATGCTATGATTAAAGATAAGCTGATTGAGTCAAGATGGTCCCAGGTTAATTAAACTTTATTAACTTATATCAATGATTCACTTGCATGTAAAACATCTGGAAATAGTATGTCTTCCTGTTTGCATTAAAAGTAATTACAAGATGATACAATAAAAAGAATTGCTTTTGAAGACTAGAGTGTCCTGAGGTTTTGCTTCTTTTGACCTGGGCATAGAAGAGCTATTTTCACTACTATATATTTATCTTTTCTGAAGTATATATCGGATCACGAGGACAGAAGTTAGGATGTAAGGGAAGTTGCAGCAAAAAATTCTAAGTGACTCCAAATTAGAATTCCCTTTTGACAATCCCCCTGCTTGAAAGTTGAGAGGGAAAGAAGGAACAATAGCAGCGCTGTCAGGAAAGGAAGTTAAACTTGTAAAACTAACGTTTTTACTTGGCGAGTTTGCCTGATCCAGGTCACTGCACAGCCATGCAAAAACTTATGCTGGCATAGTGCAAGACATTCCATGGCATTAGGAAGAGGCAACTGGAACAACTGAGGTGGAAAGTGCCTTTTAATTGTTTACATGCTCATCAAAATGACATCCAGAAGATAATTTGCAGTTTAAGGCGCCGTTTCACAAGCAGACAGTCTCTGAACAGCAGCCACTTTGAAAGCCAGCCCCTACCTCCCTTTCTTCTTCCACTACCCCAGTTTTTATTGCTGAGCATGATGTTCATGGTCTGGAATACTCCTTTGGCTGCTTTAGGTTAGCTGTCATATCTGCGTCCCCTCCCAGTCTGTTAGCCACACCTAGCCTATTTCTTGATGGTGAGGCAGTGATAATGGCTGACAGACTGAGGGAAGGAAATGCCTTGACACCCTGGAAGCAGTGTTCAGCAGTAGCCATGATTAGTGCTGTATCAGCACTGTTTTAGCCACAAATCCAAAGCACAGAGCTGTATGGGCTGCTAGGAAGAATGTTAACCTCATTTCAGCCAGCTGGTGTACATGCGCCTTCTCAGTTTCTAGGGAAATCGTATAACAAGAACTAATCTTCAACTTGGAGGTATAAAAGGGAACAGTGAATGGGCAAGAGAGAGTGCTTCTGTGTATACCGTAGATTACTGTCTTTTGAAAGACTGCCTGTACTTAATTGCAAAATACATATTATAAAATAAACAATATGTAAAAATGTACATGCTTTCTGCAATGTTTCCAGGTTGGCGATGACAAAACAGTGAAGCAGTGGAAAATGGAGAGCCCAGAATATGGAGAAGAGGAGCCTATTCATACAATTCTTGGAAAGGTAGTAAACTGAAGTTCTGATTATATTGCCCCCCCATCTCTTCTTTTGAATTGTTTGAACCAATTCTTATCTAGCTTTTTGAGGAGAGAGTTTGGTATCACCTGTTATCATAATGAGTTGTAAGATGATGGCATGAAATTCTATAAAGGCACTTTTAAAGTTTCTATTACATTTATTTTACATATAAGCAGAAAAGAATATCTCAAATGCCATCAGAGAGTGCTTAGCTCAGTCTCTGCTAGCCATCCCTTTCATGTGAATTGGTCAGATCTTTCTGAATCTCCTCTTCAGACCTGTTGTCAGTGCTTAGTCTGCATTACATAGGTTTGTTTTCGTGGCAATACCTTGCAGCCATTCGATACAAAATTTCAACTTTATATCTTTCTTTTTTGACAAAACCAGATTAAAAATATGTACTTCAGCACTCTTTATTATACACTTATTTTAAGAATATTAAATGCTTGTTGTAAATAGTTTGAAACTCTTCAATTATTGTAACATCTGTGGAATCTGTTCAGGTCCCATTGAAAGTTTATAGTACCCTTAGAATTTCCATTTGCTTTAAAGTCAACCAGGTCTTTGTAAATGGGCTTCTAGTGCTGACTGCATTTAAATTAACAAGAATTGCATGCATGCATATTAAGTGAGTACAAAGAAAGCTAGTCTTTTGAGCAAGAGTATATCTGGTAGCAGTGGTGACTTGGTTTTCAGTAATATAAATGAATAAAACCAGGCAGACTTGATATGTGATGATTTGATCTTTTTTGTATAAAAGAACATACTTGCATATGTAAGTGTACAATTACTTTTGTCTTTTAAAGACAGTGTATACAGGAATTGATCACCACTGGAAGGAAGCTGTTTTTGCCACCTGTGGCCAGCAAGTGGACATTTGGGATGAGCAAAGGACAAGTCCCATGTGCTCTCTGACATGGGGTTTTGATAGCATAAGTAGTGTAAAATTCAATCCCATTGAGGTAATGTTTCTGTTATATGTTGGAAATTAGTATTTTTCTTGATCAGTGTAAGATCTAAACTCTGTTACAACCATCTTTGACAGCCTTTTCCAAATTTAGATTTTTATATATCTTTTAATGTAATATTTAGGGGGTGTATACTTTTTTTTTATGGCTATATTGTTTTGGAATGTAGTAACATGTCGTTTCATCTTTTTATCTTTTGTCTCTGTTAGAGGGAGAGAGGAGGAAGAAAAGTAGGGTGGTCTCCATTTTGCCCACAGCAATACAGACTCCATACCTTGTAGCGGTTATGTGGCTGTGGAGCTCTCATCCTTCTCTGTGGCAAAACCATTGCATTTGATTTACTACAGTAGTTCCTGTATATCTCTTTGCTGGGCTGTGTTCATAGATGAAGTGTTTATGAGGAAATTGCCTGTTAATTTTGAAGTAGAGAGGACTGGGTAGATTCTGAATCTTACAGGGGCAGCTATTTAAACTGTGCTGAATAATTAGGTGCACAGAAAGAATGATGAGTATATTTCCTTGACTGAAAAAGGAACTATTTCACTACCAGCTTTGTGGAACTGCTAGGTATCTAGTGTAAGCTATTACCCATATTTTATAAGTGTTTAGAAGACACACTGGTTTTGTTTGTTTGCTTTTTAGACATACCTTTTGGGGAGCTGTGCTTCTGACAGAAATATTGTGCTATATGATATGAGAAAATCAACTCCATTAAAGAAGGTAATCTTTTTAACAGAAGCTGATGGCACTAATAAGCATACTGAATATGAAAGTAGTCTGTTAGTGGTTTAATGATGGTCTTGGCAGTCCTGGAGTAATGGTTGGACTTAATGATCTTAAAAGTCTTTTTCAACCTAGTTGATTCTATGGTGGTAGAGAAAGGGAAGCTCTGAACTGTGAGTTCTCTGAGTTTTCATTGTCTAATATTGAGTCTTTTAACTGAGTTGCTGGGATTTAAACCAAACGGAGTTAGGGCCTTTTTCTGCATTCAAATGGGCTGTCAGGCTGACTTGTAATTCTTGATAAAGTGCCTGACCTGACAGCAGTTTCACAGTAAGAACTTCATGTTCCTGTATTGCATTCTGTCTGTGTGTGATTTTTTTTTTTTTTAATTATTTTTTTTCTCCTCCTTGCCAGAAGGAAACAAAGTAACTTTTAAGGTATTTCCTTTCTACCACTGGATAATCTTACTCTGCTTTTGAACAGGTGTTCTGCTTTTACATGGAGGTAAACCCCTCTGTGTGCACACAGTAAAAACATTCAGAAATCCTTTGCAGTGGAATCAAAATCGTATTTATATGTGGAATTTACCAGTGACATGAAGATTTTTCTTTAATAGAAAGTCATGTCTTTATTTAAAACAAGAAGTCAGTAATTCATATTAACCTTGATCAAGTTCAGTAGTTAGGAACCCCAGAACTATCTTTAACAATTTTCTCCTTGAAGAACAGTATTCTAGTTTGTGAATATACACTCAGTATCCTACTAGTATGTTACGTACTGTTGGCAGTGACGCTGATCTGATACACCCCAGAACACTATTTTAAATTACTAGCACAGTGATAATGGTGAGTAGATTACAACATGGTAACTTCTACGTCATTGCATGGCACTTGAACAAGGAATGGCGACTGTCCTGGAGAATTCATGAACTGCAGTTTCAAAGATAATGAAGTGACAGTAGTAAGTGGAGGATATCACAATGTTGCAATAGCTTTGCAAGTGCGGGTTTGTATTGTCAATTAATGACTGTCTCTTGAGATAAGAATTTAATTAGGTGTATTTATAAATTACTTACCTAAAGGATCCTATAAATATGATGGAAAAGTGAAATTTTTCAGAAGTTCCATTTTACGTGTTGACCACATTTAAAATTACTTACAGAGAATTTAGTAGTAGCACAAGTGAGCATGTTATGAGGGACAGGAAGTTCTTGAGTTCCAATTCTAACATGAGAAGAAAATACTCTGTCATGTCACTATTCTTCTGGTGCAATTCTGTAAAGTAGTGGTCTCCAGTGGTATAGGACGTTTTGAACTATAGCAAGTATTTTACTGCCTCTAACAAGGTAGTAATGTGTAAACATCTTTCAGGTTATCTTGAACATGAGGACAAATACACTGTGTTGGAACCCTATGGAAGCATTCATTTTTACTGCAGCAAATGAAGATTACAAGTAAGTGTGACAGTGATAATCCTGATCATGTTGGTTTTAGTCTGTATTGTGATGATTTATCATCATGCTAAAATAAATATTTAAAAAAATAATTTTAAATTTGGATCACTTAAGTAATAATCTGGAGAATTATAGCCTCAGTTATGTAAAGAAAAAAAAAAAGAGTTGGTAGTAGACTGCTTCTTTCTCTGTATTTCAGTATCTGGGGAGAAAAAAGCAGCTGAACCAGTGCAAGTGTAACTTGCAATGGGACCTGGAAAATAAGTACTGTTAGACCAGTCTAAGGAAATATAAGTGTTTATTTTCTTGACAGCTCTTGTAAAGCTTGATATATTGTACTTATCAGCTATTTTGATGAGAACATTTCTTAAAAAAAAATAAACCAGCCCGAAACTAAAACCCAAACTTTTGTGAGCCGGTTCCAGAATCTGCAATACTTACCTGTCGTGGTTTAAACCCAGTCAGGTAATTCGTTCACTCACTTCCCCCCCTTTCTTGCCCTCCCCCTGCTCCCGGAGGGACGGAGAGGAGAATCGAAAAGAATGCAACTCCCACGGGTTGAGATAAGAACAGTTTAGTAACTAAGGTATAACACAAATCACTGCTGCTACCACCAATGATAATAATGATAAAGGAAATAACAAGGGAAGAGAATACATCATCTCACCACCAGCCAACCGATAACTCGCCCCCCCAGCCCGACCAAGCTCCGACCGATACCTCCTCCAACCCCTCAGTCTCCCAGCCCTTCCGGCTAACTCCCAGTTACATCCTGGGCATGACGTGCTGTGGTATGGAATACTTCTTTGGTCAGTTTGGGTCAGGTGTCCTGTCTCTGCTTCCTCCCGGCTTCCCCTCCTCCCTGGCAGAGCATGAGGCTCACAAAGTCCTTGGCCAAACCAAAACATCGCTTGTTATCAGCTCCGTTCCCGAGCTGAAAGTCAAAACATTGCACTGCACCAGCTACCAAGAAGGGGAAAAATGACTGCTACTGCTGAACCCAGGACATTATCCACCCCTTATTCCATACCATTCACGTCATGCTCAGATCCCACATTTTCAATATACCGTCACTCTTATCTCAGTGCACTCTTATCTTAGTGCATGGACCAGTCCCTATAAAGCTGCTGAGTCCATCTGGTCCATGATGTCAGGCTCCATCTCTTGTAACAGTCTTCCAGAGCAGGAGAGACTGTGTGCAGTGTTCACACTCGTGAATAACCTGGGCAATAGTGTCCATTGCTAAGTCCACCCCTCGATCATGAGTCCATATCTATGTTGCATCTCTGCTCTGCTGGCCTGAAGTGCATTGGGCCCACCAGGCTCAAAATAATTCACTGTCCCCTTAAGCAGTTTCTGCAGCTTGTTGCTGGGGACTCCATACAGCTGCCTTCCATCTCCGACGCTTCCAAAGCACTGGAGGGGCCCAGTGGACTACATAGTTGCCCATACTGTCACACACACCCTGCCACTCCTGGCTGTGCAGCCTTGGGGAAAACCTCTTGGTCCCCCTGTATTGTCGTCTAACCCCAGACAAGACCCAAACCTCACTCTGCTTAACTTTTGAGATCAGACAAAATGGTTGTGGGTAGAACACAGTCTGTGTGTGTGTCAACATGCTGATCCCCATCACAATCAGCAGGCAGGTCCCAAGGATACTCAAAGGCCATTCAAAACCTCCAGAACTCTCAAACGATGCTGCTGTACTTGTCACTGGGGCTGGTGTAGCTGCTGTACTTGTCACTGGGGCTGGTGTAGCTGCTGTGCTTGCCGGCTCTCCCACCGCCAGCTTCTCTTTTCCTGAGTCCAGCTCTTCCTCCTCTGCCTTGCTGGGAAATGCTGCGTGGTCTCCTGCATCCTCCTGGGGCTCGGCGGGCGGCTTCCGGGGAATGCTCTCGGCCGTCGCGGGGCTGGGGTCGGCCGCGGGGCTCGGCTCCTCCACGGGGCTGGGCTCGGCCGCGGGGCTCGGCTCCTCCGCCGCCTTCTCCCGCTGCTCGGTAGCCGCTTCCTTCCTCTCCTCGACCGCCCCGACCTCCTCCACCGGCAGCCGTCCCCTCGCGGCCTCCGGCCCCGCTCCCGCCGCCGCTTGGTGCCCGGGGCCGCTCTCCCGGGCCGGTTCGGCTGCCGCCGGCTCCCGGGGCCGCTCCCCCTCGGCTCCCCGCAGCCTCACGAAGATGGAGAGTAGGGTGAGGGCCAGGGCGGTGAGGAGCAGCCAGACGGCCAGGTACAAGTCCACGGCCACGTCCGTCCCGCCCTGCTGCTGGAGCCCGCCCGTATTACAAGCCATTGCCATAAAGCACAGTGAGACAAGAACCTTAGCCCAAGCCCCATACTTGATAAACACTAACACAGCAAATACCGGCTCTACGTAAGTTACAACATTCTGAAGCTGTGAGATCAAGCAAAACAACTCTGAGACCCAATAAATCAGCATTGTGACGAGTGACTATTAATCCAGTCAAATCTGTTGTTATCTCAACCCTTCGTGCCCCACGTTGGGCGCCAAAAAAGAACTGTCGTGGTTTAAACCCAGTCAGGTAATTCGTTCACTCACTTCCCCCCCTTTCTTGCCCTCCCCCTGCTCCCGGAGGGACGGAGAGGAGAATCGAAAAGAATGCAACTCCCACGGGTTGAGATAAGAACAGTTTAGTAACTAAGGTATAACACAAATCACTGCTGCTACCACCAATGATAATAATGATAAAGGAAATAACAAGGGAAGAGAATACATCATCTCACCACCAGCCAACCGATAACTCGCCCCCCCAGCCCGACCAAGCTCCGACCGATACCTCCTCCAACCCCTCAGTCTCCCAGCCCTTCCGGCTAACTCCCAGTTACATCCTGGGCATGACGTGCTGTGGTATGGAATACTTCTTTGGTCAGTTTGGGTCAGGTGTCCTGTCTCTGCTTCCTCCCGGCTTCCCCTCCTCCCTGGCAGAGCATGAGGCTCACAAAGTCCTTGGCCAAACCAAAACATCGCTTGTTATCAGCTCCGTTCCCGAGCTGAAAGTCAAAACATTGCACTGCACCAGCTACCAAGAAGGGGAAAAATGACTGCTACTGCTGAACCCAGGACATTACCCTTTCAATGTCTCGCAGCAATTTTTTACTTTTGAACAGTACTATTCATGTGAACAGCTAATCTGATATTGAAAATGCTGTTGGTGAATTTTTTTTAAAGCTTATATACTTTTGATATGCGCTTTCTTGAATCACCTGTGACGGTGCATATGGATCACGTATCTGCTGTTCTTGATGTGGATTATTCACCCACTGGGAAGGAATTTGTCTCTGCCAGCTTTGATAAGTCTATCCGCATTTTTCCTGTAGACAAAGGTCACAGCAGGTGAGTAGCGATTTTACACCTTTCTCTCTTGTGTTATTCATTCCAGTAACCTTCTTCCCTAGCCCTCAAAATTCTTAATTAGTACATTAACATCTTCTTTGGGGCATTCACTTCCTGTCAACATTGAATTATTACTCTGTATATAACTTGTGATTGATGGGTCATGTAGTTGACAGATAATTCATAGAATCATAGAATCACAGAATAGTTAGGATTGGAAAGGGCCTTAAGATCATCAAGTTCCAACTCCCCTGCCATGGGCAGGGACACCTCACACTAAACCATCTCACCCAAGGCTTCATCCAACCTGGTCTTGAACACTTGCCAGCGATGGAGCATTCACAACCTCCCTGGACAACCCATTCCAGTGCCTCACCAACCTAACAGGAAAGGATTTCCTCATATCCAATCTAAACTTCCCTTGTTTAGGTTTTAACCCATTACCCCTTGTCCTATCACTACAGTCCCTAGTGAAGAGTCTCCCCAGCATCCCTGTAGGCCCCCTTCAGATACTGGAAGGCTGCTCCTTGAGCTCTCCACACAGCCTTCTCTTCTCCAGGCTGAACAGCCCCAACTTTCTCAGCCCGTCTTCATACGGGAGGTGCTCCAGTCCCCTGATCATCCTCGTGGCTTCTCTGGACTTGTCCTAACAGCTCCATGTCCTTTTTATGTTGAGGACACCAGAACTGCACACAATACTCCAAGTGAGATCTCACGAGAGCAGAGTAGAGGGGCAGGATCACCTCCTTTGACCTGCTCGTCACGCTCCTTTTGATGCAGCCCTGGATACGGTTGGCTTTCTGGGCTGTGAGCTCACACTGAAGCCAGCTCCTGTTCATTTTCTCATCGACCAAAACCCCCAAGTCCTTCTCTGCAGGGCTGCTCTGAATCTCTTCTCTGCCCAACCTGTAGCTGTGCCTGGGATTGCTCTGACCCAGGTATAGGACCTTGCACTTGGCATAGTTAAACTTCATGAGGTTGGCATCAGCCCACCTCACAAGTGTGTCAAGGTCCCTCTGAATGGCATTCCTTCCCGCCAGGGTATCAACCGAACCACACAGCTTGGTGTCATAATTGTGGAGTATGTATTAGAGTAGAACTTCTACTTAACGGATAGCAGTACTTAGGCAGTTTTGAATTGACATTACAGAGAGCTACTGTTGTTGGGTGTGCTCATTTGTGTTTCACCAAGATGAAGCCCATTTTATTTCCCTCGCTCTATATCTTTAATATTTTTAGGTCACTTTGTAGGGTATCTGTCACCACTTGAAGTTCACAGTGGTGTACATCATTCTAGCATTTGGCTTTCTAGGGGCTGTCTTCATCCTATATGGATGATTGCTGAAAGTGTTACATGAAAAGCATTGTTGTATGATCCTGAAGACCAGTTTGAGACACTTGTATTGAAACAGATCACACTTATTACCCTTTGTTCATATTTTGTTAACTGGGCTTTGTCACATTGTCATGTGATGATGCTTTGAATACAGTTCACTTTGAATTAGTTTTTCATGTAATATTTCATAAGGCAGTGTATTAAATATTTTGTTGAAGTTCAGATTGGATCTACTGTGTCTTTTTTCCTTTTTTTTTTTTTTTCCCTCCAGTTTGATGAAAATTGAAGCCAGTTATCAGATCTGCCTGGTATCATTTGTTCTTCATAAACCTGCCTTCATTATTCTCTGTTGTCAGTTCTTTCTTTTTTTTTTTCTTCATAACTTTATTTTACTTCTAGTTGCCTTCCTCTCTCCAACTTTGCCCCTTTGTCCCCCAGTGTCCGTCCGTGTCGTCCATCCATCCCCCCGAGTTGCTCCTAAGTCAAGTTTATGTGGTTTGAGGGGTGGTAATGTTGCAATAGCGATTAGGGAAGAAGTATATATTTATTGCAAGTATGTATGCATTATTCAACATAGCTGTGTACTCCTATACTTCATTAAAGATTGAGAGGGACTGTTTATGTTTTCCTTTATGTCTAATATACAGGTAGCTTTCATTCTTCCTGTCTTGCAATAGGAATTTAAGTGTAATGAGGTATTGCAGGTTTTTTGTGTGTTTGGTTTACACCATGGTTAGCAGCTTCCATGTTCTACAAATTTTCCTCTCTGTGGAACAGTAATATTCACAAAACTGATGATCTGCAACGTTAAAGCACATCATTGAGGGGAAGTTTGCAGACCCCATAATACCATAGCTGAAGGCCTTATCCTGCATTATAGCAAATTGCTGCCAAGGCCTGTGGAAGGAATTTTCTTCCTTGTCCACACTGTTCCCCCTTCTCTGTGCGATGGCCATAAATCTAGTGAGCAAAAGCCTTACATATGAAGAACTGAGCCTCGTATAAGCTGACTAGGGTTTCTGGGACACTTAAAATTCTTTAGAAGCTGGGCTTTTTCATAATTGCAAAGTTAAAATTAATCCCACGGAACAGAGAAAAGTCTCTAAATGGAAGATCTGATCCTAAAAGTATCTTATCCTAGGGGGTCCTTTATCAGTCAAACCATCACACTTTATTTGAATCTCTCTAGATAGATTTAAGATCAGCAGTGTTTTAAAAGGTCAGATTATTTAGAAACTAAAAGTAAAAAAATTACTGTTGCCTTCACCAGAATGCTTTCTGCTATTTGAAAAGAAATGTTGGTGAGAACAGTGATCACTTGAAAATGTGTCTCTGCTCTAGGGAGGTGTATCACACAAAACGAATGCAGCATGTCATCACAGTAAAATGGACTTCAGATAACAAATACATTCTGTGTGGCTCAGATGAGATGAATATTCGTCTGTGGAAAGCTAATGCTTCAGAAAAACTGGGAGTGGTAAGAGTTGCATTTTTCTTTTTGTTATAACAAGATAGGACGTTTGGTTTTTTTTTTTCATTATTACAAATGGTTAGCCTATTCAAATAATAAAATCTTTCTAAAGGGAAAGTGTAAAACTAATTTGATGTTTGTATTTAATTTGAAAACTGATGTACTGCAGCTCATTGCATTTACTGCAGCTTGCATAATAAAATAAATTCCTCATTGCTATGAGAGGTCACTTTCATGTTTTTTGGTCTTTTTTAATGTTAACAGAGGTCATCAGTTCTCAGTAAACATGAATTCTCACCTGTAGCACCCAGGTAAAAAATCATCTCTTTGCACTAGGGAATACTTCTCATTTGCCATACACAAGTAATTCTACTGAAGTTTGGAGTTACTGCTTCCAAAAAGTTTGGCTGGCACGGGATTGGTTCATGTGCAGTTCATACCATGATAAACATATGCCCTGTAAAAATAGTTTATTTGCATCAATGCGTAACTGAAATTGTGCTTAACCTGTATTACTCTCAGACACAAAGTGGGTAAAGTAGTGTGGAGCTTGAAATCCCTTTAATTGAAGTCAGTTTGAAGTGTTCCTAGAAACAGATATCAGTCTAATTAGATACAAGTCTTTACAGCTATACTTGTTCAAATTTTTATATGTATGTTTATGTATAGACAAAGCCAAAATGTTCTATTATAGTTACCACTTGCATATATCCGTCTACACAGTTGTGTTAAAGCACTGAATGACTTTCGTGAACGAATTTGACACTTTGTCTACTGCAATAATCCCCTTACGTAGCTTTGTATTGTTATGATATTTTGGAGTTGCTTATGTTGCTTTTTCTGAGCTCATCAGCATAGCTGTCAGATAATGCTTGAGGAAATTTCTTCTTGATCTTATGAAACATCGTAGAGGAGGAATAGGGAGCTGTAATTCAAGGAAGAATGTTGTAGGGATGGATCTATTGCATAGTTATGTCTAGGGCTGCTTGTGGTTACCTGAAGCTCCATCAAATTATAGTCTCTGTATAGGAGGGAAGTGGAGTGGAGCTGGGAGAGGTGGCAAGTGTGGTATGGCAGTGGTAGGAGTACTTAGGGCTATGATGAGGAAAGGAGTAATTCATGGACTGTCGTGTACTGTGCAGCACTGGTTATGGAGTAGCACAGATAAACAAATGTGTATTTTTAGCCATGGCCCACCATAGGTCTCTCGTCTCTGCAACAGAGCTATAGATAAAAGCCCTGACAACTTTGTAGCCTGTACAATATTTGTGGTTACAGGCTACTATTCAAATTTAATTTCTATAATGGAATAATGAAATAACTCTTTTTGTTGAGGATGCTATCATTTTTTTTCTGTTCTGAATTGATTTGTGGGATCCCATGGCAGGGGTGTTGGAACTAGATGATTTGTAAGGTCCCTTCCAACCCAAACCATTCTATGATTTTCCCATATAGTGCTTGAGTCAGACATTTATGGGATTGAATAATGATCTAAACTTCATATAGATTTAAACTGATATTTACTTAATATCGAAATGACGAGAATAATTAAACATCCAGGATGCAATAGCTGTTGTTAATCTTTTTTTTTTTTAAGGACTATGAAATTTTGTTTTTCAGGTATTTAGAGAGTAATTGTTGCTAGTAGGACTTAAGAGTGGAATCTTTATGCCTTATGACATTCTTGGATATACCTTAGATATGTTGCTTGGATTCAGGCAACTGTGCCAATCCTTGCGCCACCCAACTTGATAGTTCCTGTGATTCTTAATGTCAGAACTATTAACAGCTATTTATCAGGTTCCACTGATTTTCTTTACCTGCACTACCTGCACCTTCTTTTTTAGGATGGGTGTTCTTATCTTCATAGACATATGCTTGCTCATTTTATAAATGTCCACTTCGCTTGTCTGGGGCTATTTTTTTAACATTTTGCATATTCAGGGCTGAACATTCGGTAATTCTGTCGGAAGTGTCAGAATGTCTTAAATGCTTAGTTGCTTAGTCTGCTGTTTTTCTTTGCTGAGACCATTTGATTGAATGACTCATCCAAAGGTCACTGGATTTCTGTTATAATGCTAGCATCTTGTAATATGTTGTATTTTAAGATGGATATTTTGGGGGTGGGGGTGGATGGAAACCAGTATCCTGATAGAAAAAGAAAAATGGTACTCTTAACATTTTTTTTCTTTGCTAAGTACTTAGTCTGACTTGGTTTTAGTATTGCTGGGTTCCAAGGAAGTTACAGTAAATACATACTTAGGTTGCGACTGAGGAACATTTATACAGTTGGAAGGTTGTACTTTCTGAATCATGGCTACCCTAGCTAGCAGTCATCAGTTTTGACATGCATGTTTCTTTTGGTTTTTTATGTATTTGGCATCGCACTCATTAAAAATCAGTGAAACATTAGAGTAAGAATAAAAGTCTCTGGAGGAGCCAGAGGCATTCTGTGTCTTCACTCCACTGACAATTAAGTCTGCATGGGTTTTACAGAGGGGCAGCAGAACCCAAATCTCTCTGTTGGAGGTACTGCAGAAGTTGCTTTAAAATAATTCACAACATTTCTTGTCTCTTTAACAGAAGTTGATAAAAACATAAATAATTGTTATTACATAGGACTTAAACAGGTGTTATTTTTAAAGCGGTAAATATCTGGCTCTGCATGTCCAGAAGCAAAAGACTAAATTAAACAAGGTTTTTAAGATACTCCAGACAGTTCAAACCATAAAATACAATGTTAAGTATGTTTGAGGCTTTTGTACCTTTGCTCTTGGAGAGGTTTAAGATTTCTGAAAAGATAAATACTTTGGTCTTTTAAAAAAAGAGGAACACATAGCCTTTTCTGAGTGAAAAAGCTGGAAAAGCAGCAGTATAGATTTCAGTTAGCAGAGTAGAATTAATAATATAAATAAAGAGATAGATTGGGTTTTCCGAATTGTAGTGAAAGCAATAAACCATCAGTAAAAATTCAGTAAGCTGTACTGTTGTTCAGTCTATTGACACATAAAAAGATCTACATCTGCTAAGTGTAAATACTTAGTAACATTACTTCTGTGAGTAACAGCTGCAAAATTTGGCTCTTACATTTCCAAAGTAGTTAGGAATTAGAACACAGCACTGGGCAACTGAAGAAGAAGAAAACTTTCTGCTTGGAATGATTTGTATATCAGTAAGTGTAAAACTAGTGAGAGTGGAGCTTAGGTTTGCCACTTTCTTGTGAGATGCGGAAATAACAGCTTTTGAGTAAGGACTGAAAAAGATAGGGGAAAGTGCAGTAATAAGTCTTGGTTTTGATCTAGTGAAGTGCATTACCAGGAGTGCATCAAAACTGTGCAAGTAATTGTATATCCTTTCAGCCTGTTTCCAGTATCCAGTTCCATTTTGTGAGATAAGGCTGATAACCAGCAGTACCAGATATTGTGTGACATGGCATTCTTTTCATAGTGATTTGGGGTTTGTGATTCAATGCTCATGTAACGTCATCCCTTGAACTATGACTTTGTGCCCTTAACATCTACATTATTTTTCTTTTTTTTTGTCATCTCTTTAGATGTGAAGAAGCTGTAAGTTTTTGGTCCAAGAAAATAATGAGAAATAAACTTGATGTCAATAAATTTAGGCAGGTGCTTTAAACAGAGCAATGGAAAGAATTAAATAAAGACACGATATGGTGTAGAAAACTGCTGGGATACATTTGCATTCTGAAAATATGTTGTATCTGTGCTCTGTCTGCCCTAACCTAGAAAGGCAACCTGGACAGGATAGATAAACACCCATTTTTCTATTCTCATGCTGAATTACAGGAGTTGAATAGTGTGGAGTTTTAAATGCAGCACAATACAAATACAATCCTCTTTAAAAAGAAAAAAAAATTGTTAAAGATGGGTTAAAAGAAAAGCTCTTCAATTAGGGCTCTGGAAAAAGGCTTACCTTCCTGCTTAGATAGGAAAAATAACCAGCCGTTAGCACCAGGAGGGAGGAACGAGACACAGGCATTTTACTTGAGGACGCATTCTCCCATTGCTGACAGCTTAGTTGCATTTTATAGCTTTTTCATTCTAGTTCTTTGCTGTGAAGTACTATTGTGGTAATGGCACAAATCAGCTGTCTTTTTGCTGCATAATATTTGTTTCCCTCACAAAGGAAGGAAGTTGCACATTCAATTTTGGAACGTATGAAAAAAGGGTCATATGTCATCTTTGAGCAAGTCTTCCACACATGATGTCATATAAATCCTAATTTATTATATTATAGAGGGTTCTAGTCCCTTTAAACAAAGTCTTTAATCCTGCTAAATCATACTCTGTTTATGGCATCTTCTCCAGCTCACACCAGAATGAAAAGTAACACTGTTCTCTTCAGCTGTTTACATTGACCTTTGTAAAATGACTTGCAAGAGAGAAGTTGGAATTCAGTGTGCTATTGCAGTCTGCTCTCTTAGCTATCTGCCATCTCTCATAAATAGACAGAAACTTGTCATTACTGCAGAGTTTTCTCTTACCATCATGATGAAGGTGTACTTAGCACCGTCTGCTATATGGGGTGTTGGCGTTTGGTGGCTGGACGGTAAGTCACCGGCTACGTGGTCTTCTATGTACCTATACTTTCTATACATTACACATAAAAATTGAATCAGACTCAAAATGGAGCTACCTTGATCTATATTAATTTCTAAAATAAGATATCCTGGATATATCTTTAATTTACAGATTCACCTCTTGTCTGTAGAATCATCAAGATTACATTAAATCAGCAATTTGCCCTTCTTAAATTAAAGGAAAACCATTGCATTTAATTTAAGTAAAAGCTCTCTAATTTGGATTATGTTGGCAGTTTTCTGCAGAGTGGGAACACTTCAGATTTATTGAGAGCGAACCAGCTATTTAGGTTGGCTCACTGTAAGGCATTTCAGTAAAGGACAGAGAGGTGTGTAGTTTTAGTGGGTTAAGATTATAAAATTTATTCACTTGCCATTTGAGAGGTATTGATAAATGTAAGTAAAGAGTTTTGGTTTTATTAATAAGAGAGTGTGGAGAAGCAGAGGTTAAGAGCATTATGTATTTCTGATGCCTAAGAATTTTCTGAGTGATGAGCAGCTTTGCATCTGGTACCTGGGTTCTTTATTGTCTCAAAGGAGAAACTCCTTTGCTGTGTTTTATTAATACTTGCTTTCAGACCATTAATGGTATTTCAGAGCAGATACTATCTGAGTATGATACTTATTCTTTCATAATTCATGAGATATTCTAACAGAAGTTACTTCTATTCCAAAGTGGAGAAGAAATAGCCAGTTGCTGATTTAAAAAGGGAAAAAAGCATATTTCATAATAATGGTAATAATGTCATTTCCAAACTTGTGTGTGTGCAATAAAGTTGATTTTGTCACTTTTTTTTTGTTTTTTTTTTTTTTTGTTAGCATTTGAAACTCAGGTTCTGTTTTTCCTGAGAAACAAAGAAATTAGTGAAACTGAGTAATTTCCAAAGCTGAATAAATAATAGCTATCTGAAATACTGCTTTGCTTTTAGTACTTTAGATGAAGGTAGCAATGGATTAAATAAATGTGGGAGGGCAAAAGACTTGTGCTACTGCTTGTTTGAAAGTATGAAGTGTTTTAAGATGTCTGAAATATTGGATTTATAGAGCTTGTTTTGGGCAGGAGGGTAGAAGGAAGAAAATAAGATTATCATCTGTTAATATTTCATATTAACAGACTTTCTGTTTATGTGAAAGCTCACTAGTGTGAAATGCAACTGGAATTCTGACAGATCTGAGAAAATCTAAAATATGTAGGGATTGATGCTTCATGTGAAGCAGTGCATGCTTTAAACAGAAACACAGCACACACAGTATATTTTTTATCCTTTTGATGAATGTGCGTTATGACCAAAGGAAACTGCCTGCTTCTAGAAAACAAATAAATACCCTCTGTAGGTTACCTCTCAGCAAAAGGCATTTCTCACTTTCAGTGTTAATGGTTGTTCAGACATAATTTTAAACATGAATAAAATTAAGTCTTTTGTGGTTATTCTAGCTTACCTGTATTTCATGTGTTTGTGATACTAAGATTTTTAGCTGCACGATGACAGCTGGAACTCCCTGTGTGCCATATAGTCAAGCTAATATTTGAAATGTAATATGTGCACTGTGCTTTCTAATGGATCAAGGCACTGGGTAAGATTTAGGCCACCTAAAGAGCTGTCTGCAAAGCTGTTCATGAAGACAGTTAATTTATAGCATTTGTACTTATACTGGCTGTCATTAAAATGCCTGCATATCTTTGTTTCGCAGTGGAAGTTGATCATCATCAGAGGTTAGGAAAGCAGGCAGACTGATCAAAGAGGTTTTACTGTCAGCTATTTCTGTTCTCTTCTTTCTCTAAAGGATGTTAAAATCTGGTTTTCAGGGAGCAAATTCAGCTACTTCTCTGAACTTTGATAATGTTTTGTGTTTGATCATTGGGGTATTGTTGGAATTGTAGGGTTTTAATACTTACCTACCTTAATTCTGAAATTCCTGTGGTTCCAGCCATTCGCCAGAAGGAAGCCATCTGAGTTAAAAGTTAGAATTTTGGTTTGTAGATAAAAGCAGGACAGTTATAGCCCTGTTCTTTTATAACGCTTGTTTGTGGCGTTTTCCCCACAGCTTGCACCACGAGAGAAGGCAGCTATGAATTACAATCAGAAGCTGAAGGAGAAGTTCCAGTATCACCCAAAGATCAGGCGCATTGCTCAACACCGTCACTTGCCTAAAAGTATATTTTGTCAAATCAAGGAGCAGCGTATCATGAGAGAAGCTCGTCGGCGAAAGTATGTCTTCCTCTTCTGGCTTTGTTTTCTCTGTCTTCAGAAAATGCACCACTGCAGTGCTGTAGTGTGCTACGCAGAGCTACAGTGTGTAGGAGGAACAAGTTTGAGCTACTTTTAACATCTGAATAAGCGATCATACAATTGTACTGGATTGATTAACCTTTGATTATAAGGAAAATGCAGACAGGTGCCTGTGTCAGTGGGGACTGGCTGCTTCCCAAAAGTATAGTGAAAAAACAGGAGCAAATACTGTACTGGAAGGAACTGCAGTGTTCTGTTAAGCATGGCATGATGCAACATTGCAAGAAAGGACTGGTTTGGCTGTGTGGAGGGGTTTTTCTGTTTTGTTTTGATGCTTTTTTTTGGTGGGTATGTTTGTTTTTTTTCATGGCAGACTCTAGGGTAAGTGTTATTAGTCGGCTGGATTGTTGCCATATTGGAATTTCTAGGAGCAGAAGGTGGCATGCTTTGCTGTAGCCATTGAATTAACAGTAAAATGGAGAAGTGGTGGGTTTTAGTTATTTTTCTCAGCTGAAAGCCTCTATGAACTTGAGCAGCAAAGATTGACATGAAAATCAAGTAAGCTGAGCTCCCAAGAAAAGCCTTGATTTGAAACTTTACTAAGTTAGCCAATTTTAAAATTATTTTTCAAAGGGACAGTCCATCTTCTTACCGGATGAAGTAGGTGGCTTTTAGTAAAAGCAGAGCAGCTCTTAATGTCTTTTTTTTAATTGTAGGAGATTTCCACTGGTGGCTTAAGGAGGAAGCTGGTATTGGTTAAATCATTGTGCTGAACACTGAACTTTTTTCTGTTTGTTTGTTTCTAGGGAACTGAATCGTCGTAAGCACAGCAAACCAGGATCTGTGCCACTTGTGTCAGAGAGGAAGAAACATATCGTGGCAGTAGTGAAGTAATTGTTTTCACGTGTACAAAATGTCACAGTGAAAGAAAATGTCACTGTTGAATGAATTCACTGTACAAAATTTGATGGACATTGGTAAGACACCATATGACTTGAGAAACGTGGCTTTTCTTCCAAGTATACACATGCTCTGATTTCTCAAGTCATCTACCTTGGGTAGTCATAAGAATTGTCCCTGTAATTTTTTTATTGCCATTTGACTGTCTTCTGCTGCTCCAGCTCTGGGTATTGCAGTGGAGTTTGTGCTTTTTGATATAAGCATATAACATGGTAGTTGTTGGAGGATATCTGTAGTTCCAGTCCTCTTTCTCTGTACCATTATTACAAAGGAAGAATAAAATGGATTCAGATTTGTCAGAGGCAAAACAACTTCATTCCATAGAGTTATAAAATCAGTTGTCCTTATGCTGTGGCTTTGGGTTTGGGGGCTTTTTTGTTTATTATCTTTTTTTTTGTTTCATTTTGTTTGTTTTTGTTTTGTTGGTTTGTTTTTTTGTTACTGTTTTGTTTTGCACAAATCTAATAAAGTAGAGAAGTGAGCTTAAGGCAATTGACTAGATTTTGATTATTCCAACTGACAAATATACTGCATTATACTTATTACAGTAAGGTAGCTTTTTTCTTTTATACATAAGTGTTTACACTAAGTCAAGGACTTTTCATCTTCTCACCCCATCCCACCAACTAGCAGGCTGGGGGTACAAGAAGCTGGGAGGGGACACAGCTGTGACCGCTGAACCCCTATGATTCTATGATTCTTTTATCCAGAAAGAATTCAACAGGATTCTCAGACATCTGTAAACGTATTTATAGTTTTTTTCTGTTATGTGACTTGACAAAGCTTCAGACCATTGAAGTTGCTAATGTTAACAATAACATAATGAATAAATACCTTTTCTGTTCAGCTATTTCTAAAATCTGGTTGAAAGATGACATAAATTATATAAAGCGCAAACTTCTTCAGGTGAGATTTATTACAAGCCTTTATTTTAAGTTTGTATAAGAAAAATAAAAGCTACATATTTCACAGCATACTTGTAGCCCAAAGTTCTTTTACAGTTTGTCTGGGAAATGCTCTGCTTCTCTTCCAGTGGGATAGGCTTCACTTTTACTGAAGAACTACAATGATCAGAAAATTATGCTGCAATTCAGCGAGGCCTGAAGGCTTCTCTTACAGAAATCTGAGATAACGTAATGTTGCTTAACATCTTCCATACAAAAGGGTTTTTTTGAGCCTTTGCACTACTCTGCAGTCTGTAACTACACTCCCCCCAGCCATGCTTTACAAATTCAATTACAATAAACTTTGTAGTTTAATGTTTTGTTTTCTTTTTTAGTCTGGAAATTGAGCACTTTGAGCACCTGCCTTCCTACAGTATCCTGTTCAGTGTATCTACTGACGCTAACATCCATATGTGTTTCTAGGTCTTAATCTTTCATTGTCTCTCCCAGCACTGTTTGGGCAAGATTCCTGGATCATCATAGCAAAATTACAGCTGTTTGGTGATAAGAGGCCATAATGTATCTTTTACTCTCTAGATCACTTACGTTATGGGGTGATGCAGGAAGATCTGAAGAGCTGGAAGTAGGATGACAAGAAGCAGTGGAACAGATCAGGGAATAGACTGATGCTGGCTGTGTGCCTGTTGTACTAATACAGTGCAGTCTGCCAAATACAGTTTTATTTCCTTCCGGAAGCACTGAGAAAACTGAGGGAGAATGTGCAGTCCAAAGTATGGCTTGTGTAGCTGTAGTCAAGTCTTGCACAATTTACAAAACCAGACTAATCTTCTGGAACATGACTACAATTTTTCATCTGTGACAGTTTAGCTTGAGTTGATGTAGTTGGTTGTTGATTTGTTGAGTCATGGTAACTTCTGGTGTGAACAAGTCCTGCTACTTGAAATCTATTAGCTTTGGTGCAGAACTCTTAATGCAGCTAGAGAGCTTTCAGTTCTGAAGTTAAGTTAGGGTACAGTGTGGTTTTAGGTGTGGATGGAGCTCTGCTGCATGAGCTATATCCAAAGGCTCTCTTTGTGTTCAAGGACTTTTGTGCACTATTGATTCAGACAGACCCACAAGTACAGCAGCTGAAAGGATTGGGGTCAGCTAAAAATGTTGCTGTAGAGATTGTAATAACTTGCTGAAAAAGGGAATTTTAAAGTTAGGAGGGTACTTGGAGCCTGTGTATTTGGGTATGGATTCTTTTTTCCAAATTCAATGGGTATAATCTTATACAGAGATCTTAGTCTTTTCATCAAGTGGGGCACCCTCTCGGAATTCCAGGCAAAAATCTGTTTTCCAACATCAAGTCTTTGCTACTTCAAGAAACATGTTAGTTGTAAAACCAGTGTAGGTGTGGTTGGATGTCAGTCCTTTGGAATTTTACAGTTGTTCCCAGTCTGTTTGGGGGATCCCTGGCCATGGATTTGCACACTGTTGGGCAAGCTGCTGTTGATTGGACCCTTTTGGAAACCCTTACAGTTGCTCTCTAACGCTTTTTGTGTCCAGCTACCAAAAATACATAATTGCACAATACTCAAGGTTTTCAAGCTTACTTATTTAAATAAAGCAGTTACCAAGCTGTAGCTCTGTTTGCCAGAAGTGCTCATGCAAGTCTGTCACCGGCCATCACTGAAGTGGTTTAGAAATTACACTAAAAGAGCTGGAGCTATTAATTTTTTTACTTTCTTCTTTTTTGGTGGTTTGTTTTTTATTTTTTTTCCCTTGCTGATTTGAGCTGTGTCATCAGGCCTCATTTTACCTTAAAGAAGTTACCTGGATTTGTTGAAATCATTATATGCAGAGAATACAAATACATGCATCTGCATGTATGCATACCCGACTGTATGTAGAATAAAATCCTTAGCAGCGCATAAGATACGGAAAATACAAGTCATCTGTTAATGATTGCCTTAGAAATTTCATTGTGGTTGATTGAGAGGAGGAAAAATAAAAGGGGGGGAGATGATTGACAGTTTTCTACAGTGCCTACATACCCACTGGTTAAAAAAAGCTAACTTCTGTATATATTTGTACTTCAGGAAGAACTTTAAAGACTGTTTTGGAACAGAAATAACTTCTTTAATACAGAAATATTTATATCCATATTTATAGCATTGGTGAATTTTAGCTGTTTCATGATAAAGATCTATGGAGTCATCAACATTTTATTCCTGTTTTATCATAGCCAGGCTACGTAATGATCCAGATATTTCAATAGAATATTTTCTTTTACTCTGGGTATATTCTAGATACTTAAACCAAGCTAAACTGCCACTCAGGTTTCTGAGATATATTATGGAAATAGATAAACATTGTACACCAACTAAAAAAATTCCACAGGAGTGTTTTTGCCGGTGTCCGTGTGGGTGGTTTCACTTTGGTCATGGTGCAAAATCCCCATGCCTATGGGACTGTGGCAATTTTACTTCAGTCTGGGCCTCTGCTGAGTGCTGTAGGGCAGCCTATGCAGTGACTGGCATCCAGCCTCTCTCTCCCAGTTGCTGGCCCCTAGACCCCTGAGTCCTTCTGACGTGTGGTCCTGCTCCAGTGGCTCATACTACTTCCTGCTGTCCCACTTGTGGACTGGTCCCACTTGAAGTTTTCTGGCATTGACATGTAGACATCTAAACATACAAGACCTGGCACACAAGACCAGTTAGCAATAGGGTGTAGTAATGTCAGACGAACTGCAGTGATGAAGTGCCAGGATTGTGCATTGAAGTGGAACTGGTAAACTGTCTACCTGGGACTAGCCTCCTTTATCCTATTGTCCCTGTTTTTTCTTTGCTTGTTTCTCTCTAGTCTACCTTAGTCCCTCCCTTCACACACTTTTGGTGCTTCCCTTAAACATCGTTTCAGAAGTTTTCAATCCCCTTAAAAAAAAAACCAACATAAATTTTACATGATCCTCAAATTCTTTCTATTATGTCCCTAAATTCTCATCCCCATGTATTCTGTAAGAAGTGTTACACCATTTAGGTAATCTGGCTTTCTAGAGAGTTTCCCACAGTTGTTTTAGTGGGTTTGGCACCAGGAACAATGATCTGAATCATTCTCCTTTGATGGTTTTAAGATTAGTGAGTCAGTGTGCTTGGTTTTCACTTGGTGTTCCCATCCTTGCCATGGCTTTGTGTTTAATTTCCTTAGCCGTTAGTCAGATAACTTAACAAGCTCTGTTACCTGAAAATACCTCTGCAGAGCCTTCTGATCCTAGTTACGGACCAAGAATGTGGTGGTTGGAGTAGAATTCACCTTGCTTAACCTTGTCTACATCTAAGGTGAACAGCTTTGTGTACCTGATCTCAGTCTATACTTGGTGGAGATAAATGGTTATTTTAGGGTATGTTTTTCCCATATTTCAGATATTTATATCGTGATTTAAACCTTTCTTTTATTTTATAATTAACGTTGTGATATTAAAGGTGGCTAGTTAATGTATGAATATCTGCCTAAGTCTGGCCAGAATTCTACACAGGTTTAAGATGAGCAAAATGAGTGACAAGTGGACACCTTGTGGAAGTTCTTGTCTTCTATCCAGCATTGCAAAAGTTTAAAAGTGTTTGAAGAGAGATGAATGAGGTTCTGTAACTGAGGACAAGGAAATTTCTGCAGATAATGGTTTGTGGAAAACTTGAAGAGCTCAGTGTTATACTAGAGAAAGATGGAAAGGCGTTTGAAGAAGAGGAACTTTAATTAGAATGAACAGACTGATGTGCTCACCCGGGACTTCTGAGGCTTTAAAAGGTACGTCAAGAATTCTAGGGCAAAAAGATCATAGTTCAAATACCATCAACTGAAAGCAGTTCTGAAAGTGTCGCTCCTTGCTGTATTAAATGAAAAAAAAAACCACACACTTCCTGAGTTGAAGATAGTGTTCTTTATACACAGTTTGAAACAAACTTAAGGACTTATTTTCAAAGGTGACAAGTAATCACTGTTATACTGACTTTAAGCAGAACTGATTTTTTCAGTGGCTTGAAAGTTTGACCTAGGGTCTCTGGGATTTTAGGATATAAGGTGGAAGATCTTGGGTTTTGAAGTTTTTATTTCATTAATAAATGTTCGTATGCTTAATGATTTCATTTTGTCCAAGTCTGGAGCTGTCTCAGCAGAGGCAAATGATGTGTTCTCAGTGGGTAGACGGGTATGATCAGGAGTTTATAGCATGTTGCATCATGTTTTCTACTTTTAGGGCTTGTGTGGGCAAAACCAAAGATCCTTAAGCAGACAAAAGAACATTGCTGATTATTAAGAAGATAAATGAATGGACTGTCATTGTAAAAATGTGATTAAAACCCATAATAAGATAGAAACGCACAGATTTAATATAGATTTAGAAGACATGCTGCACTCACATATTGTTACTATTATGAGACTGACAGCCAAGCCTCTAGCTTGTGTTCAAGCACAGAGGCATTACTTAAAGATGTGACTTTTTTTCTAAGAGCCTTACTGTAGAATAACATTTTTTTTTAGCAACCTGAAAACCACCATTAATTTTCAATGTAAAAACCATTTAAAAGCTGTCACAGCATAAGGTGCAAGTGAACAGTGGGAAGAAAGGGTAGGGGATCTGTTACATACTCTGGGAGAGGCTGTTGCATCAAGCACTTGCACAAGATGCCTCCAGTAGTTTGTGATTGAGCCAAACCTTCTCAACAGCTGCAGAGTCCCAGTCCCAATGCTCCTACTTTTGCTTTCTGTGGCAAACATCCCAGCAATGTTCCAGCATCAGTCATTTCACTTTCACTCTGTCCTGAAAGCTGTTTGCTGGTTTTCTGCACTTTGTGATCCAGGGTAGAGACTGGATAGTAGCTGAGGATGAAATCATTCCTTTGTATTTGTAAAACTCTTTTGATCAGAGGATTGCAGATTTTCCATCATTATGGTTTCCCTTCTCTTCTGTTTTTGTTCACTTCCCTACTTCCCTAAATAGCACCTTGGAAATTCTTCCTTTCTCCGTGGTCATCTTTGACTTTTCTGTATCACTTAGCTTTTGCTAACCAGAAAACAGAAATACTTCCTTCTTGAGATTATTTCTACCGTATAATATTACCTGGTGGAGCATTGCATTGAATCCCTCCAAAATGAGGATCGTTAAGCTCTGGATGACCTATAGTTACGTTAATTATTTGCAAACACCTGCAGACTTACACTATGGTGTGCATTGTGTTTGGGATGTGTTAGGGGAAACCTGGCCTCAAAAATACTTGTGGGATGAGAAGTGAGGAGAGCTAAAGGAGAAGGATTATTACCAGAATATGACAGGGTTTTGCAAACTGGCCAAAGTGGTGGGGTTTGGCATGGC
This sequence comes from Pezoporus occidentalis, assembly GCF_034315485.1. Taxonomy (NCBI): domain Eukaryota; kingdom Metazoa; phylum Chordata; class Aves; order Psittaciformes; family Psittacidae; genus Pezoporus; species Pezoporus occidentalis. The sequence goes on along the minus strand of NW_026914940.1, from coordinate 19,494,126 downwards.
AGGAGTTGGGAGAGCTGCAAGGCACAGATGGGAGGAGCGTGTCAGCAGTTTTCTCTCTCAGTTTGAGCAAAGACTATAGGGAAAAATCAATCTCGTGCTGTAAGAATGTAAGGCAAAACATCTAAAATGCCTGTGTTTGGTGGTGGTTTTCTATCCCCACAAATGGGATAATCCAGCATTTCAGTCTGAAGGCAAAAGATTCATTGGCTCAGCTGGATATCTAAAGGTATCGTATTTATAGACCAGCTATTTCAGGAATGGAGCCTGTGTTCTTTTGCATCACTTAAGGCAAAATATAACCTTGGCAAACAAAACCACTGGCAATATTTGCAGTTGCATCATTCTCAAGTGGGTATTTAACATCAGAAAATGTTAGGGCATTCATGGTAAGCCACTGTTTTTACATAATCCTGTCAGTTATGGCTGTCTGGTGGCTGCAGTACAATATCTTTAACAGAAAACATTCACTATCACAAGTTGAAGCAGCATGGAGTAGGTAACTGGATTATGATACTGATGTCAAACTGTGGAATAATCTTAATACAGTATTTGGGTGTCTAAATGTGATTTAAAACTAAGGTTCAATCAGAAGAGGTTTTTTTTCCCCACAGGAATAAAAAGAATAAAAAAAGAATCTGGCTCAATGACAATTCCTTAAATTATGAGCAATGCGTAGTAATTTGCTTCAAAAGACAAATGCCTTTATGGATTTGGTGCCTCATTCTGTGGAGAGTCTTTTATGTGAACTGCCCTAGACAGAGGCTGTGACTGAGCTCTGTACACTGAAGAAATGTCATAGTGAATTTTGGGCCGAGTCAAAATTCAACTGCGCAGTCATGCTAAGGGATACATTTATGGTGGAAAAACGTGGCAGAATAGATTAGAACTAAACACTCAAAAAAATATATCTAAAAAAAAATCTGTGAAAATGTTTAGTAACCAAAGACTTTATTCACAAGGTGGAAAGAGCTGAAATGGTGTGCAGTGGCATGCTAAACTAACCAGTTAAATCAGTGAGAGATCTGAAGGAAGAAACTGCAGATCAGTCAGGTTCTCATTTATCCATCTGTCTTAATTCAACCCACTTTTCATATCATTAGAAACAGAAGATTTCAGCTGCCTATAAGCTGTGCTATCAGAAGCTAATGCATTCACAGTGTGCCACATTTTCTTGCAAAACTGCTGCTTCAGTGACTGCTGAAAATGTGCCTCTGGTTTGCTTGGCTTTGGGAATGCCGAAGTTCTGGTCGTGGGCCACCATGTGAAAGTGTGCCCAGTCCAAGAACATCACCTGCTTTATTCTGTGCAACTATGTCTCTGTGAGTAACCAAGAGGAATACCAATGCTGGAAGCAGTTTTCCATCCATTCCTTCCTGACCTGCAGGTATATGTTTAATTCATAGCTACAAAAGACTCCTAGCTTGTCATGGAGGGCGTTAGATTTCCCTGCTGGAGGCCAGCCATGGAAAAGCAAGGCTTTCCACTTGAGTCGGTTACTCACAGATGCAATCATGCAAAAGTTGCTGTTTTAGTAAGTGAGCTAATGACGCTTCTCAAGACTTCCCTCTTACGGAGCAATACAACCATCTGAGGTCACAGTTTTTCACTCACCACCTTTGTTTTTTGACTTTCTGACTTCAGGGTGCTTTATTCAGTTCTGAAAGTTCTTTAGCAACGCATTTTTATCAATGTCTCCAGGAGGCAGATACCATGAGCAATGTCAAGACCTACACATGCGAGACCTGATCACAGAATTGTGCTGTCTTGGAGATGAGCTACCTCCAAAATACAGTAAATTCAATAGTAACTCCAAAATAACTGGTTAGAGATTTTGGCTTATCTGGTCTCTTAATGAAAACTCTGAATTTTTCTGGGTATTGTGCAGAGTCACTGAAAACCTTCAGAGATCCCCTTGAAAGCTTTATGAAAGTCAGCACAATTTAGGTATGTTTGGTATGTGCCATCCATGTCTTGCTGGTGTGCACTGTTTTTTCAGTAACAGTGCATGCCTAAAAATACGGTTCAGTAATCTGCTGTTCCTGAAGTACCTGAAGGTGCAGTGATGTTGCAAATCTAATTCAGTGTAAGTATGTAGAATTATTTTCCAGGGAGGACTGTGATGCTCTGTCAGTTTTATGCTCACTAAGTGTCTTTCAAGTAGTTTTTCTTAAGTTTTTCTACATTCTTCTACAATGAGAGTGGACTCATTCTCTTGTCCTCAGTTCAAGATTTAGAGCATCATTTTGTGTTCCTTTTGCTGCCACCTTTGAGCTGATCTAATCTGTTTTACCCTACACTGTGCCTTCAAATTCTTCATTTTTAAGCTATTTTCAGCTTACTGCAAGATGATTTTCTCAAGCATTGTCTTATTTGAATTATCCAAATTGATTTCCCCCTCCAGGTGACAGGGCAGTTTCAGTACACAGTGAAGGGCTCCTCTTTAATTTTTATTTTTTTTTTGATGGTAATAATATTTCCTCATTTGTTTTTTATTAATTCATTCTAGCTGTGATTAAAATCACCTGTAAGGTTTTTGTGGTTGGAAGACAATCCTCAGGAGCCCCCTTTTTGCTGCCTGCCAGTGCGATTGTCCTTCATAACCATTTATTTTTCCATTTTTAATAGTATTTCATCCTCAGCATTTGGGAGGTTCTGCTTTGCTGGTCCCTCTCTGATGATGCCACTCTGCAGGACTGCAGGGACCCACCCCTCTTTTTTCTAGCCATTGAAAAATACCAGAAAGTTCTTAGTTCTACTAATGTGTTTTGCTAAAGATCCTCAAAATTTGTTTATGTGAAAGCTGAAAATGATGCCTGTCTGTGGAAAACTTGTTTTCCAAGAACTGGCATTTAAATTCCATACATGAGTAGTGATTTTCTTATTTGCTTCTTCTGTAAGTGTTTGGTTTAAATTTATTTCCATGATGACAGCACATATGTCATACTCACTGTCGGCACATACAACTTCCATACCCAAATATACAGAGGAACAAGCAAAAATTTCTGCAGGTTAAAGCCTGGTATTCCTGTGCTTTTGTTATAACCAGACTGATGTGATTTTTATGGGCAGAAAAGCATGTTCTTGCCACCAGTGGATCATTTAGTTATCAAAGTTGGATGAGCTCTCCATCAATGCTGCCGTGTGAAGAAATTCCAGGTACCCAAGTCATGTTCCATCCGTAATTAGTTGTCTCTACTCTTCCATTCATGCCCAGCCATGTCAAGGAGAGTGCGCTGCTGCTAATGAGGTTCTGTAAGATGTTTTAGAAAGTGGTTTTGTATCATGGTAGCACTTTCATCCTCGCCTACTACTTTGTACCTGTGCACCTGCTCCTTTGCTATTAACTGGTTGCTTGTCTGTCTTGCAGGGTTCTTTACGTGGTGTCACTCACAGTCAGTGCAGTTCCCACTTTCCCTCCAGCTGGGGAACCTGAGTAGTTCATGATTTTATTATTGTTCTTCAATTTGATACAATCTGTTCCTGACCATCTGTACCCACTCATGCTGAGAATATCAATACTGTAATTTTCCATCTCCCTCATAACTTGAGCTAATTTTCCCAGCTTGCAGCATTGTATGTACATGCCACAATCTTATACATAACATGGAGTGACTCTGGAGTAGCAGCTGCTTAAAGGCTCAAGCATCTTGCTGAGGTAGGATTGGACTGATGCTTGTTGCACACATTCATTTGGGACTATGCGCTAATCCAAGGAACTGAGATGGAAATTGTCATGGAGACAAAGCAAAGACTTAGCCAGTAGTATTTTTAAGGAGGAAGGTGGTCAGCCTTGCATTCAGCTCCCACGCCTGAAGAGTCGAGAGAGGAATTTCTGTCTGGCCTCATCTTTGACGTATCCAGCCTTGGTAGACCTGTCGGGAGTTTACATAATCCTGCTGGCATAACTCCTTGGATCAGAGTCTCCTAAGCAACCCAACACAGCAAGGTACTAGTCTCAGGAATGGGAAAAAATGTGGGGTTGCCTCCATGTGTGGGGGTGAGTGCGTGTGTATGTGCTCTGCTTAATTCTGGCAATTTGTATTCTAGTACACTCAGAATTAAGCAGGTTAATTTAGCTTTTCCTCTATTTGTTCATATCTGCTGCGTAAAGGATTTTGAAAATCCTATTCTCAGCCATCAGCTAATTTAATTTGTATTAAAAATCCTACAACTGCTTCATGTTGCTGCTGGACTACTTTGTTACTGCTTTTTTGAAATTATTTTTCTCCAGATAATGTCTTGAAGTAAAATATTTCTAAATGATGTGATTAGAAATCTGACAAACTAGGTCCTTTCACTATTTAACTGATCCTTTGGGTCCTGCAGACTCGTACATTTGTGTGTGCGTGCATGAGAATGTGAGGGAAAATAAAGATGCATAATGGTTTCAGTGATGTTATAAACCACAGGAGTGAAGTCCTGATAGTGTATGGTCCAGTTAACAGAAAATCTCAACAGAATTTTACCTCTATAAACCAAAATGTCTGTTGCTTATTTTCTGTATGTGGTTCTGACCCATGAATCTATGCCCTCTAGAGGTTTCTGTTCCTCCTTGAGTCATGCAAATATTGCCTGCTGTCACCCCAGATCTCTCTTTCTCCAGTGATTAGCTCTGTTGCTCTCTATCCTGTTGTCATGTTGTTTGGTTGTTTTTTTTGTTTTGGTTTTTTTTTTTTTTGTTTTTTTTGTTTTGCGTCATGTAATGTCACCATTTTGGGGAAGGAGAAAAAAGTGTTGATTTTTCTTCTTTTTTCAAAAATAATGCAGAATCCCTTGTACCAGCGTTGGGTAAGTACAAGAGACAATCAGTATATACATGATGTAGAACCAAAGAGGAAAAAAGTTCATGTAAACATAATCAGAATACTTTATGCTGCTTTGTTCATGCTCCCTTCATCCTGTTTCTGAGGGTGAAGGTCTGAGCACAGCAAAACATCACTGATAAGCACATGTGGGCATCATCAGATAGCGACACCCTCCCTATGAAAGGGTTTAGTCTTGTAATGAATAGGTTTCCCTTTCCTTTTTAAGCTATTCTCTGATGGAGTAAAGCAAAGCTGAGAAATCTTTTATATGCTTCTCATCCTGTATACTAATACAGAAAAGAACATGACATAAAGCAACAGAGTTAGAGTTGCTGGCCATGAAATCATGTATAGAGTATAGGCTCCAGGGCACCAGCAGATGAATATATGAAGCCTAAAATGCTACATCAGGTAGACAAAGTCACAGGAGGCAACTTCCTGACCAGAAAGGAGAAACAGTTCCTTGTGAGAGCAGCAAGCATCCATGTGTCCAACATGTCCTCATTGAGTTCAGGGTGTGAATCAGCAGTGTCATCACTAGCTGCTCTGCAGTAGTCTGCTACTATGAGTTAGATACAGCTCTTTCTTTTTTAAATCTTAGGTTTCATCTGCTGAAGGACAGAATGAATTTAACAGCTACCTCTGTAACACAGATTGAGGTGTTGTGCCGTGGAAGTGCTTTCAGTAATGGCCAGATTGGCAAAATCTGACTATTTTGAAAATCTGACTTATTTTGAAATAAGGTTTTTCATATTCTGCTGCCTAAATGTCTTTGAAGACAGATCAAATGTCTCATCTGGTGGTCAGTGAAGGGAAAAAAAAAACCCTGGTTGGTGAAAGGGCTGGAAGGAATATTCTGTGAGGAGCAGCTGAGGACTTTGGGCTTGTCTAGCTCGGAGAAAAGGGGGTTGAGGGGTTACTTCATTGCTTTCTACAGCTTCAAGAAAAGGGGAAGTGGAGAGGGAAGTGCTGAGCTCTTCTCCCTGGTATCCAGTGACAGGACACATGGAAATGGTTCGAACCTGTGTCATTGGAGGTTCAAACTGAACATTAGGAAGCATGTCTGCCAAGAGGAACAGGTTTCCTGGAGAAGTAATCAATGCCCAAGCACACATAACTCATTTTTCTGTATTTTGTATGATTAAGTCTTGGACATGGGTGTGTTACAGGCTACTCTTTATGGCTTTTGAACTGCTGACAGCCATTAATGCTTTTGAAAATAATGGCGAATAATGAGTGAATGGACACCTATGAAATCCATAGTATCACCAACAAAATGCCATTGGTTGTTATGGATGGTTTCTTACTTTCTATCCTTTGAAATAGCTGGCCCAGTGGAGAATATGTGCATAGAAAAGCAGCTGCTCATCAGAACAACTCATATTCAAGGCAGAAATACAGGAAAGAATGCACCCAGATAACTAGAGGAATTTATTTGGATATTTACTGTTGGTGGAAAATAAAAAAACACCTTATTAATCTAGTCACTGTTATGGACAAAAGTAATTACAACAGTAATGAGATGAGCATTGTGAGGACAGGACTGCATTACTGAAGCAACTATAAAAATCTTGTCCTCAGTGCAGCTGGATACCTTCTTGCTTTTGCACATGCAGCAAATCTACTGCCCCCTAAATTAAGATGTAGAACAAATCCAGTTCACTGGCTGATGCTAGAAAGCTTTGATGCCTGCTCATTTTGATCTACAGGAGAGCATGTAAGTTTGCTGTGGAAACCTTCCCTATGTTAAAGTAGAGATGAGCCTGGGAAGTCTTTCTGTGCAAGTGTATCCTGTTCAGGCTTGTCATACATCAACTTTGTAGCACTAATCTGAATTGTAGTATAGTAGTTAATGAAATACTGACTAACCAGCAGTTCTAGCTCAGTATTGTGTATATATGTATATACAATATACGAAATATATTGTACTTTCCAGGTATTAGGGTAGTTACCAGTTCTATTATTTCCCTTTAAAACTCATAAATCCCTGCTTTTGGAAGTGTCATGCACTAATTTTATTGTGGATGTATCCCTTTTAAAAGAGGAAAGGCAGGCTTTGACAGCTAATAGTCTGAAGTCTCACTAGGAGATTTGTGCACACTCTAAGCGTGACAACTTCCTTTACAATCAAAGAAGGAAATTCACTACACTTTATCTTCAAAATGCGAAATGAAATGTCAAAAATGAGCTCATGTTTTTACTTCTTCCCTTCTGCCCTTTCCTTTGCAAGACAGTTCCTCATAAAGAGTGCTGTGCTTTTCTGTCCACTGTGAAAACAAACATGGCCAAGCTGCTTCTTCTCCTACTTGCCTATCATCAGGAAAAGCTGGAAATAAAAATATCAAAGTTATTATCCACTGTCGTGGTTTAAAACCAATGTTTTAAACATCTCTGCTGTGTGACAGCAATCATAACATATACTTTCCATGTCAATTTGTAAGACACTGTAGCTAGGGAAGGTAATAGTTGTACTCAGAGGTTTTTTTCTTAGACTAATACTGTAGTAAAAATAGCCACGCTTTTGTGCACATGAATCCCTTCTCAAGATGTTTTGATTTCCTACTTATTAGGAAATCATGCTGAATGTAATTATATTAATGTAGCTAGTGAATGAATCTTAGTTTAGTCGTACTTGCACTTTTAAGTATGGCAGGATCCCAGTCTGGAGAGCCAAACACAAAGCAGGCATCATCATGTTATCATGCGCTTGCTGACTCTCATTTGGCCTAATGCAGTTTTTCCCTTAGCCTAGTAAAATGCCAGAGTTGATTAATGTATATTAATACTATTCTTCACAAACTTTTCATGCTGCACAGTTTGATTTTATCTGAGGTATGTCAACTCGTATCCTGAGGAGCTTTTTCAGGAAAACAGTACTAGAAAGTGTCGAGTAAGTGCTAATGATTTCAATACACAGGAAAGAAATTGTTTTCCAATTAGACTTTAGCTTTTGTTATTCTAGTGCCTTCTGTCTCTGGAGGATAAAATGAACTTTCACAAAATACTGGTGCCTTTTGTCATGTACCAGAGCTAAAACTGGAATGAAAGACTGCTTGAATAAAAGAATTAAAATTGCCTGTAGCTGCATGCTTTTAGAAGCAGTTTAGCAGTGCTGCCACTTCTGCCTTTACCTATTTTTAAAATTAATTTAACTTCCTGATTAATTTTCTGGTCATTTGGCAGACGTGAAACCTGGATAGGTAGATTTCCAGATAGGAAATACCATATGCTAAGCTTTAATTATCATCCCTTTCAGACATGTGTTCATTATCAAAGTTGCTATATTCCAGGTCTGTGAGAATTAACCTTAGCTGAAAATCTAAACAGCTAAAGCCCAGCTGCCTTTGGATTTTGAGGAAAATGAGCAGTCAAAGCACTGTTTTCTTTCTTTTGCCAACAGAGAGGCCACAACTTAAACTGAGTGCAGTGAAAGCAGGACCTCGGTTGTGCTAGTTTTGCATGGATGGATGTTACCTTGAGAACTTCTCACATTTCTTAAGGGAAAATGCTTACAATTCTTCTCCAGCAATGCCCCCCTCCCCCCCCCCAATCCCCTTTCTCCTTATTTGAATTCAAAGATCGTCTTAATTATGATAATATGCATGGAAAAATAAGAACCTTCCACTTTTTTAGTGTCGCTACATTTCTCTTACTGCTGTCTTCTCATTTCAACCTGCTACATTTGTTACCCATGCTTTGCATTTTGTCTATGGCTCTCTTAGCTTTCTGTGGCAACAGGCTGTTATCTGTACTATTTTTTCTATCAATATCCAGGGCACGAGACTCTTCATACATGAGTAGGTTTTCTAGGCGTCACTGTAATAATAATAACTCAGGATTCATTATAAAAGTAATTCATTATTACTTTTAATAATTAATAGAATCACATAACTATTAAAAAAAAAGGGGGGGGGAAGAATCATTTATGTCTGATATAAAATCAGGAGATTCTGGACTTTCAAGCTGTCACTATAATGGGAGTGAGTGTATTTCTGAGATCTGGTACGGGATATTCTGCACCAGCTCTGAAGGACAATCTTATGACTGAATGAATAAAAATCACATGGTACTTAAGAATACTCTGTTTCTTCTGAAGCAGCCTGAGTTTCAGAAATGTAGGAGGGGTCAGGGAAGAGGGATCTGAAGGCAGCAAACAGGGAAGGCAATGCTTCTTCCATACCTTACAGGGACACGTGATAACATTCCAAGCAGTTACTGTGCCAATGTGAGACCACGCTTGTATCGGATAATGACTATATAGTCATTATTTTGGATTTTAAAACCACAATAATATGTGACAACTCGGAACAGTTAAGAGAGAAACCAAAATGCCCAAGTTGGGGACAATTTTTAATACCAGTAAAGGTATTAAATAGTTGTGAATGGCTTGCGAGTACCCAATAAAGACAGAGTCTCGTATGGTTTTGGTAGGATTCTTGAAAATCAGTTGGACAGTTGCAAAGCTTGACTTATTACTATCAGGGCCTGTTAGAATACAGGAATGAACTTATTGCCCAGTTACTCAGAAACATTGGTAGTACAGGTCAAGAATTAAACAGAAATGTATAACTCTTATTATGCAGGAAATCTTCCTCCTTCGAATTTCAACTTACTGAACAGCAACCAAAAATGAATCTTCAAATTCAAATGGAAAATACTGAATAAGTTTAAGATCCTGTAAAGACTTTGCCTACATCTCCAGTTCAGCATGTTATATGTCACACTTAGTTCAGTCAGAATATTTCAAACTGAGCATGTGAACAGAATACATGAATGAGATATGATAAAGGTTTTAGAACTGATCATATTTACCATCTTATGGACAGAATGTCTACGAGTGAAACTAGGATGGGCTATTTCATTCAGTGTAGTTGACAGATGGGTATGGGCAACTCTGTGTAAATTATGGATATGTCTCTCTTATGAAAAATCAGAGTAACAAATAAAGAGAACTAAACTTTAGCCATAAATATCTAGCATTCTTCAAAACACTTGTGTGGAAATATCCAACTGAAAGAAATTTGCTTGGGGAAGAAAAAAATGCATATAGAGTAAGCAAAATCCTCCTGATAGAAACCAAATGAAACTGTAGGTGATATTGTACAATGTAATTAGCTTCCTCATTTTAGACAGGAAAGCTGGGAAACCTCCAAGACTGCACTAGTAAACCAGTAAACGATGGTTTAAGAGCACTTAGTATAGGACCCAGGACTCACAAATTGTTGCAATGTTTTGTCCTTCTTCAACAGGAATTTGAGAAACCCCTTGCAAAATACCTCCAGGAAGAGTCCTACAGGGTGCATTTTTTGCTGAGTATACATCTGATCTGAATCATTGAAGGTCTGAGTACTGGAGGTTTTCAACCAAGAACATGTTTTTCGTTTTCTTCATTCACTGATCCATAACAGAATACTTAAGTTTTTTCATGTCAACTATGTAAAGATGTTTTCCAAGTAGAAGCTTCAACTTGGGACGAAAATAATGTAAAGAATTAGTTACACTGGATTTCTCCCTTGTACAAAGCATTATAAAGCAGATGATAGTATTACCTTTTCAGGAAAGAATTACACTTAGCATGCTTGAACAATGAATCTACCAATTCATTTACTCTTGTAGTTGCTGTAAGGAAGTAAATGGGAGAAAGTGTAATGAGACCCTTAGTGAAAAACATTTTGTGGCTATATATAAAACCAGGTTACAATACCACTGTTTCCTTGGGAACCTCTCTTGTCTAACAGAACTGGAAAGGAACAGAAGAAAAAAACAGGTGTCAGGAAATTTGTATTAATAACCATGCTCGTGTCAGTGTATTTAAATGACTTAGAGAAGCCACCAAAACTCATATATCACATACTTTTGCTATATGACTGGAATGAATTTTTAGTTGTGGATTATACAGTGGAAGAACAATTCCAACAGAAGAATATAAAACAGGGATGAGAATCTGTTTTTTTCAGACTATGATAGTGAGTTCAGATCAAGAGCTGAGATGGACAGGAAGGGCAGGTACCTGAGACACGTGCATGTGAAGGTCAGAATTTATAGACGTTTCATTACAGAGGGAATTACAAATGAATGTTCCTTAAAAATAAGTTTTGTAAATGATCATACTACATGGTAATAATTTGTCTTGTTGGTTGACTGTGGATTATTGTTGACACCATTACTCTGGTGTAGGTAGAGAAGTCTGTGCTCTGAGTATAGTTTCATCAGTAAGTCATGTGGGTAATGTAAATAACAGTAACAGTATGAGATAATTCTGTGCAGGCTAACATCAATGTCAACAAATTATGTTTTGATTTAATTGCAGGAAAACATGAGGAATGATTGGTGGAACTGGTAGGGAGAAAGGAGGGTAGAAGCATAGAAAGGTCAAGTTGAACCATTTCTTCAGTGAGTCATGGGACGCCTTCTGTTGTGAATCTGCTCTGTCTTCTCAAAGCAAATAGCTAGATAATATACGGGGATTACAGTTCCTGCCCCTGGATTTGTTTGTTTATAGTTACCTGCTTAATGGTACAGGATTTAGTGGGAACAGGGCAAATACCAAGGAGAAAAGAAAACTCTTGAAATTCTACAGTCATGCCAAGAGCAGGTATTTGCAGTTTGTGATGAAAAATCACAGGAGCGGTGAAATGATTACAGAAGGAGGCACTGTAAATCCAGAAAGTTCAGAGGTAAATATCCATCAGAAAGAAATCCAGATGAATGAAGCAATGCACAAAGAACTGTAGAAATGTCTTACAAGGAGAAGTACGGTCAGAATAGCATTAGTGTTCAGGGTTGAGACATGGCATCAAAGGTTTTTGAAAGAACCGTGAAGATTGACAGTGTAGGCAGACTGCATTCAAGTGGTCAGGTGCTTTTTAATTATTCTTAAAAGCAAATCAGTGATTTCTGTCTTTCCTCACTTCTCCAGGATAAAATGTAGTTTCCCAAAGGGATCAGTCCAGTGAGTTCTTCCATTCAACATTTCTAGATTGATAAGCACTGTACTATCTTTGGTACTCTGATGACACACAGTTCTCCATTTCCTCCTCTTTTTGATTTCAATGCCAGATTTATTTAGTGACTGGAAGAAACAAGGAACTGGGTGAGAGCCAGCTGGCTGGAATCCAGTCTGAAAGGTGAAGGTGATGTGGACTGGAAAAGCAGAATGCTTTTAGGACTTGATGAAATATCATACAGTTTATTTTACAAGGGTATCTTCTTAAATATAGTATGCTCAGTGTCTATACAATGGTTTATGTGCAATTACAAATGCTCTCTTATACATAATTTTACAGTAAGAAATGGAACAGGATCCTTTACCACAACTAACCTATTATGTCCTTCTGGTGATCGCTTCCTCCAGAACTTGTTTTCCTGAAAGAATGATGTCTTCAGCCCAACATTGCATGCAGAACTACTAGCAGAGCTACATCCAAGGTTTTATGTGATGAGGAATTATAGCTAATCACGACCAGGATACTTTCAAAAAAATGACTTTTTTTTTTTGTTTGTTTATCTCAGGCCTTTGTACCTGGTTGGAAGTTGAAGTTACAGTCCATTAGAAATAGTACCAGCTCCAGGAACATATGTTTTGTGGTGGAGAGTCCAAACTAAACCACACAAACCCATTTTATTATTGCTACATGCATTCATATGATAAACCAATACTGATGTGAAATCATAGACTCAGGTAGGTTGGAAAAGACCTTTAAAATCATCAAGTCCAACCGTTACCCCAGAACTGCCAAGACCGCCACTAAACCGTGTCACTGAGGGGCTTATTTACATGGTTTTTGAACACTTACAGGAACGGTGATTCCACCGCTCCCCTGGGCAGCTTGTTCCAATGCCTGAGCACCCTCTTGGTGAAGAAGTTTTCCCTAATATCCAATCTAAACCTCCCCTGGAGCAGCTTGAGGCCACTTCCTCTTGTTCTATCACTTGTTACTGGGGAGAAGAGACTGACCCCCATCTCACTGCAACCTCCTTTCAGGTGGCTGTAGAAAGCGATAAAGTCTCCCCTGAGCCTTCTTTTCTCCAGACCAAACAACCCCAGAAATAGGAGTTACATATCATAATGTGACAGAGCAGTAGGTAGAACTTTACTGCCTGTAAACAGATTGAAAACCTACAGATCTGGATTGAATTGTTTCTTCAGTGTTCTTGAATATATTATTTCCTGTTTATTTGGGCTGGATGGCATTTTGGGTATTGAAGGATTCTCCAGAAAGTATTTCTTGCAATCAAAATGACTGACCATGTGGAGCATTTAGAGGTAGGAAAAGAAGTTTGAGAGGTTTAGTTCACCACTGCCTGGTTTCCAGGGTGGGAGAACTTCCTTCTCCAGCCTTTTCTCGCTGGTGTCATGTTCCTGTTCTGCTGGGTTGGAGGAATCTGTCCAGACAGAAGTGGGGGGAAATTTTATAACCTGCGTTGGCTTAAGGACACGTCCGCAGGATGCTATATAGGTGATGGTGGAGCAGTAGCTCTGCTGGGCTTGACCCGCACGGTCGAACTCCGGTGCTGTTCCCAGCCCGGGGGGAATCTGTCCAGCGCCTTCCCTGCCGTTGCTCTCTGGTTCTCAGCCTGAACTGCAGACCAAGCCGTACGGTCTTCGAGGGGACAGGGCTGTGGCGGACCCGCTGCCCTCCCGGCTCTTCGCCTTTCCTTGCCTCCTCCTCCCGGTGCCGGCGCTGCCCCCGACGGCTCCTTGTCTCTGGGGCTGCGCTCGGGGCCGGGCCCAACCGAGCGGCTACCCCCCCCTTCCCGCCTGGACCCCGAGCAGCCCCGGCGTCCGGAGCAGCGGCCGCGCAGGTTCTCCCCGCCCTCTGCCCCCCCGCGGCCGCCGGGCTCGGTCCTCCTAGCGCGTCGCCTCCGCCTTGGCTCCTCCTTGTCCTTCCTCGCGTGATTTTTATCGCGTCCATTTTTCGTGCGGGGGTAAATAAATAAATAAGCGCTGCCGCCGCCGCCCAACCCGCGCGGTGCCGCTAGGGGCGGCAGCCGGGCCCCGGCCCCGCTGAGGTGGGGGAGGCGGCGGGGCGATGCGGAGCCCCCTCCCGTGACTCCGGATCTCCGCCATGCCATGGGTTAGGCGGACTCCATCCCGCAGCCGAGAGGGCACCAGCCAAGCGAGGCGGCGGCAGGAAGCGGAGCGGCTCGGCGGAGGAGCGGCGGCGGGAGGCGGCGGCGGCGGCGGGAGGCGGGCACGGTGCTCCGCCGGCCCCTCCATGGACGGCAGCGAGGAACTATGAGCCGCGGCCGGCGGCCGGGACTGGCGCTCGCCCGCTGGGGCTTTTCCTGCTGCGCGCCCCGGGGCGCCGGGGCCCCGCTGTCACCCGGCCCCTGTCTGGCCCATCCCGGCAGCCTCTGCCCCCGTCCCCTGACCCCCCGCTGCTGGCTCCGTCCCCCTCCTTCCCCTCTGGGTGTTCGGAGTTAGGACAATCGCTCTCGCACCCAAACCACAGCGCTCCCGCAGGAATCCTGCCCTTTCCCCGCTCCCTCCACTCCCCGCCTCTGGCCCTTCCTCTCCCAGCGCTGCTCTCTCCCCCCCCGCTCCCCCAGCTCGCCCCCGGGGCCCCTCCGTCCCCGTCCTCCCGCTGCCCCCGGCGAGCCGGTGGCCGGGCGGGTGGCAGCGAGGTCGGGGCTGCTGGCCACCCCGCCCCTACCCGGAGGGGCCGTCATTAGGCTGCCGGTTGATTACAGGGTATTGATTTGTATGTGCTTCTCCCGGCGCCGGCGGCGGCCGCTCCCGCTGGAGTTAGGGCAGCGCTTTCCGTAGCGGCGGCGAGCTCCCTTCAAACATGTCGGCTCCCGCCGGGCCCCGGGGTGGCCCCGCTGCTCCCCAGCCTCCGCAGGCTCCTCAGCCCGAGATGCCGGACCTCAGCCACCTCACGGAGGAAGAGCGGAAGATCATTCTGGCCGTCATGGACCGCCAGAAGAAGGAAGAGGAGAAGGAGCAATCCGTGCTCAAGTAAGGGCGGGCGCATCCCTTTCTCGTCCTCCCGGCCCGTGGTCGCGGGCGCGGAGGTCTCTTCCCTGTCCTCGGGGGGCTACTCGTCCGGGGTGGGAGAGAGGAGCCGGGCAGCTGGGGGGCGGGCAGGGGTGCCCGTGCCTCGGCAGCTGCTCGGCGCCAGGCGAGTGTGGGGCACGGCGGGGCAGCGTCGGGGCCGGGAAGTCGGCGGGGCGCCGCGGCCCGGGCTCGCCGCCTTGCCTCAGCCGCGCGGCACGAGGCGGGCGGCGGCGTGGCGGCTCCGACTCCGCACGCCCCGGCGCTGGCGGGGGCAAGGCGCCCAACATGGCCGCACAGGTGCCGTTCTCACCCGGCGTGTGCCATCAGGAGGAAGGGGGGGTGGGTCGGGGCGGCGGTTGGCGCCGCCGGATGGGGGCGGATCGGCGGCATCGGGCCCCATCCCGGGGGCGCGGCGGGCTCGGGGCTGGTGGCGCCGGCCCTGCGGGGCACTGGTGCGGCCGCCCGGGGCAGAGAGAGACCGCCGGGGCCTTGGCGCCGGCCGTCTCGCTGGGGTGGGTTTGCCACAGCCGCCATCTTCCCCCGACAACGTGTCTGCCGCCCGCCCCCGCCCCGCTGCTCTTTCCAAGCGTGAGTTCCGGCGCCCGGGGAAGCGGGACTCCCTGCAGCCCGCCCTGCTCAGCCCCGGGAGCTGTCCGCGGCCCGGCTCCAGCCCCGGGAGCTGTCCGCGGCCCGGCTCCAGCCCCGGGAGCTGTCCGCGGCCCGGCTCCAGCCCCGGGAGCTGTCCGCGGCCCGGCTCCAGCCCCGGGAGCTGTCCGCGGCCCGGCTCCAGCCCCGGGAGCTGTCCGCGGCTCTGCAGCTCCTGCAGCCCAGTCCGTTGCTGGCCGGACACGGGTGGGGAAGGCATGAGCCCCCGGCCTCGCGGGGATCCGGCCCCGCCAAAGGTGCGGGGGTCCCGCTGTGGTGCGCGGCGCGGGCCGTGCCCTCCCCTCGGCTGCCGGGAGAGGGGAGCGGAGTAAACTCAAGGAAACTGTTCTCTCTTCATGGCACAGGAATCATGCGGACTTCTGGTGGCTTAAAAATAGGCAAAGCTACTGCTGTCGTGGCTATGATTTTTGTGAGTGTTGTGAAGTTGAAACACTAAGCTGTTTTTTATACCAAAATCAGTACTGTGGCTTGGTCTTGTTACCTGCAGCTGGCCCATCACACTCAGTACCTGGAAGCTGGCTTCTAGGCTTTAGCTGTTGGCTGTGGAAGTCTGTTTCCAAGATTCATGGCATTAGTGTTTGTGTCATAACAAAAACTTTAGCTATCGTTTGTGTGGCACCTACTAAACTGTGAGGCGATCTTCTCAAACTATTTCAGTGTCTGTTTAAAAAGGTTCTTTTATTGGGTGAACATTTTCAAGAATGTCAGAGTGGTGCGAGCACTGGAAATAAAGTGCCATATCTTGTTTTGTCACTGCCTCTTAGTCTTCAGCTGTAAAATTTGCTGCTATTGTGATACTTTTAAAGCATTTTAGACTCCTTTACAGTGCTAAATTGTGTGGCATATAAAAAAAAACCACCAATTTTTGTCTAAAATTTCTGCACCCCTAAAATCATTAACAAAGAAGGAAATGGAAAATTATTCAAGCTACAGTTTAGATATTTAGTAATAGCATTGCAGTTTTAAAGACCGCTCCCGGCAGCCTTTGTTGAAGACAGTACTACTTATGATCCAATACGAAGGACAATTTCAGTATGATACTAGGATCAGCTTGAACTGTTAAGCCTACAAATGGAAAATAAGCTGTTCTCAAGTAATAACAAGGTAAAACCAACTTAAGAAAGGAACCAGAACTGTTTTAATTTGAAGTCTTCAGAATCTTGGAAGCAGAGAATGGACAAAAGAAAGGTCTTCACAAATCTAAAGATAAACTTCATGTGAGATTTAATTTCTCATTATTTCTTGCTAAAGATGAGTATAAGCCACAAGGGAAATTGTGTGACATCAAATTTAAACACAATGGATAGCCTAAAACAGCTTACTCAGGAAAATGCTGTTGTCAGTGAGATTTGTATAGAGGGCCCATAGTATTTTACAGGATGCTGACAAGTGACCTGATGTCAGATGAATAACTTGACAGTTTAATTTTTCTTAAAGTGAAGTAGCTCCTTGAACTGTCAGGTACATGTTTATTTCTGAAAATATCTACAGATTTATTAAGCACAGCCCTCCACAAAGTCATCCCAGAGCTTGCACTGCATTTTTAGGTAGATATTACTGAATTTAATTCTCTTGACAGATGTTTTTCTTCTGTCAAGAGAAGAGAAAGCAGAAGAAAGAAAAACCCCCATATTTATGTGAATGAGCTACTGTTATTGCATAGAGATAAATATAGAGCTAAATCCTGCCGTCTTTGTTCAAGTGTAATTCTCCTCGAAGGCAAGCTCCTTTTGAAGTGGGAGGTATTTTTGTCTGACTAAGCAATAAAATTGTGTCATTTCATTCCATGGAGAATTATGGGAGGATAAAAAGGGAGGCTGAAAACAAGAGTTGACATTTAGAGATGTTATCACAAGAACTGTTCAAATGTTGTAGAAAGCAGCAAGCATGGTTTTCCTCTTTTTTTTTTTTTTTTGATAATTTATGGTGATTGAGTGTCAGTATGAATGGCTAGTTGCTGGGCTCTACTTCCTTTCTCCATTCTATTTCTGTTTTGTGCTTTTCAGATTCTTATGGTGTGCCCATCACTGTGGTATTTGAGCATCTTCCAAAAGTGCATTAAGTAGTGTGACTCACATCTGTAATGTGGACTATTTATTCTTCTCCTTTCACTCCCTGGGGTAAATATGTGTGGATTTAAAATAGATACATAACTTCTTCTCCTTATGCTTGTTTTACTCTTCCTGGGGAAAGGAAATGCAGATGGTATTGAGTTGTAATCTGTAGCAACTAATAGTGATCAGGTCAGCATGAATTCTTGCCAGGATTTGCTGGAACATGATGGCATGGAGAACAGAAGCTTTCCAGATTTGCTCTCTCCTTTGGCCTGGTTTGGTCTGTGAAATACGCCTGGCTGCAGTTGTGCACTGTATTCCTGTGGTGGAACTTCTGTATTCCTGTGGTGGAGCTTCTGCCTTAAAAAGAAGGATGGGCAGCAAACTCTGCTGCTTTGACTGTCTCTCTTCTGGAATTTTTGGGACCCTTGGAGTTCATTTTGAATGTCATGTACTAAGGTGGTGCCTTTTTGACAAGGTTACTGAATGTATATTTTGCATATGTGCTTTTTTACTTTTAATTTGTACTTTATTTCTATATGAAAGGACTAGCTTGAGAGGATACCCACAGAAAAAAGATTCTTAGAAGATGCTAGGATGCTGACATTATTTATAAAGACTTATGTTTAAGCCTGTGTGATATGCATATACACTTTTCTGTTTGTAGAATCATGAGTTTTGAGATCCTTTTCCTAGCTATCCTAAAGATAAAATGCTCTCCTTGTAAAGTCAGCTCTGGAGCTCTGAAAATACAGACATTTCATTTTCTCTTGGGTATGGATAGTTTGGCCCAGTAGAAGACAAATTTTCCCAAGAGGAATTTCGTTATGAAATCATCCATCATTTCACGAATTTGCAAAGCATCACGGGTTAACCATGAGGTCCTTAGGATTTCTTTGTATTTGTGTCCGCCTAAAATCAGCTGGCATTGTCATCTGTTTTATCCAGGGAGAGAAGACAGATGGAAACATGGTGGGCTAGCTACAGAATGGTGGCTCTCTGTTAGCCACTACTTTCAAGTCCAGAGTAAGCTTTAGGAAGGCTTGACTGACTGCGAACTTGCTTGTGCTTAGTTGCTGTGTTGGTGATTGTACAGCCATGGTAAAAATTGGGTAGCTACACTGACTGAAACAAAATCTCTGACAAGAAGCCCTCAAAGAAGCTAGACTGTGTGGGTTCTGAGTGTCACTGTGGGTGGGTGGGATGTGGGGCAGGGTGCTGGGCCTCAGGGAGAGAAAGTGATAGATTGATGGCTGTGAGTCACAGTAGTGTAAATATCTGCCTCACAAAGCTATTGTAGTGCTTTATAAACAATTATCCTACTTTATAAATAATCAACTCTGATTTTCACTGCTTTAAAAGCATTGTGTGTTTAAGATTTGGATTCCAGGGCTGAAGGGATGAAAACGATGTAGGTGGTGATTTTTGGATTTTGTTTTTTGAAAATAGAGGTAATGTATATGAGGATTTTGAAAGGGTATAGGGTAATGCAAAAAGATTTGCTTTTGGCTTGATGATAAACTAGTACTCCAGGCAGTGTTGTTTAAGTTAATGCTTCCATAACTTTACACTGTGTTTTGTCTGAATCTGGAGTGCTGATCAGAACACCCCATTGCTATACCACTCATCATTTTCCTCTTGTTTCTATGTATTATAAAATAAAATATGGTCAAGGTAACTTTAAAAGTAATAACACAGTGTAAAATAAGTGATAGTGGAAGTTATACAAAAATACATAGTTGAGGAAGATAGCTGTCCCATTTCATGCCCTGCCCTCTTTCATGCCCTTTTCTGTTCTTACCACCTTGTTCTCTACTCTCTTTAATGTTATAATTTCCTCTTTCTTTTGTTTTAACAATTTGTATTGCTTTTTGGTCCTCTCTCAAAATGGTCATTATTCCTTGCCCTTCTCTCTTACCACATGCTTAGACATCTTATATTGTAGGTAATACTTGTCATGATGTTGCGTTTGTACTATTTGTTCTTCAAGAAGACCCACTGTTTATAACTGTTCTCTAAATGATCTAGCATACTTTTGGGCAGTGTCTACAAATACTAGCAGGAGTACTTCCTCTTAGTGACTAAGCAGAATGTATCTGGAGATTATACAGACTGGCAGTTACACTAATTACTGATCTTGCTGATGTTTATGTTGAGTAAAATTTCAGAAGAGTGCAATAGTGCTGATGTTCCCACATTCAAGAAGTACAAGCAGAATGGGTTGCATGTGCAAAGGCCTGACATCATATGGGGCTGAAAAAAAAAAAGCTGATACAGGATATAGTTAACAAAGAACTCAAAAAATAGGTAGTTAACACTAGTCAGTATGTGCTTCTGAAATTTTGTCTAATCTCTTTTTGCAAATTAATTTTACATCTGAAAGACAAGAGTGTAAATCATAATTTAAGGTGCTGAGACTATATCCTAGAAAGCGGTGAATGGGTGAAATGCTGTGGTGTCTGGAGGTGAGGTTAGAGGACTGAATGGTCCACTCTGGATTTTGTCTGCACACATCTGTGTGCTGGGTAATGTTTAAATAACTGAGAATGTCAAATAATTGATTTTTCCATTGAAATAACAGCTTAATTAGGAGATATATTGCAAGTGCAAAAATACACAGAACTGATAGGTTACTACATAACTGATATAAAATATGTTTTTACCCTGCCAGTGAATGTTTAAAATACTTGCAGCATATTCAGAGTTCTGGAATAAGGAGAAAAAATGAATATAGTTGTTTGAAATGTAATCCAGTGGAATATGGGTTTATCCATGTATATGGATGTTCAGTTTTTATCTGTAAGGTAGATTTGACAGTCTTGGGAATTTATTTCAGCCGAATGCCCCCTCTCATGCCTCTGTTTTGCTGGATTCCTTAAAGTTTTACCATTTTACCACATTTGCAATCAGTCAGAAGGTTATGAATGTTTCTAGCACCCGTAGGCCTACCTTTTCCAGGAAGGATGCTTTTGTATTGCTGTCTTTCCTTTTTCTCCAACATCTTCTCCGAGGTCCTTTTTTGATAGGAACTTGGGGAGATAAAACTCAGAAGAACACAAGAAATGAGGAGTTGTGATCTCTTCTATACTTGTTTGACTGCAGCAGACATTACGCCTTAGAAATGAGCTTTGAGAGGGCAATGATTTTAAAGTTAAGATAGGTCATGTGGGCTGTCTTAATCATATGTCTTACTATACCATGGTTAATGGCTGCAAGTTATCACAGACAACCTAATCTCTTTAAAAATGGGCAAGAGTGAGTCTTCTTAATTTAGACTCATGAGGAGGAAGAATCTCTTTAAATACTAATTGTTTAGAAATGGCTTTCAAAACCAGTTGTCTTTCACAAATGCATTCGTGTTATAAATCTTAAATTCAAATCAAACCACAGTTATCAATGTTCACTGAGTTTAGATTTTGTCTCTTTTGCAGGGCTATGTGGTGTAATAGGAGGAACTGTTACATCCTTGAAGTATAACTATCTGTTGAGGGTATATTATAGTTTATGATTAAGAGCAGTTTACATCAAGTCTGGTAGTACTTTTGTAAACTCAGTAAACTCCAGCATCTTGTGTTTTGTTAAACTTCTGGTGATAAAACTAGCGAATCAGTGATTTGCTGAAAAGCTGATTCTGCATGATATATGTTGTGACTGTTTCCTCATGTTGTTTCTCCAAGGTGTTGTCTTGAAGCTGCGAAGGGATCTGTCAGGACTGAGATTATAAGAGTTAATGTAACAATACAAGATTGTACAGGGGAGTAGCATTTCAGTGCATTTCAGAAGATAATACATATAATTTTTGGGGAGTAAGAGTTCAAAGTAGTTTATACTGTTTTCTGTTTTCATTGAACATAGAAGACAGTCCTTTTATAGTCTTCAAATATCAGCTGTCATCACATTTCTCTGCCTAAGCATGTTTGCAGAGTGATCTTAGCTGCATTTTGATAAATTGAAATAAAATTCATGAATTTTGATAGGGGAGAAAATGGGGGTTATATTTCCCTTTTTCCAGTCATAGGGAACTTCACCTGACTGCCATGATTTTTCAAATATGATGGATATTGGTTTAGCAGCTTCATTCACCAGCTCCTTCAGGACCCGCAGATGGATTTCATCAGGTCCCATGGACTTGTGCACGTTCAGGTTCTTAAGATGGTCTCAGACCAGTTCCTCTCCTACAGTGGGCCCAAGGTCTTCATTCTCACAGTCCCTGGGTGTGCCTTCCAAGATTTGGGTGGTGTGGTGAGAGCCTTTGCCAGTGAAGACTGAGGCAAAGAAGTCAATCAGAACCTCATCCTTCTCCAAATCCATGGTAGCCAGTTCTCCTGAGAGCTTTCAGAGAGGGCCCACGTTGTCCCTAGTCTGTCTTTTATTTGCAATGTAATTACAGAATCCTTTCCTGTTATCTTTCACATGCCTAGCCAAGTTTAATTCTAACTGGGCCTCAGCTTTCCTAACCTGGTACCTAGCTTCCTGGACAACATCCCTGTACTTTTCCCAGGCCACTTGTCCTTGCTTCCACCTTTTATAAGCCTCTTTTTTCCTTTGAAGTTTCCTTACCAGCTCCTTATCCATCCATGGAAGTCTCCTGGCCCTCCTGATGCACTTCCTTCTAGTCGGGACACAACACTTGTGGGCTTGTAGCAGGTGATCCTTGAATATCAACCAACAATCTTGGGCCTCCCTGCCCTCTAGGACTATATCCCATAGACCTTACTAAGCAGGTTCCTGAAGAGGCCACAGTCTGCTCTCTTGAAGTCCAGGGCAGTGAGCTTGCTGCACGCTTTTCTCACTGTCCTGAGGATCTCAAATTCGACCATCTCATGATTGCTGTACCCAAGGCTGCCCTGGAGAGTCACATTTAAAACAAGCCCTTCCCTGTTTGTGAGCACGAGGTCAAGCATGGCACCTCTCCTTGTTGGCTCCTCTATTACTTGCAGAAGGAAGTTGTCTTCCACAC
This sequence comes from Pezoporus occidentalis, assembly GCF_034315485.1. NCBI lineage: Eukaryota > Metazoa > Chordata > Aves > Psittaciformes > Psittacidae > Pezoporus > Pezoporus occidentalis. The sequence continues at coordinate 19,471,641 of NW_026914940.1, read as the reverse complement.
AATCGATGAACCTCCTGGAGTGCTTGTGCTGGGCCGTACATATCTTTTATACTTTGTTCAAAAAGCCTTTGAAGAATGAGATCTAAAAGAAGACCTTGGAAAATAAGATCTTTCTAGCATGTGGAATTAAGCATACCTATCAACAAAAGTACATTGCAAAGAAAATTTTCAAATGCCATTCACCTAGAAGAATGGATATTTTAAGCCAGATAGAATCTCATAGCAGAAGCTACTCTGATTGCTAGATGAGAAGTTACAAACATAGGAGTTTTGTATTATAACCTTATATCAGCGTGACTTTCAGAGCCTAAGAAAACTTTATAAACTCAGTTTAAGTTTGTAATTTCTATTACTTACACACTCTTTTGCTATGTATCAATGGAAGCTAGAGACCTTTCAATATATGCTTTGAATACCTTATATGCTTTGAATTTTTTCTTTTCTGCCAGTTAGTGATTGCTCAAACAATGTTTATTTAGCTATTGTGCGTTTACAAGTTGCTGTGTCCCTTTTGATAGTAGTCTATTAAAAAACTACTATTGAATTGCTGTGAGTTCTGAATTCAGCACTTTCTTGCTTTAAAAGCCTTGATGAACAGGTATCTGCAGATGTTGTGTATAGATATCAAATATATTTTTGATGAATCAGGTCCTAAGACATTTTGAGAACATGGGTTTTGATTCAGCATTCTTCCATTAATTTGGATAGTGACTGCAATTATGATTTATTTCATTCTGTGTAACCAACTGCTACACAGTGACAGCTGAACAATGTATTATCTAACAGCTAGAAAAATAGTATCACTGTTACATTTAGGAGGCTAAGGATTATACTTTTATTGAACACGTGCTTTGTACTAAAGTTAAAATGTTTTGGGAAAGTCTTCCTTTTTTTCAAAGTACTTGTAACATTGCAGATATGACATATCACAGTAAGCAGTATGAACTATTTAAAAATAAGAAATTAATTTTAATTTATAAATGGAATGAACCTTCTTGTTCTGATTTTTAATAATTTATTGGCTTGGCTGCAAAGTTATGCATGTGGATGATTTGTGGATAGTCTGATTTGTGTATAAGTGGTAGATTTGTGAAGCTAAATTTAACTGAATGGCAGATACTTTTCAAGTGTTGATGTGACTTCCGTGATAATATATGTCACATCAGAAGACATTTCAAGTGAAGCAGTAATTTTAATTATTCTCTGAACTTTACCAAAAATGCTAGGGAAATTCAGAAGTTAGCATGTTGTAAAGGTAAGCTAAACCTCAATATGATTGAAAAAAAATAATTGTATTTTACATACTATCCATGTTTCTTTTTAAAAACTGTATCTTCCACATTTAAAAGTATGTATCAGAAAATTCAAATATATTGTTTCCAACCCGGTTTATGGTTTATCTGAAAAAGTGCTATAGAGGGTGCTGTGAAGGCACTGAGCCAAGAAAAGGTATTTTCAGGATAGAGTACAGAGAAAGTACTTAATGCTTGAAAGTGTTGAATTCTTACGTCTGCTTGATATCTGAACATGCAGGTGGCCAAAGATGAATGAAATTCAATGAAGTATATTTCAGCACTGATGTACATTTATGTCTTTTGAATTTCTTTAGGCATGGTTGGAAGATAAGTGTTTTTAGCTACTTGGAGTGTCTATGAGAACGTCTTCCGCAGAATTTACCAAGTGTTCTTGTCTAAAATTTGTTCTGAGTTATATATTTGAAAAGTATTTATAACACAGATATTCTCATGTATAAAAGAAGCTTTTATTTGGAGAAAGACAAAAAAGTATTTAGTTAGATTTTTAGCTATTGGTATGAATGGTAATATTTGTTCTGCACAAACAAGAGTGATAATAGTTGTATCATTAAGCCATGATCACACTGACACTTGTGCCCCAGCTTAACATCTCAGACCTAAGTAACTGTTTCTTAACTCAGTAAGATAAGTTATTTGCAAGTACGAAATTCATTAAGTCAGAGGGGCTTTTTATTTATTTAGTTTTTACCCATTTTGCATATAAAGAATATAAAATATTCTTCTCAAATTATGTGTACTCTTTTAATAAGAAAGGATTTCCTGAAAGTTTACTAGTAAAATTCAATAGTTCAGTCATTGACTAAATAAAGGCTCTGTTGTATATTTTTTCTATATTGTTATTATTGAAATAATTTAGTGATATACTCAGTTTTAGTCTTAGGTTAAATCATAAGAAAGAGAAGTTTAGAATTGGCAGCATTTTTTGTTACTTTTCATACCCATAAGGTTTTAACTTGTCAAGAGCTTAGGAGTGTTTTATTGTAGTAATCCATGAAAAATTTGTCTTTCAAAGGGACTACTGTTCCTAACACAAATAAGACTAAGCACTTCCTTAATAATGATGACCTATTTTAAAACGGCTTCTGCTTCCCTTTGGCTCTACTAGGTATTCAGTAAAGCTGGCCACAAGAAAGATTGTGGCTTTTGTTAAAAGAGGAAAATTGCCATTAAATATCTTCTATTTTGGATACAAGTAACTATTATTCAGTATTTATAAAAGTTACTGAATGGTATTATCGTGATGTGGAAGGCGATTTAGATGAGCTGTACTGTGAATTGCTATTGCTTAATATGTTTGGTCATCATTAGTGTCTCTTTTACAGATGGTTGGAACATCTGCATAATAGTTTTTTGTATTTACATTACTGAAACTTATTTTAGCCTTAGTTTCAGTTTAATATGTTTTTATTCAAATAATTTCTCTGTGTGTGATTGTTACTGAATTATTGCCCATCAACCTGATTATTCTTTGCCTTTTAATTCAAAATTAGGTTCATAATGCCATAATAAATGAAAACTTATGTAAGAGTTATATGGAAGCTTGTAACTCACTAGATTTGTAACTAAAAATTGTATCACTTCTTTTGCAGTATGGACTAAGTATTTGTACTGGGCTTACGTGTCCACGTGTTGGGGTGAGGCTGCAGGGGTGCCTTCTGTGAGAAGACACCACGAGCTGCCCTCGTATCAGACAGAGCTGGTTTCAGCCAGCTCCAAAATGGACCCACCGCTGGCCAAAGCTGATACCATCAGCAACACTGGTGGTGTCTCTGCAACAACATATTTAAGAGAAGATAAAAAATGCTGTGCAGCAGCTATGAGAAAGAGGAGTGAGAAAAATGTGGGGAAACAGTTCTCTAGATATCAAGGTCAGTGAAGAAGGAGAGGAGGAGGTGGTGCTCCAGGTGCTATAGCAGAGATTCCTTTGCAGCCTATGGTGCAGACCATGGTGAAGCAGGATGTGCCCCTGCAGCCCATGGAGATGGATGGTGGAGCAGATATCCATCTGCAGCCTGGACAGGACACTGCGCTGGAGGAGGGAGATACCTGAAGGAGGCTGTGACCATGTGGGCAGCCTGTGCTGGAGCAGGCTCCTGGCAGGACCTGTGGCTTGTGAGGGGATCCCTGCCAGAGCAGTCCAGCAGAAGAACTGCACCCTTTGGGAGGGACCCATGCTGGACTATTTCTTGAACAGCTGCCCATTGGATAGACCCATGTTGGAGCAGTTCGTTAAGGACTATATCCCATGGTGGAGCAGGGCAAAAGTGTGAGGAGGGAACAGCAGAGCTGAAGTGCTAAAGTCTGACCACAACACCCATTCGCTACTCACCTGTGCTGCTTGGGGGGCGGAAGTAGGAGATTCAGGAGTGTAACTGAGCATGGGAAGAAGGAAGGGGTCGGAGGAAGGTGTTTCTAGCTTTATTTTTATGTCCACTGTCCTATCTTGTTATTAATTGGCAATAATCTTCCCAAATTTTGAGTCTTTTTTGCCTGTAACTGGTAACTCATAGTAACTGGTGAGTGATTTCTTGTCCTTATCTCAACCCATCCTTTCTCAGCCTTTTCCATCTTGTTTTCTGCCCTGTGCTGCTGAGGAAGGAGAATGACAGAGAGGTTTGGTGGGTGTCTGACAGCCAGCCAAGGTCAATCCACCACAGTATTTTGCAAATATATTTACAAAGGCTAACTCAAGCCTAGCGATGCCACTTTTCCTGGGTTCCCTGTGGAATCTACACAGCAAGAAAGGCTTCTCCAGGAGGCAGCTCTGAGGGGCTAAATTCAGCTCCAGAACTCCAGGCAGTTCTCTGCTGTCAGTGCAATGTAGGCAGCCCTACTGCCAGCCCAGCTGGTCCTTCCTGACTCCATGACACCATCGTGGCTCTGGTGGAAGTGTCTGCTGAACTGTCTAGTGACTTCAGGGAAGTTAACGTATTTTCCCCTTCATTTTGGCAGGGCATTTTTTTAAGGTACAAAAAGGAACTAATCTAGTTTACTGTAAAGTTCTGCAAGCTGCTGAGCTGGCAGCGCTGAGGGGCTGGGAGAGATTAGGTACAGTGCTTCTGGAGTTTCTGGGAGCAATGAACTTATTCCACCATTTTTTTCCACAGTCTGCAATGACTGGTTATGTTGCAGTCATTGAGAAAAGCAGCAGTCAACACATAGGAAATGATTTCTGGTTTTGAAGGTGCTGTTTGAGGTTTATGAGTCAATGCAGCCAGAATTAATGTTTGGAGGTTTTCTCATGAAGAAAACAAAGGAAATGCTCATAATTTTTTTCTGTTGAATAACTGGAGTTGGAAGACCATTACTGGTGTTAGTTCAGATAGAACAAGGTTTTGTGTATCTGTATCAAATATCGTATGTGTGGTTTTTATTTCTTGGACACACTTAATCTGATTTTCTGATATAATGGAATAAGTTTGTTCATCTCATAGGTTGTGGAAAGAAAGGAGAGAGGAAATACTTTGGATGAAGCTGGCTAAGTGAGTGGGCTCTAGAAGGCTCTAGCTGTGTTTTTGATTTTCCAGTGTGATCTGGGACATAAATAATGAAAGATGTGTAGCGAAAGTCCTAGTTTTAATTGCTGCACACCTAAGCTCTTATATTTGTACAGGTGACCAGACACTCTTTTTATTGTATAAAACAATGGGAGAACGACTTTTCCCCTAGTATGTCAGTTTTTGTATCGAGATGAGATCTTGAATTGTTCAAATTATGTGGTGGCTTTGGCTCTGTTTACAATTTACTAGAAATGTAGGTTACATGGATATTTTAAAAAAGAGGACATATAAATAAGGTTGTTGTAATTTAATCTGTTATTAAAACATCATTTTAAATAATGAATCCTGTAGATAACAACAACTGTGATTGAATTTCAGTATGCTAGGGTCATGAATACATGAATTACTGAAAGTCTGTAGGATTACAAAGAGAAGCAGAAAGTGTGAATTTAGCTACTGTCTGTGCCATTACATCAGGAAAAAATAGACCTTGCAATAAAGCATTTAATTTTTTTCTAATTGTAATAAAAACAATTGTTTCTGGTAAGTTACTGACTTGCAGACTACTTGTGCATCTGATATGCAGCCTCATTGACTTAATTTTTTTTTTTTTTTTGGAAAAAAGAGTGTTTGAGAAATACAGCAAGTAAAAATACTACCACGCTAGTTGAAATTTTCTGAATGCCTACCTAACTATCTTATTTTTAAGCAGTGCTATATTTAGAGGGTCATTTCATTCTTTCAGAAGAGAAATAAATCTATTAGGACTCGCACTATTAAATATTCACATATTTTGTAATACTTGGTTGCTAATATTAACCCAGCATTAATTAGGAGCTACACTCTGCTATTGGTTAGAATTTTTTCTTCTTTTTTTCCTCTTAGATTGCTATAACAGTCATCTTTGATCTGTATTTTACTGAAAAATGAAGCAACTGTCTCCTTTCTTATGCCTTCCCCCTAGAATACTCATAAAAATTACTACAGAAGCAAAATTTTAGCACGGTAACATGTGAAATATCCCCAAATGAATGTGATGGTCCTCTTCAGAATCAAAGTCCACTCTTCTGGAATGATTTGCTGTCCCCAAATATGAATAAATTATACATTTTCAAATGTCATGTTTACTCGGAAATGAGCAATTTTATTAAAACAAACTTCATTTTGAGCAGTATTTTCTATAAATACCAGACACAAATTTCCAGAGGGTTTGGTAAACTTTTACTTTTTCGCAGGTTAATATTCAGTGACCGGTTTATGGAATTTCCAGTGTCTGACTAGATTACAGTGACTCAGTTACTGGCTTGTATGGTTGTGTGAATGTCTTTGTTACTGTAAAATGAAATAATTAAAGATCTTTCCTCTTAATGCTGTATGCAAAGGAGATGCACTTACACTAGATGTTTCTCCTGTAGAAAATGAGATGGAACTTCAATAGGGATCTGGCTGAGGTGATAATGGAATTATTCTGAAAAAAAAGAGATTATGGAGGGCATGCTCATCTTAAGACATTTTATATATTCAAGAAGTGACATATTTCTTCCAGTGCTCCAAATATATGTTTTAAATTATGTAAGTGCTACTTGAGTATTTTTAGTTTTACTTATGTTTAGATTATACAGGATAGGATTTTCCAATTTTTTGTAGTTTTTTTGTCCATTTTATATATAAAAGGGTTCTGGAAGATGATCATTTAAGTTTGTCAGTCCTATAGATTTTAATACAGGTAAATTTTAAATTATACACTTTCCCTAACTAATTTTTATGGATGGGTCTTGTAAGAAAATGTGTGGGTTAGTCCATATCACTATCAAATAAAAACACTATAGCTTTTTTGTGATGCTTTCCTGAAAATTTTGTTTCCATAATAGAATGATTGAGCCTGATTTTTCTTGAAATTGCATTCTTTTATTCTGTTATAAGTCTACTGATGTCATTAGATCACTTCTGATTTAATCCTACTGTCAAAGAAAAAAAATTAGGCCCATTATTCCTCATCTTTTATGTCAAAACCTATAACGGCCATGCAGGAATGAGAGACTGCAGACAGCCTCGCTCCTGTCCTGCAGAATTTGAGCAATGAATTTGTAGTTCCTGATCTGGCGTTGCTGCCTGTGGAAGAGTGGAGAGAACAGCATCTGAAGTGAGGCACAGTGCCCAGCATGGGAAAATTTTGAAACAAATAAAAGCCTATTCTGTTGTGCTGGAGGTGTATTCTTTGGTTTTGTAAGATTTCTTCTGTTCTCTCTTGATACAGAGAATCACTGTACAGGCTTCCATATTTTCTTTTGTTTTAATACTGCTGGAGCTGGATGTGTATGGATTGAAAGCATGGATTGTAGATTGGCTGCTAATATTTTGCCAGTGTCTTCATCATTCTTACACAGTAAGGTGTTTTCTGGTAATTTCTTCAAAGGCTGGTAATGTTTTCCCTTCTTAGAAGTGAATAAACATCATAATGTCTAGTGTTCCACTAGATGTAGATAGGTGGATAAAATCAGTAAAATAAATACATAAAAGTGAGACAATTTGCCCAGAATGTCATAGTAAAATAGTAGAATTATTATTCTACTGTTATAACTATATATATAACTATAGATTTATAACTATTATCCATTATAACTATTGAAATTAATTGTGCTAGTCACTGTACCTGTTATAAATGAACTTACAAAGTAATGAAGAAGTTAGCAAATCTTTTAGCGTCAGCAGTTCTCATGTTCACTGTTGCTTTTAGAGCTTTTTCCTTTCTAATTTTTTTTTTTTTTTTAATGTTAAATACTTCATTAATCTCACTCATCTTTGGCTACTTTGCTACCTCCAGATATTTTTGTGTAAAATCAGTTTGTGGAATATGGACAGTATAAAAGTTATCATTTTAATAAACGATGAAACCAGTGTACATTCCACAACCATGATATAGCTTTGGGGTTAAGGTTCAAGAATAATCATAGAATCATAGAATAGTTAGGGTTGCAAAGGACCTTAAGATCACCTACTTCTAACCCCCCTGCCATGGGCAGGGACACCTTACGCTAAATCATATCATCCAGGGCCTCATCCAGCCTGGCCTTGAACACAGCCAGGGATGGAGCATTCACAACCTCCCTGGGCAACCTGTTCCAGTGCTTCACCACCCTAACAGGAAAGAATTTCCTTCTTATATCCAACCTAAACTTCCCCTAAGTTTTAACCCATATAACACATTTAATCACGTGTAGCAAGTACTGCACTTACAATAATAAAAAGGGAGTTGAAGGAAATTGCAGCTTGATATTTAAGCTCATGACATCATCTTGTATATAGATACAGCTTTAGGTTTTATTTGTTTGCAGTAGACAAAGGGAGCGCTTTCAGTGGTTCTCAGTCTCTCTTCATTACAGCCTGTTAACTAGCTTTTAAGAGCATGCTTACTATTTGAGTTACTTCAATCAGTTTTATACAATTTTTTCTGGAATCTAAAAGTATCTAAAGAATAATTCTGATTTAAAGCAAAAAGAAAGGTATTTAATTAATAAAGCGTAAAGTGGAAATTATGCATGCATTTGGCTGATACTAACAATCTAAAATGCCCTCTTTATGAGTGTATATATGTTTTTTATGAAAAATGACAATTATTTTTGAAAAATAAGCAATAACAAGTCAATATCTTTTGGGGTCTCATTAAGAAAATCTTTCTGATTGAAAGTTTTCTACTGTCTGTGCTGTCTAAAATGTGTTAGTGCTACTTGTAGTAGATAATATGTAAAAATAGTTCTTCTTACTGCCTTGAATTATCTGTAAAAATAGTTCATCTTATTGCCTTGAATTATCTCTGTCCCTTTATCTTTCTTTTAGCTCTTGTTGGTGGAAAACCCCTATATATCTGTTGATAAAGGAATACATATTCACGGGTTCTATCAAAATTAACTTCTATCTGTGGTTAAATTTATCCAGTTTAGTCAAATAATAATCAAAGTACAGAAATTTAAAATGGCCATATTTAATTAATGTTATTTCTAACAGTTGGCATCTGAGAGCTGAAGCTTTCTGTTTATTTTTTTTTTGTGTGCTGTCAGCTGCACCATTTCAAACTGAAGTGCTGGTTTTAATTTACTTGTGACAGCCAGCCATGCCAGTCAAAATGCGAGATGCTATCAGTTCCTGTTCATTTGCTTATTTCTGTTTAGTTTCTTGCTTTGCTACAACCTATTTATGCTCTCTCAATATGTTAAGACACACTTAAAGGAAGTTGTAGTTTACATTTCTACACTAGTTTTGTTTTCCCATCTTTCTTTATTTTAATAAGCTGTTTTATCCAGTTTTAGAGCAACTTGATTCCTATTCTTCAGAAGGTGGATAGATTGAGTCAAGAATGACCCCCAGATGCTGAACATATAGTGAAATATCCCAACCCTGTTTCTGACAGTGCTGAAGTGGGACACAAAGCTCTTTTCAGGGCCAGGAAGGAGACCTGCTACTCTCCATCTGCAGCAGCTGTGTGGGTGTTTCCAGGGCAGAGGTGGAGAGTTGACCTTAACATTTGTTAGCAAGTTTTGGGATTGTCTGTGCTCTTGTGAAGAAGGAAGTGATTACAAACAAGAACGAATCTGACTTAGATTATCCTTTGCACTCCCAAAATACATTTTCACAGCCTTGAACAAATGTTGCCCCTGAAGCAGCACAAGTAGGTTTTGTTCCTTTCTCCTGGCTTTTATTAAAAATAGAGCAAAAGCACATCATCCATGAGACTCGTATCTTAGTGTGTTCATCTCTGTCTCTCTTTCTCTGCTTCTGTTATTGTGTCCTTGAGGAAGGATGTCATTATTGCAGAAAGTTTTCAATGGAAAGGTGGGCCATTCATTTTAAGGGGCATGTGAATTTTAGCTCAGCCTAGCAGATGAAAAAAAATTGTTGCAAAACTTCTGTTCCAAACTGAGATTCCAAGAGTTTCTCAGAAAACATTTCCTAGGATCTGCAGCATGGTACATGTTCCAGTCCTCTGGATCCGGATATGCAACTCAACTTAAAGTTTTACTCTATAATAGGATGAAATTAAGCTGTATACCAATTCCCTTCAGTTCCCCTGTGTCCTGGTTTCCACAAAAAGGAAGCATCGCTGTGTGCATTATGTGAGAGCTATGGCACACTATATAAAAAAAAAATAGCTGGTTTGGATGGTTCAGAGGTGAGGATATCTGGGTCCTGATGCACGATGAAAGATTTGTTTAGATTCATCTTCGGTCCTCTCCTGAATTCCATTACCTGGAGTGTGAATCATGTTGTGGTATCTACTATCTATGTAGTATAGTAGGATCTACAGCAGAAAAATCAGTAGGTTGCCCTGCAGTGATATTTTTAACCATAAAAAGTGCGTGTGGAGTTGTGTTTTCTCAAGTTCTTCTAGTTTGACAGGGAGGTTGCTAAATTTTATGCAAGCTATGTTTTCTCATCTTCTTTGGAAAAAGTCGACGTAGTCTGATAAAGAAATGACTAAAGCATGAATCAGAGTGACAGTGTCCTCATTTGAAAAGAAGAAGTGCAGCCTCCTGGATACTTAACTTTTTAAAAACACTCTTTGCTATCAGTACAACTGTGCCTCCAGGAGAAATGAAGAATCCAGTATGACCCCATGACTGTGCACTTGATAATCATTTCACTCTTAATAATCTAATCCGTCCATTGTAATAAAGCAATTAGCTTGCTGTGCCCCTAGCTGTAGTCTAATAGTGAATAATGGCATTTATTCTTATTTTAACAGTTTTACTGTTGAATACTATTAGGTGGGGTTTATTTGACCTGTCCTTTCAGGCCTTGTACACAACAGAAAAAAAATCTTTTTATAAGTCAGCTCTCTGTTGTGAGGACATTTATGATGAATGAATTTAGCTCACTGCCATAAATTTCTTTGGGTCAGAAATAAAGGTAATATAACGTTAGATGAAAAAAAGGGAATTAGAGGAGAAACCACAGCACTAAATCTGGCTGCTATTAGTTCCTCTGGTTTCATCTGAAGTGATCAAAGAAGTGATCTGTGAAAAAGTATTACTCATTCCTGGTCTCGTCAGCGAACCTTAGAATCTTCCCTGTATTTTTCAATTTCTTTTATGGTCTAACACTCCATTTCAGTATATGTTATTTTCCTAGGTCTCTCTTTTTAAAAACAGGAACAAAAATTCCTTGTATAATTTTAAATGGGATGATGGAAAGATTTTGTTTGATATTTAATATTTAAGGATAATTATTATGTCTATTGTCTATGTCTATCCTATATAAATAAGGATAAAGAAGAATTTGCAAGAACTGAATAGCACTTGTTTTCTTTCTTCATTCTCTGCCTCTATTTTACACTTCCTTTCACTACCTGCTTTTTTTTTTTTTTTAATCAGTGTTTATTCCTTGTGAGAGCTTTCTGTGATACAGGCAGGTTTTGCCCAGTGCAACCATTACTTTGCTCCTACAGTGACTTTTTTCTTCTTTGTAGGAATGGCTGGCAGTATCAGATATGGCATTCAAGGGATGTGAGGAGAAAGGAAGAGCATTTGGGTTTTGTTCAGTGTGACTGCTAAAAGGCAGATCCAGGTGGAAAGTTACATTAGGAAGTTCTTGAGAGGAGAAAGCACCTTTTTTGTGTGTAGAATTTTCAAGATTTTATTTAAGGTTTATTTATTTTCAAGCTCTATCAATAGAATTCTGCAGTGTATTCTGCAGAAGTACTGCAACTGTGTGTATTCTTGCGGGCTCCTTGGGATGTTTTCACATCCTCAGTAAAGTCTGGGTGTACTCAAGGCTTTATTAGACCTTGACTTTTTGTTGGGATTTGCATGTTCACCAAGGTAATGAAAAAAATCTTTAAAATTTTTGTCTGGAATTTTTTGATAGAAATTTTGTGTGCTGCTAGAAGCCAGACAAATTTTGATATCTGGATTCTGTTGGAAGAAACCAGAATTTCTGCCAGTTCCTCTCCCCAACTCCTTGGCAGACTGGCTGGGAGGCTGGTGAGAAGCCATATTCTACATCCTTTGAGTTGTTCAGTCCTTATTTCTTCAGCAACAGAGACAGCTGGGTATTCCAGGACCCCTAGTTCTGGGCAGCATGTCAGGTGGCTTACTGCAAAACCCAGATTACTGATTAAAGTGGATCAGAAAAAAGTTATTTCCACTTTGTGGAAAATTTTTGAAGTTTTGGTGTTCATTCTTCCGCAAAACAGAATCACTGCTAGGTTTGAACCTTGTATCTTCCTTTCCTTATGTGGATTTGAATGTTCTCCCATCTGCATTTTTTTGGTATCTCAATGAGCACAACTCCTTTGTCTCTTTTACCTTTCTTCTCTTCGGTCAGTTACAGAAAGTTGTTACAGAACAATGTTTAAGCCGTAGGGGTGCTTTCACAAATATGAATGAAAATATTGAATTGTTAAAAATGTGTGATCTTACATTTCCATGGGTAAGAAAGACAATTCAGCCCAGATAATCTGTACAGTAACAGATTATTATGAAGTCTGACTACCTCTCTCTTTATGGGGGACTGGAGTTTCCCAGTGAACTACTGAAACTACATAAACCAACAAAGTTTTAATCCAGAATGGGCATACAGCATTGTGTTCTCCATCTTCTATTTATCTATTTGATTAAAATCACCTTGATCCAATCACTTTGATTGATTCATCCTGCTGAACCGATGCTTCACCATTGCATGAATGTTACAGAGTAGTGGGCTAAAACTCTGATATAAAAACTCTGATACTATCTTTGCTCCATAGTGTTTAAATATTCTTTTCTGTGTATTCAATACAGTCAACAAACAAAATGTACTTCCAATTATTGTTATCACTTAACAAATAGCCTTCTGTTGTCTCATTTAGAACAAGAAACTTGTTTAACTCCTCAGAAAACTAAATTAGTGGCATGCTTAGACAATAATAGAGAACAAATTTAATTGCCTACCTTTCCCTATTCTTCTTTATCTAATTTATATTGTGAGCATTTGGGAGCAACTCACAGGAGTTTTTGTTGGTTTAGAAGTGCATGGCTACTCTGGATTATGCTAAAATTTGTGGTAACTATTTCTAGAAGTCTTTTTTTTTAAATGTAACTGTGATTGACATTTCCCAAAGGAACTGCTTATAAATATGGCTCTTTGCTTTCATTAATGTTTGGAAAACCCAGAAGAGAGCTCATGCTGAGAACACAGGAAAAGACAACATAAACATTTGTAAATGAAACAGGAGAAGAGTAAATAGCACTTAGAACTAGCACCAATTTCAACTATAAATTTCTTTGAAGGCTACATCTTTGTTAATCATGTTTTTTAAAGTCAGACACGTGGTAGATTTTTTTTTTTTTGGTGTTTAACACAAGATGCTATTCAAAGAGATCAAAAGTAAGCAGTATTTCACACTTTCACCTGTTTTTTTCTTTTTTTTTTTTGTCACTGTAACTGTGAGAATTTGGAAGATTTTGGAACAGTTTTCTAAAGAAGTTTGGGGCCTTAGAATAGCTCCCTTCTGTTTCCTGCTTTGTAGCTTCCTCCACCATCTGAATTTCATGTTGGGCTTTTCTCCCAGGACTTCTTTACTGGTGCATTTCCACAGGCTCAGACAGCTGCCCTCTTAGTCAGGGGTCAATCTCTGAAAAAAGAATAGGTAGCTGCACAAGGAGTGGCAAAAGAATAAGAAGGGGAGCCTGTCTGAGCTATTCACAGATAAACGGCTTGGAGAAAAATGTGGTTTCTCCTGTACTTTGTACTTAGCTCCAAATGATGAATAGTGAATGTCATATTCAGAAAAGTGTTTTTGAAGATACTGATTTATATTTGCTGGGGATGTGGTCTTACACCTTTATTGTAAGACTAAATTACAGTTTGCTCTCACTTCCCATGCTGGCACTGAGGAAATTCTCATGATATCCTAATAAAAATTGGAAGGTTTTATTTTCATGTTTTCTCCTGTGTTTGTTTAGCATTCCAAATGAGAAAAGCTTAGAGTCTGACTTGTGCGTGAGGCAAACTGCTCATCTGCGCTTGGGAGGATATAACTCCTTCACTCTCTTTCACCATTGTTACTTCAAGCCTCAATGATTTTATGGCACATTTTTCCAGAATTGTGTTTATTCCTTGTTTCAGGTTACACATGCAAGTCTGTGTGAAAACATGGAGCACTGCGGTGCTGTTGCTGTTAATGAAAGAGCAAATAAAACCAAATTTGCCAAGGCAGTTTGCTGCAGATGGACAGTCATTGTCTTGAAAAACTTGGTTGTTTTTTTTCTGAAGATCCTTGGAACTGAGGAGGCATTTTTTATTAGGTTAAAAATGATCTGGGGTGTGGTGATCAGTTTTGATGTTCTGCAAGTTTTTTTTTTGCTTCAGTCTCTCTACCTGATATCCATGGTGGAGTCTAGTCACTGCCCATTTGCTGCAGGCAGAGAATGAAGCAGCAGTGGATATCAGATCTTTGTCGAATGTTAACATAACAAAATTTTCAGAGGCTTACTTTTTGAGAGTGTGTATTGAAATCAGGGTGCCTATTTAATTTTGTGTTCATCTGATGTCTTCTATTTGGAATACAGAACATTTAGGAGAGAGGCCACCCAAATGATTATATGACCACCCACCAGGAATATTTTGTGCCATATTATACGCATATATTTTAAAGGACTTCTCAGTACTTTCCAAAAGTGTTTTAGAAAGGTTAGGGGGGTGGTTTTGGTGTTTTTTGTTGTCTTTTTTTTTTTTTTTTAAGTGACATAGATCAGAAAGTCTGTTGGTCTGTAAAATCACCAAGCATGTTTTATCATGTTTGTTTTTTTTTTTAAATATACACATCAAAGCTATACATCATGTTTCACCTTTTCTGTCTTCTTCAAGTTATTGTCCAGATCTCAGCACTGTTCAAGCCCTGGCAGATCATCGCTAGTTATGTTTGAATGACTGCATGAGTGTTTCCAAAGTGCAGCTTTGTCACTTATGGGATCCCTAGGGACAAAGCTTCACTTGTATATTCTAGCATTTATGGATCGGGTGCACTGTTGTTACCTCTGTCAGGTTAAGGAACTCGAAAAGCCGTTCTGTATGTACCACAGATGCAAAATATGGCAGTTGGGATTGCTTTAATAGGCTTGCACTACCTGTGATAAACTAAGGCATTAGCTTTTTTCCAAATATTAAAAAGAACTGTGGATTAAAAATTGTCAATTCATGAGGCTCAAGTGTCTAAGGAACAATAGGAATTGCAGTTTGTGTTAAACACATAGAATCATACAATAGTTAGGGTTGGAAAGGACCTTAAGATCATCTAGTTCCAACCCTTCTACCATGGGCAGGGACACCTTGCACTATACCTTGATGCCCTGTCCAGCCTTGTGGCCTTGAACACTGCCAGGGATGGAGCATTTACCACTTCTATGGCCTGTTCCAGTGCCTCACCACCCTCGCAGTAGAGAGCTTCTTCCTTATCTCTAACCTGAACTTCCCCTGGATTTGTTTGAACCCATTACTCCTTGTCCTATTGCTACAGTCACTGATGAAGAGTCCCTCTCCAGCATCCCTGTAGGCCCCATATTACACTACATATCACATTAAATGTTATTATATTACAGAGATTTTTATATGTAATCATTTCCCAAGCTAAGAGTATAAGATGATCTAGAAAGCATCACATTTACTGGTATACATGCCTGAGACAAATGTCACAGCTAGGAATTTGGTTTAATGTTGCAGGGAAAGTGACTTCTCAACTGTTGAAGAAAATAGGTGAAAAAGGCTATAGCAGAGTCAAAATCTAAGGTGTAAGCTAGAGGGATTTTTTACAGAACATGACACATGAAGAAATGTAATGACATCTCTCAGAATTTACCGGATATGACATGATAAAGGCCATTGAAGAAACTAGCGTTGGTGGGACACAAAGAACTAATTGAGGCAAAATAGTCATAGAAGTGTAAATGCATGCTGAGAAAAAGTCTGCTAAATCTAGTCTACTGTTTTAACTTCCTACAGGTAGCTTTACAATAAGGCATTGCAACTGAAGTGGTTTTGCAAACCAAATATGTTTTATGTTTTGTTATACCTATTGACTGATCTGCTTACTGGGCATGATTCATGTAGCTTGCGATAATGTTTGGTGTCAGATGTGTAACACTAGCCCCTGTTGTTCCACTGGTTGGTGAGGAACTAAATTAAAAATAACATGAAACCTCTTGGATGAAGCTGAGGATACAGATATCGATTTGTTTTATATATTTAAAACATACAGTATTTGGGCTATTATTTCTTATGAAATAACCTTTTATTTAAGAGAAATGTATAGAACATAGCAGATGTATGAGACGAATCAGGGTTTTGCAGAAGCAGCAAATGAGACTTTGTTTTAATTTGGGGCCACAGGAGGTTTTCACAAGTTTAGTAAAGGATACAGTCATGTGTACGAAGGAGATTAACAACTTTCAACATCAGGGAGGCCATGTGAATGCATCCTTAGACTTTTAATATTTTCACCACAAATAATGGTGAAGAAATAAGGAATATTTTTCAGTTTACACAGGAATATTAGGTACTGAGTTTGACATTCTCTTGAGAAAATTATGGACAGGCAATAGTAAAATGAGGTTAAGACAGACATGTGGTTTAGTATGTTGATAACTATTTGTAGTTCTCTACTAAGTAATTAATTGTTCATTGATAAATGTGCTGGGAAAGAAACAGTGCACTACATCATTGGGGAATTTTGTTATCAAATTTCATTTTTTTCATGTTTGCCTTGTGTTTAGGTGATAATACCCAAGCTTTAAGAATTGCCATTTTAAACCAGAGAGTGCACTAAATAAGGGATTAAACACATCGATTTCAAGTAAAAATTTTTAATACCCCGCATGAAGGTTTTATCAGGTTTGTTTTGCCTTCAGTGCAGTACAGTTGAGGAATTCCTGTAGTTTGATAATTTTATTACATTGATAATATCACAAAGTTCATTTGAATATAATCATTACTCACCTGCCTTCTAATGTTCCAGTTACTGAACTTAATTTTTTTTTGCAACTCAGAGCTACACGAATGTTCTTATTATATGTTGGACTGTAATAGATATGCAGGTGTAAGAGAAATCATGAAAAATGTGGTCTAATTATGATTATAACTTTATGTAATAAAACTTGCTATCTTTTTTGTTCAGAATTTTTACAAAGAGTTTCTAGTTGGCCTTAAAAGGAGTAAAGCAGTGCTAATTGGAACAGTTTAGAGAATATAGATATATGTGTACATGGTCATAGTATGAGATTTATTTACTTAGCTGGAAATCTTGTTAAATGGTATATGTGACTATAACTTAGAAGAGATCGAGTGCTGTTCCTGCCAGGTGTTAGTCTTTTATTTATTTATATCTTTAATAGCCATTTCCATATATATTTTTTTTTAACATTTAGAAAATTTGGTGTTATAATTTCCTGATGGTTTTTGGAAGCTTATAGAACACCTGCTGTACTGCAGTTGCACTGTGTTCTGTGAGAGCAGTGCTTGAAATATGTACAAGGCTTCTACAAGCCAGAGGATTCTACATAACACAGAAATACTTACCAAAGATTATTCTGTAAGTCTCCAGTAAGCTTCAATACCCAAGACACCTTTGTAACCAATTAACAAAATGCAGATATTTTTACATGTGGGGCAGATTCAAATATAAAGATAGGGAAGTGCTTAAGGAGAGGGGAAAAATGCCAAATTTCTATTGGTATATGCATATTTAGTACCAAATGCTATAATTAAAAAAAATAAAAATCATTGATTGTTTTGCTTTTAAAAGGAAAGCTGATAATTATTCTTCATTCCTGTTTTTTTAGTGCGTAGCTGAATGCTTCTTACGTCACCAACTCCAAATTCTCTCTTTCAGACAAGCATGTCTTAATAGTCCATTTTATAAGTATTTTATAGGTAGGTCATGATTAGTTTAACTGTAATTTGCTCCCACTTTTCTTGTTTTAAGTGTACTCCTCCCTTTAAAGCCAGAAGCAATCTTCTAAGCTCTTGCTTAAACCAGTCCCAGCTGATATATATCTGTTCTTAAACATTTTTCTTATTTTTCTGATATTTGCCGCTACTTTTACTCCTTTTTTTTTTTTTCATTCCTCATTTAACTACAGCTCAAATCTCTTATCCTGTTTCTTAAATTAAGATTTCTATTCCCTAATCAACCTCCTAACTCATCAGGTGTAAGTTCATTTTTCATGAAGAGGGAAAAACAGGACTGTGTGTGGTGTTCAAGGTGAAGTTTTATGAGGATCAGTGTGTTGGCACTGTGTCTTCCTTTAGTGGAAGTGGCTGGACTGGTTCTTTCACCCGGTGCTCTCCTCTTCTATTCTGCAATTACTGCCCATTCCTAGTCATTCTGAGAGCATGAATGCCTTTTGTATATTGGCTTCTTAAATGCATGATCTTGTACTTAGCACAACTGGCTGTGGCAGTTTGAGAAGGAACTGGGAGTGCAGAGGCTAAATGAGGTTGTATATCAGCAACACAGCCACAGATCTGTTTAATGTTAATGAGTATTAAGACCTCTGACATGACTTCCCAGCTCTGCAGAGTAAATGGCAAGGTCCAGGAGCAAAGCTGCGGTCAGCACGGCAGTTCTTCACTCAGCCTCCTATGAGGCCTCAGATTTGGAATGAAAATTTTAATAGCAAGAGAGATATTTTACAGCTTCTCAACAGATCACAGGACTTCTCCCAGGTAATCAGTGACAGGACAAGAGGAAACAGCCTCAAGCTGCGCCAGAGAAGGTTTAGATTGGATATTAGGAATTGAAACAGGCTGCTCAGGGCGGTGATGAAGTCGCTGTCCCTGGAACTGTTCAGAAAATGTGTAGAAGAGGCCCTCAGTGATACGGTTTAGTGGTGGACTTGGCAGCCCTGGGGTAATGGTTGGACCTGATAACCTTAAAGGTCTTTTCCAACCTAGTGGATTCTAGGAGAGATAGTCCCAGGAGGGGCTGGACTGATCAGGGCAGTCTGGGCGCTAGGCCGTGGAGTGCCCTCGCTTTGCTGCTGCAGACTCCCTCAGCTCCTCTGCTAGGACTGACTCCTCAGTGCACCCTGACCCTGTCACTTACAGGTGTGGAAAGGGGGTGCCCCATTCTGATTGGCTCAAGATGCTTTGTCAACTGATCATTGGCTATTGCTGCGTGGGCTCAGCCTGCTTTCCTGGAAGGTTCTCCACATACATATGGGCACAAACTGGAACACAAGAGGTTCCACTTAAACTTGACAAGAAACTTCTTCTCAGTGAGGGTGACGGAACACTGGAACAGGCTGCCCAGGGAGGTTGTGGAGTCTCCTTCCCTGGAGACATTCAAAACCCGCCTGGACACATTCCTGTGTAACATTATCTAGGTGTTCCTGCTCCTGCAGGGGGATTGGACTAGATGATCTTTCGAGGTCCCTTCCAATCTCTAGCATAGCATACTGTGATACTGGTGGCAGCAGTCTTATGAGGCTGTGGGCCCTGAGCTGGTCTTGCTGGAGAGTAATGGCTGTTTCAGTGGTTCAGTGCTGTGTTTCACTGGGTGCCATCTCTTTGCGGTTGTGCTGTTACTTCAGGTGAGGTAGTTTGTGTTGCACAAAGTGTTGATCTGCCTTAGTTGTAGTGATGTGCCTAACTTGGTGGTGTCAGCAAAAGCACATGTTGTGCACTTCATGTTGCGCGCTTTGTGCTTTGTGCTTACCTTCCTACCTTTCCTATCTTTTAAGCAGAAGGTTTATTCAATAGCAAACACTATTTTCTTCAAGTATAATCTTTCTCTTCTCTAGTATACTAGAATTCCTACCCATGGAAAACATTCCTTGTGTAGGCGTAGTATGTATACTAATTTCCACTCTCTTGGAGAGGTTACCATTCCTCTACTGCTATCTTCTGTGTGACCTTTGCTAGAATATTGCATTTACTTTTAAGGCACCCTGGTCAGAAGTACATTGATGGATTAAAAGTTGTTCTGGGAACTTTGAAGCTGTTTACAAGAACCTGGGAAAAGACCAAGATCATAAATTCTTTTATTTTTTTCATGTAATAACATGATTAAGTGATAGTAAAAAGGGGAGAATATAGAGTCCACAAGTTTAGAAGCAAATAAGGAGAAGAAATAAAAAAGCCAGTATGAATTCCTAATAAAAATATTCCAGGAATGCGGGCTTACTAGTAGTCTATGGGGTAGTCTATTACAGGGTTTGCCAGAACTCGTTACTTGATTCTTTCAAAATAAGACTAAGAATTGTGTTTGTAGGTAACAATTGTATTTGTAGGCACACACTGAGGAACAATACTGATGACCAATGGTACAATTATTTAATTTTAGTTTATGATTCTATAGTTCCTAATATTGGCTAATTTTTATAATGGTCTCAAGAACTTTGTTATCCTTAGGGATTTCTATGCAGCGTACTCCTATTCAGCCCCTATACTTTCTTCAGTGATGCAAATAGGTGAGGCACATCCTGGTTGCCATATGCTTAAGTGGGAGCAACTTCTTTGGTTTGAACTTGTTCTATTTTTCTGTTTGTTTGTTTCTGTATTTGCTTTATTTACTTAACATTTTATTTACTTTTTTTTTTCTTTCCCTGGCTGTTTGCATTCATTGGGGAAGTTAATTTCTTATAACTTTTCCTGGTCTTCAGTTCATTTTCTTCACAAAGCTGCTTCTTAAAAGACTCCTCTGGCTTCAGGCCTTGCTTGGCATGCAGTATAGCATCCTTCTGTCAGACAGCCATTCTTACCTTCTTGGATATCTGTCTGGGTGAAGACATGTTTGGAAGAACAGTAGTGATTGCCAGACGTTGGAGCCCAGAAATAGGAAGGAACAGCAAAAAAAGTCTCCAAACTACTTGTCTGAGAGTTTCACCAGATAATTTCCAATCTGACAGTTTGGGTCAATCTAATTAGGATGTCATATGGGCTTCTTTCCAGACTTATGCATGAACAAGAGAGAAGTTTTCAAAATTAGTCTGATCCCTAGCATGTATCATCTTCAGAACTGGTCTTTTGAACATCATTTTGATTGCACAGACGTATGAGAGGAAGCTCTTGCTCTTCTGCTTTGGTGGGTTGGCCCTGGCCAGCAGCTAAATACAGCTGCTCGCTCCTTCCTCTCCATGAGATGAGGAGAAAAATAAAAGGAAGGAGAGAATATTTGTGTATGAAGGTAAAGACATTTTAATACATGAAGCAAAAGCTACACATATAAGCAAAATAAAGGAATTTATTCACTGCTTCCCACTGGCAGGCAGATGTTTGACTTGTGGTAAGCTTTACTTCAGCACACAGAACAGTCCAAATGCCATAACTGTAAATATACCTGCTTCCTTGTCCTTTCCTAGAGCAAAATGTCATATGTTATGGAATATCCTTTTTTGATCGGTTTGGATCAGCTTTCCCAGCTGTGTGTCCTCTCAGTTTCTTGCCAGCCCCAGCCTACTTGTGGAGGTACAGACTGGGAAAAAGCCTTAATGCTGAGCAGGCACTGTTCAGCAATAGTTAGAACACTGGTGTGTTATCAACATTGCTAGTCACAAATCAAAAAAACAACCCAGCATCATGGAGGATGCTATGAAGAAAATGGGCTCCATCCCAGCCAGACCCAGTACACCTGCAGAGTTCCTGTCTAAGAAGCTACACTACAGAGATACGGGAACTGGGGATTATTCAGAATCTAGTGGTGTTGTGCGGAACAAACAAATATCTTTAACTTGTGACACACAGCTACTAGGGTGTTTAGGAGATGGCAGCAGTATTCCTTTGTTTTATTTCCAGTTCCTCAGCTGTTCTCATTATGAGGAATTATTTCATTATTGTACCCTGAAGCAACCTTTCTCTGTCATTCAGACATTGATAAATGCTATCACTGGTGGTGATGGCAGATTCATTTGGTGGCCATGTGTTTCACTGTGTTTTATTCTCTGGCAATAAAGTTACTCCTTCACCTCTGGACAAACACATGTTTTCTATTGGCTGCCATTTTTTTCCCCAGATGATGTTTTTCTGAGTAAAGTTTCACTTAGGAAAGGATCCAAGATAATTTATAATGTGTTCTTTAAGTTAATTCTTCCCTTTCTTAATGTATATCATTCTAGAACTGAGACATTCCTTCACATCCTGGATGTGTAGCATAATTTACATTTTATATATGTTAAACAAGATTCTCTTGACTTTCTGTCTCTGAATTAGGGGTACGCAAAGACCTTCACAGTAAAGGCTATAAAAATTGTTTCTTGATTGGTATGAAAGCACTAAGAAATAGCTAGCTACACTGGGGGTGAGGGTCAACTGCCTGAGGCAGTGGTGATACTATCAACTGCAAAGAGAACCTGCATCCTTGAGATCTGCAGATCAGCCACTCTTGCTAAGCTTTATGCCTCAGTGAACTCCGGATGTGATGGAGCATCTGGCAGAGAAGCTCTGCTGTAAAGCTGTGGATGAGCAGCAAAGGAAATAGTGGAATGCATGTGAACTCGCAAGCCAAAAAGCTTGTTTTTGAGTATTTAATTGTTATTCTCAACAGTTGGTGGGATCATGTCTGTGGATTACATATCCTGAAGGATTTCCTATTAGTGATAAAACCCCCTTTTTTTTAAAGGTTTAGATTACAGCAACAAGAGTAACTGAAAAGTCTATTGCAAATACCAAATTACATAGTGAAAGCAGGATTTGAATAATATACATGAAATTCAGCTTGGAGCAAATGAGTACATCTGAAATGAGAACACAAAATATTGAATAACTCCTTGCTGTTTATCTGAACTATGCTAAGTGAGACATAGGATCTTTGTTAAAAGTGATATGTGATCATGTAATTATTGTAACACAAGCATAGAATCCACAGAGAGGCTGCAAAAACAACACTAATTTTCTAAAACCCTTTCTAAGACTTCAGTTCTTCGTTTGACAAACAGAAGTGATGATGTGCAAACATAGCACATCAGGTGATCCTCATAAGGATGAAACCTTTAGAATGACAACTCCTATCTCTGTTACATGAGCTAATAGCGTATTAGTGGTAACTGTTCATTGGTTTCTGTCTGAATGCATAGAAAGAGCATGATGGGATATGCTGCCAGTGACTGTCAGGAATATTAGCAGAGGAATGCTTGATAGTTGTGTGTTCCATTTCTGGGTGGGAGGTGGGTTCTGTTTTGAGGTGGGAAATAAGTAATACATATTAGGATTTTTAGAGGATTAAACGCATCTCCTGTAAATTGCCTAATCCCAGCAGGCAGCTGAGGAGAAAAAGCCTTTCTATTCTCATTTCAAGTGTCTGGATAAAAACCTGATATGACTCATAGAAGCTCAGAGCTGTCATTTCAGTTACAGTTTTGTCCAGCCCAAGTTAGAAGATTTTACATGCAGATGAAAAGTTTGGAGGATTTGGCTTATAAAATCTAATAATTCTCTTTAGTATGTGTGATCTGAAGTTACTCTCAAAGGTTTTTTTTTGTTTGGTTTCTGTATGATGACCAATGGTACATCCTTTGTCAAATATTAAGGCGTTCCTCCAAATTATGATGCTCAGTATGATATTATCAGTTTTTTTATATTTTTTTGAGAATAAAGCCATTTGTTTTCTTGCAACTTTCTTTATGTAAAAGTGGAAAAATCTTTACAGAGGTTATTAAAGAAATGCAGAGTGAGGTAAAACCTGTTTAGGTTTCTTACCAAATAAAAATAATTTGTGAGAAGATATGGCACACACACTGTGAGTGGTGCCGACACAACAATCGAGGTCCGTGTCCGTCTTCCCCCCCGCCTCCCCGCATAGAGTGCAATCCTACGGGTTGAGAAAAAACAGTCCAGCAACAAATCACCACCGCTACTATCAGCTACAACAATGATAAGGGAAAATAACAAGGGAAGAGAATACGATACCACCGGCCAAGAA
Source organism: Pezoporus occidentalis (assembly GCF_034315485.1). Taxonomy (NCBI): domain Eukaryota; kingdom Metazoa; phylum Chordata; class Aves; order Psittaciformes; family Psittacidae; genus Pezoporus; species Pezoporus occidentalis. Next base: position 19,447,939 of record NW_026914940.1, on the reverse strand, counting down.
ACGAACTCCACCCGGAAGCCCCTGTCCTTCCGGGTCACTCCCAGTTTCACCATGACGTGCTGTGGTATTTCAGGCGCCCCGTCTCTGCTTCCTCACAGCCTCCCCTCCTCCCTGGCAGAGCATGAGCCTCACAGAGTCCTTGGTCAGGGTAAACATCACTTAGCAACAACCGAGAACATCGGCTTCACCAACACTGTTCTCAAACTGGAAGTCACACAGCACTGTACCAGTTAACACAAAGGAAAAACATGACTGCTACTGCGGAACCCAGGACAATGGCACACACACTGTTTCAAATAAAATCCCAAATCTACTCTAAAACTCCATTAAAGTTGCTTTTACATTTGATGATAGGATATAGGGGCTGGTGTTCTCTGTGAAATATTATGTATTTTGTACAGTATATGGGAACAGTAGAGGCTAAAGATGGTTATGTTTTGTGGTTATGTTTTGACAGATGTCTAAATGAAAATGATGGTATTGAGTTCCATGTACATGTGGTTAAATCTGTCAGCTTTCAGAAAGCAGAAAAAAAGACAAAACAAAACTCCTGAAAAAAATTATAGTGCATTGTGGTTGTTTTAAATTCTGAGAATTTCAAGTTAAACTTGTAGTTTTTGTTTCTTCTGCTTATGTTCTTCATCATTCACAAACTCAGATACGAGGAAAAGGAGTTTCAGTAAATCATTCTGTTAAAAATGGATAGAGGAGATAGAGGTTAAAGGTAACATAAAATGTAGCACAGTGGAAAAAATAGTCAATAAATTGAAATAAAACTTGTTTTATTGTCAGAGCAATGCTATCTTGGAGATCTTAGTGGAGGTGAAGAGTCATGAAAATGTGCTTATAAAAGGAGGACTGTGACTTAAAAACACAAAGAGAACATATTAAGACAGTATTTTTGACTTTTTCTATTTTATATGCTATAAGCAAAAAATGACTCTATTTTATGGTCTGTGGCAGCACAGCTCTCAAATGTAAAGGATTTTTTTTTTTTTTCATTGTAAATATGTTTGTGGGAGAATCAGAAGATTGTTGTATGTGAAGGTACACTTATGGTACAAAAACGGTATGGTTCACATATTACAGAGACCTGATATTTCAAATTATAAAAAGAGAAATTAAGTTTTTTTTAACTATTCACTGATGGCATATTTTTATTTATTTTTTTCTTTTTTTAGTTGAGAATAGGCAGGATAGTTTGCTTGTCTGTATTCGATACATGAATTGTTCATGCTTGATGTAACATTTCTTTCATGCTATTAAGGAGTAAAAAACAAGGAAAAAGTGGCAATTACAGTAGTGAGTTAATTTTTTAAAGTATGCTAGGTGAAGCAGATATAATCTAATTTGAAACTTTGAGAGAATCTAGCTTGATTGGTGCAAATATGGAATAAAATAATTGACTTGCTGACTTACCATTTTTATGAAACATATCAGTATCATTCTGCAGGCTAGGCTGTGACTGTGGAGGCTCTGTGTTGCTTAGAGTGTGCTTAGGTACATGATGGAGTGTGGACCAGGAATGGTCATTTCTTACTGATGGCTCCTGGTTAGGAGGACAGTGCTGTGTCTCAGCTGTGATGCACACAGCCTGCCTGAAGCACAAGAACCAGCACTTCCCACTACACGAATCTGTAGTTTTTCTTTCTAAGACTCTAAATAATCTCTTAAATTATATTGAAAAGTCTTTGCAGTAAATGAAAGGATGACCTCAGTTATTCTTCCTGAGATGGAAACTGGGATTTAACTTTTTAAAGTGTACTTCATATTTTTATAAAAATCAAATAACTTTACGTATTTGTCATTTACTCTCTCATATCAGTGTGAAAAGAGATTATTGCAGTACAATGTTAATATTATAGCAGTTGATAAAATGAAGACGTAAATAGCTGTAGTTTGTGGGCCTTTCTGTCTTTGCAGCAAGCTAATAACTTTGCTGGATCACCAAGTAATTGATATCAAGGAACAGTAAATTTCAGTTCACTTCTTTGTTCATTATGCTATGTTGATTTTCTCAATCAGAATTATGAAACTAATAATTTCGCTGCTTGACCTTACAAAACCTTTTGAGTTAGCAAGGTGTGCTTCTGACCTCATGGTGATTGCCTCCCCTGTCTGTATATGGTATTACTACCTTGTATATTGGATTACTTTTCCCTGTCTTTTTTTTCTGTTTAGTGATTGAGCATTTTGATTTGGTGTAGGAGTGATAAGGATGTCTTAAACTTCATAGAGCATTTAATACTCAGGAAGCTGCCAGAGTGCCGATTATAATGATGGACTAGCTGAGCTGCGATAGAGGACCAATATTCTGTCAGATATGAGGGGATGAATGAGTTTAGCAAATAGTTTAACAGCGTGGCTTTATACTGCTGAACAGTAAAAAGAAATTCAACGTTCTAGAAAAGATACCTGAACTTGCTTAATCCTATGGAAAGGAGGACCACACACATACACACAAATTTCCTAAAAGCCCTAGATTAAGTGACAGGGAAAGAAGGAACACAGTTAAAACATTTTAAAGTGTAAAATGCTAAGTACACTTTTTTCTTAATGGTACCTCTTAATATTTTCATGCTAGCTAGGGAATTTTAAAGACAAAGAGCTCTCTTTCATATCAGTCTTCAGATGTCCCATTATGAAAAAAGAAAAGAACTAGACAAGACAGGCTAGCATTGTTAGTTTTATTCTTCTTTGTTTTACTGACAAACACACATAAAGGGAGGGTAAAAGAAAGCAAGAGAAAAGCTGTATCCCTGTGTTAGTTGTTATTTGGAACTCACTGCTTTGGAGCACAGGCAGAGCATGAAGCCTTGTTAGCATGAAGTGAAGTGACTGCTTTGGCTGCCTTACTCGTCGTTTTCTCAAGGGGGTGCTGCAGCCATGAGGCTGTGGTTATGAAGTAAGTTTCTGATCTGGTGGTGGTAACGGGAGGGAAACACAAGAACAAGTAAAAGACAAGAGAAAGAACCGTTGAGACAGGTTTTGAGTCTTGCCTTCTAGGTTTTTCTGTGATTTACAAGTAGCTGCTTGACATCCCTTTTCAAAAACTTGGGTCTGGCTGGGCTATTTTTGAGGATCAGGCTAATGAATGCTTGTTACTGTTGTCTTGATTATTTGGCCACAGAGGATGAGGAGTTTGCAAATTGTCCTTCTGGCAATAATGACTAAATAAATAATGCAATATGGCCCATTCTTCAACTGGTATTTTTTTCCCATCATTTAAGGCTAATTTCTGATATTCTGATTAGTTTACTGTTCATCATTATCACACTGTCCTTTGGTGACAGAAGTCTGTTTTGAAATGATTTTTTTTTTCAATTGCTAATTCACTCTATATGCCTCTTGTATATTTTCCTGTCAATATTAATTATTCTAAGATATCTGACATTTTAGGAGTCCTTATAGTAATTTCATATGCAAGATTGCTGATTGATTGCAAAAGTAGGATTCCTTCTTGTTCAGCATCTTCATATCCTGAGTTCATTAGGAATGAAGCACAGTGACAGATCAATGGGGACTTCAAGAAGTACGTTTCCAATACAATAACCCAGCTGGTATTTGAAGTTGAAGTTTAGGTCTCCAAATCTTGACAGACTCTTTTGTAAACTAATATTAAATTTAGAAAACTCTTTTTTTTTTTTTTTTCTTTTTTTTTTAACTCACAGTTACTGTTGTGGCAGTTAAGGTGTCACATTAACCTTGTATTCAAGGCAGAGAAAAGCCACATGGTTGCATTGTGTAAGCTGACCTTTTTCAGCCTTGAAAATTCTTCTGTCTACTTTTGTACATGCAAATGAAGAGTAAAAGAATGTATACGATAATCACATATAGTGTAACAATTGCTTACTGAAAGTGGGGCTGTTAATTTTTTTTGCTGATTTCCATTTTGTATTCTACACATTTTCAAAGCAAAAATAAATGTATTTTAGTAGAACTAAAAATATTCTGTGGAAATAAGTTACTTCAACGAAATATTTAGAAAGGAATAGTGTTGTGCTGATTTATTTATTTATGATAACTTCTTAATATTCTGCTTATAAGTGTCATTATTTCTAAGTAGTCTTCTGTATTAGATTCATATTTAAAGATCAGGGTAGTTGTATGTGATCACTAAGTCAAGAAAATGAAGAATGACTTGGTGTTGTAGGAGAGAATAGAAACTTCTTTTATCTTAAAATAAAAAAATAAGGCTAAAGAAATAATAGTTGCTATCTGACATAATTAACATTTTTTTTCTTCAATGTGACATTTTAGGCTTTATCTTCAGAAAGAAATTAAAAATTACTGGTCATTTCTACTAAAAATGTTTTAAGCTGTCTTAAATGTAATTCAGCATACAGCCATACCAAGTCCTACACCTGGGTTGGAGCAATCCCAGGCACAGCTACAGGTTGGGCAGAGGAGAGATTCAGAGCAGCCCTGCGGAGAAGGACTTGGGGGTGTTGGTTGAGGAGAAACAACATGAGGCAGCAGTGTGAGTTCACAGGCCAGAAAGCCAACTGTATCTTGGGCTGCATCAAAAGGAGCATGACCAGCAGGTCGAAGAAGGTGATGCTGCCCCTCTACTCTGCTCTTGTGAGACCTCTCTTGGAGTATTGTGTGCAGTTCTGGTGTCCTCAACATAAAAAAAGACATGAAACTGTTGGAACAAGTCTAGAGGAGGGCCACGAGGATGATCAGGGGACTGGAGCACCTCCCGTATGAAGATAGGCTGAGAAAGTTGGGGCTGTTCAGCCTGGAGAAGAGAAGGCTACATGGAGACCTCATAGAAGCCTTCAGTATGTCAAGGGGGCTATAAGGATGCTGGGGAGGGATTCTTCATTAGGGACTGTAGTGCTAAGACAAGGGGTAACGGGTTAAAACTTAAACAGGGAAAGTTTAGATTAGATATAAGGAAGAAGTTCTTTGCTGTGAGGGTGGTGAGGCACTAGAATGGGTTGCCCAAGTGTCGTGGCTTAAGCCCAGCTGGCAACCCAGAACCACGCAGCCGCTTGCTCACTCCCTCCATTTCCTCCCCCCACTCCTGGAGGGATGGGGAGGAGAATGGAAAGAATACAACTCCCACAGGTTGAGATAAGAACAGTCCAGTAACTAAGGTATAACACAAACCACTGCTGCTGCCACCAATAATAATGATAAGGGAAATAACAAGGGAAGAGAATACAACTGCTCACCACCCGCCGACTGATACCCAGCCCGACCCAAGCAATGATCTGCCTTTCTGGGTAACTGCCCCCAGTTTATATAGTGTGCATGACGTGCTGTGGTATGCAATACCTCTTTGGCTAGTTTGGGTCAGTTGTTCTGTTTCTGCTTCCTCCCAGCTTCCCCTCCTCCTTCAGCATGAGACTCATTTCTGTCTTTGGTCAGAGAAAACATTACTGAGCAACAACTAAAGACATCAGTGTTATCAGCTTTGTTCCACGGCTGAAAGTCAAAACTACAGCACTGCACCAGCTACTAAGAAGAAGAAAAATGACTGCTACTGCTGAACCCAGGACACCAAGGAAGTTGAGAATGCTCCATCCCTGGCAGTGTTCAAGACCAGACTGGACAGAGCCTTGGGTGACATGGTTTAGTGGGAGGTATCCCTGCCCATGGCAGGGGGGTTGGAACTAGGTGATCTTAAGGTCCTTTCCAGCCCTAACTAGTCTATAATTCTAATAGTACATAGTTAAAATGCTAAGTCGTAGATTTAAAGCTATGAGGAGCTCCTCCAAAAGTGTATTCATTATGACCATCTGGTCTAACTTCTGTATAACAGATTGTAAATTTTTTTGTAGTGATCTGTGTTAAAACTTTGGCTGAGAGATAGCTAGAAATACCTAGTCTGCTATTTCTTCCCGTTATTTCTGGATATTAAACTTTGAAGTTTGAGGACTAGCAGAATTCATCTTTATTATAAAACTAAATACTGATAATAGCTAGTAAACGTGTTATTATTGATACACATCACATGATCTCTTGTCAAAAGTGTATTAAAGTATGTACATAGTTTTTGAAAATCTGGTCAGTAGGAAAGATCATGAAACATATCTTTAATAGATTTTGTCGAGATGCACATTTCCTGGGCATGTTTCATTTGCCTACTTATTTTAATCCTCAAGTTTGAATGACTTTTCATGGCAGGACAATTTTTGGAGCTGTAAGTCTCTTGTTTTCCACTAGAAAAGATGGCATCCTTTATGTATCAGTTCATTGGCATGTCTTAGATAACTTCTGTGAACTTCAGAAGAAGGAATGCCTGTTTCATAACCAAGAACATTAAGATGGTGAATTTACCCCTTTTGTACAGTATGCTTTGAAAACATTAAAAATTATTTAATAATGAAAGTAGCCAGTCCACTTGTTGACACTTGTGATAAATCCTTCAAAAAGCAAATCTTGGGAATCTGGTTTAGTGGTGGACTTGGCAGTGTTAGGTTTATGGTTGGACTTCATGATCTTAAAGGTCTTTTCCAACCTAAATGATTCTATGAATGTTATGTTTGCTTTGTCAGTTAGTGACATCTTGTTCTGTATTAAACAAAGAAGGATCAATGGCATCTGTCAGAAACCACCTGTATTGTTGCTTGATATAGTTGCTTGTTAGACGTGTTTTGCTTCAGGTGAGAACAATTACAGGAACTGTGTTTGCACATTTCTGTACAAACATTTATTACCCTGTTTAATATTTTTTACAGCTAGTACATTTTGTAAAAAGTTTCAGCTATCACAAAAATGGAACATTGCATAGATTTTGCTGTCACAGCATTTCAGATGACAAAGTTAAATTGATAATTTGTCTCTTTTTGGACACTATTTACTTAAATGAAAATCATAATAATATCCCCCCCCCCCCCCCAATACTAGTATGTATCTGTCATTTAGCCAAATAACAAATTTTATTTGTACAGAAAATTTTTTCAATCCTCATTCAAATATTTGCTTTTGTAAACTGCAGTAAGATTTGGAAATGAATGGGCAGTGTAATGAATGATGCCAGAATAAAATATAAGAAGTGGGGCTGATACTTGTTTATGTATCAGTTATGTATGGAATGTTTTTTTGTCTGAGAGTGCTAAAAAACTCTAAGCTATCAATTGTATACAAGGCTAGGAATCCTGGGATATAATCCCTTCCAAGAATGATTATAGGGAATTTGCCTTTCTTTTCCGGGGTTCAATAATAATGAATTTCTGTTTTTTTTTTCTTCAAGAAGTGACTTACAGTATCTGCAATCAATTGATTTCTATTTAAAGAGCTGTATAACCTTTAAGTCGTCATTAGCATTCCAACCAGAATATATTTTTTGTATAGTTATCATGGAGATGATGATTTAAGATAAAATAAGTTAATTATAACAGTGTTATCACAGATGCTGCTGTTCTGCTCCATTTTACAGAAAATTGCTAACATTTTCTGTCTACATGGACTATTGTAACAGAAAAGACTACATTGGCTGCTCCACAGACAATGTTCACATATCATGTATTTTTTTTTCATTTATTAGTTGAGCAGCTTCTTTAGTAATTCTCTGAATTTCAACTGGTATTTAGGAAAGTAGTTAGCATTTTCCAAATATTTTTAATGATATTTAAACACATTTAATCTTTAAGTGCTCCTTTTATGGAAGTTTGGGTTGAACACCAAGGCTTTTAAATAACTGCCAATAAATGTAATTGTTGTACATTTTTTTATATTTTTTAATTGTAGCTTTTTTTCAGAGATGATATCAGTGATGCACAAAACAAATATCCTGTTTTGTCTAAAAAGCATCTGAGTCCACAATCATTTTTTTCTGCTGTGATAATACCTATAATTAATAATACAATGATTATAGGAGTTTAGATATTCATTTGCGGTTTTAATAACTAGTCTGTTTACTGTTTCTAATGAAGTCTCTCCACTTGCATCCGGAAATCATACACAGGAACAATATGAGACATCTCAAATAGACTGTTGTTAGTATCTATCAGTTTGACCACAGTGCTGTGTCACCTGTGGCTAATTTAATGTTAATTTTGAATCATAGTCTTCTGGGGGTTTGGCAAATCAGAAATTCTGAAGCATCTTTTCTGAGCATTCTGTCGTTCTCAATTTAATTAAATGTGAAAATGAGAATTGTCTTTGTTTAAATTTCAAACTGTTCCCTCATTTTTAACAATAGATATTGAAGTGCTGATCCCATTCTGTTATGCAGAGGTTCTTATGTCATCCTCATCAACATAGTGTCTTTAGTCTTTCAGTCATGCATTAAATGACATGAGTAACATCTGTTACATTTGATTTGTTCTCTCACATTCTCTCCCTGGGGGAGGAATTCCATGTGCAGTTAGTGAGGTTTATTTTAACATGGTGTTTGTTTTTAAATATGTGCATTTCTCTGTGTTCATAGTGGAAGAGGTGAGATCAGTGCACTTCGCAGCTGGATCAAAAGACATGGTGGTTTAAGAGTCAAAGATTATTGTAAAAAAGCTGTGTCTCCTTTCTTGTAAGTTAAAACCATTATTATGCCTGAGGAGTGAAATTGTTGCCCATGACCTTTATCCTGGATGCTTTGGTCACAAGATGCTGAACATTTTGAACATAAGAAATGAAACTTTGCACTCAGTGCTCTCTTCTGTTAAAAATCAATACAGACAGTAGAAAACCAGGCTACAGCCCTTATGTGGAAAAATGTGAATGGGAATCTGATAACAGCTCATAGCTTCTTGCTGAGGAATTTTGCATTACTGTGGTGGAGATAGGTAACGATAACAGCAGCTGATAAATATGGGCACCAATAAGCATGAAATGAAATCTCTTGATGAGCTAGGAAAGGAGTAAACAGCTGTAGGTGCTCTATGGTAGGCCATTATCAGAAGGAATTCCAAGAGAATTCTTAAGTATTTGACTGAATTAAGAGTTTGAGGATAGAAATGTTCAACAAAATAGGCATACAAACGTTTCAAAATGGTCTCTTCTGCCCATTCACTTTATCTTGCTCAGCTTCCACCAGCTGCTCTTCATTCCTGAGGAGATCTTGTTCAAGTAGCAAATGCCTGTTGTTGTTATAAGTGATAAAAGTCAGCACATCCAGATGCTAAGCTGGGCTTTGAAGCATCGTGGAAAAATTAGGCAAGATTTCTAAAGCCATGATCAGTCTAACTCTTGTTCTTATTTGTAAAGATATAAATAAATTTTATTTATAGAATGCTATTTTATTGAAATCAAAAGAGCTTGCTATTTCCTTGTAAGAACTGTGGAAGAAGGCAGAGTACTTCCATGACTACTTTCTGTTCTAAGAATATTTTGCAAATCAGTGTTATTCTGCAGCATTGTCTTAGCAGTAAAAAAACATGTGTAGCTCATTATGCAGTAATTTTATGTAGTAATTTTGTGTGCTTTTTGTAGGTCCATCTAGAGCGTTTTCCGTTGCCTAAGTGTTTCTCTTCCAGGTGCAACCTTTTCTTTGAGGTGCATTTAATGCCAATGTACACAAGTTCTCCAGGAAGCAGAGATCCTTTTTCACATGAGTTGGAAGAATTTGCTATTTTCTCTTTCTGAAGATCAGTAATTCTATATTTTTGTAGTTTCATCTTGTCTCATTGATTGTAGCTTTTTTTTTTTTTTTGTCACAGTGGTGCTTTTTTTAGTCACTTCGGTCAATGAGATAATATTGCAATATTTTTAGCATTGCTCGGATTACAGCTATTATCAGAGATTTTGAAACAAAATCATTTTAGGCAGTAAAAACTTCTGTAGTTTTAGCTATGCAGACTACAGAGGTTTGTTTGACAATGCATGAAAAAAATTGACACATAAACCCACGTATGTCTTTAGATAATGTTAGTAATTGTTATTTAAATATCAACTGTATAATGTACATTTGCAATAAATTTATATTTGTGTGGTGGTATTGTATTAACTTGAAATAATAATATATGAGGAGGATATTATAGAAGATGACTTATCTTGGAGGGGGTGATCAGTTGAAAAAGGCTGCATGCTTGGATTCACACACAGAGGAAAACTTCTGAGTGCATAGTGAGAGAAGAGAAGGGTGGTTAAGTACTTTTTAAAGTCAGAACAGGGACCATTAGGATATGACTTCATCCATCACATCTGTAATAGAATCTCTTTGAGCAATTATTGTATTAAGCTAAGGAAAGTGAGATTAAAATAGAACATATTTAGAAATGCACCAAATATTGACTTAAAATTGTCACATTTCACTACTATTCTGAGTAAAATGTTTCAGAACTCAAAAAATCTCAACTTTTAAAATTTGCATTTTTGTTTAAATCTCTCCCTCCCCACCCTCACACTCTCAACTTCTATTCCTTGAGAATAAAATTTTTGGGCTATATCAGTACTGTCCTTGTATATATCTTAGGAAACAAGCCCAGGCTTCCAAACCAGATGGTACTTGTATTCAGAGTGCAAACCAATCTTGATTATCTCCTCATTCATAACTCTTTTCTCTGCTTCAAGATGACTACTTGGTTCAGCCATAATGGGGCTGGCTGCAAACTAATATGTGTACATTTTGGTTGATCAAGGAGCTAGAGTGCCAAAGGGGAAGAGAAAATGAACCAACTTCACAGTCAAAACACTATTTAAAGTGTCTGTGTCTCCTTTGTATATAGAAATAGGTAAGATTGGAATCAACTCACTGATCTTATCATTTTTCCAATAAATTTTAAAAATCCTGAACTGAGGTCTCACTGATGTTTCCCATCTTCATGCCATTCTTGCACATCTTTTCTGAAAGGCAGTTTTTGCTGGTCTGCTCTTTTGCTGTACATTGTTTGGAAGAAAAGTTTTAAGTAAATTTTTGAATTGTATACCATCTTAGGAGTTTGGGATTCAGCTTAGCTCCTTAGGTCCTTTTTCTCCTTATAGTTGCTGTATCTGTTGAGGTAAAAAAAGCAACTAACCAACCAAATAAAAAGGAGTATTATTTTTTAGATGAAAAAAATGAGACTATAAGTAAGGCTCAGTTTCAAAATGTGTTGTTTCTACAGCTGTGACAAGCTATTCTCCATCAGGGTCGTGTTTTAAATAAGAATTCAGCTGTGACTAAAAATCATGAGATCTTGGGGGAATAGACCATGGAAGTTAAAAAAAAAAAAAATCTGCAGTATTTGCAACAAGCAATCACTGCCACAGACGGGCCTCTGTGATGAATCCTTTCTGTCTTTGGTGATTAGGGATCATCTGAATTAGTAAAAAAATCATTGTACCTTCCAAGACCCTGTTGCTTTAAAGTATTTAACGGTTACAAATTTTGTTTCTTGCTTAATACAAGTGTTTTAACTACAGGAGAGAGTGTTCAGTACCTACACAGAACTATTGCATTTTTTTTTCAGGAATAAGAATGGGAAAAATCTTAAAGTGGTCACCAATATTCTGATCCTAGAAGGTCATGATTAGACTTTTAACTAATATTTGTATTCAGACCAAATAGAAAGTAGTTTTCTGTTTCTGTTGGCTAAAGTACTATTTTGATTAACTGAGATGCTAAGATTGTCTCTAAATTCGTGAATTTGAATGTATTTGTGAGTCACAAAGTAATAATAAAATTACCAATTAGAATTTTATTCTAAGGTATTTTAAGAGCTGAGAAAATCTGATGGAATCTCTTTTCTAGATATGCTCTTAGAGAAAACTAGAAAAGAGCAAACACAGAATCCTCCTTTAAAAAGTGGGGGTGGCGTGAATGGAAGAAGAGCCAGAGTATTAAAAGTGAATCAGTCCACTTTAATTCTCAGAAAAACAGTGGAAGAAATAAGCAAAGATCTTGTAACTATCTAAAAGATAAAAAACAATGAATAACAGTCGATGTGGATTTTTCAAGAACAACTCATGCCAGAAAATGTAATTTAATCCTGCATCAGGTTGTCAGGTTCTGTGGACAGAGAAGTGGCAAAAGATAACATATCTTGACTTGAGGAAGGATTTAATACCATCTTGCAGAACATATTCCTAAAAATGCCAGGGCAGGTTTTGATGTCACTTTGTGTTTACTAATTTTCATTTATATATAGTTTCTCCATGAATGGCAGTTCTATTCATTTTAAATGCACCTTAATTGCAAACAGACATGAATGAATGCTTGTAATTAGCTGGAAATTACAAGGAGTGTCTGCATTACAGTAAAGACTTAGGAGTTAAGTGATCAACCAGAGCTGTGATTCAGAGTTCCATTATTAAACATTTAGAACTTCTTTTCACAGAAGAGTTTGAATAACGTATGTTTATGAACAATGATGCTCACGAAGGTAAGTATTTCTATAGATGGCATTCCATTTATGCCTCTAGTAGAGGTGCAGTTTTGCTGAAGAAAGAATGTGAGAGCTGAGGGAACTGAAGTTGATTTTTAGTACCCCTGCATTCCTCCTACACTTATTATGGCCAATCCTAAGTTTTTGAAATCCAAAACTGACCACTCTTACAAAGATGTGAGCATTGCAGATACCATGTATGTCAGGGAGAGGGTTCTCAGTTCTTAATTGATTCCTAAGTGTATTCCAAGGAAACAGAAGGCAAAGGGGCAAAATTCAGGTTCTTCTCTAACGTCATGCAAGGGGCATTACAACTTTTCAGTAAGCTTAGGCGCTGAGTCAATGTTTAAATGTTAATTTTTGTGAGAATACTGTAGTTTAATTCGATTATGATGTTTAATTGTGCACTTAAAATTTTCAGTGTTTTTTGGTGAAAAGGTTTAAATACTACCAGCCTAGACACTTGATTTTGCCTCTGGCTGTTGAAAGATTTTCTAGACTAGAAAGTTAATGTAAGGAAAAAAATAGAAGTAAGGCCAGACAGAAAAATGTAAGACTTACACTTATACTTGATTTATATTAAAAAAAAAAAATCTATGTTAAAAGTAATTACATGATCAAAAATTTTAACCACTTCTGAGAAAGAATTTTGATTTTTACAGAAATTTCTGTACAAGTTTCAGAACCATTGTGATGCATTTTTTAACCGGAAGAATGAAACTTAAAGTCTGAGCAGCCTCTATTTATTAAGACTATAATTTATGTAAGATCTCAGAAGTTAGGTGGTTTGTTCAGAGGAATACTTACACATGTGTGAGTAGTTTTTCTATGAAATCCAGTTAAAGGAAGTAAATAAACACAGAGTTTGCTAAATAGTGACACAATTTTTGTTTGGTAATGGTCTTTTATTTTTGGATTCCAGAGTTCTTTCCTGGACCCTGTTTAGACAGTAGATGTTTTGCTTTCATTCAGCAATGGGAATAAATTACACAGATAAGATCCTCATTTCATTCTGCATTCTGTGGTGAAGAGAGAAAATAAATTTAAGATGTTTTTCACTGGTTATTAAACCAGTTTGCTGCATAACTTGTAAAAAAAACACTGAAGGAAATTAACACCCAAAATGAAAATAAGTATGCAATGTCACTACAGTCTTGAAATTTAGTATACCCTGATTCATCAACTTCCATCGTACCCTGGCATATCAGATCTAATAGACCAAAAACATCACACTTCTCAAGTGCAACGCTTTGGTATGGCAAGATTTTAGTAGCCTGAGTAAAAGCACAACTAACTCAATTAGGAAATGTCTCCAATCCAGGTGCTGGCCTCTGGAGAGGTTAATATGTGGAAGAAGTTAATGAAAATGAATAAAAATTATGTAGTTTTAGCTTTCAAAACTATTGCTTTTCTCAGCCAAAACAAGATACTTTGGAGAGGCTGGAGTTCTAATCAGAGGCCCTCACACCTCAGTTTGAAATAAATAATTTTATTAATTTTTAGAGTAGATCATTTAAATGCTTTTAAGTTTCTGCTTAGTGTGCAATTTCTGATATGGAAGCTATTTGAAAGATTTTTAATTTTGTGCCAAAAAAATCCAAATTGTTGAAGATTAATCTCACTAATGCACTAATGTGTTCTGCAAAAGTTTGTCAGCAAAAGCTTTTTCTTTTTTTTTTTTTTTTTAAGTAAGTGTTCTTTGAACATCAGTTTTAAAACCTTGAAAGTTGAAACTAACTGTAGAGAGAGTGGAATGCAGGCAGATTTCTCAGTAATTTCAAATCTGGCTATGTTTATAGCATTGGATTATATTCATCTCCTGATCCTAATGCCTCGTGAATAGATAAAAATAATTGCGAACGATTGCAACACTCCAGTTTAATTTGCATCTATAATAAAGCGTTAGAATGACTTTACTTGGTAGTTGTAAAACATTTGTACAACATAAGAAATAAAAATTTCCACAAAAGTTATCAGTTTAAATCAACCCCTCAGGTTAGGAGAGCGCTATTCATACAGCAAATAGTACAAGGCAAGGGGACTCAGAAAAATAAGCATAAGATGTCTAGAAAAATTTGGTAAGTTTCAAGTATTATCTAACTATGACTCATTTGAAAATAAATATGCAAATAACAACAAATGCCAACAGAGCACTGATCAGAGGAAACAGGTGGACAGAAGTAGCGAACTTCTGTAAAACAGTAGACTGATATCTTCTATTTCTTAGTGAAACATTGATTATAAAACCTATGGAAAAGAGCATTTCCACTATAGTGAACTGTGTTACTATAGCTACTTACGCAGACAATTTATAGTAATATTCTGTTTGTAATTCTGGCTCTTCCACGCATCAAATGAATCACCAGACCACATCTGTTTCTAAAGAAAAACAGTTGTGCTTTCCTACAATACCATGTAAGCTGGGCATTGTATTTACCTCATTTATCGTATGTAAATAGACAGATTATATCACAGATATATCAGATTATATCACAGTAATTTCCAGTGATTTCCCAGATATAAAGTAATAAATTCTGGAGAATAGACAGGGAGTTAAAAGTAAGCTAAAAGTGTTACATTGATATTTTTATTCAATTAATTGTAGTCTCAGAAAAAAAGTGGTATTTTACATTTTATTTTCATAACACAAGGCCTTAAGGATGTTGGAATTATTTCCTCAGAAGTACTTTGAAAGTTTTCCTTAATAATGATATAATTTTCACCTCTCACGATTTTTGTGAACAGCAACAGCAAATCAGCAAAAATGAATGATTTCTTGATGAATTGGCCATTAAACATGCCCATATCTGTATGTGTAATTAAATTTTCTGTTCTTCAACAAGAAGATGGTACAGTAAAGTTTGTGCCAGTAGGAATAACACTATCCTAGATTAAAAAAATCTATTTGAAAGTACTGTCACAAAATTTGTCTGGACCAACAGACTCTGCATTGCTGTTGTATTTCTCATTTCTTTTTCTTCTCCTGGTTTTTAATTTCCTGTTTAAATGTTAGTTTCTAATCTTGCTTTCATAGCAGAAGCTGCATTATGTTTCTGTTTTGAAAGGATCTTGTACATATTTTGCATTTAGTAAGCTGGGCTTACTGATGAAGTACTTGTACTGCCAGTACTACTGTTTATTATAGGGCAGTCATTCAGAGCTTCATGTATTAGTGGATCTAGGACATTATTCTGCCTTGCAAAGTAGCTCTCTGTAAGGCTGGTTTTGAAGAGGCTGAGAATAAGAACAAATTCATAATATTAGTTACTTCTGTTCCTGTTATTTCCTCTGCAAGCAATCCTTCCCTAGGATTGCCTGCACTCTGCAAGAAATCTGAGTCCATTGCATGCAATTAAATGTGACAGTCTGAGAAATACTAATTTAATATCTGTGATGTAGTTGTTAAGCTCTTTAGTGTATATGAATTACACGTGGTGAATATACTATAGCGAACAATGTTATAAAATCCTTATTAAAAGGCAAAATAATATATAAAGACCAAAGTAATTACTAATGCATTTCTAATTAATTACAGAGTTAAAATTAATTTTATTTAATTCACCTGCTAGCATCTAAGCCCAGGGTTGCATATTTCACTGCAGCAGCTGGTGACAGCACATACATCTAGGAAAGCATTTTCTGCAGGAGATGCTTGGAATGCCATCTACTGTTGAAGCAGCAAAAAAAACCCCAAAACCTAAACCTAACTCCCGTGGCAAAACCTGATTTTTAGAGTAGTTGGCTAAATTCAATCTAACAACAGTAATGGAGTAATAGATAGTTAGAATTTCCTTCAGTTTTATTTAAAAAGAGATACATTCAAATTCTAGCTGTCAAATATTGGTCTCTGTTAAGGGAGTGGTTTGTAGTTGTATATGTAACTCAAACATTTTTCAACCCAAATCTCACTCGAGAGTTGCTGTGGAGTCCTCATGACTACATAGAATTGCAGTTAGTAATAAATCTTATGTGAAAATTGGACAATTTTGCCTGTGTCCCTTCTTTGAAAATGAAAGTCCAGTATTATTATTATTTTTTTTTAATTTGATTTCTGCTGTTTTAGGTTGAATATTCTTGTTTTGTCCTAAATCACGTACCTGAAATAGCCACATATCTGCAGGATAGGAAAGTCACATTAAATTGGAGAGAAAAAAAAACAAATAAAACTTTTTTCTTTTTTTTTTTAAATTATTTTTTAATGAATTTACATATATATGTTTTTAAAGCTCAAGCAGCTAGAATTTGTTAACATAGTTTAGGACACCCTGAACATTGTGTGTGAAGGCAGTTACTGCTTATGCGGAGCCTTGAAGAAGTGTCAGGCTCCCATGTATGGCTTTTCCACCTGTATGTAATACAAGTACTGAGGTTATAGAGAAACGAGGGCTTTTCAGATCGCGTGAGAGACATCACTGTGACGAAATACCCTGCAGGACAGATGACAAATGAATAAACTTTTGTCTCACAATGTAGCTCCTTAAAGAGAAGAAAGTGGGTACTTGTGGAAACAGCCTTTTTTTGTTTTTTGTTTTAATCCAGAAAGGTGTGTACCAACAAAACAAACCGGTGAAATTCAAGGAGATATTTACCTATGTCTCATGTCCTTGAAACTGGATTTGAAAATTCATTCTAATTAATTATGTAATAATACCTGCTCTTTGAACGAGCCAGTAGAAACTGAATAGGTAAACTTCTATTAAAGAAATATTTA
Source organism: Pezoporus occidentalis (assembly GCF_034315485.1). Taxonomy (NCBI): domain Eukaryota; kingdom Metazoa; phylum Chordata; class Aves; order Psittaciformes; family Psittacidae; genus Pezoporus; species Pezoporus occidentalis. The sequence goes on along the minus strand of NW_026914940.1, from coordinate 19,430,974 downwards.
CTAAGGCTCAAGGAATCCTTAAAACTTGCTTGCTTTTTTTAACTGCTGCCCTTGACAGCCTTTATGTGCATTGACTGGACCTTTGTTTTGCTCTTACTGCCTTCCTAGCATAGGCTGACTGGTAACCTTCCATTGCGAGCTAGCTGGTCTTATCTTGCAGCAGTTATATAATATAGTGTCAGAGATGAACAACTAACAAGTAATGACCTGTTTACCCAGAGAAGATCCAATTGGTGAAACTCCTAATTCAAGAAAGTTAGTAGTGTGAGAGCCTGAAAAAAGCTTCTGGAACTTTTAAGATTGGAAGACACTTCTTCAGTGAATATATTTTCTTATGTTAATATTATTTATACAGGATGAATAATGTGGCTGTCTTCTGGCTATTTTTATTGTCCCTCTTTGACAACTTTGCTTGATCCAAGACTTTCTACTAATTATTGCTTTATAATTTTTGTTTTTCCAATTTTTTGTACATGCCTCGTTCCCTCAGTAGACACAAGATGCCCAAGTGGGAAGCAGCTGGCATATTCCACATGGCAACCAATTATAATGCTGATGGTTGCAAATTCTCACTTACTCTGTGATAACCAAAATACTCTTTTCTTTTTTTTTTTATTTTCTAAATATAGGAAAAAGCTGCAGTAGCCCATTTTAAACAATGTGGTAGGTTTGGACAATCACTAGATTTTTAAAATTGACCTTCTAGTATCACCTCCCTGGTTGAGGCCTCCTGCTTGCAATTTTGGATAACCTTCAAAAGAGAGCATTGATCCATGAATTAATTATTGGAACTGCACATAGCATAATGGCTACCATTCAGTGTAGTACTAATTTATTATTATAGTTGTGCAACAATCATTTTCTCATGTGCTGATTTGTGATTTTGACACTCATTTCATGGTTTTATTATCAACACCATAACAGAAAGGAAGAAGTCTGTCCAAGGCAGGAAATGTGTAAGAAGTGTGGGAGCTTTGCTTTGTAGAACACTGTCTCTGTCTCTTACTCCAGAAACAAATAATGGGAAACATTTTTGCCCTGAAGAGTTCATATCCTAAGGTAAACACTCTGATTTGTTGTACTGGCTCTGAATCAAAAATACTGCCAGTCTCTTCCGTTTTAGAGTTGAAAGTACAGGGCTATTGAGCACTATGATTTTAGCTGCAGAGGACCACATTTTAGTATGTATTTTCTAAAGTATTAGTGTCAAAATTGATGCAAGTTAAGACTTGTTTGTCTAAAATCTTTGATAAAAACTGTCCCATTTCTAACTGTCAACTCCTTTGGGAGTATGGCAGGGATTTACCTATAACCTGAATTTTTTTCAGACTTTGACAAACATTTGGTAAGCAGCGTGTATAACTACAAAACATGAACAAATGTGTTGATCTAGTGTGTGTTGGATACCCACACAATTTAGTTTATTAAGTAATTTAAGTTGGTTTTACTTGATCTACTTATGAATTTTTGTTGGTATGTCTTTAATTTTCAACGATGTGCCCTAAAGGGTGTAGGTGTCTCTGCTTGTCAGATGGGTCAGATCTTCTTTGGTCAGGTGATGGAAGGATTAGTTTGCAAAGGATGGGTTTAAAATTATCACCTTGATAGGCATTTGTTAGTTAGTAATCGACTTTTCATAAGATTTTTTACTTTAATAGCAGCTATCCCAAGCGTCACAAACACAGAGATACTCTTCTTACTATTTACAGGACTTGACTTCTGCAGAATCCTCTTTACTTTTAGAATAATCTGTAGCATGATGTAGTCACAGTAGTCCCATGAATTAGTAATATCTCCATTTTAGACTTCTGTGAAAGAAATAGCACTACTGAACTTAAAGTCCTTACACTGAATATATAGTTTTGTCTTCAGTTTTTGCTTTTCACTAGGTTTGCATTGAGAAGACATTTGCCAATTATCAAATAATTTTGGAATAGTTCAAATCTGCTAATAATTTGAGGCAGGCATATACTGAAGATGGAGAGAGAACACTTCCCCTCAAATACTGTGTGTTGACATCTTGACTTGAGAGGGCTGCTGGCTCTCTACTGTCATATGGGTTAGTGCAGTCTGGAATGCAGATAAGAACAAATGGAAATTCTAAGATTAGCACTCAGTTTAATTCACTTTAGGATATATGTGGGTGTCAAGTAGTTAGCATTCATGCTGTTGTTTTTATTTGAAAGATAGCAGCTCTGCAGATGTTTTTTTAATGTGTGTAACTAGAAATCTATATTTGAGACAAAATAATTTGCTAAGGTCTTCTCTCAACTGTTTTCTTCTTCTTTACTGTGAACACAGCTGAAGGTCAGTGTCAGTATTGTCTCTGTACAATAGAGAAAGCAAAATTTGAAAATTCTTTTTATAGACCTGAGACTACCCCTTATTGTTCCTGTATGATTTGCTTTAGGAAAACCAGATCATTCTGTGCATTAATATTTAATCTCATCTTAATACATAATCAAATGTAATGTAACAAGCATTGCTCATTGAGACTTCTGCACATATATTCTGCTTTTGGTTTTGGGCCATCAGGCTCTGTGTTCTTTAAACTTAAAATTTCATACAAGTGTTTGACTCTATAGACTTTCTAGGTAATATATTTTTAAAAAAAGCTACTGTAGGAGCATCAACAACTTTATTAAATTGATGCCAGCAACATCAATTACAACCTTAATTGTAATAACAAATAAATGTTTAGAGGTTTTGTTCATGGATGAAGGAAATCAGGATCCCAGACAAAAGATTTGTATTTCCAATCTTCTCAGCTTCAACAAAAGCACTAGAAAAAACTTCCGTTGTAGTCTGTCCTCATCACCTAACTGAAGTGGTTAGGAGATAAGGAGAGCATAGAAAGTGACTGGGCAAAGGGCTGTAACTACTGACCTTTAACATTTTTAAATGAAAGTGTCGTGGGCTGTTACGTGCTTTATGTTCAACTCAGTGTTTCTAGGAGACGTTAGGTGCATCCAGACTACTCCTGCAGATCAGATCTTGTGCTTATTAGGTCCATGGATGACAAAGTTGTGAATCTTGAGAGCATTGGGTTTGAATAGATACTAAGATGTTTATCCATGCCAAGGATGGCTGATTCTAAAAATCTGGATTTCCTCAAGCTTCACTGGAGAAGAACTAGATACCTGTTTCATTTCAGATATCTAGGAGGTGAGTAGTTTGTTTTACAGCTCATTTTCATGGACTGAGACACCTCAATTCTGCCCCCCATGATTTTGTGGCTATGCATCCAAGGATGTAAAAGTAGAGGTCTGGTGACAGTGCTTGTTTCTTTACCTTTGACCAATGCATCTTTTGGGAAGAATGCCTTATGGTTTTGGCATAGTAGATTTTAGAAAGGAGCTTTTTCTTATGGCAGTCGGTTGAAGGATGCAAAAGTATTAGTATTAGGAGTTTAAAGGGCTAAGAATAATTTTCCTGCTTCTGTTTTACTTGTTCTGTTCCCTCTTCTGTCCTATTGTGTTCTGTTCTATTCATGCTCTGTGACAGTGGGGCTAGCCACAATCTTTGAGGAAATGTTTAGTACGAGGAGAGGATCTAACATCAGAAAGTGTTCACTGAGACTTGAGATCTAACCTAATGATACTCCTGAAAAAGATCAAAAGGGACTGTCACTTGAACTGTGTAGGCTTGCAGAGGAGTTGCAAGTTGTGAGTGTTTCAAATGGCAGAGGTTCCAGATGACAAAGTGCGAGGTGTAAAAATTCTTTATTGTTGACAAGTAGACAAATCTGGGCTTGTTTTCAAGTGAAGCAGTATACAGAATTATGATCTGTGCAAAGACAAGTGTGATGAAAGCTTTAGACTCTTCTAACATTTTAGAATTTATTTGGTGATTGTTCAAAGTGTTGAATGAGTTCTTACAGTGACAGAAATAATGAACATTGAAAATAGGTGGTATTTAATATCCTACACTGCTATGCAGCACTGTCCACATCACTGCTAATCAGATACATTATCTGCAGCCTGTTGGTGATTTTAGCAAGCTAGTATCAATCGGAAATTGTTTCTAGTGAATAACTAGGACTGACATTGTTCTTGGAGGAGTTCTGAGAGGATAAGATTGAAAAGATACGGGAATGTAAAAGGAAGATGGAGTCTGGAAGAAGCAGAGTATGGACATGCTGCCTGGGGCTTTTCAGTTGGTCTGTTGAGTAAATGGATGTTTGGATTTGTTTTTTTTCTGACCTGTCAGTCCACTTCTTTTAAACAATTAGTTGCTGATTTTTGAAAGGATGGGAGAAAGCGATGCATATCATCAGGAGTATACAATCCAGTAAAATACAAAGCAGTTTTTGTAACCAAAGAAATCAAACATATGTGTGTATATAGGCAGGATTTACGAATGTAAAGTTTCTTCAGTCCTTTGTGTCTAGAAAAAGGTATTTAAACCACAACAGTGTTAAAACCACATTTTGTGTGTTTCATCTAATATATCATTATTTCTGTCAGTTACTACCGCTTCTACTCCTGATTTCACCTTATTGAAAAGTCTTTTGGAAAAAGAGTAGCAGGCATTAGCCTGTGGCTTGCTGATATATATCCAGAATCTCTGTCTATTCTCTGACCTTGAAAGATAAATATCTGTGCTGTATACCTGAAGGGTTCAGGCCTGGTGCTCCAGAAGGTCAATATTAGTTTAATTTCATATGGTCAAATCTGTTTTTTCAATAGATTTTTTCATAATTTCTTTTCAAATTGTTGCTTGCCCTCCATGGCTGTTATAAAGTCAAGGAAGATTATTGCCGAATCCAGGGACTGAAGAATGTATAGAGAGTGCTCAAGGAATGCGTCACAGTTATGTAATAATGGAAGCTGTTGTCCTCACATAACTGCAGTGTTGGACAGTGTAGAGCGGATGAGACAAAATTGTAAGAGAAAAGATTATTTCATAGGAGATATATTTTGAATTGGAGAGTCAAATTATGTCCCGACTTAGAAAACGGTCTATAAAATGCTAGAAAAATAATTATAAAAGTGGGTTTTGAAAATGTCTGCTAATGGACAATGTTTTTCATTTAATGCTGCTAAACTAAAAATCTGCTGTGAGATTTTAAGAGATACCAAGGGCTTGCAGCTGGAATTGAACTTACTGAACATGTATTATTAGTAAAGATGCTACATCCCCTTGAGAAAAGCACAAAGATTTCAAACAGCACACTTAGAAGTAGTGTGCTGTGTTGCAGTTTTGATCTTACTGTGTTTTGATGTCAGTTCCACATTTGAAAAATATTTGACCATGGTTGCTATAGAAAAGAGGGATGTTGATTGTAATCTGTTTATGTGAAGTGCTCAGATTTCATTTGTTTAGTTCAATAGAAAAATTCATAATGAAGTAAAAGCTTTAAAAGTGTCCAATAAATACGTTTGGAAGTCATGTATGGAGAGGAATATAAGCATTAGCTGCATATTCAGTTTTCTTTGTCCAGTTGCCAGGGAAGTGATATTTATGCTGTCTAGCATGCAATTTAGGAGCTCTGAATCATTGTCTGGGAGTGTTTCCTTCTCTCAGTTGACCGTATAGAGCTTTTAGGCTCTTAATGTTGGGGGATTTGAATTAAATATCCTAAGCTGCTAAGTGGAAAAAGCATGGAAATGCTTTGATTCCCTGCCCCTTCCATTCTTCCCCCTTCGAAATTCATGTGTTGAAACCTTGGTTAAACATAATATTATGATTAAGAAGTAGAATTGTGACTGTAATAGAAGTTTTTATTTTTATATTTCTTTATTTTGGAATATATTTGCTTGGGGTTTTGTGAGTGGGTTTTTTTTCTTTTTTCTTTTTTTTTTTTACTGGAACATTTCTTGGAATATAGATTTCTAAAGTGCTTTTGTGTATGGATTTCTAAAGTGCTGAAGAGGCAAAACCGTGCTAGAAGACATTTTGCTGTGTGCTACATGTTCAGTTTTCCCTTTCTCTAGTCAGTTTTGGAAAGTTCTGAGTGTGTCCACTCATTTAGTTCTTGTGTGGTCACTGACCCCTGGTTATAGAGGTAGTCACTGGGCTTTCATATGGTGAAGGAGCTATTTTGGTGAGCTTTAATTTTCTGTCCAACGTTAAGCATCCACTTATATTAAGAGCCTGCACTCGCTTTTTAGTTAGGTAGGAGAATATTCTTCATAGAGACATTCAGAATATCTATTTAGGAACCTTTTTGGGTTTTTAAGTACATAGGGAAGCTAGACCCTAACTTGATATTTAAGACCAGTATCTTCAATTAAAGGATGCAAATAGTCCTGTGAGTGTATGTCTGCATTTGTGGGTTTGGTTGAGAGGAATTGCATAGAACATTGGCTTGCTCACTGATAGGGTATTTGCCTAAAGACAATGGATAAATATGAATCAGTACTGTAAAGACCTACTGTATGTATTATCTAGTTATTTCTTTTAGCAAGTCTTAGTAAATTTTACTTAAAATTCCTTAGTTTTCCTTCCATAGTTTTTAGAGTTACATTGTCTGCAGGCGCTGACATCATTGCAGTTTAATACGTATATTGCAGATTTTCTTTTAATCTATTAGGATATTGCGTTTTAAATTACATGTTAAATGTTATAAATTCACATTGAACTTGATGATCTTAAAGGTCTTTTCCAGCCTACTTGGTTCTATGATTCTACGATAGGTTGTAAATAAAAATAAAAAAAATCAAAGCACCTTCCATTACATTTTTGGCTGAATGTACTGCTGGAAATATTCTAACATGATATTCTATCTGAAGAACTGGAAACTGGTTATAGAACATTACTGATTTAATTTTATAAGTAAATGTTTTCAATACTTGGCATTCCCCATTTTTAATTCTAAATAGAAATAAGAACAGAATACCAATTAATATAAATATACAACAGGTATTTAAGGAAATCCTTTTAGCTCAAAGTAAGAACTTTTCTCCTGCCCATATGATGTAGATTATAGGACTTCAGGGTAGTTGTTTTACAACATGTTGCACTCAGTTGTGCAAACTTATCTTTTTAGGGTCAAAGAAGAGCAAAAACCACAGCTGACACAGTAAGTAAAATATCTTAAAAATGCAATAGGCTTGACTTTTCTACCTTTGCCATGTTCTGCTTCCTGCACCTTTGTTGGTATTAGATTTCACTAATACCTGATAGGCTGCAGTTAGTTTGTCATCTGCTTCCTGACTGGCTTGTAAGTAAGCTACCTGCAGCTTCTTACTTCATCCATGTGTTAGCTGGATGTAGGTACTTTCTGCCTGCTTGTGAACTGGTGAACTGTAAAACTTTATTTCCTTTACATCCCTAGTGGCTGACTTAGTATTGTAGCTAACATTCCCATTGGCTCTAGCTTTTCTGCCTATATATTTCTATTAAAGTTGGATAAAAAAACATTTAAACTAGTGTGGTTTTATTGGTTATTCAGTCACATTATTTGCTTATTTAAACAGGTGGTTTCCCTTTAGTGGGATCACTGAGCTGGTAAATAACGTTCTTCAACCACAGCAAAAACAGCAAAATGAAAAGGAGCCCCAGACGTAAGTAAGCTGCTCTTGTTAGAATAAGTAATGTCTGTATAGCATTAAAACGTACTGGAGAGTATGTTTAAAATTATTGCCCATGTAGAACACCCTGCTGAGGGCATTTTACAACACCATTTACTTTCCGACCCCTCATTTCCAAAGGGAAAACTGAAAATCAGGTTGTACTCACCATATCAGTAACTCAAATTATTACATTAGAATACAAGCTAAGGAGTTACTACTGCTACATTTGCCTTTTTCTGCAAATGTTCCATACATGAAACTCCGAATGAAGGGATGCATTTTCTGTGCATGAGGAGCTGGAATGATCAGACATGTTGTGTTATATATAGCATGTCTATGCACGTGCATGGTATTTGTGATATTGGTTATGCATAGAATGCTATACAAATCTACGTAATATGTATGAAGAGCTTTTTAAGGACTAGGAAAATGTATTTTAATTTTTTCATGCTTCTAAAATATCTGTAAAGTTTCAAAACTTTAGCAGATAAAAGGTGAAATCTTGGGCCTGTGAAAGCTGAGGAAATTCTGACTTTGATGGGGCCAGTATTTCATCCATGGATCTTTTACAGTGCTAAGACAGTATGAGAACCTTGTGAAATATTTACTTTTCTTGCTGTCTGAAAGTATAACAGAAACTGGCAAAGCTAGGACATTCAGTCTTTGAGTAGAACTTAAACTATGGAGCTGAAAATATTCTTTTTCTTAAAGAGAAACCAAATAATATTTATTATTCTAAATTTTTAAATTTTTAAAATGTGACTTCTGATATTATTTAAGCTTTAAATAGTTAAGTTGCTGTCTTTTCTTTCTTCTAAAGGGGAATGCCTTGTAAGTTCACGTGATAAAAGAAATGTTTGCTTTTGAACCCATGCATAACTGGTTTAAAACATGGATATAACTTGTTATTAATTATTTTCCAGACAGAATCAGTTTTAGTTTATTTTCAAATATGTATGTTTAAGTGGCATTTCATACTTGCAGGATATGAAAGCTGTGAGGTTTTTTTGAGACTACAGTTTGAAATTTTCACAAAATTAAATGGAAAAATAGGCCATAAAACTGATATATTATTAAGAGCTCTGTTTCCGATATTCTCACTTAAATTCCTATATAATTGCATATATAATAGTAATAATGAAGCTTTTATTTATCGGTTATCATTATATATTGGCAATATTACATTTTGTTCACAACACCTCGGTACCTCCTTTGTATTCCCAGTTTCCTTAACACAGCCGCTTGTTCTGCTTACCAGTGCTGTACGTATAAAGCATATGGCTTTGAAGAAACTGAAAATAATATATAGTCAGTATATACAGTTGAGTCATAGTTGCCCTAAAGTATTTATAAATAGTTACTCTTATTGTGGAAGGATTTTTTTTTTGAACAGTGATCTCTTAGGGAACTACCTTCATTCAATTTTTTTTAAATCATTAAGAAATGAATTTAGGTGTATACTCCTTGAATTTACAGATGGCACAAGGCTGGGAGAAGTATAACATCTCATAGCAGGATTATATTCCAAAATTATGCTGAAAAATCAAGCTATGGTTATGATATTATGGTATCAGTCAAAAGGATAAATGCCAGGTAGTGGAATTCTGTAAGGATGGTTTATATGGTTGAGACAAGATAGAGAAAAATGGTGCAGGTAGAAGTTTCTGGCAGAGAATCTGGGAGCCATAATAGTATATAAGTTGAGCAGGAGTCAACATCGTGAAGGATATAAATATCACACTGGAATGTATAGACACTAGCCTGAAAGTGCCATGAAGAAGTTTTCATCCTGCTAAACTTTGGTAAGGTCCCACCTGGAATAGTGTGCCCTTTTTTGGACACCATCCTTCAAAAATGATGTGGAGTAGTTGAAATTCAGTGGAGAGTAATAAAAATGAATAAACAGATGCCTAAGAAATGTGGCATGTATATGAGATGATTTAGCCTCTTGAAGAGAAAATCCCAGGGGATGAAGGAGATGGGCAAATCTTTAATTATGCAGGGAGTTGCTGAAAAATGAAAAGTTATAATATCTTCTCCATGCCTCTGGAGAAGGGGCATGGAGGAAGGCAAGTTGCATCAGGGAGGATTCAGCTAGGTAGGGAAAACTTAAATCTTGTACAGTTTGCCTAGTGCTTGTGTGGAAGCTATATTAGTGAAGATCTTTAGGAGCAGTTTAGCAAGTATCTGTTAGAACGTACACAAGTGTAGCTTTTCCTGTGCTGGGACAAATGACTTTTTAAAGTGTCTTCAAGCACTCTTTATTTGTGATAACATCATTAATTTATTTAGTTATTTTTAATTAATTTATTAATGAACATGATTCATTTTTTTTATTATTGTAGACATTGAAGGAGAGAACTGATCAGAAATGCTAACCTCCTTATTTAGCTGTTTGTCTGGCTTTAATGGTTTGCTGGAAAGTGTTGTACCTGGGAATATTATGGGACACTGGGAGCAGTGTGGAACTCTGTATGTCTGAAGGAATTATTACCACTATCCATACATATTAGGGCATTTCCATTTGAAATCACTATCAGTATCTAAGTCTGTAAAGGATTTCAGCCAACTTGGCTGATGAAAATAACTTACTTAGAGTTAATCTGGGAAGGACAAAATGTTGTTGGAGAAGGCAGAGAAGGAACCATTGTGGTGGTTGAAAACATAAGGTATCATCTTACAAATTTCAGTTTTGCTCTGGTGAAAGTATTTTTGAAGAATCGTTGACCACGTATCCTAATGGGCAAAGGCAGGATTAGTCTGATACCCTTGGACATGGATTCTGTACCACAAAATCACAGAACGGTTGACTTTTGAAGGGACTTCTGGAGATCATCTTGGCCAGCCCACCTGGGTCAAGCTGGGTCACCTATAGCTGGTTGTCCAGGACCATGTCCAGACGGCTATTTAATATCTCCAGGGATGGAGACTCCACAACTTCGCTGGACTAGCAATACACATGCTGGTGCTCGGTCACTCCTTCTTACCCTTCTTCAAGGTGGGAGTGACATTTGCTTTCCTCCAGTCATAAGGCATCTCTCCCAAAGATTGTTGAGAATGGTCTTGAAGATCTGGTCTTTCTTGATGAAGAATACTTACATCTTCAGCTCCTGTGTACTTCATCATGAGTTTTATCTGCAGTGTTTAAGAAATTTCCATGTTGTCATCCTTATAGAGTAGAAAACCTTAGCTGCCCCCTGAAGCAACTGTTCTTGATGCTCAGCAATTAGCCTGTCAATTTTTTATTTCTTCAGATTCATATGGCATATATTTTGTAAAAGATATATTCAGATTGTTCCTCATTGGGATTTGGTGGTGTTCCTTCTGCCTAAGGGTTTGACTTGCATGAATCTTGGAACATTATGTAATAGTATTAAGCTCCAATCAAAATAAAGGAATCTCATGATAAGAGGCACTAAAGATTCATCTAGTCTAATACTGTGTATTGACAGTGCCCAGTAATGGGTATTTAAAAATGCACATGAGGAGGAGGGCATGTATAGGCTAATTCTTATATAGCCACTTCAGGTATTTTAATGGATTCCTGAGCCAAAGGCTGCATGCAGATTGCTGTATTTATATAATGAGCATTAGGAATCTATCTTCCATAAATATATTCAGTGCCATTTTAAACCCATTTATATTTTTGGCTTCAGAACTTGGTGAAAATGAATTCTAGAATTTAATTATCTGATGAATAGAGAAGTTGTTTGGTTTAAACACGCTTACTGGGGAGTCCTAGTCTAGTGTTGTGTAATTCCTTATACTCCATGTCTATACTATGCTTGGCCTTTATAGATTTCTATTGTATTCCAAGCAGCCTGTTATATTTTATAAAATCATCTTTTTAAGCTGAAGAATCAGAATTTCTCCTTCTGTGAAAGGCAGTCTGTGCTTCTGTTCGTCTGTGTTGTCTCCTTTTAAAAATTCTGTTAGACTTTTTGAGTTAAGGGTGACAAGCATCTCTCACAGTATGCAAGATGTGAGAACTTAGTAATTTTATACAGTGGCTTAGGAAAGAAAGTTTCTAATGATTGCTGCTTAAAGATATCCAGATATTGAAAATATGGTGGTTTTTTTTTCCCTTTTCCCTGAACAATTTAGTTGCTGTTCAGGCTGGAAGAGTCTCTAGTTAATTTGGTTTTGTTAAGAGCTATAAGATGGCTATCAAATGCCTTTTGTACCTAAAATATTTTAAAATAAATAGATTAAAATATTAAATTGCCTCTTAGTACATTCACTAGACTAATTCTAGGAGAGGTCAAAAAATGTACATTGCTTAGCACAACATGGGGAAATTTTACTGCTAAAAGAAGTAGCTTGTTAATAAATAGATCTTAAGGTACTTTCCAACCCTAACCATTTTTATTCCATTCCATCCTATTCCAGTCTAGTGTAGTCTAATCTTTTCTGCTCTCTTCTGTGCCATGCCATGCAATGCCATGCCATATATTTATATGTTTTTCTGGAAGCTATGTTGTCATTATAGGGAAATGAAGACTGAAAATTGCTGTAAAATGATACTTAATAAAACCTTTTCCTGCATGTTTTTATGTAAACTGAACTATTTTTTCTGTTGGTAGAACACTCTGGCGAACTATTAAAAAATTTCAGTAAAATGCCTTCTCCTCTAAAAGAAATATATAAATTTTTTTTCAATTGAGTTCCATAAACAACTATAAAGGAAAGAAATTATCCATCAAGAGTGCTTGGTTTTTTACATTTTAAATCCTTTACTCTTTGAAATGTCAAGTAATACTGAATTTTATCAATACATACTAAGTCTGTGTGTCCACACACATAGTTTTGTTAACATGCCTGTCCTGTTGCTAGAAAATCACTCTAGACATATTAGAAAAGTTTTCAGTGTATGCATATGTGTACTGTAAAGGGCAGGTTCTGTATTTATAGAGAAGACTGTGTCTTTATTTCACATCGCCTTTAAGGCATGCTGCATAAAGTTGCAAAAAAAAAGTGAAAAAAATTAGAAATGTCTGTTAAGGACATATTACTGGATATTTTAGTCAGTGTTTGAATTCAAATAAATTGTTCCATTTATAAGACTCTCTAATGAATCCTATTTAAAATAGATTGGCATTTCTCAAGTACATATCGTAGATCAATGGATCATTATTTTGTATTCTAAATTTGCTGTGTAAGCAATATGTCTGCTAACCATTAGATAGCTTTGAATTTCTTCAGATTATCTATCCCAAGTGTAATAGCAAGCACACATAAGCAATTATTTAATAAGATTTATGCTATATACAGTCAGCAGATTTATTTGCAATCTGTGTAGTTCCTGTTCACTATCTTTTTTAATAGAGCCTGTTGAAAATAACACACTCCACTTGAAGGAATATTTTTCTGAAAGAGAAAAATATGTTTTGTAGCCCATACACTTGTGAAATTGGAGTCATGAAAAGTCTAGCACTCTACTGTGTTTATTTTCTTAGGCAGTAAGATGGAAAGAAAACAGAGAGTAAATGAGCTAAAAATAAATGTATAATTTGCAGTATAAATAAAAGAAGCAGGGAGATTGTAGTTATTTTGAAGTAAAACAGAAACCCACAAAATACCTTCTTAGCTAGAAGACTGTTTTGTCTACATAATAAATATGAGGAACCTAATCAACTTCCGTTGTGGGATTCTGATGACTGATAATGGCTCTTACTGTTATAAGACTACTAAATTTACCATTTGCACTGTAAGATTATGTTTGCCTGACTTGTAAAGATGCCCTGTTTTTTTTTTTTTCTTTTTTTTTTTAAGATTTTTTCCTCATAAATAAGACTTTCTTGTATTAAACATTATGGTTGTATAGTTCAGAGTGTTACTGAGGCCAGGACAGTAATCATGAATATGGTGGAACTCAGTTTTATCAGAAGTCAAAGATAAACATGTTATGGACAGGTAAATATAAGATATATATATATTCAATTTAGAATCCAAATGATCTGTTTTAATAATAAAGCATACACAGATTTGTAATTCTGCAGACAGACCCACAGAATTTGACAGCTGAAAGAGAATGGATTTCACATTTTTGATAAATCAAAAGGTCTTAATACTAAGGAATTAAAAAATACTCAGGGACAATGTGTGGAAGCTGTTGTTTAAGAAAATGTCTGTTTGTGAAGGAAAAAAGTAATCTTTAAACAAAAATCAGGTAGTATGATGCAATGAAGAATTCCTTGAGGATCTCATGTTAAAAAAAAAACTTGCAAGGAGAAAAAAGACACAACCAAAAATAGTTAGCTAGCCAGCAATTAGCATTTTGTCAAGGAAAAGGTGAAAAAAACCCTCCAAACTGAGATAATAAAAGTGTACGAACTTTAGTAAAAAAATTGGACAAAACAGTAACAAAGGTTAATAACTGATTTTTTTTTATAAGGTAGGTTTGGAATTGAGTTATATCTGGTGTAAATAAACCCATTGCTATCTAGACAATAGACTGCAGTACGTTGTAACAGTTAAAACAGCTCATAAAAGTGTTGTGTTAGAGTATTTGTTACAATTCTTGAAATTTCAGAGTTTGTGGATGTCATGGGCTGTGGTGCTACTAATGTGCTGACAGCATCCTGCTTTGAACTGCTTTCCAAAAGAAATAAACAGTACCCCTGGAGGGATGACAGGTTGTCTGAATGAGATAAGCAAATAGATTTAGAAAATGCTGACTTAAGCTTAAACAAGACAGAAGTGATACTTCGACTGTAAGAAGAGGAAAGCATGTTAAGCATGCAACTGAATCAGTGATCTCAGTCTCCAGTGGAACCTGCCTTCATGGCAGTGGCAAATGGGGGTCTTGCAAAACATAGAGGCTGTCCAGTCATTTTGCCTTGACTGTAAACAAAATGGATATTTTATTTTATTTTCTCTTTTCCAAAGAATTGAGCATTTCTTGCTGTGATGGAGAGATTGCATGCTGTGAAGTGATGCTAAAGATCATGCAGCAAGTTCAGTTTGTATGATGTTTATCTAATCTTGTCTTAGGAAGGTCACGACTTCTAGAGAGGATCGTATCACAGCTGCTGCACTTCCCTGGCTATGCATTATTGTCAATAATTTAAAGTTTTTAAATGGCAGGGCAAACAATATTTTGTGGGTAAAAGTGACAGGAACCTTATTTTTCTTGCAATATTACTAGTTCCAGGACTTCTATTTTTATCAGAAATTATTCCCCAAAGTGGCATAAGACGGTTTTGACTAGCCAAATTCAATTTGAACCTTGTTTTCCTGATATTTATGATCATTTTAGTTATGTGTGTAACAGCATGGCTATTTGGTATAGTTCCTATCCCATCTCTGGTGCTAAGTGAGCAACTTCCCTCAAGTTCATATGTCTGAAGGTTGTGAACATCCATTACTTATATTTTGGTTCTCTCCTTTAACATGCTTCTATTTTCCCATGAATTTTCAGTCCATGAGAGATGCCTGCTCCTTTATTTTTTTTTGTATCTTTCAGTGACTAAGCTGGCAAAGGAGTTTTTTCTGTTTTGCTGAGGCAATCTGAATAAACCTTCTTGGAAATACCAAAAATCTTCAGTTTTTACAAAGGTCAGGCTAACTTTCAGGGTAGAGCATATGTGGAAATGTAGGTAATTTTTAATTTTTGAAAGTACAGGTTGACATTATAGACTTATCTGGGTATCTAGATTTTTATTTAGAAGTGAGTATTCAGGGCATCCATAGGTGCTGCTATGTATTAAGTATTTTTAATAGATTGTGTCTTAATTTTATATTGAGATTTTTTAATTTTTAAACATTCATGTTGTATATTGTTTTATTAATGTCGGTTTTGATAGGGAAAACCAAGGTTGCAGAAGTAGCATTTTAATAACTGTGATTTTTTAGAACCAATGGAATATTGTTGTAAGCACCAAATTCTTAGCTTTCTGATAGAGCTTCTATTTTGTTAAAATATTCAATAGTATTCAGATACTCAAATAGCTAATGAAGATGACTTGGCAGAGACTAAGGAAAGGGAAAGAAAATGAAAATATCTTCTGGTTCTTCTGTTTTGTTTGCAGGTCGATACAAACAATACAAAAAATGTTGAAACTAGGTAGTGACTTCAGTAGAACTGATATGTATGTATGTATGTAGCTGTCTCTTCCCTAAAAAGATGCTTCTGAGTCATGCTGCTACACTAGTAGTACTGTAAATTTAGAATATATTCAGGAAGCACTCACACAAGCCAGTAGAGATATGGGTGTTTACACCATTTGGGTGTCTGTGTCACTTGGGAAATATATTTATGGCACAGCTAACAGGCTCATTTTGGCATTACGGCTTCTGTTTTCACATGAAAACTGCTGATTTTTGTTCACTGTTGTGTCAGCTCCTGCAAGTAGGCTCACCTGGTATTACAGGATAAGGGCTACTTTACCTTGGGATGGTTCTCTAGTCTTTTTGCATGAGGCTGTAGATTAGAACAGTTCTTCAGTACCTTGCCTCAATTTCTTTCTCCTTATCACCTTCTTTTGACCTCTTTCATCCTTTTATCATTTTACCTGGAAAAACTCAGAATGGCTTTTACCAAAGTGGAGTATAAAAACCGAGAACGTTGAGTATCAAACATGAGTAAGGGTAGGACTACTGTAGATATGGTAACTCGTTTAGTTTTTGCAGAGCAGTAACTTTCTCACAAAGCCGTCCCTGTTTGTTTGTTTTCCATATAAACGGATAGTAAGAAAGCACTAACATTCTTTTGTTTTTGCTGTATGTGTTACCAAGTGATTAGAAAGTTTCTGAAAATGAATAGGAGAAGTTTTTAATTTATTGATGAATTGGAAAAAAAGTTGTCCAAGAATTTAAAGTCAGACATGTATAAAAGGTTATTTAGAAGTCAAAATAACATTTCCTGAAACAGGGATTGACTTTACTGAAGACTTTAAATTACATGTATAAAATACATCAGACTTTTTATATCAGTAGTTACTGATGTAATAAAAAAGGATTTCAAAGGGCAGTTTTAATGAATAGTAATTTGAGACATAAAAGATTCTAAATATTTTTATTTTGCATCAGGGGTAGAGATATTAAAACATGAAAAGAGCGTAATGAACACGGCTGAATAAATATTTAGGAGAGAAGGAGAGATTTAGTGATTATGGTTGAATCAATTATAAGATTGTAACTGCATAGCTATCTCAAAAAGTTGGAGCCAGTTCTTAAAAAAGAGAGAATCAAGTTCATAAACTAATAACCAATTTCAGGACCAGGAAGTAGGTTCTAAACCAATAAATGACAGTAACTCTAGAAGTGCTTGTGGATACCTTTTAACTCCATTGTGTTTCTTTGGTACTGAAAGACATTTGGCACTTCACAGAGGCTGCTTGTGTAGTTGAAGCCCGACGTTTTAATGTTTGCTATCAAATGCAAGTACTGAGAGTAGTTTGTACCTGTGCAAATGACTTCTACACAGGACTCAGCTGTGGGTGGTGCTGAATGCTACTATGAAGTATTGAGCACTTCCAGCTGCTAATGACACCAGTGGAAACCACGGTGGTTTTTCATGCTAAGTTTCACACAGCAGTGGTATTTTGCTTACTTGCAGGTTAAAAGCAGAACCAGATCTGTCAGTCATCAGTATCTGGGGAATTCCTGTCCCTTGGAGTCAGGAAATAAAATTATGCTTGCTGGAAATACAGTTAGGCCTCCCAGCTGCAGAGCTTTTCGGGAGAAAGTTCAGATGTTGGCTACAAGCTTCTAAATTCACAACTCCTTTCAATAACATTTCTGTGTAATTGATAGCTATGAATCAGTATTGTGTTTGTCTTTGGAAGAGTTGGTTCTCTCAGTTACATGCTTTTATTTTGATGTATTTTATTTGGTTCATTTTGTTACATGTTTCAGAGTGAGTGAAGGTGAATAAGGTATTCTTTTCACTGTTATCTAGTTTTATTCCTTCAATAAGAAATAGTTGGAGTATTTGCCAAATTCATTAGATAAAAATAAAATACAGTATTCATGCCTTAATTGAAGACTTGTGGAGGGGCAGCAAGGCTACGGGAAATGTCTGTTTATCCTCCCTTATTTAAGCAGGAAAGGACTAGACTGATTCAGAAAGGCTGACTACAGGATGTGGAGCTCTGCCGTGTTTACCTAGGGAAAACATACTAGATGAGACAGTTGTCTTGTGTCGACCAGGTGCAGATTTTTGTGATGTGGTAGTACTCACTCTAGTTCTGGTTTTAGAAATTTGAGAATGACTGAACAAATATCCAAAACTTTTCAGGTATGTTCCAAAAGGAGCATGTTCTTCAAAACATTCATATCATGAAACCCGCAGCCAGATCTTCTGTTTCACAGATGAATATATCTTTTTAATTTTTCAATGTAATCAGTCCCATTTGCTTTTACTTGGGTGCTCATGGGTGGCTTTCTGTGATCGTAGTAAAAATAATAGTGAACAGGGAAATTCACTTATCTCTTCTGGAAGGTATTTTTCTTATGTTGGGTATAGAGAGAAATTTGAAATAAATTCATAGTTATGTGGCTCCTGGAGTATCTTGGACTCAGAACAACCAAACAGATGGTGCCAGGGTGAGTTGATCAGAAGCCTGGGGTGAGGATGAGTACTACTGGGTACAAAGTCTCATCTATGAATAACATTAACAGACGGTGAAGATGATCACAGAGAAAAAAAAAAAAAGAACCAACCAAAAAAACCCCCAACAAAACAATGCAGTCTCACAGAAGCACAAATCCAGTTTTTATTGTGGCCTTTTGGGAATTTTGATCTGTCACAAGCATGATTCAAAGATTCCAAAATTCGAAAGCTTGTCAATAATTTTAGCTATTCATTCTACATGTAAACTTTTTCTCATCCTTTAGGAAGCTTTGCATCCATTTGTATATTCCCTGTTTCCACAGATGGTGATTAAGGATAATTATTTTCTAGGAAAGGGATATTCTTGGATCAATGCAGAGGTATTCGCCAGAGAGAACTTGGGTTCTGTCAATAGGAACACAGTCAGCCTTCTCATCTCAGGTGTAATTTCTCCATGGTCACAGACTGTGTTAGAAACCAGTTTTGGAACAGTTGTGGACCACCCCTCTTCTCCCAGTTATGTATCTAAGAGCAAAACACGTTTTATTGTTTCTAGCGCAGTGTTAGCCAACAGGGGGAAAACTAACATTTGTATGATAAAAATCTAATTAACAGGTGACTTCAGAAACAGCAGAATGTGTTCTGTTTCAAGATTAAATGTGTATTCGTAGAATCATAGAATGGTTGGGAAGGACCTTAAGATCATCTACTTCCAACCCCCCTGCCATGGGCAGGGATGCCTCACCATAGACTGTGTTTCCCAAGGCTCTGTCCAACGTGGCCTTGAACGCTGCCAGCGATGGAGCATTTATCACTTATCACTTCTGTTTCAGTGCCTCACCACCCTCACAGTAAAGAACTTCTTCCTTATATCTAGCTGAAACTTCCCCTGTTTAGGTTTAAACCCATTACCCCTTGTCTTATTGCTACAGTCCCTGATGAAAAGTTCCTCCCTGGCATCCTTATAGGCCCCTTTTCAGATACTGGAAGGCTGCTATGAGGTCTCCATGCAGCCTTCTCCAGGCTGAACAGCCCCAGCTTTTTTAGCCTGTCTTTATCGAAAGGTGCTTAAACTGCCTTATCATCCTCTCTATTGATGAGGACAAGGTCAAGCATGGCACCTCTCCTTGTCGGCTCCTCTGTCACTTGCAAGAGGAAGCTGTCTTCCACATAATCAAGGAACCTCCTGGATTGCTTGTGCAGGGCCATACCGTCCCTCCAACAGATATCGAGGTGGTTGCAGTCCTTCATGAGGACAAGGGCCTGTGAGTGCAAGGCTGCTCCTACTGTCTGTGGAAGGCTTCATTCACACCGTCCTCCTGATCGGGTAGCCTGTAGCAGACCCCCATAGTAATGTCCCCCATTACAGTTTTCCCTTTGATCCTAATCTACAAGCTCCCTGTTGGTTCATCACCTGTCCCCAGACAGAGTTCCATACTCTCTAGCCTATTACTGACATAAATAGCTACACCCCATCCCCATCTGCCTGATCTGTCTTTCCTAAAGAGCCTCTAAACTTCCATTACAACACTGCAGTCATAGGAGCTATCCCACCATGTTTCTGTGATTCCAATAATATCATATCCCTGTAGATGCTCACACATCTCTAATTCCTCTGTTCATTCCCCATACTACGGGCATTTGTATAGACGCATCTGAGCTGAACTCTGAATAAATCCAGCTTATTGGCTGGAGTGCCCGGAATAGCTTTGCATTGCTCCAAGCATTCAATATAGGTGCTGGCATCTAACTGGTACTTTTGGGATGGATCAGTGCTCCCCTCCCCCAACAAATCTAGTTTAAAGGTGCCTTGACCAGCCTGGTAAGTCTCCTACCAAAGCACCTCTTCCCCTTCTTTCAGAGTGGCCCCATACCCTCCAGTAGACCTCCTTCCCAAAGCAAGTCTCATGGTCTAAATAACCAAACCCATGACTATAGCACCACCCCTCTAACTTTTTGTTAACCTGCCTGATCTGCCTAACCTTTTTAAGGTCCTCGCTTTTGACCTGGAGGTGCTCCCGTTTGACCTTGACAGTCCTTCCCTTTGACTGGGATATGTAACAAGTATATTTCAGCCATATTTCATCACCTAGTGATGATGCTGCGTTCTTCTCTTTAAGTATCCATATTGAATCTCCTAAGAAAATGTTATGCTATCTGTTCTGTTAGAAACTGTTCTCTAAAAGGTTTACTGATGAATTTGTGGCTCTGTGTGTACATTTCTTGGCTATTAAAATGTTAATTACCTATGTGCACTAAATAAATATTCCTTTTTTGGTTAAACACATGACATTGATGAGTTCTGATAATCCTAGGTTCACAACTTCCATCTCCTCTCTTGATTTGTTCATGTATTGGCTGTTACATCCTAGTCAATGCCTTTGCTTTCTCTTTTGACTCTACCTTTAGAGGGCAGGGAAAGATGAAAGAGAGATGTACACATATCTAATCAGCATAGATATAATCAGCTTCTTTTTGGGATGTCTGTACTTAAATATTCTACTTGCAATGATGGAAAAATGTTAGAAAGATCCTATTGTAACAGCTTAGTTATGTTAGCAGAAAGAAGAATTGGAAATGTATCAGTATTGTAATTGTGTTGTGTTTGAATAGTAATTTCTGGTCAATCCTGGATACAAAAACCAGGTAAAATAAGAATGACAATTGATTTCAGACATCTGTATTTTCTTCAGGTGGAGTCAGCCATGTTCTGCAGTAGGAATGATAATAGATATTTTTTTCTCCAAATTGTATTCCACAATGTTTTTGATTGAGGATATTAGATTTGTTGAAAGGCCATGGTAGTCATGGACACCTTCAGAAGTCCGGGCAAAGGGAGAACAACACTATAAAGTAAGGTTTTCCTTCTACTAGAATTTGCCAAGTCTGAACGTCTGAGCTGGGCTGAACCCACTCAAGGGTTACGTCTGCTGACCTTACTATTCAAAGAAAAGGACTCCTTGGGCTTCTCAGCAATTTACATGATCACATAACAATATACTAATCTATAAGCCCTGTTCAACAATATGAAAAAACAGAATGCATGAACATGGGTGCTATTACATGTAAAAAGGTTGATGAAAAACAGAGCTAAGACTTATTCTACTTGTTTAAGTGCAATAGTGCTCAAACAACTGTGAGCAGAATCTGTTTATAGTTACTATTTTTCCAAACAGAAGTACTGCAGGAGAAGGCTTTAATAAACTGATATAAAAATCTTGGCAGAAAAAGTATAAAAGAGTAAAAGTATATCGTAGGGGAATAGCGAGCTCTGTGATAGTTCTTGGATTTTGAGTATCAGTGGCCTTGCTCTCTCTGCTAGTTTACAGGGTCTGCTCTCACTGCATACTTCCACTCTATGGTATTGTGAACAGCAGAGCATGATCAGCAGTCCTTTTGGTAGTCCAACATTATTCTCTTACAACCCTCATTTATACCTAGTAGCTCTGGGCTTTTAATGGGTTAATTAATAACCTTTAATTAAGAGGTTAAAAGGTTTAAATATAGGATTGAATTCTGATCTGATCTTTGGCACTGATTTTATGGGGTGGTTTTACAAAGCTCCAGTTATTTTGAAAACTCAAGCGGTACCTCTCAGAAGTATTTCTACAGTTTTTGAGACACAAATCTCTTATCTTTTCAGTCATCATCAAATAGTAATTATTTAAAATGCGGAAATACTGCTGCAACCTAAATTGACTTTTTTTTTTTTTTTTTTTTACTTCTGGGAAGTAGAATTTGAATTCAGGGCACTTTTCTAATAAAGGGAAGGTGTGAAAGCATGGGTTTAGGTATAATTAGTACAGGGATAATGATTACACACTTGGTTCATGTGAGCTCCTTCCTCGTAAAAGTAGCTTTTATTATATCAATTTCCATTTCAAGACCCATTTCTTTTGTTTGTTCCTAGAAGAGTTTACACTGGTATGATGAAAATAATCTGGTTTTGCCCTACTTCCTATTAATTTTAAAATATGAACAGTATGGAAAATTACAGGCTTCTGAGAATTGGGAAACTTTCAAGATCTCCTCTTGTAGTGCTGCTAGCAAATATGGCTCCACTGGTGGTACTTTTACAGTAAGAATCTTGATGCAGTCAAAACCAAGATGCACCGCAACTAATTACTACCACCAGTTCTAGTGGTGATAATTCAGCATCAAGCATGTTGATGTAGATGAAGTTAAGACAAACGTATGTTGAGAACGACTGAGACTTGCTTATACTAGCTTTCCTAGTATTGCTCAAATTTATTTCCTGTTTGTTAAAAAAGGGAAATCATCAAGAGAGGAACAAGCCTGTCACAGGTGTAAAAAGATAGGGGTTTCTTAATAATTGAAAATGCTCATGAATATTGTAAACAATGTGGAACGAACTTGTTCTAATCATGATACTGTGATGTCAGGAGGTTTTACATTTCTGAGCAAAGACAGTCTGACCTATTATTTAGCATGTACTTATTTTGGCTGCATATATAATTGTTTAATGAAAAAGTAATTTTACCTTTAATAGTAGGGATAAAAAAGTTTAACACAGTAACTTATTTTGGGCATTTCTAAAACTACAGGTGTGAAGTCAATGGCTTCCCTTTTGTAAGTCAACTGATGATGCAAATAAAGTAACCTGAGTGACTGTGAGAAATACTATCTCTGCAGAGATGCCCTTTATAACTGTAATAATGTTACAATTTACTTAATTGCCAGCAGCTGAATTAATGACTTTTTAATGTACGTTTGGTAAATATTGCGTACCTTTAAAATGAAATTTAGTATAAAGTAAAAAAAAGTATGATTTATGAAAACAAGTCAAATATAAGATAAACTGTGAAACTTTCTGTGAATGAATTATTTGGATAGAGCAGTAATTTGTATACTTTTGCTATATATACCAGATACTTGCTAATATACCAGATTATTTTCATCATGCCAATGTAAACTCTTTTAATTATGAGGCTGTTTAATAACTAAAGGTCTGGTAATTAAAAAGTATATAGGCATTGCCAGGTTTATAAAAAATGGACATTTATTTGCATACTTAACACAAAGAGCATCAGAAAAAAAATAGAAATAGCCAACTTGCAACCATATTTCTAGTTGATCTTAGTCTAATGCAACATTTATATTACAAAAATATCAGTCAAGTGACTCACAAAGAAACATATAACAGTAGCTATAAAAATGAATCTGTTTTTTTAATATAAAAAGTAGAGTGACAGGATACAAATAAACTGTAAAAAGAAATTTTTGTGATAGCCAATTGTATTCCTTAGTGAGTTAGTTTTCAGGTGAGTTTTTGTATAGGGGATGAAAGTATGTGTACATCTGTGTCAAATGTATGCACATTTGCAAAATATCTAGAAAGGAGTCAATTTTTGCATAAAGCTCAGCATAATAAGGGTGCTGCAACAACTGCAAAATAGTCCTAATTCTAATTTATAAAGTAGTTTTATGTTACAAAATAAATCATGAGATATTTCCCTTCTTTAGCAAGGAGCTCTGCCTCTTCTTTCTGCATTCTTACCTGGAGGTCTGTTGTGGCTGTTTGACTTAGAGGTCTAAGACATTTTGGGTTCTGGTTGGGGTTTTCCAATACCTAGACTACTGCAAGTGGTGATAGTCAAGAGCGTCATGATCCTAAATGTATACGATGTCCATTTGACAGCAATATACATGCTACAGATTTTTCCTCTGCTTTGTGCCTTATGGCATAGAAATTCAGATGCTGGTCAACAGCAGTGTGAGACTGACTGCTGAAAGACTCGTTGCTGCTATGCAGTTTCTGGAAACTTCCCTACCACTTGTCCAAACTGCTTAGCAGGAGCAATATATGATGATATTATGGTATCAGTACAAAGATCTAAATAGTATCACCTTTTGTAAGGTGATTGTGTCCTTTCTAATATTCAGTAAAGCTAGAGCTCATGATGCATCCTTACCCTTAAATGTGACAGTTCCAAAAGTTCCTTTTTGTTACTATTACTACTTTTCCAAATTTGAAACCCAATTGTCTGTGAGACAGTTGTTTTTCCCACCAGAATTGGCAGAAATTGTTTAAGTGATGTTGAAAATATCTGGATACATAAGGCACACAGAGTGACTGCTCACGTTATTTCATAATGAGTTAGTAAAAGCAAATTGACCATAATAATGTGTAATTTTTAATCTGTAATCTTGTAATTTCTTTAACTGGAATGAAATAAAAATGAAATGACAGTACGGATACCCATCTTTAAAGATGCTTTTCTTGTGCTTTGCCTGGCAGCCTACTTTTACTGGAAGTTCAACTACTTGCTCCTGATCTTCACTGCAACTGAGAATTAGTACTTACAGTTTCAGCACTTTGCCAAGGAAGCTCCTTTGGGATATGGTGAATTGCAAGCACAGGGACAAGGCCCATGGAACTGGAGATAAAATATTTTTAACCGAGGGAAGGCAGTTGTGGGATATGCTTGGAGAAATTCCTCGGGGAGTCAGGGGCACTGGAAGATTCCCTTTTTTCAGTTGCAACTGGCATGGTTAATTTTACTTTGAGTGAGACCTAAAATTACCTGGGAAGTGTTGGCCTTGTCACAAGGGTAAAGAACAGAAGGAAAACTACCAGTATTGTGTATAACAGTATGAATTTAATTTACTTGCTTGATGCTTAAACATTAAAAAAGGAGTCTTTTTGACTACATGTCAAGTATAGATGGAGAAGGTATAGAAGTAGGGGTAAAATTTATTAGAAGTATAAATGAAGAATTTTTATGGAGAAAGAATGAGAAATATAGCTAACAATTTTTATTTTGGAAAGAAATGAGAAAAACATGATGGGAATTGTTAACATTATAAGGGTTTAAAAAAGCTCTTTTACAGATTTTTTTTTCTAATACAGGACCAGCTAATGAAAATGAGGAAAAAAATGCCACAGCATAACCACCAAAATATTTCTATGAAAATTGTGTAAATTTCTGTTCTAAGTTAGGATTTTAAATAAGATTCAGAAAAGGGTAATTAAAACCTTCTCAGTTACACTACAACAAACCACAGAGGGGTATGAAGATATTAAAAGATGTGAAGTAATTTCCATTTGGAGTTATGAAGGAACCTTCCTTACCTGTAGGCAGTAACTTACAGTTACTGGTCTCATAACTGTCAGATATGGGGAAATTAGGTAACTTTGACTGATTTGGCTGTTACTAAATTATTGGAGGAATGTGGTATTCTCTTTATTTTTAAATGCCTCACATTTATTATAGCTAAAAAAGAGTACTGAAAAAGATCTAGATGAATTAAATGTATTACTATATTCTTTAAACCATAACTGTGACTTGATAGCTTTTTTTATGTTACAGATTTAAAGATTAATTTTAACAATCAAGAAGAAACAATTAGTCACATAGATCCCACTTCTCGATTTAATCTTGCAATTAGTTTGAACTGCTGCAGGAAAGGTAGAATCATACAATCATAGAATAGTTAGGGTTGGAAAGAACCTTAAGAGCATCTAGTTCCACCCTCCCTGCCATGGGCAGGGACACCTCACACTAAACCATGTCACACAAGGCTCTCTCCAACCTGGCCTTGAACACCGCCAGGGATGGAGCATTCACAGTTTCCTTGGACAACCCATTCCAGTGCCTCACCACCCTCACAGTAAAGAAGTAAAGAACTTCTTCCTTATATCCAATCTAAACTTCCCCTGTTTAAGTTTTAACCCATTACCCCTTGTCCTATCACTACAGTCCTTGATGAAGCGTCTGTTCTGATGTAATCTGGAAGTAACAGGTACAGCCAGGATTTACCTACTTTTTTCCCTTATGTACATCTTGTCTAGCTTTACGTTGATATCATTAAAACCACACAAAAATATGGTGACATTAATTGGGTCAGCCTTTAATTGGCCATATGTTCATCTTCTCCATGATCACTTTTTCTTGTAGCCTTGCGCAGGACTACTGCACTTAGTTGTTGCTCACTGCTACCTTGCCAGTAAATAGCAGCCTTTCTGCTGCCAGTAAACAAAGTTAATAAACAATTGCTGCAGTTTTATTCAGTACTGAGCATTATAAACTGGAAAGAAAATATAAATAGACAGGTAAGGTAATCCTGTCAGTTCCAGCTAGACTTTTTGTCTAGCGGGAGTGTAATCTTGATTCATTCAGAGCCATATCCTAGTCAGTTACTACAGTTGAACCTTTTTTCCACATGCTTTCTTGTCTTTTTCGCTGAGTTTCTGAATGTGCTAAAATAAAGTAGATTCAGTGATGTGACTTTATCTGTAGTTAAAAATTTATTTAGGGTCATACCAGATTAATTAATTAAGTCATTATGACATTGGGAAAAATGCAGTGAGAGGAATATTTGCTATTTCATGAGGGAGGTCAAATAAGCTGAACACAAAATGCGGTATAAGCATGAACTGGAAACTTTTGCAGGAAGCCCTAGTAAACTGGGAAAAGAGAGAATGGAGCCAGGGCAGCCTGAAGACCTCATTTTGGACATATCTTTTATTCCTTAGAGTGGCTTGTCCATGTTCCCAGCAGCAGAGAATATGTGGTGCCAAACGCAGTATCATTTAGCAACCACACTCCTTTCTTGCCATTCTCATAGCCATTTTCCTTCTATTCAGCATTTCAGGCACTGTCAGTGTAATTAACTCAGTTTTAGAGTACATATACTCACTTAGAATAAAAGTATATGTTTTTTTTTTACAATAGTTCTTTCAGTGAAGCTATCTGAAAACATAATATCCCACATGTGTGGACTGCAGTAACTTACCTTAACTGTGTCTGCATCTTTTTAACCTAGGATTCAGATTTTGTTTGTCATGTGTTTTTCATGTGAATTCAGTTAGAGTGTTGTATTGGTAAAGAAATAGCATTTTTTTAGTGTGAATGAGGTTATTCCTGTTGTAAGTAAGTAGGTAAGTCTTTCACCAGGTTCAGGTCTTTCTTATTCTGTGATTACCCTATTTTTTAGCCTCTTTAAAGATCACAGAATCACAGAATCCTAAGGGTTGGAAGGGACCTCAAACGATCATCTAGTCCAACCCTCCTGCAAGAGCAGGATAACCTAGAGTACATCACGCAGGAACTTGTCCAGGCCGGCCTTGAATATCTGCACTTAAAATTTATCCCTGTTCTCATATATCTGTTCCTATTTCAGGTTACTGAATATCACATAATAATTAAAGTACATATTCCTTAACATGTCAGAAAATAGGAAACATGAAAATCACGGCTTTTTTTCCAGTTTGCTCCATGTGGATGGAGCTAACTGGACATGTCTGGTCTGTCAACATCCCTCATGAACTGGCAGACCCCAATCTGCAGGTGAATGTTGCCAGTGCCAACTAAAGGGGAAATGTAACTTCCCTTTATCTGCTGCTTATAGTCTTGCTAATGTGGCCCTGTATGTAATTTGTCGGATTTGTTATGAGAGCACACACTCCACTGGCTCACAACCTGGTTTCTGCCCTGTTTCCCAGGGTTTCTTAGCAGCAGAGCTGATGTTCAGCCAGTTTCCTAACCTTTACCAACACGTGGGGTTATATGTGTAAGAATAGTATCCATTCGGAAGAGAAGTGGATGTACTTGGTGACAGGTTAGCTAGCACTATTATAGAAAGTGTTAAGTATAGTACAGGGAAGAACATTGTATGTTACCAGATAGTCACTGCCACTAGACAGAAAAATCATTGAACGAGCAGCCTTGGCAGAACTTAAAGTGAACAAACCCTGTTTGAAGCCTGAATTCCAGCCACATCCGTGCTCCCCACCTGGGAATAGGAAGAGGCATGAGCTACAGTCAGTAATAAAACTTTGAGAGGAATGTAGCCAGGAAATAAGAAGTAGCTGCTACGCTTATATCTGGCCACAGCATCCTGGATACTTGCTTAGCAGTCCCCTTCTAGTGGCAGGTTTTAAGCACCTTTGGAAATTTCTGAAATGTTTAAGAGAATTTTTGGAAGTCAAGAATGGCTTTGGAACTTCCTGCCAGTATTAAGGATTTTTTGGTGTGTCTGTGTAAAATGGTGAAAGTTTTGTGGGCGTTTCTGGAGGACAGGAGAAAATGAAAATTTCTGCTCTAGTGAGAAACCTCATGCTATTGAACTTGCTTTTCTTACTTGCCTTTGGCAGCAGCTCATGAGATGCTCACAGATTGCTGCTTTTTGATTGATGTTGAATTTCTCATTTCCAGGAAGTTGTGTGGAACCACAAATAAGCAGACTTAAATTAATTCCATTCCAGAACAAAGCAAGTATTCCAATAGAAACTGTTTCTTGACCTTGACAGAGCAATCCAAGCTCTTTCAAACGGTTGCTTTTCGCACTGTAAAGTCTTCTATGTAGCTGTTTTGGATATAGTGTTTTACAGTACAAGAAAAGTCTTGACTAATCATATAAGCCTCATGTACTTCACCACTGTAACTTCCAGCAGGTATGAATGTGATTTAGGGATCTCATTCTCACAAGAGATGAAAATGAGCAGAACTTAAATATCAGTTTTCCAGCTTGATTTTTGTTATTAGGTTTTTGCATAAACTCATACCAACTTCTCCTTTTCCTCTAAAATTTATAGCAGGTATTAAAGTGGATACTTGTATTTTTGGAAACAACGTGGAAAAGGAGACTTTGCATCAGTACAGAGGGCATGTGCTATTGCGGCCATTGTCAAAATACACATATATAAGGGTTAAGATATGAATTGTTGAGGTTTCTACGTAAATGTTCTGTTACATAGTTTGATGTAATTATCTGGTATTTTCATCATGAAAACCCTTTCATGCCTAAGGATAAGATTTGTATTATGGATAAGCATTTTGGCCTAAAATGCAGCTCATCTGCAGAGCCTGTTTTTTCAGTCTCACAGCACAGATCTTGGCCACTTGTGTTAAAAGAGTAACTCACTGGAGGATAAGAGCTAGAAATTGTAGTCTTGAGATACCCAAGTTCAGTTCCACGCTCTGAAGTTTGCTTTGAGTACTTTTAGTTCCCTGGTAACTGTATTCCTGAGCCCTCTTAGGCAGCAATGTTCTGAGTGCAGACAACTTGAACAAAATGGAGTTTTATTTGCATTGCGTTTTCTGAAGAATATGTTATACAATTTTTACTAAATTTATTTCAAATACTGTGCTATTCTAAATGCCTCATTATCACTGCATGCTGTTAGTTTAGTTTTTGGCTTAAACCCTTGCAGGCTAGATGACAAAAAAATATGATGATTAATCTGTAGAATAGATCAGATTTTTTTTTAATGGACTTGCTAAAATGAATACTTTCTATTTTGTTTCAAGTATGCATATTCAAATTGTTCTGCTTACCAAGTAGAACATACATTGTGTGTAACTGATTATTTAATAGATTTTTGTCTTCTGTGTTTAATTTTTTCTGACAGCTGTCAATACGTGTAATATTTTTCTTGGAACAGAAAAAGGTAATAACAAACTGTTTTGGCAGGTGATAAGTCGCTTGCTTGTAGAGCAAGGATTTTAGAAAACTACCCTGTATAACCTTGAAAAGTTTATAGTTTGAGGCAAAAGTTGTGACCTTTACATAGATTCTTGTTCCCAAGAGGAAATAAAAGTGAAATTATTTCAGTACATGAGGCTTAAGAATTGGCAAAAGGCTTCCTTTTTATGCATCAGTGAGACTGGTAAGCAATCATACTAACAAAGGCAGTAGATTATAAGGAAGCCACAAAACTGAATGAAACCTAAAATAAACTTGAAGTTCAGCATAGATAATATGCTTTAAATGAAGAACGCAATGTTTGGCAAAATTAAAAGGCAAGCAAGGTCTCAGAGATTATATGTGTTACTGTTGGAAGTGGGCCAGAGTAGCAACTACCAATTATATACTGTTGTCAGTGTAAAACATTGAAATGTGCCAGGCTTCCAGATTTCCGAATTTTGTTCTCAATTTCATTCAGCTCTTTCTTGTTAGTAACTTGGGTCCTGCCCCATTCTACCAAGAACAGTCAACAGTGAACTCTTTTTGAACCAGTGAAAAGGTAGAAGACCTCAATTACCCGTGGCTCCACAAATGCCATTTGAGTCAATGACAACCCTTGTGACCTTCCTGTGGAGGGCCAGAGACATGACCCCTCGCACTGCTCTGCTTCAGGCCAAAAGGTTTATGCATGTGGGGGAGAAGGGCTGGAAGCACGAGAAAAACAACTGCTATGTCCTGAGGACAGTGTGTGGATTCAGGGTTGAGCTCAAGTGACAAGAGCAGGTAGAGCAGAAAAATGGCACATAAGCAACATGAAGTAACCCTGGTTTCCCTCTTTCTGTAGAAGGTCAGTGGCAGCTGAGAGCTTGAGGCATCATTTTGGTACATAGAAGAAGAGGCACGCCTCCAGCCTCCTAGCTTGCCTGATGGAGAGAAGGAGCTGCCTGTTTGTTCCTACAACTTCTCCGTGGTATAATGTAAAGGTCATTCATTATTAGGGGAGTTGTCCTGAAAAAAAAAAAAACAAACAGAGCAAATCCCAGCAGTTATATCCATATGTGAATATCCATGTGTCCTGGGTTCAGCAGTTGCAGTCATTTTTTCTCCTTAGTAGCTGGTGCAGTGCTGTGTTTTTGACTTTCGGCCTGGGAGCAGTGCTGATAGCACCAATGTTTTTAGTTACTGCTCAGATGTTTAGACTGACCAAGGACTTTGTGAGCCTCATGCTCTGCCAAGGAGGAGGGGAAGCCGGGAGGAAGCAGAGATAGGACACCTGACCCAAACTGACCAAAAAAGTATTCCATACCACAGCACGTTATGCCCAGGATGTAACAGAGTTACTTGGAAGGGCTAAGGCACTGCAGGGTGGGAGGAGGTATTGGTCAGTGCTTGGTCAGGGTGGGGTGAGTTATCGGTTGGCTGGTGGTGAGGTGATATATTCTCTTCCCTTGTTATTTCCTTTATCATTGTTATTATTGGTGGCAGCAGCAGTGGTTTGTGTTATACCTTAGTTACTAAACTGTTCTTATCTCAACCCATGAGAGTTGCATTCTTTTGATTCTCCTCCCCATTCTTCCGGGAGCAGGGGGAGGGCAAGAAGGCGGGGAGTGAGAGAGCGACTGCATGATTTATGGCTGACTGGGTTTAAACCACAACACCATGGTAAATACTTGTTTGAGATAATTTTTAACTGACTTAGTGTATTTGTTTTGGTAAGAGCCTCTGACACTTCTGAGGAAATAACTTTGTATGATTACATTATCTCTTAACTATAGAAAGTATATATTTCTGCATTAATGAAATTGGTCTCCCAGTCCTAGGCTTCATGTGTTAATAACATCATCTCAAGAATCTCTGGAAGGATAACTATAAAGAAAAATAATTCTTGCAATTTCTTTTTTTTTTTTTTTTGGCTTAGTGTAACATTTTAATGTTTCATAGAAAATTCCTCATTTGTGGGGTTTTGCTTGTGTCTGTTTAAGGGGCTACAAAACCTGCTCATATTGGATTAATAAATTTTATCTTGTTAAATTTTACAGTCTCTATTAGCAAAATTAGGTGAGTTGAATTCCATGCTAAGAATGTAAAGGTCACTGTTTAGCCCCCCTTAAATCACAAGGATAAAACCAGAAGTCAAAATTCTTTTAGTTTTCTCTTTGTATTTGTATCTCTCGTTATCATATGCTACGTCACATTTTCCATCTTTTTTCAGCAGCTATGGGAGCTAAAAGATTGTAACTTCTTACAATGAAAATTAGATTTCCCATGACATCATTTACCTTCAGAAATAGGAGCTTTGAGAAGAAATTTGTATTATGGAACATGAAATGAGTCTTTAACTTTGGTCATATTGAAACAGTTTTAACTGTCCTATATGGAAAGTTGATTATTGCAGCCTCAGAAATGTGAATGAAGTAGCATGCCTGAAATAATTGTTGCAGTTCTGTATGCGCATGGCAGCTGACTATGTCTGTGCTCCTAGTCCTCTGGAAATGGAATGTAAAACGTGTGTCTGTCTTAAACTACCATCGCTGAATTTTACCCCTAAGGTAGTTTTCTACCTTGTATTTAGCATGAGATGCTAGTACCTATATAATAATATGAATGGCTTAAATGATTTATAACTTGTTAAACTGAGGTAACTTGTTATAGGCTTGCACCCAGTGCTTGGAAAGTGATTGAAAAAGCATTTTAGAATTATTACTCTGTGCAATATTGTTGGATGAAAGAAGATAAGCTGTATCAACAGCAGATATTTGCATCTGTCTGGTAGAATTAGGTAGAAGTACACTTGGGAGAATAAATGAGATTTCTTTTTTTTCCCCTGCTATTAACCAGTTTAAAGTCTAGTGCCATGGGCTCTTGGATCACTCAGCCCGTGTTTCCTACTGTGGTGTTTGCAGCTAACAGCTGGCCACATCCTAAACCAGAGTTACTTCTTGTTGTAACAGCTAGACTGTGTGCTGTGTATTATCAGTATTGTGCCTTCTCCTAGAGTTTATTTGTAATGAAAAAATATTTTTTTAATTCTTTTTTATTCTTGAATGTTACACTTCTGGAGCATCATAAATTAAGTTTATTTGCCTTACTGCAGTATTTCTCTATGATTTGTATTTTGAAATTGATTGCAGATTAAGGATTACAAAGTGTTTGTGGGCTTAAATAAAACAACTGTTAATGATCTCTTCTCTTCTGCAGAAAATTGCATCAGCAGTTTGAAATGTATAAGGAGCAAGTGAAGAAGATGGGTGAAGAATCTCAGCAGCAGCAGGAGCAGAAGGGTGATGCCCCAACCTGTGGCATCTGCCACAAAACAAAATTTGCTGATGGCTGTGGCCATAACTGTTCATATTGCCAAACTAAATTCTGTGCACGCTGTGGAGGAAGAGTGTCTTTACGGTCAAATAAGGTATGGAGTTATGAAAGTTTAGTAACAAACTTCTCTACTCTGTATCTCATTCATTGCTTATGCATCCAAATCATATAGCTACTGAAATGGATTTCCTTTAAGGTGGTAATGATATATACTTTAGTGCCTTGTAAGACATCTGTCCTAATTTCAAATAATTGCTATTTGCAGGTGGATTTGTGACTATGGCTTTTAAGTTAATGCATGCCATTTCTACTAACATACTCATGAAAGCAGAATGCTTGGATTAGAGGATTGAATTTCTGTATTGGAGACAGGGAGGTATATCTAGTGATCTACTGATGCTAGTATTGAGATGCCAACTATTACAAGTTAGAGCAAAGATATGTTTCTTTTCTGCTTGCTCAGGCTCTTCTGTACAAGATTATTTTAAAATTAGTCTTAACAGAATCTATACAATCTATTATGGAGCTTTTAATTCTTTCTGTTATACATATGCACATATATTATGTATATCACAGATTCTTAGAATGGTTTGGGTTGGAAGAGATCTTGGGCAGGGACACCTTCCACTTGATCAGGTTACTCAAAGCCCCACCCATCCTGGCACACCCCAGCTTCCAGGGATGGGGTAGCTGCAACTTCTCCAGGAAACCCATTCCCGTGTCTCACCAGCCTCACAGTAAAGCATTTCTAAAGAATGTCTAACCTAAATCTACCCTCTTTCACTTTAATACTGTTCCTCCTTGTCCTATCACTACATGCCTTTGTAACTGATCCCTCTTCAGATTTCTTGTAGGCCCCTTTAGGTACTGGAAGGCCGCTCTAAGGTCTCCCCAGAGCCTTCTCTTCTCCAGCCTGAGCAAGCCCAGCTCTCTCAGCCTGTCTTCATAGCAGAGGTGCTCCGGCCCTCTGATCGTCTTTGTGGCCTCTTCTGGACTTGCTGCAACAGTTCTGTGTCCTTTATATGGCAAATATAAATATGCTTACAAATGTAAAAATATTTCTGGAAAAAATTAAATGCACTAATAATATAGAACAACAGCTAGTGTACTGATGTTTATTGTGTAACAACAAGTAATCTGATTTTTTTTTATCTAAACAGCAATCCAAATTTTTAAATGCTGGATCATAGACTAAAAAAATTCAGCAAAACTGAGGTAACGTCAGAAAACATAAACGCCATAAACTGAGATCAGTTTATTCAACATTTTAGAGAAAATATTCATATTTTATACAGTATCTTTTTCAGATTCTGATATATACTTATAGAATATCCATGACAATTCTTGAGGTATCTTATGCTAGTCTTCTGTGGACACACATCTTTTGTAAAACAATCCAGTAATGTAATAATTGAATAATTATTAATATAATAATTTTCCAGTACAATTTATTTCTATAATTCTTTTTTTTTTTGCATAATATGTTCATTGCAATCTGCAAATTTTATCTTAATCTTTTGAAAGGTAGGAGACAATAGTATAAATGCTATGTATTTCTTTGTCCAAAACAGAAAGGTAGGTTTAAATAAAGGACTAAAGGTTTTTATTGACAAAGTATAAAATGATCTGCTGTTTCCTTTTGATTAAAGTAACTTAGATTATGTTTAAATCTCTCAAAATGGATTTTTTAAGGTAATTTTAAAATGTCAGTAAGCTCACATATTGCCAGTAGTAAGAGATATAATAATTTCAATTTCTGTCTTAGTTTCATCTGCTTATAAAAGAGAGTCAGGATAGATTTAAGTCATTATGTCTACATACTTAAAACCATAGAAAAATTACATTAGAAGGAAGGCTTCATTTTCTAAGGAAACTTTCCGATACATAATTCAGACTGTCCTCAGGACGGATCATGTGAACTTGGCAGATATTTGTCTGACTTCTCTTGACAGATTTCCAATGAGATTCTTCCACACCTTCTTATGTTATTTGTTCCACTGCCTCACCATCCTCATCATAGAAAGTTTTTCTTACTGTCTAACCTAAATCCGTCTTTCTGTAAGCCGACTTCTCCATTCAGTATTATGAATCTGTTCTGCAGCTCTTCTCAGCTGGTGTTTTTTCTACAACTGCTGATACTTTAGTATGATAAATAAACTTTTCTATCTCTCATTTATTTCTGTTGTAGATAATTTATGAATATGCTGGACTGAGCATCTCTAGGCAGATCCCGTGTGAGGCTTCACTGGTGATACTTCTCCCTTAAAAAACCCTGACCATTTATTCATTTCTTCTTATCTTTTCATTGCTTGTTTTCTCATGGATGAATTCATTCTTATTCCATGGCAGATGAGATACTTTAAAAGACTGGAAGCCTAACTCATCAGTATGAATAAATCTCATTTATTCACGTTCTTTGTGAATCCTTGAAGGAATTATAATACATGTAACAGAGATTAATTCCCTTCATTAAAGCCATTCTCACTTTTCCAAATTGAATCATAATTTATTCATATGCTTGCTAATTTTATTCTCTATTTTGGTTTTTAAAAGTCTGACCAATGTGGAAGTCAGACTCAGTAATTATTCAGCTGATCTAACAGTGAAATTCCTAAAAAAGAAATAAATTGGAATCATATTTACCACCTTTTGTTTTTCTTGTCAGTGAGAGACTGTATTACAGTTAATAGATGTTTTAGACTTGAGATCTTTTACACTGAATATCACCTGATATTAAAAATTTACTTTTTTTTTCTTTTTTTTTTTTCTTTTTTTGACTCACTTTACAGCTTTCTTTCTGAAGTATCAGTTTTAACTATATCCTCTGGTTCATTCTGCATAAAATAGTATTCTAGAGTAAGTATCTCTCTAACCATTTTGCACATGAATACAAAACATTGAATTCCAACAGACTGGCAGTCTCTTATTTATTATCTCTTTTATGCCTGTACACATTATTTCATGAAAATAATTTATGCTCTACCAGAATTCATCAGAATTCATTCCCTTCCGTTTTCCTTAATGGGTATAGCTTCAGTTTCTTGAAGGATAACTTCTAATAGCTTCCTGTTTTAACTTTACTAGATTTTCTTTGTTCTTTGTGGACGTTTTTTGACAGGTTATATATGTCTGCTTTGGGCCTTATATAAGGTGATTCTTTAACCGTCTGCAATGTTCTTTCATAGAGCTGTTTGATCTGTTTGTGAACTTTTTCATAATATCAAATTTCAAGCCACGTTCATGCCATTTATACCAGATTCTGCTACTAAATAGTTTAGCACAGAGCTACATTAGCGGCATGCATCTCAGATGATGTAGAATTTCAAAGAACTCTTTCAAAGGTCACAAAGAAAGAGGACTACTGCTTACAGAGTTCATGGTCGTGAGTAGGAGCAAAGCATGAAAGTGTTCGATTGTTGTCAGAGCATTAGATTAGATTCTCAGAATGACTAGATGATTTATTAGTTTTTTTCAGTTTAGTTACAGTGCCTGATATACAGGCATTAAAATTCAGTTCAGGTTGCACAAAAGTTATCATTATGTAGGAGTTCCTTCAAGATCAAAGG
The DNA here is from genome assembly GCF_034315485.1 of Pezoporus occidentalis. Classification (NCBI taxonomy): domain Eukaryota; kingdom Metazoa; phylum Chordata; class Aves; order Psittaciformes; family Psittacidae; genus Pezoporus; species Pezoporus occidentalis. The sequence continues at coordinate 19,394,591 of NW_026914940.1, read as the reverse complement.
AATAAAACTGATAATGGTGGTAATGCTGCTTCTGTACTGCTTATTATCTTAGTAAATGGAGTATTCAGTCAGGATGGAGGCTTGAATTTCATGGGACTAAGGGACCTTGAACTTTCTTCTTTTAAGTTTATGAACAATTTCAGATGGGTTAAAACTGAAATAATAAATAAATAACATGACAGCAAGTAGTAGTTGCTCTTAGTAATATAGGTGCCACAGATATACAAAATATGCTACTGTTCTTTTTTAAATTATGTTCAGATTTATATAGGGGAATGCACACTGAATGATGCAGTAGATAGAATGAGGTTTTTGCAGCTGAGAAATTTTCATGCTAAAATATTGGAAAAATACATCTTCCAGATAGATACAACACAGTGTGCACTGAATACAAATTTCAACAGCTCAGAATGCCAGTTCAGTAAACCAGCATTTCACTTGTAGAGGAAGAAAACAATACTTGTCTGAAAACTTGATTTGATGCATGCTGACTACCTCCTTTCAGTGTGTTTGACAACTTGCTATCACTTGCAGCCACTGAAACATCCTTCTTTCTGTCTTTGAACATAAAAAATAAGAAATTTTCAGTTGTCTTGTAGGACCCAGCAACTACATGCAGAACTACGAAGGTATAAGTAGGGAACTTCCCTCAGCTCCCTCTGGTTGTGTGAATGCTTTGCATTCTGTTTATTTCTGTGGGACTATGTCTGATTTTCAGAAAACCATCAAGTTCTTTTTGTTGAATGGTTCTAACTTCAGGACTTGCAGTGTGACCATCTGAATGGAGTCAGAAAACAAAATTTTGGCAGGCTTGTGCTAATGCATAATCCATTTCATTTTGTTGACAATTGGCAAGCACTGAAGAATTAGTCTGCCACAATCAGAATTTCTAAGTTGCTAGGATTTGGGATGAAGTCAGTGGTTTCCTATCCCGTACAAATAAATTGGTCCTTAGGAGACATGGTTTGATTCTGCATTTCCGTGGAAAAGACATGTGACCTTGCAAACTTGAGGAAGGGATTTCTCTAAACCAAGCATGTTTTCATTCTTGTTTTTTTTTCCTCCTTCAGTTTAGTCCATGTAACACCTGTAAAATCTGATAACAATTGTATTAATCTTTCTGGAGAATTTCAGTACAAGTACCTCTGAAAGAAAGTCAGCTGCTGAATTATTCCAAAGACAATCTCTAATTTAAAAGTTGTAAATTCACAACTGGCAGTGGTAAAAGTTATTCTTCTAATTGGGATGAATTTCATAGCTTAGTCTCTTCATGAATAGAATAGTGGTTTTATTATCAAATATATTAAAGAATTCCAATTCAAAATCTGGTCCTGATTATAAGAGAACAATGTTAAGGCCATAGTGAACATCTATGATTATTATGACATCTGGAAACAATGATCAATTCTCTATTATTTGGGGTGAACAGCCTCTTTATTCTTTCAAAAGTTATACTGAAACTTAATCAGTTTCTAGCTACTATACTAGCTACACTTTAGCTAGTGTACACCATGGTTCTTAGTGCTATTCTTTGTACTGCTATGAACCCAAGAATGTTTCACAGCAATGTGGGGGAAGCAGCTGAGAAGCTGGAAGGAGTCTTATGTGTTTAATAAAGCATGGTGGCTTGCCTTGGACTTCACATACCTTCACATATCTTTATATTTCATAGCCTGTTCTGAAAAGATATTCTTCATCCTGGAGGTTATTCTACATAGGTAGTTTGTGTGAACCGAGTCTTGATTACTGTTATGATAACAGTATTTGGAGTCAAAACAGACTCCAAAACAGGCAGGATTTTGAGTTTTAACTGCCCTTTCTAAGGGCCAATTTTGGGGGTTACTGCTTTATGTCGGAAAGCTTATTCTTGTGTGGTGAAGTGTTTGAGACTCTTCATTAGGCCGTTAATTTCTGAGGAAAATCTCTCTTAATATATAGTTTGTAAATACATATACATATATTATTTTAATTGTTGCCTAAGTGGTGCTTGATTTTCACTAATATAACCTGAGGTTTTAGGAAACGTGAATTGTATGTTCTCCTTAAAATGTTAGGATGCATTTAATTTTATCTTTTCTGTGATTAAAGTTAAGTTTGTTTTTTGGAAACTCTTGATCTAAACACAAATTAAGATTTAGCAAAATGAGACAGTTACGGAATGGAACAGAGTTACCAGATCAATATTTATGAGCCAATGATTCCTAACATTAGAACCTCATGGCATAGGAGTAGTTATTAGAGAAACTGTCTCAAAACTCTTCAGCTGTCATTTCTAAAAGATACAGAAGTGTTGTAGTAAGATTTGTTTCTGCTCTTTATTTTTTTTATTTCTGAGACATCTTTATTTCTGGTTTGTGTGTACACTACTTATGTAGTCATCTGAATTAACTTTTCCTGTGTGAATTTACATATTTTCTTATGTATTATGGTTTTAGTCCTCATAGGTGTTTTAAAAAATCCTTGTATCTTAGCTGATAAATACTAAGTGAAAAAAATAAAACATAATTCATAGTATGAAGAGGTGCAGATCATCTCTGTATTTGCAGAGACTATTAGAATAATTAGTAAGTAAAATTTTCTACATGTTATGATCACTAACAATTTGGTTAGACTGGAATACTATGTTAGAAAAGCATAAAAGTAGTCAAAACAATGGATAAATAATATTAGTCATTATTTTTGGAATAGAGATAAAATTGGAAAAGAAATCCTAATGAATGGCAAAACAGTGTTTAAATACATGCAGATGTATTTTATGTAGGAGAAAGTCATATAAAAAGTGTAATGAAGTTATATTTTCTTCATGAGTGAGGAAAAGTCACCATAGAATAATTGGGGTGGAAAGGACCTCTGCAGGATATCTCATCCAACTTCTTGCTGAAAGAATGTAGAATTGCTAAGTTTCCAGAGGGCCTTGCCCACTTTTGAATCTTCAAGTACGGAGATTCAGCAGCCACTCTGAGCAACCTATTCCAGTGCTTGACCACTCTCATGATTAAAAAACAGACAAAAAATGTCCTTATATCTAACCTGAATTTCCCACATTATAAGTTGTATGTTGCCTTTTGTCCCATGCTTCAGTGTGTATCCTTGAGGAGAACACTACAAACAATCCTAATTGTCATGAAATGAGAAAACTATGGGTCCTGTATAGTGAAAATTACAAGGAAATAATACAACTTCTAAGCATCTTCTTGAAATACTATAGGCCTTATTTATAGTACATTTTAAAATTTCAGGGATAGTGGTGCATTGCAGGATATGAAAAAAAGAAGTTAAGTTATTAAGACATTAAGAACTGTGCTAGAAACAGGCAAACCTGCTCTAAAGAATAGCCAGCCCTGGCACACATAACCGTAAGCTAAGTTATGTGATCAAAAAATCAAATAATATAAAGATACATTTCATCTCAAACTTTGTTTTCTTAAAATTTTGCCCCTTTAAAAACTTTCTGTAAATTTTGACCTCTTCTTAATATTTGTATTTTCCATTCATTATTGATGGTTTTAAAGAAATTCCTATTTTCTAGTTTGAAATTTCACTGTTTCCCATGTTTTTGTGAAACCTGCTACATTTAATTTTTTATTCAACTTAATGTATTTAAAATCTTTGGCATGCCCTGCTTTACCTACTGTGTCTTTTTGAAGTTTATTTAATTTTCTCAAGTTCTTTTGTTTTAACATTTTATTTTAATTGCTGTCTGCATCTTTAAAGTGGGGAGATGGACTATTCTGACTTAATTGCTCTTCTGTGCTGTTACTTACTACCCTTCCTGCAGCTGTGAGACATTCACTGAGAAAACAACCTCATCAGGCATTCACAGTTTTAAAAATTTCTTAGCCTTTGTGCTAAAACTACCTTCTTATGGGTTATGCTTCTTTTGCAAAGAAGTGTATATTTCTTCAGCAGTGAGGATGAGAAATCAAAGCACTAAATGTTTCCATTTAAAACATCTATGACCAATGCTGCTCTTATTGCAGTAGGACAGAAACTCCTGCTAGTTCCGCACACAGAGTGATAACGCTTAGAAGTCCTGTGATTTAGATGGCTTTCAATGGTATTTGCTATTTGTATTAGTGAGAATGCCACTTAACCCCTCAGCATCTTTGAAAGCACTTTAATCTTTTACTACTGTACAGAGGTTCATAGAATAAGATGGGTCATATGAGACCTGCGGATGTTACCTAGAGCAATCTCCTGCTCCAAGCAGGATTAACTTCAAAGTCAGACCAGGTTTTCAGGATCTTGTCCAACTGGGCTGTAAAAATCTCCAAGGATGGAGAATCTGTAACCTCTTTGTCAATGTCTTTAAGTGCTTAACCACACTTGTGATTTTGTTTTTTTTTTCTTATATCCAGTCCAATCCCTTGATTGTTGCATTTGGTCCGTTGTGCATCTTCAAGAAAATTCTGTCTTTGTCTTCCCTACAGTTCACCTTCTAGTAGTTGAGGAATGCAAGTAGTTCCCCTCTTCCTGCACCCTTCCCTACTCTGACCTTCCTTTGGCTAAAAAAAGCCTGTCTCCCTTACTTCTCCTTGTATATTGTGTGCTTGAGTGTCTTGAGTGTCTTGGTTGGCCTCTGCTGTATTCTGTCCTGTTTTACCTCTAGTATTGTGGGGGGAACATAAAACTTCTATAAGAGCAGAGGAGCACAAAGTTACATGTCACATAGGTATCTGAACAATAAAGCTATAAAATGAGTTGTCACCCTTTCTTGGGTGAGCAGCCATATTTCCAACATGGCTAAGTGTTTAATTGCACACCTAGATTTAGTCTTCATATTGGCATGTGAAGTTAAGGTACAAACATAATTCACAAAAACCATTCCATTTACAGTTTTAGACAGCTAAAAAGACAATTCCTTCAAGAAAAATAATTATGAGAATGTATTTAATATTTATGGGTATGAAAAGAAGTATAAATGATATAGCTCTGACATGACATTTAGTCTAATGTCTAAATGTCATGTCAGATGTCACACTTGTGACAAACTCTGTCTCCTTGCTTTAAAACCAGTATTTTAGTTGAGTGACTAACAGGCAGTTATGCCACTATACATAGCCTGTATCTGGCTGCAGTAAACAAACATGCAGCATTTCATGGGACTCTGCAAGTGCAAAGGGTGGATGTATGCTACTCATTTGCAATACTGGGGTGCAAGGCATGCAGAACTAAATTCTGCATCCTTTTTATGAGATGCCCCTTTTGATTTATTGAGCTGATCTGGACAATTCTCCCAAATTATTTTTATGAAAATATTTTTTTTTTGTGCAGATGGTTTTTCTACAAGTATTTTTTTTGCTATATAAAGTCATCTCAATTTCACCCATGAAAGGATTAAGAAAATTATTAAAATGACACATTTTTCACTAGCTCTTTTTCACCACTAGGAGTGATAAGAAAGATATATATTAATTCCTTTGATATTTGTTCATTTATTTTACTGACAAATATTATTGCTGCTTTCAAAATGAAAGTGACTCTTTCCTTCTTTGTCTTTTCTCTGTCCTTTCTTTCTTGCTTTCGTGGATATGAACTCCAGGAGGACAAAGTGGTTAGAGCCCTTTTTCTGTCTAAAGTTCTTTTATGCATAGACTTATTTCCTGGCCTACATTTGCTTTCATTTACACAGGTGTAATTCCCATTCAAGGCAAGGGGAGTTACTGTCATTAAAATGAAAGCAATGTTTGGCATGAAAGGCTTACCTGATTTTCAGATAAAATACTAATAATCTGTGAGTTTTTGTGAACAGTTTGCATGATATTCGTCTCTGTTTGCAGCTTTTGTGAGCATGCCCCTACTGATCCTTTAGTTTTGCAATACAATATGTGCACAGTCTAAAAAAAAACAAAACCAAACTAGGCAATATCTCACAGGTGTTTATCTTACAAAAATACAAACAAATTTTATCAAAGTGGCATAAAGTTGTCAAAATAGTTTTGCAGCCTGTGGTAGTCTTGTTTGTATCATTGATATGTATGAACTCAACATTTCATCTTTCAATGTTTTTCAGCACAGTGGTTCAGTTTTGGTTTTCAATGACAATACAGTTAGATACCAGTAAACATTAAGAAAACATATATATTCTAAACATTTAGGAATACGCAAGCAATGCCACAGAGTTGTCCACTAATTTTCTAAATTAAATGGCTTGTAGGCATTCCTAAAATGTAGTGCACATATTGTATTGAGCATAATATTGAACTGATGTTAGATGTTATGCATGCCACTGACGCTGTGTTTGTCTTGGTAATATTACACCTACAGTAAATATTTTAATCTGGTTTTAATTTAGCTACATTTAGAAAAGTTAATATAATACTGAATTTGAGAATAAGCCTGGGTATATTTCAATATATTACCAAATTAAATGTGATGTTTTTAAATAACAGAACAGAGAAAACTACCTGAGCTAGTGTAAATCTGCTCTCCCATGAAAGTCTCTAATGTATCCTAAAGAGTTGCAATTGCAAAAGCAACTTGCCCTTTAGTGCCTGGCAAGTAAGTTCCTATATTAGATGGAGTAAAGAAATTCTTTAGCTTTCGTGTGCATTTAGTGAATGTGTACACAGCTAAGTCTCTTGCTATGATAAATGTATCTTTTTCTTGCTGATAGAAGTGTCAAGGCTCACATTTAACTTGTGTAGTTCGGAAATACTTCATACAGAAGTTGTAAGCCATCTGCTGTTGTTAACGTTACAGATATGCTTTTACTAGTAGGCAAGCAATCTTTGTGGTGGGCAACATACTGGTCCTCAGTCTGTTGGCAGGTTACATAGTTTTCTTTTGGCCTACTTTATTAGAGTTTGTTTTTCAAAATTAAAAGGTTGTGAAGTTACAGAAGGCAGGGAGTAGCAAAATTTTTCTGTAAGTAATGATGGTGCCTCAAGTTGCTTTATGTAATATCTGTTTCTAGCGATTTTGAAATAGATGTTTTACAAGTCATGAAAGCAGAAAGAACAATAAGTATTTTAGGTCAACATTTTCTTGACTACAAACATTGTGAAGTGGGGACAGCAATGTTGTTCACCTTGTTATTTTAGTGCTCAGAGTACTGCTAAAACCCATAGTATATCGTATGCAGATGCCATCAAAACAGATACTTCAATATAAACAGGATTTTAAAGTTCTGTATGGTACAGTATTTATCATTAGGTTAACCCATATAAGAGAATCCCTATTATTACCAGTTATACTTCATTTTTCAGTGTTAGCATATCAAAGAAGGTGTGAATTCCAGTATTTCTTAAGAGGCCTATTCTATATTTTGTAACCATAGAAAGACAGGTTCAATCTACAACGCTCCTAAGTAAAGTTGTAGGTACTTGGTGACTGTTGGTGGTCCATTGACCAAATTAAACAACACAGATTTGGAAAATGAGGTGTATTCAAAGCATCAGATCTGTGAGGAGTTATGGAGCAGAAAGACATTTTAGTATGTGCCCTGTAGAAATTTTGCCATATTTTCGATAAAAATTAAGACTTCAGAAAAGCTGGGACAGCATATGGTGTTGACTGACTGAGACAATCACACACTGGTCTACTGGTACTGTTTATGGTGGTGGGGAATGGAGCTGGATGTGAATTCTGACTGGGTTGTAACGTGCTAGTTGTACAATTAAACACACATAGGAGAGAACTTATGTGCTAGTATCACTTTGAAGTATGAAGCTCACTGTGTGCTCTTCTGTGTAGGATGTGGGAATGACTAATAAATAACCCAGTACTTCATTAGTCTAGTATCAAAGTATATTAAGAAGTACTTTTGCAAAATGGAGACCCAAATGTACTAGAAAGGAGCAGTTTATGCCAAGTTGTAAAAGAATAAGGTGATCTCTGAGAAGGAAACAGTTTATTTTTAAATTGAAAAACTGTGATTAGTGAATTTTTTCCATCTTTTGGATTTTTTTTTCTTTATGTAAATGTTATCCTGAATTTAAATGAGCTTACATACTATGTGCCCTTGCTTGAAGGCAATGGCTTTGAAGTAATCACTGATATTTCTGGAGAAAACAAGTAAGCAACTTAATACAGGAAGTTTTTTGGAAACAGTTGACAGGATAAAACACTACTCCTGATTTAGGTTCTTTCTCTTGCGAGTCATCATCTGACTTTTAGAAACTTTGATAAAGTCCCTATACAGTGTTTATGGACATTGGAGGTTTAGATACATCAATTCATGTTTTATTTTTCAAGTGTTTGTTTTCTTATTCTTTCTTTATACCTATCTCAGGTACAGAGATAAAAAGCTGGTTTTATAGTTCAAGTTAGATGCAACTTCATGAAATTACATGGAAACATTGTTTGCAACAAATGTTTACAATCCTGTAAAGGGCAAACCTGAGGAGCAATGCTAGGCCGCCTCCCTCTTTTTCTGACTTTATTTCTTGTGCATTTTGATAAAACATCTGACAATTTTGTTGAAGTAAGTTTTCTACCTTTGTAACATTATGTGTTTTGAAGTACTTAAGACACGGAGAGATAGCTTGTCTTTAAAAATCAAGTCTTCACCTTCACCAGTGTTAAGAACCTGCAGAATCTTTTTTTGATAGTCTCAAAGATCTCAAAGACTCCACTAAGCAAATTCAAAATCAAGTATTTTTACTGAATAGTTACCAAGGTTAATTCCCCTAATGACTTGCTTGGCTTTGGAATGTTATTTGAACTTTGATCATTACATCAAATTTTAATAATCTTTGAGATTCCTAGAGAGAATTCAGACAATCACAGTTATGTTTAGCAAATTAGTCTCAGAAAACAATTCTATACAAAATGACATTAAAAATTATCAAAAGCAATTACCATTGTGTTATTCTCTCTCCCTTTGTCTTCCTCTAGTTAAAATTTCCTATTCTTCAGTTTTCCTCCACCATATTCCAGACTAATGACTATTATTATTCCAGTCAGGAGAGACCCATGTGGTGGTAGGAATGCTTGCAGTCATTTTGTGGACATTTCACTGTTAAACAAGAGAAAGAGTTTTTGTTATTTTACTTCTGCTATTCTGAACCATTCCTGGGCCATACCAAGAATCCTACTGTTTCTAAACCATCTATGTTGCAGGTCTGTACCCCCACAGTGTCCTACAGCGTTCTCACCTGGAATTGCATAAATGTGACTAATATTTGTAGAAACCATATGTTTCTCCTCCAACTGCTCCCTTCTTGCTATTGGAAAATACCTGCTTGGCTAAACTCTTTACTCTGTTCTTAACACTTGAATCCCACTGACAGTGTCTTATGAATAAACACACTCTGAGGCTCATCAATTTTTTCATGGGCTCTGAAGGATATAGGGTTTTAATTTCCGAATTACTGAAATTTGGAAAGAAAACAGTTTTTTTACAAAGGAACTCGCAAAACCAATAGAGTATTACCTAGCCTTAGAGTACTTGTGACAAAAGCCTCCTCTAATAGCTTTATTTAGAATAGTTTTCTGGGATGCCTCTATGCTGCAGGAAGCTTAATGCTTTTCCTCAGCTCATGAGTATTGTCTTTCAGATTGAGATCTCTAAAAGTAATTTGAAGAGTTGGCAACTTAGAACTTCCTGTCTTGGACCACTTGTCCTAGGCTGTTCTCTGATCCTATTTCTCATATATCCATTTGTTTAAACTGCTCTCCTTTACCTTACTGTGTTCAGAGTTCACTCTTGTTTCCTTCATCACTGTGGGATGCCCCTCCAAGAGTAGTTGCTTCTAACAAATGCAATTGAAAGCCCATGTTTTTTTTTGTCTTCTGTTTCTTGCAAAAAATAAACCAAACAGACTCTCAATATATTTAAATACGAAGTTGCTTCTTTTCTCTGTATTAAAATTACTCTGAATGAACAGTCAAATAGCGTTGTCTGCTCAAAAACATGAGGTAGTTTTCCATTTTCACTATTTTCAAGATTGCTGTGATATGCCCCGATAACATGTAGTCAGTATACATACATCTTATTAAAAATGCAGATTTAAACTTGCTTGAGATCAGGTTGAAATCAAGTTGAAGACCAGATATAGTAAATGCATCCTACTGATGGTTAAATTGGCATGTAAACATAAATGTAAATGTTTTCCCTAAATTAGATCTCGTGTTGTTAACTTTGATGGCCTTACTGTCATACTAAGATACACTCTGTGTTGATCATCACAGTCAAGGAACAGGGAGATTGCACTATATTATAGTCCAACTTGTATTAACTTAGCCATCCTGCACAGATGAATGGTATTCAAATACAGGGGGATGTGATCCTAGAAACTTGGTCTTCTTTTCCAGCTTTTTTTTGTATTTGAAAGTTAGTTGGAAAATAAAACTAAAACAACTTCTTAATACAATGTAGCTTCAGAATAGTCTTAACTAGTTAATCTGATGACTGCATGGGGTTTTATATCTATGTAGTGGAACTCTGCTTTTGTTAGTAAGCTCTGCCCTTGAAGAATACAGTCGGTTATGCTTCTTGCTTAAGAATGAACAGTAAATTAGAAGTCTGAAAATCTCTTTGCTGTCATATATAGGGGTTGGAACTCGATGATCTTAAGGTCCTTTCCAACTCTAACTATTCTGTGATTCTATGTACTTCTGTATTAGATGAGCAATGGTTTACATGCCCAAAAAATCAGTTTTTTTCACCTACACAGTCAGTATGAAATGTACTAGTTCCTCCTGTAAACCTTGTCCTGTACATGTATACTACAGCATTGTAATTTTATAGTACAAAAATGAGAAGTAGTTGGTTTGCTTTTAGATAGCACTGAATTTCTGACAAGCAATAGAATTGCCTGGTGAAGTTAGAGGGGCTGGCTTTCATTTTGCTGTTTCTCCTACACTTATAGTACTAGAAATTTTATCTTTTGATTACAAATTGTGCAAAATCTATACATTTTCCAATTAAATTCTTCTTCAAGGTATCCTAAAATAATCATATCTTAAAATGGTATGGAAAAAGTGTAATAACAATAGATACTTTATCACATCAATAAATTTTCACTTTTCATTTTTGTTCAGTCTAATAGAGCTATTTGCAGTTCTGGAACCACAAGATGAAAGAGTTCTTGACCATTAAGTTATATTTGCCACCTGTTGCAATATTCAGAAACCGTATCATGTGCTATTAAGTTCCAGGTGTAGACCTTTATCAAAGGCAGCTCAGCAAATTCCTTGTTTCAGTCCCAGGTGTGTAACAGCACACCTAGGACTCTTTGGATACAGTTAGACATTATGGCATGGCAGGGGATGGTATAAATGTTTAATTATCTAGATTCAGCTTCAGTGGCTGGAAACCAGTGCCTATATATATAAATAATGAAGACATTGCTAGTAATAGAGTAAAGCTGCAAACCTCCCAAGGTGTTGGGTTGTTTTCCTTAATTGTTTACTTAGAGTTTTATTTAGCTAGTGCCTTCCAGGAACAGTTTGTTGATAGGTTGAGGAATTAAATGAAAAAGGCCTTGCATCTGGACTAATATTGTTTGTTTGCTGTTTAGATCTGCTGTCTGAAAAAAGAAATTTGTATAACAAGCATCTGTTCATATATGAAATATTGGATGCACAGGCAGGACAGTTATTCAACATAATGTGAGTGGCTTTATGTAGACAGCTTCAGTGGATATTGAAGAAATTTAAATAAATGTGAAAAATACTGTGTTTAAACAAGATGTCACCTATGAAGTAGAAATAGGAGGGTATTTGAGAATTAAAACTTCCTCGGTTTGAATTATTATAAAGATGGCTCCATTCAGCACCAAGGAGATCTACGGAAAAGCCTGGATTTCAGGTAGCTAATTCAATTTCAGTCAATTGATGTGTGTTAATCTTTGTAGTTCACAGTTAGTTTCATGCATTTCACAAGTACTTGTTATTTTTTTAGATCGGCAGAAAATAAAAAAAACAACTGTGATTCTTAAACCAAATACATTAAAAATTAACAGAAGTTCTGTTTGATGTTGGGGCTAATATGCTTTCATAAAATAAATCCCTAGAGTGTTTTTATACTGATGGAGTCTTAGGTGTATCTTTGTTAACCCAGCCTTAGTCATTTAGTTCACTGTGTATAAAGGTGCACCTCCCATTTATCTTTAAATGTTTAAACTGGGGCAATGTTAATCATCAGTGTTCATTTAACCTGTTTATCTTTCAGTTTCAGTGTAATTGCTACATAACTTCAGAGTCATGACCTGTTTAATTAAGGTGTTCTTGCTCTCAGATACTTGGTCATGTGATTATGAAAGGTGATATTTATTATTGTTAATGATTTGGGTTTCTTACAGTTCTAGGAAGGGAATATATGGTGTCTTTCCAAGAGGTTAGAGTAGTTGTACCCCTGCATCAAAGATAGGGTTCAAATACTTTCTTTTCCCTCCAATGTGTGCAATTGTCTAGTTATCTGTTTGCATCCAGTATTGGATCATTTTTAAACTATAACACCATGTTGACTATTTATATTTTTTAACAAATTGGTGTTGATTGGTACATGGGAAGAAAATTCCAAGGAACCCAGAACACTTAATTTAAATTATTTTTTAGTTTTATCTTATCCTGGTTTTGCTTCTTTTTTGTCATTGGGAGAGGCCAAAGAAAACATTCACTGTGTTGGATATCTAGCCTCACTCATTTGGGAAGAGCATAATTGTTTGCATTGTTATGAACATGAATATTTTGTAGCAAAAAAGTGAAAGTTGGCTCACAGCTTAGCCTATAGAACCAGACACCAGTCTCAAGTGGTCATTAAAAATGTCCAAACCAGCTATTTTTTATTCAGGAGAAAATGCTTTATTATTATGGCCCATGTTGCAAAAAATTTTTTTGTTTTATTTTGCAGTAATCTTTTTTTCTGGAATCGTTCTAGATGATAAATATTATTGGTTTTGTTTTATAGCTTCTTCATTTATCTATTTGGTATTTAGAAGAGACTATAATCCTGCAGCATTAGACTTCTGTAGTTTTATTATTAATAAAATACCATAGATACATTTTGTGTTTGGATTCTGATTGTTCTATTGTAGTTGTGTCACTAATTTTAAATTCATTTTTAAGTAATAATGAATCCAAGCCTATTAGGCTTTTCCCTTGCCTATAACTTTTAGCTTCTGTTAACATTATTTATTAATCTTTCCTTCTCATGTTTAGTACAACACTACCAGCTCAGATTATCTGGGGATTACTTAAGGAAAACCTTGTGTAAATGAAACATGTTAACCTTTTTGGTAAAGATAAGAAGATATGATCCTTGTTTTTAGTGATTTTTTAAACAGGTGTACTTTTATTTACTACTTACCATTCAGATCAGCATGTGGTTCTATTAGTTGAAGCCTCCTATAGAGCATAGGTGACATGCTGAACAAAGAAGGCTGCGAGCTAATGACTTTAATGATCATTAATGATAAAGATCAAGTCCTTAATCAGAAGTGGTCTGCTGCAAGTTATTTTAAATGAGAAGTTTCATAAATCATCTCTGATCAGTCACTGTTTCAGAACTTTGTGACACCTTTGTCAAAAAATGTTCCTATGTAAATATAAATATATATGTGTTTGATTTAAAAGCATACATTGTCTAAGACAACTGAGAATAATAGTACCGTAAATCTGGATGTACTCTGCAGTGATGAAATTAGTGAGCATGGGATCTACAACATTACTTCCTTCAAGGATGATGATGATGTGACTGATCCAAACCCACTGCCCCAGTGCCACTTTGTTCCTGTCACTGTGATAATGTTCTCAGTAGGTGAGATACTCTAGTGATCTACTTTTTTCAAGTGTCTAATTAACCTGGAAAACTTTTCTTCACACCTGTTGATATGGAAGAACAGAGGCAGATGACATGCACATATTGTGAATTTGTAATTTACATTGAACATGCATACTCTTTCCTGTTTCTCCCTCAAGTATGGAGCAGTTCTCACAGCTGATGCTGAACTGAAAAGACCTTGTCTCTAGGCCATAAGAATAGTTGAATAGTAATCCCTATTTCCTCTTACTGACCTCTCCGAAGCCAGTATTTCTCAATTTATTAACAGCAGTCCTGCCACAGGAGAAGGACTCTAGCACTGAATTTGGGGAATTAATAGAACTTAAACAGCTTCTGTTTTAGGCAGCCCTGACATAATTTGGATAGTTTTTTAAATAATACTAGACATGAAGTATCATCCTTTTTTTCTCAAAGGGGAAGTAAAACTCTTTCCATGTATACTGAAATCATTCAGCCCAGATCTGGGTATATGTTTCTCTTTAGTTACAATAACCATAAGCAGCCCTTCAGAAAGTTCATGATGTCATATGAAATGTAAAAGAGCAAGTCAGTTTCTTTTTCCTTCTCATTTGAAAATTCTGCAGTGAGAGCTTTGTTATTCCTTTACAGTTGTGGTTGTCGTGTGAGGGAGCTGTGGCTATTATTCTTAAAACCTGAGGATATGACAAAATTACTGAGATTCGTCCCATATACCTCAGCATTTACTACATTTCTACAGTTAATTAGGAAGAATTGCAAATATGCTACTTAGGCAAGGACTCTAGTTGGTACTATTGTAAGTTCATAAAATGTGTTTTTACTGTGGAAGAGAAGCTTTGTTGTCCTGTGTTGTGATTTAACCCCAGCCAGCAACTAAAGAACCACACAGATGCTTGCTCACTTCACCCTGGTAGGATGGGAAGAGAATTGGAAGGGAAGAGTGAGAAAGAAACTTGTGGGTTAAGATAAAAACAGTTTAATTATTAAAAAAAAAAAAAAAAAATGAAAGGAAGATTAAAAAAACCCCAGAGAAACAAAAGGAGAGGAAATGAAACTGAAAAAGACAAATGACACAAAGTGCTCACCATGAACCAGCTGATGCCCAGTGAGTTCCCAAACAATGGCCCCCACCAGCGTGGCTGAGCATATCATATGGTATGGAACATTATTTTGGTTGGTTCAGGTCAGCTGTTCCGGCTCTGTGCCCTCCGAACTCCTCATGTACCTCCAACCTAATCAGTGGCAGCACAGTCTGAAGAGCTAAGGCCTCAATGTTGTGTAAGCGCAGCTCAGCAGTAACTAAAACATCAGTGTGTTATAAACACTATTTTCAGCACAAATCCAAAACATAGCGCCAGGCAAGCTACTGTAAAGAATTTTAACTCGATCCCAGCCCAAACCAGCACATCACGTGGCTTTCATCCTTTCAGATGTGCATGATAATGTTCAAATTCTGGTTACAGTTAAATATATATGATGATACTAATTTTGATGTGAGTTCTTCCTCTCTCATGTGCCATATGCTTATAGGACATAACTTGTCAAATAGGAGTGAAGAAATGACTGATCCCAAGAAATTCTGCAAATGAATCTTCAGTAGATGATGAGTATTTACCTTTCCAGTAATTTTGGCCCGGGTCCCAAGAAATCCTTTAAATTAGAATCATAGAATAGTTAGAAATTGCTAAATATTTATTTCATCTTAATCCATTTTTCTTTAACAGTCAGTGAAACTGCATGAATGTGGGGGTTTTGCCCGTACTTCATAACTTTAATATTACGAACTGCTGTATTTTGAAAAAATCATCCTTCAGAACTATGAAGTGAATACTATGTCCATGTGAGGACCTTGATGTGAATGTGATGAAAATGATGAAAGTAGCCAGTTTTATTGACTTGTTTTTTTGAATAGGATGATTTCAGTGAATTTAGAGAAAGTGATAGAAAATTTAGAAACACACATATCCTCACTCTATAGGCTTTATGGAATACATGCTCCTTTAGCCATCAGTTTTAATATTTTACTATATAATAAACACATTTAAATAGTGGTGAGGTTAACTATCTGTTAGTCTCTCAGAAACTGTAGGTACCATGTTTCATGTAACATGTGGTTCTGAACCAGATATAAGAAAGATGCAGTACTGTCGTATTGCTTCAAAACTGAGGACAGTGTCTACTGTTCATTGATATTGACTGAGTCAGAGTTAGAGCTGGATACAGCAGGCTGTAAATTGTATATCAGCTGTGTCATGGAAACATATTTTTCAGATTAGATACATTAAGAAACAGAATACTATTTCCCTTTTTTGTATTATATCAAGTCTTCTGTGCTGTCTAATGGTAAATGTATTGTTTCCAACTTGACTAATAATGAGATTTTTTTTTTCCCTGAAAGAGTGCTTTCCTTCCCTCACTTGAAAATCAGACACACATAGAATCAGTCTTTGAGAGATTTATCCTTTGTGGCAGTTAATTGATGCTGGAACTCTTGCCTTTGCAAACATTAGTTATAGTAGGGGGTGCTCTCAATCTTTCCGTGTTGTTTTTGTGGTTTTTTTCTTAACAATTTACCAATTCTTTAAAATCTTTTGAAATACTATCAGTGTATATAAGTGTATTTTGAGGAATGAGCTGGAATTTCGGTTCTAGAATCCATAGCATTAAGCTTATCTTCGTAAGCTCAATTGTGGTTATCTGTTACATAAAACCAGGAGGCAGTTTACTGGAATACTCATTATCTGTTATCCACTTTGATTTACACATATTACTGAAGCTAGTATCCTAGTTATAAGAAGTAAAGAAAAAACCTAACTGAAAGACTACACAAAACTTTGTCAGTGCTTCTATGACATTTAAATTAGGTTTTCAAACACTTGATTTCTTTGTACTGGCAGATATGGGAAAAAAAGAGTTTTCAAATTAGAGAATAAAATTAACATTCTTCAAGTATATTTTGAATAATTTACAAAAAAAATAAAATGCTTCATTGGTTCTAATTTGGAACTTGAAACCTCCTGCTACTGAATGCTCTGATAATATGAGCTGTGCAAGAGAACTAAAGGAAATCTTTAATTTTTTTGTCACTTTGATATATCTAAATGAGTTTGGTATTTGGAACCAGCTATTTTAAGGAGAACCTTCATACTACTGAGGTGAAAAAATCTAAAAAACCCGAAAATAAAAGAAAAAAAAGAAAAAAGTAAATCCAGACTGTTCTAAGAATAAAAGTATTTGAAGCATCTTCATCTGTGGCTGATATTCACTGTTGACACAGGGGAGTTTGCAAGTTAGAAATATTCAAGGATTTGCACTGTGAAAATCTGTGCTTCACAGATTTTAAGAAATCCTAAAGTACCTACACCTAGTTTTGTTTATAGAAAAGCTGGCACTATAGCATGAACAATGTTATCAGAGAACACTGTAGTGGGGTGGACACTATTGGAATACTTAGGTAGTAGATCAATACATTGTTGAACCAGGGCCTTTAAGCTTTTCAAGTATCTAGATCTGAAATCTAAAAAAAAAGAAAAAATTAAACAGGAATCTTTAAAGAAATCTGTCTCACTTTAGGGGGTGTTTACAGAAATGCCAGAATTATTGAAGGAAGACTTCAAAGTTTTTGTAACTTTCCAAGACCCTTTACTATTGGTGCGTTACTGCAAAATTACTAACATGGTACATAACTGAAGCCCACTAGAGGGAGCCAGAAATATTTTGTTGTGATACTACCAGTGCCTGTCAGTACTTCAGGAGATTTACTTTTCTACTTTTTATACAGCTCTAAGAAGGTGTAACATAATGGTGTATTCTCATATTAGAGTTTTGAAGTTCATAAAGGACTTAAGGTATAAGACTGTATTGTTCTGCTTTATACACATAGTGTATACACATAAATTGTATGTGAAGAATTTTACCACCTTCTATCTCTTTCCCTGCAAGAGGGAAGGATGCAAATGAACAATAAAGCAGGAATTGGTCATTAAATTGTAGATAGAATTATCTGAGTGAAATGCGAAATAGCACTTTTTTTAGGGAAAGCAGTAATCTCATTTTGAAAGCCTGTTAATTTACAGTAGCAGTGAAGAGGAATTACCCTTCACCTAACTACCTCAACAGGATAGTGAATTAGCAGAAGGATTTTGCATATGTGGAATTTGTAGATATTTTAAAGGAAAAAATAATTATGGAAGTACAGAGAGTGTCAATATATATGTGAAGTAGAAATATAGGCAATTAACCGGATGTGTTTCTTAACAAAGGGGACTATTTGACACTGGAGTAAAAAATCCTCAAAACTTTATTTCATTGCACAAAACTTCCTTCTTCCTTTTGTAAAATAAGGTTATTTTACAATAACCTTATTTTACAATAACCTTTATTTTGTAAAATAAGGTTATTTTACAATAAATTTATTAGGAATTTGTAAGTATTATATATCTGACTCTTATTAGGTGTCACTAAGTCTGTTGCTTTTCTACACTTACTCTCCTGTTCTGTTTTGAAAATTATGAAACTGGTAATACCAACATAAATGTGAACTATTCTTTTAGATTTTCTTGCTATTCTGTCAGGGTTAACTGTGGCTGCATCTAATGCAGGCATAAGAGGTGTAGCCGTTGCAGCATGCATCTCCATGTAGGTTTCCAGCCTCGATAGAACAACTGGTGACTATCCTACTCTGCTCTTGTGTGGCCTTACCTTGTGTCCTGTGTGGAGTTTTGGTTGCCTCAATATATGAAGGACATCAAACTGTTGGAGTGTGTCTAGAGGAGGGAGACCAAGACAGAGAAAGGTCTCAAGGGCAAAAGCAGCTGAGGTCATTTGATTTGTTCAGCTTAGAGAAGGCTGAAGGGTGGCTTCATTGCAGTGACAGCTTCCTCAAGGGGGAGGTGCTGATTTCCTCTCAGGTGACCAGTGATGGGAAATGAGGAAATGGAATGAAGCTGTGTAAGTGTAAGTTCAGACTGGGCATTAGGAAAATGTTCTTTACCGAGAGAGGTGATTGGTCACTGGAACTTCCCAGGGATGTGGTCATGCACCAAGCCTGTCAGAGTTCAAGGAGTATCTAATGATGCTCTTAGCCATATGGTTTAGTTTTAGATAGTCCTGAAAGGAGTAGGGAGTTGGACTCAATGATTCTTACAGGTCCCTTCCAACTCAAAGTATTCTATAACTCTGTGCTTATGTGTATCTCATTTTTGTCTGAGCTTTGCAGCTTGCACTGAAAGTTTAGGCATCAAGTTTATGTTAAGTTGAAAAATGTTTGTGTGGGATTCAGTATAGCAGTAACTGCTTGACAGCTATATCAGTTTTTCAATTACCATTCTGTTACATTTCATTAGAGTTGGATCTTTGATTTTTCTCAAACAATTTCAGTAATGAGTGGTGACACAAATGATGAAAGTGGTGTAGTTCTGTTTGCTTCAGATGGCATTCAATTTAACGCCATCATTTTTTAGTGCCATCTGCATACAAACCCCAGGCCTATTGTGGTCCTGTCACATTTTCTCTCTTTTTGGCACCTTTTAGATGTTGATATTGTGTCTTGTAGTACTAAATAACCTGTGAACACTTAGTGCCACTCATTTTCAAACAGTTTGCAAGCATTAACTAATGAATATGCCTAGCACCTCTGTGCTGTAGATCATTTGTTATTTTTATTAGCTGGTTCCTTAATGAAGCTGCCACATTAGTACAGAACTTTGAACACAAAGTGGCATAAATAACATCTAATTGAGACTTTCAGGCAACAAAAGTCTCAGAATCAAATCACTGTAAGATATTTGGATATTTTTACCAGTGCCTTTGAGAGTAAAAATCTTTGTAAAATAAAACAATTTGGAACTGTCATTAGTATGATTCTGTTGTGTGCCAAATCTGGTGGAACACAGTATTTATTTTGCCTGAATTAATTGTAAGATGTTTAAGACAATAAGAATATGTTTAAATAAATGTTTCTTAAATAAAACTTAATATTTTCAGACATTCTGGGTTTGTCAATCAATTTGCTATAAACTGTTGAAAATGAGTAATTCTAATGTGCATTTGTATTACCTTACTCCAGCCATAACTGCCATTCTCTATTTTTCTACCAAAAATTTAACTGCTTTTTCTCCATCACAAATTTTTAATCCATCAGCAAAGTTGCTCTAACAGTATCTACAGAGCGAAGTATTTTTTTTTTAGTAATCAAAGGAACAAATAGGCAAAATCAGTTGAACCGAGGAATTCAAGGAAATAATTTTGTGCAGAAATGTCTAGGGATTAGAGTGTAACAATTAACTGTAACTTCTTTGCAGAAGATTAAATGATACAAGGCCACCTAGAAATTATTGGTTAAACTGATAATATGAGGATTAATTGAATAATAATATAGAGGGGAAAGCAACTTCCTAGCTGAGTTCCTTAAGTATTAGTACTGGGGAGGATCTTTAATATTTTCACTAGTGGTCCTGGCATAGAGAACAAGAATGCCATAATTAAATACACTGGTGACACGATGTTGGGTACTTGAATACTATATAATAAAGAACCAGATGACCTTATGAACCTCCAGTAGTAAAAATGAGATTAAATAGCAATAAGTGTAAAATCAGGAATTTAAGAATGAATAAGAATTTCTACTCTGAACTGTGTGTCAGGGACTCCTGTGTGGTTCAGTCCTGTTCAACAACCCTGAATTCTGCTTTCCATAGCAGGATAGCTGTGTCCAAGTAGCTTATTAGGACAAGTTCTTGCTCCGTGCTGTTCTCCTGTACTGTGTGCTGGCATTGTCTGGGAGATGGTGGTTAGCAAATGCCTAACTGTGCCAGGAAGCATAAGAATTAGCGGGCAATCATGAGCCAACACCTACCCTCATGACATGGCTATTTCTTGCTAGTATAGGCATGGCCTGAAAGAGCAAAATTTATTTGGTCTTGAAATACGGAAGCAGAGAGGGTATGTGATTGGTCTCTCTGAAGACATCAGGCAGCAAACACTGGGGAGAGAAAGGAGCTATTTAATCTGAATGACAACACTGGTACAAGAATAAATAGCAATAAACTAGCTTGGAATAAATTAGAGCTGGAAATTACAAGGCATTCTTTCCACTGTAGCTGTAGGACTTGGAAAAATATTTTGACAGAATTTGGCCTTATTATTTCTAGTTAATTTTAAAATGGAACTTTATAAATTTAAACCAAAAGCTGTTGCCTGAATCAGCAGGCAAAGGGTATCAATACATGTTGTCTCTTTCTGTCCAGTATGCTTATTTAGTGAGCTTAAATTTACTGAGAAAAGTGACAGCAAATGTGTACTTACTTCTCCTGCTTTCCTAAAATCTGCAACTTTAGTTTAGCTGTAGCTTGGTTAACTGTACATTCTTAATATATTTCATAATCATGTGAATTTCCAAGGTTAAAGAAAAGCTTTGTGGGACTGTGTTGTAGGGTCTGTTCACTTAGGGCAGATTTGTGTCATGGCAGAATCCAATCCACTCATTTAATGAGCCTTTATGGCCCTGTGTTGAGTTGTGCCTGTGCCATAACAAAAAAGAAAAAGTAAGTGGCTTTACAGATCTTGAAGAATATCAGTAATTTTTCACATAAACTGCTTCTTTTTATACAGTATACTGGTATTGGAAATCCTTGTGGTACTTAATACAATTCTGGGAGATGAGGATATAGGGCTAATAAACATTATAGCAATTTTGGCATTTGGTCACACTGATTATAACTTTATTACTTTTGTGAAAGTGAAAGTCAATACCATAGCACAGACTAGTGGCACAGCAAAATACTGAAAAAGTACATAATCTTTATCAAGTTTTACAACAATCACAAGTTCAGAGATTACCTTGACTCCTGTAGTATACTTCATTGACTAAATGCATTAATTTCGCAGAAGGAAATGGTATGGCAAAAAGGGTGAAGGATCCCACAGCTATAGTTGAATGAACAAGGTAGAGTTGAAGAGATAAATACTGAGATATAACCTTTGTTTGCTACAGCGTAGTACTGAATGGGAATGGGACTGGGATTAAGAATAGAATAGTGATAGGAATTGAATATTTCAGTTAGGAGGGATCTACAGCAATTATTCAGTCCAACTCCCTAACCAATTCAGGGCTGGCCAAAAGTTAATGCATGTTGTTAAGGGCATTATCCAAATGCCTTAAAGACTGGCAGGGCATTGTCCACCCCTCTAGGGACCCTGTTCCAGTGTTTGACCACTCTCTTGCTAAAGATATGCTTCCTAATGCCCAGTCTGAACCTCCCTGACCTACAATCTTCTGATGCATAGATTTGCTATATAGCCATAACTTTGATGACTGTACAGCTGACTCATGATTCTGAGTGCCCACGCTGATTCAGCAATGCCTATTCCAAATCAACGTAGTAACTAATGAACGGATGAAGAACTTCTTCCTTAAAAAACTTCCTTGATACAGGGTGGTGTCAAACATTGCACTGATCCATGATATAATGAAGTTGCTTTACATCTGAGACGGGTTGAAAAAAATAAAGGGGCTAACTGTAGTCTGTTACTAAAAATGGTTAGTTACTTTGATGCTGGATCCAAACAAAGAGTTTTCTTTCTCTTCCATTTTTCTCCCCCTTCCTTTTGATACTGTGTTCTAGTTACCTTGTATAATGTTTAAGGAATTGTATCTTGTATAAAATACGAGGAAAAAAAGCCCCAAACCCTATATATTTAAACCAACTGAAATTTTCTGAAGAACACTCGCAAGCAAGCGTAACAGTTAATATAATGCTAATATATTGGGTGCTTCTGCCAAACAGGTGGACTCTAAGAGATTTGGTAAATCCATAATCCTAAACTTTACTGTTCTTTGGAAGACATTCAGTATGGTTTTGCACCTCTGCCCACCAGTAATTCAAAGTAATGTTCTGAAGGCTGAAGAGTATTTGGTTTAATTATTTCTTAGATTGCAGTGTCTAAACTATCAAACTCAGGCTGATATGTAATCAAATCCACTGTGCTTTTTAATCTATGCTTAAATAAAGTAACATTTCCATTTTGTTCTTAGAAGTTTCTGTTAGGCCATCTCTAATTATAATTAGGGGAAGAGTGATTGGTGTTTTGTAAGATGGCTGTCTTTTCAGATAATATATCTGAAAATACCAAATGATTGTCATATATGCTTTTTATTAAATTAAATATTTTTTGTTTTAAACTGTATGCAGATGTAATTCATTTACAAATATCTTTCCCATCTTACTGCATTTAAAATGGCGTGTGAAGTGTGTTTTGAAGAGTTTAATAGACAAATTTGTAATGCTTGATATGACAATACATAGGAGTGATTTTTTTTTTGTTCCTTAATTATGCCTGATGTGTAGATGTGAAGTATCTGATTCTTGCAGGTTTTGCAGAATTTTTGTGGGCCTGTGTAATAATAGGTGTTAATATTTTGTGACAATAATATTATGTGAGCTTTTGGGCAGTGTTAGCAGAAGTGAAAGCATATTATGAATAATCTTGTGAAAAACGATGAAGAAATCCCAAATGAATTACAATTTGTTTCATGTATGGAATAAATCTTTGTGAATGGAAAGCAAGTGGAAGGTTTGAGGTAAATCTGTTTAATCCAAATTTTGAATATTTAATTTCGGTATCGTATAAAAAAATAAATTTTTCCTATTAAACCAAATTAAATTAAGAAGTTATGAAAAGTTAGACTAGCTATAGTTTGTGTGGTTATTTTCACACTTAACAGGAGATATTTATTTGAAAAGAGCTTCAGCAATTCTTATTCTAGACACTAGGTGGTGTTTCAGCCTTAGTACTGAAATGCAGTCCTAGGTACAGTGCCACTAGTACTTCAGGTACTTAAATAACAGTTAGAGATGTTAGAGATGTGAAGAGCATATTTTTTCCCATATTTTTCTTTTCACATTAGTAGCGTTCCCATGTTGAGAAGAACTGATTCCCACAAATTGCAACACTGATGTTCATGTACAAAATGTGTTCAGACCATTGAACTCTTTAGAGCAGTGGTTAGGAGATTTGAAAATGGGTGTAGTGGGTACTGTGCCTATTTCAAAAAGTGCAGATTTCTAATGGAAGGGGTTATTCCTTTTTAAGTACTACTTTACAAGGGAGACTTCTGTGGTTGTTCTTTGCAGGTATGTCAAAATGCATGTATTAAACATGCAGTCCACTTGTGTAGCCTCCCCTTTACTTCTCTGCCAAGTTGCTGTCACAGTCCCATGAAATGCTGTGTCCTGGCAGGGACTTGGCAGGAAGGACAGAGCTTCTCTGCGTGTATGTGAGCTGCTCAACAGTATGTTGCAGACACCTGGGGGCAGAAGGAGAAATCCTGTCGATTAATATGCCACTTTCCCATCTGTGCTCTTATAATACTATCTTACATGCATGTCTGTCATTTAATTGAGAGGTCTGCACTGTAAATTACCAGTATTTTTTAAATTGCAAGAATGATTCTACATGTTATGGTAAGATGGAGAAGTCAGTTAGCCCTGTACTAATTGGGGACTTGAATTTCTTGGTGATCACTGAAGCATGCAAACTTTATGTGTCTGTCACAGTGTGTCACATTCTGCTCATTGTGTGTGATTAATTGAAATTAGAAGTATAGTTGCTTGGGTCAACACTATGCAAGTAGGAATGTTGAAAGTACATTGGAAATAAGGCTTTATCAGAAGTCTTACCTATTAGTATTATGAAACAGTCTCAGAAAGGCAGAAAAAAACCTGAAAAATATATAAATTTATGCATTTTTTCACACTAGAATTTTCTTTGACATGAAATGCCGTAAGTAATTTTTTCTTTAAAAAAATGGTCAGGAGTCAAGTTAGATGAGGAGTAATCTTCCTGACTCTACTTTTAGAGGAGGAGATATTAAATCATGTTCATTCAGAAGGACCTCTCATTCTGCTGGGTACAAGAGAATAACACTGGTCATGCTGGAGTGCACTGTCCTTGGAAAAAATGTGGCTGCCAGCCAAGGACATAGTTGCTCAAGTGTTTAGACTGTGATATCTAGTTTTTGTGACATTTTAACATCTACTAATAGAAGCAAAATTAGCACACAAAAGCTTTGGGAGATTTTATCTTGTAGTTATTCAAATTATTATATATTTGTATACTTAAATGGTTGTTTCAGATCTGGCCCTTTCATTGCACTGGCAAGTATATGGAAAGTTTAGAATGTCTTTCAGATGTGTACAAACCAGGCAGAAATACTAAAGGCTTTTAGTTGCTATCAATTAAAGAGGCTAAAAGTACTTCTGTCTTTGCTGCTGAAATTTCAGTTTGGATCTTTCTTGTACTCTCTAACTTAATTAGAGAAGGCAAAACAGACCTACTCTTAAATTTCTGTTTGAATGATGGCCAGGCCTAAAGCATACACAGACCTTTGTTCTCAGGACATCTAACCTACTTCAGACAGTGAGCTGCTATTCATGGAGTCTCTCTTTTTTACCCTCAGTGCTTTGACAGTTTGTTCTGTCTTGTTGAAATAAGCAGACATGAGTCCTCATAGATGGAGTGTCAGCATTATGAAAAGTTAAGAAGGAACTTTACCAGGATGGGGCATATTGCCATCATTAAATGGACAAGTGATACCTCCTTTTCCTGCCCCAGCCTGGCAGTCTGTGAATGAGGCAGTCAGTATGCCTCATTTGTATATGAACGTTGCATCCGAATAGCCTTCTATATGAAGATTTCATCAGAGTGTTTATGGTGACAGCATGACTTAGGTTTTCTATAACTGCCTGGAGAATAAAAGTAAGATACAGATTGCGACTTCTGAAATCTTTTCTGGTGGACTGAGGTAGATGTATTGTGGAGGTAGAAACTACATTTTCCATGTGACCCAACCATCGAGCAAGCTGCATTTAAAAGAATATGCAAGCCTTTGAAAGTCCTATACTGTAAGTCCTTGAAAAAGAGGCAGGTAGACGTAGGGTTAGAACTGGAGGCATGATAACTAGATTGAAGGCCCAGTGTAGACATTCAAGGAACAAGTATTACAAATAATATTATTTTGTCTGAGAACTAAACCAAAAATATGTAAAGAACAGAAGAGCTGAGTTAAGACTAAATAAAAATGAAAAATAAGGAGTGAAGAACTAAACTTGCAGTGAATTAGTGCTGTCTAGAGTCCAAATTTTAACCCAATAACCAGTTTGAAAGTGCCATTTTATTAGTAGTTGGTCTGTTGTATTTGATTGATTACATCCTGATTTATTCTCATATAACATAAGAACTGAATGTGAAATTAACTTATGGATAATTGGCATTTGCAATTTCCTGCACTGCCATGTGACTAAGGTGATGGGATAAAAAAGCTTTGCAAGAAAGTACATTTTAGAATATTAAAAAAAATCTCATTACTATGCGCAGGATCTCACATCTGGGAAGCTGTAATCATTTTAATAATTCAGTAAGCATAAAGTGAAAGCTAAGTCTTGCCTATGAAGTGGAGAGACTCACCAGCTTATATAGCCTATTACTTTACTTATAGAATGGTTTTAGTTTACAGTAGCTTTGAAAATCAAGTAATTTCTTGAAGTGAGCTTATTCATGTAAATATAAGATACAGACCACTGCTGAAGTAAATCAGCAGAGCATCTTTGAGAATTATAAAATTACTTGTTTGCAAAAGTGAAGAATCTATTCCAAAATTCCTTCTTCTGACTTAGTAAGAGAACAGATTAAATGTTTAATGATTGATTTTTTTTAATTCCCTTTTCCTATCATCCTTTCAGTCTCAACCTATATACTTAATTTTCAAATCTTACATTTCCTGCTATTTGAATGTCAATATAGAGATCCTTTTCATTTGCACTGCTGCTGTCTGTTGCTTTCTCTTGTATTATAAATGATTAAGCAAAGGTAGAATGAAAGTATTTTTGTGTTTGCATTTTTTTCTAAACCAATATCCTCCAAGGTTCTACAGGCATATTTTGTTAGGCTGTGGCTAACTATTGTAATTTTAACAGAAAGTATTAAAATAGTATTATTTTTACCTTTGGAAATGGCAACAATTAGTTGCTGTATGCTTGATGAAAACTTTGTATATAGTGTTTACAAACTAACAGGTTTTCCATTTAAATATGTCTGAACAGGTAATGTGGGTATGTAACTTGTGCCGAAAACAACAGGAAATCCTCACAAAATCAGGAGCCTGGTTCTATAATAGTGGATCGAACGCACCGCAGCAGCCTGACCAAGAAGGTAATAGAGGTCAGCGGAATGAGGAAGCACCTCAAGAGAAAAAAGCAAAGTTGCAGGAGCATTCACAGTACCAAGGACCGCCAGGTGACATATCCACACAAGTTTTGGACAAAAACAGATCACAAGGGCTCACAAGACAAGACTCAATTAAGAATGGTTCAGGTGTAAAGCATCAAGTAACAAGTGACACAACATCAGACAGGTAAGAAAGTATTTGGTGTTTATACTGATATGATCCACTGAAATTATTCAAAAATGTTATCTTTTAAAATTTTATCTTATTTTTATGTTGTAGCCTATAAGATACTTCCTGGGCTTTTTGAAACAAGCCTAAGAAGCACCAGCTGAGGGGTCTCTTATTGTATTCAGGTGGTCATGAACAATGTGTGTTCCTTATTCCTTGTTATTAAAAAAACAACATGGAAAATGACAATCGCAGTGTGATAGAGCTTGTCCAAGTGCTTGCAGCTTTGTTGAATCATAGTCATTGCACTGTACAGAGTGTTACCATGTGTTTTTTTAATGGCTGCTAGCTTTATAGCAGAATTTTAGTAATCTGAAACAGGGCTCAAAAAGCAGGTTAATGGAAGGTGATGGCTGTTCATACTACTGAATTAAAACATCTGGCAGTAGTTGCAGTATTGAAGTATTGGAGATACTTTGTGTGATACTTTGAAATCTTTGTGTGGTGACCTGAGTCTTTTCATGGCTTTTAGGGGGCCTACGAGGATGCTGGGGAGGGACTCTTCATTAGGGACTGTAGTGATAGGACAAGGGGTAACGGGTTGAAACTTAAACAGGGGAAGTTTAGATTGGATATAAGGAAGAAATTCTTTACTGTAAGGGTGGTGAGGCACTGGAATGGGTTGCCCATGGAAGTTGTGAATGCTCCATCCCTGGCAGTGTTCAAGTCCAGGTTGGACAGAGCCTTGGGTGACATGGTTTAGTGTGACGTGTAGAGGGGTTGCAACTAGATGATCTTAAGGTCCTTTCCAACCCTAACTATTCTATAATTCTATGGCTTCTCAGTTTCTTACTGTTAGTTATTGTCGTTAGTATGAGAATTTTTTTCTTCACTGGTTTATCTCAGTGTTACTTGGCATTGGGTGAAATTGTAGCTGTTTCAGCACTAGTGTAGTAAGATCCAGTTTAGTCAGAGAATGGAGTTTTCCCTCCATTTTCTTGATGTGATTGTACCAAAAGGCAACGGAATCACAGAATCCCAAGGGTTGGAAGGGACCTCAAAAGATCATCTAGTCCAACCCCCCTGCAAGAGCAGGGTAACCTAGAGTACATCACACAGGAACTTGTCCAGGCAGGCCTTGAATATCTCCAATGTAGGAGACTCCACAACGCCCCTGGGCAACCTGTTCCAGTGATCTGTCACTCTCACAGAAAAGAAATTTTTCCTGATGTTCACATGGAACCTCCTATGCTCCAGTTTACACCCATTGCCCCATGTCCTAAGGCACCAGAAGGCTCAACCTTTTGCTGGAACACAAAAGTAAAAATTGTTTCATTGAATGGATTTAATTTCTGAGGAAGACCATAATAGAACTTCAAGTACAGTGGAAAGGGAAAGAAGAGAGTGAGCTCTCTCATGTGTTTCCATGGAAATGATACCATCACTCTCCCAAGATTCTCCTTAGAATTTGGCGGCTGGAGCAGTATAATCTGTCAGCCTTCCTCTGCTGCCCAGCTATGACCTCATTACCACATTTATTCTGCAAGCTTGAAACAAGTTAGACATCTATAATATCTTTTACAGCTAATAAAATTGTTTTCCTTTTCACTCACCTTTTGTATTCCACCATATTTTATTTGGGCTTATTTGGGAACAAATTGAATGTAATTAATGTAAACATTTTTATTTAACTTCTTTTGCCTGTTGCCCTTTACTCTGGTTTCAGCTCATGGGTTCAGTATTTAGTGACTCTGAGTGTTCCTCAGTTATCTGCATGGTCTCTGAGAAATACTGGCACCTTAATTTGATGCTAAGGAGCAGGAGAGAGAGTATCATATATAATGGGATGATAACCCCCCCTCCAGCCTCCTTCCTGTTCTCAGCAATATTTCAACTCTAGAAGTGGTTTTATATTGTACACATGCAGAAAGAGAGAGGGAGAAAGTGATATACAAATAAATAGGTAATTCAGATATGTAACATGCACTTAACCAAAGTAGAGTTACATGATAAACATGGAAAGTATAAAGTATATTTACCAACAGGAAGAACATAGACTTTGTGCCTGAAATCAGATCTGTTCTGATGTTTGTGATCACATCTAGTCAACATATTCAAAACCAAATTGTTTTTCTCAGTCGTTATCCTCTTCTTGTTTTATTTGGATACTTATACTAGAGTTCACTAATTAACACGTACAAGTATGCTTAGAATATATTTGTGTTATATATCACATGATGTTGAAAATTAGAAGGTCTTCTGAATAGTTTTCTTCCCTAATGTTTCTCTTATTAATTAATTTTCTTTTGCTGGAGATAATGAAAAAGACTCCTCTTTGGTGCCTAATCAATGTCTGACTGGTCAAGTGGGTTTTTAGAGGAGAATATCAGTGTCTCTGAGAGCTATTATCCCAGAATTCAAGGATGGGATAGGCCTTAATTTTGGACCTGTATATGTCGTCGTGCCATTGCTATTCTCAGCAGTAATACTGGGAAGCCTTACAATTTTGTTACGTTCAACCACTGTTAAGAGCAGAAGATAACATATTATTATCTTTGTACTGGAGTCATGCATACAATATGTTTCATAATTTGATATATAATTTCAGTATTAAAATTTATAAATCTGTACATGTTCTGCTTATTATTATCAACTAAGTTAAGAAAACTCATTTTATCTATTTGAAGTTTGTAGTTGTGGTCAAGCAATTTCCTGTAGGCTTCCTAAAGTCTTTTCTTCTGTTTTTTTAATGTTAACTGCAAGAATCACCTTGTAGAGAAGCATGTTTTATGGGAGATCATTGTGGCAGGGTTTTTTTTCTATTCTTAAATTAATTCTATGCAGAAATGGAGCTATTCTGGTATTATAGAAAGTTGTCTATATGAGCTAATTCTAGGAGAAAATTATGGCTATTCAGATGTCTAAAATAATAGGGAAATAGCCAAAAAAGTCTCATATATTTAAAAGTGATTGTATTTGGAGGCTTAATTTTCTAGCATCCTTTTTATCTCAGGAAAAAAGAGGATTTTTATGTTGGTTTCCACACACTACAGTGTGGTTGGGGAATACGTTTTATTTTAAGAACTACAAGCAAGACTGTTGAGCCTACTTGGGTCTGAAGATGCAGGTTTTGTGCACATGTTCTTTATGGACTGTATATATGTGTTTTCCCACATAGAAAGGTTTTATTCTATTGCATTACCAATGGCGGTAGAATGAAAGTGGTCCCCAGAGTCCCTTTGCTTTCATTCTTGGAAGAACTGGCAGTATGAGTTGGCAGCGTAGGCTCTGTCTTTTGGGACTGCTGTTGGGGATGTTGGTGTGTGAAGAGAGTGAAAAAAGAGACCAAAATAAGAGGGAAGAGAAGGAGAGAAGAAAAAGCAGGCATAAACTAGCTGAGAATCATCAAAAAGTAGCATGAATTAAATAAATGAAAATGTCTGCCCCTCTGTTTCATGTTATATCTTTTTCAAATGTCTCTTCCTTAATTACTGGATTATGATTAAGTGATACTGAGAACATCGCTGATGGTAGTTTATTGCAATTTAAAATATGACAATGTAACATAAAGCATCAGACAATTGCATTTCCTTCTGAAAGGCTGGAAACTGGCCACTTCCCAAGATTATCACTATTTTTCTTCTGCAACATAGATGACACAGCACTGTAGTGCAGCCTTTGATTTTGATTATTTCTATTTCTGAATACCTGAGTTGATCGATCTTTAACCCAGGTCTCTTCAAAAGTGTACTATCTTTACTTGGACCTGTGGAAATGAAGCATAGTTGGAAGCAATCTCAAGTAAAATAAAGATGTTTTAACTTTTAACCTATGTTTTTCTACCTGCTGACTTTTTTAAAGCCAGTGAAATATTAAAAGTAATGTATACAGACTGTTTAAAATAATGCAGTTGATATCCAAGGCTCATACGGACAGTACTTTGTGCAGATTTGGTTGTGTTCAGAAGTATCCATTAAGGACAAAAGGATCTCTAAGCTTTTTAGAATTCTTTATGTAAGAATTACCAACCTGAATAGTTTTTTTTATCACTGTTGACCATTCCAGTAGAAAGAAACCACAATTGTTGAGAAAGCATAATGATATTCCTTCACTTCATGAATAAATCTAATAATTTGTACAAGTATTTTGCAGGTTGAGTTTAAAATTGAATAAATACTCTTTTCCATGCATGGCTGCAAAGAGCTGTCACTGACTTTTTCTGGTGCTAGAACAGGATGCAAAAATTGGGCATTAGAGGTACTCTACAGTGTTTTTTAACATATTAACTGAAGTTTCAAGGTTTAAAGGAATTTGAACTGCATCCAAATAAGGTTTTATCTTCCTGCTCCTGTTCCAGCATTTTTCACCACTTTGATAGTCCATGGAGCTCTAAAGTGAAACCAGTGTCAATCTGAAAACAGTAGTCTCGGTAGTTTTGCTTTTGTTTCTTGTGGTGTCTGTCTTCCATTTCAGTGTATGTTTTGTATGATTCTTGAGGTAATAACTTAGAGCAAACAAGTTTCTTCTTCATAGAACTCCTCTTTTAGTTATATCAGTCCTCTTCATACAGATTTAGGGAAGTGGATCAACATTTCAGGGCTACTCCAGTTTTCAGGTAGAAACTAAAGCTATGATTATCTCCTGTCTCAATCTAGAATAAAATGGAAATTAATAATAACTATGGGCTGGGGAAGCAATAGAAATTTATGGGAAGAGAGCCAGAGAAAATGCGGTATTTAATCATTACATTAAGAAGTACCTTGGGTCGACAAAAGTCAGAAATCCTTTAGTGCAGAAGTTTTAATAAAATAATTAGACACTTATGACAAGGATTAAGCTATGCCTACTTATGAGGATGAGTAAGGAGTTTGGTACTATCTGTAATGCTGAGCCTCTGTAAGAAGGTCCTGAAGGGTACTGACTTTGTCCAGTAGCAACAGCCCAGACTACCTATAGCAGGTTTACTGTGATTCTACCTGCTATTGGTAGGTTGCAATGGATTGTAGCATCTTGATTCTTTTCTAACTTCTGGAGAAGAGGGAGAGCTTTTCCTCTCTATTACCTTTGCAGAACTGTCTTCTGAGAAACAAAACTGCTAGTACAGTTCTGTTTGTCTACTAATTTAGTCTTACGGGTTGCTCACTCGTGCAGAGTGACAACGCTGACAATGTTCAGGACGTGTAGATACACTGCAGCTTCTGTGTGTTTTTTCTGAGATGTGAATTGCTTCCCTCCCTTCCTCCAATTTTATTTTCCCTAAAACAACAGAACAACCAATGATCAGTAGTCATACTGATTTTTTACTTTTTTTCAGATGATGTTGTACTAGAAAATCTCCCCCCCCCCCCTTTTTTTTTTTTGTTGTTTAAAAGCCAGCCCTTATCTAGCTGTAGAATCTGTACTGAGCAGCACTGGGCCTCTGACCAATGGTAGGTAGAATTTGGGATCTTTTTGAAGAGAAAGCTAATCTGTTTGGAGAAGAGAAAACTTCCCTAACTGTAGCAGAACTAACTTACTTTAGTAAATAGGCTAAATCTGCTGTGTTTCTTTTCAAACATTAAAGAACATTTTAATTAAACACATAACAAAGTGATTGAATTCCAGCTTTAAGTGACAGTCTGAACTCAGCTACAAGCATGCTCTGCAGTGAGCAAATCTTATCCTGGTTTTGGGGAATTTCATTTTCACAATTTACTGTAGAGTGCCTTTTTTCAAAAATAATTCCATTGCAACATGGTGTTTATATTTCGCTCTGTTACTGATTACTTGCTTTTTTTTTATTAATCATGTACATTTGTTGCATACTGCTTACTGAAAAATAGCACTTACTATTTTACTTTTCTCACTTAAGCAGAATGAGCTCGGGGAAGTCTTGATATTTAGTGCTGATATTCAGTATCTTTGAAGCAGAGTTTGGCCTTCCATTGCAGTGTTATTCTTCTGTATATCACAGCTATGTCTTTAACTGTGCTAAAAGACCATTAATAATCTAAATATGTAAACACAGACCTCAGCTGTATCAGAAAATTGAACATATTTTACTAAGTATTAACTGCAGCTTACATTTATGGAATTAAATGTAGTTTTGCGTTTAGCGAAATTGACCCTGAAAGAAAGCAATACAAGAAAAAAATGGAGGGTAGTAGGATTTTTAATTTATTTTTTTTAAATTAATGAGGCTAGTAACTTTCTTGGTTGAGCATGTATTCTTAAAGTGCTGTTTTGTTGACTTTGCACAAACATGCAAACTCACTCTGTGTTTGTAATCCTTAGTTGTGCTGTGCTCTGGAGGCTAAGCTCTCTTTGAATGTATAAAGAACAGATTTTGTTTCAATTTCTTATTTAAAAAATTGGTATATAAAGGTGAATATATTACACCATGGAGTGCGGCCGAGGGAAATGGCTAATATTTAATAAAGCTCTCTGCTAACTTGAGTTTGTGGTTTCTGGCAGCGAAGTGGTTCTGGAATCTGCAGGAGGCAATTCAGTGAATGCCTTTAATTTTCATACCTTTTACCATAGCTATATAGACTAAATTAAAATTAAAAATGAGAATGAATAGTTGTTACTGATGAAATTCTTTCTTTGGCTCTTTCTTTGTGCCTGTAGAAGTCACAAATGATAAAGCAATAACTTCCGTAGTGCAATTTAATTGTTATTTATGTTTTACATGGCAAATTTAATAATTGTAGTAAATGTCAATCTCTTTTATTGAGATCTGACAAAAAAAAAACAACCTAAAAATGAATGTAATATTACCATAGTAACCATATCACAATTTAAGTTTACATTATTATGCAATATAATTTTGTTTTCTGCCTTGTCTGTAGCATGATTATTCGGTTTTTCTGCCCCTTCTTCTTTAAGCCAAATCCTTGTTTGGTCCCTTTGGCTACCCTGGAATGTCTTTATCTACTTCTGTATTTATGTTATTAGCTTATTTTCTTTTGTGTATTTTTATCTATTTGTCACTGGTGTGGGTTTTTACCAAACTCTGACTAGACATTGAAAGTGTTTTTGAAGATACACTGATGGTATTCCTTCACTTAAAGGCAGAAATTATTTTCTTCTCTAACCCAGTTCTTTTCCTTTCGTGAGCTCTAGCTCACCTCTCTTCCTCAATTTCCAGCAATTCTGCAACCATTTATAAGTATCCTTTCAGATTTGTGGTAAAGTAAGTGGACACTTTGCTTCCAAGCTTTGAGAAATCTTAATTTTGTGCCTTTCAGTAAAAACAGGCCTTGCTGCGTTCTTTATTAACCAAGAAGACAGCCTCAAGCATTTTAAGGGAATAGTTACCTGTTCCAGCGAAGTACTGCAGTTCAGTGTCATTTCAAGTTCATTAGAAAATGTCGGTGATCCGAAGTCAGTGACTCTTAAAGTGGAGTTTTTAAAATGCATATGTATGATATGCAGTGGGTTGTGTATATGCATCTTGTTCTGACATCTCTGCACTCTGCAGCACTGTGCCCTGTAATCATGCCCTGGTCTTTCAGAAAATTGCATCAGAAAATGCTCATTTCTGCAGCACTGGGCTTCCTGGAAATGCTATTAAGGACTGCAGTAAATGTATCATCTTCATAGGATAACAGGAGGTTAAGCTTCTCCAAACACAGTTTTCCCAGTTTCTGGTCCAGTGTTTTCTCAGCTCATACAATATGCTTGAATGGGTTCTTGAATGTAGTTTGTCTGCCAAAGTAAGTTTTTATTATGCAGCTTGTAATAGGATGAACCATGAACTTTGCTCCAGAAAGCCCATTTTCTTTGCCAAAAAGAAAGCAGCACGGACAACAGTTCTTACGGTACTACCTTGTTAGAATGAAAAAATGCATTTTAGTGGCAAGAGGTTTTATTCTGTAATGACTTTGTGCAACTCTTGGACTTTAAATAATAGACCTCATTAAGGATCACTTAAAAAAAAAAAAATAGCCATCAAGGCCAATAATATTAATGTAGACAGCATCTGATTTTCTTTGTCATTCCAAATAAACTGGAAAGTTTCAGAGAGATGTTGAATTCCAAATTTCCAAATCAGTGCACAAACCTTTTTTTTTTTTTTTTCCCAGAGGTAGATTAATTTTAATTAAATCTTGTTGACTCTGGCAGGAGGTGCTGGGCTGACACAAATGGACCTGCCTTAGTTGTATCTTCATGCTCCAGTTAGAACTCTGAAAAATATTTAAGCTAGAAGAGAATTCACAGTTCAACAATCTCACCTTTTGAATATAAAAAATTTGACAACTCAACATTTTTAGTTCAGCAATTTCACCTCCTTATGGTGCTAATTGGATTTTATTCCTAAAATATACAGCTAATGATTCATCTTCCTGTACCATTCATTAAGAGAGATTGGAACAAAAAGGAATTCTTGAAAGAAATCCAATGTAATGGTTTGCATTTCTTAAAAAACAATGTATATTTTGGGTACTTCCCATGTCTTGCAGCTGAAGTAAATGCAATGATTGGAGATTTTATTTTCATTTTGAAAATATGTATCAATATTTGCATCAAGAAATTGGATCTTCAAATAAAGTTGAAAGCAAAAATACTTAAATTGCTAAGCACCAGTTTTGGTTTTTATTTATTTTTTTTTAATCAGAGATTCTTCCCTAAAAGAGACTAAATATGAATTGTAAAGACCCTGAGAATCAGAGCAAGAAGGAAAAAATGAAGATATGTCACTTAAACAATAGAAAAGGGAGGAATATTTTGTAGATGAAAATCACTCAAAACAAACTCTGGGGCTTTTGATATTAAGGCCAGCACTAGTAGTGTCTCAGCTCCTCAACAAACTTGTTTGGATGGTGCTAGACTACCGTGCAGTGATGACTGATGCACTGTTGTAGATCAGGACCATTTATTCTTACCTATTTCATTTCTTCACTCCTTCTTCAAGTAATTAAAAGTGTTTATAAGAATGCTTGTGTCCCATTTGCAGATATTCACAAAAGCAGTTTGTTATTTTCAGAGTTAAGCCCTGAGAAGCTAACTAAACCGGGAGATTTCCCTCAAGACAGGCATTTTAAATTTCATCTCTATGTGGCATATGGGTATCTCTTTTGGAAGCATTTTTTTCTCCCTGAAAATGAGATTTATTTGGAAATTTATTCTGTGGTATATCACCAAGTATTATGAAGCCTTACAGTTAGGATAACAATCAATTATGAAATTAGCCCTAACACCCCCTTCTCCCAAAGCATTTAACGTAACGGCTGGAACTGCCTTTGCTCCACTAAGATAAAGCTTCAGTATTAAGTGGAAAACTTCCCAAAGTAAAATATTTACACTGCCTTAATACTTATAAAACCCAGGCTCCATGACACTGTCAAAGAAAATGAATTCCAGAGGCACATCTTCATCAAGAAAATATTTTTCTGGTATTCCAATCAACTGAAGATAGGAGCAACGCAGGAGACCATAAATCTTATAATGACATGAAAGCAAGATAAATTAGTCTCTTTGAACTCATTCCCAAGATATGGAAGGCTCTGACTTTTATCCAGTGTACTGAAAAGCAGAAATTAATAAACAACCCAGTGC
The DNA here is from genome assembly GCF_034315485.1 of Pezoporus occidentalis. Lineage (NCBI taxonomy): Eukaryota > Metazoa > Chordata > Aves > Psittaciformes > Psittacidae > Pezoporus > Pezoporus occidentalis. Next base: position 19,357,950 of record NW_026914940.1, on the reverse strand, counting down.
ATGGATTTGTTCTCTTACCTTCTGTTTCAAAAGATTAAAAGGCTAATCTCAATCTTACTGTCATTTGGAGAATGATCTGTTTTCTAGTTAACACATACATTAGCCTTTGTTTCCATCGCAGATCACCCGGACATATTGACATCCAGCACAAGTTTGGAAGCCTTTTAAGGTCCAATTCAATCACCTGAAAATAAAGATACTGCAATAAATCTCTTAAGATATTTTCCATGTGACTAAAAATAACTCTAAAATTAAATTCCAAACTTCTGAAGGTAAAAGAGCCGACTTCTGCAATGCATAACCACCATGGACTTCAAGATCAGTGTAACTTCTCTGCATAATAAGGAGCTTTGCGATCAGCCTGCTCACCCAAAGAAGTGTTTGTACAAAGGATTTTATCCAAAGAGGGTGATAACTGTGTATTTGACAAAGAGAATGTTATCTCTTTATCTGTGTTTATTGCAATCATTACTGTGCTGAGCACATTTGCATTGTTGGTAATCATCAGTGGACTGTTGTAGGATTTAATTTCTGCCTTTGGCTTTGTGCTGATTATGTCCTCTCCTGAATTAGTATAATTTGCAGGATAAGGAATATAAGTATGATCTGCCTGTAAGAACTGAGGAAATCAACTTTCACCTTGAATACGTCATCCTGAGGCAGAGAGGACAGATGTCTGGAAACCGTTTTCCAGCTTCTGTTTTTAGCATTTTATGTTGTTAATCATGCATAATAGCTTGTTAGTAATTCTTCAAATCACCTTTTGTAGTTTGTTTTTTTTTTTTTTTTTTTTAAAGATGACATGATAACTTTTGGTGAAAGTGAAGAATAGAAATCTCTTTTGTAGCAGATTAAGTTTTTAATGCATTGTTTCAAAAATCAATCAAATCTCTGTTCTAGGCCAGGACTTCTTGAGTAGTGAGACACATCTCATTGGTGAACCATTCAGAACTTCAAATGAGGCATAAAGCAGGATTCATGTACTGTAGTGAGGTGCAAAGAAATATGAATTGATTGTGAGTCAACTGAAGGTAAAATTGGTTGAAATATACTACTTTAAACCACTCATTCTCCCAGATGCGGCATCTAGTGAATACTGAGCCTACTGTATCAATGTGTATTACACGTACTCCTCTCCTTATTCAACCAAAGTGTAACAGCTTTCTGTTCCTGTCAGGTAATGCACCTGTTCCTTTAGTCAGGGAAATGAAGTCTCAGTTAGACATTTTCTAACTCTGATTCTCCTGTCTTAATAGTATTCCTCTAAAACTTTAAAAATATTTTTGTATTTTATACCACATATATGAGCATGCACAAATGTATATATTCATACTAAAAGCCATGTATAGTCACTTCAGTAAACTGTCAGACATTCTGAGGAAATTGGAGAACTGATTATAAGCTCATTCTATGACCCAGAATTTACAGACATTATTTTGTAGAGAAAAACAGATGTATTTCTCCTGTAGGAAGCCCACCAGTCCTGCAGACATGAAACAAAATTATGAATTATTTATGACAAACTAGAATCAGGGTCTTGCAGGTTGAAGAAGTAATTTCTACATTTACTAGACAAATGCATTGTTTTTTGTTTGCCAATTGCAAATTCTGCCCCAGCAGCTTTTTAGATAAATTACGTTTTAGGTCAGGGCCGTGGGTTAAAAACTACATATCCCTAGATTTTAGGGCTTCCTTTTTAATATAGGAGATCTACCATCTAGGTGTTCCTGCTCCGGCAGGGGGATTGGACTAGATGATCTTTTGAGGTCCCTTCCAATCTCTAGCATACTGTGATACTGTGATACTGTGATCAATAGGGATTTTCCTCTGAAACATGCAGATCTGTGGATGCCTGGCTTATATGCTGGGAAAATGCATGCGTGGGAAAATGCATGGGTAGGCAAATGGGAGGGAATGTGTATAGCTATTTTTTTTTTTCTGACATGGTATCAGAACACAACCAAAACAGCAACTGGAGAAAGTTGTCAGACTAAGCAATAGATACGCAACTACAGAGCTGTATTCATACCTCCTAAATAAGGTACTTAGCCATGCATAAGAGCACTTCATTAAACCTATTTTTGGGCACTCATGCAATTTTTGGTCACATGAGTGTTTTTTTTATACATGCTTCTCTTTATCAATTATACAGGAAGAAAAAAGATGGCTTGGCTTCTAAAATACACACCTTAGATGTCTATATTTAAGCAGAATGAATCTGGGTGTCACTGTTGATAACTTCAGACAATATAAATTCAAATTCTGAATTTGCCTAAGATCAATAACATCTTTATTTTTAAGCATGGAATTCCTAAGAGAGGAAGACTTAGAGGTTCCCAGATTTGGCAAGTGAGGCAGGAACTAGGCACTGGAGCTTTGTTGCGGAACAGACAGGGCAACAATGTACTTACAACTTAGCACTCAGACTTGTTTTTGCGAACATGTCACATAGCATATAATATTATTATCAAAATAGGAAAATCCAACTGCCTTATTTCACTTGTGCTGGAAAACCCGTCAAACTCAAGTGTATTCCATTGAACATTTTTAAATCTTAAGATGTAACTTGTGCCTTTTTCTCTATTTTTGTGGTGTGCTGTAGTGATAGAAGCTTTTTGTTTCACTATGCAAGTTGTATGTATTGTGTAATATTCACACAATAGTGAGGGTGAGAAGGACAGATATAAGAGAAATAATTAAAATTAAACATTTTGTGTAATTATTTTCAATTATTCTATGCCTTTTCATATTTAAATAATATTTCCCATATTGCCTTTCAACTAATGTATTAAAGAGAATTCCAAGGAGAGGTTTGAGGAGCCAAAATCTATATTGAGCTAAGGACGTTAACCAATAAGTCAAAGTTATCCATGTTAAAGATAGTTTAAAAATGATTATACTAGGAGGTATACCTGGTTCTGTGACACAGCTACCGATTCATTTCAAGAAGTAGTACTGTTGTTTTATAGTCTTACCAATCATCATTAATCATGAAAGGTTTTTAAATTGCAATTCATTTGTCCAATTTCTTTGTTTTTTTTTCCCCTCTGTCATACTCATCCTGATATGCGCGATTTGTATGGTCAGTGCCAGTTTTTTACTGTGTCCATATTAGGCCAAACAGCAGGATTTCCCAAGTGAACATATGGCACATTTCCTAGTATCTGCATATGGAGCAAAATCAGACCTATCATTGTGTCATCTGAGGTTTAAAAAATGTAGATTATTTAGCACTCAAACTATAATAAACAAGACATCTAGCATTTCAGTTTCACATCTTCATTTTTCCCTTCATAGGCTAAGAATTTAATTAAGCCATGACTAGACAAAATAAGATGAAATCTGAGCTTCCAAATATTTTATTTGTAAAATATATTCTTTTCAAGATAGTAAATATGCAGGGAAAATCTCATGTTTAATTTGCTTGCTACCTTTCAAAAATTTTTAAAGCTGTACTTGTTAGTGCATTATGATTTTTTCTGTCATTTACTTAGATGATGATCAGTCACAGGGAAATGAATTGTTTAGTCTCATCACAGAACTTCAGCACACCTTATTAAGGACAGTTGGCACTTTCCTTCTTAGGAACTCCAAAGCTTTTTTCCCATCCAGCTTTTTAGGCTTATGTAGCCTGTAATCCTTGACTTTCTCAGGAATCTAAACATGTCTAGGTTAACTTTGTCTTTCATCAAAAAATAGGCATTTGCTTGCCTTTTTTTTCCTCCTGTGTTGACGACATTAGTTCTGAGAATTTTCAGAATTTTTCTGAGACTATCCAGATTCCTGTAAAGTTGCAAAATGTAAATTGACAGCTTATTTTTGTATTTTGTCCTGAATGTAAGTAGATTATTCAAAACATCCTCTTAACTATTTGGAGCTTTGTGGTACTTGCTGGGTCTGTTCATGACCGAGAAACAGTGCACAGACCTCTTCCACTGGCGCTAGAGAAGTTCCAATATTTGGAAACCCATTAGGGGCGTAGTGCTGAACTGTGCTTTTGGGCCTTGATCCAGAGACTGTTGGCATGCAGCATTATCACTGATTTCCCTGGAATTAGGCTGGGAAACAGTGGCTGCTACAGGGAATGGTAGCTCAACAGACTTTGGAACAGCAAAGTTGTAGTACGCTAAAACACAGCAAGTAAGAGAATGGGTTGGGGTTCAAACCTCTACCTATCTGTCAGTGCAGCTGAACCTGCTTACTTAGGCTTTATTTCCAAAAGTATTTAATAGGTAATGTACTTACAAGGTTTGCGATAAAGAACTATTTTTGTAAAGCTTGTTTTAGTGATAAATTATTATTATTATTTCATTACTTGGTGTTACTACTGGTGGAGCAGGAGATAAACTTCGGTAAGTCCTTTGTACATGGGATAGCATTAGAGGTAAGTCAAATAGAAACTGGGGAATGAGGGAGTTCAATACAACAGAGGAAGGTGGTTCCATGATCACCAGAATCAATGCAGCCTATAATGGTGTCTCATATTTTTCTATCCTATTTCCGCTGTAATGCGTTGGAGGATCACAATAAAGCTTTCTTAAGCACCTTTTCCAGTTGCTAATGATAATTTTCTCAAACTTAAGATAGCAATGATGTGGCTATTCACTGGCCATATTCTGACTGTCTTTCTACTGCTACAGTCAGTGGGTAATAGTTCAGTTCTACCCACCCTTCCTCTTTGCACACTATCCTGGGTCTTTCTCCTCCTTTGATGATGCTGATTTTCACACAGCTTGCAGGAGCTTAACTATTTCAGTATGTATGCCCCTATGAAATTAACCAGTCTTGTCAAGCATATTAGTCATGGTGATAGATGGTAATATGGAGAGAAAAATAGATAAATAGGCTGTCCAGTTTCCTAAGTCTCCTATCCTTGATTTAAAATCTGTAACTTAGGCTAAAAGGAGAGTATAGATTATTATTAAATGGCTAAATGGGAGAAAGATGAAGAAGGACATTGGAAAGAATTATACAAATAGGGATAAAATGCCTCAAAAATGAACGTAAGGAAGCAGGGAAATGTAGAATGTACTGAGATAAAAATGCAAACAAGAAAACGTATTTGGTGGGTGAAATTGAAGATGAATTTACTTTGTTCTACATTTCTCTGCTTTGTTAGTGGATATTTTCTGTTATAAGGTTCTGTCTCTTAGCTGGAATTTCAGTATCTTCCATTGTAGATCTGTGTCTTGACTACCATGGAATAAAAACAGTATCACTTTTCCATTCTCAGTAAATGTTTAACTCAGTGAATTAAATAGTTCTTTCAATATTTAATTATTTTACGGGAGAGAGAACAGCTTCAATAGCAAAGACATATTCCCTTTGGAATAACCAAGAGGGTGTTGATGAGGACTTAGTGGGAATATTTGAGGATGCCATAAGAGAAATTGGGACTCAGTTTTCCATGTTCCCAGACACTGTTCCAACTGCCAGACTTCCTGTAATAATAACAAGTTTTGAATGACTGCTCAGGTGCCAGGTGAAAGAGAGGTTTGGTTATTACAATTCCTGGGCAGAGACTGATGCTTCCCTGCAGCTTGGATTTAGGTACTTTTATCCTTCTGGGATTGGGGCTTTATCTCTATCCCTCTCTTTGTTATTTCCTATCCTAGATATTCAGGATACTGGCTTCTTTCACTGTTATTCTTAAGTGATTAAATTTACAGTTGTAGGTTTTTCTGTAATTCTTGCTAAACTTCTGTTGTGAAGCTGAACCTTTGAACATTGATGTGATGAAACACAAATGATAATGGGCTTCACCCCAGAAGAAAGTCTGGTTGCATTTCACTTGCAATAGCAGAGTGACATGTCCATCCTTTAATCTAAGTTAGACCTTTAAAATCATGTCCCACCTTGGAGCGTCAGTTTGCTAATCTGACCCAAAATGAGTAGTCTGATAAACTGTTATAACACCATCCAGTATGCAAGGCCACCTTTTTTAAGTTGTTAACTTACCTGTCTAAAAACTGTTTGTTCAGATGTTTTTTCTTTTCATAATGAGAAAAATTAAATAGCCAAAATTTTTAAATCCTAAATATTTAGCTAAATGCGTTGGTAAGGGCATATTGGAGGGCAATGGTAGCTGCATTACAGATATTTATGTTCTATCAATTACATAATTTTATTTAGCTTCCAGATGAAAATGCGGTTTTACTTTCTGTTCATTTCAAAATGTACACTCTTACTCCCAAACTTCAAGTGATCCATCTCTACTAGTTTCTTCTATGATACCATCAGACTATACTTGCGTAATATCCATCAAATTAGAATGGAATTGAATCCAAAATTGTACTTGATAGTATCTTTTATCACAGAACAATATTTGCCTTATGAGCCTTAATGTAAAGTTTTAATGATCTTGCATGACTTTACCTTATTTAAGCTTTAGCTTAATGTGAAATGTCTTTTCTGTGTGGCTGTAGTAAAGAAGCAATGCCTGAGTAGTGTTTAAGATAACATGTTTGTAAATATTTTCAACTCCCTTTGTATAATACGCTTACCTTTAGAGCTTTCTAAATCCTAGAATCAAATTCAGAGAAGTTGGATCTTTTACTTGAAATAAAAATGTTTTATAGAAATTGAAAATTATCAATACATACTTGGGAGGTTTCTTGAAAAACTTTTTCCAAACTACTTGTAGCTGCAGGGGTTTTATTAAGATTCATCTTGGCTGGAGAAATAGGTATTTGTGTGGAGCTCAGTATACCCTGGTTTAATGGATCCAATGATGCTTTTCTCAGTCTTATCTTTTCATTGTAGGCTGTCAGCCATGTCAAGTAATTGCTAAGACTATCTGTACTTGGTTTTCTCATTCTGTGAAATTTGGGTTCATGTCTATGGAATCCTTTGTAAAAAAGAAGCCTTTGTATATAGGACCTCTTTTTCTTCTAATACAAATACTGGAATATGTAGAGTGAGAGACCTGAAGAAGAGAAAATGAGATCTAAAGTGTAAGGAAGTTAAATATGAAATTAAGAAAAAAAACCCTCCTAACCCTCCTGTGTTTTCCAGGATTCTTACATGAGGTTTTTAATCTGGGAATGCTGAGGGTGTAATTTCCTAAATCTTAAATATGATACTAAATCACTGTGCCCCTCATCACAAGAAATCTTTTAACATAAAAATGCTGACACATTTACATTTGAAGATCACTAACAGGGTTGACATAAGGTAACTAGTCCCTGTACTGTTCTGTTCTCAATGCATATTAGTGTACGGGAAATGATACTATGTGTGGTTCCACAGACTTTTGATTGTCAGTTCTATTCTAGTTCTGAAAGGATGGATAAGCCAGTTGATACAGCCTGCTCTGCTCATGCTCCTTTGTTCCACCTCCTCCAGCCTCTTCTTTCTAGGCCTCTGTTTTCTTGACTTTTGTAGCTCAAAACATTATGTTTTGGAAAAGGTGGAAGGAACTAAGAACTGGGATTAATATTAGTAGGTCTGTATTATGGCGTCAATGCAATAATATAGGCAACATAGTAAATATGGTGAGGAATTGTTTATTGACTAAAGGGTCTCTTGGTACAGCTGTAGAAGGGCCAGGAAAGAAAGGAAATCCTGTTTCTTTTCCTGTACCATTCTTTGTTTCTTATAACGCCCCCCATGTTTCTAAGAGCAAGTTCAATCTTTATGAAAATTACAGATATACAGTGTATTTGCACAACCCCGCTATCATTACGGGTGAATTTTCTGCTGTAACAACTATGGAGTATTTGCTTTTGAAAGTACCCTTTTAGAATAGAATCATAGAATATTTAGGGTTGGAAAGGACCTTAAGATCATCTAGTTCCAACTCCCCTGCCATGGGCAGGGACACCTCACACTAAACCATGTCACCCAAGGCTTTGTCCAACCTGGCCTTGAACACTGCCAGGGATGGAGCATTCACAGCTTCCTTGGGCAACCCATTCCAGTGCCTCACCACTCTCACAGTAAAGAACTTCTTCCTTATATCTAATTTAAACTTCCCCTGTTTAAGTTTCAACCTGTTACCCCTTGTCCTGTCACTACAGTCCTTAATGAATAGTCCATCCCCAGCATCCCTGCAGATACTGGAAGGCTGCTACGAGGTCTCCACCCAGCCTTCTCTTCTCCAGGCTGAACAGCCCCAACTTTCTCAGCCTGTCTTCATATGGGAGGTGCTCCAGTCCCCTGATCATCCTCGTGGCCCTTCTCTGGACTTGTTCCAACAGTTCCATGTTCTTTTTATGTTGAGGATGCCAGAACTGCACACAATACTCCAAGTGAGTTTTATTTTTGTCTTTTCCTTATTAACAGTTTTACTTGCATGAGTATCTGCAAAGTGCTCTCAATTCCTTACTCCAGAATTAAATGAAAAAAATTAGAAATATCCATTTTGTCAGCAGTTTTAGAACTTTCATTTTAAATATCTGAAAATGAAGGCATAGAAAGGTATCAAATGTCCAGACCTTGACTGCAACTTCAAAAACATTTTGGCTATGATGACCATTCATAAGGCACAGAACAAAATGGTGATACACTTGAAATATATGATAAAATATTAGTCTTGTACCTGTTCCATGGTTAACATTGTCTCTGAACTGTTTAGTGGTGCATAGCAGACTAATAATTATTTGAATAACTTGAATTATTTGTAACAGGATAATTCTTTTTCTCGCAGCAGATTAAAAAATGTTGTCTTTTGATGCAATGAATGTAAAGGCAAATTTTTGTATGTTACAAACATGAAATCTCTGTAATGTAAGCAAGGTGGTTGCCAAGTACTAAGTTTTCATTTTATTATAGCAAGATAGCCATAAATACTCATTAGCTCCTAATCCAGGATCTCAACAGCTACGTTTTGCCATACATGTAGCCTGGTACTTTTAACCACAAATTGTAATACATTCCTCAAATACAAGTATGTCTGTAATGCACATTATGCAGTAGGCATAAAACAGGTATTAAAAACTATTTTGTGCAGTACTTTGTAGGTTTCCACATAAGTTCTGGGAACAGTTTTATTAGCTCATATTTTCTCCATTATATTTTTGGAAATACATAACATGGGTGTTGGTGGGGAGTCTTTACATCTCTTTTAAAGGGGAAAATTTTGTTCTGAGTTGTAGCTGCCATCCTTCCGGCCAAAGAAACCTGGATTGGTGCTGCTTTCTTTGCACATCCATACAACACTTTAATTAGCTGGAAGCTTGCTTATTCCCATATCTTCTGGGATTAAAATCACTTTCAATGGAAGAGCTTTAATAATGTTCTTCATTTTATGTTGGCTTATTTGGAGATTTTGTAATTAGTGCTAAGATGTTAAAAACTGTGGGTAGGAAATGAGATATTCTAAGGAAAATCCTTTTAATTGATATTTTTCAGTTTGACAATGATAGAGTATGTTCTGTAATGTTATATGATGTCATCCTCTGGCTCAAGCATTAAAAGAGGAAAAATATGTTTTTTAGTCAGGGGTATTTATTTTCTTTACGTTTAATGGTATTTGCCATGCATATTATGCTGCAGAAACTCAGTGTGTTCCATTAGGTGACCAATTCTACTTGGTCTTTGACTTCCTGTACTGTATGTGTACTGGAGGCATAGGCTTCTAAGACAGTGGGTTTTGCTGGAAGTGGACAGGTACGGAGCACTGAAATAAAAGCTTGATTTTGCTTGGTTCCATCATGGCTGATTCTGTGCAATGAACTTTTAAAAGGTGCTGAAGGCTTCCTATTTTGAAATGTGCATATATAATGCAGCCATTCCTTTTAGTAATTGTTCAGGTTTGCATGATAAATCGTTGCCTTGATGCTGTATGTACAGTACCTGACAGATTAGTTATGTATGGATTGTATGCTGTTTGCTTCAGTCCTGAATTGATGCTACATTTAAATGTTTGCACTGAGAAAACCTGTTATCTCATGTGAGGTACAGTATAGCTTTTCAGATGTGAGACACAAGGTCTATTGTTACAGTCTCAGTGCTTCACGTTGTTTATTATATGCAGAATATTTTGAGAGTGTCTTTCTGTCCTGTAGAGCTGCCTTTACATTAAGAAAAAAAAAAAAAAAAAGACCTACATACACAGCCACCGGTATTAGTCATTTTTCCAGGGGAGGGAAGGAGGAGGGGAGATGCAGAAATCCTCCTCCTTTTAGACAGTAGTAACAGTGTGAGGATGCCTTGTCCTCATTTTTTTACTTCTGAGATTTTATTGCTGGCAGCCAGATGTGCTGAAACTCCTGACGACAGCATCTATTCACTGTGTGTTTTTAATAGGCTTGGAGAAATATGAGTAGAGTACATGAAAGCAGCTCAGCTTCACACTTTATCTGGGAATGCCCAAAAAGCTTACTGCTGTTTAGAATTCTTGCTACAGTCAGGAGAAAGCCGCACGGGAACTAAATCTTCTACGACTGAAATCTTCTAAGAATAATGACTGTACAATTAACTATCAGCCCCTGCTCATTTAAGCACAGTTTTTACAGAGACCAGGAGAAATATGGAACTTGATTGGCATGTTTGCATTTGATGGTGTGTGCAAAATAGATGACTTTTAAGACAGGTGGTGAAGAAAAATAGAAAGGAAGGAAAGAGAGAAAATGCAATTTGAGACACTGCGCCAGGTCTGCAATTCTGTTTTATCTCATTTTCATGGGGTTTTTTCATCCCCTCCAAATATTTTACAAAATGATCTTTTTGGACAAACATTGAACAACACTAGGTGAGTAGAAATGCAGCATTTTGCCTTACCTTTTCTATGCTGATAGTAATCTATTTGCATGTTTTTCAGTGGGGTACTTTTATAATTGCACTCAGATATTAGTATTTTTATGGTAGCAGTGAGTCTCTTCTGTTGGTGCTTTTATGTTTTATGTAAGGGTTACATGAGAACTCAATCTGCAGAAATAAAGGCAGCAAAGATTGAATAAAATATTTAAGATGGTTATTTATCTTTCAAATACATTAGCTACTATTAGAAGCTAGCATTATTAACTGTAATCCTTAAAGCATATTAAATATTCATAACCATATTTGTCCGAGAAAATGATTTCTCTGTGGATGTGGCAGTGAAAGGATTAAATGCTCTAAGATGTGTCTGTTTAACTGTACCTAATTTAGTGGGAGCTGTAAATTAGTACTCTTGCATACCTTTTGCAAAATAGGCAGGAAGCAGTTTCTCATTTTTAGAAGACTTAGATTGTGTGTGTGATGCTTTTTAATAATCTTTTTAACTGCCCAAATTGTAGCTGATCAGTGTGGATGCTTTGCAGCAGGTCAGTCAGCTCTGTAGGCTGTCCTTTCATAAATAGCTGTTGTTTTGTGGGAATTAGAAAGGATAGGAAGAAGTTGTTGTTTATTGATGTGAGTTGGTTATTAAATTGATTATTTAGAATATTTTTGAGGGGGTAAACTGCATTAATAATGACTCCCTTTTGTGGCATTATTCAGTAAACATACTATAATACTGATGTTTAGAACTTTTTCATACTGCTATAAAATATTAACAGTGAAAACTATGAAGAATTTTATCTAAAAGAGTGTGAGTGCAGATCAGGGAGAAAATGAATCCTGTAGTTTTTATAAAGATCGTGCGCTGATGGAAACATTCTGGAAAAAGGGTGGAAGTTGTATTGCAGAGACTATGTCTAGCACTTTTCTCTGTATCTGAGAGTGAAATCCCTTGAAAAATGGCTATTATTCCTTAAATAGAGCAATATTTGCACTCAATACTTAGAAAACTGTTACCATTTTATTTCCCAGAATATTGCTGTAAGGATTCCCTCCCTTACTGCTGGTGTTTCTTTTATAAATATTTTAATATTTATTTAATGTTACTCTTTTCAAGTTTTGATGTCTTGGGTATGGATTTCTAATTAAGCATGCAAAATTATGGAGGTAGCTTTGGTAATCATCATCACTTTAATAAATTAAGAGGTTTTTAGACACATAAGAATCTGTAGTCCATGAGATTTTTTTTTCTCACATCCCTTTGGAGTATTGTGAAATCTTTGAACCTCTACAAAAAGGAGCAATAATTTAGGTATTATCAACTGTGATTGTAAAAGAGTGCCTGTTTCCAAGTGCATAGTTTCAGGCCTGCAGCAACCGACAAAGCCCTTAGCAACTATTCTTATCAGGTACAAACCAAGTTCTGAATCTCTGGATCTGTTTTTACAGATCAAAATGCATGCTTTTTGTTAGGATTTTTTTTTAATATACATATGCATGATGTTTTTAGTTGGTTTTTTTGTTTGTAAATCTCTTGCAAAAGCTGGATACTTATGTCTATGGTATCAGTTTCACATCACAAGGCATCTGAGAATTATTTTATTCCATTTACTGTGCCTGAGGTTTAGAATTATATTTATTCTGGAAGACTGGCAAACAAGAAAGCACTATGAGGAAACCTAGACTCCTATCTAGTATGGGCTGCCTTACTTAGGGTGAGAATATTTTTCTATTTATAAGAAGTAATGTCATTTTCTAGGTACCAATTTTGGCCTCTATAGAACATCGTGTAGTTTTTTAACAATATGCAGCAGTAATTATGAGAGGCTAAGTCATGTATGCTGTCTTCTGAAGTTAAAGTTAGTTGAAAGTTATTTAAGGTTATTTAGTCAGAAAAATTCCATCTTCTGAATAAGTACCAGTATTTTAAATTTTATCTTGATAAAAGGGCTTTGAGGAAGCCATCTATTGAATAGTCACTAAAAAATCTTTCTGACATTTATTTCAGAGACTAGTCCTTTCTGTTGTCTTACTGATTTAAAAAAAAAAATAAAAATATTTTTGTCATTAAATCAATCCTAGCGTCTGTTTTAGGTAGCTTTTTCAGTTAAAGCTTTGCATGGTTAATGTAATGCTCTAGCTAAAAACTAATAGTTCCTGCATTAAGAGTTAATGTTTCAGAACTGTGATAAGGAAAACAAAAATACCTCTAGCATATAAAAGATTCTGATTTGATGAAGTATAGCATGGTTTGTCTCTTCAGACTTCGAAGTTAAATATTTTTCAGAATAAAAAGATATGACCCTTTTTCTTTTTAAGTTTTTCTTTCTGGTTTTACATCTAAAAAGTAAAAGTCAGATTCCAGAAAGGTAAGGGCTGACATTAAGCATAGGATGATTAACTAATGTGAAGAAAACAGGTTAATGCATGCTAATAGTATAGCAGAAAATGCAATATAAAACAGTGATAGGGAAGTAGATAGTATGCATATAACTGTAACTGAAAATAGATTCATATTAATTTTCACATTGTGTTCTTTGAATTCTTCAATTCTTCTAGAAGTTTAGACGTCTTGTGATTTTGTTGCAGGAAAGCCAGTTATCTCAGCCTTCGCTTTCTTATATTTTACCAGACATTAATAGGAGAATATATTAAACTGGTTTTTATAATTTTCCATAGAAACCTTACATGAGTTGGATTTTTATTTGCATATATTTCGTGTTGCAGTAGCTGATGTGAGAGCACACAAATGATATTAAACTCCTCATGAGTTATATTGGCAATTCAGTTCTCCTTTGCCAGCTACATGGCAATGCTTTGCTGTAAGATGATGCTGGGAGCGTAAACTGATAGCTGCTTTCTGGACCTTCCTCCTGGTCCTGCACATCTCTGTCTGACATTATCCACTCCATCCAGTTGAAGGAGTAAGAGCTATCACTTTACCTCAAAACCGTGTGTCACCTATGTTGGGGACTGTAATGTTATTTCCTGTGTAATAGGTTACTTTTTATTGAAAAAGGATTAGAATTACCTCATGTCAGGAGGTCACAAGAATTGTTTTGCATTCTTACCATTTGGCAAATAGCTAGCTTGTGGAATAAATTCTTCAAGTTTCTGGGAAAGAAAGTATGGAAAAGAAATCACGAGCCCTTTTCTGAAAACATACTAAGGCTTACATTACATCCAAATTCTGAAGCAGTGTCTAAAGGAGCTTCAGGTTTTTTTGCTGTCTAAATTTTTTTCTGATGAATTTCAGTGATATACTTTTCATTCAAATGACTAAAGATGATGAAATAAATAAAGTTTTTACATGTCTTCAAAACATTTAGTTACCAGATAAGCTGGATTTTCTGATTGCCATTCTTCATTTAGAGTTTAGTGTGCAAATACTGTGCTGTCAGATGCTCTATTTGTAGCAGCATGCTTTGCAAAGTCACAGTTGCTTTGGGCAATGTTCAGATTAACACATCACTGCATAATGGTGAGTATCCGTTGTGACTAAAATTGATACGAACTGTACAGAGCAGTATCAGTCCAATTTTACCATTGCAGAATATATTAACAGCTTTCCTCTGAGAATGGAAAGCAGTGGATTTACCTAAATCTGGTTTCTCCCACAACACATTGGTACTTTGTTACAGCTATGTGAAAGTGAATTTGTTGTCTAGGTTGGCCACACAGGGGCACAAGATAACTAATGTTTCTGGCCCAAAAATAGTACAGAGTTTGTTATCAAATTCTGTGTACAGCAGAGACTTTCAAAGCCTGGAATGGTTTGAAATTAGATGCACTTAGATTAGAAAAGTAAACTGTGTTTTATTAAAGACAAATATTTTTAAAGACTCCTTAAAAGTTTTCACTTTTTCAATCCCTTGGTAAGCATCTTTTGGTTCAATGCATTGATTTTCAGAAGGTCACTAAAATACCTAATAAATTAGCCTGCTCATGAAACCAGATATTTACAGAGAAAATATAATTTAAGAAGAAAAATATGATTTGCATTCATTATCTAATTTTCAGTTTCATTTCCTGAATATACCTGTGAGCTATTTACTAATGATCAGCTATATAATGAAGTCAACGCATGATGTCAATAATTACTGTTACAGACAACTGTTGTTTGTCATGATGCAAGTAATCATTACTTTGACATTGAAGGAAAAAGTTCATTTTCTGTTCCTTGTTGGGAAACAATTCTGTCAAGATATTCCTGTAGAATAGGTTTGAGGTTTTTTTTCTGACTCTTACCCAGTTCAACAGAGAGGTTTGCTATAATTCTAAGGGAACGTTGCATTTTCAAATATTAGTCTAAGAGCCAAGGATAAACCACACTGATGGCATTAGAACTAAGAACATATTATCCATATTCTGACACACAATAGTGAATAATGACTGAAACTGACTCTCCTCACTTTCAACATCTATCTTGCCTATAACTATGTTTAAAAATTTAGTTGGGATTTTCATATCTGCTCCCTTTTACCTCCATAATAGATTCATGTAATCCTGTTTTAAATAATTCCGTGAAATTTGCAACTGATGTCCTTTCTCATGCGATGTTGGAAGAAAATCCAGGACATCCGTTTGTATTCCTACCATGTATTTTTTCCTTAATGAGTTTAAAGGCATAGCAAACCTGCTTCCTCCCCTGGTTCTTAACTGTTTGAGCCTTCCTTCTGACCCAATCAGGAATCCAAAACTAAGCTAGCACCAGATGTCTATATTACTTCAGAGAGGTTATCCATCTCAAATTATCCTCTGTCTTTTTTATTTGCTAAAATTAGAGGCATAAGCCACTTCTATAAACATAAGGGGAAGACTGGCTGGGACAGCAAGTTGTATGTACAAGGCAGAGAGAGACTTGCAGCTGTGTGCTCGGGTTTTTTTGCACCTTTTCCATGGGTCCCTCCCATAGAGCACTTCATGTCCTCTTTGAGCTGCAAATACCTAACACCATCTGTCCTTTGTCCCTTGATTTGCTACTTTGGGAGAAAGTGGGAAAAGTGGCATGAGTTTTTAAATCTTCTCATCTTCCTATTTCCCTTGGAGGAAGCAACTGAACGTATTAATTTTCCACAAAACTATTTCTTTCTGAGAAGAAATGCTGTATTTCGTCCTGTTTTGGCAGCCGTTGGGTTTTAGGTTTGTTTTTTAAATCTTATTTCTAGGAAAAGCCATCTCTGTAACTCCTGCTACAGATATTTTCAGACAGGAAAGAGATTTTCTTACAGAACGATTTCTCTTCACATCTCGTCCAGCTCTGGAGAGAGATACCTTCTGTTACTTCCACCTCAGTTGCTACAGATTTAATAAGGTGACATATGCTACCTCCATGAATCTCACAGAGCTTCAGTATTTGCAGCCATAACAGGTTTCTGTCTATTCTTATTGTGCATCAGCTGTTGTTATCTGATGATGGTAGTAAAATCTTAGTTGACATATGATCTTAATCTCCCACCAGCAAGAAAAAAAGAGGATGAGTCAGAGGTGGATAATTTATTTCCAGGTAGTAATTCAGATTGTATGTTAAATTGACAAATTTAAATAATCCTAAACTTGGAAATGGTTAAGCATGCCTTAAAACTTTATTTTTTTCCCTCACCTGTGTGAAAGCAACAGAAATCTGGGCTATATTTGCGTTACCAAGTGCAACATTTTTGTTCAGAGCATGTAAAAAGAATCTCTTTCCTTTCTTGAATAACTCAGATAACTCATATCGTTCCTTAGAACATCCACACAAGATGTGGGTATTATCTTCTTTTTCTGGAGGAAGAAAAGTCAGAAGTGTGATATTAAGAAATGACTAGTGATTTTGTGTACTGAGATTGAAACATTTTGAAGATACTTGTCCAATGACAAGAGCTCAGTAGTTTATGAAAACTGTATATTCTAATATGGACATCCAAAACCCAAAGTTGACAGTCATGACCCTTGATATGTCTGAGGATAGATTGAGCTGTGATGACTGAAACAAAAACCAGCCCCAGCTATCCATTTTACTCTTCTTGTGAGTGCTGTCACTCTGGTAAAACTGGCATGAATGCTATGTGAATCTGCTCCATACTGCCTCACTTTAGAGTCTGGTTTGTTGGTATGAGGCAAAGTGAATATGCTAGGCCATTTGGTGCAGATGGTCAGACTCATATTCATAAATATTTCTGTTTTCCCACTTGTACAGCCAAAAACTCATGGTGAGGGTCTTCATGAGTCCTGCTTTGCTTAGTACCAAGTATATGAAGAAATGGTTGGCAGGACTCATGCAGTCCCTCACCTTTTTTTCACTCCTTTCTGTATACTTCATAGCTCTTTTCATTTTGGGTCAGTAAGTTAAATCACATGCATGTTTATGGTACAATGTGTCTACTGTTGGCACTATTTGCCAGGTCAGTAATAGTAATTACAATGCACTGTAGAAATCTGGGGCTTTGAAAATCAAAACTTCCGTTATCAGAACTAAAGAACGTCTTTGTATTCCTTGACACAGAAGTGTTGCCAGCTGCTCCTGCCACCCTTAGTGACTCAGTGAAGCAGTGGAGTGGGGGAGGACCACTTCTGTTGGTGTGGGCCCTGCTGTTTCTGGATTTTCTTTTTTTCCTGTTTTTGATCATTTTGCATAGTGTGATTTCTGGGCAGGAAGAGAATTAGAAGGGAAAATAAACCCTTTTAAACCTCTACTGTAGACAGACAGGTACAAATAAAATCAGAACATTTGGCTGTGTAGGTCTGGTTAAGCTGGGGCGGAACAGTACTGCAGCTACAGTGCTTCTTTCCTCTTAGGTGAGACAGGGCTGTCCTACCAGTTGCTAACTGTGAACCTAGAGTCCCTTTAGATTTCTCAGGAATGCACTCTTGGTTTTGCACTATAAAGGTAGAATGCAGGTTTACTCGTAGAAAACACTATGTGTCAAAATAATACAAGAGAGATAGGCGTCTGGTGGGCCTCAGGTGCTTTACAAGGTTTTGAGATAAGGAATAAAAAATTAAATATTGGCCCCTGAAAATCTAAGATGATTGTTGGAGGTAACAGTATCATTTTAGCTTTCCCTGAGATAAAATGTTTGAAGGAGAAGTTGGAAGCATTTCAAGTCCTTGGCTTCACTTCAGCATGTGCTTTGCAACAGGGAGGCAAAGGAAGCTTTCTGGTTTCTGCTTTTTTGTTTCTTAGCCTGAAAGGAAATAATTATGAGAATAAGAAATGAAATAAAAATTGTTTTGTATTAGAGAATTTTGTCCCAACTTTGTCTAAGAATGACAGGGAATACAGATTGAATTGCTGAAACATAACTTTTGTTGATTCTAGAATAAGAATTGAGTTGAATTTAGTGTGCAGAAGTCAAAGTGAATTTGCACAGCGTCTATATATATAAAAATGAAATATGTCTTGATTAATATATCTTATCCTACCTGCAATTTTTAGCTTATTTTTCTGATTAAGATATACTTCCAAATTCCAATTCTCTGGTATTCAGGATAATTTTTTATCATGAAACTTTATCTCTACTTTCAATAAATTAGTTGTCTCTTACATAGTAATAGCCGTACAAATTATAATAGGAACAATAACCTTGTTAAAAGGTGCATGCAATTAAGCTGACAAGCAGGTAATGCAATTATGATAATTGCTTTAAAATAGTTATAATTTTAATGTATAAAATAATATGTAAAGTCATAGAGGAATACTCTAAACCAAGTAAGTTTAGTATGTGGCTTAACTATTGTGCGCCAAAGATGGACCTGTTGGCGTGTAATATATATGTATATTTGTAAGTAAATAATAATTCACTTCTTTATTAAACAAGTAGTAGAATAATGAAATATTTGTCTCAAATTTTAGGATTTTTTTCCTCCACAAAACAGGTTTAAAATATTATTTTTAAGGTGACAGAAATGAATAAAACATTCCTGAAAGATGGCACCTCAGGATTTCAAGAAAATTTTACACTCCAGTTATTGATTTATTATATCTAGTCCTACAAAATATGTTTGTAAGTACAAGTTTACAAACATAACAAAAAATCTAGGATAACATTAAAAACTTTGACTGAAACAGCAAGCATAAATTCTCTCCTCCCCTCTTACCCTCTCCTTTTTTATATGCTAATGTTTCTCTTTACATTTCTTGTTTTTTTTCCTAGTATGATTTTTTTTGTTGTTGGTTCTGTGCACTCTAAGTACATTTTGCATGGATGTTAGGATCCCAGGGGTAGCTGGCATTTCATTCACTTGAGCACTTATTTTTTTCATTGCTAATGGTGGCATTGTTCTGCTATAAAATTACAAGACAAATGTGGGGTTTAGAGAAGACCCAACTTTTATAGCTCTGCTGTGACTCTAACACTGTTTGATCATTACTTAAATAAGTAAAGCTTCCCAGTAAGTGTGCTGTTTTCAAGAACTCTTCCAGTATAATGTGCTTCATCTGCCTGTCATACTTTTGAAAGTTTTGGAAAAGAGTCAGGGAGAACAGAAAAAGTTTTATAATGCAACAAGAACTGCAATATTAAACCCACAGAAATTCATATAATTTATGTGCGCAAAAGCTTGCCTGCACTTAGCATGGATCTTTAATTTTAAAGCATGCTCATTTGTTGCTCATCAACATAACAGTGGTGTATAAGGAATACCTGTAATAATAATTCAAATATCTTACTTTAGAGTAAAGCAAGAGAAGAAGGTGTTAGTGTTGGTCAGTCAAAAACCTGGAGTCGCAGGGTTCTGAATTCTACACCTGCTACTTTCGACATGTCCTTTGTAGTGCCAAGATAATTATTTAACTGCTGGAATTTTATGAGATATGTTTCATATTTAATACTTCATGGGAGTCTCGGATGTTTAATTTATAAATATTTGCAAAGGTTTTCATGATCCTGGGTTCATATGTATATGCAAGTGAAAGACTTTTGCATTCTCTTTCTTGGGAATTTAGGTTCGTCTTTAAATTTTAGGCCATGTAGCAGAATAACTTAAATATCTTGGAAATATACAAGGATTTTGTGCTGAACCGTTCACTTGCACTAAGGATGCCGTTTGTCATACTGTCTGCCAACTGCATCATATTACTAAGTACATTATTTCCTTACATACTGTCAGCTACACAGCTGATACGTCCTCACTGCAGTGATGTGTTTGTCTTGACATAGGTCTTTCAGAAGTTTTTTTTCACTAATTTAAGAATTTAACATAATTTGTCAAATCTGTATTCATATACAAATAAAGCAAATGTATTTGTACTTGCAAAGAAATTCTTAAGCATGAGGATGTTGTTTATCAAGCATGTTTGATAATCATAGAATTTTATAGGTTGGAAAAGACCTTGAAGATCATTGAGTTCAACCACTAACCTATCATTGCTGAGTCCACCACTAAACCGTGTACATAACATAACAAAACAACACAAAAAAGCATCTATGCAAGGTACTCAGAGACCTTGCTCATAAAATTGCACTAGTTTACAGAAATACATTGTTTTCCCATTAATTACAGGAAAAAGAATTAATTCTGCAGGGGATGTTGTGTGGCTTCTTTACAGTAAACTGGGGAAAAACCTGTAGATCTGCATTTTTGTGGATTTTACATTGCAGTACTTATACACAGCTAATGCAAGGGGATCTTTATTGGATTCTGGTCAGTTGATATAATGCAGCATGAATAAGTGTATTTTAAGAGTTCACAGCTGAGAAATTTGAACATTTCTTACTTAACTTTAGTTGGGAAATCTTTTGTATAATCACTGATGTCTAAACGCTGTCTCAATAATCACTTTTTAACTTTTTTTAATTGATTAGCAAGGTATGTTAATCAGTATTTAATTTTGATTACATACGAATGATATCTAAACTGTTCTTGTGTCATATAGAAAAAAGGTTGTTGCATATATTCACCTTTGATTGAAGCAAGTGGATATTGAAAGAACAGTTTAGGTCAGATTGAAAACTAATCTCAAATCTACTGCTGCTTCAGCTGAAGTGAAATGAATTTACTCAAAAGAAGACAGAAAATAATGTTTTTAATAGATAAAGGGTTTAATTGCAAGGCATCAGATTTACTTGAATTCTGGGATTTATAACAATTTCAAATTTGGAGTGATGGTTTAGTGATTTGATATGGTTTGTCTCCAGAAAATAATGTTAGCTCATTGTAATTGCCATGACAATGTGTGGGAAAAATTACACTGAAATCTAAGTAGTGCAATGGTGTGGAGATAAGGTAGAAAATTGGGTTTATTATATAGACGTATTCACTGAGTTCCAGTGTGTTATTTCTATCTCTTGCCTATTTTTTTTCTTTCTTCTGCTTCAGTTCTCTCTGCTGACAACAAAATGTTGTAAAATAATAGAAAATCCTCATTAAATCATGTGTCATGCATCCCTCATGTAATGCAAATTTTAAACTATGGCAATAGGGTGTAATATTTAATTATCTCCTTGTGCCTGCATAACATGTTTCAGAAACTTTAATTTCTTTCCTGGTTACTTTATTTGGGGATGAATTTAATTCTGTTGCATAAAGCACTTCATTCAAAGTTGAACATCTTTTCCTGCTTGTATGACTGGCTAAATCCAAATAATTTATTTTTCTTTCAGTTTTTCAAATGATTTGGCACTAGCAGCTATTGGTGGCTTTTTTCCATTCCGGAAAAGAATTCATTACTTTAAGTTACATAATCAAAACCAAGAGAAGGTAACATGTTCTCAGCCTAATATATTAATTTCAGATTTTTATCAGCATTCTACTGGATTAGTCTATGCACTGAGCAGATCTAGAAAGAAAATTTTATATTCTTTTGACAGGTTTTGTACTTAATGACTTCTATGCAGTGTTTTTTTTTAGGATGTGCTTTAGCTAAGACAAAACTGAATACACTGAAAAAATACAGAAAAATGCTACAATGATTAATTTTAATGCACATAGTGATTTTCATGCACTTTATACTGATTACAAGTTGACTAATGTCAGCATGAAACTGATACACTCATAGTATGGATCTTTATGTATCAACCATATGCCTGGACTTTGGCTGTACTCGAAACATGTCAGGAAGTCCAATTTAGAAGCATTTGTGAACTGGAAAAGGAGGTTTATGAAAGCAACAGTGAGGAAGAATACTGTCAACATCGCAGCAGAAGTCTGTATAAACTCTGCAGTGAAAGTGTAGCCTTCATTTCACCTGATTATATTTTCTGTCTGTGATATAGTTTGTGCTGATTAGCTGCACTTTCTGCTGCAGGGCTGCTGCTGCATCTTATTTGTGGTGTTTAATCATGTATAATAAATAAGGCAGTTTGAATATTTAAGCAGGGATGATACTACATTAACACAGGTATCCATGTATTATCATGGATTAATTATGGTTCCATAGTTAATGTTAACATGCTAAATACTTTTTTTTTCTTTTTCCCCTTTGAAGCAGAAAATTTATTACTTATATAAAGAAAAATTCTCAGGTATTCCTAGCATTCGCTCAGGAAGGCTGACATTGAAGCATCTCTAATCCTGTAAAATAATATTTTAAATATCATATTGGGTTTCATTTTTTTCCAACTCTGTGAAAATAGTACATAGAATAAAGTACTAGTATAACCATTCTCAGTTTCTTCGTGATCTGCTATATGAGCTGCTAACTGAAAATACTAAACCCAGCAAACTAAACAGTGCTTTCCATGAATCATTGTTGATCTTGATTAGTCGATAGAGATTCTTTTTGATCTGGTGGTTAAATTATATTAAGTCATATATATAGGAATAATTTCTTAATTAAAAGAGGATGACAGTATCTGCTATTGTCCTCATCAAATCTCATACAATAAAATAGGTATATATTTTGCCATTATAAGCTCTTCCAGTATTTCTTCCAGGTGTCTTTATATTCCTTCTCTAAACCATCTTTCTATATGTTGATGAGAATTTTGGCTTCTAGTGAGCTAGCTGGAAAAAGGTGCATTGTGTTTAAACTCTTTGTGGTGAGCATATATTTATTATTTGTCACTCAGGAACTGAGACAGAGGTAATATGGACTTTCAGAAAATACCAGTGAAATTTAGATAAACTTTATTTGTAGAATGGAAAGTTAATGTTTTCCTCATAAAGCCCACAGTTACCTGTTGGGGCTGTCCATGACTGGCGGGTTATCACCTAATTAAAAGGTTTTGAACACAAAATTAGGTTTTGCCTAGTATTTCTAACTATTAAATAGAAGGTGGTACATGTTGTCCTAAGCGTCTTGGAGACACAGACACTGGGATCACTGTGCGTAATTCTGGCAATCTAGATTTCAGAGAAACCATAAAAATTGCTAAAAAAAATCCAAGTGAGAATAGTGAAGAGGAATGGAAATATATCAGGGTTGTTTTAGGTAGTGTTGAAAGCAAACAGAGTACCAACATATATATGTATTAAGTAATTAAACAGCAAGAAGGAAGGAGATTTCTTTAAGAGGTTAAAAAAAAAGTCCTGAAGTGTGATGTAATGAATAGAAGGTTTTGACTGAATGTCCATGCAAATTTCCTAATTGACCATATTACAGTACAAATCAAATAGGAAATGGCATAAGCCTTAAAAAAAATAAAACCTTCTGAAATTAGATTGAGAAAACTCTAGAAAATGTACTGTGGGAAAGATTCTTCATTGTCATGGAAACAAACTAGATGGTAGATGTTTTCCATTTCTAGCTGTATTTTATTTCTGCTATTTAGTTCCAAGTAAAGTTAGAAAAGGGAGGCATTTTTAATTATTTTTATCGTCTGGCAATACCATGTAGTATACTAACAGTTGAGATTTCAGTATGATCCCTGGAAGTTTATCTTTCCTTCAGATTATGTAGAAATTAACTGTTTGCAATACATGAATACCTTACTAAAACTGATGGACTAAATAGCGTTATTAACAGAGAGCAAATGCTACTGCTTCTATCTCTGTTTTCTGTATCATGTGAGTATCACTTCTATTACATTTTGCTAATTTTACTGTCTTTCAGTCCAGTACAAAGCCAGTGAAAGAACTGAAACTAAAGTTAATTAATTTTATTTATCCTTTATCTAAAATGCCCTTTGATAAGAAAGATGTTTGGGCTGTGTTTGTTTGGTACATTTTCCACAAGATTTTATAGAGTAAATAATTTGTTTGGAAGATTCTCTAAAGAATAGTATCACAGATAAAATATGTGCTTCTTCCCATAGGTTAAAAATTAATCAGACCTAGCACCAATCTAGCAGCCTTTTTTCCAAAGAGGTAACCGTCACCTGATCACGTGAGAAGTTTGTAAGTAAGACATGATCAGAAGTTGTGTTTGCTTAATTTCCCATTCTATATTTAATCTTTCTTTACAGGACTTAATTCAGAAGTCAAGTAACTATAAAAAGAAGTAGCAAAATTCCCCAGAAACAGAATGTATAGAAGCTGAAGGCATTCATAATGTTGCATTTATCTGCAGTTTCTAAGTTTCAGCAGAAAGGTTTTACCCTTTGCATTGCTAAAATAGTTTTCAGTCATATAAACTTTCAGTCAGTATATTTACAAGCACATGAAATGGAGCTTGTATTAAGATTTCAGAATCTAGAAGGAATATTTCAAAAGCTAGGATGAGCTTCAGAGGCTGGTATCAGGCGTCAAGAGCATTGTAGGCTGGAGAGAAGACACAAGACCTTTGCCCAGCTCTGTCTCACCTAACTTCGGATACTGATCAAAGCATCATGGGCTTCCTGTGAAATCAGTGTAGAGACATAGACGCTTCAGGGCAAAAACCAGGTAACATGTTTTAGACAGCTACGTTAATTTGAGTGTACCGCTGACCAAAAAAGGTGAGGTCATAGTAGCTTTGTCATTTGGGAAGCTAGCATTTACAGAGGGATGTGAGTGCAAAGTCTGTAATTACTATTCCCTGAATATTTTCTTGCTGGCTAGATCCCACCTTCATGCCCCTGGCTCACATCGCATGCCCAACATTTTACATGCTGAAGACAATTAGCCATTTAATGGCAATTATAATGAATCTCAGAGTATTCTGAGAAAAGGAGTGTGAGACAAATATTAATTACTTCATATGAATATGACTATTACATGCACCCAGATTTTGAATCAGTTGTTTGAATGAGGTCAGGGTATCCTTCTTACAGTGATTTGTGTGGTTATTTTGGCATTTCAATATATGGATTTATTAATGCTATAACTTACAAAGAAAGAAGAAGTTGCTAAAAAATAAATATTTGTTTATAGCCTTAATTGATTAATTAATTAATTTCTTGATTTTTTCCTTAGGCAAAGTCAGTTCCTTCTACTTAGATTGTAAGAAAATTCATGTGTAGAAAAGAAATCATTTCTCAAATAGTGTGATAAAGAAATGCTATAATTTTCTTTCCCTTAGTAGTTAAGGCATAGTGTCTACATAAAAAAAGTCTTATTATCTCAGTTAACTATGATGATTGTTGATAGGAAGAACAGTGCTGCTTAGAGAATAAAATAAATTATGTAAAAATTAAATGAAAGAAATAATATAAGATAAATGAAATTCAAATTACCGCAGTCTGTCTGTGAAAACTAAAACTTTGAATTGAAATGCAAAAAAATCTTTGAACTCTCTTATAAGCAGGGTTCCAAGCCTGTAGTAATATTTGCTTACCCTTGTATAGTTTGACAGCAATGGAACTTTTCAGAAGGTAAATTTGCCAGATGATTCACTGAAAACACAGTTTAAGGTGGTTTGCCAAAAATGAGCTCTATACTGTATATTTTGCCATAGAAGCAGCTTATTTCCAACTACACTAATTAACAATATACTGATCTCAGACTTACTTAGAGTTATTTTTTCAAATGCCTTCACTGTTTAATACCATTCAAGTTCCTGCCCTGTACAAAGACACACGTACTGTGGTCACTCAGAAACACAACTTAGTTTTGAGAACATACAGCTGCACCCTGGGATATTTCATCCTCCTGTAGGTGAAAGCATAAGGACCTCAAAGAAGGTGATTGGAGTGAAGGGCACATAGAAAAAAAAAGGAAGTATTTTGAGTGTCAAATGTTCAAAACTGGATCACAAGGCCATCAAGCAGAGCACTCCAGGTAGTGGCCACTACTTCCTGGAGGCACCCAGGTGGCGTGGGATGCTCCAATCACAGACAAAATTGAATCAGTGGAAGGAGGAGATGAATCATCGACTCGTAGAATGGTTTGGGCTGGAAGGGACCTTAAAGCTCATCCAGTTCCAACCCCCTTACCATGGGCAGGGACACCTTCCACTAGTCCCATCCATCTTGGCCTTAAACACTTCCAGGGAATGGTACAGCCACAGCTTCTCAGGGCAACCTATGTCAGTGCCTCACTGCCCTTATAGTGAAGATTGTTTTTAAGGAAGGTGTCAGAGTAGATTCAAAAAATGCCCAAATCACTCCTGCTCTCTGTCTGCTATTTAAAGGAGCAAAAAGGAATCCAAAACTACCAGTGGAGTCTCCTTCTAGGGATTCTCTCAGTTAGTGATGTTAGCAGAGAAGTTAAAAGATACCTGTTAGACTTCCATCTACAATACTAATACTTTCAATTTTATCAGCAGCTTTTTTCCTGGTTTTAAACTCTTAGATGGTTGCTAATGCTCTGGCAAGAGCTACTGAAAAAAATACGGAGTTACCTTGCTTCTATTTCCTCTGTTCAGTGGGTTAGAAGTCAAGACCAGGGGGGTTGGTGGAATGGAGGAAGGAATATTGGTCAGACAGTTGCTTCAGCAACCCCTAGCATTAGATTGGGCTTGAAAACCTAAAAAGCGGGGTTTATTGTCAGAGGCAGTATGTGAGAGGCAGGACTGATTCAAATACTTATGTTTAAAGGAAATAGTGATCTGAAATGCATTTTCAGACTGCAGTCAAATGTATTTTTGGGTTCTGATGGAGTAATCTTCAAGATTTTTCCTGTATGCCATAAGTAGCACAGGACTGCATGCTGTTATTATCAGTTACATATTAGTTAGCTAGTTGTCCATAGATGACAAGGTAAGCACTGGCAACAAAGACATATCACAAAAACTTTTTGTTTACCCCCCTCACACCCATCTTCCATTTTCAGTAATAGGAACTTTTTTTCTAAATTAAAAAGAAACTACATTCTTGACATTTTGTCTAAACCTCTCTGTGAAGATTTAATTGTAAATGTAGAGTGAAAAATTATCTATGTGACTATTTTGAATTATTTATGCCTAAGTGTAAAAACTTATTTTACTATGTCATCCATAAATAGATGATTAATCATTAATTACTTAATACATAAGTAGATTGTTATTGTACAAGCTTGCAGAGCACTACTGTATTTATTGTAGTCTTATACAGCACTGTAGCTTGAGGTGATCGGACCCTGGCAGAAATAATTGCTTACAAGTCATGGAGAAGAATAATAAGGTAGATCATCTTCCAACACAATATACTGTGGGAGGTGGTTAAATTAAGTCCAGCTGGGCTCAGAACAGTGCAGACATTATAGTCAACCTGGTGGACAGGAAAATACGGGATAATGGAATGAAAGAGGCAGGGAAGACGCAGGAGGCTCTTCCCTGTGACTTTGGCTTAGGAAAAACCCTGTCTGTGGATATCATAAGTGAAGTGCAAAATATGTCCCCTCAGTGCATGTGATTTACTATTATTAAGGCTATTGTGTTATTTTGGTTGTCATGATTAAATCTTGTATGTGAAAAAAGAAATAACTGAGAAGGCTCAAGCAGGAGTGGAGGTGAGGTATAGTTTGGAGCAGAAATACAAGCATCTGAAAAATTGAATGGACTGCTAACATTTCTTGAATTGATCATGTGAGTGTTGCAATCCCAAAGTTGACTCATTGTAGTGATAAAATTGTAGAACAATTAGTTGGGTAGAAAAAAACAGTACAGTAAGAGTTACAAATCGGTGAGTTCTTAAGGGCTTGAGAAGTCAGTACCTTTTGATTTTTTTTTTTTTTTTTGTTGACTGTAGGTTTGTGTTTCATGACTTTTGTCTTTCATTCAGGCAAAATTCTGCCTTCCAGGGAGGGATGAACATAGATCAGGTGTGACCAGATTTGCCCATGTGAGAGATAAGTGTGAAAAACATCAGTAAGGTCATTAACATTATCCAGTTTTAGGTTCAGGTCTTCCAAAGAGATTTTTACTCCTGGGAAGAGCTCAAGAAACTACTACAGCTACCTTCAAGATTAAGAGGAAAAAAATGTGGGATATTTAAAGAAGGTGCAGTGTTTACTTGATAATGGTTGTTAGGTGCCTGCTCCCTAAAAAGTTTTCTTAGATGCAACAAAATCCATTTGGTGAAAGTAAAGCAATGTTTCAGACTATAAAAGGGCAGAACTTTATTCTAGAATTGGGGAACTTTGCATCAAAAGACTGAATCACAATTGAATATTTTTCAGAAGCTTATTTTTCAACTCGATGCAGTTTATGGTCTCGATGTAAGAAATCTTCTGGTATTTGTAATCGGGGAGACCATACAGGTTGATAAGAATAATTTCTTTAAAATTTAATATATGAATTAACTAAAGGCCAAGGGGAGGATAAAAATCTATAAAGCAAGCCATATCCTCAAAGATCTGAGACAAAGGAGATAAGGAAAGTTGTAATAAAAGTAAGGGAGTGTCCAGTTGGTGATAAAACTACATTATATAGGAAGAGAGTGGAAATGTGCACAGAAGTAATGTGGTCTGTTTATGGACACACAACAGGTTAAAGCTGGGAATATGTCAGGCATCAGGGTCACTTGATAGATCTTTTTTTCTCCCAGATATTTCCACTTGAAATTGCCTTTATGTTTAGTTCTTTTGAACATAATATTCTTCCAATTTTCTTATGTTATCTATATAGAACAGGTATGCCTCTATCAGCAATAACATGAAAAAGCAGGAATATTAATTGAGCACAAGCGGATGAGCATTATTTCACTTCTGAGGCAAGCTTTCTGAATTAAATTTAACCATCCATCTTGCTAATAAAATATTATGCACAATGATGTTATTTTCTTGTGGGTAATGCTGATTCACCACTTCAGACACAGGCAGTGTTTTTCTGTGGCCCTCATTAAGATATATATGATATATATCATCAATTTATCTATGCTTATCAAGTAATCTCATAAATGCCAAGATAAAATGGATTAATGGCTTAAATAATATATATTGTTAAGAAAATATTCATATTTCATCCTTTTCATTGCAATTCACTGAAATCTTTGAAAGTCATTCAGATTCTAAGAGTGTTGTTAAAGAAGCACACCTCACCATTTAGTTTCCATTTCCATGTATTATATCATAGAATCATAGAATCAGAAAAGTTTGGATTGGAAGGGACCTTCAAAGGTCATCCAGTCCAACTCCCCTGCAATGGCAGGGACATCTCCAACTAGATCAGGTTGCCCAAGAACCACATCCAGCCTGCCCTTGAATGTCTCTAGGGATGGTGCATCCAGAACCTCTCTGGGCAGCCTGCGCCAGTATTTTACCACCCTCACTTTAAAAAATTTCTTCCTCATGCCCAGCCTGAATCTCACTTCTTTTAGTTTAAACCCATCACCCCTCATCATATCGCATTAGGTCCTGCTCAGAAGTCTCCCCTGATGTTTCTTATAGGCCCCTTTTAAGATCTGAAAGGCTGACATAAGGTCTCCCCTGAGTCTTTTCTTCAGGCTGAACAACCCCAACTCTCTCAGCCTTTCCTCATGGGAGAGGTACTCCATCCCTCTGATTATTTTTGTGGCCTCCTCTCGACCTTCTCCAACAGATCCATGTCTGTCCTGTGCTGAGGAATCCAGAGCTGAATTCCAGGTAGGGTCTCGCAAGAACAGAGTAGAGGGGCAAAATCACCTCCCTCAGTCTGCTGGCCATGCTTCTTTGGATTCAGGCCAAGATGCAATTGGCCTTCTGGTCTGCAAGTGCGCATTGCCAGCTCATCTCTAATCTTTCATCCGTCAGTACTCCCAAATCCTTCTCCTCGGGGTTTTCTCAATCCCTTCATCCTGCAGCCTGTATTGGTACTGGGGTTTCCCCTGACCCAGGTGCAGGACCTTACACTTCGCTTTGTAGACCTTGTTGCTCTTTTTCCTAAATGAAGAAGGTATCTATTAGGAAATTTATTTTTCATTTGATAATCTGAATAGACTATCAATCAAGTCTGTGTTAAGAGACATGTTCCCCGCGGTTGAACCACACCTTTCTGTACTTCCTGGAGTTCAGTCTTAGACCTTTACATGATCTTCAGAGGCAGTTGCAATAGAAGTTTATAGCAGTAATAGAGGTAGTGCAGCTTCTGTAATGAATTCCATTTCCTCAGTTCCTTACCTATACATTCAAGGATTATATTCACCCTTTTTTCTCAGATTCTTTAAAGTTGAAGTGACCACTTTTCAGTGTGGAATCTTCCATCCTAATGAGATGGCATACCTGTTTTTCCCTAACTGTTGAGTTTTATATTTAGCTGTGCTGCAGCATGATTTTTGAAGTTATCCTGTTCCTTTGGTCATTTAGTTAGTGTTGTCCTGACAAGTTCATGCTTACTTGGGCGATATGTAAAGATCAATATGTAAATAATTATTGGCACAACACCCCCAGTGCTTCAGGATCTTGAAAATCACCGTTAACACATCCATTTGCTTTCTGTATAGCCCTTTTGAAGCTGGTGGGTACAAACTTAGACACGTTTTTGTCATTTAAAAATGTAAACCAGTCATTACTAAAATTAGTATTTCCTTAGCTACTGATGGAATGGAAAATATTTATGATCATCACCACCTAAAATCAATATATCATCTGGCTGCACAGGAAAGCAGTATTTACTGAGTATTTCTGTCTGTCAACTGAAAATTTTCAGTTTCATATCAGGCTCATATAATTGTTAGAATTCCTGTGCTTTTAATATGCTTGCAGAAATACTTGATACATTTTTTGTTCTCATCTTATGTGACAAGGGGTTTTCCTTATATATTTTTGGTTCTGTTACTAGATTTCTCTTAACTTCTAGTTTTATGTTGATTATTCTCAGCTTCCTCTCTTTTCTACTTGTTATATATGTGTAACTGATTTCACTGCTGAAGTAAAGGATAGCTGCTAAAATGTCCTGAAGAATACTCAATCAGAATTGTCACTTTTAATTTCATATTTCTTCTCTCTCATTTGATTTGGATCCCGATTTGGAATTGATTTTAGCATTGGGGCACAGATTACTTTTAAATCCATTGTTTGTATATCAGATGCTTGGACTTGACTATGAATCATATAAGAAATAGAAAATACTTGTGATCATTTGTACCTAGGCTATTACTAAATTTTAGTTCCTCTCATCCTCTCAAGATGATGCCTGTATAGACTGTCTTGTGTTGATGAAATCAGTCTTGGTAGATAACCTCTGTCTTCTAAAAAATGCTAGAGATGTTTTGCCATTGATAACCTAGGGCGTATATGCTTATATTAATATCTCCCCATTATGAAAAAGCTTTTCTTTTGTTATCCTATAGATAAGTTCTAATGAATTTGTCATTTACTTATTAGTGTGACTAGATGCTTGGTAGCTAGCCTGATGCTCAACAACCATAATCTGGAAGTGGTACAGCTGATACATAACACACCTGTCACATAACACAGATTATGTGCATACTAGGTGGTGCTCGTGGGTGGCTGGGAAATTATAGCAAGATTGCAGTCTGTCTTTTGGTTTTATATGTTAAAACATTGATTTAAAAACATTTGATATAATTTCACTTAAAGTTCTTCAGTGTTCTTCAGTGAACAAAAGGTAGGTGAAGGAACTAAAGGAAACTCATTTAGTAAAGTGTATTATCTGGCCCCCATTTAGTGACATGAGTTGTAGGAAGAAATTAACCTTTTTAGATATGGTACATTTATGTTCTGAATCCACACCTAGACTAAAGTTCACTTTCAAAATGTCATCAGTAATGTCTTCAACAATAGTCATTAGTTCTCAGTGTTCTGAAATTATCTGTAACCTACAAAGGCGTTGCGTGGCAGCATCATTAATTCTGTTATGTGATGTTACCAGTAGTGGAAGCCCAAAAGGCAATAATTATGCCTTGTATCTTGGGTTTAGAAGGCAGGATGGCATCCAGTAGTGTATTTATTTCTTGCAGATTTTTTTGTTGCTTTTGTTTTGTTTTCACTACGTTCTACCAATAGCAATCATCAAAGACCATATCTATCCATTGGAGTTTTTTATAATTCTCTCTATTGACACATTTGTCTTGCTGTTTGGGCTGATTAGCCATTAAAACTAGTATGACCTGTAAGTTACTCCATTCCACCTAATAAGACGTGGGTACATTCTTGGGCAGTTTTCTTCATTGACATTTTGGATAATGCCTGACAGTTTAGAGACTTTTAAATGACCTTGCCTATGCTTTTTAACTAGTGAGAAAACCAGCCCCTTCTTCAAAATTAAACTCGGTGGATTAAAATAAAGCTGCAAGCAGCATTTGGATCTTCAAAACTTTGTTCCTTTGTGCAATTACTCAAAGCTGCCTTCTCATAGCCATAATAGTATCTGGCAGATATTTTGCAAGGTTCCTAGTGGTTTACTACTTGCTCACTGCAGGACATATAGATGGAGTGTCCCTTAGGTCACTTTCTTACTTGCTTTCCCAGTATTTGCACAATTTCAAGTCAAACAGCTTTTTTTTTCTTTCTGTCCCATCCCTTTAGGCTGTTGCCTACTCAGGAAAACAAACAAACAAACAAATCCCCAACAAAGCAATAACCCACCAACCTTTCAATGGCCTTAATGTGAAAATGAATCCTTTTCTGATAGAGAACAAAGACTTTTAAAAACTAAAATACAATGTTTGTACCCTATGGGGAAAAGTGCAAAGGTGATTCCATTTAAAGGTTTTCCAAATGATCAACATCATGTAATAAAACATACTAGAACACGTAAATTCTTAATATTTGAAGACCTCAGCCAAGCAGGGTTAATGTCATATTTATATGAGGCAGATTGAATGTTGCAGTATGTAGAGCAGTTCTTTGTAGCTGAATTCATCCATTTACTAAATATACTACTCTGACTTAATTTCTGATTTTGGGGAAAGCTATGTTACAGCCTGTTCAAGATGAGAATCCTGTGGCTTTTCTTGAATGTGCTGTGCTGCTAATTAATGTCTTACTTTCAGAAATGTTGTTGTTTTGTTTGGTTTTTTTTCTTCTTTTTTTTTACACTCAAGAAAATGAGACAGGGTGAGATTTCAGGGAAAGGGAAGGATTAACCAAAAGCTTTACCAGTATCTTATATTTTTGCAAAAGGAGTAACACCTACAGGTAAGAAACCCAAATGACCATACCTTATACTACAGAGAAAGCAAAAAATAAGTCTCTGAGAATCTGACATAGTTAAAATTCGTTCTTGACCTTAATTGCATCAATTAGTCTCTCCATGAAAAAGTAAGGAAGATGCAACAATAAGACAGCTGAGATTTTTTTTATACCATCTGGAGCATGCTCGTCCTCCTCTCAAAAATCTGTTGCTAGATAGAGCCAAATTCTCACATATCAGTGAAAACTGCAGTCTAGCAAACCTAATATCAGATCATGCTTCTGGAAAAACAAGAATGTTGTGTGAGCACTGAAAGTCACAAAGCGCAGGACTTATTAAATAACATGGTGAAACAAGCAGGATCCAAGTCTTATTTTCAACATTATGTGATATGTTAGTCAGACTTCTGCATGCTTGTATCTCAAGCTTATATTTCTGTGTCATGGTCAGACGACAACTTGTTTAAAATTGCTGTTTCTGGTGTAAAACAATTTAGGTTTCGTGCCTCTGCTACCGTTTGGACCACAGTCCCAGAGAAGTACTTCACAGATGATTAGGTAACTGCAGTTTTCAGTCTTACTTTATTCATGACTCATTTGTATCTATCTCATCTTATTACAGCATTATGCTTTAGCTTAAGTTGTTATCTTCTCTCCATGTTTATCCTTAATTACATATATAAGGTCAATATTCCTTCTTGGCTTTAATTTTGCATAGCTAAATAAGCCAAACTATCTTAGTATTACTTTTCAGTAAAATTCTCAATTTTCTTAGTCAGTGCAATAGGTCTTCTGTGCAGTTTGCTTCATAGTAAGTGACCAAAAGTGTACCAGGTAGTCTAAAAGAAAATCTTACAGTTTCACCTACAGTGATGCCAATACTTCTTTCTGCTGCTCACAGTAAGTTTTTGATTAGTCCTAGAATCATGGTTGCCTTTTTCGCTGTGTCACACCTTTGCTTTATGGTACAGTCATGCTGTGAATAGCCACTGCATTTATCCTGGATTTGATTTAGAAACACCTTCCTTGACTCTTAACACATTAAGTCAAGGGCTGCCTATTTTGCAGCAGAAATTCTTGCTTTTGAACATGATTTTTTTTTTTTTAATATTATTTTTTCCCATTTCTGTTACTGTGTTTGGTTCTGTATGTCTGGAAACTCTTCAGATTCAGCTGATGAACATGGATGGTTCTGGGCAACACATTTCTGAGCTTAACTTCTGCTACACACTATATAATTTTATAAAACAACACTTGCACGGCCAGCTTTTAGGCAGAAGACAAACCAAAACTGTACTGATGTTTGTTTTCATTTCAGAATCGTTAGAATTTGGGTTTTCTATTTCTTCTCTGTAACTGAAAGGACCAGGAACTTGTCTTATTAAAAAAAAGACAAGTTGATTTTAAACGAGAGAGCCGAGATTCCTTTTTTCTTTTTTTTTTTGTTTTCTTCATGTATAAATAATCTAAGTAATATTCATCTTGCATGAATGTTCATAAGAAGCAATTATTCCATCAGTTCATGGAGGGTAAAGCATGGTCAAGTACACAGAACACACCATCTGCTACTTCAGCAGCAAAAAGATTTACTATATTTCCCACTGGAAAACAAACATATTATTTAGAGAAAACAGAGCAACTGTTTTGCCTATATAGTTGCCACTTATAGCTCTGCACCTAGTATAATGATATAGACTATGATGTGTAACAGTAATGTAAAAGTCTGGTTCCTTGTGCCTGTTGAAGTAGCCCCTTTGTATTTTCTTTTCCCTCCCTATTCACTTTTTCATCATGTAAGCAAGGCATACAGGTCAGAGAGTTGAGTACCTCAGTGTCCTGTCTCTGACAGTGATGGGCAACAGAGGTTTAGGGAGGAATACGAATAGCAGTGAAAATGTAGATCTTAGCTGCCAAGAAATAGAAGATCAGGGGCTTCTTGAGGCATTTTAATGGCTCTAGTGGCACTGTCCTCCCATTTTCAAATGATTGACTTAATCCAGTTAGTGTTTTGCTGCTACTGCAACATGTGAATTAAGTCCTTTGTAGAAAAAAAGTGTTTTCATTTGTATTGAATTTGTATACACTGACAATTTCATCAGGTACATGCAGTTTTGTGAGATACAGTGAGTAGTTTTTTTCCGTTTATGTTTTCATACCTGACTTTGCAAACTGAAATCTTTTTTCATCAGCCTTCCCTGTTTCTTTTAAATGTTTCAGAGGATTATTTATATTCCTTTGAGCATTATTGACCACTAAGCTGATATTTCACAAAACTGTCCACAGTGCCTTTGGTTTTGGGGTAGATAAAAGCTAGTTTATGGTCTTCTACAAGTCAGGTTAGATTTTTTCTTCCCTTTTATGTTTTTTAGCATTTAATATTTTCTGCCAACTTATTTTTCAGTCATTACTGTAAAAAACTACTTTATTTTTTAGCAGTTTTCATTTTATCCTGAACAGCTGTGAAAACTGTCATATCAGTATTTGAGCCTGTTTAGAAGTCATCTATAAATATACTTAATATTATCAGCACACATCTTTTGGGGCCATGGAGGAGAAACAGGAAACTCGGAACTTGGGCATGTGCTTTTACAATTCTACAACCATTATTACCCATCCAAACTTCCCGAATTCACATGATGGGTTAGTTTGTCATAAGTTATGTAATACTTGTTCTAATGTATCTAATATATTATCTAATACACGTTTTGATCAATCTTTCGCTGATACTACATTTTTGAATGCAGGCCTTTTCTGTTGCCTTAAAGCCCCTTTTTCTTGAGTACTGCATCTGTCTGGTAGTCTTCCCCCCACCCTAGAACCACTGACTCTAAGGATTGTATAAACCCCAAGTCTTTTTAGTGTGTAATATGATGGGAGAGAGAAAGGTAGAGAAGCACAGTTTTCCTTTTTTTAAGTGCTTCCTTCTTCCTTCAGATGTGGTCACTAGATACTTAGTCCCTAGTAGTATAAATGCTTCTTTGAGTCTGATTGTTCTTAGTACTTATGTATTCAACCACTTTTGCCTACTTTAATAGCCTAATTAAGCTTCTACTGAGATCACTAGCAAGTCTCCCCCTGACTTCAGTAGGACATGGCTCAGACCCTGTTGTTAATTCTGTCAGAGTCTATTACCTTTCTCCAGCTTTATTCACTGGTTTGGTGATTTCAAATATCCAAAAAGAATCCCAGCTTAATTTTCTGGAATTAATTTGATGTATCTTGGATTTGAACAGCTTTAAAAGTTAATGAAAATGTGGTGGGGTGAGATAGGTAGGATGTGTAGTATGACTCTTCAAAGCTATGGTGTGTAAACCTGCTGAATCCCATCTCCGTACAGCTCCAATTCATAGCAAAATGAAAACTTTAAAGGAAGAGATCTATAAACTTGTATGGGGTCCTAAACCCAATTGTTACTTTGAAAACAGGAAGAAGGAATATTGCTTAGCAAACTACTCTATTTGACAAAATTTCACAAGAGGATAAAGAGGATACATAGTTTACTGTGCTCTACAGAAGAGTTCTTATTCTCTTACTTCAAGTGGGCATAAGGACAATTACATGTATTGAAGAGAGATGGAATGACATCATACAGTAGATTAGGATAAATGGTAATTTTCAGGATGGGAGACAAGTGAGTAACACGTGGATTTGTGTAATCTGATCATATGCTACATTTTTATTAAAGTATCTGAAGATTCCAGTAATTAAATACTTTGATGATGCTAAATGACTGTTGTTAAAAATGGTGAGTGGTAGAAAAAATGCCAATGTGATGAAATGAATATGGTGAAATACAGCTTTAAAAATGCAAGTTACTATTTCTGTGCAGAAAGATATTGAAGTGCATGCTGAATTTTGAATATGCGAGTTATCGATTAACCTGCTTAAAATGCATGTTGTCTTTGACAACTGAAGAATTTTTTGGCCATTCTCATCTGTCTCATATCCTTGCTCACACATTCCCACCTGTAAAAGACACATTTTACCTTCCCTTTGGGCACATGTCTTGCAAGTAATCATTTGTAGCTCCTTCAAGTCAGGCAGGCATGTTGGATGACTTCTCATGGTGTTTTAGATACTGAATAAATGAACAGCAGTTGAGTCAAACTGCATAGATACTGGGGACCCTGTGCTTTCTCTGCTCCCATTAGGGGGTCTGCTGGGCCACAGCATTGTGTTTTATTATTTGGTATTAGTATTTGATTATGGTAAAGAGAGCATCTGTTAATAGATTGGAGCTAATGTGTTCACTTCTACATTACTAGACTTTTATTTCTTATAGTGAAATTACACTATGAAACAAAGAGAACTGGTTTACACTGTTCTTCCTCATACATCTTGCAGCAGTTACTAAAAATCTAGGCTCTAAATTTTGATTTTTTTTGGTTGTGTAAGGACAATTTGTTAGCTCTGCTTCTTTGAAGTATACATAGATTTTTTTGTTTGTTTGTTTAAGCTTAAACCAAATAAAGTTTGGTTTAGAAATACCACCCAATTACAAATAGAATTTTTACTAGTTGTTCAGAGTTCTATTTTTACATTTATGCCTTTAAACACCTACACCAGCTGTTTCTGAAGGCCATGTAGTTAGCTCCCATAGGCAGCTAGAGCTTTTGTTTGAAGCTTGTGTACCATTGTGTGTTAGGTATCTCTAACCTTCTGCTGCTACTTGTCTTTTTTTTTTTTTTTTCCTTGACTAGTGACAGACTCCTGATACTTTTATCTCTTAAGGAAATGCGGTGAAGTGGTCACTGCTTGATGAAGAATTATTTCTAGGAAGTGAATTTTTAAATGAGATCACATGTAAATTAAATAGTTCATCATTTTTCTGCTTGGTAAGGTATTCATATATGTGGATGTTCCTGCACATAAAAACGTTGTCTTTTGCTTCTTACATTTTTTGGTTGTGGTATGATCTTTTTTTACTTGACAAGACCCGGTGTGAAGGATAAAAGACATTAAGCATAATTTGTGAAGACATTTTACTTTGCTCTCATTCTTTTTGAATTGCTGAATGGTTGAAGAGGCTTTTTATCTGAGGCACAAGTATGTTAAACTACAGTATTCATATAATATAATGTAGAATGTAGCAAAGTATAATATAGTGCACCATATAATAATTCCATTACCCAAAAGGTAGGGTTTTTTCCTACAGGAGGAAAAGAGGAATTTTTAATCAAGCTTTTACTGTTTGTCTTTTTTTTTGTGTGTGTTTTTCTTCCCCCTGTAAATAGCTTTACAGTGAATTAACACTCTCAGTAACTTGAAAGAACAAAATGTAAATGCTAAAATTTCAGTTGAAGCTGATGTTATTTTGAGATGAATAGCTGACTAAGGTTGCAGTCAGCTGTGAAAGCACAGTTGAGAACGCTGAGAATGATCAGAATACAAACTATTTCAGATGTCATTGTACTGTAACTAGAAGTTTTTCCTATTTTGGATTGACTGGGTCATTTGAACAGCTAAGCTGGATATACTGTATTTAAACTGGACTGAACTTTATTAAAACATGTTTTCCTCTCTGAAGAAATTGGAATTTTATTACAGGAATATTCATGTAACATATTTGAAAATCAACTTTGGATCATGTACCTGTTCCCAGTAAATGACTTCTGGACTGGTGTAGGTACTGCAGCTGTTACTAAAAGTTTAGCCTTTATTTGTCTTTAAAGAAATATTTTTGATCTTAAAATATTCCTATTCCTTTTTTTGTGTCCTGATAAAAGCCTTTACTTTGCAAAAGTTTTACTGAATTTTGACATTTGTTTGTTTTGTTTTGGTTAGGGTTTGTTTTTGTTGGGGTTTTTTGTTGGCTGTAAGTATATATTATTCTGTCTTCCATAGCTTTTTATTACAAAATTAAAAATTACATTATTCTGATTTTAGCATTAAAAATAGACTATTATGGAGTTTTAGTTTTCATTTTGGCTTTACATTCCCACAAAAATGTGGATTGCCTTTGAAGCATAATACTGTTTTTTTACTGTGAAAGTCTACAGGCAAACAATGTTGGCATAAGCTTTCATGGAGGATGAGGAATGGAAATTTTACCTTAGCTATTTGCCTGGTTTCTGAATATTTGCCTTTCTAATCCTTATACCTGGTTGGGTCTAAACAGTAGCTGCTTACGTAACTTCCCATTTTTCTCTTTCAAAATCCAAACAAATACTTAAATTTTGATTCTAAGGCCTATGTAAGACTGCAGATACAATTTTTCAGTTAAGTCATTTTGGGACTATAGTACCATAGTTTCCTACCATGAGAGTGTGTGGAAATTAGGGAAGAAGGGAAGAATTCTGATTGAAGGGTGACAAGTAAGTGAAAGTTTAAAAATTGAAAACCTTTCATCAAAGTGATTTGGCTTGGTGCACGTTAGGTGATAACAAAATAGGGCTTTCTTCTCAGCAGCATCACACATAGGAAATATGTAAATGATTTGCATTATTTTTCCTCAGAAAGTTTGCAAGATATCTCCTCTTACTGAATATCTTGACTAAAGAGAAAAAAAATGACTGAAGATCCTTATTAAGGAGGAGATGTAGCAAATCAGATAAGGGGCAACAGTTAATCTTTGATACAGCTGAGAGCGTTATTGGATATAATCTCAGTTAATAAAAAATATAATTGGTAATACAAAAATGGTTCCTTAATGACCATGTGACTTCCAAGTGTCTACTTAAGCTTTGCCTGCTTAGGGGACATGAATTTCTTGACTCACCAGCTGAGAACCTCTTAGTCAGGAAGTGCAGAAGTTGAGATCTCATAATAAAGCAATACAGATTCTATTGAAATGGAATTAACTCACACAAGAACCCCTTCTTCTCTCCTCTAGTGTTTAACCATGTGTATTTAACACAGTCCTGCATTTTGACCTTGTGAACGTGAGCCAGTCAGGCTGTCCGCTCACATTAATGCTTATACTTGGTAAGATTTCTTAATGAAGGCATTCAAGTTCTGGAACAGACTGTTAAGGAATGGGGTTTTCAAGACTGACTGCAAAAGATACCCACTCAAGTCAGCAGGTAATGAGTGGTGCTCGAATGTCTCTGAAAAATAATTAGTTTATATTTCACTAGCAGTTAGTTAAGAAAATTGTTATGCTTGATAGCATTTAAATAGAGCTTTTGTAAATTGGCTGGAAGTGTTCTGTTGTGAGTGGCTATTGTATTTGGGATAATAATATAGTACTTCAGCATACTATTTAAAAACAGATATTGGCAGGCAAATCTCACATTACCTAGAATCACTGATTTTAAGGTTTATTCCTTTGTTTTGCTTTGGCAGATCAGTTTAAAACAGGAAGCAAAAGTGTCTTCTGTTTAACAAAAATGTAGAATTTCCCATGCAGAGGGCTTCATTTAATTCTGTGTGAAGTGGTATCAATATATTGCCACAATATTATGGATTGTTTCATGAGGCACTGGTATATCTTAGAAATACATGTTTTTCTCAGCATTTAAGGTTATGTGCACTCACAGAGCAGAAGAACAATTGTATCCTGAGCTGCAACAAAAGAAGTGTGGTTGAGAGAGGTGATTCTGCCCCTCTACTCTGCTGTCATGAGACCCCCCCCAACCTTGAGTACTGCATTCAGCTCTGTAGTCCTCAATACAAGAAAGACACAGACCTGCTAGAGCAGGTGGAGAGGAAGACAAGAAAGATGATCACAAGGCTGGAGCACCTTCCTTATAAAGACAGGCTGAGAGAGTTGAGGTTATTTAGTCTAAGAGAAGGCTCTGGGAAGACCCTACAGCAGTCTTCCAGTAGTTAGGGGAGGGCGTACAGGAAAGATGGGGAAGGACTTTTTATTAGGGGATGTAGTCATAATGGGGGGTAATGGTATTAAAGTGAAAGGGAGCAGATTTAAATTAGATATTATGGAGAAATACTTTAATGTGGGGTTGGTGAGATGCTAGAACAGGTTTCTCAGAGAAGCTGTGGCTGCCCCATCCCTGGAAGTGTTCAAGGCCAGGTTGGATGGGGCTTTGATAAACCTGGTCTAGTGGAAAGTGCCCCTGCCTGTGTCAGGGGGATTGGAACTAGATGACCTTTAAGGTTACTTTGAACCCAAACCATTCTATGACTTATGATTCACTATGATGTCATTTAAAGCTCTGTAGCATATACAGAATACTAATTTTGACTAAATTAAATAGCATAATTCTTATAATTGTAGGCAGAGCCTTGAGGTATTTGTAATTCAAGGTTGGAAACTGAAAAAATCAGTGAATAATGAAAAATAATTTTATTAAATATCAACTTAAAAATCAGAAACCTTCAGGAGCACTTAAACTCTCAGTTTCCTTTCAGTTTACCAAATATCTTTAGGCTTAGGGCCATTTTTACCAGTAAAACATTATGAATGTTTGATAAAAAGATCTAAAACTGTGTTTGCCTGCTCAAAAGTCATGAAGCCTTGTTAATATGGACTAAAAAGATACATTTTAAGTTTAAAAATATTTACTCAAGTTACATTTATACTTACATAATGTTTATACAACAACTTTTTATTAGATCCTGATTAGTGTTTCCTGACATATAAATTATTCTATGAAGCCACTTATTAAAATAAATTCAAAGCTCTTTGAGTTCTTTTGAAAATATTCTTTGAGACTGTTTTGGAAAATAAGCCAAAACTAGCTGTGGCATTAGCAAGGAAAAAGGCCTTGCTTTCAGATCCTGCTTTAAACCTGGCAAGGTCTGAGTCAATCCTCTTGTCTTCAAGTTCACACTGGACATTTGGAGGGCAATGTCATCATCCTGGCTATCAGTTATTCAGAGAGAGAAAAACGAACATTCATGCCAGATGGTCTCATACTTTTTATCAGATATGTAACAGTGATATACAGCATTTGAGTTAGGCAGCAAGAGAAACGAGATGGAGGAAAGAAATACAAGTGTCAGATACTTTAAGTCTTTCTTTCAAAATAATGGAATAGATGCCAGTGTAGGGGAGGGATTCTTTGTGTTTGGGGAAGCAACGTACATGTTAATTCTAGCCTTTATAGTGTACAAAGAACTTTAGTTCTTGTTGTAAAAAAGAGATTTTATGGTTTTCTAAGACTCTAATTAATCTTGAAAGATTTAAGAGAAATGTTAAAGGTGAACCACGTAGCATTTTTATGTCGTCAGTATGCTCAGACTAGCATACTGACATACATTTGTTAGCTTGAGGACTTTTGATGTTTTGAAATGCCAACTTTCCAGAGTTATTACACATCCAATACTGAGACTATAATTCAGAAAATTAAATACACTGATTTTGAAAAGTTTCATGATTAACTTTTTTTTTTTTTTTTTTGAATAATTCTGTATCCTGTTTTGGTGCTCTGCCAAGTCTTCCAGCTACCGGAACAACTGCTTCAGTGTTTTAGGAGAGCTTTGTCAAAATAAGAAAATCTGTGAGACTGTTTATCATGCTACATTTTCCTCATTGTGTATGGTGGGGAGGGATTATTCTGTTTTTTCAGAGTACCATTAAAGAATGGGTAATGGTTTTAACCTGAAAGAGGGTAGATTTAGATTAGATATAAGGAAGAGCTTCTTTACCATGAGGGTGGTGAGGCACTGGAACATGTTGCCCCAGGAAGCTGTGGATTCCCCATTATTGGAAGTGTTCATAGCCAGGTTGGATGTGGCTTTGAGCAACCTGATCCAGTGAAAAGTGTCCTTGCCCATGGCAGTAGGGTTACGCTAGGTGATCTTTAAAGGTCCCTTCTGACCTAAACCATTCTATGGGTCTGTGAAATACTGTCTGTCCTGGTGGTAAAAAGCAGCCTGTGCAATACCTCTTACTTAGTTGAAAACACCGTCAAAAGGAGACCAAGATGTAGAGGGGTTTTATTAAAGAGATTATTTTAATATTGTTTCATTGTATTTGGACTTTCCAATTTATGATGTTATATAAGCAAATCAGGTGAGACTACTTGTTTTTCTGTCACTTATCTCACAGTTTAGAGCAGGGTTTTCCTCTTCCTGTATTTCCTGTTTCTCGACATGATTGGTTTGCCTTTGTGGTTTTTTTTTTTGTTTGTTTTTGGTATTCTTCATTTTGCATTAGTCTCATTTGGCTTTAAAAATCTACAGTGTAAAAGTCTCCATCTTAGTTGTCTAGTCTTCCTTTACAGTAAATGGAGAGAAATAAGCACTTCTCTTTCCATGACAGACATCTAAAATTTCTTAAGATTCTACAAATGCCATTTCTCTCAAGTGACTGTAAGGGGTGACTGGTGACAGAGGCAGCTTGCTTTAGAGTGCTTAAGCTACAGTTTTCTCAAACTGGGTGAGATCACCCAGTCTCTTGGGCCTGAGGTTTCCATTTGTTTTAAATAAAATATAAAATTAAAAAATTGCATTTTGTTTGTTTTTTTTTTAAATAAGAATGCGAAGAAGGGCAACTATTCTTTTGTAGCATCTTTAGGCTACCTTTTTTCTGGATTTACATTTAAGTCTTAATGATGACAGTGATGATTGCTAGTTTGAACATCTTAACATGTAATTTTGAGTATCACATGTTTTTTTCACATTTCACATGAAGAGATACCGTGCAACAGATTCATAAATGCTGACTTTACCTTGAGGCTCACCCCCCTTGGCTCCCTTCATAGTTGGTGAAGAGAAAGAGGTTCTCTACAGGGTGATTCAGAGAACCTAAAGTTAGTTTTCTGCTCAGAATTGCCCATTAGAGTTGTCTGCCTCTCTCCATTGACTGTAGAGGGAGCCGGGGGAGAGCAGATCCTCTGAGCAAACATAAAAGAGCATTTGAATATCCCCATGTAAGTATATAGACAAAATCTAATGATCTGGAAGCACTTGTAAGTAAGTGTGCACCTGTTAAGGTATATGCTGAAAATTTAAGTTCTTGTCCCATATTGTATAGAGATAGTTAACTGCAATCTATTTTCTTTGCATCCTTAAAAGCAGTATCATAATGTAGCATGTCATATGGAGTCAAGTCTGTTAATTCTAGAGCAAATGCACTATATTTGATTTTTATTTTAAAGGACAGAATGATGTGGTTTCTGGTAC
Organism: Pezoporus occidentalis; assembly: GCF_034315485.1. Classification (NCBI taxonomy): domain Eukaryota; kingdom Metazoa; phylum Chordata; class Aves; order Psittaciformes; family Psittacidae; genus Pezoporus; species Pezoporus occidentalis. The sequence goes on along the minus strand of NW_026914940.1, from coordinate 19,313,952 downwards.
ATGTGTTATTTAGTTTTCTAGTTCTGATTTTTTTTCTAGTTACACTGAGTTTCACATAGATTTCAAACACACATGAGTGAATACACACACATCACATTACAGATCAGATTTTATTGCTACAGAACAGAGCAAAATGTATGTAGTCATGAATTTTATCTTGATATGAATTTCATCATGATACGAATTTTATCTTTTGATAGTGTTAGGCATAGTATTTACTCACTTTTAAGTAGGTAAATGTAATTTACTAAAATACAATTATATAGATAACTCATCAATATATTAAAGTAAACAAAAAATGGAATCCCTGTGTATGCATTCTTAACATATTTTGAATTAAGGATTTAAATTTTCCAATGTCATTTGTCAGTAAAATATAAAATATAAACAGATAGGGATGACTGGATTAATGCAATATATGGCACAATGAGCAAAATGGTACAGAAAATATTTCTTTGTTAGCAAGACTGAAAGATAATGTCCCTTTGGCATCATCACTTTTATGGTCAAGTGTAATTTCATTGTGAATTTGAAAAGAAAAACAGGTTTTAGTTATGACTAACTTTTTCATCACATTTATTAAACCCTTAGTTTAAAGATGTCTATGATGCTTCCTTGTAATTAATTTTAAACCAGCTTACAGAAGCAGAGTTAATATTTTCTCTTTCTTCTTTGTTTTTTCTTTTCTTGGAAGGCATTCTGCCCAGAATAAAATACTGGGAATTGTTGAGTGATTTGATATTTTGAGGGCAAGGGGGGTTGTTTGTTTGTTTGTTTTTTTAATATTTGAGTGAATTATTTTAAATGAAGATGAAGATGCTGGAACTTGAGTCCTCACTTTCAGGATTGGATTTTAGGTTTTCTTAAAAAGCTGCTCTCTGGGGGTTAATATGAACATTTATGGGTTACTGTTTCTTTGTAAAGGCTTATAGATATGCTGCTCATTTTGGCAGAATTGTATGAGTAATTTTTAGATGGACTTGGAGCATCCAGGTTCTGCATATCAGGTTACTGTTAGTGAGTCAGCAAAATGAGTTGCTGATTACCAGTCATTTGAAAAAGCAAATGGATGTCAATGCCTGTGATTCCTTGAAGCATCCTGTGCATACGGAGGCATGGTACTTCTTTCCTCACCACTGAGAAATCTCCCATCCAGATTCTGCAGTGGCAAGGGAGCTGCAGGTCCTCACACTGCCCTTTTCATGCCTTGTAGGGAGTAGGGTGGGAGCAGTCAGGTACAGCCCCAACAAATATCGATGGCCTTAAGATTACATGTTGAGTGCCTGAGGTGTATGTGCATCAAAACAATACATCCCAAAGAGCTCCAGTTACTGTAAGGTAAGTAATTATTCTCTCCTTTTATCTTTCTTCCTTCTCATGATTATTCCTACAAACAGGCAAGCTGAGTAGGTCTCCATATGCGAGAAAATAAAAGGCATTAAGTGCAAAAGTGATGACTCCAAAAGCTAGCTGTAAAAAAAAAATAAAATCTAGAATCTTTTTTGTTACCCTGTACTCTTAAAAATAAACTACCAGAAAGTCTGTCTGCCTCCTTCTGTGGGTTTTTTGTGTATCTCTCTGATGTGCAGTGGCTAAACAATAAGTAGATGAATTAAATATTTCTTTATTACAGACATGGGTGGAAGAACTAAGCACATTTTGACACATCCAGAACTATTGCATAATATCTGGTGATTCATAGAAATGTAAAGATAATAGTTTTCAAAAGATCTTGTCTCCTTTGGAGGTTTTAAACTCTGTGGTCATCCTAAATATTCTTAGAATATAATGCTCCGGTATAACTGATCCAGTACCTTAATTACTGTAGCTATTTCTTCTCTTTTGGTGTCTGCACCTTGGAAAAATAAACCAAAAGCAGACTGCTTATGTATTACTGTATATTTTCTTCTGATGATCTCAGTTTCACTGGCTTGTTCTAAGTCTGCTGAAAACCTGTGTGTTTGTACGGGGCACCTAATTCTCTGAGAAATCCATCTCTGATTAGATTCTTCTCTTGTTTCTTGGCCAGATAATTACGTTTCTTAAGTACAGTCAGAGATATAGGCTGAGGCATACTGCTTTTGTGGTTTAGTCAGTAGACTGCATTGCATATTTTGAATTGGTTAGCTGTGTCGTATTGTTAAAAGAGTGTGTAAAGGAGCATGTCTTTGTGATACTAAGTGTGCAGTTACATTTTGTATATTCAGTGACCCAGTATTTTGTAGCATTTCATTTGAGCCATAAGAGAAAATGAACAAAGACTAGATGCATGAGTCATTATTTGCTAAAAGGATCTAGTATTCACATTCTTATTGTGTCCCTCAGAGTGAACATATATGGTTTTTTCGTTCTGCAGGGATTGAAGGGTTTTTGTAGTGAATATCAGAGTAAATGTGCAGTTGTCTCCTTTTGCTGTTCTTTCAACTGGAAAGTACAATGCAGTCCCAGCATGTACTCTCTAGTTCTGATAATGGCATAAAAAGTATGGAGCTTAATAGAATATCAACTAAATGCTATGGTTATTTTTAAAAACTGTCCATTTTACTGCAAGAAATCCCCTTTAAGTTTTCAAAAAATATATGCATTAGTAGAGTATAACCCCACTTTGACATTAAACTGGCTACTATATGAAATTATTTCATTATATTATTTATTTTGTGGAAAGATTGGTAAAATGAATTAAATGGTCTGGAAATTTTAATAATTATAATAGTTTCCTCATTGTAAAAAAAAAAAAGAATTGTTTCTGAATACTTGAAAAATATATTTGCATTTTGGCATATTTTCTATTCTAAGCTGATAATAAAAGTTTGTCCAGCCTGATTGGCTTAGAAATAAGGAATGCTATGAATTAAAAAAGCCATGATGCATAGAAACTTCAAATTAATGAATTTACTGAAGTATGATTTTCAAGAGAGAAAATAAAAGTACAAATTTCCAAGGCTTTATAAGCCTGAGGATCGTACTTCAGGGACATGCTGAATTTCGATAGTTGAGAAATTTCCATATAAATGTCTTTGGAAATGTGACAGACGTAGGTGCAATATTCCAAAGGAGGTAAAGAAGCATCTTTTCTTCTCTCCCTCTTGGGTTTTTGATCCAGCAGTCATATTATACACTGCACAATGTCCCCATTAGATCCTGAGAAGAAAAACAATTGCACTTTTTTTAGTGCATGTTTAAACTTACCTTTTGTTTCAGAAGTATTTTTCAAGTACTTGTAAATTGTTTTCTATTTCAAAATTAATGTAATCAGGGATTTAGGAAAATATATTTTAATTCTAAAAATATTTCTTGCTATGTTTGCTTTTACATTCATTATTGAAAACATAACAAGTATCTATTTTATTGAATCTAATGTGGTAAAATACTAGTATTTTGATTTATATAAAGGTATAGGTCTTGATCCATATAGAGTGGCTTACAGTGAAACTGTCTAGTGGCATTGTCAACACTCCACTGGTTAAATAATTTGAAACTTTATTAAACTTATGGCATGGTTGCCCATTGTCACATCCAACTTTCATCTCACTGACAGGTCTCTCGATGTATTTTAAAAATTGGCAGTATCTTTTGGCCATGCCTGAAATTACAACTTAAGTTATTTCTGTTTGGACATCTTCATTCTAAAAATCAGGCTCCCCACCAATACTTACTTTTAGCTACATAAAATAAAGGCTGAAGTTAACCATATATAGACTCTTTTTTCTTGACATACTGGTTTTTATCAGAAAATATAGCTTAGTGTGAGATTTAGCAATGAGATAACTCTTGTTTATGGCCTTTCTTTTTTTTCATTTGTTTTGGTTTGGTGTTTTTTTTTGTTTGTTTGTTTTTTTTTTTTGGTGGTTTTTTGTTTTGTTTTGTTTCTCCAGGAGAAGGAGTCTGGGTTTCTTTAGCAGATGCCATGTTGTTTTTAATAGTTATCCTGGTAGGAGATGGTCAAAGTTAATAAATGTCAGATTAAGCTTTGTTATAAATGCATCATTTTGCATTTTCCCCAATATTTTTATTTTTTTTTGCATTTTTATTATAGCAACAGCAAAGAGTGAATGAAAAGTTTTAGTAAAGACAGTTGCAACTGAAAAATAATCAGTGATACAGGGAATAATTATTTCCTATTGTCAGTTCTCCTTTTGAAAAAAAAAATGCAAACAACCCAGCTTTAAATCTTGTTGAAATCTTTTGAATTCTCTGGGTGTGACTGAGAATGTGGACTTAATTTCATTATTTTCATTTACAACAGGCTTTGAAACTTACTGGTCCTGATAGTTATCCTGACAGGATAACTTTTGTGTTGTTAACCACTGCTATAGAATGTCTGACAGGAATGTTGCCTCTCAAGGAATGGGTAGCAAATTCTTCAAAGATGAAGCAATACATGTTCTGTAGTCATACTACAGAATATTTCTAATGATGCTAGAATAGATTTACTCTTTGTAATAGAATCTAAAAAAAAAAAAAAAAGAACATTTTGTTAAAACAGTAGCTAGAATATAAGAACAATTTTTATTTCAACCCTTCACTTTTTTTTTTGTTTAATTTTCTAAACTGAATATTCCAAAATAATATTCAGACTTTTTAGTGTTTTGCCATATTATGATTTACTCTGAAAAAAATAATCATATTGCCAGGACTTACTATACTAAGAAACATTTATATTGAACATTTTTTCACATAGATTTTTGAAGTTCAGATTGCTGTTTGTCTGGGTGTTAGGGAAAAGTTATAAATAGGTTTTAAATCCCCAACAGCAGCATTCCTACTGAGATATAAGAGGTTTTTCTGACGAAGATAATCTGTCTGAAAGTAATGGTTTTGGGAAAAGCCATGAAATCTGGACTCAGACGTTGGGCACTTTTGACAGTCTCAGGCTCTTAGCTGGAGTAAACTTGGTGGAATCACAACCACTAAATAGGTCTCCTAATGTAATGAAAGGAACTTCATTTACAGTAGATGCAGGTTGTGCTCCACATGCTCTCTTGCTTCTCTTTCCCCCCAGCCTTTTATTTGAAGATTTACAGATCTGTGCTTCTCTCTTTATTCTGTCTCCATTCCTTCTTTTGCTGAAGGCATAAAGGAGTAATCTGAAAGTGGTCACATTCTGGATGTGTAGTAGCTCATCCATTGCGTAACTTCTTTTCTGAAATTTTTGGGAATATATCCCTCTCCTTTGCATTATCCATCTGAATTCCAAATAAATGTTTTACCTTTGCCATGGACCTATTTCTTTTTTATCCATTTGCTACTAAAGTAATAAATTCAAAAGACTTAAATGTTATTTCTGAGCAGAGTTAGTGTTCATTGCTGTTATATGCGTTGTGGCTTCTGCACAAGGGAACATGGACAGTCAGTGCTGAAACTTCCTTACATGGCAACACTAGAGGCTTTGCATGCCGAGCTGCTGCTTAAGTATTCTCGTACTTGTGATTTCTCCCTGAGCTTGTGTTTGAGGCTAGATATTCTTCCACTCTGCAATAATGTGCATTCTTATGCACATAATATTACAAAAGAATGGTGAAGGAAGCATGTTAAATCATTTCACTGTAAAAGTAATTGTTAATAATTCTACCACTACTCCTTAGTGTACTCCTTACTGTGAAAAAACTGTGTGTCACCTCAAACAAAGAATTCTGGGAGCCTTCAAATTTAAATTGCCTTTTCTAATCTTGCTATTTGTTTTGTATCCACTTCTGATATCAATGTGTTCCAGTTTTCTCTCTTACGCCGATACTGAATCATTACTTGAGAAAAGACTCCCTAAGTCTGGCTCATATGAAGAGATAAAGTTCAATCCAAAGTCTGCTTTTTTGTGCTTACTCTCAGAATGGGTTGTTGTAAAAAAAGACCTGAAAAGATAGCATGATCCCTCAGGAAAAGGCTCTAAAAATAAATGCTTTAAAAATATACTTTATTGTGAGGCCTGATGCAAACAGATTCTCTAATGAAATAATGTGGGTTTTTTTTTATTACATATATACTAAATTTTTGTCATGTTATATAATAAATAAATGTTATAATATAGATAATAAATTATTGACATGCTGCTAGTCTCAGGCATTAGATTAGGACATATGTTTCTCAGCTAAGCCTCTCCTTTGAGTTCATAGACTAGGACATATCAAATACTGAAGGCAATAAATGCTGTCCTATTCCAGACTACAAGATGCTTTGTGGCGGCGATATCCATTCTAAGAAGGAAGAGTAAGGGTAAAATCATTCCCAGTCATAGGAAGCTAGAAGACAAAGTTTATGAATAACACTGTGATATTTGAAAATTTTGGAGTGGAAATGATAAGAAACATCATAAGAGTGGGAGTATTTCTGGACATGTGTCTAGGCAACTAAATAAACCAGAGTATCACAATTTGTTCCTGCACAGTTACTTAGCCCATACTTAGATGCAGCAGGTCCCAGATCCTAGACAGTGTACAGGAGCAGCGTACAACACTCCCTTCTTGTTTCCCACAAGCATTGCTATTATGGAGAATGTAAAGTAATGCCAGAAATTCAGATTAGAATTATCCTGGATATTTCTGTCTGTCATCTGTAGCACTGCTTTTTTTTTTTTTAATTTTTATTTCTTTTGGCAGTTTTTGTAAGGTTGTAATGCTCATTTACAGCTGTATCCTTTTGTCAGCTTGTTATTAAGCAAAATTTGATCATCTTTTTGTGTACAACTTCCCTATATTTAGAATAGATCATGTTCTTCAGTCCTTCAGGAGCTTCTTTGCCCAATATGTCAGCTAGTGCTCAATACCAACTGCAAGACATACAAATTCCAAATAAAGTAATTAATGAAAGCATTTTGGTCCACTTCAATAACATGTATATGTCTGTGTTTGCTTGCAGCTCCCCTGTACTTTTAAGAAAATAGCAGAGTAGTCCTGAACAAGTTCCTAGTCCAGGTTCTTACGTTGTTTATTTATAGTATTTATAGGCTCCTGTGCTAGTTCCTCTGATTATACATAATTTGCATTAAATGCCAATCATCTCACTGTTTTTGTTACAATCTTTAATCACTTCATTTTAGGTGATGAATAGATCCATTATCCCTGATAATCTGGAACTGAAATGTCAAGTCTAGGTTCCTGTGTAAGTGAGACTCTTTTTCTTACATCCAGAATTTTCGAACTAAAAAAGTACTGTTTGCAGGAAGTGAGACAACATGGCCCTACCACTGTTAGGCTGACCTGACTTGATAATGACTTCTGATTCAGTAAGTGTTCTTTTAAGGCAACTTGTTGAGAAAGAGAGAAAACAGAATTTCATATGAAGTTAAATTATGCTGAATTATATAATTGCCAGACTTTGCCAGCTTTGCAAAGTCCTTAAATAAGTATTTTGCTAGACCAGTCTTTGCTGGTAAGCCTGACTCTGATGATTCTTGACAAAGAATGTCTGTCATAATGTTGCATCTCTTGGCTATGAACATGCTTTCCATGTTCAGTTTGCAGAAATGCATGTTATTTCTAATGACTTCAGAAGTTTGACTTCTTTTGTCCTATTTTTTCCAGTAACATGAAAAATTTCCACTCAACATTCCCTGAAGCCAGTGCTTTAAGGAAGAGCTATGGCAAAAGTATGCATAGAATAGGGCAGCTACAGTCAAAGCAGCATAAGTGAAACTGGGCAGGCACTTGTGTCTGTAGACTCTAGGGATGTTGCACTTAAAGGAACTATCCTGCTGCACCTAAGTCTGGTGCAGTCTAACTTTGCTGGATGTGGTTAAACTGTGTAGTGGAACAGAGTTGTCACACAGCACAAGAGCAGTTGCAGTGCAGAATAAACAATAAGCAACATAAAGCAGTCGTGGCACATAAAGAAATGATAAAATGCTTCTCGTTGGTTTAAATGACTAAGAAGGACAAAATAGGTCATGAAGTTCTTCTGGTTTTGAAAAGAAATGTATGCTTTAGTATAGTATTTTTGTAACATGGAATGTCCTTTTTATAACATGGATATAACATATACCCTTTGAAGTCAAATCTTGAGGTAAAGTTTCTACTCTCAGTTAAACTGATCTAATACCCTTTCTTTTTTCTCATGTTTTTTTCTAAACTGGAATTTTTCTTCGTATGTCCAGTATTTTGTTAATATTGAGCAAACGCCAGCTGGGAAATGCCTGTCTATTGTTAATGTCAGTTTTTAGCCTTTACTCTATTGATCAGTAACTGCACCTGAATTTTCCATTCAGGGTTAGTCTCTAATGTATTATTGAAGTATTTCTAAACTAGTCCAAGCAGGTGAAAAGGGCCGAAGAAGAAATGTCTATAACCTTTAGCACAGTAATATATTTCTGTCCACTTTTCACAAAGCTACCTTTTAGAAACCCAGTTTTTTCTATGATATATTGATGATGGTAATTCACACAAGATTTTATCTGTATTTTAACTGTTTATATCTGTGGCTAGAATTTTTTAACATGGTTGTAATTATCCACTTCCTTTTGCCCTGTGTTTCCCTCCTCCCAATATTTATGTATTTATAAATCAAACTCATAATCCCAACTGAATATTATTGGTACTTCTCACCTTGCTACAGCATCTACAGGGAAATGCAGGGAAATGACTAGATAGTGGAAATATAAAAGTCCTTCAGGTTGTGCTATTAAGAGCATATAATATCATCCATATAAAACAAAAAATCCAACCTGTTGCTTTGGGAAGTATCACCCTAATGATGAGGATAAATGAGCTTGGTGTCACAGTAAGGCCAAACTTAATCAATTCATTTGATTTTTTTTTTTTTCCGTCTCAGCAAAGTTTCTGTTGTATCCAGCATTAATCTAATTTCTGGAAAAAAACATCCTGTGAAGTAAAGACAATGAGCTATGGGATCGTGCTTATCTTTGTCTCATTATTATATATGAATCTATTAATTTTGTAACTGTTTTGTGATAGTTCACCTGGATATGCGTTTCAAAATTGCTATATACCATGAAATAATCTTTACCAACTGGAAAGGCCAAATTTGCCCAACTATCCAATTTGATTGTTTTTCTCCTCTAAAATTATGAAAACTTGATCTTTGCTTTCTGCTCCATCAACTCAAGCATCTTGAATGCTTTTTGTAGTCTGTTGTGAAGTCAGCCTGGCTCCCCAGCCTGATATCCCTTGCTGTCATGCTTGAAAAGTGCTTCAGTGAGCATACATTTAACCTTTCTCGTTGATTAGCTCAACAATGAAAGTAGAGGTTAGCTTAAAAAATGCTACCTATCCCAACAATCTGACAATAACAATACTGAGAGTGATGAAGGCATCACTGATCTCTAAAAGCTTTCTTGTGTGTCTTCACAAAATGTTTTAAATCATCATTTTCCTGAATTGCTTTCCCTCTGTTCCTTTGACTGTGTTTTCTTAATTGATTGCTCCCATTCTATTTAAGACTGAGTTATTGAGAGTACTCTATAATTTTTATAATAGACTTTTGTTATCAAAGATGCTGAGAACCTGTATGACTTGGAAAATTCCTTTTCAGTGTTTCTCAGCTATTTGCTAATTGAGTCTAGTTGGTCTTGACTGGCCTTGCTTTTATTAATTGTCATACCTTTTTAGAAATGCTATTTTTGATGGAAGAAGTGACTAATGCTAGGTCCAGAATGGTCTAAAATGTAGCCCTGAACTTTAGTTAGAATATAATAATTTGTATCTTGAATTTGGAGACTCCTGTTGAAAACTAGCATTTTGGGTAAGGCAAGTTATATTGGTGACAGGAGCTGTAAAGCCCAAGTTAGTTAGGATGTTTATATATACATGGAATTACAAAGTGAGCATTCATTTCTCCTGTGGAATATAAAATGCTGGCATCTTATTTTCTTTTTAAAGTAAGACTAAAGTAATTAAGGCTAGCTTCATTGCAATAGAATGCAGAATACATCTAAGACCTTGTTTACATTACAAAACTAGGTTTATTTTTGTTGCTTCATTTTAAAATTCCTTTGATTCCCCCACAGCCTTTTTTGAAGAAACACAGTTAAATTTTTCAGTGAATTTTCTCTATAGCTATTGTGTTTCTAGTAGTTCTGCAAGGACTACTCAACCCTGGTTTGCTTTCTTCTAGAAGAGGTTGGTATTTTCCTCTGTATGTTCTATACTGTTGTCATTCTGGCTGGGTTCCACTTTTCCATATAAAAACTGCTAGGCAACCAGGGTTACCCTTTTTACTTCCAAGTGGTCACTCCCACACACTTTGTAGAGTAACTAGTCATCTTCCATATGGATTTTTATGGAGACCTAGGAATAAATTTTCTTCTTTGGAAAGCTGCATGTTGAGCCTCTTTTACAGAATACATAATCTATTGCAGATGATTAGAAACCAAAAGGCGGGAATATCCAGAGCTGGTCTTAGCATTGTAGACAAGCAAAATCTCTCTGGTAGAAATACCTGATTCAGGGATGTGAACTGGGTATCTGAAGATGTCTCTGGTATCTGCTGATACTTCAAGAAACCAGGTTGTTGTTATGCACATGATGTCATTACAACATGGTAGTATGGTGGGAAGTTTTTCACACAGCATCTCTGAAAACCCAGCAGCACTGACATGGTGGACATCCCAACTACGTGTGTGAGCCCTGGAATCTAATCTGAAGGAGCTCTGTCTAGACAGTGGGAACTGTTAGATCCTGCACATTTGGGTGCACATTTGGGCTCACATGAGGACTATGGATTGCGAGGCCAGTACTTAAACTCTTGTGCAGCAAGTTCTTTTAGCTTGATAAACATTGTGAAATCACGTCCTACCAGTATATAATATAGGTGCTATAGCTTATTACAGAAATACAAATTATTCTTCTTTAAAGTTGTGGTCTGCTTCTATGTTGTATAAATACGGGTACTGCTTTAAAAGCACACACGTTTAATCCCATCTCACCAGCGTATTGATAATGACAGTTGAATTGCCATGTACCATGGCAATTTCCAAATTACTGAATGCACCTGTTTCATTTCATAGTAGTCCAGCTGATGTTCCCTAGCATGAGCACAGCCTTCCGGCTCCATCTTGGAGAAGTTGCTGCAAACACCCCACCATTCATGGATGAGCCACCACTGATTTAATTCACTGGGTTTAATAATGCACCTTTACCTCCCATTGCTGAAGAAAATGGACATTTTCACAGCAGTTGTTTTCTGCTTGCTCTTTTATGACACTAAGCTGGGAGGAGTGGCTGACACGCCAGAAGGCTGTGCTGCCATCCAGCGAGACCTGGACAGGCTGGAGAGTTGGGCAGGGAATAACTTGATGAAATATAACAAGGGAAAGTGCAGAGTCCTGCATCTGGGCAGGAACAACCCCAGGTTCCAGTATAGGTTGGGAAACGACCTGTTAGAGAGCAGTGTAGGGGAGAGGGACCTGGAGGTCCTAGTGGGCAACAGGATGACCATGAGCCAACACTGTGCCCTTGTGGCCAAGAAGGCCAATGGCATCCTGGGGTGTATTAGAAGGGCGGTGGTTAGTAGGTCGAGAGAGGTCCTCCTTCCCCTCTACTCTGCCCTGGTGAGACCGCATCTGGAATATTGTGTCCAGTTCTGGGCCCCTCAGTTCAAGAAGGACAGGGAGCTGCTGGAGAGAGTCCAGCGCAGGGCAACTAAGATGATTAAGGGAGTGGAGCATCTCCCTTATGAGGAAAGACTGAGGGAGCTGGGTCTCTATAGTTTGGAGAAGAGGAGACTGAGGGGTGACCTTATTAGTGTCTATAAATATATAAAGGGGGAGTGTCACGAGGATGGAGCCAGGTTCTACTCAGTGGCAAACAATGATAGGACAAGGGGTAATGGGCACAAACTGGAACACAAGAGGTTCCACTTAAACTTGAGAAGAAACTTCTTCTCAGTGAGGGTGACGGAACACTGGAACAGGCTGCCCAGGGAGGTTGTGGAGTCTCCTTCCCTGGAGACATTCAAAACCCGCCTGAACACATTCCTGTGTAACATTATCTAGCTGTTCCTGCTCCGGCAGGGGGATTGGACTAGATGATCTTTTGAGGTCCCTTCCAATCTCTAGCATAGCATACTGTGATAACTGTGTGATTTCAAAACAGCTCAGTATGACCTATTTCATGTCTTACAGACTGAAATATGAAACACAGAGGTATATTAAAACAGAAATTCATTGTATAGTATCACTTGCATTATAATTGTGGATACATAAAACAGAAAAAAGAAAAGATACAGTGACTCACATTCATTAGTAAAGTTACAGTTTTAGGAGTTCAGCAATCCAGAACAGCCTGCGGAGATGTTATTAGGCAAAACCAATTCTCATATGAGTGTCCATGTTGCTGATATTTTTTGCTGCTTTCTCATTACTGAAGAAGCTCTTTTTTTATATTTAATGGTGATAACACTCTAGTAATAATGGAGTGTTCTTTGAAAAAAAAAAAAGTCTCCATCAGACTTGAAAGTTTCCTTTGAAAAACCAGGATACTTTCAACTGCTGGGAAAAGCACCTGCTGAACCACCCCTGTGGTAAGAAATTGAAACACTTCAAAAAGATTAGACTCAAAATTAGATGCAATGATGTATAGATGAAATGTATTATCATATATTCTCTGTGACGGCTGAGGGAAATATCTTTGGTGTCAGAACGCCTTTTCTAGGAATGTGAAAGCATTATTATTGAGAAAATCTAGGTTGCTGCTAAGTCTGTATTTTTCCCATGTCATGCCACTTTATCATGGCTTAAACTTATTATAGGCAAATTTGTCTGGGGTATGGTGTTTTATATTAAACATAACTTATTTGTAAGGTAGATTGAATGGATAGAAGATGCATTGCTTGTGAAATTGTGGAAAAGTGTTTTTATAACAATTTAATGCAAATGAGACTGTCTACATATTTGCTTGCTATTATTTTCATATTCTCACCATATTTTGAAAGCAAGTTCTTTTAACTGTTGCTAGAAATAATTAGTCCACTGATTTTCATTGTTGTTTTATTACTGGTATGTAAAAAAAATGTATTTTCAGTTCTGCAGTATGTTTAGCACATCAGGCTGATGTAGGTGCCACAGCTGTTTTAGCCTAACAGTTCAAAACAATGTCAAAATTTGACTACTTACAAACTAAAATAATAGCTATTATGTACTTTCATTTAAGACTTGGAACACAAAGATGATGCTGGACCTTGTAGCACAAAACATGAAATACTGAAACTGCACAATTTTAAAAATGGTCTAAATTAAACGCCTTGACCAGCATGTACATTGGTAGGCAATAGCACTGTAGCAAGGCACTAATCAGCTAAGTACTGTAATCCTCCTTATAGGGTAAATTCTTACTTGACCTCCAGCTATATACAGCACATGATAACAGCATTAAACTGTAACACTCCTCTTATGCTCTAAATATCTTCCCATTGGGTCAGCTCTCTGCCTTGATTTGCTGCTGTTTCTAGACTTGTTTTTTTCCTAGGTGCCTTATATTTTGTAATTACATTTTTGGGGAAAGAAAAGGATTGTAAAATATATATAAAAATTTTGTCTCAAAGTTAAGGGACTGTTCCTATGATTTCACTAGAGGATTAAATGAAAACCTAGCCAGAACAGAAATTGATGAATTCTTATGATCCTGAGGCTTCCAACTTTCCAGATGTGCAGTGGCTGATCAAAAGGTAAAGCAGGGAAGAGAGATGCTGAATGTGTTCTATGAAAACAATGCGTAATGCTCAGCATTTTGTGTTCTTTTGGGGGATGATTAGGAAGATAATTTTTACTTTAAAAAAAAAAAAAAATCAGTGGAAGTACTGAAAAAGTTTATTGTGCTTCTGATCTGGAAGAATAGTATCTTTAACAAATACTTGTGCTTTCTTTAAACTAGTATTTTAGATTGTGTTGTTTTCTGTGACAAAATACTTCTTAAAAATGTGGATTTATTTCCATAAAAATAATATATAGTATTATGTAATTTTCTTGTATTTATTTTATTTTAAATCCTTTTTAGTAACAGTTCAGTATTGTATTAACTCATTCTTACGTTTTAATATTTCCGTGACCTACTATTGTTTTAGCACCCTAGGTTTTAAATGCTTTTGAATCCTGCTGTATGGCAGCTGTTAATTGATTCCACCCTTCTGCAGATAATTTCTATGCTGTCAGTACTGAGACAGATAACTAGAATGCACATTCTGACCAATTATTCCTGAAAGCAGTTTAATCCGTTTAGCATTTTTTTGATGATTGGCTTTTTTAACATAAGATTTTATTGAAGAAGTAGGTGAGATATCTGTTGTTTATATAGTAAGTGGAAATAATTAACAAAATATTAATTATGAAAATGTCCAAAAGTAGAAATAAAGAAAATTCTCAGAATGTATAACCTCTTTGTAAAAGGTAAACTTTAATCAGTGTAGCTGAATAAGCAGTAAGATTAAAGTATGGTTATTTTATTTCTCTTTTTGCAGTTCTCTATAATCAAATTATAAGATATAAGGGCTACTGAAAACTCAAAGGAGGACAAACCATTTCTAGTGGTAGTCCCATTTTCCCATCTATCTGTGATGTTCTTGATGTAATAAAAAAAGGTAAACCAGCCACATTACCTAAATATCTGTAGATTAGCAAGGGATACTTAAAATCACCAGTTATGTTAAGAAGTTCCTTGCTTTTTCCATGTTATAACTCTTTTCCCCCCATGAACTGAAATTAGCCCTTGAAAGCTGCAATGCTGAATTTCTGCTGAATTATTTGTACAGAAAAAATGTGATTCTGAAGTGATTGTATTGTTTTATGTCTGTTCAGTCATGTCAAGTTCAAAGCAAAGTTGTTATCAGTGGTGAATTTAATTATGTTAATGTTTTGTTACTACAGATTTCCTTTCATTCCGTTGATATCAGCCTGCAGTCAGTGAATTATATTTTCAGATAAAATCTAATTGAGATCAACATCTGCAGATCACTGTCATGCTTCAGTAAATTTTATAATCATCATTGTAAACTTAATTCATTATTGTTTGGAGATATTTAGCTGGAAGGTATTTTAATGGTTCAAAATATGGCTGCTATGAAATAAAATTTGTAAGACATGGCTGAAATGAGGAATGAATGAATGTCTCAGAGTTTTTTTAGTTAATTGCTTAGATATCTGAGTGTTAGATGTACTTCAGGGCAGCCTGTTTAAAACTATATTGGTCAAAAAATACCTTTTACTTTTATTATAGTAGGCTTTTTAAATTAGTTAACTTGCAAATTGTGCATTGGTCGCTTACGTTCATTTTTTTTTCGGGGGGGGGGTGTGAAAAAAAAAACAAGCAAAGGGGAGCAGACTGATTTAGAAATTTATATAAAATAAAACTAGACAGCATGGAAGAGCTGCAAAAAGAGGTCTTGGTAGAAACTGGAACTGTTCAGAAGTCAGAAGAATCTCTTTTTTTGCAATGAGCTGCAGCCATAGCTGCTTTGGAGAGTGTGCAGAATGATTTCTCATGCCCAGTGTGACTCAGCAAAAACAAAAGTTATCAGCAAAGAATGATAAAAGGAGTTAAATCAATACCAGCTAAATCAATACCAGCTAGTCTCTTAAAAAACACTGCCAAAAAATAAGGAAATGTTTTACAGATTCTTCAGTATGGCAAAGGAAGTCTATGGAAATGCTTTCATCAGAGTACCTAACAGTGAGCGTAGGACCCGCCCTGAGAAAGGCAGCCAGATCTTAATTTTGCAAGCAAAATTCTGGGTTAGTTGCACTCATGGCAGTTTTGGCTGCAAGGTCCGGCACCTGTTCAGCTCATGTTCTTGCAGCCTAAAATCTGTTTTTGCAAGGTGTCATGGTGGTGTTTAATCTGCTCTCTGTCACTGTTGTTTCAAAACAAGTATCTGACTGTCTGCTGAATCCAACACATAGAAATATAAAAGTTTAGAATAGTAAAACTATTCTTACACTCAGGCCAACAAATGCTGTTTTCCTGACAGGAAACATGTACTAAAGGGTAGTCAAAGCTGTGCTCAGTGTATTTGGTGAGGTCTCTAACTAGAAGCCATGTCTCTTGCATGGCTTTTGTGACAGCGTTCCAGTGGGAAATGTGAATTTTTACTTACTCTGAATTATCCTATCATACTGAAAGGATCACATTTTGAAAAAAGTTAAGCAAAATTACTGTATGTGCAGGAGAAATATTTTTAGTTCTGGTTTTCCAGTCAATGTTAATCCTTGCTAATTTATAGGAAACAATGAACACAATATTAAAGCATTGTCTAGTAATTTTTATTAGGTCTTACAAGTAGCTGACCAATGGTCAGTTTCAAGTAGTTTATGATGGCTCACAAAACTTCTTACATAGAAAATTTTCAAAGTAAATATAGATGAACTCAGGTACCCATATGTTTGAACATATCTTTAGAATGAGATTTTCTTGAAACTCTTCTCCAGTTTGAACATGTCTTTTATTGGCTGAGAACAAGATCAGCAGTAAGAAAGGTCTGGGATCTAGTTTTGACTTTATATATTACAATGCTTTTGAAATGTGATGGAAACTTGCCTTTGAAAATTTCATTTTTCTCAGTACACATGGGTTATTTTTTTAAAAATCTAAATCAAAGCAAAATAGTGTTTTCTTCTCAAGGAAGAATACAAAGGTATGTCAAAGGCTTTCAAGCTGTTTAGTTCCATTACTGAATTCAGAGCTATCAAAGTGAAATAGCTGCCTTATATTCTTCTATATAATATTTAAGTACTTACTGCCTATTGTAGTGTAGGGTAGTTGAATAATTTAACTTTATGAACAGTCACCCTGAACTTTTTCATAATACTGGTGATGTCTGTAGTGAATTGCAAATAAGTTTCCATCAGTGTAAAATTGCGTGTTAAAACACTGAATGTCATGTATTGATAAATAACAATTGAAAAAAAAACAAATCAGTGATAATTAGTAGAAAATAAGTCTCAGTTGCTAGATCTGAAAAAATAATTTTCATAGAATGTTCCTGATGAAGATTTTTGTGCAGGTTCTGTAGTTTTCTAGCCATAATATTTTATTTATTGCTGCTTCAAAGAAGCAGTCATCACAACAGAGGGGAGGGTTTTTCAGTGGTGTGGTAACCTTTTCTGAGAAGGTGCTAATCCTTCTGACAGGTATATAGTGTTTAATTGAACTGGCAGCTGGATGGTGCATATCACAGCTGTTGACACGCATTTAAATTTCTCTTAACTTCTAATATTCCAGGAAAGTCCTGGAAAGACAGTTGTTTGCTATCGTGGATCTAGATGGAGGTACAGGAAGAAAGGCCTTTATAAAGGTATCTTTCAGGTAGTTAATGATGAGAAACGGATTAGACAAAGGCTCATGAAGGTGATTGAGAATTAGCTTGTGATCTAAAAATAAGAGCAGATTTTTAATAGTAGTGACTGGCCATAGGAGTACTGTTCCTCTTAGTATGATTTAATAGCACTGGTTTAAAAGGTATACCATGCATTGCACAGCTGTGTTGGTAGCAGGTATTTTTAAAATGACAGGCTTGATTCATATGTAATACACACTGAGTATACACAGTGTATTAACAGTAGAGTATGTGTACATTCCATGTGCACAGGTCTCAATCTTGCAATGAGATCCTTGGATGAATGCAGATATGTTGAGTGCCATTTATTCCAGTTGGATTTGCATGGAGATAAAAGATTTTGCCTATAGGGTCAGAATTGGTGAGCGGAAATTAAGCACATTTTTGTTGGTGGTGTGTCAGAAAATTTTCAGTGATGTGAGTGATTTGCTATTGGAACAATGAAGTTTGGGATGTGGCATATTTTTCATCAGCTGAAGTATTTAAATGAAAAGTATTTAGTTTCTTTAAAGAACATTTCTACATCTAATCTCTGTTATCTTAATGAAAACATCTACGTCTTTGCAAACTAACTGGGTTCTGGTAGTTCTGTTGTCCTAATTGTCTGTTCCTGGCTATTTTGGTTTTAAACTTCACAAAACTCTTTTCATATCACATTAGGATGATTCAACTTACAGGCCTTCATAGCAGAATCCATAGAGTTTTTGTTAAGCTTACAGAGGTCATGACTTGTTCTGGTACTAACATGACACTTTAATAAGACAGACAGGACATGTTAGCTACACCATAATCGAGTAGGCATCCCAGCGATGCTTGTATTACTTGTCATGCTTCACAGGAAGTGTTGCATTTTTGCAAGATTGAATTAGTTTTCTATTTGTAGCTACTGCTGTGAGGATAAAGTACTTTAATATTTATAAGGCAAGACTGGGTCCAGATCTTTCAAGCACAGTTTAATGACCCTGTACAGTACCTAAGATGGGATATCAATTTGCCAGTCACCCCCTTGCACACACTCTGCTCAGGCAGTGGTGGTTTTCCCCTGCTGAGCAGAGACTGCATTTTCTTTCTGACTGTGAGAAAAGCGGTCTTCTCTCCTACTAGCTAAGCAGAGCCCTTTCTACTTTCCTGGGCACCAAGGAGAGCCTGTTTTTCCTTTTCCCTTTACTAAGTTGAAGCCTTTCCCTTCCTTATCCCTTCTAGGAAAACTGTGGCAGCAACAGGGCTGTGTCTTTGCTCTCCTTTTTCCTGTTCTTCCCAACAGTAGGCAGGATCTTCTGGTTGTTGCCTGTAAGGCTGCCCTTCAGGATCATTGGCTATCTGTGAGGGTAGAAAACCATTTGCAAAGGGATCTTAGTTTTAAAGATAGAACTAAATATAAGAGGAAAGGGGTGATAATACAAAAATAGGTTCACATACATATTTTCATTACTTAAAGCTTAAGCTGATCTGTCTTATCCCAGAGAAGGCCTGCCTCCAAGTCACTTTTATCCACATCTGGGATCTTTGCTCCAGTTTCAGCAGGCAACTCCTTCAGATCCCTCTCGGGTGAAGGACTAAGTATGAATCTGGATGTAGCAGTTTAAATGCTCATTATCCTTTTAAGATTGATAAAGGCAGGATCTGATATTCCAGTTTGTTTTTTCACTATGAATCACTACTCCCTATTTAACTGATCCCCTATAATCAAGTAGCAAATAACATTGTATCAAAAAAACCCAGAACATATAATATTCATAATATATTCCAGACACATCCTCTATTAAAACATTCCATGTAATAAAATGACATGCTTCAGTCAATCATTTGTCAATGTCAGGAAAGAACATCTGCTGATAATTCTTTTTTTTTAACCTTTTTTCTGAAACCTCAGAAGTTGTTTATGGCTAGATTTCATCGATGACAAAGAGTCAATGCTTAATATGGTACAGGAACTCCATTCTGGTATCTGGCTGGTCTGTCTTGCTCAAATGTTTGGACTAATAATATTGCCATCCCTAAAGGCATGGGAAGGATTTATTTATATTTTTTTTTTCCAAGTCAGAGATCAGGATTTTGAAGCTCTTTCCCTTCTATGCAACACAAGAAATGTTCTGTTTTCTGAGTTTAGGTCTTCTGAGCTCACTGGGTTTAGATAAGTGCTGCCACTGGATCTTTCTTTGTCCTGTTCTCTGCCCTTGGCACACATTATAGTTCTGTGGGAACTGATACGTATGTTGTTAAGCCATAATGGTTGCTAGAAGATCAAACCAACTGAATGGTCCATCTAGACTTAATTTCTACGGTGATTATAAAACCCTATGAAACAGAAGTTTATAGTCAAGTTGCTATAAAATGATTACAAAGGATTATAAAATTTTGGTACTTGTAAAGCAGTTACAACTACAAAGTAGAGTAAGTGTTTGTATTCTATGTTTCATAATGTTGTAGTAGCATTTTTCCTTTAAAGCTGTTTTTGATTTAAACTGTGCACCATAAGCAAATTTGTAGCATGACATACTTTTTCTTTAGTTTAGTATTGAAAATACATGAGTGCATTCACAAAGAAATGCAATGAACTTTTTTTTTAATCAGATGATCATTTTATTATTTAATTAGCATTAACTGCATATTTGTCTTACAAGAAATATTGACAAAATTCTCTTCCTTCCTTCCTGTCATGATTGTTTAGGAAAAGAAGCCCATCAATATCAAGAGAACAGAATAGAAGATACGATCAAAGGGACGAGCGAGACGAATATCCACAGTATGCTACATCAGACAGTGCGATGCCCAGGTCACCATCAGATTATTCAGATAGGCGGTCACAGCGTGGGCCTCAGTTATATGAAGAACCTGAACTGGGTGATTATAGAGATTCAAACAGAAGGAGTCGCAGGCGTTCCAAGGAGTATTCGGTAGAAGAGGAAGATGCACAAAACAGGGAAGAATATGAAAGGCAGCGGAGGGAAGAGGAATACCAGGCACGATACCGAAGTGATCCTAATTTGGCTCGTTATCCTGTCAAGCCACAACCATATGAGGAACAAATGCGTATCCATGCTGAAGTGTCCCGAGCACGCCATGAGCGGAGACATAGTGACGTCTCACTCGCAAATACTGAGTTGGAAGATTCTCGGATGTCCATGCTGAGGATGGAACGACCATCCAGGCAAAGATCAGTATCTGAGCGCAGGGCTGCCATGGAAAATCAGCGTTCATACTCTATGGAAAGAACTCGAGAGGCTCAGGGACCAAGTCCCAGTCGTCAGAGGACCACAAATCATAGCCCTCCTACACCTAGGAGGAGTCCAATTCCTTTGGATAGACCAGACATGAGGCGTTCTGATTCATTAAGGAAACAACACCATTTGGATCCCAATTCTGCTGTACGGAAAACAAAACGTGAAAAGATGGAGACCATGTTACGGAATGATTCACTCAGCTCAGACCAGTCTGAATCTGTCAGACCTCCACCACCAAAGCCCCATAAAACAAAAAAGGGAGGTAAAATGCGCCAGGTTTCATTAAGTAGCTCTGAAGAAGAATTGGCATCCACTCCGGAGTATACAAGTTGTGATGATGTAGAGATTGAAAGTGAAAGTGTTAGTGAAAAAGGTAAGATTTCTAACTTTTTGACTGTTTCAATATAGATGTGGTTTAGTTTCCATTCCATTGTATGTTTTACCTATAAGAATTGATTGTAGCGACATACCTACAGTGCTTCATAGGTGACTCAAGTTTGTTGTGAGGGGAGTTGTCGTCTGATTCTGTGTTTCATTGACTTAAATCTAAATTTAATGATTTACATGGAAAAGAACATAACAGCTACTAGAAGTATTATATATGCGGAAGGAAAAACATACCTATTGAAAAACCTGTTAGTTAAATCTGCGCAGTATCTAAAGCTGGGCTGTCATATAAGACCGTGGTTTTGTGTCCATGAATGCCAGGTTTTTGTACTCCTGGATCACAATGTGTGCATCTTTGATATGGATCAAGTGTGGGTTCATGACAGTATTTCTGTTGAATTAACTAGAGCACATGATACAGAGGTTATGCCACTTTCATGCTGGCTGCTGCTGGTTAAAGAGAATCTGATCTGCAAAAAACCCTGTGTGTATGAAGTTAACCCATTGGAGTTTGTAAACAAATTTAAAGTGACTGATGGAGGTTTCTTTTTGCTGTGGGGCTACAGTGCTTCTTGGTTTAGTGCTATTTAGGATTCATGGTGTTGGAGTTACTCCATTGTCAGAAATTAATTTGCATACCTTCATGTATGTTATTGGTCTAAAGTACAGTAGTTATAACCTGTTTTCAGTTATTGTTATGCTAGTGCATGTTTACTAATGAATGGTCATCTGCTTTTGTGGAATAGGTTTAGAAAATTTCCTACTATTTTTATTAATATTACCATCAAATTGGTTCTGAAGCAAATAATTAATTAGAGTTGGTAACTCTGAATTTTCATATGTCAACAGCAGCAATCATGGTCTGATAAATAAGGAGCATGATAGTGTATAACGAAAGGAAATTTCACACAGGTGAAAGCAGTTAAATGCACTTACATGAAATAAGCGTGGTGAAAACTTGACCCCCTTAGTCTTGATGAGTAATAAAACTATCAGCTTCTGAGTGTTAATGATTTTGTTTTTAGTAGCAGCCTTCAGGAAAATAGACCCAATGAATATATGGGAAGTTGTAACAAAGTGTTTATTTTATGAAATTCAGCATAGAAAATATAGTCTACAAACATATTTTTTGTACACATAACATACAAAACTTACACATTTACAATCATAGAACTGTTTAAGCTGGAAAAGACCTTTAAGATCATTGAATCCAACCATTAACCCAGCACTGCCATGTCCACCACAAAACTATGTCTTTAAGTGCCACATCTACACGCCTTTTAAATGCCTCTGTGGATGGTGACTCAACCACTTCCCTGGGCAGCCTGTTCAAATGCTTGACAATCCTTCTGGTGGAGAAATTTTTCCTCATATCCAATCTAAATCTCCTCTGGCACAACTTAAGGCCATTATCTCTTTTCCTATCACTTTTTACTTGGGAGAAGAGACCGACACCCATGTTGATAAAGCCTCCTTCCAGGTAGTTGTAGAAATTGATAAGGTCTCACCTGAGCCTCCTTTTCTCCAGGCTAAACAACCACTGTCCCCTCAGCTGTTCCTCATGAGACTTGTGCTCTAGGCCCTTCACCAGCTTCATTGACCTTCTTTGGATACTCTCCAGCATTTCGATGTCTTTCTCATAGTGAGTAGCCCAGAACTGAACACAGGATTTGATGTGTGGCTTCACCAGTGCCCAGTACAGGAGGATGATCACTTCCTTGGCCCTTCTGGCTGCACTATTGCTGATCCAGGTCTGGATGCCACTGGCCTTCTTGGCCACATTGGCACAAGCTGGCTCATGTTCAGCTCTGTCAATCAGCACTCCGAAGTCCTTTTCTGCCAAGCAGCTTTCTAGCCACTCTTCCCCAAGCCTCTAGCACTGCATGGGTTGTTGTGGCCCAAGTGCAGGACCTGGCACTGAGCCGTGTCGAACCTCATACAAATGGCCTCAACCCATTGATTCAGCCTGTCCAGATCCCTCTGCAGAGCCTACCCTCCAGCACATCAACACTCCTGCCCTGTGTGGTGTTGTCTGCAAACTTACTGAGGGTGCACTCTGTCTCCTTGTCTAGAACCTTGATGAAGATATTAAACAGAACTGGCCCCTATACTGAGCCTGGAGAACACCACTTGTGACCAGCCACCAACTGGATTTAACTCCATTCACCACCAGTGTTTGGGCTCATCCAGTCAGCCAGTTTTTACCCAGAAGAGTATGCCCATCCACGCTATGAGCAGCCAGTTTCTCCAGGAAGAATGCTGTGATAAAGTGTATCAAAGGCTTTACTAAAGTTTAGGTAGACAACATCCACATCCTTTCCATCATCCACTAAATGGGTCACCTTGTCGTAGAGGGAGATCAAGTTAGTCAAGCAGGACCTGCCTTTCATAAACCCATGCTGACTGTGCCTTGTCACCAGGTTGTCCTGTGCATGTGATGGCACTCAAGATGATCTGCTCCGTAATCTTCCCAGCACTGAGGTCAGACTGAAAAGCCAGATCCTTCTTCCAGCCCTTCTTGTAGATGGGCATCACAGTTACTATCTTCCAGTCAGCTGGAATCTCCCGAGTTAGCCAGAACTGCTGCGGTGGATCCCCATCTGGCCCCATAGATTTGTGTGTCTTAAGTGGTGTAGCAGGTCACCGACCATTCTCCCTTGGATTATGGAGGGTTCATCCTGCTGTCTCTTCCATTTTAGGAGGCTGGTACTCAGAGAACAACTGGTCTTACTGTTAAAGACTGAGTCAAAGACGGCATTATGTACCTCATCCTTTTCCTCAGCCTTTATCACTATGTTTTCCCCCCCTACATCCAAGAAAGGGTGGATATTCTTCTTATACCTTCTTTTACTGCTAATGTATTTCTGGAAACGTCTTTATAGTCTTTTGTGGCAGTAGATAAAGTTCTAGCTTTCTGCCCTTCAAAAACTCCCTAAACCTGAGAATTTCTCAGCTGTCCTTTTAAGCAGCATACAAAATCTTTTTGGCCCAAGATATAATGCTAAATATAAAATATTTGGCATTGGAGTGGTGAAAGGTGGCAACGTTATAGCGTGAATTTGGATGCAATAATAATGAGTTCTCCAGAAGAGGAGGATGAATTCATTTTCCATCTCTTTCTTTATAGAGTACACATATCTTTTCACAGGTTCTGCAAATAAATATTAACAACTGCTCAGCTGTGAGGAGCAGCCTGGGCCTGAGCTGCAGGAGAAGCTGTTTGTTGAATTACATCTGAGATTTTGCAAGGCCCTGCCATTGGTTTTAGGAGACTAGTCTGAGAACTGAAGTATCTGAAAATGTAGGAAAAATTATAGTCACATGCTCTTAAAAGGGCTGGAAATTTGCCTTTTTTAAGCTCATTTCCAAAATGAAAAAGATTGATACATGTATATGGTTTGGAATGTGCATAAGCATACAAAACGCATACAAAAAATTTAATTTCACAACTCCAAAAGAGACATGGATAAGCTGCTGGAATCAGGTCTGGGAAAAGCATCCAAGTATTACTGACTGCCTGTGACTTTAAGTATTTGGGTCTGATCTTATTTCAGTAGCTGTCTGCCTTAAGGCAATTTTTTCCTTGATTTTTAAGAATGCAACCTGATTGTTTTCAGGGAGGGGACAAGACACCATTATTTTTCTGCATGTTTTTGGTAATGGCCAGAGAAACTGTTGCCTTGGAATGTTCTTGCCTCCTCTCTATGGAGAGCAAGGGAAACTCTGAGCAGAGAAAGCTGATGAACACCCAGACAACATTCAGGTACAGAGGCATGGTGAAGAAGCTTTGTAGACAAGGTTCAACTGCAGAAAAGAAGAGCTAGATTCTTGAGATACCGCACAGTAATGCAACTATACTTGGACTGGGAAATTTGGGTCATAAACTAGGCTGAGGACTGGCATACTGGAATCAGGAGGCTTTGGAAGGATGAGCAGACAAGAAGAGGAAGTTTAGGAAGAAGAGGGGAGTGCAAAGCTGGTACATCAAGTATGCTAACCCTGTGACCAGTAGTTTGGGAAAGAAAAAGTGGAGGTAACAGATTACAAAGATAACTGAGAAGCTGAGAACTGGATCTTCCTGCTTTTTAGGTTAGAGAATTCTGAGTTTGACTGAGAAGCAGAAGCAGCAGTTTGGAAGAGACAGTGCGTGGCTGGAAAGAGTATCATCAGAGACAAGGACAGGAGGGCTGGTTGAGCTGAGTTGAGCTTGGGAGCTTTGGCAAAGGGGGGCTGGGACTCCCTGAGCAAGGAGCATGGGCAGCATTGACCTGAAGTGCTGAGAGGGGGTTTGGTGAGGTGAGAAGCCCAGGAATAAGATGAGCAGCCAATGGTGTGACAGAGCAGTTTATTCTTTAAAAGGTCAGGAAATAATACATGACAGCAAGTGTTAAATTGACATAATTGAGATTCTAAATGTGTTTACCTGAAACGTAGATTCTGCCAGAATTAGGCATATTTTGCATCATAAATGTTATGCAAAGCTTCATACACTTGAAAACTGTCATTAGTCACATAACTGAATACTAATTTATGAGATGGCCTTTGCCTTTTTCTGTACATAGGATGAACAATTCTTACTTACTGTGCTATTCAGAAGGCCCCAAGATGGTTTCCAGGTTATCTAAGAGACCTTTCTTTACTTTTGCTGTGAATAACAGGCTTCTGAAACTGTATATACAGTGTCTCATTTTGCAATATTTGTTGTCAGTCCTGGAAGTCAGGGTAGCAGACAATCCAAGGCTGTATCTTCCTGGCAGGATTTGCTGTGTTAGGAAATACACTTTGCAGAAGAAAACAAAAGAAGGAGACCAGTATGTTTTGGACCAAATATTAGGTACATTTCTATTTTACCTACTACTGAAAGGAGAAAATTGCTTAAAATATTAGAGAAAAACAATTCCTGAAATGCCAGTGCTTTTATGCGGTTTTAAGTGGCAGTAAAATGGGTCCTCAATCAATAAAAATAAAGATCAGAATGACTTATTTTAAAATGTTCTGGATTGTTCAGTTCACCATTTCTTTCTCAAAATCATCTCATTTTACTAGGTTTAGTTTCAAGGCTCTAGAAACATGGTTTATAAAGTAAGAGTGGTTGTAGTATTAATAGCAGTAAAGTGAACACTGAACCATGTTACCTACAAAGCTCCAAATGAAGCTATGTTTTCTGTGGTGTGCAAGTTAGGCCAAGCTGTCTCCATTGCTTTCTCAATTTAAGTGTCTTCTATTGTGCAGGAATATTAAAGTATTTTTTATTTGTATGTTCAGTTAGATGTTTCCAGTGCAATTGTAAGGAATAGGTTTTAAGGCAGGTTTGAAAGGTCCCCCATAATTTGTCAGCCAGCATGAAGCAGATGTGAAGCAGTGTGCTCCAGGTTTGTGGTGTGTGTCCACAGGTTTTCCAGGTAGAGTTAGAAAATCGAACAGCGGTACTGCCCAAGTATTACCTGTGGCAATACTGTCACACCTGCAGTCTGCCAGAGTGCCAGTCTGAAGAGTCTTGACACAGCCATGCTCAGGAAAGCCAGTGGTCCCTGGGGCTGTCATACCCCTGTTCAGAACACAGGCAAGGAAGAGGTGACCTGTGCTGGAGGTGGGGTTCCTTCTGCTCCTTCCGCAAATATTTAGGGCTTCTGGATGTCCTACAATTCTTTATAAATCTCTCAAACTCCATGGTTCCAGCAAAAGACAATCTCTGCATGGAAAAAGAGGTTTCATTCAAGGAAATCTGGGTGTGTGGTAGTTCAAAATACTGCTCTAATTTGCTGGAAATGTAAAGTAGGACATAGTAGATTTTCCAATAGTGGTAAACAGTTTAGTCATAAGTGCATAACATGCTCCAAGCCACCTTCCAGAGCACCCTGTGAGAGGTATCTGTTTGCACAGACTGTGGCTGACATCTCATGTGGGTGGAATCTGTGGTGGGAAAAGCAATTTTGTCTGTGTTTTGTCAGAGGTGCAGTTCTTAAGTTTACTGTTCACTTTCACTATTCTTCTATAAAACATAATAGCTAGATGAGGTGCAGCTTCACCAGTGCTGAGTACAGGGGGACAGTCACTCCCCTGGTCATGCTGGCCACACTATTTTGCTGGGGTGCTCTTGGCCTTCTTGGTCACCTGGACACACTGCTGCTCATAACCAACACCCCCAAAATAACATGTGGATAGATGATTTTATATACTCCAGTGATATTTTGTACTTTAACATCCCTGTGTTGTTGATTGAAAGCTGCAGAGCACAGGTTGTGTAAGCGGAAATCTGTTTCTGCAGGACAGGGGTAAATACGTTGTTCTTTGTTCTTTGTCAAGGGCATTGAAAACATGGATATATAATGTTTCCTTCTCTGTGTCATGATAATTTACAAATATACTATCAAAGTTAAAAAGGTGCTCATGTCTGGAACAGCTTGCAGGACCTGCTTGTTAACTGCAATATTGAAACCAATCTGTTACAGTTTAAGTTTCAAAAGAGAATAAAGTCTATTTGAAAACAATATACTTATCACAGGTTTAAAATGTGTGGTAGCTCATGGTGTGAGGAGCAGAAAGCACACTTTCTGAGTGCTACTGCAAGAACAGTGGATGTCCCACATGGTCACAGATGCCAAGCAAGTGGGATACTTTCACAATGCTCTCACTTCTAAATTCTAAGAGACTGGGGACCTGATTTTAATCTTACTTGTTCCAGTTTCATACATCTTCAACAACTTCGGCTTCAAAGTTACACTGAGCTAAATTAGATCAGAATGAGGTCATTGTTTCTAAAATTTGCTTCATTCAGATTAGAAAGTTCCTGGAAGTCTAACTTCTCTGCAACAAATTATACTAGAAGGCAAAATTTCAGGACTGAACTTCAGCACTTAACTTGAACACATGAGGCTTTGAAATTCCATACAGTTTCAGTATGGAGATATCTTAGAATTCAAAGTAGAAGATTTTGAATGGTCATAAGAATAACTGATTATTTAAAATACTGAATGTTTGATGTGTTTCATTAGAAGCCAGATTTTTTATTTTCACTTTATTGCAGTGTGAGAGATTATGTTTTCCATTTGTAAAGAAATAATTTTTTCTATGGAGACCAGGGCATTTATGTAAGGCAAATGTGGTTTTAATGTATAAATGGAAATTCAGAAACCTCTTTCTCTTTTTTCTTTTTTTTGTTCCACTTTCTCCTATGAACTGCCTCTATTTCAAGTGCCAAGATATTGAGAGATAACACTTTTCACATTATATGCTTAAATAAAAGTATCATTTCTTTTAAAGTACTTCTTACAACGTGGAATGAGAAGTATCTTACTATTTTAGGTGTTAGTATGGGCTATGATAGAGTTTTTCTACAAAAATAGTTTTCATAGATGCATAGATGGTAACAGAACTAGAATGTTTAAATTTGCAGATATTTCTAACAGTAAAGAATGATTTTTTTATTTTTGACACACTTCTTAATTAGACACATCTGTTCTTCTTTAGAAGGTAAAGGGATGTGATCTTCTGAAGCATTTAGAGGAATCTACTGTATAATATTTAAATTTCAGTCACTTAAACTTGGCATAAGCCAATAATATTTGTCACAGAGAGAGCCCTACCTTTTTCCAGTTCTTGGCTGAGTATCACATGCATACATCACTCCTTTCTCTCTGCTGGCAGAAATATTCAGGCAGGTACCCACTGCATCAAGCCAGTAGACTTTTGTGGGGTAACACTAATTAGGCAACAAGGTGGTAAATATTAACTTTTGAAGCTTCTTGATAAAATGATACTGAATGTCTTCTTAGATATTATGATGCATGCTGAAAAGATCAGGTGTAAGTGATTATGCCTTATCAGGATCCAAGGATAGATAGGGATTCACTGAAGTAAGAAAGAAGAAATATTTTCATATAATAGAGAGAATATTTTGCTATAGGTAAATGAACATGAATAATTTTATAGGCCTTTGATTCCAACAAAAAAGACTAATACTCGGTTTTATTGATTACAACCTTGACTAAAATACAGTCTGAACTTTTTATATGCAAATGTACACAAACCATTAAACCTGTAATTCTTTAATTATGTTTCTTTTCACTCTGGGACTTTGCTGGAGCTACAGCTAGAGCAAAAGTGTTGTGTGGCACCAGATTAATTCTCTCATGATATAAGCAATGGAAGAACTATGAATGATTATTAAAATTTTTTAGTGCATCAGTTGTAGTTATTTATGGTTCCATATGAACTTAAGATGATTCCTAATACTATTGATAGTAATTTAATATTTTTACATAGGGAAAATATTTATCAGTAGAACCTGTCTTCAATTTAACTACATTTTTAACCATAAGATATGTTTTGCCTTAGAAATTGTTGAAATTTTCTATTCTGAAGGTAAAGATGTTTCCGTTTCTTTTTCATTTGAAACTGTAAACCATTGGATTGTCTTGGTGACCAGTATTAAGTGTCCTAAAAAAACATTATCACTTTCTCTGAGCACTTTTTTTATCTTTTTCAAATTTAAATAGAAAACAGAAACTTGTATTATAGTTTGAAAATAGTTTCCTATTATCCTTTCACATTCTGGAAGCTGGAGTATTTGCTGAATATGCTCAGTAAATAGCCATTAACTTTTTACTGTAGATAGCAATGAATTACTGTCCAAACATGCCTGGAAAGGGCTTCGTCCAAAGAAATTCAAGGCTTCCTATGAAGGTAGATTTTATCTTATCCAACCTGGTCCACTTATTTCTAATCAAAATTTCAGTTTAGCTATGTTAGGAATTCAGGGCTTGTGATCTGATCCTGTATCAGAAATAAGTGCTATTAATTGACAGAATTCCCCAATTAACTATCAGAAACTAAAAGGGCCATTGTTAAATAACTTTACTTAATTAATTTAAAAATAATTATTTAGTTTGGCGTATTCTATCAATGATATGATATGGTTTGGGTTTTTTTTTGCATTTTCTTTAAAAATGTAAGCATCTTTGTTGTTCTTCTGTTCTTTTTATGTGTATTTCATTAAGGATAGGATCATCAGAAGGGAAGAAGTAGAGAAACAGAAGTGGAGGGGAAATAAGGAGAAGCTGTTTGAGATTAAATTTAATATTTTCAAAAGTGAGAGCTGGAAGCATATGTCTGCCAGAGGAAAGCACATCCTTTCCATCTTTTCCCAGTTCTCTCCCCATCCATTGAAATTCACAACCTATCAATGTTCAGAAATATTGGGCATGAATAATCTAGGTAAAGTGGCATCAACTGCTGTGTCCTTTAATGGGGTCTTGACTGTAATTTCAACTACAGCTGCTCAGGGGCTGCTGTATATCATTGGAGCTAGTCTCGTATTGAAGGCAGTAGTGCCAGTGTGAGGGATAAACCAGGCAGCTTGGTGCAGACAATGTCACAGCTACAGTCCCACAGAAATCTGTCCCCACTTCTCAGTCTGAGCCCTGAGGAGGTGGCCAAGTTTTTCAGAAGGAAGAAACACTTCATCTCCTCACCATCCCACTGGTGAAAATCAACCTGCTGAATGATGAGTGCCTTTGAAAATCAGGCCACCTGCCTAGGAATCTGATTGTTGATTTAGGAACTGAATTTTATCTTATTTGTGGAAATTCTAGCTAACTTTTTCCAACAGTTATGGTTTTCTGAAATGATAAACACTACAAATGATTTTGAAGATTTGGGTGTCTTTCATTAATTTCAAAGGTTCATTAATGTGTTCCTCCAATGATGGTCCACTGTTTTGATATTAAATCTTTATTTTAGGGGCAAGAAAAAAATGTTTTCTGATAATAGAGAAAATATTAAAGAAATCTGGTTGAAGAGAATTGGGTTATCGCAGTCTATCAAATTGGTGCTCAGTGGTTCTTTTGTAAAATTGCATTTAGAAACTGATTTTTGCCTTGGGAGAGTATCTGTATGTCTCTAAGAATGAAATTTTATACTAACATATATGCTAACATTTTCACCTTTTCTGCTGAACTAATCCTCATTGTCGTGGAAAGGTTAAAGACTATTGCATGGACAAAACAAGAAGAACGTTTAGCCCAGCATTCTTTTTCTCTTGGCTATAAATCATTAGTTATTAAATTCTTGACATGGCTTTGAAATGTGAAAGCATTTTAAAAAATATAATTTATAATTTATTTCTGAAAATATTTTCTATAAAATGTATCTTGTTCCACTGTTAAAATAGTTGTATCTTAGAGCATGCAGATGTGTTGAGAACAAAGCAAGTCTGCAGTCTTTTGGACCTAACTACTGATGATTATGGTTGAGCATTTTTACATGTTAAAAGAACTATTACAGAAGAAATGAGAGAGCAAAAAATAGAGATGACATAAAAATTTGACTGAGTTCCTCATGGCAAGATTGCCATTACTTGCACAGCAGCCTGCTCCAGCTTTGTGTAACCCATCAAAATCTTTATTCAGTGGTGCTTTTTCCTTTTACTGAATTTTTAATTTTTCTCATACATGTGTTGGTTCTTTTATTTTCTTCCCTCTTTGAAGCTGTGCTGTTTAGGTAGTGATTTGATTGATCGTGCTGCAGCACTTACAGGTTTTCAGACTTGAAGAGACTTCAAAAATAGTTTATTTCAGTTATTATTTAACTTGACAAATTGTCACCTACTGTGGGAAGTCACACTCATCTGATTTCTCCATTTCACATCATTGATTAAATAACTTGTTGTAAAGGAAAGTCTGAGTAGCATTTACAAGCATGGAGATGTAGACTGTGAAAGAAGGGTGTATGGTAATTCCGGTTCTGGTTTAAGTCTCTTTCAATAGAAAAGTGAACTTAATAGACTGTATTCATGCAGCAGTATTTTCTATCTTCTCTATGTTAAGATATTCTTTTGAGGTGTGTAAAGACAGATGAACTCAATGAATACATACATAAAAAACACCTGTGACACACACTGAAGTTTAGACCAGATTGAAGATAGCAATTTTTATGGAAATGTACTCAAATCAATGGTATTCTGGAGAAACATTCTTTGAGGAAACAGTTCAGTGTTTATATTTTAAGCTTTTCTGAACATTTAGATTATGAGTATGTTTTAGGGCCATAGTTATATAATCTGTTTACTTGGAAAATGGAAATATATGGACATCAGTTACATAATCTAAATAGTAAATAAAAGTTTTCATCACAATCTCCATGAGTATTTACTATTATGCATATTTATAGGCCATTTTATATATATCTGTAATAGCAAGGCAAGGTTGGGTTTGTGATGCTCTATGCAGGATGTCTAGATACTACATGATACCTTATCTAAGTAACTGCATGCAGTATATTTCATCAGATTTTATAATTTTAAAGAATTTTAACATTTGCATATTATAGTTTGCATTTAATTTTTTTCTAAATTCAGTTCTGAAAACCTGTTCATAGTGAGAATTTCTAAAAGCTGAGTTCCTTTGAAAAATTTTCCTTTTCTGTTCTTATCCTACAATTTTAATACACTTTAAAAAGAAAAATATTATGAAAAGCGTTTTTTTGAGCTTGCATATTGATGAGTTAAAGGAATTGGATTTGTTCTTGAAATATTTTCACTGATGAAGGCCACCAGAATTAGGGTTGAACTTCAGACTAATTATCTGCGAACAATTTAAAAGACTGCTATTGTCTCTTCCAGTGTTGCAAATTTATTTATGAAGCTGAAGGTTCTTTGTTTTCAGATATAAGTAATCCATTGCCTCATATCAATCACTGTGATCCTTTACAAAAGCCAGGGCTGGTTAGTTGAAATCTTAATGGATGTAATAACTAAGGCTAGCTGCAGCAGGTTTTCTGCTCTTTATGTGTGTGTTTGCGTTTAGTCCTTCAAGAAAAGAGAAATTCATTCAAAACCAAAAATTACATTTTAAAAGTATAAAATTATCATGGAAAATAAGACCAATAGAGTAGCTGAACCAATTTCAAGTCTTTCTTCAGAGCGAAGAAGATACCAAATGTTAATGTCTTGCTTTAAGCAGTGAGCAGAGAACAAAAGTTTTCAACTTGAACTGTGGTTCAGTAAGGTGAGCTGTGGCAAGCCAGCAGCTCATTGTCATCCGAAATGAAAGCCCCCTTCCTCTCCGCTCTCATGCTCGCTGATATGGACCAAATCCAGTATTTAACTGACTTTTAGTGAGCCAGTTTTGGTCCTACACTGGTACAAAACTAAACCATTACAACAAATCAACACTTCTTTCACTTTAGCAATCTGTAGAATTACTGTGGCATTTTGCACTGTTATCCAAACTGTCAGGAAAGAGCAGTTACACTGCTGTGAGCAGCCTGGAGAAGAGGAATGAGACAGCCATATCCAGTGACAATGAGCTGTTAGGTAACTACAGGACCACATTTTCACTAAGCAGTAAATAATAGTGTAACTTTTCAAGCAACACTGGCAGCACCATAGGCAAAAATTCAGATTTCAAAGGTGATGCATGTGGCAGCTTGAGGGGTGATAGATTAGGAGACAGCCTCCTGGAATTCTGATCTCCCTAAAATTGAAACCCTGCATCTTATCTAAAGAGAGGGCTGCACTGCAGTCCAGAGTGTGACAGCAGCTCATGTTGGACACATCAGAACTGGTCTTGAGGATGATAGTTAAAGTACTGGTAGCGCTGGAGCAGCAGACAGTGCTAACTGCTGATGCCTTGGGTATTCATGCCCTGTGTCCTCACTATAAAGAGGACATGGAAGCGCTTAACATCTTTCTTTGTGGAGGTGGTTGAGCTTTTTGGGCTGGAAGTCAGCTTGAAGAAGACAGTTGTTCTCCACCAACCTGCACCACAAGAAGATTATCACCATCCCCACATTACCATTGGCGAGTCAGAGCTTAAGTCAGTTCAGCAGTTCATCTATCTGGGAAGCATTATTTCCTGGATGCCACGATTGATGAAGAGATAGATAACAGAATAGCAAAGGCATGTAGAGCCTTCAGGAAAACTCCATAAAAGAGTCTGGTGCAATAAACACCTGAAGAAAAGTACAAAGATTAGTGTCTATAGAGCCATTGTACTGTCTACTCTTTTATATGGGTCTGAATCATGGGTTATCTACCGCCATCACGTGCGACTCCTTGAATGCTTTCATTAGCGCTGCCTCTGTGCAATTCTAAACATCCATTGGACTGACTATGTGTCAAATGTTACTGTCCTTGAACAGGCAGGGGTCACCAGTATCAAGGACATATTGCTGAAATTGCAGCTGCTCTGGGCAGGGCACATCTCCAGGATGGAGGATCACCGCCTCCCTAAGATTGTGTTTTACGGTGAACTCACCACCCGTTGCTGCAAGAGAAGTGCCCCAAAGAGGAGATATAAGGACTCCCTGAAACAATACCTCAGCCTTGGCCATATTGACTACCATCAGTGGTCCACCTTGGCCTCCAATCGGGAGACTTGGAGACACACCATACATAACGCCGTTGTCTCCTTTGAGAGCACATGCAGAATTAGTCTTGAGGAGAAAATTGTGCCTCACCTATACCACCCAAGGAGACCTTTTGCTGTGCTTTTTGCAACTGGATTTGCCTATCCCACATTGGCTTTTTTAGTCATCAGCATACTTGCAGTAAGCATGGCTAAAGTCCTTCCCAAATCTTCGTTTGCTAAGTCAAGCAATCAGTGCTGGAGCAGCAGATGGTGCTAACTGCTGAGGCCTTGAGTATTCATGTTCTGTGTCCTCACCATAAAGAGGACATGGATCTGTTGGAACAAGTCCAGAGGAGGGCCATTAGTATGATCAGGGGACTGGAACACCTTCTGTATGAAGACAGACAGAGAAAGTTGGGGCTGTTCAGCCTGGAGAAGAGAAGGCTGCGTGGAGACCTCATAGCAGCCTTCCAGTATCTGAAGGGGGCTTATAAGGATGCTGAGGAGGGACTCTTCATCAGGAACTGGAGTGATAGGACAAGGGGTAATGGGTTAAAACCTAAACAGGGGAAGTTTAGATTGGCTATAAGGAAGAAGTTCTTTACTGTTAGGGTGGTGAGGCAGTGGAGTGGGTTGCCCAGGGAAGTTGTGAATGCTCCATCCCTGGCGGTGTTCAAGGCCAGGTTGGACAGAACCTTGGGTGACATGGTTTAGTGTGAGGTGTGCCTACCCATGGCAGGGGGTTGGAATTAGATGATCTTAAGGTCCTTTCCAACCCTAACTATTCTATGATTCTATGATGAATCAGTGTTGAGCTGCCATGCCTATGTCATCGTTGCTACAGAGGCTGACTACCGGTGTACAGATACCCTGTAAGATAAGCAGCTTTTCATCCCTGGCCTCTGGAAGAAGGTGGCTTCACTAAGGTGTAAGCTCGAACAAGTAAGAATCTGTTATGGCACTTTTGTAAGAGAAAAAAAAAAATCTATGAAAATGGCAATACTTAGTGTTACTGCTGTAAGTTAAGTTCACAAGTATATATGGTTATGGCAAACTTTGTGCCAGAAAAATATATGCTCAGTGCTATTGCCTTTTTTACTAATAGCTTTCTGTAAGAAAGGAAAACCGCAGTAAATGTAGATATGCAAGAAGTCATCTTGACATAATTCTCATTCAGCATTCTTCTGAGCCTGATTTTCTGTTGCTCCACTCCCTCTTTATCTGCACAATGTGACTGAAAAGTGGGTGTAAAACATTGCCATTCTGATTTGCTAGCATTAACATTAACACCTTCCCTGTATTCACTTTGCAGTAGATCAGATGACTAGACAACATGCATTGCAGGGGAAGATAAAAGCTTTATTTTTCAGAAGTGCTAAAGTCTCAGTGTGCCTATGAAATTCAATGAGAGCACAGAGTGCTTAGTCAACAGCTTTGTTCTTTTTAAACATTCTGAAAGACCCTACCTTTTTGAGCCATTTATATTTGTGTAGTGTGAGTGTGAAATCCCATCACCCTGTGAGGGCAATGACCTTCAGTGACTGCACAGATACTGAGAATTTTAAAGAGCTGGATGAAGCTGAAGTTGGCTTCCTATTGACAGTGGTAAAACCTGCTGTAAGGGGTACTATGAAAGTACATTGTAATTATATAATTTAGTTGCTAATTATAGGTGACAGCTGTGGGCCACCTGGACTGTTTGTAAAAATCAGGTTGAAGCACTGCCTGACATTAAGGCTTCCTCAGACTTCCTACCTGGAGGTCGCTTTATGTGTAGCTTCTGTAGTCTCAGGGAGAGTTGCCTGTCCGTTCCATAGTTTCCTTGCTGGATTTGTGCTGCAGGCTGATGTTTTTTAAAAAAAACAACCATAACAATTCAGAAAAAATAATTCAATCATTTTGAAGGCTGAGACCAAAGGAAAATGTCTTGTTTTGTCCATATTAAAACAGTGAAGACACTCACTTGAAGTGGTGCATCACCTTTATTCTTGGGGTGTGCATTTCATGTCACTATGAAAACTGGCAGAGTTGGCTGCATTATAAGCCTCTGAACAAAATTAACCGTTCAGGTAGGCTTAAGAGAGAATTGTTAGTATTCAGTTGCTAATATTCTAAGGCTCTACCGAAGCTGTTGAAGCTCCCAGGTATAGCCACAATATATAGGGACCTTTCTGAAGGAATTAGTAACTAGTTTTCTCCTGGGTACTCAGAGAGTTTTTTTTCCTGTAACTGGTTTGGATCAAGACAGTACAGGAGTACATAAGAAAGACTATGTATTTTGTATTCTTGACATATATTCCACATCCTGCCGATCCCAGGGAAGAAAAATAGACTGTGGGCTAAAGGTAATTTTAGGAAGAAAACCAGTAAACTGGGACAAGAATTCTGCAGCAGAAAGGGAAGATGGAGAAACTGTTCCTGGGAATAGATGGGCTGGAACTAGAAAATATTTAAAAGTCCCTTCCAATCCCAACCATTCTGTGATTCCATGTTTAATCTAGATCAGACCTTTAGCTTAGTGCCTTTCTGTTTCTCCTAATTGTTTTCTTCTCAAGAACTGCAAAATAAATGTTTTGTTTACCTAGGTATTGAACTCCGTTAATGTCACTATAGTTAATGCAGATCTGAACTGAACAGCTGATCCAGGGTTTCTATGCTAAGTACACTCTCTTGCAAGGCTCAGTTTCCTTAGCGGTCTTAAACAATCTTTTGCCTGATTCCAGCCCCTGCTATTTTTATTTTCTTGTTTTTTTGTTTGTTTGGTTTTTTTTTTGTTTTGTTTTGGTTTGGTTTTGGGTTTATTTTTATTTTTTTTTTTATTAACAATTGTTACAATATTCAAAATGTCTCTTGCTCAGGGGGAAGCCAAGGTTTAGGAAGGAAGAAATGTACAGTCACCCATAATACTTCAAGAAAAGTTAAACACTTTTCCCTCTGACAGCACAGTTGGTTGATCCTTTCTGAAAAGTTGAAATATGCTCCAAAAAAGTAGTTTTAAACAATTATAACAAGCATTCTTGTATTAAAGGAAAATAGTGTAATACCCTTTCAAACAGCACCTTTTTCAGCCAGAGCTATGTGTTCATATTTTATTCCTTATGGAACAGATATGGACCTATCCTTATGTACCCATGCTTAAACTGAGCTACTCCTTGTACTGATTGGAGAGAACTGTAATGTGTTGAATATTGTCCAGATAATACTTTCTGCAATTTACTTAGGCTCATTATCATCATTTCTTTGACTTGTAAAAATATTGTTCCTTGAGTAAATTCATCAGTCAAGGCCTCTGGTACAGATGCACTAAACAGCATTTTTAAGTAATCGCTATGGCAAAAACAAGTCACAGAAACTATCCTGTTCACTATGATGTGGTCCTTATCTGATTATATCAATGGGATCAGCAAACTCACAAAGCAGAAGTTCAGATACTGCATTCTGTGAAACAAATTTCAATATATTTTTAGTTTTTAATATATTTCATTATTCTTTCTGTTGCTGTGTACAGTGTTCTAAGTATTTGTTGTTCTATAGATGTTTCTAGATGGATCTTTTTCTCCAATTTCTTTTTGAAAACTGCTGCTGCAAGATTGGAAGTTATTAAAGATTTATCCTTGTATGAGAACAGCTAGTACAGTTGACAAATCTTTTCTAATCATATTTGTCAAGAGGGGTTGTAAATAATTTTGAAATGGATTGTTTAATAGTGAATGATGTAAGAGAATTCAGCTCAGTTCTACAAGATAAACTGATGGATTTGCATTTTCCCATCCATTTTAGGCTTTGGATCTGCATTCATTTATAGATCTTTACTTACTGTGTTTGTATCTTTAATATACATACATGTATATATACATATATATACCGTTCTGTACAACAGCTCCCCAGAGGTCTCCTGCTCTTGGTGGGCAGGGCAGATAGGGTCTCAGTGTCACTCATGGTGGATACAGCTGCAGTCTAACAGTTGCCCAGCTGTGATTATACTGTATCAAATCAGCCTGTGATGTCCTAGTGTTCACTAGAAAGGTAAATATGCTTTTGCCTCTCCAAATGATGATTTTTAAGGCTTGCTTTGTGCAGAAATATTTTGGTTCTGCAAGTTTATGTGAAGTATGTAGCTCTTTCATTTCTGTGCTACTGCAAAACTATCTCACACTGGCCAATTTGTCAGGCAGCTAAGCCCACTATGATGACTTAGGAGTGCACAATAGGTCTTTTTCAAGGCCAGGGGTCTGGCCTGCCTATTAGAGGTTTAAATTTGGTATTATGTAGTATCATCCACCAAATGCTTTGAATACTTTATTCTCTGTAAATAATAAAGCAGATTTTATTCAACTAGACAGCCCCATCAGTTCATGTACTTGCAAACTATTTGTGATAAAAACATAAGTATAAAGTAGTAGCTGCATTTCCATATTAAAGGCCGAGGCATAATCAAGAGGGCCATAATTGTTGATTGCTGTGTTTAGGCACTATGACAACAGAACTAATATATTGCTGTCTAAAGTCTTAACTTGGTCAACTGAAAATGCTTTTCGAGCAAGAAAGCTCTGCTTTGGTACTTTCGTAGAAATTCTGCTGTATTTTCTAAACCACTTTTATAGTTTCTCAGGACTTAAAATGAATAATTACCATTACAACATCTAATACAGCCTTCTATTTATCACAGTCCATTCAGTGTCATGCTGTTATATTTGTTACTAAGCTCAGTAACTTGTACGACTGAAGAACATCTTGTGTTTGACCGAAGGGCAAACCTTTCTTGGAAGGCATACAGTGTTTCTGTGAAGGAGAGATGAGAATCCATGATGTTTCTTAATAGTTCATTTCAATAGATGATTTCTTTTGTCATTTAGGTAAGGTGAGGATTTATATTCCAGACATTTGTCTAGCTTTGCATGTGTTTTAAATCTTCATCAAGAAAAATACAGAGGCTTAATTTTATGCATTCTAAATCATCCTGGTAAAATCAGTGGTATTAATCATAAAGTATAAGTTTCTGTACATGCCTAAGACTGTGTGGGAACAGAAATAGAGAGCAGCACTCATACCTGTATGTAATCTGGGCTTCTAAGGATGCTTCACATGGCAAAACTTTGCCTTATTAAGTTTGGATGCATCTTCATTTATAATTATGAAGACTCATGCTAACTAAAAAGATAAATTAATCTTAGTTTGATCTCTAAACAGATTTCCTAACAACTGCTCTGCTCTGGAGTTTAGCTAGATATCTTTCCTACATTTTAATATGAGGACTTTTGAATATAAAAGATGTGAAGACATCAGCAGAGAAAATAATATTGGGTTGTAATTAAAGAATGAAATTTATGTTTGAGACTATGGTTTGTTGTGTGCTACATATGAACTGCCTGATTTGCTTTAGGTATTCAGCATAGTCATTTAGGGGCTGTGAGCTTGCAAACTAGTAAATAGATTAATATTATTTAAATAAAATTATTAGAATTAAATAAAAAATAATATAGAGATATCTCTACAGAAAAGACAATGATAAGTTTTAGTGGAAGAAAATTAAAAAACACAGTTGCATTTAGATTAAGTACTTTGCTGCCATTTAAAATGAGTATCCAATAAATCAGTGTATATCTGTCATTATTATTCCAGGGACAAGAGAATATGTTATATGATGCTCTGATTTAACTATTCATTTTATTAGAAAATATGTCTAATTAATTTAAATCAAGTGAGGGGAAGAATTCCTAAAATTGTATGAGGAGAAAATATGGATTCTAATATTAGACTCAGTAAATTATTCATTAGAGATTTATTATATACTTGAAAATTAGAAAATTATTTGGAATTATTTGATTGCAACTGGTTGAAGTTCAATATCATATTTTACTACACACAAATCTAAAACTGAATAACTTACTTAACATGTTCAGGTAATATTTAAAAGGGGAAAAAGAGAAGTTATGATAACTGAATCTATCAAAGAAAGAAAATAAAAGAGCTGAATGTCATCATCCTTTCTTGATGAATGCATTTCTCAAAGAGTGAGAACAGACATGAAGTATTTTTCCTCTGGAATGCAAAAGAATTTGTGTTCTTTCAGATCTTTCTTTTCTTCCCCTGCAGCTTTTATTGCTGAGTATGACATTGTATGGTATGGGGTATCCCTTTGGTTTGTTGGGGTCAGCTGTTGTTGTTTAATAAACCTGGCACCACATACTCTGTTTTTCAAGTAGAATTAACATATCGAGACAATTAAAATAAATGTGGCACTGGGTATTTCAGGTTTGGTAAAAAGAGCAGAATTTTACATGTCTGTCTCTAAGATTGATGTATTCTGCAAATGAGTAAAATTAGCACTTGAATGTATCCACAGAGCTAAGCGCTATCCCCTTCTGTACTCTGAGCTAGAGGGGCATTTGCCAACCCCAGTTCAGCACCCATTTCCACATGTAAGTATATGACTAATGAGCTCATTAGAGTGTCTGGGTTTACTAGCATGATCACAGTTTGCATACAGTTATGCCCTTTCCAACTGAGGGCTTGTTTGTGCATCTTTGGCAGAGGTGGAGGAAGTAAGCGTGTAGGACTTTGCAGCTGACTGTGTAGATAATGTCCTGGATGGGTTTAAAGACTAATCTAAGTAGGCAGCAACCCAGGATAATCAGGGTTAGTGAAATTGCTCAGCTGATTATTTTGCATGCTGAGCTTGCTGTTGCTGCAGCAAGAGAGGTTAGCATTTGGTGCAGCGGTTGCTGCTGGAGAGAGAGGGATAGTATGAGCTGAGTGATCCCAAACTGCAGTGACAGCCATGTCCTGGAGGAAGCAGGAACAGCAAACCTGTCCCAGAATGTACTCTCAGTGTCACCTTCAGTTCCATCTCTTCTGTCTCCCTCACCTATACTATGGACATTGCTAGGTGTTCCTCAGTGAGAAAAACTTGGTTCTGTCTACAGAGTTGTAAAACTTTCCTTTGGCTCTGTGCATATGTGCTGATATTGCCAGCCTCCTGAAAGGTAGATTGGATTGAAATGCAAGTAGATGTCTTTCAAATTAAGTTTATCTGGTCGTAATCTATACCATCATATCAACCTAAGACTATATAGATAATACCTGTTATTGGAATGGGAATAATATG
Organism: Pezoporus occidentalis; assembly: GCF_034315485.1. NCBI lineage: Eukaryota > Metazoa > Chordata > Aves > Psittaciformes > Psittacidae > Pezoporus > Pezoporus occidentalis. The sequence goes on along the minus strand of NW_026914940.1, from coordinate 19,272,613 downwards.
TGTAAAGGTACTACTTTACTTTCACTGTTGCAGCAGCAGAACAGTTCATTATGGTGTGCGGGGCTTTGATAAAGGGTTTTTTTCACAGAAAAATAATGATTTGAGTTATTACTGTTGACATCTGTAACACCTACAAATAAAAAGAAGATAATGAAATAACTGGAATATGAAAGTTAAATAACAAGCAACTCTTTTGCTTTCATGTTCTGTAACATCCTCAGAAGAAAAAAAAGCCCCACCTGTTGAAGGCACTTTCACAGGTGCTAACTGTTATTCCTCCAGAAAAGGAGAGGGAATAAACTGAGGTGTTTTGGCTCATTTACATTTGCTAATGATATTTCTTCAATATAGAATCACAGAAGATTAATTTGATGGCCTTCTATGATGGGGCTCCAGAACTGATGGACAGGGATAGAGCAGTTGGTGTCATCTACCTGGACTTGTGCAAAGCGTTCGACACTGTCCCACACGACATCCTTGTCTCTAAATTGGAGAGACATCAATTTGATGGATGGACCACTTGGTGGATAAAGAACTGGCTGGATGGCCGCACACAAAGAGCTGTGGTCAATGGCTCAAGGTCCGTCTGGAGACCAGTAACGGGTGGTGTCCCTCAGGGATCAGTGTTGGGACCGGTCTTGTTGAACATCTTCGTCGCCGACATGGACAGTGGGATGGAGTGTGCCCTCAGCAAGTTTGCTGATGACAAAAAGCTGTGTGGTTCGGTTGACATGCTGGAGGGAAGGAATGCCATCCAGAGGGACCTTGACATGTTTGTGAGGTGGGCTGATGCCAACCTCATGAGGTTTAACCATGCCAAGTGCAAGGTCCTACAGCTGGGTTGGAGCAATCCCAGGCACAGCTACAGGTTGGGCAGAGAAGAGATTCAGAGCAGCCCTCTGGAGAAGGACTTGGGGGTGTTGGTGGATGAGAAAATGAACATGAGCCAGCTGCAGTGTGTGCTCACAGCCCAGAAAGCGAACCGTATCCTGGGCTGCATCAAAAGGAGCGTGACCAGCAGGTCGAAGGAGGTTATCCTGCCCCTCTGCTCTGCTCTCGTGAGACCTCACTTGGAGTACTGAGTGCAGTTCTGGAGTCCTCAACATAAAAAGGACATGGAACTGTTGAAACAAGTCCAGAGAAGGGCCATGAGGATGATCAGGGGGCTGGAGCACCTCCCATATGAAGACAGGCTGAGAAAGTTGTGGCTGTTCAGCCTGGAGAAGAGAAGTCTGCATGAAGACCTCCTAGCAGCCTTCCAGTGTCTGAAGGGGGCCTACAAGGATGCTGCGGAGGGACTCTTCATTAGGGACTGTAGTGAAAGGACAAGGGGTAATGGGTTAAAACTTAAACAGGGGAAGTTTAGGTTGGATATAAGAAGGAAATTCTTTCCTGTTAGGGTGGTGAGGCACTGGAATGGGTTGCCCAGGGAAGCTGTGAATGCTCCATCCCTGGCGGTGTTCAAGACCAGGTTGGACGAGGCCTTGGGTGATACGGTTTAGCGTAAGGTGTCCCTGCCCATGGCAGGGGGGTTGGAATTAGATGATCTTAAGGTCCTTTCCAACCCTAACTATTCTATGATTCTATGATTCTAAGATTAAGGAAGAGAGGTGATACAGAAATAGGGAAATCTTTTAACATTGGTGATTTCTTTGGTGCAATAGGTGCAGGATGTGTAAACATACTGTTTGAGAACAGGGAGGCTTTAGTCTTCAGACTTTAGTTTGGGGCTGGACTAATTGATATGCCTTTTCGCCTTAGTTACTTTTGTTAACAATTTGGACACTATCACTTACTGTGATTGAGCTTTTGCTGATTTTGATGGTGGTGGTAGCAAGAAGTCAGTTAAAAAATTGGATGTTTTTGGAACTGGTTGTGGAAAAGTCAAGAAAATGACAGAAGAGAAAATACAATGTGATGAAGGGACAAAATATAATAGTGGTTGTAACTTTATTCCTGAAGGCATTTTCAGATCCACTCAGTGGACCAACTCACAGGTTTCTGGTCTGGCCTACTTAGCTAGTCACCAAGAACAGCTGTAGCATGAGTAATGGTGAGCAGAGCAGTCTAAAGGAAAAGGTTTTGTTTCCAGGATGACAAGATGAAAGTTGCAGGTCCCTGATGGTCAATAGTATCTCTGAGGTGCTCTGCGAGCGTGAAATCTAGGCTCCACTGCAGTCAGTGGGAGTTTTCCTATGCTCTTTAGTGTAGCCAGGTTTCAGTGCCAATGTTGCGAGGGGCATTATCCCTGATTGAAAAGCTGCCAAAGTGTTCCATTCTTGTGTAAGAAAGTATGTTTCCTAAATTTTGGTTTGAACTGCATTTATTCTATAATTTGAAGAGTTTATGCAATGATTTAGACGTCAAGATCATTTCCTGTTGAATTTATCTGCTGAGAATATTTTTGGCTTCCCTGAATTTAGTAGGAAATCACTCATGCATCAGTTGGAATGAGGATTTATGTTTTAATTACAAAAATGAATCCAGTTAATCTAAGAGCTTTCAAGTTAACAAATGCAAATGCTCAGACTCTTTCTTGCAAAGATTAATGCTCACACCCTGAGATTTTTCTGGTAGAAGCTGATAGAAGTTGACCATGACATTAATTCAGTGTGTGAAAGTGTTAAGTGTTCATTTGACCCAGATTTCTTCAGAAAACTTCAGAAGATTTCTTCAGAAAACTTCAGAAGATTTCTTCAGAAATCAGAAGATTTCTTCAGAAATCTTCTTTTGAAGTGAAACAACGTAAAATTGAAGCTGGCAGAAAATTATAATGTTGAACACAAGCATGAGTGAGAAAAGATTGTTAAGCAATAGAGAAATATTTAAATATCTGAATGGCAAGTCCGCATTTATACATTTATGTGGAGGATCCGCATAATATTTGGGGTTTATTGTGCTTTATATTTTTAATCCAAAACTTTCAAAGAGAAATAGAGAAGTTTTCTTCTTGCTTGTGCATTTTCAGTGGCACTGTTGACGTTTTCCTAACTTCTATTTTGAAGAAGTCTTGAAAATCAAGACATTTTTTTTTAGGAAGCAAGCGGCAATTCTGAATATTTGTTGCCTTTAAAAAGGCCTTAATTCTTTCCTTTAAGAGGAAAAAAAAAATAGGATGATAAACCTTTATTAAGCAAATTATAATAAATTGGCATTCCAGATTAGGTCTGTTCTCAAATGCCTGTGCACATGTGTCTAAGTAAAGCATTTGTACCTATGCTGTGAAAATTATCTGCACATAATTTTTAATTACATCTGTGCCCAGACTGCAGTGTTTTTGTAAAGCTGTATCTCATCTTTGATTGAAATTTTTAGTCTTCTTTTCAAGCACATCAATATTATTTGTAAGAGAGTGTTTGAATTAGATTTGTGCAAATGCTCCCAACGTGAAGGCCCTGTTGAGTTATCTTAATGATTTTTTTACAGTTTCTTTTTATGAAAATATTTAGAAAAAAAGTGTCATTGCAAATATAATTTCAGCAGTGCAAGACAGAAGTCTGTTGGTGGAAAAATAATATTCAGGTCAGGGAAATTCAAACTGATGGTGTATAACATATGCACTTTTGAAGTCCGGGGTTAAAATATCTCTCTTGTAAAAGGTTCTAAGGATTACATCTTTTTATAACATCACACATATGAATAAGCAGTAAAGAGTGTGTTATGAAAATATAATACAGTTGAAAATTGTGCATATGATGTGTCCTGCTTCCTTGATGTGCATTCCTCATGGAATAAAATGTTTACAGTCTGAATAAATTATAGAAGAAAACAAAGGTAGGTAATCTGCTTTTAGCCAGACACTTCAACTAGGTAATAATAAAACTGTTTTGGCACAAGAAAATCTTAAGCGTGATAAAGATGAGGTAATGTGATTGTAGACTTTGAGTTTTTAATATTATGTCCAGTCAAAGTAACAATAAAATATTTTAAATGTTTAATCTAAATTAATCTCACAGTTTTTTGTCCCAGAATTTATTTTGCAGTTGTAGATATTTGTAACTACGGTGACTTATTTTCCGTAACTAGTTTCTTGATTCAACTTGTTAATAAACAACCTACACGTTCTTGTTTTTGCTTGACATTACTCACATTTGCAGAAAGAGTTCATTATGGGTGGGATGTTCTAAGGCATTGAGGAAAACAGCACAACACAACAACACATTAATTGTTAAGAATGGAAAGGATGAGAGAATGCAATCATTATAATGCAGTGCTCATGCACTGAGGTGAACTTAAAAGGGCAGACTCGTTAATTGTGACCTTCTTCCTATCCTGTAATTTGTCTAAGTGTTAATGATTTTCTTTATGAATGCACATGACAGTTGCAGTGCAACAGATACAAACTATGAAAAAGAGTGAGGTGGTATAACTGAAACCTGAAGAAACAAAACTCCTTAGTACTTTCACAGTCTGGAGGAAAACCAGAGTTTGTTGAGTGGTTTTGAAGACCTGCTTTATTACTGGGTGCATCTAAAATGTTCAAGATCTGTAGTCAGCGACCAAGTATGAGTTTTGCCCCCTGTGATTGTTTTTTATGTTCTGTAACATCAGTAAATAAAAATTATGCCCTGCAGGAGCCATACAGTCCCCTAACTCAAGTCTTTGGGATTAACCACTTTTTATCTGAGCATATTTTTGTGTCTAATTTTTAGTCTTTTCTATATTCTGAGTTGGCTGTTTTTTTTCTTCTTTTTTTCTTCTGCTGGTCTCGGTTTAAACATTGCCCTTAAGAAAACAGACTTTTAATGTAATAGCTGTGTTGTAAGATGTATGTAACCCTATTAATAAGATTTTATTTTTTCTTCTACCAATATTTATATTTCTTGGCAAACAGAGAAACTAGAACTTTTGGGGAGGGGAAAAAAGAAAAGAAGGCTGTTTGTTACCTAACTAAATTTAAAAAAATCATTCTGTCTCAGGATAAGACTTGATCAAGCAAAGTAATCATATTCACAAAGGACATTAAACTAAGGTTGCATTCTGGAATTTAAAAAGTTGGAGCCTTTATATCATGGGCAAAAATTTATGTTAGTTTGTTCACAATTTCTTCACAGTGAATTAATTTCCATGGTACTTTGTTGTTAAAACATTTAGCAAGATATTTCATAGCAGTGATGCTAGCACGGTCCAATGCTACAAAAAAAAAAAAAAAAATTGGATAATGAGAGAGTCAGAAAGCGTCTGCCAACCTGAGGAGGCAGAGTCATACAGCAGAATCAGTCTTTGCTTTTTCTGGCATCCCAGTAAAGAAAATGAGAATAAAACTGTTGGAATGGAGAGCAGAGAGAGGAAAAATGACTGCAGTAGCAAGGAAAAGGGAGAGAAATGGGAACTGTGTGGACCTGGCAAGAGGTGTTTGCAACAAAGAGAATTGGGACACAGGGCTGATCTAGGTCTGCATAGTAGGACAGGGAGGGCAGTAAATCCGGGCTAACACCCTAGATCGCACGTAAGACTAGAGAATTACAGTGCAGTGAACAGAGTGATCGTGAAGTTAATGCCTGTCATTGAGATGAGTAGGACTGTGAAAATGACTAAAAGCATTGCTAATACAAATCCTCTAAATTCTCTCATGGCTGCTCACTGCATGGCCACTGTAACAGAAAAATTCAAATGGTCTGATTTTGAAACTTTGAAGTATTTTTGTGATTTCAGCGGCTTAAATACTGTTCTGTTTTCCTGAAGTTCAGTGTTGCTTTTGTTAACAAATAAGATAGAACAATAACATTTTTGAAGAGAAAATGAATTGTGGTTGGGCATGGCATATTTTCTACTCTACAGTTAAATGCTGGTATATTAAATAAATATACACAAATCCCACTTTTGTGGTCTTCCTTATGTAATCTTTTAAATTTAAAATATTTTGTGAACGATATGAGGGGTTGAGTGCACCCTCAGCAAGTTTGCAGACAGCACCAGACTTAATGGTACAGCTGACACGCAAGAGGGACAGGATGCCATCCAGAGGGACCTGAGAAAACTGAAGAAGCAGGCCCATGTGAACCTCATGAGGTTCAGTGAGGCCAAGTGCAAAGTCCTACCCCTGGATAGGGGCAATCCCTGATAGCAGTACAGGCTGTAGGTTGAAGGGATTGAGAGCAGTCCTGCCGAGAAAGACTTGGAGGTAGTGGTGCATGCAAAGCTGAACATGAGCTGAACAAAGACAACTGTATCGTGGGTTGCATCAGAAGTTTGACCAGCGGGTCAAGGGAGGTGATTCTCCCCCTCTGCTCTCATGCTACCCGAACTGGAGTATGTAGTTCAGCTCTGGGGCCTGCAGCATAAAGACACAGACCTGTTGGAGTGAGTCCAGAGAAGGTCCATGAAGATGATGCGAGGGCTAGAGCACCTCTTCTGTGGAGAGAGACTGAGAGAGTTGGGGTTGTTCAGCCTGGAGAAGGACTCAGGGAGACCTTATAGCAGCCTTCTAGTACTCAAAGGGGGCTTTTAGGAAATATGGGGACAGACTTTCTGGAAGGGCCTGTTGCCATAGGACAAGGGGTAATGGTTTTAAAATAAAAGAGACTAGATTTAAAGGAAGAAATTCTTTGAGGGTGGTGAAACACTAGAACAGGTTGCCTAGAGGGGTTGTTGATGCTCTATCCCTCAAATGTATCCCTGCTAAACTGTTTATATATGTGTTTTTGTTTATATCTGGTATCTCTGCAGTATTATACAGAACTCACAAGTGAAGAAATAGAAAGTAGAAACAAAACAGAGAACTTGGCATCATTTTCCATTTCTTAGTGCTTTGTTTTGTGGTCCTCATGGTTTATAACAAAAAATATTTTCATACATAATTCCTTATGTTACTGTTAGTGGTAACTCCTAGTACTGTTTGATTTATATTTCATAGAAGTAAATTAGAACATGGGGGAATGACTAACTCTGAAGTTATTTTTTCATTCAATGTAGAAAAAGTTCAGTAAAGAAGCAAAGTGTTCATAAAGCTTATGAGATTGTATTCTTAGTATAGTATATTCATTGAATATTATCAGATGGTTTATATCTTCTTTGTCTACAGCTAAAAGTGGGGTTTTTTATCTGAAAGATGACTGTACAATTGGCATCTTAAAGAAAATACCTACTATCACTGTAAAATCTCTTCATTCTGCTAACCTATTTTTTGCTATGCTTCTTTAAAGCACCCTAGAGAACTGGGAGAAGGAGGTGGCTTGCTTTTAATTCCCAAACATCAGCAAAGTTTTACTTGCAGAGCAATTTATAGCCAAAGGTGTACAAGCCTGAAGTTGCTTTTAAGGTGCAGGTTGATTTTGCAGTGAAAATGGTGACAAGAACTGCCATTAAAATTGCAGTATGGGCAGATTTCATCCAGAAATCACTGAGCATGGGGCTCCAGGTCTTTATAGACTATTTCAGCAAAGCAGTGACAGAAAATCTTAGTTCAAGTTGTGATGTTTGTTGGCAACATTTTTTTTTTTTTTTTGTCTGGGTTGATCACCTTTGCATTTTTCTGGTGTTTTGCTTCCTGAAGTTCTCATTTTGAAAGTAAAAGTTGTGTATGAGTTTCCAGTTATGCCAGTTTCTAAGAAATTAGATGCTTGGATTCTTCTACCCAGCATCTTATTCAGGCATTTACAACACTGAAAAGAAGATGGCTGAAAATTGCTAGCAATTGAGAGTGGAAATCCAGCATTTGAAGTGCATGTGATGTCTAATGTTGGCTTATGGGAAGCTCTTTATTGAAATATGGAACTTGCTTTAGAGAAATATTTTAACATATGCCCCAAAATACTTTTTGCCTGTAGTTGAAAAATATTTCCACTAGTAGGAAAGAGTGCAAAAATGGAATTATCTTTTCAGTTTGAAAGGTTAATGGCCACTGGTATCCGTTATCCTGAGTCATGAATAATGAACATGGCAGAGCAAAGGGCAGAATATGCAAGTCATTAATTCAGAAGTCAGCCGAGAATTTCTCTGTTACCTTTGGATGCATTTATATGGATTATTGTTATCTTTTTCTCTAAGTATAATGTTAACATATAATCAAATCTAGGAATTTAATGAACTGGTTTATACCTATAACTTACTCGATATTTCCCAGTAGTTAACAATGTGAAATAATAAGGCAATATGAAATGCATTTCCAGGAATAAGTATTAAAACAGGGCAGTATATTTTAAAATGCTGACTGTTGATAGTAGTGATGAAGCAGATTTCTTTATCAATTGCATTGTGTCCTCCATAGGCTGCACAATTTTTTTTCAGAAAGTTCTAATGAGAAACAGGCTGGGCACTTATGTGCATTGTGTGGAAGAGCTAAATAATAAAATCATCATTTGAACTGGGTAACAGCAGCATTCAATATCTGAAAGATGTATATTGTTATACTGTAAGCAGACCTTTTTTATGAAGTTCTGGAACAATTCCATTCAGCGCAGCATTATGTGCTTACAGAAAGACCAAAAGGATTGTGAATATTAGCATAAGGCTTTTGTAACGATGCCACTTTACACATTCCAGCTTAGTATAACCCATGTGACTTTAGTCACCCAAGGCAAATTTTTTTCAAACTGCAGAAATAATTAGTCTTGACAGATGAAAGTGAGGTGCTCTAATTTTTATAGTATATTATAAATTCCAAAATGAGAATTTTGTATACGAAAAAACACATTTTCCTTCTATTCTAAAAAAAAACCAAACCAACAAACCTGCGTTCATGAATATGTTTAGTGAATTTAATGTAATTTAAATGATGAGGATACTTCTGTTTTTATGATCCTTATTTCTGTCATGTTAGTAGAAAACAAAAAAAAAATATCCCATCAGCACTTAAAGCATATGCATCTGAAGAGACATACAAATATAAATATATTTGCATAAAAAAAAGGCAAGTGTTTTCCTAAGCCAAAAGAAAAAAAACTATTGTAGAATTGCAGTTTGAAAAATGCTGACCAGATTCTTGCTTACGTCTGTATTTGCAATGCCACCTGACAATGTCCTGGCTGGTGGCAGTTCAAGACTGAGAACAGTATTTTGATGTTGTTAAGTAGAACATGGTACTTGCTTAAGATATAATGAAGATTTTTTTTTTAATGTTGAAATGAATAATACCCAAATTGAGTAAAAGATTATGTATATATACCCCAAATTCCACAGCTACAAATACATGTATTTTTCTTTTTAATTTTATTAATACATAGGCTGAGCAATTGTATTTTAAATTCTTTTTTTTTGTGAACTAGCTGAACTAGGCAAACTTTTAATGTAATTTCTTTCTGTTTTCCTACTAGTAGAATGTGATTTAACTCAAAAAAAACCCCAAGAACTGTAAATAGAAGCTTTATTAAAAAAGTACTGGTGTAAAAAATGAAGATTACTTTTGAAAACTATATTTACTGTGACAGAATATGTTCCTGTGTATCAGCCTGAGGAACCTCAACCTTGAGCTTCACCTTTGAGCAGGCCTTTGCTCCTCTATACCTAGAATCAGAGCCCATCTCTGATTACGACTTCCTTTGAACTGGAATCTAGATTTAACATTGTTGTGGTTCAGAATCAAGTAAGAATTGAAAAAAAAATTAAATAAAATCAGTATCTAGATTGCATGGTCCGCTGTACTTTGCTTCCTTTAATATTTGCTTTGTACCAATATCTTTCATTACCCCCTGGTCCTTTTTCAGCAGGCATCTGCATTTTTCATTGTAGGGAATGGATGGTATCTGGAGAAATCAGACATATTTATTCTTTTAATTCTTATTTAAAGAGCTTGGATTATTGTAACTGTCCATTTTTTTTTCATGGTCCTTTGCAGAACACTCATCACAGTAGTACTTGAGTAGCTCCTGTTCATTCCTTTATCTCTGTAGGTGGAATAAAGCTTTATTATCTTGATTTTGTGGAGTGAAATCAATGGATCAATTTCAGAACAAAGCTTAGCCTTCAGATCCCTTGTACTTTGAGCTCAGCGCTCATTACTGTTACGGGAAGAACTGAAGATTCACATTCAGTTAACCTTCATTATAATTGTTAGATTTCAGTTGGGTGTTGTCACTTGCCAAAATTTTGGTTGATTTTCTGTTCAGGCACATAGCATTTAGATGAAGCAATAGATCTAATTTTTTCCTACATTCAGTTCACTTCACTCTAACCCACAGACTTGCTTCCCTGACATTCTTTGTCCTAGTCTTCTTCCTTTGGTCTGCTCTGGGTCTTGTGAGATTTTTTAAAAATCAGAATCAATTCTCAAGCTGTAATATCCATTTGACTCTCCTCTATTAGCACTGCTAGCATTTATTCATTGTTGTACATTGACTTCATGCCCCTTTTGCTATGTTCAAAGGTTTCCTAAATCTACTATTTTCAATTACTTATTTCGTCTGGCAGATTAAGTAACCAAACCATTTTAAAAGTCTGGAAGTAGGGCCTGAAGTCTCCAGTGTGGAATATTTGCCTTTGTTATACATCATCTGAGAAAGAGCAATCCATGCCAGTAGTTACCTCCTGTGCTTTCTAGTTCTCCTGATGGGTGCTTTTAAGCCAGGGGAAAAACTGCAGAGTCCTGACATCCACCATACCCAGTTTGCTGGTTACACAACAATTCTGAATGAGTTTGTTACTGGAATAGGCAGGTTTCACAGAACAGAGAAAGTACATGAATCTTGCAGAGTCAACTATTTTATTGTGCCTGTCATAAGTGAGATAGCTTCCATTCCTCAATGTACCCAAGCTGTCAAGATGAGGTGAGTGGTCACTTTGGTCTTCTACTACACTGTGGATTGGTCACTCATAACCTATGGCTTGCAGTGAGGTGTTGTCTGGAATGCTTCCTTTTCTTGTTCTGGGCCACATAGAACTTAGCATGAGGGCAGCAACTGCTGGTGAGAGAACTGTGATATTGTCTGCAGTGTAATATTGGCTGAGGAACTTTCCTCATGATTTGATAAAGGTTAGCACAAGTGTTGTAGCTGCATAAATTTGTGTCCAAAGTTGTCTTCTACTAGCATTGCATTCACCTATGTATTTAGTTCCTGTGACTGATTGCATGATTTTGCTTGCATACAACAAAGTTTTTAGAGATAAGTGTAAAGGACACTTTAGTAAAAGTCTGTGAAGGGTCCTATTGAACTCCTGTTCTCTCTAGGAACAGGCAAACTCCTACTGAATTCTTGGTATATGCAGGACCTGGAATTAAAATATTTCTTTAATTGTGCAATAAGTTTTTTATCTTTATGCCATTCAGACACTCTTATACTTGGAAATACATGAAAGAAAGGCGGTAGGGGATTTTTGTATTGTCAGCCTTTGTTGCTTCTGACTTTACTAAAAGAAATAACAAATTGCTTGTTACACTTAGAAAGAATGTTGTAAAAAAAAAAGAGAAAATTATAACACTGATCTTAAAAGACACACTCATATGAAATGCGGAAGCAATTTTTTCATAAAATCTCATTTGAAAACAAGGGAAAAGATGCTGAATTTTGGCAGAGAAGGAGTTAAATTCTGTAATTGTTTTTTGTTGAGACGTGTAGTTTGCCAAAGTTGTTATTCCCAAAGCATATCATACTTGCCAGTTCTTTATTGGATTTGACAGAGGATGATCTAAAAAAAAATAAGCAGGAACAGCAATGTCACCAGAAAAAGTCATTAACTGCTTGTGTTGATTACAGCGTATAGCTATGAGCATAGCAATCCTACGTTCGCAAAAACCTTTGACATCTCTTCATTTCCATAACTCAGTTTTCGAAATGGGAATTTCAAATCACAATCCATTATGAAACATGCAGTAATAAATGTTAATAGTGTCATTATTTATTTTACAGTCTTACAAAATAAGATTTCATTTTAAGCTAATTTTATTTTCTGTTGTTAGATGCATATAGTCCAGATTGCATAATAGTAAGCAGCAGTAGAATACCGAGGTTAAAATTATTTCTTATCACAGTATAATAAAATATTACCACAGACTTCTTAAAAATGCCAGATTCTGATAATACAATATTCTAATAATAATAACTTTATTATTACTTATTATAGCTTTTTCAAGTGTCCTGGTACAAAACAAAATTAGACAGCTCGTCATGACTCTTAGTTCTTGTATCCACTGGAGATTAATTTTCAGGTTTTGTATTCCTTTTTAAGGAAGTAATTAATTTCCTTCAAAGAATGTGGTTTGACAAAAATAACACGTAACCAAACTCAAAACAATAGTTGTTTTTACATATACCAAATTGCCTTCTTCATCATGACTATTAAAGGAGACATCAATAATTAATGATCCAATTACTAGTTTACAGAGGGTTTTATTGCAGAGTCAAGGTGATGAAAAACCCTCTTGCACTGATTTTTTTGCCGCCACTGTAGCTTACTAAATCAGCAGATGTACTGCATGTTTCTAGACTGCTTGAGCATGTGTTCCACTGGGGACAGATGATACTTTGGATTTACTGCTGTGATTAAGGTCTCATTTCTTAAATCAAATAAATTTACCAGTGAAGTGAGACTGTGTTGTGTCTGGTGTAGTTCAGAAATCAGTTTTGAGCAGGTAGCAGGTTGAATTAGTTAAAAATTACACTTGATTAGGCAATCAGAAAAGCTGTTACTAGTATTCCATGTGTGAAATGTTAACCAGGCTTAAAGAAAAAAAAACTGCTATGATTTGTATTGAAATGCTGTATTTCCTTGTTACAGATGGTTTAATCTTAATTGTGGTAACGTACCACAGTAGTTGTATTTCCCTCTTGATTCTTAGGTAGAATTTTAAAATTTGCCTATGGCTTTCTGTGTAATGCAAACAGAGTTACAGACAAGAAAATAACTCATCTTCATTCCTGATTGGTGGTTTGCTGTTCAAAACACCTAGTAGGTCAAATACGTAATACTGAAGGCTTGGTTTTTTTTTTTAAGTTATTTCTTTTCTAAAATGTATTTCCTCTTTAGTGATCAAGACTTTAGGGTGAATTTAGAATTCTTTTCTGGAAGACCAGTGAGAGTTTGTTATAAATTATTGGGAATACCAGGCTCAAAAATGTGGACTGGATCATTTTTGCATTACTCCTTCCCTCCTACTGTCCTTAAAGGGCAACAGCTATGTCCAAGGGTAAAAGTGGAAAAATACTTTTTCCTCCCAAACAAAACCTAGTAACTGAACAGAAAAAGGCATTGAGGAACTGGAACTTAGATATTGGTTTGCTTAGTTTATAACACTGTTTCACTTGAAAATTTTAAATATTTCTATTTTTAAATGATGTATTATTATTTTATTGCATTCTCTTATTATCCTATTGGATACACAGATGCATTTTGTGTTTTGGTTATCACATACTGAAAATCATAAGAAGAGTATTTCTAAATACCACTTTTTGGTAGAAAGATGTCGGTGATCCTGACTGTAAGTAGTGGAGAGAAAGGAAACAGATGTGATCAGTGAAACAACTAGCTGATCCTCAATCATAATATATAGATGGCTATTGGAGTGATGATGGAAATTGATTCCAGATAATGATGTGCCTATGACAGGAAGTATATGGTAGTAGTGTCTCTTTCACTAGGCTTATCTCTGTGTGACTTTGGGGATAATAATGAAGAAAACTGTTATGTAGTACTATATTTCTGTTTCTTTAAAACTAAGCTAAGAAGATTTTCCTTTTCTTCCTGACATGTTCCCCATTTCAACTTTTCTTATGGTTGATTGTTCTCCTGATGAAATTAACACAGTTTTGTGATGAGTACAACAGACATGCTGAGTTTGTGTTCTAGTTTGTGAATTTGATATCATGTCTCATAAAGAATGCATTCCCTTGCTGTTCATGGTCTCCTGTTTTCATTTCATAAATTTGAGGCTTACTTAGTAATTAAGATGTACTGATTCAAAGTGGCTTAGGGTTATTTTCTGTAATAATTAGTTTTGACATCAAAGCACTAAAGCTTGAAAGTAAGTATGCAATATAGGGGGTTAGCTTTTCTCTAAGAAGTCACTAATAAGTATTAGAAGGATGTGTACAGATGTATACATGTTAAGAAAATAAATACATAATATTTGCATTGGCTTCAGCTGTTCTAGTAGTCTTAAACGTACTATTTGAAGAAATCTTTGGTACAGACTCCTTGTCAGTATATGCCCATTTCTAAAAGCAGTTAAAATGTACCTGGTTAAACACTGCCTCGCAAAGATAGAGAGCTTCTATGTCTGTCCAGAATGTCTAAATAGAAATAGGTTCACATTTAGTATTCAGTGCATGTGCTGTAAATCCCATACTCCTAAGAATTCCAGATGCCAGGCAGCCTTGTTGGAGCTACTATGGCAGTCATTTTACCAAAATCTTAACTTTAGGATGTGAAAGAGTGCATATCTGTGGAAAGCTGCATATAGGGTAAGCTGGCACCCAGTGAACTGCATAAGGAAATGCATCTACTAATGCTAAATATGGTTTTCTTGAAACTACTTATTTTTTCAATTTAAGCAAGCCTCCTTCAGGGAGTAAATAAAATGGTAACGAAAAGGAAAATCTAATGGAAATAGGTATTGTGAGCAAACAAGCCCCAAACCTGTTTCTTAAACACTGCAGCTGTTTCTCACAAATTCTCATAGCGCTGCAGTTATGAACTGAGCTCTCTTCTAGAGTGCTATAAGGCTCGTTTCCAACTGGCTTGTCAGGTTTCCCTGTTGATCTACTATTGGCAGCAAGGCAGTTGAATTTTCCTGGACTATTTTCAAACTCTGAAGAAGGAATTTGTTGTGCATGTGCAGATTGGTACCCAGTTGTGAAGCAGCTCCAACATATCATAGAACCATTGCATCTTGTATACTTGTACGACAGAACTGTGCTTCCTTAGTAGTCACTTTCCAAAGTGACTTATTTTTTCTGAACCAGCAATTTGAGGAACATAGGATCTTTTCTTGCCTTCCAGATACCAGTTAAATCCTGTACATTATATCCAAGAGCTTGTTGACTTTCAGTAGACTAGACTGAGAAGAGATGTGGGCTCATTCAGGACACCTGGTTAGGCTATCTACTTTTAGCTTATGGTGATATCATCCCAGTGTTAGAAAAGACTGAACTGCTGAAACAAGGACCAGATATGGAATTCTTTAATGGTATTAATAGGTTTTATTCTCCCCTGCATAATTAATAGTGCTTTTTCCCTCTTGAAATGGGTCTCTCATTCAAGAGGAAGCAAGCTGGTATTCCTTAGTTCCAAGCCTGAGATGGTAAAGATCTTGCAATGAAGCTGTCAGTGGGAGTACTAGGGTGGAGGGATTATGTTAATGGCAGATAAGCAAAGAAAATGTGTGAGGTCAGCCCATAAACATTTGTGTGGTCTTTGTGGATGAGGATAGGGAAAAAAAAGAAAAAGGCATATTCTGTAAGAAAGGACTGGGTTATTTAGAATGATCCTAAAAAAATAGTAAATTGCTTTGGTTATTTATACTGGGCATGATCCAGAAATACTATATATCTTTCCTATGCTTTCCAAAGTGTGTTTTCCTTTGTATTCTGCAGAAGGAATTTCTTTTTCCAGGCCTAGGCTCAAAACTTCCTACAGAGAGAAGGGGACAGAAGGAAGGAGAGGAAAAGTGAAAATGCCAGGATTAGGGTCAAAAGTGTAATTTGGAATAAACTTCTTCCTAAGACAAAGTTTTAAAGATATTTGCACAAGAGAGAAATTGATAAGATATCATGCTTCATTAATTTCAGTTTTCACTGGTCTTAATAGAAAGAGAGTAGCAGGGAACATGCGATAAAGGTGTGACAATCTGAGAAACTTGAATATTAATATTGACTGGAGGTGGTGGACCAGGTCCCCAGTATAAAATGTCTGGCTATTTCCCATGACTTCTTAAAAGTACCAGTCCATTTTCTTGGTAATAGCCCAGAGTGTGAGTTTGTGTGCTGGATAACAAGATAGAGTCTATGGTGTGACTTATACAGTCACACTCCAAGTGTCATATGAGAGTCATGGATGTAAGTGTATGAGATCATGTAGTATGTGCACTGTGTTGTGACTGGAAGCATCTCTTACAGTGGGAGTCTGGTGAGTGTTGACATCCATTAAGAAATTATGGTATTTCTTTTCTACTTTTATTTTTTTTTTTTAGCTCCAGCCTTTTGGTTTTTGTATGCAGTAGCTTTCTACAGGAAGTTGACAGTTTATCATGCAATGTATTTGCCATATTGATACGCTTTCTTTCAATTTATTCCAAGGAAAGACATTTATTATATTTGGCTGGTAGACAGCCTATTTTTGTTTTAGAAAATGTAATTTTGAAGAATGCCATTCCTGTAATTAAAATATTTCCAACAAAACATACTGAAGAGAATACTTCCAGCAAATATTCTTCTATCAACAGTGTTGCTAATTTTCAGTTTCAGAAAAAGAGCCAGAGCAAAATAGCTGTGCTGAAGCCCTTTCACCCTTTACATTAGATTCTTTCTATTAAGAGTAATATAATTTCTGTTGATCAGTGCTATTAATAGTAGAAAACAAGGCTATGTATTTTTTGAGGGAAGACCAGGGTCTTGAAAGTTAATAACATCTTCCCCTAAATACTATAACTTGATTCCTATTTTAATTCTTAATGATTGACCCATGTAGACCAGAGAAGTTTCTTTGGTGGCAGTACCTCTAGTCAGTCAATGCCGCATGCTCTCTGTCATCATTCCTGGCACATTGGTATGCATTGTAATGTGTCCTTCTCCTCCCCAGTTTATTCTATCACCTGCTTTATGGGATGCGGCAGTCTGCTGTTCAGAATCTTCTTCCAACTGTGTAGCTTCTCTTTTAGGTTTTTCTTGGCCATAAGAGCTTCAAGTGCTTATGGACATTCACCATTAACAAGGACAGTTATGCAAGATAACACAAAATCACTCTTAGACCCATATATAGTGGTCCTATAAATCTGCAGATCTATATGTCAGGGCTGGGATTCCATTTGACTAAATGTAGGCATCCACAAACAAGCCATCTACACCAAAGCTAATCATCTATATTTCTTTTACAGTCATTGTAAAAAACCAGGCAGTTTTTGAGTATAATTCATGACAACCTTAAAGTGGATGTATAAAATAAAAGTCAGATGAATGTAGCCAAGAGTAAGTGCGTTAGACATAGAAATCTGTAACTATTGAGATGAAATCTGTGTGTCTCTACTTTTCAGGTAAAGGGCACTTTTCTACTTATTGTAACATCTGCTAATTCTCTAAGCTCTCTCTTGATGTGCATAGTGATTTTATCACTGCTCGTGACTGCCAATTTCCAGTGCAGAAGTGTGATTGCACTACTTAATCATAGAATTATAGCATAGTTAGGGTTGGAAAGGACCTCAAGATCATCTAGTTCCAACCATGCTGCCATGGGCAGGGACACCTCACACTAAACCGTTATCACCCAAAGCTTTGTCCAGTCTGGCCTTGAACACTGCCAGGGATGGAGCATTCACAACTTCCTTGGGGAACCTTTGATTTCTCTTAAGAACTGCAACATTGAATCTCACAAGTGGGTCAAGGCCTGCTTTCTAGGAGATCTAACAAAAGATCTCCTAGATCTTTTGCATTTATTTGTCTGGTTGCATCAAGACTTCCCAACCCTTAGCAGTAAGGCTCCTGAGGCCTTTGAGTGGGGCTCTCAGCATAGGTGCCGCTTATTTACATTGTGAGGGCTAAGTGCAAACACCAGTTTGGTCTCCAGTTTACTTATCACTAATGAAGTTTGATACATTTTTTTCTCCTAGTTAGTGCATTTCTCTGTATTTCTTATATAAAAAGTAAAGACTGTACTCATATCCTTTATGTAAAGAACAGCTTTTCTTTTTGTTTTTGTAGGACCAGATCCTTAAGACATGTTCCATGTTGAAAGATGTGAAATCCAGAGGAATAAGTATTTCCAAACAAGAGATGTTGAAATGCATGGTAGGAAGTTTCAAAGCCCGTTATAAGACCTACAAGAAGCAGTTTCCTTTTGCCGTCAGTGCTGAAACTGCATTAGTGACTATCCTGAAAAATATTTCTGTGTTTTACTTGTTCCAGGCAAGTTTGCGTTTGTCCCTGCACCAAATGCTAGCATGTCCCTGAAATGTTCAAAGCTGACAGCAGTTGCAAAAAGCAATTGTTTAAGCACTCATGTAATCATCTCCAGGCAATTCTGGCTGCGTAGCTCCTCTTTGGAGTCACCCAGTGTGTGGCAGTCTAGATGGATAGTACTGCAAACACAGAAAATAACCTACTTAAATGAAGGTTCTTCAGTAGCTATACTCCACTTTCCACTTTTTACAGGGGGCAGTTAAGAGGAGGGAGGATCAAGTGACATGGGATGTGCTCTGTTCACTATAGCCTTATGCTGAAAATTAGCTTGGAGGAGGAATATGCTCAGTTGCATGGCTAGTTAGTAATTTTGAGTAATGACACATACGCACAAGCATTGGCTCCTGTAGTCAGTATGTAGTTTGTGTTCAGCATGCAGAAAGCAGTCAGATAGACTCCACAGCTTTGAGAATTTAAAGTTATATGACCTGTCCTTTTTGCCAGGGATATTTGTATTTGTGGAAAAAAAAAAGAGAAGTTTTATTTGGTTCAAAGCAAGATAATGTGTTCAATTTATTAAGGGAAGAACTTTCCAGTTTAAATAGGTCCTGTCTGGAAAGGGTGTGGGTCATCCATATATCATATATGAAGCTTTTTGGCAGCTTAGAACATCCCAAATGCCTCTGAATGTGTAGAATAGCAAATTCAATTGAGCATTTTATATCTAAACTGTTTGGAAGATTAATGGTTTTGGACTTGACTAGGAACTTGGACAATATTCAAGAAAAAGTAGACATATACTATGTAGGTTAGATTGAACTTCCTTAATGCCTTTTAAAAGATAATTAATATATTCCTATGTGGGAAAGCTGTTCTAAGAAGCAAAAAAAAAAAAAAAAATATTCAAACACTAAAATATGAGTGGAATGGAAACTGACTGCAATTCTTTTAAATATGTGCTGTTATTCAAGGTTCCCATTGCTACAGGAAGTTGCTGTTGCTGTGGGTTACTGGGTGAAGTAGAAAAAAATTTTTCCTCTGCCTATTTTGTTTTGGCTAATGAAAATGAGCAAAAAATACTTAATGTCAGTAGGCTTACAAAGGTTTCAGTTTAACACCATTTATATCGAAAGGCTAGGTCACTGATGTTTTTTTGCTCCTAACCTGGTATGTCCATAGAGCTCGCTGACATTAATAAGAGCAGACCTCACATATGTCTTTTCTTGTATCCAGCTGCACTCCTGAATGCACTAGGCATCTGAATGCTGTTATAATGACATTAGCTAGGATTGTATGTTCCTTATTAATATATTAGTTCCTTTTTCCATGAAAGATGACTTTGATATTATAGCTTATATAATTTATCAAGAAGTGACATTTTTTCATGAGTCATTTCTTCTGCACAGTCTAAATTCACATATTCTCAACAAAAAAAGCATATGCTATTGTGAAAGAGAAATACCTAGGATACCAGCAAGTGCATTCTCTGGTAGTCAGAATGAAAAAGTGCAGTGGTTTTCTTACAGACTGATTATGTTTTAAAAATTTTTATTGTACAGAAACAAAGAACTGTCTTCATAGAATCATAGAACAGTTAGGGTTGGAAAGGACCTTAAGATCATCTAGTTCCAACCCCCCCTTCCATGGGCAGACACACCTCCCACTAAACAATGCCACCCATGGTTCTGTCCAACCTGGCCTTTAACACCACCAGGGCTGGAGCATTCACAACCTCCCTGGGCAACCCACTCCACTGCCTCACCACCCTTACAGTAAAGAACTTCTTCCTTATATCCAATCTAAACTTCCCCTGTTTAACTTGTTACCCCTTGTCCTATCACTGCAGTCCCTAATGAAGAGTCTCTCACCAGCATCTTTATAGGCCCCCTTCAGACACTGGAAGGCTGCTATGAGGTCTCCACACAGCCTTCTCTTCTCCAGGCTGAACAGCCCCAACTTTCTCTGCCTGTCTTCATACAGGAGGTGCTCCAGTCCCCTGGTCATACTCGTGGCCCTCCTCTGGACTTGTTCCAACAGTTCCATGTCCTTTTTATGTTGAGGACACCAGAACTGCACACAATACTCCAGGTGAGGTCTCACAAGAGCAGAGCAGAGGGGCAGGATCACCTCCTTTGACCTGCTGGTCATGCTCCTTTTGATGCAGCCCAGGATACCGTTGGCTTTCTGGGCTGTGAGCGCACACTGAAGCCAGCTCATGTTCATTTTCTCATTGACCAACACCTCCAAGTCCTTCTCTGCAGGGCTGCTCTGAATCTCTTCTCTGCCCAACCTGTAGCTGTGCCTGGGATTGCTCCAACCCAGGTGTAGGACCTTGCACTTGGCATGGTTAAACTCCATGAGGTTGGCATCAGCCCACTTCACAAGCGTGTCAAGGTCCCTCTGGATGGCATTCCTTCCCTCCAGGGTATCAACCGAATCACACAGCTTGGTGTCATCAGCAAACTTGCTGAGGGCGCACTCAATCCCACTGTCCGTGTCAGTGACAAAGATGTTGAACAAGACCGGTCCCAACACCTATCCCTGAGGGACACCACTCATTACTGGTCTCCAGCTGAACATTGAGCCATTGACCACAGCTCTTTGCGTGAGGCCATCCAGCCAGTTCTTTATCCACAGTCCATCCATCAAATTGGTGTCTCTCCAGTTTAGGGACAAGGATTTCATGTGGGACAGTGTTGAACGCTTTGCACAAGTCCAGGTAGGTGACATCAGCTGCTCTACCCCTGTCCATCAGTTCTGGAGCCCCATCATAGGCGGCCACCAAATTGGTCAGGCAGGATTTCCCTTAGTGAAGCCATGCTGGCTGTCACCAAGCACCTTGTTGATTTTCATGTGCCTTAGCATGCCTTCCAGGAGAATGTGCTCCAAGATTTTGCCAGGCACAGAGGTGAGACTGACTGGTCTGCAATTCCCCGGGTCATCCATTTTCCCCTTCTTGAAAACGGGGGTTATATTTCCCTTTTTCCAGTCATAGGGAACTTCACCTGACTGCCATGATTTTTCAAATATGATGGATATTGGCTTAGCAGCTTCATTTGCCAGCTCCTTCAGGACCCGCAGATGGATTTCATCAGGACCCACGGACTTGTGCACATTCAGATTTTTAAGATGGTCTCGAACCAGATCCTCTCCTACAGTGGGCGCAAGTTCTTCATTCTCACAGTCTCTATGTCTGCCTTTCAAGACTTGCGTGGTGCAGTCAGAGCCTTTGCCAGTGAAGACCGAGACGAAGAAGTCAATCAGAACCTCATCCTTCTCCAAATCCATGGTAGCCAGTTCTCCTGACAGCTTTAGGAGAGGGCCCACCTTTCGCCTACTCTTTTATTTGCTATGTACCTATAGAATCCCTTCCTGTTATCTTTCACATGCCTAGCCAAGTTTAATTCTAACTGGGCCTTAGCTTTTCTAACCTGGTCCCTAGCTTCCCGGACAACATCCCTGTACTCTTCCCATGCCACCTGTCCTTGCTTCCACTTATTATAAGCCTCTTTTTTCATTTGAATTTTCCTCAGGAGCTCCTTATCCATCCATGGAAGTCTCCTGGCCCTCCTGCTGCACTTCCTTCTAGTCGGGACACAACACTCGTGGGCTTGTAGCAGGTGATCCTTGAATATCAACCAACAGTCTTGGGCCCCCCTGCCCTCTAGGACTATTTCCCATGGAACCTTACTAAGCAGGTTCCTGAAGAGCAGTGAGCTGGCCAAAAGTATGGGAGCACAGCTACAGTATACCTGTGACTGATGAACAGTACCACCTGTATTGGGGAAGGTCGTCCTCTTCTACTGAGTGCACAAATTCGGGAGGGATGCACGTGGGGTGGTGAGGGAGGAAGGGGACACCCGCCCAGCTAGCCAGATCAGGTGAATCAACCCTGGCGATCAATGGGGTGACAGATGTTGCAGCCAGATTACCCTCACATCCAACATGTAACGTCTTACATGTATTACTCTGAATTTTGCAAGATTTCACAAGTAATCTACCCAGTCAAGATTTTAATATTTATAGAACTTGTAGTGAAAAATTTATGTACAGTAATTTTATCAGGTCATTTGTTGTATGTCAAAAAAGTGTGAGTGTTCTAAGCATTACATATCTCATAGAAATATAATATGCTACAGGGCCTCCAAACAGTCATCCTGGCTATATTTTTACAAGTTTAAATATTTAATTAATAATAGTTTTATTGCATTTTAATAACTTCTATAGTATTTAGGCCTGTCATTTAGATGACAATGCAGTGTTAAGGACAAAAATCTAGATGATCTACTAGGGCTTTATAATAGTTTCTATGTCAATTTGAAAGTTATAGCTACATATTTTAATGGAAAAAAGAATAGAGATAGGAACAATTCAGTCTTTGGATGGAGATGTTGCTTATTATCTCACAATTTTAATTGTATTTACTGTGAGACACTGTTAGGTTAAAAAGAAAGTCAAATTTCTGCACCTTGACTGAATAGGAGAGAGGAAAATAGTAAAGGAAGAAGTGGGAGTGCTTTGATGAAGCAAGAGGCTCAACTTTGCATGTGTTCCTTTATGCAGGTTTATGTTTAGGGCTTTCCATTTGATAAAAGTAACAGGTGCTGCAGAATAACAGGATCTTTTTGGACGTAAGTAGTTTCTATGTGTTAATGCCTCAGGTATGCTGGGATAAATGTGCTAATCTTGGACATGTAGTATGTGGGTGCACAATATAGTAATACACGGGTGAGAGGCCTCTTGGAAACCTTTTTAGTAAGCAGAAATCAGTTGCATCAGCAGATGAGCCTGGGTCCAATGCTTAAAAACACGGAAACTGGTCAAGAGATCCTTTTAGTCTCCAAAAGCACTGCTAAGGTGAAGAGTGAAAAAGGGAGTATATGACATATCAAAAGAAATATTTGGTATTTCTAACTGTATCAAATCAATCCACTAGATTTGCCTTCCATGAGGCTTATTAATGAGTCCTAAGTCCTTTCTGTGATAATTTTGGTATTTTCTTGGATATGTAAACAAATAGTTGAGGATGTGTCAAAATAGTAATTTAAGGTAGTAGGATCCTCATGAAAATCTGAAGGATTCTCTAATTCTACGAGTAAGTTACTGAAACCTCCTTTATAAACAGTGGAGGAGAAATAAGGTGTTTTGGGTGTGATGAAGGTATGATTTATTTCACATGGACATACACACATAAAACGGGTCAAATAAACTGCACCTTAAAAAGTTCTGTTTCCCTTCACTGACTATAAAATGAGCAGAGACTGATTAATTCAGATGTACAGATTTGTACTATAAATATCCAGATTTTGGTATGAACAATTAGAGGTCTCTAGATTCAATTATTTCAGAGTTGGCTGTAAAATTTCTCTAACAGCATGTAAATAATACCTACCTTACCCCCTGAAAGTAGAGAGAAATTGGGAGTTCTATGGTAAGAAAATAGCATCATAGAATCATAGAATAGGTTGAAAAGGACCTCAAGGATCATCTGGTCCAACCTTTCTAGGCAAAGCATGACCTAGACTAGATGTCCTAGCACCCTGTCCAGCCAAATCTTAACATTGTCCAATGCTGCGGAATCCACCACTTCTGTGGGGAGATTATTCCAGTGGTTGATTGCTCATTGTGAAAAGTTTTCCTCGTGTGTCCAATTGGAATCTCCCCAGCAGTAACTTGTACCCCTTATGCCTTATCTTTTCCATGTAACTGCTTGTAGAAATGGAGTCTCTGTCTTCTTTGTAGCCACCCTTGAAATACTGGAACACAATGATACAGTCTTCCCTAAGGTGTCTTTTCTCTAGGCTGTATAAACCCAGCTCTCTCAGCCTTTGTTTGTGTAGCAGTCTTCCCAGTCCTTTGATCATCTTTGTGGCCCTTCTCTAGACATTCTGTAGCCCATCCACATCTATTTTGTATAGCGAGGACTAAAACTGAACACAGTCTTCCAAGTGTGGCCTGACAAGCACTGGCTAGAGTGGAATGATAATTTCTTTATCTTTGCTGGTGGTGCCCTTGTTGATGTAACCCAGCATTCTGTTGCATTTTTTTTTGCCACAGCAGCACACTGTTCACTGTTTTCCAGTAACCTGTGTCCAAACCAATAAACAAATAGCCACTGTATTTTATTTTTACTGCATAATGGGAAGTTTTTAAAAATTGTTAGAGCCCACCACTGCTCAGCTTTTGCTCAGATAAACACCTATAGGATGAACTTACATATGTGCAGCACAGCTGTACTGTAAAGTAAGTCACTGTAAAGCTAATACAATTTCTGTCTTTGAGGGTATGCCTATATACTGATATTATGGACACAAAAGTAGCAAGTGAAGATTGGAGCAGTTTTTGGTGACTAGGTATATGTACATCTGCAGTGGGACTGTGTGTATATGGTCAGAATATCCCAGGGGCCTCACCTTTTCAATAACTTATTTTCCTATTTTTAAGAAGTTATTTTCAATGTAGATACACAGGTGAAAGTATAGTTTGATAGGAGTCCTTGCTTTTGACAAGCTCATACAAATATAATTGATACGGAGAAGGCACAAATAAGAATGCTGTCAAAGTCAGGATGGGTTTCCTAAAGTACAGGTAAAATGCTATGTTCCTTGTGGAGCTGCAAGGAAATATAGCTATACTCCTGGCTTCCTTTTTTGGTGGCTTCGTTTGGATTATAAGTGATAGTCATGGTTCTTGCTGGGAATTTTAAAACCTTAAAAAATGTCCAGTAATTTGCAGTGGTAGATTTGCCTAATGGTAGATATCTACATTTAAATGTAGTCCTTTCAATAAAAGTATACACTTGGAGATATAGTCAGGAATTAGTATTGTT
The DNA here is from genome assembly GCF_034315485.1 of Pezoporus occidentalis. NCBI lineage: Eukaryota > Metazoa > Chordata > Aves > Psittaciformes > Psittacidae > Pezoporus > Pezoporus occidentalis. Next base: position 19,247,803 of record NW_026914940.1, on the reverse strand, counting down.
GAGAATGATCAGTTTTAACTGTTGTGCTTATAAAGCCCATTTTATTTCAGTGCTTTGCTCCTAGAATTAGATACCAGATTATAAGGAACAAAATCACAAATTTTTTTAGTCAAACTTTGGTTTTGAGTACAGCAGTTGACACAGATGCTACAGGAAATAACTGCTAAGAAAAAAAAGAATGGGCTCATGTGCCTTTAGTTCATGTGGTTAGAGCTGAGAACTCATCATTACTGTAATGAGATAAGTTTTCCTCAATTAAGATTCATTTTTAAATATATTTTAAACCCAGGATTTTTATACCAGGCAATACATAGACTAGAAATCTTACTATCTGCTGGATATCTCCAGTTGTATATTCATGTAGTAAGGGTTAGATCTTCATGAGCTCACTGATTATTTCACTCAGTTCACCTGAAGCAGTGTCTTTGGAGGCAGAGGTAAGACAGCACTGGAAATTCCATGGCAAAAGTACCTCATGCAAAATAATTCAATATTCAAATGCTTTCCTTTCTGAAAATTTTTAGGAATACAACACAGTTTGCTTTTTAATTTAATTTACTGTAAGTAATTTTACATGAACAATTAAAAATGGTGAAGCAGTGATGCTTTACACTGTACATAATTTCATGCACGCACAGACACAAACATACCTCCTTTCTCACTGGATTTCGTATTCCATGTACTCTGCTGTTGAAGCCTTAACTTTTTCTGGGAAGCACTTTGCGAGTCCTACTAGCAGAGGTTCTGAATCAGATAGGATAATCAGAAGTCTTTACAATTTTACTGTATCTTTTTCTGTCCTTTCACCTTTCCTTTACTGCACTATCTTGTCTGTCTGATTCTCACAGGAGACATGGATTACAACTGGTTGGACCATACGTCTTGGCATAGCAGTGAGGCATCCCCAATGTCTTTGGTGAGACATGTGGAGCCTTACCATTTAGTTTCCTTTACATTTCACATTTCCTTTGTTTTATTTACACCTTTGCATGTTTTCTTTTTTGTATCCTTTTTTTTATCCCACGCCTATAGGGGACAGTCAAAGGGGAAAAAGAAAAACTAGTGAGCAGGCAGTTTTGTCGGATTCTAACACCTTATCCGAGAGGCAAAAGAAAATGGTGTGCTTTGGTGGCCACTCTCTGGAAGAGGACTTGGAATGGTCTGAGCCTCAGATAAAAGACTCTGGGGTAGATACGTGTAGTAGCACAACTCTAAACGAGGAACATAGCCATAGCGAGAAGGTACTGAGATTATGGAGCCTGCATTTTAACCTGCTCATTTAATCTTTGTTTGCTCTCTGTCACTCATTCAGATAGTGCATAAAAAGATAGGGTGTTTCTAGAGACACTGTAGCATTTCTTAAGGTGCAGAAAAGAAAAACAAATGAAAAGTCTCTGCATGTTGCAGCTTTTACTGCTTGGCAGCCTAAGAAAAAAATTGAGAAGCATAAAGGAAGAACCTTTGTTCTTATGGTTGTATAATAACATATCATGGTATTACCTTCAAGTATAAAGTAATTAAAAATAAGGATTCTACTGATTGGCTTATTTGATTTACTATGTTCAAACTCCTGGCGCTGAAATTAAATGAATAGTTTAAACCCCAGGTGAAAAACGGAGAAATTTGGGTCTCTCTGCACAGAAAAGTTGTTTTTCTTTTTTCCCTTTCACTGTCATGGTTGTTCTTTTGTTTTGTTGCCATGCCATTTTTGTGCAGTATTGTGCAGAATTAAAGGCTTTGCCATCTGCTTTGATATTTTTTTGTTTTTGCTTTCTGTTTGGTGGAGATTATGAGAAACCTTTTTAGAGTTATTAGTTGTAACGGGAACAGATTTGTCTGTGCCTGCTAATTTTGCATGAAATAGAGCATGAAATAGAGCATGAAATAATATTTTGCTGTGAAAAAGTGCTATGATTACACAAAACAAAATTTAAAATTGTATTAGTTGTGACAATATACATCTGTGCCCATGTATAGTAATGGAATAATAGCATTCACTGCAACTATGCTTTATATGTGAAGTAATTATTCCAAGAAAGAAGTGATACATTTAAATAGGGTAATGACTATAGCTGTTAAGGTATTCTATAATTTTTAATATATAACTACTGAAAGAAAGTAAAAACCTGAAAATGTGTGTTTTTCTTAGAGCAAACTGTCGTGGCTGGAATAGTGGAAAAGGAAGAAATGTTTTATATCAGTTTTCTGTTTCGCGTTAAACTTTTTTAGTATTACACTATTCCTCTACAGCTGTTTTTTGTCTGTATGAAGGTGTGATTTCCATTCTATATAGGTAACTATGTATAGTTGTATATATCTGCATAATCAAGATGCAAAGATAATTCTAGATATTTAGAAATTGGATTTAGTAAAATAGATAAAGTTATAAACTATTAGACATGCACTGTTGTGGACTATATATCCAAATACATCTTTCCCGGCACAGTTTTCTCTCGTTCTATTATTACAGTAAATGTTAGTGTAATCATAATACTTTCATGGAATTCATGAAAAATATCAAGAAATTAAAAGTATTACCAAAATATTTTCTTTAAAATCCTCTTCACTGTATTTTCCACCATATGATAGCATCCAGTAACTTGGCAACCATCCAAAGATGGAGACCGTCTCATTGGTCGGATTTTGTTAAATAAACGGCTAAAAGATGGAAGTGTGCCTAGAGACTCGGGAGCAATGCTTGGATTAAAGGTGGGTAAACTAGCTACTTCTATAACCAAAATATTCTCATATTATGCAGGTTTTGAATACTGATATCTATAATATCTTATTCTCAAAATTACAAAATGGAGACATTTTATAATCAACTAACAGGTAATTTTACAGGGTCCCTGAAAGGCTCAAAAATTTGTATTCTTCTGACTGAAAGATTAGACATGTTCCCACAAGTTTGATGAGAATGTCTGTTCTGAAAGGAACTAATTGTATCCTTGCTGGGCAAGCCAAGTCCTGTCTGCTTTTTTCAGTATTGAGCATTGCACTAAGATATAACTGCTGTTACCCAAAAGAGGGAAGAAATGTGAAAAACACATTAGCTCATTTGAGGACTGGAGGGACATCTGGAATCCAATGGCATTTCAATCCAGAGCAGAGTCTACCAGTGGAAGAGCCAAAAGCCAGAAAATTCTCCTCCCTCCCCCGATTGTTTCATTTGCTACATTTTTAATGCACAAGACTGAAAATGATTTAATATTTATTGTACATTATCACAAAGTGATGTATTTGCATCTTTTTCATAATGTAGTACTCCTTGAATATTATGAAGTTATTTCTAGCTCCTGTCTTGATCTCATTTTTGTATATTGGTTGCAGTTCCAGTAATACTAGTATGAGAATGAGAATGAATTATACACAGTAAAAGAAACAAGCATATATTTATTTTGAATCAACATCCTTGTTGTGAGAAATTATTAAGAAGTTTGATTAATTCTGCATCCTCTATTTAGGATAACACTGACTGCACTGGGTACACAGATTTAGATATAGTCATCCACTGTAAACAGGGATTAAATAAGGGTAGTTACTTGTAACATACTAGCATGCTTTGGAATTTTTTTAATTTAATTGACAAATGATTTTATTTTGAAGTCAGTGAAGAAGCCACTTGAGCACTTTTGGAATGTGTGTAATTGTCCTAATGTCTGAAAATGCAAGAGAAGAGACTAATATTTCCACTATAAAGTACTTTTTGTTTAAACTTCTATATCTAAAATTTTAAAATCTTCTCTTAAAAGGCTGAACTCTTCACTGATATTCATGAACTACTTTTTAATCTCAAGACACATCTGAAGAGAGTGATTTTCAGCCAGTATTCCTGACCTAAATTTTCAAATGTTTGCATTATTAAAAGCAACCTAAGCTGGATTTAGTATTACAAATTTTAAATTGCAATATGAAGGCTATTAAGAAACTCCTAAGAATTTGAAGAGCATGCGGTTATAATGGATTTTGGTATGTGAATCTCCTGATTCTAAGATAAATATTAAGGTCAAACCTGTTGGAGTTTCCTGTGGAGAAATCTTCAGTATGACAAGCATTTTCATCTGAATTGCCAGCCAATTTGAATTTGATTAATGGAGGTGTTTGATGCTCGGTGTGAACATCATCAGTTTGGTTACATTAATACATCTGTTTTCAGTTTAAAAGTATTGAAATAATTAGTCTCCTAACCCAACGGCTTACTTTTTTTGGGTGGTAATTTATAATAAAGTGAAATACTATATATATGTTTGGTAAGTCTAAAAGCTTTAGCATTCTAAATTTGCATTGTGTTTAAATTGCACAAGTAGCCAGAATAGATAGAAACATAACCTGTCATAGCTAATATTCTGTGTCTTACCTGGGCTACCTGAAAACCAGGAACATAACTGAATTCTTCTTTCTGTTGCCAGAACATTGAAGTCATTTAAAGTAATTTTCATTCTATGAAAATACTTCCTCTTTGAAACAGGTAGTGGGAGGAAAGATGACTGAATCAGGTCGACTCTGCGCATTTATCACCAAAGTTAAAAAAGGAAGCTTAGCTGATACGGTGGGGCATCTTAGACCAGGTATGTATCTACTATAGTCCTGTACTGGTGAGTCGCTTTTCTGAAGGTGATAACAACTGAGTGAGTTTAATTAGCTATGAAATTATGTTGAAAATATATGATGAACTACTGCAGAATTCAACCTGACATTTAGTTACTAGATTATTGACATTACTTCTTTTGTCAAATAGATAAATTCTCACATTGTTCAGAACCATATTTTCGCATTATTACTCATGCTTTTATACTCAAAATACTATTCCACTACTGTTCTGTACAGTAATTTTGTAGTTCATATTTTATTTAGAGGAAACTAAGCTATCACAATTGTGTGAACAGAACCAGCTCAGCTAAGAAACTGCTTCTATCCCAACATGCAAACCATAGATAGCTAGATTGAAGAACGTATCAGAAATATTAGCTGTTAACATAAGAACTAGCTGAACTGTAAATACTAAACTTGTAGAGTTAAATGGATCTTCAAAATAGTAAGTTGATGTGATAGATACACTGTTTTAAAGAGCTGCATTTCCTAAAGAGCATTTTGGGATTTTAGTAAACCACAGTTGCAAAAGCAACTAAGAGCTGTCTCTTACTCAATAGGCACTCACTCAGTAATATCACCTGTTGGTGATATTATTGTTTCACTGAACTTCACATATTTCAAGCTAAGCTGCTGAAAACCTTTTATACTCATGATTTTCCTCTATAAAGGACTCCAGACTTGTCTCCAACATAGGTTTCACAGTTCAGAAAACTTGAGAGTAGAATGGCTTAAATTGTCATTGTAAGTACAGTGCACAGCAGACTTCCTAAGGAGTGTTATTACTGAAATTATAGGTGATGAAGTATTAGAATGGAATGGAAGGCTACTACAAGGAGCCACCTTTGAGGAGGTGTATAACATCATTTTAGAATCCAAACCTGAGCCACAAGTAGAGCTGGTTGTTTCAAGACCAATAGGGTAAGTAATTTTATAAGTTTTTGTACGAAGTATGATAAAAATATTGCTAAATTTCACTTTTAGGGCAAAGCATATCAAACAGATTTGTAAAAATTGTAAACAGTAAAACTGTCTTCAAAATTCTGTAAACCAAAGCATAGCTAGAATGATAGATCACAACAGTAATTAAAGAGAGCTGGTGTGAAATTCTGTGTTCTCTGAGAAAGTCCCAGGCAATGTATGCCAGTATGGTAAAAAAAAAGTTCCCTTCTGCAGTTTTTTACTTGGTGATCAAGCCAACATTTGCTCTGAAATTGTTATACTCTTTATTGTTGCAGTTCTTGACTCTTGATTTTTATTTCTCCATTCCCATCTTTATATAATATGTATAAAATTATGTTTATGTTTAGTCTATGAATTGTGCTGAACTCAATTTATTGAGAGTATGTAATGCAGAAATTGCACAAAATACAGTATGCTACTGACATAATCAATATGCTTTGGAAAGTCTTGAATCCACATTCTTATTATCTTCATCTATGAAATCTATTAAATTATTGCAGGTTATCTAATACAGAACATATCTGAATAAATAGCTAGCACTCTGCAGAACTTTTTCTTTGGTGCTTTACATTGCCCCGTTTTCTTAACTTTCAGACTTATATCTCAAAATCTTGCATAGCAATAGTTGCTTTGTTATATTAGACTGTGAATACTTCCCCTTCTTCATCTATTCCTTTTCTTCCAAGTTCCTACAGCCTGCAGTCACATTCATCCATTTTTTGCTTCTCCATTAGAAACTCCATAGCTAATCACACCACGGCTGTGTAGAGGGGAATGCTTATCACTGAATTTGAAGATGCCTACAGTTGTTAAGAATTTTCTCTTTCCCCCACCAAATTTATTATGATGTATATGGCACAACTGGACAGGGTGCTAGGTAATATTATCTAGACTACCTTTTCCATGTGAGGTTGGACCAAGATGGTCTTTCAGGATCCCTTACAACCTGGTCTGCTCTGTGATTCCATGATTATATATTAATAAATATATTTATTGGATGAACATGATAAATATATTTATTAGATGCACATAATTATCTTACCTTTTTACGAGAAAGCATTGGCAATATTACAACTAAAAATTAAGAAGCATAAAAAAGTCTAGAACTATATAATATGAAGACAGAATTTCAGTGAGGATAATTTATCGGTTCAGCTGTAATAAGTACTTAACATGTTCGACACATCCAGAACTTAATGTGCAGTAACCTAATTTGGTTTGAAAATTTTAAACAAATTTGATAATGACAAAATTTGCTTTATCTTGTTAGTGAGAAGTTATTTCCTACATACATATTGAATCACAACCCCTTTAGTGCAAAGGCTGTGTCATCTGTCCTATCCTTAGGAATGCTAAGGGACAGACTATGTTACTAGAAAAATATTGTCTCGGAAAAAGAGGTTCCAAATTCATTTCATAAGGTGTAAGATCTTTCATAGTTTCTCTCAAACAGAAGTTTATAGCAGAAGTTTCAAGGAACTGCTCACTTCTTGAAAATATTCAATTTATTTTCTCCTTCTGCATTTTTTTTCAATGTGCAAACCTGCTGTATTCTTTCTTGTGCTTTTATATTTACTGTCTGTTGCTTACCTTCCTTATCATCATGTCTTCTGTTATGTTACCATGTGCTCCACTTGCTGTCGCTAGAGCAGCTCATCTAAAATTCCTTAAAGAAAGTGAAGCAGGCTCTCAAGATGCCTTCTTCAGCATTAACTGCTTGCCACATAGTCTGAAGAACTGAGTCAGATCAGGGCTAAAAAAGTTTTTCTGTACACTTTATTCACAGTTTCTTTTTGGAGTAGATGTCAGAGGGGGTTTTCACCTCCAAAAACCAAGTTACTAATCTAAACGGGTTTATAATTGTAGTCTCAGTGATGAATGCTTTCTGCAAGTTGGTAAGGTTTTAGATTCTTCTTAGATGTATGTAACTCTTTGGATTTTGCTATTGGCATAACTTCAGGGTTTTTTTTATTAGTTTTACTTTTTTCTAATGATATTTGAGCTGATGAACTGGAAATTCTGTAGGATCTTCTCAGTTTAGATTTTGGGTTATAATTAAGTGGACTATAGAAATTAATACCTTATGCTTGCCTAAGGAAACGGTAACACCATAGGTTTGTGTTCTGCCCCAGGGAATAAAGTTTTAATGTGATTAAAATCATTAAGAGTTCAGATTTACCAGATGTCAGGAGTGGTATTTATTGTAACTAGAATAATTGATGCCCACTTGAAGGATTTCACTTTCGCATTGAGGAATATCCTGTTACTTACAAAGAGAGTCTCTAGATGGTCACATAGCAACACATTAACTCATGCCGGAAATCTTCTGACAGCTACTGGTAATTAACTTAGTTGACAAAGAGAACCTATTGTCACATCCTAATACTCTGAATACAAAAGCAAATTTCAGTAAACATGATTATTAGTTCTTCTTCATTTTATTATGGGCTGATTGCTATGAAAACTGAAGATAACTAGCTGAGCTGATAAAGGAAGATAAAATGGAAAGCTCCTTGAGAAAAAATAAGATACCATTTTGGCTTGCAATTTATCCCTTTTTCCATCTTAAAATAAAATTTGATGGCCAAGTTGTTACTCTGTGTTACCTGGCTGTCTCTTATACACAGGGACTTACCTATTTTCTGCTTTTCTAATTCTCAGAAATAATTTTAAAATTCATGTTATTTTCATAGTTACTACATTTTGAATTTGGAAAGAATGATGCAATCTTCTTGGAGTGGGACATATCTTAAAAAGCAAAGATATGCCTAAAACTACTTCTGCTTCTTCTATACCTGTTAATGTCAGTGATAGTTCCTTTTAAAAAATACCAATCCTGCTACCATGAAGTACGGGGATATGCATGCCTTAGGAACATAAATGATAGTGTTCAAAGCCTTCAGGTTTATTGTTTCAGCTATCCAGAGAAAACTCATATTCAATTTGTTCACAGTGATCCATATTTTCAAGGTTTTCTTCTCAAACTCACATAATCGAAATAGCTTTCTGAAATTACAAGTTAGGTGCAGGAGTGTATTTCTGAGTAAAGTAATCGGCAAATATTGGGTCCCTTTATAAATTCTGTATACAGCAAATATGTAAATTAATATTTACTTCTTCAATAACCCTTGTAATTTTCTGACAAGTTTTGCTTACTGATGCTCTCTGATTTATTTCAGTTATTGGATAGTAGATATCATGGGAAGTATTTTTAACCTCTGCTTCCTTTTCATATAGCTTTCTAGTAGGTTGACCTTGGCTGGCTATTAAATGCCCACCGAGCCACTCTGTCCTTTCTCCTCCTCAGCAGGAGAGGGGGAGAAAATAAGACAGGAAAGCTCATGGGTCAAGATAAGGATGAGGAGATCGCTCAGCAACTACCAGCATGGGCAAACTTGGGGAGGATTAATTTAATTTATTAGGAATTAATAAGAGAACAGAATAGTGAGAAATAAACCCGCATTCCCTTTACCTCCCTTCTTCCCAGGCTCAGATTCACTCCTTTGTTCCTGGCTCTTCTACCTCCCTGCGCCACCAAGCAGTGCAAGGGGATGGGGCATGGGGCTTGCAGTCAGTCCTCTTCCCACTCCTTCTTCTCTGACCTTGGTGTCTGCAGGGATGTTTCTTTCATGGTTTTGTTTTTTCTTATTCTACTCTCTCACAGCTGCTGCACAACTTTTTTTTAACTCTTTCCTGAATATGTTATTACAGAGGCACCACCACCTTTACTGATGGGCTCAGCTGTTTCCTGCAGTGGGTCCATTGGAGCTGGCTGTACTGGGCTGTGTCCAGCATGGAGCAGCCCAGCCTCCTTTCACAGAGGCCACCCCACAGCCCCCTCTGCCAGCACGTGGGTCCTGGCACCCAGTGCAGACTTGCAGAAACCAACTGCACTGAACCACACACATCATGATTTTAAATATCGTTTTTGCTGTGGCTCAGAGCTGAAGCTCTTCGTTCTGCATGGTTTTGCTCGGTTTTGCTCAAATGCCTCTGAAAGTATTTATTAGCATATTGATAGTTTTTATTAGCATACAGTACTGTTTGCCCCTCACAGGAAGAATGTTCCTTTTGGAGGTGGGTGGGCATAATGAGTTAGTCATTGCAATTGAGTGCTTTAAAATTGCATAGCTGTAGACATGATTTAATACAGGTGTTGAAACATCTCATGTATATGCAAGTATGCAATTTTGCCAAATGAACTTGCACATTTTATTTAGTCATGGAAAAGGTAAGATTGTCCAAACTTGGGTTTCAAGGACAGTAAAGGACATTTTGGGATTGCCATTATTGGCACCTTAATATATTTGAATAAGGGTTCAGTAAATTTAGTTATTGTATAATGTCATCATAAAGTCTACTCCTCGCAGTTTTAGTCTACTGTTAACTCTGAGATTGTTCTTTTTTTATTTACTGAACTGTTTTATTTGTGACTGTGCAGACTCTCTCCTGCATCCACCAAGCCACTTGCTCTGTAGGCTTTAATTAGCCAATGAAATTATTTATACTGAATAAAAGATTAGTCTTCCCCGTGGCTGAAGACAGCCAGCAGATCATACACCTTTCCCAAGGCATTCCGTGTTAACTTGAAAAGTGTTATAGCGTAACTGAAATTTGAATATGCTTGTTAGATAAAGGATCAGCCTCTCTTAATTTTCCTGATTTCAGGGACATTCCCAGAATACCTGACAGCACACATGCACAGCTGGAGTCCAGTAAGTTTCAATTATGGGGTAGGAAAATCTCTCTTTTATGTAAGCACAAAAAGATTGAAAAATGTCATCTACAGTCAGTATAGCTTTTGTCTCTTTGTGCATATTTGTCTCAATATGTCATCTTACTGTATTATCTATCTACCTCTGTTTAATAATAAACTATCAAAAGTCAGGATATTGATTTAGGCTTGACATTTGGTTATAGGCTTAGGCTATTTTTGATTGAAAAGTATAATTCTAACTAATATACAGAAACATTAATAATATTTTTTAATTTCCTGTTGTTTTACATCTCAATTGAACCGTGTAAACTAAAAATGGTGATGAAATGTTGTTTATTTGCAACCTGAGAGATAGCTATTTTGAAATCAGAATATTTCCACTCTATCAGAACCATTCAGCATTCCTTAAATTGGCTAACTCAGTATTTCATGTGAGGAAAATTACTTGTTCTTTGGCTTGATCTGATATGATGGATTTAAGCCTGGAGTTGTTTTTTATCACTGTTTCAGAATTCTTTTATAATAGAAGCTATGAATAAATGCAGCGACAGAAACTTGATTATAATAATATGACAAACTCCAAAATTTTCCACTGATCAGCCAAGTCTTAAAATAAAATCCATTTTATGTTTTGTGAGGTGTGGATTGTCTTTTGTATTTATAAAAATACTTTACTTTTATTCTATGTTTTATATGTCAAAACTTGTCCTCTGACATTTTGCAAACCTTTTAGGTTTGAAAACAAAATGCACAAAACTCATTACATGCATCTTGATGTTTTTGTAAAAATCTAATTAGAAATTTGACTGACTGTACAAGGTAATAATAATAAGACTGAATTATTTTGACCACAGTTAAGTATTTACTTTACTATGTAGGAATTTGGGGCCTTCATCTTACTAACATGATTATGGTCAGAATTATCTGAAAAAGCTTTCTTTTTACTCTATAAATAAAAGCTTTTGATTGCATGTGAGCAGCAAAAGATTTAGTATCATTATTTGATAATTTTAAATAGATTAAAAATTTACATTTCTCAAAGCTTTATTATATGTCGGGTTATATTTCTACAATTTTTATTTAAAGAATGTTGTGAAAAATTAGTAAGTGCTACTATTTATATAGTATTTTATTTATGATTACAGGTTCTAGTTCGTTTGAATCTCAAAAAATGGACCGACCTTCTATTTCAGTGACTTCTCCTATGAGTCCAGGCATGTTAAGGGATGTTCCACAGTTCTTGTCTGGACAACTTTCAGTATGTAAACATTTCATTGATATTACTGTTGTGCTTTTTGAAGTATATACAACTTTCACTGCAGAGTGCAGGTTTCTTCTAACATAAATTATGCTGCATTTATTTTTATCTCAGAGTAGATAGGGCCATAGTTTCATAAGGGCATTCTATTTTATTAGTTTTTGGAAATTTTATATATGTTGAATTAGAGATGCGTATATGTATGTATATTTTTTTACTAAGCTAGATTGGTAGAGTCAAATTTTCAGAAAGGTCTCATGGCCTCCAGTTGCATTTGTGGTGTTGAGTGTATACACTTTTTCAACTGTAATACTTAGATGAACAGTTGGTAGATTTTATTACCTGTGTGCTTGGACATTAATATTGCTTATTTCTTATGCCTTAGCTTTCATATATACCTTTCCCAGATCTCTCTTTGGTTGTTTACTAATGTTACTTTGGTTGTATTCTTTGTACCAGTGTTACTCACTTTTGTTCTTACTCGCATTGAGAACAAAGTTCATTACATGAATGTTTTCTTTATAATGGTATTTTTTTTGTACTAGACTGAAGTTTTGTACACTTTTCTGTGTCATTGACAATTCCAAAGTGTGATTTTTCAAAAGTGCTCAGTTGTGGCCTGTTACATGCTGAAAAGGAGAGGAAAATGGAGTAGAAGCAGTGTGAAGCTGGTGCTAAACATGTTTAAAAATGTCACATTCATATTTCTTCCAAGTTGTTTATGTTGAGTGCTCCATTAAAATATGCATAAAATCTAAGCAGGCTGTTTAAAGGTCTTACAGAAATGGTTTATGGTATTGATAGAGGAGATGAAGAAATGGGTCATTTTCAATTCAGCAGCCATGTTGGCTCCATTTTGCAATGCATGAGACATTATTTGTTTTGCTCATCAGCCCAACCATCTACAATATATAATTTTGAATTTTCTGTAACTGTTTTACTTAACTACTTTGAAAGACTCAGTCCTTTGGATAAATGAAAAACTAGAAATCTTGACTGTAGAGTGCAAAGTTCTTTGCACAAAATGCAATTACAAGAGAACATGAACTGTCAAAATACACAGACCAAGGTTTCTAAAAATCAGTTTAGCTTTGCAATGCAGCAAAAATTGTTGATAGTGGAAGTGAGGGAAAGAAATCTCTTTTGGCTAACTATCATAAAAAACTAGGCTAACAAAATGTTTTGGTTCCTAGCCCTAACCATGAAATTCAAGGTCTGTAGTTAGCTGCTCAGACATCCAATGCACAAGCACTGTGGAATGATGATACAAATAGGAGCCACACAGAACTGACTTCCTCACTTTCTCAGGTTCAGAAACAAAATCTTCAGGAGTTTAAGATTAGGATTTATTAGTAAGATCAGTAAGTCTGTTGATTTTGTGGTTTGATTGAATATTGCAGCTTGAGGTGTGTTAGAATAGTATCAGAAGATTTGGAGGTACGTTCTCACAATGGAATTCACAAGGTTTTGTATCTTGGAATGCCATATAAATTCAGTGCTTAACTCAAGAAGGCATCATTCCTGGTTTTAATTGCTTTTTTTTTTTTCTTGTTTCAAGATATAAATGCCTTTAGTAATAAATTTATAACACCTCTTTCCATTTAAGGAAGCAAAATGTCAGAAGACAGTTAAAGATCTTTCCTATGTTTGTCCTCTTTGTACTTCCTTATGTACTGTTTACAATTATACAGTACTCCCTACTACACAGTATCCTTATTTTCTTCAGAGAGCAGCTGATCCCTGAGAACACACAGCTCCAGTCGAGTGACACTGATGTCAGAAATTCTCAGTAACTCTCTAAAGTCCCACTGTCTCAATGTCAACACCTAATATTAGTAGACAGTTTGAAGGTTTGAATGCTTATCTTACCTCACCAATTAAAGAGAAGCTGTAAATAGCTGTATTTCATGTTAATCATCTTAATGGCACAACCTAGCTCCTGCTGCTGTTGGCTCAAAGCTTTGGGAGGCTAGTACTAAAGTGTTTGCTTTGTGAGGAAGGGTGGCTTGTCAGAATCTCTGAACATGGTGTGGATAGATAGTAATGTAGCACCTAGCTGGGCACATTGAAATGCCTTGACTAAAATATATTTTCAAGATTTTAAGAGAACTGAAGTATTCAACAGCAACATTTTTTCTTTTCCTTTTTGATCTGATATTTCAAGTTTGTTTAGAAAATCAGAATTTTTTTGACTTTTAAAACTTAGGCATTCATGTGTCTAGAGGTAGTGCAATGACTATTTTTTCCTTCACTTTTTAAAATCTTGATTTATTATTTTATGACTTCAAACAGTTTTGAAACTTTGTAAGAGTGAAAAAAACAGCTCTTCATGGAGTTGGAGACGTTTTGAAAAATTAGAATGGACTATGAGATCTTCTAATTTTGGACCTTTAGCAAAGCTGAAATAACAGGGGAAGATTGAATTTTAAAAATCTCCCCTGTTCAAAAATATATTTCAATTTCAACACTACAGAATGGGCAAGCTTCAGTATCTTGATTTTCCATTTTTTTTAATCAGCTCTTTTCTGACAGAACAGTTGATGGAACACTCATTCATTCTGAATAGCTGAGTATGATGGAAATTAAAGGAAGTACTAAATTCCAAATTTATTAGGGGATGTGCTCTTTATGGTGAATGCCTAGCAGGAGAATAACTGAAGAGCCCTGGCAGTAGATGGGGACAGAATGCTGTTCTATCTGGAAGTGGGAGGTCAGCTCACATTCTGGGTGATGGTAGCTGAATTCAGATGTGTGATGAATCTGAAGGAAAGAATGGTAGGCAAGATTTTGGAAGTGTTTTCTGTATTTTCTGAACTTTGTTTAATTCCGTGTAGTCCTGGTGGGCTGCTGTTAGGGCAACTGTGATTAGTGGGCTGTGAAATCCAAGAGCTGTGGGCAGAAGTAGTGGTACCTACAGTTCAGGTAGAGGCCTAAAGTATTTGACTAAATAGTTGCTTGTATGCAGACAGTGCTACAGATCCTTCAAGGGTTTTAATATTAATAGTATTTCAGAATGGATTTCTTTATGTTCAACATGTTTTTAGCCAGTTTTGCTGCAGTGATGCCCCTCTATAATTCAGGGATATGTATCTCTTCAAGTCTTCTGTGTTTTCCTCCTTATTGACATTGGTCTGTGTACCTGTTTATTCCACTTGAGGTTACAGTGACACTCCAGAACTGGCTAGTAGGATTTCCCATGAAGCAAACCATATCACATAGCTAGGAAATCTTCTTTCCATTAACCCAATATGTATTTGATTGAAAAAAATATGTGCAGCTGTGTCAAACTATTGTGTTATATATATATATATATATGTTATATATATATTATCTGTATTCTGTAAAATTTGTAGCATTTTTGATTCACACTGTTCTTTCAGGGACGTATTTGACTGTTACTGCAATTATTGCTTCATTATTTGCTTCAACTGGTTCCTGTTTCTGTGATTTTCCACTGATTTGTTTTTCCTTTAATACCATTTTGAAAAAGTCAGTATCCTTTGTGTGCTGGTGCTCTTCGCTTCATTACTGCATTCTGGCTACTTTTTCAGTACTGCATGAAAGGTATAACTTGGAATGCTTTTGCAATAGTTAGGTTTAGAGACTGATAATATGACTACAAGACCGTGTAAATGGATACAGGTATAAAATTATGATATTTCTTTTTGGTACTGATGGGAATTATAACAGAAAAGGAATGCAATTTTTAAAATTAATCTATTTCCTTGCACAGCTGAACCACAGAACCACTTAAACATACATACTCAGTTTATAAAACAATAAAAATAGAGGTCTATTAATTATAGGTAATAATATATGTAGCATATTATGAAGCAGATATTGTACATTGTGAAGGACATAATATATCAGCATATTGGGGGGATTAGGTTAAGTATGAGATGTGCTCCCTTTCCCCCCTTTGCCTTTTCCCCTTTCTTTTTGACCCTTTGTACCTCTGCACAAATAAATTTCTATTGCCCTATCAACAAACCCTGGAAATTTTTTAGGTAGTACACATAATTTGCTTATTGCCTTCCATTTTCCAAGGCAGAATATGACAGGTGAGAGTCCTTGGGGCATGATGGGAGAGATTCTAAACCTTTTAGGGTTGTGATATTCTGGAGTGTCTGTATTTCTCTTGTAATATGGAGGAGAAGCAAGCTAAAGATGTACTTCTGTTGTACATGAGTAGGTGACATTCCGGCACCCATACACAGGGCTTTGCGGAGTAGGGGGCATTGTGAAGCTGCTGCATCTCAGAGAGCACAGGAGCACATCAGACAAGTCCTGTGATCCAGTGTTGAATTTTCTTATACAACTTCTTGCTTTTGCGTGAGAACAGATTACTTTGCACATTTTATGGAACAGGTTTCTCCAGCCTCTATGCAAGCCAAGTAAGCGAGGATGGTGGCAGCAGCAATGTCACACTGCCTAGACCCATAATTTGGGTACATATTTTACAGAAGGGACTACTGAGTAGTAGCATCTTTCCATCACTTCAAAATAGATCAGTAATCTCAGGAAAACAGAGCAGGGAAGAAAATCAGATTCAAATCTGTCAGACTGCTGTGATTGTTGTGATCTACTTCCCCCACTCACTAGTATTCTGAGAATCACAGAATGGTGGAGGCTGGAAGGACCACCAGAGGTCACCTAGTCCAGTCTCCCTGATCAGGCCAAATAATTCCTATGCATTTTCTAGACTTGATATTCTTTCTGTGCCACTCCATTTGTTGTTTACCTAAGGTGAAGATGGAGAATGGTTGGTTAGAGTTTGTAGATAGTCCAGGAATTTATGAGAGTTTCCTGTACTGTTCTGGTCTTGATGTAGCCACTGGAAGCCACAAGGCTGTATGTTGTCTGGAATAAAATGTTACATAACAAAAAAATAAGAGTTATAAATGCATCTATGTGTGCAATGCAACTACTAAGTTTGCTAACTGCTCTAGATCCCATTTCATGCTAAGGTTTTCTGTATATACCATTTGTCATTTCTGTCATTATTGCTAGAGAACTGAAAGACATTGATTGTACCTTCACCCATGTAATGCTAATACCAGATAACACTAACTTTCTTTGAATCATTTAAAAAAATATTTAGGAGGGCTTTTTATAGAAATGCCCCTTAAAATTGCATAAAAGAGAAAACCTTTTACTTTACTTGCTTTATTCTAGAAAGCAAGCAAACCTGACAATGTTGGAAATGTACTTGATTCTGTCTCCGAATATGCATTTATAATCTTTCCAAAAGAGATGATCAAGCTGAACTTATGTTTGCTTCCCCACTTTTAAATCACACTTTGCTGACCTGCTCCTTTTGTTAATGTTATTTTTGAATCTATTGTAAATGTTATCTGTAGATCTGCAAAAAGAAATCCTTGCTTCTGGGGAATCAGTGGCAAAATTCTTGCTGACTTCCCTAAGGCCAGAATTTCCATCACAGGGTTTTGATATGACTTGGTAACATATCTGCAGATTTAATTTATGCATTGCATTAAAATACTTTGTGTTATATAAATATGTTGTTGGTGTAAAGCTGTGGTTAAAGTAATAGTTGTGTGTCTTTGTTTTTACTTTTGGTCTTTTAGTTTCCAGCGTGTTGTCCTTTTTGGTTTTGTTTTATTGCTTTTTCTTTAATTTTGCTTACCAGAGCCAAAGCCTTAGTAGAAGAACAACGCCTTTTGTTCCTAGGGTTCAGGTAAAGACTTCGTCTGCCTGACAGAACCTAAAGTTGTGGGTTTTTCTTTTGTTTGTTATGGAAAATGCATAGTAGGAAAACGTTACCTTATAGTCCGTTTTCCCTTACTTTCAGTTTGGTGCTTTAAACCATATTAACAAGTTTCATGTCATCTTGTGAGCAGCTTGTAAAATTCTGCATGGAGTTTAAAATATTAAATTAAAATTTAAAGAGACAACTAGTTTTTGTTTGCTGTTTACCCAGTAATAAACTCGTACAGGTTTCAATAGTGATGATAGCTATGCATCCCACATACAAAATGTGTGTACTGTTTAAGAAATAAGTAATTTTGTGCTTGAGCTCATTATATAAAGATGAATGTCTCTTTAAATCATTCATTACCATTACTTAACACATCTTTTTTTGCATTTTCCAAGTAATAGTAGCGCTTTGAGTGAAAGGCAAAAAATTTGTACCTCGTTAAAAGAAACAGATTTATTGTGTATGAAACTTGGGCCTTGCATTTACTAAAGTTAGATCAAAATAATAAAAACTTTACTAAACAATAAAAAATTCTCTCATTATGTTACTGAATTTGTTTAGCTTTGGTATTCTTCTTAGGTACAAGTTGTTTGCCTTTTTTCATTGGGAAACTCCTAAGGTACTGTAGATTAATGCTAAAGTAGGTTTTACTAATATGTTACAATGCTTATCTTGCTTTACTGCATGTTTTCCTTTTTTTTGTAAATAGAATATTATCTGCTTTTCTTTCAAAATGCCTTTATGGAGATGTTAATCTTTTGTGTGGGAGCTGTATAAATGTTTCTCTTGTCTGATGACTTGCTCAAGGAAGATGTAAAGGATGAGCTAAATGATCAGAATGAGATGACTAAATTTCATATCAAAATGGAAAAGGAGATCATATATATATTTATAAAGGAATTCTAAATAAGACTGTGGAAAGTGGTTTAGTTATGACTCATATTTGATAAAGTATATTTTTTTTTACAATATATTATTTCCTGAAAGTAACCCTTCCTGCTTAAATGTAAATTAAAAATAAAACATTCTAAGAAAAAGATTGAGGTTAAAAAGGTCATGTCTTGGTAGTATTGTTTTAGTTAATGTCTTACTTTGTGCTACTGACATAAATTGGCTTTGTATTAAAAATTTAAAACATCCTTTAGCATGATTAAGAAATTTGGCTTTTGTAAATGGTAATGAAATGAAAGAGGGATATGAATTCAATCACAAGTTGCTAAGTAGTTCATAAAGGTAAATACCATAAGTAGTCTTTTAATATCTAATTTATTTTTAGATATGTGCAAAATAAATTAAGAATTTATATGAAAATTAATTGTTCAATTTAAAAAGGAAATGTCTGCCTGAAACCTGAATGTTTCATGAAATACCATAATGTAGAATTAATATGTAGCAGTTCCTTTTTTTAATCACATTATATAAAATAAAGAAATAGACATAAAAAAACTCACTTCTGCTTAAGCTATTATCCTATAATTTAAAAAAATAAAATTACTTTGATCAAATGATTATGGTAGTCATTTAAGGAAATAAACCAAGTTTAATATTTGATAGGGAATATCCGCCAAGAGGTGAAAGTGTATGAGGCTTGTTCTCTCACCTCTGGCTGGATTATTTTTGGTGCTGTAGATACAAATTGTCTTTAGCCCCAGTTTTGTTTCTGCACAATGCCTGTGGAGTCATTGTGGACCTCTCTGATAGGTTTTTGCAGAGTTCCATAATGGTCAAAGATAAACATAAAGTTTGTGACAGGAGTTCCAGAAGAGCTCAAATTTAGGAGCTTGGCAGCATCCTTAACAGCAAGACTGAAACAAAAAGTCCAACATCTGCTCACTTTTAGTAGGGATGGTTGGTAGTTAAAAATGGATTAATTTAAGATATGTTTACAGTGCAGGCTGCAGAGAACAGATTCTCCAGTGATTTTTGAACAAGGGTATTTGAAGTAGTGCAACAGCTGTGCAGAACTCTGGTTACTTCTTGGCACGGAAAATTAGCTAACTCAGAGCTCTGAGCTGTTGTTTCTGGTTATCAGGAAGTATACATTACATTGTGGGCTGTGGTATAGCTGCATCTGTAGAATTCTCTACAAGAATGAGGATCCCTGAACACCGTTTATACCTTTTTGTTTCATTGCTCTCAACAGGAAATGCACATCTGTAGTCGTGCTTGTATCTTCTTTACTTGTTAGTCTGAAACTGATCCTGGTGATAAATGTCCCACATTCTGGCACAAGTTCCTCTTCCACACTTCGCTCGATGTCATTCCATTCATTTTCTAGCTCTTGTATCACTGGATAACTTGAAATACATTTATTGGGAAGAAACCCACTCAATTTCCTTTTCCCCTGCCATGCACCCTTCTCCTGAACTTTTACTAATTCTGCAGTGCTTGGGAAAGTGTGAATTTATTTCCTGAACTTTTGGATTCAGTTTAGCATACCAGCAATTTTCTAATTCAGAGCGCAAGGTTTTGTGATATCTTTGTAGAGAATGAGATGTTCTTAAATTTGTGTTTTCCATGAAGTCTCTTTTGTTTACTTGGTGTGGCCTCCTTTTGAGCCAGATTTGCCATGAAACCACTGCATTTTTTTCCGACTTCAAAAATTTCAGACATTCTTTTTGCTTTAATACAAAACAACAATATATTTGATTATGTATAAAAATATATGCATGCATCTACTTGGCATTACTGAAATGAAGAAGCCACTAAACCAGAAATTTTCAAAAGAAATCTAGATTAGGGCAGCCTAGTTTTCTGGCCTTCATATCCTTGAGGCTCTACAATTTGACAGCCTTTTTTTGTATTTTTTTCCAACATATAAGACAGCAACTGAAGCAGACAGCAATGATAGTTTGGTTTAACAACCTTCAGTAGTCAGAATGTGTTAAAGGTATGTTTAACAACATCCAAAGCTCACCTCCGCTACACCCAAGACTTTACCATCTCAGGGCAGTGTCTGCATCTACATTAACTTAAATCCAAATAAAATAATTGATGTAAGCATTTCTTAGAATCATATGAGATAATAATTTCAACAACAGATCCTGCTGATCTGATGCAATGTATCCTGTTCAGGTCCAGAAAAATGCAAGAAAGAAAAGTAGTATCTCAGTTTCAAAATACTGCACTAATAAACAGCTATGTAGGTCACTTGAAAAATTATAACGAACAACAGAAGAACAAAAATACCTGGCTAGCTGTCTTTCAAACCAAGTGAAGTTTGGATAAGCTGTGGTGGTAAAAATCAGACTGCAGGCCAAGCAGTCTCTCCCAGTGGCACAAGTTTTATCTCTTACAACAAATAAAGAGTAAAATGTAGGATAGAATTATAATGTTCAAATATTCTGTTTTTAAATCTTAAGTTATCACTTCAGTTATGGTGTGCCTTTATGTGCAAAAACGTTAGGATTGCATAGTTAAGCAGTCAAGTATTCATGAGATAAGAATATAGCAAGTATCAATTTTATTATCTAGATTTTCTTAACTGATTTTGCTTATGAATATGTATTAGAGTATGGGTTACTTCTTTTCTAGAACTCTGACCTCAATCAGGTCTTTGACTAAAATTTCTTGTTAAGATGAGATCTAAAAGAAAAAGAATGAAATCTAGTGAGCTGAAATTATATCCTTAATTCATATAATTTATGTTAGCTTAAAATAAGTCTGAGGTGCCTTGGGGAGGAGCTTAGACTTGTATAGTTGAAGGGAAGAACTAAGTACCTCAATATCTGTAGTGAGTGATCCAGCCCAAATAAAGGACACCCCATTAACTCCATTGGAAACGTAGGCTACTCCACAGGGTTAGTTGGCTCTCCAGAGGGACAGTCCTTTTCTGAGGACCAAACAGGGATACTAGACACTTGTATCCTCATTTCTCAGAATGCAACACCAGCAGTCAGCTTTTATATACCTTTCTATGTGTAAGAGGCTCATTCCAGGAAAAAGACATTTGTGGTTTAAGCCCTATTTAGACTGAAGAATTTGAACCAGTCTCTCAGAAAAGTGCCTTTATAATCAAGCTGTTGCACATCCCTTTCTTTTCTGGAGTATGAATTCTCATTTGAAGCTGAAATACTGTGTGGCTAGGAATATGTGTGTGAGGTGATAGCAAAGAAGGCTTAATTTTGGTGTAGCAGATTGCGGACCTGTTACGTAGAATATATATTGATCTTGCATTTGACCACTCTTGTTTAAAAACTGAAGGAAACCTATGAAGCTGTGACCAGACCCTCATCTCTTTCCCCCCTGATGACTACCCTCATCACCGGACTGCAGAAGATCTCTTTGGTCTTGCTCTCTATATGGCAGGTATTCTTACCTGGAAACCTGTCTCAAGGAGTGCAACAGTTGCACCACTTTGCAGGTAGAAGACCATCTCACAGTGTCACGATATGCTAAATTTAGATGCCCGTTTGCCTGAATGTAGGTTACAACAGAAATTTAGTCAAGAATTATGTTCACATCTGGCTAGGGAAGGAAAGTATGTATGTGTAGCAATTGCGTTTCCAGGACTTCAACACTAAGTGAAAAGAAACCATTCAGGATCACTTCTTATGTGAATTCTAGGTTTCTACATCCTAAGTCTACCTAGGTAGACAAAGTCCTGTTCAAGAATGTTTTTACAGGTATCAGTTTCCACATTATCAACAACTAGCATGGTTTTTCTGTGGTGTGTTTTAAGTGTTGAAATTATCGCTTTCCCTTTCCTTCATTTAGATCAGGACTGATCATCACAGTTTCTTAGGTATTGTAAAGACTTTAAAAGTGCCAATTCCTGCATGTGTAAAAAACCCGCTGAATGGAGAGTTTGTAAATACTGCTGTTAGGCAGCTGCTTAAGTCTTTCAATGTTGAGCATCATATCTGTACATTCTCGTGGAACTTACACTCTATGGATTGAATAATTCAGTGTTCACTTTTTGATGTTAGGAATCATTTCTCATACAACTCAAGAAAGCTATAAAAGAAAAAAATAACTTCCTCATCAACTTTTCAGTTATACATGTGCTACCCCATATTTATTTCACATGTAGAATATGTATAGTATTCTGTAAGTGTGGTAGGATTGTACTGCATTTATTGATTAAGAATTGAGAAACTGTGATCAGAGTCTGAGACAACCAGGTTATGTCCAGGCATAATACACACCACAGACTTCAATTCCAATACTTTACTTAGCACTACAAATCAGGCTCCAGGGTCTTGTGCCAGACTCCCAGAAAATGAAGAACATGCAATTTGTAAATACTTTTAAAAAAGTTTCAAGGGATCTACGCCTTGATACACAAGGCCTCTGGGAAAGGGGAAAGGATGGAATCTAGTTCTCTTGGACTGCACCTGGCTGTCTTAATGGCTGGCCTTTTTATTTCCCTGTGAATAGAAAAGGTTCTTGTAGGAAAATGCAACACCATCTGAATATTGTCATGGTACTTGTACACAGGAGAGTCAGAATTAGATCAGTCCTATTCCCAAACTCATTTTCCATGTTCAGTATGCTAGTTAAGAGCCTTGTTTCTCATTTTCTCTCCAATTTTCCACCTTGACTTCTTGTCAGATTTTATTTCATCCTAATCTCTCTGTGCAATGTTATTTTGTACCAGTTACAGAATGGCTGTTTCTTTTGTCACCTCATTCCATTTCTCATTCAGTCTGTTTTTTCCCCTCTGTCCTCCTGTGGTGCCTGACTTTAGTGGCTCTGTTCTTCCAGTGTTTGACCAAGAAGCATCCTGTATCCATTACTTTTCCAATAATTCTAAAGGAGTATCTGATTTGTCCCTTCTCTCTTCTTCTGACCCCATGAGAATGCAATCCCATCCTCCCCCTTCTTTCTTCTGACCCCATGAGAATGTAATCCAATCCTTCCCCTCCATGGGGTTCTTTGTCCATTCTCTCACTTTCAGTCTCTTCCTTTCTTCTCTTTGCATCCAAGTCAAATGAATTCTGGCATTACAATTGCATGTGCTGTATATATTGGAGTGCTAGCAGTGTGAACCCCCAAGAGAATTGACCTTCTGCTCATGATTCTGCCTCCTGACCTATCCTGTAACAAGCTGAATTACAGAGAAAATACGTGCATTATGTACAAGTTTTTCAAGTTTTTCCTTTTTTTTCTTTTTTTTTCTCACAGTTCCAAGAGAAAGTAGAAGGTGTAAGTCATCACGAATTTGAGTTCCTGTTCTAAACCACAGGTGTTAGAGCATCTCAAAGAAATGGTGTCAGATGATTTAACCTTTTGCTTAGAGTAATTCTCAAACATTTTTACTGAAGTTTTCCTGCCAAAATTCAGTCTCAAACAAATATAGTGAAGAAATACTTAGCTTGGATATGAATGCATATTTCTGGTTATATTTTTGGCATCCATGTCTTGATTATCTCATCTTCACTTAGTAATAGTTCGTAATAGTATCTGGATCACATATATGTTGCATTCTGCTTAAGCAAGGATAATTTTTCCTAAAAAGCAGATGAATATTGTCTTTAGTGCTACTACCCCTGCAGTGTCTGATTAGCCAAGACTGTCCTTTGCCAAAGGACTCCCAAGGAACCCTGGGAGCTTCCTTTAGTGTCAGAGTGCATTTAGTGTTAGAGAACACTTATGTTGACTTTCATTTCAGAGATCATTAAAACTTTGCTTTGGATTTACACAGTTGGTGCCAAGCTTGCTACTTGTGATCTGTGGCTGGATGAAGATACCTAGTAGTCCAGATAAATTCTCAGTGTAGAAAAAATACTGACAAAGCCCCTTGCTTTGCAGGAATGTAGGAACAGCATCTAGAACTCTCTTAAGTCTTATCAAAGGTAATTTCTCTCACACAGTTTTCTGCTTTAGAGCCCTTTACCTATTGGTACCAGAAACTTGTAAAATCAACAGTAGGGTCAATGACAGGAAAATAGAGAACAGGTATCCTCCCCTTTTTAGTATCTACTCAAACACTGCTGGCTGATGGCTACAGGAGTTGCAAGATCTGTAGTAATGCAGAAGGAAGAAGTGCCACCATTGGTTGAGTTGGTGTGTCAGTGTAATCTCACTTACTGAAGTATTAGGGAAATCAGGCTCTTGGTGGGTCAACAGTCTTGAGAATTGTGTCAAGACCTTTCATTTAGTGACTGAAAGGCTGAAGGTGAAGAGCTATGACAGCAGATGGAGACCCTGTCTCTGAAGTGATGCAAGATGGGCACTGTCCCCTGGCTTTGTTTACCTTAGCCACGGCGTATTCATGCCTAAAAGTGCACTTTTTGCTTGGTCATGTAGTTGGCTGTTATCCTCTTTGATCCCTGTAAGTTCAGTCAAGAACAGTGTTTCCTCTAAATGTCTTAATTTGTCCTGTGCCATGGAAAGCTCCTCATGAAGAGAACTTCCCCTGTCAGCCGTAGTTACTAATACTACATTGGCACTACTATGTAGTGACTCCCTTGCTATTTGGAAAGCCTTGGTCCTAACTGCACCATGTCTCCCTTCCATGCTCTAAAATAGATATATCTTCTCCTTGAATAATGTATTTGCAGCTATAGTATTCAAACTGAAATAGCTAAATAGCAGCTAGTTAAACAGGATAGCAGACCATGTCTAATACTTAATAATTTCTACAGATGAGTAAGAGTAGGTTTTGCCTTGTTGTTGCTGAGTTGGACTGTGAAGAGTGTTGGGCTTCTGGGCCTTGCTCTCTTACAATTTCTGGAGGCCTTCTATAATTTCAGGATGAATCTTTGCATCTTGAAAAATGTTTAGAGTTTTGAAATATTTATGGTCTTATCCCATAGTCTTTCCAGCACAACAGGACGTGAAAAATTAATTCACTCATTGTGCATAAACTTCTTAGAAATTTATATATATGAATATCATATATCAGTAAAGCAGGTAGTACAGTATCATGCCAAGAGAGAATAATCCTAACCATTGTGAAAAACAGTATGAAATAATGTACTTATTGTACAGGGTTTTTTTTTTAAATAGTGACTCCTGGTACATACTGAAGCTACTATAGTATTAATTTATTTGTATGGTTTATTATAAATACAAAGTAGAACATGATCTTTTCTGTGTAAGTAACCAATATAAATAGAAGCTTATGAGCAAAATTGATTTTAAGGATTAATATGATAATTTGTTGTTGAAATTAGTTCATTAATTCATATTTTCTCATTACAGATAAAACTGTGGTATGACAAGGTTGGTCATCAGTTAATAGTGACGATACTGGGAGCAAAGGATCTTCCTTCAAGGGAAGATGGGAGGCCAAGGAATCCTTATGTTAAAATTTACTTTCTTCCAGACAGAAGGTAGAGTGAACACAAAGACAAGAAGCATTTGGGAAAGAATTAGTCTGATACTCAGATGGCATGCAGAGCTGATTTTATATATATATATATATATATATGGAAAAATCTTACAGTTTGGAATTGGTTTATTGAACATGCTAGTAACAGCAGTATGTCTTTGAACACTAAATGTATATTCACTTTCACTGGAGATTTTATTCAATACTGAATAGGAAAGGAAAGGTAAATCTATGTCATTGCATGGGGATCTGTTATTTGCAAAGAATGTTATTAGTTTCTTATAATATCCTTATTTCCTCTGGCAGTTATTCCTGCTTAGTGCAAACAAAATGCTACGAAGTTAGGTTCACACATTTCTGAACTGATGAGTCCAGCAGTCTGGGTTGCCCTGTGTTTACACAACAAAGTAGGAACAGGTTTGGCAGCTGAAACCCATAGATTTCATATCACAGGATAGGTGACTCAGCCGAGATTTCCCAGATGCACCTTGAAAACTTCCCATAAAGCACAGGACTGATATTAATCTGGACTGGCATTATATATCTGCATTTAGGGAAAATCAAACTATGGAACTGTGGTAGGGACCCTTTTTCCTGAATAGTCCCTTCATTTTTTAGTCCATGATTTTCAGCCATTTCAACATAGGCACTGAGAAGAACAGCAAAGGAAATGACGTGTTGCACATATTTTTTTAATTTTTTTTTTAAATTGGCATTTCCAGAGATTGTGTCAGTAAGGGAACATGTTTAGCATTATTTTGTAGCATATCAAGCATTCAAAGATTTAACCTGACTCAGTATATAAAAGATCGATGTAACTTTACAGTTTATATTTTTACATCATTTGCTTTTCCTAATAGCTAAACTAGGAAGATGCTAACTATGTCCAGTACTAGTTGACTTCAGCAGGAAACAAAGCTATCCAGGACTTTGGAAGACACTGCGTTTCCATTTTCTTTGTTTACCAAAGGTTGACAAGAAAATTTGCTGTGACTGTATAATTTGCTATATCATTGATGACAAAAAGATTTTAGATGGATTGTCTTGGGCTCACCAATATTTGAACTATTTGACTAGTTTCTTAGCTATTCAGATTGCTGCAGTGTGTTTGGAGATGTTGAAGCTGTGCTAAACTGAGAACTAGGTCTGCTTAAATAATCTTATCTGCTTTTTCAACATTAATAAAGCTACCAAAAATGTCTGCATTCAGAATGTTTCACAATGAAAGCTGTAATAACTAAAAATACATAGAAGAAAAATATTTACATAATTCAAGTATACAGATAGGAAAAGTTACATAACAGTAAATTTTATTAAGCTATACTAGTGTTTCCCATTTATGTGAGGTATTAGGAAATTTTTCTTTAATTGTTGCATGTGTTTTCTATCACTTATGTAAGAATCAGCAATTTGTCTTATGGACCTCTTATGGTTTGTTTTGTTTTTTTTTGACATATAAATTCACTTTCTTTTTCTTAGAGGTTAAAGCAAAGTAAGCAACAACATATTTCTTCTGTAGTAGAAGGAAACGTGCCAGAGGTAAAATGCACTTAAATAAGTCAAGCGTTTAATTAGATGAAGATACTGAGCTCTCTTTGATTAAAAAAAAATCATTAGAAAAGCTTGTCCAATGTAACTTATTTCAGTTCTCAAGGGCAAACAAATCTTTAGTATAATAGAAATAATTACATTATTTGTTTAAATTATGTGTCTGAAAATATTATTTCTTAGTTAATACTTTCATCCAGCTTCTAAGTAGCAGTTCAGGAATGAAATAACTCCATTACACTTGCGAGTGTTTGTAAACAGAGAGTATCTGCATTGCTGTATTAAAAAATTCACATAAATTAGTATGCAGCTGCAGTATGCAGCAATCCGCAGGTTTAAAATTAAGCATTGTTGTAAGAACTCTTGTCATCAGTATTCTCAGTAGAAGGAGCGTGGGTGTTTTCCAGTGAAACTTGTCTCCATCAGAAAATATTAATTCTTTCAAGCAGAAATATTCTGCAAAACACATTGCTTTCAACAACACTGTGGAGCCAGAGCCAGGAGTTCCATGGTAGCCTTGTATGGAGACCTTACCAGGCTCCACAACATAACGCCAACCTTGTAAGAGAAAGGCAGCTTCAACCTGTGTGGCTCTTTGGGGTGACCCAAAGGATTTTGGGAACTGTTTTGAGAACACTGTTGCTTCCAGTCTTGCTGGAATAAAACCTATGACTCATTCTCAGGGCTTCTGGTTTCCCAGCGGTGGAGCCATCGCTCAGGAAAACCCTATGGGGAAGCCCCACTCTGCCTGCAGCTCCCTGACCATTCCTTCACGTGGGCCAGCTGCTCCCTCCTGCTCTCCAGTTTGAGTCAGCCAATGTACGACTGGAAGTCTGAGTGAACCAGCTGGCTAGCTTATCTGAAATGCGGATTTTGATTATACCCAATGTTGTCTGCTTACATGTTCTGCTGTCAGACTGTGCCTCATGGAAATCCCATTTACAGAATCATAAAATCATCTAGGTTGGAGAAGACCTTTAAGATTATCAAGTCCAACTGCTATATATATATATTGCTTTATAAGATGCTGGCTTCATAACAAACATATTAAAGCTTTTCTGGTTTTCAGGAAACTTCTGAAAATTAGAATTAGCACATGAACTGGAAATCAACATTATTTTTTTAATATGAAGTTATAAATTGTTCTCAATATACGTGCTGAATTTTATTTTATAATAAAGGATTACAGTGTCCGTAATACTACAAAATGTACTGCTGATTTAATATTTCCTATTTTCCATGATGTGCTTATTACAATAGAATGGCCTTTTGAACATTTTTAATCTTTAATTGTTTTTTCTTTTCAGTGATAAAAATAAAAGAAGAACAAAAACAGTAAAGAAAACATTGGAACCTAAGTGGAATCAGACATTCATTTATTCTCCAGTTCATCGGAGAGAGTTTAGAGAACGAATGTTAGAAATTACTCTTTGGGACCAAGCACGAGTTCGAGAGGAAGAGAGTGAATTTTTAGGAGAGGTATACAATTACTCCAAGTTATAGAAACACGGTTGCTCACATATTCATGTCTAGATACAGTAATTTTGCAAAAATGATTATACATGGCAAAGCAAAACTGGTTTAAATTGTTGAATATTTGTCCTTATTTCACTTAGTAGTAAGAAAATGGTGATCTTGCTCTTATCACATAGTACTGAAATTCTTTATTTCTTCTGTTTCAGTAACAGCATGCACATGGTTTTTTAATTTCTTTTAGAATTGTTTTTTAAAAATCCCTATTATCCCCAGCTGTATTTTACCAAAATATTGCAATATTAGTGCCTTACTTGCTGCAAGATATTTGAATGCTGTAAAGATTGTCATAAGGTAATGAAGGTTTTGTGAAAGATTTTTGGTACATTTAGGGTTGTAAAAGTCACAGGAACTTCTTTCATGTTAAATGGAAGAGTTTTATGAAAATTCAGACAAAGTCCTTAGCAATGAGCAAGTAATAGAATAAAAGTTATGAACACAGCTTTTCTTTAAATAGCTGTATTTTAAAATAGCTATGTAAAATATTCTGTTATGTAATGCTTTCCTACTTTTAACCTTTTTTTTTCTTTTTTAGATTCTTATTGAGTTAGAGACAGCACTACTAGATGATGAACCTCACTGGTACAAACTCCAGACACATGATGTCTCTTCATTGCCACTTCCCCATCCCTCACCATATTTGCCACGCAGACAGCTCCATGGAGAAAGTCCCACAAGGAGGTTACAAAGTAGGTTGCTAGTTTTACTCACTGTGTGTAGTTCCTTTGAATTAATATGCAAAGTATATTAAATTCTTGTAGATGGGAAGCTGTCAGAATTTGTATGTTTGTTTGTAGCTGGTATGAATTAGTTCATTTATGATTACTGATAGTCTGACAATGCTACAAATGGCAATATTGAACACTGTGCAATACACCAAATTTGTTTTGTTGTGTTTTTTTTAATGAGACTCCCCAGTTCAGTTCCCGAGCTTGAGCAAATTATCTTGGTGTTTTGCAATGCGCTGTTTTTATCTTGAAGTCCTCTCTTCTATACTGTGTTTATAATTTCATTGTTTGAATGTGCAGGAATTTTCTCATACTTCTTAAGAATAAGTGACCTGTATTTATCATAATTTGTGACTAAATTAATACTATGGCCTGTTGCCTTGTTTTGATTTTATTTTACATGGTAACGTTCACAAATGGAATTACTTTTAATGGCATTTTCTTCTTTTAGAGTCTGGTATACTTGCTCCACAGTAGTTTGGTGTTATCAGTAGATAATTTGAAAATAGAGTATATATAATATGCTTATAAAAATAGATGCATAAAAATGAAATAGTAAAAAGTAGAGATCTGTTTCCTTAATACTTGTTTCTCTAGTTTAACTTTGTTTCTCTTGTTTAACTGTTCAGTATTGTCAATGATTGAAAGCTATCCTTCACTGAATTAACAATATAAAATATCAGTTGACACTGATATTAAAGAAATAAAAAAGAGAAAAAAACAACAAACCAAAACATATTTCTAAGAATTCTTAGTTTTTTTTTGAGTCATTGTATATGAGTTTGCTTGTGTGTATATTACACACAAACTCACAGAAATATATGCATGTGCAGCCATGCAAACAAGCTTGGATATTTCATATGTTCTATGTGGACTCTTATGAAATAATACCTTGTATGTAAGTAAGTATTTCATGTAGTTGACAGGTTTTGTGTCTGTGCACTGGATGGTGAGAAGTATTAAAATGCTCCATATCATAATATTTTGAGATGGATACATTAACAGAGAGTTACAGTGCATAGCCTTCAAGCTGTAAGATAATACTTATTCACAAAAGAAGGAAAGAAATGATAGTTAATAGGTAAAAGTTCTGTTTCAGTTCAGTTCTCTTCAGTCATCTCAAGTACCATGACTGTTGCTCAAGTAAAGTTTTAAAATTATTTTTCTTCTATCTTTTTGGCCACCTTGAAACACATTTTAGGAAGTTGAATTTTCCATGTAAAATTACTTTGTAGACCAGCTAGACATTTCAGTATCTGTTTGTATGTGAAGTTAGTGAACTTCTGGTTTTCAGGAAATATTCAGTCCTGCGATAATAATTCCTGCCTATGTAATAAATAACTTCTATGAAGAATGAATTAAAGCGTAACTGCTTTATTTGGAAAGGATTGTGGTAAAATTTGACTAAAGACCTTTTTAATGATATTGACTCAAAATTTGAAAGTTTTTTAAATACTAACACTAATGTTAATACTGAATGCGTTCAACTGAACAATCTTAAATGCCTGTCTGGAAATGTAGAGGGAAGGACATTTTAGTGTTTCACCATGTTTATTAAAAAGAAGTTCTGCTTTTCAGTGACGATGATTTAGCTTGGCTGTTCCCAGAGCGGTCTTCAACAACTTGTGGTTCTAAACATTTCAGCCAAATAAGGAATGTCAGAAGTTCACTATTGTTGCTGGAGAATTCACATACTCCTACAATAAATTATGCTATTTGCATTTATACTGAGATTGGGATCCCCTAAAGAAGGATTTTCTCTAGTGTCCTGCTAATATGTGCACTTCTCAAATCCTTGTGTGTCATAAATACATACAGATACTTTTACATGTGCAGAACAAGGTCTCTTGAAATGAAAATCCCTCCTTTCTGGGCACTGGAGAGACATCCAAATGGAAACGTAGAATCTGGTCAGAGTTCTGGAAAGGCAGCAGAATCATTTAGCAGTTAAAAGATAAAATGATTTTAACATTAGTGTCGCACCTCTGAAATGGAAATAAAAGTATTTCTTGGTGTTCAGAGAAGTGGTGGAATATCCTATTGGAAATACACAGAACTCCACTGTACAAGGCCATAAGCAATAAGTTCATAGAATCATAGAATCGTAGAATAGTTAGGGTT
Organism: Pezoporus occidentalis; assembly: GCF_034315485.1. Classification (NCBI taxonomy): domain Eukaryota; kingdom Metazoa; phylum Chordata; class Aves; order Psittaciformes; family Psittacidae; genus Pezoporus; species Pezoporus occidentalis. The sequence continues at coordinate 19,216,348 of NW_026914940.1, read as the reverse complement.
GGAAAGGACCTTAAGATCATCTAGTTCCAACCCCCCTGCTGTGGGCAGGGACACCTCACACTAAACCATCTCAACCAAGGCTTTGTCCAACCTGGTCTTGAAAAAGTTGGCCAAGGCTGAAACGGGTGTGGCACCAGATGACCTCCAAAAAGCTCTTCCCACCCTAAATGTCCAGAGGACTGCTGAAATGTGGATATCACATCGTATGACTACCTTCACTAAGTAAAATATTTATAATATATTAATAGCATATAGAAGTCTGGTTCTTTTAGGTTTTTTTTGAGGTTTCAAAAGAATGTCAAGTTAAACTCAGTATCTTGGGGTTTTGTGTCTGAAGCTTTTTTTGTGTCCTTCAGTAATAACTCTTATATATGAAACATGTGCTACCCAGTGGCATATTATAACAATGTGGAAAAGTTCTCCAGAATGAAGAGAAAACGTGTCTAGCAAGTTTGTCTATCTTTTTCAAAGCACATCTTGTAGCACATAATCTGCTGTTACACAGTAGGCTGATTTCAGTTTCTGGGGCTGCAAAACCTGAGCCCTTCAGTCCTCCCACTTTTTGTTCATTTTTGTGCTACTTCTATGTATAGATAGTGATTGCAAGATGAAGTACTTTATTGCATGCCCCAAAAAATTTTGCTACTTTAAGAAATAATGAGAGATTTTGAATTACAAGGTTGTTTGTTGTTTGTATAGATACATATCTACACATCTAAGCTTTCTTATCCTCATGATTGTGAAGTAGCTATAAATATTGAAGACAATACTTACGTGTTATTCTCTAAAGGCAGTTTAAAAGAACCACCTACACTTACTACTTACTTCTCTTTTTAACATCACTGAATTGTACTGTTCCTGAGGAAGAGCAGGCTGTCAGCTCTGAGGACTGAATTCCTGTATTTACAGATTGCCAGTAGCAAAGTGCAAGCTTCCCACAGAGCCCCATATGCCATTTTTTATGAACTAGCTTTCAGAGACGGTAGCTTAGTTTCTACATATATTTATCTCTCAATAACTTTGAGTAGGTATTATGTTGTGGTACAGACTGATCTAAACCAGCTGTCCACCTTCTCGTGCCCAGTCCTCTGATCCATACAATCCATTAACTTCCTAATGATGCGTTTTCTTTATATTTTTTTAAATAAATCTACCTAGAAACTGAAACTAATACAGGACATAAAGTTATGGGTTCCTAGGTCGTTCAGCTAATTATACTCCAGATTTTCATAAACTGTTTCTTATCCAATGAGTATATTTTAAACTTTTTCTTATGTGAAATGTGAGGTACTGAGTACGTCTATTTTACTTATTGTGTTGAACTTCTGAAGTGAATTTTTAAAATTACTTCATTTTCTCTAAAGTTTGACATAAAATCAGCCATACCTTAAGAACTGCAGGCAGCATTAACTAGAATTACAGACAAAATGAACTTCTTTTTATATTGCTTCTGAAAGGAGATTGTAAACAGAAAAGTAAAGATTATTTAAAAGAATATTTGGGAATTCCTGTTGCTGGTTAGGCCACAGTATTATTGGTCCATCTCACATTACGTAAGAGGCTTACTACAGGTTGCATTGAAAACTGAATGTCGCTTTAATGTTTTGTTCATATTTGTAAGGCTGAATGGGATGCAAATTGTTAGTATTACTATTTACTGAGAAGTGCTACAGAAATCAAGTAGGCTTTATACTATGGGATTACAGAGCAAAAAATATTTCCATGTAACCCAGAATATAGAGATAACAGACATCAAATTGGTTCTGAGACATTCAATCTTTTACAGTTATGTTCATGTAATGTGTGCAGAGTGTAGTTTGAGGTGATACTGTTTAGCTGACAAAGAATACTGGGATATAATGTATTTTAAAGGAGAACTATTGGTTTTAGTTTTATACTGACTCTGAATATGGTTCAGAAGCAGATTTTTGTTTTACTTCAAATGTTATAAGAATTTCCTGATTATTTAGGACTAAAAGTAACTGATGCTAGTTTTCTAAGATTTTTCAACTTTAAAACCCAGCTGTCTAAATTACTGATCTGCATACCACAGAGAGCGTACAGTGCAGACAACAGCTAAGTGCCCAAACAAGGGAAGAAATGTGACTATAACAGTAGAAACAGACATTTTCAGATCTCTAGCTACAGCATAGGTATGTACAGCAGTGGAAGGAGAGCTTTTAATTGCCTTGCGAATGTACAATATGGTTTGAAAAACCAAAGGGAAGTTTTATAATTTGAGCATCCTCAGTAAGGGATAACTAGTAAATCTGTGTGGGATCAACTGCTGAAAACAAGGTCTAAGAGATTTTAGAAATTACAGTGTTTAGAAATCGACATATAGAACTGTCCTAAATGATGAATCAAATTGTGTTTTTTTCAAGAACTGAACACCAGAAAAATCAGTCAGGATCAAAATAATGGCAAATAAATGGTCTGTGAAGTAGCTTTCTTTTAAAGGGTGCTCGAATTTTATTACTTTTAGAATTAACATCATTGATTGATCCATTCACTAAGTTTCATAATTCTTAAGGCATATAAAAAATTTGGAAGAAGAAAAATTACAGTAATGGTTATTTAAATTGTGGGGATGAAAAATTAAGAATAGTGTTCTACAAAATAATGTGTGGATACTGTGCAAAAAACTACAGATAATGTTCCTTTTTTAAATTTTATTCATTCAGATGGGAATCAAATATTCTATAATGCATAAGCAAAGTGTTTGCATCATATAAATAGTTTTTGTCACCTGGCTTGTCAGCTTTGTACAATTTTCCAAGTCAGAACTACTTTTTCTGGGGAAATGCTAAACATTATTACATCTGACTAGAAAGTTCCATCGCTGTACCATCAAATCACAGTTGAGTTGAATATTATAACTGCTAATTCAGGCCCTCTCTTCTATTATTTAAATGTTAAAATTTTCAAGTCTGCATTATAAAGCATTTAAGAAATATATTTGGTAGTACATAGAATCATAGAATCATAGAATAGTTAGGGTTAGAAAGGACCTTAAGTCCATCTAGTTCCAACTCCCCTGCCATGGGCAGGGACACCTCACACTAAACCATGTCAAACAAGGCTTTGTCCAGCCTGGCCTTGATCACTTCCAGGGGTGGAGCATTCGCAGCTTCCTTGGGCAACCCATTCCAGTGCCTCACTACCCTCACAGTAAAGAACTTCCTCCTTATATCCAATCTAAAAATCATTACCAGAAATCATTAACTACAATGATACAATGTATCTGAAAATTTACCCTGTGAAATCTGAGCCCTGCATTTGAAACCCCAGTTGTCCAATGAAAGCAATTGACTTCCTTGTAACTCTGTGGAGTCTCATTTTACTGCAGAATCAGGATCTTACTGTCTCAGCAATTTCCTTTAATTTGTTTGGACTCTGGTAAGTCAGTAGGATGATTTTAAATCAGTGTCAGTGAATTTTACTTGAGGGAATTATGCTGTTCACTAGTAGGTAACGGAAACATTCATCAATGACTCTTTTCAAATTATAATATGGAGCATTTTATGGTCAGTGACACAGACCGTGAATGATGAATGTATTGTAAGAATTCTATGCTAGAGAGCAAAAATAACACTTATTTTTTTCTCTTTCATGCTTCTTTCTTAATTTTTCTCTTTCTTTTATGGAGCACAGGCATTGGGCATTGTCTTTGATTGCATGCATAGCTCTTTTGTTCACAGAATATGGATATATACACCAGTACTATACTTATTATACACCTCTGATTTATTTCTAATATTTACAGTGCATCTATGGTTTAAATAAATACTTTAATTAAAAGGTATTTAACATGATACAGGGGTGTCTGAAAAGGCCTTAAACTATCAAAGTATTTTTTTTGCCTAATAAAACAAACCTATTTAAGGTATTAATTCTCTGCTGTTTGAAAATTTTCAAAAAGTTTAAACAATTTTAATTAAACTACAAAAATACTTCAAAACCTGTTTTGAAGCAGTTTAAGGGAATTTGATTATAACATTGTTGCTGTGGTTACTTGATAGAATTATGTTACTAAATTACTCTTCTGTCATATAATGATAAAAGAAAAGTAGTGTTCTTTGCTGAAATAACTTGGCAGATAGGGTAAAGCAACCTTGCTAGGCAGTTGATAAATAACAAGTTAGGTGTCCCTCAAAATGATTCTAAAATTCGTAGGTCCATATAGTAGCTTCCTTTTCTAGCTAAAGGTAGTGTGTATTAGTATTTTTTTGTTGTTGTTGAGGCATAATGAATTCTCATATAGCAGTGTGATGCTTCTGATGAAGTTTTCAGATAGGTTTAGAACTTTTCTGACTTTCCTGTGTTGTAACCATACAGAAACAAACATGGGCTTCCTTAGTCCACACTCCCATTATAATTGCAGTATTTTTATATTTTTGTGCTCTTCATGAAGCTCTACACTTTTACAGATCTTTCCAGAAGTTAAATTCAGAAAGTCCATAATTTTTAATTCTGTAATCAATTTCTAGACTGTGTTAATGGATTTTTGTGGCTTTCTGATGTTGCTGGAGTAAACTGGAAAACTTGCTCACATTCCATTTTTCATAATTTTTTACCCAAAGAAGAGTCAGTTTTGCATGAAATTTGTAACTGGAAGAGATTAATACCAAGGAATACAAATATTAGAGAAGTTATGCAGTAAAACTCACATCTAAAAGTTTGTAAATGATGAAAAAATACCCTGTTCTTTCTTTGAAATTGTATAGCCTAATGGAATTATGGAGCTGAAGCATGAAAATTATGTTTATTAAGAAACCCAATTTGAAAACATAAACAGTTAGAAGTTGTGAATAGTAGATGATTTAGTGATATGGTCTAGATATTCAAGTAGTTAGTACCTGGATGTCAGAAGAAGTGTGGCTAGGAGATACCTAGTCACCCAGTGAATTCTTCACAGAATCAGCTGGCAAGTAATTGAAAGTCTTTTATCTCTAACACTGTCACACCTTGTCACCTGAGATGCATCTTTTACTCATGGACTGTCAGTCTGTAATACTGTAAGGAATAAAAACACTTGTAATGTCTTGCTAATAGCAAGGTAACTATTCATGCTATTCTGACTTCTGGGCTTGTTCATACTATCTTATGGAAGTCCCTTATACAAAATCTGCAAACACAAAGTAACAATTCACATTTCCAATGTTGTCCAGATATGTGCATACTATTATATTGTCAAGTTCAGAAAAACTAGTATGATTGCATAGAAAGCTAAAATGCATAACCCAGCCAGACTTAAGGAATGCAAACAATAAATCAGGTATTGCAAGTATTTAATTGTGCTCACAACAGGACTCTTAAATTCACTGGTAACAATGATATGTAGATATGGTATTCATGTATGTACATATTTACCAAATCAAGACCTAGCTGGAGACAGAGGATTGTCTGGAACATAACTTCTGGGTCTGTTAAATTTAAAGTAGGATTTGTAGCTACATCTCAGGAAAATTCTGCTAATAACTTCCTGATGAGGTGCCCATAGCAGTGTGCAGTAACTTTAGCATAGCAGCTTGTATTATATGCCTAGTTGAATATACGTTTTGCCCTTAGAAAGTTAAACTCTTGCTTACAGTAAATGTGCAGTTTTATTTCAGAATTGGAAATGACTATAATATCTCCAGTAGTCTGTTGTGACTACTAAGTATAAATGTTGATGTAGAAGTGATTGGCATTTTTGTGGTTTAATTTCTTCTAGCTGCTTGAGTTTTATTGTTTTGGATCAATGTGGCCTACCATATCAAATTCTTCAGTTTTGAGCAGCAATTATAATGGAAGTTTAAGGTTATAAACATCCCTGTTACATGTATTGATTCATGTATTTTTCCCTGACACTACTTCATTTCAATATTTGTTTTCCAGATAAAGGCTTATATTCATATAATTCAGGTAAATTTCCAGCATGCAGAAATGCTTATTGTTTCCATATACATTCAGATTTTAATTTGGTAATTTATTGGTGTGCTTTTGCTACCTGTTGTGCAGATGCTAAATTGCTTAAATGTTTCTTGGCTTTTATTGTCTGCTTTTCATTTGTAGGTCTTTTGTTGGCTTTCTTTCTTTATCTTCATGTCTCTATGTTGATTTTGGAGCCGTATTACAGCATTATATTTGCTTTGCCTGCCTTTAGTTTAGGTAGAGCCTTGGTAGGTAATCTGTAGTGAGCTTTAGTAACTATACTAGGAAAATGCTATTTTGCTTAAGTTATATTAAAAGGAACTCTGTTGTATTGCAGCTGTTTGAGAAATAGTGTAAGTATTTTAGAATACAGACATGGGGTGGATAAGTGAAGTATTGGCAAAATAGGTATTTGCACTGATGCACATTTTTACAGTTTCATATTAATTTAAATCCCCACTTACAAATCCAGTTGCTGTATCTGAGAAGTTTGCTTTAATTAAATATAAACAAATTAATAATGTACAGTTTTTTAAAAGCTTAAATGTTGTAGTGCATTTCATGTGGGAATTTTTGCAGTTCCTGCAGTTTTAATTATGGGAATCTCATTGAGAATTAGTTCATATAATTATCTTTTAGTTATATTTAAAAAGTGAAGTGCACATTGGTAAGAAAATAGTTCCAATACCATAGTGGAGAGAAACAAAAACCCCACAGGATGTTTCTTGAGAGTGGTAATAATAAAACTCAGTTTCCATTACATCTAGCTTTAGTCTCCCATGTTTCTTCTGTTCCATTCTCTCCTGAAAGAATCTCACATTCTTCTCATGTTTTATGATATCTTAACACTGGAATAGACTATGTTTGCTATGGTGACTGTGTATTTATCTATGTGTGGATTAGCCACACATTTTATCTTAATACTGTTTCTTTTTCATTAAGGGATTCTGATTTGTGTCTTTTTTATCCATTTTCAAAGATCTGGAGGAACTCAATTACATTTTTGTATTTCTACCCCTCTGCCAATGTAGATGAAATTGGTCAAAAACTTTTTTAAAAAACAACTATTATCTGCAGGAGGATAAAATGACAGATTGGTGTGGAGACAGTGGGACTGCATAAGAGATTAGTTGCATTAAGAACCTTCAGGCACGGACTGGATGAATACAAGAGAGCACATTCTTAAGACAGTTGTGAGGCTGATTTTAGGGTTGCTTATATGTCAGCTTTGAACACAGAACAATTGCAAGCAATGCTATGTTACTTTAAGTGGTTGTGAAGTTTTTCTGTGAACTTCAGGGGAGGAGCTGATAACCATGCTTCACTACTCTTTGTTCCCCCAGAGAGTCCACAAAACCTTGTAAAAGCTTCCTGTAAGGGTCAGGATTCCCAGCTTGGGAAGCTCAGCTGCTTTCTTATTCCTCTACAAGAAAAACAGAATTCCTGAGCCGTAAATCTGGCACTTCCTTCTGTATTTAAGCTTACTCACCTTAATTTTCTCTCTCATTCTGTCCCCTGCCCTAGTCTATTCTGGCAACTGTATTGGTTGGCTGTAGTAGGCTTTACTAGTTTTAAACTTCTTGTGCTGGTCTTCTCTTAAGGCCTATATCAGAAATAGTACTGGACAATATATGAAATACAGGAGGTATTATATCTTGCATTGTTTCCCCTGTATGTTAATAATAGACTCGAGCACCACTCTGTCCCAACTTTAGTTGTCATGTGGATGTCAGAAAATACTTCAGGGATCTCCACAGATTTTAGTTGCTTTGCAGAAAAATGTTTATGACTGCATGTAGTTTAATTCATTTGGAAGAGTTCCAGTTACTTAGACTATTGTTACGGAGAGAAATGTGATCCTGTCGAAGCAAAATAGCGCAGCATGGTTCAGGTGGAAGGGACCTACAAGAGTCATCTAGTCTTTCTGCGAGGGGCAAAAGTTAAAGCATGTTAAGTACATTGTCCAGGTGCCTTTTAAACAGTGACGGGCTTGGGACATCCAAAGAAGAATCTTTAAAAATGTCTTCAATGATTTCCATACTTTTTTATTCAGAAGTTATTAAGGCTTTTCATGGCGACCAAAACTAAAGCTTGTAAAAAGTTAACAAAAAAATATGATCCATAAAACCTCACTTTTTTTCTTTACCTTATTGTTAGCCATGAAGATGGAAAATTGACAAGTTTTTACACTAAGAAACTACTGTATTTTAAATTATTTTCATGCCTAATAGAAAGAAAAAAATAAAATAAGAAAAATATAAATAGAAAGTACTTTTTCACTGGAAATTGAAAATAATGGGCCTGATGATTTTTAGGTGGTGGGGTTTTTCCTAAACCCTGCAATGAAAGCTACAATGCAAATGTAATCGTCCAGTTCTAGTGTGTCTATATACTCTTGCAGTGTTGTCATCCTGGGTGGGATGGTAGCTTGTGCATCAGTGGTAGGGAAGGAGGTAGGTAGGTGTGGGAGGGAAAGAGGGTTATCAAGTTCAGATGGGGAGATTCTCCACTGTCCCTGAGATAAGCTCTCCCTGGAAAACAATATCATTGATAGTTTAAAGCTATTAAATGAAAACTTGCCAAAGTGAGTAAGAATTGGGTGACATGGTTTAGTGCAAGGGGGGGTTGGAACTTGATGATCTTAAGGTCTTTTCCAATCCTAACTATTCTCTGATTCTATGATAATATATCTTTTTATTTCACAGGGGATGGGGTTATGTAGAATTAAGGCATTTTTTATGTAGCTCTCACTAGCTAATCATAGAGCACGGGCTCTGTTTTGCCTTCAGTCTGCAATTTAATAACCAACAATCCTGGTGGAAGGCATTCAAAAGTCCTTATTTACCATTTGTTAACACCCAGTTATCAGACAAAATAGTAATATCCCTAAGAATGTTTCCTTAATAAGCTGTATTCCAGTGCAATGGCAGTGAGACTTAATGCCATTCCTCATGTTTGAACTCCCTCAAAGGAAAAGTTAATTATATGGAAACTACGTATAAGATCAATGCATTTATTTGATGCACCCGGTGTCCCAGGTGTTACATGCGTAAACTTTCCTGAATTTTGAATTTATGTTAGAATGGATTTAATCTTCTTGCTCTTGAAATAAGTACCATATTTTACAATGGTTTTGTCAAACACTTTAAAATATTCATTAAAATAACAGTTTCATTAACAATGTTCCTTTAGAGTAGCTTCTGAGAGGCTTCATTGTCACATTTTCCCAACCGTGAACTTCTCATTCACTATTTTATGATCAATGTTTCAAATTGCTTAGATAATGAAGTGGTGTTTTGAAAATACGTGACTAAAGTGGGACTGAAGCCTAAATCTTCAAATTTACATTGTCAATAGGTTAAAAAGAAAATTACTGTCTAAAATTAGTATATAGCAGATGAAATTACTATTGCAAAAATTGTAAGATATTAAACTAAGCTGCCAGCTTAGTTTAATAAAATTAAAATTTAATTTCAAAATTATACTGGCATTTTGAATACTCAGTTCTATATATGATGTCAACCTCTGCATTTTCGAGTTTGTTCCATTTCTAGAGTTAGTGGAAGATATATATAAAAATAATGTATTTAAATAAATATAATTTTATTCCTTTGCAGAAGTTACATATTTCAGGCAGCACTTCTTGGCATTACATATTTTAATTGGCATGCTTTCCTTCCTCCATCCTTCCTGAAAACATTGATTTGTAAAGATAAAACCGAGTAATTTATTCTGGTTTATATTTCTTCTGACTTCTTAACCAGCATTTTAATTTACATTTATAAGTAAATGTGAAATATTACTTGAACATTAATATTTTTCAGTTGGTTTAATTCTGTTAGTAATTGGAGTTGGCTTAAGGTAGCCTCTGCTTGAGGAAATAGAATAGATGATCTGATCTCAACAAGCTTCATATCTCATTTTACAGAAAAAGCTGACATATTTAAGGGGTGTCAACTATTACAAGAGACCCTTATCTTTGCAGTAGCAAAGACAATTGAAGAAAGCACTGAAATCTGATTCTTCCCTTGACTCTACTTGTCTCTGCTCCTAACCTCAGGGCAGGTTTCAGTCCTGGCTTACTCACTTTCCCTATTCCCCAGCTCTTCCCTACAGCTTGAGTGGGAGTGAAGGCAGACATCTGTGTATAAAAAGAGGAAAGGGTCTCAAGATTGGACGATTATTTGGAGTTGAGGTATTAGGATATTCTGGGAAAGGTAGATGCAGTTTGAGGGGACAAAGAAAGAGAGAGCCCTGTCTTTTATATCTGTGGTTTGTTAAAGCTTATTCTCTCTTTTCTGTTGGATGTATCCTGTGACTGCAAGATCACAATTTTAGCTACGCAACTGGGGAGTCAAGAGCCTACTGTGACAACAGCTGGCTATTTTCATCCTCAAAGTTGCAAATCTTTTCTCCAGAATACAGAATATAATATTCTATAAATACATTAAAGCAGATGTACTTAGCTGTAAATATAAACGTAAGTAATAAGCAACCTCAGTTGTAATTAATTAGGTTCATTCATAAGGATGAATTAAATGATGGGTAAATTACATTCATTCAAATTATAGTCGATTCAATCCTTAAAAATCTCCACATCTTTCTTGATAGAAACCTTTCCAAGCATCCATATGATGAGCATTAGCAAACTGCTCAGTTACCCTCATTTTCCCATTCGACAGTCCTCTCTCTCTGATACAGCCTGACTGCTGTTATTGGTATCTCTGCACGGCAGCCACAGTCCCCCTACCAGATCAGTACAAGGGTTACCAGAGTCCAGAACGGCACTGCTGTGCACTCCCTGTGCAGCCTCTCCTCTGCCCCAGAGATCCCAGCCAAATCCAAGCCAGACTAGTGGGGCTCTCTTGCTTAGCACTTGATCACAAATTTTGTCCCTATTAAATGACCTGATTTTGAAACAGTGGCTGAGGAGAATGGCAACTACTCCTTCTTGCTCACTGGCAGGTGTAACACTACACCAGTAGAAGGATCTCCTGAAAAGCAGGAAGGCCATCACAGGTGGAATGGATGCTCATTCTTTGGAAAGCAAGAGAGATTTTCATATGGCCTCTGTGATACTATAATTAAGAAAATAATCAGATTGAATATTGTCCTGACAAGAATGTTATGACTTATGTGCTTTTAGAAACCCTGATTCTCAGAAAGCCCATTAGGAGGCTGAAACCTTTTCTTTCACTCCTGCCCTCATCTTCTGTGTTGTCTCAGGTGCTAACTGTGATCACTTGCTATTTCATGTTTTAGAGAAAGATTTTACTTGTTATTTCTTGAATTCAAAGACACCTTTCCCCACCCATTGTAGCATGGCTATTTCTAAACTTTTATAATAAATTGAACTAATAATTCAAGCATGTAAGAATTTCAGGGCATAGGAAACCAAACCATGGCTTTCCTTGTACTCATTTTAATTTCCTATTTGTGAGGAAAACTCAACTTACCACAATTAAATAACAATAATTAACATATATCACACTTTAGTAGTGTAGTAGTAGCCACACACTAGTAGAATAAACTCTTACAGAGCAATTTTCATCCAAAAAGAAATAGTCTGCAGTCTAGTTTATAAATTCATACACCCACATCTTGATTGCTGCAATCACTTCTGACTTATTATGAAAGACACAGAAGAACTAGAAAACATACAAACAAATACAGCAGGAACAATCAGAAATAAGAACAGTTTGCATATGCAAAGGAACTACAACGATATTTCAGTTCATGAAAAGTGGTAGCTGTGGAGGAGTACGGAGTATTGATTCATGTTTTTCAGAACACAAAAGCTTGGCGGGTATTGTCTGAAATAATCTAGTAGAAATAATACAGAGGGAAGTCTGTTCGACATAATACAGAATTAAACTGCAGAACTCACTGGCACAGCATATTATGGGGGCCAAGAGAATACTGTGACTCAAGAAGAAATTATATGAATTTGTGGAGAATGGGTTGATAAATGACTTATGGTAAACAGGATGGTTTAGGAAAAGTCTCAGTTACCAGGACCCCTACCTGCTGAAAGCTAGAAGGATCTAGCCTTTTTCTATACAGATCTCATTAGCACACTCTTTCTACTAAAGAAGGGCTTCTCACTATTCCTGGTGGGTAGACAAATGTTATATAGTCTGACAAACAGCAGCATTTCTTATGATACAAATGTTGTCTAACATTCCTTTAAACAGAACCCTTTTTTTTTTTTTTTTTTTGGTTAAAAAACCTCTTGGTCTTTATTCTCCCAGATTTTTACTGGGAAAGGAAGGTAGGGATCCTCTGTTCCAGTCCCTCAGACAGAACATAAATCCTGCCTTGTCCTGGACTTCTTTAGCTTTACTCCCAGTTTTTACTGGCATTTTTGTGGGTATGTTTGTCAGAATAAACCATCCTGTGGTAAGAATAAAAAAATCTTGCGCATGGTTGAAGGTTTGGTAACAATTATATTAAAACTCCTACCTTCTAGTTACCTATTTTTAGGTGGCCAGAAAATTAGAACAGACACACTGTCTTTCTGACAGGGATTTTCACATTTAAAACAAGTAAATGAATAATTATCATTCACATGCTAGTGCTCAATCCTGATGTCAACAATCAAATGCTGTTGAAAAGATGCCACAGAAGACAGAAGTAAAATTAAGCTAAACACAAACTGACACATATATTTGTCCTACATGAGCTACTTGGTTCTAATTGTGGATGTGGAATCTGCTTTCACCAACTAAGCTCTACTCTTTTTGACAGATGTATTCTTGTAGGGCGTGAAGCTGCCTCTTCTGATAATGCTTACTAATACCCTAAAGAAAATATTACCTCAGTTAAATATTATTGCTGTTATTAAGTTTTTCTGGTATTGAAAGACTTTAGGGAAGGATGGTGCCTTTTATGTAAAAACTTTGAAAATGAACAGTGTGATACCAGTTTCTATGTGGAATGGGTACATATAGGTACAAAGTATATGAAAGTATTTCATAAAAGCAATGTTGCTGAGCTGTATTTCAGCATTTCATTGTATGTTACATTAAACATTTAGCTGAAAATAGTTGGTACGCCAATACATTTACAATAATACAACAAAAATAATTTCCTTTATATGCTTATATTAATGCTTCATTGTCCAGTATGAAATCCTTACACTTATTTACGTATTATTGACTGAGGATAGTTTTAACTTGCAGGAAGAAAAACAATGCATTTTGGATTCTTTTTCTTTTTTCAGGGTCCAAAAGAATCAGTGACAGTGAAGTTTCTGATTATGACTGTGATGATGGAATCGGTGTTGTTTCAGGTATTACTATTTAAATTGCCTTTTTTCAGTAGAAATAATTTTTAGCTATAATTTATTATTATGAATTTTATAATGTTTCTCTAGTGAAAAATAAGTCAAAACTAAGTGTATTTTTCCAGCAGACACAAATAAGTATTATGGCTGGCTAATGCATATTTAACTACAAAAATTACTAACAGAGGGAAAAAAAATCAGTGTTAATTTCCTTGTTGCTTTTATAAAATGATAAAAATAGTACAAAAGTGGTTTTTTTTTATTATACGTGAGGAAGTGTTTATTTGATTTTTTTTTTGATAGACATTTGTGTTTGGTATATCCTTTAAAACTTCATGGTGGAAGCAACTCTGCCAAAGTTCTGGAACCTGAACATTTAAGTGAGGGTGGGAAATATCCTGAAAGATAATCTCTTTTACTAAGTATTGGAATTGGGAGTTTAATGAGTATTTGTGATGTAAGGTGTCATGTGAATGAGTATTTCTCCTCTTCTAAGAGAAAAGATAATACTGTAATCATAACTGAAAACAGTAAAATCATAGAATCATACGCTTTTGGTGACTACAGCAGAGAATATATTTAGCATCACCGAATCATTTAGGTTGGATAAGACCAGTATGGCACCATTTTGAACTCCTTGTATTGTCCTGGAAAAGGGTAATGAGTTTTGCAGAAGTTCTACCAGGTGCTTGAATCTGCAGGAATCATCAGGATTCTTGTGAAACAACTGGATTTAAAATTTTATCATTTCATAAATTCATGTTTTGACAATTTGTAAAATTATGGTCTTCACAGTTCAGTGAATGAATCTACTTCCCTTTCCTGACTTTTTGATGTACCTTTAGTTCCTGTAAGATCTTTCAGCTTTTGGATTTCTTCTGACAATTCTGCACCTTAGTTGCATTTTAATTCAGACTGGCTGTGTGGGTGGGAAAGTTTGATGTTCCTTAGATTTTGAAATATTTATTTATTACCTTTTTTTTTTTCTGCTGCTGTCAGTATGTTTGCAAGCCTTTTGATTTATCCTTGTCTTATCATCCACATCCTTCTCTTGTTTAAGGTTATCTTATTCATTTTCAGATTCATCACAGTCTTGGTTTAAACATACGCTTCCTTTGCATGAAGCCGATTTGTCTCTCTTTGTTTTCTTTCTTTCTTACTTACCCCAGTTCTTTCATTTGTATTTTCAGGTTTTATTTAACGTGACACTTCCCTTGCTCTTTTTCCTTCTGCCATATAATGTATCGTATCGAATATGTTTGCTGACATCTGCAAGGTACTCTCAGTGATCCTTTCCATAAAATTAACACTTATTCAAAGTACTGGACTTTCTCAAACTAAACTCCAGAAACCTTTAAGAAGAGCAAGAATTCTCTTTTGATTCCACTTTAATTTACTTTTATTCAGCAGTGAACTAGATGACCTTTAAAGGTCCCTTCCAGCCCCAACCATTCTAATACTCTGTGAAATCCATGGACCTTCCTTGATCTTATTATATCTTTAGAATCATAGAATCAACTAGGTTGGAAGAGACCTTTAAGAGTCCAGCCATTACCCTAGGACTGTCAAGCCCACCACTAAACCATGTCACTAAAGGCAAACTGATCTCCCCTCAAGATCTCCCCTCATGGGTGTCCCTCATGGTCTCCAGTCACAGCCAGCCCTATCTGCCCCTTCATAGTGGCCCACACTATATAGCTGCTGCCCCTACCCTTCATGGCCACCCCTCGTGTCCCCTCAAGATCTCTCCTCCTGGCCCATGGCCACCGCTCAAAGCCCATACTTGCCACTGTTCTCACCTCACGATCTCTCCTCACAACCACCCTTACCCCTGATGGTCACCCTTCCGTCCCCTCATGATTTCCCCTTATGGCCACCCCTCCTGTTCCCTCACGATCTTCCCTCACAACCACCCCGCCTCTCCCCTCATGATCTCCCTTCAAGGCCACTCTTGCTCTCTCCCTATTATCTCCCCTGGTGATATAGCATAACATATATAAATATACAGCATTTTCTCACTTCTGGTCTCCCTCCCCTTGGCTTCACAATCCTCACGCACTGTGATCACTCACCTTGACGCTAGAGCCACTACACAGTCATAACCATGCTGGTCCCACAGCAGTATTCCTGTCAGTCCACCTCAGATGGCATGATCCTGGACAGATTTGAAAGGTGTATGGTGCCTGCCTTTGCCATGTCCCTGATTGAAGCTGAGATTTCCTCTTTCTCCACAACACCTTTTCATATAGCTTCTCTGGTACGGATCCCATGATATCAGTTGACTTCGTCTTTGGATAAGCTGGTGACAAAAACTTAAAATACTTATTCATAAAAGCTATCACTTCTGGTGGCTTGGATCTTACCCTGCTTAGACAAGCTTAAGAAAGTTTAGTCTTACACAAGAGAATGTTGTTTCTATCAACAGAAAATGTTTTGAAGAAAATAATGAGAAACCAATTGAAAAACTTCAGTGACTTTTTGTCTAGCTATATGTGTATTCTACGCCAGCTGCTGTCAGAAAAGGTTATAGCATATTATATATTTAAACAAGTATGCAAAAGTGATTTTTGACAAGATTTTAAAATAGTTCTTTTCACACGTAATATACATTCATTTCATCTTGGGATCAAAACCACTAGAACAGAATCTCTATTATATCCTACTGCAGCTGGATTTAATGTTAGCACAGAATAGCAGAGGGAAGAGCACTAGCATTTCTGTTTTTTTTTTTTAAATTGCTTTTGCATAGCCTTCAAGCCATTTAAAGCATTCATTTTGCTGTCCAGGACAATAAACTTTGGCCCTCATAAAGCTGTCTGTCATCAGCAATTCTGTGTGGGAGCACATCAGCATCTCCACATGCCACTCAGTGCTTACTGAGAAAAGCAACACAGTATTCTTGTATTGATTTTAGAAAAATTCCAGAGCACTTTTGTCATGGTTTAAGCCCAGCCATAAATCAGAGCCACACAGTCTCTGTCTCACACCACCACCGCCCCTCCCCCCCACCAGCTCCCAGAGGGATGGGGAGGAGAATGAAAGAATGCAACTCCCACGGGTTGAGATAAGAACAGTTTAGTAACTAAGGTATAACACAAATCACTGCTGCTACCACCAATGATAATAATGATAAGGGAAATAACAAGGGAAGAGAATACAACCACTCACCACCCACTGACCGATACCCAGCCCAACCGAGCAGTGAGCTAACCCTTCCAGGTAACTGCCCCCAGTTTTACATCTTGGGCATGACGTGCTGTGGTATGGAATACCACACAAACACCGTACAAAACACCATTTAAATTATTGTAATACTGCATACAATTCAATGAAAAGCAGGGTGTTTTGTTTGTTTGTTTGTTTTTCTTTCTCTTGGCCAAAGTTTAATGGTCATTGCAGTTAACAAAGATCAGTGAATATGAACTATAATTTCTGAATAGTTTTCTTTCCAGGTACTTCCTCATAGTTTGTGTTGAACCTGCTGTAACCTACTGAGTACAAGTAACCTACTGAGTCTGACTTTATGAGCAAAGGAACGTGTATTGTCAAGACCATTTAATCATAAAAGTGTCACCAGCCATTTTTGTAAGACTTAAATATTAGGTGAGATATTAATGTTTAAAATTCAGTTCTACACCAGTATCTTACCTGCACTACATCATTTTGTGACACACTTCTAATCTGAGATTTGTTTTAACAGAGAAATCCTGAGTGATTTCTGCTTAAGTGGCATTGCAAGTCTCTGTAAAGAAGAGGTTTCCTAAGTATAAGAATGCAGTATCCAGCCTTGAGAAGAAAAACATTTACAGTGATAAGCTTTTCTCATTATGCAAACGATAGCAAAATGTTTCAGGAGCAAATAAGAATACAAATAAGATATTTATTCAGAGGATAATTAGAGCCAAGCAGATTAGAAAAAATAGTAACAACCGGTGAAGAAATTCTTATGGAACTTACAAAACTGATTCTATGTTTGAAGAAGAATGAAAAGCAATTATTCATTTTTGCTTCACTTCTCGAAACACCTGAGGAGTCCTTTGTTCAAAAGAATTCTTTCACTGTCATATTGCAGCCTTCCCTGCAGAGGAAACAAAAGTCCTTGTCTCTGTTTGCTGATAATGTGAATTGAATTTTTGGTCCTGGATCCTGTTGATGATTGCTTCTCAAAGCAGATATAGAACATGCAAATACCTTTGGTTACAGCTTGAAATCAGCTGCCTACTGGAAGATATCTTACAGCATCCACATAGAGCAAATGGCTTCTACCCCTACTAAAATAAAGGATTTTGTTGTAGATCACCAGCTAGACTTAAACAGGAGTCTGTAGTAGTGGCCCAAATGCCCAGTGACTACAGACATAAACACTGATCAGCCTTTTATGCTATGTTGATACCCATTGTCCTCACCTAAAATCTGTTATTTGTGAGTTCTTTCTTGAGTAAAAAAAAAGCTTAGTGCCTCTGTGTCTTGCAAATTCCCCCTTAGATTGGAAGTGAAATTCCAATAGTGTTAAAATAGTCCTTATGGTGACCCCTTAGGTCAAGGGTCTTTGACCATTTTCCTTGCGTTTAAACAAATGAGGTGTTTACAACTTATTTGTAGAATAATACATTGATTAAAAAAAAAAATCCATAAACCCATGCACAATGTATCTTCAGTTTGTGGACTATTTGGATATTAATAATTAAACTTATTTAATCAGTTACCGTCAGAACTTTTTAGAAGACATCCAAATTCTGCATTTTAAATGTTCAAATCACCATAGAAGCCGAGCACGTTTGTGTTAGAGAGCTGAACTGTCTCCAAAATGCCCATGTGTGAAATCTTGGTATGTTAATCATTTCTGGCAATTTGATTATGTAAGTGGTTTTAATTAGTTCTTGTTCTAAGCCTAACTACATGAGTGCTAAAAATTAAATATCTGATAGAGAGAAAACCTTCAAGCTTCAATCAAGTACAAATGTTAAAGCAGAGAAAACGCCACTTAGCATCAGTGTCTGAAACAAGTCAATTATTTTGCCAGTGATGAATGGGAATTCTAATACTGCTTTTCTTGAACAGTTTTCATATGAAGAGTTTCTGTCAAATCAATAGAGCAGCAAGACATCTAAATTAGAATTGGTACTTTTCAGGGGTTTTGTTTTTTTTTCTTAGGGTTATTTTGGGGCTGTGTATGTGAACCTTTTATTTGGAGGTTTGTGATTTTCATAGAATCATAGAATTTTTCTGTAATTTTGTGCCTGAAAGCTGCAGAATTTAGTAACAATTCCTTAATATTAGTATTTATTGAGCATGTGCCCTGCATAGTGTAATGTTAGCACAGTACAGCCATACTGTGTGGATGAATGCTTTAAGACAAATATATGACTAATTCTCTTAAAATAGCTAAAGTTAAATTTCAGCTCAGAGGAAGCTATATTTATTGTGTCTTGTATAATCCCCCATTTGATGTGTATCATATTTTTTAATGAAACCCTCCCATAAAGAAAAGTTGGTAGTGGGGTTGAGGGTATGTCGTGGTTTAAACCCAATCAGGCAATTTGTTCACTCACTTCCCCCCACTTCTTTCGCTCCCCCTGGTCCCAGAGGGACGGAGAGGAGAGTCAAAAAGAATGCAACTCCCACGGGTTGAGATAAGAACAGTTTAGTAACTAAGGTATAACACAAATCACTACTGCTACCACCAATAATAATAATGATAAAGGAAATAACAAGGGAAGAGAATACATCACCTCACCACCAGATGACCAATAACTCGCCCCCCAGGCCCGACCAAGCACCGACCCATACCTCCTTCAACCCCACAGTCTCCCAGCCCTTCCGGCTAACTCCCAGTTACATCCTGGACATGATGTGCTGTGGTATGGAATACCTCTTTGGTCAGTTTGGGTCAGGTGTCCTGTCTCTGCTTCCTCCTGGCTTCCCCTCCTCCCTGGCAGAGCATGAGGCTCACAAAGTCCTTGGCCAAACCAAAACATCGCTATCAGTTCTGTTCCCAGGCCGAAAGTCAAAACACTGCACTGCACCAGCTACCAAGAAGGAGAAACATGACTGCTACTGCTGAACCCAGGACAGGGTATATTTGTCATGTGCCCATCTTTTAAGTGTCTGCAGCTCAGAGTTGTTTATTGTTGATTATCTCCACACTGATTATGAAGTTCTGTGTGCTCTGTTTGTTGATTTTAGAGGCGCACCCTAGTTACACAGCCTTTGATTCTATGGTAATGACTTAAAATTCATAGCTGCAAGCATATTCCAATGTTTATCCTATTTTTACTACTGCTGTAAATAACTATGTGCTTTGCTCAATAGCAACTCCTTGGTCAAGTTGCACTTATGACCTGATTTTATTATCTATAATTATTTCCACAAGAAAATCTTTTTACCTTCTTTCTCTAACGTTATTTCCAAGACATGGAATATTTTTGAAATTGGAATTTAAGTCATAACTTTCTCTGTTGAGGATGTCACTATGATTTTTGGAATGCCTCCTGTCTAGAGAGAAACATGAATGTTGTGACCTGGACAAGGAAAGCCAGTCATGTTTTAAGAGAGAATTAAGTTCTCAAGTTAGGACTAGCAAAGTTACCACTTCATATCTCATGGTCAATTAATCATCAATAGCATCTTTAAAGTCTGTTTGGGTTTTATAAGAACTCCAGCATTGGTTGCTAAACATATTTGTTACAGTGTTGGCCACTTCTGGGGTATATGGATCGGTGCTAGGCACATTGTCAAGCCTCCTAAGCCTTGTGTTACTGCCATCTTACTGAAGCTTTGTGACTGAGCTGGCCCACTGCTCTCTGCATCTCTTGTGAATGCGTGGTAATCACAGATTGCTCAGCTTAAGGTGCAAATATACAGAAGTATTTCATTTGATAAAGTAATTGCAACAAAATTCAATGAAAGAATAAGCAAGTGAAAGATGATTGAATTGATTAGTTTGGTATCAGCAGAGTCTCAATATACTTCACTTGTGAAGTTCATTCTTGAAAAAATTCCTAGGTATATTCCTTTTGCATCTCACTGTATCCAAGTTGGTTTCTTATACTTTCTAAATTCTGAGTTGAAATGCCATACCAGTGGAAGTCTCAAGGTAGAGTTTAGTATGTGCCATGTTTTCCACCTGTATTCAACTGGAGAGAAACGTCAGTGTATAGGTGGCATAAAGACATGCTGGATCGCACTGGCTGGGCACACAAGATGTGTTGTCTTTGTCATTCAATCACAAAAAACCTGTTTCATTCTGGAAGAGTAGTGATCACGTTAAAACATAAACCATAATATTAACTATACCTTTCTTTTAATTATACTACTTTGATCTCTAGGTTTAGAAGGTAAAATAAGTATTACACTGACTCGGAAGCTTAGAAATCTGCATTTAATGTAAAAATAAAACTGTAAATAATACAAAAAAAAAAGAAAAAACATAATACTTGAAAAAATAAATAATTCTCCACTATTATAAACAAGGAAAGCATGTTTTTAGAATAATAGAATAGTTAGGGTTGGAAAGATCATCTAGTTCCAACCTCTCTGCCATGGGCAGGGACACCTTACGCTAAACCGTATCACCCAAGGCCTCATCCAACCTGGTCTTGAACACTGCCAGGGATGGAGCATTCACAACCTCCCTGGGCAACCTATTCCAGTGCCTCACCACCCTAACAGGAAAGAATTTCTTCCTTATATCCAATCTAAACTTCCCCTGTTTAAGTTTTAACCCGTTACCCCTTGTCCTTTCACTACAGTCTCTAATGAAGAGTCCCTCTCCAGCATCCCTATAGGCCCCCTTCAGATACTGGAAGGCTGCTATGAGGTCTGCACGCAGCCTTCTCTTCTCCAGGCTCAACAGCCCCAACTTCCTCAGCCTGTCTTCATATGGGAGGTGATTAGAGAGAGATTTGCAGCCCAAAACTGAATCTAAGTATTCTTGAACTGAAAAATTCCCATCACTCAAGTAGATCCTTTAAATATAGGATGAAACCTGCAATGTAAAGGCATCTTTGTTCCCCTTTCCTTTCCCTTTCTTTCTTTTCCTTCCCTTCCCCTCCCTTTTCCCTGCACTCTTTACAATGTGTTTATCACCATAATAGTACAGTGCCTTTTGCAAGTGCATATATCAATGTGACTAGGACTTTTTATTGTCTGATTCAGAGGAGAGAACAATAATATTATTATCATAATCATAATCATCATGATTATGACCAGGTTTAATTTTATTGTGATGCATTTGTAGGAACAGAGATGAAGCAGAATGATTGTACTTCACATTTGGGGCTTACAAAGGTTTCTGATAGTTATAGTTTCAGAAGAAATCTATTCATGTACAGGATAGAGGAAAGAAGAGTTCTCTTAGATTTGAGAACTTCAGCCGATGGAGGTATAAAATGCAGCTTGTATAAAAAAATTGCATTGAAACATTATTTCTGCCTTGTGTGATGGTGCAAGAAGGTTTCAGATTCAAGACCTTAGAAGTTAGCTTTCCCACCATGCATTCAGTAGATACTTTGGTTTGATCAACTAAGTAAGAATCAGCATAACTCATATGTGAACTCCTTAGGCTTGCACACATAGACAAATCCGAACAAAATTCAACACTAAAGAGCAAGAAAAGTCTAATACTGTGCCAGAACAATGCATGTGCATTCTAACACAACTGTTTACAAAAGCAGATCTATTTTGACTATTCTAGAACAGAAGTATGTAATCTAGATGGTATCTACATGCTAAAAATTTCACACCAAAGTGAAAAAAATAAGGTGTGTCAAGCATTCACAACCTCCCTGGACAACCTATTCCAGTGCCTCAAGCCTTGAAGACCAATGAATCATTCAACTGATATACTGGGACCAGATTCCTTCAGGACAGATACTGTGACTGTGAACAATTTCATCTGCCAGTGCTGGCTTTAGGCAGAGTTGCTTAAGTCCAGAAGTAATCGAGAAACTTGCTAAGCTCTTATCTTTTGGATCTGAAAATTTTGTACATGATTATGTACAAAATTCAGACCAGTCAGTCTCACATCTGCCTGGCAAAATCCTGGAGAAGATTCTCCTTGAAGGCATGCTAAGGCACATAAAAAATGACAAGGTGCTTGGTGACAGCCAGCTTGGTTGATATGCTGGAGGGCAGGAATACCATCCAGAGGGACCTCGACGAGCTTGTGAGGTGGGCTGGTGCCAGCCTTATGAAATTTAACCATGCCAAGTGCAAGGTCCTACACCTGGGTCGGAGCAATCCCAGGCACAGCTACAGGTTGGGCAGAGAAGAGATTCAGAGCAGCCCTGCGGAGAAGGACTTGGGGGTGCTGGTTGATGAGAGGATGAACACGATCTGGCTTCAGTGTGCACTCACAGCCCAGAAAGCCAACCGTATCCTGGGCTGCATCAAAAGGAGCATGACCAGCAGGTCGAAGGACGTGATCCTGCCCCTCTACTCTGCTCTTGTGAGACCTCACCTGGAGTATTGTGTGCAGTTCTGGTGTCCTCAACACCAGAGGAACTGTTGGAACAAGTCCAGAGGAGGGCCATGAAGGATGATCAGGGGACTGGAGCACCTCCTGTATGAAGATAGGCTGAGAAAGATGGGGCTGTTCAGCCTGGGGAAGAGAAGGCTGTGTGGAGACCTCATAGCAGCCTTCCAGTGTCTGAAGGGGGCTTATAGGGATGCTGGTGAGAGACTCTTCATTAGGGACTGTAGTGATAGGAGAAGGGGCAACTGGTTAGAACTTCAACAGGGGAAGTTTAGATTAGATTTAAAGGAAGAAGTTCTTTACTGTGAGGGTAGTGAGGCACTGGAATGGGTTGCCCAAGGAAGCTGTGAATGCTCCACCCCTGGCAGTGATCAAGGCCAGGCTGGACAAAGCCTTGTTTGACATGGTTTAGTGTGAGGTGTCCCTGCCCATGGCAATGGGGTTGGAACTAGATGGACTTAAGGTCCTTTCTAACCCTAACTATTCTATGATTCTATGATTCTATGATTATACTTCTGTTCTCTGAATGTGTGTCTCAGAACTGCCATATTTCAAGTGACTGGTCAGTTAGTTCCTACATAAGCCTAGCAGTTTTCCTAGATTCCTAGGAAATGAATAAACAGTTTTCACTTTATCCCTTTTTAATTCTTAAAAAAAAAATGTATAAATATACTATACATATATATATATATACACACACATTACGTCAAGAGAAAATGCAGGACTTTGGATGCTGAGTGATTGGAAGCATCTTCTGTGCATTCTTGATTTTGGGAACTAAGTTCAAAACATGGCATCTTCTCTGAGTTTAATCTGCGTGGCTATGTCAACAACATGTAGGTTTTTCAGTAATTTTTCTGAAACATCTGATTTTCTCATATATTCACACAGTTTAAATATCTTCCTTTACAACTGAGGTTTTGTTGTGGCTATAAAGTGCTGGAATGATAATGACTATGCTCAAGAAACCTTAGAACCTTACTGGATCTATCCCTGAACTCCTTTCTCTCCACGTTAAATGCATGTTAATATTTTCTGGTGTTGCAACTTTATAGAATGGACGGTTTTAATGAATAAAAATCTTAAATTCTCAAGATGTTCACAGAAAGCTGTGCACTGTGAAAATCTGATGCGGTTATTTTTAGTATGAGATAGTGTTCTATCTTGATTTGGCTCTTAGCTAGTGAAAATACATAGTGTGAAGTAAGGCAGAGAGGTACATTAACTGTAAAAAATTGAAGGATGACTAGAATTAACTCCTGTTGTGGCTTGCCCTACTGAAACTGCTGCTTTTCAATGTGTGACCTGTTCATAATTATAGTAGGTTTTGTCTTGGCTGAACTAATTATACAGTTCAAAGTTATTTTCTGGCAGCAAAGCATAGAGAATACTAATTTGTTTCTTCAAACACATCTTAATGTCTAGTTTTGTTGATGCAGAATTATTAGGAGTGCTGATAGTTTCTGCCTTTTGAAATTATTGTTAAGGAAGCACTACCAGCATTAGTTACCAGAAAGTATTGCATGTCTGCTTCTAATTTAATGTAAAACATTTTTTTGATCAGTATTATACATGACAATTTAATCAAATCATCATATACTTTGATTTATTGGAATAATAATGTGCAAGTGATCAACTGCAATAACAAGGTAGAGCTGGAGGAGGCTTTTTGTTTCAAAGTCATTAATTTATGTATACATATTGAATAAATTTAATTATTTTGATTTACTAGTTCTCACTTCTAGGAATTTTTTAGACAGAGGTGGTTTTTGTTTGTGCTTCATTAATTGAATTCCTTGCTTTTCACTATGTTCATTCAGGTAGAATACCTTATGCTATTGCTCATTCCCCTTTGACTGTACATACCAAATGCTGTATAAAACTGCTGATTTAAATGTTAGATTTTTTTTTAAAAAAGGATTTTCCCAATTCTTCATATTACTGCTCTTCAGTATGTTTTTTGTTAACCAAATGCTACAAATGATCCCTGTGTATGCAGAATACTAAGAACTATCTCTGTTGTATTTATATCTACAGGTATGAATATTTTGATAATAATATTATCATGTGTATTTGTAAAGTAAATTATGATTTTTATTTCATTACACTTAAACTCATAATAAATTGCTGTTAACTTATGCATGTGGTGGGTTGATCTTGGCTGGATGCCAGGTGCCCACTAAAGCCACTCTACCACTGCCCTCCTCAGCTGGACAGGAGAGAGAAAATCTAACAAAAAGCTCATGAGTTGAGACAAGGACAGGGAGAGATCAGTCACCAGTTCTGCCATGGGCAAAGCAGACTTGACTTGGGGAAATTAATTTAGTTTATTAACAATCAAATCAGAGTAAGGTAATGAGAAATAAAAAATTAATCTTAAAACACCTTCCCCATCTTCCCAGGCTCAATGGCACTCCTGATTTTCTCTACTTTCTCCTCCATAGTGGCATAGGTGGACGAGGAATGGAGGGTGTATTCAGTTCATCACACACTGTCTCTGCTACTGCCTCCTCCTCACACTCTTCCCCTGCTCCATCATGGGGTCCCTCCCACAGGATTCAGTCCTCCACAAACTTTTCCAATGTGAGTCCTTCCCGCAGGCTGCAGTTCTTCATGAGCTGCTCCAGTGTGAGTCCCTTCCATGGGGTGCAGACCTTCAGGAACAGACTGTTCCACCATGCATCCCCTATGAGGTCACAGTTCCTGCCAGCAAACCTGCTACAGTGCAGGCTCCTTTCTGCACAGGGCCACAGGTCCTGACCTGACAGCAGCCTGCTCCAGTGTGGGCTTCCCACGGGGTCACAGCCTCCTTAGCTCTTAGAACTGCTTATAGTGTTTTTCTCTCTGGGGTGGTAGATAGTGGCCTACAAAGCTCCTCACAGGTCTCTTGTATTCACATATGCAGACACACACAAAGCAGCTTACCCCAAACACAGAGAAAGAAATTGTGTATGAATTAGAGTGGTTCATATAGATTCTTGGGCCTAAGCCTATACAATGAATATAAAAACTCAGTTGGAAATATTGAACAGTTTTGGAACCGTAAAATGGGCTGAATTAATGAGGTTTTGCTTAGGTGCTTGCCAAACATTTTCTAGGGAGAAAGCTAAGCACAGTCTGGAGTAGAAGACCAAATACTCTTGGATTCCCAGAAGATTCTCATGGGAAAAGAGTAACAGTTTTGTGAGCCAGAATTTTTCCAGTGCCAGGTGGACCTCTCTAAATATTCTTTACTTCGTTACTCTCTTCAGAACAAAAAGACATTTATATCAGTTGTCATAGCCACTGGGAGCTGTCTGAAGACCTATTTCTGCAAAACATTATCAACAGATTAAGATTTGTAATTCTTAGTTTTCTTTTCATGCTATATTATTTTGATCTGCATAAAATTTGTTGGAAGTTCTTTGAAATTACTGTGTATATGGCATCTTTTTTTCACAGAGAGTTTTTTTCCCTGGGACAGTGAATTCAATTTTTGAAATTGGATGCTTACAGTCACTAATGCATCCATCTTTTTAAAAAGGATTTTCTTATAAGCCTACATAAAATGGCCATGTATTAGCCTTTTAAGCTATTAGAACTGAGAAAGCTTTTGCTTAGACTGTTTATGCTTTCTATTACCCTAATTCAAGCAGATGTCTGTGTGGCCTTAGCTCATATATTTGTGAAGGAATCTTGGTTTTTAAGTTCAGAACTGTGAGTGATATCTGATGTCTTTGAGTCATTGTTACTTTAATTGTTTCTGAAATACAAATCTTTCTTGAACCCAAAGTCTGTATTTAATCTCTTGTAGCTTTAAACTGAATTTTGGATTAGTTTGTAATTGTGAACATTTCTGTTTGAAGTATGTTATGCACAATCATTGCAATGCAATTTTAATAGAAATAATCAATTTTGTATATTATTCTGAGGAAAAAAAAGTAAGTTTTATAACTTTTGTAATTCATATTGACCACAAACATATGATAAATTCAGATATTTTTACTATTACAAATGCCATTTAATGCATGGCAACCTTTTTCTATACTTCAGAGTATAACTATAGGAACTATAACTGTACTTGAATTAGGCATAACAACAGGAATAAACTTTATGTACTTTTTATTTAAAAAATAAGACAATCTTGATTGATTTCCATCTTTTATCATGGTTCTACTACAGATATGGTAGGAAATTAGAAAATTGCATTTTCAGATTTTTTGAATATTTGCATTTCTTTTTAGATTATCGACATAATGGGAGAGATCTTCAAAGTTCAACACTATCAGTGCCAGAACAAGTTATGTCATCTAATCATTGCTCTCGATCAGGGTCCCCTCACCGTGGAGATAGTATAGGACGGACTAGATCGTGGTCTCCCAGTGTCCCTCCCCCACAAAGGTAAACTGTTATTTAACTATGCAATGATATAAATTTAAGTGGTATCACTTCTGTAACAATACTGGAAAAAATCTCCATACTTTCAAAATGGAAATAATTTAGTTAAATCTTACAAAATTACGTAAAACCAATACTGTTTTCTTACATTATACTGATGTGCAAAAATTCACCTCATTATGTCTTGTTTTTCATGAAAAAACAGTACATTCCAATTTAAGGAAAAAAAAGTATTTCGTTAAACATTTATTTTCAAGAGCTATTTAGAAGGCGCTGTGTTGTATAGAATGTGATAGTTTGACATTTTCTTAGCGTTCATTTGTTAGTGATTGTTTTCAGCCTTTTGTCTGTGTAGAATTAAGGTTCTGGGAAAGCCATGCTTTCTGCCCTTGGTGGCCGTCTTTCTACTTTTTCTTTTTTTTTTTTTTTTTAACTTTTAAAGCATGGGGAATGAATTGACACACATACGATTTTCTACTGAAAAACATCAGCTCCTGATCGTAGAAGGCCTCTGATGACTATGTCTTGTGAAACAAAGATTAGGCCATTTCTTCCAAATGCTAGCTACTCAGTTGAATATACTGTTTATGCCAAAATTAAGAATTTTGCTGTATGGATAAGCTTTCTCAAGAGGAAACAGAAGAATATATGTAATGGGGAATGAAGCCTGTTTTCCAGCATTTTTGTCACTACATGTGGGTAGGTTTCCAGCTGGTGTAATTTAGCTGGAATAAAAGGGGAAGTTACTTTCTTTGCTCATAATGTTCACAGTTCCCGTTTAATACAGAAGATCTGGTATCTACTGTTTCCTGCCAGGTACATGTATTTGTCACTTTCTTCTACAGCCATTCTGATTCTCCTGTGTTCTGCTTTTCTTTCTGTTACATTTTTTCTTTTTGTTAGCTTAAAATTCTCTTGACTTTGTGTTCTCTTTCTTACATGTTTACTTACCATATCCTCTAACAAACACAGACTAAATGATATTATTTTGCATTAGTGAGATATTAGGATCCTAAATTATCCCATATGATCACAGACAGCTCACAGGCAAGAATTGTAAATTTTTACTTGGTATCTAAAATCATATGTAAATACAGCCTGACTGTAAATGAGACATAAAGGGTAGACACAAAGGGGTCTATTCTGATTTATACTATACTAATTTCAGTCTAAGTAATTGTGTGTGCTAAATCTCCTGGTGTTATTTGTCTTGGATGTAGACATAAATGTGAGAAAAAGCTCTTTCTGTGTGTTTGTGTTTGTGGTTTTATGTGTGGGCGCATGCTGTGAGCACTTTGGGTAGAAATTTTACCCAAGCTCTTTGTAATTGACACTTTCTAACACAATTGAAAAGCCTTCTTTTAATTTTTTTTGTAGTTTTGTGTTTCTTTGCATGTATGAAATGTTTCTTTCTTCCTGACTTTCCTAAAGCTAATTTTTTCAATAGAATGTTGAACTTACAGAGAAAAATGTTTGACTTTCTTCCTACTGTGTCACAATAAAATGCATTGCTTATGTAATATTTCCCTGCCTACACATCGAATCATTTTTTTGAGTACTTGTTGAGCCCAGAGAATTGGGTTGACAGAACTTGAGAGTTTGTAGAAAAGAAGCATAATCCTTCAGTTACAGAAATGTCTATTTTCTTAATTCTGATGAAAATCTAGTGTACGCAGCAAAACCATAAGCATTATTAATCCCATTTTCACCATGTTTAGTTGTGTTTGTTATACATGTGCTGCTACAGATATTTTCAAACTACAGTGAGCATGCTGTGTGCCCAGAGACCTCCTAACTACTGATTGATCCCTCTGCAGGCAGGAGCTCTTGGGCATAGCAGTACAAGTTGCTGTTATGTTTTAGAAGACATTTTGCAGTTCTCAGTCCTTCTACTGAATGGTTTTGTTAATAACCTCCACCAAAGCCACATTGCATAGTAGCTGACAAGAAGTTGTTACTACTCTTGTGATATTTTCAGCTAATGTATTTAACAGACTGTTATTCTCTCTGTAGATCAGAATGGAGTTTAGATTGTGGCAGGCACTGGACAATACATTTAGCTTTTTCTAAGACTGTGCATTTGAAAAAACAAGAGGAAGGTCGTTATGTAAAGTGGCTAGGCTGAAATGGTGTGGTAAATCTAGTAGGATGGTCATTATTCTCTACCATCACCACCTGCAATTACACCTTTTCATCTGCTTACCTGTTATCTGGTTGCTCCATACATATTCTGACAACTGCAAGAATGTTCCAAAGGAGTGAAGATGTATGTTGTGAAAGCATCTTTTCTTTTAGAACAAGATTCATTGGAGAAAGTATGTAATTTTCTGTTAAAATAGTAAATGTGGGTGCCAAAGGTGTCCTTAGCAAAGTGAAGCAGAACGGAAATAGTAGCAACACTTTCAAACAAAAGAAATGCATTAGTGTAGGATGTTAAGAAACAACATGAAATCAGAATCTAATACAGAAATTTAAATAAGTTATTTATTTAGAACAATATGCTAATAACACAATCTTAATGAAGATTATTTGAGTAGACAGGATAGTATTAAATTTTCAGGACTAAAACTTATAATCAGAGCTTAGGCAGCAGTCTAGATTGTGTGGGCAGACAGTAAAGGTCAGATCTGTGTGATGTTTTGCAAAGAAAAGACAGCTTGAGAAGTACTTAAATGAAAAGAAGATTAAAATAAGATGATCATACTACATACAGAAAAAAAAAGATATGTTTTTAAACCTGAATGAAAAGAGACCCTGAGGAAAAGGGTCAGACAGAAACTAGAATTCAGAAAGAAGCAATGAGAATTGGTTGTTGGGAAAAGTAAAAAAGTTAACAAAGAACAGCAAAGGAGCCCTGTCAATGTCAGTTTCAGATATAAAATATACATGAAAGAGTCCAATAGCAGAGCAAAGGCTATACTGGTTTTTCTATCATTTTGATGTAAAAAAGGGGGTTAGAACACGTACAGAGAAGTTACAGGAAAGAGTTGTAGAGTAGAAGGTAGACAAATTATACTTAAGTCTAATATAGCAAATATAAAGTTTACTAGCTAGTTTACTAGCTAGAGTAAACTTTATATTTGGCTTCATGAAAGCCAGAGTGAAGAAATGCTTTATGAGAAATGAAGTAGAGCTGAAAGCAAATTTTTATGTGTAGTGCAACATTTTCATAGCACTTACATGCAGAAATAGCAGCATGTGGCAGCAGCAGTGAAGGATGCTCATACAGGTTAACACTGATCAGGGACTGGCAAATGACAAAGAAGAAGGATGATAGGTACCAAAAGGGCAAACAGTGACAAGGAAGGACACAGGAACTGAATGATATAAAAGTTAAAAGAAACCCTGAGGCCCAAATTAGGGAAAAATGCAGGAAAGGACAGGAGGCGGAAGAATTTATTCATCTAAAGTTTGAATTTATGTGAAGAGAAGCATCCAAACTGTTAATTTCAAATCTGTATGAAACAATTATGTTTTAATTATCCAGTAATTATTGCAGTTATTTGTTGTCTTTCTATCTTCCTATTCTTGTGGATTTGTTTTACAGACCAGGAAAGGTGAAGTTAGTGTGTGTCAGTACATACTAATAGTTAAACTGAGCAAAACAATCAATGGGCAAAGCTTTGCTCTCAAGTAGTACAAAATTGTAAAGGTGATTAGTGCCTTTTAATGAACCCTGCACTATGTGTACCACTTATACCTAATTAAACAATTTCATCTTTTTTTCAGATTCTGTGCTAATTAGATTACAGAATAAGATTGCCAATGCAAAACAAGCACCTGTTTAATTCAGATGACAGTATTTCCAGCAGGCTGCAGTCTACCATAACAGCCAAAAGTTCTCATTGTCTTATTACAGTTTACATCTTTATAGTATAGCCAAACTTAAGAGCTCATGGAAAATTCTTTACGGTGTATGTTTTAGCTAAAAAGGAAATTTTCCTTGAAGGTACTAGATTGGAAAGACTAATGAAATTGTCCAAAATCAACCCTTAAAAAAATAAAAATAAAAAATAAAATAATAAAATTATCCCCTCATTTCCAGCACAAACGTTATGTGACAATTAAAGTATACAAAAGACAGGTCAGCTTACACATCTTACTACCGCCATGCTTTCTAATAATTGTTGGTACAAACCAGTGAGGGGACGTGGTCCAGGCACACCCAGAACTCAGAATCTGATGTCTTTTATCCTTAGTCGGAATGTGGATCAGGGACCACGAGGGACTCGATCTACTCCTGCGCATTACAATACCCTGAACCGAATGGATAGACACCGTGTTATAGATGACCACTACTCCCCGGACACAGAGAGGTAAATATCTGACTGGAATTAGAAATTAGAAACAGCTGTAGCCTACACTTACCAATGTGAATTGCTTCAGCATGGTAGCTCACTAAAGTAAATAGAAAAATTACCTAATCCCACAGATGAACATTTTCCTACTCATGTATCCACTGGTTGCATGACATACATTACAAAATATACAGTGCACATGAAGCTGACAAAACTTTTCCCTCTTTGACAAGAGGCAGTCTGAAAAATCTGAGGAATTGTACAGTGTAGAAGACAGATAGCTTAGTTGTCCCTTTCTATATTTTTTTAAAAATGTACTGTATTAATAAATTCTTTAAATGCTGAATATCTTTAACATAATCTAACAGTAGATTTGGTCATTTCTCCTGCTGAATAGAGAGGTGTAAAAATGGGTAATTTCAGCTCAGTATTAACGCAATGATCCCATTGGATGCAGTGTATTTCACATACATAAAAAAAGCATATTCTAGCCATTAGTCTTTTTTCAACTTTAGGAGACATGTTTTTTGGATAGGAGAAGAGAGAGGTTACAGCAATGTGTGTTAAAATGAAACTGGGGGTTTTGTGTGTAGAGGTGCATCTTACCCTAACCAGTGTTTTGCCTAGTGAAACTTCCAAAAGTGTGAGCAGAGCTGTAGAAACCTCTATGAATTTTAATGATGTAAAAAAGAATTGCAGGCAATAGTTAGCTAATGTAGTTAATCTTGCTGACTTAATTGCATTAGTACATTTATGGCTTAAGAAAAAAAAACCTAAAAAAGCCAAAACCAAAACATAAAATCTGCTTTTCCCATCTCATTGTCTTTAGGTCAGAAAATAAAAAGAGAAAGCATTTTTTACTTTTCGTATTAAATATTTTCCACCTTCTTATACACCAAGTTGAAAACTTACACACTATAATCAGAGAGGCATGATTGCTAGATGGTGCCCTATTTCATAATTGCATATAGGAAGTAGTAATACAGATATGTTGTGTAAACTTATTGAGTGCTATGTGACTAGTATTTGAAGTTCATACACTTTACAGATAATTATTACGGGTTATTCCTGAAGTGAACATCAAAGGTCATAATTGTTTTGCTCACTGTAATACAAAGAATTTAAAAAATCAGTAGCTTTTTGTTAGCAATATTGAACTGAAAAATGAATGTGTTTTAAAAGAACATTAATGTGATGGTCAATGACTTTCAGTAATGCAAGACAGAAATCTTTAGAAAAAAAAAATCAACCATTCCTAATAAGGTAAGTTAGAAAAAATAGTGCCAAAACAAACACACACACACACACTCCCCCATATATTCAAGTGATTTGTAATTGAATTCAGCCCCAAAAGTCAAATGGGCAAAAAAGAATTAAGATACTGAAAAGCAATCAAGTATTTATCATTCAGAATGTTTTCTGCATTTGTTAGAATTATAATAGGTAACAGGTGAATATCTTTTTCATTAAGCTATTTAATATTTCTATATAAGCTGTAGAAAAGAAGAATGTTATTTAGTTGGCTCATGCGGCTATCTGATTTTCATACAGAAGTTAATAATTTAAGGATTCTGAGCTGTTTCCTTAAAAGAAAAAAACAGAATGCTTTTGGGATAATAATATGTTGATTTTTAGACCAGCCATCCTTGAAATAGGATCTGAACTTGTCCTTAGAGTCTGTGTATGCCTTATACAATGCTCCGGGGATTTTTTACTGTGCAAGTTTACTTGCTATCTCCCAGATGAATCATAGTGGTGAAACGTGGGTTGAAGTACAATACCACAAACTTTCCCCATTGCTTCAATCAAATAACCCCTGCTGGACTGACTTGACTTAAAGAAAGAGAATTTTGTTTTTAGCATGTGTCAGAAAAACAGCATGAGAAAGTTGCTGGTGATGAGATTACTGCATTTTCACACGTCCATTCTAGATGAATATGTATTTGCTTCTTAGGCATGCTCTGAATCTCTGAACACAGGTTTATATGTCATTTGTATTTCCAACGCGCACCCACAGAAGTTCTCCTGTTCATACATGGTGAGGGGTTGCCTGTGTAATCAGGCTGTTTACTATTTATGTCTCTGTTACAACATACAGTCTCTGAAGCATATCATAAAATCATAGAATGGTTTGGGTTGGAAGAGTCCTTAATGATCATCTGGTTCCTACACCCCCCGTCACGGGCAGAGACACCTTCCACTAGGTCATGCTGCTCAAATACTGGTTTTAGGCAACACTCAAGAGAATAGAAAGAATACTAGTCCTAACCATTTATCATGTTATATATTAATTTTTATTTTGACAGTGGTTTTATGACTGGCAAGTTTATCAGATTTCAAATTTTGTTAGTGAATATTTGTGATACTGTGTTACATAATGAAAACAACATTGTGTATACAAGTCCCTAAAGTAATTCTTAAATAGTATTGATTCTGAAAACTGCTGGAAATGCAGGTGTTTGCAGAAGTGAAAAACCTGAACTTTTGTATTAGTTTATAATCTCTCTTCTTGTCATCCTTGTTTTGTTCCACACTTACCTCTGAAAAAGAATCACACTTTGCTTTCCTGCAACTCTGATGGCTTGTTGTTTACATGGTCCATTTATCCCTTGGAACTGTTTGCAAAAAAAAGGACTTTGAAAAAGTACCTTCCTGTAGACATGCTCAGTTGCTAAATTAAAATATTACTGAAAATATGAGTAGAAGATTCCTTCCTTCATTTTCTAGATAATTCAGCATAATATTCTCTAAAATATATGCCACTAAAGAGACAGTTGAAACAACCTACAAAGATGTCTAATGACCTCCAGTCTAATGACAATGTAAACATTCCTTCAAAACTGAATGCATATGTAGAAGTGAAAATAATATTGTTTTTAAAAAGCTGAAAGATGTACTTTTTTAATTTAATTTGAGATAAGTTTGATTTCAAACACCAAACGTTTAAATATGTCAAATGTTGCTATCAGATCATGTAGTGATTTTTGTTAGCAGGTTAAAGTTACAGTTAAATTTTGTATCTGTTGCACTGTTATCAAAAATGTCAGAATTGTGCTGTGTATATGGGTAACTTGTAGTGGGAAACCAAGTTAATTTGTTACCTATATCTATTTAATATAGATGTCAAAAAACAGGGACGATTTTTTTTTTTTGCACTCTTTTATTAAATAGCTTAAGTTTGTAATGGAAAGAAATATGACTACTGATGACCTAATGCAGCCCCAATTTCTGTGAGATCTTTTATCTGTAATGGGATAACCTAACATGTTGTTTGACATATCTTAACTCTAAAGCAGATTTTTGCCTCACTTCAGGAACTGAAACTAATCAAACTATAGAGAAAATATTGAAAGCAGACACATTTGATGTAAGAATTTAATATTTAAGGTATCAGTATAATTAGGTAAATTAAAGGAACTATGTGAGAATCTTATCGTAGTTTCAAAAAAAAAAATCAACCAAAACTGTATCTGTGTATTACTTTCAGAAAGATCTATCAATAGTTAACACCATCAAGACAAACACCAAGGAAGTTATATACTCAGGCCCTCAGCTCTAACCTGCTTAGATACTGTTTACTATTTATTTATCTAACTATGTTCTTTATCCTAGATATGCTCTCCCTGAGGCATGAAATTTCTAATGGTTAATGTATCATAGTAAGCAGGGCATTCAGCCTACCTTAAATAGTCTTGCATTGGAAACATATGAGAAAACTCATATATGTCTTTCTACCAGGCACTTACAAGAAAACAAGAGAGAAAAAATAAGTTAAATTTTGAGTCCACTATGCCCTCATCAGGTCTATTGCACACTTTCCATTTTAAAGCACAAAAGTGATTATCTGCCATGTTGAAGAAGTGGTGTAGACATAGCCATGATTATTTAAAGAGATATTCTCCATTATCTTCAAATAACTTCAAAGGTGATGTCTTCATATGCTGGAACTAGCAAAACTCTTACTCCACTGTTATTAAGAGATTGTTTCATTAGCATATTTAAATACAGGCTTTCTGTTGAACAGTTTCATGCTGTTGAAACAGTTTAAAAAAAAGGCAACAACCCGTATCTTAAAGGAAATACCAAAATACATGCCAAAATTCTGGTTACTATAGTCAGACCAGTGAAGACTGGAATAATCCGCTACTATGAGTCTGCTGCATGTTAGATAAATACCATTTAATTAGCTGCTTCCCTTACTTAATACAAAATTAAATGTGGCCAAGAGCAATAAAAAAATCTGTATTTCTAAAAGTTGTCTTACGCTGGCAGTTGCTTTATCAATAAGTTGCAGGCTCCTAATCCAACATTGTTAATAGTTGGGTGCCAGATTAGGTCATACTAAGAAAAGATGTTTTGAGACATTGCAGCAAAGTTAAAACCAGAAAGCTTAACAGGTAACTTTTTTCATAATCTTTATTAAATGCACATTTGAATAATAATTAAGTAGTCATTTCTTAGTTAATATTTTACAGTACAATCATTTAAGTGTATATTACAGAAACCAAGGTATTGCAGATACAAAGGGTACCTGATGCTTTATGTGGAAATTCTGGGATAATATTTTCAGTTTTTAGTTGTGTCTGGCATATGAGGTAAGTGGTATCATTGGTTTTTCACTTCTCCAAATACCCAGTAAACTATAAAAAATGCATTACTGAGATTTTTCTTATAACCATGTTATAAAATGTATGCATAATCTTAAATCTTAGCAATTGCAGTTTTTCTAAGTACTTTTTCTCCTTCCAAAATTTTATCTTATGCATTGATAGTATATTGCACTTCCTGATTATTTTGTATATCTACGTCTAGAACTGTATGTAAACACGAGACTAGAGCCCTGTACTTTCCATTAACATATTATGCCTTAACTTACAGTGTTGCCAAATACAATTTCCTTTCCCAGGGCTGTCACTAATGAGCCCTAACGGATTTAAGTGCTGAAGGGATTGCAGAGCACACTGCCATGTTTTAGCCTTGCAGTAAGGATCTCAGGAGAGTGTTTTCTCTTTGGCTGCTGTTATTTACAGTGGGCACTACACAGTGAAATCAGTGTCAAATTTCACAATTATCTTCACCACCTACCTGGTGCCTCCATGCATCTGCTGAAGGTTGGTAACCTTCAACAGAGGATAGAGTAGGACGGCAGCAAGAAAAGTGCAGTCTTGCAAATAAATACAGCTACGTCTGTGAGGACTCATGATTCAGAACCTTTGAGCCAAACTAAAACATAACAACAAAAAGTCAGAGATACCTTCCTCAGACGAAAATGCACATATAAAATGCCCATGTTAAAAATAATGCAGTTCTGATAAGTCTTAATTGTTACACCCCTTAGATTAAGAATTTAAAATACTCTGTGGGGAGCAACATGATAATGAACGTGATAGTGATTGTCTTATTGAAAGTGATCTTGATTGAGTATCTGTCAGTTCACACATTCTCTGCTGATAACTGCTATTGTTTCACAGTTAAAGTCTTCAAACTGTCAATTGCAATCCATTGGAATATTTCCAAGACCTCATGTATCCTAGGAGATAAGCAGGAATTTCTATGCAATTGATGTGCAAAAAGCATCCTTACCATTATTGGTGGAAAAAGTGTTGACACTTATACAGAAAGAAAATTTATTCTCTCCTTTAAAAAACCTAAGCTATTAAGTAAAATTATTCAGTTAATCTTTTGTCGTGGTTTAAACCCAGTCAGGCAACTCGTTCACTCACTTCCCCCCCTTTTCTTGCCCTCCCCCTGCTCTCGGAGGGACGGAGAGGAGAATCGAAAAGAATGCAACTCCCACGGGTTGAGATAAGAACAGTTTAGTAACTAAGGTATAACACAAATCACTACTGCTACCACCAATGATAATAATGATACAGGAAATAACAAGGGAAGAGAATACATCATCTCACCACCAGCCGACCGATAACTCGCCCCCCCCAGCCCGACCAAGCTCCGACCGATACCTCCTCCAACCCCGCAGTCTCCCAGCCCTTATGACTAACTCCCAGTTACCTCCTGGGCATGACGTGCTGTGGTATGGAATACCTCTTTGGTCAGTTTGGGTCAGGTGTCCTGTCTCTGCTTCATCCTGGCTTCCCCTCCTCCCTGGCAGAGCATGAGGCTCACAAAGTCCTTGGCCAAACCAAAACATCCTTGTTATCAGCTCTGTTCCCGAGCTGAAAGTCAAAACACTGCACTGCACCAGCTACCAAGAAGGGGAAAAATGACTGCTACTGCTGAACCCAGGACATCTTTCTATGAAAACATAGAATCATAGAATAGTTAGGGTTGGAAAGGACCTTCAGATCATCTAGTTCCAACCTTCCTGCTGTGGACAGGGACACCTCGCACTAAAGCATGTCACCAAAGGAAATCAGAATTAGTGTTTTATTCTTGAATGGCATTTGCTATTTTCTAAAGGTTGAGATCTTGACTTCACATATTATTTATGTAGTTTTTAGGTGTGATTTCCCAGGTGTTTCTTAAGCAACATGGAAAACATTCTACCAAGGAGCACATTAACTCCTGCTTTGTTCAGATGGGAATCTAAACTTCTAGAACCATATCACTGGCCTCACTTATTTGGAAAAAGTAGCTAGTTGTAGCAGTTGCTTACCATTATTGGAATGAGTAAGCTACTAATAGAAAGTATAGCAGACTTTTTACCTGAAGCCACATCATTTCATTAGTTCCAGCCTCTTCTTCCCTTGAGCAATTCTGTGCTCAGTCTTGCAGTCCTAAGTTGATCCCAGGCCAATATTTTGCTAAATTTCTTCCCACAGTAGTTACCCTAAATTTCATATGCCACCCCTCTTTTCCCTTCTACCACTTTCAATTGATCCAAAGAATCACCTGATTTCTAAACTGTGGGACCTGATTACAGGGAATGAGAATTGAAAGGAACAGATTCTTTTCTAATGCTTCATCTTTACTATTGAATAAATATCCCAAGCAGTAAAGACCAGGTTAAACTACCCTTACACAGTATGAAGAACAGAAAGGTATGACATGGATGGTTCAAGTGAGACGCTCTGTGTATTTTCAAGTGTGCTTCTGAGACTGTTTTGGTATGTCAAGCCTGTGCCTGGAAACTTGAGTACTTCCAATTAAATTAGGCAATTTAACTGGTCACTGAATCACTGATCTCTGGAGTTTTTTTATCCTTCTGGTTCATTGTATTTTTATGAAGGTGTAAGGAAACTGACAAATAGTTGAGCAATATCGGAAAATGCTAACTCATCATTTTCTGTTCACTTTGAAAAAGGAAAGTTGTCATGTTTGCCTAGATGTCAAATCTTTTTGTCAGAATAGTGGAAATTAGTATTCATCTGATGTAGGGATGTGTGTGGAGAATCTCTGTTGTGTGCACATTAAAGACCATATTGCAAAACCTATAGTGCTGCCCTTTCAGACTAACTTCATTATTTTAAGTGAAATGAGCTGCTGCTGCCAATTTTTTATTTATGCTATCTGTAGCAAAATATGTGATGTTTCATAAATTGGGATGCAGAATAATACTTTCATTTCACTATACTATTTGATATACTTCTGCCATCATCTACTATAATGTAGCAAGTAAGGAATTTGTGGTGAAAGGCTAGGAGTCTAAGTGAAGGTTGGCCAAAAAAAAGGTATCCTGGAGTTCTTCTGTCTTTTTAAAAATTTGCTTAATTTAAACCCTGTCCATGTCTCCATGGTCTTCAGAGCATTCCCATCTACATGTGCATATGAGATCATGATTTTCATGAGCAATTCAAAAGACATGTTTGTTTTAGATTCAGATCTGGATCATTTCTGGAGTTATTTTGCTCTTAGGCAATGCAAAGCTTAATGATTTTACTACATTATAATTTATTCAGATTATGATTTTAAGTGTTTTAGACTATTAGCCAATCGAAAGTTGTGCATGTTTCAGTTTTGGACAGTGAGAATTAGCTATGTTATAGGCATTTTTGGTGTTATATTGTTAGCATATTTTGAAAACATAATTAATTTTAAGCTAAATACATCAAGAATTAATAATAAAGAAACAAACAGTGGAGTATTGGCTGAATGCTCAGAAGATAGTTGGCATTTAAGCCTTTTGCTCTTCCTGTTGAAATACATAAACCACAGAAATATATGCTGCCTCCTAATGTGCATACTATCATATTTTTACCTGTGTGGTATCATTCTCCCTTCCTTACACATATGGCATACACCCTTCCTTTCTTATTCACCAACCATGAATATGTTATGGAAAATATTACTGTACTTGAATGGAAACCATTTCCGGACAAAGATGAACACATGCATACATGAATAATAGCTCTTTAATTATTATATGGTTAGAGATGTTACGAAAATGCACAAGCATTGCTAGGTTATATATTCTTGATTTATGGTGAATGCCATGACTCTAGTTAAAGTTACTGCATTAATTCATGTGTAGAGCTGATTTTAATTCTTAATAAATTCCGTCTTCTAATTTTTTATGTTGCACTTATAAGAACATTTTATAGTGAGTTATTGTCTGAGTTAGATAGCATAGATAACAGCGGCTCTAAAGAATAGGGAAAACTATGAGTAGCCAGTAATGCCAGAGGATCAGGTCAAATATAAGCTAAAGTTTACCTCACTTCTCTATATAGAACAAGAGTTTTGGGTGATGAGGAAGACTATTTCAAACTTGTTAAAAGTTATTACACATCAAACCGTATAAGTAGTTGTATCTAGCTTCTGACTACTCTGATTCTGAATTCCTGAATTGAAAAAGAGAAAAAAGAAAAAAAAAAAGAAAAAAGGGTGAACTGCGTCTGCCTGCCATACATTCACAAGCAAAAGTCTTAGAACTTGTTAAGAACACTGGAACTCTGAGTTTCTAGAAGTATTAGGACAAAACTCGATTCCAGAGCTTAGGCATTTAAAATAGTTTAGTGGCCATTAGAAAAGTAGCTAGGACTCAGTCCTGCTGGTATTTCATTTCATGCAAGTAAGTGAAGGGGACAGGCTGGGATGTTCCTTCTTATGGACAGTAAATTAAGCTGCTTCTAAATACCCATTGTATTGCTAAATCCTACTTTTGTTTAAAGCTTTGTTCTTCAAAAACTGGTTGAATATATTATATTTATTGATGTCATATTTTTGAAAGATTGTCAAGGAAACTTGTCAACAGTTCACTGGAGAGGTAAAAAGGGAAGTAAAAGTGAATTGTTAACATTAAAATGTCATCTACCAGCTGGAAACACTCAATTGTTTATTAATGGTAGGGTAATATTTGCAAGAGATTTGTGGTGTTAAGTCCAGGGTTGCATCTGAATCATTTAAGGGCATATTCATGCAGATACAGGATATGGGAATGTCACCATGTAGCGGTGAGAGTAGGCTGTTATGTGGTTGTTTGCCATCATCACACATATCATAACTGCTGTGGGATAGACTCCTAGATTTTTATTTGATTGTTCTTCTGGTGGATGTGCATACATTCTAAAGCACATTTTAAGAACATAACAGAATTATTTTTTAATACTTGGCAGCATACTGACTGCCAGGCCGTTAGGGGTAGACTGTTTTTGGTACTCAGGTCTGTGCGTTAGCATAAGAACCCTAATACTTTTTGCAGCCTGCAGTGTAGCTCTATCATTATTTTCTGAATTGCTAACCTTTCTTGGGATCTCATCTTCAGATTTTCAGTGTACCATGTCAAATTGGGCCTTGCTGCATTGTGTACAGATCCTCATTCTTTTGCAGTAACAAACTGCAAAGTTTAAATTGCATTATCAGGGGCTTAAATTAGAAGCTTTTTAGAATGGTGACTATGTTTTTTGCATTTATTTGACAAGAAGTGAGTACGAAGATCTCCTGGACTATAAATAATTAACTTAATATGCTTATAAGGAATATTTACATGTGGCTGATAATGTATTTTGTCCATATGCAAAAGAGGCAAAGATAATAACTGCATGTAATATCATAACCTGTGTTAAATTTTTCTAGTAACAGTATGCTTTTTTACTAGAAAGTCATTAATTATAAGCAAATTAAGATGTGATAAATTAAAGTGGAGGAGAAGCATGATGTTAACCTTGTTTCTTGTGAAATCAGTTTACACATCCAGTGTGGACTTTTGTGATTAGACATTCCTCTGAAACACCCTGGCTTTAGAGGAGCTGTAGACCAAGGACTTTTTTGCATTTTAATACTTCCTTGTAAATTGGAAAACAAAAAACTACTTTCAAAACAGTTTTTCCTGTACCATGTGCTTTTATATTTACTAAGTATGCTAAAAGAGAAATAATATTCTTCCGGTTTTGATAATTGGAAAATATCTACTGCTGTAACACATATAAATATATTGAAAATATATAGTTTCTGACTTTTTCAAAATCAAACCAAAATATATATATCTTGGGTTTGTTATTTTGAAATGCATGCATTTTGGTTTGGGTATACTCTGTTACAGTTATATCTCTTTATTACTTAAGTAGTAACAAGGCTTTCATCTAAGTTCACCTTTTATCACGATAGGATAAATATTAGGAAAACTCAGAAATGGGAAAGCTCTGGAGCTAGCTCTGTAGGGACAGATTTCCTAATTGTTGCGGTAACCATTCAGACGGACTAGGCAAACCTCTGCCAAAGAATTTATTCATACTGAAGTTATCACTGCCTTCAAGCAAGAGAACAGGCAATCTGATTTCTTGAGATTGCTTTCTTGAGATTGCTTCCAGAGATTTATATGTTTTGTCCTCCTAACTAACTGAAACATAGAAAATCACAAATTCTAGCTATCTGATCCATAGTGTCCCACTGTGTTCTTACAATGTACATGTGAATCATTGAGATAATTTTATCTTTAGAACTGTGTATCAGATTTCTAATTTTGTTAATAATGTCTGCTCTACAGAATGCTTTTTTTTGTAGCTCCCGTATTTTCAGATTTGTATGTCTTATGTTGTGTGATGTGCATCATTCCTTCTCCATCTTACTCTCCCATATTTTTATTTTCCTTTCTGCCATCGACTCAGTCATT
Organism: Pezoporus occidentalis; assembly: GCF_034315485.1. Classification (NCBI taxonomy): domain Eukaryota; kingdom Metazoa; phylum Chordata; class Aves; order Psittaciformes; family Psittacidae; genus Pezoporus; species Pezoporus occidentalis. The sequence continues at coordinate 19,173,986 of NW_026914940.1, read as the reverse complement.
ATGTTACTTTGCCTCGTTCCCGGTACACCCAGTCCACAGATCACCATTACAGAGATGCCAGGTATATGTTTTTCTCTGTGTGACTCTGTGTGGATAATGCATGTACTTCTATGATGTACCTACATGTCCACTTCTGGTTATATTAGTCTGTGTATAGTGCTAGAAAACTTAGAAGTGTTGTGTCAATATCAGCATTAGCTTTCTCTATACAGTGTGTAGGCAAACACTGGGTAATTCATCGTATGTTTCTCTTTTTAAACATTTTCTTGCTGCCAGTAGTCTGTAATTGGTAGTCCATGAAGATGATGTTATATTTACATCATTCTGATGTCTTTTAAAATGTCAATAAAGAAAAATATTAAAATCAATACACAAATAACTGCTAATACTGTGATTTTCATATACACTATGCCATACATGTAAGGCCGTATTAAAGTGACAGATAAAATTGGAGCATGATACCTTTCTCATAGTCTTAGCTGCAGGCCAAAATACCTTAATTTTTAAAAATAGTTTTGCAAAGTTCCCCAAACTTCCAGCTGAGTTTTGTTCCAGTGTTTTGTTCCGTTGCTGACATTGCTTGCTTTTCTTATTGTTTTCTTCTTATTTCATCTTTGTGTTGCTTTTCATTGTGTTCACCCTTTACTTTTTGGCAGCCAGGATCACACAATGTATCCTCTATTTTGTGAAGATGCAATCAGATTACTTCGTTCCCGTAAGATGTGCCGTACCTATTCTGAGGGTGCTTACTATGACCTTGAGAGGTATAATTGATAAGGAGCATCTCGTTGGCTCTGCCACTTACACTTTGACAGTACTGTGTTTGATTTCCAAACTGAGAATATGATCTGTGTTTTAAGTGCTAAGCACATATACTGAGGATGGTTTATAATACTCTGTGAGCATGTATGACTACTCAGGACTATGAGCAAATACCAGGAGAAGCTGAATAGCTTTATAGAAGCCAGTTTCATAAAGTAAGTTGTATGGATATTATATGTAAGTGTCTTTGTATAACCCTGATTTTTGCTAGAATTTTCCAAATTGCTTATGGTACGTATTATTCTCTTCGAAATAATAAGGAAAAGCCTATCTACTTCAAAGTACACAGGAAAATGGTCTTTTAGAAATCTCATACTTTGCTTAACTGAAAATTTGTGTGAAAAGTAAAAGTACAAGCTTCTGTTGTAGATACTTGTATTCTGCTTATTCTGTAATTTATGAGCACTTTTATACATTTGTATACATTTGCAATACAGGCAATAACCTGTGTGTTATTACAGAACATATGGAATATAGCAGAGAGAATTTGAGCCTGTGATAATTCCTATGCAGCACTTACACATGAAATACAGTGGCTTTGAAGAGATGTAACAAGACATGTTGGTGTACTGTGATTAAGATATTTTCAGAAATATTGCAAACCAGGAAAAAGTTGACATGGTTGTGTGGGAATAGATATAAGGATATCAATCAGATAAACTATGAGCCAGTAAAAAGGAAGTGGTGGCTGCAGATCTGAAATAGCAGATGTAATGGTTGATATGGCTATAGTTTTACAAGAAGAGCCATTTAAAATTTTCCATAGCAAGAGCTAAAGTATTCTTGATATATTAACTTAGTGACTGCACTTTGGATATAAGTTCTGAGAAGTTTGTTAAGGTTTGCTCTGGATTCAGATCAAACATAGCCATCATTTTAGTAAGTATAAAACTTATTAACAAGAAACAAAAAAAATCTTTAACTGTTATGGTATCATGTCAGTATTCCTTCCAAAGAAGTATTGGTTTTTAGAAATTCTCCACAGCTATAGTATAATAGACATTATAATATTTAGAACTAAGTTTAACAATTGTTTTGAAATTATGCTGTTTCGCATGAAACCAATACACACGTGTGTAAATAGTTCAGTCTTCATGCTGAAACTTTAATAAGGAGAGGGATTTTTTGTTAGTTTTCAGAAATTATGTGACAAAATATGCTCATACGTATGCTATTTCAATAATTAATTTTTATATATTGTTTTTTGCCTTAGTTATATACTTATATTTGCATTAGTTTATCTGAACCTGTTTCAAATTTCTGGCTGTATCTGATTATTCAGGTATTGCTGAAAGTTGGAGCTATTATCAAATTGTCTTACTTTGAGGATCTTGACTTGCAAAACTTAATCTTTGTTTCTACAGACACTAATTTCCCAAAAATAAAGTAAAATCAATTAAAATAAAGGGCAAAAGTGTCAGTATTACATAAAGATGAAAAAATGTGATTCTATCTGTGAGATGGAGTAAATCCTTTCTAGGGCTTTATTGAAGACAAGGATATTAAAGCTAATTCCTCCTGGGGTCAGAAAAGAAAAGTCAGTGTAAAGTGGAACATCTCTAGCTCACTGTTAGAGCAGCATCTTGAGATTCCTTGGGCCTAGGATCTGATACTGATTCTCTGGTCCACTTGAATCCAGTCTGCCTGTGGGCAACATTAGTGTTGAAGTTGAGTCATCTTACTGAATACAAACTACTCTGAGTACATCAGAGCCACTATAATTTTTTCTGATTTTTCATCTTTTTTGTCTTTCCGTATTCTAACAACAGTTCTCTAGGTTTTTAAGGACCATTTAAAGCATAATCCTTATTCAGTTCCTCCTTATCCACTGAAAAATACTAAGTAATTTCCTTTTCCTTACTTTATGTATTGGAAGTATATAAAAAATTACTTTTTAAACAGTATTTCCTTATTTATCTTCACACTTTTTCCCAGTTTAATGCTTACTTTTAATTACATTATTTTTGTTGGTCAAGGTATTAGTCCTGTCTTTGTAGTTCCATTTGCTTAATCAGTGTCATGTTGATGTCAAACAACCACCTCTCTTTCTGTCTTTTACTTTCACTTTATGAAGCACTGGAAATAACTTTCCTGTTTTCACTGTTCATCAAAATAGGAAACATTGTTCCACAAAGTCCAGCATTCAGGGAAAGGTCTGTCATCTGGGACAAAGAGTTATGTATCTTATGTCGCTGTGAATCCACAAGTGTGGGTGTCCTGCAGGCACATATGTCATATAGATACAGCAGGCAAAATTACTTGCCAACTTTGTTATTCTTTTTGTCACTTTCCTGTAGTCATTCACAGCCAGCCCATTAACTCTTGTGGTCTGAAGATTTTTTTCTTTTTTTTCCCCACTTCTTGGGAACAGTAGTGTGACTACTTGGTTCTCTTTCATCTTTGCTGAAGTTTGCTTCAGTTTCTGTTTATCAGTTTTGGTAATCTTTAATTCATTAGTCCTAGGTCACATTTATGTTATCAAAACCTTAATTTCTGAGTTTATTCTTAGGCTATGGCACTCATAATTTTTGTCTTCGTGTAGTGCACCCCCTCTTGAAGAAGTCCAGCTGTTTTGCTACCAAAAGAAATGGAGGTGGCACTGAAATTGTATGCCTTAGAATGACGATAGGCACATGTGCAGCTTCGGGGACTTTAGTGTCCTTTGGACCTGGGGCTTTATCAAGAGCACCTTACTGCTCAGTACCCCACTCCAATTTTCTTTGACACCTTAACGTGATAGTTAGCATGGTAGTAGGTGCATTACCTGATATCACTTCACACTGCTGCAGCTTCTCAGATTGAACATACATAAAACATTATGGCTGGACATGTAGAACTTAAGCTTTTATTTCTATCCACCAATTCACAATCCTATAGAGTTATGCAGGATAGTTAATAATTTGAGAGTCACGCGTTTTAGATTGGATGACATGCACGTGGACTCAGTGGCAAAATAATGTTCTCAAGGTTTTTATCCAAACTGTTTTAAAAAATTAAAATACTCAGGAGTTCCTCCCAAATAAAAATCTGATGAAAACCTCGCTGTATTAAATTTTTTTCACAACTTATTTATCTGTCTTGGAGCTCAGCTTAGTCACTGACAAAACCACATTATGGGCTACTTCTTTTTTCTTAGCCATTGAAGTTAGTGTTTGGAAGTCAATAAAAAGTGGGCTGTGCACATTTTGGCTGGATGTGAGGTTTATTTCAGACAGAATTTTTGTTGCTTCACTTAAAGAAACAGAATTTTGCTTTCATTTTGTTTTCTGACTTTTGTTTTGCCAGTTAGAATTTTTCTAACATATCCTATTTTTGGAATTTCACAGTTGCTCAAATTTTCCTATTGATATTACTTTTCACTTTTATGAAATGTGTGTGTATTTGGTCAGGTATTCTTAGTACGCTAATTATTTCTGAATATAATTTGAAAGTAGAAGTTTAAAATGACATATATATATATAAATATACATTCAGAATATACTGCTGAACTGTAGATGAATGTGCTCTAAATTCATCACTTAATAATAGAGTGAGGGAAAACATACGGGAAAAGCAGTCTTTAAAATGTCCTAAATATCTGTGCTGTTTATTCTGTATTCAGGAGGACTAGGCAGGAGAGAAGAGTGCCTAATTCATATTATGACGACACAACCTATACTCCTGAAAGGTATTTTAATTTATATAGTAAAAATAGATAACGTTAAATAATACATTTTTTCTGAAGTGTGGTCTAAAATTTTTAATTGGACTAGACTAATGATGTTTAAATTTACAGTGCACTTTATGAAGTATTTCTCTCTATACAGAGCAACTAATCTCCATGGTTTTAAGTGCTTAATTTTCTTTTAGCTCTGCATTACCTTGACTTCGTATTTTTTTATTCATAAGATGTGGGAGGAAAACAGAACAGTACAGAGGAGCTAGGTACAACTGAAGGTTTTTTCCTACTTAACTGCAGTGTATTTCTAATGGCTAACTTTCCCACCACTAAGGGTGATTACAGGACAATTTAGAATTCTCTATTTCATTCTTTTAATAACCTGAGTCACTTCAGAAGGTCCTCAGCTTTTGATATGTTACTGCTCCTACTGACTTAAAAAAGGACTAACTGAATGCCTTCAAATCAATTTTGGGTGATGCTGTTCTAGGATCAAAAGTACTATTGTTCTTCCAAAATTTCGATATGCACATAGTGTATCACAATAGAATTAAATTCTGATATGTAATATGAAAACTTTTGGAGTGTCTCTGGAAATAGTTATTTGATGACAGCACAGCATGTCATCTTCAGAAAGATAGGCAAAGTCCAAAAAGAAGGAAATATGAAAAAAAGCAAGTTGATGTTCCTTTCTCATTGTACGATCAGATCTTTTATATTTCTCTGTCCATTTTTAAGTCATTGTCTGTTTTTTGCTCCAGTATGGGAGCTGATAAGGCAGGGATTATTTTTTAACTAATAGCGAGAAATTTTATTTGATTGCTATGAATAAATACAATCACATTTCACAAAAAATAAAGTGCACTGCATTTTTAAAACCATGCTATGTATTATGGTATCTATAATAAAGTGCTTTCACCAAAGAATCTTACTTAAAATGCTGGCTAACTGGAGAGCCTGGCTTCTGTTTTAAGGATACTGATGATCAGGGAGTGTGTAAACATATACCTGTCGTTCTCCAGCTACTAAAGTAACTTTCATCCAGTAACTGATCTGGCTACAGACCATGGGGAAAAAAAAAAAAAAAAAAAAGCCATTCCCATCCTATTCAATTTGATGTAGGAGAAACAAGAGCAGCTGAGTGACTTTCACATATACCGCACTCCATGCTGTCTTCCCTCAACATAATGACCAGGAGGTGTGGGGTTATTTAGTTTGATAACGCATTGCAAAATGTCAGATTCTGAAATCTGAGAAGTTTGGAATAAAATGGAGTCATGAAAAAAATACTGCTGTGATTCCCAGGAACAGACTCATGAAAAACTTTGGATAAGTATATTCAAGCCATTAAAATGTTCATCCTGCAGACTTTGGGTAGTATTTCCATTCAGACAAAGGAAGATTTATATCCAAGCTGATAAAACAGTGGTCTCTTGATCTCTTCTGAAAATCACTGCCTTGCTTCTCACTCATTGTCATGTGGAAATCCTGAATAGTAGCGCTATTGCAGTTCCAACACTTTACCCAAGCAAGATCATGAAAATACGTATCCAGTTGAAACTCTTTAACCAAATCTTTGATGATTTATATATAGTGTTAATATACTGGAGTAATGGCACATAAACAGTTTATCCCGTTTTGTGAAATGGAACCAGATTTTTTGGTCCCATTTATTTCTTTTCTGAATGATTCTACTTAAGATATTTTACATGTCTTTTATGTTGTCTTCAACTGATCAGTTGAATTGATGTTGAAAATGTTTAGATAGCCCCTGTTCAATACCTGGAAGAGTAATGCAAGTATAAAATTTAGTTTTCATTGTCTGATCTGAGTGAAGTGAGTTTTCTTCTTCTTCTTAATTTCTTTAAAACCCAACCACCCTATCAACTATAAAAAATATAAAATCTGAAAAAGTTATGTATTTGAAGTTAAAATCAGTATTTTAAACTATTGTTGCATAGAATGTTTATTTTGTTAATGTTATGTCTCCACAATTGCTTTTTAGTTATTCCACAAACCCAGCAGACATTGAAAACATGAAGACTTTTGTGTGAGAAAAGATAAGGGATTAGTTAGTCTTTACAGAACTAAAATTCATAGCTAAAGTACTGGAAAGAATAAGGGTGAAATACATCAAGATTTCCTGCTTTTTAATTAAAAAAAAAAAAGATACAGATTAAAAATAGGAAATGTACAAATCGTTTTGGAAACATTTTGAAAGCTTCCCATTTTATTGAGACGTGGTTGTGTCATGAATTAGAGTGTTATTAACAATACATATGTTTCTTTATAACATTTCTTTATTTTAACTGCATTGTAAAGGTGGTACAATGGTGCAAGTTCTTGGGCAGATCATGTAGTCAATGGGTCAGCTGAAAAATATGGGTAAGTAAAGAGTGTAGTTTACAGATATAGCTAAAATATATTTCTAATCTTTATAATGTGAGTTCATTTATAATTGTACCAAAGTTATTTTTAATAAGTATATTTTTCTTGAGATCTTTCTTTCTTATCTCAGGACTAAGGCACATTTATGTGCTAGTCATTTTTTTAGGATTAAGCTGTTTTATTCAGTTAAAAATAGAAAAAGAACATTAATTATGTTTGAGCTATTTTTGAAGCATGTTCTCACTGTTTAGGGCTGCTGTAATGAAAAAGGGCTTTTTGATTGATAATACCTGCCTACATTCACAGTGTTGGGAATGTGGCTTTGAGACCTAATACTTTTCACTTTCAGAAGTAATCCCAGTTCTGTCTAACCTATCTTCCTGTGTGACTGATGCAAGGTGCTGTGTGCCTTACAATCTTCAGTTCTTCCCAGCTGCATTTGGCTCCTGATCAAGGGAGCACACAGATTTAGAACTTGCTATTAGATCTTTGACTTTACAGCTTCCCCCTCATTTTCTTTTTGCTGTTGCAACATTTTTCTTCTTTATTTTTACTTACTTTCTTTGTGAATGTGCACAGAGCTTGCTCCTTCCTGCCTTTCCCCATCTTGTAAGTAGAAGCTGGACTATGCCTGTAGAATGTTTTGGCTAAAACAAACAAACATATGGTGTGAGTCCAAAAGGCTATTAAATCCTGGAGTTCTTGGGTGAAGCTCCCACAGAGTTACCGGGAACTTTTCCTTGAGAAGTTAACAACACTGTATTTCAATGTTGTGAAATTGTACAAAGTAACACTATGCGTTGATGTCTCAAATGTTATAATTGTGTGCAAATATTTAATAACATGTAAATTTTGCTTAAATATGGAATTAATTACTTTTTACTAAATTAATTACTGACCATACTTTGAATTTTGTGTTCTTATTTATTCTTTTGTGTTGGTAAAAGTCAATGTATCTCTTTGGAGAAATAGTTATGTACCTAAAACAAGTCACTGAAAGCTATAGACTATACTCAGTTGAATATAACAAACCATATAAAATGATACCATATATTGAAACCAGAAGATTTATATATGAAAAGGATTAATCATAGTTCATCTGCAGTCCTAAGAATATTTAAATAGAATTATGATTCATATTTATTCTGTATATATTGACTAAAAGAGGAATTCTGTTTAAGGAACTCAGAGACTGAAGGAGAACATAAGTGACTTTGTCATCCTGAAACTAAAAATAAAATATGGTAAAACCCCAGAATTAATCCCTAATATTTTGATGCAAGTTTCTCTTGTCTTTGTAGAAGAGAGGTTTGTAAGGGTCTTTTGGCTCAATATTGCAGCCACAGAGACTTTCTCAGACCATATTTCTTCCCTAGTTCTTTGAACCAGCATGCCTCTGTTTGCTGCCTCTTCAATTTTAGGTTTTTGAAGTATACACTTCATTTATGCTTATGGCAAGAGCCGTGCTTATTAGTTCTTCCTGGGAAAGTGCCAAACATACTGAAAATGGATAGCATTTGAAGAAGGCTGGAAAGTGCTTAGTGTAAACAAAGTTTTGTATTTGCTTTGATAGTCACATTAAATAGTTATGATTTACTTCACTTAGATTTAGTACTGTATAGGTGCTAATATAGGTAAAAATCAGAGGAATAAAAAAGATTTTTAACTTGAAAAAGAAAATTTTTTTGTTACTATTCTCTATCCCCATTTAAAAATAGCTCCCAAAAGCTATGGAAAAAGAAGTAAAACCACATTTGTTGTGAGCCAGTATGACTTTAGGTAGACCATACGGCACAGTACATACTTGAATAGAATGAAGACTGTTTAAATGGATCACATTCTGTTAAGATCAATGGTTTCACAGAATGCCTTTAACAGAAACAGTACGCTATTTTGCTCATTTGTAATTTAAGAGCTTAAAAGACAATGAATTATTGCATAACTGTCTTGGAATGATCTGATTGAAATCCTGGCCTCATCAGGTGACAGAAGTCTTGTTGACTTCAGTGAGGTCAGAACTACAGGTCTGTTGCCAAAAGTTCAGAAGAGAGATGAACACATATTTGCAGTATTAAGCTGTATTTGTGACAATTTACTAATTAAATGTCTACCATCTTATTGGCCTTTCAGAATATTTTTGGAAAACAGAAGGCCAATTAAATACAGTGTGCATGTGCAAATAAAGTTAGATTTAAGAGCTGAGGAAAAATATCCCACGAAAAGCACCAAGAACCAGGTGCTTTTGAAATTTTGTATTTAGTGCTACACTGTCCAGAGGCATATATAAGTACCTGCTTAATTTTAAGCCTACAACTGATCCACTTGGTTAGTCTACAGTCCACGCGGTCTGCTGAACTGTGTTTGAACATTCCAGCCCTAAGGCTGAGCTTCTCTCACTGCTTCTCTCTCAAACCTCTGTATGCATTGTCTTACATACCACTTACTCTTCTGTGATGAAATACATGTTCATTAAAACCCTTCAATGTTCCTGTCATTGCTCATACATTGTGATGCAACATTCAAGCTGAGTGGGTGACATACTGTGTTCTGAAATGAGAAAAAATGTGTAGTGATGTTATAATGTACAGCTGAAACACTTCTACTTTGGAATATTTCTAATATTTTTATTGAAATTTAATTATTATCTTGGAGAAAATTGCAGAAGTATATTGAGTTATAAAATAGAGCTGGGGTGGATGAGTGGGAAACGATTTTCAGCTCTCTTCTTTGAGAATTTTGAGTTCCCAGCTTTTGAATACTAATTAGTTTTATAATAATCTTCAGTGAGTCATCTCATGAGAACAAGATAAGTGTTGCTGTAGTGTGAGTCTTTAATATGTGTCAATTGGATGTCTATGTTAAAGATGCTGAAAGCTGGAAGTAGTTGTCAAAATACAAGGTTCTATAAAAGGCAACTGGCTATATAAATGAAAATATATGTTACAAGTACCAGGAAAAATAATGTTAAAACAAACAGTTAACATATTACATTATAGCAAAAATCTGTCTGTGTCTCTCAGACTTTTCAATTAGTGTTGAATACCTCCAAGTATTTCATATTGTAGGCACAGAATAAAAATATGAATAAATGTTAATATGATAAAGTTAGTCCAAACTAAATAAATTAATAAGACGTAAGGCAACATTTTTGTTGCTTGAATTCACTGGTTCACTTTTGTGTAAGGAAATAATAGCCTGCAAGGATCGTTTTTTGAGAAATCACCTATGAATAAAATAGTGGAAATTGATTTTTAAACTAGTTAAATTTAACTATTTAAGTTAAACAACAATAATAATAATTCAAATGAAAGCAAACACAACAAATGATATAATAATAACCAGTAATAGTTATTAATGATAGTCATTATTATAAGTAATTATAAATGTTATTACTAATAATAAACAAGAATAATTATTATCTGTTTTGTTATTTTTGCTTTCATTCAAAATCAGTTACAAATAGTGTTAACTGGAAGTTAAGAAGCCTTTTTCTCAAAACCATTCACCACTTCTTTTTGTTTGATATTGATCTTCTATGAAGAAGAAATTGCTTACATAATTTTACCATTTTCCCTACAAATGTACAAGTTGCTTTCTATTCCTCAAAAATACACAAAATTAATTGTGTCTGATTTTACAGGCAAAGAGATATGAAATATTTCATCACGTAGTTCCAGTCTTAATTGTTCCAGGACTGACACATCAGTTTTATGGATATTTTATTGTAATAGCTACCATAAATCTCTGACTGCATCCATAGAATTATTAACTAATTTGGGTTGGAAAGAACCTTGGAAAACTGTCAGATGTAACTCCTGACTTAAAGCAGGGCTTTGCTATTCACAGTACACAGTATGCTAGAGATTGGAAGGGACCTCGAAAGATCATCTAGTCCAATCCCCCTGCCGGAGCAGGAACACCTAGATAATGTTACACAGGAATGTGTCCAGGCGGGTTTTGAATGTCTCCAGTGAAGGAGACTCCACAACCTCCCTGGGCAGCCTCACCGAGAAGTTTCTTCTCAAGTTTAAGTGGAACCTCTTGTGTTCCAGTTTGTACCCATTACCCCTTGTCCTATCATTGTTTGCCACTGAGTAGAGCCTGCCTCCATCCTCGTGACACTCCCCCTTTATATATTTATAGACACTAATAAGGCCACCCCTCAGTCTCCTCTTCTCCAAACTATAGAGACCCAGCTCCCTCAGTCTTTCCTAATAAGGGAGATGCTCCACTCCCTTAATCATCTTAGTTGCCCTGCGCTGGACTCTCTCCAGCAGCTCCCTGTCCTTCTTGAACTGAGGGGCCCAGAACTGGACACAATATTCCAGATGCCATCTCACCAGGGCAGAGTAGAGGGGAAGGAGGACCTCTCTCAACCTACTAACCACCCCCCTTCTAATACACCCCAGGATGCCTTTGGCCTTCTTGGCCACAAGGGAACAGTGTTGGTTCATGGTCATCCTGTCGTCCACTAGGACCCCCAGGTCCCTCTCCCCTACACTGCTCTCTAACAGGTCGTTCCCCAACCTATACTGGAACCTGGGGTTGTTCCTCAGTAAGTCTATTGGCGATGAAATATTTTGAAGGGCAAATCTCTATAGGTATAGCTATATGTGCTTTCTTTAAACGTTTTAATAATTTTACTATGTAATCATGTGTTAGCATGGTAAGATATGTCTACAACAGAGTCACCAAAGTGACTGTAAAGACATGTATAGATACCTAAGCAAGCAGTAAGCATCTATGTTTCTGCCACTGTAGGCAGTGCACGTAGGTGTGTGGAGCATAGTATGCTTGAGGTTGCAGATGTGTTCTCTGCTTTGGCTGTTTAGCTGAGTCAGAAGATAGAAAAGTAGTTCCGAAACTGGCACGTTACAGTTTAGTCATGCCTGTGACTGTCATGTAGATGTACCTGTAGTTATCACATACACCACTGTGTAATGTACATGTAACTAGATAGTGTGGGTGTGTGCAAGTATGTGTATAGATATATATCTTTGCTTCCTGTTTTTATTTATTTTGCAAGAGTGACTAAAAGCATTAAGTTCCTTCATTTTAAAAACTATAGCAGCGCATAATTTTATATTGTTTCTTTGTAAGTATAGATGAGTGATCTGATGACATATTGAGTCACCAGTTTATCTAGATATTTTGCCATATACTGCTCCTTCCCATTTTTCCATTTTCTATTACAATATTTATGACTCGAATTTAAGTTTGTTTTCTACTAGAAATCTCAGTTGTTTGTAGACATGCTTATCTATGTTATGCTAACAGAGGATCTTGTGTCTGTGACTGAACAGCAAAGTTCCTATAGCTAGTAGAAGAATAACATGTCCAAGGATTGAAATCCAGCAGCCATCCACAGACACTGACAGGTATTACCACTGTATATTAGCTGGAGTTTGAAATCATGATAATTAGAAAATGTATAGCTCTATTTTACTTGTTTTGTGATTAGTGTTCCTAGATGAAAAAAGATGTACTAGGAGCTGAATTGTAGTGGACTATAATCCTACAGTAATTCTATTGTTATTTATTCAGTTTTTTGTTACAAGAACAACCTAGTACTAAAATTGTGCTTGGCATGATCTCATACTCATACCTTGTTCTTTTAGGCTTGCACACAGTAAAATAATTTGACTTGGGCTTTTGAATAAACTGGTTTCAGTTATATTGGGAAAAAATAACTTTGTGTTGTAAACTGTTATGATTTCTTACTCTTGAAAAATGTTCATATTTTCAAGGGCTTTCTCTATGCATAAGTTTAGATAATTTAATGTATTACTTTGTTGAAAATTCTCCTTTTTATTAAGAAAAGTAACAAATCTGAAAAATTAGAAATGGTTATTTTCTGCATTGGAAAAAGAGCTTTTGAAATTTCCAGAATATGGATATGGAGTAATGCAGATAAATCAGTAGCTAAAACAAAATATAGTAACACCTTTGGTTAGATACTGTAGTTACTAGAAATTTACAGTGCTACCTAAATACCATGGGAATCTAATTCTAATTTTTGATGGTTTTGGTATATAAAATTAGGTTGTGAATACTCACAGAGCTTTGTGCATGGTGGCTTAAAGAGATTTCAGACTGTTTCAGTGTGATAGGTATGCTTGGTTAAGAACCAAACACTGCTGTACTCTTTCCTCAGTGTAGGGGAGAATTATGCTTACAAGTCTTGTAGACTTTGACAGGGGAATAGGCCACCTTCCATGCATGTTTCCCATACCAAAGGTAGAAGGATGCTACTGTAGGCAATACTAAATGAATGAGGTCATTATTTGACATTTCACTAACTGCATTTTTATAATTAATTTCTTTTAGCAAAGATAAACAGCTTTAAAATATCATATGAATATTGAATAATTTAACTTAGACTATTTCCAGTTAAAAATCAGTAAAACATATGAATTACAGTGAGAAAAGAAGAAACCTTCATCTAGATAACTTGGGAGCATAAGCCCTCAAGGATGTAATCTTCAAAATTACCAACTCCTATTTTTAAATTCACTAAGGTCTTTTGAAAACTGCCCCATTCATGTCTGGATTGTGGTGCTAACGGATAGTTGTATACTGTGCTAGATTAAGAGCTTCCCTGCCCAGGCAGGTTATTGGAGTGTTATTTTCTCTATAAAAGAGACAGTCCGTTTCTGAAGACCTGGATCATATAGCACATGTGTTTACTGTTAAAAGTTTCAAAAAAAAAAAAGTGAGGACAAAGAACAGGCAATAAAGCTGTCTGTGAATTGTACTTTCTGTGTGTATGATCAAGAACCAGACAGTGAAGTTTTCAAGTGGAAGATTGCCACTATGCTGATACAGCTCTCTGCTGCTCTGAGTACAGGAAGGTTTGCATCACGTAGCCTGTAGCCCAGGGTAACAACTCAGTTTCACCTAGGATTCAACTTGGTCTTCAAATACTTCAGTCTACAAAACAGTGATGCCAAAGCTTCATTAAGAGCAAAGGGTTCACTTCCAAAATCCATGTTCTCCTTCACTTCTGGGAACTCCTTGCTGTTTTTCCAGTTGAAGTAAATGCCAGCTGCAGATTGTGGCAAATGATTTATAGAACCCCTTGAATATGAAATTTCTGAGGCCTTTATCTGTTAATATACTGGTTAGATATAGTGGCTCTGTGATGCTCTGCAAAATACAAAACCTGCCCACCAAGCCATTAGTATTGATCCTAGTGGCAGAAAAGTCTCTCTGCCTTTTAATCCAGGCAATGGGTCATATCCCTAACATCCTAAGAAACACATTTGATACTACAGCTGAAGTGAATGAAGCCTTAGGAGTAACAAGTGAAAGAGGCTTAACTTCTTATGAAGTGTTTGTAAGAACCATGTGTTGCTACTCACCTGATCCTTTCTATGTCCTACTCGCTGTGGGAGAGAAAAATATAAAATGGAATTACACATCTCACCATATTGCCTAGTCCTTGGTGCTGTGTGCTCCAGCAGTCCCACACTCACTGGCAGTAAAAGGGTTGTTCTAGCTTTTTGTGTGTGACAGACCCAAAGAAGGTCTTTGTGGGCTCAATAATTTCCTTAAATATGTTTGTAAACAGGGTAGGGGTGGGTTGTCTGGACCTCAGTTGTGTTCTATTTGTAATTTTATTGAATGTAGGAATATTTTATTCTTGGAATTTATTCCCATAGTCTAAGAATTTATTACCGTGGTCATTTTTTATCAGCAGAGGGCTGACACCTTTCTCACATTCTGTAGTGCTGAAACCTCTCTTGAACAGTTACCTAAATTAAGCAACATTCGTATCAAAGCTAAGGTTTTGTTTTTTGTCTATCCACAATGTAAAAGAAGCGAGACAGTGGATGTTTTTGCTGATGAAGCTTCCCATTCAGAAACAGATCTGATAAAAGAAGAAGCAAGGTAATTCTGTTGTAGTTTTGTGCCAGGCTCATTGTACTTTTCCTCCAATCTTTAGTGCCTCAGCTTATAATTACCGTTATGTGTCTCACTGTGGTGTGTTTGCTTGTTAGGAGCTTATAGATGTAGGTTCATAGTGAATGGTATTATTCTGAACCTGTCTGTGGTAAATCCTTCATACGCTCTAGGGGTCCAATTAAGACCTCATGGAAGGCCTGAAGAAACATTCATTTTAATGAATCTTTATCAACCTGTTCAGCAAAGTTATCCACCCTGGAGACAGCTATACTCTGTCACAATACATTGTTTTGAAAAAAAAATGGCTATTAATAAAATAAGACTCTTCATAGTGAGAGACTGTGGTATGTCCCTTTTTTGACGCTAATTAATATTTGGCTTCTTGTTACATTTAATCACCATCCAGTCACTCTTTGTATTAACTGGCTTCATTGTAAAATGCATGACTTCACTCAAGGAGAAGTCCTGAAGGGTACATGTTCCCCATTTGTATTCTATAGCTGTTCAGTTACTCAAGGAGAGGTGGGAGGAATATGAATTTAATGAGTAGCTCCATCAGGGTGTGGATTTTACTTTTATAATTACTTTGATTTTATGTTTTTTAGGATATTGCTAGCAAATATTACTCCTTGCAATCAGCCCAATTACATTGTGAAAAAATGTGGGACTTGATTCATTTCTGAAAGTAATGGCATGATTAATTGCCTCAGATAGTAAAAGACTTGACTGCTTGGTCAAGGAATTCTCTTCTACTCAGTCTAGTTTTTCCCCGTTGCATCTCTAATGGTAATTTTTAATGGCAAAGTTCATTAGGCTGTGGATTAGAAGAATTTATTTTTTTTTTATTACAAACCAAACTTCGTCTAGTTGGTGGAACCTCTGCAAGTACTAATGATGCTGTACATTTTCATCTGACTACAGTCCAAGCATGCCTATGAATCCATCAGTATACTCTAGCCTATATTTTGACAGACATCCTAAGTCCGATGATAGTTAACAGTACTACATGGTAATTATAACATTTGGAATGTGGACTCTCCTATAAACAGGAGTACTAACTCTAAAGATAATACAGTCTGTAAAAATCTAGTAATTTGAGTAAAAATGCTCAATTGAACTGCACAATTAAATGAGTCGTTAGCTTTAGTGAGACTCAATATTGTCAGCTGTTATTTTCCTCTAATGTTGATGTATTAATAAGAAAAAGCGTGTGGTGTCCCTGCCCATGGCAGGGGGGTTGGAACTAGATGATCTTAAGGTCCTTTCCAACTTTAACTATTCTATGATTCTAAAATAACAATATTTTTACCCAGAAGTTCTCAGGGTACAGACTATTGCATGGATAGTCATTACTGAGACATTGGAAACATTTCAGCCCATTTATCAAGAGTACAGAGCAAGCTGAATCATACATGTATAAAATACTGTATGTTATCAAGAAGCGAACTCAGAAATTTTACCCAATAAAAATGTACATGACAAAAGTATTTGCTTCAAACCAGTATCATGCAGCATATTTTATAATTAATAGAAAAGTCAAAGGTCAACTGAGCTGCTTTTTGACTAACATTACAGGAATTGTGAAGCAGCAGATAGACAGCCATATCAAAGATCCAGATCAACAGAGCAACGTCCTATGCTAGAGCGGACCAACTCCCGCTCCCGATCCACAGAGCGTCCTGACTCAAACCTCATCAGGTCGATGCCTTCATTAATGACTGGAAGATCTGCCCCTCCTTCACCTGCCTTACCGAGGTGAAACAGACAAATCAATCAGACTAATTCCCGTTTGCCCCACCAGCTCACCATTTTATTTTCCCAGTAGCTAATTGGTATCACCTCATCCTTAGCTGATCACTAGTAGCGATAGATACTATTTCAGTGCCAACACACTATTTATATTCTACTCTGGATATAATGGTGTGGCTGCCATTGCAAATTGTTTGCTAACAGTATTTAACTACATTTGTTTGTGATTTCTCATTTGTCAGGAATCCTGGATGGTTTCCCACATAAAGCACCTCATAACTATCATACACTTCTCTTACAGAATGAGAAATTGTTTGTGTTCATCAGACATTGCTTATGGAACAACCATCACAACAACATCAAATGGAACTTTTTTTTTTAAGTTTCTTTAAATGGACTGTACTAACTTTGTCTATCAGCTACCATTTTAACCACCATTTTTTCTGATTACATTTTACTGTGCCATAGTCTGTATTGTTCCTGTTTGAGTGCTCTACTTTACTGATTGACATTTTGAAGATTTCTATACTTTACTCTTAGCTTAAATAAACATAATATAGTAAAAAGATCAGTACATTTCGGTCTAGTTGATGTTCAGTAAAACCTCTCCTTATTTTAGTACTGCAGAATACATTCTTTTATTTTCTAAAAGTTAGAGTCAGTAACATCAAATCCCCAGTGAGAATTAGAGTCAACTATGAGTGTATTTTCTCAGTTTATTACTTTGTTTAAACAAATCCCTATAATCTCATGCCACTCAATGGTAATTTAACCAAATACAAGCTGAGTAAAGATAGTTGAATTTAACTTGTGGATAATTTTATGTGTATGTGGGTATTATGTCCATGTGCACATGAATATACACACAATGCATTTTCTGGTTTGACTATGCAGACAAACATCTTATGAATGTTCAGCCTTAGTTTGGCTTTCTTTTCTTTTTCTTGGAGAGATAGCTCTTTTTAATCAGGTCTTATTCTGAAAAGAGATGCTAATTTCACTATGAGACTTCAAGGGTCCTAAGTGATCTAAAGCCTACTTATGTTATCAGTTCTTGATGGTATTTAAGGATGAATTTGTCTTTTAATGGCTATGGTTTGTTTTGTAATGTGTCTCATAGGTCACATCCTCGAACTGGGTCTGTTCAGACAAGCCCATCAAGTACTCCAGTAGTAGGGCGAAGGGGCAGGCAATTACCACAGCTCCCACCAAAGGGGACGTTGGAGAGAAGTAAGTGTATGTTTTTCTCCTTGATGACATTGCAAAATTGTTCATGAAGGTTGATTACTTTTTTTTTGTATTTTGGGGGGGGGCATTACAGCTGAAATCTCTTGAGTTTTTGAGTACTGAATTGGGATTTGATAGTAGTATTTTGTACTCTATTTTCTTCTATCATGTTTGAATATCTACAGTAGTCTTGACTGAAATGAAACATTAGCAGTACAACAATAATTAGTAGTGCAGTGCGCACGAACCAAAATGGACTAACTGTTAGCATTGTCCTGTTCCTTTTGAGCTCAGTAGGTGTTTTGTCACTGACTTAAACAGGGACATGAAATGATCTTTTGTGTGTTGCTTAGTGATAAAACTGGCTCTTTTGGGAGTTAGGAGATAGCTGATCACTTGTGTGTTCACATGGAGTATGTTACCAATTGCTAATATAAAACCTGCATCTTGAAACCGGAAGAGCAAGACATAATAATCTTTAAAACAGAAGAGATCAGCAAGATATTTCATGATTCATGTTTTAGTGGTACTATAATTGTGCTTATCTTTAATGTCTTATAAAAGCACTAGTCAGCAACTAGTCAATGGAGACATTTTCCAAAATGACTAGAAACAGAGGTATGCAAATATATTTTTGATAGCATATACATTTTCACCCTTCCACTTCTTGATAACTTCATGTGCTGTGCAAAATCAGTCTAAATGGCCATATACACTCCTTTCTTTTTAATCCTTAACATGTATATTGTATCTTTTATGAAACTTCTGTTGTTTTTAACCCCTGTCCTTTGGTTCCTTTTTTTTTTTTTTGTTGTTCTGTTTTTGTTACTTTTCCTAGACAATGGAGACAAGGAAATAGAATCTTATGAAGGTCTGTACATAAAGGAGGGTTTGTTTTTCACCTGAAAGCCTTTTTGAGAGGCTATATAGGGAAAAATAAACCCAACTGCAATTGATGTTACTGGAGTGCACAGACATAGTTGGAATTATTATCATAATTATTTAGTCTTTTTTTTATATATATTTAGACCTGTGGCTTATAAATTGTACAGGGTTCTACATGAAAAAAGAAAAGACAGTGTAAATAGCACTATCTAAATATAATCATCATTGGAAAAATACCTAGACATATGCCCTTTTTTAAATACCAAGGATTTACACTGCAGCAAATGAGAGTATTTCAGTTAATCTACATATGTATGTACCTTTTCAGGATTAGCACTTTAGGCACATACTGTAGTTTAAGCTTTTGTGGATATTTGATATTTTTAGTGTTACCCATGCATTTAATCAGATTACTGTTTTTTTTTTTGTTGCGAATATGTTATAATGTTATACAGTTGCTGAATTACTAGGTAATTTTTCAGATAATATAGGAGCAAGAATAAATTGAATCAAGACAGTCTTTCAAAAATTTATAATACTTCTGCTTAAAATTTAATCCCCTTATTTTATATCATTAAAACCATTTAATTTGCCTAATAGCAAGTCTCAAGATATCAATTGCAGTCCTTGGTTGTACCAGTGAGGGTCTGTATGTACTATTACTTTATCTGTCTCTCTCATCAGACTTTTTAATTTAGTATTTACATGTTTAAAGTGTTTATTTCTATTTTGGAGGCAAAACGTCATGAAAAGAAATCTCTTTCACAAATTATCATCCTAGTATATTAATTTCTTTGTGGTCATGTGTTGTGAAATGCTTGTATGAGATACAGTCTAGATATGCCAGGAAATAATCATATCTAATCACATGATGTTTGCTGTCCTTGCTGTATATGCTTTCATGTTTTACCCACTCTTCCCTGCTCTTTGCTTAGTATTTCTATTTAGACTGGGAGCTCTTTAGGGCAGCAGTTGTGAAGTACTACATATTTTTACCATGTTTGATTACAGAAGGTATTTACATCATAGGTTCTACAGAGAGAAATATAATAAATACAATAAAATAATTATTTTTTATAGGAGTGCTAGAATGGTTTGCTCTGGTAAGTACTGCTGGGACTTGAGGATCTCTGTTTTCTTTCACTTGAAGTCTGAGTAATATTTTCCTGTACCTGTGTTTAAAGTAGTTTTGGAAGACTTTTTGGTTATAAAAAATTGCCAAATCCACAGATACTGATTTTTAGTATGCAATCAGATCATCATCAGTGACTCGAGATACAGTAACTAAACCATTTTATGTTGAATTTTACACATATAAAGGTGGTAAACACTCTAGATAAAACCCATAATCCTTAGATATTGCTTTCATACATTTTTCTATATAATTTTCTGTCATAAATTAAGAGATCATAGTCTACTAACAGTATGATTCTGCTTTAAGGCTCTTTCTATACTTCCTTAGGAGTCTCTAATCCTTCTCTTTAAGGGGGATTATAATTTTCTTTAGAAGGAATAACATTTTAAATGATTAGCAGATTACCTAACTTCTGTCAGTGACAGAACACAATTATGACTAATAGCAGTTTTTTTACTGTGGAGAATTGAATTTTACAAAAATATATTTTTAAGCAGTTGAAGTACCAGAATCAAAATAATGAATGTACTATATAAAAGGTGTTTATGTTATTAATTTACAAATAAAGCAGCAAATAAGCCTGAAAACCTTACAGACATTTGAATAGATTTTTATGAGTTATGCCCTGATGATAATTAAAACAGTTTCTGATTGGTGATAATTGGAACAGTTGTCTGTTGTTGGGAAGGATATATGTCCATACCAGAAGATGTCACTGTCACAGAGTAGTCCTTTCTGTATTTACAGAAGCACATACTTGACTCAAATGAGAGGGGATTTTATATTGCATGGACACATGCACATGTATGCGTGTTTTGCATGTCATTATTGACATGTATGTTTATTTTGAAATTAATGATTTTAGTGCTGACCAGATTAAGTTAGAATCATACTGAAGAAAAGTGTTAGTAGAAAATACATTACACACAAAAAGAAATCGATAGTAGTGTCAGTTTTGTGGAAGAGAAAATGTTCTATGTTTGCCACTCCTGCAGTAGTCTCATTTAGTCTGTGTTCATTTGAATAATCTGTATTTTGAAACTGCATACCGTTTCTTAGAATGTAATAGAAATGCAAGTAAAAATAATGGAATAATTTGCAGTTGTGAAGATTTTTTTTGTTATAGTACAGTTCTTGGAGTAACATGGAATACGGTGTCCTTAAGGCGATATGACTAGAACTGGAAGAGGAGGAATCTACAGGAGAAAAAAGCTCTGAGTAACTGCTTTCCAGATTAGGGTCAGAATTAAAAGATAAAAAGAGCTGAGATTTTACTTGTATATTTCTAAATAATGCTAGAGATAGAGATACTTTGTTTCTAATGAACATTTGTAGAAAAACAACTTGTTTTTAGCAGTGAAATGGTTATGTACTCTTAAGTGTTCTGTATTATTAGTGCTATAGATGACAAGTGAATACTGGAATATTTATAATTCTTATGGGTTAACAAGATTTTTTCATTTATATGCGGATATATTCCTTTCTTCTTAACTTGCTTTGGTGGAAGGATACACACACTGACCGCTTGCTGCTAATTAAAATGGAACACCGTAAAATGCTCTTGAATGTATTCAGTATTAGCCTTTTAGGTTTGTTGTTAATTGCTAATCAAGCAGAGAATTTTTCCTGATACAGATTTTTTCCTTTTCCTCTTAAAAATAAACATGGACATTCTTTCTTCATCCGTACAAAAAAAGCAAAACAAAGCAAAACCAAAACCAAACCCCAATCATCCACCCAACCATAGAAGCTAGAAAGGCCAAAGAAATTTAATGAAAACTTTAAAGATAAAAATGAATTGCTCAGAAATTTACCAAGTAGTAGAGCTCAGTGAGAATCTGACCTTCTGTTTATGCTCTATGGTACAGACTTTAAATAGGTGATCTCATAATGATCTTGTGTCTTGGGAAAGTTGTTTCAGATGCTGTTAAAGCTGACATTAATGCTGATTAACTGTCTCCTCTTAACATCAGTGGTGGGTGATCTAATTCCAGAATAAAATTATCTGTGAATAGAATTAACAGAGATAGTTGATTAGGTTTAATCAGAGATAGCTATCAGCCATATCTCCAGTATTTATATCTCTCAGATATAATTTTAAAACTTTAAAAAGAAAATATCTATACTGTCAATTGCATTGTTGTTGGAACTCACGCGGTATAGAGTGCAAAGTACTGAGACACTCTGGTGGTAAGGAAAACACAGATACTGTTGACAGGCAGAAAGACAGGCTGCTTATTTTAAGGGGCTATGTCTCATTCAGAACATAATTTGTCTGTTAAATGAGACTTAATTTTGCAATGTAAGAAGGAATTTTATTGTGTTTTTTGCATTGCCCTATCAGAGTTTGAAGGGAGACAGACTATTACAATGCAATTACAGAGAACCTGTCATAATTCTATCGTACTCTATCAGCTGTGTTTTCATATGTTTAAAAAATATATGGCATATAAGTTAGGTTTTGGGTTTTGGTGGGGGTTCTGTAAGATGTGATTGATCACATGTATATAATAAAGGATAGGAACTTGGACTACCTTCAGCTTGGCTAGTAACTTGATGACTTTATCATCGTAAAACACAGCAATTTAACAAATAAAGGTACCCACCCCAATTTTGTGTGACTATTTCCATGGTACCTGTGTGCTTGCTTGCATGGGGTAACTTGCATTATGTGTGCCTGACAGGAAAGAGAGTAGCTTAGCATCAGTAACAAGGCTGCCTTATGATAATGCATGAATCTACCTTGGGTTTTTGATTTCAACCACAAATTTACAAAATATACCTTGGAGTTTTACTTATGGATGCTTTATTCACTCTCCTGAGAGGTGGCAGGTCCCTCAGCCCCCAAAGAATTTTGAAATATTTTAGTTGTATTGGTACAATTTCCATAGAAAATCTTGAACAAATGTTACCAGTAACACAGGGCTTAGGGTGCTTACTTGAAAGGTTATGAACTTTCAAGGGAAATAAGGGTTCATAATTTTTTTCTTAGATTGGTAAAATGAGGAATTAAACGCCTTGTTCTTTATGCCAGTTGAAGGTCTTACAGTCTAGGTCTGAGACTACAAAAAGCATAAAGAAAAATAAGTAGATCCATACAGCTGTGCTGAAAAGAGCAGTTGTTTATGTTTCAGGATACCATGACAAAATCATTTTAGTTCAGTTCTAGTGGAATCATGTTTTTCAATTCTTTGGCACACTTTCTGTGCATTCTTCTCCATTCAAGAAGTTTGACAGTATAGATGATGTCCCTGAGAAATACTATAATTGGAGTTTTCAATGTCATTATTTCAGTTGGAATTTAAATGTCATGATTTTATCACAGAATTATAGAGCAGAAACCTATGTAGAGATTAGCTTCCATGGCTTTGATTATAAGTTTGATTATAGTTTAAATCTCTCTCTCCTTATCAACAGTAACCTGTTTGAACAATTAGGTTATTATTATTACAAGTTAGCTAAACCTGAAGTCAGATAATTCAATGACCTATTTAGTTGCACATAAGTCTATACAAGTAATGAGAGAAATGGATAAAATTCTGGGAACAGAGAACATAAAAAAAATCAGTAAGTAATCACAATCTGAACCTTGAAAAACTGTGTGTTGCATCACCTCAAAACAGTGGTTAATGAATAACTGACATTAAAGTTAAACCAGGCATATGATACACCAGTTATTCAGCTCAACACTCTACTATATTACTGTTGTTACTCTAGTATTAGATGAACTTTGTCAAAAAGAAAATTATGGTTCTTTATTAGTGCTGTATATTTGTGTTGCTTATCATTAATCATATTGTCACCATTGTTTCCAGCTACTTTGGTGTTCTTTAATATTTATGTATGCTCTAGGCAATTGTAGTTAGTGATGGAAAAGTACACGTCTTTCTGAATTCTAACTACTCTGAAATCCAGATAAAAATCATATTACCCAGCAAATTGAGTATTTTTTTTTCCAAGCTGGAAAAAACATTTGCATTGTTTCTTCTGCTCTTATTAAGGTACTGAGTATGCCCAATTCTTTGCAATCTATACATGATTTTAAATATGGTCTACAGGAATAGAGAAAAAATAAAGTAAAACCAAGCAGAAGATGCTTTTAAACCAATTACCTACCAATATATGTCTACTTTCTCTGCCTTGGTACTTACTGTCTGCTTTCCGGTGCTTCAATAATTTAATAAGAAATAGTCAACAAGTGATATTAAGAGCTGCATGTGACCATCATTACTTGCTAGAAGAATCTTATTGGAGTAAACCAGAGATATTAATGAAAATAGCACAAGGATTTATTTAATCTTTGATTCACTCAAAAAATAGTCTATGCTACAGACTGATGGTTTGTATGCTATTGTGAATGTCTTTTGTTTGATATTTATCTTTTATCTGAACAGCTTGTAACAAAGCATGCATGTTTTTGTCTTGCTTTTTTTTTCCCTGTCATACCTTGCTTAAACAAATGCAGCAGGAGATGAAGAAAACAAGCTTACTGGAGTTCAGGAGTCGGAGGTTGAGGCAGGTCTGTCTGACCACAAGTGCCTATCTCCTTCAGAAAAATCTCCCTCTGAGCATGTAGGGAAGCTTTACCAGCCAGCCTATAAATTTATTAGAAGTCAAAATCCAGACAAAAAATTATATAATTTTATGTGAGAACAAGACAAATTCAATATAGCATAGTTTATTTACCAGTTTGTGAATGCTTAAAATAGTTCAACCTGTAAAAAAGTCACTTTTTCACTTTTTTTAAATCCCTTTTTATGAAAGTACTCTCTCACTACAATCAAGTTATAGCCTTAGCAGATCTGGGTGGACAACCTTTAGATGTGTTACCCTCTACATTGATGGTTTTTACAAACAGGAAAGTAAAGTATTGTATCATGACACTTTTTTTTCCCTACTTTGTGTAGGCAGACTGATTATGCTGAACAAAAATAGTAGGAAACTGCATTACATGGACATATTTTGAGTATTTTGTATAATGTCCCTCATCCTACTTGAAAGACAGTTCAGTTAGTAGCAAGAGCTATGAGAAATAATAGATGATGATAAAATCAAACAGATGCAAATTTTTTTTTTCAACTCAAATACTATCTGATTAAAATATACAACTTTACCTTCTAATTTCAGAAAACACACACCATATAGGTTCAAAGACATTCAGAGATCTAAAGATTTTTTCTAAAGATGTTTTCTGCTCTTAAGTTTCTTTCTCAAAGGAAGAATCATAAAAGCAGAAATGTGCATTTCCATGCACTGTTAATAGGTTACATTCTGGTATCCCTGTTAAAAATTGTCTGTGATAATACATAACAGTCATAGATGTGGAAGAGCAGTAAAGATAAGCTTTTCTGCTTATAAATATTTAGGGCTAAACCAGTGCTGAGCTTAGCTGCCTAAAAGTAGGCAGTGCGATATGTACCTCATCCTCCAGGCCCATGGGATGAAGCCCACAGAAGGATAATGCACTGAGGGTATTAGTGCAGTCATGTTGAGAGAATTAAGTGCTCAACAAAGGTGGCTCAGAAAAATGACAAGCTGAGCAAGAAACATACTTATTAGTAGCTGGTAAGAAAAATTACTAGCTAAACATAAGTATGCCAAAAATGCCATCCCCCCTTAAAAGTGTGCCTAAATTAGTTTCTTCAAAATCCTTCTTTGAACCCTATTCCTATTGTTATATAAGAGGAGAAAATATGGATCAATATTTTCTTCTTAAAACAAAGTAAGGAATAATTGCTGTGATAGGGCTCAATATTTCTTCAGAAATATGGATGTAGGAGTAATTTCAAGATTTGGGAGCTGGAAAGTAGGATTAATTTTTTTTTTATTGTAGTTTTCACTTAAGCATCCAAAGTGTCCTACAAGATCTTTGCTTTCCCATTTTTCATTATAGTACAGTTTACTTTTGGTTTTGCTTTTGTTATGTTTCTGTATTGTGTACTGTTCACTCTATGTGTTTTGTGATAACCCAAGCATAGTGCATGGAATTGTGCTAACATAGTTTGCAAAATATGTGTGTGTGCTATAGTTATGTTTTTCATCATAGTAGCTGTTCCAGTTGTTAATCATAATTGTCTGTTTTTAATGTTATAAAGATTGTGAGGAAAAACATCAAAATCCACCTGTTAATGGGCGAAAAGGCAAGTTGATTATGATATTGTTAGTGAATTGTGGATGCTTGAGATTTTGCTTATGTTTTGCTGCATGTGTGTGTTTTGCTTAGTTCTACTAGCTCAAAATTAGTGAGTTCATGTGTGTTCAATTTTACTGTGCTGTTTTACATCTTGCACTTAAAATAATTATTTTCAACTGTGGTTTTAAAATCTTTCTTCAAATCAAAGGCTCCAGATTTTTTTATTTTTTTTATAGCTAAGTGTAAACTGAAGATGCGGTTTACACCACCTATATGCTCTACAAGTTTGGCACATTTCTGCTAGTCACAGGAGAGATGGACCATTTAATTAGCATAGACTGGTAGAGAAAGGCTTATGTTATTACCAATCATCTCTATTGTCTATTTTTCATTATGTTCAATGGTCATTTCTATTTCAAATGCTGTAGGAATAAGCTTAATTCAAATCACTGAAATGTTAACATGGAGATTAAAATTTATTATCTAAAAATAGAACAGTAGAGGTGCAATGAACAACCAGAGCTTGCTTTGAAGTTTTATTCCAGTTCTTGCTTCTAAATTGCTTTGATAACTTTTAAGAAATCTGTTATTATTTTTCCATGTACTTCTAGTGACATATTACATATAGACTTTGTCTCATCAATGTCTTGTGCCAATGAATAGAATATCAACTAAGGTAGTGCCTTGACTTTATTAAAATCTGGATATTCGCTCTTAATCTCTACTACATGTGGAGAGTAGCCCCATTTACACTACTGTGGGCTATTCCTTGTCTTCCATTCCTTAGAAAAACTTAGCAGAGGGAATACAGGTATCAGGAGAGTAGGGATTCAGTTTTGCTTCTGGTAGCTCACTGTGTTGCAGGGAAAACCACATTGGTTTTGATATGCTGCTTATTATCCTGCAGAGACATGGTACGCCTTTGCAGAGAGGGTGCTGTGTTGGCAGCAATGCACAGGGTCATTTCCCTTACTCTAGTGGCTGTGCCAGCATAATCCTGAGCGAATTCAGAAGCTGGAATTCTGCTTGCTGTAACTGTAATGCTTGCTAATTACCAGATAGTTCAGTGTCTTATGCTTTTAAGATCCAAATTCCAATCCTGGTAAATCTGGATGCTTTTGCCACTGACTTGGTGAAGCTGACAAACCAATAATCAATTACTGAGTCAGGCTGAAGCTGATTTTGTTTGGTTTATCTTTCACTCCTTTCGAAAACCCAATAGTTTATATACTTAATTATAGAGCCTAAAAGATGTCCTTTGCACAATAAATGTAATACTACTAACCCGTATTTAAGGTAGTTTGTTTTCATATATTTATTCATTTCTCTAAAGTGTCCATTTTGCATTTTAGAAGTTTCTTATGCAGAGCTCCTTTACTCCAAAAGATTGGTGTGTGTCTAGCATTTGATTTCAAATATTTATTACCAAAATCACTATCCCTTTTATTTTTCCTCAGGTCTTTTGCATTTCTCTTTCATATATTTTGTATGACACCTTTTGATCATTTGAGTTTGTGAGAAAAGGCTCCAGGTAATTCTGGCCTTCACTGTATTAATTTAGGGTTCATAAAAGATTATGTAGTTGTGGAAGCAAAATGTTAAGCCTTTCAGATTATCAGCTCCCTCACTCGTTGGAATATTTTACATAATTATACCACAGTTTTGTCTATATTATGGGAAGCAGGAATGCCTTCCAGTTCTTATGTCCTAGGTTGAGAAGTGACTGGAGCCTGTTTGTATTTTGAGTCTGTACCAAGACAAGGCCCAAGTCACCAAGTTATCCCCTTTCTATGCCCTCTGGTTTCTGCATGCATGGAAACCCCACCATTCTGTGACCATTCTGGATGTCTGGAGGGCTAGAGTTAAAAGTATCCCGTATTCTAGACTTGCTGTACAGTTTAGGCACAATGTAAAGAATTTAGCTGACTGGAGTGCAAACTATACAGAATAAAGGGACCCCAGTCAAAGGAGTGATGACCTGCTTAACTGACTTGCAGAGTCAGTGTGTATATATATGGGTTTTCTGAAAAACTAGCATGTGGCTGTCATGCCAGAGGGAACTCATACTGCTGGCTGACCTGAGCATCTTCTGAGGTGCACCTAAGTGCATTTGGGATTCCTGGAAATGGGGCTTACACTTTGCCTGAACTACTACACATGACTGGCGTGAGTCTCTTGCGTGCTCTTGTCTTCCCCTGGCCCACTGACTGTAGATTTTGCTAAAAGACTATGAATGGCAGCTTCTGAATTTTGCCTGGAAAATGATAATGAATGAATTTATGTGTGCTGTGACAATACTTAACATATTCATATATATTATGAGTACCTAGACTAATATGAAATTTTAATTAAATTCTAGTTCAAGGAAAGTAAGGCTTAAGTAAGGTATAGACGTCTTGAGTTTTAGGCAGGCACATAACTATAATCTGCACACTGGAAAAATGGTGAAATAAGAAAAAAAAACAAATCCAAAAACCAAAACCAAAACCCACCACAACACCACAAGCCACTAGAAGTAAAGGATTCTCCAGACTGAAGAACCTACTTCTGCTGAAATTCCTTATTATGTGGGTGATTATTTTACAAATTTAACTCTAAAACTATCAGGGAAATATGACAAATTAGAAAGAGTCTAACTACTCACTCGCCCATAAATAGGTTCAAGTTTGACTTTTTTATACAAAATGTGAGGTGGCATCTTTCAAAACTGGATCATAATATAAAGTAGCATTTCCAAGATTGGTACATGACAATGTGATTTTATTTTGCCTGCTAATCAAACATAGTTTGTCTGGTTACTACACTAACATTTTTTAATTATATAAGTAATGATGAAAAATAACAAAGGTGTGGACAGCATTTGCATGTAAAGATGCGTGTAAAATTTACATGTAAAATTGAACAATAGAGTAACCTGTATGTTATTACTTAGTAGTATTTGATATTCTAAAGAACCTAGAGCTTTCTAAAGAAACAAATGCATATTTTTCATCTTTCTGTAACCCATTTATTGTGTTTCTCTATTGGTTGGTATTAGTGCTTAAAACTACTGGCTTATTTTCAGAACCATTTTAAATGGAATAACTTTTTAACATTTTGAAATCGTGTCGTAAACTTCAGAAATGACAGAACACCTGTGACTGCTTGCAGAGTATTTTTTTGGGGGGTGGGTGTGTGTGAGAGAGAGCTGTATGGTCATATAATAATAAGTTATCTTTCTACATAGGAAATGTTGTAAGATTATAAGATTGTGGGTGTTATAATGAAAATAAGCTGGAAAAAGACCCCAAACCTGTACCAAGATAAACCTTGCATTCTGCATTCTTCAGAATGGATTTGTAGGCTGTTCACATTTACTTGTGTGCAGAACACTCTCTGACACATAAGGAATGGGAATGCAAACAAGCAGACCATGGGAGAGAGGTGCAGATCAGACCCTTGCATTTTGCTCCACATTTACGTTCAGCACTACTTGCAATTTGCATTATTTATATCAATTGCTCATTAGACTCTGGTGATATTTTGACTTTTTTTTGTGTTTATCTTTCATAGCAGCATGAGAGGATAGCCGTACTGGGTTTGACTAAAATCTGTCTAGTCCAATGTCTGGTCCTTAGCAGACCAGGTGTGGACTCTGAGGGAAAGCAATATGAGCAGAATGAGTGTGTAGTAGTGCTTATTCAAGATACTGGGTCCCCAGCCTCCTATGACTTGTGCCTCTGGAATCTATGGAAACATTAGTGGTATCTTTACATGACGTCTTCAATTCTCTCATAGGCTCTCTGCACCCACTCTCCTGTCTTAAACCCATTCTGCCAACAAAAACCTGCAACGTTTGTTCAAATGGGTGACTCAGTAGAGCAGTTCTTCTGAGATATTCAAAATACTCCTACTGATAAGAGGCCAGCAGGCCAGCTATATTGCATTCATTTAACATGTTTCAGGCATATAACCAGAAGAGGGAGCAAAACTGCCATATTTTAAAAGCATTTAAGAAGCTATGAAACAAACAATTAAATCCTTCCCTGCCCAAGACAGTCCTGGAGAAAAAGCCTTGATAGTGGCTTAAAAAGAATATCTTTAATTTGTGATCTTTAGATATACTTTACTAAATATTTATACACTCATATTTAATGTACCATTAACTGACTGTTTTTTAGTTCTGACTGATCTGATGCATTTAAGTTTTCTTCATGTTTTACAACTCTATTTTATTTATAAAAGCAGCAACGTTATACTTTGACTTTTAGCTAAAGGAAGGGTATGATTTTACTAAGTGATATTGCAACAAGTACTCTCTGTGAGCTTGTTTGAATGCCTCTACAATTTTTCTGTAAAATCAGCGATAGATTCAAATCAATTGAATAGATTTAAATCAAGCAAAAAATTCAAATCAGTGTAATACCCATATAGAGGGATCCACTGGTAAAACCTTTTTAAAAATAAGGTTAAACCAGATTTGGATTAGAACATCTCCCTTATGAGGAGAAGCTGAGGGATCTGGGTCTCTTTAGCTTGGAGGAGACTGAGGGGTGACCTCATCAATGTTTACAAATATGTAAAGGGTGAGTGTCAGGATGATGGAGCTAGGTTTTTTTCAGTGATGTCCAGTGATAGGACAAGGGGCAATGGGTGTAAACTGGAGCATAGGAGGTTCCATGTGAACATCAGGAAAAATTTCTTTACTGTGAGAGTGACAGATCACTGGAACAGGTTGCCCAGGGGCGTTGTGGAGTCTCCTACTTTGGAGATATTCAAGGCCCGCCTGGACAAGTTCCTGTGTGATGTACTCTAGGTTACCCTGCTCTTGCAGGGGGGTTGGACTAGATGATCTTTTGAGGTCCCTTCCAACCCTTGGGATTCTGTGATTCTGTGATCTGTGATGGGATTTGCAGCTAGGGAATATGATGAGAAGAGACTGCTACTGGACTAGTCCTGTTAAGTGATTTACAGCTACAAATAATTAATGAAGAAAACATTTCTGGAGTAAAGGAGTAACCTACAGTGCTTTTTTTTTTTTTAAAATCTAGTAATGATAATAATAAATGTGGATATGTGGCAATATTTTTTATTGCCTACCAAATTACTTCCATTAAAGTTCTTTTAATATAATTCCCACTGCAACCCCACAGGATGGAGACCAGTTCTTTTTTGCAGAACGTGTAATTATGTAAGGAAGATGATATCAAAACAATAAATAATTAAGATATGTCAGAACTTTAATTGGGATGCTGTATTACTTAAAACCACAATGTAAGTGATACTTCCATAGTCATTTATGAACAACAGTTTCTTTCTTTTAAAATTATATTAACATATCCCAGCATTCATTTGTTGATTTGGCACAAATTTGCAAAGTATTTTCTTATAAAAGGTGTTTGCATGTGCAGTTGTGCATGTGTGTGTGTGTGAAAGCATGTGTGCATGTATGTGCATGTGTGCTCATAAAAGACAAATGGGAGAGGTGCTGTCCCTACCTTTATGCTGTTCAAACTTTACCAACATTTAGGACAATGCAGACCCAAATTCATTTCGCTCTTTGGAGGAAATCATTGGGTCTCACATGAATGCTTTGAGCTCTAACATATAGAATCATTCTTTAAAATATTCTACCAGGGTATAGCGATCAAAATGTAAATCAACTATTACTGTGACAAAAGAGGAAGCTAAAAAGTTCTGTCCTCAGATTTGCTGTGCCGTATCACCTGAAGAGGCAGGAGGTCTTGCTCTTTCCTGAGGCGTCTGAAGGTTCCTCTGATGTAGGAGCAGCAGCAGCAGCCTGGCATAAAGCCTTAATTGATGACTTAGTGTCACTTAAAGCTGGCCTTGATGCCATTAGCTGCATGCGCTGGTGGTGCAAGGTGTGTCTGGATTCCAGATATAATGTAGTATGTCTGGGACAATTAATGTATCATGACTTGCAGCCATTTGCTTTCCCATAATAGAGATTTGACACAACTGGGAATATTTCTCCTTGTGCAAACTCTTGAGACTGGGGATATTTTAAAAATTTTCTTGTGGACTTTGTTTTGTAAATTAAAACTTCCATAACATGAATTTAGCCTTTTTTACATCTTTAATTATTCTTCTTGTGTTCTTAATGTGTGGGTTAAAGATCTTGAGTATCCAGTTCAAAGCATAGTTTCTCAGCTTTTGACAGTTAATCCCATAGTTCTAATGGTTTGTTGTGGTGCCTTGTGTTTAAGAAGCATTAGCCAAATCCACTTGTGACTCATTTTCACAGTAGTCATCGTGCATTAAGAACATAATTCCTTTCTGACATTCATCTTATAAAATGAAAAATAGAAAGAGGTTCTGAGGACTTTTCAATTGCAGGAAAAGATGACTAAATCATGTCCTAATGAAAAAGTTAAGACTTTATGACAGCCTAATTAAAAGTCTAAAACTAGAAATGCACTGATAAAAATTGCTTCACAGAAATTTTAGGTGCTGAAAAGAATGTAAAAGATGAGTGGATTTAATAAAAATAATACAAATTGAAATAAAAGAGAAAGTATATAAAATATTGCAAGCAAGGGGTAATTGTGAAAAGGGCTATTACTCTCTATAATGTGGAGAAAAGAAAGGAGGGAAATACTATTTGCATAATAAAACTCATCATTAGCATTTGGTATTTTGCTGCATCACCTTGTACTTTGGTTTGCAGCATCAACCCGGTTAAACTGCAGCATTCCTGGTGCTAAGTTGACATGTTTAGAAATTAAAAATATTTGGAAATGTGCAAATATTCTTCTCATATATTATTTCCATATTTTTCATATTCAGTATTCTAAACAAAAATGTAAGACATGCTGAGGTTGTACTTCACACTAGATGTAGTGGAGTATGCCAACCCCCTCTCCCAAGCAGCACAAGAGAGCATCATTCTCAAGAGGGAATGGCACACAACCAAGTGCCATCGTGACGTGCACTGGGAGAGCCCAGCTCCATAAATGACTGTGGTGGTCAGTACAGGGGGGTAGGTGCAACAACTGCATCTAATGAAACAACTGCATCTAAAGATTGTACCTTTCACACTGATGGAAAAAGTCTGGATCAGTGCACCTGTCAAATCTTTCTAGCCTTAGAGATCCATCGGATACCTAAAATATTCTGACTCAAGATGCTCATATTTTAGAGAGGAGGTCTTTTTGTATAAATTTTCAATCAGTTTACACCTTTCTTTATACATGTCAAAACTGATTATCACAACAGAAGACAGATTGAAGCTCATTTGTATGGGAAGTGAGAGTGGTAAGAGGTGAATGATGAATTAGAAAACTGTATGGTTTCTTTCCAAATATTCACAACTTGACAAAAGTTGGCTTTGGTTAAAAACAAAGGTATAGATGGCAGCCCTTTGCCTTGGTAAAAAAAATAAAATAAAATAAAATTAATCATTTAGAGATTATAATGCTTATTTATCTAACCAGGGAGGAGACAGGCAGCCTGACATTCAGCATTTTGTCTATTCATCTGCATCTCTTACTTGTTCCCAAACAAAAAGTACTTATTTATCAAACTCTTTTCTTAGCTTTGTAGAGCTTAGAGATGAAAATGGCATTAAAAAATGGTGAAGAAGAAGTTGAATGTTAGAATAAATCTAACGGATGTATCTATTTTAATTTCTGAGTTGGAATAATAACCATTGCTAGCCAAACTCTTGAAATTGTTTAGAAGTCAGTGAAGTCTTTTCACCTGATCTCTGCATCTCCCGTCTGCATATACTCAATCTAAGAGTTGCACATAACTGCTAATAAAATTAAGCAGCCATTTGAATTTAATGCTGACATGCTGTAAGAATAACTAAAGCTATAAAAGGATGTCATTGGAAGTCTGAAACTGTTTACATGCACATCCTGTCACTTCTAGTATAAACAAAAAAGTAGCCTGTCTTGCTTTTTAGAACAGTGGTTTTGTTTGGTTTTTTTTAAGGTTAACATATGGCAAAAGCATTTATTCAAACAGTTATATTTGTATTTCAGTTTTATTTGGTTTTGTTTGTCAATTCAAGTGTTATTATAGAGGCACTTCTAGAGTTCTCCCAAGTGGGTTAGCTATTTTCTAGATGCCCAGTTCTCAAAAATTAGCAAGGCTTAGGAAAGCTTTTCTTTTGCTAGGGAACTTTGGTATGATAAGTGATTTTGCTGACTGAGGAAACTACAGTTTTTAGGTTCAGAACTGAATCAGGAGTTCTGAGAAAGAACTCTGACTGAGAAGGTCCTTGTCTTGTAAAATTGTGATAAAGCTAGCATCGAAATCACTCTGGGCTTCCTGGTATTCTTCAGTATTTAGGCTAGTCATTATAGATCTTGAAAAAATCCCATGTTTGAGGTCATTGTCTGCCTACTTCTTATCTTATTTTAAATGTCTCCACTATTTGACCTAAATGGTTGTTCAATGGTTTGTTGGTTTGTTTTTTTTCTTAGCACTGGCTATCCTTAAATTCAAAGGTAGTTTTACTAAGGTCATTGAATTTTTTTGTGTGTGTGTGTTAAGAAGACACTTCTGGACTCATTCAAGGAAAAGGAAGCATAGATGGCATCAGTATATATTTTATTGCAAAATGTGTATTTTCATAGAGAAAAAGAAAGAATCATACTTTTGTAGGAAGAAATATTTTGTAGGGAGAATTTATTTCCACAAATTTGAAACAATCTTTTTTTTTTTAATTTCTTATTCAGTACTTAGTACACATGGTGCTTCAAAGATGACAGTTTCTGTTCTAGTATGCATATCTGTGGTGTCATTAAATCATTATTTATTGATCTGTTACTTGAACCCTACAACTCCATCAATTACAAAAATCAAAGCCACCTTTTAAAGAACAACCGCCACAGATAAGAAGGCTACAGGATGCCTAGAGATGACATTTTTCATGTTTACATTTTGCCCATCAGCCTCATTTAAACCTCATTCATTTAAAAAAAAAAAAAAAAGAGGAATGAACTCATAGGCTGTTATCAATTTATATCTATTTTTAATTTATAAGATTGAAAATTTATTCCATATCTATCATATTCTCCTATATCACTGGCTATTTCTGTGACCGTAAAAGTGATTATATCCTTGCCTGATGGCTGTGAGGAACTTTGCGCTTAACAGGATCAGCAAAATAAGCAGATTTTTAACAGCCCAAAGCAAAATGTAGTTTATGGTATAGAATCTGTACTTTTCTAAGCAGTTAGGCCAGAAATACCTGTTTCAGAATAGAGGATCCATAACTAGCAAGAGAGTTTTTATTGAATAAGTTAATCTGCCTAAAATAAAATCCAAATTTAAATCAAATCCCAGATTTAGAAAAGTAAATAAACCCTTGTTTTGGCTTAACAATACATTGTTGAAAATACTTTGCTAATTTACAGTAATCATACATGATTGTTGGCTCACTTTTATTTTTGAGTTTTTTTAATTTATTTATAAGTTTGCAAAAGCTTTATACCAAAATGTTTTAAACTTTTTTATTTACAGAAACACAAAGACATCATAAGAAGCTATAGCATATAGAGTGCTAACTTTGAAAACTTGAAGAAATAATTGTGGGTTTTACTCCAATGCTTAAATATCAGAAAGCAGAATATTTGGCACACCACATAGATATTAGATTTTTGTGTAGTATGTTCTGTTTCATTGTTAAAATGTTTACTAATTTTATCCACCACAGGCCTCATTAAAGAACTAATTAATTTTTTTTTTTCCATGTTAATGATGGTATATTTGCTTAGGTCAAGTTGTCCCAAATATTAGGTGTCTTATAATGTTACATAATATTTCTGATTTTTGTTTTTGGTTTATGCTAGAAGTTACATGGGAGGACCAGCAGAAAAAGGTGAATGGTACAATAACTGATGACAAACCATTGCCGAAAAAGAAACACCATTCTGAGCCAGGTTTGTCAGGGTTTGGAAAACCACATGAAAGCATGAGACTATAAAACCACATTTCATGCTTTTGTAATGCGTGTGTGCTTGACGTACCTTATTTTTTTCACTTTGGTGTGAAATTTTTAGCATGTAGATACCATCTAGATTACATACTTCTGTTCTAGAATAGTCAAAATAGATCTGCTTTTGTAAACAGTTGTGTTAGAATGCACATGCATTAGAACAGAAGTGTTCTGGCACAGTATTAGACTTTTCTTGCTCTTTAGTGTTGAATTTTGTTCGGATTTGTCTATGTGTGCAAGCCTAAGGAGTTCACATATGAGTTATGCTGATTCTTACTTAGTTGATCAAACCAAAGTATCTACTGCATGCATGGTGGGAAAGTTAACTTCTAAGGTCTTGAATCTGAAACCTTCTTGCACCATCACACAAGGCAGAAATAATGTTTCAATGCAATTTTTTTATACAAGCTGCATTTTATACCTACATCGGCTGAAGTTCTCAAATCTAAGAGAACTCTTCTTTCCTCTATCCTGTACATGAATAGATTTCTTCTGAAACTATAACTATCAGAAACCTTTGTAAGCCCCAAATGTGAAGTACAATCATTCTGCTTCATCTCTGTTCCTACAAATGCATCACAATAAAATTAAACCTGGTCATAATCATGATGATTATGATAATAATATTATTGTTCTCTCCTCTGAATCAGACAATAAGCAGTCCTAGTCACATTGATATATGCACTTGCAAAAGGCACTGTACTATTATGGTGATAAACACATTGTAAAGAGTGCAGGGAAAAGGGAGGGGAAGGGAAGGAAAAGAAAGAAAGGGAAAGGAAAGGGGAACAAAGATACCTTTACATTGCAGGTTTCATCCTATATTTAAAGGATCTACTTGAGTGATGGGAATTTTTCAGTTCAAGAATACTTAGATTCAGTTTTGGGCTGCAAATCTCTCTCTAATCACCTCCTGTATGAAGACAGGCTGAGAAAGTTGGGGCTGTTCAGCCTGGAGAAGAGAAGGCTGCGTGGAGACCTCATAGCAGCCTTCCAGTATCTGAAGGGGGCCTATAGGGATGCTGGAGAGAGACTCTTTGTTAGAGACTGTAGTGAAAGGACAAGGGGTAACAGGTTAAAACTTCAACAGGGGAAGTTTAGATTGGATATAAGGAGGAAGTTCTTTCCTGTTAGGGTGGTGAGGCACTGGAATGGGTTGAGGGAGGTTGTGAATGCTCCATCCCTGGCAGTGTTCAAGACCAGGTTGGACGAGGCCTTTGGTGATATGGTTTAGTGTGAGGTGTCCCTGCCCATGGCAGGGGGGTTGGAACTAGATGATCTTAAGGTCTTTTCCAACCCTAACTATTCTATCATTCTATGATTCTATATTAGTTGTCTCACTCTAACAGCACTTATCCCAGTCACACAAGTTAAAGTTTACAAGATTGGGGAACTTCCTACATTAATGTTGTATTCTCAGTTTTGGCTCACCTACATAGAATTGCAGTATCATAAAACAGTTTGAGTTGGAAGGGACCATAAAGATCATCCAGTTCCAACTCACCTGCCACAGGCAGGGGTATCTTCCACTAGACCAGGTTGCTCAAAGCCCTGTCCAAACTGGCCTTGAACACTTCCAGGGGTGGGGCATCCACAATTTCTCTGGACAACCTGTGCCAGTGTCTCACTGCCATCACAGTGAAGAATTTCTCCCTGTTGTCTAATCTAAATCTACCCACTTTCAGTATAAAGCCATTCACCCTTGTTCTATCACTACATGCCCCTGTAAAAAGTCCCTCTCCAGATTTCCTGTAGGCCCCCTTTAGGTACTGGAAGGCTATGCTGAGTTTTCTCTTCTCCAGGCTGAACAAGCCCAACTCTCTCAGCCTGTCTTCATAGGACAGGTGCTCCAGCCCTCTGATCATCTTTGTGATCCTCCTCTGGACTCATTTAAGCAGGACCATGTCCTTCTTGTGTTGGGGGCTCAGAGCTGAACACAGTACTGCAGGCAGGGTCTCACGTGCTGATCATTTCTGAGTTTTCTGTTGAAACTCAACTATTTCACAGCTGGAAGTTCAAGTCAGAACTGAAGAAGAGCAGCAAAATCAGAATTGACTCTGTAACACAGGAATTAGGGAACCTAATTGCAAAATGCCAGACCTGAAGTTGCATTTCCTTTTCCCTATTTAGTGCTTTAGAGGAATTTACAGGAAAAGCAATCACTGCTCATAACAGTCAGGATCAGCATGTAATGTATCTTCTTTTCCAGCTGTTTTTATTACTGCATGACAGATTCAAAATACAATGTCTACAGATCTGCACTGTTATCTTTCCAGGATGAGTTCTGCTGAATAATGCCCCTGGCCAGACTCTTTCCTTATGTAGTAGAAACATTATTTCTCTCCCAGCTGAGGTGGACTTAGAATTGCGCTCTTGGCAGATGACAAATTCATAGTTAGAATAGAGCCACCTTGTCCATTTTTTAGAAACAGGAGCCATATTTTCATAGATTGCTGCTTTAGGGGCATTCTGGTTTTTGGAACATGAATGAAAACTTCCAAGACCAAAAAAACAAACAAGAAACCACAACCACCACCACCACCACAACAACAACAAAAACCAAAACAAACCCCAGGTAGAAGAATAGAAATCAGAAACAAATGCAGATGCTAAAAAGTTGTCACTTTAGGAGCGTTTCATATGATAAAAATATATTTATCTGGCTTTTCTCCATTTTTCCCACTGGAACAGTACCACTGATCTCCAGTGCTGCAGGGAATACACAAAATCGATTTGGAAAACCACAGTTGCAATTGCCAAGGTCTAGAATAGATACAAAGTTGTGTAACAATTGTGTTCTGCACTCTACAGTCGTAGGTTTTTCTATGAGGTCTGATACCTGATAAGTAAATTCTACTCTGATTTTCATTATCAGTAATGTCATCCATGGTAAGTTCACATGGGACAGTGGTACGTGAGATAGAAACGCCTGAAGTGGTTATGAACATTCCACAGTAGGCACCAAATACGACATACCTATAATCCTGGGATGCTTTTCCAGGCTGTTTCTGTCTGGTTTGTCAAAACGCCCTAGGTACTAATGTGGTAGGAGTGGAGGAGTATCAGTATCAGAAACCAAGGCAGCTGCCGTAAATCGCATGGTGCATGGCACACTACTGTCCCCTACAGGCATCCCTCTATCATTACAGATCCTGAGCGCATTCCCCGGGCGTAGTAGTCAGGACAGCGGGAAGGGGGTGCCGTAACCCTGTGTATTGAGTTACATTGTATCTCTGTCCATGATCTAACGCAGACGTAGCCTGGCGAATCTACCACAGGAAGCTTCAAATTCCTTGAAGGTTTTCAATATGGGATTTACCTTCTGCTCAGGACTGAGCTTTCTGTCATCTGGGAATCATAGAATCATAGAATAGTTAGGGTTGGAAAGGACCTTAAGATTATCAAGTTCCACGCCCCCTGGCATGAACAGGGACACCTCACACTAAACCATGTCACCCAAGGGTCTCTCCAAGCTGTCCTTGAACACCGCCAGGGGTGGAGCATTCACAACCTCCCTGGGTAACCCATTCCAGTGCCTCACCACCCTCACAGTAAACAATTTCCTCCTTATATCCAATCTAAAATTCCCCTGTTGAAGTTTTAATCCGATACTCCTTGTCCTATCACTACAGTCCCTAATGAAGAGTCCCCTCCAGCATCCCTGTAGGCCCCCTTCAGACACTGGAAGGCTGCTATGAGGTCTCCACGCAGCCTTCTCTTCTCCAGGCTGAACAGCCCCAACTTTCTCAGCCTGTCTTCATACGGGAGGTGCTCCAGTCCCCTGATCATCCTCGTGGCCCTTCTCTGGACTTGTTCCAACAGTTCCATGTCCTTTTTATGTTGAGGACACCAGAACTGCACACAATACTCCAAGTGAGATCTCACAAGAGCAGAGCAGAGGGGCAGGATCACCTCCTTTGAACTGCTGGTCACACTCCTTTTGATGCAGCCCTCGATACGGTTGGCTTTTTGGGCTGTGAGCGCACACTGAAGCCGGCTCATGTTCAGTTTCTGTCCTGGGTTCCACAGTAGCAGTCATGTTTTTCCTTTGTGTTTCCTGCTACTGCGGAACCCAGGACAGTTTCTCATTGACCAACACCCCCAAGTCCTTCTCCACAGGGCTGCTCTGAATCTCTTCTCTGCCCAACCTGTAGCTGTGCCTGGGATTGCTCTGACCCAGGTGTAGGACCTTGCACTTGGCATGGTAGCAAACTTCATGAGGTTGGCATCAGCCCAACTCACAAGTGTGTCAAGGTCCCTCTGGATGGCATTCCTTACCTCCAGGGTATCAACCGAACCACA
This sequence comes from Pezoporus occidentalis, assembly GCF_034315485.1. Taxonomy (NCBI): domain Eukaryota; kingdom Metazoa; phylum Chordata; class Aves; order Psittaciformes; family Psittacidae; genus Pezoporus; species Pezoporus occidentalis. The sequence goes on along the minus strand of NW_026914940.1, from coordinate 19,133,836 downwards.
CAGCTTGGTGTCATCGGCAAACTCACTGAGGGTGCACTCAATCCCACTGTCCATGTCAGTGACAAAGATGTTAACCAAGACCGGTCCCAACACGGATCCCTGAGGTACACCACTCGTTACTGATCTCCAGCTGGACACTGAGCCATTGACCACAACTCTTTGCGTGAGGCCATCCAGCCAGTTCTTTATCCATGGAGTGGTCCATCCATCAAATTGATGTCTCTCCAATTTAGAGACAAGGATGTCGTGTGGGACAGTGTCGAACGCTTTGCACAAGTCCAGGTAGATGACATCAACTGCTCTACCCCTGTCCATCAGTTCTGTAGCCCCATCATAGAAGGCCACCAAATTGGTCAGGCAGGATTTCCCTTAGTGAAGCCATGCTAGCTGTCACCGAGCACCTTGTTGTTTTTATACAGGCACCTCATGTTGCTGTTGCCCTGTTTTGATTGCCTTTGCAAACAAGTATTTTTCTGCTGTAGCCTGTTAAGGGAGCTTGTCTTGTTTTTACATTCACTTTGTCTGTTAAGAAGTTAAACTAAACAGTCACATGGAAATAGCCATGGCAGTATTACAGCTAAGAAAATCTGTGAGGAAAAAAAATAGATGCTGATTACATAAATACCTTGAGCGAAGAGCTGAGCTGTGAGCAAGTTGTAGATAAAAACATAAATAGATAATAAAATCAATTCCAAATAACAGAAAAAATAACAGCAATACTGAATCATGTGAAGTGTTAATATTCAAGAAATATGCATGACTAGAAAAGAGATTAGCAAATTTGTTGGAGGACAATTTAAGGACATTAAATAAAGTAGTAAAATGGTTCTTATGTTTCAGGCTTTTCAATAGAAGATGCTGATAAAGTTGTGCTCCTGAATATCAGCAATCAACATGTTTTCTTAGCAGTGCCTATAATCTCTAAGTTCTGAGGAAATTTGCAAAACTATTGTTCGTATTTTCAAAAGAGTCAATTGTATTAATGAAAAGATTTTGAAGGATTGGAAGAGTAAAGTTGCAGAATCATAGGTAAGCATAGCATCAAAATTCAAGCCATGTCTTGAATGTGTGTGCCCTTCCAATGTCAGCACTCTTGTCAGAGACTACTGCATTCTCGAAACACCACCACATCAAAGAGCATGTGGAGTAGTTATTTGTTCCTATCTGATATTATTAAGCATTTCTATTTTCAGCACCCCTGCCTCTTGAGCTCTAATAGCTGGCATATAGAAGAAAGTGAATAAAATTCTCATCCTCTAATCACATTTCCTTGGCCAGTGAATTAAATAAAAAAGCCAAAAGGAAAAAAAAGCAGCATAGAATGCAAACATTTTTACATTTGCATATATGAGGCCTTATGAGAAGAAGTTGGAAAGAAGTAGGCTATGGGTGCGGAATGTGTTCTTTACTGACAAAGATAAGATTAGGCAAGATACTTGTTTTCTTAAAAAGCAATGATTAGTATCATCACTAGACTCTCTTGAACACATCAGAATTGTTTAAAGGGAAAAAACACATAGTTCAGGATATCAAGGCAGTGATACTTAATTCTGTCAATTCTTTGATACAGGTAATGCAAAAGCTATCTTCATGAAATAGCAAAGGAAACACTATTGGTTTTCACTTGGTCTTCCTACATGGAGACATCAGATTTGATGGTTATTATCTGGAAACCATCCTGTAATAGTTTCATTATTGTTGCTGGTTGGAAAGATTGCAGTATCATCAAATATCTAACCTTTGTCGCAGACACTTCTAATTTCTCAGCAATAGTTGAAGAACAGAACAATGAGAAAGTGCTGACATATTTTACCATGATTGACCAAAAAGAGACAGAATAGTTGAAATGGATTTATACATCTCAGAGTGTAGTGAAGTAAAAATGGAGTGTCCTTGTAACTATTTGGGGGAAAGTCATATTTCTTTAATATAATACTAAAGTTTTAAAGGACAATGGTAGGTTAAGCATATCAGAAAATACAAAGGCAATGGGTGATTACAAATGGTAAGTCTTTATATATACATAAATTGGCTTTCAATTTGAAGGCTTGTTTTATCCATGGAATATATATGTCTCTCTCTCTCCTGGGTAGTATTCCTTGACTGCACATAGACAAAGCCTTTCAGGAATAATTTTAATGTGAATATAATTCTGTAGGTTATCTATTGCCATGAAATCAGCTGAAGTAGTAAAATATTAAAAAAAAAATTCAAAACAAAGTCTTGGTTATTTTAAAAGAAGTTTGTAGTCAGAATTGAAAGTGCAATGTTTGAAAATTATAAAAGGTGAGATATGGTAAGAAACAAGGAATGAATGAGGCTAGGAAAAACAAAGTAATGATAGGACACAGAGAGCAGAGAGCACATTAGGATTTCATATAAATAACCTCATGAGCATTGGATAAATGAAATTTACAGTTTTAAAGAAGTCAGCTAATATAAGATTACCAGCTTGTGAAACGGAGAGGAGCAGAGTGGAGTCATGGAGTAGTTCATGTTTGTTGAAGATGAAAACTTACTGGGTAGTAGAACAGTTTTCAAAAGAAATGGATTGGGAAAGGGAGGAATAAAAAGTCCATGGCCCTGACATAATTTTCAGTGTACTGTGGAAGGTCTGGGGAAGAAGGTACAGAAGAAGATCTTATGACCATACTGTGGAATCTTGAAGTGGGTAAAATTCACAAAAAGAGACATGTTGAATCTATGAGGATTTTTTAACCTGTGACAAGTGAGAAGTGACGTAGATTTAATATATGGCATGAATAATTGTTTTATTGAAAACAAATGAGTGTTTGCACTCTTTCCAGGGACTCATTTTAAGATTAATAAATAGTATTAATAAAACAGATGGTCCTGTCATGTATTAGTGTATTTTAAAATTTCCTGTTATTTTTTCCCATTGCCACTTTGAAAGACAATATGCCTAGTCTGGACTAAAGTAACAAAGAACTGGGTTCCAGAGAGAAAAGGAGACTCTCTGGATGGGACTTGCACAGTGTGAATAGGGCAGTCAAATATTGCATTTCAGTGCTGTAGCCAAATTGCATTAATTCAGGGTATTACCATAATTTACAGTGGATGAAACATAGTGAAGTGGCTTGAAAGTGTCTAAACCTTTTTCTATATATCCTTTTGACTGCATTTTTGTGTTTTGGAAACTATTCCTGCAGTCTTAAGTATGTGATCTCCTGGACAATCTAGTTCTGTAGGTGGTGAGAGTTCTTGACATCATTAGGGTGAGAATAGTTTTAGAATGGAGAATTGTTCAATTTAAGATATCTCGTCTATACTTTATTGACAATAGAGGGTGTATTTGTATTCAGGATGTTAGGTATCTTTTCTGAAGTAGTGTTGATGTTTGCCTACCTAAATCATCTTCTAAGGGAGATTTATTATCTTTTCAGGATTTATGGTGTTTCAGATCCCAAACATAACTGTTGTCATTATATTTTGAAATGTTACTATGTTGCCTTTTTTCCCCTTATAAAATTATAATGTGAACTTTATTCAGAGAAACAAAGTAATGAAACCTCTCTCTGAATTCCTTGTTTAGTTTGTCTTGAGACTTATGAAAAAGTAATGCTGTCTACATTCTTTCATTTGATTTATAGAGTTCATGCTCCAGATAATATTTAAGATTTCTTCTTGTATGTTGTTTTCTACCTTCTCTGTTATCCTTATCTTTCAGTATGAATAACTCACATTTTCTTTATTCTTGCTGCCTTTGCCTATTCTGTAGAGTATATTATATATAGCGTGTTACGTAATTGCAATATCATATGTTTTGCTTCTGTCTTCCCTGTATTTTCTTTGTTCTAGTTAGTCCTCTGCTTATACTTCTGAGGAAAAATGTCAGCATCTGTCCAGTATATAGCTGTAATTTTGTGTTTGCGGATTTACAGTTAAAGAACTCACCTTTAACTAGTTTTGGAAATTTCCGAGACCATGTATACAGCGAAAGATCTTTGCTTTTAAGGAGAAAACTGAATGTGAGAAAAGTCTTGAGGAAAGTAAGAGTAATTAATATACGTCTATTTATCCTGTGTTACTTCTAGAATTTCAGATGGGAAGGTTTGCATTTTTTAAAAAAAGTTCCTAAATACTTCTCTTTAATAAGTCACATTACTTACAATGAGAACTTCTGCATCAAAGCATGATAAAATAGATAGTTCTTTTTTGGTTTGTTCAGACTTGAGGTAAAATACCTGATTTTCATTTACTTCGTAAGTTTATTCATTTGTTTCTAAATCTCTGTATAATAAACTTATGCATACTACTTTCATACATCACAATGAAAAATTAAATAAATGCTAGTTCTACCACCAAGCAGTAACTATGCAAATGAAGACTGCTTATTGATACGATGTAAATTTAATAGAATTTTATTTAGTGATTTTTTTTTTCTCAGATTTGAATGTGTTTGTATCAACAAAGATCTATTTTGGAGGATTACAAGCTACATAAGCCAAAAAATTTTCAAACTGTGGTTTGGGATTTATGGCATGACTTCTGAATCAGGAAGAGATTGATTCACATAAGTGCTATTGTGTCTATATTAATAAGTGTGTTAGTACTTTCTTCTTATCATTATTAAATGAAAGAAATTGGTGCATTACCATGCTGGTACTTCTACTAATTCATTAATATTTGCAATAATTAATGTAAAAATATTAAGCCATTTATCTCAAGGGTTAACAGTTGGGCATCTATTATCTTTTATTTTACTCTCTGACTGCTTTTATAATTATTCTACTAATATATTTCATCAGTAAAAACTTAAAACTGAAAAATATTTGCAATTTCCAAGTTCTTTTTGTTTGCCACTTTGGTGTGTAATTTTTTTTCATAAATACTTTCTATGAGGAGTTTTAGAATTTTTTAAGTATTGGTACATGTGACTGATATTCAGGCAAATACTAGTCATTTGATTCTAAAATGTTCAAATGGAGCTTCCCAGTTTTTCAGTTGTGTCTATGCTGAGCTCCACTGACACTATTAGAATGCTTTGCATTACCATACCAGGCATATTCCTAATTTGGAAATAATGTGATTCCAACATCCTTTGAAAATTTCTTGAGAAGGATTTATCTTAATGCAGTACATGTGTCAAAGCTATGCATAATATGCTGTGGATATTAAAAATAATAAATAAGTATGAGGGGGTCATGATGAAGACTTCCTAATAACTGGTTTTGACATCAGAGTGTTCACTTCAGGGGCATAGATATGGAAAACATTTTCAGAAAATTTTAAGTGCTTTAGCTGGGTTTTGGTGGTAATGATGATTTATTTAGGTAAGAGTTCTATCAGTTATAGCTACACTATATGAATTCAAGCTTCATACACCAGGGAGAAGTAGCTCTTTGTATTTGCTTATTTGTATTTCATCCTACGGATTCATTGTACTCGCCCCTCTAAAAAGACATTTATACATCATTACTTTTATTTAACATGTGAATACTTAACATCCGTTCTCAGAACTGCCAGCAGCTATGCTTTCATATTACACATCTCATATATAGCACTGACGTGTGTACGTTCTGTGAACAAATTTAATTGCCTAAACCTGCATTCTAAATATGTATGTTACAAGCTGCTTGTGTTTACAACAAAGTTTTGGTACAGTTTTGGCGTTTGATAGTAGGTGAATATTATAATCTGCCAGCTATAGAATAAAATTGTTTAACTACAGAACACAGTGGTTATCAGATGTAGTTTAGTGTTGAATTTCATTTGGTTGACTTATGTTGCTTATTCTCATTTTTCATTTTTAATGGTATCTTGATATTGACTGTAAGATGTGGATAAAATTATAGGATATTTTTGTGGTGTACGAACCTTTCTAGAATTCTTAATCTAACATCTGCAGTATTAATGAATCATGAACAAGATGAAATTAGATCAGGGCTTAAATTTATATTTTTATTTTTTATTTCTGATGATTTTTGGTAAAATACATTCATTCTGTTAGTGGTAATAGCTTCACAGTTCTTTGTAATTATTACTGCTTTTCAAGATGAATTCTTCCTATTCTTCTGCTACAAATAGATATTCAATACAGACAATGACACTGTCCCTCAGATGTTCTCCCTGTCTGAAATGGCAGTGTGTTTTTGAATGTGAGGCAATAAAGTAAGTAATGAGATAGTTGCTTTGGCATTTAACTTGCATGCATTTGTAGTAACCTAGACTTCTGTGAGATGAGGATGACATTTGGTTCTGAAAAAGTATCTGCTGATTTGACCATGAGAGTTAATAGCTATATATTTGCTTTTCTCGCGTTCTGTATTTTGGTCTTAATAATATTGCCATTGGTGGAGTGTTACAATAATGCAGTCCTTTCCAGAGTGCGTTATGTGGATTCTGAAATTCCTGAGCTTGTATATACTTTTGAAAAACAAAAGAGACAACCCAAAACAGTTTTCCATTTTGAATATTTGACGTTTGGTTTAGCATAAATTACAATAATTTAAGAATTGAAAAATCTATTAATATGAGTTCTCATTGGTGACATCTTTAAAGTGAATGTTCAGTACTTGAAATAGAAAAAGAATTATTACGTTCAAGTAGATGACATTCCAAAAAGTTGAATAGTCATGAACAAAAGTGTTTATGCTAGTTAACATACATTTTACTATCCAGCTTTTTCTTCAGCTTCATTGCAAGGATTGACTTTGCTGTCAGTTATAACTTTTATTGTTTCCTCAGCTCCTATACTAACCCTGTCTTTACTGTTCTTTTTCAACAACAGTAATTTAACCACTTCTTCCTCAGCTTTCTTTTTTCCTTCTGGTGTTTGTGTTATTTTTTCTCCATTTACTAACTCTGCTCTGCAGACTTCTGTCTAAACCAACTTTTGGCCCTTTCCCTCGGTGTCAGTTTTAACCTTCTGAATACATCCTCTCACGCCCATCTCCTTTGTCTATGTCTGTACATTACACGATGTGGTCACAGAAGAAGTGGAATCATCGAGGAGAAGAAACTCAGGTCTGTCTCTTCTACTGCTTTTCTCCGTGTTGTTTTTTTCATTTTACCTTTCCTATAGATTTTATCACAGCTCACCTCACATACTTTTCACTCTCTTCCCCCTCAGAATATTTAAATACTGGCAAACTGTAGGGACTGAAGTTTAATATACATATGTAAATTTTACTACCTGTAAACTATGTACTCTGCCAAAACTGTTAAAAGGTAACAGATGACGTGTGCTATACAGTAAGACTTTAAGATGATTCAATTTCTGTCATATCAGTTCTTATTCCCATCTCCATGGTCTGTAAAGTAGCCTTTAAGCTTCCAACTAGCACCTGAAAACAATCTATGACTTATTTTATGTTTGCATTTTAAAACTGCTAAAAAAATTACGGACACTCTTATTCAACTACTTATTTTTCAACCTGGGGAGGATATAATTTGAGAACTGAATAATTTTAGTAAGTTAAATTTCATGCTCTGGAATTTCAAACTTAGCTTCACTGAATAAAACTAGTTTGATTAGAAATAGAGTTGTTAGTGATCAGAAGTTATTCTCTCATGCCAGAAATTGTAAAACCTAAGGTTAGGATAACAAGAGAGAGCAAGAAGTCAAAACATTGAAGGAGCTTTAACTTAGCTCTATTGATCATAGCTTTTCTTTCATATTGTGCATAACTTCTGGTTTCATTTTACATATGGAATATTAATCTGCCATTTTATTGAATTTCCAGTGTACATTATATTACTGGCAGAGAACTAATGTGTAGCTAGCTATCCTAGCTCTGAAAACACAGTAGTTGTTTCAGTAGTTGTTCACACTTGCCTGCTTTTTCAGTTGTGGTATGTCAGAACAACAACAAAATTCCCCATATTTAAGTTAATGAAATTCACCTATAGAATTTAAATTTTACAATTATTGTGTCAAAGCTCTAATTAATTTCCTGTGCCTCTGCTATTTTCCAATTAATCCCAACAAATTAGAGAAGCCACTTGGGTGCCATTTAGCTTCTAAAATCTGAAGCATTTTTGGGGTCCACTAATTTGGGTGATATTCAGTCAAGTATTTTTGTCTTTTCTCTACTGTGGCTGGCTCCTTCAGAACTCAGTTTTGCCCCTGGTACTACTCTTGTCCTAATCAAAGGTCATCTTTATGAATTTTGCGAACGTTACTTGCTGTGATTTTCATATTAAACATTACAGAAGGAAAAAAAGTTGAGTATGGATAGAAAAGACAAGTGGTAGTGTGATCCAAATTCCATCTTTCATAAATCACCACTGTTAGAATTTAGTTTATGCTGTAGGAAGACAGTTTATTTAAGTTTACTTACTTTGTGCTCACACTCCTTTCCAAATTCCTGTGCAGTGATTTTGAGTCTCTTTTATTAGAAAAATAAAATTATTGGATTGGCAGACCCATTTCCTATATGTTCATAGTGAAAGAAAAGGAAAGTTTTGAACCTTTTTCTTCAAGAATCTTCCCCTGAGTTATAGATTGAATCAACATATTGAATCAAAATATTCAATCAGCCCATCTGATTCTTGGGGTTGGAAGAAATCAGACCTTAAAATGATATCTAGTGTCTCAGAAAAACATGTTTGTAATCACCTGTGTTTCTCGAATATATGTAAGAAGGCAGTGCCTGTGTATTATTAGCTTTTTTTTGGACTTTCCAGTTCAGATGGACTTTTGCAAAACACTGTTTAGCTCACCAACGTTAAATAAATGTATTAAGGACTGATAAATTTAACTTATTATATATATATATATAAAATAATAAATCAGCATAGAATGCAAAAGCATGACCAGCAGTGCAGATGCAGAAGATACTTTTACTATCCTTAAACTCAGGAGCAGTTAGTTTATTTTGTGCATAGTAACACATTTTCACATGTATATTTGAAATGAGTATTCTTCCATGTTTTACCTCAATGACTAAATAGCTTACACATTCCAGTACAAGGTTCTTTGAGCAGCTGTGTGCTAAAACAGCTGCTTAAAAGTAGGGGTGACATTTGAAAGGCATGCCTTTGGACAGGGATGTTTTTCCATTGTTTTAAAATTTGCTTTAAAAAGTGTGGAACTAGGATTATCCATTTACAAGTTCCTTCAGTAAATGGTTTTCACAGTATTTACCATACTACCAAGCATTCATATGAATCAAAGAATTCACTATTGATTTTAGGTGATTTTAGACCAAGAGGTGTTGTGAAAGCTGAATATGTTAATATTGTATGGAAAGAAAAATAATGCCATTTCCTCTATCTGGGTATTATAATCTCTGATTGCAAAAATGAGAAAATGTTATTCCCTGAAAAATACCTAGGCTATTTTTTTTGATTGAAAAGTCTTATGAGAGGTCATGCAAAGCTTATGCTGTATATTTCAAGGAAAAAAAGCAAGTTCACAAAGCTAGCAAGAATATTTTTATAATATTTTTTTTTTTAGCTGAAAGCAGTAGAGTTTGATAGTGTCCTTAGTGACTAAACCCCCTTTTCCTTTGGTGAAGGAGGAGCTTTACAATGCAGTTTTAATGACTTGTTTCTAAAATCATATTTCAGAAATAATTTAATACGTTCCATAGGATTTAAGTATTGTGAAAACTGTTAGGGAGACATATGCCTGTTCACTTCCCTGTGTATTCAGTATGAGCAAAGAAGTAAGCCCCTACCAGCCAAAGAACCTTAGTGATGAAGCAGACATCTTTCTTTTCAATCAGTAATGTATTTCAGACATTGGTCTGTTAGTCAGTTACCGTTGTGGCAATAATTACTTGAATTTGCAAATAATGCTTACTGTGGTCTTCAAATATGAGAGATGCAGAAAAAATTCTTCAGCCTTACAGAATTAACCTAGGCCTAGATGTGAGATTATTCAAGTAGCTATGCCTCAAAATCAATCACCAAAACTATGAAAAGGCTGATCCATGACAGTTTAAAAGCAGTCAGTGTATACGTAGCAGAAAAAGTGTTGGCTAATTAATTTTAGATTTATTCCAGTATGAGGAAGGATGAAGTAGCAATGCCCAGTCATTTCTGCTTCTTAAGGAGGCAGACAGACATTAGAAGCTGGAGTACTGCGGACAGCTCCACTTCTAAAGAGCCATAAAAGGCAGGGAAATAGAGTTCTTAGTTCTTTTCTGCAACATCTGGAGCAAAATTCTCATATAAGGGACTATGAAGGATTGATAGAAGTTTTGTTAACTTTGAGAATAAAATTGAAATGGACAAGGACTTTGAAATATGGGTTGTTTCGTTTGTTTGTTTTTCCTGGATTTTGTAATTTTTATGCAAAATTATGTCTTTGCAAAAACATGATTGCCAAGGGTGAAGTCTACAAAAACTGAAACAACCCTTTATAGATGGATGACCAGATTGGAACAGCTTGTAGCCCTGGACAGTGGAGGGCCAAACCATAGAGTGGTCTGGTGAATAAACTATTGGAGAAACCAAGGGCAAGAAATTTGTATGATTGAGAGATCAACTGCAGTAGAAAACAAAAACCACACTTATTTGGATTTGTTCTTATCTTACGGTACCCCAGGAGGTTTTCCAAGCCTTCTAAGAGTGAATATACTGTGATATACTTTACCTTTATAAACAGAACATGACATCCCTCTGTTTTTGAGTTATAGTCAGTGTTTAGTGACACACTTTCCTTTAAAGACCAGGATGGTGTTTTGTTTTGTTTCCATCTGTCTTATGTTAAAAAAAAAATAATAATTCTGGATGGAATTTGTAACATTTTAGCACAAATATGATTAAATGACTTGTACATCTCTGAAAGATTCTGTGATATTTAGATTGACAGGTGTGTTTAAAATCTGATGTCTTTAACTGTGACTGAGACTTTTAGAGTTTAAATCTGCAATTAGTCAACAAAAAGCAAAGGGATAGGTAAACTCCAAATTCAGTTTAAATGCACTTAGCATGCTAATAGATGTATAGTATTGGGTGCCTGGTAGGATTTTTGTCCTTAATTTGATTTTTGATTAGAATTAAAACCAGAAACCAAAGGCCTCAAAATCCAACCCCCAAAATAGCCATCTGTACTAAACCACATTAATAAAGGCTTGTCTTCAGTCTTCAGTATATTCTATAATATAGATTTTATAATGAAAAATCATAATTTTTCAAAAGACAGAATAGTATAATGGATAGATTTTTAATCTGTAAAGGTTTGCTAGTTTAATTTGTAATTGAGTCTTACATACGGGTGCATATACCACTGTTGTTTTTGTATTCTTTGGTTAAATCTTTGACCATAATTCTCTTTACTGTTAATGAAGATGTCTTGCATTCTTAGGATGGTTGAAGAATCTCTATTAATAGCTATTTGCTTTTCTGGAAGCAGAGCCATAATTATCATCAAGTGTTTGTGTCTATGTTTTGAAGTGGCTGTATCAGAATGTGAAATATCCTGTGGTTATACTGGGGAGTACACCAGTGGTAGGAACTCTTGGGGGTTTGCATGCTTGGCAAACAGAATGTTAGGGAGCTTAACAATAAGACTGTGCTCAGGCTTTCATGAAGACAATGCAGAGTTTATAGCATGGCTAATCTGAATGGATCTTTCTGAGTACAGAATGTAAGGGCCCACTGAGCCCTCAGGTATTTTTCTTTAACATTTTAAAAATACTATTGCACATCATTCATATAGGGAGAATGTGCCAGAATCTTTTTGAGAAGTGAAATGGGGTGTTCTAGCTAATATTCACCTTACTGCTTCTCTTTCTTCCTTTTTCCATGTGGATGCTCTGTATTTTTCAAAGGTCACCAAAATGTATGCACACTGTTGTATGAGGCAGCAAAGACAAGCATCGCAGAGTACCGTGCAAAAATAACTTTGTAAAAGGATCCAGACACCATAGAGAAAAAGTGGTCATATTCCTAATAGTTACTTCGGTAAACACATAAAATAGAACTTCTGAGTTTGCTTCAGTAGACCTTTGTCCTTTACCAGCTGCACTCATCTGTCAGTAGTGATGAAGACCTGAGCTGACCCTGCCAATATATGAACCCATGATTCTAGAGCTTCTTTGACTTTCTAGCTTAAATCACCATCTTAATCATTTTTTTACTAAGCAGTGCCATGTAGTATGCAAATAACTTAAAGTAACATTGTTAACATTGTTTAAGCATTTTGATAAAAATCTATTTAATTGGTGAGAAATGCCCCCTGGGTTTCAGTCTTTGTTTAGTGTGTTGTCAAGTTCGAAGCCAAGATGAAAAAAAACCCCACAAAACCATCAGAAATGCAAAGGCATGCTCCCCCACTACAGAGCTGGCTAACTGAAATTGTCTTCATTCTACCATTCCCATTTAAGGACAGCGTATTTACACTTCTGTCTCATTGAAACAGTAATATAAAACCACTTCAGCAACCCTCTGGTTTTGTTCTTGTTCCACATTTCTGTAGGTTTCTTTTCATTCAGACTGTGATGTGTATCACAGACTTCTTGGAAATGCTTGCTGTAACAATAACTTTTGTATTTGCCACACATTGGACATAAAGACCTGTAGCAAGATTCAGCAGCCAGTTGTGTCATGCATCACCATATTTTGCTAGACCTGTAGCAGTTAGGCAGTTATATTTTTCACACAATAGACAGCCAGAATGACAAACTTTAGAGCTGGTTCCTTAGAGGTAGAGTTGAAATTCAGTGGCTCTGGAAACAAGAGGAAATGTAATCCTTCAAGCGCAAGACCTTTAACGGACAAGTTTTGATGGTCATAGCAAATACTTTTAGATTTTGTTTCCAGGATGTATTCTCATAAATAGCATTTCAAGAGAAATCTCAAGTAAGAAATTTGGCTAGCATTTTTCAAATACTTACCAAAATTAGGGCTCCTTGTATATATTTGATTTTTAAATAGAATGTTATTTAATAATATTTACTACTTCGAAAAATCAGACTCAATATTCAAGAAGCTGTTAAGCTAATTTATCCACTCTATAAATACAATTTATTTCATTTAATTGCTAGTTACATTGCTGATTTTCAGACCCTGGGAGGAAGGCTATTAAGCCCAGTACCTAACTCCCAGTTGTAACCTTGAGTCTCCCTCTTCTTCTCCCAAGGAAGGCAGTAATTTTTTGTTAACTTCAACAGTTCCCCATCAGTATCCCGTGTCTAGGGAGAACTCTGCTATCCTGATTCTTCTGTGGAAATATTATTCTGTTTGGATATATTTGGAGATTGTCATGTTCTGCTTCCAGGTACTTGGGGTTCCTGCTCCATGGGACTTCCTTCAGTGTGGTGGGTGAAGCCTGCTGGGGTGCTTTGGCTGTGGAAACCTCCAGGTTCCCAACAGAACAGCAGAGCTCATTGAGTTAAGGCATTTCCAAGGAAATATAGCTGGTCAAGGCCATTTTAGATCAGTTTTGGTTATTGTTAAGTCTGCTCTAGTATGAGCCTCTAGATTAGAATTCTTTTTTTGTTCACTTTATCTTCCAGATGCATGTTAGATTGTGAGATACCTATTCAATATATTAATACCTGTTAGAAAGACTGGATCATTACAAGACCATGGAAACATGGCCGTGTCTACCATTTTACATGTCAATGGTCATTATAACAGCAATGTCAACTGTGATGGTGGAAGAAGGCTTTGAGAGAGGATCTTTCAGCATTTCAATTTCTCTTTCCCTATAGCTCATCTCTATATTTCTTCATTATACTTCAACAAATCTGTATTCTGAGTAAGCTGGAAACATGCAGCTATTTTTTGTAATGTACAGAAATGTCTCACTGATCGAAGCATCATTTTTTTTTCCTCCCAATTGTTTATTTCTGGAAAAACTTTACTTCTTAAATTGACATTATTAAACCAGAGGCTACAGTATATGCTTTTCACTTCGTAAGCCAAAGTTAGTTCAAGTGATGTAGAAAATTCCTAAGTAATGTGATGATGTTGAATCATAGAATCATAGAATTGTTAGGGTTGGAAATGACCTTAAGATCATCTAGTTCCAACCCCCCTGCCATGGGCAGGGACACCTTACACTAAACCATATCACCCAAGGCCTCGTCCAACCTGGTCTTGAACACTGCCAGGGATGGAGCATTCACAACCTCCCTGGGTAACCCATTCCACTGCCTCACCACCTTAACAGGAAAGAATTTCCTTCTTATATCCAACCTACACTTCCCCTGTTTAAGTTTTAACCTGTTACCCCTTGTCCTTTCACTACAGTCTCTAACGAAGAGTCCCTCTCCAGCATCCCTATAGGCCCCCTTCAGATACTGGAAGGCTGCTATGAGGGCTGCATGCTGCCTTCTCTTCTCCAGGCTCAACAGCCCCAACTTCCTCAGCCCGTCTTCATACAGGAGGTGCTCCAGTCCCCTGATCATCCTCGTGGCCCTTCTTTGGACTTGTTCCAACAGTTCCATGTCCTTTTTATGTTGAGGACACCAGAACTGCACACAATACTCCAAGTGAGGTGTCACGAGAGCAGAGTAGAGAGGCAGGATCACCTCCTTTGCCCTGCTGGTCACGCTCCTTTTGATGCAGCCCTGGATACGGTTGGCTTTGTGGGCTGTGAGCTCACACTGAAGCCGGTTCATGTTCATTTTATTATCAACCAACACCCCCAAGTCATTCTCCACAGGGCTTCTCTGAATCTCTTCCCTGCCCAACCTGTAGCTGTGCCTGGGATTGCTCTGACCCAGGTGTAGGACCTTGCACGTGGCATGGTAGCAAACTTCATGAGGTTGGCATCAGCCCACCTCACAAGTGTGTCAAGGTCCCTCTGGATGGCATTCCTTCCCTCCAGGGTATCAACCAAACCACACAGCTTGGTGTCATCGGCAAACTTGCTGAGGGCGCGCTCAATCCCACTGTCCATGTCAGTGACAAAGATGTTAACGAAGACCGGTCCCAACACGGATCCCTGAGGGACACCACTCGTTACTGGTCTCCAGCTGGACATTGAGCCATTGACCACAACTCTTTGTGTGAGGCCATCGAGCCAGTTCTTTATCCACCGAGTGGTCCATCCATCAAATTGATGTCGCTCCAATTTAGAGACAAGGATGTCGCGTGGGACAGTGTCGAACACTTTACACAAGTCCAGGTAGATGACATCAACTGCTCTACCCCTGTCCATCAGTTCTGTAGCCCCATCATAGAAGGCCACCAGATTGGTCAGGCAGGATTTCCCCTTAGTGAAGCCATGCTGGCTGTCACCAGGCACCTTGTTGATTTCATGTGCCTTAGCATGCCTTCCAGGAGAAGAAATCATGTAAAGAGAAATAGACAAACATTTTTAGGAATAACTTGTGACTGCCATTTTATATTATTCAGTTTGAGACATTTTGAAATAATCTCATAGTGATTTATTGGATTTTAGCATTTTGAAGACATTAAGCTCTTTATAGCTTTTTGATTTGACCACCTAATAACTGGGGATCCGAAAGCATTAATTACTACTGAACCTGCTGTGAATTTTTTTCAGCCAATAGCTGCTGTGGCCAATAGCTGCTGTGAAGATCTTTGCTGTTGAGAATTTAGCATTGTTTTATTTGGTCAGTTGGAAATACCATTATTGTTCAGTTCTGCTCTTCTCACCCAAGTGAGATCTTTCTCAGTTTAATCTTCTGTTCTTTTGAGTATGTCTTCAGACAGCTCTTCGTGATACAATTGAAAGCTTAGTTTGGAGAGTAAGATCCACTGTGCTGACCATTCTTGTAAAAATCTAGAGGACTTATTTATTGTAGAGATTTGTAATAAATTTCACATCACTTCAATTACACTTTAAAAATTGAAGAATCTAATAGAATTTTATGCTTCCTCATCCTATTGTATTCTTTTCTGTAAGTCAATTTGGAAATATTTTTCTATATACTTTTTAAATATGGAGCTAGAACAAGTGAAAGTCTGACAGGTTTCAAGTTTTCCTTATTTTGACAGGGTCTCTATTTAAAGACTCATGGTTGAAAGACATTCAAACATATGGATGAATGGACTTCTAGGCATTTTAAAAATGCA
Organism: Pezoporus occidentalis; assembly: GCF_034315485.1. Lineage (NCBI taxonomy): Eukaryota > Metazoa > Chordata > Aves > Psittaciformes > Psittacidae > Pezoporus > Pezoporus occidentalis. The sequence continues at coordinate 19,117,873 of NW_026914940.1, read as the reverse complement.
TTATCCTATATAGTATTAGGTTTATTTATTAAGATGACATTTCAGGCACAGTAAAGATTTCTTTTCCCCATTCAAATGAAACAACTTAAAAATATCATCATTCTGTCTGAGTTCAAACTCAAAGTATTTTAATGACTCTTACTTCCCTTTCATCTATTTTGCTTTATGTTGAATCAGTGGTATTGCTATCAAATTGCTTTCTGCTTTGTAAAGTAGTGATGTAGTAGAAGACATTTTGTATTTGTAGCTTTTATACCGGTGACAGCAATTTTAAAAAGTAACAATTGAGTGCTTGAAAAGGAAACACAATTATCTCTCTTTTTCTGCTACTTTCCTAAAAATATCCACAACCCACATAGACAACATAGGCCAGGCTACTGAAAGGCCAAAGCAAAAGAATACAAAAGGCTTTATTTATACACTCTGTACAGTATGTGGCAAAAAAGGTTGGGGAATGGTAGAGGTTTCAGGAGCCCACTTGGTATCCACTGATGGGCTTATGGCTTGCCTTATCTGTTTCCCATTAATTTGCGTAACAATTCCACTAAGAATTGCCATCAGAAGAACCTGATTCCACACAGGATGGGGTGCCAGATCCTATCAAAGTTGGCACGTTATTTATGCTCTCTGCAGAAGCATGCCTTTCTTTTTTACACCTCTGCCTTGCCCCGGTATGATTTCTCTTAAGTATGACTTCATCTTCTGCTTTGATAGCCATCTACAAAATGGTATTTCCTTAAAATATAACAGCTCTGTGTACTATAAAGGAGATTATAATTTCAGAACAACCCTCAACAACCAATAAATCTGGAAAAATATTTCATTCTAATAATGCATGCTATTTTTGGTTTGTAGCTTGGGGGTAGTTGCTCCATAGTCATGGGATCATTTTGATTTAATTTAATTTAATTTAATTTTGACTTACAGTAAGAAAAAGAAACAGTCTATTTAAAAGATAATGTATTTCTAATTAAAGTAAATTTCATTTGACTTAAAATTCTTTCACATTAATTACCAACCTTGGATTTCAGAGTGCAGTATTTATGGGCTGCCAAACTATTTGATAGGGATCCAGTGTATTTTCATTTCTTTGTGACAGAGGAATGCCCTGAGCCATTTGCAACCTTTGATATGCATTCAGAATATTTGTTGGCATCAGTCAGCTGGATTTTTGTACATAAGCAGGGATCTGAGTATTGCTCTTAGTGTCTTTTGTTCTTCATCTTTTTTTAACTCTTAAGATACAGTAATATCACCATTAAACCTTTTGACCTGTAGAAGCTATGAGAACTGATTAAACCGATGAAGATTTAAAGTAATTTCTGAAAACCATTCTAAGACATTCAATTTTTATGCTTGAACCATTAGACTGCAATTTGTGTGTGCACTGCATAAAATATACAGCACAAGTGAGTTTTTTTACTTTTATTTTTGTGTCATCCTGTTCAAGGAAGCTGTAACATAACTATGTCTGACACCTGCTTTGCTCTCTTTTGTGTTTGAGTGTATTAATGATTCTGGAAGTGCTCAAAATACCCATGGGTTCCCTCCAGTAAGTCTTCACTAAGAGTGCACAAATGTAAACACTAGCATGCAGTGAATATGCCTCTGAATGTGGAGCACCATACTTGGTTGTTTGACTAAACTCATCAAATTAAATTAATTTGGTGGGTTTTATTCATTTTTCCTTTTTAGTTCATGATTTATATTACTTTTATTATTATTTCTGCATTTTCTCTCTCCCTCTTTTTTTTGTTTTATGTATTGCTTTCATTTGTTTATAGAAGAAAAGAAAGCAGATCCAGAGAATGGGGATACAGGTAGGGTAACATTAAAAATATTTTTATGTTTTTGCCCTTAAGTTCTTTGATCTATTACGTTTAAGCACATCTGTACTGTAGAGTGGATCACAATTTTGATGTATTTGGTGGATTTCAAAAGAGACAATAGGAAATGGGAACTGAGAAATGGCTTTCCCAAATGCATTTCCTTTGTTTTATCAAGGGAGTCAACTTAGGGTGAGAAATGGGAAGAGACCAGAAGCAACTAAAGAAGGCTCTTGTGCAGCTTAAGACTGCTGTTCTGTCCTCCCCACTCCAGGCAGCATGCTCTCACCTGCACTCTGCCTTTTTATTCTCTATTACAGATTTCTGACTTCCAAAATCTCTGTGTTTCTATAGTCCACTCATCACTCGTTTTTTCCCGTGCCTGAGCTGCTGTGCTTCCCAAATTTTGTATCCCTTTTGTCCATGCCTATCCAAAACTAAATCTTGCACAAATATTTAATTTACTCCACTCTATTTCCAAACCCCAGATTTTCCTTTTACTCTCTGTGTCCCAGAAGCCCTATTGTACAGCAAACTCCTTCTCCAAATACAGTACCATTGCCAGCATCTGTAAAAGCTAGAATGGTTCAATAATTCCCACTGGAGAAGGCAAAGAAAGAAAGAATGAAAGTAACTTAAAATTTTTAGCAAGAAACATGTAGTTTGTTGCATCTGGGGTCTTGTCTTCTGATATGCTCCCACAGCTTCCAGGCTCCCTTTTTGTCTGTCTTGAGACATTTTCTTATCTTTTCTTACAGAATGTCCTGTAGTTAAAGTTTTGCTTACACTTTTTTATCAAGTGGTTACATTTCCATAGACAAAACCAGAGGTTAAAGTCCAATTCATGTGGCCTAAGGCTCAACCTACTTTAGTCACTAGTGCTAAGCTCTGGCAGAAATCAGTCCCTCACTGCCATCCTTGTGGATCTGAGGACAGGTTACAGGGTTGCTGTGCACAGTGCTTTGGAACCTTCCTCTCACATGTGTGGACTGTAGTTGTGCTTCTTTCCTTCAGCACACTCTCCTCTGAAAATATGGTGAATGGCTCATATTGAAAGAGCAGCTAGTTATTTGTCAGGATACAATTTCTCTGTGCTAATGAAAACCCCACTGAGCTAACCTTCTGGCCACGGGGCTTTTAATGTTAGAGAGTTGTTCAAAATAAGCAAAACTCCCAAGATGTTGCCTACAGTGCAATGATCCCAGTTGTGTTTGGTGAGCAACACCAGATTTTGTTCTCACATCAGTCTTTCTTAATTTTTTGTGTTCCTATGGCTGAAGTTTGAATAACTCACTTTTGCCTGGCCAAAATTCAGTTGCATACACTTTAGTACATTGTGGCACTACATGGAAGTATATCATAAGCAGCTTTTTTTTTCCTAGTGTCTCTATAGTCCTGAAAATGTGTTGAGCTGTGCTCTGGGCTGAGACAACCTTGAGCTACCAGTACAAAAGCTTATGCTCCTACAGTGTCAGCACTATTAGCTAGATTCAAGTTAGTTCCAATTTGCCAACACACACTCCATAAGCACCTCCTGATTAAAGTCCTTAATACAGGACTGATGTTTAGCCTTGGTTATCAAAATCATGTTAGGAGGTGAAGCTTCCTAGTGCACCTAACGGCTACTGGAATGTCTGGAAGTACCTTCTGCTCATGCTAAGCTCCCACATATAGGTTTCAGTTAAGTATAGATTTGACAGCAGAAGTGGGGATGTTGATAGCCCTACATTTCCACCGCTTAGTGCTATATGCATGCATGCTGGACCATGTGAACGGGAAGTGCCGTGACACACGGCACTTATTCCCTTTCTTTTCTTATTCCCATCCAGATCATGGCTGCATCTGGCTTGTTACACCAAGATTAGCCTGTGGCAGCCAGTAACCCTGCACGCTCTTTCTGCATGTCAGTTCCATGCATAGTAGAACCAAAGCTGGTCTTCTGCATAATAAACTTTGCACTGCCCCATTTTTGCATATAACTGAATTCACTCACTTGTTGAAGGCAGTTTCAAAAATACATAGCAAGTTAGATCTTTAAATAATTTGATAGGAGTTGAATAATTATTTTTTTTCTAAATTTTGCTGTCTTGTTTTTCTCTTCAGACTAAAATGAGCCACCAATCTTATTTTGCTACAGAGGACTCACACCAAGGGCTTACATGTTATACCCACATTTTCAGTGGCATATTTCAGAGTGCTTGGTTTTGCCAGTCATAGGCAGTTGGATTTGTGGAAACCTAACCTTCACTTTGCCAACTGATCATACATAAGAATGAGTACTTTCACAAGTAATTGTGAAATTCCTAATTTATGCTCAAGAGGTCTTATTTTATCACTTCTTTTAATTTTCTGAAATTTGACAGAATGGGGATAAAAAAGCATATGTGATGATTTCATAAGAAAAGTTCATAAGAAAACTTGTCAAAATCTCCCTTTTAGTGAAAAGTATCTCTTTTGTTATGCTACTGAAAAATGACAAGTAGATTTGCAGAATGTTATGATTTCAGCAAAATACAGTTTCTTTCTTTGAACAAAAGTTACAGTATTTTACTTAAAAAACACTTATATATTACTTCTGCCACTGGAAAAAAAAATAAAGAAAAAAGAAAAAAATGTATTTTTCCAATTTAAAGTCTTTACTTTCCAGAGGGAAAAAAAAAAAATCTTTAGAGCTTTTAAAACTCAATCCTTAAAAAAAAAAAGCCACACTGCATCTTAATGGTAATCTGGGAAATACTGCTTTGAGGCCTATAATGGCTGAGGAAAATTCTGATAGGAAAAACTAGCTGGTTTTTATTTTAGGAATTTTCATCTACTGCTGTCTTTTTTTCCATTTTGCTTTTCTCTATAAAATGCCATTTATTCTTTTTCATTCTTATTTCTTGATTTTTGTTTCTTTTGAAAGTTTTGATGAAGTCTTTTCATTCATGTTGTTTGTAGGGAGTAAGGATGGAGAGTTTAAATATAAAAATCAGAAGCCAGAGGGTTTATAGATAAAAGTACACTTTAGCCTTATTGCATTCACTCTTCCTTTCACCCCTTCCTTCCAGGTTTCCTATGAAGTGCCACAAGATTTAGCTGGCAGGTCTCATAATATATACTACTACTATTACTGCTGTTAAGAAAGAAAATACAAAGCTCAGAGGCGCTGTGCAAAGCCCTACTTTAATATTAGATTACAAATTAGAACTGAGGTTTAGAGTTAAAATCAGATTTATGTAGTAAACTGGAATCTAATATTTCAATCTCAGTTCCATAAATAAAGTCCAAATTGTTCAATACATATAATGTACGTTTATGAGTAGTGGGATTCTGAAATTTTAATCCCAGACAACTTTTGTGTTAAAATTATGGAAAGTTTAAGACAAATATGAGTCAAAATGAATACTTTTTAGCATTCACTTTATAATTAATAACTCTTGATTTATACCATGTTAAAGTGGAAGAGAATCAAGCCTGTGTGTATAATAGATAACTATATTTTGTTTGAAAATATACTTTTATTTAAATTCTGGACCGTTGTCCTCCTTCTATCTTCCTGTTTCTCACTCTTCCGCTTCAACTTTGGCACTTACTTTGTTATTATTTTACCTAGTTAATTGTGGTGTTACAGTAGCAGTTGGTTAAAAACAGCTGGTGCCTAAGCCATGTAGTGAGAGCCCATCCCTACGAGACACTGATTATGTTTTTGGTTCAAGAAGAGTGAATCCTGAAATCGTTCTTGAAGCTGTGCGTCATTGAAATGTTGTACAGTGACGCCACTGGGTGGCTCTTTAACATTCCTTTACACATCTTTAAAATTTGAGCATACTAGGAATATGCTGAAATAGTAAATGTAAGGTCTGCTAACCTGTGGTCATTACCTGATTAGTAATTTGGTATATCACATTACAACAAATGTAGAACCAGGATCTCCACTCAAAGTACACTCAAAATAAGCAGGCTGCCTTTATATTCCTTTTTATTTATTTATTTTTTTAATTGAAAACCCAGTTTCTCTTGAATACTTTTGAAATACTAAAATTCTATTTATGAAAATAATGTGTTCCATTTACATTCATTTCTTCCACAAAGTTGGTTTCACTTGAATTGTGTAGATAATGCAACACTTACTTACTTAACTACTATTTTCATCCTCCTACAACTTTCTGGTTTCCTGCAAAATTATCCTTCAGAAACAAATTATATACTGTTATTTAAGTAAATCAGATTTCATTTCTTTCTGTTAAAACTTCCATGAGTATAACTTGAAACTTGGAATTGAGAACTGCTTGTGTATTTATTTTATTTTATTTTTTTCTTTTACTTAACAGGTGCAATGGATGTAGAAGACAGGAATCGCCAAATGAAAATGAGCAAGTACAAACAGGTAGCAGGATCAGATTCCAGGCTGGAACAAGATTATCACTCTAAGGCAAGGGAGTTTTGTTTTGAAAAGAAACAAAATACACTAAACTGCAATATCCAGTGCCCTGTTAAAAAGCAATAGATGAAGGGGAGGTTGTTTCTTCCCTACATTTCTTGTGTGTCTATAATAAAATTATTGGAAATGTGCAGAAATCCATTAACATAATTATTACAATTTAAGAAGAATAAGCTAAAGCAAATAAGCGGTACTGTAATTATCCATTAAAATGAACAATAGGGCTGTGATTTAAAAACTCAAAAGAGAAGGAAAAAAGAGGTTTATTGAGTGACTGATGTTTATTGAGTGACAGATGGAATGAGAGCTATAGAAACATGCTCATGGCTTTCATATAGTTGAACATAGGGTTATCTTGAGCTGTTGAAAGCCGGAAGATGTAGTGTTACTTAGGTTAATAGTGGCAGTTTAGCTCTTGCAAAGTTATTTTACACATCAACAAAAGCTTCCAAAAGCAGTTTGACAAAAATTCGAATTGTTACATAGTAGTATAGCCTAAAAAATCCAAAATTTCCTGCTATATGGAACTGGGTCATGTCATATAGAGTGTTTTAATTAAAAAAAAATCAAGACATTTTCAATTTAAACTCCTATTATACAAAAATAATCTAGTGTCCTCTAAAAGGCTTCATTAATTGAGGTCAGATTGTAAGTGGAAAACACGAGATTTCTGACCTATAAAAGCTGGCTGAGGAAGACATCTGGTTTAGATTTTTATTTCCAGGATGTAGTTCTTTGTTCCAAGGATTGGCAAAGTTACTGTAAAATGAGCCATTTAATATTTGAAGACAAATAATAAAATTTATTAAGTATTATTAGTTTTGCAGATGATGTAGAATAATACATCTGATATAATTACTTTCCAGTATGTGTTTCAATGTGGGAAAATAGAGAAAGAACTTTAGCAAAGCCTGCGACAAAATGGAAAAATCTTATTAATAAAAATAGAATTGACAAAACAAAAAGAAAACTGTGAAAATGGCTTAAAATACTTAAAAATTCTGTAGATGTGCTGCATGATTTTTTGGTTATTTTAAAAATGGAGTTTTTACTGCAGAAAGCATAGGAATTTTTATTAACATGTAGAAGGAACTTCGTATATTGTCATGTTTAGATGCTTCTTTATGTTGACAAATGGCAAAACTATTTGTGTCTATATTGTTGGCTTTGAAAGGTGTTGCCCTTTAGAGGAGCATGATAATGTGAGCAGACCTTCTCCTAAGTGTTATGATTGCATGTACCACAGAAGTATAACTATGTATTGTATATGTAACCAGACTTATTCTGCTAATTTTCCTGCTCCCTCAATGCTTGACTGAAATTTGAGTCAGAAGTAGGACTCGTATGGAGTAAAGAGAATAAATGGGCTCTCATGTGAATGAGCTGGGTAAGGAAGCATTTCCTACCCTTGTTTTTCCATTTCACCTACAACATATTATTGGGCCTCACTCTACCTCTTTTATATTTTTAATTAAAATTTTACCTTCAGTATTATTGAAATGTATTGAAGAGGAAAATTATAAATGGAATTATTTTATGAATATGGTGATTTATTTATTGCACACATCAAACAAATTGTCTCCAGAAATAAACAGTGAATTTACTCTTCTGCCATAGCGTAGTTTCAGTATTTGAAAATGAGCTATTTACTCTATCAATGAACTTGTGGAATTAGACACATATATATAGGTATTAATTTCAAATGCATGCTTAAAACTATGTCATTTTTAAAGCCATATGAGAGTTCCCATCTTCACTTTTTTACTACCACTTCTTCAAGTCCCCTTAATTAAGTGCTTATATTATCAAGAGACAGAAAATTAGTAAGTACAGTTTGTCTACCTGGTTTCTACAGAAATTTTTCTGGGACCATGACCTGAAACACACATGTCAAATGCTTACTAAAAACTTAACGTTCTGTATAGTATTGCAGTGACTATTATTTTTTAAATCTGTTAACTGGCACAAGCTGACAGTCAAGTGTGCCATCCCTGAGAAAAATTCCATTAAGTAAGCATTAAGTGACATTCAGGAAAGCTAGCACATGGAATTTGCTTTTACCTTTCTGTTCTCTTTCTTTAAATGGAGGTCTACAGCAACCATATGTTTTAAGCTAAGAAAAAATATCCTTCATTTCTGAGAAAGCAAAAGTGATAAAAGTAGGAGCTAACATTAAATGTTAAAATATTAAAATAGACATCCTGTGTTATACCTCTAGTTTTGCTCTACCTTTAGAAGTCAGTACTAGAGGCTTTAGAGGAAGGTGCATTCATTTCTTGGTGCATAGTCAGACGCTAAGAAACTTGTGGGAAAAGTTTACTTCTAGACATATATTCTTAGAAGCTGCTGAAATATGAAATTGATTTTCTCTTTTTTCCTCATGATTGGTAAAATTGCAGCTGCATTTTTATTATTTATATACATGCCTCATTACGTTTTTGAAACTAAGTATTCTGCATTATATTTTGTATACATGAGTTTGACAGGTAATATATCGCATAAAAGAGTTATTTCCTTGAATGTCGATGTTACTTAAGTATGATTTCAGCACAGACATAAGGAAAGCAAGCAACATACTTGATTTTCATATAAACGTATTAACAACTAAGGACACATGAGAGGAAAATCAGTATGGGCATTCAGGATTAAGTAAAAGTATTTCTGGTATTGGAACAACTGTTTCTGAATATTGAGTACTAGCAGATATGTACTAAATAAGATATACGACAGAGGGTGCAAGGAATCATGCTATTCCTCTCTCCTTGTTCCCATGGCTGGAATGTACCCAGTGGATTGACTAGGGAGATTTGAAAAGCTTTGTTGCTACTGAGAAAAATGAGAGAAGATATTTCTTGTATGTGGAAATCTAGAAGTGTTTGCAGTCAATGTGAAATAAATGTAGAATCGAGAGAGAATTCCATCAAGTTAGGCCGTATTAGCCACTGCAAAAGGGTATGAGTAATTAAAAGTATTCAGTGCCAAACTAAAGAGGGCTGGATTTATGTAGGAGTGAAAAATGGTTGCTTTCTTTGAGAACAAAGGTAAAATAGAGACTGGAACTAGATGACACACATTGAAACCTCAAAGTATCAGGAGGCTCATTTTATTTGTTTTACTAGGAGAAAAAAATGACCTACAAAAAAGGCAGAAAAATCCAGTTATATAACATAGCAATTAGTAATAGCCAGTAATGTATAATTAGGAATACAGTATATTAAAGCAGCAAGGAACAAAGTTGGGGTAAAAGAGGTAGAAGACCAGAGGAAACGTGAAAATTTTGTGGAACTGGTGACAAGATTATATGTAGCCAAATGTAGAAAAGAGTACACCAAATAGAGAGCAATGCAGAACACCAAAGAGGACTTTCCAACTCCACTTTTATTGATTCATATTCATATGATGATAAGACTGAGACTTTGTACATCATCAGATGTATGTAATGCTGCAGTTCCTGGTAATCAATAAACAAAATTCAAGTTTTGCATATGAGCATAATTCTCTGTGTTTGGTGTAGGAGATTAATAGTATTAGGAATGCTAGCACACTGTTCTGAGATCTTCTGATCTGTTAGCAAGACCAAGGTAAATTAAGCTGTGCATAGATGCAGCTGGAATACTCTTGGAGCATTCAGACACTGAAAAGCTGCACTTCTTCAGACTGAGACACTTAGATTCAGCAATGAATCAAGTAGCACCTTAAGGGTTAGCTGTGTGAGAGAATGTGCGACAGTAAGAGCTGTCTGTAATACTCAAAGTGGAAGAGGTTGAGTTTGAATACATCAGAAGCAGATCTCCTTTACTCTTGTCTTGTCACAATGTGCAAAAGTGTGCAAAAACTGCTTTTTTCCTCTGAAACCTGCAGTAAGTAGTGTCATTGGTACTGCTGCATGTGGTATCCTTCAACCTGTGTTGCTGATTGAAACTTGATTTAATGATGTTTTGAGAATGCTCTTGTCTCCTTCTTAAAACAGAATAGGACACAGACCAGAAAAGATACTGCTAGCAGAAACACTTGTAACTTTCTTCTTGACAGCCCTTGAAGAGGGAGAGTTAAACAAACATCCAAGCTAATAGGATGGCAAGACCTTTGATATTCTTACTGTATATAAGCTATAGTATGTTTATATAGGTTTCAAACTGGCAATTGGTTTTGAAAATTTAAACTTAGAGTTCAGGAGTTCTGGAAAGATCATGATATGCCCAGTAATAATTTTATCATTTATAATAATTATGAATATACCTCTTTGATCCTAGAATTGTTTCTTACAACATTCTGTTGTTAAGAATGTAATTAACAATATTCAAAATGTTGAATAAAAAGTGGAGGTTAGGTTAGATAGCCATATTCCCCAAAACAGTGCAGAAATTGGAGATCCATTTTTTTAAATACTGTAAAACTAAGGGCCAAACCCGTAGAATTCAACAGGCTTATAAATGGGAATTGCTGTGTGCACTTTAATGGGATCCCATCATTTTCCCCTTCCCACCTCCACACCAATAAGCTCTTTGCTTCAGTAAATGAACCAAACACCAATCAGGCTAACAAAGAATTTCGATTTGAGGAAATGATTTAGTTATAGCCTGTTCCATGGCTTTTGTGCTTTCCTATGGACTAGTCAATAATTGCCTTTTTGGACAGCAAACTACATAGCTAAAGCAGCCGTCTGCTCTGGTCTGACAGGTCCTGTCACTCTCAACAGCCAGTGAGTGTTCTGGTTACATGGTTAACAGCCATGCTTATGTGTGATATGTAAGGAATTCTTCTACCCAATGGCAGAGAGAATCTCTCTAGCCCTTAGTGCTGGTAGCGTTTATATTTTAATCAAGTATTTTATTGTACTTTAAATATAAAAAGTCTGTGGAATAAATTGCTGATGTTACTGTTCCAGTTCTTAAAAATACAGGATTTAAAGTTTAATTATAAGACTTAAAATGTAGCTAGATAAAATAAATTCAGAATTTTATATTTGAGCTCTATACACATGGTCATGCAGAAAACATCTTTCTGTTTTCATCAACTCTATTTTGCTGATGGGTTAAAGTAATTTAGTGACTCTGAATGCAGATCTGGAATTGTGTGAGTTCTATTATTTCTTCTTAAGTAAATGATAGTCAAACTCTCAGAAAGGATTTCTGTTGCTTTCATTTTTCTTTTTAATTTAATTCAAGCTCTTTTTTAAATTATTTGGGGTTCGATGATTTTCTAATTTATTTTTTAATCCTGAGTGTCAGTGTCTGTTGGAGATTTAGGTTATTTTAAATGTAATGCTGTGGTTAACACAAATACTGCATTCACATATCATGATTATAGCTGAAATGTAAAAATCTGAAAGGTTCTGTTGGCTAGATTAATTTGCTAGGCTGTTGACCATGAAAAAGTGCATGACACACAAGTAGAAATGATAGACCTGGAGTCCCAGTGCAGTGCTTCATGGAGTCTGCTTAATTGTGTAGGATTCAAAATGAAGAAGCAGGACCTTTGTCTGCTTCAGCAGGGGTGGTTCAGAGGCCACTGAGCCCCACTGGACTTCGAGGCAGGTTTGCTGACTGGGCCCATATGCCTCCTGCCATGCCCAGCAGTCCTGCACTGCAGCAGCTGGAGAAGGTTCTCCCAGGATGGCCACAGGAGAGCAGCTGTTGATGGTTCGGCTGGTCATACCTTAGATGGAGGATTTGCACAGTTTGCTGTTATCATTTGTAATTCTGATTATTATGACACAGCCTGTGAGCTGGTTTTAGAAGTGTGGCTATTTCCTTAAGTTTGGTCTGTGGGAGTGCTTCTCTCTATCAAATGGATTGATTTCCTTTGGTAGCAGCCCCAAAGTTATCAGTGGTAATTTTGCCAGTTTATTAACCTTTTTGAAAACAACAGATTTGTGGGTTTGAGGATTTTTTTTTTTTTCATCTGTCATGCAAGAAGAAAGCTCTGTATCTCTTATCAGGTTTCTGAAATTTTTCTTGATTTTTCTTTAAAGTATCTTAACTACATAGTCTCTTGCAGTAAATTTTAGTAAATATAGCTGTGGCTTCAAGGATCTGTATTTCAAGTAGTATATACGAAGGATTTGGTTGGATATTGAACACACTGCTGTTATTCTGTAAAAGCTGGTTCTGCACAATCAAGCTGATCAAAGTAGGATAAGGACCTTGGAGTCTCTGTAGGGAGGTCGTTCTTCTGTAAAGCCTTAATGCCTTCAGCAGCACTTCTACTGACATAAGAAGATAAAATTACCTCTATGACCCTTCTAACCTATGGTGTTTCTGAATGTTTGTTGAAAGCAAAGTCTTCGTTTACAAGAATTAATATTGATTTAGCATTAGGCAATATAATATTTTCTTTAGTGGTATATCAGAAAGAATATTATCCTCCTTCTGCAGGTGGGAATCAATGTTTTACCAGAGATTTCACCAACAGTCTGGGATCAATGAATAACAGGAAACAAGGGAAAAAAAAAAAAATCAGTTCTGAAAATTTAACCCTTACTTCTGAACAGTACCCAAAAAGTCTTCAGTTTTGCAATACAAAAAGTAGAATAGTTAAATGATTGCAGCAAACTTATTCTTCCAGTAGAAAACAAAATTTTAGACAAAATTATGTATGAAGACAGGCTGAGAAAGTTGAGGCTTTTCAATCTGGAGAAGAGAAGGCTGCTTGGAGACCTCATAGCAGCCTTTCAGTATCTGAAGGGGGCCTATAAGGATGCTGGGGAGGGACTCTTCATTAGGGACTGTAGCGATAGGACAAGGGGCAACAGGTTCAGACTTAAACAGGGGAAGTTTAGATTAGATATAAGGAGGAAGTTCTTTACTGTAAGGGTGGTGAGGCACTGGAATGGGTTCAAGGCCAGGTTGGACAGAGCCTTGTGTGACATGGTTTAGTGTGAGGTGTCCCTGCCCATGGCAGGGGGTTTGGAACTAGATGATCTGAAGGTCCTTTCCAACCCTAACTATTCTATGATTCTATGATCAAATCAAGTTAAATTCTGCATAGTCAAAACTTCTTTTATTTTTTTTTTCTAAAAGAGCATCTTATCCTAAACCTTTGCCTTGAGAATTCAGTTTTCCTATTCCCTGAGAGCACTTTGCTCAGGATCTCCCTGCAGTCTTTTTCAAGCCTAGCTTTGATATAACATGGGTAAAGCTGCTGAGGAAACACATTTTAGGGAAAAGTAATGTTTTCTAAGCAGTTTAACTTGCCTATGGAGGGATAAGGAGGCAGTGATATCTATGTCTTGCAGCTCTGTTTCACCTCTAGCTAGACATGAATCAGCAAAAACTGTAGAACTGTAGACAAAGTATCAGCTGAGCTCATATATTTCTTACTGTACAGGGATTTTCTAAGATGTGTCCTAATAATCAGTGCAAAGAAATGATTGAGGAAAATGATAAAGGGGCTTTTCCCTGAAATACTACTTGGTTTTGAAGGCTGCCCTCTGATATCTATGGATTTGAGGACTTGCAAAGTGGAATCATGCAAAGGTATATTTATATCCTCTTCTTGAGAAATTGTGTTACTTATGGTCCTTAGGCACTTCTGTTTACAGAAATAAGTGCTCACCAGATGGCATGTGTGTCAATCCAGCTGTTCTCTTCAGCATGAATTCCTTTAAAGGTGCTGTGTCCCAGGGCATGTTTGGTGAAAGTCATATTTAAATATTAATAGAAAAAGTAGGATTAAGGGAAAGTTCATAACTGTTCTCAAACCATCAGGTATGCTGAAATACTTAACAGGCTTTTGGGGTGAAATAAAGTGTAATGAAACAGAAATTCTGTGATAAGGAACTTTTTTTGTTTTTCCTTTTTTTCTTGAGAGAGACTCAGGGAATAAAAACAAATTATGGATATGTAGTTTAAAATCCAGGTTAAATGAGAACTCTTTAAAATGCATATTATTTGACTTCCTAGCTTGCATTTGCAAAATAACATCTCAAAGAAGCCCAAATTAGGTAGAACAATCAAAGACTAAAGAGGATTTCTTGCAACAGAAATCCTGTCTTGTTATCCTCTTTAAAAATAAGCTCTTGCCTGGATGGCAGGCCTGTATGAAGTGCAAGAGATTTTGAGTGCAGTGGTGACAGAAATAGCATGTGAACCACTTGAGGAACAGAAACAAATACAGGAAGCACACTTTGATTCTGTTTATCTAACATAAGTAGGATTCACTAGAGTTAAAAAGGACCAGAACCAGAATTAAGAGTTGTCACTGAAGCCTAATCCACTGGACAAGCGAGGTAACTGTAGTCAGGCTCACCAGTTTCTCCTAACAAACATGCTGGAGTTCACCTGGAAATAAAGCACTGGAGCTCCCATTAAATGTTGTTGCACAGTACATCGTGAAGCCTTGGACACCTGTGTTGTTGTAATCACCCTGACTTGAGCAGCTCGGATTTTTTGCAGTGTCTATAATGATTCAGGAGACTTGGCACAGTGTTCTGTAATGCTAAAGTATTGCTGATTTCTGTTTTAAATAGATTTTCTTCCTTCTGTAGAAGACAGTTAAAATTTTAATATGTAGCAGTTAAAAACATGCTGGAAAGTTTGAGAAGATCTACATCAAGAGTTTATCAAACACCATCACAAAGCCAGACTGTGAACCTCTTTCTCTAAATTGAAACTGGGTAACTGACTCCTCCGTGTTTTAAATAACAGTTAAAAATCAGGAGGTCAACTGTATGAAAGGGAATTTGGGTAGCAAATATTCCAAATAAATCCCAGAAAAATATTTGCTTTGTTTTCTGTTTTGCTTGCTTTTCTAAATTACTTTCATGTCAAAAAATGGAGCTGTTGAAGCAAGTCCAGAGAAGGGCCACGAGGATGATCAGGGGACTGGAGCACCTCCCGTATGAAGACAGGCTGAGAAAGTTGGGGCTGTTCAGCCTGGAGAAGAGAAGGCTGCGTGGAGACCTCATAGCAGCCTTCCAGTATGTGAGGGGAGCCTACAGGGATGCTGGGGAGAGACTCTTCATAGGGGAATATAGTGATAGGGCAAGGGGTAATGGGTTCAGACTTAAACAGGGGAAATTCAGGTTAGATATAAGGAAGAAGTTCTTTACTGTGAGGGTGCTGGGGCACTGGAATGGGTTGCCCAAAGAATTTGTGAATGTTCCTTCCCTGGCAGTGTTCAAGGCCAGGTTGGACAGAGCCTTGGGTGACATGGTGTAATGTGTGGTGTCCCTACCCATGGCAGGGAGGTTGGACTAAGATGATCTTAAGGTCTTTTCGAACCCAAGCCATTCTATGATTGAGTGAAAGGGACACTGATTACTGGACATCTTTCTACTCTTAATTCTTACTAAAGGTTTCTTCTTTGGAGCTATTATTTATTTACCATAATACTATGTAGACTCATATTTCTTCAAGATCTTCACTTTTGTTCAAAAATTCTTGGGAATATTATGGCTACATGAGAGCATTCTGTAGTTCCCCTGTAACTTGTTAAGGCATGTTGGAATCTTCAGACCTTGTAACAAGATGAAGTCCATCCATAGGACACATGAGATTTTCTATATAAAGTCAATCTATATAGTCAGTTATAGCTGTCTCACCCTAGCCATATGCTATATCTGCATCTCTCTTCTACCTTACTAAGTCTGTCAGAATTAACTAGAACTATGGAAAAAATCATCTTACTTTAATACTCAGGTGATGAAGACTCTTCTTAAAATTCTGTTACTTTCCTTGGTAGATAATACAAATTAGTTTTCTTTGTAGATGTCTGGTTATATAGTACACGAAGCATACTACTGCAGGACACAGGCCTCTTGTTATTATGAAATATCATGTCCTGGAGTCCTGTTCCAATGACTCAGTGATTGGGAGTAGAAGCTTTCTGTATGAGTAGTGTCTTTAAATAGCTTTTTATGAGATATTATAAGATACCTGCTTGGCCATTATAAACCTTGTAGTTTCACTCCAGTCTGTTAAACACCCTGGATTGCCTTTTAAGAATTTTCTTGAGGTGATGCTTAGAATTTTTCCTGGCTCTTTTACTTGTCTTTTACTTATCTTTAGCAACAGTTTTTTCCCCACTGTGTTTTTCATGGGAGAGATGGGATTTTAAAGTGTCTGAGATTTTAAAGAGTCTTTGGAATAATGTGGTAACTTTATATATCCCAGCAGAAAGTTTCTAGTGCTCTCTCTCATCAAAATCTGCAAAATTTGGCCCTGACTTAAAGTAAGATTCAATAAGAACACTTAGTTCCCTAGACTGGATGGAGCTATCTTTGTGAATTAATTCTACATCAGTAACAGCTTGATTTCAGAACACATATCAGTGCAGCTGAAATTAGAGGTTGTCTTTATCTTTCATATTGCATGAAAAAGAACATCAGAACAAGAGGCTACTTCATGTTTTGAAACTGACTGCAGGAACAAATTTTTTTTGTAGGAAGAAACTTTTTCACAAGGTGATTCTCAATCTCACTCACTAAGAGACCCAAATTCTTCTTAAGAGCTGCTTTACTGCTTTCTGCTTTACAAAATACTTGCAGGTCCTGTAATTTCTCCTTGTTGTAATCCCAGAATATTTTCTAGCACTCTCCTATATTTATTTTATATTTTGCAATGGGGGAATTCTTTTAAAAATGGCCCCATATGCCAACATATGTGAAGTAGACAATTTTTGTCTTTTGATTTGGCTTGCCTATTCAGGCATATTTTTTAGAATTTTTTGCTTTTTTTATTGTTGTAAATATTAGTAAGTATTTGGCTTTATTTTTAATGGCAGACTTCATTAGGCAGCCATTAACAAAGATTTTAGAAAGCATCAATCCAATAACATTAATTCAGATTACGTGCGGTAACTAAAATTTGCAATGCCTTCAAAGCCTATGAACTTGCACTGAAAGCTACAGTTGAAATTCCAGAATAATCCATACAGTCGCTGTGCTCTGGCTGCTCAAGAGCTTTTGTCAGCAAGGCACAGAACTATTGTAACAGTCCAGAATGGTTCTTTAATCTTCTTGTAGTAGTACAATGAGCAATTGTCTGAAGCATCTTCCCAACGTTTTGATCAATAAAAACATTGACCAGATTTGCATGTTCATATGTAAATGCCAGCAAATAAAAACTGATGAATAGACTATAAACAAGGGAAAAAAAAAAGATAATAAAATAGGAAGACGGTTGGAAATCACTGACAGTTTCATTTGCCTGGACAACTGCATGAGTGTATAGTCCAAGATGGAAGACGGGTAACAGTAAATTAGAGAAATATGAAACACTTTAAAATTTCCTTTGAAGTTTCAAATCAGTTTCTTTCAAGAAATAAGTATCAGAGGAGTTGTAGCTCTATGTGACCTGTCAGTCACATCATGGTAGTTCACAAAGAAGTCAAATCTTTTGCAGAGGTTGCTGTATTACGAAGCAGGCAGGTATTTGTTTTCAACTTTGGTGATCTTGAAGTCATCACTACAAGTAAGTAATCTGTTGCAGTTACAAGGTATTGGTGCAAATACCTAACTGTCACTTTGCTAGGGTCTCCAGCTGATTGTTTTACTAATGCAGAGGGAAGAATGCAGAGAGAAGTTCTTTTAGAAACTTTAAAACTTGATAGAGTCTGTACTAATGAAATCTACCCCATTCTTCAGCACAGCAAAATAGGACAAAATCTTCTTACTATTAAAAATACAAGAGTGACTTTTAATCTGCCCCTCTGCTTGTAGCAGACTTCCTGGTGTTGGAACAGGGAGGCTGGGTACTCTTACTGCTTTTGTGGGTTGTAACATTGTCCTGGGTTTAGCAGTAGCAGTCATTTTCTCCTTCTTAGTAGCTGGTGCAGTGGGTAGTGGGGGACTGTGTTCCGGCTGGGCTTAAACCATGACAAAAGTCCAGAACATTGCCTGTATTATATGAGTCTTGATTAGACTGGAAATGAAAATTTAACCTTAATCTTACAAGAGAGACACATATATTTCCAGCATGGTGAAAGTCAATAGATAATTTTCCTACTGTTATTTATGAGGCGGGAGGGAAAGGAAGAGAAGAAAATAAAAAATAGTAAAGAAACAGTATTTAACCTGCATAGTCGGCGGGTACACTTCACAGCCTGCTCCTCTGATTGTCCAAACCAGGGGAGCTGTCAGTGCAGAATGTCTTCCTTGTATCTGACCTAAATCTCCCCTGATTTAAGTTTGAGCCCACCAGAGCATACAGGGTAGTTGCTGGATCTGACGATCCAAACCTTTGGCCATGCCACAACTGGGATCCAGTCATGGGGGCTGAAGTTCCCCAGCAGTGTCCATTCAGACAGTGCAGCCTCCACAGCACTGGAGAGGGATGGGAAATGTCTTTCGGGTATGATGGGTGAATAGCACTCAGATGCTAATGACCTTTTTTCAGTCTGATAGTTGATCTTATCATACAGTTGGTGACATTTAGAAAAAAATAAAGTGGAATTTGGAGGAAGAAAACAGAGAAATAAGTGAACTATATGAAGATGGAATGCCTTGGGCAACTTTTGCCACACAAAAACTGAAGAAAGAATAGTGCAACATTGTACAAAAATGGTTGTGTTCTACAGTCTGAGTATATGACATCAAAAAACTGAATACTTTAAAAAAAAATATTTACACAATGGAAGGGCCATTTTACTTTTGAGGCAGAGAGCAAAGGAAGACTTCGGGGACTGCCTTCTGTAGAATTGAAATTTAATACAGAAAAATTAAATGCCAACATGGCTTCTGTCAGACGAGCAGAATGTTTTGTTTTGTCTTCTGTGCTGCAATTACTGAAACACTAACATGCAATACACAATTAGAATCCATTTCTTGAACAAAATTAAGTCAGATATAAGGTCAAAAGTAGACCTTAGCAGCAGAATAAACAGCAATTTGGAGCAGAGTTAATGGATGAATATGAGGTATCTGAGTTTTGTCCAGTAAGTTTTCAGTTTTTAGGTGGTACTTTGGTAGGCAGCTAGCAGATGCTGAGACTGCAACTCAGTGTGTTTAATGAAAGGATCAATTAACTAATTGACTTTCCCAATTTCAAATCTAAAACATCGTGAAATAGTAAGGGTCAAATAATATTTCTGTGCCATCTGACCCAGTTGAAGATATTTGGTGGGAAATTCCTTTACAAACGACTGAGAAAAAAAGAGACAAAGATCTGATGATTTTTTTTTACATTATATTTCAAAAATTATTTACCTTTAAGTTGCTTTTCTTGCCATTGCAGTTCTCAATCTTCAATATATATCACTAGGTTATTACTGTTTTATTAGTTTAAAAAAAAACAGTAAGGTTTTCTATTTATGAAAATGTCTTATATGTGATATACAGCACATTGATATGAAAAATGTATTGTAAGAATCCATGTTCTCCAGGTGTGGAAATGAAACAGAGAAAATCAAACCCCATAGGCTTTCAAAACTTAATATGCTGCAGAAGGACTCTTTAGAATAACTTTGTGCAATGCTGATCCTTCTTGCCACTTGATGTTGCTTGCATGTGTTTAATTTAGACGGGCTTATTTTATGGACTTCAGTCCATAAAAAATGGGCAACTGAGTATGGGATCTGCAGGTTGAAGTCTGTTCTTCTGTGAATCACCACAAATAATTATCTGTCCCTTAACTGAAATGCGATTAACAATTCCATCTATGATTTACATCTGACACTATGGTCTGTGTTATGTCCCCAAAGGACAGCCACATTAGGTCTATAGTGCTAGTGGTGTGTCTACCCTGCAGTCAGCAGCCACTGTCAATATGACAGCTGTTCACACAGGCATACACAACTTGGCTGTACTTTGTTGGGAGCCATCAGCAGCATAGCCTTGGCAGCACGAAGTTCAGCATGGCACGTACATCTGCTTGGGAGCCTTGGCAAATGCTGAAGGCCTGAGGGCAGTTCTGCATTGCATTTTCTATAGTGTGGTGGTAGCCCAGGACACCAGTCTGTACTTGCCAGTCTTGGTAGTTTTAGGCTAAATCAACATAAACTACACTCATAACTTTGTCTTCAATGCAGAGTTATTCTAGGGAGGGTTGGGTGGGTGAACTGAATAGATAGGGCTCAATATATACACATTTCACTAGGCATAGTTATTGTCACCTTCTCTGAAGGGCTAAGTAGTTACTCTTTTAAAAGGAGTTGAAAAAGAACAATCCTTTTATTCCGGTATAATGTTCTACTATCTCTGATGACCAGGACAGCTGTTTAGTAATTGTTTTTATGTTTCCAAATGATTAATATGTACTGTCTTCTTTATCAAACAAAAATATTAATGGCATTCAATAAATATTACAACATTTTAATCACAGAGATACTCTGTGAGTTTATGGCTGCCTAAGTGCAGTCTAACACTTAAACGCTTGGGAGGTCTTGGATGGCTTGTGAATGAACACAAATACTGTAAATTAGTTCAGATCAGGAACTGCAGCATATGCTACTGTTTTGTGTAAGTGTGCAGTTCAGGCTGTGCTTTGTCACTGTCTCCAACAGGCCTACAGTGTAACCTGCATGAGTATGTTTTCTTGTCTTTATTTCATTTCCTTGTCTTAAAATGGGCAAAAAACCTTACTATATCTAAGTGTGAAATTCCTTTATGGTAAATAGGCACTTCAAATGCTATTTGAAACACTCTTTAGACATTGCACAGTGTTTCAGAATATATCCCAATGTAACATTCTTTTCAAGAGACAGAAGCAAACAATCTGTGTACTTCATGAAAGACAGATATTCTAAAGCTATAAAGAAGGGACAAATTCTTCTGTTCTAAATTTGGATAACCAAACCTGGACAACCTTCTCTTCTGCAGAACTCTATAGCTCTGCCTCTTTACATTATGAATTATTTTCTCTAGGTGGCTGAGTCCAGTGCTGTTACCCTCAAGAGTTCAACAAGCCACTGATGTTTTATGCAGATTATTTTCTGCCGTTGTTTTCTTTCAGTCCTGTCTGTGCTGCTCTTTGCATCTTTCCATACTGTCTTCTTTCCATGTCAGCCAATTACCTGGTGATCACTGACATTCCATCTTGCAGTAATACTTTTCTGAAATATAATATGAGTAGTAACCAATCAGATTTCTGTATACACAGAAATGTCTGTATATGAAGAGGAAGGAAAAAATTATCTTTCTGCTATCTATTATATCTGCACATAATGCAGTGCAGAGTGGCACAGATGATGTTAGTTTAGAGCTAACTTGTGTAACAAGAACAAACAGCCATATTTTGTTCAGATCTAACTCGAATACCTCTACACAACACTGCTTTATGTTGTATGGGCTTACTGTTGATCACCAGTCACCTGCAAGTTCTCCATTTGGGATATGTTGTTAACAAGCTCAAATAATACTGTAATTTTTTAGTTTCTGAGGCATTTTACATTGTGAGTACAAATTATCTCTAGCCCTGTCTCATCGTTTCAGACTTCCCAGTCCATCAGTTTTGCAAGATGCAGGGTTTGTCTGCAGTGCTACAA
Source organism: Pezoporus occidentalis (assembly GCF_034315485.1). Taxonomy (NCBI): domain Eukaryota; kingdom Metazoa; phylum Chordata; class Aves; order Psittaciformes; family Psittacidae; genus Pezoporus; species Pezoporus occidentalis. Next base: position 19,096,201 of record NW_026914940.1, on the reverse strand, counting down.
CATTCTTTTGTCATTTGGTTTGATAATCTCACCTATTTACTTAAAGAAAAAACAGAAGTTAACATTTGTCAACTAGAAGTTCTTGTAAATAGTCTAGGCTCTGAAAGAGGCACATATTATAGATGACACAGAGCACATTCTGTTTCCTGTTCAGTCTTTCATGAGCTCAGTAATCATGGGCAAGTCACTAAGTCTCTCTGCTTTCCTTTCATGCACTGGTGAAACAGTTATGGTAAGAATATGCTAAGATGGTTTAGATAACTTTTCTAAAGTCATTGAAACCTTTGGAACTGGAAGTTTTGTGCAAGTCATTCTATGGGTGAAGCTGAGGAGCTAGTAATTTGGATAGGATAGCAAAACAGAGTAAAATTAATGGAAACCAAGACATAATTTATATTCTATATCAGTTAGAAAACGTCATTGTAAAAATTCAGGCAGTCTGGTGAGAAAGATAGTTTAGATAGCATCAGGGAGCAGTTCCATAGCTGATTTGTGGTAATACATCACTGACAACGTCTGTATCTGTGTCCCTTTCCTCTTACAGTATCGGTCAGGACGGGATCCTCAGCGAGGCTCAGACAATGTTTCTAACAAGTCTTCGGACAGTGATGTCAGCGATGTCTCTGCTGTGTCACGGACAAGCAGTGCGTCACGTTTCAGCAGCACAAGCTACATGTCTGTCCAGTCAGAGCGTCCAAGAGGAAACAAGAAAATAAGGTGAGCACAAGGAGCTGCAGTGCCAGCCACAGGCGTGTAATTTAAGTAACTGAATATTTGTCAATATTTGCATTTGAAATTAATCGTTTGTCTAGGTTGAGATTTGTAGAGAATTTACAAAGTACTTGTTTAAATGTCTTTTTCATCTAATGTTTTTGAAGTCTTCATGGTATTTGTTTTTAGCCAAGTTTTGTCATCTTGGGGTATACTAGCAGACACTACAATAACAAGCATATGCTGTCAGCACACATTTGACACACTTAGATTTTCACTTTCTGAAAACCATTTTTAAAAATACTTAATATGGCTGAAAAGACAGTTTAACTTGAAAAATTGTGATGGTAAAGTCAGAGACATCTTAATTTCTTTTAAACTGGAGCTGCTGAACTTTCAGACTCTTGTTTAATACTTAACACTAGTCCAACTTAACTGTAGACATACAACCACTAAACTACTCTTCAATAAGATGTGTTGAATGTGCTCATCAAAATGTGCTGAACATAGTGTGTCTGTGAGCAAAACACAGTCTCCTCTGAGCCATGTGCACACATAGAGGAGCTTTGGCTGTAGAAGGAATGAAATATCATTTTTCTTGGAAGGTGTGACTCACCTGCATCTGTCATCAAAATTCAGTGTCAGCCTATATTAACTTGCAGAAAGTTGTCTTCTTGAAAGAAATAGTGCATTTGAAAAGATTGTTTAAACATCTGCTTATGAGAGCATTGTTTGGACCCCATTGTTTCTGTCATAGAGTTTTGTGGACATTTCTAAATGTGATGTATTGCCATGCAATTTTTATTTGAAGAAGGACTTAGAGACTGTCCTAAGAAAACATACCATGGTTCTGTAGTGTATGATGGAATTTTAGACAGCATGGTTTAAGTTATGGCTGCTTCCATCTTTTTATTGGATTTCTTTTGCATTTCCTTTATTTTGAGTTCATGCGTGCTCTTCTCCATAATCTTATTTTTTTTTTCTTTTTTCCTTTTGCATGCTTTTTGCAATATTTGTTGACTTCAGAAGCACAAGGGATATAGAGGGGAAAAAAGAGGGAGGGCTGGAAGGGGATGAACAAGATGGAGTATTTCCTGAGGAGGAAGAAAAAGAGCAGGAGGAGGAAAAAGCAAAGGAGCAAGAAGTTAATGGAAAAGGGGAAGGGCAAGAGGTGACAGAGAACTGTGATCAGGAGGAAATCAAAGGATCAGGGCATGATGAAAAAGCTCAAGAAGACCAAGCTGAGGAAGGGAAGGAGGATGACAGGTAAAATGTACTTCTGTTTCTATAGACCTATTCTTCTTCCTCCTGTACCAGGACCCTACTTGTCTTCCCCCCCCCCCCCCCCTTTTTTTTTCCCTTTGCTTAGCTTATAGTCTATGTTCTCTGTGGCTTGTTTGTTTGTTTTCAATTATGACACTTTAAGCAAGTTTCACTCTCAACTTCAGTGACTTTTTTGTATACCAAATGGTGCACTAACTTGACTCGTTATGCATGCAAATACAGCATACTATTTATTAAATTGGTTCAGACTAGAGTTTGGGTTTGACTGTAATAAACAACAGGAGCTGTAAGATTCCTTGTTATAATCCCTGCTTGACTTACTATTTCAGGGAAAAACCTTTTATTGGGTCATATCAATATCAAACCCGTCTTTACTTTCATTTCTGGCAGCACTAAAGAAGAGAATTTGGATTTTTTTTTTAAATCTTTTTTGTGTAGGTTGATAAATGTGCATATTGTTTGACAATAGACGTGGATAATCAAAGTCTTCCCTGTTTTTGTTGTTCCAATAACTGCCATGGGCTGATGTATTGTGGAGGAGTCATGGGCCACTGCTGCTGTATTGTGTGCAGAAACATTTCAGCACGATTTTTTCTGGTTTTATTAGATAATATTCTAGATTTATACATTTTAGCACAATTCCTTTGAAACTTGACTTTTAATGTAAATAAGTGACATTTTGTATTGCAAAATCTATGTAATTTGCATTAAGAGAAAGACAATATTTCTTCCTTCTTCATTAGCAAAAAATTAGCTTGAAGTTTGCTGAATACTTTTGAACCCCTTCTCACCTACACAAGAATGGCAGAAAATCTCAGAAAACAATACTTTCTTTAAACCTGCTAGTTCTGCACTACCTATAGATAACATGCTTGTAAAACTATGCTCATGCATATTTGGGTAAATGCAGAGCACTCTATGTCAATCCACTTTCTTCCTTTGCTACAACTTACATGTGTATGTGCCTGCAAATTCACACGCACGTGAACATGCACAAAGCAGAGGTGATACCAAAAGAGAATCAAGATGTGTAGTGTCCATTCTGGGCTGGTATGGGCCAATATAGCCATACTACTGCTTTTATACATTGAGTGTCAGCATTCCTTCTCTTGTGAGTGCATTTTAGAGTTCAGCAAAGTCACTTGTTTAGAAGCAGCTGCCTTTAACACTGCCTTGGCATACATCTTCCAGGAGCCATTGAATGGAAGTCTGGGAAAGGATGTTTTAAAGACCTTTTACTTTCCTGGCTCCTACTACTCATTAATTAAGAATGACAAGTTTAATGGATCTGGAAGTCATGCTTCTCAAAAAGCATAACCTTATTTCTGGTTTCCAACAATCACTCAGGTTATTCTTCAGCAAAAATGCTGTCCCTCACAGAAAGTAAAGTTCTTTTTTAGTAACAACTTCTTGTTTCCTGTGCCAGCTTGTTTCTCTGCTTGTTAGCTGTTCTCTGCCTTCAGGAAGAAGCAGCACAAGTTCAGGAGTCCCTGCTTGATAGAACAAGCTATTATAAAATGACTGCTGTGCAGTGACTTTGTGTTCGATTTTGGCTCCCAACAAATCATCCTCTAGTTTTGTTTCCCGCTATGCCCATTTTGCCTACTTTTAGTCTGTAAGTTGTGAATAAAAAGGAAAGCTTCTTTATCTACCTTCCTTTCCTATGGTACAAGAAGTGCTCATCTTTTTAATATTTTCTGAACATTCTTCTAACAGCACTGATTTAGTCCTGTATAGGTACAGGTGTATATATACATACGTATATATACACACATAGTTATGTATGTCATCATATTGAAATATTGTCATTTGTGTGTTCAGTTGACTAACCTGGCAGCAGGATCAATCCTAAGTGTTGTTGTAAATTTGGTGCCTTCTGCTTACTTGTTTGGCAATTTATAAGAGGGAGTTTTCAGACACAATCACCAAAACATCACTTAATAATTAAACATCTATGGTATTTGAGAAACCCAACAGAACCAAAGCAGACAGTTCATGCATTACAGAACAGTAGTTAATTATCATCTGTTTTTTGAGGTCTTGGGCATCAGGAAAGCCTGCATTACAGACAGAAATTGTCGATATATATTTTTACTTCAGAGGTACATCTTCAGTTGAAAGCAGTCACCTTTGCTCTGGGCAATCTGGAACACAGAGGCTGCTCTCAATCAACCCACCATCAAAAATTAGCTCGTTAAGGATACATCCTACCTCTTGATGTCACTGTGCTTATATACTTTATGAGTTACGGTAATAGTTACACTAAGGACTTTAATCTGCTGAGATCATAGGTGGATTCAGTGTATCTTAAATGCCTGTGAAGACAGATATCCATCATGGTTTCATCTCATGCCTGTTTTAAAGAGTCTTTCAGTGCAATAAAATGCATTAGCTTTTGGAGCACTGGAGCACAATAAATCAATGAATTTTTTTTTCAGAAATAACTGCAGCATCAGATTTTGCCTTCATTAGACCTTGTAAAACTAAACCTTGGCATATGGTTCACATATAGGGAAAACATAACTATGTTCTTTCTTGGCAGTGCATGTTAGTAAACAGAAAGCATGGATCAAACTTCCCTGTTGTGATTTTTAAGGATTCCTTATATACAGTTCCCTGATGTTATTTCGTGTTCCAGCTCCCTGATGACGTCAGGGACAAAAAAAGCCCTCTTAGAGCTAATGTGTGGGAATTCATCACTTTTATTGCAGGAAATCTGTTTAAGACAGCTCTAAATCCTAACTTTCCTTAGCATTTTTTTTTAAATATCAGTCCTAAGGTATCATAGAATCATAGAATCATAGAATAGTTAGGGTTGGAAAGGACCTTAAGACCATCAAGTGCCAACCCCCTGCCATGGGCAGGGACACCTCAAACTAAACCATATCACCAAAGGCCTTGTCCAACCTGGTCTTGAACACTGCCAAGGATGGAGCATTCACAGCTTCCTTGGGCAACCCATTCCAGTGCCTCACCACCCTAACAGGAAAGAATTTCCTCCTTATATCCAATCTAAACTTCCCCTGTTTAAGTTTTAACCCGTTACCCCTTGTCCTATCACTACAGTCCCTAATGAAGAGTCCCTCCCCAGCATCCCTATAGGTCCCCTTCAGATACTGGAAGGCTGCTATGAGGTCTCCGTGCAGCCTTCTCTTCTCCAGGCTGAACAGCCCCAACTTTCTCAGCCTATCTTCATACAGGAGGTGCTCCAGTCCCCTGATCACCCTTGTGGCCCTTCTCTGGACTTGTTCCAACAGTTCCATGTCCTTTTTATGCTGAGAACACCAGAACTGCACACAATACTCCAGGTGAGGTCTCACAAGAGCAGAGTAGAAGGGCAGGATCACCTCCTTCGACCTGCTGGTCATGCTCCTTTTAATGCAGCCCAGGATATGATCCTAATTCTGATTGTCATGACAATTTTGTTTTATCATATGAATACACAGCAACTGTAATGACAGAGCAGGATTTCACTGTTCTACACACACTGTTGAAATACAGAAGAAAAATTCAACCCCTTTTCCAAGCACATAGAGTCTGTCATGAAATGATGTAGGAGTCCAGAGATGGAAAACCAGGAGAATTAAGAAGTGTTCCACATAACAGGAGCTGGTTACCATACTGGGCTGGGGACAGCTTGACATCAGGGTTGATTTAAAGAAAAAAGATAAGTTAGCTTTAGGAGTGTTTCTGGAGAGCTCTTTTCAAGCATTAGAGGCAATGTTGAAAAGCATGAGGTGCTTACTAAAAATAAGTCAAATGGATGATAGGGCAAATCTGATGAGCAGCAGGAGTTGATCTTTCAGTCTTGAATGTGAGAAGATAAATGTGATAGGGTACAACTGCTAAAATACTGGAAAATAAAGATGAATTATGTACAACTGGATTAAAGACTCTTCAGTGGTGTCAGGCAATAGCATGAGAGACAACAGGCATAAACTAAAACACAAGAAGTTCCACCTGAATTCAATAACTTCCTTACTGTGAGGGTGACTGAACACTGGTATAGGTTGCCCAGAGATGTGACTGTAGTTGCAGAAGTGATGAAAGCAAGACAAGTTTCTGTGTTACTTTCTAAAGGGCTATGCTAAAGCATGTTTCTGTGCTTTGGGGAAAAAGCCAGTGATGACCAGGTGGCTGGAGGTAAGAATAAGGAAGGAGGTGTGGGAGAAAAGGAAATCAGAAGATAGCATCAAATCAAACAGTTGAGGAAGATATCCAGTGAGAAATTCCTGCATTTATGACAGGAGCAATAGAAGAGAAATGTATAAAGAAGAGAATGCAGGGACAGCACAGAGAATTGGTCATGTGTTTTGCTATGTATTGGAAGAAATCGATGACATCACGTGTGAAGAAAAGTGAATGCTAAAGGACAGCTGAAGAAATGGAGCTGATTAAGTAGAAAGATGACATAACTGAGGAAAGAGAACTTGTGACAGAAAAAGTCAGCTAGGATGTAAATTTGTAGAGGCACTTGAGGACACATGAAATAGAGTGCGGGATGTAGTTTTAAGTAATGGATTTCTTCAGATACAGACCTTTTTATCTTCCTAATGCTTCTTCATGCTCTCTATGCCCCTTCCCTTCTTGGGTTTAAAGATTCATTTCAAATTTATTTTACTTCTTTTTTGTGTCATTCAGTAAAAAAAAAAAAATCTCTAAAGAATTTAATTTCTAGGTTTTAAAACTGATTCCTAATGAGTATTTGTTCCTTAGCTTTTCATTATATTATAATCTAGTATTTCAGTTTTTATGAGTCTTCCACTGTGATTGAAGCTATTGCCAGTTAAATGCAGTGTTTTGCAAAGCTGGATGAAAAAGCAGTCTGTGCAAGCTCCTTGGAGTGGAAACCAATAAATGGTTTTGAAAATGTGTATTCTGGTAAAAATGTCAAAAACTGTGACTCCGACTGAGAATCCATTTTCAGTGTGCATATGTTGTTTAGTTTCTTAAAGCTATTTCAGAATTATTATAATGACTGCTCCAACTGCACTACTAGATGAGAGAAGTTAATTGTGCCTAACCTTTCTAGCCAAATAGGCCATATGGTTTTAAGGGAAAGCTGTAGCATGAGACTTTTCCCCCTGCATGATCAGTTCTTTAGCACAGCTGCAGTACAGGCAGTCTTTGCTCCCAGTAATGACTGATAGATGGATGGTTAGATAGATAGATAGATACAGACAGACAGGCAGGCAGACACACAGACACACAGATAGGTTTGCCCACTGTAATTTAGAATCATAGAATCATAGAATAATTAGGGTTGGAAAGGATCTTAAGATCATTTAGTTCCACCCCCCCTGCCCAGCCTGTAGCTGTGCGTGGGATTGCTCCTACCCAGGTATAGGACCTTCCACTTGGCATGGTGTCGTGGTTTAAGCCCAGCCAGCAACCCAGAATCACACCCGCTCACTCGCTCCCCCCCACTTCCTCCCCCTGCTCCTGGAGGGATGGGGAGGAGAATCGAACAAATGTAACTCCCACAGGTTGATATAAGAACAGTCCAGTGACTAAGATCAAATCACTGCTGCTGCCACCATTAGTAATAATGATAAGGGGAATAACAAGGGAAGAGAATACAACCCCTCACCACCCACCGACCGATACCCAGCCTGACCTGAGCAGTGATCTCACCCTTCCAGGTAACTGCACCCAGTTTATATAGTGGGCATAACGTGCTGTGGTATGGAATACCTCTTTGGCTAGTTTGGGTCAGGTGTCCTGTCTCTGCTTCCTCCTGACTTCCCCTCCTCCCTGGCAGAGCATGAGGCTCACAAAGTCCTTGGTCAGAGTAAACATTACTGAGCAGCAACTAAAAACATTGGTGTTATCAGCATTGTTCCCAGGCTGAAAGTCACAAACACAGCACTGCACCAGCTACTAAGAAGGAGAAAAATGGCTGCTACTGCTGACGCCAGGGCACATGTTTAAACTTCATAAGGTTGGCATCAGCCCACCTTACAAGCATGTCAAGGTCCCTCTGGATGGCATTCCTTCCCTCCAGCGTGTCAACCAAACCACACAGCTTGGTGTCATCGGCAAACTTGCTGAGGGTGCACTCAATCCCACTGTCCATGTCACTGACAAAGACGTTGAACAAGACTGGTCCCAACACTGATCCCTGAATATATATAATATATATAACATATAATGGACAGTGTCTTTGTACAAAACGCAGCAACTGTATTTTGTGTTCCTCTAACATAACCTTCTGCTTACTTCTGACTAAAGAAGCAGAGAGCTGCTATCCTGTTGCAAATCTCTGAAACCAAGGGACCTAAAATAAAACTTTTTTTCAGTATGATTGCATTAGTATTATTGGGCTGAGTAGAGTCTGTCAGCAAATTCTTGCCCCATTTGAAGCCCAGATTCGAAGCTACCCCTTTTGGATGTAAACTTTTCAACTTTAGTATTCCAGAGTGAGGAAAGTCTTCAAAAGTCGTAAATTCATATAGCTGCTGAGTCTGTAGCAACACACACCATCAATAATTTGACCATTTGGATTTCTACACTTTTGTGGATAACATACAGAACAAAATTACCTGTGACTTCTGGAAATATATTACTGAAAAGGGTCCAAAATATCAGTGGTTCAGAAAAGAATTATATGAATTCATATACTTGTTCTGAAATCTGTACTGAGAGAAGAATACAAATCATTTAATAAATATAGCAAATTCACCTGTTTGTAAGTTATTTGTCACCATCTATCAAATCTTAGAGGCTCATTTTTTCCTGCTATTTTGGAGTAAATGCCAAAGATGTAGAGACTCCTTTACAACTAGTAAACTTATTTTGATACACTGGGAAATAATAAAGTAATGAATTTGGAAGTGCACATTATTAACAGGTGAACAGTGAACATACCTCATTTGAAACAGCCTGCAGCTTTGATATATGGTGCCCAGCAGGAAACTTGGATATTTTTTCTTTGACAGCAACGCAGTATCATTGAGGCTGATCCCTTTCCACGAAATGCAGCCTGCATTTTAAGCTCTAATGAGTCAGATCTGACCTGTGATGCAAAAAGCACTGATGTACTCCTGTTACTGAAGGTTATTTAAAAACAGTGCATCAGCAGTTTAAAGAAAAAAAAAATACAAGAGGTGCAGATGGGAAACCCTGTAGACATGCAGGAAAGCACGAATGAAGAGAAAAATCAAAACGAGGATTTGAAACAAATACAAATGTTGAAATTAGGTTTTTCACTTCTAAATTAAAAAGGTGTTTAAAAAAGACTCATTTTCTGAAGATATTTAAAACCAGGTGGAATCATAAATTCTTCAATAGACAGACATTTTTATCATTGCATATGATTGAACACAACAGGTCTGCAATAGCAGCAACTAACAAGGGAAAGTGTAGAGTCCTGCATCTGGGCAGGAACAACCCCAGGTTCCAGTATAGGTTGGGGAATGACCTGTTAGAGAGCAGTGTAGGGGAGAGGGACCTGGGGGTCCTAGTGGACGACAGGATGACCATGAGCCAACACTGTGCCTTTGTGGCCAAGAGGGCCAATGGCATCCTGGGGTGTATTAGAAGGGGGGTGGTTAGTAGGTCGAGAGAGGTCCTCCTTCCCCTCTACTCTGCCCTGGTGAGACCCCATCTGGAATATTGTGTCCAGTTCTGGGCCCCTCAGTTCAAGAAGGACAGGGAGCTGCTGGAGAGAGTCCAGCGCAGGGCAACCAAGATGATTAAGGGAGTGGAGCATCTCCCTTATGAGGAAAGACTGAGGGAGCTGGGTCTCTATAGTTTAGAGAAGAGGAGACTGAGGGGTGACCTTATTAGTGTATATAAATATATAAAGGGGGAGTGTCATGAGGATGGAGCCAGGCTCTACTCAGTGGCAAACAATGATAGGACAAGGGGTAATGGGCACAAACTGGAACACAAGAGGTTCCACTTAAACTTGAGAAGAAACTTCTTCTCAGTGAGGGTGACAGAACACTGGAACAGGCTGCCCAGGGAGGTTGTGGAGTCTCTTTCCCTGGAGACATTCAAAACCCACCTGAACACATTCCTGTGTAATGTTATCTAGGTGTTCCTGCTCCGGCAGGGGGATTGGAGGACCCTTCCAATCTCTAGCATACTGTGATACTGTGAACTAAGGGTGGGGTAGAAACTGATCAAAAGCCAAGGAACTGAATATTGAAGCTCATCAGGCTTTTCTTTTTTTGATATTATGATTATGTGGTTCTGTCTTAGTGCTTTATGTTTTCACTGGTTTTACCTGAGCATTATTTTAATAGAAAAAAGATTCTGTAAAATTAATATAGTTCATGTTCTGAATCCTCTAAATTTACTTCATTAAAAATTATTAATAAGCTTATCACTTTGCCTTCTAAAACCAAACATAAACTCCTTCCTGTTACTTCATAAAAGTATTTCTAAAACATAGTTATTAGGTTTGTGCCAGTGCATTTGAAACACATTGCCAGACTCATCTCACCAGTATTTTATTTTAACCAAGGGTCAGGGACCCAGTGCTTTTCTGACTATTGTGTACTTAATACCTATGCTAAGATGATGCCCCAGTGGTTTGCCGTTGCCCATCTAGCTGATTTTAATATTATTTGACGAAGCATCTGAACAGTACTGTTGCTGTATCCGCATGGTATTCATACTTATCTAAGTCCATAACGTGCTACCTAAACAAGCTGGGAGATGTGTCATGAGGTGACTCCTAGTAGGAAATAGCCAATATATTTCCCTACAAATACCTCTGGGATCCCAGCAGTTCCCAGATCACAGCCATAACCTGAGAACATTTACTATGGAGGCCTATGATAAACAAAAGGAGCTTTTCTCCAACAAGCATGATGTGCAAGGTGCACGTTGCCTCATCAAGGAGTTCTGATCATAGACCAGTCCTCCCTGGGTCAGAAAAACAAAGTTCACAGATTTATGTTCAGAAAGGTGTAAGCCATGTTTCCTCACATTTTCTTTTTATGATGGTTTTAATTTTTCTGTATGCTTTTCTAATTTCCCCCAGAGGCCCAGTGTGACTCAAAGTCATTTTGTCAAAGTGACAGAAGTCAGACAGGCAAGATCATGATGTCCCAGATAATGTTTCTTTGGTTGAGGTAATTATGGCTTCAGATCTCTTGCTCGTGTCCATTTATCTCTCAGTCCCAGAAGATCAATTCCGAGAGATGCTATACATTTGCGAGATGTTAGCAGTGCCTATTCTGACCCTGATTTTTTGTAGTCCTCAAGCAACCTGAATTTACAAGGAATGAAGGAAATGTCAGAGTTACTTTGTTCCTTAGTTGCCCACTGACATACATATACACATAAGCAGTACAACAAACATGAGCATACACATATAGTACTAATCAAAGCAATCCAGTCTTTCGTGAGTGAAGTGTAGATGAAGCTGTAGTGAAATCCATTTTGACTGCAGGTATTTTTTTAAAACAAAGTACTTTTAGGACATCTGGCTCTTCCCTGTGTATTATGTGATTTTCCCTTTAATGTAATGTCACAGTAGCACATCCAGTTCCTGAATGTCTATCTTCCAGCATTTTCTAACTCTCAGTGTGTTCTCTAAGAAAGTCTTCCATATAACTAATTGCAGTTTTGCAAGTAAAGTTAAATTATGGTTCCTCTTACCCTGAGGCAATGCATGATGTCTCTTACCTCTATATATTTTTGAGCATTTCTGCCTTCAAGTCTGAATTTTTTCTTATTTTCCCAACTTGATTTTTCATTATTTCTCTAATGTTTTAGGTCTTGGAGAGGTAGTGGATTTAAAGTTTGGTTCATCAAATCACTGATAGCTTTTTATTTTATAGAGTTCTTTTCTGCCCTTCAGGGAACAAATCTGGGCAGCGCTAAGCAAGTTTGCAGTATAGCTTGTGAGTTAGTCAGCAATGTTAATACAGAAAACAGAATGACCTTTATCTTCAATTTCTGCAGGAAGACTGTAATTCAACAGTATGTCTGAACAAGCACATAACATTTAACTTTCAGGTTAAGTACATACAATGTGCATTTCTGTAAGGACACTCTCAGGTAAATCTGGTTGCTCACGGTGGGTTTTAATTTGGCAAGCCAGTTGTTAACCTATTTTTACAAATGCAACTGCTTCTTTGCCAGGCTGGGTTAAAGAAGATGCTTTCTAATCTCAAAGATTTTGGATGTTGTTCAAAGCAACCTCTGCCTTTGTTTGGAATGTACTTAATTTGTTGCCAATCCTTCAGAGCTCATATTTACTGCTTGTATTTACATATGAATAGGAAAGCTGACTAATGCAAGAGTTTTAGACCTCAGCTAGTCTTCTTGGTAACTTTCTTTTGTTTTCACACATAGTAAATAGCTGGTTTAGTCCACTGTCTCAAAAGAAGTTATCACTGCAAAGATATTCACTACTGTTAGCTGAGTAGTAAATCTCCTCTGTAACTTTGTAAAGGAAAATTTGAAAGTTTATCATCAGTTTATTATCAACTGCTAGTATCCAGAAACAGTTATCTGTTACGGTGTTTTTTCTGCATCACTCATTTATGTAATTATGTTTGGTAAGTACTTCAATGGCCTGACCCCAAACAATTTTGAAATTTAGTCCTATTAAAAAAAAAACAACAAACCAACACTAGGTATGATATGAAAAAAGGTATACATCTATTAATTTATAATAATAAAACAGTGTGCAGAGCTTGCTATCTATCAGAGTGGGGAAGATCCTGTTCAAGTCAACCTATGTACTGTAACAGGTGAGGTAATTCTGATTTGTAATGAAAGAGAGCATTGAAACAGACACTTCATGTAAAACTATTGTTACTTTTATTTTGAAATGTGTGCACAAGTTTTCCTTGAATATTAATATACATAACAAAACACATTGTAGTCACTGCTTTATTGTTTCCTGCCAACTTGATTGTTACAATTTCAATAAAATAAACCTAATAATTAAGTCAGTCCAGTAGGTATTAGAGATTTGTATCACAAATGAGTTAACTTGATAGCTTTTGGCCAAGTGAATCTCAGGAGATGAAGTCATCATAATTTCAAACCTCCAATGTCTTTCTTTGATGTGAATTGGCAGATGAGTGTATGCATTGTCTGGAAGCATTGTTCCCATGGAAATGTTATTTCTTACAACACAGCTGTCCCTATAATGCTTTTTTTGTTAAATTTCTTGAGCAGGTTAATGAAATGAGAGCCTTTCCAATTGAGTTAAGAGGTGTATTAAAAATGGCATTAAGGTTCTTTTCCTGCTTGTAAAAAGCTGTAAACAAAGTCTTCAGTGGGTCTTCCAGTCTCACAAGAGACATGTATTTGAAAATATCTATTACAATGATTGAAAAATGGTTAAAATTCTTTCCCTAGAACATCACTGCACATAGTTGTACTCCACACTTGGCAAAGTGCATTTTTACTACTGCAGGTGTTTCATTTTCTTTAGGGATTGTCACAAGAGAACTCAGCTAAATGACAGGGAAGTAGTGATTTTGACTTTGCATTGGGAAAAAAACAAACCCGCAAGATCCACTAAATGACGTCGGAGTGAACCTGATACTCAAACACATACACTTTTGACAGAACAACAAGATTACATATTTTTGTTTCCAATTCTGCTCTAAAGATGACAAAGAAAGTCCTCAAAATTCCCATGAACAATATACAGTACAATGGAAAGTATTGATATCATAGAATCACAGAATCATATCTTCTCCTTTGCATGTAAAAATACTAATAATATTGTAGATTAGAAAAATGCCTGTGCTTCATAATACTGGTTTTATTAAAGTGCTGCTGTTGGTAAGTGGGAAAAAAATCAAGATTTTCATAGAATCATAGAGTAGTTAGGGTTGGAAAGGACCTTAAGATCATCTAGTTCCAACCCCCCTGCCGTGGGCAGGGACACCTTATGCTAAATCATATCACCAAAGGCCTCGTCCAACCTGGTCTTGAACATTGCCAGGGATGGAGCATTCACAGCCTCCCTGGGCAACCCATTCCAGTGCCTCACCACCCTACCAGGAAAGAATTTCCTCCTTATATCCAACCTAAACTTCCCCTGTTTAAGTTTTAACCTGTTACCCCTTGTCCTTTCACTACAGTCTCTAATGAAGAGTCCCTCTCCAGCATCCCTATAGGCCTTCTTCAGATAATGGAAGGCTGCTATGAGGTCTCCACACAGCCTTCTCTTCTCCAGGCTGAACAGCCACAACTTCCTCAGCCTGTCTTCATACGGGAGGTGCTCCAGTCCCCTGATCATCCTCGTGGCCCTTCTCTGGACTTGTTCCAACAGTTCCATGTCCTTTTTATGTTGAGGACACCAGAACTGCACACAATACTCCAGGTGAGGTCTCACAAGAGCAGAGTAGAGGGGCAGGATCACCTCCTTCGACCTGCTGGTCATGCTCCTTTTTGATGCAGCCCAGGATACGGTTGGCTTTCTTGGCTGCAAGTGCACACTGCTGGCCCATGTTCATTTTCTCATCGACCAACACCCCCAAGTCCTTCTCCTCAGGGCTGCTCTGAATCTCTTCTCTGCCCAACCTGTAGCTGTGCCTGGGATTGCTCTGACCCAGGTGTAGGACCTTGCACTTGGCATGGTTAAAATTCATAAAGGCTGGCATCAGCCCACCTCACAAGCGTGTCGAGGTCCCTCTGGATGGCATTCCTTCCCTCCAGCGTATCAACCGAACCACACAGCTTGGTGTCATCAGCAAACTTGCTGAGGGCGCACTCAATCCCACTGTCCATGTCAGCGACAAAGATGTTGAATAGGACCAGTCCCAACACTGATCCCTGAGGGACACCACTTGTTACTGGTCTCCAGACGGACATTGAGCCATTGACCACAGCTCTTTGTGTGCGGCCATCCAGCCAGTTCTTTATCCACCGAGTGGTCCATCCATCAAATTGATGTCTCTCCAATTCAGAGACAAGGATGTTGTGTGGGACAGTGTCGAACGCTTTGCACAAGTCCAGGTAGATGACATCAACTGCTCTACCCCCATCCATCAGTTCTGTAGCCCCATCATAGAAGGCCACCAAATTGGTCAGGCAGGATTTCCCCTTAGTGAAGCCATGCTGGCTGTCACCAAGCACCTTGTTGTTTTTCATGTGCCTTAGCATGCCTTCCAGGAGAATCTGCTCCAAGATGTTGCCAGGCACAGAGGTGAGACTGACTGGTCTGTAATTCCCTGGGTCATCCATTTTCCCCTTCTTGAAAATGGGGGTTATATTTCCCTTTTTCCAGTCATCAGGAACTTCACCTGACTGCCATGATTTCTCAAATATGATGGCCAGCGGCTTTGCAACTTCATTCTCCAGCTCCTTCAGGACCCACGGATGGATTTCATCAGGACCCACGGACTTGTGCACGTTCAGATTTTTAAGATGGTCTCAAACCAGATCCTCTCGTACATTGGGCGCAAGGTCTTCATTCTCACAGTCTCTGTGTCTGCCTTTCAAGACTTGGGTGGTGCAGTCAGAGCCTTTGCCAGTGAAGACCGAGGCAAAGAAGTCATTCAGAACCTCAGCCTTCTCCAAATCCTGTGTAGCCAGTTCTGAGATCTTCCTGAGGGGGCCTACATTTTCCCTAGTCTGTTTTTTATTTGCTATGTACTTGTAGAATCCGTTCCCGTTATCCTTAATACCTCTGGCGAAATTTAATTCTAACTGGGCCTTAGCTTTCCTAACCTGGTCCCTAGCTTCCTGGACAACATCCCTGTACTCTTCCCATGCCACCTGTCCTTGCTTCCACTTATTATAAGCCTCTTTTTTCATTTGAATTTTCCTCAGGAGCTCCTTATCCATCCAAGGAGGTCTCCTGGCCCTCCTGCTGCACTTCCTTCTGGTTGGGATGCAGCACTCCTGAGCTTGTAGCAGGTGATCCTTGATTTTCATAATTTTAGTCTCACTTAGAAATTGGTAGAATAGCATTTTCATTTATTCTTTTTAGAATAAGTGGTATTCTTTGTAATTTACTAGTGATCACATAGTCATTGGGTATAATGATTCTGCATGGCTCCCTGTGCTGCTTTCTGCTATGGAATGTTATGTTTAAGGGCCAGGAGCTGATTTAAAAGTCAGTTTAATAGAACTTCAGCAGTACTTTACTCCTGCAGAACTCCTCCTGATGTGATGTCAACTTACCAGGTTAGTGCAGATGGAAAAGGAAGTTTTTTCTACACAAAATACCTTTCTTTTCAGTATGTCAGTGAGGAAGATGATGGAAGGAAAATCACGAAGAGGTAGGGACAAGAGGAAATGCTGAGTAGCAGTTATGGGCTATGGGAAATGACCGTTCACTTGTCAAGTCACTAGCTAAGCTACACAGCTGGTGTTCCTGGGACTTATGTTGAGCTGGCAGATGTGAAATCTTCCCTTTCCTTGTCCTGGACTTTACAAACAGTTGCTTGCCTTCTTGGTCAGAAGGAAATGGTCTGTATAAAGCAGGAGATACCAAGACTAAAGCAAAGATCTCCTTATGAGATCGGCTCCTCTGCCTCCCTTCTATGAGGATTTCCTTAGGGACTTTATGGCGTTCCCCTCTGCCTATGCATCAACTCCAGAAGGGATCATTTTCCAAGTAGCCAGTCCTAGGAATTATATTCTGGGAGAGTTCTCTGCCAATGTTTTCTAATCTTTCTGTAATTCAGCACATATATTGTCAAAATGGGGAGAAAAACAAGGTAGTTACTGATTATCTACTATAATAGGAGTCTGGAATACCTTGAGAGCATATCTGATCCCAAAGAATAATTACACTCCCTATTTGAACAGGGTCTCTGCAAACACATCTTGAAGATTAATGTCTTCAAGAAATCCAAAAATATAAAACTGCCTTTTCTAGAAAGCCATGTATGAATAGCAGAATTGTAATTGCTTGCTGTTTTTCTCTGAAAGTATTCAGAAAAAGCTTATGAGCTAGAATTGGCTATTAGAGATCAGAATTTGAAACCTGAGATTTGTAGTAGTATCAGTGAATTTAAGGCTATGTCTATACCAGTAAGTTAGAGAGGGCCAAGACATAGTCTTGATCATCCATATTGTTTAAAAAATTTCTGTCTTTGGCATAGCTTTGTGCTGGACACACCAATAAGGTGCCCCTGATTCAGCCCAGGTACAATTCAGGAGGTAGGACGGGTCAGGTTCGGTTTCCTCTGGGCAACATGTCTGAGAAAACCGTGTTTTGGGAAAGATGTAAGCTAGCTGTGTGTATGCAGGCTGTCATGGTCAAAGGACAGACCTAAGCCGTCTTATTAACTACTATAGGTATGGAACAGGGGTCTTCAATGAGGATAAGGACCATATTAAATTTCCTGCTATAGATGTCTGTCAGTCTGAGTGCCTTCAGTTGGCTAGCATGGTATAATTTTAAGAAAAATATATGTTGTACTCCACCATTGGCTTTAAATAACAAATATTTATGGGTATCTTACTCTAATTACATTTCTAATGCCTTATTTGTTTTGAAGAACAAATCTTGTTTGTTGTCTCATGTTTGTTTTGAAGAACTTCTGCTTTAGGTTTGAAAACCTCTTCCTCTCAAGTTCATCCATAGTGTGGGTGGCCACAGTTAAAGTTAAGGAAATGCACTGTAAAATACATAGGAAGCTGAGATGCCCAACTTGACCCTGACTATCTGGAACAGTTATCACTTGGTAAAGTACAAAAATACTTAACATCTCTCTTGAGTTTACTTTAAGGAGACTGTTTTCATTGGTGGTCAGAGTTCAGGGTACGTATTACACTTAACTGTTAAGCTGTTACTAATCATTTAACTTGCATTTGAGTACCCCTCTGCTTGTTTGTGAAGCGATTACAGAGAAATGCTGTATTTTAGGAATGGTGTGCCAAATTACTTCTCACAACTGAGAAAAACTAGAACAGCAAGTGATTGAAGTGGAGGACTGAGTAGAGAATTACCCTTTTCCTCTGTTCACTGGAAAATTGAAGTATCTGACTAGATACTTACACAGACAGAGATCTGTCTGCAGTTCTTGGTGTCCTCAGATGGTTTCCTGGATTTAGGAGTAACGCAGGAAGTTTCACTCCCATGTAAGCTTTGCCCATCACCCTGGCTTGGCCCCTTAAGCAAAAGTCAGTAGCCTGGCTGCCCTCTTCCATCTGATATTGCTGTACTCTGTGGGCTGCCACACGGCTGGGGTTCTGTGATTATTTGTTCTTTTCTTGATTCTAGTAAAGAGTGGTTATTATGAGATTATGTACATGTTATTAGGACTAGCATAGTTGATTCTTTTATTTATTTTTCCCCCATCTGGCTACATATTGTCTTTGCAGAGGATATTTTTCAGTTTAATATCTCACAAGGCACCTTGAGAACACTGTTTTTAGTGTATATGTAGTCATTGACTCATATCATCTCATAAATTACTTTTATTTAATGTCACTTTTAAAATATTGTTGTACATACTTAACTGGATGTGTGTGATTATGTTTGTGTACATATAAAGGAAACTTCCCGTAATTTCTGATTCCTGTTAAGAGAAAAGGTTGTAGGATTTACTCTGTTTTACTCTGAAGTCCATCTTTCTGTTATCTCAGAAAAGAAGTAAACCTGACATACAACATCCAGTTATCCTGAGAAAATTTTTCACACTGTCAAAAAGCAGACTCGGTATAAGGGTAGCGTCACTGGTGATGATACCAAGCATATACCAAGAATAATTACTGAGTGAGGGTTTGGCCAGAAAAGGTTCAGAGTGCTGATGAAGGAAGTTCATAACCACTGCAGATTTACTATGAGGCACTATAAGCCGCTCAGAACTCTCTTATGCTTTTATTACACTTATTATACTCTTATGATACTAATTAATAGTACTTATTCCTCAAAGGGGTTGTTGTGTTTTTTTTTTGTGAGAGGAATTGAGAAAAAATAAAGCCACTGCTATGGGATGGCTTTCTCCAGGATCTGGTTGCTAGCTGGGAGCATGACAAAGGTATCTTTTCTGCTGCTTTTAAAGAGAGACAGTAAAAACCCCAAACCTTTAATTAAAGCAAATATTTTTAGAAATCTACAGGAAAAAAAAATACAGTTTTGTGAATGAGCTTTCATTAGCCGTTTGTAGTGGTATTTGGTATATGCATACAAATCTAAATGTAAATCCCCTGTTCCTTATTTGAATTCTCTTGCCTGCTTTTTTCAGTTGGTCAAAAGAATGTGTCAAAATGAAGTCTACCTCACTGTTGGCAGGTGTACACAGCAAAACTTCATTTTGTTATACAGAGCCTTTAGACAGCAGCCAAGGAGCAAATTTTTGTAATGCATAGTACTTTCATAGTTAATTTCATAGTGAAATTCTAGCAACTTCATTTGAATGCCAGCCTTTTTAAGCACACTGAATTCTTTAATAAGGGTAATTGTAATCCATTGCTCTTAAATAGAATTATACTTCTTGGAAAATGACACACGAAGCAGCTCAAAGGCACATTAGACTCAGGAAATGGGCACTTTCTCCTCAGGTTTTTTTTTTTGTTTGTTTTATGAGAAAACAGAATATTTCTGTTTCACCGCTATGATATAAGCCCTTTCTTAAATGTTAATATTGCTTATAAAGCAATGCCATAATTACTATTTTCTATACGACAAGAACCCACTGATTTCCTGGAATAATTCTTGAAAAATAGATCTTTGGAATAGGTTGTTCTGCAAGCAGTAAAACTGTTAATTCCTTATCAGTCTGTGTGTGCAAATGAGCTCCTACATGAAACAACAAAGATTCTGTAATGACTTACACTACAGGCTTTCCCAAAGGGGCATTCATAAGATCTCTCCAGGGATCTGTTTTCAAAACAGTTTTAGAAAGTCAATAGCTCTAGTTCTCTGCTCCTGTGTCAAATTTGAACTAATTTTATAAAATATTCAAAAGAGACCTGACAGAAAACAAAGTCGCATTAATCATATTTCGTTAGGGAACTTGGGTTCAAAATAGTACTACTGGTTAAGGGGCTCTAATTTCCTGATTTTGCATAAGATCAGGTTGATGATACTAGCTTTTCCTACTACTGTTCCTCCTAGATCTCTAGTATTTCTTATATGCAAGATAGTGTTGTTACTGAGAACTAGTTTTTGTGGCATCTTGTTTCTGGGAAGTAATCCCTAACAGTGGTAGCTTGAAAGAAAATACAGCAGGTGATGTTATCATGGTAAGTAAGTTACCATAGTGCTAAAAAGACACCGAAATACAGACCCTCATTTTTTGTCTTCCTGCCTTCCTCTTTATCCACATCCTATCCCACTCCTTCCTTACCTATAAATGTACCAACATGAGTTAGTATGCACTAATATATAACACCGAAGAGATTTAAAAAAGAACAAGAAAAAAGCTTTCAAGTTTCCACTGTGTTCCAGTCTTTTGGTATTGTTTGTCCAGGCAAGGCTAGTATGGCTCTTTTTCAGCTTTGTTTTGTGCCTCTCCATCTGTTGATCCAAACTCTCATTCTCCTTCATATTTATAACTTCCTTGAGAAGGACACTCAATATTTTTTTGTCTTGATGATTTATTTTTCTGTAAACTAGCTCTTATGCTTTCCTCTGGGTTGTGGCTTAGATCCAAACATTTTGTGCCTTCATGTACAGACAGCTGTCAACTAAGAGCGGAGCACTTTATGGGTACCTCTCAGATACCTTAAACAGCTGCACTGTTGTTTGAAATCCAATGCCTCATCCCAAATCCCTTTGAATCAGTGAGAAGAGATTCAGTTATCCCTCAGCTTTTGAGGACACTGCATTAATTCCATAGATAAGTTTTTACCAACAGAACATATACTGTAAAAACTTCATGAAGAAGCAATAAAACTTTCGTTTTTTGAAATACATTCAGGCCACTGTAGGTAAGGGGAAAGGCCTATGGCTATACTCACTAAAATTTATACTAGAGCTCCAGGAATAGCCTTTGCAAATTTTTGAAAATCTTTTTAAAAAAATAAACATTGGCTAAAAATTGTTAACTTTTACATACTGGTGATATAGCACAAAATAATTTCCCTTGGTTTCCAGAAGTTTTCCACTGTTTTGTGTATTGTCGGAGACTGTATCTCATGGGACTTTTTGGTGAGGTGCACTGTACTGAACAAAATAAAAATGATCTAAGTTCTCTGCAAGAATTTCACTGAAATATTCTCTATGTATTCTCAGGCCCACATGTGCTCCAGAGTTTCCAGGTCTGGATGTTTGTCCAGACTCCTGCCAGTTACATGTCAGGGCAAAATTTGTATAGGTACTGATGCCATCATTGTAGTTTGTCATTTCTGTGCAAAGGAAAGGACCCTTAGCCAGGACCCCCAGGGCATGCTGTGAAATGCTGTGGCAGATCATTTAGATGCAACCACATATAGCATGTAGAAACAGTCTATAAATGTATACAAAATGTATATTAAATTCCACTTTATCAGTAATGTTTATCCATCTGTGTTACATAGCAGCCAAATACCTATAAAATACAGGTATTTGTTGCTGAAGCAATGGAGCAAAGAATGTATGGCTGTTCGTTACCGTAGGATGACTGAGCTAAACCAGGTTACTGAAAGCATCATTGAAATGTCTGGATCATAGAATCATAGAACAGTTAGGGTTGGAAAGGACCTTAAGATCATCAAGTTCCAACCCCCTTGCCATGGGCAGGGACACCTCACACTAAACTATGTCACCCAAGGCTCTGCCCAGCCCGGCCTTGATCACCACCAGGGATGGAGCATTCACAGCTTCCTTGGGCAACCCATTCCAGTGCCTCACCACCCTTACAGGAAAGAACTTCCTCCTCATATGCAATCTAAACTTCCCATGTTTAAGTTTTAACCCATTACCCCTTGTCCTATGTTTAGTACCAAAGCTAAGCTGCGATATAGAGGAATATAAATTATGTATGTGAGGAGAAGAAGGGCAGAGCACTGACTGCAGAACTTAAATTTCCCAAGCAAAGAATATACATATGATATATGGATGTCTTAATTCTTTGACACACTTTTGATCGTAATGTGTTTTAAACAATCAGTAAGTAAGAGCTTGTTATTTAAAAAAATTTTTTTATGAGTCAAGTATTTTACAGAAGACCAAACAGGAACACAGAATTAAAGTTTCTCCTTTTTGCTTCCCCAAAAACAAACCCTACCTGTGTGAATTAGCTGCTTTTACCCTCCAGTCTCCCAAAACCTTCCATCTGAAACCTGTCCTTTTCTGTCTTCCCCTTTTTACTCTTCTTTGTCTCCGCTGTTTATCCATCTACTGGCTGACAGTGTCTTTACATCCAAAATGCAAAGCAGACAGATGGGCGTCTCAGGAAAGAACATGACCAAGAGCACCAGCATCGGCGGGGATATGTACACACTGGAGAAGAATGATGGCAGCCAGTCAGATACTGCAGTGGGCACTGTTGGCGGTGGTGGCAAAAAGAGACGCTCCAGCATCGGTGCAAAGATGGTTGCCATCGTGGGTCTCTCACGGAAAAGCCGTAGCACGTCACAACTCAGCCAAACTGGTAGGAACTGGAATTTTTTCCCTTTACAAACTATCATTTAAATGTACATTATGTGTATGTATTGTGGCTTAATCATTTAGATATCCCGTTGGAGTTGCCTAATCAACAACATTCTACAAATGAAGAAAATGGTCAAACATCTTTTTTTTTCTCTGGACACTTACTAAACTTGTTTGTTTGTTTGTTTTGCGAAGATCCTTTTCAGGTTGGACTGAGGCTTTTATTTTTCTGCTTGCTGGAACCTGCTTAAATCACTAATTCCTTGTTTCTCAGGAGCCAACATGAGCTGCTCAGCTTCTGATTTGGGGAGATCCTTACTGCAAGTTTCTGAAGGGTCACTGAAATGTTGCAAAATTCCTTTCTTTTGTCACAAATAGTGTTTGTGTCTTTCAGTATGGTTTTGTTTGTTTTCACATCTGAACAGGCAATCTTATTTTGAAATTAAATGATTTTCCTGAACAAATTATATATTTTATTGCTTTAGGACAAATGGTTTATTCCTTTAAAATTAATTTCTTTTCAGCTTATAAGCATATTCACCATGAGTATAAATATTCTTCATTTCTATTTACCTAAATTAAAATTTGATACTGAAATATTCTACCTAGGAAAAATGGAGTTTTTCTGCTTTGATGCCTAAAGCATTTACGAACTTACGCATTTTTTTCTTTTCCTCCTATTTCAGGGAAAATCCATATAATGCACTCTGAAAAGCTCTCATTGTCAATTGAGAAAGCTGTATAGGGCAAGTGTATTTTACATAGAAAAATGTAACTTGTATTTTAATGACAGACATATAGATAAAGTGTTTAAGCAATTTACGTAGTTATGCATTTATATTTTTATATATTTTAAGGTACATACATAAGATATACCGTATGTTCAGTATTCAAGCAAAACTGTTGTAACGTCATCATGGGGTTCAACGTAAGTTTATACTGTTCAGCTGTGTATGACCCCATCTGAAGGTCTCCATTGTGCTAACCAGCATTCAAACACTGATAAGAGATTTTTCAGTTCTCTGGAAAGCTTGCAGTTCATATTGTGAAACCAAAGTGATGAGATTTTTAATCTACAAGTAAATTGAGCAAAACTGTTATTTTCAATGTCAGAAATTGTGGTAAACTTTGTAAGAGGGGAAAGAAAGGGTAAGACTGCAGAGGGAGGAGGAGTACAGAAAGAGAGGAGGGATCTTGAGTGTGTCTTACTGAATGCAAGACAGGAGTGAATGAAGAAGAGGGAAAAGAACATATATAGTAAAAGCTCTGAATAGCATGCAGACTCCATCAGTAGGCAAGTCTTGCATCACTCTCATGTTTTACCAATTCACTTGTGAGTTATGGAAATGGCATTTTCATATACATTTCTACTTTCCCTGAGCTCAAATGAATGCAAGGCAAAAGATTACTTATCTTTATGCAGATCTGGGAAGTGTCTGGTTGGGCAATAAAAAAAGAAAAAGCTAATTAACTCACCTAGAAATTTAAATTTTACTCATGTGATAGCATGTAGGTATGTAACTTTTTTGATGTATTTGAATATTGAGTCTAATACAATACAGTACAGTACTAGTTCTGATTTAATCTTGGTTCTCTTACTGTACAAGACGTTAAATTGGATGCCATCTCTTTATGTTGTTCAAGTATGTCTTAGCACTAGCGAGAATCCATGGTGTGTGGTTTGCCTAGATTTGATTTAAATACCATGCTGTCTTAGTTATTTGGGACTTTTGATCTGAAGTTTTTCTTTCTGTTATATCCAGTCAGTTGCCCAAAAACTGAGTCAAGACAGGGAGATATGTGCAATGTAATTCTTTCGAAAGTACTTGACCTGTTGACTATGAATGGGTTGTTCTGTAAAGCTCTTGAATAACAAGCTATACTTCAGTGCTGAGAGAGAAGCATCAGGAACAAGGAGTGCCCACACAACCCTGGCTGGCAGCCCTTCTCCCATGGGTGCTCCCTGGGAGAGATCTGTGCTTGCTCTAGCCTGTGACTGGCCCCAGCGAGAGCAGACAGTGAACCTCCTGCTGCTTTCCGGACAGGCCTCTGGGATATTGGTTGGATATGGGTTGTTTCGTAAAGATGTTACCGCACACCAGCTCCTGCTGTCCTATTTGACAGTGCTCCTCAGGGGCCTTGTCTGGTGGCCACACGTGGCTGCACCTAACAGGACACGCATGCACATCATTTAAATACTTGGGTCATGTGAACACACTGATCATACCATATATGTATGGTTCTATGTCTCCAATGACACAAGATAATGACCTGCTGGGTGCATGAGGGTGAGGTCACATCACAAAGTGTCTTGCATGTTTTAAGCATCTTTCAATATGAGGGCAGTCAGACACTGGAACAGGTTGCTCAGAGAAACTGTGGATGCCCCATACCTGGAAGTGTTCAAGGCCAGGTTGGACAGAGGTTTGAGCAACATGGTCTGGTGGAAGGTGTCCCTGCCTGTGTCAGGTTGGTTGAAACTGGATGATCTTTAAGGTGCCTTCCAACCCAAAGCATTCTATGATTCTACCCATCAGAGCATCTTAAAGAAAATACTGGACAACAGTGTTATACGTGAACGCTAGAGGTTTAAAACCTGCAGTTAATATAGTTAATGAATGTATATATTTCCCTGGTTTATCCCACTGTGTTTCTGTTTTCAGATAGTAAGTGCCTGCACAAAAAATCATGTACTGGTACAAGCATTGATGCGAGGTCTGGAATCAAAACACTAATGTGCTGTAGACATCCTGTAAGTACAGTGTTCTGGAGCTGAGAGGCAGGGGATACTCAGGTGGCACCACGGAGAAACTGGTTGAAGTATAAAGGGCTCTTAGTTAAATTCTTAAGAAATTATGTTATTCAATTGGTCAGCTAAGTATCTTCTTACATATCGGGCTTGAAAAGCATACAGATATCATGAGATAACAATACGATTCTATAGAAAGTTGTGGTCATGTTTATAGCAACTAGGCTTTTATAAACTGTGTGCTCATACTGAAGTCAGTGAAGAAATGCCTATCAGTAACTGAAACTTTTTCAAGTGTTTTGTAAGCATCGTATTTTATAACTAAATCTATGCCATAAGTTTTTCTGAAAGTAGGTCATCATACCTGTTTTCAGTACTCTGAATCAGACTTAGAATAAATGTCTTATAAGGTCCATTTTTACTGTCTTTTCAAATTAGTATTATGTTATTTCTTGTTATTTGGCGTAATATTAAGAAATTGACACTCAAAATACCACAAAGTATTTTTTTATTCTGGTCTGTAATTCTTTTAGTGTATTCAGGTAGGAACAGTTGTTTGGGTTTTTACATGTTGATTTGTTGTTACAGGTGGGAGTAAAAGGATTAACTATTGTTGTTTTCATTATTATTGTTGTTATTACTATTATTATTAATATCATTATTATTACCTAACAACAGTATTTGGACTTCATTCACCTATGGCTATATATTCTTCAGAATATATATAGTGCATAGTCTCTCCAGAGATAGAACTGACTACATCTGAAATATGAAAAAAAAATAGTAAGCATTTATTTTTCCTCCTGACATACACAGTCTTAAATGCTTAGAAAATTGCTTATCCAGTAACTCTGCTGACCAAGCCCATCAAGGGTAATTTATGAGATTCAGATAATAGTTCAAGAAGTTGAAAAGATCTGACCTCATTAATTTAGGTAGGAGGAACTGATCTTTTCAGATTATTGTAGCAAGATAATCCAAGTGTGTTCTCATATCCGTTACATGAAAAGATCTTCAGTGTTGCTCTATGGATCACTGTTGTTATGGGAAAGGAAAGAGCAAAAAAAAAAAAAAGCAAGTGTTAAGACCATGGGAATACAGAAAACATGAATAAAAATAGATGAGAGTCATTCTCTGTTTTCCATTTCATCTTAAAGGAGAGCTGTAATTTATTTCTTAGAAGTTCATACTCCTTTTAGCAATGTATATCACTGCTGTAACATTTCTTTCCAATTATTTCTTTTAATGAAAATTTTAGTTGTGAGGATATACAAGATCAGTATTTCATGAACTTATTTGATGCATTTCAAAGCAACTTAGGGGAAAAAAAATCGGAAATTCCTACAATTAAGCTAATGATTGGACGACACAAAACTGCTTTTATTTAATGTATGTTTTACGTAAGATAAAACTTAAGTAAAAGACAAGATACTATAGTGTAGAATGGCAAGGTAAATCAGAATTTATTTTAGTTCTGGTTCCTGTACCTTTTTAGTGCTACAAAAAGTAGATAATGGAATAGTCCCTACAACTAAGTCCAGCAAACATTCCTAGAAGCTAACATTTGGTGGGGTGGGAAGAGTTTATGTTGTACCCTTCGGGTCCTGATTCCACAGGCATTCTTCCTTGTGGAAAAGATGGTTTTCTTTACAGAGGAAAATGAAATATAAAATGCAAATCCCAAGCAGTGCCTTAACAGTGTTTGCTTAGCTATACATACCTGGAATGCAGTCCTTTCCCTGCAGGACAGCCCTGAGGAAACTGATGACCAAGTTTCCATACATGTGCAGACCTGTAACACTCTGTGTGTTAAAAGCCAGATTTTATATTCTGTATGGTTAGTAGGGTGAAACTATGGTCTAAAGTGCTGTACTCATAAGTAGAATAGTCTCAGTTATGTCTGTCATTAACCAACCATGTAGCCTGTAGATCAATTTCTTCAATTACTGGAATAATTGAAGAGACTGTGTTGGGAACATCAGTCTTGGTCTTGTGTGGAATTTCACATTCCTCAATTCAAAGTTCAGATTGATATAAAAAACAGTCTTCTACCACACATACAATACATATGTTTCCTACTAAAAAGATGATTAACCATTTCCACCATTGGTAACTAAGGAAGGAACAACGTGAATGCCTTTCATTGTCTAAAATGAGATAGAATATAAGCAAATAACTTACTGAACTAAAAGTGTATGTCTTCTCATAATATACATTGTTATTTTCTATCCCTGAAATTAATTTGTATGGCCAAAAGGGATATCATCATTCACTACTCTTAATCTGGCTATGTATTTCATTTTTTTTTAATCATATATATAATTCAAGTGATTTGAAGCAAGCCATTTATTTGGGATTTTTTTTCCTCTCCTATTTGAGAGACAAATTGCTAATGTTAATAAATTGCTTTAATGTGTAGAATTATACTTGTATCAGTATTCCTGATTTATGATCTGATTTAGTTTCAAAATGAACCCATATTACATTGATAGAAATATAGGATTAGCCGTTGGCAAGCAATTAAGGCCAATTTGTCCTACTGATCAGTTGGGAACTGTGACCTGAATCCTTTACCAAAGAGAAAGTACCATTGTAATAAATACATTACCAAGAGCATTAATCAGCTTTTAGTAAATAAACTCTGGAGAGTATGCAAATAAATAAATAGACTCTAAATGCAAATTGAAAAGGCTGACTATGCAGGCTTTTAACTGTATTTTACTGAAGTGATAGATTTCTTTATTTTAAATGATTTTCTTCCACATGTAGAAGAAGACTAGGAAAGAAAATAAGTCAGTACAAAATTTTTGCACCTCTCCTCAATGGATTTTCTGTGGAGGAAGCAGGTATATAGTTGTAGGCATTTATATGAGTAAAAACTTCTACTTACATTTCCAAAATCATTTCCTGTGTTGCCAACCCTTTCCCTAAAAAGCAGTTTACTTACATTACATCTTGATCTCATTATTAATGGAGAAAAAGGAGAAAGCTATAGGTGAGATCAGAATGTTTAATTCTACCTTCCACAAGATTTTCTTCTTTCCATAATTAGAGGTAAAAATAGAGAGAAATGTACAGTGATCTTTCTTGGCAAGAACACTGCTAAGCTATCTTTTCCTATTGAGAGCAGAAAAATTCTCATGAGATCCCTGCCAAAAAAATATATGTATCATCAAAAAACTTTAAAGCTGTTTTATTTGTTTTCACAGTAAACAAGTTCATTCTTTGTGTTGTTACATAAGGAAAACCCAGCACAGGCCTTTCAGAATTAATACAATCTAAAGATCATTTCTTTTTTTAGGCTATGTGAGACCTATTCAACAGAATAATTTAGGTGTTCCTTAAGGAAACTTCAATTTGAATTGTGGTGGATGACCACACTCAATGTGAATGTCCAGTTGGAAAATAGTAATGAGTGGTGTCCCTCAGGGACTGGTGTTGGGACTGGTCTTGCTCAGCATCTTTGTTGGTGACATGGAGAGTGGGATTGAGTGCACCCTCAGCAAGTTTGCCGATGACACCAAGCTGTGTGGTTCGGTTGATACGTTCAAGGGAAGGAATGCCATCCAGAGGGACCTTGACATGCTTCTGAGGTGGGCTGATGCCAACCTCATGAAGTTTGCTACCATGCCAAGTGCAAGGTCCTACACCTGGGTCGGAGCAATCCCAGGCACAGCTACAGGTTGGGCAGAGAAGAGATTCAGAGCAGCCCTGAGGAGAAGGACTTGAGAGTGTAGGTTGATGAGAAAATGAACATGAGCCGCCTGCAGTGTGCGCTCACAGCCCAGAAAGCCAACCGTATCCTGGGCTGCATCAAAGGAGGTGATCCTGCCCCTCTATTCTGCTCTCATGAGACCTCACTTGGAGTATTGTGTGCAGTTCTGGTGTCCTCAACATAAAAAGGACATGGAACTGTTGGAACAAGTCCAGAGAAGGGCCACGAGGATAATCAGGGGACTGGAGCACCTCCTGTATGAAGAAAGGCTGAGAAAGTTGGGGCTGTTCAGCCTGGAGAAGAGAAGGCTGTGTGGAGACCTCATAGCAGCCTTCCAGTATCTGAAGGGGGCCTATAAGGATGCTGGAGAGGGACTCTTCATCAGGAACTAGAATGACAGCAAAAGGGGTAATCACTTCAGACTTAAACAGGGGAGGTTTAGATTGGATATAAGGAAGAAATTCTTTCCTGTTAGGGTGGTGAGGCACTGGAATGGGTTGCCCAGGGGGGCTGTGAATGCTTCATCCCTGGTGGTGTTCAAGGCCAGGTTGGAGAGCCCCTTGGGTGACATGGTTTAGTGTGAGGTGTCCCTGCCCACGGCAGGGGGGTTGGAACTAGATGATCTTAAGGTCCTTTCCAACCATAACTATTCTATGATTCTATGATTCTATGTAATTTATAAAACAATTACCTGAAAATAAAAAGTCATGAAAATAGCCCTAAAAGGAAAGGTGGTATTAGAGTCATGCTTTGCAGACTAATTCAGAACAGATCTCTGGCTTTGGTTTACAACTTAGGTGGGTGTTGCAGTATTAAAAAAATTTAGTTTTGCTGCACTCATATTGTCCATTTTAGCTGTCTGTTGTTTCTCTGTATTCTAAATAAGAATAATCTTTCTCTTCATAGGATATAATGGGGAGGAAAACATTATAGGACTTCTTTTAAACACTGCACAAGATATACAACTCATGGGAATCATTCAGATACTGAGAATACAATTGTGGGGGCTTTTCATACTTTTGGGCTCTTTGTGCTTATGTCCCTCATAATGAACTGAGGTATGCCTCCTACGCATCTCCAGACCATTTAGGTTGGTTTTGTCTTCCATGGAAGAAACGTGATGATTCTACCACTCAAAACTTACACGTACCACTAACAGAAAACTCTTACAGGAGAATTATATTAACAACAGAGTAATTTAATATTAGCTAAGTGTATCAGCGATAATTCACAGAAAATACACAAGCTACCAATGCATCCAGAAGCTGAACCCTTTACACACAAGCAAATTACTCTAAGCATTAGCATACAGTCATGTCTATTATCAATCTTTATTTGCTTTATTGTGTCTTCCTTTTTTTTTTTTTTTGGGGGGGGGGTTGCTAGCAAAAACTTCAGTTTGCAAAATCATGGATATATTCTCTTGGTTTCAGTATATGAGAGATTCAGCTTCTGATTCTCTAGAGATGTAATAAAAGAGAGTGGTAGCCAAAACTACATTTCTTGATCAGAGTCTTGCAGCTGAAGTTTGTAAAGCTTACCAGACCTGTCCCTAAGGAAAAATGTGCAGGACCTGTGTTTTCTGAATGCTGATGTGTGTCAGTAGCTTCACATGCACAGAATTGCATAGAAATGCACAAATGGAATGGAAAATTAGGATAATAAAGCTAATTTGGGGGAATTTAGGCACCCTTAGGGCTATAAGCCGGATTTTTCAGGTTTATTTCTTTGGATCAAGATGCCAAATTCCTGTGCATTGAGGCAGTTGTATCCTTTTTTAAACTTTTTGTTCATATCTGACTTTTGCAGTCTCTACTGAGAAGTGAGACAAACATGTGGGAGGATAAGAGAAGAACAGAAAAGAAAAGTTACCTGAGACCAGCAGAAGTCAATGGACAGCCAAAATATAAACCTAAAACTTGTCAAGTTCCTGTTCCATGATTTAGCAACACAACAAAAAAAGAATTTGTGAAATTAGTTTTATGTCCTTCTGGGTATAAATTGTGCTTTTTAACTATGAACAAACCCAGGTTATTTTTTTATTTTTTTTAAATTTGATGAAGTAAACCACATCCTTGTACCACGTATGAAATTGCAAACAATTACCAAATGCTTTGGCAATGTATAGTGAGGGGTCTGAAGACAAGTACGGCTAAATTGGTTGATATTCAAGGATCATCTGCTACAAGCTCAGGAGTGCTGCATCCCAACCAGAAGGAAGTGCAGCAGGAGGGCCAGGAGACCTCCTTGGATGGATAAGGAGCTCCTGAGGAAAATTCAAATGAAAAAAGAGGCTTATAATGAGTGGAAGCAAGGACAGGTGGCATGGGAAGAGTACAGGGATGTTGTCCGGGAAGCTAGGGACCAGGTTAAGAAAGCTAAGGCCCAGTTAGAATTAAAACTTCGCCAGAGGTATTAAGGATAATGGGAACGGATTCTACAGGTACATAGCAAATAAAAAACAGACTAGGGAAAATGTAGGCCCCCTCAGGAAGCTCTCAGGAGAACTGGCTACACAGGATTTGGAGAAGGCTGAGGTTCTGAATGACTTCTTTGCCTCGGTCTTCACTGGCAAAGGCTCTGACTGCACCACCCAAGTCTTGGAAGGCAGATGCAGGGACTGTGAGAATGAAGACCTTGGGCCCACTGTAGGAGAGGATCTGGTTCGAGACCATCCTAAAAATCTGAATGTGCACAAGTCCGTGGGTCCTGATGAGATCCATCCGTGGGTCCTGAAGGAGCTGGTGAATGACGTTGCGAAGCCGCTGGCCATCATATTTGAGAAATCGTGGCAGTCAGGTGAAGTTCCCGATGACTGGAAAAAGGGAAATATAACCCCCATTTTCAAGAAGGGGAAAATGGATGACCCGGGGAATTACAGACCAGTCAGTCTCACCTCTGTGCCTGACAAAATCTTGGAGCAGATTCTCCTGGAAGGCATGCTAAGGCACATGAATATCAACAAGGTGCCTGGTGACAGCCAGCATGGCTTCACTAAGGGGAAATCCTGCCTGACCGATTTGGTGGCCTTCTATGATCGGGCTACAGAACTGACGGACGGGGGTAGAGCAGTTGATGTCATCTACCTGGACTTGTGCAAAGCGTTCGACACTGTCCCACATGAAATCCTTGTCCCTAAACTGGAGCGACATCAATTTGATGGATGGACCACTCGGTGGATAAAGAACTGGCTGGATGGCCGCACACAAAGAGTTGTGGTCAATGACTCAATGTCCGTCTGGAGACCAGTAACGAATGGTGTCCCTCAGGGATCAGTGTTAGGACTGGTCCTATTCAACATCTTTGTTGCTGACATGGACAGTGAGTGCCCTCAGCAAGTTTGCTGATGACACCAAGCTGTGTGGTTCAGTTGATACGCTGGAGGGAAGGAATGCCATCCAGAGGGACCTTGACACGCTTGTGAGGTGGGCTGATGCCAACCTCATGAATTTTAACCATGCCAAGTGCAAGGTCCTAAACCTGGGTCAGAGCAATCCCACGCACAGCTACAGGTTGGGCAGAGAAGAGATTCAGAGCAGCCCTGAGGAGAAGGACTTGGGGGTGTTGGTTGATGAAAAAATGAACATGAGCCAGCTGCAGTGTGCGCTTGCAGCCCAGAAAACCAACCGTATCCTGGGCTGCATCAAAAGGAACGTGGCCAGCAGGTCGAAGGAGGTGATCCTGCCCCTCTACTCTGCTCTCGTGAGACCTCACCTGGAGTATTGTGTGCAGTTCTGGTGTCCTCAACATAAAAAGGACATGGAACTGTTGGAACAAGTCCAGAGCAGGGCCACGAGGATGATCAGGGGACTGAAGCACCTCCCATATGAAGACAGGCTGAGGAAGTTGGGGCTGTTCAGCCTGAAGATGAGAAGGCTACATGGAGACCTCATAGCAGCCTTCCAGTATCTGAAGGGGGCCTATAGGGATGCTGGAGAGGGACTCTTCGTTAGAGACTGTAGTGAAAGGACAAGGGGTAATGGGTTAAAACTTAAACAGGGGAAGTTTAGGTTGGATATAAGGAGGAAATTCTTTCCTGTTAGGGTGGTGAGGCACTGGAATAGGTTGCCCAGGGAGGTTGTGAATGCTCCATCCCTGGCAGTGTTCAGGACCAGATTGGGCGAGGCCTTGGGTGATATGATTTAGCATAAGGTGTCCCTGCCCATGGCAGGGGGTTGGAACTAGATGATCTTAAGGTCCTTTCCAACCCTAACTATTCTATGATTTTATGTTTCTATGATTATAAATTCAGTGGAAACTTGAGAATCTAGCTTAAGGAGTGCACTGGTGAACTCTATATTTTTGCTACAGTTTTTATGGTTTAGTAGTTTACAAGTGAGGAATTCCTCCAAGATTGTTTTTTGTTTTTTTTTTTCATATCAGTACAAGTTGTATTATTTCGTTTTGATTACTGCTTGAACAAATTGATAGGATTTTCTCTAATACTTTTAGGTATATGTGAGTTCAATTAAACTCTCCCTGCTCAAGGGAATATTTTAAAAGGAGCCAAAACTTGTCATTGAGAACATGTCACAAAAGGAAGAATACATGCAAGTTATTCTTAAACTATTCCTAATGGAGCATATTTAGGAAAAGGTGGATGATTCCTTAAGAAAGGCAAAGATTTACTTTTTTTCCTCATCAGCTAAATAATTTGTGTTATGGTTCCTTGTGTAGCTGCATAAGATGATGCACAGATCCTTTGGGAGATATTTTTCTTTGGAGTCGTACATTTTATTGTGAAGCAACCAAAACATAAGTCTCAGCAATGGGAAGGGATTTGCCTTTTTATACCCGTTTTTTGTTTTCCCTGTGCTTGCAAGTGCTTGTGTGAATGGCACTGATTTATTTTTACTGACATGATCTTTTAATTACAGTGTGAAATACTAAACTACATATCGAGGCCTTGGGTGACATGGTTTAGTGTGAGGTGTCCCTGCCCATGGCAGGGGGGTTGGAACTAGATGATCTTAAGGTCCTTTCCAACCCTAACTATTCTATGATTCTATGATTCTATGTTATCCTGCATGAATTAAAACTCTGCTCCAAAAGTTGCATTCAGATTTTATCCCATTTTGTAACTATAGTACTCTAATGTTTAGGCTTTGCCTTTGTCTAGGTAGAATTTAGTGCCAGCAAAAATTTTTAGCTCAGTCTATGAAATCACATTGAGACCTAATTGAAAATATTCACAGTAGTAAGTGCTCTTCTTGTGAATATT
This sequence comes from Pezoporus occidentalis, assembly GCF_034315485.1. Classification (NCBI taxonomy): domain Eukaryota; kingdom Metazoa; phylum Chordata; class Aves; order Psittaciformes; family Psittacidae; genus Pezoporus; species Pezoporus occidentalis. Next base: position 19,062,066 of record NW_026914940.1, on the reverse strand, counting down.
TGTGCAGTGAGACCTGTCAAGAACAGATTTGTACTGTGAAGGAAAGATTACTTCGCTCTGATTAACTAAATTAATTAATAGTTACCAACATTACTTAGGTCTTTTTATAAGATGAATATGTTAAATATTTTTGAAAATGTTAAATTACTGCAATATTTTGTGTTAAACCTGCAGTTGTAAGGTAGTGCCATATTTAACTAATATATGGCATGGAAAAGGTAATTTAGTAACACCTTACAAGATAAAACTGATTTTTGTAGAAACTCTGTATTGTGGATGCTCTAAAATCTGTAAGTTACATGTTCTAGTAAGGCAATATTCTCTTTTTTTTTTTAATATAGCATAAAATTATGCTATAATATATGAACACCAAAAAAATTCTTTACAGATCTGTTTAACAACTGAATTTATTTACTCAGTGATTTCTGAATTTTATCAATAACAAGATTTTTTTTCCAATAAGCATTCATATAAACACTGACTTAATTGAATGCCAACATTTTATAATTTTGAAATCAGTCTTTAATATTTGTTTTATTATTTTCAGTAAGAGTATGCAAGATTGGGAAATTTGAAACTTTAAACTCATGGTTTGGAATCCTTATATTGTGCAAATTCATGAATCCTGAAAGGGTCTTCAAAACTAAAATAGCACCACTGTTGAATTCGAAGTAGCATTGTCTGTGTTTCACTAAAATGTGCTTTTTCTTGAATACAGCAAAGAAATTCTTCCCCCTGCTACCAGCTGTATTTCCTTGTTGTGTCACTGTCTCAGTTAAATATGTCCTATTTGTTTCTGCAGTTTTCATTTCAGTTGGTTCCTTGGTGGAGTTTATAGGCAACTGAAAAGTTTTAGTTCTTGATCTCTGTATATCATGAAATGCGTTACTTGACTGAAAATTGAGCTTCAGAGAATTAAAAAAAAAAAAAAATCATTTATGTGAACATTTGTAACTTTGAGGAAGAAAAGGGTTTAGGCAGACTTTTTATTATTTGCCCGTTGTAAAGACATTCTGATTTTATTTCTGAGGCTAAATATTATTTACAAATGTTGGACATTAGCTGTGTACATGTGTTTTCTATTAAACATATGAGTAGCTCCACTGAAGGTTGTGGTACATTTGAGGGATACTGAGCCTCAAAAAAGTAGGGAAGCCATATGAATCCACTTTTCACACTACAGCAATCCTGCTTTCTGCTTCAGCTATCTTTATCTGCTAAGACCACTAAAGGATGAGAACTGGAGCATCCTTAAGCTGTCATGCTGCTTCCTTTACTATACTTTGTGCTTAACTTCACCATCTTATCAATAGCCAAAGTCATGTCTTCATCAGTAAAGGGACAGAAATGCCAGGAAGCATAGAAAATCACTTGCAGTTAAATAGGTGAAATACATAAAAGTCTGGAGAGAACTTCTCACTGTGCTGTTCCATCAGCTAGCAATTGGCTGAAGACCATCCTGCTGTAGGAGTTACCTTTAAAAGTACCACTTCTCGGCTAGCATGCAAGCTAAGAAACTTCTCATATTCCATTGATGTACTGACAGAAGTCAGGTGCCTGTACAGCCTAGAGGTCAGGATGCATGCAAACTAAGAGATCAGTCACTTCATCAGCTTCCTTATGGAGAAGTCTGTGAGTGCTCAGTGCACAGCAGAAGTCATTAACTTGCATGCCTTTTGCTGTTCCATTTAAACAAGTGCTTTCATGCAACATGTTGGCAGATTAGAGGAATTGTTGAACAGAACCCCACTGGGAAAAGGATTCTTTGCAATTTTGAAATGAATTTTCTCAGATGGTCCAAGCTGGATCTTGGCTTTTGCCACCATGCTTGTCTCTTCTCAGTGGGCAGATGAATCTAATCAAGTGCCAGTTTTATCCATGTTGCATGGTCTCAGCTTTCTTGGATTGACGAAGAAGTTTTCTGTCATTTGATTTTACCTTGGTTTGATCTGGCATTTGAAGCTATGAGGTATATATGGAGAGGAATATATGGAAGACCTCTAAAGCTCTCAATCACTTACCACTTAAGGTTACATCTGTACAGATAAATAAAAAGAACAGGGTCTGTTTCTGGTTCTGAGAGCAAGAGCTGGCTGGTCTTTATGGCTAACCTATCTAAAGGTTTCCTCAGAACAGGATTGCCTCATCCCTAAGATCTATTGGAATCCTCCCATGATTGTGCTCTCTCCTCAACTGCTTTTTGGGAATGCTCTGCTGGCTTGGGTCAAAATAGTGGCAGGGAGTGGGCAAAGAAATCAAGAGGATGGATATAAGTCAGTGTCCTGCCCCTGTAGACTTTGGTGCTATAAATATAGCCAGGGAAGATCAGTTTCATGCAATCACCACCCCAACGATGGAGGATTTATTTGCGTCTATGCACTTCCCATACATACTGCCTTGGCTAATTACATAGAATCATAGAACACCACATTGGAAGGAAACTCAGTGATCATCTGGTCCAACCTTTCCTGGCAAAAGTACAGTCTACAGGCCCAGCACCCTGTCCAGCTGACTCTTGAAAGTATCCCTCACTGTGGAAGAATTTAATCTACATTTGAATGAGTAGACCACTCCGATAACTAAATTTAGGAGGATAAGTGTGGACAGGACAGAAGTGGCTGAAATTACAGTCAGTGATTACACAAGGAAACTCATTAAAAACATTAAACTTATTTTCCATTAATTTTTTTAACATATCATCAAGAATTCTTTTCTCATCTGAAAATACTTTGTAGGTATCTAATTAGCCTCTATTTTTATTTTTTTTTTTTAAGCTAATTTGCGTTGCTTCCCTGTAGCAGCGTTAACTGTTTTCCGGTTTCACCTTCAGCCCATCAGTTCCTGCTTTTTCTCCACCTCTCATCCTGAGTTATGGTATGTCTGTCCACTGTCGAAATACCAGAAAAATGAACACATTTTGTTGCTTTTTAGTCTCTGGTGCAGAGTATTTCAATCTCACTGAAAGTAAGTAGCCTTGATATGAAAGCAGACATAAAAACAGTGACCTCCTAGGAATTTTCTAATTCTAGAAAAAGACTTGGTAATTAAAAATATCAAGAAGAAACTGTTCTATCAGTTCTTATGAAAACAGAGGCCCATATGACACTGGTCTTAAATCAGTATGAAAGGAACTACATTTGAAAGTGAAGGATCCTTTTCTAAAAATACCCTGCTCTTATGTCTTTTCTGTTTGATAAATTAGGTACAGCTGACACTCAGTAACAGAACAATTACAAAAGGAAGAAGTAGTTCTTGGGATAGCCATGACACAAAATGTGTAAGCCTTCATAATTTAAGAAGTGTCTGCTTTTTGGGTGCTAATCTGTGTGCTTGAGTTAAAACTGTGAATCAAAGATATAACATCCTCTTAGAAGATGTAAACCAGCCTCCTGGCAGTAACGATTCCAAGGTACAGGACCATAGTGAGAAAGCACAAGCAAATGAAAAAAATATTAGTCTGACTAACAGAAAATCATAGAATCACAGAATGGTTTGGGTTGGAAGGGACCTTAAAGATCACCTAGTTCTATCCACACTGCCATGGGCAGGGATACCAACAAAAGCACTTTTGATAACTTGGTATCAGACCTGCTAAATCTTGGGTGCTGAACAAAGACTCCCTCTTTTGTGCCCTTTTACAAGGGCAACTGGAGGTCATGCTTTGCAGTGAATTTGATCTCTGTGCTGTGAGTGTACCTCAGAGGGAAGACAGAGCTGGTCAGAAAGTCCCAGCTGGAAGGACCCGTTTACTTGCACCCTGCTGAACATGTGGTAGGGACTTCAGACAGTGGAAAAGGGAACGACCACATTACTTGATGCTTTAGTCAGCTGAAAACCAAGTACAATTTCCTATAATGTCAGTTATGTGTGTTACCTGGGCATTTGGTAGGAGCCCAGAATATAACCAAAGCCTCCGTGGTCTCTGTAGTGGAATCACAGTAATAAAAATAGATACATTTCTCTGTTAGTTTCACCCAATCCAAAGGAAAAAAAATTATCAGTCTGGCTTGAACTCAGCAGTGGCTCCTCAAGTCTCAAAAGACAACACTCCCAGCACAGTCTTCTGCAGCTGCCCAGTCTGTATCCCCTCTCTACTTTCCCCTCTCTGTATATATTGCAAATTTACCCATGTTCACAGTTTTCATAGCATTACTGAAGTTCCCTTTCACAATTAACTTTTCCTGTTTCAAATCTTTTCTCCTTGATAACAAAGCCCATCCTTGGTCACACTGAATTCAAAAGGAGAACTATTCCACCCATTATTTATCTTTCGCTGGCCTGTTCATGTAGCTATGTCAAAACCCCTTTTCCTAGGGTGTGGATCTTGCAAATGGCAGGCCAGGAGCCTTTATGACCCTGCAGATTTTCAAGAGTATCACCAGGACTCTGGAGGCACCAGGGTTTGTGTCTGCAGATTCCTTTATGTGACTTGGGCCAAAGATTTTACTGGGTACTTGGCTACAGTCATCCTTCTAGCTCAGTCTGATCTGGCTAGACTGAACTGCTTGAGAGAGGTTTCTTCCCTTCCAGATGAAATTTGGCAGTTATGATCTGTGATTTCTTCTAGTCCCATCTAAAATTTAATTGCATGATTTGCATCAAATCCCAGATAAAGGTGTTTTCTCATTAAACATATATTTGACTGTCATTTTTTGTTGTGTGCCTGAGAAGCGATTGCTCTTATTTTGTCATTCATTTACATATCATCTTCACCTAACATTTCAGTTCTCTCTCAAGGCCTGTTTACTAGCTTTCTCCAGTGGCTTTCTGGCTTTCTCTATTTTTCTTTTTTGCCTTTTTGCCAACAACTTAGCCACTAATTTTACTTAACTCTGGTGCAAAATTTTACTTATCTTCAAAGACCTTCCTAATTGGGAACACACCATGTGTTTCTTAGGCACCGGTACTAGTCATGCTGATAGAGAGGCTATTGAATAATTGGACCTTTGTTTTTCCTGATATGGCCATTTTTATTTTCTTATGTTCAGTCCGTATCTGTTTCTGGTTTGGGACATTAAAAATGCAGTCTGATTATTAGACTACATGAGTATTGGAAACCAGGTATTTATGGAATTTACCCAGCATGGCAGATTCAGCTCTTTAAAGAAACATCTCATGTTTCCTCACTGAAGAATTTGTCTGTTACAAGTTTTATCTGGCTTTCTGCAAAAGTCTGAGTAGCTGATATCAAAGCTGGTTTTCATTATCCCAGTTAAACAATTTAATATTGTGTTAAACTATCTGTCTTTAATCTTGTTTAAGAATACTTGACTTTCCCCTAATATTCTAACCATGATCTTAGCTTAATTATAAAAGATTTTAAAGCAAAGAGGTGTATAACTCAGTTGATTGCTATGCTTACCTGACATACTTCTATGGAACCTCAAAATCAGTGCTAATCTAGAGAGGTTCTTGAAGTAACTCCATATTTGCACAGGTGCAAAGCAAAGCCACAGTTTAACAGTGCAGTCTGTGCCCTTCTGTTGCATACCACTTTTTGCAGAGTAAAATAAGGTTTAAATTAAAATTCAAAACATTCTCTAAATATTTATGAGAAAAAATATCCTTGCATAGTAGTTTGCCACAATTGTGTTAGAGAATTTTTTTCCTTTTTTCAGGCAGATAGAACTGACTCATCTATATATTAAATTACCTAAATGAATCTAAAGATTTCCCAAACTAAACACAAAGATATTAAGATTATTAAATATGGTGGGACTGAATGAGGGTAGCATATAGAGAAAATTAAAAGTTTATTAACTATATTAAAACATTAACTAAAGGCCCAAGTTGTAAAATGAAGAAAACTGTGTGATGCACTGCATAACAGGCTGATGTAAAAAACTGTATTCAAATAACTCATCTGCATTTGAGGGTTGCTTCTATTCTAACTGAATTTGGTAGAGCTCTCTAAACAAGAATGCTGGTATAGAATCCTGATGAAAGCTGACATTTGTTAAAATCCACAAAAGATTATTTTAGAAAATAACAATGGACACTATTCATAACAAAAAAAAAAAGAAAAGAAAAAAAAGGAATTTTAATTAACAAAATGTGCATCTATTTTATTTTGTTTCTGAAACAAAAAGAATGGGGTAGAGGAGGAAGAAATAAGCAATGAATTATTGGATTGACTTTTAGGGTTCTGAGAACCCAGAGTTCCTGACGGATACCTCCAGAAGTGGGAGAGTTTCTCAGGTCCTCTGCAGAACAGCTTAGGTACTATTCAGCTGAAATTTATGGAGAAAGACTGAGCAGTCTTATATTTTTAATAAAAACTTAGTTATATTGAATATTAGAGGGTTATTTTAACATATCATTTATATAGAATGAAATTTTAAGTTAAATAGATTTTTCTGTGAGATATGGCGAACAGATGGGCTGTCATCCTGATAGATTTTTTCAGTCTGTCATCAACTCCTACACTTTCTGCAGTATAAAACCATTGAAATATGATCTAGACACAAGTGTGTGTCAATATACACAAGATAGCATTTGTTACATATATGTCTGTGTGTATTTCTATATATGAATATGAATAGACATGTGCATATAGACAGACACACAAGCCTGTACTACAAAAGGGGCAGTCGGAGTATAGCCAGGCATCTCCAGCTGAGCTGGGAGGTAGGAGGCAAGCTGCCTATTTGATCTCTCTCTAAACTGGCCCATGGGCTTCTTGGTGGGTAAGTCAGAAGTTGTGAGTTGCACCACTGTACACTCTTTTGAGTTCAAAACTTGATGTGCCTTTACTGTATTAGTACAGAAAGGTTTGAGAACCTCTTCCACATAGCTGACAGTCACCAGCAGTATCAGTCATTTGGGATTATGTCACCTTCTAGGCTTGGTTCTATTATTTTTGTGGCTATATGTGCTTTCTAATTGAGTCCATAGGTTTTCTATTTTCAGTTAACATTGGTTGTTAACTGCTGCAGGACTAAAAGTCCATTCGTTTTCCATAGTTGGTACTCTGGCTTTGCAATCTGCTACAATCAGATTATTTCAAATTTTTGTCCATTGACTAAAGAGGGAGTTTAGGCAGCTGGCTTAAACTAAACTCCTACTTTAAATATGCAGAAGTGAAATAAGATGAATCTTGGTGCATGCCAGTGCCACGCAGCATAGTAGGGTCACAACTATCTTAGCTGACTTCAGACAAACAAGTGACCTATTCCGCCAAACTATGGAGCCTGGCCAAACCCAGCACTGATGTAGTTTCCAATATCCAAGCTGGGACTGAAGTACCAGCTCCATTGTGCTGCATAAGTAAACACATTATGTCACACAGCATGAATTGTTCAGATACTCCTTTTTATCTTTACTTTCTTCTTAGTTAGAGGCTATTTCCTTCTCTAGCCTGTAGAAACACCTTTGCACTTATATGAGTCATCACTAGCAGTGGGGACTGCCATGAACCTTGAAAAAGAATACAATTACTGGATTTCTGTACTGTTAAATAGACCTCTTTTTCTTAAAATTATAGCAGTGACGGGATTTATTTAAAATAGGTAATACAAGGAGATGAAGGCACACATTTCACTTTCCCTTCCACTGAGGAAATCTTAGTCCTCACTTCAGTAAGCCACTAGCAAAATGGAAATTGACACAATCTCTTATTATATATAGGTAGGCACAGATTAGTGGGCTGTTACTTGCTAATAATTTGAAATATTGTATGCTGATGGAGATTATCCAGATATAGCAGGAAATTTTTGCTGCTGACTCTATGGGGATGGTGTAAATTTGGTGCCATTTCTTCCTATTCTGAAGGCTGTGTTTTCCATCTGCTGTGCCTTTCAGACTGTAAGCTCTTTTGTGCAAAAACTCAAAAGTCTTTTTCTATATTCAGGTCCAAGCTTTCTTGGTCTTCTAGCATTATGCAAAAGTTGACTAAATATGACAACACAAATTAGCTAGCTGATTTTGACATGCAGACAAATAGCAAATAAAGCATAATCCACAGAAAATTGATCAAAATTGTGAACATTATTCATGGACTATGATTATGGGTGCTTTTGCAGATGAACAAAAGTGGCTTGAGGTTGACATCAATGATCTTTCCTTCACCTCTTCTGTTTTCAGTCATTTACACTTCAGGTGACAGCCTAAATTATTCCTGAAAGATATTGAACCATATATATGAGGAAAATTTGGAAAGTATATTTTTAGATCATGTCGGATGGGACACCTTACTAGCTGGAGAAGTAAATTTTATTTCTTAAAGGCCAATATAAGCAAAGAAGCTAAAGTTGTCCAGCATTTTTCAGAATCCAACAGGGGCCATGCTTGGGAACAAACTTTTATCAGCACATCTGGTCTTTAGTCAGTATTAGCTAGTACTACTACTTCTAATAACAAGAGTAATAGTAGTAATAGCATACTAGTTCTAGCACACTAGAATTTTAGTGTTTTCTGTCTGTTATTCTCAGTCCTTAAATATGAAATTATGAAAAGGTGTCCAGTGAGGCCTTGCATGCAATCCTATATGAATGAAAAGTTTTAAGAATTTCAGGTTGTACACACCAATTAAAACTTAACATATGGTGTTTTGAATCATATTTGAACTCATTAATATAGTGATAGTGTGGTTTACTGGCTTTCAACAGCTAACATGAAACAGTGACTCTGAAGCCAGATGAGCTGTTTGGCAAGATAACTTCATATTTTGTACCTGCAATCCAGTTTCTGCCTGGCAGTTGTAAATATGTAATTGTGTCATATCTGAGAGAAATAGATTTCCACTGTATTACAGCATTAAAACACACAGGATTGTTCTCTGGCACCGAGTCCATTTGGCACAGAGTTACCCACATCCATACTGTGATACTCTGCCACCCTCCAAAACAGCCCTTTGGAAGTGGTTTCTGGCCCATTTTAACTCCTGAACCACAGCTTTATTGGAGGTGTTCTAGATTTTCAAGCCGATACTGTGCTGTAGGCTCTTCTAAAAATGTAGCAGTAAAATAATGTAGTTCCCATGCATCAGAATGTGACTTGATATTGTATCTACTCATGTAGACATAACTGTGGATTACCAGAATAAAAACAAATGAAAGAGGAAAAATAAAATTGTTTTTCGGCAGCAGTGGTATTTTGGGATTCACTGATTGCATTATTGTGGCTGAAGAGACACTGCTGTGACTCAAACACCATGGAAATTAGAGCAGTGTAATGACAACAGCACACATTCCTCTGCCAGAGATACAAAAAGTGTGAAAACTGACAAAATGAAATTAAATTTGTGATTTTGTCAGTTAAACAAGACAGCTAACAAGGTCGCTAAAAATCTCTTTCCTCTTGATCACTTAGACTTTGCTGGGGCAGTATCTTTTTACTGTTATTTCTGGGTGGATCGCAGTGCCCATCAACTGACTCCGATTCTTGTCAATGAGTTTAGAGTTGACCATTAAAATTAAGGTGTTTCATTAATGAACTAGGTTCTTTAAAGACAGTGCCCTTGTAAAATCTGCATTAAGACTTAAAAGTTTTCACACCACATATATTTGGTCCTGTAAGAAGTGAATTTTTTTTGTGCTCATTAAAATGTTGAGGCTTCCATGGGTGTTCTGGCACTTTCAGACTTTAGAGATTCCCATCTACCATATAGCACTAACAGTAAGGGTGTAAGTGGAAGTTAGGATGGCTGACCAGTGGAGCTGGTTACCTGTGGAGTACACAGTGCAGGCAACATGAAAGAGCACGATTTACAAAATAGATATAGCAAGTTTCTGCAGGGCTTTGCACAGCAGAAGGAGCCTCAGAAAACCTCTTGTTCTGCACTGAAATAATGCATAGGGCTGTTTCCAGTAAACACAGTCTGTGGTCTCAAGAAAAACAGATAATGGGCACAAAACTTTGCAAAATCATCCCCTCTTACTATACATTAACCTTCTGCAGATTGTATCAAAATTGCATTACAGACTTGCAAGACAAATGTCTCTTTACAATGCTGACATTTGGACTCACCAAAGATTTCACCTGTTGATGATAATGTAATACTCTTATATGGCAAACAAATCGAACCAGACCTGCATGGTAGCAGTGATGTCCTCAGAAAACTGTGCTCTCTAGACACTGCAGTCCTTGAGTGCAGCGAACAGTGCATGACAGGCACAGACCTCACTTTTCATCTTGTTTTCATTTTACATTTTCACATGCTGTTTGTACTGTTCATCTCAGTAGGGGCTTTTTTTTTTTTTCTGGAAAAACTCAAGCATAAAGATCATTGTGTGATTTTCCACAGTATATCTTCTTAAGTAACATCAGCAGACTGCTGCATCAGCACAGGGGCATTGACCGGCTGCATTCGTTGTGCAGTACAGCGTGCGCCACAGGCTACTCAATTGCTAATAGTTCTGTGCTGGTTTTGTCCCTTCTATGCAGAAGACTCAATTATAGAGGGAAACAGATCATGTTTCATGAAGTTACAGTTTCAGAAACTAATTACACTGTCCTCATCTAAGATGTTTTGAAAACCTTCGGTGAAGTACACAGGCAGCTGATTTGAGAGTATATATGAATAACTGCAGCTTGTTTCTAAGCTCATGGGTCTGATGAATTATAAAGAAGGTTACTCTCAGAGACAAAACAGCAGATTGGGATCTAAGTAGAGAGAGTGGATAGTCTCCATGTATGCATTTAACCCACCCACACCCCCCAAAAAAAACAAAACAAATAACACTTGGTTTGGGTCTGGTTTTTGTTTTTTTACAGCTTAATATGTTTCCTGTGAATTTCTTTCTCTAAACCACTTTTTCCTGAGAAGGGCATGAACATTTTATTTCTGTGCTCTTTGCTTCTCACCCTGATGAAGCATTATGAAGTAGTATGTTTTGCTAAGCTCTATGACACCTTGTGGTTTGCAGATTACCTTGTGATCATGAAGGTGTGAAATTATTTTAATCAAAATAGAAATACTCAGCTGTGTAAAGTTTTTCTGCTCCAATTCTGACCTCTTAGATACTTGTGAGCTAGCTATACTGCATTGCTGCATGCTAGCCCATAAAAAGCTCCCTCTGTTATTTAGGAAAATTATGACTTTATTTTGATATTGTGGTTTTATCATACACTTTGGAGGGGAAAGTTAAACATATTTAAGTAATAAAAGACAGCTTTCACATGTGACTAATATTATCATTAAACCAAGAGATACAGATTGCCTTCATGTTCATTACAGAAGCCAATGCCAACTGCAGGACAAGAAATGCTACCATGTTGTTTAAGAAACGAAACCTGTATCTCCATGGATGTGAAAGCATCCTATGTTTCCAGGAAAAAAAAAAAATCCTACTACTTTTCCATTTCTTCATTTTAAAACATGATTTATGTTTAATTCCCAATTTCATTTTCAGAAACTGAAATCTGTGGTTTTGGAAGAGACATAATGAAAGCAATTTCCTTCATCTCTTCAAATTTGTATCCTCTGAAAATGTGCAAGACTTTGCCCCTACAGGGCTAAATCACTTAAAAGTAGAGTTCTGCGGGCACAGACTGTTAAGGTAATGGGAACAGTTTTCCAGAGCAGGAATACTGGAATTGGGTACCAGCAAATAAGTCCTAATGTGGGCATGCAAAACAAGCAGTTCTAGGAGAATCCTGTTTTGCTGATATAACCGCTCTTTCACTAACAACTAGGGAATTATCCTGGAACAGCTGTCGGTCAGCAGAGCTATTTTGGTAGAAATCTGTACTGTGTTACCTAGTTTGATATTTGGGGTGGAGTTGACCTTATAGTAGAATATGCCAAAAGAATTAAGAGTGGCAAAATTTGCTGTTGCCACATAAGCAGATGGAAAAGTGTGGCTGCATTATCTAAGACTGCTTAGTAGCGAATGCTCAGAAAATCCAAAATTTATTGATTAAAAAAAAAAAACCCAGAATTTAGAAAACTTATATCTGATTGCCTGACATATAAGCAATGTAGGAATGGTCATTATGTCAGTCCCATTCCCAAATATAAAGATGTGTTTATTAAATTCAGAATCCCATTATTGGCTGGCTATATTTAGAGCAGGCTGGCACTGAAGATCTAGTGCCACAAATTCATGTTGCATGACATTTTTCAGTAATTGCTTAATAGTAAGCATTTGGTTTTCTAGTTCGGTAGATAAGCCACCAAGATATTTTATAATATATCCAACTCTACAAATAGACTTGCCTTAGGACAGTGCATACATTTATAGCAGATGTTTGACCTTGTTCTGTTTGACCTGGATTCTTACATTGTACTGTTCTTTCAGCAAGCTATCAGAAAATGTTAAAGCAATATGATACCCGGGAGTCTTGATACTGCGCATTGAGATGGGAGTTTGGATGCAATTCCTTTAACAACAATTTGATTCATTTGCAACTGGTAACACAAACCAGTTAGTAGCAGTTAAAAGTTAAAAATCCAGGGTCGTAAACTTGTTTTCTTCAGTCAAGGCATGTGTCCAGATTGCTAGCAATTAGAATATTTGCATAATGCAACCATTAGCAATTGTTTGAGGACAGCCTCCCCAAATCCCAGAATCCTGACAATTTATGGCTTTCTTATCTCAGTTTTTTGTCTCTGTTTTCATTCTTCCTTTTAAACCTTTAAAAAAAAAAAAACAAAAAAACAAGAGAGAGAATATTGAGGGACCTTGGATGGGATTGTGATCCAATTCTTTGCCACAGATCTGCTGAATGGGTGTCTTGTATTGCAACCTCTATTTGGAGTAATTCGGAATCAGCTACGGACTGGGGAATATTTGAAGTGATTTTCTTGGTAGAGGCCAATTTTACAAGTTTTTTTTATGTATTGTGTTACAGTACATAAAGTACTTCAACTGATTACAACTTCTGTGGCTGCTAGGTCTTGCTCAGTCCTGTGGGGCAATGTAGGGCCCTGGCATTGTGGCAAGCTTCCAGGGCACAGCCAAATTCCCACCAGGCCACACATCACCAACAAAGTGCTCCATTAGCATCTCTTTTGGTGCAGTGTGTCAACCACCCCTGCAATGGCCATGTCACAATGGGACATCAGGCCGCTGTGTCAGAGGGGGACTCCCAGTTTCTGGTGAAGTTGGAGCTTAGAGGGAAGTGGCAGAGGTGTGTACCCTCCTGTTTGGGGAGAAAAATAAGAACGGACTGCTTGAAAGCTTGCTGGCTCTTAAGCAGGTGTTATTTCTTCTACAAAGGGTACTTCTAAAGGGAGTACTTAAAAAAGGAATGTTTAAAAATGGGAGTGAAAGTATCTTAAACAGATGTTGCAAATCAGTTGCACTTCTTTGAATATGTATCCTGCAGTTTGCCTGTATTTTTGTAAATATCTCCGAGTCCACCAAATGTTGTTTTGCCTTTCTTTGCATCCTCAATGCCTTTTTTATTCAGCTGTTTTTATGTAAGTCAGCAGTAGCTTAGCTGAAATATAATGAACATTAACTTTTTTTTTTGCATCCAACTTCTCAAAAGTAGTCATGAATTATTACTTAATCAAGACAAACATTTACTTTTCTGCCATATCTTACACTGCTAAAATGCTGAAGGAAGTTATTTTGTCTGCTTTTGTCTTTATAGATAGAAAATTCTACAGTCACCAAGTTGTTTAAAGATCTATTTAGCAGTTGCTTCAGCATGTTTTATTGGGCTTTGCCAATTACATGATAATTGTATATTAGTTTTATTATTATTACGATCATAATTTATTTTAGAGCTGTTTGCTTTATAGCCATTTTAGAGTAAACTGTAAACAAAAGCAGTCCAGTCTGCAACTGGAATATGCTGTAATGTGGTGTAGTGCTAGTACAAATGCAAAGGGTAATTTTAGAGGAAATGCTTGAGGCATTGCAGGCTAACCAGGCATCCACTTCAAGCTGGAGTGGCTCAGTAGTCTCTGTGATCACTGCCTGCCTATGGGCCTGCCCGTGGCATATGAGGAAGGTGTCTGCTGTGGCAGCTCACCCTCTTCATAACCAGCAAAGTGTCACAGATGTGTTGGAAGGTGAAAACCAGAGAAACGTGAACTTATGTAGAATGACCACCTAAATACGCATTTTGGAGTATGACCTGAGTAGGACATCTAAAAGATGTTAAAGCCTATACAAGTTGTCATGGACATCATTTATGGCTAGTGCTGAGGAAAAGAGAATTTATGTTATTCTAAAATAAGTGCCTATGCTGTCATATGAAACATGTTATTAGGTATAGTAGATTATAGGTATCTCGTAATGAAAAATTGTGCATACTGTACAAATATCTGTCAAAACTCACTGTTTCCCTGTAGATCATGTGATGATGGGTTCTATCCCCAAGTGCTGAAGTTTTGATAGCTTTCATTCCTTAGCAAAGCATGAGAGCAATAGTGTTGGCTGTTTACAATCTCTTGTTATTTTCCAGGAACAAATATTTCCTTCCAAATATCAACTCAATGAAATATGCTCTGGGGTGTGACTCTATTCACGTTCTTCATGAAGCCTTTCAGTTGGCTTCAAGATGCCATTCTGTCTGCAAAGTTTGTACGATCAAACCCTAAGTGTAGTTTATCATTATTTTAGGGGATTTAAGGACTTCTGAAAGCAAGAAATACCACATTTACTATCATTACTGCCTAAAGGGACAGGAAGTGAACAACAGCCATGTGCAAGGCTTGATACCGCTTTTGCACTGTCATGAACTATAGAACAAAAAGATGTTACAGTAGCTATTACCTCTTTTTAATGATGTGCAGTGCTGTAGTTTCTTATCATTTTGTGGGGAAGGTTGCCAAATACTATAGACTTGAGTAATATAATGTACTGGATAAACAGAAAAGAAAGATAATGTTAAATAGTGGTGAGGAAAATAGGGAAATAAAATTTAATCAAAAATTCTATGTCAAGCTATGCGTGAATCATAGATTCACAGTCATAGAACCATAGAATGGTTTGGGTTGGAAAGGACCTTAAAGATCCTCTAGTTCCAACACCCCTGCCATGGGCAAGGACACCTTCCACTAGACCAGGTTGCTCAAAGCTTCTTATAACATGGCCTTGAACACTGCCAGGGATGGGACATCCACAACTTCTCTGGGAAACTTGTTCCAGCATCTCACCACCCTCGCAGTGAAGATTTTCTTCTTAATAGCTAATCAAAATCTACCCTCTTTCAGCTTAAAGCCATTCCCTCTTGTCCTATCATCCTATTATCCTGTGAATACAGAAAAGATAAACACGTTTGCTAATGGAGGCAGGTGTGCTTTAGAGAAGAACATCATGGCTTAGAAGTTGATGATTAGGATTTGCCTGTTACTTGCAAGGCTGATTGATCACCACCTGCTGGCCCATGGACAGAAGCAGTGGTCTCAGACTGAAACACAGGAGGCTCATCTGAACAAGAGTAAATACTTTTTTGCTGTGAGGGTGGCTGAGCATTGGCACAGGCTGCCAGAGAGGCTGTGGAGTCCCCACCCTTGGAGATAGTCAGAGCGGGCTGGACATGGTCCTGGGCAAGTGGCTGTAGATGACCCTGCTTGAGCAGGGCCGTTGGACCCGATAACCTCCAAAGGTCCCTTTCAACCCTTCTGTGGTTCAGTGATAATTCCCTACGAGTACCGCCAGAGCGCAGGCGGTTGGCTGCAGGTGAGCCGTGCCGGCAAGGACCAGTGCCAGAGGTCACCATCCTGGTCTGCCCATTGTGCCACCGAGGCGCTCTCCACGCCTTGGCGAGGCACCGGGACCGCCCCTTCTCCCGCCGCCTTCTCCTCTCCCGCCTCCAGCCGCGCTGGGGACAACTGTCGGCCCAGCGGGCACCGAGAGGGGAGGAACAAAGTTTGCGGGCGGTGCCTGCGGGACGGCCCGCCGACACCGGCCCGCGACTCTTCCCGGTCCTCCCTCCGCCGGGGTCGGTATTTACAGCCGGCCCCGCCGGCGAGGTTCGCACGACGGGCACCGTGCACTGCACCCTTCAGTCCCGGTGACTTCCGCTGCCGGCAAATAGGCGGCCCCGTGCTGGCTGCGGCGGCTCGACCCGCCGTGAGCAGCGGCGCCGGCGGTGGCATTGGGGCAGAACCCGGCAGAGCGGAGTTCCCCCGCACGCAGCCCTTCCAGCGCTCCCCGCCACCCTCAGCCCCAGCGGCACGGAGTGCCCGCGGAGGGCTTCGCTCCCGTCCGCGCCGCTCCGCCGCTGCCCCAGCTCCGCTCCGCGCCGCTCCGCCCCGCGCCGCCCGCCGCCAAGACGCCGCGCTTCTTGTACCGCGCCAAAGGCGGGTGCCGCTCGGCCAAGATGGGCCGGCAGACGGCGGCCGGCGGACGCACCATGCAGCGGTCGCAGAGCCGGAGCAGCCTCTCCGCCTCCTTCGAGGCGCTGGCGGTCTACTTCCCCTGCATGAACTCCCTGGAGGAGGACGGAGGTGAGGGACCAGGGCGGCGGACGGGGCCGGGGGGGAGGGCGGCGGGTTGGCGCGGCGGAGTCCCGCCCGCTGCCGGGGCTGCAGCCCCCTCCGAGACGTCCGGCGTAGGGCGCCCGTCCCAGCGCTGGCGGGTGGACAGCGGTGCTGAGAGCGGAGCTCCGTGCGGGAACCGACCCCCGGAGAGTTACTCGTGTCGGGAGAGGGGTTGGTGACACGGTGGTTGTAACTGGAGAGCGCGGTGTGATTGAAAGGTGATTTTTATCATCACATTATAAATGAAGTTAATTGCTGAACTTCAGCTATGTTGAAGAAAAATAGGGTGAAGGGTCCCTCCGTTTTCTGCTCATTCATAAGGATAAACACTTTTCCTCACGGGTGGTTTTCTGGTCCTTCATTGGCTTGTGCAAGTATCCCTCGTCCATTACTAGGACAAAATTTACAGAGAACAGTAGGTAGGAACAATGAAATACCGGCCCCACTTAACTTTTCCGAAGGAACAGCAGTGTAGGCAGAAGGCTATGTGCGCAAGTAGACCTTGCAGGTCTCACTCACAGTTAATCTCCACTCACAGAACTCCAGCTTTGAAAAAGTCCCAGTTACTTTTTGGAATGTGTATAACAAATGCACATGTACAGTTAAGCATGGCACCAAACCCTGCCTAGGACAGAACTTGTGTCTCATGAATTTGTTTTGAAAACATTGGTTTCGTAAGAAAATAGTATAGTGTGTTCGGTTATGTTTACATGTAGAATGAACTGACAGACTTCCTAGTGTTTATCAGAACTAATTCAGGATTTTTAATTTCATCAAGACTAATGGAGCATATTGCACCTTCAATAGATTTGAATATCAAGATATCATAAGTTATAATACTTATATTTGGCCAATGTACTAGATAAACATGTATCAGCTATGTACGTGCATGACCCATAATCTGTATTTAAGATATTTGCAGATGCACATATCGCCTCCTATACCTCAGGCCGAGAGCTCAGTGTCAAATGTTTGTCTCGTCTTCACACATCTTGATTTATCTTTTCATGGGCAACACTCCCTGGAGTCTCTTTTCTGTTGCAAATGCCAACGTGTGGTCCCTGCCACTCTTCTGGAACCCTAGTCTGGGCTGGCCAGGTTGCCCCTTTCCACAGAAAAGAGGGAGCAGCTCCCTGGGGCACAGTGTGCTGTCCTTCAGTACTGGCATCTGCTCCCTGCCTTGAACAATGAAGTGAACAGCAAAATATTGCCAGTACGCTTCAGAGGGCATTCTTAATCTTTTCACATGCTAATAAACACTATGGCTGAAAACACACATTTTTAAAACACTGAAAATATAATAGATTATGCTAAACATGCTTAGGTATTCTTTAAAGATTTTTTTTTTCTCTGTCATTCCAGAATAGTTGTCTTTTTAGTCCTAATTATTAGTTACAATAATTCCATTAATCCTCTGTGAAACTGGAGTATTGGTCTTTTTTGTTCTAGTCTGTGTTCTTTACTTCTCTAGGAAATAACTTATTCCCCAGTTGAATCTGGGTGTGTTTAGAAGTATGATGCATATGGAAGTCAATAGAGGAATATCTGTAAATTTAAGGGAAATTTAAATTATTTATTTAGTTTGTGCTGGCGAGTTATTTAAACAGAGGTGTTAAAAGAATATATCCTGATTTTTTTACATGTGCCAATTTACATTATCTGGTCCTATTTAGACTTAGGCCACACTTGAAAATGCATTTCATGTGATTTAAATGAAAATATATGGAGATAATTGCTGCATAATTTTTACAGAGCTGAATTTCTGCTACCTGAAATTCAGACATACCAGGTTACAGAGCGAGTGACAGGCATGACAGCTAAACTGTGGTTCTCAAGTGCTGTCCCTGAGGCTAGGAAGACAAAAAATGTGATTTTTTTTTTTTTTAGGTTAAGTCACCTCTGTACTCAGTTGGAATTAGTTGTCTTCTGCGTGCTTCTGTGCGATTATATGTATGTACCACCAGTGTCCTTAAGTGGGTGTGTGGTACATGCACTCACATATTAAGGTGTTTAAGGCTCTTTTTCAGGTTAACCTGAGAAAGATGTTAAACCCACTTCGTAAGTTCTTCATCCTCAAGATGTAGTTATTTCTGTGTATGATGGATATGTTTAAAAAAAAAGGTAAGATAACCTGATACAGGGTTGTTTTTACATTTTACATACATTATATCTTCCCCTCAATCACAGTATTAATACAAACAGAAAATTTGACCTGTTGAGGCATTTATTTGTGATATTCGCTTGAACACCTTTGCTCATTAACTACTGAATACACTGGTCCACAGGCGCATCGTTGCGTATGAAGGAATGAGTACTGTCAAGTTCAGAAGTAACTGAATAGTAAGTAAATCAGTAAAATCTATTAATAAGAATTAATTTTAGAAGCAATTTTTGAACATGATGATTGAGAAGATCCATTTGTTTGAGTTGATTAAAGAAGGAGACTTCTTAAGGTCTGGCACCCAAGCTATAAGGTACTGAAAAAGCAGGCTGTAGAATGTCTGCAGTTTTCCAGTTGGTAGAACTTGCCCTGGGTAGTCCTGAACTTGCCATGCTTGGCCAGGTTTGCAGCACAGGGAGCTGCTATTCTCTCTAACATGTCCTACTTGTAGATCAGTTAGACGAGTCTATCAAGTTTATTCATATTTATTATTTCTAAAGGACTTTATTATTCTTAGCTGCATCTAGTAAAACGTACTGAAAAATCAGGTTTTTCCTCATCAACTTATTTCTGGCATGTGTGCACATGCACATGCAGAACTAATATGTCATATGGTACCAGAGTAAATTACACGTGTTTATCAAAATATCAAGGTTATTTAAGGGTGTCTTCTGCATATTTTGTTAGATGCATTGATGATGTACAGTCTGCATAGTAAAGTGAGAATTGGCATCAAATAATGCTTGGAACAGATTAAAATTATGTAGAAATTATTGCAGAAATATGGGGATCAGTACCTATCTGAATGCTCTGGAAGCATCCCAAGCCTCACATTTTGTCTGAAATCCTGTCTTTGTAGAAATTAAAGGAAATTGTGTCATTAAATTCAAAAGACCAGGGAATTTCCAATGTAAATTTGTGTAAAATACTTTTAGATGTGTGTGTAGAGTCATAGTGTGAAATTTCATGCACATAATACATTTAAAAGTAGTGGGTATGTGTTTACTAAATTTTCTTGTGGACAACTGGAAAATGTGGTAGAGCAAATGAATCCTTACGTACAAGAAGGTTACCAGGGAAGAGCTACATGTACTGAGGAAACGAGAGGCTCAGACTGCATGTGGTCACTAGGAAGTCCACATCTGTTTTTATGAGTTGGACTGTTAACTTGGTGCTTCCTCATCTTGTACTGAGTGTATTGTTTGCTGTAATAAATTTGCCTTACAGTTTCCTTTTCATACTCTGCTTACATTCACTTCTGATTTGCATTTACTGAGGTGTTGATATAAACAGCAGGTTGCCAGGAGTGCAGCTATGGAACTGCAAGTCATGGCAAGATCTGCACGCAGAACTGTGCCCCCAGAAAGGAAGTATATTTGAATTTAATATCATCTTTTGCCAAAGTTTTTGGGTGGCAGTGAAGCTATGAGATCCAAGGGGAAAGCCAAATGCTTTGCAGGTGCTGAAGACAATTCAAGAGATATTTTATGATAATTTAAGGCATAAGTTAATTCAGAACAAACTGGAAAGCATTTTGGTCTCCCAGTATGTTAGAAAAACAAAAGGCAATAGAAAAAAAAAGCCACAGAATGTTCTTCAGTCCAAGACGGTCATGCCAAAACAGCGAGAATTCGTTGTGTTAGTGGAGGAGAAGATACTAATATATCTTCAGTTTTGCATATTGATGTGTACTGAGAGAAATCCAAGTGTTGCTGCAGGAGTTCAGTGAGAATAGAAACACACTATACACTCCTGTCACTTGGCTAATAACTGTCTGGGCAACTTGCTCAGAAGGTCATTTGATCCCACATAGATATCAGCAGGAGTGTTGCCATTGATGATAGTGAGTGAAGGATCAGGACTTTATTTAAATGTGTGCTGAAATGTGCAGTTGAGTGCTGTTGTTGGCTGTTATTGCCACTGAGTGGCATTTCTTACCAATTAATCATTGCTCATTGGTAGAACTGGAATACAGCTCTGCAGTTCCTGGATTCTGTTGCTGTGGTTAGGCTGCCAGATCGCATTGTCCCTCCGGAGGTCCCAGCAGACAATAACAAGCAGGCAACAATTTAACCAAAAATAGAAATTGGGGGAAGTAGTAACAATAAATTCATTAACACGGTAATTATTAAAGTGAAGAGAATCCTGCGCAGGAAGTAGTTACACTTTAAAATTATCCTCTTAAAAAGAATAAAGCGATAGTAAAAGTATCAGGCAGTGAAGAAAATGAGAATAACTACATCTTCTTGTGGGAATTGCCCTACTTTTTTGGCCTTGTGGTAAAGATGACCTTGTTTACATGAGATATTCATAGGCAGAGCCAAGATGGAATGTAAAAGAAGGGTATACTGCCCTGTGGCAGGGTAACTGCTGTAAAAGATGAAGCTTTAAAGACCTCAGTTTGATTGATGCTAACGTGCCATAGATTGTTGCGTATCTCCTGCAACAGTGGGATGTCTCATTGCAGAGGATAAAAATCACTCTGAATATGGAATAATAATCATTCAGTACAGAATCTGTACAACATTTAAGTTTATGGTCTATATTTTGTTTGCGGCTAGGGTACTGCTTGAGGGATGAGCCAGCCTTTCCGGCAGTATGGTGGGGCTGGGTCTCTCCCATCTCTGCAGCTCCTTGGGCTGACTCCAGGGTGGAGGCAGTATTTCCAGCAATTTGCATCTCTCTTTCTTGTCCCATGCATCTTTACCGATTACACTTAGGGACTACAGTGATGTAGATGCCAAGATGTCTAAGACATTTTAAAAAAAGAAGCGTAGAAGAAACTATGCTGTTGCTGGTGAAATAGAGTGTGATAAACAAAACATATTCTGGGAAACATCTGGAAAATCAACAGAAAAGTAGAAGAGACTGCAGAAGGATTTACATTCAAAGTAATACATCAACCTGACTATATGATAGAAATGCCCACCAGAACTGTAAAACCATCTTTCTCTTATATTTGTTGTATTTATCTGAGCTGCTAGTTACACTGCAGCATGTACCTGAATACCTAATGGAGAGCTCAGGTATGGCTATAACAGCAGCAGTGAAGCTACACTGTATGACAGGTTTCATCTCTGGTGTTACCTACATAAACCTTAAAAAAAGCATCCTTGCTTACATCTACATGCTGCAATTGTCATTTTTCAATAGCAAGGTCATCAGTAGTAGTCAGAGCAGCAGCATGCCATTTAGCCATTGTGTCAACTGGAGAGGTAAATGTTTAATAGCAGTAGTTTGAAAATGGGTCATTACAGTGTGAAATTTGCTTAGAGTTTTGGGAACTGTGGTTATTTAGATATTGGTATTTGCACAGTATCATTACTCATCTTAGACAAAAGGCAGGAAGAACTGTTTCTAATTTGTGTAATCTTAGTACCCAACCAGCTTCTTGGCACCATCTCTCTCATTAAGTCCTAGTAGAGGGGGTTGAATTGTTTCAACACACTTGCTATATCATTCAAAAATGCTGCACAGATCTGTCTGATAGTGAAGGTAATGACCCTAATTATGCAAAAAGCAATCAAGGTCAGGTTAAAGAGTAGTGTTTCTGTCATTTTAATGTATTTAGAAAGTACCTCTCCATTCACATAATACAAAAATAAATACCCCCCCCCCCCCCCAAATTCTAAGTTCTTCAATAGATGCACTTTCCAGTGTTTAAGAAGTTTTAATCTACTCTTGGTACTGCATGGAATATTTGTTATTAATAAGTGCATGAGAACGCTATACATCCAGAAAACTGTATTATGTATAAACATAAAAATATCACTCAAAACTGGGGATGGTTTCGTTTTACTTAAGATAGTGATCTTTTGTCATTGACAAAATCAAAGACTGGATTTAAAGATCTCTTGTGGTGGAGATGTTCGCCTATTTAGTAATTTCGCATGTAAACGGTATATGAAATTAGCATGTGATGCCACAGAACTACTTGTTCTATTTTTTCAGGTTTTCAACAGCTTGAGGATGGGACTGATTTCCCACTGCTTTGCATTTTTTGTAGTCATGTAGATTGTTGTCCAGGATGTGCAAAGTGGATATGAAGTGCTACCATTCTGTTCTGACACATGCCCAAAGTATATACAAAACCAGACCTATTATGTTTGAATGATTAGAACATCTACCTGTCTGGACATCATAACTGCTCTAAATAAGGGTTCCTGAAAAACTGTTCAATCAGGTCACTTGATACCTGGGACATAGAGCTGTGGGCTGCAAAGCCACGTGATTCTTCATTGTCGTATCTCTGTGTTCAGTTTTACAGCAATCATATGAAGTTTTTGGCAGGTGCATCCTCTGACCACACTTAGAAAACCAATGGTCTTATCAGTAACAGAAACAGACTTCAGAAGTCCTGGAAAAGCCTGAGTGGCTGTGTGCAGTTTTGTTCCTGATTCACATCACACTGTCAGGAGTTGCGCATTTGTAAATGAAAGTAATTAGGATAACGTCTTCTGCAGTTGAGGTCTGCTGTTTTCATATCGCATCAGAACTAAACTTTTTTTATATCCAGAGATGAACACCGTATTGCAGGTGGGGTCTCACCAGAGCAGAGTAGAAGGGCAGAATCACCTTCTTTGACCTGCTGGTCACACCTCTTTTGATGCAGCCCAGGGTATGGTTGGCTCTTGGATGTGAGTGCACGCTGCCAGGTTATGTTTGGCTTCTCATCAACCAGCACCCCCAAATCCTTCTCCTCAGGGCTGCTCTCAGTCCATTCTCCCCCACCCTGTATTTGTGCTTGGAATTGCCCTGACCCAGGTATAGGACTTTGCATTTGGCCATGTTAAACTTCATGAAGTTTGCGCTGGCCCACCTCTTGAGCCTGTCAAGGTCCCTCTGGATGGAATCCCTTCCTCCAGTGTGTCAACTGCACCACATGGCATGGTGTCATCAGCAGACTTGCTGAGGGTGCACTCAATCTCACTGTCCATGTCACTGACAAAGATGTTAAACAGCACTGGTCTCAGTAGCAGCCCCTGAGGAGCACCATTTGTTACTGGTCTCCACTTGGATATAAGGCCATTGACTGGAACTCTCTGAACGCAACCATCCAGCCAGTTCCTAATCCAGCAAGTGATCCGTTAAATCCAAAATCCATGACTCTCCAGTTTAGAGACAAAGATGTTGAGCAAGACACTGTCAAATTCCTTGTACAAGTCCAGGTAGATGACGTCAATTGCTCTTTCCTTACCCATCATTGCTGTAACCCTGTCATAGGAGGCCACCAAATTTGTCAGGCACAATTTGCCCTTAGTGAAGCCACGTTAACTGTTGCTAATCATCTCCTTATTTTCCATGTGACTTAGCATAGTTTCTGGGAAGATCTGTTCCATGATCTCACAGGGCACAAAGGTGAATCTGACTGCCCTGTAGTTTCCCAGGTTTTCCTATTTTTCCCTTCTTAAAAATGGGGCTTATGTTTCCCCTTTTCCACCCAACAGGAACTTCACCAGACTGCCACAACTTCTCAAATATGATAGATGGTCGCTTAGCCACTTTGTCCGCCAGTTGCCTCAGGACCCATGGATGCATGTCATCAGGTCCCGTGGACCTGTGCGCTTTCAGGCTCCTTAGATGTTCTCAGACCTGATCTTCTCCTACAGTGAGCAGTTCATTATCCCAGTCCCTACCTTTGCCTTCTGCCACTTGGGTGGTGTGGCTGGAGCACTTGTCAGTGAAGACTGAGATAAAAAAGTCTCAGCCTTCTCCATATCCCAGGTAGCCAGGTCTCCTGTTTCCTTCCAGAGAGGTCCCAGTCTTCCCTAGTCTTTGTTTTTTTCATTGAGATACCTATACAAGCTTTTGTTATTGCCCTTGACATCTATGGACAAACTTAATTCTGTCAGGGCTTTAGCCTTCCTAATCTGATCCCTGGCTGCTCAGTCAATTTCTGTGTATTCCTCCCAGGCTACCAGTCCTTGCTTCCACCCTCTGTAAGATTCCTTTCTGTGTTTGCATTTGTCCTGGAGCTCCTTACTCAACCACACAGGCCTTATGGTTCCTCTTTGTCAGGATGCATTGCTCCTGAGTTTGGAGGAGGTGATCCTTGAATATTAACCAGTTTTCTTGGCCTTCCTTTCGCTCCAGAACTTTATCCCATGGTACTCTACCAAGCAGATCCCTGAAGAGGCCAAAGTCTGCTTTCCTGAAGTCTAGAGTGGCAGGCTTGCTGTGTGTCCTCCTCACTGCCAAAGAATCTCAAATTCTGCCATTTCATGGTCACTGCAGCCAAGGCTGCCCTTGAGCTTCATATTCCCCACCAATCCCTCCTTGTTGGTGGTTTTCTCAGTGTATATTACAATCAAGAATTATAATCAACACCTGTAAAACAAAGGATCCAATCAGATCTGCACGGCCAGTTTGTTGTTCTATACTGAGATCTAAGTAGCCAAAAGAGAAGTGGAAATCCCATACCAACACCTCTCCTTAATGGTGCAGTTATTTAGTGTTGATTCCCTGAGATAGCTCCCGGTCTGTTGGCTGTCTGTTACGAGGGATAAATTCTTTGTCAATTGAATGGTCAAGCAGCAAACCTCTGTGCTGTGGTTCTGTATATACTTAATTGGAATTCCAGGGAATGGTATGTAGCGCAGATACTGAAAACAAGCTCTAAGCTGCCAGAGATGGCTACTTGTCTTTTTCATGTCTAGCATGTTTAGTGATTCTGAATAATAATACAGGGGATATGGGATTTTTAGGAACATTAAGTAATTCTCATGTATGCAGAAAACCAGCTCTTTGTTAACACTTCAGTCTTGTAAAAATGGTTTGAAAAGTTCTGGGACCACCAGTGTTGATGAGCTTATGCTGATGGATGCCCCACACAGACAAAAGCAGTTTCTATTGTCTGATGTTCTTAAGAATTTGCTGAAGGGTCAGCAGGACTGAAAAATGGACATCAGCACAGCAGTGAAATTAAAGTGGTAGAATACAGCTTTAAACCCATCAAAAAGAATGAGGAACAGGTGCCTGCCCTAAACCACAACATTACTTGGGAGTGATGTGTGGTAAACTGACTTCACAACAAGAAGCCACAGGGATCTTTTCCAGATTGGATGTGTTACCAGACTTGCCATAACAAGGAAATGAAATGTAGACAAAGGATGCTACAATATGGCCATAGCTTTCTATCTCTGTAACAACTGAGATTCACAGTGGCTGCCTTTTGGGACTTCCACATGGTAATTCAAGAATGGGACCTGAAAGCTTCTATACCAGCCTTTGACCAGAAGCTGAAACAACAGTTTTGCAGTTATTTCATTCACTTCTCTCTTTCATTCACTTTTTCTTAGGTGTTGTCCTAATTAACCTTAATCTTAATTAACCATGCTTTCAGTATGACCAGAGGAAAGAGAGAGCAGGAAACACAAAGGCACAGGGCAAGAGTGAAGAAGTATTTCTTGGCTTACAATGACAAAGTGGTGAGACCCTCCCCAAAAAAATAAAAATCTGTGGTATAAACTGGGGCTGTCATTTCAGACTCTCACAGACTTTGAAACCTGGCTGCTCCTGTAATGAAGAGCTTCCCTACAGAAGGCAGCTCTGCTTGTGAGCTATCTGGGCAGGCCATTCCCATCCAAGTCGGAATTTCTCAGTGTTTTATGCTCCAGTATTCATGGGAGCATTCCCTTCCTACATTACAACTGCAAAGTAAGGGAAGGCCCCCAGTTACAGTTTCTCCCCAGCCCTGCAAATGTTCTTTGGGCTTCATAAATGCTGACAGCATACACTGTAAAAACTTTCATCAGAAGGACTGTAACAGTACTTCTTCACAAGCTAGGTGTTAGCACTGGCCTCTGAGAATCAGTGCAATGGACTCAAACTGAGGTGACAGTGAAATCTTCTGGGTTTCCCAAAGCCTGCTTACATTAGTAGATCCTAATCCCTGTCTGCTGCTTGGGGTCTGTGGGTGACACAAGTGAAAACCAACTCTGCAGTGCTTCAACAAGAACTAAACGCTCGTTCATTGTGGCCAAAACATGGGCTGTTCTGGACCCAGAGTTATGCAACTGCAAGGGTGTTTGATCCTACCATTTTCCCCCTTTTCTTAGCTAGGATCAAATATTCTTAGAATGCCTCTGATGCCTGTTCTTAACAGGAAGAGCTTTACTTTTGAAAAATGGTCACTTAAAAGCAGCTTATTCTCTTTGTGGGTCTAACACACGAGTTCAAATGAAAATACTGAAGCAGTTTTTATGCAGCCTTTCTGGTGAGGTGGGGAGAGCAAAGAAGAGGCACCTCAAGCACTTGCATGTGTTTCTGAAGCCACAGCTGCTCTGTACTCGATACAGGTCCTACTGAGATCACGTACCATCTGGGGACTGGCATAGCCAGCCTGCCTCCGCCTGCACCAGTGATGTCCTCTCTCAGGGCTCTGTGCTTGGGGCTAGCAGTTGTTGGAAGCTGTTGCTGAGAGCAAGCTGAGAGCTTCTGCTTTCCCCACTGGAGTCAGATTTCAACTGGCTAGATGCCAGGTCACGGAAGGTAATCCGTTGCATTCACTGCAGTTTTCGACTTGTCCTCATCTGATATTGGAGACCGTATCAGTAGTTTTGCACCCTTAATTTGCAAGCGATTTGCAGTCCAAGTTGTGGGAACAAACAATTCCATGTGTGATTTAGAAAATGTGGCCTGTGGAGTCTATTTGCAGTAACCACAATAGTTAAATTACCAGCGTGATTAACTGTAAGAATGAATGTGCTTTCATAAATGCCAGAGCAATTGTTTCTGGTAATTTATTCCACTCCTTACAATATGGCTGCAAGAGTCTGAACTAGTGTTTTTCAGATAATATGTTCCATATTTTATAATGGCAATTTGAGAGAAATTTCTTCTTTCTAGGGCAATTAGATTATACTAATTTGAAGAACATTTTTAGTGTTCTTTATTAGAGTTTAGCAAATTGTGAATAAAATTATTTTTGGTGTAGGTGGACAGAGATGTACTTAGCAATAAAGTACCCTATTAAACTCTCTTGTTTCCACATCCTTTCTTTTGGTAGGATTAAAATCTGTGTGCATGAGGTGAGTGTGTGTTTTTTTTTTATCAGTGAGTATATCTATTTGTAATGCTATAAAGTTATAAGTAATGTTATAATGTTATAAGTGTATATGTTATAAAACCAACTCCCACTTTTAGATTGGCACTAGTTACATGTCTACTTCTGTGTTAGTGTCAGATGCATTCCCAAATTATTAATCTAGCTAGAGACTAGCATCACCTCAGTTGGGTTCATTCAATGGTATGTTTGTTTTCACAAATGTTTTGGGAAATGATCTGTCTTAAAAGAAAAAGAACAACTTTAAAACATGTTGTTGGTTTGTTCCTTTTGGGCTGGGTCCAGTACAGAATGCAGCCACACAAGTAGTTGGATTAATACAACAGAGAAAGTTTTAATTTCCAGGCATGAATTGGGGAAAACAGTTTGGATTTACTAGAGTGGTAAGAACTTCAATCAGATCTACCAGCCACAGCTTGGAAGAATGGCACCAAAGGCCATTTCTTTAACTACTTTTCATTTTCATTGCTTCTTTCAACTTTTAAAGTATTTTAATGCTGAATTTATGAAACACAAATTATGGATTACGTAAATACTTTCTTTGCTTTTAAATTGTTTGAGAAATTGTGGGATCATTTTTAGTTTATTACATTTTTCTAGGGACCAGTGTATTTCTAGTATTGTGAGCAATCAATTGCAGGTGCTTCTCATGTGTATTCTTACATACTAGTTTAGCCAAGTTTAATCTGAAATAATATTCATCTCTGAGGCAGTGGCTCAGAAGTCATGCCTGTGATCTGGGTCTTCTGTATTTCTATTCAGAATTGCCATTTTGCTGTTAAAAACTTCAATTCTTATTTCAAGAAGCCTCAATATCATTATTAGGAGCCTTATTGTTGAAAAGTCAGATCTTTCTCTTTTGAGACCATAGGAGAGCTCTGCTTGTTTTTGTTGAAAACTGGAAAATAGTTATTCATGTAACATCCTCTCAACCCTCCTTAAATTCAATGTTAAGGTCAAAATAATTAGTTTACCACCTATCCTTATACAAAAGTTGGATATACTCTGAGTGCTATAGCAAAGTTATATTTTCTCAGCTGTCCTTGTCTTCATGTGAACCAGCACACTTACTTCAGTTAAAATGAATGTGGAAAAGTAGTGCTTAAAAATAAGATTCAGAGAGAAGCTAAGAGTGCACATACATGCCTCTCTGAAGACTTGAATGGCAATTGCACCAGTTCTGCCTTGATTTCACAGTAAATATATGTGCAATGGATGTGTTGATTTTTTTTTCTGTGAATGTTCTGGCACAGTAAAGGCATACAGACTTAGAACTCTAATTCAGAAAAAAAATCCACCTTATTAATTAGTAAAAGTTACTGTATACTCCTTCACATATCATATATTCAAACACAGTTATCCCAAACCTCCAAAACTTTGAATGGTCTGATAGGAAGAGAGTGAAGAATCACGCAAGATGGAGATGTTAGATGGAGATGTTAGATTTGTATGAGAGAATTCGCGTTTGCAACAGCGAATGGAGAATGACCACCATCCAACAACACTGCATGAAAATGAGTACTTACTATTCAAAAGAGCTCTTACAATGGAAAAGTAGTATCCCTGAATGAAAATGGGGCTTCAGGAGTTGCGTTCCTTTCGCATGTAACTATGGCACAGTGTACCTTTTCTACAAAACTATAGCACATTTTTCTCCTGGCAGTTGTGTGGAAATATTTGTTTGATATGAGTGATTGGATTTTAGAACAACTCTGGATCTTACTGGAAGTCAGCTGCCAGCTTTCATTAATTTAATATAAATAATGAAACCAGCAGATGCTTGGAACAGTACAACCAAACAGAAATGCAATTATTGACTTCAGCCTTCATTTTTTATATGTCATGTTAGCCTTGTGTCTTTTTTATTTTTATTTATTGCACCAGATATTGATGAGCATTTTCAGAAGCAGATTTGATGTAGTAAAAAAATTATTTCACTCGGATACTAAATTCATGTGGGTAGTTGAAGTTCTAGAGGAAAATTATTACTTCACTTATTTTTGCATACTGATGAAAAGTTAATGATTTTAAGGAATGCGTAGAAGGCTTGTAATAAGCAATATGATTTGAACCACTCATGATACTTCTGTAGAAATGTAGAAATTCACTACTGCTGAATATAGCAAAGTTATTAATCTTTCTTGACAAGGGGCCAGTGGGTTTCGAGTTGGTTTCGATGTCTATTTCCTA
Organism: Pezoporus occidentalis; assembly: GCF_034315485.1. Taxonomy (NCBI): domain Eukaryota; kingdom Metazoa; phylum Chordata; class Aves; order Psittaciformes; family Psittacidae; genus Pezoporus; species Pezoporus occidentalis. The sequence continues at coordinate 19,032,270 of NW_026914940.1, read as the reverse complement.
CTGCACTAAAATTCCCATGTTCTTTATCTGACCTAACATCCCTTCTGACTGGAGGGCCTGGGATGCTTCAGTTGACACTGCAGCCTGCAGGACAGAGGGACACTGAGTGTGGACATCAATGGTACTTCTCCTGTTCCCTGTCTGAGAGTGCAGGTCTTCTTACACTAAGCCAGCCCTTGTGCTCACATGTGCTCCTTGGGGTGTGGGAGTGCTTATCCCAGGACAATCCCCTCCCTTGCTTATTTGCTTTATCAAATCCCTAGAGCTTCACCAACCCCACAGGTCCAGCAGTTCTTCAGACCTCTGGTACATGAAGAGACAGAGAGGGTGGAAAGGGCAGCAGAGGCTACTAACAACTGCAGATGCCAGCGAGTCCCTAGGTATCCTAGGCTCTTGGATACTACTCTACCCTCATTGCATCAAGATTTAAGAATTTTGTTATTATTCGATGTCATGTACATTTAGAGTTATTGCTCTTCTGTAATATCAGTATGTCACAAATCACTGTCGGGGATATTGAACAAATAAAAGAAATTGGAATTCCTTGAGCCATTGCAAGGAACAGCATTTAAAATCAGAAATCGTATGGAGTGTCTGTCTTATTAATGAAAGAACAACTGAAGCTTTATTCCTAGTCATTTATCTGTTTACTTTTTGGGGTGGATTTTTTTGGTGATGCTTTCAATATATCTTCCAACTGAGTTCTTCATCAAACACTGAAATCCTACTGTATTGAGTATTTTTTTCCTTGCCTTATACCCAGGCATCTGTCACTTTGCTGTTTTTACAGCTAAAATTAAACCCTGCAAGCAGATACAAGAATTTTTACTCTTGGAGGTGGTAATAAAGTTTCATATTGTGCATAAGAGTCAATACTGTATTTTTTAGATAGACAGTTAAAGCAATTAGTTAAATAAGAGTGTGAGTAGAGAAGAAAGCGTGAGAAGATTCTTGATTTGTTGTTTACTATCCTCACTAATGGATATCTGTAACTTGATTTAGCAGGTAGCGACCAAGTGTTTTTAAATCAAATAATTCATCTGAATTAGAACATTCCTCAGACACTGCAGGTTTCGACATAATGTTGACACTTTAATTAAACTCCTAAGAGGGATGTGTTCATCCAGAGAAAACATTTTAAACACACTAGACTATGGATAGTGTAAATCTGGTTACCTCTGTGGGCAGACTTCTGTTGTGTGTATGCTGTCTGCCCTTGGGATGCAGGTGGTGACACAACTAAGGTCCTGAAAAAGGGATTTACAGTGCTGCTTGCCTATTATTAAAAAAATGGTAATTTTAAAATTGAAGTTCTGGTACAGGTCATTAATTTCTGGCTTCGAGTGTTTCTGCCACATGGAGTGGTGGTGTGCCCCCCGCAGTGGGGCTCCACAGGGCTGCCCAGCTGTGACAGCGTGGTGCAGTGGGGGCTTCTCTTCTGTCTCTGCAGAAGCAGGGGGCAAGAAGCTGCGGAGCACGGTCCAAAGGAGCACTGAGACAGGGCTGGCTGTGGAGATGAGGAACTGGATGACCCGTCAGGCCAGCCGGGAGTCAACGGATGGGAGCATGAACAGCTACAGCTCTGAGGGAAAGTAAGCAGCAGTTGTAACCGTGGTTACCTGATGTTTCTGCATGAAACTGGCAGTTAGACAAAAGTGCAGTGAGACCTGCAGGTCCTCTTCAGTCAGAATTCCCTTCATAAGCTACTGTCATTGATGGACCAAGCCTAAGTCTTTCCCTGTGACCAAAAGAGTCTCCCCTTGGTGAAGGAAGGATGAGGATTGCCCCATGAGAAAGGCACGTAGTGGGTCAGAGCATCAGCATATTGTGGGCAGGAGGGGAAGCAGGTGCAGTGCACTGGATAAAAGACAGAAAAGGACAGGATCTTTTCTGAAAACTCCATGCACATGTCTGTGCTTTGCAGAGCAAAGCATTTCCAGACCATTTCCAGGTGTCATTCACTGGGCTCAAGAGTTTTTCAAAGATTCTACTAATTAATCCTGAAGAAATGATCTGGGCAGAAGTATGAGGCTGTCATGTATCATGCTTTTCATAAAAGCCCAAGTTAAAGACTTCTGAGTGGTACGTCCAAGACATTGCACCAAAAAATCTTATTGTGGATAGATTTATTAGTGATATTCATAGCACTGGATGATATAACTGTACTGGGTGATACACCACCTACACTAGATGATCTATGTATATCTTCTACATCCAATTTGGTGCACTATATGCACTTGAGATGGTCATGTATTTATGGTTGGTCATTACAAATCTCATTAGTTCTCATTGCCTTGTAATGCATCACAGATAATTTATGGCAAGAATGTGAATTTTAAGTTACTTTAGTAATTTGCCACAATGGATTTCAGTTCCATTATTGAGTGGATGTCATTTTCAAAGGCATTTTTAACAAAATGTTTGTAATGAATGATGATTTTAAAAGGTGATTTTAAAAAATAATGACCAGTATTCAGTCTAATGTAATAATTTTGCTGGATGCATTTGACATTCAGCCATTGAGTTCACATTGACTGAGAAACACGAGCAATTTTACCTTCATGTAACTAAATTACTGGCAAGGGTATGTGTTAGTATCCTACTGAACTGGTCTCAATACTATGATAATTAATAATGGTCTTTAATATATTGGGAAAAGAGACCATGAGGGAAAAATATTAACATGGAAATTAGGTACAGTGAGGATTAGTGCTTCCTTCACCTGATCATTTATGCTGGAGGTTGTTAAACATTGTGAAGTTCTGAAAATTACAGTAATTGTGTGTAATCTTGTCAGTGTAAGTGCCTTGTGAGCTGTAGTACCAAAACCAAGTACAAATCAACTAGGAAAGAAAAAAGGATAAATACAAGTATATTTTTTTTTGCTGCTTTTTTTTTTTTTAGTTTGATCTTCCCTGGTGTGAGGTTGGCTGCAGACAGCCAGTTCAGTGATTTTCTGGATGGACTTGGTCCTGCCCAGCTTGTAGGACGACAGACTTTGGCAACACCGTCAATGGGTAAGCATTTATGTCCTATAGGTAGGATACAACTTACTGGGTCTGGTAATTAGAACATAAGAGATTATCTAGGTTCCAAGTCGTTATATATGGATTTCCCCTGTGGTTTTGAACATCTCAGTTAAGACCAAAACTATAACCTCAGTCAAAGCTGAATGTAATTCTGGATGCTTATTAAGGCACTGAAAGGGGCTTTGAAAAGTTCAGTATTTTATCTCTTCAGTTTTCCATCTTTAAAATGTGTCTAATGAGACCCATCCCTTCTCTGAATCACTTGATAGTATTGAATAAAAAGGGGAATCTAGGTGTACAGTATTTGTTGTTATTGTGCTCACAGACTTTCATATTCACAAGTGATCTTTTAATACCTTGTCTTAAACTAGAGGCATGGTGAAGAGATTTCAGGCATTTTTACAGAGCTGCTTTATACTAATTCCTTCGCTACCTTTTTAATCTGAAATGGTTAAGACAAAAAAAATAATAATTTGAAGTGATAGGGGCATGGGAAATGGGAGACAAGATGTTTGTTATTGCAGGGTTTTTTAACTGTTTACTAATGTAAATAGCAGCAAAGAGGATAAATATTAAATTATCTAGTATGTTAAAATCCAGATCATACTTATTGGTGGGTTGCAGATTATACAAGCCATTAAATATTCATCTTAGAAATTCCCATAGTTTTTAATTTATTTAGGTATTTCTGAATTACAATGCCAGGATTTCTCTTTGTTGTCTAGGAGATATCCAGGTGGGAATGATGGACAAGAAGGGACAACTGGAAGTAGAAATAATCCGAGCCCGTGGCCTTGTTGTAAAACCAGGTTCAAAGACACTGCCAGGTAAGGAAGAAAAATCGCAACAGCGTAATCCAACTAAGCCCCAGTTTCTGGGGCTTTACTGTTCAAGGTAAACTCCTTGCAAATTCACTTAGCAGATTACAGTATTGTAAACAGAAATGCATAATGTATTGCAATGACATACAAAAAAACCAACACTACTTCAAGAGGAAAGAAAATCAGACTGGTATCTGGGCTATGAGAAGACTCAGAAGTATTTTAGTAATAGCAAATGCATCCTTGGTTATGGCATAGAAAGTAAGGTATGTAATGAAGAGGTACATAAGATCTCTAGGGATGAAGAGGGAATCAACAAGAGCTGTGGAATAGCTACCTACTAGAAAAGTAGACCAGTATTTGATACTTACTCCTTATTTTATAATCTGATGTCCTGTAACACTATGTGAAAAGGACAATATAATCATATTTTTAGCAAGCTCTTCTGCTAAAATAGAAATTGTGTCAGAGTCTTTTTTTCACTCATTTTCACCTTGTGGATCATTTAAAATTATTAACAATTTGGAGCATTGATCCAAATCTCACCAAAGTCAATGCAAGTCATTCATTTACTTAACAAACAGGCCTATTTTGCATACTGTACAGTATAGGGATACTATATATAGGAATATGTGATTTTTTTTTCCAGGTCAGAATCTGAATTGTTTTATGATAAGAGAGATACAAAAAGATGTAAAGAAAAAATTGTACCAGGTAGAAAAGTAAAGAAAATGCATGGATTAGCATGTGGATAAGTGTTAACATTGCTTGTGAAGATTTGTTTGCATAAGTTACATATTCTGTAAAAGACAACTTTTATCATATGGTGATAGAACAGTGCATCTGTTATGCAAAAAGATCTCCACTTCTTTAATTGTCGTTCTTTATTTTCTTTCTCCTAAGCACCATATGTAAAGGTGTATCTATTAGAAAATGGAGTCTGCATAGCCAAAAAGAAAACAAAGGTAGCAAGAAAAACGCTGGAACCACTTTATCAGCAACTTCTATCATTTGAAGAAAGTCCCCAAGGAAAAGTTTTACAGGTAATTTACATCAATATTCTTCTGAATCTGAAAACATTACCTGCACAGTTTTCACTGACTGAATTTCGAACTTCTTTTCATTATTCATTTGGCAAGTTCTGCTATTTCAAATACTTGTTGAGCAGATAAATCCTACAGGAATAACTGCTGATGTGAGTAGAAAGTACTGAGCAAAAGTAGATTATTATGCTTCTGCTATACATATGGGCTCCGTCTCTCACTGGACTTTCTTTAGTGTCATGGGTAACTGCTCTGTTACTGCCAGGTCATCTCTGTGACTGCATCATGATTTAATGTACACAGAACTAAACTATGTCAGAAGTCAGATATGTCATTCCTTACTATAGTTAAATAAGCAGAGACATTTAATGAATCAGACTGAAGTTCGCATAATTTTTGCTGATTTTTTTTCTATTTTCTTGTGTTTCCTTTGCTGACAGATAATTGTTTGGGGAGACTATGGACGTATGGACCACAAATCCTTTATGGGAGTGGCACAGATACTTTTAGATGAACTGGACCTGTCCAACATGGTGATTGGGTGGTTCAAACTCTTCCCTCCTTCTTCCCTAGTAGACCCAACTTTAGCTCCTCTCACTAGAAGAGCTTCCCAATCATCTCTTGAAAGTTCAACAGGACCTTCGTATGCTCGCTCATAGCAGCTGTGAAACTGTTGTCATAGCAACCAGCGTTACAAAAAATAAAATTACAGGTCGCAAACCCTGGTAACACTGCATGCTTAATGTTGTGTCTTCTGAGCCTGTTTCTAGGGCTGCAAAGCGATCCTGTGTTCTCAAGGAAGTTGCACACATTGTGCCCTATGGAAGGCCCTCAGGTGAAAGACTGAAGTCATGAGGAACTGATAGGTTTGGAGTTCAGGGACACTCAGTTTTGGTCCAATCTGAAGCCATGGACTAAACTAAAAGAATCAATCTGTTTCATGCAACAAAAGTCCTTTCAATGGCATATCTGTTTTGTTGCTCCCATTTCTTTATTTATCCGCCCTCCCCTCCTAAGGCTTGGTTATGCCACAGAAATGGAGTTACTCTCCCATGAAGCCATGTTACAAGTGAGTGGATTAGCAGACATTGGAAGAAAAGAAGAATGTAAGAATGCTGGAGAAGTTGACTGTTGTTTGAAACAGTTGCTTGAGATCTGAAAACTGTACTGAAAAGGTTCAACACTTAAAAGTGGTGGGCTTCATACCTCCAGCTATAGATACAGTGAAACCCCAGATATGATGGACTAAAAAATAAAGTTCTGTGGATATACTGCACTGTATGAAATTAAAGAAACTTTTTGCATGGACACAGATTTAGCTGAACACTTAAATTATTTTCTTGGGGCTGCAACTTGCAAAAAAAAAAAAGAAAAAATCAGCCATTTTCAACAATTTATATTATTTTTAAAAATAAATTTCACTAGTGCATGGTTTTAAAGGGAAGAGAATGCAACAGGATGATGCAAAGACACACCACGTTTATCATTCTTTAAACCAGTCATGGTCTGTATTTTTGCAGACGTATATTAAAAAGAAAAAATAATTTCTAGCAAATATTTAAAATTCTGTTTATGTGACAAGAAATAAGTGTAATATATTAAATTTATTTAAATGTAAAAGGTACAAGCCTTGTAAAGTTCAACATAATGTGCAAATTGTATACTTCTTTTTCCTCCTCCTTTCTCTTATCTCTCCTCCCAGTCTCCCTTCTTCCTTTGACTCTTTTTTCCCTCTACCTCCCAGGATGATCATCATATTCTAAAATGCCTACCTTTTGACTTATTGTTAGTCTCTTATGCCCCATTTGGTTCAGGGTTGCAGATTGCTCTGCATTTCTGAATTATTTGAGAAAAATATTGTTTAAGAATGTTTTTTTTTTTCAAGCATGTTGAAAAGGATTTGCAACATGGCTTGGGAGTACATTAATGTAATTCAGCATGTATTTGATAAAGAAGATATTTGAACTTTTTGCAATTTATTGTACAGTGCATGGTAATTTATTTTCATTTTTTCTCACCTTCAAATTGAATTCTGCAGGAAAATACTGGAATCATGTGGCCATTGTAAGATGTCTTCAATAAATTTGTTTTCAGCACCAGCATCTTTCATTCAAAGGTTGAACTATCATTTCTTGAAGGTTTTTGAAAAGATGAAAAATGAAGTACCTGGTTGATCTTTAGGAAACAAATTTAAACACTTTTATTTGCACTAAACCAAATTGATAGCTACATTTTTGCAATTGCAAAAGCAACAAAGGTTGCTGATTTGTGCAGTTCTGCTGTAAAGTTCAATTTTCACAAACTACATTTGTGTTGCAAATTACATAATTAGGGAATATCAATCTGGAAAATATCAGTCTTTGGTTCATAAAATAGCCTTAAAGAAAGTTTATCAGTACTACTCTGACAGATGTTTGACATTTTTACCAGAACCCTCACTGCAGTCAATGGATCTTCAAAAACCTGGTGTTTGTAGCAGGCAGTAACTACTGTTGGGTGGTGCTGCAAGTTCAAGCTTCTCATTAAATTACATTATTTAAAGAGAATGTAACTGGCTAACATTTAATAACAAAATATCCTTCTTTTTTCTGGGTCTTTGTATGCCTTTAATACTATTTAAGGTTAAATGTTGAAACCTTGCAATAATTTTTTTGAAATATACATTACATTTACCTGTAAGGCCACACAGAATTATTCTGATTTTATTTGAAAATCTATTGAACTTTCCCATTAAGAAATTGTGCATGCCTCATACAAGGGCAAAAGTAATAACAGTATCACTTAAAATGCCTTTTACTTTGTGCAATATCATATAAATCAAGATTGTGTCTTGTCTTCAGAGTTTATATAATGGATTATTGTTAAGTTAATGGACAGACTGGTAAAATTATATTTATTGAAATAATTTAGACACCTGTCTACCATCAGCAAATAAATACTGCTAACATGCAGTCTACCGTATCCCCTAGGATATTAAACAAAAATTACATACTGTGAGATGTGCTTATGCATTCTTGTATGCATAGTCCTATATAAATTATTTCAAATTTTAAAATCAAGGACATGACGCATGAAAGGTTTGTACATACTTGTCATTATGCAGTATTTATTTAAAAAAAAAAATGTATTTTTTTTTTTATTTTCACATGTCTGCAACTTTACTTATGATTTAGTCATGTAAATAGCACTATTCCAGTGATCACTGCTGTCTTGTACATAGTACGTTTTAAAAAGTCAAAAGGAATTACAGTTGGGGGGACAAAAAAAAAGGGCAGATTAGGCCTGTAATAAACAACAACTAATGTAAATCGAACTCATTCTGGTGATGGTATTTAACACTTTAAATAAAACATTTTCTTTACAGACTTGTGTGCAGTGCTTTGTTGCTTCTCTCTCAGATGGTCAGCATCATCCTTCGGTGGAGTTCATGGCAGACAGCACATAAGCAAGCTCTTCGCGTAACAGTGCTGCAAGTGAAATGCCATTTTTAAGGCAATATGTTCACTGGCAGAGGTTTTCAGACCATGTGTCTGCAGAGGCTGGGGAGCAATGGGAGGCTGGGTCTGCCTGTCCCCCAGCCAGGCATCAGGCTCTGCACTCTGGCCGTGCTGAAACAGGCACGCAGCCTCAGGGCTGAAGCTGGCTCTAAGGACATGCTCAAACTCTGATATAACCAGCACACTAAATGTGCTGCAACTGTGAAGTGCTACCACCAGCTCTGCCATCCAGTTAGATGTCCAGAACATAAATTTGTAAGCTTCCACCCCATCCCATGGATACCACCTAGTATTAGCAGCCTGGTTTTTAATGAGCTAGGCACAAATGAGGACAGAGTACCCAGCTGGAATTGGTGGCTGCTGGGGCTCATGCATGCTATGCAGCAGAGAGTGGTCAATGGTCTGTGGTAAAATGCTGTGTCACTCTAATTGTGGGGCTTTTCTTCATGCCTCTTCTGCAAGGCATCAAGGCTTAACTAATGAGATGCTCTTGCCATGATGAGGGTGAGTGTGTGGGGCCATCACATGCTAACCAGCACACCACTGCATTCTTGCAGCCTGCCGCTACTGTCAGATAGTTGTTCACAACTGTGAAACTAATTAAAATGTTTTTTTTTTTTATATAGAAAGCTAAATACCAATGCTTTCATATGACATAAAAGTTAACAAAGCATTAGATTTCACAGCTTCATAACAAAGTTAGGTAATGCTGTGGGGGAGTCTAGAGCGATTTGTATTTGTTTCTTTAGCTCATATGTCTCTGCAATTCTCCCTGTCACCCAAGCAGCAAAGAGCAGACACCAAAGCTGTAGGTCTCATAATCTTCCAACTGTGACTACCCTTTCTGTCTCTTTCTGGGTAAATATTTACAGTGAGCTTTTACCAGCTATGCAAGAAAGAAGATGCACATTTTTCCTGGCAAGAACAGCCCACATTTAGGACAGATTAATGAAAGCTAGCTTTAGCTGGCACAAATGAAGCTCTAGGCTACTAATACCAAAGATAAACTAATTTCAGGAATTATTGTCTTCATAGCTGCCTATTTTAGATATCTTTTTTGGATGAGATGAAACTGTGGGAGAATCAGATTCTCTCTCCCTGCTGACCATAGAGGCAGAAAGTGATGACTGCCTTGGGTTGAATGTCTAACTTCACAGCAGCTAAGCTTAGGAGAAGCAGACCCATTCTCGACAGGAGAATAAGAACAGAAACTCCATGGTCCTTCATTAGCAAGTCCTATCTGATGTGCTTGTATAATTATCAGGTCTGAGGGCAGCACTTAGCTGATGACTGATGAAGGAGGAAATGGCTGGGAATTAATTTCCCAAATCTGACACTGCCATGTCAGTTCATTCCTCAGCCTAGCCCTGGGGAGAAAGAGTAGCAGCCATACTAATTAAACCATAGGGCATTAATGCCCCAAAATATGTTTGACATGAGGTCACACAGAAAGAAAAAGCATCCTAGATGTGCAGAAAGAGCATGACATAGGACTAAGAAAAAGTTTGTCATAAAAGCCTGTCCTATGTGACTGTTCCTGCAATTAAGAAAAGTTTATTAAGTGCCATCCAAAATGTAGGTATTGCTGAACTAGTGTTGACATGAAGACAGAATGGGTGATTGACACTGGACCTGGATGACATTAGCTTTATGGGCATTGAGGTTTAGGATACCTCAGTGAGGTGGGAGCAAGTTTGCACTGATAGACTATTTTGAGGATAAAACACAAGAGCAGTAGCTGAGTTTGCTTGGCTTGTTCAGATTGGAGAAAAGAAGGCTTTGTAGTCTACAACTTCCTTAAGGGAGGCCGCAGGGGGGTAGTTGCTGATCTCTGGGTGACCATTGATAGGACATGAGGAAATGAAGCTGCATTGAGGGAAGTTCAAATTAAGCATTAGGAAAAGGTTCTTTGCTGAGAGGGTGGTTGGTCACTATAATAAGCTCCCCAGGTAAGTGGTTATGGCACCAAGTCAGGGTCCAAGGAGCATCTGGACAATGCTCTTAGTCTTATGGTTTAGTTTTAGGTAGGGAACTGAAGTTGATGCTTCATATGGGTCCCTTCCAACTCAAGATACTCTATTATTCTAAGATTTCTCTGGAAAGCTGTTAGCAGGTCTAGTGTAAGAATTGTTAGCCAAAGTCTTTCTGTCTAGATGCAGTTTTGGTAAGGTAGAGATCAATGGTTTAAAGTTGATACTGGTACTAAGGTAACACCACTCACTGAAATGAAAACAAAATAAAATGCCAACACTTACTAGGCCAAAACTCAAGCGGTAGGTCCTGCTATGCAAATAGTGCATCTGATGCATGAAGAAAAGACCAGTACTACACTTGCCTGTGCATGTCAACATAGTTTGAATGCTAGTAGGGGCCAAAATTATTATCCCCTTGATGAGAATAAAAAGCGGATTTAGAGAAGACTGAGGGATGAAGCAGGCATGTGAAATTATTAAAGTAACAATGGGCAGATATTTTATTGATCCCCTGTTTTGTTTTGGTTAATTAGCACTTTAGCTGCAGCATTCTGGCAGACAGCTCCCTGAAGATGAGGAAGAGTCACTTACACTGAGAATGCTCCTGCATGGGAAGCAACTCAGTTAAGATACTTGGGGACATTTCAAGTACCTTCTTGCAGTCTACTACACACTGGAAATGACACAAAAATTTTCCTTATGCAGCAGTTTCTCAGTCCATATTCTGATTCCATACCAACTTCCAAGCTGTGATTTTCCATTTCAGAATCTGAACTCAAGACCTGCTTATTCTCAGATCTGCTAGCTTAGACTTTCAGAAGCCTTAGCTACCATCTGCCACATGCCTGAGGCATCAGTACACATATTTTGACAGCCACATGCATGAATAAATGAGCCCAACTACCTGGATGTCAACAGCTCTGGTTGCCTAGGAGCAGCCCTGCTTAGTATGGCACTTTGTCAATAGGTAACTTTATTCTTCACTAGCAAACATACAAGTGTTGGAGAAAAGACATTTTTTAGACGTCCTGATGCACTTTGGCCATTGGAAAAAAAAGTGAGAGTTAAGAAATGTACATCTCAGGGTGAGCCAAGAAGTGTTTGGGTCATATGAAAGGAACCAGAATACCAAATCAGCTAAAAAGCAGCTGCATCTTTAATCTGTCTTCTAAACACAAGCCAGGTGCTAGACAAGAAAATGTTGAGTGTAGATACAGAGGTGGTGTGCTCCTGATAGCACCTGAAAGAACCTTAAACCAAAAAAAAAAATAACAAAACAAACCCCTGTTGGCAAAGCTCTCAACTCTGAAAGTTTCAGTAAGATATAAAAGATAGAAAGATAAACATTAGAATCCCCATTAACAACATTCCATCCTAATCCAAGATTTCTTGGGTTTAGTTAGCATAGCGAAGTATCAGTAAAGATCACAGTATCTGTATAGCTGTAGGGCTAGTTTTCTTTAGTTGCACTAAAGTTTAGGTGACTAAGAACATATTTTTATATGGTAATTGTTTTCATTACCTGATTAGGCATAGTTTTTACTTCCTTGTTTTCTTTCAGAATGATCTGCAAACTGAGAGCAGGACCAAGCTGACTCCCTGTGACCTTTCCGCATCTAATGTGTGTCTGGTTTATACTTAAAATGTGAGCAGATGCCTTAAGCAACAGATTCAAAATAATGGCATATAGTTTTCTCTGTCCCTCACTCAGCAGCTTTGCTTTCTTAACCAGTGTTGATTAACAAACTCCATTGTGACAGCTGGGTGTCAATGCAGTTCAGCAAGCCACACTTACAGCCAGAGATGGATACTCAGGCTGTATTTAGACATCTAATTTAGGTGAAACTCAAAGGGCCAAAATTAAGAGCCTATTTAATTGCACTCAGTGGAAAGAGACAGCAGGTCCTCCAGAGTAATACTAATTTAGGATCCTCCGGTAAGCTGTTTTGAGCACCCTTCACTATCAGCTGCATAGGAGGCATAAGGCAGTTACAGCTTCCAAGGCAGCCCATGCAAATAGCTCCCGAAACAACAGTGCCACTTCTGAAGAAGAAGAAGAAGAAAAGAAGAAGAAAAGAAGAAGAAGAAGAGGAAGAAGAAGAAGAAAAAGGAAGAAGGCAAAGAAAGAAGAAGAAGGAAGAAGAAGAAGAAAAGAAGAAGAAAGAAGAACAGCATCAACAATGACAATTAGAAGAAGGGAAATAACAAGGAGAGAGAAAAAACTAAAAGGGGATAGGGAACCGAAACCCCCACAATAAACACAAGTGATGCAAAACACAATTGCTCACCACATGCCAATTGATGCCTATACCACCCCTGAGCAGCAATCAGTCCCTTCTGTGTAACTCCCCCCAAGTTACATACTAAACATGATGTTCTGTTGTATGGAACGCCCCTGTGGCTATTTCGGTTCAGGTGTCCTGTCTCTGCTTCCTCCTGGCTTCTTTTCTCCCTCCTCACTGGCAGGGCATTAGGGACTGAAAAGTCCTTGATCAGGGTAAGCATTACTTAGCAACAACTAAAACGTTGGTATTATGTTATGCTGTGTTACCAGTATTACTCTCAGACTAAAGACAAAACACAGCACTGCACCAGAAAGAAAATTAACTCTATCCCAGCGGAAACCAGGACAGTAATAGCACAGTATGCTTCATACAAGCCAGGGCTTCAGGGTATCGCCTGTTCTTGCTTACAAATGCAGCCTGACCACCTTTGCATGCAAGGATGCAGAGCCAGATGGGAACTCAAGTGGATGAGCAAAGGCTAGATCTGTCCTTTCCAAACTGGCAACACAGCATCTTTCTTGCCAGGTTTGAAGCCTGTTCCTTTACTCCATGTGGTCTTCAATAAATGCTTAAATAAATGCAGATCTGTTAAGGGAGAAATACTGAAGTCAAACAAAAATTCTGGGGATGACAAGCTATTGTAAGACAGCCAGGATCCTAGGCACTGTGAGTAAAACTGGAATTTTTTGCCCCAACCATTCAAGGACCAATTTTCCTCTGCCCCAGGAAGGCCAGGCTACATGGAGTTTAAAGAAACATCTGGGTGATATTGAAGAGACACAATGTGCTGCTGCTATCACAGGAGAGATGGGAGGGGTGGGAGCTGCAAGGAGGTACTAGGAAGGGCCACAGCACATACCCTGCCCTCCTTCAGCAGGAAAGACAAGAGCCAGCCAGCTTGCCGAGGAGCTCCTTCAGGAAAAATAAGCAGCAGTCTTCATCTTCCACTTTCCCAGAGGTTTGCTGCTCCTGGAACATTATTTGCTTTGCTCAAGTTGGTCCTACTTGTACAAGTATGCAAAAAGAGAACTGTCTCACAGCCAATTAATCACAATTAATGAAGATAATATGAATGAACCAAAGAAAGTAATTAAAGTCTGAGGAGAGGGGGAAGAAAAAACCCCACAAACCTACTAAACAATTGAATTAATTCCTTTCCATCCCTCTAGCTGCAACCAGGCTGTTGTCTTGTCAAGTTCAGTACCTGTGATATTGTTCCATAGCAATTTCAACAGGTAAAAGACAAATATGCATATAGCTGTTTTTTTTCTATTAAAGAACCATCATTGACCTCAATATTCCAGCTGCTCCTAACTGCTTTTTGGAAGGGATGCAGTTAGTGGGGTTTCAAGACTGAAGCTGATCTCCAAGAACCAGAGGCAATTATAAGCTCTCTTGGTGGGACAGGTTACCCTACTCCTATCTACCAAGGAATTTGAAGCATTTATCAGGGGTACTTCATAAACCAAGGTGAAATGAGAGACTGGGATCCAGGATGGCAACTGCCATGGTCTTCAAGGCTAGCTCTAGCTGTTGATGTGCAGTCTTTAAGGGTGCCAAATAACAGTGAAATGAGATGGCATAAAGATCATGCTTATGAGTCTCCAGATGATATCCTCTTTCTTTCTCAAGTTCCCTGACACCCAAATGTGGTTTTGGCTTTCATTTTACAATCCCAGGCACAGCTACAGGTTGGGCAGAGAAGAGATTCAGAGCAGCCCTGCAGAGAAGGACTTGGGGGTGTTGGTCGATGAGAAAATGAACATGATCTGGCTTCAGTGTGCGCTCACAGCCCAGAAAGCCAACCGTATCCTGGGCTGCATCAAAAGGAGCATGACCAGCAGGTCGAAGGAGGTGATCCTGCCCCTCTGCTCTCGTGAGACCTCACCTGGAGTATTGTGTGCAGTTCTGGTGTCCTCAACATAAAAAGGACATGGAACTGTTGGAACAAGTCCAGAGGAGGGCCACGAGGATGATCAGGGGACTGGAGCACCTCCTGTATGAAGACAGGCTGAGAAAGTTGGGGCTGTTGAGCCTGGAGAAGAGAAGGCTGCGTGGAGACCTCATAGCAGCCTTCCAGTATCTGGAGGGGGCCTATAGGGATGCTGGGGAGGGACTCTTCATTAGAGACTGTAGTGATAGGACAAGGGGTAACGGGTTAAAACTTAAACAGGGGAAGTTTAGATTGGATATAAGGAGGAAGTTCTTTACGTAAGGGTGGTGAGGCACTGGAATCAGTTGCCCAGGGAAGCTGTGAATGCTCCATCCCTGGCGGTGTTCAAGGTTGAGCAGAACCTGGGGTGGCATGGTTTAGTGTGAGGTGTCCCTGCCCATGGCAGGGGGGTTGGAACTAGATGATCTTAAGGTCCTTTCCAACCCTAACTATTCTATGATTCTATGATTCTATCCTATTATTTACTGAGCATATATATCCAGGTCATAAGTGCTAATACAGCTGGAGTTTTTCAAGACAAATTCTTCTCTGAGAAAAAAAAAGAATGTGTTTTCTTGGGTAGAGGCCAAGAAGAAAATGGCAAATTGGAAGGAAACAGCTCACAATTCATGCAGAAAAGGAAAGTTAAGGAATAAGTGCCTGCCTTGCAAGGCTCCACAATGGGCCATTGTCAAATGACACCAAATCCCATACATCATCTCCCCTGGAAGTGAACAAAAATGAATTTGTTTTAAGAACTATTACCCAAAACTCCGCAGGGGCAGAAGAAGCTGGAAGAAGCTGCAATGCAGTCATCTCCCACTGAGCCTACACTGGAACTTTCTTTTGTTGGGAGGGAAGCTGAAGTCAGCCTAGAGGAACCGCTTACTGGGAATGTGAGACCACACAGACCCCTGGAGATCTTCAGTGATGATGGGTACAGCTGGGTTAGATGATGATCAGCATGTGGCCAGGACTGCGTTTTTAGAAGTGCTTAAATGTCTCACTAAAAATGAAAATGCAGGTACCAGCTATGACTAGTGAAATGGTGGTGAGGAGAAGCTGGAAGGCATCCTAGGTTCTCAAGTGATATGGAGGCACCATGAACTGTGGGACAAGACCTGCCCTCTAATTATTGTTCCAGTCAGCACTGAATTAGGTTATACCCAGCAATCCCTTTCAGTGCAGTCTTTGAAAAGTCCTCTCTGCCAAGTGCTCCACTCCCGTGGCAGACTGGGACTCCCCAGGGCAAGTAAATAGACTACCCATTGGTATCTACATAGAAAAGGGCACGTTATCTCTCCCTGATGGGTGTTCCTATGAGAAGTGACTGTCCCATCTTTTGCTTGTAATGACACTGGACAAATTTTGCAGCCGTTGATCCCCATTAGAAGTTAGGTTCTCCTGTCCTGGTACTGTGCTCTATTCCTTGCTGCACAGTTTGCATAGGTTGCATGAATGCCTAATCTGGGGTTATGCATGTTTGTGTATTACAGCATTAACTTTACTACCACCTCCCCTAGCTCCTTATACTGTTTTACAGTGCCTTAATTTAGGTCCTAAGCCTCCCATGGTACTAAAACTTGACGGTGCTTTGCTGTCTGGCAGGTCTCTAGGAATGGGATTCATCTCACCTAATTTCAGAGGTCAGCCAGGTGGACGTGTGTATCTGAGCGGTTCATTCTGTTCTCTCTGTACAGACAGTGGAAATAGTACTTTTAGAACTCAATCTATCTGACATTTTAGATGTCTTCTTTAAGATGGAAATGAATCATAGCTTAACAGTACCTATTCTTGTTACTGACTATGAAGGGAATAGCTCAGATGTACAGCTAGTCCACTGAATTCTAGTAATTGGCTCTTGCTATTGACTCAAATGGTCTTTTGACTGAAGCTACTTACATGGCTCAGGCACAGAAGCCTGCTGCGGCATCCTGTCCAAGGCCACCGGATACCTATTGAGTGCTGCAGGATTGCTGCTGAAATAATCTCAGTGGTCACAGGGTAAGTGGTGCCTTGAGCTAACCCAGCAGATATGTCTGAAATTGTAGGGGTTCAGGAGCTTTTTCTGGGGTGCAGAGTAAGAGTCCTCTCCCAAAGACAGAAGGCTGCAGCCTTTCTTTTCTCTTCTCTCTGCCTCACCTGTATTGCTCAGTCTTGCACTTTCAGCATGAACCCCAGAGGCTGGAAAGTGAGACTGAATTTCCTCTTATCCCTTAAAATATTCCACACTCAAATCTTGCTGAGCAGAGAATGGTCCCCAAGAGCCATCTGTGAGGCATGTGATGAACAAGGGACTTTCCCAGTCTCTGTGAAATTGCACAGCTGGGTACCCAAGGCAGGGGCAGAATGTATGGGAGAGCTGGTTGACCTGAGGGGTTAGGCATGCCTGGGTCTCATCCAGGATCTGAGAAACTTTTCTGATTTGGTTTTAAACAGCTGCTGAATAAAATACACATCAGCATCCCTGGGTAGAGACTGTCCACCTCTCTCAGACCACCTCTTTCAACACACAGGAACAGGCTTCAACCCCTTTCTTTTTCTCTGCTGCAGACTAAGCCCCATGTCTTCACCATGCTTTCTGTAAATGACATGGCCTTCACACATAAGCAGTCTATATCTGTTGTTTGAATGAATACCTCTTCTTTTAATCTCCCCAAATCTTCCAGTTTCTCCTTTCCTGTACTATCAACCATCATTTTAATCTGAAAATCATACAACTTATCCCCCTAATGCATGTTCAGTCCAGTTGGGTAGAATGATATTCAGCAGGAAAACCTGAGTGACAGTTACTGTTCACTCACCTATTCAGAAATTCCCTTCCCTTTTCCAGAGTATCAGGCTTGAGAAGGAAAACTATCAGAAGGAAACCAATTTGGAGAAGAGGTGGAAGATAGAAGTAAAGCCATGATACTGTCTGACATTTCTAGAGTATATTAATGAAGTTTCTGACCTGGTGTTATTTTGAATCTACTGCCCGATGGGCTTCCACTTCTGAAAGAACTACTCAAGCTCTGTATGCAATAGACATGGAGAACACTTGAAAATGAATCAAAACACCTAAGTTGTCACCCCACATACAGAAATAGTGAAGAGAAGGCTATCACTTCAGCCAAGGCCTCCTGACACTGTTGCCCACTTACCATTCCCAACAGCAGTATGTGTACTGTGTCTGAAGGAAATGTCCTAACACTAGAAAAATGGGTCCAGAAGAGGCTCACAAGATACAAAGTTGTGCAGCCTGATTACATACACATAGCATACATGTCAGCTGGGCCGGGTTTCTCCTGTTGTTCCAGTAACATCAGTGAGACCTGTGGCTGGGGAAGGTGCTGTTATGGCACAAACTGGCAGACCCAGTCTGGAAGAACATGGGCTGTATTATGGTACTGTGCTAACAGGGATCTGGCTTCTGTAAGGGCTGCAGAAATCACTTTTACATTTGCAGGTTGAGCCTGATTTTAGTAGACCAGTATTGTAACACAGACCCTAGCCTAAACCACCATGTATGACATTGATTGAGAAAAAAGTGAACATGTAAGAAAGGTTTCTTTGTGAGTCCTATGGACACCAAGAGGACAGTCAAGTCCAAGGAGGTGACAGCACCATGCTAACACAAGAGGAGGAGCTCCAGAGGTGTGCAACCAAATAGACACTCAAAGAAATCAAGCCAGAATACCCTGAAGGAAACACACTATCTGGATTTCCTGAAGTTCTAGGCTTCCCTTCCAAATTTTCAGAGCTGGTCTACTCAGGAACAAAACTGCTAATGGGTAGGTCTCCACCCCATAGAGAAGTCTTAGCAAGACCAAAGGTATTTAACACTTTCCAATGATGAAATGTCATCCTTTTTTTTTCTTTTTTCTGAAACACAGGAACATTATCAGTTAATGATACAATTTATCCACAGACATGGTGCCTTCAGCAGCATTGTACGTCTTTCAAGTCTGAATGTTGTACTAAAAGATATCCTCCAGCATGACAGCAGGCTGGTGGCTTCATAAAAGAATTTCAGGGGTTCTGCGGCCTATATATACCCATCCCTTTTCACAGTCATGTCTTTTCCTTTGCACTCAGAGGAAGAGGAAATGATCATGGTGTCCAAGACAGATTTGTGCAGGTACTGTGTTGGTATCTCTGTGTTTGTAAACAACAGAGATAATTGTTACCTTGGAGAGCAGATTTGTGCAGGCTTATTTTTATCTCATCTCTAAAGCAGCTGAAATGAAGTCAAATGCAATTGTTTCTACTTACGCTTCTCTCTCTGGCCATCTCCTGGCTTTGCTATCAATTGTCAGCTGAACTGGCACTGGTTATTTAACTTGCCCCTTATTTTGAACCCTAGCTTGTAGAAAAGATGTTGCCTAAAGGAAGGAACTGGAACTTGCTGGTTAGCTTCTGTGATTTCAATACAAGCTGAGGACACAGAAAACCAGCCCAGGAATTGTACTTTCTTTTTTAAAACAACTTATTGTTTAAACTTGAGGAGCCCACCCTGAAGATGTCTGTCTCAGATCCTTATTTCATCAAAGTCAACAACAGAATTCCTGTTGACTGATGCATTTAAAACTGTACCCGGTGGACTTCTGTCCATTGACTTTTAAGGATTTGTCACTTGGGAATGGAAAAAAATATACAAAGTTGTTTTTTTTTATTTGGTGACTATTAAGATGAGCAACACAAAAAGACACTTTCTTGAAAGTTTTCCCTCTAGCAAAACTGTCATTGCTGCTAAAACTTATCTTTAAGGTTTAACAGAGAAAGGAAAGCAGGAGTTGGTGCCAGTCAAGGTGAATAGTGGAGGGTCCAGATTCAGCAGTGGTGTAGTATCAGTTTGCTGGTTCCACCCCAGAGTTCAAAGAGCCACCCTTAAACATGATTTTGGTTTAGGGCAGTGCACTGTAAAGCATTTCCATAAAAGTTTTATTACCTGCTAATAAACTGGCACTGACAACAGCTGTTGAGTGTAATATATTACCTCTACTAAAACACTGGATTCCTCACGAATTTCACAAAGATAACCAAAGCATTAAGGTGAGAGGGTCAGACTTCCAGGCTGGCTGGGGACAGAGCCACCAAAAGAAGCAGTCGGCTGTGGGTGACTGATGGAAGGAAGATCTGCAGCCTCTGCTCTGAGTCACTATGGGCCCTGCAGAGCCCCAGGAAACTGATGGGAGGTAGCAGGCTTGCTTTGTGCACTGAAGAGTGGCAGGAAACCAAAACATAAAAGGTTTTATCTCCATTAAAACCTCCCATTTCCTATGCTAAAAGTTTGCTCCATACAATAAATTCCAATTTTAATGGTGCTCTGAATCTTTTTGCTTTCCCTGGCCCAGGAAAAGGGGAGAGCTATCAAGTACAGTTTGTTCCCTGTGAATTGTTCTGAGGGCTCTGCCTCACCTGTGGAGAAAGGGTTTAGGTTCTCCTCATCCTTGCAGAAAATATTTCTACTGGAGGATTAATTTATTCCACTGCAGATCACAGCACACTCAAAGGGAAGTTTGTGCTCAGTGTTACTGGCATACAACAGCAGACCCGTGGGCTGGCAGCAGCCTCTCCTGGCCACAGCACTCACGGCCCTTGCCTCCTTGGCTGCCTGTCTATGGCAGCCTCAGCAGTCACGCTCACAGGCACATGATGTGCAGGACTATTCTACCTTTCCCTGATGTTCAGAATTATGTTTATACATATACTGTATTTGACAGACAGCAGTCAGACGTATGCATGCATGGGCACAGAGAAGATACCAGCGTACGAACAGATATGGAGTGAAATGAATTTGTTCAACACTCTGTCTTGACACCCTCTCTTCCATCCTCCAGCTCTGATGGCACTTTTCCATTCAGTAGATATAAGATCCATGACTGTCCCACTTAGCCTTGTTATGTTGCCACTAGGCTACATGGTCTTATATTTTGACCTTTTTCGTAGAAAAGAATCCCATATTAACATTATTAAAAGAATCAATGTTTATAAATGATACTCATGAAATCATTAAAGTAAAATAAAAAGAGGCAAGACAAACAAGAGAAACTTCTGCAGTCTGTTCACACTGCATTACTTTCTGCCTAGTTATTCATCTCACACCCAGAGAAAGCTAAATCCAAAAATCTGCAAACCACTGATATTAAGATGCTGCAGATGTTTTGCAAGCACTGGCCTCTCCTTATTGCAGCAACCAATTTCACTTATAAGCAATGTCTCCCTAGCCTATTAGGCAAGAGTGACTGCCTACAACACACATGCAGTAGTGGAATGGATTTCTGCTATGGTTTTATTTTCCAAGGTTTTGGGGATCAAAAACCTCAGAAATGCAGTCATAGTATGGACATTCAATATTTAACCTGTTTCAGACTGATACTGTCATTAATTCAGCCAAGAATGCTCAGAAGGAAAATGGCAAATCACTACTTTCGTCACTGAAAATTGCAAGAGTATTTCTACTGACTATGCAAGGCATGGGTTGTCCCTCTTTCTGTCATCTTGTTTACATAACTAAAACTGATTTCACAAACTCTTGTCTCAGAAGACACTGAACTGAAGTTACTGGGACAAAGTTAGGGCTGGCTTGGTAGCCCTGGGCAGTAAAATCTTCCTTTTACTCACTAAAGCAGCATTAATGCAAGCATCCCCACACTGCCTCTGGATGCTGGTAGACTTTAAGCTACTAATGTTATTTACAGAAAATATCTCAGGAGCAGTGTTGAACTAAAACCCTGGGTCCACACCTCCTAAATACAACAGAAATCGATTCAGACTGTGGCTATGGGGAGTTTTGTAGGAACGGCATGCATTAATAAATTGTTAATCATGAGACAAGAAATATGAGAGTTTTGGATGCTATACAATAGCCATATAAAATATTGTCCACATATCTCCTTAGTACCAAGAATATCTTTTATAATGTTAATAAAACTAATAGCAAGTCAGAAAGTGTAAACTTCAACGGAAGGAACCAAAGCTCTGTGTCAAGAGTGAGGGATAACTGGTCCAGTTTTCTGTTAATGGAGAAGTAATTCTGTGTGGAAAGACCGTGAGAGGGTTCAGAGGTTTCAAATGTGATTGATGTGGTGCCTGTAACTGGAAGGACTGTGCTCAGTGACCCTTTCTGAATGCCTGCCTTTCACAGACTTCTTGCAAAATTACGCAATAGTCACTGAAGTCATATCTAAGTACACCAAATACATTCCTCTGCATCTCAGTTCCCAGTTTAGAAAAAAATAAACAATACTGTCACATCACAGAGCACAGAGCATTTCTCTGTACCTCGCTTTTGTGCTTAAAGGGTGCTTTCCCAAAACAGAATCCAATTCAAAATTGCCATACATATGTTTATTCCACCCCTTTTACCCTCACTCTTTCACTGATACAATAGGTCCTAAGGTTGATGTTAGCAAACTGGTATTGCTGGGGGAGTTTCCAGCACCTTGAGTGCCTCTCTAGAGGAATATGATGTTCATGTTGAGCAATATTCACCGGGGGCATCCTTTGCTAACATGCTCTTGCACCTTTGTTCTTTCTTCACTGGTCTTGAAAGCATTGAAAGCTTGATGTTTCGTACAAATTTACAGTAAATGGTGCCTTAGTTTTATGTTAGATGCTACTTCTCTTTGTTACCCCTAAACCCAGTGCTCTCCAGCTCCAACTCCAGCTCTGTGTTTTCTTAACTGACCATTAGAGAACTGTTTATAGCTAGAGGGTCTCTGGTGGTAGCCTCTTATCATCCCTTGACCCTGCTCCTCTACGCGTCCTGTGTGCCTACTTCTCAAGCCATCTGCCATTGCACCAGGTCTGTATTTCTCTGCACTACATCCTAGTGTTGGATTGGCAGATATCTTATTCAGTGCAGAGCAACCGCTTGTTACTGCCTGGTATCTACCTAAAGCTAGGGCTCTATCACAAAAGATGAAATATATTAGCCATAGACAACTGAATAATTAGAGAACTTACTGTCACAGCTAAACCAAGGAAAACAGAAATGCAGGCATGTCAGGGAGAGCTCAGACAGGGCAAACCTGACCAGCCACAGTCCTGAGGTTTTGCAGACTCATATCAAAGCTTATGGCCTGTCATTAATGCTAGCAGTACTGTAGTACAGGACTACACAGTTAAACAGTCCCCTGATGTACCAGTGCTGTGGTCAAGAGACATTCTTCCTGTGTCAGTGAAAGCAAAGCAACAGCAACAGCAGAAGCAGATGTGATTTTTTTTTCTGTTAAAACAATGTGTGACCAACATTATGCTCAGAAACTGCCTCTGCTGTAAATATTGAAGACCAAAATAATGCCAGGGTAAAAGGATCCTGTGAAGGCTCCAGACTCCATAAAGTCTGTAGGTAAATCTCTCCATAACCTGTAGGAAGCAGATAACTTGGGGAAAAAAACCTCAAGCCTACAAAGTCCTGAGGAACCAAGCCTTCAGTGTGCAGGGGCTGGCTCTGTAACCTCTCCTCCCATGTTTATAAATCATGATCTCCAGCTTTGCTAAGTGAGCTGTGAAAACAAAAAAAGCTATGAAACAAACTGGAGGAAAACGGTTCCTCCAAAACATAGCTCTGAGCAGCCTAAAGCCGTGGTTTATCTTCTATGCCTACATTTTATGTAAAATATGTCTGGCTTAAGGAATTACTTTTGCCAGTCTCCTCCAGGGCTGTGAGAGCATCCTGTGCTTGACACTGAGGTGGTGGTAGACAGGCACTGGCATGCAGGAGGCTTTGTGGGGCAGCAGGAAGTGACTGGCAGGGCTGGAAGCTCTTCTTCATGCTGGTGGGAAGGTTTCCGAGTAACACAGAGTTTTGTCCTGTAGGCTGGGGACAGCCTCTTGTAATATTGTGTATTATACATTTACATAACAAAAATGAAAGAATGTAATAGCTGAATACATGATATCCTGGTTTTAATAGGAAGGAAGACCACAGCTATGCTGTGCAGCCAAACATGTTCTGCAGCCAGACCAAAAATGTGAAGATTGCTTCTCTTTGCCAGCTATTGTGTTTTAAAGCAAGGGGACAACGATTTACAATCCCCACCCGGATCTGTTAAAGCTTGTCTTCCTACAGTGTCAGGGTCAGATGAAATGCAACACTTCCATAACTGGTGTTTCTCCATAGACCATGGGAAACATCTGAAACCAAGTGCTTGTCACTGCAATGCTTGCCATACCCTACCTTTGACTCATCCGAGACAGATCTGTATCTCCCACCACAGTAGTCATAGCTATCAGCAGAGACATTTCTTAAGTTCCTCTCATTGTGTTATTTGTCAGGCACAAACATTAGTGGATCATTAGCAGATAAATGCTACTCAAATCATGTTCCAATGCCACTGGAAGGGCTTACTTCAACTGCTACCTATATTGTTGTATTTTTATGTTTAGCTTAGGAACTGTGCCATACAGAAGTTACTTGGTTTCCTTTAAACTTAAAGCTATGTTTTCCTTATAAGTTAAAGAGACAAACATCAGTCCAGAAGAGGCCTTATAAAAACCTGAGCAGAGAGCTGAGAAAAGGACTGGCAGAGAGAGCTCCTGTGAGCAACCTGCAAATCCCCTTCTGTAATTATTTTGGTATCAGGAAAAGATGAGTGCACTTCTCATTCACACAATCAGTATGTGATCCTTTGGAGTAATAACGGGTGATTTTTACCTGTACTATATTGGGTTTTGATATTGGGTTTGAACAACCCCTTGTTCCTCAAAGCTATTCATATGAATGTGTGGGATTCCAGGTCAAGCTAGGTTGACCTCTGCCATATTGTCAATAAAAGTAAGCTATAGTATGACCAGGACTAGCTCTAATTAGTTCTCTGCTCCAGTAACCACGAAACAGTTTGAACCTAGGCTGTAGACGTGCCCCGTAAGGGCAGATCTGCCTTGTGATTTCAGTGCTGTGCCAGAGACCTGTGCTGGCTTCAAGCACCATGCCTGGGAGCTGCCCAGCTAGACCAGCTCACATGTATCTCCTTAGCAATAGAGCAGAGCCTTGGTCTAGGGCTCCTTAGTCTCTGTTAACATTCAACATGTTAAACATTCAGTCCCCCATCAAGCCGCTGCTAACAGTTATCTTCAGTGGTCACAGTGTGCTAGCCAGGTTTTAAGCCATGAAGCTGCACTGGCATCTCAAGATTTAGTAAAGCTTACCCACTGGCGCTGAAGTCCCACCTGGATCCATAAACTTAATGATCTTCTGTCTGCATTGGCAGAGGGGGATAAACTGAGAAGTGTTTTCAGAATATGCTGCCCCTAGTGTTAAGTGTCGTCTTTTCTGTGTCCAACAATCAGATACTCACTGGCCAGAGAGAAGCATCAAGCCAGGACACTGCTCAACAGCTGTGGAAACCCTTGCTCTAGGCATTGCTCTACAAATCCTGGAGTTACTTCTGCCCCTACACTTAATTGCTCCCATTCTCAGCTTCAGCCTTACAACACACACAATTGCTTGTTCTGTGCTTTGCAGCAACACCTGATTACACATCTGTAGGTCCTATTGCCTAGAGCTAAGTCCAGAGAACAGATAGTCTCCAGCTGTATCATTGTGTGCTATGGTTTCCTCTGTCTTTCCAGAGCTGAACCATGCCTATTCAAGTGGAGTATCTCAGGGTGGGCAGAGGGTTGACAGGAAAGCTCTGAGCAATAGGACTTTTCCCACTGAGAACCACTAAACCAGTCCTAAGCATGGAGTTTTATGTAGCACTCTCCTTGAAGGGGTGGATTTAGTTACGGTTTTGAAGGTGAGCCATTCTGGCCATTATGTAAGAAATATTATGGGAGCTCATTATTTTTGCCCTAATGTGAAATTCATTGATTATAATAGACTTAGGGTCAGGTGCTGTAAAAAAGAAATCCACACTGAATTTAGAAACCCATGGACATGATCTGTCGATTTTGGTGTTACTTTCTGTGATAGAGCGCAGTATGTTCTCTGCTTGTAGTTGAAGAAAGAAAAACTGCCATTACAGTGCTCAGGCAGCATGTCAAGAGCACCTTAGGCATTTCGCCCACTCTCATATAAGACCTGAAAGAAACAAGCCAAGTCATCTCTGGCTTTGATGTGTCATTACAGTGAATACAGCCTGGTGGTCAGGAGATACTTTCGGATCACTCCTGACCAGCTGCTATTATAACCTGCAGTCACTGTGCACCCTGGAGCCTGAGTCATTACAGCTTCTCTGTGGGAGGAACTTCCACTTTCTAAGGAGGTGCACCACTGTCAGAGCCTTAGCAGACCCCGAGGTTTTGCAATGCTCAGTGGTTCATGCATATTCCAGGAAAAAATCCTCCAACTCAGTCCTTGGTTAAAGTAAGTTTAGTCATACCTGTATGTGCAGCTACAGTAATACAAGTGTTTTAGAATTTGAGGTATTTTTCTCAGTGCAGAATGTGTATTTGTAGAATTCGTAGAGGGAGATGCAGCTCCAGTTAGAAATGATCACGTTTGCAATTATTTGTTAAAAATGTGTAGAAAGAACAGTATCAGTTTGCTTGCTGTTCCCAGATATCATAAGATGGCATTGAAGGAAGACAGAGAAGGAAGCACAGAGCATCACATAATTATTACTTTGTTAAAACTGTACATTACAAACCTGAAAAAAAATGATATTTGGATTTTAAGTTGAAATGAACTAACTTGAAACATCCTTAAAACATCCAAACATCCTTACCTCTGCCCTGCAGCGGTGAAATCCCAGAGCCATCCCATTTGTCTTGAGACACACCAAGCATAGAGAGGGAGGAAAAAGAAGAGATAAAGACATTATGGCTCTGAAGAAGCAACTGTTCTTTTTTATTCTCTTTCTGTCTTTCCTGGGCATAAGTGCCTGCCTGCAGCCCTGAAACACTTCTGTGGGACTGGATTTTACACAGCCACATTCTTTGAATGGGAGTGACTGGCTTACATTTGTTTCTCCAGAAAGTGAGCCAGAAAGAAGCCATTGAATGTATCTTTTGCCCAGCAGCCCAGTGGAGGGAGACTTTGTCAGTTCCTTGCACTATCTAAGACAATTTCAAGTAATTTTTCATTTTGATGAACAGAAAATGCCTCCAGCACAAGGAAGCTCAGGGAAAGGCTGAGCTTTGTGTCCTGGTGCCCCTGAAGCCAGACCATCACAGCCGCAGCTGTAAGAGGCAGCATCACATGTGTGGGATTTAGACACTGTGTTATCAAGGCGCATCAGATGCTCAGCACACCCTTAAAAACAGTTCTCCGAGATTAATTTGATGGGGTGTACTTAGCCTATGCTTAGCTGCAGCTCCTTACAGATCTGCTCATGCAGCAGCTGGCTCCCACCCTCCCTGGTGTGAATGCAACTATTTGAGCAGAAACATAGCTCACTTGAAAAAGTAATCATTTTGTTATATGTTATTTTCAGCCCAGATCAGTTCCTCATTTGTCACCTGGACTCCCAAGTGTGATGTCCTTACTTGGCAGTGAAGGGTGGGAGTCAGAGGAAAAGGGAGAAAGGAGTAGCATCATCTAGTGTCCTGCATTTTCCTGTGAAAGCATGGAGACCAAGGAATAGACACATGTAACCCAAGAGGTCACCTAAATTCCCTTTACAGCAGACGGAAGGACGCACAATTGCACCATATGACCCATTTCACCCTAAAGCAGTCAGAACAAATTGTACCCTAATGTGAACATTGTCTTTAAAGACAATTGCAAGTGCCAAGTGCACATGCAGAGATGTAAAAGCAGAGGAGGCCAGTCACACTCCTATAGCCTCTCAAGACCTGAAGGAGGTACTGTAAGGGCTCTAGGGACCACAGGTAGTAAGGTCCACCTAATTGCTCTGAGCTGCCAAAGTAATTTTGAATGTTTCCCTGACAGAATGTTTCTTGACAGAGTATATTAAAGGATTTTCATGCACTGCTACAGGCTGAGGGCCAACTGGCTGGGGTACAACTTTGCAGAGAAAGTCCTGGGAGTGTGGACAAGAGGCTGACCATAAGCCAGCAGTGCACCCTTGCGGCAAGGAAGCCAGTGCATCCTGGGCTGTATTAGGCTTAGCGTTGCTGGCACGTTAAGGGGGGGCCATCCTTCCCCACTGCTCAACACTGGTGAGGCCCATATGAAGCGCTATGCCTAGCGCTGGGCTTCCCAGTACAGGAGAGACAAGCGCATACTGGATCAACCCGGTACATGAAGGGTCACAGAGATGATTAAGGCACTGTAGGATCTGTCATACAAGGAGAGGCTGAGAGAGCTGGGGCTGCTCCAGCTGCAGAAAAAAAGGCTCTGGAGGATCTCATCAGTGGGTGTAAATACCTGATGGGTGTCCTGGGTTCAGCAGTAGCAGTCATTTTTCCCCTTCTTGGTAGCTGGTGCAGTGCAGTGTTTTGACTTTCAGCTTGGGAACAGAGCTGATAGTGATGTTTAGGTTTGGCCAAGGACTTTGTGAGCCTCATGCTCTGCCAGGGAGGAGGGGAAGCCAGGAGGAAGTAGAGACAGGACACCTGACCCAAACTGACCAAAGAGGTATTCCATACCACAGCACGTCATGCCCAGGATGTAACTGGGAGTTAGCCGGAAGGGCTGGGAGACTGCAGGGCTGGAGGAGGTATCGGTCAGAGCTTGGTTGGGCCTGGGGGGCGAGTTATCGGTCGGCTGGTGGTGAGATGATGTATTCTCTTCTCTTGTTATTTCCTTTATCATTATTATCATTGGTGGTAGCAGTAGTGATTTGTGTTATACCTTAGTTACTAAACTGTTCTTATCTCAACCCGTGGGAGTTGCATTCTTTTCGATTCTCCTCTCCGTCCCTCCGAGAGCAGGGGGAGGGCAAGAAAGGGGGGGAAGTGAGCGAACGAATTACCTGACTGGGTTTAAACCACGACAGTTCTTTTTGGCGCCCAACGTGGGGCCCGAAGGGTTGAGATAACGGACTGGATTAATAGTCACTCGTCACAATGCTGATTTATTGGCTCTCAGAGTTGTTCTTGTTGATCTCACAGCTTCAGAAAGTTGTAATTTACGTAGAGCTGGTATTTGCTGTGTTAGTGTTTATCAAGTATGGGGCCTGGGCTAAGGTTCTGGTCTCACTGTGCTTTATGGCAATGGCTTGTAATACGGGCGGGCTCCAGCAGCAGGGCGGGACGGACGTGGCCGTGGACTTGTACCTGGCCGTCCGGCTGCTCTTCACCGCCCTGGCCCTCACCCTACTCTCCATCTTCGTGAGGCTGCGGGGAGCTGAGGGGGAGCGGCCCCGGGAGCCGGCGGCAGCCGAACCAGCCCGGGAGAGCGGCCCCGGGGACCAAGCGGCGGCGGGAGCGGGGCCGGAGGCCGCGAGGGGACGGCTGCGGGTGGAGGAGGTCGGGGCGGTCGAGGAGCAGAAGGAGGCGGCTGCCGAGCAGCGGGAGAAGGCGGCGGAGGAGCCGAGCCCCGCGGAGGAGCCGAGCCCCGCGACGGCCGAGAGCGTTTCCCGGCAGCCGCCCGCCGAGCCCCAGGAGGATGCAGGAGACCACGCAGCATTTTCCAGCAAGGCAGAGGAGGAAGAGCTGGACTCAGGAAAAGAGAAGCTGACGGTGGGAGAGCCGGCAAGCACAGCAGCTACACCAGCCCCAGTGACAAGTACAGCAGCATCGTTTGAGAGTTCTGAAGGTTTTGAATGGCCTTTGGGCATCCTTGGGACCTGCCTGCTGATTGTGATGGGGATCAGCATGTTGGCACACACACAGACTGTGTTCTACCCAAAACCATTTTGTCTGATCTCAAAAGTTAAGCAGAGTCAGGTCTGGGTCTTGTCTGGGGTTAGACGACGATATGGGGGGACCAAGAGGTTTTCCCCAAGGCTGGACAGCCAGGAGTGGCAGGGTGTGTGTGACAGTATGGGCAAGTATCTAGTCCACTGGGCCCCTCCAGTGCTTTGGAAGCATTGGAGATGGAAGGCAGCTGTATGGAGTCCCCATCAACAAGCTGCAGAAACTGCTTAAGGGGACAGTGAATTATTTTAAGCCTGGTGGGCCCATGGCACTTCAGGCCATCAGAGCAGAGATGCCACATAGAGATGGACTCATGATCGAGGGGTGGATTTAGCAATGGACACTATTGCCCAGGTTATTCACAAGTGTGAACACTGCACACAGTCTCTCCTGCTCTGGAAGATTGTTACAAGAGATGGAGCCTGACATCATGGATCAGATGGACACAGCAGCTTTATAGGGACTGGTCCGTGCACTAAGATAAGAGTGCACCGAGATAAGAGTGATGGTATATTGAAAATGTGGGATCTGAGCATGACGTGAATGGTATGGAATAAGGGGTGGATAATGTCCTGGGTTCAGCAGTAGCAGTCATTTTTCCCCTTCTTGGTAGCTGGTGCAGTGCAGTGTTTTGACTTTCAGCTTGGGAACAGAGCTGATAGTGATGTTTAGGTTTGGCCAAGGACTTTGTGAGCCTCATGCTCTGCCAGGGAGGAGGGGAAGCCAGGAGGAAGTAGAGACAGGACACCTGACCCAAACTGACCAAAGAGGTATTCCATACCACAGCACGTCATGCCCAGGATGTAACTGGGAGTTAGCCGGAAGGGCTGGGAGACTGCAGGGCTGGAGGAGGTATCGGTCAGAGCTTGGTTGGGCCTGGGGGGCGAGTTATCGGTCGGCTGGTGGTGAGATGATGTATTCTCTTCTCTTGTTATTTCCTTTATCATTATTATCATTGGTGGTAGCAGTAGTGATTTGTGTTATACCTTAGTTACTAAACTGTTCTTATCTCAACCCGTGGGAGTTGCATTCTTTTCGATTCTCCTCTCCGTCCCTCCGAGAGCAGGGGGAGGGCAAGAAAGGGGGGGAAGTGAGCGAACGAATTACCTGACTGGGTTTAAACCACGACAATGGGGTATAAAGAAGAGGAGCCAGATTCTTCTCAGTGGTGCCCAGTGCAGGGACAAGAAACAATGGGGGCACACTGAAATAAAGGAGATTCCATTTCAGTGCAAGAAAAAAAAAAAAAAATTGCTGTTCAAACATGGAGCAGGGTGTCCAGAGATGTTGTGGAGTCTCCGTCCTTGGAGATGCTCAAAACAAGGATACGACCCTGAGCAACCTGCTGAGCAAGAGGCTGGACTAGACGGTCTCCAGCGGTGCCTGCCAGCCTCAAGTACCCTTTTATTCTATGACATTTTAAAGACCTGGCATTAAAATACTTTTCCTTCACATTTTCATTGATGAGAAGCTTTAAGCTTTTCTGGATGTCTCAGTGATACATGAGTAACAGTCATCAAGGTTCACTTCAGTTAGCTCAACTTTGAATTTTCTGGGTTCAGAATAGATGATTTGGGGTTTCGTACCCTTATCTTGCCAATGAGCAGCTTTATCTCCATTTTAATATATGTGTTTGTCTGGAAATATCTTTGGGCTTTAGAAGTTAGCAAAGAGTTCATAAATAAACACTGAACAACACCCCTTGCTATTTTTAATGTTTTGCTGTTACGGAGTCTGGTGGTAAAACCACTCAAATTTTTTTAACTTTTAAGGAGAGATGCAGAACAGACCAAAGTAGTCAAAGCACACTGGCCAGCAAA
Source organism: Pezoporus occidentalis (assembly GCF_034315485.1). Lineage (NCBI taxonomy): Eukaryota > Metazoa > Chordata > Aves > Psittaciformes > Psittacidae > Pezoporus > Pezoporus occidentalis. The sequence goes on along the minus strand of NW_026914940.1, from coordinate 19,001,175 downwards.
ACCACGCTTGCATTGCCAGAGCAGCACAAAACCAGCCAAGCTTTACTTGTATTTACGTGTTAATTTCCAAAATGTCTCATTTCCTTACCATATTCTGTCCAATATTTTGTGAGGGGCAGAATAGTTCTGGTTCCTCTTGTTCATGTGTCCCTGATTTATTACAGAAAATACAAGCATTACAGGTCAACAGTAACAGCCAGACAGGGGAAGAATCCCAGCTGTGAACTACAATATCATATAAAATACTAAATTAAATAGTCATTGGTTAGGGTATAATGTTTTGTAGTGTAATGTTATGGTTGGATTTTTTTTCCTAAACCTAGTTGACACATAAGATTACTTTATCTTTAAACTACAGCTAAAGTTTGGATGATCTGTGGTTTTGAACTACCAGACTTGTTTGAGACACATTCAAGACTAGGACATGGGATGAAGCTCTTAAAGGCTCTAGATTTGATACAAAAAAATGGATTAACAGACCCACAGTTCTTAGGAAGCTCAAGAAGTAGGAGATGGTAGAACATGTGCTCAATTTTCCAGACATTAAGCCCTTCAAGTATCAAAGTTAGGATGTGACAGTCTGGATAGATAGGCATCTAGATGGGTAAATGCTGATTGTGTGGTCAGGCTCATAGAGCAGTGGTTAATGGGCCATAATCCACCTGGATCCTGTGGAAATCAAGTGCAGGAGTCAGTCCTGGGACCTGTCCACTTAACCATGTTTACTGATGACCTGGAGGAGGAGGTGGAGTCTGCTCTCATGAAGTTGGCATACAACACCAAACAGGGGGCAGGAGCTACCCCATATGCTCAAGGGCTGTGCTATCATTCAGAGACACCTGGCAAGGCTGGAAGAATGGGCCAAAATAACAAATTCAGCAAAGGCAAATGTAAAGTTCTGTATGTGGGGTGAAATAGTAGGATCATAACAGGATAATCCAGGTTGGATGGGACCTCAGTCTGTGTCCCTGTGAGCTGGTGGGAACCAAGAAACACGGCAAGGCTCTCCAGCAACTGTGGGCAGCTCTGCAGAAGAGAGCTCCCCAACACCAGGCAGGTGTCATTGCCCTGAGTCCCATGGCTGGGATCTAAGTCTGTGCTGCAGTCTTCATGGACCCAAAGGGTGCAAATTCTCTGTACTGTAACTTTTACTTCCACAGGGACTCTGTAAATCGGTCAACTTGCAATGACTTCAGAGCTTTTGTCTTGGATGAATGTGAATTTTATCCACACCCTTTTTTCTGCAAAATTGTTGATTGGGTAGCTGATGAATGCCTGTGCCATGATGCCTTACCAGTTTCATTTGTGCTGGTGAAGGATCGATCAGTAGATTATTTCCCCTCTGGTAGGTGGCACTCAACTCATGAGCTGCAGCCTTGCTGGCTCAGGGTAGAGCCTCAGCCACCTTTCCAGTCTGAGTTTGTAGTGGATCCTTCAAATCCAAAGCAGGCAGCATGATATATGTTTGTATAAAACTTAAGTCCCCCTGTTCATTTCAGTGCAAGTCCAAAGCAGCATCCATGCTGACTTCAAGGACATCAGGACAGATTGAAAAGTCCTCAAAATATAAATGTTTCCAGTGACAGCTGTCCATGATTTATAAACCATTCTTCATCCACACTGACAACTAGCACATGAATAATAAGGAATACACTTAAGACAAGCCATTTTTTACAATTGCTGTTTCCTCAGATGGTCATATTATGTTACTCAGAAATGTAGTCTATTCTGTTGCTCAAGTCTGCTCTGTTTGTGTTAACACAAATGACTACTTTTGTCACCAGTTGGCTAAATTAAAGCAGAGCTTGGAAAACACATTTCCTGAGCTAATGGTAGGAACAAATAGCCACAAAAGAGTGAACTATTTACACGTTTCTCCTTTGGGATACAAAGCTCAGAATAATTACTGCAAACACAAAAGATGCTGTACTAGAGTTTAAATTAAAAACAAAAACTATATAAAATACACACAATAGTTTTGAGTTTGAAAAACAGAAACATTCTTTTTTGCCACATAGGCTAATAACTGGTTTTAATGCGATGCATTTGTGCACTAAAGTAATTTATCTAACTTTTTTTTTTAGTAAAAACTTAAACTTTGAGGGAAAAATTCCACATTCCATTTTGTATGGTCTTTCAATTGTTGGTTAGCAATTTAACCCTGATTTTGGTTAGGAAGTGCTGTGGACTCTTTTGTCATTGGATACCCTAGGAAGACTGTCTGCTTACCCAGACACACCTTAGGGCACTGTCTGCATGGAGCTTTATTGGTAGTGTGTATCACATTGGCAACCACCATGTATCAATTGTAGAGATGTTTTTGCTCTTCTTATTCCTTATATCACTCTGACAAGTGGAAAGAAGACATTTCAGTCAGGCTGTAAAAGGGTCTTAAGGTTTCTTCTGACACACACCTGCACACAGGTACACCCTGTCACTCTGTAGATGCAGAGACATTTGGGAAAGGGACAACAAAAAAAAAGCTCTAAAGGGCAGGTAGGTATTCTCCTGACAAAACCTCAAGTAAACATCAAATGTGCATAGTTATTGCACAGCTTTACCCATGGATGAAGCAAAATCATTTGAATGATCCCTTGGGAAGCCAGCTCCTCTCTCCCAGTACTAACCTGGCTGTTGATAGCCAAGGCAGCATACGAGTTTTCTTTATGTTATATGAAAAAGGGGAAATACAACCTTCCTTCCACGGAGGTCTGGAGATGTAGAAGAAGGTCCAAGGGTGTTGGGTTTTCTTCCAAAAAGAGGACAAAACAATTGTCTCAAACCAATTGCCTCCTACTTAAATTCCACTGATGTAAAGAACTAGGCCTGTTTTCTTGGTAGGGACATCAGGGCTGTGACACTTTAAAAAGAATTAAAATCTCTCCATTAAAATCTGAAAGGAACTAATTGATTCTTAAGAGAATGAGCATTTAGCAAGCTGCAGGAAATGAAGAGTCAATACATAACAGACATCAATAGTTACTCATTATACTGGAGCAAGATTAGTCTCCATGGCATTGGTATTCTGAATAAACAGTAGCAAATCAATTTGACTAAAGGTATGATGATGTTTTTTTCCTTTATTAGTCTGAGCTGTACTGTCTATCTAACAGCTAAATAACTAAGGTATAAACCTTATGAAATTTCTGTGAAACAAGGAGGATATTCATCGACTTTTAGTGAGAAGACTTGGTTGCATTTTCTTTTACAGATATTTCACCTCATTAATATTTAAGCAATTACCATAGAAAGGATAAAGAAAATAAAGTGAAAGGTTGACATATAATTGTGATCCACTGAGAACAGGTAAATGAGGAAAAAGGAAAAGTAATTACTGTATATTGAGCATCTTCCTTTACTCCCATGCATTTGACTTGAACATTTACAGCATGTCAGAAGCAAAGAAAATACAGTAACTCTGTCACAGCACTGATACTTTATTTGGGAATGTTGAAAAGTACATAATAGGGCATTTGTCAGCTAGGAGCAATACTTTCAGCAAGAATTATTGATGTTAACTATCATATGGCAGCTTTTTTAACACATAACCTAATCTGTGCTTCAGATTTTGAGCATATCCCAGGCTACTCTCTTTGCAAAGTACCATACTGCCACAGGTCCTCACAGGGGAGGAACCAACCTCAGGCTCTCTCCTCATTCTGCTTCCAGGAGGTCTGGCTGGTGCTTTCAAACAGTCCTTATTAGTGTCATGGCTACCATCAAGCTCTTTCAGCACAGTGTAATTCAGCCCATTAGTAATTACAGTTCAGCACAAATGTGTCCTCAAAACAGCTAGCTTTCTTACAAATCTCTCAGTTAAAATCAGTTTTAACCATATTTTACTGGTGCTTGCACATGATCTGTATTGTTTGAGTACCTTGAATAAAACTCTGGGTCTGGCTGTCTGATTGGCTAACTTCAGCTGGAAAGTTGTCCTCCAGAAAACCAGCCTCCCTCACCCCAGTTTCTGTCAAACGCCCTATTACCTGTGACATCTTTTATGTGGTAACCTGATGGCTGATCATAAAATCTATATTTCCACCAATTTTCCCATATTTACAGAATGTTTTGTAGTTCCAAAGTGGCCTATCTCATCTTAAACACAATCTTGTCTTGATTGCAGGAAAGGAAATGGCTGATTAGCTGTTTTCTTCCTAACAAAGTACAAATGATGACAAATGATAATTGAAGTTGTGATTACCAAAGAATAATATACTGGAAGCCTGAATGTTGCTTCCCACAGAAATGCAAAAGGAAGTACATCTCCTAGAATAGGAATTAGTTTTCTTGTAAATCATGTATTTTAACATTTTGTGTTAGTTTTTATGTTTCTCTTTATTGGATGTATGCTAAGAATGCTTACCTGTAACAACTTAAATAATTGCTACAATCATTGTACCAGACTTATTTGGTTGAAGATCATCTACCTGGACTTGTGCAAAGCGTTCGACACTGTCCCACACGACATCCTTGTCTCTAAATTGGAGCGACATCAATTTGATGGATGGACCACTCGGTGGATAAAGAACTGGCTGGATGGCCGCACACAAAGAGTTGTGGTCAATGGCTCAATGTCCGTCTGGAGACCAGTAACGAGTGGTGTCCTTCAGGGATTGGTGTTAGGACTGGTCTTGTTCAACAACTTTGTCACTGACATGGACAGTGGGATTGAGTGCACCCTCAGCAAGTTTGCTGATGACAAAAAGCTGTGTGGTTCGGTTGATACCCTGGAGGGAAGGAATGCCATCCAGAGGGACCTTGACAAGCTTGTGAGGTGGGCTGATGCCAACCTCATGAAGTTTAACCATGCCAAGGACAAGATCCTACACCTGGGTCAGAGCAATCCCAGGCACAGCTACAGGTTGGGCAGAGAAGAGATTCAGAGCAGCCCTGCGAAGAAGGACTTGGGGGTGTTGGTCGATGAGAAAATGAACATGAGCCGGCTTCAGTGTGCGCTCACAGCCCAGAAAGCCAACAGTATCCTGGGCTGCATCAAAAGGAGCATGACCAGCAGGTCGAGGGAGGTGATCCTGCCCCTTTACTCTGCTCTTGTGAGACCTCACCTGGAGTATTGTGTGCAGTTCTGGTGTCCTCAACATAAAAAGGACATGGAACTTTTGGAACCAGAGGAGGGCCACGAGGATGATCAGGGGACTGGAGCACCTCCCGTATGAAGACGGGCTGAGGAAGTTGGGGCTGTTCAGCCTGGAGAAGAGAAGGCTGTGTGGAGACCTCCTAGCAGCCTTCCAGTGTCTGAAGGGGGCCTATAGGGATGCTGGGGAGGGACTCTTCATTAGGGACTGTAGTGATAGGACAAGGGGTAAGGGGTTAAAACTTAAACAGGGGAAGTTTAGATTGGATATAAGGAGGAAATTCTTTCTTGTTAGGGTGGTGAGGCACTGGAGTGGGTTGTCCAGGGAGGTTTTGAATGCTCTATCCCTGGTGGTGTTCAAGACCAGGTTGGAAGAAGCCTTTGGTGATATGGTTTAGTGTGAGGTGTCCGTGCCCATGGCAGGGGGGTTGGAACTTGATGATCTTAAAGTCCTTTCCAACCCTAACTATTCTATGATTCTATTCTATGATTCTAAGATCCCAAAGAATATTAAACCACAGAACATGTCTTCCATTCTTCTCTCTTTGCAGACATATAGCAGTATTGCCCTGTGTTTACTATCACCAATAAGAAAAAGTTTTTCTTCTACTTTTGAACTACATCAGATTTCTCTAAAAATGTCATACAGCTAGCCCTCTGATTTTATTCAGTGAATCTGAGGTCAAAAATCTTTAGGTAGGTCAGACAAAAATCGATATCCCACCTTTCAGTTTTCATCACTGTGACCTCACTTTTTACTAGCCTTGTAAAATGATTTATAAATACATATCTAACTTCTCTGTATTTGAGTATCTTCTTCCTTCTTACCAGAACTGACATGAACTACAACTTCCACTTGGTAGAATGCATGCTTGTCTCTCTTTGCTTGTTTCCATAAAGAATAATTTAATCTACTCCAGTCAGACAAACCGAATAAACTTAAATAATCCATTACAGAAGCTATAATGGCCTGACATGAATCCTTCCCCATCTCACTTAGTCATCATTCTTATAGTTTTCCCAGCATAGCTGTACTCATAATTGTCTTTCTGTGCTTCTCTGTGCCCTTGGATGTCCTGCAACCTAAGGCTCTGCAGAGGCAGAAACAAGAGCATCATTTTAATGGTGGTGCTGTTTGTGAGTCCCCCTTCTTGTGGAGGCTCCAGAGAGCTGCCTGCAGAGGAGGACTGTCAGAGGGAGGGAGGGTCAAGATTAAGTTTTAGGACCATATATATGCTGGTCGCTCACTTTCCTGTTCTACCTTTATCTTCTCTCTCTTCTTCTTACTAAAATGAAGGCATCCCTACCTCTTCCCACAACCATGCAAAAGCTTTAAACTGCAGCTTTTTGCCCTAATTAGCGTAGGAACTGCTGGATAACGCATACTCTTAGTTCCTAGTAGTTCAGGATCAAACCTTCATTGGTTTTATACCACTGTGCAGATGAGCTATGCTGTTAAGTGGTTAATGGCTAAAGAGCTGTTAACATTTTTGTAGCTGATATAGACCATGGCTGTCTGGGAAGGTAGCATGTCTTGTAAAGTTACAGGACAGACAGGAGCACATAACACTACCCATTAATGTGTAATGAAATTCTAACTATTTCCATAACTTTACAAACTTGTATGTGTTGAGGTTTGTTTTATAATGCTCTGTGGGTTTCATTCTGTGCCTTCCCCATTGTTTTACTAGTTCTTCCTCAAAACACGATTTCTATACTGGTTTTATGCACAAGAACTAACTTTATTGTATCAACCACTTCCTCCCCTTCTTTCTTTTAATTTAAATAAGCCATTCTTTAGCTAAATCATGTGAGAGTAAGAAAACAGGAGACAGAATTCAGTCTTTGGCCAGAAGCAGACAACACAAGGGAAGGATTTGGAAAGAACTGTGTCAAGTATTGTCTTGTGAGCCTTAGGCTGCCTTACTTTTTAATTTTTTAATTTTTTTTTTTTTTCAGAAGGAGCTTTCTTATTAGTCACTAACAAAACCCAAACACCCAAGACTGGAAAATAATACTTTATTACAAGTTTCAATCAAGTTAGGAAAGTTATAAACACCTTCAAACTGGGGCATAAAGGTGGAAGTGTCAGACCTACTTCATAGCAACATTGCCAGATGATTTGATAGATCCATTACAAATTCTGCTTACATTATTCTAAGCAAAGATTGTATCCAGGGGCTGTTCCTTGGCAACATTATTTCATTCCTTATCTCATTGATTCTTTTCATAGCATAGAGTGAGGGATTTATTAGCAATGCATCAGATTTCCTGGCAATATATGGTCCAATTGCTGTGCATTTTTCTCTTCTTTCCGTATAACCTTCTTCCTTTATCACTTTGGCACTCTGCTGTCTGGGTGCCTTCAATGGAGTATTGCTGATTTCAGTTACCTGGAATAGCATATTTTATGGAAAAAATAGATTGGAAAGTTTGATATTTTCTTACAGTGTAACTCTCTGAAGGTAAAACCTTATTGTGGTGTATCTTACTTGTTTTTCATTTCCCTAGAGTCATACAAAAGTGTCAGTTCTTATGTCTTGCTATCTTTGGCTTTGGTGAAAAATATAATAGGGCATTGAGTGAACAATAGGATGAAAACACAATGGAACAAAAAAAGGGAATGAAAACTAAGTTACCAATGTATGAATAGCTTTGGGTTTACTTTAAGCTGATGAAAGTGATCTGGAACACACTTCTTGAAAATGTGAATATACACCGGTGTCTCCCAACTACACAGGAGCTTGCACAGCATCTTCAGCCTGAGAACTTGCCTTGTTCTCCTCAGCCCATCCCCATCATTATGGCTTAGTAGAGATTACTTCCACTCTCAGATTTCTTGTGCAATCTCTAGCTAGTCTAATAGTGTCAAAGCAATACCAATTATTTTAAGGTTTATTTAATACTATACTTTTTCTGAGCAACATGATTTTGAAATGAGTTAAAGCAAAAATATATGAGCAGTTGGGTGAGTGACTCTAAGGAGAGTGGGAAGGCTCAGTCCAAGAATTCATGAGTCCAAAACAAGGTGCGTGACTGCGCCAGGGGAAGATCCAGCCCAATAGCATGCGTCCATGAATCTGCCCAACAGTTCAGACTGTGGAGTGAAAGTCAGGAATCCCACAGGCAGCCATGACCCAACAAGCATTTATTTCCAAATAAATTTGTTATTGCAAATAGCAAATAATAAGATCCCTTAACCCAGGATCTCACAGATGCTGCAGCCTCTTTTTCGGTAGAGCTAGTTAAGCAAGTGCAGCTCCTCATTATAAGCGCTTTTTGAAATGTTGATTTTATGTTCCATTTGCAATCCCTATTCTCTCTGCAGTTGGAGGTAGCAGCTGTAGCTGGCTGCATAATTTTTGGAAGTGACATCCCCAACATAGAAGAGTTTATAAAACATAAACAAAGTAAAATAACTTAAAACAGTGTAAAGAGGCAATTCCAGTTTTCATTTACAGAAGAAGGATTTGACAAAACTGCGCCTTGGGCAGCCACTTCATGATGTCTGTTGGGCACTCAATCAAGACTCCATGGAGAGGTATCAAGATCTCATTTTCATGGGATGAAATCAGGAGTATTTATGTAGCCATCGGTAATGATTATTCAACTGAAAACTCCCTGCTAAAAGTCTAAACTTGGAGACTGTTAGGAAGCTTCCCCAGCTCAACTTACAGGAATAGCCCTTTCTAGCAATCAGGAAGTTAGTGCTTTTACAGTGACTCAAACACTACCTTTATATCATATGAAGATTAGCTTCATCATATGAAGATGAGCTTCAGTACCAGCATCAGATACAAGCTTTACCCAAGCTCAGCTGTATTTGGATTAGGTTTTAAACTGAGTTCTATCAGAAGTGAGTATCTGTAATCTTGATTCTCTGAGAAATATTTACTCATAGATGTTTTGTCACTGGCTCCAGACATACTGCTCATCCGGTGGAGCTCTGCTTGCTGTGAGTAATGATCCACTGTCATTATTTCATTTCCTCAGATATTTAGAAGAAAATGTAATTGTCTTATTTTAATCTAAATTTCTGCTGTAGCAGTAAAACAGAAGCAGTAATTAAGACCATGACTCAAAAACAAGAGCACAAATATTTACAAACACTGATCTTTGTTTCTTTCCTGGCTCTGTGGAAGCCAACCGCAAGGAGGGACTATCTTCCCTAGGCAGAAGCAGGCAGAGCACAATATTGAGTGATTTCAATGTGACAGAGTGCTTACAGCTCTGAACTTGCTTTGTTCTTGCATCACACAGGTATGTCACAAAAGGAAGGAAATTTCAGCATCCTAAAGACAAACCCAAAGAAATATACATCCAGTTTGCACATTACAATAGTTGAAGCACAGCATTATCAAAACTGTGTTAATCGCAGCATTGTTATCAGTTGAAATACATTAAAGATCTGCCAGAACAATAGGATCTTGAGCAGTGATATTTTAATACTTTTTATGTGCAAGCAGATTTTGCTAGTCATTCTGCACGGATTGAGAAGAAAACTAAGAAAAGAGGTCAGAAATGCACTAATTCTGAAACCATCCTCTCTTTCAGTTCAGACAGAGGGATCTGTACTGCATTGGCAGGCAGAGCAGAAGAAAAAACCAACAGCCATTACTGTGCTGTTGTTCAAATTAGTAAACTCTCAGTTTCTCCCATTTCATGGTGGCCAGTACTAGACAACATCAGCAGGAAAGTCTAGAAACCAGGCAGCCCCAGCAGCCGTTAGCTAGAGAGCATATTCCCCCAACAGAACTCATGCTGCTGTTTGTGAGCTGGTGGCTTCAGCCAACCCACCAGCAGGCCATGAGCAGCAAGATGGACCTTGATGCCAGAAAATGTGTTTGACAGTTGCACTGACAGAGCAGTTTGTGAGGGTGTGCTGTGAGTGGGTCACTAAAATACTCTGTTTTAAAAGAACTGAAAAAAAATCCCAGTGATAGCAGCACGCCTGAGAGGCATCCCTGGTTGCAGCATATGGGTTGAGAAAGACCAGCTAAGGCTCTTTATCAACATGTTGTATCACTGAAGGGCACTATGGCCTTAGGTAATTGAAACTTCAGGACACTTTTCAGGCTGCAGGACTGATTTTTGCATTGTCTGTATGTATTTTACGGCTTTATTTTGTTCTCTGTAAGAGGCTAGAAGCACTGCCAGTCACTGCCATGGCTTGATTCAAATTGGTGAGTACAGGTAAAGCCCACCCACAACTCCTTCCTCTTGAAAATGTAAAGACTGGAAAAATTTACTGCATCCAGATGACCACAAACTACTTTCTTTCTCATATCTAGCCCAAGAAAATGCAAAAATTCCTTCCTCCCCCCCTGCTTTTTGGGCCCAATTCTTTGTCTAAAAGCTGCTGACCTGGCCAGCATTTTGATTATTATGAATGAACTTTCAGTGCCATAACTGGCTGGAAGAAAAGTCCTGTTGCACACTCTCACTGTTTGTAATGGTGCTGTGTGAGTCTCTTTTCTTCCTGGAGCCCCAAAGGGATTATGAAGTTCTGCAAAATTCCTGTAGGCAAGAGAGAAAACCTGTGTCTATAGACTGGTTTATTCCACTGTATAAAAATGACTAGGAGACAGCCAGAATACCAGGTGAGGAAAATAGTACCAACTCTAGGCTGGATTCAGAGTTGAAGAAAGTGATTAGCAGTGAACATTTAGTGGTGGTTGAGAAAGACTTAGGTCTCTTCAGAGATCTTTCACAGAGCTCATGGGATACGGCACAGGACAGAAGGTCCATGGAGGTTGGTTGATATTCAAAAGTCCCTTGGTCCAAGCTCAAGAATTATTCATCCCAATCAAATCAAGCAAAGGCAGCAGGAAGCCAGCATGGATAAGCAAAGAGCTTCTGACAAAACTCAAATGTAAAAAAGAAGCAGATAGGAGGTGGAAGCAGGTACAGTGGACCCAGGAGGAATAAAGAGACACTGTCTGATTGTATAGGGATGGGGGCAGGAAAGCCAAAGCCCAGAGAGAGCTGAATCAGATGAGTCAGCCAAAGGACAGCTGAAAGGGCTTCTACAGGTCTATAAGCCTTAAAAGAAAGACATAGGGAAATGTGGGTCCACTGCTAAGTGCAGTAGGGATCCTGCGACAAAGGGCATGGAAAAGCCCAAAGTATTCAATGTCACCTTCAGCTCTTCCTTTATTAGGAAGACCAGCCTTCAGGAACTTCAGACCATTGAGACTAGGGCAAGTCTGGAAGAAGGAAGTATTACCCTTGGTGAAGGAGAATCAGATCAGGGTAATGGCTTATGTAGTTGTCACTGGCCACTCTCATTTTTGAAAGGTCATGGTGCTTGGGAGAGGTACATAAGGGCTGGAAAGAAGCAACTGTCATTTCCATCTTAAAGAAGGGCAAGGAGGAGGACACAGGGAACTACAGTCTGGTCAGCCTCACCTTGATCCCTGGTAAGGTGATGGAGCAGCTAACCCAGAAAACAATTTGCAGTGTGTCTTCAACACGGATTTACAAACTGGAAGTCATCTTTACCAAACCTGACAGCCTACAATGACTTGGCTTGGTGGATGAGGTGAGAGCAGTGGATGCCGTTTAACTCAACTTCAGAAAGGTTTTCAAAACTGTTTCCCATAATATCCTCATAGACAAGCTGACAAAGCATGGGTTAAGTAAATTGACAGTGAAGTGGACTGAAAACTGCCTGAATTGCTGGGCTCAGGAGTTTTTGATCAGCAATACAAAGTCCAGCTGGACAAAGTTCACTAGTGGTGTGTCCCAAGGGTTGATACTGGGGCCAACACTGTATAACATATTCATTAACAACCTGGAAAAAGTGCACCCTCAGCAAGTTTGTAGATAATACAAAACTGGAAGGAGCGTCTGATGATTGTGCTGCCATTCAGAGTGGTCTCAAAGGCTGAAGAAATGGACCAACAGGAATCTCAATTGCCACAGAATCACAGAATGGTTAAGGTTGGAAAGGACCTCTGGACATTCCCCTGCGCACACACTCAAGTAAGGTCACCTAGACCATGTTCAGATGGTCCAGAACCACCATTCTGTGTTTAGGTAAACATACGCTATATGCTGCTACCAAGGCTGAGATGTTGGGCTCAGTGGAAACTTGGTTTGACTTAATATCCACTTGCCCACTCACCTGGGTCACTTTACAGAATTTTCCCCTATATAATACTAAGAAGGATATGTTCTGCTGAAAATTCATTTCATTTGTCCTGTAATAGAGACTTTCTCCAGTTATAAATGGTGCACTCTATCTAATTATACCCTTACATTATACATAATTTAGATGCTATGAACATTATGATATGTTCATCTTGCCACCTGACAGCTTTCTGAACTTGTTCAGTAGCTGCTTTTGAAACAGCAGGGTATGGCTGGTCTGCGCAGGTGAAACCTGGTCTAATAGTGAGACAGTGTTACATCAGTGTTAGCAGTACATGCTGGAAAACCAGCTGTCTGGAAAATTACATGCAGGGACATTGCAACCAAGTGCAAATAAATAATGTACATGCCAGCACTTCAGTAGCTGCTGATTGGTTGCTACAAAGCAACAAAGGACAGAACTGAACTTGGAGTACAGCCGTGTATCTCTGAAATCAGAGTCTAAGTGAGAGTCAGTCTTCAATTCAGAATTCCTTAGGTGTAAGTAGCATCCCTGCAGTGGACATAACCCATGGCGTTTTTGAGAAAAGCAATAGATACATTTTATTAAAAAAAAAATAATAAAAAAAAAGGATCTGCAATTTTAAACGTAAGCAGTAAAAGCATAATTGCAAGTTAGCTCTGTAAGTGGCTGTAAGAGTGTATGGAGATGCTGTTGGAAACTTACCATAGGTGCATAGAAGATTGTGGGCAAGACTCCTCTTACTATTTCTGTTGTTGTTGTCCTCGTAAAATGGTGTATCAGCCTTTGACTTCCTCTAAAGTAAATCTGTAGTCCTCTTCATCAGATGGCTTGGGTGACAACTGAATAAAAGGATTAATTGGTTCAATGGATCAATCTAATAATTAGTAGAATCTGTATGACCCATTTCAAGTGTGTGTCCAGAATTTTCTTCTCTCCCAGACACACAAATGTACATACAAACTGCAGTGTCTGCAGAAACCAGTAGTTTATTTTAATTGCCAAAGTTAAAGCAAAACAGGTTTCTTATGTATTTTCCAGAAAGTTCTAAGAAATATGATCTTGTTTTGCTACTGAATCAGAAGTTATTAGAAATCTGTGCTGTGTATTGTGTTCCCATATCACTGTGATAATGAAATCACTCCCAGATTTTCAACTCTTTTCATGTTTGAACACAAATTAGTACTTCTCATCTTTTTTTTTTTTTCCTTAGTACCATGAGCAAGAAGCAAATCCATATGGCACATCCAATAAATGAACTTCTAATTTCCTTGTAGGAAAGCTATTGTCTTGCAAAAATAAGAGATCGTATGTGTGCTTATCCAAGTTACAAAAGCTGTAGGGTATTTAAGATGCCAACTTTAATCCCTAAGTTACTTTGAAGTCTCTTATGCAGATAACCTCCTGAAAGACAGACCTATTTCACCTTTTCTTTACAACCTCAAAGCTACTAAAGTAATAATATTTTGCTGTGGACTTTTTTTTATTACTGAGATATAATGCTCTACCTTTTATAGGTGTATAATATTCATTAAACTTACCTAGAGCAAATGCAGAATATGAACATGGCACATGGTACTGTGCCAGTAGAGATCAGAAGCAAGTTTAAATGGATTTGATATCTCAGCCTTCACTGGTAAGGCACCTGGTGAAGAAGAAAATAATTTAGATTGGAAGAAAACGGTTGAAGCCAACTGTTCAATTTCCCATTCAAAGCACATACAGCTAGATAACATGGCTTTGTTGTACTGGGATGTCTTCAGTGGACACAGCATTCCTACTACTACTCCAGGGATTCCACAGGTACATAGCAAATAAAAAACAGACTAGGGAAAATATAGGCCCCCTCAGGAAGCTCTTGGGAGAACTGGCTACACAGGATTTGGAGAAGGCTGAGGTTCTGAATGTCTTCTTTGCCTCGGTCTTCACTGGCAAAGGCTCTGACCAAACCACCCAAGTCTTGGAAGGCAGATGCAGGGCCTGTGAGAATGAAGACCTTGGGCCCATTGTAGGAGAGGAACTGGTTCGAGACCATCTTAAAAATCTGAACATGCACAAGTCCATGGGGCCTGATGAGATCCATCAGGATCCATGAGATTCAGCGGGTCCTGAAGGAGTTGCTGAATGAAGTTGCGAAGCAGCTGGCCATCATATTTGAAAAATCATGGCAGTTAGATGAAGTTCCCAATGACTGGAAAAAGGGAAATATAACCCCCATTTTCAAGAAGAGGAAAATGGATGACCCAGGGAATTACAGACCAGTCAGTCTCACCTCTGTGCCTGGCAAAATCTTGGAGCAGATTCTCCTGGAAGGCATGCTAAGGCACATGAAAAACAACAAGGTGCTTGGTGACAGCCAGCATGGCTTCACTAAGGGGTAATCCTGCCTGACCAATTTGGTGGCCTTCTATGATGGGGCTACAGAACTGATGGACAGGGGTAGAGCAGTTGATGTCATCTACCTGGACTTGTGCAAAGCGTTCGACACTGTCCCACACAACATCCTTGTCTCTAAATTGGAGCGACATCAATTTGATGGATGGACCACTCGGTGGATAAAGAACTGGCTGGATGGCCGCACACAAAGAGCTGTGGTCAATGGCTCAATGTCCGTCTGGAGACCAGGAACGAGTGGTGTCCCTCAGGGATCGGTGTTGGGACTGGTCTGGTTTAACATCTTTGTCGCTGACATGGACAGTGGGATTGAGTGCGCCCTCAGCAAGTTTGCCGATGACACCAAGCTGTGTGATTTGGTTGATACGCTGGAGGGAAGGAATGCCATCCAGAGGGTCCTTGACACACTCGTGAGGTGGGCTGATGCCAACCACATGGAGTTTAACCATGCGAAGTGCAAGGTCCTACACCTGGGTCAGAGCAATCCCAGGCACAGCTACAGGTTGGGCAGAGAAGAGAGTCAGAGCAGCCCTGCGGAGAAGGACTTGGGGGTGTTGGATGATGAGCCGGCTTCAGTGTGTGCTCACAGCCCAGAAAGCCAACCGTATCCTGGGCTGCATCAAAAGCAGCATGACCAGCAGGTCGAGGGAGGTGATCCTGCCCCTTTACTCTGCTCTTGTGAGACCTCACCTGGAGTATTGTGTGCAGTTCTGGTGTCCTCAACATAAAAAGGACATGGAACTGTTGGAACAAGTCCAGAGAAGGGCCACGAGGATGATCAGGGGACTGGAGCACCTCCCATATGAAGATAGGCTGAACAGTTGGGGCTGTTGAGCCTGGAGAAGAGAAGGCTGCGTGGAGACCTCATAGCAGCCTTCCAGTATCTGAAGGGGGCCTATAGGGATGCTGGAGAGGGACTCTTCATTAGGGACTGTAGTGATAGGACAAGGGGTAACGGGTTAAAACTTAAACAGGGGAAGTTTAGGTTGGAAATAAGAAGGAAATTCTTTCCTGTTAGGGTGGTGAGGCACTGGAGTGGGTTGTCCAGGGAGGTTGTGAATGCTCCATCCCTGGCAGTGTTCAAGATCCGGTTGGACGAGGCCTTGGGTGATATGATTTAGCGTGAGGTGTCCGTGCCCATGGGAGGGGGGTTGGAACTAGATGATCTTAAGGTCCTTTCCAACCCTAACCATTGTATGATTCTATGATTCTATGATTCTATATGGCCTCACCAGTGCTGAGTCAAGGAGAAGAATCACTTCTGCTGACTTGCGGGCAAAATTCTTGCTAATAATCTCAGTATGCTGTCAGCCTTCTTTGCTGTGAGGGCACATTGCTGGACTCTGTTCACATAGTTTTCTTCAAAGACACAAAGCTTCTTCGGCAATGCACTTCCCATCCAGTCAGCTCCAGCCTGTACTGGTGCCTGGAGTTATTCCTCCCCATGGGCAGGACTTTGCATTCTCCTCTGGTGAACTTCATGAGATTCTTGTCAATCCTGTTCTCCAGCCTATCAAAATTCTTCTGAATGGCAGTTCTACCCTCCTATATATGAATTACCTTTATTAACCAAGGTCTTATATATAATTTGAATGTGTTCGTTGGACATTTAACGCGGGTACAATTCTAAGGACCATATTCTAACAGGCTCTTACAGAAATATCTGCATAGATCTCATTAGAAACATTTGTAGGGTAAAAAAGATTCAAGGTTCAGACTTACTTAGGCACTGAATTGCTGCTTGTTTCAGCAGGAAGCACCCAAATAGCTTAGATGTTCTAGAGGTAAGGCATTACTCAATGTAAAATTAAGTCTTTGAAATTCCAGCCCAGAACTCATTTGCTGATATCTATTACTCTGGCAGAAAAAAAGGTGGAAAGTGGCATTTGCAAATTATATACTATTTTTGTCGTGTGCATAAGTTACTTCCCCATGAATCTTTGTCAAAACCAGGATAATTTCAAAATTGTAGTGTGCCTGACTCATTGAGGGAGGGGATGGGAAACTCATATGAAAATTTTTACCAGTACTCATCTTGGTTCCTCACCAAAATCAAGAAGCACACACACTGTGAAGATCCTTCTTGCACTTTACAGGAGGGTCTGTAAGTAATGCTTATGGTTATTATAAAGGAACTGCAGATAGTAGTCATGGACTGTGTTAGCTGTTCTAAGGTAGAACAACTTGCTTTGAGTTAATTGTTAAGTTAATTGCATTTTACTGATTGGAAGGTCTGTGAAACAACTTAGTCCTAAGCTGTCCCAAAACTATGTCTGGTGATACTATATGTTGGAGAAGGCTGACTAGTAACCTCTCATCTTTCCTTCCATCCCTCATACTGGATTTTTTTGTGTTTTGTAGAGTTGTTTTTGTCAATCAGCAAACTACCATTTGGGCTTCCCAAACTGTGCCTCCATTCCTGCCTGCACTTTAAAGGAAGAATCTGTCTGTGGGTTTGCTGTACCAGAACTTCCAAAAGTAACATGGCCCACAGTGTTATGTGTCCATTTTCTATGGTTTCCCACAACACATTTTCTGTGTCCTGCTCAGAGTGTTCAGCTCTGTCAAATATCTGTGCTTGCAATACAGAAACGTAGGGAGATGTTCATCTCACCTAGCTTTGGATAACTCTGAGTAATTCAGACTGTTTTGATAGTCAAGATAGAGAAAAAGCTGTCATAGAATGCAATCCATCTCATGTGAAGGTGGACTTCTAAACCAGGTCTGAAGTAGAGCTCTGGGTAATATCCCTTTTCTCCTCCCTGACAGAAAGACAGGTAGCTCAGATGTGGACACAACAGAATCACAGAACAACAGAATCACAGAATGGTTTGAGTTCAAAGGGACATTTAAAGATCATCTAGTCCAACACCCAATGCTATTGATATTAGATGACATTTAAACAATTTGTGGCATCCTAAAGACTTCATAATATCTTGCAGTGTTCAGAGTTTTCCTGTGCCATGTATTTCAAATACATGCAGAAAAAGAGATGTTGAGCAGTTGTTATTTTTGTTTGGTTTGCATGTGTATAAATTGCTGTTTTATTTGCATTGCTATGTTGTTGAGCATTTCAAGTTTCTATGTGCACATATTTGATTAGATATTTCAGTCCTTGCCTGTGTTTGTTGTGTTTAGTGCCACTTACTCTCCTTCTCCCTGCAGTTAAAAGCAAACAATGTGAACATAAGAAATGAGAGGAGTCTCAACGAAACCCTGGGGATAGTTCAAATAGCATTGCTGGATTTTTGATTGAGCTTTTATTTCTTTGCTGAATGCCCTGCATTGACCAAAGGAAATAATGTGAGACTCCCTCCTGTATTTTCCTTCTTACTAAACCATAATTCAGTGTTTTTTTTTCTTATGGTATCCAAAAAAGGGAAGTCATTCTCTTACATTTCAATGTAACTGATTCAGGCTAGGAGAGAAGGCTGCTGAAACAGCCAAAAAAGGAAACACTTGGTTTTGTGTTCTTATTGTGTGCTTTCTCTTCCTTAATTCCTGTGTAAAATCCAAACAGCATTTATGAGGCAAAGATCACTGTGTAGCTGAAGCTTTAGCATCAATAGGATATAAGTTTCCCATTTAACCTAATGTCTCTCTTAGACTTTATTTTATTACATTAATTTCAGTACATCACAAGCCTTAAGGAAGTATGGCCCAAACTCCTTGCTGGAGAGGCTCCTTTTCAGAGTTTGTTCTTCTAATTACTTCTGCCAGCATGACATATGGTAGATGAATATCACATTTCCAGATATGAGTAAGTATTTCCTAGAGAGGGAAAATAAGGCACAGAAAGGTTCTCTTTAGACTCTACAGAAAAATCAGGTTCAAAGGCAGAGCTGAAAGCACAAGAGTTTCCAGCTCCCCTCTGTGGCATATATCACAAGAAACTCTGGTGGAAAGAAATTTGCACTTAAGAGCAAGAAACTGCTTTCCAAGAATAATTCTTTCCTTATGCTACATAAATAACGGTAGCAGCCCCCACATTACTTAATGCTACAGGACAGAAGAAAAAATACTTTGCTTCAGACTGCAACAGAAATGAAGGTTTTATACTTGTTCTTTATTCAGCCTCCTGTTAAAATTCATACCTGCACCTAACAGCTTCAGGAGAGCTTCTGTGATTTATGTTTTCAACAGGAGTCATTCCAGAAAGCACTCAAGGTTTACTATTTCTTTAAGCATTGAATTAGCCTTTTTATTCAGGCCAAAGATTTATTTCTACCTCTGAGCCAGAGTGTTATTTTCTCTTCCCAAGCATTCACAGCTGTTTAAGTGCCTGCTGATAGAAGAATTTTCAACCTCCACATATTTTAGGGTTACAGTTTTCATCCTTTGCGTAGTTCTCCTGTGCTGAGTATCTACGACTGCTACTGATGTCTTATGACAGGAAATGGAGGTATCAGACAAGCTACAGAGATACATGCTGTGAGTCTGATGCTGACCCCAGCAGTGGCTGAGCTCTGAGATGAGCTCCCTAGGGGATGGGAATGCTCCCTTTCCCAACACCCATGCCACATGAGCACCCATGCCACAGGGTCCAAAACCCAGTGGACTTTTATGATGTCTTTTCTGCCTTAGAATTTTAGGTTCATGTAGGTTAGGGGCAAACCTGTGATATATATGTTGAGTGTTGCAGTAATCAAATGTGACAGTATTGAATATGCCCTGTAAAAGAGACTTCCTGATTATTTTCAAGTTCTGTCTATATTTTGCAAGTCTCCAGCCTCCTGGTCCACAAGCATGGCTTTTGTTAATTCTAGGACTTTGTTCTTGACTCTTTTTCCAGTTCTTAGATACAGTCATGCCAAACTCCTCATCACATATTGCAGCCATTTACTGAATGCTTATAAACATTAACAGGAAGACACCATAACCACACAGAGAATCATAGAATCATAGAATAGTAGGGTTCGAAAGGACCTTAAGATCAGCTAGTTCCAACCCCCCTGCTATGGGGAGGGACACCTCACACTAAACCATGTCACCCAAGGCTTTGTCCAGCCTGGCCTTGAACACCACCAGGGATGGAGCATTCACAACCTGCCTGGGCAACCCATTCCAGTGCCTCACCACTCTCACAGTAAAGAACTTCTTCCTTATATCCAATCTAAATTTCCCCTGGCATTCCTTCCCTCCAGGGTATCAACCGAACCACACAGCTTGGTGTCATCGGCAAACTTGCTGAGGGCGCACTCAATCCCACTGTCCATGTCAGCGACAAAGATGTTGAACAAAACCGGTCCCAACACCGATCCCTGAGGGACACCACTCGTTCCTGGTCTCCAGACGGACATTGAGCCATTGACCACAACTCTTTGTGTGCGGCCATCCAGCCAGTTCTTTATCCACCGAGTGGTCCATCCATCAAATTGATGTCGCTCCAATTTAGAGACAAGGATGTCGTGTGGGACAGTGTCGAACGCTTTGCACAAGTCCAGGTAGATGACATCAACTGCTCTACCCCTGTCCATCAGTTCTGTAGCCCCATCATAGAAGGCCACCAAATTGGTCAGGCAGGATTTCCCTTAGTGAAGCCATGCTGGCTGTCACCGAGCACCTTGTTGATTTTCATGTGCCTTAGCATGCCTTCCAGGAGAATCTGCTCCAAGATTTTGCCAGGCACAGAGGTGAGACTGACTGGTCTGCAATTCCCTGGGTCATCCATTTTCCCCTTCTTGAAAATCGGGGTTTTGTTTCCCTTTTTCCAGTCATTGGGAACTTCACCTGACTGCCATGATTTTTCAAATAGGATGGACAGTGGTTTAGCAGCTTCATTTGCCAGCTCCTTCAGGACCCATGGATGGATTTCATCAGGTTCCATGGATTTGTGTGTGTTCAGGTTAAGATGGTCTTGAACCAGATCCTCTCCTACAGTGGGCCCAAGGTCTTCATTCTCACAGTCCCTGTGTCTGCCTTCCAAGACTTGGGTGGTGTGGTCAGAGCCTTTGCCAGTGAAGACTGAGGCAAAGAAGTCATTCAGGACCTCATCCTTCTCCAAATCCATGGTAGCCACTTCTCTTCTTCAGGGGAGGGCCCACCTTGTCCCTAGTCTGTCTCATATTTGCAATGTAACTATAGAATCCCTTCCTGTTATCCTTAACATCCCTAGCCAAATTTAATTCTAACTGGGCCTCAGCTTTCCTAACCTGGTCCCTAGCTTCCCAGACAACATCCCTGTACTTTTCCCAGGCCACTTGTCCTTGCTTCCACCTTATATAAGCCTCTTTTTTCCTTTGAATTTTCCTCAGCAGCTCCTTATCCATCCAAGGAGGTCTCCTGTGCCTCCTGCTGCACTTCCTTCTAGTTGGGATGCAACACTCCTGAGCTTGTAGCATGTGATCCTTGAATATAAACCAAGACTCTTGGGCCCCCCCTGCCCTCTAGGGCTATATCCCATGGAACCTTCCTAAGCAGGTTCCTGAAGAGGCCAAAGTCTGCTCTTTTGAAGTCCAGGGCAGTGAGCTTGCTGCACGCTCTTCTCACTGTCCTGACAGTCACAACCATCTCATGATCTCTGCATCCAAGGCTGCCCTGGAGCGTTGCATTTCCAACGAGCCCTTCCCTGTTGGTGAGCACGAGGTCAAGCATGGCACCTCTCCTTGTCGGCTCCTCTATTACTTGCAGAAGGAAGTTGTCTTCTACACAATCGAGGAACCTCCTGGATTGCTTGTGCCAGGCCTTACCGTCGCCCCAACAGATATCAGGGTGGTATATACATACAAACACACAAAACCATGTAGAAACTCTGCTTAAGAATAGCTGTAAAATCAGTGCAGTAAAAGAAAACTCAAAATGTGCTATTTTCTCAGATGAATGGGTTTGCATAATATTACAGTAATGGTAGCTTTTTTTGCATTTTCTTTTTTTATGGCTTCTTAAATGAAGAACAGAACTTCAAATCTATTTACTGTACAGGGCAATTTTTCTTAGATCTACAAATAAGATGAAAGGCATGTACTGTTTGATCTAACAAGTTTAGGATTCACTGCCAGGGTTTGCTGGCTGTTAGGTCTAGTTCGACTTGACTCCAGGAGTATGAACATCTCCTTTTTAACTAAGCTTCGTAAAAATGCCTCGTTAATATCTAACTTGGTAGGAAGAGGGCAAAGCACCATCCATGAAAGCAGAGAACAAGTCTCATGGCAAAGCTGGAGCCTGGTGGCTTGTGTGCTACCTCTGCTTCCCATTTCACTTGCACTGCTTTGCCAAACACATGGTGACTTCTACACACTTTGGGGACATTAATTAGCTAATTTTGCTCTGTGAAAGAGCTTCTAATTGATGTTATACTCAGTTTACAGCTGAATTCACTGAGGCCCTGAAGGAAGGCAATTTCTTCAGCCTGCCCAAGCAGAGTTATAGTGCTAAAGATGGAGCCTACCCTGAGAGCTGCTGACCTCCGTTAATCCCTACTGAAGCAGTTAAGCACCAAAAAACTCAGCATCTTTCAGGATAGTCCTCAGCACTATAAAGGATCAGACTCAAATGAGGCCAAGGAAAAACAGCACAGCAAGCACAGCAGTCCAAGAAGGTCCCAGCTGAGGTCAGGTGCCTGCTTCAATCACCCTCAGCTTCTGTTGCATGCAAAGCCAATAATGACATAACTATTAACTAATTACAGTGACAGGAAGGAGAAAGTGGTACAATGAGTGCTAGCAGAATTCACAAAGTCAAATGCCAGTATACAAAATAATAGTTTAGTTCCTGACTACCTGCTGTGTTTAAGCTAAACAAAAGACAAAGTAGTATCTTCAGGATGTATTTGTGAAGAAAACTGTTCCCTATTTAAGAAAAAATTGCAACAGTTTATTTTATTTAATTAGCATTTCATTTGCTCTGAGGGTAATATGCATATATATTGATCTTGCATCTTTGGACAAATTGCACTATATTATGCTGTAAAAGAAGAAGGAAAGATAGTGAGAGCTGGGCTGTCTCCCATCAAACTGAATTGAATCTCACAGAAATACCTTGTAACTTGTAGAATGGACATGGTGGTAGGCAAAGGAGATTGTGGCAAGTACAAGCAATCAGGGTTGAAAGTGTATATGAACCAATTTGTAGCTGCATTATCCCAGGAGAGACACAAAGAAGGACTGATGGCTTTGAAACATACTTCCTTCCCTCTGTACTGACCCACCTCCAGCTGAAAAAGATCTTCATTCCTCCATCCCTGGGAAGTGTGCACAGGCTGTCCGCCCGTTCCTCCCTTCCTGGCAGCTACTCTGGCTGCTCCCTGTCTGTCAAACTGTGCTCCCCTGCATCAGGGTACTAATGGGAAGTCCTCATGCTCCCCTCTTCCCCTTCTCAGTGCCCATGTAAGGCAAAGCTAGCACCTGCATGGAAGCACTGGATGCTACCAGAGGCTTGTGTCCCTCTTGTGCATATACACACAAATATATGTACATAGGAACCACTGTGTCTATATAGCAAAGGAGAAATCAAAGTTTACAGAAAGAAAAAAGGCAAAAATACTTGGAAAAAAAAAAGCTAGAATACCTTTTATAGTCATCTCTTCCATGTTTATATATGTGATACTAGGGACAAGGATTTGGGTCTCACACAGGCGGGTCAGCCACAGTGTGAGTCAGACCTTTTGCAATGTGAAGTACTGCTAAAAGCACATCACTGTCAGAAGTGTGATCCTGTAACTAACAGTATTTTTGTTTTTCTTTCCTTTTAGTTTGAGCCCTCACAATGTCAACATCAGAAGAAAATGCAAACATTTGTCTCGATAGCCCAGAAAGCATGGGGAATTTTTATATCCGAAAGGAAACCTGGCTGGAAGTACCTGATTCAGCTTTTTGCAGTTTGCTCTGCAGTTGGCTTTGTCTCAAGCTTTCTGTTGTTCCTTGGCATGCGCTTTTCCCTGGCACACAGTCCTTTGGGTCCCTTACTGATAGCTGGATTCATCTGGATTTTGCTTTCTATCATGCTCTCGTGTTTCAAGCACCTGCGCTGCTTTAGTGTCCTGTTCCTTTTTTCTTGCGGACTGCGAAATGGCAGGAATGCACTTATTACGGCTGGTACAGGTGTCATGGTGGCTGGCAACATCCAAAATATATTTCACAACCTAAAGGTTCTGGCAGACAGTATAACCTGTCATTTAGAGTATGAAGAATTTGCCTTGATAAAATATTATATTGAGGCAGTAAAATGGATTTATGAGATGACCAAGCTTTCCTCTGATCTATTTAAACATATAGTGTTTCCAAGGCACGAATTCACAACATCTTATTCAATTTCAGATGATGCATTAAAACAAGAGCTAAATGACACAAAGCAAGAAATCCAGAGAGTTGCTAACGAGGTATCTTTTATGCTGACTATACTGCCCTATATAGGCCAGAAAGTACTGCCTATAGTGGGGATTTTTCTAGCTTCTTTTGGAACCAGCCTCTTTATCAAAAAATTTGTGGGTTCTCACAGTGCCAAATATAAGAATACTTACATCACAAAAGAGTTCATTATATTTGATGAGCGCCAAAAGCAACAGCAAAGACCCTGTCTTCTGCCACTTAACAAAAAAGAAAGAAGAGATTATGTAATAATCCCATCTTTCTGCCTCACAAGGAAGGACAGAAAAAACATGCAGTATTTTTTCTTTCCTGTAATTATTCATCTTTGCATCTGGCTTCTGTTTGCTGCAGTAGATTATTTGTTTTATTGGTTAATTGTTTCTGTGAGTAAACACCTCCAAGAAATACCAGATATAGAGATTCAGCTCAGCCTCTTTCAGCAAGTAAGCACTTATCAGTACTTTCTTAGTTTATTATTTTTTATTATTATCCTAGTATATTTCTTAGTTTAAAGTTGAAAAAGTTCTCTTCATCTTCAGCATCTGCTTGAGCAGACACACAACCATCAATTCTTTCCTAGCATTATCATTTGTTTGTTTCAAAAAGGACCACTACCTTTACAGATACGTGTGCTGGATGGAAACAGCTCTCTGCACTTTCCAAAGTGTCATTATATTTCTAGAGAATGGTAAATATAGGAAGAAGGACTTTCATTACTCTATTTACACTCTTCTGGAGAAGACCAGAAGCTTAAAACTGGAAACTCACAATGCTGACATGTGTGAATTGCCACTTTTATAGTCAAATGCCACTATGACACTGATGTAAGAGATGTCTACCTTTTTATAGCTCAGTAGTATGAGGAGCTCATCATTTAAATAAGCTTGGATACATACACATGAAATAACACACTGCTGAAATTACAAGGTTCTTCTAGCAGGAGCAGTAGCAGCATGGAGAACCGTGGAGGCCATCTACACCAAGCTCATGATAAAAACAAGGTCAACTTCAGAGGTGGATCAGATTGCTCAGGGTCTAGTCTGAATGCTTCTAAAGCTGGAGATTTCACCACTGGAGTGTAGGACCCATGTGATGCCGTGAAATGCACCAGAAAGCCGCCCAGTTTGACAGCTTGCATGATCAGGCTTAAAACAGTTCTCAAAAGCGTATAACCATTCGATACTTTCAAGATAATAAGATTTCAAAGGGATGCATGATTTTTAGTACAATACGATATATTCTTCTATCAATTTTTTTTTATTCCACTTTTCTATTACTTCCTCTTAGAGCTCATAATAATGACAATTTATTTCCGCTTATTCCCATTCCCCAAACATTCATCTAGCCAAAAGCAATTACACAGAGTAAGATAACTAAAGTGAGCACTGCAATAAGTGCATTGCTTGAAATTACAAGGAAACAAAAGAGGACATACAACCTTTGGCAGAGACATTCCCATTATCATTTTTCCATATGTGACATACTGAAGCTTTGAGATGGCGTCTTCAGCCAGACCACATTTTCTATGACACGCTGCTGAGCCACTACAGGTTCATCTTAGACAGTGTATTGCAGACTGGTGGTCCCTGTGTGTCACAGGATGTTCATCTGGTGGGGACTGAACCATGAAGGGGAAGGGAGGTGTAGTACACAGCGCCCTTGAAGAATGGCAGCACTTCAGACAAAAGTGAACTACTAACAAAATTAGCTGAAAATCAAGCTGCTGATCAAATTCTGTCATACACACTGCTCTGCTGTTTTACTCTGAGGGAAGGACCCTCAAAAGAGGATCTGAGCAGATTATTGGGAATATATTAAACCATGATAGCCAGATTAGTTAAATACTTACCTATCAGAGACACTGAGAAGGTAAGTAAGTTCCAAACCGTGGGACAGTGTCCCAAGAGAAATGGTGTAAATGCAGTCTGAAATAATTAGAAATAACCAATAAATGCATTGTTATGAGCATAGAAAATATATTGACACTGGATTGACTAGACGATTTATGGTCCTTGTAAACCTGAATGCCCAATGGGAGAAATATTAAGAAAGGAAGGAATCAGTACTATACTAAACTCTCCCTTTTTCTTGTGCAGAGGAATGAGAACAGCTTTATCTTTGATATGAGGGAGCATATTGCAAAGACTGATCCTTTCAAGATCTCTTTGTTTAAGCATGACTGCCTCCCTCAGCCAGAGCTTGCACTCTCCACAACATGGATCCAGCTTGGAGTCATCATCTTCTTCTTAATCATTTTTGGGTTATTCTCTGGCTTCCTGACCCAACTTAAAATACTCGTGTTGACTTCATTTTATCCTGACACAGAGATGAAACGGATACATTACTTGCATGCAAAATTACTGAAGAAAAGAGCAAAGCTACAAGAGAAAACTGGGAAGAACACGTTTGCTAAAATGGTGAGCCATCAACTCCAAGGGAAAAAATAATCTCCCACTGTCAGGGTGGTAGCTATACTAACTATAGAGGATGTAAGTGCTTGGGTGATCTCTAACTCAGTAACACTATGATCATAGTATCATATTTATGTCTTTTCAGGTCAACTTTTGGTTTCCAATACTGAAGGCAAGAGAATCAGTGAGGAAGAAAGAAAGGAGTATGTCAAGGGACAGCAGGGTGTAGAAGAGACAAATGAATCTTTGGCTAAGGCAGAGATGCTCTAGCTCCACAGGAACCTGTGTTTTGCACACAGAATGGCACAGCTTGTTTGTCGTCTTCATGTTTGCCAGACACTGAAGATAGAAGATGCATCAGAGGTTGCTCATTGGCTTCTGGGCTGGCCAAGAACCTAACTATAGGGCTTAGAATTTTCTAGACTTTTCTATTTTTCAACCTTCAACTGCCCCAAATCCTTCAGCCTGGTTCTTCACCATCTCTAGCTCCATATACCTGCTCCTGACTCTGCAGCAGTCTCTTCTGCAGGGTGAATGCTTTATTTGCTCTGTCAATCTTCCAGCTCAGTTGAACTCTCCCTCACACTTTGGCTTCCCTACTTACTTTTGGTTATGCATCTCTCAGAAGTTTCTAATCCTAGTCTCCCACATGGAATTCCTCACTTGGTTTTAGTCTCCTCCTTTCACGTATCCATAGACTAGTTGCAGTTGCAATTGCTAGTGCAAATTGTCCTGTATCTTTGATGACCACAGGAGAGACAATGAGGCATGTACAGAAGTGACAGTGCTCACAAGAGCTAGAATACATAGGAATCAGGTGCTGTTGGTGCAAACAAGCTGGTTTTTGAGGTGTAGGCATATGCAAGCAGAAATTAACAATGCCTTGAATCTTGCAGTCCAAAGGAGCTTGCAGAAGTGGCAAAAATGGGCTTAATTATGTTGATAAAGCCACCACTGACTTCACTGAAACAAAACTGAGCCAATACTGAGTACTTCAGCTATTTAATGTTGGTGCTGTGACCTTCATATGACACAAGAACAAACGCTAAAAGAATAAAGACATAGCTTTTCTGATGGCTTGACTGATGTGGCACCACCAGAGATATTATGTAGAGCTAAAAATCCACCACAGGTAGTGTACTCTTGATTTTCAGCCACAGCCAACTTCTTCAAGTTGCATAATAGCAAATTCTGCTCTAATGCCTGCATGGTCCCAGGACAGTCATTGATCTATGTCTCTGTTATCCGAATGAATAAAAACTTATTTAAAGCTTTCCACTAGCAAGTGTCAGAAGTTATTTTCCACCTGAAACACAAAAACACAAAGTTTTTTTTTTTTTGATCTTCCAAATGAATCATAAAGTCACAGAACAGTTAGGGTTGGAAAGGACCTTAAGGAAGCATCACTCTTTCATGGGCACAGGTGGGTCAGATTGCCAACGTGCCAACAATTTGTCTCTAGAAAATGAGGTGCTCGATTAAAGCTATGCATTCTTGACAGTTGTGCTGAATGTTCTCTGATGGCCTGACTATATCCTGTCTGCTAAAGTGAGTCAGCCCTGGATAGTAGCAGAATTTCATTTATATCCCAAGTACTACTGTCAAGGCCCAGTAGCAAGCAGCACCCTGTTGAAAAAGAAGAAAAATGAAGCTTGCTTTAGATTTGCTTTCACAGACCAGACTAGCTATCCAGGTACTATTGACAAAGGGATATATATATTTATTCACTCTTGTTATCATTGCAGATGTAAGGGGAAGAGTTAAATGTCAGCAATAGTTGAGCATTTATGGATGAGTTCGGACAAGTTCATTGCTGGTCGGAGCTGGCTGTGCTCCTTTCAGTCCCAGAGGACAGGCTGCTGAGAGGCCCTGATCTCCTACTGATTACAACACGAGAGGTGTGGGCAGCTCTGGCTGATGGCACTACCACAAAATGCTATTCACTTCACTTGGCATCAGGAGGTGATATTTGCTTTGGAGTTTCTTGCCTTTCTTGTTTGATGGTGTGTTGCAACCTAGCATACTTTTTCTCTCAGTTTTTTTGCAAGAAGCAAGTGAAAGCTTTGCAGCATATGGGAATGGTTCATCAAAATGCCTCAGACAGGGATGAATGGCTGGGAGAGATGCCTAAATCTGTTAAGATTTTGAGTTCCAGAGTACACTCTTAGAACAATGCCATGTCTATACTTTGCATTTACATATGAAAATTAAGCCTAGTGGGAATGACTGATTATGAAAAAGAGTAGTCTTTGGTAGCAGTAGCAGTTATTTTTCTCCTTCTTGGTAGCTGGTGGGGTGCAGTGTTTTGACTTTCAGCTCAGGAACAGAGCTGATAACAATGATGTTTTGGTTTGGCCAAGGACTTTGTGAGCCTCATGCTCTGCCAGGGAGGAAGGGAGGCCAGGAGGAAGCAGAGACAGGACACCTGACCCAAACTGACCAAAGAGGTATTCCATACCACAGCACGTCATGGCCAGGAGGTAACTGGGAGTTAGCCGGAAGGGCTGGGAGACTGCGGGGTTGGAGGAAGTATTGGTGGGTGCTTGGTCTGGTGGGGTGGGGCAAGTTATCAGTTGGCTGGTGGTGAGGTGATGTATTCTCTTCCCTTGTTATTTCCTTTATCATTATTATCATTGGTGGTAGCAGTAGTGATTTGTGTTACACCTTAGTTACTAAACTGTTTTTATCCCAACCCGTGGGAGTTGCATTCTTTTTGATTCTCCTCTCCGTCCCTCCAGGAGTAGGGGGAGGGAAAGAAGGGGGGGAGTGAGTGAACGAGTTGCCTGAATGGGTTTAAACCACGACAGGTAGGTGAGACTTTGCATGTTTTACAGAGCAGTGTTGTACCTGAATGCTGGGGCTCCCACCACTAACCAAAAGGGCAGCTTACTGAGCATTGCTTGGCTTGCCCCCTCAAACTGGCAAGAGTCATGGCAGTGATAAAAGGCAATCCTTGAGAAACTAACTGTAATTCTGTATGAAATGTTCATCTCTGGTAAACATTTTACCTAGATGTTTGGCCTTGCTATCAGTGACAAAGGTACTTCTTTGTCCTGATCTTTATAGGTAAGACCAATCTTTAGCCATACTATGCCCCTCAGACCAGAGGGAAAATCCGGACCAAGGAAGACATCCTTCATGAAGGATGGCACGGTCAGGGAGCACTGGACATACTTAAGTTCATAGGACATGATGGGAGACACCCTGGGTGCGGAGGGTGCTGGCTGGTGTCATTGTGAGTAAACTTTTGATTATCTTTGAAAGGTCGTGCTCATCAGGAGAGGTTACTGAGGACTAGAAGAGAAAGACTATCACTCCCATCTTCAAAAAGGGCAAGAAGAAGGATCTGTGAAGCTACAGGTTTGTCAGGAACTGATGGAGCAATTTCCCTCTGGAAGCCATTTCCAAACATAAAGGCCAGGACTTGACTGGTATATCACTCCAACATAACAACACCTTTTTTACTGTGAGGGTGGTCAAACACTGGAACAGGATGCCCAGAGAGGTTATGGAGTCTCCATCCTTGGAGATATTCAAAACCCAACTCGACATGGCTCTGAGAAACTCAGAGCAGTGGGCCTGGAGCAGATATCTGTAGAGCTGCCTGCCAGTCTCAGCCATTCCAATTTGGTGACTTCTACACACATAAGTACAGAAAAAATATTATATATGCACAACAAAAGCTTGTGTTAATTTGTGAATGTGCTGTACCAGCACCTGAAAATATTGTTGCCATTATGCTTATACTGGAGTCATGCACTTGAGTGGACCAATGCACTGTTTGTTTCTGTGACCATACCCATGCATACCCGTGTGCTGAAGGTGAGTTGAATGACAGGCAAAGGGGTAAGTTTGCTCTTCCCCATATCCCTAAACCTGGGTTACCAGGGAAAATGTCACATTCTGCACATTTTTAAATTCTAAAACAAATTCACCTTCAGCACCTCAAAGACACTGAAATTTATCTCAGTGGTAGAACAGTTCTTACCATTATCTACAAGTACGAGGTCTATTCCTTCAGTTCTCTTTAGTCATACAGGTCTGCCTCTCCCCTGGCATTACACATATATAACTCTCATTCTCTGCAGAACTTACTTGGTTTCTGTTTTCTCTCATTTGTTTCTGTCCTGTGAGCTGCGGAAGTCTGGGGACTTGTTTATCTTCAGCTGTCTCCTCCGCACGTTGTTCAGCTATTCCTTTGGCCTCTCTGTTTACCATAACCCTCAACCACAGGATTACATTGTTCTTTTTCTTTAAAAAAAATCAAAACAAACCCCCCAAAAAACCTCTACAAGTTACAATAAAACCCCAGTAATCCATCCACAATTATTTCTGTTCCTCTTCTTGTCTACCCTCTCCTCACATTTCCTACATTTTATTTGGCTCTTTTCCCCTGTCTTTGTCATTCAAAGTGTTTTCCTCTTTTGGTATGTTTTCTTCTTCTCTGAGATCATTCTTCCCCACATATAAAAGCATGTATTTCTTTTCTGCTGAGCACAAATGAACTACAGGTACAGTTAGAATTAAGGATTTTATTTATTCAGTTATTGAGTTAATGGAAATTTTTAGTATCTTTCACATTCCTGCGCATTGTCTCTAACTGCTTCTCTAGGGCTTGTCAGAAATGTACTCAGCATTCAGAACAAGAGTCTGAGGAGAAGTCTGGATTGGGTTTTTGACTCATTCATCCCTTTCCTTCCCCCAGCTCACAGTGGAGCTCAACTTCCTTTTTTTAAATGCCCTTCACCAGTGCAGAAGCTGTTTGATTTATTACTGTGAAAAATCCCCCAAATGGATCAAATCCGGTTTGTAAAATTAATGAAAGTCTGACCTGATTGTCTTGTGAAGATAATTCAGAGGGACATGCCAGTGCTCCTGACCCTCCTGAAGCACAATACAAACAAGGATGCTTCCTTTCAACAACCATCTTTATGGAACTCTCCTTATCACCAGCCCATACTCCTGAACTTGGCTTGCTTGATAGCTAAACTAAGACTCTATTTTTTCTCTGTGTGTTTTGCTACAGCATTCCGTGTGGGCAGTTGAGTGTGCAAAGTCAGAGGATGCTGGGTTTACAACTGCTTTCACCCTGATCCCTGCTCTGTCAATACTGTCACGATGACTCACTGTGTTTTCATCACAGTTTAAACAGCCCAGAGATGCTGGCAATTAAAGAAGAAATGAACAGGCAAAGCCTTTCCTCTAGTTCTGTTTTACACCGCAAAAGTGCAAAGTAAGGATCAAAGGATCACTCTCTGCTGGTGCTGAAATAAAGGCTGAAAACGGGGTGTTATTGCCTACTCTATGGGTACAGACTTCAAAATACACAAACGTGCTTCATGGGGGCTGTTGTGCATGAGAGTAACTTCCTTCTCATTTCATTCCCGATACATAACACCAGCCCTGCCCTCCAGTGGCCCAGGAAAGCCACATGCCCCAGTACTGCTACTCTGCAGAGATCCCCTAGTAGTTCAGGCTGAAGAGAGAAGCACTGCAGGTGTAGGTGCTTGCACCACAGGCAGTGAAATTATAGCAGACAGACAACCAGACAATAAACACATACTGGCTATGAGGATTTCTCTGGCAGATGATGGTATTCTATGATTCCATGGGGATGAAAGCAATATTAGGTATGCCAGGATCAGAACTCCCAAATTCCTTCTCTGCTCCTGCACCTAGAATTCACGTCACCAGGCAGAATCAAGTTCTAAAGATGCCAGATTTCTGTCTTGCTGGGGAGACTGATAAAAACGTGGTTAATGGAGTTTTTATTCCTTACTTTAACACTTTGAGTCTTCAACCTTACCATAGAAGAGAGAGGGGAAACCAGCAGAATTGCAAAGAGAAGTGCAAAGCAAGAAAAGCCTGTTCTGTGTTTCAGCCTTGACAAAACAGATACTCAGATCCTTTGTACTGAGACATACTGCTTCAGAGAAAAAAGGGTTTAATGCAGCAATGGCACTTCTCAAAGCAATCAGATAGTCTACGCTACTTGAGTGACCAATTGACTTAAGGAAAAATCAAAGAAAGCAAATGTTTTTTCAAGTTGGTACTGGAGAAGCCTGAGGATTGCAGCTAAATAAAGGTAGGATTCAAACATCTGGGAAAGGCGTTGCATTTCTATCCTGTGAATGGCTCAAGGAAACTGTGTGGGCTGCCAAGGTTATCTTTAAACCAGCTTTCCAACCTAATGTGGGGCATCTCTTGTCTTAGAACAATTATAGCACAGCTCAGCAACGACTTCGTGAGAATGTAATAGGCAAGTGATAGCTGGGATGAAGATGTAGGACAAATACAGAAGTCTTGTCAGGGTCTACAGAATCAGGCAGGACTGAGAGACCTCTCAGTGCTCCTTCCAGTGCTCGAGTTCAGGACCTGTGCTGACATAAATGTGTTTTATAATCCCTGTGTATGCCAAATTAACTAAACGCCTACTACAATAAACATTTTACTGAATTTGGCTCTGGTGTCACTCATTACTGGTGTTATGGAACAGGGACCTGGACAGTTCCAAAATTATACCCCTATGAAGATCCCACCACTACAGTGTGCCCCACATAAGTGTAAAAGGAACAAGGATTGAAGGGATTTGGAGCCTGACAGTCTCAACTTTAGCAGTAGTCCTTAATAGCACAGCTGAAATACTTCTGATGTCACACAGTTTCTCAAGGGCTATTACTTGGCACCTTGTAAACAGAGGCAGGATTCAGGTACTAGGGCCAGCATGTGTCATGGCAAAACAAATATTACATATCTGACAGGCTCAATAACTTGTTGCTTTCATGGACTTAAAACCACAACTGATACTTTGGTGTAAATCCCTGCTTACAATATGTAGGTAATTTTTCATCATGATAATTAAAACAGTCATTGGAATTAAAAAGTAGGTGTTAAGAACAAAATCCAAAGGACACTTCCTGTGAGGAGAATAATCCATGCTACAGGGCAGTAAATACCAACATAAGTATTAGGAACTCTGCTAATTGTACAGGGAGAAGCTTCTTCATTTCTAATTAAATAAAAATCTATAGGAAATCTAAAAAGATAGTATTTTTTTTTCCATAGATAATACACTTTCATGGTTTGGAGAGCTCAGGTTACAAAATGGGTTTTTATGGAACTCGTAAGACTACTTGCTGTTATCACACCGTGAAAACATCTGTTTTTAGAAAAATCACTAACTTGATTCCTTTGGGCTTTCATGATCTGCAGTCTTTTGTATGATTTTGATCTCAGTAGGTATCCCAAGAACCCAAAAGACATTTGAAAGTACTGGGCATGTCCACAGTATCCAAAGGACTGGCAGTCTTTATTCCTCAGTTTCATTTCTGTCATAATTGAATCATTTTGGCCCTCAGCACCTCATTTAACCCAGCACTGGATGTTAAACATAAGGCAACTACATATATTTTCCATCACTCGAGTGATTTCAGAGGTTTAACCATCCATAGTTTTCACAACCGTAAATTTATTCTAACTACCTTTACTTGTCTCACAGGTGCATCATGCAATTGCATGGATCTAACAATTACTAAAACCTGAAGCCTCAGATGAAAGATTACAAATATAAGATATTGTTGAAAGTAAAAATAGGTCTTTTTTCCCCTCCCTGACTTTTCCCCTACTCTTCCCAAATTTCTGCTTTTCTACAAAGCAAAACATTAATTAAAAAGAATGGATTCATGATTGTCACACACTCTTGATGAGACAAAACATAAGACAGGCATTCTTCATACCACAGAGTTCCAGGTCTGAGAAGCAAAGACAAGCTACATAGAAGACTGCTGCAGAGTAGACATCTGCATCATAGTTAGCCGCACTCTTTGTAGTTAATGGAGACAAACTGGCATTGCAAGAAAACTACCCATCTCATCCTGAAGAACAACAGTGGACAGGTTCATCTAGCTTGGTTTAGATCTTGATGCAGAGATGAATAATGTTCCAGAAGAACATTCTGCTGATTGCAGAGAAGAACTCTCTGCTGATTGCAGAGGGACACTAGACAACAAACTCAGATGCAGACCATTACAGAAGTCAACACTGAACTCCACTCCCTTGTAATAGTCATTGTAATAGTGCTGGATGACTCTTTTTGCTACCCTGCTGCCCCAAAGACAACCTGAGAAATGGAAGCCTGTGCTAGCTCTTTCTGAACATCCCCATTATTACCCTCCATCATCTTACAAAGAAAATTCTACTCTGCGATTTAGAGACATAAGAATTACAGACTTAGTAGGAGCTTGTTTCTCGTACAAGCTCATACATCACTGTATGCCTATGAATATAGCAGGAACCATAAATCTGCTTTCCACTACAAATGAAAACAGTAATTATTACATGCTTTCTGTATCTGTCTTATAATATGAAAGTCTTTCTGTACCTGTTTGGCCCAGGGGTTGCACAGAAAAGCAGGTTATACTATTTCTACACATAGAACTATGAACTCACTGAATGGGCATTTTTGTGTTGGCTTCATTTCTAAACAGTTGCTTAAAAAGAAGGGCTATCATATGTGACAATGCAACTTTAAAAAACATCATAGGTTTCCAAGGTAAAATCTGTCTAGACATGGTAGCAGTAACAGAATCATGCTTCTAAGAATACAATTACCTCTCAAATGGGAAATCAAATAAATAGAGCAATTGAGATTTTTTTTTAATCAGGAATTCTATTCTACACAATCCAAAGTATTAGCTACATTGGGAAAAACCTCACATTTTTCAGTAAAAAAAAAAATATGTTTTTGAAATCAATACATTATGTTTGTGCTCTGGTGTTCCCACTTCATAAGACTTTTAAGTTGTGGGTTATGTCTCTCCATAACACCAGAACCCCAAACAGTATTGTAGGTGAATTCACCAGTACGGTTAGCACAGCTTTGCCTAGGGCGTAGCAAACAAAATGCTTGAGCAAACCAAAAAATGCTTGGCTGTGCAGAGACAAAATGTATATACTCCCTTAAAGACAAGGATCTGGACATGTAGCGGCAGCTCTAAAATAGTGGCAACTCTTCTGAATCAGCACTTTTCTGTCCTAACCTGTTCCAGAAGGGAAAAACAAAAAATCAAATTCAGCATCTCTATCAGAATTCTCTGCATTGCTAAGCACAAGAGAGATCTTTCTAACACGTGAAATTAGAGAATTAGGATTCATCTCCTGTGATCTAACAGAGCAAGAATGTAGAAAATGTGCTTAAAGGCCATTGCATTGCTTTCACTTTATAGGTTAGCTGATACCTTCTAAAGATGAATATTAAGCAATATCATCCCCAAACTTACCTACTTCTAAGAACCTACAGAACTGTTACCACATTATAATTGTAGTTATTACTCCATTTTTTAAAAAGAATTTTCCAATTCTTACAACAAATTTCCTTTTAAAGGGAAACTGCAATGACAACTTTCATGCAATAAGCCCAGTATAATGTTTATTGGTTGCTGTTCTTTCATATTGGCTCTTGAGAAGTTGATTGTAGATTGATTGTTGGAACCAAAATGCACTTCTTTGGTGGGGACAGCAGTGTCATTTTCATTTGCTTTTATCTACAGAGAAGAAGAAGACAATATGACATAATCTTTCAAAAGAAATTCTCTGCTTTGCAGTTTGTCACTCAGAGAGGTAGTAATGGAGAAAGAGTGCTAGGAGCTAGAATGTTATTGCTCCTTCATTCTACTGCAGCTTTAGCCTTTAGTCCTCTCTATTACAAAAGCTTTCTCCCTTATGACAGAGGAAAAAAAACAGGATGCACCCTGTTGCTGCCACTGATGCCCTGGATGAGGTTCACTGTGAGGTAGTTTTAAAGGAATGCTACAATGGAATGTGGAAAAGCTAACTTCATTCTTCTACCACTGCAGGTTTGTCCCTATCCTCATACTAATTAGCACTGAGAACTGACCCATTTTATGTGAGGGGCTTTACATCCATATATTGGGAAATCCTTTCTCAAACTAGCTGATTTCACCCAAAACTCAGCCTGGATTTTGTCATGCTTACTGCTACTCAGTGTTCCCCTGGCCCGTATTAATCAACTCCCCTGTTGCAGTGGACAACACTTCAGCTGCAGCTGGCATGCAGCAGCATCATGTCTCAATTGGGATTGCTGAAGGTCTTAGTTCTATTTTTTCCTGGGGCATTTCTTTTGCTTGTTAAACAATTAAGAGTGAGATGTTGTTGTCTAGTTCTTCCCTCCAGCTGCCTTATCTTGCCCATATATTGCACTGCTAGGTTCCCTTGCTAGTTTCTTCTGAGAGACAGTTCAACTCACAAAGCCAACAGAAAACTAACCCAGAAAAAAGAAGCTAATTGTTTTCTTCTGTCTTAGCAAGTAAACCAACTCATAGAAAGATCCACTGAGCACTATGGCATATAAAGGTCAGGGAGTGTCAATACCAAGCTAGGCACCCTGGACACTGAACAGGGGAGATGCCGGGTGTTACTCCGTTAGCAGCACTGAGCTTTACAGTAGCTCAATTATCTATTATACAACTGCTGGCACTGACTGCAGCACCTCTATTGCATGAAGACAGCTGTGGTTCTTGCAAACCAGATCTATCAGCTTAACCAAAAAGCACAACTGGTGGAAAGTTATTGTCTGTAACACAGGGACACTAAAGAATATATATTTTACATCCAGCTGGTTTTGTTTGTTTGTTTGTTTGTTTCCCTGTAAATTTGAAAGCCAAACAAGTATGCTCTCTGTATTCTTGGTGCTAACTGAACTCAGGATTTCTATGGACCTTCATATCCATCTCTTAGTCTAGCAGTTAAACTCCATTTGCACCTCTCAATTGAGCTTTTTAAATGAGGCTCCAATCAGAAAGAGTTCCTCCCCACCTAGGCTGCCACACATTTTCATCAAATTTAAAGATACCAAGATAACTCAGTTTCTGAGAGGGCTTATTTCAGACAAGCTTGTCACAATCTGGAAGACCTGCTACACTTTCATTTTCTTAAAGTTTCAGAGAAACAGTAAAGAAGTTTTCATCAGTCAAAAGAGACACTTACCTGCAAGAGCCACAACTGGAGAATGAGCCTACTGGTTCTGTGTGACCCATGTTTCTGAGACTATGCCTGTATAAGGTGCTCTCTTAACAGGAACAGGCTGACAGACCTGCAAGAAATATGTTACAAATCCTTCACTATTATTTGTCTTCCTCTTGCAATTTCTAATTGGACACAACGAAAATAGCAGTCCTGTGATAACCCAACTTTGTATGCTATGCATCCCAACACTTTCATCAAACCTCTCTCTTGTAAAAGATCCCTTACACTGGGATCAAACTGTTCAGTTCTCAGCTTTCATCAGGAGCTGGTTGGCTCAATCTCTTCAGCACTGTAACAAAGCAATTCTAAACCATGTTTTTTTTAAAAAAGCAACTGACCATGTTACACCTCATTTTATTGATGCTCTCCCCTCGGAGGCTTAAATAACTGCAATGTTCTCTTACACCAAAAAGAATGACCCAATTTTTTTGCTGCTGCAATGGCAGTATAAATCTGCTCTCAATAGCTAGTTTTCATTACCATTACCTGGTATATATTTTGAATTAAAAGCCAAAGGGATCAACATTGCAAAACAAAACTCATTAACAAAGTACCAAATATCTTCAGTGTCCAGTGGATTAAATAGACTCACAGGCACATACAACTTTGTGCATTATATATATCCTAATTAAGACAGATCCATAGAACTATGATTTCTAAGAGGAACACTGCAAAGAGAATCTATCTGGATTAAAAATGCAGAATGAATCTAATGTAGGTGAACAGTGACCTTTGGAGCAATTGTTTCAATTCAGTTACATATTCAGTGGAAAGGGAAGATTAGGACTACTGGTTCACTTTTCTACTAGGCCTTGAAAGTCCTAGAGGCAGAGAGTATTTTCTTTGCCCTTCCTTTCCCCTAGAAACATTAATGTTCATTCACATTGAAAAGGTGAATAGAATATATAAAATTTGTGGACAGACTTAAATGAGGGATACAGTTTCAAAATAAAAGCAAAGTAGAAACAGCACAGCTAGATGCTAACAGTAAAATAACTGTAGTTTATCTAATTTACCCTGACTTGTACTAGTACCAAAAAAAAATAAAAAATAAAGTGTTCCTTAATGTCTGGAAAACCCAAACCTCCAAAATGCAATAATAAATGCAGTAATCTGTTTCCTGTTCTTTTAGTCCCCAGGGAAAAACTGTGTGTCAGGAGGGGACTTCCCTGCCTATCCACTGCATTATGTGCAGGCAGCCCACCAACCCCTCTGAAAGGCTGATTTGGAGGAAAGCCTCACTCAGTCACTTTCACATGCCTTTCTAAGTCCACCAAGACAACAACAGGAAGAAATATACAGAATTATCTTGGAAGCATTTCAATGGGCTATATCTCACATGGATGCTAGTCTGATTCAACTTTTAGGTCTTGCAGTGAATCACA
This sequence comes from Pezoporus occidentalis, assembly GCF_034315485.1. Classification (NCBI taxonomy): domain Eukaryota; kingdom Metazoa; phylum Chordata; class Aves; order Psittaciformes; family Psittacidae; genus Pezoporus; species Pezoporus occidentalis. The sequence goes on along the minus strand of NW_026914940.1, from coordinate 18,962,431 downwards.
CTGATTAAGGTTGTGATTTTAAAATATACTTTGGCTGCTTTTGAAAGTGCTGATCACAACTGAGTTACGCTAAGCATGCAAAAGCATTCTTCATGAATGCTTTCATGGAAAATAGGCACTAAAAATTCAATCTTTATGTATTTTGCAATATTTCTCTTAAAAAAAAACCCAAAACCAAACCACCAAAAATCCTCAAGAAAACCCCCAAAAAAACAAGAACAAGAGAGTTGTCTTACTTGGTCCAGCAGTGCACTTTTTGCACATGTTCATCTTAAAACAGATTCTTGCTGGAACAGAGCTAAGTCTTCAATATTTTACAGAGTTTAGCCCCAAATATCTGATCCATGAAAGAGTTAGAAAATTACTGATTTCTTCCTCAGTCTAAGACTTCTTCCTGCAGATGATGTTATACCTGTTTGTTTTCCAGTGAATTCAGTGATAAAATGTAGCAGTTAGTCAGATTACTCATGAGCAAAACTTTGTCCACTTTTATTGGAAATGAGATATGTCTATTTCAACAAGCACCCAGGCTAAGTTTACAAGCTGTACAGACTACCCTAAGAGCAGGAACTAGTCTATGACATTTTTCTGTAAGATAAAGAGCAATAAGAATTGAGTCCTCAGTTTCATTTTCTCCCACCTTGGCAGATTTTGATTAGTAAGGGAAATTACTATTGAATCCCCAGACTTCTCTTCCCAAGAGCTAGTTATCCTCATGCTGTACAAAGCATTACAGAGATTTATTAGTTTAATTAACCTGCTCCCGCTGCCTGATTCGCTCGTAGACATATGGAGGGAATGGTGGACGGGAGACATATTTTCCATCTCCTGCTGTGACATTGAAAGCTCCACCTTCATAAACTACTTTGCCTCTTGAAACTGTTGCAACTGGGACTCCATGGCAGACCATTCCTTCAAATATATTGAAGTTGTTGGCCTGATGATGTGTCTTTGCAGATATTGTCCTGTGTTTACAAAACAAAACAACACCCAAAATTGCTCTGATTCTTGCATTTCAATTCATTACAAAATTTTGAGACGCTGATACAGGAAGAAAAATTAGCAGCATTATTAAACTACAACATTGTACAGTACATCATGGAACAGCTGTAAAAATAGGATAGAGCAATAGCATTTCACTGAACAGTAATTGCATTTCAAAAGAATGAAGAGGGAGTCAAAAGGACAGAACTTTGCAGCCTTGAAACGCAAAATTTTCCACTAGAAAGAGGTTGGTGGAAATAAAAATCAGTCTGTAATATGTTATTTGGATAACATGATTTCATTCTGCCTTGTCAAGCAAATATCTGTGCATGATAAAGTCAGAAAAAGCTCTGACCTTTTAACTAGAATGACTTGCAGTTTCAAGTTTTAAAAGCATGGCTGCAATGTTTCAAAGATTGAGACTCACGAATAACACAAAGACTATTTCACTGAAAAGTCAGTAGACGGTAATGAATTTTGGTAACTCTTAATGTGAGTTGGATTGATCCAGTGACTGACAGCCCAAATATCTCGATGCTGCTAAATAGTAATGAGAACATCACACTTCTACACACCTTTCCTCCAACTATTTTAAGCAAATTTTAGACCTCAAAAGTACTCATTTGAGCTACAGTATTATTGCTTTGTTTATGCATAGATCTTACTCTTTATGATCACCATTTTGGAGCCAATTTCTCCAGCCCTGACTGGTTACATCAGAAGCAGAGCCAATGCTACAGCTGACATTAGCATCTGGAAGTTCAGGCTGTGCATTTTTTTTTTATTATCTATTTTCCCTACTGAGCTACATACTAGTTACTCTATCTAAAATATGATTTTGAATTTTAGTGAATTATTTTACTAACTTCCTGTTATTTTTTTATAGTACGGAGAGTTATATTTTTACTGTCATCTATGTTTTCTGAAAGGAAGGAAGCTTCATGCTTTTGTCTAGCAGTCAGAATTTTCCAGAACAGGTGCTCTCACAATCAAAAACCTACCACTCATATATAGCATTAACATTATTCCAGAGACTAAATCTTCTGCAAAAGAATTATCAAAGTCAAAAGTAATATGAAATATTAGTAAAGTATTGATCTGTTTGAAGAAGAATTTTATAAAACTTCTGTTAACATCTTTATGAAAATGTAGAAACCACAACAAAATCTGTATCTTTCTTGAAGTATATCCATTTTCAAAAGTAATCACATACCAAATATTTCAAATGGTTACTTATACAGAGAAAAAGAAAAAAAGAATTTGTGGAAGAATACTTTGTTTTCCTTTTCTATCATTTTGCTGAACTGGTTCACTAAGAAAATGGTTCCACTAAGGGATGCATTTAAATCTTGCTGGCAATTGACTTTTCAAAGGCTGTGGATATAGAAATACTCTCTATCACCAATCTGCCCATAGGAATAAAAACTTTTCCTTATTCAGCACACACTGGACAGAAAACTTACGCATTCCTGCTCAACCAATATCAGCATCATTTTGTGGATTCACAGCGGAAAGAGTGAGCAATAGAAGTCAGACCTCTCTTGTATTCACCAGTCCTATGAACACTATGAAACAACTTTATTCGTGAGTGTTATGATAGACTTACAAATAGTTTGTGAACATATTCCTCTATCTCATTGCACTGGCCTTATGGGACCAATTGCTAGGGCAGTAAGTAAGAACAACTGTAATATAATTATCTTTAATATTCTCTGAGTATATATCATATCTATTTGCACAATCACACTGGGACACAAAAGAAAAATGGAAAAGGTAATTTGACCAAACAGAAAAATAAGATCCTTCAACTCATGAGCTGTTTAATTGTGCTACTGCAGGATCAGAAGACATAAACATGCCTCACAGATAAGTACATCCTTCATAAAAAGATACAAAATGAATGGAAATTAGCACTTTTCAAAGTAAGCTCCATTTGTACAGCTAAACCTTACAATATGACAAAACACATTTCCCAGAGCTTGTCTCAACAACACACTTGTATAGAACTCATTTATAACTCCTGTGTTGAAACAAGCCTTAGATCACGTTGCCCTTTCTGAAGGTTGAAGAGCATTCTCCTTGATGGAGATCACCAAAATTCATCTGTGATTTAACCGTTTCACATCACCAATGGCAGTGAAAGTTTCAGGTGGCAAGCAAGCAACCAATTGAAGCAGAATTAGACAGTATGCTTGGGTCTGAAGCTCACAACTCAGCAACCTTATGCAACATACTTTTTCCTGCTGTATCAGCCATTTCAGTAGCAGACAGCTTGCTGGGAATGTTAGGGAAATTCCACTGTTTGCTCCAAATGTCTTAACACTATTGACTGTTCAGCTAATGGCAAGAACACCTGTAATCTATTTATAATCCATGAAATCCAAGATTTTGTATGCTGCAAGGGTTATCACTTTAATTTCCAAGGGGGTTAGAAGAAAATTAAGAATGTAATTACTTTCAATGGAAATTGGATGTATACCTCACACGGTTTTCTTGAAAATTTCCAGGTACAGGAATATGAAGGAATTCTGTAGTCGACAGCCCTTAGGCAAGAGCAGCTGCTCAACATCTCAGTAAAGGGAAGACACCTCTTTTAGAATTAGTTCATTAATTTAAAACATAGTAATAAAGGCAGCCATAATGAGCTATAATGAGTCCATTGTTGACAAGAAAACAACTGCTTTGTTGACAGCTGCCATAGAAACCCAATTTATGTAAGGGTGAGTATTTGCACTGTAAGCGACTTCTCTCAGTGCTTACAGTGCAGTATCTCTAAGCTTTTTGGAGCCGGGGTAGGTGAGAAATGCCAGTTTTCTGAATAGCATCAGTCTTTGAGAGCTGCCTCTTTATGTCACTTTCAGATGCCTTTGAACTCTCTAGATTGTTAAGCCGCTTTTCTAAAATCTAGACAAAATAGACTGTTCACCTTTCCCTGCTGTCCTGAGCCATTACTCATTTATAATACTAATTAAGTTGAACTTTGTTATGTTGGAGTCATTTTTATTAAAAAGAAAAGAAGGGGAAAAAAGAGAGGAAAAGGAAGAGAAGGTCTTAAAACCTATGTGCAGAAATGCTAGTTATAAGCCTATAATGTGGATTAAAAACCTGATGGCCTATTTTATTTTAAGGAATTGCAATGACTGTACATGCAAATACATGGAGGAAACTTTTTGTAAAGCTGTATTTCTAGGTTCTTAAAAATATCTTTAAATATGTGTTGCCTATGAGTAGCCATATCAAGTGAGGAGATTTGTGGATAAAACAACAGATGCAAGACGTAGGAAGTTAATGTTTGGGAGCTCCAAGTCCAAGTGACTTACTTGAGGGATGGGATCCTTATTTTATGCAATCATATCTCCTATAATTCATCATTTTGAAGTGGGTAGCAAGTGAGAACAGAATTATTTCTCTGATTATAGTAACTCATTTTTCAACAATACCATCAGTCTGGTCCTGTCAATCACTCCAAGCTGATATGGGATGGAAGTGAAAATTCTCAAACAGTATAATGTGCAGGAGAGAAACACTACTGAGAAATTAAGCTTTCAGAAAAGCATAAAAAGGAAAATACAAATTAGTCTATTCAATGTCTAAAGAGGCTCTGGAAGTGATTATCAGAGAGAAAAAGGCAAGGTTATATAAGCAGAAAATGAGAAAGATTTAAATTTTGGGGTGTAACATCTCTAAAATTCAGTTCTCTAAAGAGAGCAGCTGACATTTGGTGAGACAGCAAGTTTCTAGGGAAATGTACACCGTGCTCACTCAGAGAGGGTTATTTTGTTACAATTCACAGAACCACGGAGTCACTGAGGTTCAAAGCATCTCTGGAGATCATCTATTCCAAGGCCTTTGCTCTGATCAGGGTCAGCTAAACTAGGCTTCTCAGGGCCATGTCCAATCAGGTTTTAAGTACCTCCAAAAATGGAGAGACCATAATCTCTTTGGGCAACCTGTGATCATCCTCACAGGAAAAAAACAAAACCAAAACCAAACAAAAAACAACCCACAGTTATTTCTAATGTTTAAATGGAATTTCCTGTATTTTAATTTGTGCCTATTGTTTCTTTCTCCATGTCCCCTTAATTTGAGATAACAGTCCTTTGACAGGAACTCTGATTCTAGTGAATTAGTGTACATTCATGCATGCACATGCTTCCACTTGTGCAAAAAAACATGGGGCTATTGAAAATGCCAGAATATACTTCTCCTATGCATACTTATTTGTATGCCACATTATTTCATTTTGCCTTATTGTGTCTAGATGAAGTTATCCATATACTCGGTATTCAAAATTATGCTCATTCATCAAAAGAGTAAGACAGTTGCAGCATTATTTATTCTAATCATCTGATAAAATCTTGGTTTCTTCCCCTTTCATTTTATGAAAAATTACAGGCAATGAGTGTTTAAATGTTGTAACTTGTCCCCAGTTAAGACTCTGAGGGTGAAGACTTGAACACAAATGAGATAGACACAGGCTGCAGATTTTGCTTCTAACAAATGAAAAAGATTTCCCCGTGAACATATATACACACAAAAAAAGTCACTGAGGAAACATGCCAGCAGACGTGGACACTCTGACTCCTCCCTGATTCGCATCCAGTGACTGTTTCCCCTAAAATGCATAAACCACTGGAAACGGGCTGTTAACCATATCTTCCCTAGTCATGTCATAGCAGGTAGATTATAGAGTAACGCATTCCTTTCCCTCCCTCTCCTACTCATCTGAGAACTCCTGCATTCCCTGCTAATCATGGACCCTGTTCCATCAGCTGTGAACTTGGGGCTGCAGCCACCACTGACTGGCCTAACTATCAGGGTCGATGCCAACTCCACTGGTACATGTGGGGCACTCTCGGGGCCTGCCATGAAGGGACACTCCAGCAGAGTTCAAGTAGCATGGCATGAGAGACTGCTACAGCACAGCCAGCTCTGCTTCTGCATTCAAAAGACCTTTTAGGGTCTATTTAGTGAGTGGTAAAAACCTGATGGGTGAGGTTTCCCAGACTGCACGTTGTCATAATGAAGGGGTGGACTTAGAAAAATTCCATTTGAGGCAAGTGTTTTTATCCCTATGGGTGTTTGATCTTGCCTTTGGGGCCTGATCCAGGGCTTATTTCCAAGGGTCCGAGAGGCTACAGTGAGTTTATTGAGCCCTAATATCTGCCAGGAGCTTAATCTGTTTTATGAGATCTTTAGCACCTTCTGCTCCTACTTTACAAGGGATGCTCAGCTCTTTCCACAGTCTGAATTGGGTACTGCAGTATTTAGATTCCCTGATGAGCATTTCTGAAACAAGCCATACAGATTCTGTATTCTTGCTTGCTTTCAAATATCTAAAGGCATCAGCTATAGAGGACACTAACTTGCTTGACAGGTGACATTCCCTTTCCCTTGCTTACTCTACCTTCTCCTTCTGAAACAGTCTTTACAGTTGCTTTTGTTTCACAGACCTGGGGCTGTTATATTATTTGTGTGTAGCTGAAAGAAGTCCGTGAACATTCCTGATGAAAGAACAGATTAAAATAAGACGGTACATATTTGCTGCCTAAGCGCGTTTTCCAAGCAATACTCACAAAACAGTAATGTGTGCACAGGCTGTGCACAGGGATGTTGAGGGTATTGAGGTCTGCAAGATGGTGATTGATAGCACATGGATGCAATAAACCAACAGGTTACTTTGGTATTTGTGTATTCTTTAATGAATATGCAATATGGAAGCTAAGAAATAGACCTAATGTCAGAACTCACAACCCATCTTTTTTACTAGACAAGTTTCTAATTTATACATTTAAAATGTTTCTTCCCATTAATCCTTTCTTTCATGCAGACCTGCTAAACCAGTATTTAGAAGCTTTTAAACAGTGTAGCAAATCTGATAACTGTTCATATAACCTTTTCTGCAGAAATTACCATAAAACACTACAGAAACAGACCAGTCACTGAAGCTGACCCGTAGAAGGCAAGCCTCAGCTAAAGCAGCAGAGTGCTGGAAGTGGAACCTTGAATTGCAATTGCTCCCAGCTTGCAGAGCTGTCATGTTGAATTCACTAGGTTTTTGCAACCTAGAAAGAGAAAATCCTGAACGCCCAGATAGCACCCAACATGTTGCTATTATGCAATGATGTGGGAGGGAAAATGAAGCTGATTTTGTAGGAATACAAGTTTTTATCTTTTTAAGAGCTTCACTACCTTTCAGAAGGACTTAAGAATCATCATTATAGGCTTCCTCTCACAGATTGTTATAATACCAGTTCTTCACAGTGATACTTCAGCAATTGTCTAACTCTTTAGGCTAGTATCAGCCAGTATTTTAAGACTACAGGAACACAGCATCAACTCAGAACTGGAAAACTGTGTTTTCCTGTTACAAGATTTAGATTTACAAACAAGAAAAGCAGTCATGCTTGAAAGAGGAAGGATTTAGCAAGAAAGAGGAATAAGCCTCTTGTGAAATTGAAAATCACTCCTTAGAGTCAACAAAGCAGGAGGCTGCACCTTGTGTAATACCTTAAAAGGCTGAGGTCCATTAGCTGGATCTTTTTTTTCTGCTGGGCTGTTAATGCCCTCTTCCGGATTTGTAGTGAAATGAATGAAGCACTAGTAAGATTTGTTTATACTTATTCACGTAGTTCACACGATGGTAGCTGTAGAGAGGCTTGTTTCTAGAAAAGCCAAAGGGATAAACAGTGGGAACAGTACCAAATCAAGAAAAAAGTATTGGCTGAACTTATATTCAGGTTGCTCAGTAAGAAAACGTGGTTTAACGTTTGAAAAAATACTTGAAGAACTGCAGCTTCACAGCTGCAGTAGGCAAAATGCAGTTTGAGCACTCAGAAGAGTGAAAGGAGGCAGAAGGAATGTTTGAGAGGCAAAAGGATGAATAATTACAGGAGCTGATGAAGCACCTTGAGAACAATGTCAGAATTCTGCTATTCTTCTAGATTCAGTTGTGTTCCCCCCGCCCTGGCAGAGCAGAAATTGAGCTTGGAAATGAATCCTTCCGGATTTCATAATCAGAGTTCATAGCTCCACTGTACTGAAATACTCATTGCTAGCATCTCAATATATGCTTGCTCAACATGCAGGAAGGCACAATGCACATGAAAATCTCTCTGACCCAGCTGTAGGCAGGCCTCTATGTTTATTGGGGCTGCTGACACTCCTGAAGTTTATTTTGCTGGTGCTGCCAGGTTTTTTGTGGGACTTCTGGATAACAACCTGCATGTCCTCAAGCTTTGCAATTTAAAACACAATGTTTTTCCTCTAACTCTCACATGGTTTTGGTACTCATTAATGTACAGAAATGAGTGAGTATTGCACTGTCAAAACTTAAAAAATAAGAAGATTGGTCAAGAAAATTTTGTTTGTGCAAGGTAAATCTAGGATTAGGCTTTTTGTGCCTCCATTTGGCTTCAAAAAAACACCCCAAGGCTGAAAATCTAATGCCATCTAGGTTACAACTGTTCAGGAAAACCAAACACTGTGATAACCTTCAATAAAGCTGGCCATACTGTCATCATGCCCAACAGCCCACAAAACTCATCTAAGGTTTCTGATAGCTATGTGATGTGGATTTTCTATTTGGATGACACTGATGAGTCTTCAAGGAGGGTCTTCAGCACAGTTGTATGCTCACAACGCTCACTAGAGCTGAGCCCAAGACAAGAGAACCAGCCCAGAACACTTCCTGACCTCCTGCTGCTGCTGTGTGCAGGGCTGGATGTGGCTGGATGTAAGGCTCAGCTGTTAAAGTGCCTGCAGATTTAAGCCAACCTGCTCAGCATTTGAAGACAGGAGATACACTTGTACAGCCCAAGCAAGCTAGCTCTGTGACAGTCAGCTGCCAGACCATTTCCAGGAAGTTTAAACAAGACCAGTATGGGCATAAGAGCCAGAGCAAGACTCAAGACATATAATTCCTGACAAATATATAGTGGCCTGAGTTTGGAGCTATGATCGTGTGAAGGCAGGAATCAGCAATAATGTACAGTATGCTGAGTTTAGGCTCCTAGAAAGACACTTTGTAGCAAAAATGCACCATGTCATCAAGTCTTGCAGAGTGAGACAGCACACCTTTTGTGCATCTGTTGTTGGTGTGACAAGCTCTGTTCTAACAGACTTACTGTGCACAGAATCAGAAAACTCCATAAATAATAGCATAGGTATGCACAGCTTGCGCTTCAGAAGTAAGCTCACTCCTGGCTATAGCCACTGTATTAGCTCTATCAGCTAGGGAAAATACATCAGAAGGGCAAGATCCCACACTCTCACCACCCATCACAGACCTGACCACTTTTGAGTACGTCTGAAGTAGCTGTAAGTTCAAAACACAAGCTTGTAATGAGTCATCCTTCAGGAGCACAGGGTCCTTTCCCTGCTCTCTGCAGTGGGAGGAAGCACTTAACAGAGTTACTCTAAGATCCCAGCATGGTTATTTTTACTCTCAGGATACCAAGTCCTGGTAGCATAATGTACAGACCTTGTTATTTTTGCAGTTGGTCAGAAATCTAGAATTTTTTTAAATCCATCTAGAGATGCTTACATACAGTATTGCAGGGTACAAATAACATGTAAATAATTCATGTGAAGTGCTATCAAAAACCACTATAACTTCAACACAAGGGCTTATTGCTGCACAGAGGCTTTGAGATATTTTTTTCCTGCAGAGAAGCTGGATGGTAGGAAATAACTACCCTTACATACCTTGAAGCTTTGGGATCCCAAATGACGATGTCAGCATCAGAACCCACAGCAATTCTCCCCTTCTTTGGGTACAGGTTAAAAATTTTTGCTGCATTTGTGCTGGTAACAGCTACAAATCTGTTTTCATCCATTTTTCCACTGTGCTGCACAAGAGTACACAAAAGCAAGCTCATTACTTTTTAAAACGAGGAATGAAACAAATGTTCCTGTTATTGAAAAAGGTAGGATGAGTGACAGATCTCTGCCAGCATTCACATCAATATTTTTTTTTAATGTCATACTGAAGAGTTTAAAAGAAATAAAAATAACTATTTGTCTGAGATGCACAAACTGCAATGTACATTCACTGAATACTGTAACCTTATTTTACTTTATCCCACAGGAAAAGGAAAAAAGACAACTTTAAATCCAAACTTTTGTGGATCCAGTCCCAAGTCACCTGAAATAATTTTTTTTAATCTGGCTTTGCATCTTAGTCCTGCTCAGCAGTCTCCTCGGGAGACATAACATCTCTCATAACCAGTATCTAGGTTTTATGAAATGGTGAGACAGTATAAGGAGAGCCTAGAAGATGATAAAGGAGAGGTAAGGCACAATGTGTAACATAGGAAAGGTGATTTGCAAATGTTTTCAGCAATAACACGGACGATAGAACTCTTCAGTAAATGTTTGAGAACAAGCAGTATAAAAATCAGATTTGCTGATGTGACACATCAGCAAAATGGCAAATAATAAGGGATATAAATGCGTCTTGGGACTGTTCACTACTACATAACTAGTTTTAATCCAACCTCTGTGACTGTTCTGTGCTTAGAAAGGCAGATACAGTGGCAGACATACTGCATAGGTCAGTCTAGGAATCAGAATGTCAAAAAAATGTGGTTTTATGGTGGCTTTTGAGCATCTAAGAAGAAAAGCATGAGTGGTGAGCACTGCTTTTCTAACTAATGGCGTATGGGAAGGGAGGAAAGCTTTCCACACAAATTCTCACAGCTGTGTAATATTTTACAAGTAAGAAAAGAGAGGATATTCCTGATTGAAGAACCTTCTGAAAAACTATCTTGCCCAACAAGATGGACTGTTCAAAAGCAACACTGATGTATATATTCCTGTCTTACTTTCATACTAACCACAAGCTAGATTACATTCCAGTTTACACAATAAATAATCACACTAGAGCTATGCCAAAGGTGAATATAGGCAGAAGTCTGCTTTGTACATGCCAGCTTGAATGGAATCCCAGATCAGATAAAAAGAGAGATTCTGAACCACATCCTTACCAAGTTAGATAATTCTACAGTGACAAATAAACATGCCTTGCAGTGCATTATCAATGAGACTTCACTATTGCAAGAGAACTTACTAATAATTAGAAAGTTGAACTAGAGCCTCCAGAACTTAACAGTATTGTGTTCTGAGTTACGGCTGGGCTTAAACCACAACAGAAGGAGAAAACTAACTGTTACAGCCAAATCCAGAAAAATCGATATACTTACAACGCCTTTTTCCCATATGACTGACATCCTATCTTCCACACCATTCACTCCATTAGGGATTTTTGTGAAGTCGTCCTTCCCCTGAGCTTTTTGGCATGTGTCAAAGGTGCAGTTGTCAGTCCCTGTCACAGATAGGTCATCACTGTAGAGAGATAAAGTTCTTTATGAAATAGAGCGTGTATCAGGCAGTGCCACATGGGAAAAACCATTGCAAAGCTTGGTAGATCCAGGAATCCATGCTGCAAGGAAAAACTGGTATGTCCTGCCTTCCTGTCTTCAGTCCCATCCTCCAAGAGTAGCTCCACAGTACAGCCAGTTCCCCTGTAAAGTAGTTTTCTCTTCAGAAACCCCTCAGAAGAAACCAATCAGAAAAAAGAACACTTTTACTTTGGATATAACAAAGGTGTCCCACAAATGGAGGACTGTCCTGGGTTCAGCAGTAGCAGTCATGTTTTTTCCTTTGTGTTAGCTGGTGCAGTGCTGTGTTTTGACTTCCAGCCTGAGAACAGTGGTGGTGAAGCCGATGTTTTCGGTTGTTGCTAAGTGATGTTTACCCTGACCAAGGACTCTGTGAGGCTCATGCTCTGCCAGGGAGGAGGGGAAGCTGTGAGGAAGCAGAGACCGGGGGCGCCTGACCCGGGCTAGCCGGGGAGGTATTCCATACCACAGCACATCATGCCCGGGGTGAGGGGTAACTGGGAGTTACCCGGAAGGACACGGGCTTCCGGGTGGAACTCGTTTTCTTGGCCGGTGGTATCGTATTCTCTTCCCTTGTTATTTTCCCTTATCATTGTTGTAGTTGATAGTAGCGGTGGTGATTTGTTGCTGGACTGTTCTTGTCTCAACCCGTAGGAGTTGCACTCTCTCGATCCTCCCCCCCGTTCCTCCGGGAGTGGGGAAGGGGAGAGCCCCAGTGCGGGGAGGGGACACGGACCTCGATTGTTGTCAGCTCGGCACCACTCACTGGGAGTGAGTGAACAAGTTACCTGACTGGGTTTAAACCACGACAAGGACTAATACACTTTGCCCAGAGTAAGGGGCTTGGTTCCATCCTCAGGGCAATTTTAAATTGAGTTACTCTATATACCCTTTGAAATTGCCACAGATCTGCACAACCATCAGCCAGTGTTCAGGCATACACTGGTCAAATTCAACCCTTTTGTGGAGTTAAGCTTTGTTGGTAATGAAATACCAGCAGAACACACCTGCTGTTAACTGCAGGTATCTGAAGGATACTTCTATTCCTACTTCCTTCTGAAAGAAGTGGATAACTTACATCTACCTTCAGAAGTCAGCAGGCTTAGTTTTTACATAGCATCCACATTTCAAGTGAAAAAGGCAGCTGATAACAAAACCCAGAACCCCTAGCTGTGACCCCACTTTTTACACATTCCCCCCTGATTTACAACCTTACTGTTTCCCTGGTTATGTTTCAATTTTTGATGCAGTATTAGCAAGGCAAGACTAATGATTAAAATCAATGGGGGCAGAGGCCACAAGAGTCCAGAGGAACAAAATCTGAACACTTTCTAATTCCTGCAACAAAAAATGTTTTTCATCTATGGTTTCACCTTACATTTCTCCTTCCTGATAGTGTTAACATTCTGTACTTAGAAAATCTCCAGGGCATCAACCTGTTATTATATACTACAGACAGAATTTGCTATGTATTTGGGCATCAACTGTCACTGTTTGTTCATCTGCTTACTTGGCCAGTAAGTTCATGAGGAAACCAGGAGTAGATGGATCTGGTCTCAGTGGAGGTCCCATGACATATGCTGCAGCATGAGCCCAGTCTTCATTCCAGTAGTTGGTGCCATCGGTGCCAAGACTAGCAGCAATAGGCTCCCCATAAACCACCTTTCCTAAAAAATATAAAGCAATAGTATCATCATCAAACAACATAAAAATGCTTATCCTGTGTTTTCTCTGTTGCGGATCTTTTTGATGGCAATGGATCTAAGTTTGAATAAGTGTTTCAAATTAAACACTAACATATGGAAGGACATAATAAAATAACCTATAACACAGCATCTCTGTTCTGAATATTCTGCTGGTGATCTCCCAATATACTTCCTCATAAGAGCATTGCTTGGCCAAGTTTTTTAATGAAATCGGTGACAGATATATTATAATGGGGTTTACACATTTTTTACTAGGCCTGTGATTGAGATTTCAAAAGGAACACAGTCCTCTGGTGTTTCCGTGAATTACTGAATTATAAGTGCTACACTGGCACAGTTTACTACCACGGGACTCAGTACTTTTCAAAATATGTTTCCCACTGCAATAGTACCATTCCTTAAATCTTCTGTGTTAGACTTGCAAAAAGTCTTCATATACTTTAAACCTCATAGTTCTACCGTCATTTCTACAAGGTTTAAAGACCTGCTCTGACATTACTGTACTGTACATTTACCCCAAGTACTACATAGTATAACTTCTTCCATGACCTAAAGACTCCCTCTTAGCATTATTAATTTGCTATAACCATCTCAGCATGCTCTGACATATCTCATATTTATGGTTTCATTTGGAGCATTCTAAGCTCCCAGTCCCACTTATCTACATATATTATAGGTTTACACTTAGACTCAAGAGTGAGACCACCACTGTTGTTTGGACTTGAATTCACGACTTAAGCAGTTATTTACTGGTTTTTGCATCTTATTTACAAAACTTAAAGCACTGAATATGAAGCCATCCATACATGTGATATGACTACTCTGAAAGAGGACGTTTGAGTCAGATTAGTATTTTCCCAACTCAGAGCTGCTGCAGGTGTCAGGGGGATCTTGGCGTTCCCAGGGGAATTCCAAACACAGTATTGGAGAGCAGACTGAAACAAACCCTGATATACACAGAAACATCCTGCATATATAAACAATCTCCTGTATTAACCTATTAGGCTTTTGACAGATTTTTCATAAGTAAAGTCAGCAGGAGGGGGAGGGAGGGGAGTGTGTTGTGGTGGTATTTCCTACTATATCTAAACAAGATAAAGAAACTTCCATCTAAAGTAAACCTGAATTATAAATCATTAGGACATAGGTAAAAACAATAAAAGTTAAAATGATAGGAAAAGAGTAAATGCTTAGCTTCCATAAATAATTTTCTTATCTCTGTTTTATAACATAAAATGAAAAGTCTCCAAGCTCACTTATATGCTGAGCTGATTTTAACTCATGTACCACAGCTGATGACAGTATTTCTGCAGTCAGAATTCAACCTGAGCAGCTCCCTTCATTCTCATGACTGGGAAGAAGTACAAGTCATTTCCTCGAGTGATTCTGAGTTTGAACACTGAAAGTTTAACAGACCACATCTGGACCATTCTGCTGATTTCTCACATTTCACTTGGACCATGACTAGCCAGCCTGAAGGGTACAATAATATCAAGATTCTACTTTAATCCAAATAACAAGGAAATTCTGAATTAAGGCTCTTTTAGCTCCATTGGCAGCAAGGAAATTCTGCATTTAAGTTCTTCTAGCTCAATTGGCTTCTGCCTATAGGCATAAAAGTGAAGTAATGCTGTAATAAATCAAGTCTTTCCATTTATTATGTTTTCCTTCATTCAATAAAAACAGCAAGCAGAAAGCGTTCTGAGCTGCTGGAAGATAGCTGTGGATTTGGTGACTTCTTCATCAGATGTGCAAACTGTCTAGCAAAACTATTGTCACATGAGTTACTTTATAAGAAGGAAGAACATGCAATTGTGTTTTATTTTACCACTTATCAGAACTCAGAGTTATAATCTTGGGAAACACCAACTAACATTCACGGGCTTGAAAAACTGGTCCCTGTGTGCTTATTCTAGTAAAAGTTTCAGAAGTACTTAAGATCATACAGGACATAAATACTGGCCAGCTATGATCTGAAAGAAACAGAACTGCAAGAAAGGGTTTATTGAATCAGGCATAGTATTGCATCAATTACACTATCTACAGTCTGGACCTGAGCTGCCCTGCATGAGCTGGCTGAACAGCCCACATTTTTTAGCTGCACTCCTGTGCTCAGAATCAGCTTGACAGTCTGTATACCCCCAGCTATGGACATGCCCTTCCTCTCACTAAGAGGAGACTTAAGCTGTGACTGATGGTAGGAAGTACTAACTTTCTAAGTCTAAGCAAGCTTCTTGTAATCTGATCAAGTACATATTTTTCTATGCACTCTTTTAAAAGGGGAACCTTGTTTTAAAAAATTACTTTTTAGTAAGATACTGCTTTCCTTTAGATTTACTTCAAGATAATGATCTGCATTAGAAAATCTTATTTCCTTAGCTGTAACAGCACAGTTACAGCTACAGCACATGATCTCTAGTCTTTAGTACATCCAGAATGAAAGCATTTTTAAGTGGCAGTATAAATTGTATATCCCTAAATCACATTTTTTAGCCTTGTTTCCCCATTGGCATTACTGGCCAAAGGAATGGGCCACATTAGTTTTCTCTGGTAAGTTCACCTCAGGTAGTCCTAACAAGGACAGAGAGCTGCACTGACTGACACCAGCACTCTGCAGCTTTGTCTTCTCATTTTAGGAACAGTTTTACACAATACATACTCTTTGTCTTCCCACTCAAGAGAACAAGACTGTCATGCACACAGAGATATCAGAAGGCCCTTCTGTGGAATCAGACAGTTCCTCTACCTATTTGAGCAAGATTCAAGATCATGTTTTGCACAGGGATGAAGAAACAGCCCACTGAGACAAGCAAGAACAGTTCTCACAGAGAAGTGCTCGTTTTGGCCCTCTCAAGTGGTGAACTGTAGACCCATTGCTTTTGGCAAACAGATTGGAAGAGCCCCAGAAAAAGAACAGGATGGGGACTTCTGTTAACCTGTACCTCTCACAGTCACAACATGGAAATCTTGGATTTCCTGTTGGATATTCAGCAACACTGTAGCTGTACTGATGTACAGGAAAAGCATGCTGCTACAATCTGGAGATTTCCTTCTGTAAGTGGTGTTGCTAAAGATCAGAGCAGACATAGATGGGACTTTGTCATGGAGGAGAGAAGGCAGTTACTTAAGTTATTTCCCTAAAGTTTGCTTATTGTAGTATAAGAACTAGTATCGCTTTACAGTCTGTATGACTGATTTTAGTTTTTAAGGTCTGAGCCATACCTCACTGAAGACAACAGAATTATGCCTACTGTCTTCAGCAAACTGTATCAGGCCTTTGGTCTCCAGCTAAATGAGGGACAAAAAAGAATTGGATTATAACTTGTATTTTTGACTAGGAAAACTACCAACCCACAGGATTTGAGAAGTAATTCTTCAATTCTGGTATCACACTGTCACCCAGAAAATAGATTACGCTCACTGAAGAGCCATCTCTCCCCTTCTGAGGTCAGTGATAGAAGAGGAAGGGATATCAATCTTCCTCTGACATAGGCAGAGATGAATATGCACCACACACTGTACTTCAGGCTTGAAACTAACATGAAAAATTCCACAATTGTAAATAGTAGGAAGCTAGCAACAAGAGATGGAGAAATAATCTTGAAAACATGAATAAACATGAATAAAGCATTATAGTGAATATTTCAAATGCTTGAGAGCCTTCTGATATTTAAGAGTTTACACAGCTTTTCCATTAAGGTGTTTTAACCTGTCCAAGCTGAATATCTTTCAGCAAAACATTTGGGCTTTGTTTATGTCATTCATACAATACTTTGAGAATTTTTTTTTTTTTTTTTTTTTTTTGCCTGGAACTCCTTATTTTGTATTACTACTTTTAACTGAAGAATGGAAAATAACTTTTACTGAAACTAACAGCAATGAATTTCTAATTGTCAGAAATTATGCAGATCGGTCTCATCAAAAACTATAATTGTTGTAACTAACTTTGTGGTACACTAGCTATCTTTAAAAATGTCTTACTCAGTCCTAGATTTTTGTTTCCTAAACAGTGTACATCCATGAAAATATAAATTAATTATGGAGAGATACTACGCATTGCTGTGCACAAAGGCAAGCATTGATGACTCTGACCACATCAACTCAGGAAACTAGAAAATATAATTTGCACCACAATACGAGTTAAGTTGTACTACATTCGTCATTTTGCACATTGAAGAGACATATATCAAGTTAGTTATCAAACTGGCACTGGAGACTATTCTTACAACAAAGCCCAACAATATTTTACAGTATTTATGATCAGCATAGAATTTTTTACTCGAATAGTGTGTTATAAAACACCACCTCACATCTTAGCTCTTTCGTGTTCACAGCCAGTGTTTTATCTTTAATCCTCTTGTAGTTAATGTTGACATCACACATGTGAATGTATAAATAAGCATACACTGATAGATACAATCCACATCACCAGCAGCACTGTCATCTAGTGGAGGAATCTAATATAGCACAGTACCAAAAGATGTGCTAGTAAAAAATAGTTTCCGTTATAAACTTGAATTACTGATAAGTCTTACTAGAAGTCATAAACAATGCATATTCTACATACATATATCCATCTATATTAGAGAATCATAGGATCATAGAATAGTTAGGGTTGGAAAGGACCTTAAGATCACATAGTTCCAACTCCCCTGCCGTGGGCAGAAACACCTCGCAGTAAACCATTTCACACTAGGCTCTGTCCAATCTGGACTTGAAGACCTCCAGGGATGGAGCATTAACAGCTTCCTTGGGCAACCCATTCCAGTGCCTCACCACTCCCACAGTAAAGAACTTCTTCCTTATATCCAATCTAAGCTTCCCCTGTTTAAGTTTGAATCTGTTACCCCTTGTCCTACCACTACAGTCCCTAATGAAGAGTCCCTCTCCAGCATCCTTATAGGCCCCCTCCAGATACTGGAAGGCTGCTATGAGGTCTCCACACAGCCTTCTCTTCTCCAGGCTGAACAGCCACAACTTTATCAGGCTGTCTTTATACGGGAGGTGCTCCTGTCCCCTGATCATCCTTGTGGCCCTCCTCTGGACTTGTTCCAACAGTTCCATGTCCTTTTTATGTTGAGGACACCAGAACTGCACACAATACTCCAGGTGAGGTCTCATGAGAGCAGAGTAGAGGGGCAGGATCACCTCCTTCAACCTTCTGCTCACGCTCCTTTTGATGCAGCCCTGGATACAGTTGGCTTTCTGGGCTGTGAGCACACACAGCCGGCTCATGTTCATTTTCTCATCAACCAACACCCCCAAGTCCTTCTCCACAGGGCTGCTCTGAATCTCTTCTCTGCCCAGCCTGTAGCTGTGCCTGGGACTGCCCTGACCCAGGTGTAGGACTTTGCACTTGGCATGGTTAAATTTCATAAGGCTGGCATCAGCACATCTCAGAAGCATGTGAAGGTCCCTCTGGATGGCATTCCTTCCCTCAGCGTATCCACTGAACCACACAATGGTTCACACAATTAGCACAACGTTTTCATGCACTTTGGTCAAGCTCTCATACTCCACATTTTGCTATTAATCTTCACCCGGTGTGTAAGAATTATCTAAAGTCAAAAAATAAGGAAACTGAGGTCTGTATGCAATTCATGTAAGGTCAGATAACGAGGACATACATTCCATAAAGTTTTAGGCCCCCCAGATCATGGGCTTCTGTCCTGCTTCTTCCACCCATATAACATCTCCTCACAGTGCTGTTGTTCCACAGGCTGCTCTGGTTATATGAACCCACAGATAAGTAGGTAAAAACATGCAGAATCCCTATATTTTTCAGGCTGCTTCTAGCCTGCTCAACAGATAGTCGAGAGGGTCAGGCTTCCCTTGGCTGACCAGAACTATTTATAAGCCTTGCAGTGCATGACCTGAGAAACCCTTCCCTGACAGAATCAATGCTTTCAGATGTTGCCATCATCACCATGATTTCTAAATGCCCAGTAAACAGGAATCCTTGTCATGTCATGGCACTGTCTGCAAAAATACAGTGTGGTCTCTGTTCTAGAATTCCTCATCTAAATAGCTAGTAAAGGCTTGCAGATTATAACTCTCAAGGAAGAGCAATAAAAGAGCACATTTTGTCTTAGACTGGTCACATAATTTTGAAAGCATCTTGGAGGTACAACACAAAGGAAAAAAAAAGTTTGCTCCAGGGAGAATGGAAAGTCTCAACACCAGTTAGTGTTCTGCCACATTGCTTAACAGTCTTTGGGCCCCACAAAACACACGCAGTTTAGACACTCCACTCCAAGATATTCACTCATGTTCTGAGGGTTATGGCACCCATGACAAGTAGAACACTGATGCTGTGTTGGGTTTTCCATGACCCTTTCTCCAATGCCATAGCTCAAACACAAAAGAATTAGGACTTTTACCTTCTCTTCGTGCATTACTTATCAATTTTCCTGCAGATTTACTCATTACGTGGACTACAAAAAGGGGGCAGTTTACAGCATTTGCTATAGAAATTGCTCTTTGTGTAGCTTCAGCTTCCACTTCTTCAGGACGAGACAGTGCATGCCCCTCAGGGCCAGTTATTCCCATTGCCAGCATCTTCTTTGTGCCCTGAACACACACAAAAACATAAGAGTCAGATACAGTGCAACCATGGTGTCATGAACATGCTGCTGGCCAAATGGATCCTAAATGAGCCACTACAGCTAGCTTGAGAAAAAAAAAAAACAACACCAAAAAACAACAAACAAGGTAGTTATGATTTTTTTTTTTCAAAGGAACTTACTGTTTTGTTATCTGAAATCCAACACTTCTCTTAACAATCATAGGTCTCAGAATACCTAAGTGACTTTAGAGAACACAATCTAAATCTATAAGCTTGCAGGGATAAATCACCCCTTTTGAAAGCCCTGCCCCTCCCTCAATATGTACTCTTAAATGATCACAGCCAGTATCTGAGGTGACAGTACTAACCCCTCACTGGAAAGAAAAAAGAAAGATCTTTACTAAGCACAGATACACATCCAGAGCCTTTGAATGAGGCACCAAAGTTTTAAGAGGCTAAGATTTTGACCCTACTATATTCCAGGAATTTATGGTTTGCTGATTTGAGATTACGTAGCAGTAAATTAATTTCTGTTATGGGACCTGGGGCAGAGTCGAAGCACTATTGACTAGAATATCTGAAGAAACTCAAAGACATCGGTGTATACTCCCAGAACCTCCACACAGCACTAAGATGGCAATAGCAAGTGTGAAGAGACTCTAACTAGGCACAGAGGGACCCGTTAATAATTTTGTATAATGAAATTTTAAGTATGAAGGGTGGGACTTTTGTGCCCAGTCAGTGAAGCTTTCTCCATGCTTCTGGATTTGTTCCTGTTAGATGACTATGTTTGGAGAGACCTAGGGTTAGGCACTGCATACCTGATGTCTAAATACTTGGCTGAGTGTTCCCCCTTTGACCTGGTCTATGATCAAGCTCTGACTGTTCTCTTTGTCAGTCAAGTATACATATATATATTATACTTGCAGTATATTATATTGCAAGTATAACTCTCATTATAACAGGATAATTTGCCTCCTGTCTACCCTGAATCCAAGACTCGAGATTACAATTTCTTATCTCACCACAAGCATCCTTTACTATCTTGGACATGAATGTTTGTCCTCGGTTCCCTGGAATTAAAATAGGGCAGAAAAGCCTTTCCCTGAGACACAGTGACAGCACTAATACAGCTATTGAAGGGCTTATAAATGGCAACAGGACCATTTATATTCTTCACTTTGATGGACAAAATGTCAAATGCCTACCTGTGCAATTAGCTCCCCATTTTCTGCATGGACTTGAGCAACTGTTCCGAGTTCCTTACAGCAGCAAAAAGCTTCATATAACTCCTCATCATTGAGCATATATATATCTTTATAGGCCATAAACATCTTGAAGGAGTTGACGCCTTTGTTTTGAACAAGAGTTTTCATTTCTTCCTTTACCTGAAAGACAGCAGTTTTTAAAAAACAGCAATATTATATTTAACCTGTTAATAATTTTATGTAATGAAATTGTAATTATGAAGGGTGATCCATCAAACATATGTTTAGTCCAAACAGCCCAAGTCACATATTTAAAGACTGACTTATATTATCTTTCTTCTAGAAAATTTATCCTTCAAGTACATAAGCCAGTACCACTGCAGTGTAGATATTGAAGGTACAAGCTAATCGCAGGAAGGGAACGATTTTTACAAAAGAAAGCAAAGCAGCATTTCACTCCAAATAAACCTCTTGATGTTGAAAACACCCAAACCAATATTACAGTCAATGTATTCAATGTATACAGTATGGAGTTTTGAGAAAAACTGATTTTCAAAATTGGATCATAATAGGCTTCATCTTCTGGCAAATAACAGTGACAGAAAGTATCTCACATCCTGAAGCTTTGTCCTGACGCTGAACAACACCATGCAGCCTTTTGGAATGTTTTGTCATCACGCAGAATGGCTCTAAATTCTAGATGGAAGTGTGCTTTTCTGGTTGGTTTTGTTGTTTGGTGTTTTTTTTGTTTGTTTTTGGTTTTGAACGAACTCCTTGATAGGATTCCCTGCTCCTGCTGGGGTCTGGGAAGCCCAGCAAAACTTTATGTCCCAAAGAAAGAAAGATGCAGATTTTAGCCCAAAGCTCTCTCCTATAACCAGTTCTAGCTGGCTAGCTAGAACTAACCTAAACTATGCATTACCTAACTTTGGCTCTCCCTTCCCAGTAAAATGATGGTGACACTAATTGATGCGTATCTGTGATACTATTACAATTTCAACAGGATTAATTCCTTTCAGAGAGTAAAACATTGTTTTTCATCTTGTCTGTAATTATCTGGTTGCATCTGCCTAAGAAAGGTTTGATATAAAACTCAAGGAAATTTTCTGGACTTATCCAGAGGAGGAATAAATACCCAACACAAGATCCTGCTCTGGCACAAATATAGAGGCATGTCATTTATTTTGTTCTTTACTATTTACTATGACTAAGGAAAAGCATTATGAAGAATGTACGTTTTTAATCAATCCTGAAGAGATGACAGCTAATTAAAATGGTATGAAATACCTGTTTTCTTTACCCAGATCTTTTACAGCTACAAAACATCAGACCTTTCTATTTGTTTCATTCTTGGCCTTTAAAAAAAGTTAACTTCTTAACATAAACCAGAACATTTCATTGATTTACACCTCACTAGTTTTATTGGATTTTTCGGTACAATGCCACTGTTCTCTACGGAGGCGGTTTCAAACACACATTCCTCAAACTTCGCTGAAGAATTTATTTTATGTCTTTGCTTTGAGCTAGAAGTTGCAGCCAGTCTATTTAGTGCTTAGTGCTCAGTGCTCAGAATACCAAAGATGGTGTGTTTGCAGAGTGAAGGCTTTGGTTCATATATGTTAAAAGCCAAAACTTAGAGAAAGTACTCATATTTTAAAACGGAATTTACTTAATGTATCTATGTACTGATGCACATCCTCTGAAGATCCAAAGTGGTCTTGTAAAATATGGGTCAGGTTCAGATAGATAGCACCTGAAAAGTTAATTTATTCAGTAAAGCTTTCAGGCTATCAGCAAACATTCACACAACAAGGATGATTTTCCAATATGTAAATTCCAGAAAGGTTTTTCAGATATCTAATAGTCAAGTAACTATTGGCTGCAGTCCTGCTTTGCCTTATGGAGATATTACTGCAGTCAGCAAAAACAAAAACACATCACCACCGCCAAAACAACCCCCAAACCAACAAACAAACAAACAAAACATCACAACCAAGACTCAACAGGAGCGTAAGTTATCAAGTGTTCAAGAAATAAAAGGCAAAATTTATGCAAACACCTCTTACTCCCTCTAATTTGCCTGGTCTTGGTCTTGCACAACTGCATCCTTTAACTTTGAGCAGTATTATCCAAAGACACAGGCTATCTGCAGACTTTCTTTCTTTCTTTTTTTGGGGGGTATTTTTTTTCAAACACATGTACTTTCAGAAGGGTTTGGACTATTTCAAATGTAGTTTTTATACACAAAAATACTATTACACTGCCCGCAAGCTATATTTAGCACATAAGGACTAATTCAAAGCAGGTGTGGCACCGATTCATGGAATTGAAAATCAGCTATTGCGTTTACCTTACTGCTCCACCACGTAACTGCCACATGCAGGGAATAATCACAGCAGACTTTAGGGTCTGCCCAGCTTTTCCATGTGTCAAAGGCTTTGATCAGAGAACAGCCTTTGTGAGGGATGGCAAAGTCAATGATCATAGTGGTTCCTCCTGCTACAGCAGCCTGAAAGGGAGAAAGTTAATACTTAGTATTGGAGAGAATGCAGATTTCCTCCCACCCTCTCTGACTATCTTGATACACTGAAAAGTGAAAACTCACTGAAGAGTCCCCCTGAGTAAAGTCTGTACTTGCAAAATGATTGTGGAGATTAATTTTGCTTCCTTTGAGAAGGCTGTTTTCAAACAGGCATTCAGGAGAATCATGAGGAAGTTCTCAGACTGAAGGAAAAGTTTTCACACAGGTACAGAATCTCACAAGAAGTTTGGAGATAAGTGCAACATTGATGCATCACTGAGTTTCCTGAAACATGTGGGATCACTGAGAAAGAAGAGCACCAGAAGACCATGGTCAACTTGAGAAATGCTTCCTTGGAGTCTATGCAGTTGAATAAAAAAAAGCCTGTATGTCAGGAAAGTATTGACGGGCAGATACAAAATGAAAAAGAACATATTCAGTCTGAAAACCCACTTTGAAAATCCCTAAACTCTTGTCCAATACCAAATTATTACCTTTTTGTGTGTGTGTGTTTTCCTTTAAAGGATCTTTGTTAGTCATTTCCAGAAACCAGATCCTCAACTAACAGAAACTGACCCAATATAGAAATTCCTTTGTTGTAATTGTTGCAGTCTTCCAGATTGCTGTAATGGTTGCAATTAGTCAGAGAAATCCTCTCTGTTTGCTCTGAACAACATCCCCTTGCACCTCAGAGACAACCAATTCAGATAAGATTCATACTACTCTTCCTCTTTCTAGATCAGTTAACCCTTTCCTCTCTTTTACTTATCAATCAGAAATATAACTGTAAATATGTCAGTACATTTTGCAAAGACGTTTAGAGAGTGACAAACATTTGTGAAGCTGAGATGAATTGAGCAAACATTTTCTCCAAGCGAAGTTGATCAAACTGTAATTTTTTTTTCCAACAAGACAGATTGCTTTCTTATTTTTCAAACAGGATTTAGAATTAAAGAATATTTATAGACTTGAAGAAAAAAAAAAGTCATGGGTTGCAAACTCCACTCAAATTCTCTTTTTTACCTAACATCTTTTTTTTTCCTCTCTCTTGTCAGGAGAGGTATTCTGTGCCTTTATTTATTCAGCTGAACGGGTACCTCTTGGCTAATCATTGTAGTGTATTTTGCAATACTTGGAACACAGCTCTGTCTCTTGCCAGAATATCTGCAAGATGATGACCTTCAGTAAATAGCTCTGAACACATTCCACACTTAGACTTGGGTTAAAAGGGCCCACAATATCTAACTTTCTGACATCTGATCACTTGGCGGGATCTTGAGTCTTCTCTTAGGCACTATCTGCTCACCCTGTTTTGTGTATGCAGTCTCTGTTTTGCAGCTTCCCTTACCAGTGACTCAAAAAAGTTATTCAAAAAACTTCAAACCTAAAAAATAAAAATACTTCTTTCTTTTTTGAAAGTTAGCACACAATTCATCTTCCCTACTTTGGGACATGACAGTGGAGGCACCTATATTCCAGTTAGTCTTCATCTTTGTTTTTTTTTAAACAATGAAAACATTCTAAGAATGCAGTCACTAACACCTCACAAAGGCATCTTAAAAGAAAGCCACAGTCACTGCAGTTTCTTTTACATATTTTTTCCTCTCAAACAAAATCATCTTCTGGCTTAAGACACATTTGTTTGATTTCTCTTGCAATGTCAAATTGCTAGATATACTGTTGATAATCAGTTTACAAAAGTGGTCTTCACAGAGAAATAAAGGATTGTTGCGGAAAATGAAAACATATTAATATATATATGTGTACTATCAGATAACGTAAGTATTCCAGAAATCAAATTCTGCATGTCATTCATCCAGGAAACATACCCTGTGATGTCTGTAGACAAGCAGAACAGACATTGTGGGCTTGATTTTTTTTCTCTCCACTTATCACAAGAAGCAGCATGAAGGCCAAAATCTGCTGTGGAAGCCATTATGGTAACTATAATTTTATTTTTTTTTCCAACAAGTATTTCCTGTCTATGGACATCTTAAAAAGACAGCACTGATAGGCCCATATAATACTAGATTCCTTAATTTCTACCAGATAGCTACAGAGTCTAGGGGAAAAAAAATCCATTATCATATTTATAATACCTTTCCAGCAATCAGTTCTGAAGGTAGAAAAGCTGTAGCTTTTCTTCTGCATCTTACGTCTGACTTGGGGAGACGTTATTTTTGGTATAGCAGCCATTTTGGTATGTCTGGGAAGATCTGCTGCTATGGACAAATTAATTTTTTTGTCAAAGTTTTGCAGAATAATTACAGTCTATCATCATGAGCCACTACAACTTCTGTGCTCATTGAAAAGAACAACTCTAGTGCTTAAAACTATCCAGTGTAAAATATTTCCATTCAAATAACAGCAGCAACACCAGCAAATCTATCTTGAGCTGGAACAAATATTGTTACTGAAAGAAATATGCCAGTAATTTAAGGATAGCATACAGGTCATTTGTAGTGCTCCTTTCAGTACTCTGGAGTCAGCATTAGAAGAAGTCAGCTCCTTGTTAAGAGTATGAAAATGTACAATAAGGGGGAAACAAGACAAGGCCAGGTTACACAGAGCTTGGAGGAACTGGTCTAGTAGAAGGTGTCCCTGCCCATAGCAGGGGGTTGGAGCTAGATAAGCTTTAAGGTCTCTTCCAACCTAAACCATTCTATGACTCGATGATTAGACCACTCAGACAATCTAAAGTGCACTCTCATGACATGATGCGGCATGCAAGAAATTAAATTTCCTGCTGAAGAACAGGGTCAATCTTAGCAAGACTGCAAACTTTACATGTTCTTAATAGTTGCGTGATTACTGCATCACACTATTTGTTAAAATGAGTTAACTTTTTCAACTATTTCAAAGAGGAAAACTGGTAGTTTGCAGACCACAAAAAATGCACACTGGTGAAATCCATTTATTTTGAAGGCATGCATTACACTATTGCTTTCTGCTTTTTAGCAAACCCCAGTTCTGCTGTGAGAAGTACAGGATATAATAGGCTGCCTGAGGATGCTGTCTAGCAGACAAGCAAAGTAGGGCAGTGTGATCCCTTCTGTAGGCAAAGGATTTCAGCATGCACAGCAAAGCTTAGGGAAGTACCTTGCAAATTTGAGGGAGCTCTGTATTTTTACTATATGGAGATAATGCATAATACTGTTAATAGTAGCAATTGATACACTGACAATGCAAGGAATGCAATGAGATCAGCTAAAAAGCTGGGGAAAACCCCAATCCCACTCCACATATAAAACTGGGAGAAATAAGACACTTTTAGAAAGCGTATTTGAACTGGACTATCATCGAGAGACACAGTGAGGTCTGCAGTGAATGAATGACAGAAGAAAAGCTTGCATTGCCCCTTGCTAAAAGTTCAGATTACCACATAGGTGCTTCCAGGGCACTAAGGAATTACACTGTTGCTTTAGATAACCTTTGCTCAAAAAAAGTATAAGGCTTGTTGCATGCACCAATGCAAGCTGTAGTCTGCATGAGGACAACCAGGGCAAATGACTGCACTTAACTTGTCACCTGCAGCCAGAAATGTCTGAAAGAACCAAAATAACACACCGGTTGAAGGTGGACCTCCGAGTATCCCAACTGCTTATGACAGTGTCCCAGCCAAGGGACAGTAACAATTGCCAGTGCTTGATTCACATCCATTGTTTTGTAAGTACTACTGAATAACCAGCAGACATCCCTTTCTGCAAAAGCCCAAATGCACACACAGACACGTATATATGCACCCACCTTGGTTCCTGAATAGAAGTCATCTTTTGACCTGCTGCCCATAAAAGGGAACTGCATGTGTGTATGGGTATCGATGCCTCCAGGGATCACCAGCCTGTTGGTTGCATCCAGCACAATGAGTCCAGTCAGTGGCTCAGGGTTTAGGTTTGGTCCCACTTGCTGCACCACTCCATCTTCCACATACACGTCGGCCTCCACAGAAAGGTCATCATTCACAACTTTCCCCCCCTTGATCAGAAGCCTCTGCTGCGCCAGCTTTTGGGGTGGCGTGGGAGCCTAGAAGGCAAAAGTGAGGCTCAGAAAGCTGCTCTTGCCTGGAAGTATTTCACTGACCACCCTTCTCCCAGAGCAGGGGTTATCTCCAAATGGTTCTAAACAAATACCACACAGTGCTCTTTAAACAGAACTGCCCCTCTGCCCCTGGCAGCTCCTCCTACGGCCTCCAATAGAGGACCAATGCCCTGCAAATGCAGGGAAATGCCCACACGGTGGCAGAGTGTTGGCTTCGGGCCCTTTGCGCTCCAGAATCTGCCTTGAAGAAAACAAGGCTAGGCTTTCAAAAGTGCCTGACTCACGGCACTGGCTCCATCCAGCCTGCCCTGTATACCCCAGGGTTTGAAACACGCTGGGCTGTTCTGAGAGTGTGGCCATTCATCAGCTTGTGATGCCCAAAGGTGACCCAAGCTCTTTGCATCGGGGTTTGAGGAAACCAAGGGTGACCTGAGCTCTCCACAGGAGTGGCCAGGGAGCCCAAGGGTGACCTTAGCTCACTGCGGCTTGTGCAGTGGGGCCGGGAGAGGACTGGACTGCAGTGCTCCAGGCACTGCGCCCATCTCAGCCGAGCCCCACAGAGCACTATGGCGGGGTCCACCCTGCTGCCACGGGACTGAGCCACCGCCGGTGCACATCAGAACTACTCCCGAGCTGATTCTCAGGTGATCACTTGGAACACACAACCCTCGGGACCCAAACACACACACACCGCAGTGCCACTGCACGGACACTGCAAGGGCAGGCGGGGAACACACACACACCGCAGTGCCACTGCACGGACACTGCAAGGGCAGGCGGGGAACACACACACACCGCAGTGCCACTGCACGGACACTGCAAGGGCAGGCGGGGAACACACACACACCGCAGTGCCACTGCACGGGCACTGCAAGGGCTGGCGGGGAACACACACACACCGCAGTGCCACTGCACGGACACTGCAAGGGCTGGCGGGGACAGCGCCCTGAGGCTGCAGGGCCCCTGCTCACCCTGGCAGCAGGAGGAGGTTCCAGCGGCACAGTCGTGTGGCCGCTGTCGAAGGACCACGTGAAAACCATCTTGCGGTAGCCGCCGCCTTGCGCCATTGTGCGCCACCGCCCCCTTGCCCTGGCCGCTGTGCGCAGCCCAGCGCCCCGCTGCTCCCCCCCACCCGGTGCCGCGCGGTGCCCTCCGCACAACTGCCACCGGCCCGCCCCTGACCGGCCCGGGCCGCGCAGGCAGCAACGGCCGCTCCGGCCGCCCTTTCACCGGCCCTCAGCCCTCGCGGGGCCCTGCCCGAGGGCCGCGGCGGCGGGACCTTGGGAAAGAAGGGCCGGGCTGCTGCGGTGGGCCTCGGACAAGGCTGGGTGGCCCCGCTGGGAGAGGCGGCCTGTGGGTTTCAGAACACAGGCACGGAAAACAGGGGGGAAGGTGGAATTACGAGTGGAAAATGAGCTAAGAGCTTGGAGCAGAAGAAGAGGGAAGACGTGCTCTGCCCCACGCCAGAGGAATGCGCTTATGTGGACTTTTCCTGCTGCCTCCAGTAACCTGGGTTTGCACGCTCAGCAGCGACACTGCTCAAGCGTGTCCCTGAAACTGCTGAGCACCAGCATCTTCATCCCCTCGACCTCTTCTAGGTCAGTGAGGAATGCTTCAGAAGACAGAATAGTGTCCCTGAGGGCTGTGAGAGGGCGCACACATATATGGCCAGAAAGACACTTAGATGACACTGGATTTGGAAAACAACCTTCCCATCAGCAAGTGATGTTCCTTTTCTCCCAGTGGGTAGGAGAACTGTACCAGATATTTGTATCTGAGCATCCCAGATTTTGTCTTGTGCCTCACCTGCGTGGTGGGACAGAGACCCAGCAGGATTCATTGTTCCACACAGCAACAGAAAAGCTCACAACTCATTTGGAAAAGCAGAGCAGAGAATGAGAGCAATAAAGTGAAATGCCCAAGGCTTGTGGGGCAGCTGTGCCTGGCTGAATGGACAGGAAAGAACAACCTCCACCTACCATGTCTGCCACATTTAAAGCCAGTAGAAAGAAAGGGACCGACATACTGTGATGAGAATTCAGGCAGGAACTCTGGCTTGCTAATTACAATGGTATCAATGAGCCAGGAACAGCTGAGTTCCAGCAATATGATTTTTCAGATGACAAGCTAGGGATTAAAGATGCAGGAAGGAAGTTAAGTGAGTTAACTGAGGAGAGGGGGTGGCAAAGACAGAGGTTCCTTTGGTCACATGTAGTCATGTGGGGTGCAGCAGACAGGTTCATATGCCTTCCCAGATGGGAACAGCATCCACAGATTATTTGGTATTTATTGGCAAAGAGGATTCACCCTGAATTCCCCAGCCTGTTGCCAAAACTGCCAACTTAAACCAGTGACTTTCTTACTATTTCTTCGTGTTCAATGAACGTTTAGTTATTTCTATGGAACGAGTTTCTACACGACAGACGTAGATAACCGCTTCCAAGCATGCTCTTGTGCTAGGGGCAGCGGTAAACCTTTCCTACTTAAATCCTTCTCCCAAATTGGGCAGAGAGAGATCTGGAGGCAGGCCTGCCACCACACAGCAGACTATGGTAAACACCAGTGTACTCCGTTCCCTTTTTTTTTGTGAGTTGCACAGGGAAGAGCTGACCCTGATCAAAATCCTGTTTACCTCTGTTTCTGGATGCCATTGGGCTTGAGCTGCATTGCCCCTCTTCTGATTTCCTCCTGGCTAATTTAGACTTTGTGGATTGTACTCTTAAGTGTCTAAACCTTCCTACCTGTAACTTCATGTCCACATCAGAGCTGCAGGCCCCCAAACTAGCGAGGTAATTGTCAGGTCTTATAATGCTGTGCTTAGGAAAACTGAATTTATCCCAGAAGTGGTTTTGAACACATTAAATAGGTTATTGGTAGATAATGAGATTCTGTCTAAGCAGTCCTTTTATTTAGTCTGTTTGGACGAACAAGATAATCTCACATCAGTTGCATTTATGTACATTTGGTAAATATTCGATATTTCACAGCTCAGCTGTCCCTGGAAGTAATGGCCTGAAATACTACCTGTGGGACAGAAATAATCCTTATCATACTGTAAGAAGACAATTGATCCCATATTCTTAGTCACCACTGCATAAGTGTTGCTGCTTCAATGAGGCTTCTGGTTCCAAATTGGCTTCGTAACCTTCATTCAGCCACAAAACATTTTACTTTTTGTCCTTTCCTTTGCACAGTTTAAAACAAAACTTTGCTCTGTAATCAGTACTGTTGTACTGGTTTGGGCTGGGAGAGGCTTAAATTTCTTCACAGTAGCTGATGTGGGGCATGCTTTGGATTTGTGCTGAAAACAGTGTTGATAACACAGGGATGTTTTGGTCACTGCTGAGCAGGGCTTACAGCGTCAAGGCCTTTTCTGCTTCTTGCCCCACCCCATCAGTCATTGGGCTGGGGATTCACAAGAAGTTGGGAAGGGACACAAGTGGGAGAGCTGACCCCAAATGACCCAAGGGATATTTCACACCATATGGTGTCATCCTTGGTATATAAATGTAGGGGAATAAGAAGGAAGGGGGGGTGTTTGGAGTGATGGTGTTTGTCTTCCCAAGTAACCATTAGGTGTGATGGAACCCTGCATTCCTGGAGATGGCTGAACCATGGAAGTAGTGAACTAATTCCTTGTTTTGCCTTGCTTCTGTGTGCAGCTTTTACTTGTCTATTAACCTTTTTCTCAAATCTGTGAGGTTTTGCGCTTTTGCACTTTCACCTTCTAATTCTCTCCCCCATAGAATCATAGAATAGTTAGGGTTGGAAAGGACCTTAAGATCATCTAGTTCCAACCCCCCTGCCATGGGCAGGGACACCTTATGCTAAATCGTATCACCCAAGGCCTCATCCAGCCTGGTCTTGAACACTGCCAGGGATGGAGCATTCACAACCTCCCTGGGCAACCCATTCCAGTGCCTCACCACCCTAACAGGAAAGAATTTCCTTCTTATATCCAACCTAAACTTCCCCTGTTAAAGTTTTAACCCATTACCCCTTGTCCTGTCACTAGTCAAATCCTAAAAGAGGAGAGAAAGGAAAGAGTTTTAGCTATCAATCTGCTTATTTCTCCATACTTCCAGTGACTTGGCAAAAGTACAAGACAGAGTTCCTCCTTGTCATTTCAGTACTTACCATATTTTGGGGCAACTGAATTGTAGCTCGTGTCTTGGAGGTGTGTAGTTACCAACTGGTTATTTTCAGAAACCCACAAGTAGGGAATAAAAGAGATACAACCAAAACACCTCACAAACCAACAGAACACACCCCACAGAAACTCTCATCACAGCTACAGGAAGATTGAAGCTGTTGATAATTTGACAATTGCTGCAGGAGAGTGAAACAGGCCAGTAAACATTCACTTTTCAGAAAGGAAGCAAAAGCTCATCCTAACAGGACAAGCTGTGATTAACTCTGATCTGCAGCGAGTATTTAATGTAAAAGAGTCACTGAAAAGGTATTTGTGTCCCAGACTTGGTCTGTGACTTCCCTAGACTGAATCCAAGCTTTGCCACAAGTTCCCGCTTTGGCATTTAGTTAGGGAGTAGAACACAAGATACTGTAACTAATTCCAGCATCCTCTCCAGGAACCTGTTTTGAAAGGTGATTTACCAGCAGTACTTGCTGAACTTGTCCAGAAAATGGACTTTACTTTGGAAACCAAACAAGCCTTTGCAGCATCTGAAGCTCAGTCAGCCCACTGAGTTTCAATCCAAATCAAATCACAAGTGTGATATGTGAAAAGGAGCAATGACAAGCTCTTTCTATACTTGGAAAGCTTTACATGAGGAAAAAAGTTGCCTCACAGTAACCTACATTCTTCAAAGCCTTCACATGAAAGTGATTTATTACAGAAGATAATTCCAGTGAGTCATTCTGACCTTTGTTCAAAATGCCCCAGCATTGTAGCAAAGCTAAATCAAGAATGACTTAAACAAGGTACTAATTCATGCTCCCCAGAATAAAAAGAAATGAAGTAATATGCTTTAATGGAACTCTCCATAAAAACAAGCCAATCCCTTCCCCTCACCCCAGTCACCAATACATTAATCAAAAGAAAAATCAAGCACTTACTTAAAATCACTGAGAAAAAAACAACCAAAAACCACTGCAACAAATTAGCCTCATACAAATATGAATTTTATTTACAATTTTCCAAATTCTCAATCAAATCCAACTTCTCAGTTAAATGTGTAGCATTTCTCCATAAAACAAATTAAAAGTGTTCTTTTTACATCTGCAGGATGGAGTCCATAGGTACATGCTATTTGGGGCATCTAATGGGAGACATTTAGGTCATTACGTGTGTGTTTAACATTGAAAGTGTTCTGTGAAGTATCTGCCTCAGGGACAAACATTTCCATAATCACTTTCTAATGACGGTCAGTTAAGAAGGTTTAAAAACCCAGTATTTTATACCAGGACATACTGTTCACATATATTTCAGGGTGTGTTACCATGTTCATATTGCAAAGTTGCCTGCTCTATAAGCAATGCCACTGAAATCAGACTAAAGGTTACCCACAGATTTAGATATTATTCAATGTGAATAAAAATGGCCATTGATGACTTTTACTCGAGTATGTGTACTTATGGGCCAATCTGTACCTCATCTGGTACCAGTGCGATGTGATCTGTTCTGAAACTTGAAAACCACATGGGTTATTGTAATAGAATCTTTTACAACTGTATTGCACATAAGGTTCCTCAAAAGCACAAATCTACATAATGTGTCCTGAACTCAGAATTTACCTGCTAACTCTCATGAATAAAATCAACCAGGTGGTAAAATTGTTTATTTTTCTCATCCCAGTGTCTGTGAATGAAGAGAAGAGGGAGAAGATATATACACTTTGGAATCCATTCAATTGTTTGTTTCTTCTGCATGTGATTTGTACTTCAGAGATGAGGATTTAAAAAGAAAATAAAAATAAAAGAAAAATAAAAAGCCAGACAGACCTTGGATTTATCTTTAAAAGTACCTCAAAAACATAACAAAAATGCAATTTAATTTTGATACATATTAAAACATTTTAGTCAGTTCTGCCCGACAGCATAACAACGACAGAAATGCACAAGACTTTAAACATGCTTTAAAATGACATTCAACAAAGTATTTAAAATTTAATAAATAGCATACAATCACACACAAATACATTTCATACTGGATCTTTAAGCCTACTAAAAACAGACTGGCAAAGAATAAAAACAGTAGTTGACATTTTTGTTTTTAAAAGGTCTAGATTCTTGTCACACTAGTAGCCACATATTAACCTGCTTATCACAGAATTGGAAGTTAGGAGCTTTTTTCCCACTGATCTGTTTTGCTCCAACATGTAATAGCATAAAAAAATACACTAATGGGATTTCCTTTTTTTTTTTTTTTAAAACAACCAGTCTGTAACCAAGTAAACCAGTTTTTAAATACAACGAATAAATAGGGAATTAGTAAAGCAAATTCAATTGCAACAAAAATGCAACACCCCAAGAAAAGAGCCATGGAAATATATAGCCATTGCAAGATTAGACAATAATAGTACTTAAAGTGATAGTGCTTGTGCACTAAGCTCATTAGAGACCTTAATATTATTTTAGTGCAAATCCCTTGAGTCCAAACAAGCTTTATACCCTACAGTATTAGGGAAAGATCTATTACCAGTTGGAACTTGTTCTGTAGTGTATTTGTACATAGCAGATATTTAAAGAACTAACACGTATTGTAATATCTTCGGCCCTTTTTTACTTAAAATGGAAAAGACTAATGACTGGGGATTTTACGTACTATTTGGCTGTACCATATTAGATTGCAGTTTAGGAAAGTCAGTGCTATAAAAGCTTTTGCCATCCGTTTATCTATTATATCTAAATTTCACAAATCATTGCATTTTGTACTTCTGGAAGAAGAAGAATGCTGCTGAAGAAAGTTTCTCCTCCCTTTAAATAAGTTCACATTATGATGAAATTCAAGAATATTTAAACGAAGTGTTGTATAAACTCAAAGAAAAATACGTATTTTACATTAACAATCCTTACCAGTATTTAGTATATTGTTACAAGTATGTTGGCAACAATACAACAGAGTCAGTTCCTAAAGGAAAATAATTCTGTACAAATTCACCTGTTAATATGGGGTTAAACAGGCAGCCAAATAAGTCTTGAGCAGCTGTGTTTCTGGTTTGAACTACAGTACCAGGATAAACTAAATTTGAAACTAACTGGGATAACTTCAGTTTAAAGAGTAATCAGATTATACTGGATACACACATCGTGTATTCAGAGCCATTAAAATGTTCATTCTAATAGTTTCATAACATCATCCAGTATAAGAAAAGTTTAATCAACCACACAGGCTAAAATAGCTTTAACATAATGTTGTCCTGGATTTTTTAAAACTAAAAACTAGTTTTAACTGTGAAGTACAAAACAATGACAGATATTGCTCCAACTTGTACACAATCTTTCCTAAACAATCCGTACCTAGCAGAGTAATAATGCCTCATCGTCACTAGTTTCATTTTTCACTGTTGCTTCTAAGCAAGTGTCGGGTATCTGGGCAGTGTGTACGATGCCACAACTCTCACAAGGGCCATCTCGACCGCATGACCTTACACCGTGATGTGTTGCACTGTAAGGCTGTCTAAGCCCTGGTCCTTGATCTGAGCCGAGATCAAGTAGAGGTCTTGAACAGTCATTCATGTCAAAGTCTGATGCTACATCAGATACTGGAATTAACATTTCAACATCATCATCCTCTTCTCTTCCACTTACCCCATTATCAAGCTGTCTCAAAGGACTTTGGTTCTGATTCACTGAGCTTGATCTCCCTAAAGTAAAGCGTACCCAGCGTAAGCCTTGAGTCATACGACTTAGTGCGCTAGTGAGCTGGTGACGTGCAGGACTTGTGCTTGGGGGCTCTACACTTGTCGTTTCTCTGCCACCATCGGTGTTACCGCTACTGCCACTCGGAGCAGGGGAACTCCCACATGCTCCGACTGTTGCTTCTATTGCTGTTGCAGGAGGGACTTTCTGAGGCAAGGTGGCAGCAACACCACCAACTGCTCCTGCTGTGTCTCTTCTTTCATTTTCTGTATCTGTATCATCAGATTCCACTGAAAACAGACTTCTGTGAGTATTGTTTCTTTCAGCTTCTCTACTAGTACTTTGGCTGGCAACATCATCTCCATCTGCTGAAACCAATGCCAGCGATCCAGAATGACGTGACCTTGCAAAATTAAAAATTCGATTCCAAATGTTACTTGATCTGCCAGCAATAGGAAGTCTGATTGAGGTAAATCCAAGCTGAGATCGTACTGCCAGTCTCAGGTTTTCCAGAACTGAAGCCTATATGAAAAGACAAGCAACAATCAAGCGTTGACAGTGTGTTGTCATTGTTCTAACAAAAGTATGATAACTACAGTGGAAAACCACAAAGTTAAATGTAGAAACTTACATATTAAAAAGATATCACATTTTTAATATTAAGGATCTGATGTACGTAGCAATTGGCTATATTACAAACAAAGCAGGAATGAAAGAATTCTAGATTCTCTTGAGGAAAAAACAGTATGAACAGGGAAATTAAGCAAAAATATGTATGGCAGAAAAAGGAGAATAAAAGAGCAATGGAGATAAAAGGTGGTTTTCTGCCAAAATCAAGGGCCTCTAAATAAAGGCAAAGTGAAACCAAGGCACTGTAATCTGGATATGTGTCGTGGTTTAAGCCCAGCTGGCAACCCAGAACCACACAGCCGCTTGCTCAATTCCTCCCCCCCACCAGCTCCTGGAGGAATGGGGAGAAGAACTGAAAGAATGTAACTCCCACGGGCTGAGATAAGAACAGTCCAGTAACTAAGGTATAACAAATCACTGCTACTGCTACCAATAATAATAATGATAAGGGAAGTAACAAGGGAAGAGAATACAACCGCTCACCACCCACCGACCGATACCCAGCCCGACCCGAGCAGCAAGGTAGCCCTTTTGGGTAACTGCCCCCAGTTTATGTCTTGGGCATGATGTGCTGTGGTATGGAATACCTCTTTGCTAGCCAAAGACTAAGTGTTTTTGACTTTCAGAGCTGTTCCCAGGCTGAAAGTTAAAAACACAGCACTGAACCAGCTACTAAGAAGGAGAAAAATGACTGCTACTGCTGAACCCAGGACAGTATGGAACACTGCTTACAGAAAAGTACATCCACAGACCCACAGCAGACCCAGCACAACAGGTATGCAGGATCTATTTCATATAATCTTACCAAGAAAATAAAGTAGTCACTTTGGATTTTACAGTACACAGAAACATGCCTCAAAAAGTTCAGGAATTTAAAAATTAAAACCTTCCAGAAAGATTTAACAGAGGTGACCTTTCCTTATCCACTGCCATGGGGCTGCCTAGAATACAGACTAAATTAAATATCCTCTCTAGCAGGGGCTTGTAGTTTGATTTTTTCTCATTCTGGCATAATCAGTTAATTTGGTTCAAAATGCTTTAATGCTTCTGTTTAATTAAAATTACTTTATGTGTTCTAAACCATACATTTCCCAATTTAGTATGTATTTGCTAGTCCTTAAGCTATAGAACAATGTATGCCTGATTTTTGATTCTTAAAACTTTGCTTGAAACTTTTAAATTGTAAGGTAACACAAACATACTAAACCTTTGAATTCTCAATTCTCAAATGCCAGGGTGAAAGATCTGACAGATGCCCATGATTCGGAAAATATTCATGGATGTATTACTACTACATGTCTGGGTTTTCCAGAACTGTCTTCTCTATCAGGAGATTTCACTGTAGTAAAAACCAAGATTTTTAGGCCACCTTTGTGGCATTTCATGATGAAAACCTGGTCTGAGCAAGCAATGTTTGTTTGAAAATGTTAATGGTTTCTAAATGTCTTCACATTCACCAAACTTGAATTACTGCATACATGGTAGGGATGTGCAGGAAACAGTTTGTTCCAAGTTAGCTCTACAAGAGGAATTACATTTATTAATAGTTTAGTGGTAATTTAGCTAAAAAATAATAAAAAAATCTTCACAGTATTTTCTTTCTGATGTATTTTCAAAGTCTCTCAAGGGAACTGTAATTTATTTTCCCCTTTTCATCTGCAAAATCCTTTGTGACAGATCACAGCTGCCACTTGTGAACATGTACGTGTGAAAGAATAAGGAGTAAGTGAAATCAAATCAGTTCTGTTCAAAATTAGGAAAAAAAAAAGCCAACCAAAACCCCACCAACAAAACAACAAACCTATTCCCCTTCTTATGGTCTTGTAACTATTATTCTTACATGCTTAGCAATATTAGCTAACAGTAAACCTTGATGTATTAACTGCAACACACAAATGCAAGTTAACGCCAACTCTAATACAGCACCAGAGCAGGACTCTTAAGACTGAGGACTTGCCTTGTTTCTCCAAAGAGCATTATAACTGATTTTTTTAAATGAAAAAGTTGTTTTGATAGAAATTCATTCATTAACCAACTAAGAATTGTGCTAATGATCCATCTGAGAATCAGGATGGCTAGACACTATTAACTGATATTTACTAGCTCTTACTTTGTTACTCCTGTTAATTTTATAAATTACAGCATTCCCTTTGCCATCATCTTTTCTATGCACAGTAGGCATGACAGTACCTAATTGTATATGCACAGTGGATATGAACTACCAGTTTGTATTTGAAGTCTGAGTTATTCTTTCTGAAATTCTGAAGCTCTGTCTTGCAAACTTTACTTATACAACATCATCAATACAGATGCATACAACTAGTTTTACTAATGTATCCCTTTTCATGCAAGAGGGATTCTATTGTCACATTACTGGCGTTCATTAACAACAAAAAATGCCTGCTAAGAAAACTGTGTACTGTATCATTATTTTCTCCAATGGCTAATCCTTAGTGTAATAGTATTGGCCTGAAAGGAAGAAAAGGAAATGCGATAGAGAAATGCAGCTAAATGTTAAAAATACCTTTATTTCAATCTCTTCAAAATTAAATGGTCTGCCTGCTATTTTGAAATCTTACCTGATTTGGTGAACAAACCGGAAAATCTTCAACTGGTGGAATTAAACCCTGGGCAATTAACTGTCCATAGGATGGAGGAGCTTCTCTTCTTAACAGTTCAGCCTCAACCCTTGACAAATGAGTTTCAAATGATCTTTCAAAGAGAAAAGAGATTTTATAATATAAGACTAGGATGTGTCTGTGTGTGTGTGTGTGTGTGTGCATTTAAAATTACATCAGACTATTATAATCTGAAATAGTAAATTTGAGCAGACTAATTAGTTTAACTGAAAATTTAATTGACAAAGAATATACAAGTCCTCGTAGCCATTCCTATGGGTCTGTCCAGCTGAGACAAGAACAAAACCAACCCGATAATGAAATCTTAAATACACAATCCACGGGCTAAATATAAAAGGCAGCATGAGAAATGCTTATTTTATAAAAATTGACGAACATATAATCCTGGTATGCATAGTCTACAATGAAAGAAACACGCTGTTAGACACAATTGAGATACTTGGTTGCAGAAATGCAGCTTTCCCACACTTTCTCTTTGGTAAAAAAAGAAGAAAAAAATCTGAAAGTTTAACTCCCAATAGTTAAGTGATCAGAATACTTCTATCCCCTTTTCTTCACTGAGTGTGTGGGTCAATCACTGGAACAGGCTCCCCAGGGAAATGGTCAGAGCACTAAGCCTGTCGGAGTTCAGGAAGCATCTGGATGAAACTCAGCCATATGGTTTAGTTTTAGGTAGTCCTGGGTCCCTTCCAACTTGATATATTCTATGATTAACTAATCTATTTTTACTGTCAAAGAAGAAGAAGGAGCAATGCCTTTACAAAGCACATGCAATAACTTTATAGGATAAAAATGTTTCAAGTGTAACAATAAAAGACGAAAATACTTTTTAAGTTCTTAAGGCCATCTCTTCTACTTACCTTCGCTCAAACATCCTGAGTGAGTACAATTTACAAGTACATCCCAGTGCAATGACAAGCAGCAATCCACAAATAAGACTTCCAATGACAGCTGCAGTTATTACTCTAGTGGGCACAATGACTGGGCAATTCTCTTCATCACTGCCATCACCACAGTCATCTTGAGAATCACAAACCCAGCTCTCAAACACGCAGCGGTTATTTTTACAATGAAAATTTCCTGGCTGACAGAAGAAGCAGTTTTTTTCATCTGAACCATTAGGGCAATGGTTCTGGTAGTTGCAGCGATCTGAGCGAGGGTAGCACACACCATTCCGAGAGCAGGGAAACTCATCTCTTTGGCACATAGTGCAGTTGGTTTCATCTCTTCCATTTGGACAGTGCCAGTAGCCATCACAGCGTTGCTGCTCTGTGTAGCAACCCCAATTGCCACCACATGGGATTTCCCAGGGCAAACAGAAGCCGTCTACTTGATAGGTGGCATTGAATCCTCTTGCAGCATTTACTTTGTCAGCACAAAAATGCACTCGTATCTGTCCTGAGGATGAAACAACTGTGAGGGGAGCATGAGAGTCAAACGCTGTTAGCACACGCAACAGCCTCCGTGGATTCTCCTCTAATCCATCATATATTTTGACATAGTCTCCATAACCTGTACCATCAAGTTTAAAATCAGTGAATCGCAGTATGACTTTGCGATGATCACCAGTGTCTATCAGCCAGGTGCAGTTGCTTCCAGGTGGGTAGAAGTCAGGATAGTTGGGAGAACTGAAAGTACCATAAAAGTATTTTAACCACTGCCCACACGTTGGCACATCACAATCTATTTCATCTCCTAGGTCAAGACAATCAATGTTACCATCACATTTTAAAGACTCTGGAAGGCAAGTGTAAAGCTTGGTGAAACGAGAAAGACACTGAAACTGGTTATGAGTGCAAGGTTGAAAGGAAGAAGCGGTTGGAGGATTAGCTTTGGCACAGATTTCTTCATCTGAGTTGTCTCCACATTCATCCATGTTATTGCATTTCCAGCTTTCTGGAATACACTTCCCATTAGCACAATGAAACTGGTCACAGTCACAATTTGGTTCATCAGATTTCCCTGAAAGAAAAAAACAAACAAACAAAAAAAGATAAAAATCTCTTTTAGATTTAGCACTTTATGGTTTGTCACATATTATTTGCTGCACCAGGTAGTTCAGAATGGCAAAACAACTATTTAATATCTCTTGTAAATTACAACTTTCAGTAAGTTCCAAGATAAAACAGTTTTTTCAAGTTGAAGGTCTGACAGCACATCAGCATGAGCCTCATCCTTAGTGTCTTTCAGTCAAATAACTTCAACCTAAGGAAGAAAACAATGCTCCTCTATAGCAATTGAAAAATCTGACTTCTAACATGCTAGAACTAAGTCACAAAATATTGTTTCCTCCCTCTAATCTGAAATAGAGAAACATTTTGTCCTGCAGTACCAGTTACCTCCTTGAATTCTTTCTTGTAAAAGCAGTCAGACCTGTCTCGCTCCTGCTTTCGTAGGTTCCTACTTTGTATGGAAAAATCTACGGCAAGAGAGAAGCTAACAGTTGAACATTACCCATTACCACCAACCAAAAGGAAACCTCTGTCCTCACCTCTTCCCAGTCTTTGCTCCTGTCTCTCCTACAATAAATAAGAGGAGAGTGCAGCAAATGCAGAAACACATGCTTGTCTGAATACAAAATTGCACTTTAAAAGTTAATGATCCAAGTAGTGGTCCAGAAAACATGGAATTGTGGGGTTTTTTGGTAATTTTTTTAATTTATTCTTAAGGAAAACAAATAATCAAGAAACATCTTTATTTAAGAAAATGTGGTCTACTGGCTACTACCACACTTGTAAGATGAGAGTATTTTTTTCAGGCCTTCATTTATTAAAGTTCAAGCTACGTTAAACACAGAAGCACAGCTGGGAAGCAAGGTATTTGAGCCTTGCACCAACTTAGCTGAATCAAATACTGTTGTATCATTTAAAATCACTGCAATTCCTAAAAAACATGGTAGACTGCAAAATTTGCTACAAACCAAACTGCCAAGGTCAATCCTCAAAAAAAAACTCAAAAAATTCTGCAATGCAGATTGCCCTACAGGAGAAGCAGGTTCTATTTTGTTTTGCAAGAGAACAATTCAGATTGGGATGGATCTCTGGAGGTCACCTAATCAAAGCATCTGCTCAAAGCAAGGATAACTGCAGTTCTTCAGAGCCTTGTCCAATCAAGTACTTTCAAAGTTCCAGTGCTTAACCACATGAAATGATAAAGAATTTCCCTTGCTGCAGCTGATCTGCTGTGATAGGCCAAGTGATATTGAACCTCAGTTCTCCTTTTTGCTATTTCAGTATCTTATAAAGCATTAAAAAGAAATACTCTAACTTGAAATACTTTTCTAAAGGTGCAACATCAGCATTTAAAAAAATTCACAAATGCTAAGGTTTTTAAAAATGAATGCAGGAAAAACAGGAGCGACAGCAGTCAGAAGCACTGCTGAAGAGCTTTTAAGTCAACAGATTTTCTGACAAGAGTGAAAGGAGAGCAAAGTTATTTAAGTGATTAAAGTATCACTTTAGTATAAACGATATGATCTTCCTGTTCTGTTACGTAAGTATCTGTATTTGTGCTATTTATATATATTATACACACATACATATCATTCATAATATTAGTACGGAAAATACTTAGAACCTCGGCCTTGAATTTGAAACTTTTAAAACTGAACTCTTAAGACTTGTTCTGCCTAAACTGTATGGCTATGCTCCATAGGCAAAGGGCAATACAGTAGAATAGCATGAGAGAAGTCATTGAACTTGCTCAAGTACTGATGATACTCTAGTTCAATGCTTCTTACCCTGCAGAACCTGGAAAAAGTTGAGCAGAAAGCCATAATATGGAGCTGTAAATATTAATGGCAGTATCGTAGTAACAAAACCCCCTGTAATTTCAACATAAGATACTCCTTCTGCAGGCTTTTAATCATCCCAGAAAAGAGCTGCTTACTTGATCCTGTACACAAATAAGACTGTATTTGAAAGCCGTACCACAAGACTTCAGGATAGTACGAGATAATTAGCAGAATCCAAGTGCAGTTGTAGCCATAGGATTAACACAATCCTTCTACACCCTTACAGTGAACACAGATCTCTGTACTGTTATTATTTTCTACTCCACATCACTATCAGTGAACTCCAACCCATTCCAGTAATCACAATTAAATAAGCTGATAATTTAAAAGTGATGGGACTAAAAGGGAAGAAAGGCAAGTGATACAAAATTTACCTTCTAGTCAACCAATGTTCCTAAACTGTAATGCTTCTTTTTGTTTGAAGATATTAGACAAGAATTTAAAGAATTCACATGGTCTATCTTCCATATCAGAGTCTAAACATAGGGCTCCATGATGGTCCCTTTTGCACATATAAGTTAATTACTTTTATCATTCCAGCACAAGTCGGCCTAACTTGCAGCCATCTAAGTATTACTATTTTTCCCCTTTTTCTCAGACCACGTCACCTTTGAGAGTAGCCTTAACAGCAATGAATTAAATAGTCCATTGAGGCATTCAAGCGAGCGCTACTGAGTGATGCTAATGAGCACAGTTGAATGTGTAGCAAAAATATTAGTATTTCAGGAGTCTCCTTTGACACTCACAAGCCGACATGATTAAAGCAGAGTTTTCAACTCTTTTGCTACACGCAGGTCAGCTTACAACATTAGAAGACTACTCTGATCACTGAAACACTACATTTCCACCTCAGTCATGAAACACTTCCTAAGTATCATGTAAAGTACAGAGACCAGGCTCAAACCAAAGTTTTGGTAAGGTTTGTTTTTTAAAAAATGAACATCCCTTCTCCAAAAAACAAGCCTGTTTTTCTTTTTTTTTTCTTAAAACAAGACATTTAAAACCACAGGATTTAAGTCTTAAGCACTGAGTACCACTATGTAACACTAAAAAGAAATCAAGTAACTGAAAAAAATTGCTTAATGTTGGAAACTTTACAGCTTCTTCCAGAAGGGGTTACCCAATGAAACTGTTTCAAGATTGAAGGAAAAGCAAAGAAAGGATTTTCAGAAAAACTCTACTGAGCCTGTGGCTTGCCTCCCCTACCCATTCCACATCCATATTCAAAATGTCCTTCCTTCCCAAAGCCCCTCAGGCAGGATCGCTGCCTTCCCTCTGTGGAAGGAAAGAGAGATAAACAGGGGAAAAGATGATGCTTCACACAGGAGAGCAGTGTGCACGATGGCAGTTACCAGGAACAGTAGTAGAGGAGA
Organism: Pezoporus occidentalis; assembly: GCF_034315485.1. Taxonomy (NCBI): domain Eukaryota; kingdom Metazoa; phylum Chordata; class Aves; order Psittaciformes; family Psittacidae; genus Pezoporus; species Pezoporus occidentalis. Next base: position 18,918,753 of record NW_026914940.1, on the reverse strand, counting down.
CAGTGGTTTTCCCTCCCATCCTGTCATCTTTTTTGGCGAGACAGTAAGCAAAACCCAGGTAGAACAGTCCTGAAAGCTGAGCCATCAACAAAGGTAAAGTAAAGCATGCATTACTTCTCTCAAGACTTGCTAAGCTGCAAGGAGCCGGTATAGGGAACCTTTTTGTAGGCTTGGAAATAGGTGATAGAGCAGGAAGGACAAGCCCTGGAAACTTCAGGTTTGTGAAAGGCTGACAGTGTGGAGGAAGCCACCACATAGAAAGAGTGCAGAATACTCAACAGGCACAAATACGGCTTAGGCTAGAGGAAATCAGGGCTAGTTTTACTGAATCTTGGTGGAATAGTTCTGATGGGTGGAAGAGTATGAACTGTTTTATGGAAAAGAGGAGTCAAAAGTTGGTATACAGAGATTTGGAGCAGGCCAGAGGGTGGATACAGGCACGCACTTGGAGGGAGTAATAGGACATGAAACCACTATGAAAACAAAGAAGAATCTAATCCAGCATTTAGGGTAGGTAGAACACCATAATCATGCTATTACATAAAACCGTAACACCTCATAAGGCCAGAAAAAGTTTGGAACTAGTCTTTACCCATGACTGGCTTCCTCCTCTCTCTTGGCAACAGCTACTGAAGAAATAATAACCTAGAAAACAGTCCCAACCTACTACTGACAACTAGCTTATATAGCAATACTTGAATTACCCAAGACAAATTTTCACGTACAGAACCACGTCTGTTTTGGCCAGAGTAACCTATCATATTAATAATGTTGGGGGGGTTTAATGTTTTAGTTTATTTGAAGACAGTACAGCTTCTGGTGATGGGAGAAGATTATGCAATTTCTATACTACATGTAAAAAATTTCCTGCCATTTTTTCCCTCTCTTGCCATATTTATGGTACTCAGAAGTCTACCCAAGTATCCTAAGCTAATTTTTGTCTGATGAAAACATTTTGAATCTTAAACTATATTAAAGAAACTTCCAGTGGCCTACTATTAATAGTGAACTTTTCCCTGATTTCACTAAGCCTTGAATTGACTACAAAAAATACATATACTGGACTCTGCTACAAGGAAGTAGTTCTTGAAACAGGACACAACTAAATGGAGCCATAAAACTGTACTAGGTATCATTTGAAACATACCAGCAAAGTAGGCCAATCTGAAGCCTTTTCGGGAGATGCTATCATCTGAATGAAACCTGATCCAAACATGATCCTGTGAAGAGATGTATGGTGAAGGAATGGAGGAGCCACACGCTCTATAGCCTTCGATATTCTTGTAGCTTCCAATTGTTAACCAATCTGAGCTGCATCGTCGTGATCCCTGAACATCAAAATCTTGAAAGCTGAAAGGAACAAACAAAAAAGGCCAAAATTGCTACTCAACTGCATAATACATAACTGATGAATTACTACACATAAAAATGGAAATTAGCTCCAAGTTCTTTTTTGTTCTGAAATAAAGCATGGTTTCTCTATCCATGTAAGAATACAATTTAACCTTGTGGTGTGACACTTTTACATTATGAGGACAGCAAAAATCCATTCTATCAGACTACTGCCTGCAGTACTTGAAGTTCAGTTTTGCTACAAAAAAATTAAACCTTCATCTAAAAATTAAAAAAAAAAAAATCCATTCATGAAATTGTTTTTAAGTCTCAATTGAATATGACTTTCATATACTACTAAGTGGTTTAAGTTAATGCTACGTTTAGCCAATATGACTTGACATCATAAATACAGCTAAATTGTTCAGAACTATGATTTCAGGTAAGATTTTCTTGCAGTAGCACTACTTGCTTACTCAACAGATATGTCATGGAATGTCATGGTATGGCTACAACTATATCAAGACACGCTGTCATGGTAATGAAATGAAAAGGGGAGAGCGTCTGGGCAAACCAGGTCTGTACAGACAACAGAGCAGTAAACCAGAAACAAAATATGAAACGCATGAGTGGAAGAAAAGAGCTTGAAAGGAAAAAAAATCCTCAAAGTTTTATTAAAAAGTACGAAAAAGTTGAGAAAGCATTCAGTTCTGTCTACTTTACATTGCATTTATGCCAATTTAATATTTAGCAGAAACTGTTTAAATTTAAAAGCTGTACTTTAAATGTGTAACTGATGTCAAAGCAAATACTTCATAATGAAGAGCTGCTTCTTAGGTCAGCAAGTCTGTACTGGAAACTGAAGTAAATCTGCAGCTAATGCAGTTTCATGATCAGCCTTTGAAGTGGTACTAATTTGTATCTTGATGCTAAAACGAGCCTTGATTTCCCTTGTGGCAGTAATAGGGAATGAACTGATGAGAATTTGAACCTACACACAACTTTTTTACACTACTTCTTTAGAAAAGTTACAAGATACGTGAAACAGAGGAGCTCCCTGCCTCAAAATTCAGCATTTCCAAAACTGCAATCATATCTACTAATTTACTGTTTGGACACCGTCATTTTTAATCACATCATGAGACTTTGAGGCAGAAGTGTTACAGAATTTCCCTGGACATTTTTCAAGCAGAATTCTTAGATTTCAGAGACATTAAAAACAAATGAGCACATAGACAGTTTTTCAAGTTGCCAGTTCTCCAGTTGAAAACAAATGTTACATGGCTGCGTGAGAGCAAATCTGTTAAAAGAAAGGCAGAAAACACACATACCAGAAATCCTGCATTTACAGGAGGGAAAATAGAGCCGGTACATACAAAATTAGCAGTTAAAAATGTCTAGTCAGTACTTCATTAACCCGTGTGGTTAATACAGGAGCACCATTACCTTATAGTAATGATCTCCCCCGGGTTTGCATGGATGTACCAGCTACAGTTGATTCGGGCAGGATACTCAGAGGGCCATCCTGGACTTGTGATTGTCCCGCTTGGTGATCTAATTTGTTCTGGAATATCTCCACAAGCTGAAAACAAACAAACAAACAAAAAAAACAAATAAAAGCCCAACACATATATTGAAAGCGATTTGAGTAATTTTGTCTTTAAAAAGCTAGTAGGCCAGAAAAAAGTAAACCAGCACTAATCAGGGAAAATAGCACACTGAGTTAAATGACACAGCAATAAAAACAATGTCTAAAGGAATTCATAATGGAATGTACTTCAAAAGATGTTTTCCAGTGTTGCACGTGCATTATACTAATGTCAATTAATAGTACAGATGAAAAAAGATTATTCAATACAGCCTTTAACTTTATTATAAAAATGAAAAGATTTTTCTATTTCCTGTTTTAAGCCTTCACAAAGATGCAGTTCAATTTAGTCATGCATTTATACCTTATGCTGAACAAATGCATTAGAAGGTGAAAAAGAAATTATATAAAATAATCAAATAGCTGAAATTTTCTGTCTTAGGAAGACCCAGTGCTTGGCCATCATTTAAATACCCCCTTTCAGCCCTTAGCATGCAAACGATCTTCATACATACAATTCCAAATGCTTGGAATGCAAAGAGCACTAACTGCAGCACACTTTCATATACAGATATTAAAAGTTAGGTTCACAAGAGATTATTCTTAAAAGGGACTTGCGTAACTACATTTCTGATAATGGGCTAGAAAGCTTATAGGGCTAATTCTATGCAACTGAAGTGACTCAGCCATTTGTATTCTTACTTTATTATAGACGTAACTTTCTGCATTGGCCTTAACTCAGTTGCTTGTTCCTTTTAGTGGAGGGTTCTCAGCTCTGCTGATTTTATTTCAAGTAATGTACTTGCCAGCCAAACAAAACCACAAAACTATTCCCCACCCTTAACATCCTCATATCCAACACCTGTCATATTGCATATTCTCAACCTTCACATAAATAGGAAGGCCAGAATACTCTCACTACAGAGTTTGGAATTATGATGAAGTTTCAAAGGTCAGAACTCACATTAAAAATAACTGCACATTAAAAATAATTACAACTTCCTCACTGCTACTGTGAGCTCTCAAAGTTTACCGTAGCATAATCAGTTACACACTACAGTTTAAACACAAAAACTATTACAAATGAGGAAATATTTTCGTTATTGTGTGATGATCAAAAGCTTTGCAAGTTCTTTATATGTATTTGATTAAAATAAAATCAGAAATGATGAAATGACCAAACACAATTAAGAAGGAACTGCATTTATAATAGTGATAGGTTACTTTTTATTTTTATCCACAATCAAGCTTTTCAGATATCTTTTTCAAGATTATGAGGACCTGAAATTATCTAGCTCTTAAACAACACAAAGTTATGTTCCTGAATTATTATTAGCACTTAAAAGATCTCTATATGGCATAACAAATACATTTCTAATAATAGGTTTAAAACTACAGTAAGACTGAAATGCTCACATACATCTGAATTTTCTGTATTGCCTTACATACAGAAATCTAGAAACAAAAATAAACCAGTAGATTTACTGTTTTCAGGTACAGCTGAAAAAACACATTGCTTTATAAATTTTTCATGTTTCTTATCAAAGCTTCATTCACGGCTGCACAGTTAAGTATTAACATACTTTAGCTATAGAACATAAGACCTGTCCTAGCATCTAGGAACAAAACAGTCTCGAAATACAGAAAGATATTATTTATTTGAATATTTGATCAATTATTCTCTGGAAACTTTATTATTTTAATTTTGAGCAAACCCTATAGGTGGTGCTCTAACACTAACATTTTGGAAGACTGCTCCTGCATGAATGATCTGGATATACTTTACAGTATGTAAAGTACAAGGAAATGGAAGTACTGAGAAGAAAATCTGGTTATTCACAATTAAATGTTGAAAGTAAAAATATCAGTTTCAAGAGGTTCAAACAAAATCTTGCAAAAAACCTAGAAGAATGCATGCAACATTTTGTACCAAGGTTGTCTATCAAGCAATTCCACACACTACTTTGTTATTACTGAAATAGTGCTCAGGTTAAAATAAGTTGCCTTCGGCTGAAACTACACTACTACTATATTCACCTGATTTTAGATATTTACAAACTGACATATGAGACCTTGTTACAGAGAACAAGGAATTTTCAAAAGCTGCCTAAGAAAAATCTTACACCAGAAGATAAAAATAACCCATTCAATGTATGTTCACTCAATTTTACAAAGTTCACCTCCAAAAACTTAAGCATGCTATAAATGTACAGCATCCATCAGCTGAATAGGAACCTCCAAACACCGCTATGGCAACTTTAAATTACTATGTAATTAGCTTTGCAACATCCAATGCTGGCACAGTTGTCAGTGGACCCTGACAACTACAATCTACTTGATCCAAACCCTGCAGTACTATGAACAGTAACTTTTACTCATTGCATGAGTTTGAATGGAGGAAATTCCACATCGAAAACCAGTAAAACCAAGGTAGCACTTTCAGAGCACCATGAAAACTTTCAGTTTTATTCAAATTCGGATTTTTTGACTTTGCAATACCAGCGATATCACTATATTTTCTATATTACTTTAATTAAGATGGCTTTTTCTCTGTTTCCACAAAAGCAGCTGAGGGCATAGTATGACCATTTACAGCACGATCCAATGTGGGAAGGGAGATGCTAGCAAGAGCATGAGGAAGCAAGAATGATCACGACGCCTAAAATACAGGGTAGAGTGTACAATAACTGTAGGGAGGAAAAAGCCAGGAACAACCGAAACTGAAATAAAAGTGTGCATATGAAAAAGTGGGGGTTCAAAAAATAAAAGGGAACAGACTTGAGAAGGGAATTACAAGGGAACCTTCCTTCAGGTTAGCTAGATTATGTACTTGAATACTTAGCATACATTCATGCACAGAAATCCCTTATTTGTATCTCGGGAGACAACAGAAATCTCCCACTTGCTTAAAAAGTGTATAAAGGTCAAGATCAACTGCGTAGATGCTGCACTTCAGAAGTGCTATCATTTTCAGAGAGAATAATTTCTCAGCAAGATTTTTAAAATCAAGGATAACCTTTTGAAGTAGAACAGTTTTAAAGGCACTCTACATTTTTCTTATTTAGTGTTTCACAGGCTAAAGTAAAAAATAATAGTTAAAAAAAAATGCTGAGAGGATAAGCTATGCCTGGATTTTCCTGTAGACTTTTTAAAACCACATACAATAGTTTTCCTTATTCCCTTCTTCCTGAAATTAGTTCACCACCCCACGTTATGGAACATGACTGTAAACTACCTACAGGATGTTGGCTGGTAAACAGGAGACAGCCAGTGAAAACTTCACACTACCAAATTCAACTTGCAAGTTACAAGAAAATCATTAAGAAACCTATGCAAAAATTCTGTATAGCAATATCTAGAGAAGTAAAGTACCTGTAGTAACAGTGAACAACATGTCAAGGAAAAAAGTCACTTCAGAAAAGCAGGGAGAAGGAGATTAGGGATTTATCTTCACAGTAATGCCATGAGATTAGTTGAAAAGATAAAAGAATTAGCTTTCAATGTGAATCACAAGATGATAAGGTGTGCATTATATTGGACATGGTAAGGACATGAATGCAGCTGGATAAATCATCTGAAGGTGTTTAAAACAGCTTAGAGTAAAAAGAGAATAATGTTGCGATAAAGTCTAAACCATGAATAGGGAGGATAATTATTGCATTTGTAACTCTCAGGAGCCACTAAAAGTCTTATTTGGAGAACTACAGGAGAAGAAGGCATAGGAATCTTTGCCTCCAGGTCAAGCTGAAAAGCTTTCATTTAAAATGCCCTTTTCTCTGCAATACAGAGACACACTTGGTGAAAAGGAATCACCGTATTTTTTTTTGTTAGGAACAATTGTTTTCACCAATGCAGAAGTTCTTTAAGAAGGGGTGCAGGGGGAAAAGGAGGGGAAAAAAGGGGAGATCAGTTTGGCAGTTGTGACAATTATGGTGCAACATAACTCAAGGATAGACCTGAAAATATTTCATGCTTGTTCTCTAGTGATAACTTATACACAAGAGACAACATTCCATTACTACTATGGGTAGAAAAAACATGCTTATATATATTAGAGGTGCACCTGTAACTTGGCAGATACAATATACAGCAGAAGCATAAATACCAAAGACCGAGGAGGTCTGTGCTATTAAAACACAATTTAGTAAGGTAGGTCATGTAGCCTTACAGTGGCAGCATGATCGGAAATCTACCATCAAGACAATATTTTCATTTCAAATCCCTTCTCAACAGCACCGTCCAAGAAAATCACTTGCTTGTTTTCAAAACCAAGTTAAAGTTGGATTTAGAAAGATTAAAGGCCAGATATTTTTGGTTCTATTTTATAACTCTGCTTAAAATTGTTCTGATAAATATAAAGCTGTCCAGGTATGCTTGATGAACTATATAATCTGCAAGTTCAATAAAAAATGTTTGGGAAACCCAGATGGTTTTGAAAGAACTCAAAAAATGATCTAAATCCATTCACATCTTTTATACTTGAGCCATAAATCTAGCATGTAAGATGTACATACAAAGACTGTAAGGAAAATGCCACCAGATCTGTCTACACGCTTTCTCGCTTTCTCCAGGTTTTCATTAACAGGCCACCCCCATCCCCATTATCTCAAAATTCTCCAGTTAAGAATTTTAACCTTATATTAAGACAGAAACTTTAAGAGCAAGACATTTATTTTCCCCAGCTGGAATGTTATAATACAACAAAGGACCACCAAAATACTTTTCTAGATAGCTTTATTTATTTAACATATATTTTTAAATGAAGTCCTCACTGGATGTTTCTTCTCAGTAGTTAAAAGGTCTGTCTACCAGCTGCTGTTATCCTGTGCGGAAAGGACATTATGTTCTCTTCTTGGCACTGCCTGTTCAAGCATGCTGGCCAAAGTACTGAAAGCAGAGTCAAAAATTCCATTCGCTTCTTACCCAACAGATGCTTTTCTGCCTGTGTTGCAACCTGTGACACGACTGTTGAACTAAACAATGAGGTGAAGGATTGTTAAAACATATCCTGAAAGCTGCATAGCTAGATTTTAGGCCATGTATCTCGTACAATGCAATTCCAGCAACAACTGTTCCAACAGTGGCAAGTACCTGTGCTGTCATTTATTAATTACAATGTGCCATGAAAATACTGTATGATATACTTGGTGCATTACTACTGTTGCACAGGAACAACTTTCTCCATGATGCAGCATAAGAATGGGTAGCAAAGGTCTTCTATAATTAGACTTCTGACAGTCCGTGTGGCAAATGGTGAAAGGGAAAAAGAAAGTGTCGGGTAACAGAGACCACGCACTGTCCACGCATTTATCCAAAAAATTTAACCATGTGCACAAATAGCAATGTAGTATTTGAAGCAATAACTACAGCAACATGTGCAAGCTGTTGTTAAAAAGGATGAGTTCACATTTTGACTCTTATTTTAGGAGAAAATTGTGAAAATCTGTGTGATTTCCAGGGATTACTGGAAGCTTCCCTATGAAAAGGATCTGGCTTGTATTCTTCTACCCACTGAAGAAGAGTGTTTATCTTCCCAGTTGCACACATTCTGAGTATCTGTATCAGAAAACACAACCAGCAGCTTAGCTGACACTGCTTAACATCTGAAGAACAAAGGCTATAGACTGGTATCACCTAATGCCTTAACAGACATACAGTCACATCAGTAACACAGTCCCAGCCACGGCTCCTACCCAGAAGAAGCCCAAGACTGATTTACTGGAAGGGAACGCAGCAATCTATGAGCAATGTATGGTGCTTTTATACCCCATATACCCTCAGCATCTCATCAGTTTCTCAGATTCACGAGTTCTGAAACTCTTTTTTTCTTGTATTAAGGAAACTGTGCAGTCAACTGTAATTTCAGTTACTGCTTCAATCTAATCAGGTGAAACACATAACTCCTGGATTTATATTATTTGATAGTAGCAATTTCATTTCATGAAAACTTTACTATGGAAAGAAAATATCAATTCAACTTAAACCAACTTTTCTCTTAGTTCAGTGTTTGTATGGAAAAATAATTAAGCAGTCCACTTAGAAAGGCATAATCTGTTCATGAGCATGCAGGTATCAATTTTATCTTATGACAATTTTTCCATGTTCCAGTTGCTTCATTCCTTATTACATGCTGCAAAAGGCAGTAATAATTTTTATAGCCAAATATCTCTTCATAAGATACCAGGTGGCTTTCAATATTTACTATTTAAGTCATGCATGAAATTTAAACATTACAAAAAATGACTTACCCGTTGACACTCCTGAAATATGCACATTTTCAGAATGTTCTGCAAGAGCACCATTTCCTAAAATTAAACATAATGAATAAGCTAATTTCCAAGATAAAATTTGTAAAAATTCTTCAGATACTCTTTTATAGAACAGAAAGAATAAAACTGAAGTTATTTTAATTAATATTAAACATTTAAGGTCCCACGCTCATTTTATGACAAAACTTAAGAGAAAAACTAGAGGAAAAGTTACTATACAATGAAAAAAATAAAGAACTCAAGTATCGTTCGTATACCAGAACAATTAAATGTACTATAAAGTTAAGGAACAAAAAACTGATAGTAACAAAGAGTTTTGACAAACTTCAGGCATTTTAGATGGTGGACTTTGCATGATTTTTCATCTATTTAAATGTTGTTTTCTTTTCAAGAAAGGTTTATTTCAGTCCATCTCCCCCACTTTCTCCTATCACAATTTGTAAGTAAATGCTATGCAAACAGAAACATCCACGGAAAGACATCTATTTCATAACCAACTGCAGCCTAAACCCCTTCTCCAGAAAGATGTTTCAGATATAGACAGAAACTAGCTACCTTTAAGAGTAAATCCCCATTAATGTTCATTAAATGGAAATATACTTGCAAAGATGAACAGTGAAACCCACTTGGTCAAGAGTTAGAGACAAAAATGTTATTCCTCCAAATGTCCTACTACTCTGCACTCCACCAAAGTAAAAGTCAGCTAAAGTGAATACATTTGCTGACAGGGGGTAGCCCTGGTACATGATGTGACAGATAAAAGTTGTATTGGTGCACATTTCTAGCACTGAACAGCTCTCAGTCTCCTCTCCTTTATTCAACATCTTTTAATATTTAAAGCAAATTTTTAATAAAATCTTCCAGCCATTTCAGGAAGAAAAGCTACTTTCATAAATAAGGTCCTTTGAACATAAGCAGTGAATCTAAAATGTGAAATACATCACTAAGCAAAATTTAAAATCACAACTCTGAATCCCTCAAAGTTTTGTAATACTGAACATTTGCCATGTTACGCAGATTTTCATACATGTGGTGGAAACAGCTGTTTGTCCAGCACTACAATGTACGTGTGATATGTCTGGGTAACAAAAACATTAAATACTTGAAGAAAACTTAATATTCCTTTCATACCAAGGTTAAAGACCATGGTCAGAGTTGACCTAGTACATATACACCTAAGTAAGCATCTCAATGCTGGTGCGTTGCAGTGGTCACAAATAAAATGTTTCTCAAACTGTTCCCATGGTTAACACCAAATGCACAAAGACTAAGTTTGTTACTTCCTTAAAACATAATAAGGTTAGAAACCTGACTATCAGAATATGTAGAAGGACAGCAAAGTGTTTTTGTTTGAAAAATAAACTCTTGGACTCTTAAAAGTAATGTGTGTTGCCTTTTATGTACTAATTTCACTGCACAGATTTACATACCTAGTTGCTTTGTCTCAATTTGAAAGAAAGAAAAAAATCCACACAGTAACTATTCCTCTCAACATTCAAAAGAAAGAAGTACTTTAAAACAAAAACTTTCAAATAATCTATTAGTGACAAACTATCTTCCAATTAAACTATTTTAAAAAGTAAAACATCTTTTAAGTTTTAAAAAGCTATTCTCCAACTAATTTCTTCACTTTGCATATAGACTGGCATGCTAAGGAGTGTTTGCTGCTCTGATTTCGTGTCTTCAGTAACAGCTCTACATTTACAAAATAAACACCATCTTTGCTGTAAAGTGATTTTGCTTGTAACCAATTCCACAGAAACACATTTTGGATTGTCTTGTTTCCTATTATTTCCATCAACATAAGGAAAAGAGTAACACATTTCAAGACCTCTTCTTTTAAGCTAAAAATAGCTTACTGCTATTTCATCTTTCAAAATTACAGTAGGGATTTTTCACTGGTTGTTTTTTATTTTCAAAAAAGGGTTATCAGCACATACAACTGTATCTGTAGTTGTTACTGAACACTGAAAATGAACAGCATGGAAAAAAAAAAGAAAGAAAAAAAGGCATTCGCAAACATTTAGAAATATGAAAGCCCCCTAAGTAATTACGTTGAAGACATCAATAATCTGGGCACTCCACTGATGCCCCCAAGAATCTGAATGACAGACAAGCTGCCTATACATAAAACCCAGGAAAACAAAACCCACAGAATTTTAATGTAATCAGTTCTGATAAAAAGACAGTAACAAAACATGAGAATACTACGAATCAGTAACAATGAGAAGAATACTAAAATAGGAACTTGAATCCAAATCCTGTACATATTGACTTTAATGTGTTAAATTAAGAAAACTAAACTCATTATCCAAAAATGTAGTACTAGTATTTTCCATCTAAATATGCTTTATGCATATTTACAATTAATAACAATCTGTTGACATAAAGTTATGTCACATTTATTGTCAAACTGACTTCAGTGATTAGTTAGAAGCATTAATGTGTAATAAATCACAGCATCGTAGAATAGTTAGGGTTGGAAAGGACCTTAAGATCATCTAGTTCCAAACCCCTTGCCATGGGCAGGGAAATGAAACCTTGATTCAGATCCAAGTATTTTAGTATCAAAATAAGGTGGGTTTTTTAAATTACTTCCTTCCCAATATATGAAAGACAAACCTTAGAAACCTCTCAGATTACTTCTTCCTTTTTTATTGGGAACTGTCAATAAAATAAGTGTATTCAGATGCCATTTAAACATTACTAACTGCCAACATCTTTATGAAATTTTTAGGCAATGATCTTTATATGATCTCAGTAACTATGTCACATGGTTCCGTATAAACTGAGCCCACCAGGGTATCAATATATCAGATAACACATCAGAAATTTCCAGTAAGGTATGGGAACGTAATTATCTTTGAAATTCCTGTTAGTCTATTTAATGCAGCAAAGCAAGAGTATATTAAAAAAAATTCTTAGGTCACCAGGAAGCCTTCATATTTCTTGATGTTTTAAAGAAATAATTACTATTCATTCCCATTTGAACCTGGAGTTTTAAACTGAAACGTGTGCCACCAAACCAAACCTGATGCAAAGCTTGCTCACATTAGTTACAGGATCTGGTTAGTACCGCTCTGTGTGACAGCACAGCGCTGGAAGACAGACACTAAGAACCTCCTGCACAAATCCATTCTGACTGCAAGAAACCAGGTTTGTTTTTCAAAAACTGATGCATTCCATCACTTTTTTTTTTTTGTGGTAGCTTCTTAAAAAAAAAAAAAAATAATCACTTGAGTACCAGAACTATACCCATCTCCTTCATATCCTCTTATAAATACTTATGACAAATGGACCACTTATTTGAAATGTGAAGTATTAAAGAGAAATATATGTCAACATTAGTCCTGAAGCTTAAGATACGGTCAGCAACTGCACCCGAGTTAAAAAATTCAAATGGACAAAACTCAAGATAAAACCACAAGCATTTACTCTGTTTAAAAAGAAAAATAAATTTGTAAATAGGATACGAGGTACGTTAAACTACTGGTAACCTATTGTCCTGGGTTCAGCAGTAGCAGTCATGTTTCTCCTTCTTGGTAGCTGATGCAGTGAAGTGTTTTTTGACTTTCGGCCTGGGAACAGAGCTGATAGCGATGTTTTGGTTTGGCCAAGGACTTTGTGAGCCTCATGCTCTGCCAGGGAGGAGGGGAAGAAGGGAGGAAGCAGAGACAGGACACCTGACCCAAGCTAGCCAAAGAGGTATTCCATACCACAGCACGTCATGCCCAGGAGGTAACTGGGAGTTAGCTGGAAGGGCTGGGAGACTGCGGGGTTGGAGGAGGTATCGGTCGGTGCTTGATCGGGCTGAGGGGGGCAAGTTATCGGTCGGCTGGTGTTGAGGTGTTGTATTCTCTTCCCTTGTTATTTCCTTTATCATTATTACCATTGGTGGTAGCAGTAGCGATTTGTGTTATACCTTAGTTACTAAACTGTTCTTATCTCAACCCGTGGGAGTTGCATTCTTTTCTATACTCCTCTCCATCCCTCCGGGAGTACGAGGAGGGCAAGAAGGGGGGAGTGAGGGAACGAGTTACCTGACTGGGTTTAAACCACGACACCTATATGTTAGGTTATAAGTAACCTATAGTATGAAAAGCCTGAAAAGTACTTTTAATGGCTTTCTAATTAAGTGCATGTGGGTTTGTTACCACCCATGCTGGTAATATATCCAAATATGCCTTCACTGCAATTAAAAAAATAAATCAGCCAACTGGTTACAAAATGAATTGGACTCTTTATAGAGTGTGCTTACAATATGGAACAATTCTCAATTTCTGAGGTGTCTTTCTGTTTTGAGTAACTTCAAAAAACTCTCAAAAGTTCAAAGCATGATTATGGTCGAAGCTGGTCCCTGATTCTGAGACTCGTCCATAAAATTTCATTTTATTTTCACAGCAGAAAGCCAGTCCCCTTTGACCTTTGTCAGTTTTTACCTATCCCAACTCAAGTCCTGCAGGTTAGGATGCTGTCTTATTTTAGGAGCAGGCAGAAATAAACAAACTCATTCCTTTTGATTTGTGTCTCACAGCTGACTGACCACAGAAGCAAGGTGACACTAGGTTTACCTTCAGGTTTCCCAGCAGTTGTGACATTTGTCCCCTATTGGTCCGTATAGAAATACATTAAATACCACCTACCCCACCCTGGAAAACCCACAACCTCACAATGTCACTTCCAAACATCCTGGTCCAAGAGCCATGAGCCCTACACTCCTGTATGAAGCCTGAAAAGGAAAACAAAACTATGTGAAAGATAAAAAACCATAGCCTTGGAAGGTATTTGGCTCACTAACATCTTCTCAGTTTCATCACAGATATGAAAATAGCCAGGGGAGTGGGGCTAGCTACAAGGAAAATGTTGCAGCAAAAAAAAAAATGCAGAGGAAAACTGTAAGAGGAAAGTATGGAAAAAAAACCCAATGCTTTCACACTTCAAAAACATTGTATGTTTGGGAAAAAATAGCTGCCAAGTTCTATATATTTGTAACCCAAACAGTAGCAGTGATGCTCAGACTAATGGAGGCTAACCACAGTGCAGCATTCTAGGATGTTACCCTACATCTCTTTCCCCCATGCCTATGTAGCACATCTCACTCTCAAAGTGAGATTAGCATCAGACTCAAAGGATTACCTGCATATAACTTCAGAACATAAACCTAAGCCTACAGTCCTGAAATGAGCTTCTCCTTTAATTTTCACTCAGATTCAGTTTTCAAAAAGCATAGCCAGACACCAACACCTCCACCCCAATAATTAACGTCCCTCTTAGTCAAAACATTCAGACTAAAGACAAGCTTTTGCACTCCAAGTACATGACCTTGGAGGTTTCAGACAAAGAACAAGAAGTTTATTTAAATACTGATATATCTGAAATAGCATGAAGACTCAAATGAAACCCCTGCTTTAATTTCAATTTGAGCAAAACTAATATGAACGTACAGCGAAGCAATTAATATTGTTAAATGCACTCAAAAAATTGGTATGCGTGACATTGTCTACCATGATTTTAAAATCAAATTTTGTAACTTCATTTTGGAAGAACACCATGTATCTTGGGACTCCGTTACATCCAGATTGTGTTTTACAAAGAAATTAACTCGACTGTTGAAATGATAAATGAAAAAGCCTTAGTGATAAACCCCACATATAAATTACCTTTATTTTCGCTGCTAGACCAGTCACTCTCTACAGAAAAAAATCATGCGCTCATATCTCAACTGAAGCTAAATTCTTCAATATCAAGATTAAGCCTTTGCCATTAGCAAAACCCTTGCAATTCTGTAAATTGAAGAACTGCTGTAACTGAATGGCTATGAAGAGAAAGCCTTTTCTAAACTACTTTGAGTTAAAAGGTACTGTGGTGCATAGCAGACTGGACAGGGCATTTCTCTTGAACCACAATTATCAGGAACAAGAGATCAACAACACTTCCTGTATTTAATGTGCTTCCAAACACCCTTTATCACAGAACATGTTTAACTTGCTTTACTTTAGACAACATACTTCATGACCAAACTTCCTTTTTTCATCGCAAAGTTCCTGTTCACCCTGCACCTTACAAGACTAAACCTGACTTGCTTGCACTGCCTCTTGTCAGCTGAAGTTACATTGCATTAGTCTTCATCAAATTTTGCTTCTAACTGACCAAGTGTGGATGAAGCCAACAAAATAAGAATTTCACTGTAAAATTCCATTAATAAACTGGTGCTGCCTTACTACATATCACCCCACTAAAAACCCCACTTCACGCCAGTCCTATGATGCCCTAGTCCAAAACTAGCAATATTCTTTTTAATCTAGATATTGCAGTTGGAAATAAACATCCACGAGTCCTGTTATATTCCAGCTCCCTTCTTGAAAATGACCCCTTTTGATGGCACATTTTGTGTCAGTCCCAGTCAGTGGCCATCCCACCCCTGCCACTTCCGGCAAATATCTAAGCACAACTGAGCACAAACAAGCTCCACCTACAGACACCCTGTCAGGCTGAACCATAGTCACACTTGTCTGCCAAGCCCGTGGGAGAAAAGTGCCTATGGTTAACCTACAGCTAGGACGTTACAGCTCAGAGCAGGGCGTGGGGGAAACTAAAAGAAAAACAAGTACTACCATCCTCCTCCAGATGACTAGATGATCTTTAAAGGTCCCTTCCAACTCAAACCATCCTATGACCAAAACATTTGTTCAGTGTTCAAAATACTATACTCAATTATGTACATGTAGGTCATATGAAGCTAATGAGCCAAAAAATTTAGGTAGGATCCTCCTCAGTCTTTTGGAACATTGTTTACTACATCCTCATCTCCTGAACACTTTGCACCTACATTTGTTAAACTACTGTGCATTTAGAATTAAATGCATCTGGCCATGGGGATTTCATGCTGTAGCAACAGCAAAGAGCTACATATCCATAGGTATATGGCCATACTGCTGCCTAACATTCCTGTACTGCAGAAGGAGCAGTACACAGCAAATTGAGATTATGCAACTGAGAAGAAAAATCCCACTTTCTATAATCCCAAATGAACACAGGGGTACAAAAGGGACTAGGCTTGGTCTTTCATCTTTTATAAACCTGGAAAGACTCTGAGTATATGGTTTCTCCTGCATCTTCCTCTACCTGCGCAAACATGTTCTCCTACCACTGCTAACTGCACTACAGAAATTCAGACTTTCCCTTCCTCAGAATGGAGGCACAGAGCCACACATGCAATTTCAAGAGACAAGGAACTGAAAGTGTAGCAAAGAGAAAAAAAAAAAACAAAAAAACAAAACCACAAGCAAGCAGTCTAAGCATTTGAAACTTACCCTCCCTGAACAGTTCATGAAACAGACAGTATTATTGCTACGAAGAATACTTCAAATTAAGGTGTGGCAGAGCTCAAGAGTCCACCGAAGACAAGCAACATGTGTTATTTTTCTATGTTCAGAAACAAAGCGAAGCATCAGTGTCATTCCCGGATTCCTACAGAAACCAGTCACAGCCTTTACAGGTGTCACCATTTTATCATTTCTTGTCTTCTGATGGCTTAGTTTGCAATCACCGCATCCTTCTGATTAGAGACATGCATGCAATCAAATTAACTCATTTGTGTACCAGTATGTGTCTGGATTAGCTACTCGACATAAAACTCAGGATACATAGTCATATCATTTTCATGTTTTTACTGTTGTTTTGTTTTTTAATATAGTGCATTGCATCTTCAACCAGAAGCTTCCATCCTACACCCAGCTGTTGCTTGTTTCCTTGACAAAGGACAACACACACTTTTGCATTAGTTCATATAATTCATGACAAAAGTCCATAAAAAAAGCATCATGAGAAGGGGTAGTATTGACTTTTAGGCATTAACCAATCAATAATTTCCAGTTTAGATGAAGAATCTTTGCAGGATTTATTGAAAAATTTTGTATTATTTATTTTTAAATCTACAGTTTGGTGTTAACTACTTAGGTGCAGTTCTTTTCCATATTTCCTTAGGGTTAAATACTGAAGTCATACGAATTTCAGGTCAATTGTAAAACAGCGTTAAACTGTGCAGCAAGATGTAAATTATCTTTAATGTAAGGAAGGGATTAAATAACTTTAATATAAAATTACACATGCAATAGACAGAAACACTGAGAGTAAGCCTTACTCCTCTGCGGATATCAGTCTGAATTCTCTACTAAAGGCAAGCTGAGCAACAGTGACAAGATTTATTCCAAATCCCTGTAACACAAGAACATCTGCTACAGAGAAGATACAGATGCAGTAGCAGCCATCTTTCTCCTTCTTAGTACCTGGTGCAGTGCTGTGTTTTTGACTTTCAGCCTGGAACAATGCTGATAACACCGACGTTTTTAGTTGTTGCTCAGTAATGTTTACTCTGACCAAGGACTTTCTGAGTCTCATGCTCTGCCAGGGAAGAGGGGAAGCTGGGATGAAGCAGACTAGCCAGAGGTATTCCATACCACAGCACATCATGCCCAAGACGTAAACTGGGGGCAGTTACACAGAAGGGCTAGATCACTGCTCAGGTTGGGCTGGGTATCAGTTGGCGGGTGGTGAGCGGTTGTATCCTCTTCCCTTGTTACTTCCCTTATCATTATTATTATTGATGGTAGCAGTAGCGGTTTGTGTTATAGCTTAGTTACTGGACTGTTCTTATCGCAACCTGTGGGAGTTACATTCTTTTGATTCTCCTCTCCATTCCTTTGGGAGCAGGGGGTGCAACGGGGGGGAGTGAGCAAGCGGCTGCGTGGTTCTGGGTTGCGAGCTGGGCTTAAACCATGACAAGAACCTAAACCCAAAGTTAATCAGTACTCGAG
The DNA here is from genome assembly GCF_034315485.1 of Pezoporus occidentalis. Lineage (NCBI taxonomy): Eukaryota > Metazoa > Chordata > Aves > Psittaciformes > Psittacidae > Pezoporus > Pezoporus occidentalis. The sequence continues at coordinate 18,900,748 of NW_026914940.1, read as the reverse complement.
TGAGCAAAAGTGCATACCTTTATTCCTATAGTCTTGATAACACTGACTTTAAAAACCCAAGAAAAATATTCTACTACTTTTAAATTCTTTAGCATTGTAACACTATTCCCTCCACCAAAAAGAAGTCTGTGCTCATTCTTCAGTAATTGACTATTAAAACAGGTACTCTAAAAACAAAAGTTCACTACATAAGTGCATGTTCTGAATTTGAAGAATATACAATGATTAGGTCATAACCCACCTATTAGCATTTCTACCAAAACACACCCTTCGTTCCTGATAATTTTATGGTGTTATCCAGGGATCTGTGCACCAACCTGGCAGATTTTGCACAAATCTGCATTATTTTATTTCAGATGAGGAGCATGCATCTGAATCTCCTGTTCCACTCTACTCTCTGCTTTGCTTCACATTACACTGTGGCCTTAGAACCATCAAACTGGATTCCTTTTAGATGACATACTCCTACTGGTAATGGGCACTCAGCCCTCTGGGTCACACTAGAGCTAGTCAAAGTAACATCCTTCAGAACTGTATATAGCACAAACATTGCATTTTCAGCATAACTTGCTCTGCTCCACAAATCTGCTCCTGCAGGCTGTGAGATGTGTCAACAGACACCCGCAACTATCCAACATCCCAAGTGTGCTCTCTGATCCCCACAGCTCTGGTGCTGCGAAGGGGACTCCACCTCAACTTCAGGCATAAGCTCCAGGGCCTCTGCAGTCATTTAGTGTGAGCAACATAAGTTCTCTTTCTGGATTCATTAAGCACTGCATACATTATTCACTAATATTACACCAATTGTGAATGCTGTTGCAATGCACAAAAGAAAATTTACAAAATTCCATATTTTGTAATAATGGGATGTTAGCATAATGCAAATTTGACATAGACACTGCCAGCCAGATGATACTGGAGTCTTGAAACAGAACCCCCAGCACCACTGGGAATCATCAAGACAACATTTGGAAGATGCTGCTATCTACAGTGTGAGCTCTCCCACTCCTGCTCTATAGAAGTGGCTTCTCAGTTACTTGCTCACTTCTACAGGGAACGACAGCTCTCCCTTGTTGCCAATTAAACATACAAAGCTACCAGCAGCTCTGTACCTGGCTGTGTTTAATGCCGCACAAACATTTTCTCAGGGTGTACCAGCAGGAAAGACTCACAAGAGAGGAACATAAAACACTTTCAGGAGAACTTTGCACAGCTAAATAGCAAGATAATCTGAGGCTCCTTTATCCTAGGTTGCAAAAGGAAGCTAGAGTAGTAACTGTAGAAACTTGGACTTAATGCTGCAGGTAGGAAACAAAAAAACAACCCACAAACATTTGATCACGCCTGTAAATCCCACAGGAAAAATTTCACTTGAGTATATTTAAAATACAAAATTACTTGATATATTTAAAATACAAAATTTTAAATTTATAACTAACCTGAAAGAACAACTTGTGTGTGAAAGTTTCAGGGGGAAAAAAAAACAACAACAAAAAAAAACAACAAAAACCCAACCAAAACAAACAAACACCCCCCAAACAAACAAACAAATAAAAAACCCCCAAACAAAAATAAACAACACACAAACCCAAAAAACAGTTAGCTTCTCAGTTGTAGTTTGAAACAGTGGGGAAAGAAAAGAACCTGAGGGTTTTTTTTTTATTCTCACTCAAAAATTCCACAAACTATTTATAGACAGCTCTAATATACTTGGCAGCAAGCAGTGGAAATTAGAAATCTAGCAGAGACACTGGCTCAGCTTCAACAAGATTCCTGTTTTTAGCACATAAGAGTTCTATTCATGTCAAACCCTATACTTCTGCACAGCCAGGTATAAAGGAAGTTACTTGACTGATCATTGCCTGCAAATTGTACATATTCTTGGGTGATACTTTAGCACAGCATTTTGGATTGGCCAGGGTAGAAAAAAACCAACAGGTTATTAACACCAATTAAACAGTTCAAAGAGTGAATACAGTCTTCTAAATTACAGCTACCTCTCAAGTAACTTAAAGAAAGAAAAGAAGGTAAGAACACCAGAGTTAAAGGAAGTAAACTGGGGGAGAGAGAGGAGAATAAGAGAGCTTATACCACCTACCTATAATTAAATCAACTATCTCCTTTATAAGACTTCGGTGCCTATTCTTAACTTACTAGACCCGATCATGAATGCAAACCAAACAATTTGCCTCCTATTTCAAAACATTCCCCTGCTGTATTAATTACAAACTTAGAGAGAAACAGTTGCTAGCTATATTAAACAGCTATGTTTAGAATAATAATTTTAACAAAGGACTGTTCAGAGCCTTTGTACATGTGCAACTGCAGTAACAATTCTTTTCTTCCAAAATTCCATTTCAGATACTAGAAGTATGTCACATTTGAGAAGTGCCAGACTAGTAGAAAATTTCAGTGTGTGGGCTGTATGGTGCTTATACAGGAGGGGGAAGAGCATTGCAGATTTGATTCATACTCTTCACATGCTTTGTACTTTTACCTACTACAGTTTCTTTAAATTGCTGTTGTAGTAAACATCCTGGTTTTGGTTTTGCTTCATGTAGGTTTAGACTGATTTCCCTTCTTAATTCCTTAAAATTACAGGAACAAAAGGCAGTATGCAACAATCTGTATACAGCTGTTATGTTATACTTACCCCCCAAAAAACCAACCAGCCAACCAACAACAAAAAAAAATACAACACCCCACCAAACAAACAAAACCACCCCATCTACAGTCACCCAGATTTCATGCCTCTATTGTAAATTAGATGGTGAAAGCAGGGCTTCAGGTCATATATTCTAGTTATCATGTTTTTTTCAAACGGCTCGATTCCATTCCATCTTGAAAAAAGTGCTAACAGAAGAGACAAAACCATTATTCATAAACTAATAATTGCAGCCATCATTAATCTATTATAAACTTGCAGAAATTAAAATGTTATTTGCTATTACCCCAAGAATCCCTACCAGGAACCCTCAAAACATCCAAGCTTCTAGTTCCAGATGACAGCATGACTCAGACTTACAACTGATATTTTTCCAGAAAAGACTTAAATAGTGTAGGAGTACTTGATATTGGGGTGTGGAGGAGAATCACGAGGCTTTCTGAAAAGAAGGAAAACACTGCTAAACTGCTGCCTCTTTATTATGAAGCCTACACCTCATGTGATCAACAAGTCAAAACAGAAGACAAAAAGAAAAAACAGTAGTCACGTTCGAAAGAAAAAACAAAAACCAAACACACACACAAAAAGAAAAAAAAAAAGGAAAAAAATAAATCACCAACTAACATACATCCAGAAAATAATAGTTTCAAAATCCAGAAAGCTTGTTGGATTCATAAGATGATATTAAAACCTTCTATTTAAGTCTATTCAACAGAAGGGTGAAGATGTTACAATTCAGGCAGAAATCAAAGAGGAAAGTCATAATCTGACCAGAGCAAAAGCAGGGGATTGAAAAATCTAAATATCCCCTCTAGATTTGCTAGATTCTTTCTGGAACATTGGCCTGAGCAAACCAGGGAATACTGGAGTCAAGAGTTCATACCTGCTGAGCTTCAATTCTGCCTTCATAAATGTAACAACAATAAATTAGCATTAACTGCAAAGCATCCCAGCTGCATTCACTGTAATGACAACTGAACTGCATGCAAGCAGTTTACAGGAAAGGGTGGTGAAGCAGCAGTATATTTACATGCACATTTTGCACACATATATCAAATATAAAAATTGTAAAAGCACAGCATGTTTATTGCATCTAGGAAAAATATCCTCATTTGAAAGATAAAACTGTTTTCTTCCTTTCTTGCTACTTATTACTAGAAATAAAACTTTGATCTGACAACCTTTTATAGTCTTTAATGTGTTCTGGTTTCTAATAGAATTAAGACACACTGAAGAGTTCCAAGAAAGCTTCTTTTCTTTAATTTACAAAAAAAGTTCACAGAAACCACAGACCTTGCAAATACTTGTGCAGACTTGTTTATGCAAAGTCTGGCAACCACAGTTTTTAGACCCCTAGCACCTATTCAGACTAAAACTGAACTTACACAAAGGTCATAGAGTCCGCCCAGTTATCTTCCAGTAACACAGGACACAGTCGCTGTCCCTTATTAATGCTGACCTAATTAAAAGTGTAGAAGTAACTCAGTACACCAGCATTCATATGGACTGCAACAACACAGTAACAGGCCCAACCAAAGGAGGGAAGAGCTCCTAAACCAATGCCCTTATTGCCTGTGCCCTCGACATCTGTAAAACAACGCTTTTTGTTAATCTCATGCAAACACCTACGTGCAAAATTAATTTCATTATTTATTATGAATAATTTGATCTGCTCTAGTTACAGCAGACAGAATTGGAGATGTCACTGAGTGAAATACAACATGTAGACACTTTCATTCTCACTATTAAAAAAAAAATGTTCAATCCACACAGCTCTTTCTCTACTTATTTAACAGCTTCACAATTTCAATCACTATGATAGCAAAGGCTATCAATTAGCTACACTAATTTTCTAGACTTGCCTAAACTATGCTGTTTGTTAAATATCCTCAGGACTTAGGAAGAGTAAGAGATGAACTTGCTTTAACTTGCCAGTTGTAATATAGCCGCATTCCTAAAAATGCACTGTGAATTGCTTCTATTCAAAAAAGACAGACATTAATAGAAGACAGACTGCCAGCAAGAAATGATTTTACTGAGATTAATCATAGAATCATAATTTTTTTAATTAAGAGTCAGATCTTAAAATAGCCAAAGCATACTTCTGGTACAAACATGTGCACACATACTTGCATGGGTACACTCAGCAGCCATATAAATTCTGTGTGTGGCAGCCTTCCTACTTTTACATTCTTTTCTTCAAACAAATCAGCTTCATCAAAGCAAGCTAATGATAAGGGAAATACCCAGTAAAATTTATAACCTACTGAAACTTATCTTCTCTCCAGTGTTTTATGCAAGACCTGTGTGCACTTCACGAACACTCTGCTACAGCTACTGCATTGATTCAAGATGTTGATTTTAAAACAGGAAACTTCAGGAAGCCCCACGGATATTTTAAGAAGCCTAGAAGTACTCTGTATATATCTATAGAATTAAAATGCAATAGGCAAACAGTTGTAAATCTCTTAAGACCCAAACTGGTACTTCTTTCCCTTTCTTTGGAAAGCAGGTATTTTCTTTTTTTTCTCTCTCTCCCTTCCACATTATCTGCTATTAATCCTTTGATTCCTGCCCTGCAAGAATGCTACTGGTGCTGTGTCTCACACATTAGCATGAATACACCTGGAAAAGTTTAACACCTTTTATTTCAAACTCTACACAGTGTCTGAAAAATACATTAAAAAAAAATTTTAGAGTCTTCTTTATTTGGCTTATGCTATCCATAGAACACAGTAGCATACTGCTGCATTTTCTCATAACACCACAAATAAGCTTTTATCGTGATTATAGCTTTATTATGTCAGGAACTGTACAAACAAGAAAAACAGCTCTTGCTCCACAGACCTTACTGCTTTGTGAAAACTGTATATGTTACATTTTTATCAGGTAAAGGGAAGGACAATAAGAAAGCACAATATATAAAACAACTGGAAACCCCAGCCCACCAGGTGCCAAAAAACATACTCAAATGGCAATGCTTTACAGGAACCAGAGCACAGTCAAGAGGGTTTGAAGAAAGCAAAACATTATGGCTTTATGTTTCTCATGAACAGATCTACCAAGGTGGTAGGAAGAACAAAGGAAAGAATGACTAAACTTACTAACATAAGTGGTAAAACCATCAGAACTAAAGAACCACTGAAGATTAACAGGATAGTAAACTCTAGTGAAACAGAACTTTGACTTGCAGTTACCCTGTGCTAACAGCTCATCACTGTGCCTCACCTTCCCCCTCTCCCCCAGTCACTCAGAGCAAAGTTCAAAAGTCTGAACGCTAAAAGTGAAGGCTTGTCCCTTTCCAAATGTGGGAACTTTGGGAAACATTTGGGAAAATCTGAATTACATTAGTTGTGCAAGAAGTAGCTATAGAGGCAGGAGAATTTGAGAAAACAGTTGTAAAACAGTACATGCCATATAAAGACAGTTAACACTGCCATCTTTATATGCGATGAAAAGTAGCGCACATCTGACAGCCAGAATACTTCTTTTCATATTGCACTGTACTGCAGGGTACTGCAGCCTCTTGTTAGAAAAGATAAACACAATCGTCTACTATCAGGAACTAGAAACAGGAGTGTTGGATAGTACTATGATCTACAATTGCAAAATGGAGCGAAGAAATCCTTTCTGTAGAGTTGAATAAGCATTTGACTTGACAGCCAGTTTAGGCAGTTTAGCAGAGTACAGCATGCTTTCAAGACAGCCATAGTTATGTAACGTGAGTCAAAGAGAGCAGACAAAGTTTGTTTCAAAACACTTCAGCATTATCACTTCCATGCTGTCAAACTACATCCCTGACACACAAATTATCACTGGAAAACTTTAAATGTATTAAAGTAGATATACAGCTAATTTACTATATGGATTCTGATTTTGGCTTTTTTGCAAGGGAAGTATTTGTTATAAAAATTAGAAGATGACAATGACTGGTAGATACCATGATATACAATAAAGGCTGCCTGTATGACCTTAAATGCACTTTCTGTGCCTACTCTCAATAAAGTCAGTAAGAAAAAGTCTCACACTGTATGGGTCAAAGTCCCAGGTTTTATTACATTACAGTAGCTCTAAGCATGCCACAAAAGTCCCGCATCCCTCAGATTTATCTCACTCTTTTCGTAATATGGAATTTGAACTGTATCCTGCCTTCCTTCTCAAACAGGCACAGACCATAGAATACCAGGTTGGAAGGGACCTCAAGGATCACCTGCTCCAACCTTTCTAGGCAAAGCATGACCGAGAGTAGATGTCTCAATACCCTGTCCAGCTGAATCTTAAAAGCATCTGGTGTTGGAGAATCCACCACTTCCCTGGAGAGATTATTCCAGTTGTTGATTGTTCTCACTGAGGAAAAATTTCCTCTTGTGTAGTCAGAATTTCACCAAGAGTAACTTGTCCCTATTACTCCTTATCTTTTCCATGTGACTCCTCACCAAAAGGGAGTCTCTTGTCTTCTTTGTAGCCACCTTTGAAATACTGGAACACTGTGATAAGGCCTCCCTTGAGCCTTCTTTTCTCTAGACTGTACAAACCCAGCTCTCTCAACCTTTCCTCATACAGCAGGGTTCTCAGGCCTCTGATCATCTCTGTGGCCCTTCTCTGGATCCTCTCCAGCCTGTCCACATCTTTTTTGCAGAGTGGAGACTAAAACTGAACACAGTATTCCAGGTGTGGCCTGAAAAGTGTTGAGCGGGAAGCATTCCTGTCCAGACCCTGTCAACCACATGCATGCACCCCAGTACAGCAGAATCATCATGTTTTACGTTGCAAGAAATTGGTAACGTCAATAAAAATTCATAATACATGCTTTATTTGGTTATCTCGGGGTCAAATAACCCCAAATTTGATGTTTCATTGTGTTATAAATTTACAGCTAAAACATTATGGTTCAGAGTAATTCAAAAGAGCAAACAAATTTTAAGAAGTTAGCTGAAATTTACAGAGGTGTGAATTGGCCCGTTCACTTTCACCTAGCACCATCTTAATGAAAAAGCCCTACAGAGGTGACTGACAAAGAAATAAGCTGCCTCCTTTCACCAAAACATAGTCATGCTTGGTACTGTATCACTGCTCTCAGTTTCAACACGGCCATCACAAGGCTGCCAATTTGCAATACCCCTGTTCTCAGGCTTACCCACATACCAATCCCACCAGCAGAACTAGGAAAGGGGATTCACATGTGCACATGCTCCCAGCCCCACCAGGTCTTAGGATATTCAAGAAGACACAGAGAGCCTGACACTGAAGTATGCTGGAAAACCTTACCAAACCACCAGCTCCCTCAGGAAGGGAAAAGCAGGTAGCCACAAGTGAATGTGTACAAACACACGCATGCTCTCTCGCTATGACAGAGTTCCTATGACGAAAGCACAAACAGGAAGAAAGGCTTAAATATAATAAGAGGAATGAACACATCAGAGAAGAGAATGTGATCTAACAGATATTTCCAAAATCTTATCACCATTTACCCCAGCATTCATAATTACCTTCCAGTATTCTATCCCTACACCCAGTACACCTTACCTCCACTTCTGCCTTGACACAAGCTCTTACAGCTCTTCATCTCATATATTCCTTGACCAAAAAACATTCTTGGTACACATTTACACAAGTTATTAACGTTCTTCTTCAGAACAGTTCCAACAACTTACTTTTCTGCACTCCAGTTTCCTAAAAAAATCTTATTTACAAGGGACACCATACCAAGACATGTTTCAACTTTTCCTCTGAGAGAAATCATTCAAGTAAAACACCAGATGACTGAAGGTCAAGTTACATCATTATTGCTCACCCCTTTGTCCATCCAGTTCACAATCCGACACTCCAAAAGATGCTTCAGTTGTTTAGTTTGCACATATTCACTGTTATCTGGCAATCTGAATATTAACTTGAGCCTAGTTTCCCATGGATCACACAGCATAACAGCAGTGGTACACATCTGTACATTCCCAACTTCCAAATAATTTGTGCTGTTTCTACCATATTTGGCAGACGAGTAACAGTCCCAAAAATCCAGTTAATAAGAAATGTAGAAACAAAAATACATTTCTACTTGTGTTCCAACATAAAGGCTTCACTGCAAAATTTCTTGTTCCTAAATGTAAGAGCTTCCACATAGAATACAATAATCCAGGATGAAAAAAATATTTTACCTGCCTGCTTCAAATAAAAGACAGCTTTAAGGAGCTCTCTAAGTGTCAGATGATCATCACTAAACCTTTAAAATCATTAGCTTAAGAAACAATAGCTGAAATATACAATGGACTGTGTTTCTTATGAGCAGAAGAGGACTGGTATTTGCAGATGAGAGGAAATAGTTGGCAGCCATATTTGTACAAACAGACACGGGTAGGAGTTGGAGTTTTAAGTGAAGTAGAAAAGACACAATTCTCTCAAAGTAGCATATTTCCATTTCCACAATGAAAACTCAGCAACTGTGTCATTCCCAAAAGGGTTTGCATTTAAATACTCTAGGACCACTCTTCATCGTTTCATCTTTCCTCTGATGGACAGACTAGTCTGCCTGCACCGAGAACCACGGCTTCCCTGAAAAGCAGTACAGATCACTAAATCACATTCTTGTTGCCTCATCCCTCTAATAAACCTGCCTTTTCCCACACTGACTCTGCCTTAAGACAAATCAATATCTACCACTTCACACTCACACAAAACCAACATAGGACCAGAAATGTGAAGTAACAAACTATTCATGCACAACCGTAGGACAGCTGTTTATTTTCTGTGCTTCAGTTTCTCCCCTGCAAACAACAATACTTGATAGAAACACTTGTCAGTGTGAGAGGTTATTAGTCTACCTTAATACTTCAACCTCAGGTGATAAACAGCTGTTTTCAGGCAACTACGCAATAACTATTTAGAAAGAAAAAAATTAGTTGAACATTTTTTTCAAATATGCCATAGCAGTAAAGCGCACCAAGCTTAGGTGGGAGTTAGCTTTATAGTATTCTTTTGGTATAAGCCTATTTTTAAGAAGTAAGCTCGGGACCAGCAAGTCACTGCTTGATGTGCAAGTATTCTTTTACAAAGAGATGCCACATACAAAGTAATAGCCAACTTGGGAAAAAAACTCAAACAGCAGCTGTTTGTTTGGACATTTAGATTCAACCTGCGTATGAAATAAAACAAAATGACTTTCTGAAGAAAGGGGTGAAGAATGCTTTGAAAAATAGCTTTGTGAAAAAGATACTAGTTTTTATGTTAATACCATTTACCAAACTTGACAGGCAGTCGTATTCTTCTGGATGCAGCTTCTTTTCAATTTGCATGAAAAGCATTATTACACTTGTGTATTGATGAAAGCAGATTACATCCCTTACTATTCCTTACTGGCAACTCTACCTAATGAATAATAATAATAAGCCACAGTTTGAGGACGTTGGTTTCGCTGTGTGTTGGCTATTCAAAAAGGAAGAGGGTATCATTACAAGAGGTACAGTTCTGGGAAAGAAGTATAAAACAAATCTGGAGTATTTCATGGTATCAGAGTTTTCCATTCCTCATCTTTTATTGATGGCATACACATATTATCTTCTAAAATTAAGTACTTTCAAGTTGCTATAGACTGCAAAACTGAAGAGCAAGGTTCATTTGTGATAAATTAGATACTGTGAAGACAGAATACTTGCAAATTCTTATTCATTCATTCATTCAAATGTTTATACTTCACCACTGATTTGTTACCCACTTGACTATTTACTTGATTTTGCTTTCTGGATCATCTGCAGAAGTACTAAGAAACATAGCATTGACATTACAAGACAATTTTTACATGGATTCTGTCATTACCAGTGTGGGGGCACCAAGATAATGTGATTTCTCAAGAGATGTGTATTCACTAGAAGTATTTTAGCCAGCTCAGTCCCTGGAAGGTAACTGCTAGACTTGCTGCAGCTAAAAGTGATGGTACATATGGCATGCCTGCTGGCTTTTGTCCTCTCAAAGCAAAACAGACTGTATAGGTTTCTAATGTGGACCTCCTACAAAGGAGATACATGCTGTACCATAATTCTGGGTGGGTAAAACTTTCAAATGCACCTTTTTATAAAGATAATTTTGAATTATTAAATACACCACTGAGAGTTTCTGAGGTCTAAAGTTAATTTCATGGATTCTGATTATCAAACTGCAGATAATTTTTATACATTTTTAAAAGCAATTAATTTTCATAGTATCATAGAATAGTTAAGGTTGGAAAGAACCTTAAAATCATCTACTTCCAACCCCCCTGCCATAGGCAGGGACACCTCATACTAAACTATGTCACCCAAGGCTCTGTCCAACCTGGCCTTGAATACCACCAGGGATGGAGCATTCACAACTTCCTTGGGCAGCCCATTCAGTGCCTCACCACCCTCACAGTAAAGAACTTCTTCCTTATATCCAATCTAAACTTCTCCTGTTTAAGTTTAACCCGTTACCTATTGTCCTATCACTACAGTCCCTAATGAATAGTCCCTCCCCAGCATCCCTATAGGCCCCCTTCAGATACTGGAAGGCTGCTATGGTCTCCACACAGCCTTCTCTTCCCCAGGCTGAACAGTAAAATTAAGTTTTAACCCATTACCCCTCATCCTATCACTAAAGTCTGACTTTAATCTTACTGATGCCACCAGTAAAATTTAAACCAATCACAACAAAGCACAGCAAAGTCAAGGCTGGGCATGATTAAAATTCCACACTCCCCCTTTCAAATATATATATACACATACCTAGCATCCACAAAACTTAGTAGTACATACACTAAATCATATGCACATTGGAAAACCTAAGATTACCTTGATTTTGTCAACTTCTGCTGACACAGAATTATGGATGAAGTCAATGATTAACTTCACTTCGGAATGGCTAAGGCAAGTCTGCAAATCTAACAGGAGACAACCCTAGTTAAGTACACAGAAAGTTAGTCTTGGCTTAGGAAACAAAGTTGTGGATTAATGACAGAACTACACAAATCCTATCTCTTGATAGGTTTAACTGAATAATATAGTACTTGATAATATTTATTTTTTTAAATAATAATGACTATGGTAGAACAGGGAATGCTTTACTCTGTGCTGCTACAGAAAGGTTCCAAGGCTCAAATAGCTGTGGGTTTCCTTTTTAAGGAATGTAGCTTGAAGAGAAAAATGGTTACATTAGGCTTCAATGCACTAATTGAGCTGTAAAATACAGGGTAAAAAATTACATCTACAGGCAGACATTCTACTCTATTAAAAGCCAACCTGCTAACAAAATTCAGTGCTTGCTCCTACACCCTTTTTAAATGGAGGCAATGAATTCTAAAATAGCAAAAAATGTGACATAGTATGGTGACAAGTACAAGATCAATGTCAGACATAATGCCTACATACTCAAATTTCTATTTATGTGCCTTTATATAATGAAGTATATCACTCATTTAAGTACATGTCCTTCCTGTTTAACAGCAATATTCCAGATCTAGGGAGAAATAGGGAGAAAAGTAGACCCAAAACAACAGAACCCCATAAGCAGAACACAGGCTCCGTTTACATGTCTACATAAATTATCTGCAGACACTTCAAAAATTTATCAAACTACACAGCATTTCAGTACAGGCATGAGAGATTTGCTTAGTGAGACTATGACGGCATGATCCTTAAGTTCACAGAAATAATTTATGAACCATGTTCAACAGCTCACAATTTTAAAGCTAGTTCAGACCTTCTTCTCATCACAGCAACTCATCTGCCTTGAAAAAAACTGTTTGATGTGATCATTTTACTTGAATAACACACACACTTGATAAACCGTGCACACTTATTTCAAATTAAGTGCTTTGAGCACTTTACTGGCTCCCAAATGTGCAGTATGGTCAGCAAGCCTGATCTCAGATTAAAAATTTAAATTCAGCTTTATTTTGGTCATTAATCATTTCTGAAAGCTATTGCATTTTATGTTTAATTCCTTCATGTCCCATGCTTCAACTGGCTATATTCAGAGTTCACATCCACATCCTTTGTAAAGCCACAAACTACAGACAGTTCCAGAAAACTGGTGAAAGAGATTCAAATATAGACTCACTCAGTTCCCACATACACCTTCCTGCCCTCCATGCTTTTAATTAACATTTTAAGACAGATGTACAATTCAGTATTTCATAATACTCATTCCAAAAAGTCATTATTAAGCAGTCCTAGAACTTTCTCTCAGGAATGCGGGGGGGTGTGGGGTGTGTTTCTCAGCTCCCCAGCCATGACCCTAACTTTCATTCTGGGCAGACCTGACTTGCAAAGGAGTCATCCCTGGGGGATGTCACTGCATAGGACAGTTTGCAGCACTGCTGCTCCTCCTAGTCTGCACATTTAGAACACAGGACCTCTTATTCCAAGGAAGTCCATCATGGACTCCAAAGGCACCACACGCAAGCTGTGTGGTTCCAACAGACAGTGGAGAAAGCAGACTGTGTTCCTCACTGAGGCAAGAGGACAGAGGTATAGTCTTTCTCCCAAGCCTTATTCATCTACTGTGTAAAGGCAAAAGGACTGCACAGGCAGTACTGTCCCAAATTTCCACAATGGATGAAGAAAACTAAAAAGTATTGTGGACTTTACGAGGGATTAGTAACATTACTACTTAGCTTTAGTACATTAGATTATTATTTACGTGAGAACTGTGACACCACTGAAGTTCTGTTACAGTGTGCACAGATGACAGACAACAGATAATCCAAAATCAGGGACTGGATGAGACAAGCTAGACAACACCTAGGCAACAGGCACTAGAAACAGCATTAGCTGGATCAGCAGCAACAGGGAGGTCAGTAGTAGCTGGACTCAAGAAGCCAACAGCCCTCAGGCACATCCAGCAGTAGAGCTGCTTGAGAGTGCACAATTGCCAAATGCCAGGCTCAGCCAGGAAGAGGAACACACAACAGCATCCCAAAAAAAGATGTTTCAAAACACTGACAAAAGCCATAGACCAAGCTACAAAATGTTCAAAAATGGTTGTTTGTTCATCCACTTATTTTTTAAAGTACAGGTAAAATGCAAGAATCTAATGTTTCTGTAACATCTCCCTGCCTAAGAATACTTAGAAAGCCTGAGAGAGACCTTGTGATTTCTGAGCTCCCACTGCACTCATCCCCCTTCTATTGCTTCCTGGTAACTCTTAAAGAGTAACTCTTTAAGTTAGATTAAGCTAGATTTAAGATTGATTAGATGCTCAGTCAGCAACCATAACAACCCTTAAAATAAGAGTATTGGTTCCCTTCCTCCCTTTCACTTGCACAGCCTCTTAAACAATAGCTGCCCTTCCAGATGGCATGGCTTGCTCTTCCACAACAAAGAATGTTCCTGCTGTCTTTTGCAGTGAATATGCCTTCCCAAGACATCCCAGTCTTTCCCTCCCTTGCCATCCCAGCTCTCCAGCCTTCACGAGTATCTCTAACCACAAACACTAGCTGAACTTCTGCCACAGAACTGGTTGCCCTTTCAGTACCTTTAGGTACTTTAGGTACAAAACTACCCAAATACATCCCAGTCAGTACTTCCAGCTGCATGACACTGTCATCAAGAAACATGATTGATGATTTTATCATTCATCTTCCTTCATCATCAACAGGCACCTCTTTCAGAAAATTTAAACTGATGTTTATGTTATTGAAAGAAGAAATGTTCTGTCTCCATACTTTTATTATCAGCTGTAGAAAAAAATAATTATGTACTCTCCTAAGACCAGTCACAAATTATTTCCATATGGTTTTGACACACATTTTGAGTTAAATCCCTGGGCAGGGACACCTTCCACTAAAGCAGGTTGCTCAAAGCCCCATCCAACCTGGCCTTAAACACAGCATCCACAACTTTTCAGGACAACCCATTCCTGTGCCCCACTGGCCTCACAGTAATGAACTTCTCTATATCTTATCTATATCTACACTCTTTCAGTTTAAAGCCATTACCCTTTGTCTTATCACTATATGCCCTTGTAAAAATCTCCCCAACTTTCTTATATGCCCCTTTAGTTTCTGGAAGGCTGCTGTAAATTCCCCCTGGAGCCCTCTCATCTCCAGGCTGAACAAGCCCAGCTCTGTCAGCTTTCTTGGCCCCTCTTGCCCTCCAGGACTTTATTGCATGGTACTCTACCAAACAGATCCTTGAAGAAAACAAAGTCTGCTCTCCTGAAGTCCAGGGTTGCAAGCTTGCTGTCTACCGTCCTTGCAGCCCTAAGGTTCTCAAACTCCTTAACAGCCACATGCTGCCAAGGCTGCCCTGGAGTTTGACATTCCACACCAGACCTTTCTTGTTGGCAAGAACAATCCAGCACAACACCTTTCCTTGCTGACTCCTCCATCACCTGGGAGGAAGAAACGACTATCAATGCATTGCAGGAATCTCTTGGATTGCTCAGACCTTGCTGTGCTGTCCCTCCAACACATAATAGGCTGGTTGAAGACCAGGACTTGTGAACATGACGCTGCTCCCATCTGTCTATAGAAGCCCTCATCCACTCAGTCTTCCTGGTCTGATGGCCTGTAGCAGACCCTCAGCATTATATTCCCTGTCCTCCCTTTAATCCTGACTTGTAAGATCTCAGTCAATTCCTCATCGACCCCCAAATAAAGCTCCATGCACTCCAGCTGGTCACTGACATAGAAGACCACAGCACCTCCTCGTCTCCCCTGCCTGACCTTCCTAAAAAACCTCTATCCTTCCAACACTGCAGTCATAGGAGCCATCTCATCAGGTCTATGTGATGACAGTAAGATCACAGCCCTGCAGGCATGCACATGCCTCTAACTCTTACTTATTCTCCATGCTATGCATGTTTGCATACAGGCATTTGAGTTGGGCTCCTGATGAAGCCAACTTACTGGCTGGAGTGGCTGGAATTCCTTTGTGCTGCTCTTCAGGTGCTCTCCTGCTGACCTGTGTTCCCTCCCCACGCTGAACAGCAGGCTGGAGTAAATGCAACAGTATTATGAATAAAATAGAACATTAATCAGGACTCTAGAATAATTCTATGTTTGAAGCGACTCTGTGGAGTATGACGTACAGAACAGGAGGGGTGGGTTAAAGCCTCTACTTTATGTGATAAGAGGAACATGTATATGTGGATTTTTCTACTGCATGCGACCCGTGTCTTAATCTGCCTCAGCCCCAGTTACTACAATATCCATAATTGAAGCTTTAATGTCTGTTACTCAAAATACAACTTCATAGAAGGAAAACACCCTACCAGGGTATACCAATTTACTGGATTCTAATATACTTTGTAAAGTGTGAGAAAAAAAGATACTAAAGTCTTACAAAAATTCATATACAGCTAAATTCCAGAATCCAGAGGACATGAACATAAGTGCATGCCTTCCCTCTACAAGATGCATGAGCAAAACTTCCATTTTCTGTTCTAAACTGCTTATCTTCAGTTACTCAAAAGTTCTTTCTGAAGGAGCAGTTCCTTAAATGACCAGGAGTTCCATGAAAGAACTATTCTCACAACCTGCACTCTCAGAGACCTATCTACATCTCTCAACAGGTTCACACAAAGCTGGAATAATAAAACCAAGTTACAGAAACCTCTAGAAGAGTCACTTCTTCCTAACTTTTAAACACATGCAACTTCATTATAGATTTCCACCACATGCCAGTGTACTTACACTGCTTGCTAGAGGATCACTTTACTGTTTTCTGGCTGCAATCAGTTACTCAGTCAGTCCCGGGGGCTTCCACTTAGCAAAGGAAACTCCTTAGATGTTAAGGGAAAGGTAGTAATGAGTTACAGACACAGAATCAGACAGGTGAAAACATGCAGTTCACATTCTAATACATAGCTCAAGTGTATTTCCACTTACAGAGAAACATGACCAGTTCACTTTCACTGCTTTGTGGAAAGTTTATAGTTCACTAAGAGCAAGCAAGTTCAGCTTTCTTGCACGTCAAAGAATTCCGCTACCAACTAAAGGTATCTGGGAAAGTACTGGCAAGTCACAAGGGCTTAAATGAAAAGACAGACCATTTTACGACAATCTGAGCTACTAAACCAACTGTTTTCATATGACTTCCTCCCCTCCCCTTTAAAACATGCTCTACTTAAGCTTTCTTCATTGGGGGGAGGGGTTTTTTAATTCTTGCTTGCTAACTTACTTTTGATCCAGTAACAAGTCAGGGTGGGAACATTCTAAAAGTGTTCCTCGTAAAACAGATTAAAAACTAAACAGGAATTCCCTCATAACCTAAAACTCAGACTGTCAAACAGAATAAAAGAAATCTAGCAGATACTTACTAAATATGCCTACCTTGCTAAAAACAAAACAAAAAACACACACAAAAAAACATCAGCACATTAACAATGTAGCAAAAGTTATAGTATATCCAAATTTAAAGCATCTGTTCAGAGAAACAAGTCTGAACCACAATTTACAATAGTGCTTTTGACAGAATTTGCACTGATCTGTCAATTATGCCAAATTTAGTAGTTTAAAACATGCATACAAAAATCAATACTACATATTTCAATGCAACTGTAAACCTCTGTGCAATAAAACATTAGTAAAATAACAACTGCAGCAAAAAATCAAGTGTAGAAACAAAAAAGTAATGAGAAGAGCACAATTCTTTAGAGTACAGTTTCATATAGCCTGCTATAAACCACTACTTCTACTTAGGGGACAAACACAGGAACTTGGATCTACAACCAACTTCCATGGCATCAAATGCATTGGTACCCAGTGTTTTCTTACAACCATATAAACCAAGTAGGCTGAATCTTGCTGATCAACTGACACCTCTGTAGTAATGAATACCACAAAATGTTACAGCTAGCAATTCTGAACTGCATACAAACCAAAAAAAATCCAGGTTGTTGACAAACCACACTCAATTAATACCCAGCTAAATAGCTCAGCTGTTCCAATATTTAACATAATCATTAACTGGGACAATATAAATGGAACACTGAAACTAGAAAATGCAGAGACATCTAGGAAAGCAAAACCACACTGTTTACACAATTCAAACAGTACTCATGAATTTTTTAAAAAATTGTAAGCAAATTACTGGATTTTATTTAACAAGTATGAAAATTAAGTCTACAGCTTGGGAAACCGAGGCTTATGGCAAAAGATAAGTGATTTGTGGAGGAATGCCCTTAACATATCAAGGACACTGAGTTTAAAAATTTGAGATCTGTTAATGAACCACAAGACTGACCATAAGTGCAAGTTTTAGTCAGGACAAATACAAATCAATATACTTAGCGCTTAGCTGAAATAATACCCATGCAGTTTACATCTATTTGATACTAAAATAGGAGTGACTAAGGCAAAGGAATCAAACAAACCTGCAGGGCCCTTCCAACACTCACCCAGCAGAGCTTTCTCTCCTAGCAATGACAGAAACAGCCAAAAAAGCCATGCTAATTATGTTCTTTGCTCTGATGACAGGAATGAAGTCAGATGGCTTCTGTCCTGATTCTGGCTACAAGTACCTCTCTGCTCTTCCTCTGGCAGACGACTTTCTCATTTAGTGCATAATAACAATCACGTCAACTACCTTAGATTAAACTCTTTTTGCTATGAGATTGTTGAGGATGTGGGTTTTTTTCTTCTCCCGTCACATGAACACTGCTTTAAATGTTGTCCATTTGACTTCACTTTGACTACAGACCTAACTATGGCTCTGAACAGAGAGGTGAGCGTGCATGGACTTGCACAACTTGACATATGATCAACTTGTTAGACAATACAAATTCCTATCGCATTAAAATTAGGGCATTTTCACTTCAAGCACTACAAACCCTTCTAATAAATTAAATGCAGCAGTTTTGCCAATAAAACGATTTCTGGCTTAGCAAGATATATCTATTCAGTATATCACAAAAGTATCACAGAAGAGTGACATTCAAGAGTTTAAAGTACCACAATTTATTAAGCCAAGCCATTCCTTTAGGACAATCTGTTCTGGCTTTATAGTTCAACTTCTTTAGAAAATCAAATAAACTGGCTGACAGACTTTATTTGCTTACATGATTCAGGCTATTCTTTCAAACAAGGTGAATGATCCTGAAGAATTATTTATTCTTCCTCATACCATCATTAGCAAAGTGACAGGTAAGTAAAATTCAGGTCCTGATCAGTGAACTTCCATAACAATTTTACTTGCCTTCAAACGAAATGAACAAGGATTTATATACATACACACATATATAGTCTCATTGTAATTTCAACCAACATTTGTACCACAGAAACCTGGGATGGTTCTAACCCAAAGCTAAGTGTTTTAAAGTTTAGGTAAGTATAATATGTCTTTCTTTAATGGGACAGAATAACATCAATAGCACTGTAATCTCAGTAGTTACACAAAACATTGTTTCATCTACAGTTTTGTGGAATAATAATTTTTTGAGCTCTGCTAATGTTTCTCAGTCATTAGTGCTTCAAGTACTTATTAAAGCCAGTGAGTACTCACTCACCACCCTGGAGATCAAGACTGATATCTATCTGCCCCCTTTTCTGTCTCTGAACTGTTTCAGTCTTGCTGTCCTACACCTGGTAACGCAAGAATTTTACTTACTGTGCTACTGCATTGACTACTACCAACTGTACAGAACATTATAAATTTTTTCTGTATTCCTCCATTCAAGTGGGACGGAAATTCAAATTAATGTATCAGGGTGACAGGTATAGTTAAGACTAACAAAAATAAGACTTTCCAGAAATCTGAAGAAGCCAAATACCCATGCTTATGGATTCCATTCCAAAGTCAGGCAAGTCCTAGCTTTGCACTGTGACACCTCAGACACTTTTCATAACTCAACCTCTGCTCTGGAACACCAATCACTCTCCAACTGCTCCTGATAATGCTCTATCACAGTACCAGCAAGATATGAACCACCATCGTGACAAGGGTGAAATAAAAATCAAATAGAATATAACATTAAGAACTCAGTTCTCTAATCTAAGCTCATGTTTTAACAAGAAAATAATTAAAATCACCATCCATGGAGATATTTAAAAGACCTGTAGATGTGGCATTTTAGGGACCTGGGACAGTGGTGGAAGTGGCAATGTTAGGTTAATGGCTGAACTTGATGACCTTGAGGGTCGTTTCCAATCTGAATGACTCTAATTCTAAGATTGATTTCCAGTTGATAAGTCATCAAACTTTGGCTCAAAAACATTGCTCCGAAGAATAGGACCAATTTCTCAAAAGGCATTTCCATCCCATCCCCCCCCCCCCCCCCCAAAAAAAAAAAACTTTGCACCACATGGTTGTTCTGAAATCAGAGAACTGTTAGGACCTTTGAGATATACAGAAATGTCTTAACATTTGTCCCAGTAAAAGCCATGCCAGGATTATATAGACACATACAATCAATTATTTCTTGGATATGAAACTCCCAAGTCAACAGTAAGGCCAGACATATTAAAAGCCCATTGCCCAACACGCTACTGAGCTATAATTCTCTTAGTCAGTGCTATTCCAATATTTCACTCATCAGTATTCCTCCTTCTCAAATTTTTATAATTATAGTCATCATCAGAAGGAAGGTTTGAAGAATTCACTAAGTACAGGGAAACAGAAACACTCTCTTGAGAGCTCAATGCCCACATATCAGCCTTGGTGAATTTAGTATTTTAATTAGCGGAAAATTCTAGACATTTTAGCTGTTCAACTGCATAATGGAAAGCAACCAGTGATGCTTTCCATAATGGAAAGCAACCACTGCTTTTCCAACTATGCATTTACCTTGAGTGCTGCCTACTGTATTCAAAGCCTTAACACACAATATCATGATATATACAAGGCTCTGCTCAGGATCAAAATCACAGACCAGAGCTTTGCTGTCAGCACTGCCTTGATCAAATTCATGCCCATATTAGTTTATTTTAGAAGAGCTAAAAGCAGTTTTACAAGGAGATAAAATGCTTTAGTATAGCATAGTTCCCACTTCCTTCTCCCAAAAGAAACAAACAAACCAAATAACAGCTAGAGACAGGGCTATGCTACACAGCCAATGCTTGCTTTCATTTTGGATGCTCTAGCCTGGGCAGGAGAAAGTTCCCTTCCTGCAAGCAGTGCAACTGGTCAGGACTTCAGACGTTTGCAACAAAAAGTGTTAGGAGAAAGTAATCCCTCATGAGGATGAGGCAGCACACTGATCGGAATCAGAAGCAGTTTCTGCTTCCCAGCAGTGGCGATAACGGATGATGATATGTTTCTCAGCAAGGCAGAGAAACTTATGGAAACTTCATTCTTGGTTTAACTCTGGACAGCCTTGATTAAAAGTCTACAAAAAGTGTTATTCAGCAAGAATTTTACTTGATTGTTTTATTCTCTAACTAAAGATTGTGCTGTGGTTTTAATTTTGATAGTGTAAATGCTGACAGTACTGTTTAAGTACATCATGATCTGAATCCAACTACCAATGAGGCTGATGAGGTATATCACAATTATCATTTTGTCTTTTTACTTCAATTCTGTGATGAGTATGATAAATACATGGAGTTCATTAAAAACCTCTGCACAGAAATCAAATTTCTCAAGTACATTAAGTATGCAAACATGAGGATAACTTAATCTATCCAGACCTGAGATTTTCTCTACCAGTTCTTGCACTAGCCAGCTCCTTTCCAGTTGTGTTTTCAACTTAGCTTTTAACATACCCAAACTTTTAACAGTCTTTATAGATATTTAAACTCTTTTCCTTGACTTTGTGTGCATTTTAAAGATTGGTCAGTACCCCACTGTTCATGCAAGTAGGTCCCCTCAAAAATTAAACTACACCAGCACAGCTATTCAGTTACAGATACTGGTGCAACTGTAGCTCTGAAGAAGCTTACCTTACTTCTTCTCATGTAAATGAGACAGGAAACATTCTTACAAATTTACGTGGTACATTTGGCTTTGAGTTGGCATTGATCTTTGCAGCACTGGCATGTGCTGGACAAAGCCCTTTGCGTGCACAAAGCAGAAATACCTTGATGTTCCAGACTCGAGTTTGTTTTCCAAAACAGTAGAAGAGATTCCAATTTCATATGCTCAATAATGTGTTTTAAAGCAACTACTTCAGAAACTGCTAAACCAGGGCCCTGTTGCTGTCCTCCTCAGAGCAAGGGATATGCCCAGCTCTGTGCCAAACGCTGCTTCTGGCACTGGGGGCCAACGGGCACAACCTATACTCATAGTTTCATAAAACAAACACAACGCTGAGAAACACTCAAGGATTCTCATTGTCTGTGTTTTGGTCTGTCGTGTCTATATACTTATGTAGTGTAAAACCAACGCAAGCACATTCCCCAACACATCTGCACAAACATTTTTTGTTAGCAGGTCACTGCAAAGGTGGGTTTATAATCATAAATGAAATGCCATTCGGGTCTGAACAGAGAGCAGGCTCAGCAGAAGCAAAGGTCCCTGGAAGAGCTCCAAGGCCTGTGCTGATGTGTCACAAACTCATCACACAGCGCCAGCCCGGTGCCCCCTGAGGGGCGCGCCCTGCCCCCAGACACAAGGCCGGACGTGGAACATCTCCCAGGCATCCCCATTATCCACAGCCTGCGATTATTCGTGACTCAGAGGATTTGGGGCTGGTTTGTTTGCGCGGCCCCACGCCAAGTCCGGAGTTCCCGGCAACGTACATCTGCGAGTAAGAAAGCCGAGGGCTGCTGGGCCAAATCCCAGCCCCAGTTTTAAGGACTTCCCTGAGATTTCCGCCCACCCCCCACAGATATTAAACAAAAAAAAAAAACAAAAACAAAACAGGAGCGAGACGTGGAGCCGCCGAGTTCGGAGCGGCCGCCATGCACGGGGGACGATGGGGACACTGTCAGGGCAGCCGCGGGGAAAGCTGCAGTCCCGGGACGCGCCGGGCCGAGATGAGGGACCCCACGGCCGGCCGGGACAGCCGCGCCGGCGGAGCCCGGCAGGGAGAAAGGCCGCTTTGTTCGCCCTCCCCCGCGGCGGGCGGCCACCTTCTGGCCCAGGAGACGGAGGCGGACGAGTGGCGTCACCCCCACGGTACCTACCGCAGCAAGAGACGACAAGGAGCAGGAGCTGCGCTGACCTCCAAGCCGGGGAGCCTTCTGCGCTCCCCCAAGGGGCCATAACACCAGCCCACAGGGAGGCGACGAGGAGCAGGACCTGCCACCGCCGCGGCCCCGACTCAGAGCCGGAGCTGCCGCCGCAAGAGGGCCCGGCTGCGCCTCGTCCCCTCGCCCACCGGAGCTGCCGCCTCGGGAAGCGCTAGCGACCCCCACAGCCGCGCCTCATCCGTCCGCCCGTTCGCGTAGCCATGAGCCACCGCCACCTCCGTCGGCCTCGGCCTCCTTCCCCTCACTCCGCGCCGCTTCCTCCTCCCCGGCTGAGCTCTGCCGCGGCTGCGCACTGGCAGCCCAAGCGCATGGAGCCGCTCCCGGCAGCCGCGGGCCGGGCGGGCGAACGGGGCGGAGCAGCGGCCCCCAGACGGCAGGGGAGGTCCCGAGCAGCGATGCAGCTGCTGCCGACTCCGCCTCTCTTCTCCCTCTCCGTCTCCTCCTCCTCCGCCACCGCCGCCAGGTTTCGGGCAGCTCTTGACAGTTCTCTGCCGACCCCGTCCCGTTAGCCGCCGCTGCCGCTTTCCCCTTAGCAGAGGCCGCGTCCGTCGGGTCCCCGCTTACCGCGCCGTCGTGTCGCTGACAGGAGGAGAAAGGTTCGGACGAGGGAAGGAACTCTCCCGTCACTCCGGCGGCAGGGCAGCTTGGATTCGCGGCTTACACGCGCAATAAACAGACTGGTGGTATGGGGCCCTGGCGCTCTGCCCTGAAAAAACCTGCGTGTGACATCAGACTCCATCTGTAGAGCACAGAGACCCGCGGCAGACTGGGTCCGCTGTGTTTCTGACCTCTTTAAGTCTGCGATTCACCTGCGAGACCGCAAAACTACCGTGGGAGCAAGCTGCTGTAGATGCATAGTGTCCAAAATTACGGACTTCAGAGAGATTCCTTGTGACGCTTTGCTTGCAGTTACGATTGCTTGTCTTTCACCCTTTAATGACACCATTTTCCTGTTGCACAGTTACTATTGCTCTCAGCTGTTTAATCGAGTGTCAAAAGCAATGGAGATTCACAGTGCTGCTTTCATATTTTGCCTGTTTTGCAGTGCCTGCTGCAGGCTGGGGGAAGCGTTTACTGCCCCTGTGCTACTAAATCAACTGATCTGCTTGGAAAAACAAAATATTACCATTCCTGAGAAAAACAAAATCTAACTTACCTTGGTAGGGCTGTGCAGGTACACGTGAGAACAGATGTGATGGATCAGACAGGGTTCTTGCTCCACGAATGGTGATTGCTAGGCGGAGTGCTCTATGCTATTTGTCCTCATTCCTCTCTTTTGTCATAGAATCATTTAAGTTGGAAACGACCCTTAAGATCATCAAATCCAGCTGTAAACCTAACTCTGCAGGCCCGCTACTAAACAGTGTCCCTAAGCACCACATCTACACATCTTAAGTTTTTCCTAATATCAAACCTAAACCTCCCCTGGTGCACCTTGAGGCCATTTCTTTTCATTCGTTATTCTCTGATTACTCCTAAATCTATTTCCCAATCCCCATCTATCTGGGAAGGAAGTGTGTTGGGGGAATGTCTCTAATGGGAGGGAGGAGAGGTTTATTTAAAGGTGAGCATTTGGGTGAAAATGCAACACTAATAATAGTTGCCAAAGAAGGAAGGTAAACAAGACAAGCATGAATGCTCTGTAACTCTCTGAGAAGTTGTGGCCGAGGAACACCCTGTACTCGAGATGGTATCATTGAGTTTAATAATACTCAATGGAATAGTCTTCAGTAAATTTGTCCTCTGACAGTTTGAACCTCTGAGGGATGTGACCACCTCTCAAAAGCCACGAGTAAGCATACAAAATTAGCACGTAAAAGAAGAAAATCCCACAACCTTCATTTATAGGAGTATACAAATAACGAAATCATTTAGAGCATTGTGGGCCACAGGTTTTTGGTTTCTTTCTACTTGCAAGCTGCACTAGCTTCTTCAGTGAAACCTCAGATGCCCTATTTTCTACCCAGTGTAACACATCACTCTTTTTGTTTTTAATTATTAACAACAGGCTCTGGAAGGATGCTCGGGAAGTCTTTGATGAACAGACACTGCACAAAGCCTATGAAGACATAGGGACTTCTAACCCTCCCACAGTAATTACAGCTGTACATGCTGGGAGCAAGTCCTTACTGGAACCTGTTAAACTCTTTGCCATAGAGTTAGGTCAACATTAAACAAACCAGCGCATGATCCATAGCCTTCCTCCTCTCCTCCCAAAGTTATTTTTGTCTGTCTAGGTCAACCCAGTTTCTACCACCCAGTTGTATGTTACTGATAGATGTGACACAATTCTCTTTCCATAGATTCTAGTTACATAATGAAGAAGACAACAGTAATTATCTTTTAGATTAAATGCTATTCTAAACAACCAAAATATCTCCATTAGCAAAACTGCTTTCGATCGCTTGCACAGTGGCTATTGTTTAACATGTACCCAGATTGATCATTAATGACAGCAGACAGCAAAGCATCAAGCCCTGGCATCATGGGCTTAATTTCAAGTGTCACCGTTATCAAAGACTCAAAGCCAAGGATGATATGCAAAAGAGTCCTGCCTCAGTACTAAATGAGTTTGGCAAGGAAAAGGTGAGATACTGAGTAATGATCTAGAGAAAAAAGCCCTGCAGGAGCCAGTGCCTGCACATTGAGCTGATCTGGGTCTTGTAAGTCCAGGGAAGAGAACAGGTTACTAGTCCAGATAAGACACTCAGGATATCAAACAACATCTTCCCAAGTTCACACTGTCTAAGAACTTTAAAGTATTTCAAAACACTTCTTTCCTAGCAAAGCTATAAACTCTTACTCCTTTTTTTTTTTTTCCTCTTTCTGTTGGCTTCTGCTGCAAGCTGTGTGTCTTAATCTCTTTGATGTTTGAGGAGAAGAATATAATTTTTCCTATTCCTGAAAATTATGTAGTAAATCATAGACATAACTTTATATACATGAAATTCTAATAATGACTGCATTTTTTTTCTTTTATCTGTTTTTTTTTCTTTAGTCTTATCCAAAGATGACTAACAAAAGTTTATCAATAACGAACATTTTAAAGCTGGAACAGAAGCTGACACTGCCTTTCTTTTGTATTTGAAGACAGGTGAAGATAAACATCCTGAAAATGCACACAGGATTCACCTTGAACCAAACTAAACTGTTCTAACAGGCAGTCATTCTGCTGTCTGAAGTTCAAGGTTGGCACATGCAGCTACTGAAGCAGTTCAGCAAGAATTATCTGACAATATCATCCCATGATGCCTCCTCCTCCCCTCACAGTTTTACCTTCAACATTGTTTTCTTTTTAAGAATTGTTTTTTACAGGCCCTTCAGCTTCACTTCAGTGCCTGCCACATGCGCTTCCTTCTTGACATTCTTGCTCTTCTTTTTTTTCTCTTCATACCCCTTCCTCATCAGTTCTCTCTTTTGCCACTTCAGACTATACTGTTAACAAATACCACCCACAGATTTAACAGCAGTTTTATGACCCATTGTAAAAGTTCTTCCCAGTTCATTCCCTTTTCTCTTCCTACTCTAACTGTAAAATTGTGGGAGAAAATCTTACAGTGTCTTTCTAACACCAAGTCCTGGTCGCAACCTCTCAGCTCCGTTCTAATACACAATAAGAATGGGGACAGTTTGTGATGTTCACTAGATCTCAGCTAAATGAAGTAACAGTAGTTTTCCTTTGCCATTATTTTCTGTCCTGTAACCTCCCTTCAGGTGAGGTCATAAGAAGTGTTGCTATATTCGGTACCAGCATTTAATTTTTGGTGAGACCTCTGTCACATCTGAATTTACTTCACCTGTTTCTGCCAAAGAACTCAAGTACTTTATCATAAGAAGGACATCCACAGAATTCTAAAGTTTCCTATTTTGTGATGCTAGTTTTTCAAAATCAGTTGTTTATAAACTTAAAGCATAAAAAAGTAGGCAGCTGAGGAATTACGAGGAGGAATTTCAGAGATTTGTATTTGTTTTGCAGTACAGAATATGAAGACTGGAACAAAAATGGTTTGTTCCATCTATTCAGTGATTTATTTATTTTTAATGAAATCATTGTTTACACAGCAGTTTTCTAAAGGTTGCTAATAAACTAGACTTTTTTTCTAAGTTTATTTTAATATTAGACCAAAGCTACCTCAAATCTAAAGTACCCCATATAACGTAACTGCAGAATGAAGAAAGACAGTAGAAGATGGAGCCAGAAATGTCTGGATCAAGGCCGTTGTGTTAAAACTATATAGCGTACGTCAGAATCTGCTTGTATTGTGCTGCTGTATGTATTAGTATTGCTGTTCCATGCTAAGCAAATATATCAAGAGTGTTTAGTGATCATTTATTTCCCTGGTATTTATGAGTAGTATCGTTGTGTGGTCTAGAGGCCAATCGAGTAAGGTCACATTAAGCTACAGATTGCACAGACATAGGACATGCTGTATGTTGTGCAGTGGAAAACAGTCCAAATATAGCTTGGTTAACTGCAAATGATGTCTGGAGCCATTCACAGCGTAGCTACCGCCTTGTAGCTTGCACCCCAACTAATTTTGTAGGGCATGTTAAGTTTAAGCACCATGCTCCACTGTCTGCTTCTGGGATTCAAATTTGTTTCTTCAAACCCCTGCAGATCACTTAGAGTCAGGCCCTGCTCTTTTTACATGCTTTATTTTTTTCCATGCTGAGGAGACCTCTTTGTAGACAGTTTGTAGGCTTTTTGCCTAGAATCTAAACAGAGTAACTGGGTCTGCAGGAGAAAAGGATTTGTGTATAAGCAACATTTGAGAACTGCCCACAAAATTTGTTAATTCAGTTAAAAGCAATTCATGTGCCTAATGTAGTAGCAGTTGTTTTTTCCTGTTAGTCTTCTGAATCTGGACCGTCTCTCTTACATGTATCGGATATTATGCTTTAAATATTATTACAAGTTTTATGTTCAACTGATTGTTCAGATTAAATTGTGAGTTATAGTCACAGGCTCTGTAGTTTCCCTGACAATAATAGCACTTCTGTCATATACTGCATGAATTGCTATTAACTAATTTTGTAGTTTTAGACATTTCTGGAAATGTTGCCCAAGCTTGTTCATTTATTAAAGTACATTGCTGCTGCTGCAAGGACAATCAAACAGAAGTAGCTTCAATTTGGAGTAAGGCATGTGACAAAGTGTGATATAATTCAGCCTGCAATTACACTGTGTAACATAATGCTTAGATGAGTACATACAGCATGTACTTTAACACCACTGGTGTTAAAATGGCTTTTATTCTTTCCTTACTCTTAACTAAAGCAGCTTAACTCTTAACTGTGGTGATGTGGACCTAGATGGCCGGCAGAGATCAACAAGTATGGTGATACCTTCATTCTTCTGCTTGAATCCTTAATAAGAGCCCCAGAAGTGGCTTAAGAACCACTATATTAGCATTATTTTACTACAGGATTTCCAGTGCACTAGATAAGCATCAGTGGTTCTCTAACATGGTTGAATAGCATCAGAAGATAGGAGAGAATCTGAGACAATAGTAACATCACATCTCAGAAGAAAGAATCTGAGACCATAGTCACATCACATCTCAGAAGAAAAGCTGGTGTTTCATTCCAGTCATTAGAAATCACTTAGGCATTCTCTTACCTTTGGATTTAGCTTCTCAGGACTAAGAAACAGGATCTGCTCATTGATAATCTGGAAGAAACTTCTATCTCTGTATGATTTTTACACATGTATACACATTACTGTATAAAGCATAATAAACCAACAAGGAAAGTCTGAGTTTAAAGGTTAGGCAAAACAACTAATTTATAGGCAAAAATATTTCTGTAAAACTTTCAAATAATACTTAGTAATTATCCAGTCAGAGAAAGAGCATATCTGTTCAGCTGATTTATGGATAGAATGAAGAACTAAACTGTTAATACTATTTAAATTTTAGACCAGACAAACCCGAACACCAAGAGGAAAAGAAAGACAAAAAACCAGAATATGTCAAAGGAAATAAAAAGCCAAGAAAAAAAAAAAAGACTTCATGATTGCAAAGAAAACAAAAAAATGTTAACAGAACATTTCATGAGCAGTTTTCAAAACCTAAGAAAGAGGCTAATTAGCTAGTGTGGAAGGAACTATTAAAAAGCCTGCAATTTTTTGTGGAATTTTTCATTTTTTAAATTCAATTTATTTTTTTTATACACAATTTCTGAAACAGTTATCATTTCAAGCTTTATACTGATACTGGTAATATTCTTGATTTTTAGCTAGGTTAAATTAGAATCTCCTTCATCAGGGCTGTGCATACACATCACAGAATACTACCATAGAATAGTTAGGGTTGTAAAGGACCTTCAGATCACAAAGTTCCAACCCCCTTGCCATGAGCAGGGACACCTCACACTAAACCATGTCACCCAAGGCTCTGTCCAGCCTGGACTTGAACACTGCCAGGGATGGAGCACTCACAACCTCCGTGGGCAACCCATTCCAGTGCCTCACCACTCTCACAGTAAAGAACTTCTTCCTTATATCCAATCTAAACTTCCCCTGTTTAAGTTTAACCCGTTACCCCTTGTCCTATCACTACAGTCCCTAATGAAAAGTCCCTCCCCATCATCCTTGTTGGCCCCCTTCAGATACTGGAAGGCTGCTATGAGGTCTCCACGCAGCCTTCTCTTCTCCAGGCTGAACAGCCCCAGCTTTCTCAGCCTGTCTTCATACAGGAGGTGCTCCAGTCCCCTGATCATCCTCGTGGCCCTCCTCTGGACTTGTTCCAACAGTTCCATGTCCTTTTTATGTTGAGGACACCAGAACTGCACACAATACTCCAAGTGAGGTCTCATGAGAGCAGAGTAGAGGGGCAGGATCACCTCCTTCGACTTGTTGGCCACCCTCCTTTTGATGCAGCCCAGGATATGGTTGGCTTTCTGGGCTGTGAGCACACACAGCTGGCTCATGTTCATTTTCTCATCGACCAACACCCCCAAGTCCTTCTCTGCAGGGCTGCTCTGAATCTCTTCTTTGCCGAGCCTGTAGCTGTGCCTGGGATTGCTCTGACCCAGGTGTAGGACCTTGCACTTGGCATGGTTAAACTTCATGAGGTTGGCATCAGCCCACCTCACAAGCATGTCGAGGTCCCTCTGGATGGCATTCCTTCCCTCCAGCGTATCAACCGAACCACACAGCTTGGTGTCATCGGCAAACTTGCTGAGGGCGCACTCAATCCCACTGTCCATGTCAGCGACAAAGATGTTGAACAAGACCGGTCCCAACACCAATCCTTGAGGGACACCACTCGTTACTGGTCTCCAGCTGGACATTGAGCCATTGGCCACAGCTCTTTGTGTGCGGCCATCCAGACAGTTCTTTATCCACCAAGTGGTCCATCCATTCAAATTGATGTCTCTCCAATTCAGAGACAAGGATGTTGTGTGGGACAGTGTCGAACGCTTTGCACAAGTCCAGGTAGCTGACATCAACTGCTCTACCCCTGTCCATCAGTTCCGTAGCCCCATCATAGAAGGCCACCAGATTGGTCAGGCAGGATTTCACCTTAGTGAAGCCATGCTGGCTGTCACCAAGCACCTTGTTGATTTTCACATGCCTTAGCATGCCTTCCAGGAGAATCTCCTCCAAGATTTTGTCAGGCACAGAGGTGAGACATCATGTGCCCACTCGTCATTAAGGCAGAAAGAACATAAAGTCCAAAGTAGTGAACTAACTACTTCTAGATTAAGCCCAATGTTTAAAGAAGCAGAATGAGCTCTAGTTTTATAGTGGTAATCATGTTCTGCATGTTGACATGACTGGAAAAAAATGCAACCAATATGGCGTGTTAATATTTTGCCCAGTTATATTTTTTTAATCTTATTGAGCACAGCTAATTTTTAGCCACCGTTCCAGATCATCTGTTTGTACTGAGTACCTATAATATCCAAGTGGAGGACTTTGATTTGGAGGGCAGGATCTCAGTCAGAGGAGTTTTGCAGTCCTTTAGTGCACTGAGGAACTTAAGCCAGTCTCTTTCCCTGATACATGCTAAAAACAATGGCTACAATTCCCCTGGACCAAGACTAAAGCGCTTAGTTTTTCTTACACAGTAAGCAGTTTGATGTTGCTGTTTTAAAATTCTCAACAGGTTTTGTTTGGCTTAGCCATGCCTGGTACCATTTCCTAGATGTGAGCTGCAATTTGGAGAAAACCTTGGGGTGTCAACTTGTAGATGTGAGCATGAGCACTCTGTTGGATAGCTGCTAGCTTGAAAAAGAAGAACCCCTACAGAAGCTAGATCTTCAAAAAGGGGTCACATTACTTCAGAGTTACTCCTTCTTTCCATTGTTCCATCCAGTATACATTATCCTTTTATGTCATAATTTGGCTCTTAATACCTGTCTGAACTAAATTTGGCAAGAGAAACTCCAGTCTTAAATCCAAAGGTATCTCTTAGGTGAAGGTTCATGAGAACTGTGAGTCAGATCGTACAACTAGCTGTAGTAAGACCTTCATATAACCCACAGGTTAGCCATGGCTAGAGGAGAGAACTTCTAAGAGCTTGTCTCAGGCTGCTAAATACAGATACAGAAACTGACAATTACTGGTTTGAGGAAAATTGTTCCAAAGAGTGCTACAATTTTCTTCCTAAACTTCTGAACAAGACAGTAATTTTGTCAAAATGATAGTAGGCACACACAAACACACACATGTGTGTATATATATGTGTGTGTGTATATATTTTACATTAATATACACTGTATACCTTCCACTCATATTTAAGTACCTTGATCTTAATAATGCCTATTCTGAGCAGCCTAGGAGTCATTCTGGGTCTCGCCTTCCCTTGCTCCAAATCACATGGTTATTAGAAAATTGTAAGACTCTCAGTAAGACTTTGCATATGACTTGACTCATAAAACTTGGCAATACAATCATATGCTCACCCATTCAAGCCAAGTCAAAAACCATGCAGTGCTGCATTAAGAATGCCACAGATTTTCAAAGCTCTGGAGGTCCCCAAGATGAACATGAACTTTTTAGTTCTGAAGTGTGTGTAAAATAAACATGTAAATCAGAACTCAATTCTTTTTTTTTAGATTATTTCCATTTGCAAAGGTATTTCATAGCCCATTCTAGTCTACTCTGACAAAACTGCCTTTACGTGAAATTCAGTATACAAACTTACTTTCATTTGTAAAAGCAAACTCATATTAAACTGCACAGAAGACAGAGTAAGTGCATTTCAAGACTTCATGCATATTCCTGAAGATGTACATATTCAAGATGTATATTCAAGAACAATGTTCAGCAATATAAATGAAAATAAAATTCCCTCAGTTTAATAATTCAATATTTTAATTGGACCTTGCGGTACAGTGATATCCTGTAGTATAGAAAGGTGTCCTACATTATTATTTTTTTTTTTTAGCATTTTGCCATCTTTCAGTTAAAAGACAAGACAATGTGAAAGGAAGATTATGACATTCACGTTCTGTCACCTATTCTTCAGGGAACATGCCAACAGTACATTTTACATCTAGTCATTTAGAGCTATAGGAGTAAATTAAGACCTGAGTGTCTAAATCCCATTTGCATTTTTTCAGTGCATCTGCTGTGAGTGAGAGTGGGAGATCAATAGCAGAAGAGACCACTACATATTCCCTGTTCCCCTGTAGCCATAGAGATCAGTGGATTACAGTGAGCATGATCATTTGAAGGAGCATTCAAATATACTGCTAGACTAGACTTAGTTGCTTTATATTTTATATTTAGTTCTCCACTGTGCCCAACAGTTGCGCTTTATTTTTCCCTTTCAAGCTTTAGTCCTATATATTATATATATAATATATATATTTAGTCCTATATATTAGATATATATTATGCTGCTTATTTATTGATGTTTTCAATATATTCTGTCAGGTTTGTAGACGTCTTTGATGCACTCCAGGTGAGCAGTAGCACAATAACACTGAAATATTTTCATGTCAGTATTCAGAGATTTTAGAACTACAGTCTGTACCATGAACTACACGCATTAGCATATCTCAAAGTAAACAAAGGTCCACTCATACCAGGTTTTCTTGAAAATATTTTTGGATCAAGCCCCAGATTTTCCGTTTGTAAAAAGTTCCACCATTTGATGGAGTTTCACTTGTCTGCAAAGGGACAACTAGTGTTTTTTTTTCCCCACTGGAAAAAAAGTGATAACAGCTAATGGACAAAGGCTTTTGTTTTTTTGCTACCAAACAGCTGCTGCTAATCTGCCTTGGACTTGCACTGGTATTGCGGTATCAAGGAGGATGTAAGTAAACAAACAAGAGGACAGTGAGATCCTGAAGGGCAGATTTCCAGCACCAGAAAACCCACAAGTAGTGGATTCAGATGCAATCTGATGCAACAGCAATGTCGTTCACTGCAGTCATTTGTTATATTGTCCTTTAGTTCCAAATGTGCAGAATAGTTTTCTGTTGAGCCTGCATAATTGCATTGCAGGAGATATCTGGGACTCCTGGAAATTCTGGCAGCTGGGACCATTTTCTTTTGAACTAGCACGTGAAGCTCTTAAAATTCAGAAGGGCATTTTGTTCTTTTTCACAGTGTTCAAATTTTACTTGTTTATTCATGACTGTCCAGAGCAAAAGGGTAAAGACAAAGGCTGTGTCAGTAATAAACAGTGTGTCACTATCTGCAATTCTGTCCCTGATGACAGGTCTGTATCACTGAAACCCAGCTAGCTGATGCTGCAGCACCCATCGCTCATTTTACTCCTCTGTGTGCCTTCTTCCCCCTCCTTATTCATCACAGATCTAGAGCTGGAAGGATAAAAACTGAGAGGAAGCCAATATTTCCTTGCACTTAATCTGTGTGTCCAGAGGCAGTATACACTTTGGCCATGCTGTTAATCTCTAAATCCCCTAAACAGACAAAGCTTTCTAGAAAAGCTGCTGTAGACACTGAGCAGAAGATAAAACTCACTTGGTTGCTTCCTTGGAAGACTTCAACTTCCTAGCCTGAATGTGGACATAAAACGCAGGACCAAATCTTTGTCTCGGTCTGGCAATTTCTTCTTGTAGGAAGAGATAAAACCTGGTGAAAATAGGGACAGAACTATCTAACTTCATTCCAGCAATCTGGGACATCAAGAACCCTTATCAAGACAAACCCCAAGTCAGCTGCTGTTTGCAGTGAAAACACTGGCTTCTCCTGGGTAGACTCGGTACAGACGTGGTGCTTGTTGCTCTAAGTATTAAAGTTTCCTTGACAAAGGAAAGGGCACTGAAAGTTCCACATATTGCTGCAACTTTTCTGTGGACTCTAAAGCTCTGCTCATTAGTTACTTATTTCTTGCTCTTCCAACCAATAGCACGGAGAGGTGGAACATATCCCATATATTTCAATTTGCTGCCTCCTTGAACTACCCATTAAACAGACCCAGACTAAAGTCTCACTTTCAGTACTGACAGTTCTGCATAGGATACTAAAGCCTAGCTTGTAAGATCTTCTTCGCTTTGTGGAAATTTGTGACATTTAGGCTTTGCCAGAAAAGAAAATAAAGGAAGGTTAAGAATAATACGAGATTGGAGTGCTGCTGACAGGACTTCCATGGGAGCTATCACAAACTGGCACAAAATCAAAAGATAACTTTCTGGCTCTGCTACAGTTATCCTCATTGACTTTGAGAAAAAACAATGCCCTTCTGAATCTCTGTTTCCAAGGTAAAGAATGAGGCAATGCCCTTTTGCCCACAGTTTCCATTTAAACTGGGAAGATTTTGATGGTGGATATCTCATTGCATGAATGCAGTGCGCATTCGAGTTCAAGGACTCTGATTTCGAGTATGCTATGTGTATAGTAAACGGAATCAAAGAACTGACGCTGTAAAAGACAAGTACATTTGTTAAATTTATGTCTGGAAATTCAGAAGGCTGTTAGTGTAACTCATTAGTGGAAAGCCTATTCATCTACTTTCTTTTCAAAATACAAGGACAGTGCAAAAGCAGAAGACTCATCCATGAAGTAAAGATTCACAGACAGTAGAAATGCAAATATCAAGATAAGGCCTCTGATTCATTTTACTGCAGCCGTTAACTTTCATGTCTTAGGAAATGCTCCCCATGTATTGGTGTGCACCAAACACCTGGAAATCTCTTGAGTGAAATTTATACCTGCTAGAGCAAATTGCTTGTAAATCAGGTTTCATTTCAAGATCTTCCCTCCTGCCTCCAGCCCACATAAAGAACATACAGGCTTTTTTGATGTATGTATATATAAATACATAATTTAATGAGAAAAAGTACTTTAAACTTCAGTGCATTCAAAAGTGAATAAATTTTAGCAATGGATGTGCATACAGCCTTCATTCTTGCCTTTGTGCTTGTTCATTACATAGTATTCTCCAAATAATAAAGGGGTCCTTATTCTCCTACTGTTCTTAGGTGACTAGCAGATAATACTCCCAGTGTCAAATGGTTTATTTTTTAAACCAGTTGATAATCTGTTCAACAGTCTGCATGGAATCTGTATGTCTGGGGTAGAAGCCCCTTGACTAATAATTATAATTAAGTAATGAAGATTATGTCATTATATCTGGTGATTTGGCAGGTAAGGGAATACATGAAGAAACAGTATATATAAAAATGAGTCAGTCTAGAAGATACACATCCCACAGTCCTCAGGGTATTCACTAATAAAATTACTGAATGACTTGTAATTACATTTTGTAAGCTAAGGGAGAGCCAGAATCATAGCTAAAGAATTGGAAATAAAAAGATGGATTGATTAATTTTTTTTTGTTATATATAAAGAAATGCTAGTAATTACAATTTGCTAAACATATCCTGAATTATAGTAACCTTAATTAAGGTAATAAATAAGAAAATCTATATGTATCTACACCAGTAAGGACGAATAATAGCAAGTCAAAGGATGCAGATGCAAAGGCATATGACACCTTAATCTTTTAGTTCAGAATTAGATCAGATGATAGGTATTAGATGCAACTATAAAATCTTTTAGGACGTTAGGAGTCATAGAGAGAGCAGCAATTCCGTAGTCAGTAGCAGCATGGATTTGAGATCCCTCTCTAGTGAGACAATACAGTGATAAACAGCAAAATCCAAACTTGCCTAGTTAAATACAGAGAAAGTCTTCATCATAGGAAAAAAAAATTATTCCAAATCTGATAGAAATTTTCAAGAAAACTTTCCAATTACCTTGAAATAGCACTGGTGGAATTTTGCATGAATTTGAAGTCAACAACAAAATACCCATGAACTCCTGTGGGAGCAGACAATGCTTTGTGTTATTTTGTTCAACATCCATTTTTACACTTCATTTATTGCTGCAATCTCTGAATATTTTGCAGGTGATTATGGAGATGACTGCCATCCGTCACACGTGGTCACTCAGATATTCCTTGGGGCAGAAGTGAATGTGTGCTGGGTGGTGAGCTTTGCTTCAGAGGTGAAATAGAAAGACCCCGCCAGGTAACTCCAGTGCTTCCTTACAAAAAAAAATGTAAGTGGATGCAGGAGGTGAAGTACATCTGGAATGAGACACATATGCCAGGTGGCTACAGCATAGATTTGGCCACTGTAAGGAGCTTTATAATGATGCCAGTGCAGAGGTTGCCAGGACAAAGGTCTGAGCCCACACCCATACCTCTTGACTACATGTACTTATACCAAGGTCTAAGCAGTGCTAGCAATGAGCAGCTGCAAGAAGGGAATTTACAGTCACATTTCACTTTCATATCATTATGCTGCCAGTCATTCATCTGCCAGGTTATCTGGACCATACTTCATGCTCTCCAAAGTAGCTTAACTTGTAAGAATCTTCCTCTGTACATTAATTCAGAAGAATAGCTTGTACTGATTATACTACAGGACCTCTGAGTTTTACCACAGGTAGAATGACTACCTACATTTATTTAGCTCAGCAAACAAACTTTTAAGAGAAATTACCGACAAATTAAAAAATCAAGTTAACTGTTGCAGAAATACAAAGGGATAGCACAGTATCTTAATCAGAAAAATACTGTTTGAAACAAGACATCCTCAAAGACTGGTAAATTGAAAAATGTAGAAAATCTGTTAGATAACCCATTTACCATTTGATCTGTTGTCATAATTCTTAAAAAAATACAAATACAGAAAATGTCAGCAATCAGGTCATATAAAATGATAGAAATAAACAAAGAAAAAGCCAGTTTCTTCAGTAGATTTTAAAAGTATCAAAATGAAACACTCTGAAACTATGTCTTCCTAGGAAGTATTCACTTTAAATGGTGTACTTAGAGATTATATTGCTAGCTCTGCAAAGCAGTGGGAGGTCTAGGGAAAGTCACACCATGAAAATTTTCAGTGTAAAGGAGGTGGTGAGGTTGTCCACTCCATTC
Source organism: Pezoporus occidentalis (assembly GCF_034315485.1). Taxonomy (NCBI): domain Eukaryota; kingdom Metazoa; phylum Chordata; class Aves; order Psittaciformes; family Psittacidae; genus Pezoporus; species Pezoporus occidentalis. The sequence continues at coordinate 18,863,643 of NW_026914940.1, read as the reverse complement.
ATACACTGTATTTTAAAAATCAACAACTTTCATACTGGCAGCTACAGTGAAATCTGACCTACTGTATTAATAAATATCTGCAGTATCAGAGATGTAACTCAGTCTGTTGACTACTACCAAATATTTATATTTTAATCCTGAAATATAAGTCTGGTTTTCTTTGGGTACCTCTTCCAATTACAAAAATTTCTGTTCATTATAAATACACATGATGGCAACAGTCTTCAAGGCGAAAAATCTATCAACACCACAGCTAGGATTTTAACTCTTTAACTTCCTTCTGTAAACACTAATAGGTTAAATGCTACCAACTTAAAAATAATATTGAAAAACAAATGTTTATAAGTATAGGTTATGGATATTGATACCAAGTAAGACATTTAATTAATTTATCCTGTTGAAGTTTTCCTATATTCTGATCAGCAGAAGTCTCTTTTTTCCCTAAGGAAACTTAAGATTCACACTTGCTTTAAACTTCACAGTATTTTCTCTGAAGTGATACAATTGTGCTTTTTGAAAATCTGGATCTATAAGTGTTTTGCATAAATTAAAATAGCTCTCTGTGCTATTTTTCACATCCTGGAATTCAGAGGTGTTAGTAGTGGTGATCAATACCAAAACTGTGGCTCAGGTGTTTGAGCATGCACATTTCTTCCCCAACTTGGTGTTCATATTCCTTTCATAATCCATGTCTGCAAAGGGTCTCCCTTTTCATTTTGAGGGCATATGTTGTGTAATGTGGATATAAATACATATTAAGAAATCCAACAAACACAAACCTGGAACAGGCATTAGTATACTTTTCTTTCTGCAGGTCTAGCCATAACATACATAGACCAATATTCTGAATACTTAAGCTACAGCATTTTATGGGGAAGCCATTTGTTCTGGTGTGCTGGGAGAAGACAGTGACTGTCATGCACAGAACACCCGGATGGAATCCATGGACAGGGCAGCCTTTTTTCCTGCTAAATGAAAGAGCAGTTGAACCTGAAGCTAAGGGTCAGAAGGCAGGGTGACAGGGCCAGAGCATGGCTCAGCTGTACAGATCAGGAGATGTACTGACAGCAAATAAGTGTGTCTGTTGATCCAAGGCAAAAGGAACAAGGAAGGGAGGGCAGAGTTGTGTTTGCAGTTGTGTGTGGAAGGAGTACTCAGGTCCTGAGGTGAAACTCAGTGGAAGGGACAGCTTGGAAAATGTGAGGAGGTGAACTGGCTGTTGCTATTTGGTCTCAGTATGTCCACACAAGCAAAAGGCTGTATAGACTTCTTTGTAAATAAACTGAATTTCACTAAAGAAAGACATTGTAAAAATCAATTTCCCCTACCAGCAGAGTAATTGGGTGCAGCTCTGAATACTGGCTAAGCACTTGAGTCAAAAAGCCACAAGGTAAAGCTTTGAGCCTGGTAGAAAGGTTGCTAAAAGAATCTTTTCAAGCCTAATCTGGAACGTTACATAACTTACTTTTTCTCCAGCCTTATCCACAATGCTCACTGCCACCATTCTCAGAGGTTCCTTTCTTACTGGCAGTATGTGAAAAGCATAAACACTAGAGATAGCCTGTCTTCCTACAGCGGATCTCTTTCATGCCTGTTCAGGTTCCAAAGCAAGGTCCAACTACAGATGATGTGGGAAAATCACCCCTAACAAACAGGAAATTGGTGGCAAACAAATGGATGGAGGCATAAGAGGAACACTTATCTCTTACCAAGTTTATTTCTGCATCAGTGTGGAAGGCATACACCAGTCCTGACTGTTTTTAAAGAGAGGTATTCAAATGCCTGTTTCAGCACAGAAGGGTGAAGAATCAGGAGAGATTCCATCTAAGCAGTGGCTGGACTCATTATCAGCTTGCTTCCTCCAGCTCACAAACCATGGAAGTTGTCCCTCTATTTCTAATGTCATTATGCAAAATCATAATATTTTGTCTTCTGTAACACCCCAATACACAGTTAGCATCGGCAATTTAGAAGATGCTGCATACATATATGTGTATGTGCCCTTCTGATAAATCCCTATACTCAGGATACATCACTAAAGATACACAATTATTCAATGCGACTCATATTTCCTTGTGCTTTATTCTGAGATTAAACAGATTATCATGCAACAGTCAAAAGAATACAGTATCACCTGTGATAGCCCCATGAATGCATAGGGATTTAATTGGAACAAAATATCTTCCTCACACAGATGTGAGCACTAAGAAACTTTAGTAACTGTAGTGAAATTACTCCCTGGAACTTAGGGCAGTTTATATTCTTAAGTGTTTAAATCTGTGGATGTGTCTTCAATCTTTAGACATTTATTTGTACTGTTTTTCATTTGCTGACATGAAAGTACTTTTCATTAATGAAAAAGTTCCTTTTCTTTAGGAACACTTATATTTTAAGTTTGGGGCACTAGGTAAATAATAGATAGTATATGGAAACTAAATAAAAGTAACATTTGTCCTGTGAATTATTTTCTTTTCCCTCTCATTGGAAACATTCCATCTCACCCTGCTAGTAACCAGCAGTCTTTTTCTGTAATGCTCTGTTAGCTTTAATAAGTGCAGCACAGTAGCCAGTGCTGGCTTTCACTTACAGTAGTTGAATGTTAAGCAATATTGCAAAATGTTGAGTAGCAAGATATCAAGCAGTTTTCTTAAGACTTTGTATTGAGTTTCTGTGGCAAGGCTTTGGTGGCACGGGGGCTACAAGGGTGGCTTCTGTTGCAAGCTGCTAGAAGCTACCCCCATGTCCCACAGAGCCAATGGCAGCTAGCTCCAAGACAGACCCACCACTGGCCAAGGCTGCTCCCATCAGTGATGATGGTAGCACCACTGAGATAACGTGTCTAAGAAGTGAGAAAAAAACTACACAGCTGCAGCCAAAGCAGGGGTATACCCAAAGGAGGCTGTGTCCACATGGGAAGCCTGCACTGGAGCAGGTTTCCTGGCAGGACCTATGGCCCCATGGGGAGAGGAGCCCAGGCTGGAGCGGGTCTGCTGGCAGGAACTGTGACCCTGCGGGGGATGCGCACTGGAGCAGTCTGTTCCCGAATGATGTACCCCATGGAAGGACCTCACTCTGGATCAGGGGAAGACTGTGAGGAGTCCTCCCCTGAGGAAGGAGTGGAAGACACAGCATGTGATCAACTGACCACAGCCCCCATTCCCTGTGGGAGACTGAGCATTAACAATGCTTTTCACCTCCCTCTTCACACTCCAATGGGAAAATGCTAATTTACTATTAACCTCATCACAGCTGTCTCACATTCCATTTTCTCCATTTCACAATTCAGACAGGAACGTATGTGCTGGCACTGTGTATCACTGATGGAAAAGCAGTTAGAATTCCTTTCAGCAAAGATTCTGCTCACAAAACTGCATCCAAGAGAGGGAGAAAGCTTGCAATATTTAGGGCATAAACTCCATGTATTGGAATGCTTTCTTACATGATCTTCTTGATGATGTCCTGATGCTTTGTTGCTAAGTTCGTAACTGCAGATATCTGTCATGTGATTCTTGAAAAACAAAACAAATCATGACTAGTTCTTTTAAAACTGACAGTGGCAATATGTACTGAGAGGGTGTGTTTATACTGTTGGACTGAATTTCTCACAGGAGTCCTAGTTCAGGACTCCTAGTGCCTACAAGTCGATATGTCTCTGAGGAAGAATTTGGAGTAGGCAGATCATTTCTCAGCATCTGCAGACAGTCATGGATTCCAGTTTGCCTGCCTGTCGCCCCCTGAGGTATCCTGCCCCTTTCTCACTCTGTGCCACCAGGCATAGGCACTGTGACTGTCCAGTGTTGTAACACGTGCTGCTGGATGGAGAGCTCACACCTTCTCACATCTGCTGTAACAGCAGTAAAGGTAGTGAAGACAAGCAGTAGTTTCCCGCAGTGGTTTGGTTGCAGTGTATTTGTCCCAGGCCTGGTACACACAGGTCGACAAAACACTTTTGTCATGAAATGAGTGGTTTAGGGTTGCTCAAAAAATGACCATCAGAGGTATTAGCAAGAGCAGTTTTACTATGATTTATAAAGGCACGGCTTAACAGAATTCAGTGGCAAGGTTAATGCTATTACTTATTACATGGATGAAACATACAAAGGAAAATTGAGGTAAAATTGAGCTATAACAGATTGATTCAGAGACCAAAGGCACAAAGGGTAAGGGAGACCCTCCTCTTGAGTCACAAGGTTCAGAATAGACAAAGGATACAGACTATTGCTTGGCAAGCCCTGTCTGTGGCCATGGCAGCAACACTTTTTTCACCTCCAGGGCAAGTCAAAACTAAGCTGCCCAGTGCAGCCAGCCCTGTGGCTCTGCTCTGCGAGTGTGCTGGTGCAGGTATGCATGATGCCAGGGAGGGGAGCAAGGCTGAAGGAAAGACAATGTCATCTTTAGACAAGGGTCATATTCTGCCCACCCCTGTCTATGGAGAGCATACTGGCATCCAGTGGGCAGACCTGAGTGCCTGGGGCTAGGAAGGCTCTTCGAAAGACTCCCCTATTTCCCAGTTTCCTCTGCATATGCATCTTTGCTGTTCCCCCTCATCTGGCCAGCAGTAAATCTGTCACAGTAAGGGGGTTATAAATCTAGTCCACACCTATCAGGCATGTAATTAGGCATATTTCAAGCCCTGTTAGTTGCAGGTTATGGTCAACAATCTGTGGTAGTTATAACATTCCAGGCTAGACCATGGTTTTGGTCTAATGTAGGTCAGTGTGTCACTAAGCAGATATACTGTAACCATAGCACACCATCACTGCACTCATCTCAAATGCCCATTTTACTTTCCAAGGACATATGAAGGAACCATGGGTTCTCTGTCCACATAGATGTAGGTCAAGCATCTAAGACAGACAGCAGGGTAGTACCATTAGCATGGTGCCATCAAGAGACAGCTGTCTCTGCCAGGCAGTCAGGTGTTGCCACCTGAGGCCAAAGATCATCTCCAGGCAATTCTCCTTTGACAAAGTCTGGAAAGTGACGAGCTCAGACTTGGCAAAATAATATGAGTAGTGATGTGGCAGGAGCCTGACTTCTAATGCAGAACCTGCCTTCTCTTCTTCTCCACCAAATTGGGAGACAGAGGAGAGTGAAGATTTGCTCCTGATAGACTTCTTTGTGGGTCCAAGTACAGGCTCAGACTGGCAGGATAATGCCATGAAATGTGGGACATGAAAAATATAAACATCAGCACCAAGTTTCTGTGCCTGATTTTTGCTCATTCCTATTAAAGTGCCTGTAATCAGATAAGATGCATTACAGCATGTTTATGGCTTTTGTAGTGGCACAGCCACTATGCCCCTGCAGCAGCCTTTGTCAGGGAGAGCACTCAAACCCAGAGGCTCAGGAGGAAGAGAGCATCTGGGCCTTTAAAGACCTGAAAGAGTAACAGGACACACTAAGCAAATCTTCTGGAAATCACAGACCTCATTTCCAGAGGGAATATTTGAAAAGATTTCCAGGGCAAGAAGGAGAGGGAAGGATAATGAGATTTTTGCTTTTTGGGTACAGGTACCTCAAAAAGAACAGTTAAAAAGCACACGTCCCTGTGAATAGGGTTGTTCTCCTAAGAGGGACAGATGCATCTCTGTGATGTAGAAGACAGGTTTTTCTTTGGTGCTAATTAGGCAGAGTTGCCCTGTTCTGTTGAAAGTGTCTGCTCTTTGGTTTTGTATGGGAGTCAGCTCCTGGCAGAAGGAGAGGACGCTTGCCCCTTCTTGAGGTTTTTTGCATGCTGTGGGCTGTGTCAAGTTTTAGCAGGACAAGTGGTCTCACTTGTGCAACTTGGTTTCCCTGTTCTGAAATTGCTAAGAGTAGATGGGACCATCCTTGAGACTTTGGCCAACTCCTTCTTGAGCTGTGTTTGCAGAACTATAAAATACCTTAGGACTGTTCCAAAGTCAAATAACTTCAATAAAAGGTACCAAAATAAGTCAGTCTACACATACTTGTCCATTCATTGCATGAGTTAATTGGCCAGTAAAATTGTAGCAATAGCAAAAAAAAAAAAAAAAAAAAAGGACACAGATGCTGACATTAATATGCAGAGTGGAAAACATTCTTTAGGAGTCTAATGGAATGCATTTGGTTCTGCTGTCTGTGTAGTCAGAAACAAAAGCATATATGCATAATATATAATGATGGTTGTCCCTGATGTAGTGGTGTGTGTAGTCATGTACATGGTCCCATCAGCAACTGGTGGTGTCTCATTACCCAGTGGCAGTTGCACTGAAGGATGGCTCTCCAGAGTTGCTGTGTAGGGGAGATAGATAGACACAGATTACCAGGTGGCACAACCTGCATTAATTCCCTTTGATACTGAGGAAAAGGTAAGTCTAGGTAAGTTAGGAATACACGTCAAATGGCCTTCCAGTCCCAGGTCTCATGTAACTTGCTGTCAGCTGTGGGATCCATAGGCAGCATGGTCATGCAGTTGCTCAACAGTATGGTGAAGGGCTAGGTGGTGTGATGTGTGATACCTGTGGGCTGTGGATAAGACTGGGATGCAGGTAAAGCTGAGAAATTGTGTGCTAGGTGGGCCTCCAAGGCTTCAAGGTCTGTGGGACCCACAGGAGCATCTCAGTCTGTCCAAATTGATGTGACCAGCATAGAAAGCTGAAGTAGCAGAATTAAATGCAGTACAAAGACGAAAGACAAGACTAGAAAATTAGTATTACCACCAAAGACATAGCCTACACTCTTGCTCTTTGAGTTCCACGGTGTATACACAGTGGTCCTAATGTCTCCAAAAGCCAGTGGATATTTAATTTGAGTAATGCCTGCATACAGACTCAGTAAGGCTTCTAGATCGTGGACAAATAAATAACATATCTAAATACACACACACACACATTTGCTTCCTCTTACACATAAAAGAAATATAGGCTAAATATCTTAGCAGGCTTTAACAGCTTCATTTATAACATCACATTTCCTCAGATACAATAGGTAATTTCACTGGGATTCAGACTTTCCTTATGCAAAGGAAACATTTAATTGTTCACATTTATTTTAATGAATGTTTGTAACTGGCAACTCCATTAATATCAGAATGCCATAAAGACATGCAAAATAATTTCATGAGTTGCTAGTCATTAAAATGTTCAAAGACAATTTTCTAAAGCACAAATGGAAGTTTTCGATTTTCTGATAATCTCAAACTGCACCAGTTTACAAGACTATTTTAGTGACCTTAAAAATAATAATTATATTTAAAACAATGAAACTTAATTTAATGACTTACAGACATCTTGTCAATGCCCATATTTTGATTCTATATTTTCCTGTATTGAAGTCTGAAATCATATGTCAATCATATTTCCCATGTTATCATCTTTATCTTATTATTAAAGTACCTACTTAAAATCATAGAATCATAGAATAGTTAGGGTTGGAAAGGATGTCCTGGGTTCAGAAGTAGCAGTCATTTTTCTCCTTCTTGGTAGCTGGTGCAGTGAAGTGTTTTGACTTTCGGCCTGGGAACAGAGCTGATAATGCTGATGTTTTGGTTTGGCCAAGGACTTTGTGAACCTCATGCTCTGCCAGGGATGAGGGGAAGCCGGGAGGAAGCAGAGACAGGACACCTGACCCAAACTGACCAAAGAGGTATTCCATACCACAGCACTTCATGCCCAGGATGTAACGGAGAGTTACCTGGAAGGGTTGGGACTCTGGGGTTGGAGGAGGTATCGGTCAGTGCTTGGTCGGGCTGGGGGGGTGAGTTATCGGTTGGATGGCGCTGAGGTGTTGTATTCTCTTCCCTTGTTATTTCCTTTATCATTACTATTATTGGTGGTAGCAGTAGTGATTTATGTTATACCTTAGTTACTAAACTGTTCTTATCTCAACCCGTGGGAGTTGCATTCTTTTTGATTCTCCTTCCCATCCCTCCAGGAGCAGGGGGAGACCAAAAATAGGGCGGGGGGGGAGAGAGCGACTGCTTGATTTGTGGCTGACTTGTCTAAACCACAACAAAGGACCTTAAAATCATCAAGTTCCAACCCCCCTGCCATGGGCAGGGACACCTCACACTAAACCATATCACCCAAGGCTTCATCCAACCTGGTCTTGAACACTCTCAGGGATGAAGCATTCACAACCTCCCTGGGCAACCCATTCCAGTGCCTCACCACCCTAACAGGAAAGAATTTCCTCCTTATATCCAATCTGAAGTTCCCCTGTTTAAGTTTTAACCCCTTACCCCTTGTCCTATCACTACAGTCCCTAATGAAGAGCCCCTCCCCAGCATCCCTGTAGCCCCCCTTCAGATACTGCAAGGCTGCTATGAGGTCTCCACGCAGCCTTCTCTTCTCCAGGCTGAACAGCCCCAGCTTTCTCAGCCTGTCTTCATATGGGAGGTGCTCCTGTCCCCTGATCATCTTCGTGGCCCTTCTCTGGACTTGTTCCAACAGTTCCATGTCCTTTTTATGTTGAGGACACCAGAACTGCACACAATACTTCAGGTGAGGTCTCACGAGAGCAGAGTAGAGGGGCAGGATCACCTCCTTCAAGCTGCTGGTCACGCTCCTTTTGATGCAGCCCAGGATGCTGTTGGCTTTCTGGGCTGTGAGTGCACACTGCAGGCGGCTCATGTTCATTTTCTCATCAGCCAACACCCCCAAGTCCTTCCCTGCAGGGCTGCTCTGAATCTCTTCTTTGCTGAGCCTGTAGCTGTGCCTGGACTGCTAGTTCACTGAAGCTGAACAACAACTTCAAAGCAAACAACAATGAAAACCAAATGAAATTACAGCAGAGCTTCTGCTGTGCCTGTCATTCAATTTCTCACTGAGCATGGTCAGCTGTTCCTCTCTTGGCAAGGAGTGCATTGCACAGGACCTGCCTTTTGTTCTGTGAACAAATGTAGGTCTGATAGGGCAAATTGTTTCTGGTGTTGACTGCTTTGGCTCACCAAAGATACTAGGACACACTGATCTGCTATTTACAAAACCAGTGAATTGTTGCACTGGTGGTCCTTTCTGCAGCATTAGAGAGGGGATATCAGTGTTACCATCTATTGCTAATTCCCCTCATTATATAACACATGTAGATGAAGGCATTAAAGTCTTTCCTTTTCCTCAACCTGTAAAATAATTCACTATGCAACCTTTATGCTGAAGGGAGAGGTAAAGTAGTGGAAAGGCAAAAGGTGGGCAAGAGATGCATGAGAGATGGGCAGTCAAGCTCTCTCTTCTCAGTCTCAAAACACATTCAGTTGTAAGTCAAATGACCTTTGTACTACTTTTCAATTTCCTTTTCTTGGAGAGATTCAGAAACTCCAGTAGCCTAAAGCAAAAGCTTAGCAAGCGAGGTTGCAAGTCAAGGCTTTTTTATCATGGCCATTACTCATGAAGACTTGCAGTACTTTCTAAAATGGTTTTCCTATACCCATGCAGTAGATATTTTCCAGGAGAAAATGCAAAGCTTGTCCCAAAGAGCATAAAATTCATAAACAGCACTTGAAAGGATGCAGGTTACAATAGGCTGCAACTTGGTGACTGAACTTGGCAGAAAAATTTTCTTCTTCTGTTAAAACATAGCTTCTGCTCCATCAGACTCACTTCAATGTGTTTTTCTTGACTTCATAGAAGAAGAGAGTATTGAGAAGCAATGTGGCAGGCATTGTACATGGAAGCCTAACTCATAAACACAATCAGTGGGATGATGCAAAAAGAGGTAAGATAAACAGAGAAATTGTCAGCCTCTTGAAGGGAAAAGGAAATTCAGAGTGATAGGATTAAAAGGGAGGCCAGCTTTGGATGAATGCAGAGGTGGTTGCATTTAGTCTGTGCCAGAGGGAAGACATTTAAGGCTCAAGAAGGTCAAGCTGTAGCAAGGCTACCAGTCTGTAGGGAGATTATGAGCACCTAATAACTAAGCTATGATCTAAGAAATGCCTTATAGGGTGTGAAGGGTGAAGTGAGGGCTTGATTCTAATACAATTTGAAAACTTTAAGATTGCACTAAAAACTCCAAAATCCACTTCAGAACTGAAGTGCAATGGAGCAGTACATTATTAATTTCCCTCCTCTTCTGTAGTGCTCTTTTTTTCCCACTGTGCTGTGTCTGTGAGTTCACTTTTAATGCATCCTTCTATTCCAGCAATGATTCTTCTGTTTTCATCTTCTTTCTGCCTCTTTCTGCCATTAATTTATTTTTACTTTCCCCTGTTCCCTTGTTTAGTCCCACTTCCCATTTCACCAGCTCAGTTCTAGTGATCGCCTGCAGTTAAAAACCATGTTAGATTCACCACTGACTACTCTTATTTTTAAATGCAACTCCTGATTTCAGCAGCATTTCATTAGCCTGATGCTAGAATGGCAACACAGGTGGGGAAGGGAATTGAGCTCCCATATTTACAGTGGTTAAAATTACAGACTCAGTAAGGCTCAAAACGACTTGAAACTGCAGTTAGTTCTGCATCATGCCTTTACACGTGTAGAGGTGTCACACAGAGACAAGAGCCTGCTACAAAGCTGCAGACTGTGCCATGCTTCAGCATGGAGGGAAACCCTTGAAAAACCTAAAATATATCCAGCAAAATACATGAACTTTGGTATTTACTTTTATAGCTATCAGCATATTTTTTCTGGTTGCATTGCAAGCTAGTTTCTTGGAATTTTTAGTATCATGACTGTACAGCAGCATGTGCCAATACACATGTCCTTACATAGTAAGTACTGCTGATAAATATAATTCCTACGTAAATGCTTCCTCTGGAAAAAAGGGTGATTTATTCTTCTCCCTTTGTTATGATCATGTGTACCGTTAACAACATTTTTTAAAACGTCTGTCTTTTGAGCAGTATGTTGCCCTAGACATGACGCTGTCAAAATTTGTGCTTAAATTAAGCATCTTGTTTTCTAACAAGGCTACTTAAACTTAATTGTGTAAATAAAACTGTGGTCAATGAAACTTCTCACTAGTCCCAGTCAGTTATCATCAGTGATGATGAGAAATATCAGTTCTCCAGAAAATTAGTGCTACATCAAAATAATAAAGATTTCTCACTAATTAAAAATGCCAGAGGTCAATAATTTATTTTGATATCTGAATGTTAAAAGCAACATGAGATATCTGCAGAAGTAATACTTATGACCTAATGAACACTCAATTGCTGTCCATCAGTTTGTTCATAATTACCATATGCATAATTAGAGTTAAAAAATTATCTCTACCTTTTCAGCTTTATCTTGGGTTTGATAAACTGATTTACAAAAAGCCTGTAGCACAGAATCATTGTAAAAGCCTCTTTTGCCCTCAGCTCAGTAAGATTATTTTTAAACCCCTGAGACCTTTTGTTGGTTAGCTGTTATAGCATGTGGGAGGACAGGACCAAGTGTATGATTTTGGTGAATACAGCTGCCATTAGTTAAGCGCAGTGTAAGTTAGTGTCTGTAATGATGAAAATGTTCAGATCCTTTTAAAAAAAAAAGTATTTTATTTCAGTCAATTTAAATACATTAGTTCTGAGGCTTTTTTGCAATTTTTTTTGTCACAGGAAGTTAAGATATTCTATGCTCTTTCATACAGAAAAAAAGCATTGGATTATGTTAAATATGCTCTATATATACATTCCATATAAAAGCTATCTTCAGAATACATAGGGACTGCAAAACCAGCCAAAGTTAAATGTGTCTGCACAACCTCTTGCATATTCATTACATGCAGGCTTTTTGAATGTATACTTTCACGTTAATGCCTATGGAATATTTTAAACTTGTTTTCACTAGAAAAACCTTCCTGTAACATAGGAACAACCATAGTAGCACACCATCCTAAAATAAGCTTTCAACATTTTTACACATCAGCCATGCAGGTTGAGTGTGCTATAGCATTCCCAGCTGTTGCCTACTTTTTGTTGGGACATGTCACCATCCCTGTTTTGCAGGTAGAAAAATCAGGTGACCCTTCCCTTCTCCTTTTGCTGTCAGCATGGCCAGTGGATTCAGACCACCCAGGGCTCTGGTTTCAGTACACCCAGATGAGTAAGAAGTGCTGGTATGGTTATCTTCATCTGCAAGGCTGTGGATGGAGGCAGGCAAACAATGAGCAGCTTGGGTACAATAATATCACTAGTCAGTACAGCCCAGCTTGGACAAAGATGGATGTCCACAGCTTCACTTACACCAGCAAAAAAAGTACTTTTGCTGACATGGCCGCTTCCAGTTCCCAGAACAGAATTAAGGAGCGTAGCAATTGTTCATCTACTTTCTTTTTTCCCTTTTTAACTTCATCTCTCAGTGGAGCCTTTGCCTGTATAAACCAAAAAAAATGACAGTGAAATACCAAGAGATTTTAGATCTAGACAGGATATAAGACCTTTTGCCTTGAAGAGCATCCAACATTTTGAAAATGATTACCATATGGTAATCACAGAGTTGTATTTAATAATCAATCCTTCTAAGAAGCAGTGATTAAGAAGTGGATCACAGGTCTGCCTAGTAAATCCTTTTAGAAAGCAGAAATCAGCTCTGGAAGTAAAGCTAATTATTTCTTGCACTTGCTTAACTGGAGTTCCAGCTTTGATGTGGTGGGTATTCAGTTCCCATATTGAGTCCTGGGAGTGTACATGCCACCCATGATTACCACTGCAAAGATACAGTCTGCAGAAGCCTGCAGTATAAGCAGCATCCCAGAAACACTGGTGTTCCTATGTCTGAACTTCTCTTAGCAAAATTCTTCGACCCTGGTTCATCTTAGAAGCAAAGAGCTAGAAATCACAAACTTGGTATCATTTTTTTTACCCCACTGACTTGAAAGATTAGCTTTCATAAAAGGTAGACATACTACAAATATCTTCATATTTCTAATATTAATGTTCTTTACAGTCAGTAAGTTCACCTTCTCCAATTCTGAGTCATTATATTCATATTTTCCTAAAGAATGACTCAAATTCAATAGTATGGTTATGTAGTCTGAGGAGTCAGACAACTCCTGTTCTTCCTTCATAAAAAATTTTTATTCCAGATGTACATGAAAACGTTGGAATAAATCTTTAATTCTTTCCTCCTGACATTGACTATAGGACAAAAAAAAAAAAAAATAAAAAATTATAACCAGTACTCCTCTGTGATCCATTAAAATAATTTTCAGCTTGGCTAATGTTGGTTGCTCACCTTGAAGGTACATTTCTACTGCTCTAATACACACCATATCCCCCGGGAATGAAAGCTTTTCTTTAAATAAGACCAAAAAGAATCTCAGTCATATTTTCTACAAATTCTTTGTCTACTACAAGAAGAAATTTTTTGGAAAGTATATTATGAGACTGCCAGCTCCCCTGCTCCATCCTGACAACCTTTCAGTCATTTCTGTGAGAGACAGAGAAATTTGATCTCTACAATCTTTTAATTTTTTGTCCCTTCTTTGGAGTTGACCAGCAAACTGGGTCAATTAACATAAATGGCAAAAGAGGCTGGACATCTGGGGAATGACACCAAATTCATTTTCCATAAACTTCCAAGTAACCAGATGGCAAATGATTCAAAGACCTCTCTTCAAGAACCAGCTGTATAGTCCAGTTACCAGACTGATGTTAGAAGTCAGCCTTTACAGTAAGAAATTACACCTACAACTTTGCCAATGACCTTGCATTAAAAAAACCCCAAACAAACACCAACAAAAAAGTTAAAATAAAAATTGCCACACTACAGGAAATTTATAAGGACCTTATCTGTAAATGAGGTATAGGCTATCAACAGTTAATTGTATAAAGAATACTTCACAAGAAACCGGTTACTACAGTGTACACGTCTTACCTATGCAGGCTGTATATTCAAAACAGATTAATGTTAATTAAATGGTCCATCAAGCTGGAGTGTGCAAAATCGATGAGCACTGTCAGCAGGATAATAGAGATAAATCTAAGACACTGCCAGCCATGGAAGGAAAAGTTTAGACATTACACATAAGGCATGGCATCCAATTTTTGATTTGGACCTCCTCTCACATTTAGTGTTTACTTTGGATCCATATTAGGTTTAGTTCACAGTGTAGATGGGGACCAACTTCTAATGTTAGTGACTTTCAGACTGACATGAATACAAATCATCCCTACTGCTCTACAAATTTAGGCTGAATTCCTCCTTATCTTCCCCTCATAAGCTAGATGAAGCACGACTCTTTCTAAGAGGTCTAAATCTCATACAAGAGCTTTCTGTTGAACATTTACACTAAGGTCAAAGTGACATTTGACTAAACATCTTTCACTAAGTTCACCACTCTTCAGAATATGCAAATTTAATTAGCACAGAATTTACAGCATAGCATTGTTTCTAAAGAAAGGATTTTGGTCCTTCTGGAACTACCCCTCCCTATCTTTGTATTAGAAATACACTAAAATGTCTTCAAGTTCTGAAACAAAGCCAGGTTTTAAATCAAAGTATCATGGGGTATTAACTCCATACTTTATGAAAAGCCATCTAACACTCTCATCTCTTTTTCCTCAGAAGACCTACCTGATAGCAGAATACCAAAACAAAAAGGAACAAACTAGAGTTCATAAACGTCATCCTATCCACCATCAATTCTTCTTTCTGTAGCAGCCCTGCTACAAGCATAGTACTCCACCATAAAGAGAGACCAGCACATCCCTCAGTTGTGTACTGAGATATCTATATGACAGAGTGGAGAGAAATAGATTAGTTATACTTAACATTTATTTTCAGTTACTTTTCTTCTTTGATACTTTCCAGCCAGGACTGCTGCAAGGTGTCTGGAAGCTTTAGAGAGCTGTGGGTACACAAAAATCTCACTGAAAGCCTTTTCTCTGTCAGCTCCTTAATTCAGGTTCAGAACTTGCCTCTTTGAATGAATAACTACCATGGGAACATCAGACAGAGGGGAAGAGAAACTTTATTTTAAAACATTACAATGAATGATGTCTGGTTTCTACAGCTTGTAAGTCACTTCTGGTTTACTTGTCTAGAAATGTGCAAGCTCATCTGAAACTTCTACTGCCAGCTCATTTGTGTATCATCCCTCTGCTGTTGATTATCTAGTGTCTAAAAGGGGGTGAACTCACCCAGTGTCTTTTCCTGAGGGCATATATGGTATCTCCTTCTAACCACTTACCTGTTTTCACAGAGTGTAATTTTCTCCAGGGACTGAATTCCACAAGGACAATGAGCTAAAAAGTGATTAAGAACAGAACCTACACCTGCATATGCTTGCACAAAGGCGGTATGATTTCATTTCCATGACAAGCCAAATCCCAAACTGGTTTGATACTGGTCTATACATGCAGTCTACCACAGTCAAAATTTGTGAGAAGCTTTAGCCAGCTACTTTCAATTGACTGCTTTAGCCACCAATAAAATAATAATAAAAACAAAATTTCTCAAGAAACTAAACTAAATAAAATAATAGCATAGTACAGGAGTCAAAGGAGGATTTATGGATTTTTGGTACAGCCACACAGAGGAAACAAGTAATAGCATAACCTGGACAAAAGCCTAAGAAAAGACATTTTGAGTCACTTAGTCTCATCAACACCACTATGCATGACAAGCAGTTCTCTGTCATTCACATGAAAACCTGATCCAGTCTGTATACCCAACATTTCATGGTGCCACCACTGTATTTGGGAAATTCTTCTTTTTTTTTTTTTAATTTATATTCCAGAGCGTCTTTTCTTCTTTTTGGGCCTGATCAGGACTGCCATGACCATTCATTCAAATGTTTTCTAAGCTGAAATATTTTGACGTTACTTTTGTTCCACAGACTAAATACAAAAACATTCTAAGAAATTGTTTGAAACTTTTTGGAAAAAAACAGAAAAGATCTTTCTGTTCCTGAACTAGAAAGAAATATTTCAGCATAAAAATGCTGAAATATGAACATATTTAATTTTTTTGCATTAAAAACAACTGAAGAAAAGTCTACTGAAGGCCACATGGAGCTGCAGCAGCCTGTAATGCTGAAGTGCCTCGTGGGAACTGTCATTCTAGAGCCCACCCTCCTGTCTAAGGAGTAGGCAGCCTTTCCTGCAGCACATGATTGCCACGACATTGTGTCATAATGCATCATGAGAGAGATGTATAGGCAATAAGAAACTCAGAGTGTAGAGGGAAGGAGGGCCGCAAAACATTTGTACAAATCCATGAAACCATCCATAACACTTAAAGGTTGAACTGACTTCAGATTAACATTTTGAGTGAAGTTCAAAAGATTTTGATTTAGATCAGATGTATTCAAGACAAGGCCTTTTTCAGCTTTCATTTAAAAATAAAAAATAAAAAAAATTGCACTGTTTGAAAAGTTAACATCACAATGTCATGGTTTTGAGTAGAAATACCACTTTAGCTATTCCTTTACTATGCACAGAAAGGGGAGCCTGAGATTAAACCTGTCTGGTGGAGAGTCCCCGCATCCACATTGCTGGAAGGCAGTTTTCTGAGCAGGTTTGACTATAAATTTTCTGTCTTTGCTGCACAGGGCAGCCAGCCCTTCTGGACAGAATCAGAGAGAAATTTTCTGTTTGCCCTGAAAGCTCACCAAAACCCAGCACTTCAGTACTTGTCAAAAGGCATATGAAGCTCACTTTCATTCAGCTCTTCTCAGGTGAGGTTCTCAGGCTCACATAAAAAGAACAACATAGCTCTGTCCATAGAGCACAAGTTTGGCAACTTGTGATGCTTCAAAAGGCCATTAGCAAATGTGCCCATTTATGTTTAACTAAGCTAGTAAACAGCAATGATGGAAATGATTACTTAGAACCATCTTGTGCAAAGTTGTAAGTTCTTGCTTCCAGTCCAGCAGTGTTTTTTCTGTCTGTAAATATGAAAAAATGAATGCCATTTCTAACTATTATTTGAAGATATGCTTAGAATATGCATCCAACACAACTACAACTTCAAGCACACCCTTCATTGCCAGTAGACCCAAAAGGTCAGCAGACAGTTTAGCAGCTTGGCACCTGGAATGATTTATCTCTGAGACAGTCAGCAGGTTGGTTGTGTGATAGGAAGGCCTTGGGTCAATAGGGAGTACTGCTGTGAGATGTTAGACATGCAGACTGTGTGGGAAGGGCGGAAATTTCTCCCTTGGTGATGGAGCATGTTCAAAGAAGAGCAGCAAAGCTGGCGAAGTGTCTAGAGAACAAGTCTTCTGAGGAATGGCTGAGAGAACTGGGGCTGGTCAGCCGGGAAGAAAGGAGGCTTAGGGGAGACCTTATCGCTCTGTACAGCTACCTGAAAGAGGTTGTGGCGAGGTGTGTATTGGTGTCTTCTCTCATGTAACATGCAATAGGATGAGAGGAAATGACCTCCAGTTGTGCCAGGGGAGGTTTAGATTGGAAATTAGGAACAATTTCTTTATGGAAAGTGTTGTCAAGCATTGCAACAGGCTACACAGGGAAGTGGTAAAGTCACCATCCCTGGAGGTATTTAAAAGACATGTAGACATGGTGTTTAGGGACATGGTTTAGTGGCGGACTTGGCGGTGCTGGATGAACGGTTGGACTCAATGATCTTAAAGTTTTTTCCAACCTAAATGATTCTATGATTCTGTATTTTATTTTAAAGCAAAGAACATTACTGATATGCTAAATTTTATGATGCTGTATTAACAAAGTGATTATAGACAAAACAAAAAACATTTTAAAATATGTCAGTTACTCACATTAAGAGGGTATAAATTAAGGGGGTTTTGTTTCAGAAAAAAACCTGAGTGGTAATTTATTTATTATTTATTAATGAAATAGAAAACATCCTAGAAAGAACAGCACTATCTTAAGCCTCTAACATTCCCTGGAATGAAAATACTGCATTCTAATGTGTTCTTTTTTGTTCATCATATATATAAAAGTCATAGAATCATGGAAAGGTTTGGGTTGGAAGGGACCTTAAAGAATACGTAGTTTCAACCCTCTTGCTGTCGGCAGGGACACCTTCAACTAGACCAGGCTGCTCAAAGCGTCATCCAGCTTGGCCTTGAATATTTCCAGGGATGGGGCAGCCACAATGTCTTGGGACAACCTGTTAAGAGTGCCTCACCACCCTCACGGTAAAGAATGAAAATGGCAGTAAAAATGGTGATATTTTGGCTTAAGCCAAAAGTATGGGCATATCAAAATTTGGAATTGTCTTTTCTTTGGACATTCTAACAACTCAAAATTCCTAAAAAAACGTTAGTCCTAATATACCTAAAGTAAGCTTATGGAAGAGTTATAGGTAAAAGTTAAAATTATAAAAATTTGATTGAAGCACTTCGGCCTTACTGAATCATGCCAATGTGTTGCTGAAGACTGCTTCACTACTTAAATCAGAAAACAGTTATTGGGTATTTATTGAAATGTTTTAGAGGCCAAAAATTTAATCACCAATAAACTTGTACTCAATGAAGAAAAGACTAGTGATATCAAAGTTTCACTAAGATGACATCAGAAGTTTAGCTGAAATCTAGAATAAACAGCAGATGTTTTTCTGTCTTTGATAACAGCACTACTGAGCTTTGGAAAAACCCATGTTCATCACTGTTTGACCCATACAGAAGTAAATATAAAGCAAATTTCTATAGGAAGAGTTTCAGTTAGGTGCAATCACCAGCGAAAATGTTAGCAATTTAAAACCATTCTGGGGTGATTTACGAAGACATTACAGAACTTTTAGTTTCCTTTAGAGATAGGTTTTGTTCTCAGAAATGTTGACTCTATGCTGGTAGGGTATAACTTTCTAATCTCTTTCTGAACCAGTGTGGAAGTGTGGAAAATGCTCTGTAATTTTAAGAAATAATTCTTTTCCTAAAAGGTGAGCAGATTCATGTGTTAGCCTTTAGCGACCCTGGAAAACATATTATACTAAAGAAAAATATCCATAATCTTGCACACAGAGAAAAAGCCTTAGAAGGGATTAGAAAATGCCAGTGTTCTTTGCCAGTAAGTACATAATTCATTCAATTTAGTTAGTGCTAATCTTTTTTCTTCACTTTTTTTAGAACTGACCTGATGTGTCAAATTTACATGCATTTCAATAGAAGCACATCTGCTAGTCATACAGGAAAGATTAACTGTATAGCAGGGTCCTTAAGAGTTGCAAACTGCTTTTAAATCCTACAAAGCAATAATTTATAACTATGCTAAGTGATCTTTTTATATAATTGCTAATAAGAATATTAGCACTCTTCCTACACTGAAAGTATCAATTAATCTCTTATATTAAAGATAACTTGGAGTTAATGTATCATTAGATCAACAGTGCCAATTTCAGAAAGTTTTTATTGTGTATATACATTTCAAAAATATCAAAATAAAATATTTTTTTTAAATGTCCTTTTGCATATGCTTATCATTATTAAGCTTTTTTATCATCCTTTCCCTGGTCACATGGGGGCAGTGATACTAAACCAATAGATCACACTGAAGGAACTAGGATCTGTAAGATCTCTGCAGCAACCGCTATACAAAATATCTGCTTAAAATATGTAAAAGAAAATAATAAAAGAAGACTTCCTGTTAAGCAAATAACAACCCCAAACTAGATAAGAGATTGGCTGAATTACCATGTGATTAAAGGCTTGGGTTTACAATTAGAAAACCTAGAGTCAATTCTTGTATTTACCAATTCACTTCATGTGTCTTTTCCGTAACTATGCATTTGTCGTATGAAAGGAATGCACTTTGCTATTTAAGCATCTGATATGTTGGAAAGGGACTGTTTCTCCCCGTGCTTCTGTAGTGTTGCTATACAACAGCATCCTGGTGTGAGCAGAGACTGGGCACAGTTGTAGCACACATTCAAACCCCCACAGAAATATTCATACAGGTTTTGAGATTTCAAAACAGAATTGTTGTGCCATAGGTAGGGGGTAAGGGTACTCCATATCAAAATGAAAATGAACCGACTACACAAGCATATGAAACTTCATTTAAGGTCACAGGGTGAGGTACAAGAAGTTCTGGAACTAACACATAGGTGTCAAATGGGTTTTGAAGCCACCAGAACAAAGGTTATCCTGACCCAGTGTTGTTTTTTTGGACTGTGATGTGCACCTCCTAGTCACACAAAGAGTTAAAAAATCAGCTGTGTAGAAGAGTGTTCAAGAACTGGAAACTACTTCAAATCTCACAAGGCAGCAATGAACATTTAGTGTTTGTGTTTTTTTCACCCATATGCTTTGTTTCCTTAGGTGGATTTCAGGAGGGATGAGTGAGGGTGAAACATCCCGTGACTACTGGCCTTGTGAGAATGGGCAATGTCTCTTATTTCCCAGTTCTGTGGGAATTTGTCAACCCCCTTCTTCACCATTGAGAAACTTTGTGCACATCCTATTTTTAGTTCACATGGTATTTATTTGTGTATTTTTTTCTTGTCTCTCCTTCTTCCCAGACTGAGGGCAGGCACTGTGGGAAATTAAACTCTTATTTGATACATATTAATTTTGCTTTTGTATGTTAAGTAGCAACAAAATCTTCCACATTAAAAGACTAGAGTGAACCACTGCTGTAATATTTTTTCTTATGGACTAGACTATAGAAGATCCTTGAATAAACAGCCACTTAAACACACATAGATCTATTAAAAAAGTATTTCTATTTATTAAAAAAATGTAGTAGACAACTTACAGCATTCATTGATTGTCTTCACCATTGAAAGAACAACACAATGATTTGATGAATCAAAGTAAACCTCTAGGTTCAATTTCTAGACTGAATTTTGTTGAGCATGAGCTACTACTAATCACATCTTCATCTGCAGCACCAAAACCCCCACATTTATGAATTTCCCATCCCAGGCTATATTGGGAAACAAGTCAGCCCTCAGCCTTTTCTCTGTCATGCTGAAGTGAATGGCACTCAGAAATCTCACAGTGAATAACAGATTAAAGGATGGTTTCCAGACTCTTCTCTAAGCTACATGTGAAGACCACGGCCCTGAGACATCAGCATGGCATTTGAGCTATGTCCTGCACATCTGGTCCTCCTAGCTCCTGTCTGCCTTCTTCAGCCCTCCGAATGAAACTGACCAACTCTGCCAAGGTCTTTCCAACTGCACACACAGGACCTGCAGCTATTCTCCTAAACTTTCCATTGTTGTTCCCATCCTCCTGCTTTGCTCCAGGAGAACCCTGGCAGTCAAGGTCCCCCCAGAGAAAGAGCATTTTTCGTGAAAGCTTCACTTAGGACTTCCACAGTATGTCATTTCCAGAGATGAGCTTCATCCATGTTGTAGTAGATATGTGTAGGATACACTGAGCTACAGCACACATAAAAGCAGTTGGAAGAAGTTGTGTGGCTAAAAGTTTTTAGCTATGTAATTACGCCCCTCAGGGTTTGCGCTGCATCATTTATAGCTTTCTGTATCCTTTTATTCTGCCTCTTTCCAGTTAACAAATCTCAGATATGCTTGGGTAAGTACTCCAAAATTGTAAATTCAAAGAATAGACAGTGAATATTTATGATTGCCATGGAAAAGAACTATGCTCTATGCCATGGTTTGTCATTTTAAATCTCTTTTAGGCTTGACAAGCTGAATAACCAAGGCAATTACATTCAAAATACGCCTAACCAGAGTCAAGCAACTGTTCTTTCCTAGACTGCAAAGCCATAAAGAAGATGAGATGTAACACTGATAGTAGTAAACTTGGTGATAATTTTAAGACTAAATCTGCTTCTCTCTTTCCCATTTACATGTTTTTCCTCCAGATGGGTCTTAAAAGCTTGCTATCATTTGCTAAGTAATTGCTGGCTTAACTGACACCTAGTTACAAGCAGCAACAGCAAAACCCCAGATCTCTCAAAGGCATTTCAATATTCTTTGTCCTAGCAAGGAGTCATCAATGATCTTGAGATGCTGGACTGACCTTTCCATGCCCTGGCTGGATGATATGGCCCTGCCAGAGCAGCTGTGTATGCTGAGTGAAGCCTTATTGCCCCTAAGACCACTGTCATTACATTTTGAAGAGAGACACCAAAATCCTTTCCATGGCAGTCTGACAAGGATCAAAGGGAGGCACAGCACAACCAAGTTTCTACTTCTGTCATCTACCTGAATCTTGCAAGAAAGCAGACTGCCCTTCTGCAGAAGTTTAAGCACTCCAGTAATTATGGAAAGTTTGCATACATATCAGCAGGACCATCTGAAGCATCTATACACTTATTAAATACTCAGCCCTGCAAATGTTTTCCAAAACTGCATTGTAAAATGGCATTAAATTAGCTGTCTTACAGGCATCTTTTGATGCCAGGCCGTTTATCTTTTTTAAGAGGAGAATTTGGAAGTTTAAAAACTTATGGTGAATTGTTGCATATATCCTACAGAGTACAAGGTCTTGAAGATGAGTATATTTACTTTGCCTATTTGATCTTTGAGAAAGAATTAGAAAGCAGCTTAATCTCCAAGGTGGCTCTGAGCAAGTATGGACCTTTAAAGATGTCTATCTCTGGCTCCAGATCTAGAATGTGGATTTTATATCATCTATATTAATAATAGGTCAGGCTCAATGCAGTTATTAACTAAGTAGGAGTTAATTAAATTTCTTCTCCACTAGCCTTGACAGGTAAGTGAAAAGGCGCTTGCATATGCAGTCTTTAGGGGAGGGTGAACTGAAAACATGTCAGATGAGCTAAAATAAATAGTTATAATGATCTAATCAGCTGATGTTTAATTCTCATTTTCATATCAAGTTCTGTGTTTACTTTTTGACTGGTTACATTATGGAATGCAAGGGGTAATCTACCTACCTGTTGTTACTCATCAAAAGGGACATGATTTCTTTTAAATCACGCCACCATTCATTTTCACCCTTAATTATAATAACTTTCATGATATTTTATCATCTGTAATGCTGTAAAAATATCTGGATCCACTGGAGTTTAGTAATCATTAAAGTGCTGCTTTTAAGGGCAAAGAAGCCATGGAAAAAATTTGGTGAGGTCATCAATAGAAAAAGGTCTGTGTTGGAGAAGGATAAAAAAGAACTTTTAATCATGTGGTGTGGAGTTGCAGGATACAGAGTCAGCTTAAGGCTCCTCAGATGCATGAAATAGTAAAATCTAATTTTGCCACTGCAAGAATGGAGGAGCTGGGGCTTTGACCATGGGAACGGGCAGAACCGCCATGGGAAGCTGGGGAAGGTACAAAGTTTGGTGGGTTTGCTTCTGTTGAAGAGGACTGGGCACTCCCACAGGGCTGAGTTGCCTATATATAATCCTCACACTGTATCTCCGTTTCCAGCAGTGACTTTCCTTATTCTGTCTCACGCAATGTAAGCAGGAAAGGCATAGCCACATACAGCCTTCAGCAGTTTGCTGTCCAAGCCAAGCCCCAGCTCTGCCCCTGCCCACAGAGGGCCATAGTGTTTCACTGTTGAGATGTCCCTATTATAGACAAGTTCTTCCTTCTAAGATCAGTGCTTGGTATCCACCTTTTCAATGCATAAAGCAATATTTTTGCAATCACTGCATGCATGAGTGCAATAAAAAAAAATACAAGCACACTGAGGATCCTCAATTTGCTTCCCAACAAAAGACTTGTTTCAAGTATTAAGGGGAGATACTCAGCTGTTATAAATTGCTACATGGTACAGACAGTCAGAATTCATTTGAAATTCACCAATATATGACAATTTTCATTTTGAAACAAATCACACATAGCAGAGCACGGCTGCTGTAATTATTTGTTCTGTGGTGTGCATAGATGGCTGGAGCAAGTGGGAGTAGCATTATGCAAGACAAAAGGTAGGCACCCGGCCAGTTGCAGGCACCATGCAAATAGGCAGTGTGTAACTAAC
Organism: Pezoporus occidentalis; assembly: GCF_034315485.1. Taxonomy (NCBI): domain Eukaryota; kingdom Metazoa; phylum Chordata; class Aves; order Psittaciformes; family Psittacidae; genus Pezoporus; species Pezoporus occidentalis. The sequence continues at coordinate 18,839,913 of NW_026914940.1, read as the reverse complement.
TAGTGGATAAGACCAATAAACATTAGTGGGTGATGAAGACAAGGCAAGTTGGACGATGAAGTAAAATTAAAAACTAGAACATGGTTTAGCATCAACTAGTCAGGTGTGTATTTTACATAAAAAAGAAGCCATTGGTAGCAGCAAGCATGGTATGAATGTTACACTCATGAAAATAAATACATTTTAGCTGATTTTAGGCCGTTTTTAATTTCCATATTTATAATCAAATTCAATTTCCCTGAATTTGCTCACTCATAGCTATATTTGCTTTCTCAAATAGCTTCGTGAGAATGTCTGATTCTCTATTGTCAATTTGGTTATACAACCACTCATGAACAATGTTGGAAGTAGAATTACACTGTTTGGTAACTGAGGTATTTGGGCAGCTAACACGCTAACTTCAGAAACATATTTGAGTTCATCCTGCTTAGTCAGCTATTGTTAATGACACTCAGATTCCCCTTCCCTTATTAAGTTTTGGCTGACCAGAGATGAGAAGCAATCCCATTTGTCAGGACTCCATGAAACCCATACTAACAACAGTGAGGAACAAATAGCCAGAGCAGGGGAAGAAGCCTTGGGCTGGTATATATACTATTTGTCCTCACACAAACATTTCTAAGACGTAAACTTCTTTGTGAATAGTTTGCAAATAAAAACAACTGCAGACTGAAAAAGATTATTTATGATGAATGGCTCAATGGGATTTATTTACCACATCAGCTGGAAAATGCTTATTATTTGTAACATTGTTACTAAAATATTTATATTTTTGAAGCAGAATCAACTAGTAAACCATTCAAGCTATGTAATTGTCTTCTACTTGTGTTGACTGCAAACATCTCAATATTTGCAACAGAAACAGTTATTAATTAACATCCCTAATTTTCTAGACTTGTTCAGACTGCACTGTTGATTAAATATCCTCAGGACCCGGTAAGAATAAAAAATGAGCATGCTATGATTTGTCAGTTACAGAAACATGACTACCAGGAAAGTCTCTGAGCTACATAAATACTTACTGCATTCCTACAAAACACAGGGTGAATCGCCTCCACTTAAAAACAAAAAAGGCAGCAGAATTGGATGCAACCAGTCATATGCTTTTTCACAGCATAAACTATAACTTCTTAGTCAACAAGAGGAAAAGCAAAGATACTGCAAAGTGGTCAACACACATTCGAGCATAAACGTTTGTGCCCACACATTTATCAAATACAACAGGCATTTAATTTCAGTGAGTGTCACTTTTTCCCTACATTGTTCAAGTTAATTCCTGCGTTACATCCTAAGATAAATAAGTAGTAGGAAAGGAAACAAATAATAGAGGAGATAAAGACTGTCTAATAAAACAAGGTATCTACCTTCTCTCTGGTACTCTATTACATCACACTCCCATAAAATATTTCTAAGAATCCATTTGTTCCAGATATTTCCTCTTCTCCAGCTAATACACATACAGCTCATTCAGCTTTTAGAACACTTCAGTCTGCATATTTAACCAGTTCACATGGGAATATTTATCTGGATACATTCATGAAGTTAGATATGACAGAGATCCGAGGACAAATACTTGCAGCACTCTGAAGAGTACCCTTGCTGGGAAAAGAGACCTTTCTTTGAGCTAGCCATTTCTTAACCGTATGCTTTCTTTTTCTTGGATGCTGGTCCTGCACTGTGCATAAAGACAAAGAAGCCTGTAAAAGATCATTTATACTACCTGCAAAAGCAGGTGCACTGGACCACAGAATGTTCCTCTGAGTCATTTCCCCTGCACTGCCCTTAGAAATAAAGCTTCATCTCCTTGTCTCCTTTGTTCTCTTTACTACCAAAAACAGCATGGTAATTTGTTGGTCTGTAATACAGCACACGTCAAGGATTTGGACTCCATTGTGTTAGAAACTACACAAAAAAGGATGAAAAGAAAATCCTTGCTTTAGAAAGCTTGCTGTTCTGAGAATTATGTATGCTAAGTTGCAAAACAGTAACTGACTGGATCAATACAGCATTTGCTATGTTTTCCCTTGCTTTGGTCCTTACAGAAAACAAGTAATAGAATCCATTCACTAGCAGCCACGCAGTAATCAGGTAGCAAGGAGTTACAATGAAGGTAAATCTTGTGGTAGATTTGAAGAAGGCTGTAGGAATGTCTGTGGAGAGCACAGAAAAAGCAGAAGTGCATTTGCCAAGACTGCATGCAATTACCATAGATTTACGATGATAAAGGTATTGCCCTTCAGATGACAAAGGCTGACATAGCTTAAAGACCAGATGATGAACATTCACAAAGATTTAAGATCCATTCAAGCATAGAAGCACCATAAATGCACAACATTAGGACATGGTAACAGAAGGAGTGAGATGGCTGCCTGTTTTTGTAGCTGCTTGCAGCCCCACAGCCTAAGGAACTGGGTTTCCGTTCGCACTTGGATCTATTAAGGAGCACTGTGGAAAGCTCAAGCTGCTCTCTGTAGAGCCATAACACAATACATAGAATCATAGAATCATAGATCAGGTTGTCTTCCCCCACATCCTGACAGGGTCAATGGCACAATAAAATCAAGTGACATCTCTTCAAGATCCTCTCTCCTCTCCTCTCCTCTCCTCTCCTCTCCTCTCCTCTCCTCTCCTCTCCTCTCCTCTCCTCTCCTCTCCTCTCCTCTCCTCTCCTCTCCTCTCCTCTCCTCTCCTCTCCTCTCCTCTCCTCTCCTCTCCTCTCCTCTCCTCTCCTCTCCTCTCCTCTCCTCTCCTCTCCTCTCCTTTCCTCCCCTCTCGCTGCATCAAGGCATTTGCCTTCTAGAAACCATTCACGCAGGAACACTTACTCCTTGCTGCCCAGCATTTTTGCTACTGCAGACATAAATCAGAGGCAGCTATTACACTGATCTCGGCAGCCCAGCCAGGAGAGCAAACCAGACCGCCTCCAGGACATCCCACCCAGGTGCCTGCCAGGCTCTGTCCTCCCATCCTGCTGGATCATCTGCTCCCTGGCCTCTGCCTCCCCCTTTTATTGCTACCACATGCAGAGAATTGTAACTGCTTAGCCGGTATTTCTGTGGAGCAACAGTTATTTCCTTGGAGGGGTTTCTTTTTTGTCATTATGGGGTAGGTCATGGAGCATGACTATATAGAAATCAGGAATTGGGGCACAGGCATAACCAATCCTCATGTGCAGGCAGAAATATAAGAAAATGGCCTAGGTGCATTCAAAGCAGAAAAGAATTAAATTGGACACACCACTTTCAGCTGCATGCTTCAGTAATGCTTTCCCAGGAGGCGATGGAGGGCTACTTGATTGACAGCCAGAAGCATGAGTTAGTTAATTCTACAGCTCTTGACAGAAAAAAAACATTGGAAGATCTTATTAAAACAAGCAAACCCAAGCCTTTTTTAAAGGTCCCTATGCAAAGGCTGCCTGTCACAGGCTGTGTGGTGCCTCCACAATAACTTCATACTGACCCCCACTGTTCACACACTGTGAATACAGACGGGCCTTGGACAGCCTGGATTTTCTGTACACGCAGAAAAGTTAATGTACAGCACAGATGCTTCTTCCTGAAAGTGTTGGCAACTGTTCCGCAGTGGAGGTGCTCAGGATTTGGAGACACACAGCACACAGGCCACAATACCTGAGGAATTACTCTGAACAGGTTGCTGCATGCCAGGAAATCTGGGACAAGCATGAGAAGAAATTTAAAATCCACCTAGGAAAAGTTTTCAGGCAGAAGGAGAATGTGTCTGAGATAACCTAACAATGCAGTAGCTGTAGTCTAGGAGAAGATGCCCTTTCAGCCCATTCAGAGAACCTGGCAATCACTCAGCCCATTTGGAAAGGAGGGCACAAATCATTCCAGCTTCTGGCTTCTCCTGCATTTCCAGATCCCACCAATCTCTTCCCCATTACCACTTCTCCCTGGGATTCACTCACTGTTGCCCTAATTTCTCTCTCCCCACACCGGTGTTTATTCACCCTCCTGATGTACACAGGCTCTCTGCCTGGGCTGCATGCATCTCCCCCATCCTCTTGCTGTGGTCATTCCTACACACCATTTCTGTCCTTTCTGACAACTGAACATTTCCTGCATTTTCCACTGCACACAGACTTTTTGCACCCCAACCTTCCCTCTTTCACCTTCCCAGATCACTTTTCCCCTAGAACATAAGCAGCTTCATTTCCAGCTTCCTCCCCCCCTTCTTTTTCTGTCTCCGGTGCCATTGGCCTGGGAGGATTGTCAGGGTCATTTCCACTTTCCTTTGGAAAAAGCTACCCATCTCACATAAAAACTGGCAGACAAAAAGGTCTTTTGGCACCCCAGCCTCTCATTATAGTTTAGGTTTGTAAGTGAGACTGACACTCCCCTGCTTAGCAAACTTCCCCCTTTTCTTTTTGTCTGTGTTTTTTTAATAAATACAGTTCCCCATGTTATTCTGCCTGTAGGGTAGTGACTGAAAAGCTTTAGCTAGGGTAAGCTTCAGCTATCGGGAAACACAATCAAAACATGTTTTTATTCCTCTGGGTTTCTGGGAAACTGTGGCAGAATGTGACAAACCTGAAGTTAAACTATTTATAGCAGAGGGCTTTATTGCAGAAACCTTTTACCGAAACCATACCAAGTACAGCTTGCTGCCCAGGCCACCCATGCTCCCCAGTGCCCAAGCGGCTGTTGACCATTTCCAGAACTCTGACCTTTCAGCAGAAGTCTACCAGAGTTGGCATTTTGCCCCAGGATGAGTTGTGATACCATGGCTGGAGTGAAAGGGGCAGACCCTTAAAGGTAAAGAGAAGTCTGCATCAAAAAAGTAGAAGGTATCATCATATTTTCAGTGACTGGTAGGTGCTAGGCTCTTGTCTCTCCATTGAGGAGTTCAGGATTATGTTGCAGTTTGGTGTGTTCAAGGTCAGTGGTGAGGCTATGCTGGAGCCCATAGTCTTCCTACTAAAAGGAGAAACTCATGGTGCACTGCAGAGCTGTTTAAGAAGGTCAGTTTGTTCAAGCAGAAATCTCTTTTTCAAAAAGGCTGTTTGCAACGCAAGCAATCCCACGTTTTCTTAAAACTACATTTATCATAAAAGTTCATGTCTGAATGCATATATGTTTGCAGTAGTTCAGGTGCAATAAATACGAGGATGTTAAATCACAGTAAAAGAAAAGGGGAAATTTTTTAATTCTTCTACCAACAGAGTGTGTCTGTTGCTTAACTGGCAGCCCAAAGGGAAATAACTCACTAAACATCAAATAAAACCAAAAGCAGGCTGAAAAGGTTTGCATTAAGTATATGAAAAGCAGCAAGTGTATTTCCTATTTGAAAATTTTCTATAATATTTCTGTAATATGACTGAACTTAAAATTAGACATCTGTTTAAATGGATTACTTAGCACCTTGGCACAGATGTTCTGTGTTTTTTATTATAGTGCTTTAATTAAAGAACATTCATCAGCATTCACTCAGCACAGTTAAGTGCCACTTTGGATAGAGCTGCATGGGGAATGACTTCTGTGTGCCACTTGTAATAGCAGCTTTAAATCAGATGGTGATGGCATATGATTGCCACAAAGCCAGTCACAACCTTTTGCCACTACCGAGTGGAGAAAGAGGTCGGGAGGGGACTCGCACCCTCACATCTGTGCAGCAGATGCCAACGCACCTTCCACCACTCCTCACTATCCCCAAGGGTCCCTGGAGGGAGTGGAGCAGGCACTGAATAAACCAGCCAGGGCGTCCCCTCTTGTTCCCTCTGCCCCACTGCCTCCTCCCGTTGCTTCCTGTTGTGTTCCCACTGGCCCTGGAGAACAACAGGTGTGCTTTAGCAATAAGGGGTTTTCGAAGTAAAAGTGGAGGTGAGGGGAAGATAAACGTGACACAAAATTTGTCACAGCTAATCAAGGTAACTGAGAGTAATTTAAGCGCGTTCCCATGAAAACTACAGAATGCTACCCAGGAATGGTATGCAACAGTCCTTCAAAAGTGCGTGCCAGGTGATGTAGTGAAAAAAAAATAAATTCTTAAACACTGTGAACCAAAGACAAAAGTTTACAAATTTAACTCCACATCACTGCAAAGTATTTCTGGCAACTCAGTGTATTCATCTCACAAATGTCTCATGTCAACCCCTTGCAGGTGCACCATACCTCCTACCCTGGGCTCTGCCTGACAGAGACCTGCAGAAGTGACTGCTGCCTACCGCAGAAATGTGCTGGGTGGGTTTGATTTGCAGAGAACCTATAATTTGCTTTCCATCTCTTTTTAAACCCATTACATTCCTAACAAAGGAAGCTGTCAGCTGAAGTGATTTTGTCAGCCAAATTTGAGAGACTGCACATTTTATGACCATTAAAGTTTCCTGTAACTTCTCACTTGAATTTTTCCTGGTCTAAGAACATAGGTTTTTTCACTTGTCAAATTCCAAAATAAGTATCAACAGTGATAAGAACTCATCAGCTCAATAGGAAAAAAATAAAAAAGGAGATTTGTTCCTTGATTTATATCTCTTCTTTTAATCTAATGAATCTTTAGTATAAAATGCATAGGCAATCTATGTCATTAAGTTACGTGCTGTCTTACAGCACTCCCATTTTTGACCCTATGGCTGTTTAAAACAGGGTTTAACAGGATCCAGATTTCAGTTAAACACCAATGTGCCTGTATGTTCAGATGCCACTGAACATACTTGCTACTTACAAGAGCAGGTAGAGTTTCTCATCAAAGTATCTTGTTAAAAAAAGAGGCAGGTAAGAGACCATTTCCTACCCAACGTAGCTGAGAAACCTGATCTTACAGGAAGGTGGTCATTCTGCACAATAATTCACAGTTTAGTCATGTTTCATTTTTTAAAAATTCAAATTCTCTGAGACTAATGTCATGTTTCTGACTTGCTTTGTGCCTTATGACACAGTGGGTACCTTGCTCTCCTTTCAGATGTTAGCCCTGATATCTTCCCTCTCTCCCACGTTTAACCACTCCATCAGCTGCACCCCTGAATCACAAGCCGAATGCACACTGCGATGAACAGATGCAAGCAAGATATACACATTTGTTTTGGGTAAATATCATCCCTTTAGAAAGCTGAAGAAAAAAATTTAATTAAAATTATTTTTGGGGTAGAATCATAGAATTGTTTGGGTTGGAAAAGACCTTTAAGATCATCAAGTCCAACTGTAAACCTAGCACTGCTAGCTGGCACCCTCTCTGGCTGAATCTTAAAGGTGCCCAGTGTTGGTGAATCCACAGCTTCTTTGAAGAGATTATTCCTATGGCTGATTGTTATCATTGTGATTTTTTTTCCTTTTGTGTCCAGTCAGAATATCCCCAGGAGTAACTTGTTCCCATTAGCCCATGTTTTTTCAATGTGAAGGGTTCTGTCTATTCATTATGCTGTAAACACTGTATTGGCTTTATGGAAATACCAGGTTTTCTAAATAACATAGGTGATTAGAATTGTTTCAGAGATTATACACAATACACAATATCCTTTTTATCCTACAGGGGATTGACTCTTGTACTGAAAAGAAAATGTGTCGTAGCTTGTTTGAATTTCTGGACAAATTCCTAGTCCGTAAACGCCACCAGTGTGTTTTCACTTGCAACAGGAGTGAAAAGCGGAGTGGACACGAGGATGTGTTGGAAAAGCAGCTACAATAGAACGGTCAGGATGCGGGTAGGATGGGCATGGTCCGGGCAGGGTCCGAGTAGAGTGGGCATGGTCCGGGGAGGATGCGGGCAAGGTCCGGGCAGGGTGCGGGCAGGGCGGCCCCGCTCGGCGGGCTAGCGGCTGCTCATCTCGCTCAGCGTCGGCAGCACAGCGGCCTCTCGCGGCGCCCGGCCCGCCGGGTGCTAAAATCTGCCTGTGAACGGCTACCCCTGATCACCGTCTGACAGCTGCCGTGAACAGGCTGGCACTGCCTGCTGAAATACGCAGCCTCTAACATAAACCAAAGGAATCGGAAAGGCGATGCGAATGCGTGCCCGCTGACCAGCTCAAACGCTTTTCAAGTAAGGCGTGCCAGCCTGCTACTAACTTCATTGTCACAGATCACAGTTTCCCAAACTCATAGTCTCATAGAATAGTTAGGGTTGGAAAGGACCTTAAGATCATCTAGTTTCAACCTCCTGCCATGGTCAGGGACACCTCACACTAAACCATGTCACCCAAAGCTCTGTTCAACACTGCCAGGGGTGGAGCATTCACAACTTCCTTTAATCTAATCTAATAATTTCTTCCTTATATCTAATCTAAACTTCCCCTGTTTAAGTTTGAATCTGTTACCCCTTGTCCTTACCACTACAGTCTCTAATGAAGAGTCCCTCCCCAGCATCCCTATAGGCCCCCTTCAGATACTGGAAGGCTGCTATGAGGTCTCCACGCAGCCTTCTCTTCTCCAGGCTGAACAGCCCCAACTTTCTCAGCCTGTCTTCATATGGGAGGTGCTCCTGTCCCCTGATCACCCTTGTGGCCCTTCTCTGGACTTGTTCCAACAGTTCCGTGTCCTTTTTATGTTGAGGACTCCAGAACTGCACACAATACTCCAGGTGAGGTCTCACGAGAGCAGAGTAGAGGGGCAGGATCACCTCCTTCGACCTGCTGGTCACACTCCTTTTGATGCAGCCCAGGATACGGTTGGCTTTCTGGGCTGCGAGTGCATGCTGCAGCTGGCTCACGTTCACTTTCTCATCGACCAACACCCCCAAGTCCTTCCCTGCAGGGCTGCTCTGTATCTCTTCTCTGCCCAACCTGCAGCTGTGCTCCCTGTGCTCCAGTGCTCCCCATGAAGAATTTGGCTGTGTGTGGATGCAGAGACAGATCCTGCCTGGGAAAGCTCACTGGTCACACAAATCACCCTAGTCCTGCCAATATTTTGTTTACCAGGCCTTGGATCTTCTGTATCCCAGACTCCCAAAGCCAGGGAGTCGACCTGGAGTCTCCCCTGCTGGTTTCTGCCAGAGGCTCCAGGTAGAACCGTTCTCCCTGGCTGCAGAGTAGAGCACATTTTTCACATCTTGCCCTGCCTGGACTGCCCCAATGGCTACTGCATGAACTGTCTCTTGTTCAGTGTGTTCAAAGGGAAAGTTTCCTCCACCTATCATGCAATATGATGCTATAGAGTGGTACTTACACTTCGAAGTAAGTGGATCACACTGATCACACAATGAGCTCAAATAGGAAATCCTATTTGATTGTTCAGGAATCACTGTCTTGAAAAACAGGTGCAGTGCACCATCTCAGTTCCCAGCCTTAGGGACAAAGGGTGTGCAAAGCATGCTGCCTGCCTCTAAAATATGGCAATGAAACTTGGTGGAAACTAGAAGAGTGATTTGAGATAGGCCTCATTCAATAACATGCCTTCAGTGCTGTGTCTGCTTTGCCCATCACAGACTGATAGTAAACTTTGGCTCCCAAAAGTTGTCTCAAGCCATTCCTGGCAATCCTGTATGCTGTAGAGATTGAATCATATAGGTTGAATAGTGATACAATAAGCAAAACGTTTGCATTTAATTTCCAATTTTGTTTCTATAGTAGAGCCTGAATATGCGAAAAATATCTTTTCAAATTGTGTAATACTTATAAAAAATGCTCAAAGTTCAAGTTCCTGAAGCTGAAGAGCTCCAGCCAATGCTGTGCAGCAGTACTCTGATAGCTGTTCTGCCTGAAGCATTTTTTTCCAGAGATTCTTTCCTATGGCCCTCATTTTCCTCTGGATGTTTAAAGTTAATAACAAGCAATTTCTAATAGTTTCAGCTTATGAGTCTTGCTGCATTTATTCAACAACATAAAAGAACTGCTCATCTTCCAGTTTTGTTAGTGTCTCATAGCTCTAATCTTGACCTAGTTTGTGAATGTTTTATTTATTGACAGTGGCCTACACAGTCTCATCTCAGAGGGCTTCTAAACACAGGCTCAGTCCAAGAAGACACAATTTCTCCAGGGCATCCCCACCTCCCCCATTTTTGTTTTTCTCAGCTACTCCCTCCTTCCTAAAAGGTCTTTCAAGCTTCATTTTTCCTTAACAGTGTTTCTATCATTCTTTCATCAACAATCATTGCCAACAACTAACAGTTAGTTTCTCCTTTCTTATATGAACTATGACTACAAATCACACACACAAATCTTGTACTGTTGTTGGAAAGTGTCCATGATAATATGACTCATTTCTCAGCTGAGATTGCACTTACTTTGAAAGGTGGGGCTTTGCATTTTTCTCATTTTTCAATAAAACTTATCTAGGAGAAGAAACAGTCTGAAGCATCGAGGAAGGAGGAGCAGCAGAAACCCTGAAAGTAAGTTGAGCATGTATCACTAGCTTCATCAAAATCCACGCATAACAATGTGAATTTGTTACACCGGGCTTCCTGGTACTTTATGGTGCTTCTAATTTAGAGAATGGACAGAAGTACTAAATGGATTAAAAGCTATACAGGAGTCAGCAATATGAACTTGCAGCTGAGATGGCCGACTGTATCCTGGGCTGCAGGTGTGACCAGCAGGTCAAGGGAGGTGATTTTGTCTCTCTACTCCACTCTGGTGAGATCCTACCTGGAGTACTGTGTTCAGTTCTGGTTCCCCCAACATAACAAGGATGTGGACCTGCTGAAGCAGGTACAGAGGAGGGACACAAAAATTATCAGAGGGCTGGAGCACCTATCCTATGAGGAAAGGCTTAGAGAGTTGGGGCTATTCAGCCTGAAGAAGAGAAGGCTCTGGGGAAAACTTATAGTAGCCTTCTAGTACCTAAAGAATGTCTTATAAGAAAAATGGGGACAAACTTTTTAAGATAGGACAAGGGGTAATGGTTTTAAACTAAATGAAGATGGATTTAGACTAGATATAAGGAAGAAATCTTTTACCGTGAGGATGGTGAGACACTGGAACAGGTTGCTGCAAGAAATTCTGGATGCCCATCCCTGGAAACATTCAAGGTCAGGTTGGACCAGACTCTGAACAACCAGATCTAGCTGAAGATGTCCTTGCTCATTGCAGGCAAGTGAACTAGATGACCTTCAAAGGTTGCTTCCAACCCAAAATATTGTATGGTTCTATAATTAAACTCTTAATGCCAGCATCTGAGAATGTCCTTCAGCCAAAAGACAAAAAAATCCCAAAACCACATCCAAAGAAATAACTCATGTAGAGACACAGAAGGATTTTTCCCCATTTAGTTCTAAACCTAACATAGTATTTCATAGTTGTATATAGAAAGAAACTAGCCCTTTATACCCTCTACCTCTTACCGTACCTTTGCAAGAAGTTCAGGAAGGTGGGCTCCTTGCAAATTCTGAAATTAGTTGGGACAAAAGGTATCTTCTTTCAAGATAGCCATCATACTGTTTGCAATACCAGAGTAATGCTGTACCAAACAGCCACTGCCTGAGAAAACCAGCATCAAATGAGAGCAAATAGAGACTTCGACTGCAGGAGAAGTTCTTTCAAGGGAAGGCATAACAGCCTTTAAAAGAAGCAAATTGACCAGAAGTGAAATACTCCTATCTGCAGAGTAGCACAGGCTCCCCAGAGAGCTACAAAGCCCATGGACTCCCTGGGGAGGCTCTGGTCACCAGTCTGAGACTCAGGGTCAGGCCTGACTGCAGTAGTACCCCAGAGCTGCTTCAGCTCTGAAAAACCTCCAGAAAGATACTATGATTGCTACAAATTCCTACAAGAAAAATGAGCCAGGACAAGAAATGGGCAGAGCTTAGGGGTGGGGGTGGAAAAAGAAAGGTAATTCCTAACCTCTCTAAGCATCTCTCTAACCAGCCATGGCCATTTTGACTCTTGGCTCACCGTGTGTTCTTAGAGCAGGTGTTGCCTCCCTCTGCCCACAGCATATTTGCAGATTGAATTTACTTTATTATTTTCTCGTCATGTGCACAGGTCCACCTTCTGCCCAGCTTTTGGTTTCTACCTCTCCCCCAGCTGTTGCCTTCTCAGCATCTCTTCAACATACACTTTCAATTCCCTTGGAGGCTATTCATAAAGGTGTAAAGGAACATAAATTCACAATTTTCCACCAAATGTATTCAAGATTTGACTACTTCACAGCATACTAAAGCTCGGCTCACACAAAGAGGCTTTTGAAAGGTCAAATTCTGTGAATATCTAGTTTCTAACTACATTATATTCTAGATGTGCTTATATTCTTTTTGTGTTCATTTTGTCAGACTATGCTAACAAATAAGTTTGCTAATATTATTTATGGGATAGTAAATCTTATGTGCAACAACATAAAATTCATACTAATGAGCAGAAATCCATCGCTGATCTGTATGTTCAGTCAAAACAAAAATAAATATCTGAGACTGTGAATACCAAATTCTTACTAAGTCCTGAAGATACACAATTTGAGGATTAAATTATTCATAATATTTCCACTGACTTCAAATAAGAAGTATATTTGACAAATTTGTAACTCATTTGTGTTTAATTCTTAAATGGGCAAACTAAAAATTGCTGTATATGTGATTCTTGCAATTTATTTAAAATAATAACCTCCTAATTTTAATCAATTTAGCCTCTTGAAAGTTTCCTAATGAAACTCACTTCAATTAGTTTCAAGAAGATTTTATCACGCTCAAAATTGATTTACACTGATACAATTTCCCTGCAGACAGTGCAGCTAAACTGATTTATTCCTGATGAAGATCTAGCCTGCAACAAGGCACAGAAAGTGCTCACAGCTGGAGGTTCCTGTGGTGGTGACCCTGGAGAAGGGGATCTCTGGCTGGTAGACAATTTATCTGGTTATTTCCATCACACCCTTGGTCACAGCTCCTCTGCACACCCGGTGAGAGAAGGGGTGGTTGGGTATAATTGTGACGTGACATGAAGATGCCACATCAGAATTCATTGCACATATTTCTCATTTTATTTTGAGCATCTGAGGGTCACAGAATGTGAATCTGTGGCTTTCTCCATGCTTCATCCCTTCAACACAGTGAGATCATGAACTTTGCAGTGAAGATGTCACTCCTGTGATACATCCAACATGTACTAACGTGATTTCATCTTATTAGGCACTCACAAAATATTTGCAATCATCTCAGCCAATTTGGAAAGAAGGAGGAAAAAATGAAAACAGAAAACAAAACCAGAAAGAGAAATGAAGAAATTAAATCCAGGAGGAAAATAATAGAGGAAAAGGAGACAATTAATAAACACAATTAAATATGACCTGAAGGTGTTAATGAATATAGTGGCACTGTGGTCATCAGCAGAACGGTGTAGTATTCAGTAGAGATTGTCAGCTTTTGTGAATAAAGTCTCCAAGAAAAGAGTTTGTTGTTAGATGTCTGCCCTTGTTCTGCCCTTACATCATCTTCCTCATAGTCTTCAGCCATGCTGCCATTCAGGTGCTTGGGGGTTTTGTTTCCTGTCCTCTTCTATCCCCTCCAAGGCACATTCTGCTTCTTTTACTACCCCTATGGCTTGTGGAGAGTCACAGGTTGCCCAGCCAGGACCTTTGCACCCAACAGCAGGAGCAGGCTTGCCTCACAGGCAATACTAAAGAAAGCAGAAGGACAGCTGTAACACCCTCCCTGCTTCCCTAGTTCCACATGAACAGGTTCCCAAAACACAGGGAATTAATTTCTTCCATCTCCTGCAGTTCTCCCTGTTGACTTCAACCCTTTCAGAGGCAGAGGTGAGGAAAGTAGTCAGGTACACAGTGCTCCTCACCACACCATGCTGGGAAATGTGCATCCCTTGGGTGCACATCCAGGAGCCACTGCAGCCTGTCACACATATTCTTTGTCTTGGAACTTATAATTAATAGATTGAAACCTCTTTTTAACCACATGCTATGATGTCCCTCCACCCCCAGGCAAAATACACAAAATGAGGAGGGGGCCAGGAGGCACCAGCAGCTGGGATGGTTTGCCCAGCACGTCAGAACTGGTGGCAGAAGCAGAATGCAGTTCTCCTGCCCTCCTCAGTCAGTTTACAGAGACTGTCCTCCAGTAGAGTGAATAATTTATAGCTCTGCGTACTGCTAAGCCATTACAGCTCTGTGCTTTTATTGTAGATCATAAAAGTACCTTGGAGGGGTTGAATCAATTATATTAGATGACATATCATCAGTAACTTTTGTGCCAATGTTCTCTTCTCCCCCACTCTGTCACCCACACCCCTGGTAAAGATTCACTGATTTCTGAGGTAAGGGAGAGAAAAAGAATGAGAAGGGAGCAGTAACATTGCTTCTTTAGGTCCTAATTACTAATACAGACCTTGGATTTGTCTTATGGATGATGTTTGGCTTCTAGCAAAGTTAGTGGGTGCTACTGCTCTATGTCAATGTGGGGGAAATCAGATTGACTGCACAGATCAATGCCTCAGACACAAAAGCCTTCTGCATACAGGCTAAACAAAGATCTGTTAAAACAAACCATTTAATCCACGTTCAGAGAGATGATATTCTAAGAAACAAGCTAGTATTTAAACAAGACCCTGAGTGTGAATAAATCCCAGTATCTTCAGCAGGAACTAACAAAAAAGATCTAGTGGATTTCCTAGCAAAATGACAGTCTGCTATTTAGGAGCTGCCAGAGAATGAGGATGTTTCCTGTATTGATTGATGCTATAAAATACTCACCCATGACCAACTCAAGGGTACTCCTTCCAAGAACACAATGCTTTTGACTTTAGTGGAAATCAGAGATAAGGAGAAGATCCTTCAGGCAGCCTGGAAAGAGAGTAGCATTGAATTCCAAGGGCAAGTGATAACAATTTCTCCAGACTTCAGCCAAAAGATACAAGAAAGAAGGAATTGGTAGAACTTTAAAATGCCTTTGTAGATTTTAAATCTAAGGCTGTCATCTTTTCTGAAACTTGGAGTTCGACCAGAAAATAAAGATTGCCTCCTCTGGGATGCAGATTGAGGGAAACAGTATGTAACAGATATTACCCTTGTTGCCCAGGGCATTCAGATGGATTAATTGCTTGCATTTTGCTGGCAGAACCCAGGTAGTGAGTCCCAGCTATGTATGTTGTGCAGAGGGCCCCATGGGAGTTACAACCAGCTCACCAAGTCTACTCCATCACTGGGACTGAGACAGATGGTACAACTGCCAAAGCTGGCAAGGCCGAACATCTGGTAAATGTGTTGATTTAAAGCAGTTCTCAAGCAGCAGCCACTGCTGTGGCTGAGACTAGCAGAGTTCAGAGCTGCTTCCCCAGCCGGAGCCCATAAGGGAGCTGGGGCAGTACTGCCACAGCCTGTTCTTGGAAGCGAGTACCAAATATTTTGGAAGATGAAGAAAAGCAGCCTCCCTTCTGGGCAACCTGTCAGGGATTGCTGATATCAGGGAGGGAGCCAGCACCATGGAAGGTTATTGCTGCCACTATTTCACAATGATATTTAGATTCCTTTAGAAAGACTTTGGTCAGGCTTTTATTTTATTTCTTGGCTTTGTCAGTAACTTCTGTCTCTCCTTTTCACTTTTGAATAAACAATGTCTGGTTTAAATATAACTCCAGTTCAACTTCTGACTCGTCATAGCCAGAAATGAGTAACGATTTCCCTGGAGTACAAAGCAAACACAGGGAGAGTTTACCAGCCCAAAGCTGAGACTATAGCTTTTGTGGCTGAACCCCAGGTAGTTTTAGATTGGCAGTGTGGAGGGCTGGGCACGTTGTTCTCCAGTTTTATTTGGAGTTTGAGACATTTTTTGTCCCTACTTGTCTGTAATTGCATTGGTACAAAGTGATACCATTTTTTGTCCCTACTTGTCTATAATTGTATTGGTACCAAGTGATACCGCACTGCGTAAGGGCCACATAAATATAACCTTAATGATACCAAGTCATCAGAAGAAGACTGATGGCAGGTGACTGAGGAAAAGATTACAAGCTTGCAAAAAGTACTGCTGTTTTTCTAAACTTCATGAACAGCCTCAGAAAAGACCATGAGCCTGCTATTAAATACTGCTGTTGTGCCCAAAAAAGAGACTACCTGGGAGCTGTGAGGCCATATTATCCTGAGTACCGAAGCCATTCCCACAAATGCAATGTCCATAGATATTTTTGAAAAGTTCACTGCACGACTCTGGAAATGTAATTATTTATAAGAAGAATTAATTTCAGTAGAAAGCAAATACTCCTTGTGTGTGTCCAGCCCACTACATTAGAAAATTATTGCTGACAACGCTGTCAGGAAAACTCTCCCAGTATGCCTCAAATGAAAGGCTAAGTGAGACAGTGTGCTTGGTGGTCAGATACTGAGGATACTGGAGAATCAATTTATAACTGTAAAACTTGTCAGGTTTTACAGCAGAAAGCTTCTTCTTCACCAAGAAATCCCTGTGAAGTGGCCACCCTGCCAACTGCAGTGAGATCACTCTGCTTCTGCCAGCCTTTCTTGGATAAAAAGTTTGCAAACGTGGCCAGAGTTTGCCTATGCCTTTTAGTCATACAGTTTCCTCCACCGTACAGGTCCCTTCATTTCTGTGACTTTCAGTTTACCTAAAGAATTAATGTTTGATATACTAGGGCCTGGTTTACACCTTAAGAACTGAGGATATTTTTGCACGTTGATAAAATTTGACATGTTTTATCTGCGCTCTGCTATCAGAGTACTAATGGGAATCCAAATGTTTTTAGAACTTTTTAACTGCCACACAAACCGTCGGTAGTGATACTCTATCTTTGAATCAGAAAATAGCTTCTTCCTCACTATCTTATCAAACAGCACCACATAGTCCTACCAAATGTAGCATGGCCAAACTACTAATGAGAAGATGTTTACATATGAGACGGGAAGCTATGAGACCTGATTTGGGTAATCACAGGAAATGAGGGAAGCAAAGTGTGGTGGAGAAGGAATACCAGAACTGACTTGAAAAGGGAAGAAATTTGGATATGAAGGCTCCTCTTAAAAGCACCAGAGCACAGATAACAAGGCGTGATGAACAGGGGTGAAAGAGTTGTATTGACACTGAGAAAGTGATTATTTCACTAGTACATAGAAGATCATGAAAGTTTGTTGATATTAATTTTGTCAGTTTTCCATTTCTTGATCATTTGTGTTAAATAAAATTTTTAAATTTATGTAAATGCAGAGAAAGAAAAGTTAAGAATTTGTAAATTCAAGGAAGCACACATGCACAGTGAAAAAGGTAATGAGATTTTGGTTAAAAAAAATTAGGAAGTTTTAGAGATATTTATGCTCCTAACAATCCAATAATAATGGCATATATAATGTAATTTTATATGAATTTATGATTTTTCAGTTATTCTTTAAAAGATGTAGTTGGTTCTTAATGTGAGAAAGAAATAACAGCAGTAATAACAGCCAAAAGCATAGCTCTGATTCTCAGCCCTTGGTGTCCTAGTCGTCTCATAGAGGAACAAAGACACTACTCTGCCCCATGAAGTCCATTGGCTGCATGAAGCTGGTGGGACTTTACCCCTCTCACCTCCTTTTGCTCTCATGTTTTTCTTACTTCAGCTATCAGGTACTCATCCTCTCTTTCATCCTCCATGTTTTGCTTTGGTTTTGATATGATGGATTCCAACCTCCATCCACCCCATCAGTGCCAGCTGTTGCTCCCTACTTTTACCTTTTTGCCAGAAGCACTTTCCTTCTTTCTCATACAATGCACACTGGCTTGGGAGATGTCTAAGAGGATCATCTCCTTAACCTCCATCCTTCAAACCCCTTTTCCATGGTGTCTATAAGACAATCTGACACTGATGAGATGACTGGTGGGTGAATAACTCTGTCCATCGCCTACTACAAGTGTCTTGTTCCTTCAAGCCTGTCTATAACCATCTGACTGACAGGGCATGTGGGTTCACTCTTATTAATTCTCTTGCATTTGTACAGCATTCTGGGACAAGCCTCTGACCAGAATTGGGAGGCACTATCTCAATAGTCTATATATTGCAGCAGAAATATGTGGTCTTTTTGTGTAGAAAAGCCCACTCCTGATCTGAGAGTTTAAATATAGAAAAGACAGAGTGTTTTATCCTTGCCTCACAGAATATCCACTTGGATTTAGGAGCCAGCTCAGAGCTTCTTGTTCATTCGCTGAGTTCAGCATGGCTGTAATGTGCTTAGTCACAGTCCTGCTCTTGAAAAATTGATTCCACTTTCAGAAATATTACCGATTCCAGGGGCATTCACTACTGTAAATACGACTATTGCAAAAACCTGGGAACCTCAATGATCTTAAGTATCCTTTCCAACCTAAATATTTCTATGATTCTGTGAAATCATAAAACCCATGGTCAGCTTTATAAATGTTCTCATCAAGTGTTCTAGTTCATGTGAAGGGAGGGAGCACAGACCCCAAGTACTGGCAGGCTCATTTCACACAGAGTGCTCTAGTCCAGGAAAATCTCAGGAGAAGAAGTTTGCTTACAAATTTTTGTTTACTTGTTACAAACCTGTTGGAAACAATATTAAAAAAAACAACCCAACCTTTCTCAACAGCTCAACATTTTTTGGTTTAAGACCAGTTGGTGTCCCATAATGCTTTTCCTCCTTCTCCTGTGTTGATTGTGGCCAGCACAGAAGATACATCCAGAACCTGACACCTAAGAGACTCTGAGCCATCAAGACACCATGTGCCCTATACCCCTTCATCTTGGACCATGAAATGGAAGGATAGCAACCCTCTGTGTCCCTTGGTAAACAAGCCTTTGTAGGAATCTATGTGGCAGTCAGGAGGTTTGGGCCATCACTTTTGGATCTAGTTGAGTTAGTACAAGGCTTGAGCAGCTTAGGGGAGAGTGCCTCTTTCCTCTGCACAGCTGTACTGAAGTCCATGCGGCTCTTTCTTCCCACACTGCTGGTTAAAGAATGCTGGCTGAGAGCTGCATACTATGAAAAGGACTTTAAAATCTCATCCATTTTTCTACCCAAACTATAGGAAGCATAGAGGAGTAGAACAAGAATGAGCGGGAGAGGAAGAAATCCTTCCCTTCAACTTTGATGAGTCTTTAAAAAGACTAATTTTAGCCTGTGTGATAGGTTTGGATAAATATTAGGCATTTTTATTTGCTTGATTTTTGTTACTGGATTGCTGTCCGTTGCAAGATCAGCTGTATGAGCATCCTGTGGTCACTGCACCCTGCCTCGGGCTGGTTATTTCTATGGAAGGGGAATGTGGCAGGTCCAAGCAACAGAACAGAGGAGCTTCTCAAACCGTGATACCTGCTGGCACCAGAGCACAAAGCATTTGATTCTGATCTTTCTGTTTACGGCAAAAATTTAGACCGATATGTACATATGCAGTGCCAACAACAGAAAGCAATTAACCGGAACCCAGTTGGATTTATAAGCTGCACTTCCTTGCAATACAGCTTAGTTAAATGTATCCTAAATATAATTTTCTACTAAAGATAAGATAGAAAAAAAATACATAGCATATGATGGTCATATCACTTAGTGCACTCCTTAAAGATTCTCATGAAGTAGTGATGAGGAGGACAGCAGAAGGGCATGAATAGAGTATAAAAGAATACGTGAAGAAAACCAACCAGTGGCCATAAAATGAAATATCGTCATGGTGTACCATATAATGAAGAGACCTGAAACCTCAGAGAAAGAAATATTCTGTGGGTTCAATTGTAGACTGTTTTTAAAAAGGTTCTGTTAATCTTCATCTGGACGCTAGATGGGGATCTTGAGTCAGCCATGACTCTTTTATCCTGCTTTTTCTTTATTTTAATGTGTTTTATCATGGACAAAGTACATGCAATGTAAGTTTACTCTTCAGGCATTTATATTTTTACTAAGGGTTGGTTTTTTTTTGTGGAAGGGCAATCTACAGTAAATAAATATTTACTTTTCAATATACAAGTTTAATTAAGATTACCCTGCATCTTTCAAAAGAGAAGGAAATGCATCTGGAACTGTAGAGCACATGCTCTTCTTCGTCCTAATTATTTAATTCCAATAGCACATTGAAATTGTTTTCTCACTTTTCAATGTGGTTTACAGTGACAATTGTCTTACCACTGTGTAGCACAGATTATCACAAGGGGAAAGACGTCGGAGTTGCTCACTTGCAGCAGTACTAATGATCCAAGCATTGTTATTCCATAAATGGGATCTTTGTGTGCTAACTAAACCTGAGTAATACAACTGTGAAAGCTGCTTTCCTTCAGTCTTCCCCAAATCTCTCTCTGACTTGTACACACAATAATAATCACTCTTGTTAACGTTGTTGTTTAAAAAGTACCTCTTTCTTTCATGCAATGTCAAGCTAAGCCATAAAATATGAATCATATTTTGAGCTATTGTCTCAAACAGGTCCTTTCTTGATGGATTCTTTATCCTTTCTGCAGTAAACTGGGCTTTGCAAATACCTTTGCAGAGCGGCACATGCAGCACTGACCTCAAGCTTTTGGACAGTGCTACGGCTGGCCTTAACCAAAATGAGTTAGGTTGTCTCAGCTCATTTTGTAGGGGCATGCTAGTCCACACCATGTAACATGCCGTTTGGGATTATTGATAGTCTCTGCCCAGAAGATACCCAGAAAGGAATTAGTGAAAGCATTGAAGGATTTCTTGCTGCATCTGTAGAGACAGGGTATATCCAAGGTGAAATGGGATCATTCCTTGGGCAGCAGAAAGGAGAGACAGTAAAAAAAGCAACTCTGCAGTGGGCTTGTTGTTCTCAGTGTCTCATGCCATTAATGTTGGGACACTCTGTACTGAAGCATGCCAGTGGAGGAATAATACGTGCTGCAGAGAACCAAGCCAAACACCGAATCAGTTCTTTTAAAAGGATCAGTTTTTAGAATGTTTTCTAAATAAACAATTGTTTCTCTATATGGGGAATGATTTTATTTGATGACACACAGTGCTGCTTCTGCAGAGCAGATTGCTCTGTCAGAGCAAAGGGAAAAATAATATATTAAAAAATGAGATGCATGAAAAATGTCATTAAATAAGTCCTTACTAGCCTTGAAATGGGATGGTTTGCATAATTGATTAATCATAAGGGGACATTTTTGGTCACAGAAATTATCATTAGTAGAGCTCCAAAGTTAAGTAATCTTTATACTAATAAAAAAATGCCATTTCTCCCTCAGATCTTTCCAAGATCTCTTCTTTCTTTTAGTCTCTCTGACTTTTACAGGCCTTAATAACTGAAAGATATTTAACTGGAAGTGTGGGTGATGAAACCATTGCCAGCACATTTATCCCTGCAGCACTCTGCAAGAGGAGCAGCATCCTTGGGCCCAATCCTGTGCTTGGCTGTGATGCATTACCTGTCTGCACCAGCAGTTTGGATTTGGGCTTTTCTCTCCAAACTCCATTCAATGGGAGCTCCCTGAATTGCCTTCTTTTACAAGACAAATATAATCATGCCAAGCAGCACCTTTGTGCACCCTTTTTCAGTCTAGTGTTAAAAGTCAACTCTACTGATTGTTACAAAATCATTCTGACAGATTATTTCACCTCCTCATGGGCTTGACACACACATACACACACTCCGTGAGACCGTTTGCAGTCCTTTAGGGTGAATGTGGTTGCACCTAATTCAGAGATGTAAGTATTTTTTTTTTAATTGCCAAGGATTTAATTAAGGAAGCAGCTTTAGATACATCATACTCAGAAGGATTTTCTTTAGCCTGCTTTCGTTAAGGCTGTTTTACATCGAATAAAACAGGGATTGCCTGGAGCAGGAATGGGTTAAAGAAGGCTTGCCATAAATGATTTCTTTAATGAAAAATAAATGGACTATGGAACCTATCCTGGCCCCACACAATGGAGTGGCCATCTTCTCTACTTCTCATTTACTGTAAATCCTTCAGGAGGTGCAAACAGTTGGAAATCACACCCACAACAAAAGAAGGGATGCAGATGTTTGGCATCGTACAAAGGACTTTCCCATTTGGTATTTGCTATAGCCAGTTTAATTTAGTTTATTTAATCAGGAAACAATCCTTAAATTGAGACATGCAGTACCTTCTCATCACAAATGTCCTTCTCAGGACATCTCTAATCAAGTGCTCAAGTACACTGCAGACAGGAAAATATAGTCAAAAGCTCATTTATTACTCCAATTTTTTAATGTGAAAATAGGGAAGTATTCATATAACTTAGTAACATATTGTAATGGCCTCCAAACACGAGCATACAATTGGGGTAAAATTAATCCTAGTCTGTAAAGCTTTCTCATTTGTGTTTGTGTATTTATATACAGAACATAATATATACGTAAGCACTAGCTCACTATTCCTACTACTAACTTATATATGTACTGAACATAATTACACAGAATTGAATATTGATATATATAGGAAATATATTGTGTAAATAGTTAAAGGACATTGCAATAGAATTATTTAAGAGAGAATTCCGATGCATTGAGATAATAACTGTACAAAATCAGGATTTTCTTTGTAAGTAACAGTGGTCATATTTGTAACTGTATTGCAGTGTTTTCTTTAATCTGTAGTTATAGTTTGCAAAATTCAAAGCTGAGTCTGAGGGTTTAGGAACAAACCAGATTTTCAGTTTCTTACCAGTTGCTTTTAGTGGAGTTGAACCAGAGCAATGTAGAGATTTACATCTTTTGAGATTCCATGGGGCAGATTTATATATGTCTTTGGCTGTAAAAACCACATTTATATATTTATGATTATATAGATATTATTATATATATATAATTAGATATAGATTTATATATGTCTTTGGCTGATTACTGAATACCATAACTAGTATTTAAAAAGCCCTTTCCATTCTCCTCCAAATTTGCTTCTATTCTGTCTTATTAGTCTAATTTTTCAATCTGTGATATTTATATTTAGTTTCTTGAGAGTTATTTCATTATCTAAGTGTTTTAAGCAAGTGTATTTTAATCCTGTATATGTTTTAAAAGATCTCTTGCATAAGCAGGGATTTTCAACTTACGCAAATATGTCTGCGTGCTCTTTTATCAAGCTTCAATGATGGCTGTACTGAAGTTCATCTCTTTCTGCCTCTGTTTTTGGTACTCTGTTGTTTTGTAACAGCCTGCATACCAAATATCTGTATGAACAGGAACATATTACAGTGCTGCAATATGCTCAGCCAGTGTGACATGTATTTATTTAGCATTTTTGTATATGAGGTTTTGTGGTAATTTAGTCTCTAGACCCACAGCTGAGGTTTACTGACATGGTATGACTGCATCAGAGGTGCAGAGATACCACTTCCTTCTGAATCCACCTGCCAGAATGTTTTCATAATGACCTTAACAGCTTATTGAATGCTGTGATTTTTTTTCCTTCCCCCTCAAAGAAGTTGTTCAACAGATATATCCTTTCTTCCAATTCATCATTTCCTCGTGTACTCCAGTTCAAGAAAGTTTCCCAT
The DNA here is from genome assembly GCF_034315485.1 of Pezoporus occidentalis. Lineage (NCBI taxonomy): Eukaryota > Metazoa > Chordata > Aves > Psittaciformes > Psittacidae > Pezoporus > Pezoporus occidentalis. The sequence continues at coordinate 18,816,613 of NW_026914940.1, read as the reverse complement.
CTTCTGTATTGAAGCAAGTTCTGGAAAGCATACTTTAATCCTGACAGGCTCAAGCATGTTTCTTAACTTGGTGTGAATATTCCCAGGAAGTGAATAATTATTTAATATTTACATTATGAATGCATGACAACAAGCATACTATCATGACATTTGAAAGATTTAAATATTTACAAACACAGTAGTCATTTTTGTCCAGTCCTGGAAGAAACCAGGGTTCAGCTGTTGTTACGGGGAATACTTAAAAATATAAGGTTTTCATGGTCTCAACCCATATAGAGTACTAAAAACCTATTGGATAGCGAAGACATTCAATCACAAAACCAGGTTGCCTTCAGACTAGTGACCTAGATAAGATGGGATCTGTATTCTATTATCACTCCCTAAACTACCTAGGCAAGTATGGCACTTTATCACCTTTCATATCCAGTGTGTTATACTATGCTGCTAGATCATATAACACAGGATACTGAAGCCTAACATTCTATTCCTGTATTTATGATGCTTTATACCTACTATGCCTTTATGAAAGAGATGTCTAGCCTACTGGTTTTGTTGTAAACTGTGATAAAAATAAAATTAAAATAAACGGGACTTTTCCTGAGACAGTACAGTTAAACCCCCAAGAAAATAAAATTTCTGTCCTTGACATATGGAGCTCCATATAGCCAGGCAGGACTGACTCCCATCTACCTTGCTGTGCACATTCTCCTAAAGCGTATTAAATGTACATTGATTCAGCCAGGTACTAATTCTGAAGACTGAGTGAATTGCCCAGAGAGGGAACAGAATATCTCTACCTGGAAAGACCGGTGTTGTCCATAACCTATTAGGTTGTTCATAGAAAGCTCACGTTATTTCTGGCACAATTCTGTTCAGTACAGATACTTTTCATGGAAAATCTGTTTCCAGTATTGTGCACATGCCACTATCCCCTCTCTTGTCATAGTTGAATGCTGACATAAATCTTTTTTCTAATAAAATGAACTATTCAAATTATTTCTTTACTGAATGATGTCTAAAACAGATGTATTTAATCTGCAGGGAACAGAAAATGAAATTTACATGTCACAGAGGTCTTTCTGGTTAATAAACGGTTTAAAAGAGAGAAAGCAGGAAGCTAAATATATGTAAAACTGCACTGCTCTGCATAGGATGTTTTTAGCAGAAAATACAGTATTCTAATACTAAATTACATCTTATTTATGAGACAAAAATGTATGGATATTTTGTGATAACAAATATTATCCCTATAGCTGTACCATATAAAATGCTGGAACGAGTTCCGATTTCACCAGCAACACTTTCCTTGTGCTACTCCCAGTAATATTTCTTTTTTTTCATGTGGAAACAGCATCCGCACAAAGCATTTTGTTTATTATATCTCTCTCTGTGTAATTTTAAACTCATTATATTTTCCTATTATTTTAGCTGTTTGCATAGCACCAATTTTAGTATGTTACTGTAGCTTCCTTTGACTCTCAGAGAGCTGGATCCAAATCAGCAGAGGGACCCTGTTAGATAAAGTTGACTTTCCATCAGACATGGAGGTTAAGACAATGAAGAGTTGGCTTCAGTGTCCCCTGGAGATTCAGATGGGTTTACAAGTAATCATGAACACTTCTAAAAGTAGATGGATAAGTTGTGGGAACTTGAAGTTTTCCATCTCAATAGCATTACTTGGTTTGTAGCATTATTTGTTAGGCAGGAAAAAAACATGCCTATTAAAAATAAAGCTTTAAACCTGATTTACTTTACTGTCTGAACTGTTGCCAAATCTGATAAAGAGGCAATGGCAGAGTTAACCTAAATTGCTTGTGTGGAAAGCCACAAACAGCCCCACAAAAGGAAGGCTGTGCCACATGCTAATAGTCCCAAATAGGTCTTTCTCCCAGCCCCTTCCTCCCTTCCACATCTCCCTCCCTGGTCTGCACCACTGTTCTCCTTGTAATTAATAAGAATTAGTACTTTTATTAACAATAATAATACAATAATATTTAAAATATTCTTAAATAATAATATAATAAAATAATCTCTGTGCTCAATACCTAAGGGACTCATCCCCAGGAAATGAAGTGCAAGCAGAGGCGACATGAATTGTGCCTCAAGCAGGACAATACTGTGTGAGTCTCCTTTCATCACAGTCAATGGTCGGACAATGTAGGAATTCTCTCCTGAACACACCTCTTCTCCCTTAAAAAATGGGACTTTAACACCACAGTAGAAATCATTCCCCAAGTGTCTCAATGAAGAGCTCAGTTATCTCACCCTGATTAAAAAGTGCTTGAGTCTGTATAAGTTTTCAGCCAGAGAAACTCAGCAAGGATGTCCAGGTTAATTTTTTAACAATTAGCAACTCTGAGACTCAAACTGACAGATTACTGCCGTTTGGCAGTATCACCAATAGACAGGGAGTTGTGAAATTGTAAGATATTATTGTATTGTTGGTAGCCTGAGTAAATCTAAATCTTTTCAAGCTTTGCTTCAGTGGGTTAATTCCAGGACCTGAATTACAAGAGCAATTTGAATTACACTGCAAAGACTGAACTTACTTCACTTTAGCAAAGTCCTTTTTCTTAAGACTTATGAATTCCAGTTATTTTGAAATACTGAAATGTTGAAATCTTTTGATACCTTTCTTATTATTTGTAAGAAAAGACGAGTAAAGGTTTTCACTGACTTTCCCTGCCAGCACCTCTTTATTTAGGTAAGTGTGTTTCTTTGACTCTACCTTTATTTTGTGGTATCTCAGCTTCTGCTACACACAGTGTATGCCCACAGGGGCTTTTTATTCTCCCATTCCTAAACCTGAGATATTAAAATAGCAGAAGGAAAAAACCTTGCCAGAATCAGAAAATAATAAAAAGAAGGCGAACCAAATAAATGTTCTGTGTATATTTAGGGCAATTGAAGAGACCTGCAAAAAAACAAAGGCTGATTTCAGTTTGTCTCTATATATTTTGTCTGGGAATTTTAAAACACTCAACTGACTCTAACTAATTAAGTCTCAAAGCTTGATGCTGAGCTATGTAAGGCAGGGCAGAGGACATCACCCATTTTGTTGGGGGGATGAAGTGGGACATGATTACATGATTTGGTGGGTACAAAAGATTATTAAATATTGGATTTGTGAATACAGATACATATTCCTGTTACAGTTTAACCATTAGGACTGATTTTTTATCAAATAACAATGGCAGTGACAACAGAGATTCTGCAATGAATTATCTTATAAAAGAATTTGTTTCATCAGTAGCTTGTTGTTAAAAGAAAGCTGTACCTGACAAACGTGCATACAAATATTGTTCAGAATAAAATGGCTGTTATTAAGTACTGGCTTGAAACTACGGTTTTCCATGTTATTGAGATACTTATGCATTCTCCACAACAGGAATACTGACAGAGTGGTTGTTGCAGAAGTCAAAAAAATGCAGGTTAATAATAGCAGTTCAAAAGCTCAAGAAATTTTTAAGAGAAACAGCCAAATGGGGCTGCAGCCTTGCAGTTATTTGCAGTAACCAAGGACTTTCAATAGACAGGTCCTTGTTTATTTTCTCACAACTGGCAATTGGGTACATACTATCCAGGTTTCAGCTTGGTTTCTGATAGCTTCAGTTTTCTCCAAGGTAGCACAAGGATTTTTAAAATCTTGTTGTAAATTCTATCTATGGAAACTAACACTATGCTGTGATGATGCGTAATTCTGCATCTCTGTATTTGTCATGTTAATAAAGCAAAAATAACAGGAAATGGACAAGATCTGTTGCTAGAAATGTTTAGCCTTCCATGTATACCAACTGCAATTTTCTTCTCCCAAAGTCTATTTGTGTTTTCCTTAATCCAGCCTTAAGAGATTGAAGTGATGGAGCTTCCTATATTTCCCTTCAGAGACCATTGTGAAGGATAATGCACAACACTGTTCAGTATTTTTCACGACATTCTGGCTATGTTTAGCTTTTTATGTGAATTTTATAAATTTGATATACATGCTCTTATTTGTAAGAACCTCTCATTATGCTGGAAAAAACATATGCTATTAGTATTTCCCGACAGTTATGCTAGCCTCCCTTAATTATTCTTACTGGCATATATTTCCAGTTATTTTAGAAGAATTTAATGCTATCTGAAAGACGAAATTTTGGTCAACATATCTGAGGAGAGTATTTTTTCCCTATTCTGCCTGGAGGTGAGTTTAAGGTTTGTCTCAAGTTGAATTATAGGTGCAAATACCTTATGTGAATTTGCAGGTTGTGTCCCCTTGTGGTATTGGGTTGGTTTTCTGTGCTGTTCTCTTCAGGTTCTCAGATTTCTCGTTATATTCCCAGTAAATTCCTGGTCATTTTGGGATATAATGCAAACAGGGGCAGTAATAGAGGAAGCCAAGATTCAAATTCACTAAAATTTGGTTTATATTTGTTCAGAATCCATAGTGTTTTAATCTCTATAACTCTATACACACTGTTCCTTATTTATTTGCAAATTCACTTACTCTCCTGCTCCCCTCTTATTATATGACACGCCCTAAATCTCTCGGGATAATGCACTGCGGTCACTGATGTACTGCAAGAAATGCCTTATGCCGACTCTGAAGAATGTTTTGGAATTGTCTCATAATTACATTTAAACACATATTAGTAGATCTCCCTCTGATGGTATATATAAACTGTCTCCTGTAACCATTTGAATCTGTGAAGCTGGAAGGGGAAGGCTGTTGCATGCTGCATCCACTGATTCCAGTGGGATTTAGATTTCAAACAAACCTAATGTGTTCCAGATGTGGAAGGAAGGAGGCTCTGACCAAGACTGGTGAATAGTGTCACTGACAACCACATTACATCATAACTACCTGGAACTGGGGAATGTTCATCACACAGGACACCCTCACTAGGGGAAGGGAGAAGGAAATGGAAGGTCAATCTGATATTCAGGGGCCACAATGGTACACAAACGCTTAATGTCCATAAAATATATCCTGGAGACAGGAGCAAGTTATTTTTTGATGTTTCCCTCAAACCAAGCAAGTTTTTTTTCAGATTCTGTTTTTCTCATGAAGTTTTTAAATCTATGGCTTCTTACTTTGATCTCACTGATTATATGAATCCTTATTTTAACCTTCTCTCTGGTTTTGGGGTGGTTTGGTTTTGTTTTGTATTTCCTCAATTCAAGACATACATCACTGCTATATCTGAGTAAACAAGCAACCATGTCCCAGGAGAATGAGCTGGAATGAGTTAGACACCACTGCTAATACCTGACACTCTTTGCTCATGTATTAACTGCATTGCCTCCTGGATTTCTGAAACTTTATTTGCATTTAGGACTATGAGAGCACTATAAGAGAACAAGTTCTCTGAACTGTCCAAACCACCCTTTCCTTAGCTGGCTCCACTCAGCACAGCAGTAGGTGGATGGGTTTGGAAGAGAGAGAGATGATACGAATATTCTCCTGATTAGGTGGGCTTTGACTGTTGAATTTAACTAACATCGTATGTGAGACATGTTGTGGGGTAGCCCAGGCAAAAGCAAAGTATTGTTGTGAATGGTGACATCTGCTTCTATTTTAACTGCAGAACAGAAACCTGCATGTGGATTCTTCTTATTTGAGAAACTAGAAACAGAATGACCACATACCTACACCTTAGAAAAGTGCAGGAAGTTACTCTTGCTAAATGGAGCAATTGCAAGTTTTACTTGTTCAGTACTAGGCTTTCCTTTGCCAGCATTGCCTCCATGCCAGTAAGACCTTTACCTGGAAGAAATTAATTCAGGGCCAGGATCTGGAAAGATAGAAGACCAAATGGAATACCATCAGTTCTACATTTGCAAGTATGTCCAGTTTTGCTCAGATGATTTTCCAGCTTCCTATCTTGTCTTCCCCTTAGTACAGAATAAAAATCATTAAGTCTGTCAGGGCTGTTCTTCAGAGGCAGCCCTAGCAAAGCACCATGCAGAGGAAAAGCAAATGATCATAACCCATCAAGATGCTCTCCAGCATTAGAAAGGATAAACTAATTTTTTTAGCCCTTGCCAGGTTCCACAGCCAAATAAACAGCACCTTACAGTCTCTGAAATCGAAGATAGAAGGTCACTAAAACCTAGAGTTATTAGTAAGGACACTGAACATTGTCCATTGCCCTGGGGAGATTGTCAGTCACTGAAACTGATGCCCTTCAGATGCCATGTCAAGGTCTGACTAAAAATTAAGAGCAGATGTTGCTAGACACTCTTTGCTATCTATCATCTCTTCAATAATCTTATCCAGAAACAGGAGGTTTAGCAATCAGACAATAGTTGGCAAGAAAATTAATGTCAGTAGAGGATTTATTGGGTAAGGACCCAATAAATGCATGCTTGAATGCTTCTGGCAGTCTGACTTTTCGTAAGGAAAAACTAACAGTAGTATTCTCCCCTAATTTTCACCATGGGAAACATCTGTGGAGATTTTCCTTAGAGTATCTAGGACCTCTAATTAAAACAGGACAAAACTGGGTTAATTGAATTATCCAGTATCTTTATTCCTTTTTGGTAGTTTTATAGTGACAAATCCACACCCAGCATTCAAATATAATGACATCTTTATGCAGCATGAAATAGTACAAGCTAACACAGTTGGAGGCAACTTGGCTAATCAGATAGACTAACATCCATAATAATTTACTGAGTTTTTAAGATTGCTTGATATTTGCAATGTTAAGTCCAGTCATGACTGGAGTTTCATTGGAAGAACATGATATTCAAGTGCCGTGGTACATGCCCTGCAAACTTGCTGTTCATTGCAAGGCCAGTGTAATACGCAACCAGAGAAAATGAACGTTAGATGTGCATAATGGTAAAGAGGTCACATCCTTAATCTGATGCATCTTTTGCAGTCTAAGAATTAGTTACAGTTTTTGGTTCAATGGAGGACAAAAAGAGCTTGTGAAGAAGGCACAGATAAAATTTAGAAGTCTGGATTTTGCATTTGTTATACTTGATGGAAAAGATTTTCGTTTTTGTCAGAATTGTGACATCTTCTTTATGTGAGACAGCCACATGAAGTATTTTCTCTTAAGTGTTTTGAGTGCATTTTATCTGAAAATAATAACCCTATTTAGTTATGTCCCTACCAAATATAGCCCTAGATCATAATATGGGAGAAGGAAATGCAAATTTTCAGAGTCTATAGCATCTTAAGTCCTACAAACTTAAACTTGCTCAAACTTTTAAAATCTGCAGTCTCGATTCATCCTGTTGTTTAGATGAGAACCAAAGATAACATTTGGATACAGAGCAAAACAAGAACCCTAAATTTAAATATCTTTGCGTTCATGTTTTTTACCCATGGCCCTATGTAACACAATCACATGCTCAGCCCTACTGAGTTTTAGAGGGGTGAGAAGAGTTGGAAGAACAGCTAAAAATTAGGTTCAAGAAAGAGCACCTGTAAGTTACTTATTAGAAAGACTTTGTGTCAAATTCTCTATTTTCTTTGTTTCAACAGTAGCACTTCTTTCCATTTCCTTTCTTCAGTTACTCTATATTAGGCATCCAAGCTTTGTTCTCTCATCTCAGTGAAACTGTATTTCTGGGAATGCCAATAAAACATGTCTTCTCCAGGGAAAGAATTTGTTGATTCTCTTGAATCTTCCATTCTCACTTCCTACACAACTGCGAAACTTCATAGATTCCATGGTTGTTGTTTTTTATTTATGCCTGTGTAAGGGCTTCATTCAAAGACTACTGTATCATTGGAAAATTTTTATTAACTTCCATAGGCCTTAGATAAGGGCATAAATGAAAGACGAACTCTCTGAATCATTGTGCTTCATTATTCCTATTACAATTACGGCCTTGATCAAGCTGCTTTTGACACAGGGCATAAAAAGGACACATCATCCAAACATTTATTCATATGAAAGCAATTTTCAGTAAGAGTTTTTTTAAAATAATATCAGACCACAAATATTCCAGATCCATGAATCCATTCATCCATTAAATTAATTTCATTAAATTCATATGGGCGAGGATGAGGATTTTCCTTGGTTTTGTTCTGCGCTTACTGAAACACTGGAGAGTCTTGGCTGACATTTCAAGCAAAATACCGAAGATAGGATCATCTTACTTGATGTTGTGTTCTGCCAAATTACATTTGGATTTTCAGAGTAGATATTTACTTTTTACAAGACGCACAGGGAATTAGGAGTATTTTCTACTTATAGAAAATGACTGTAGCTGAAGACATGTAAGATGTCAATTTATCTTATACAATGTATATTACAGTACATCATAAATTATGCTCTTCATAAATTAAAAGTGTAAAGGGACTCTTAATCTTAGAAACTAATAAACAAGACTCACAAAACCTTTCAGTTATACCTATTAGAGGAGCTGAGCCTACAAATCAATAATAAAAAGTAGATTACAGTCAAATGTAATGGTGAAGAAGGAATTTTTTTAGAATCTTCTAAGTATGCAGATTCCTGAAGTTAAATATCAAACATCATAAATCCTCCATGGGCCAGGGAACAGGAAAAAAAGGTTGTGTTTTTGTTTTCCCTGTTGCTTGTTTTGCTGTGTATGTATGAATTAATATGTTATAATTTTCTAAGATGTCATTGTAACACGTTGCAATATTCAATTTTATAGTGTAAGTGCATAAGAAAATTTGGGGTTTGTATTTGAGCATGTATTGTAAGAAGAAATTAAGTGAAAGGTAAAATCATGGCTACTTTTGCTAACATATATAATCAGTTTGAGATGTATCTGTTGGAAACCTGTGAACCAAGCAGAACCCAGCTGAGGAAGGTGCGCCTGCCTCTGAAGGTTCTTCCCTGAACACTGTCTTTCATGTGCCTGCTCTTTGGTGACAACCTATATGGGGGCTTCATTGTGCTGTCTTCCAAGAGTATTTTTGTTTTGTAGCACACATATTGGTACAGAGGGAGCCAGTGAAAACATGGTACAGCACTTTATTCAGCAGCGGAAGGGTACGCTGTTACAAGTCGGGCCAGGACTGGTATCTAATATTGAGTCCCAAAGAACTGTCATTGGGGTTCCTGGGTTGGTAATGTTTGTGGACTGCTAGGTATAAATAAGAAGTAAACTTTTATGAAAAAGCTAGCTACAGCATCTGACAGTAGGAGGGCTTGTATATAGATTCTCTGAAGTTGCCAAATAGGCACAGAATTTCTTCTGCAATGATAAATGCAGATTGGCCTGTTAAGGCACGTTTATGTTGCTGTGCAAATGTCTTGCAAGTTTTGAAGCCTTGCACTTCAGTTTTCTTAGCCTGTTGGAAGAAATCTCATTTAACTGGCATTTTTACATCTACATTAATTCTTTTAAAACACTGAAGTGAGTGTTCTACAGCTATGTAAAGAAACGCATTATCAAAGCATTAAGATATGATTAAACTGACATTTTCTTAAGAAAACGAAAGGAGCAGGAAAAAGCCATTCTAAAAGGACTGAGTGCTACATACTCCAGATATTATCTTCAGTGCTTACTCAGGGATCTTTAAAGAAGCTTATTACCAAGTACCCTAAGAAGACAAGTGTGGATGTGTACAGATCAGAGGAATGCAAGTTAATGCACCTGCCAGATTTTACTATCGTACAAAGCATGTCAATCAGCACTCAGACCTTGCATTTAAAAATGTGTTCCTTCAGTTTTTTTTCAGTGCTGTATCTCACATAGCTGGGATTTCCTAGTCAGTAGCCATCCAGGGTTGCAAATATCATATATTATGCTACTGAATATGTATCAGCAAAATTAATGTGAACAGCCCTTCGTTAGCCTCCTTAATGGCTTATACAAATACTAGTAGATACGGTTGCTGTGGGTACATATATTTAAGTCTTCTTGATATTCTTGATAGGCCATAAAAATACTATTTGTAAAGTAAAAAAAAAAAAATCAGTTCTAAGTATGTTTTCTTTAAGAAAGATAAATTAAAATGCATAGCGAGTTTAACAAATTGGGCAGTTTATAACACATGAAAGCAGTTATTTGAAGCACAGCTACTTGATAGCTACCTAAAATTCATACCTCATAGGGCCATATCTGAAATGATGCACTAATTTCAGCTTGGTCTTCATTAGGAAGAATATGATCAGAAACTCCTTCTGAAAGCTGAGACATCACCAGCTGGGAATGCCTGTAGCAGATCAGTGTGGCAGATCATCCCAGGATGACTGCAGGCTGCAGAGATGCTGCAGCCATAAAGAAGACAAATACAGAAGAGAATTTATGAGAAAGAAAAGGTATTAGGGCCATCACATACTAGGCTAATAAGATCTCTGTGTCAGGGACAATAGATAACAGTCCATGGTGAAACACACAAACACAGAAAAGTACTGTTTGTCTGCTTTGGCTCCTTCCCAGAAGGTCCCTCTTTGGCTCCTCCCCAGAGAGTCTTGCTGCTCTCAGAAAGTCCAGCTTTGGCTCCTCCTCTGAAAGTTCTGCTTTAGAACTCTCTGGAAAAGTCGATACTCTTGGAGACCTTTCTGGATATAGTTGGCCACTTCTTCTGATGTAGGCTGGCCCCCTGCATCAGAATGAGTGTGCATTATTTTTAGTATAAAAGCCTGAGCCTCATGCAGTGTGGTGAGGCAAAACCTCATACAACCCAGGTTGCCTCTGCAGGGACGCCCACTAAGGTTGAGCCTGCCACCTCACAATGCAATGATGTTTCTTGGAGCTGGTTTCTTGATCGTTGTTACATGATCCTTGGCCTTGGTAAGGTAACTAAACATCAGAGATATCCTTTACTGTATCTTTTGTTACCGCTATATTTTTCCTGTATTAATAAACTAGTTATGATTCTTTATTGCGCTGCGTTTCTCTCAACCCGGAATCCTCAAACTCTGGAGGAATCTCCTTTGTTTGTAAAAAAATTTTGGCATTAGTATCTAAAAAAAAAAAAAAAATCTGAACTGGAAGAGGTGTCAAAAGAACCACCAGTAAGGTGTGGGGAATAGAAACTTTTTCAGGAGAGAAAAAGCTTCATTTGCTTTGTCTACAGTACCTGGGAAAGATACAACTACTGCTTACCAATGGGGACAGAGAGAGGAGCCACACGATCTAAAGGTCAGTGACCGCACAAGAACAAGCAGGTCTGTAAGAGCAGAAGGGTGAAAAAGCTGGTGGCAGTATGTGGCTGCCCAGCAAGGCCCTTAGGCTTAGGTTTCCCACCAAAACCCACAGCCAGAACCTTGTGAAGCTCTTTGGTCACCTTCATCTGCTCATGGTCTGTCACTTGCAGCTCTCACAACAAATGAATGGTGTTCAAGCTATGTAGAAGGGCTCAGCATTTTGTAAAAGTGTCCCTGTTCACAGTTTTAATTGGTTTAAATATTTAGCCCAAATAATATTTTATTGAGTGAGAACACAGTATTTACTGACTTAGGACATCAGGTTCTGGTGTTAGATGGAAGTCACCATATAAAGAAATTAGAATGAAGTGACTGAAGATATTCAAGTGACACTGCTGTACTGAAAATATAGTCATATAAATAAATGGGCTTTATCAGTTTTCTGGTACCTCCAGCAATGTTGACATTTGCATTCTGCTCTCCTACCTCTGTCAAACTTTAGTTCTATTAAAATAATGAATTCGCATGCTGATATTCGCCTCTTAGCATGAGCCATTTAGAACAAGTCAACACATTTTCAGGGATGAATTTTGGAAGCCTATTAAGATGCACAGATTTAAAAAGGAGAAATCTGTACAGATGTCATGTGTTAGAGATTTCTCTTTTTATCAGTTCTCATAAAACATGTTCATAAATGCTGTGTTTTCCAATAGGAAAATAGAGCAGAAATCCTATTGGGATCACCAACAGGGTCTGATGTCCAAAGGCAGATATTTTATTTAAATGATCTTATACTGCTCAGTAGGAAATACCATTTTCATTGTGTTTACAAACATGTTAGCATTCATTAAAATGTTTTCGTGCTGCCCTTAAGATATATATTTTTAAAGGCATATTTCTGAAAAGCTCTAGAGAAGTAGAATTTTTTAAAACTGATCATTTGACACTTGTTATTTCACACTGAAGTTCTCATTGCAAAGCACTAAAAGCCAGGTGTTCAGAACAGCTTCAACACCAGAGAATGACTGGACTGTAATGTACTTGTTGCGTTATAACTTTGCAGCTACTTTGAGGTCAGTGTAATGGTATTTTTCAGGTAGATGACACTGAGTTACAATCTAAAACACTGGTTTGCTCAGTCAACCCCATGTTCTGCTAGTACTTACTGGCATCTCAACACCAACATTTCCTTTTGATGAGCTCTGCATGTACAATTGCAAATACAAACATCTACCAGGTAGTTTTGGCACTATCAGTTTTTGTAAAATATTTAGTAAGTCCTTTGCCAAATAAAATATGTCATGCTCTGAAGACTGTTCATTGTCCCAGAATTTTCTATGGGGCAGAGAACTTTGTGAAGACAGAGGAATGATATTAATGATCAAAAAGGGAGCATCCCAGTCCCATCTTGAGACACTCTGGCCTATTCAAAATTTATTTCTTCATTTTACCTGTTTTTTAATATAATCATCTCTTTTGCACAGGTTTGGTGGAGTGACATTTTCAGGGAAATTTCTCCACAAAGAAAGAAACTTCCAAGTCATATATGGAGACTAGAGCTAATGCTACTGATACGTGTGTGCTTAAAGCTGTTTCCAAAGTTAGAGCTAGCTGAAGAATAGATTTTGTGCCTAATTAAAATGATACTTTTTGTTTAGGAACAAAATCCAATATTTTATAATTTTTATAAGTTAACTTTTTTTAAATGAGACCATTTTCTAAAGTGATTTAACAGCCACTTGAATCCTTTTATTCAATAAATCTGAAATGTTTTAAATATCTTTAAAGCATATTTGTATTTTGAGATGAATATATATGTATAAAGCATTCCTTTACAAGTAAAACATTCATACTGAAGAAATCTAAACAGTATTTGTAAATACTTTAAAACATTTTTCACCAACTTTTTTCATTAAATATTCTAAATCAAATGAACATCTAACACAGGAAAACATCGTCATATTTCTGAGGACCAATTTGGTCATAATTTGAAAATTTCAGGCCTCAAAAATGGATCCAACTTTAATATATTCTTAAGACATTTCCTACTCAAAAAAAATTAAGAATCCAACTTAAGTCACTGATAAGTTCTTTTCAAGAAATGGGTATCCAATTCTTTGACACAACCATAATAGTCACTGGAGATTTCTCTATACTACAGCATTTTTGGGATGATATACAATTTATTGTATAAATTACAATAGGGATGCTGGAGAGGGACTCTTCATTAGAGACTGTAGTGACAGGACAAGGGGTAACAGGTTAAAACTTAAACAGGGGAAGTTTAGATTGGATATAAGAAGGAAATTCTTTCCTGTTAGGGTGGTGAGGCACTGGAATAGGTTGCCCAGAGAGGTTGTGAATGCTCCATCCCTGGCAGTGTTTTCAAGGCCAGGTTGGATGAGGCCTTGGGTGATACGGTTTAGTGTGAGGTGTCCCTGCCCACGGCAGGGGGGTTGGAACTAGATGATCTTAAGGTCCTTTCCAACCCTAACTATTCTATGATTCTATGATTTTCAAACCTATCCCAAAGCCACTTGTTAAGGCAAGGAAGGAATGCTGAAATGTTTTTAAAGGGCTGGAAAGGACACTTGGTGTTCCTTCTCTTCAGGTACATGAAGGACTTTTAGAGTATATAGTTCCCCAGGTCTGTAATTGTGGTCCTTTAATCCTTCTGGCAGAAATGGTAAAACTTTTTATCAAATTATTACCACCAGCATTGTCTCAATATGGAGAATTTCCATTGATTTTTTTCATGGTGCAATACAAAAAGTACTTATTACTATTGCCTAGGACTTTGTCTGAAATTAGGGGCCTTACAGAATGTTTCAATGAAATAATTACAGAATTTGGGTATTTTTTGTTATAATCCTGCCTAGTTGTAAAGAATACTTCCTAGAAATATTCAAGGCCAGGTCGGACAGGGCGTTGAGCAGCCTGCTCTAGAGGAAGGTGTCCCTGTCCATGGCAGGGGGGTTGGAAGTGGATGATCTGTAAAGTCCCTTCCAGCCCAAACAATTCTATGATTCTGTGATAATTTGAATACTAACTTCCATACACCATCTTCATGTGGGAGATCAGTTTACATTACCAACATGATTTTTTCTTACATTACACCATAGGAATGCATGAATTAGCGACCAAATTAAAATAATTTTCTAGATCTAGAAGGATGCTGAAAAAGTTTCAAAACCTAATTTAGTTCAAAAATCAATATCTGATTTCAATCAATAAATATTATTCTTTAGTATTTCCCTGGCAACATCCAGTGCTTTGAATCCAATCAGTCATTGGTATGTATATATCTGAAGAGACCTGTGCTCTCATGCATAAAATGGATTTCTTACTACATGGCAAAATGTGAATGTATTATTTTCTTTTGGATTTTGCATATTTTGAGAGTGATGATTCTGCTGAGTACCATAAACATACAACAGTTTCTTACTTTGGGTGTACAAAATTGATAGGCAAACTTTCAAACACAAATCATAGAATCATAGAATGACAGAATCAGAGAGTAGTTAGGGTTGGAAAGGACCTTCAGATCATCTAGTTCCAACCCCCTGCCATGGGCAGGGACACCTCACACTAAACCATATCACCCAAGACTCTGTCCAACACGGTATTGAGCACAGCCAAGGATGGAGTATTCACAACTTCCTTGGGCAACCCATTCCAGTGCCTCACCACCCTTACAGTAAAGAACTTCCTCCTCATATCAAATCTAAACTTCCCTGTTTAAGTTTTAACCCATTACCCCTCATTCTATTACTACAGTCTCTAATGAAGAGTCCCTCCCCAGCATCCCTATAGGCCCCCTTCAGATACTGGAAGGCTCCTATGAGGTCTCCACGCAGCCTTCTCTTCTCCAGGATGAACAGCCCCAACTTTCTCAGCCTGTCTTCATATGGGAGGTGCTCCAGTCCCCTGATCATCCTCGTGGCCCTCCTCTGGACAGTTCCAACAGTTCCATGTCCTTTTTATGCTGAGGACACCAGAACTGCACACAATACTCCAGGTGAGGTCTCACAAGAGCAGAGTAGAGGGGCAGGATCACCTCCCTCGACCTGCTGGTCATGCTGCTTTTGATGCAGCCCAGAATACGGTTGGCTTTCTGGGCTGTGAGAGCACACTGCAGGCAGCTCATGTTCATTTTCTCATCAACCAACACCCCCAAGTCCTTCTCCTCAGGGCTGCTCTGAATCTCTTTTCTTCCCAGCCTGTAGCTGTGCCTGGGATTGCTCTGACCCAGGTGTAGGACCTTGCACTTGGCATGGTTAAACTTCATGAGGTTGGCATCAGCCCACCTCACAAGCGTGTCGAGGTCCCTCTGGATGGCATTCCTTCCCTCCAGCATATCAACCGAACCACACAGCTTGGTGTCATCGGCAAACTTGCTGAGGGCGCACTCAATCCCACTGTCCATGTCAGTGACAAAGATGTTGAACAAGACCGGTCCCAACACCAATCCCTGAGGGACACCACTTGTTACTGGTCTCCAGCCAGACATTGAGCCATTGACCACAACTCTCTGTGTGCGGCCATCCAGCCAGTTCTTTATCCACCGAGTGGTCCATCCATCAAATTGATGTTGCTCCAATTTAGAGACAAGGATGTCATGTGGGACAGTGTCGAACGCTTTACACAAGTCCAGGTAGATGACATCAACTGCTCTACCCCTGTCCATCAGTTCTGTAGCCCCATCATAGAAGGCCACCAGATTGGACAGGCAGAATTTCCCCTTAGTGAAGCCATGCTGGCTGTCACCAAGCACCTTGTTGTTTTCCATGTGCCTTAGCATGCCTTCCAGGAGAATGTGCTCCAAGATTTTGCCAGGCAAAATCAAAATGCAGGAGATGCAAAAAATTTTGTACCTCAAAATGCAGGAGATGCAAACAAATGGGCTTTTGGGCAAATAGTAAACATGTTTTGTGAATGAAACTAGGGACTGATGATGAGCAATGGGGAGACAGCTCATGTTTGCTACAACCAAGGGTTCCCTGGAGCGTCACATTTCCAACCAGCCCTTCGCTGTTGGTGAGCACGAGGTCAAGCATGGCACCTCTCCTTGTTGGCTCCTCTATTACTTGCAGAAGGAAGTTGTCTTCCACACAATCAAGGAACCTCCTGGATTGCTTGTGCGGGGCCGTACCGTCCCTCCAACAGATATCAGGGTGGTTGAAGTCCCCCATAAGTACAAGGGCCTGCAAGCGTGAGGCTGTTCCTATTTGTCAATAGAGCTCTTAATCCACAGAGTCCTCTTCATCAGGCGGTCTGTAACAGATCCCCACAGTAATGTTTCCCATCACTGTTCTCCCTTTAACCCTGACCCACAAACTCTCTGTTGACTGTCCTCATACAGAGTTCCATACTCTCCAGCCTATCACTAACATAAAGGGCAACTCCCTCTCCCCATCTGCTGGGCCTGTCTTTTCTAAAGAGCTTGTAACCTTCCATTCCAACACTCCAGTCATAGGAGACATCCCACCATGTTTCTGTGATACCTATTACCCCTTATGACAAATGTTTCATTACGGTTAATGAAGTTATATATCATCTTCCCTTTTTTTATTTTCCGTCTAGACTCCTGGACTGAAACATATGCCCTTATGATACTTTTAAGTGACAGAGGTGTTCCCAACTGTCAGAGATGCTAAGCTCTACCAGGACCTCAAGTCATCCTGCAATTACGCCACAGCATACTGAAAGGTTATGATTATATCCTGGAGATGCTAAAGGTTTTTTAGCCATCAGGACAAATGGTATAAAATACACTTCTTTCTTAGATCTCAAATCACTAGGAAACAGATCAAACAACAGCTAATATTTGACCCTCTGTTGGACCATGTTCCTTTGACTGGTTTCTTCGAATTTGTAATTTTCTCTACTTCCTTTAAATAATTCAATTTTTTTTTAAAGGCTAATTAATGTGAATAAATAAAAATTAATATTCATGACTAAGTATAAGTCTGCATCACCAGATTTGATTACTTTAGCAAAAAGTTGATGAGATTTTTGGAATAGTGTAACTGAAATACCTAGTTTCCAATTTTGGGTCAGTGGTGGTATGCAGAACAGAGGCAATCACTGTTACAAGAAGACTATGAACCTGATTATGTGCTCCTTGTGGGCAAGTAATTAATCCTAAAAGTAGCTCCAGTTGGATTGCTGCAATTGTGGATATGCAGTGTTCCTCAAAGTTCAGTCTACCCCTACAACAGAATTTATGTGTGAGTGGGCCCAGTGAACCAATTTAACGTCTTTTGGAGCAATTTAAGAATGGATTATTCTATGTAGATAGTTTTTTCCAACATTTTAAATTGTTATATCTTTTTACCAAAATCTACTCATTATTTGCTGGCAAAATTCCAGCATTTTTAGAGTAAACTTTGTAATCCAACTGTTATGCAAAACTCTCATCATACTTCTGATTCTAATCTCCCTGAAGACAGAAAAATTTTTATATATGTCCCCACTAGTCCAAAATATGGATTTAGCCATAATTTGTTTACATAAAACTACACATGAAATACTTAGTTGTGTTTCTTTTCTGGCCTTCATGTGTTAATGCCAATACTTACTTGGCATTAAGTAAATGCCAACATTCCTCTATATGAGTGAAAGTTTTCTTGATCTTCCTCATCTCAACTTTATTAAATTTCATTCTTACCAAGTGGAAAACTTCTTCATTGAATTCTCTAACAGAAACCTAAAGAAGTTTATATTCAAAATGAAATAACCATGATCCACAACACCCACCCCAGAACAATTCCATTCTTGCACTACAGAGAGTCCGCCCATGTGGAAAACATTTTTAATGTACAACTTGAATAGGACTGTTATGTGGGGATAGAATAAGTTAAATAAAGGTGATTACCTTTTATTTTCACTGTCCATACAGAATAAAAATGGATAAGCTTTATAATATTGCATAACATTTTACAAGCCCCAACTAATCTTTGAAACAACACTGATTTATGTATACAGCAACTATTTACATCCTTCTACTTAGCAGAGAATTAAAAAAAGAGATTAGGACCAAGGTTCAGGATGAAGTTGCCTAAAGCCAAGTATTTGATTTTGGCTTTAGGACTCTAAATAAAAATGGCCTAATTTTTAGAGCAGCTGAGCGCAAATACCTCTAAATGAATCTTGTGATAGCTTTATGATATCTTACATGATCTGTCCACTCTTTGAAGTGCCTAACATGGATTCAAGTGTTTGGTTGACATGCTTAATTTTGAAAACGTTGGCCTAAGGAGCTTGTTCCAAAACAGGCTAAGCAGTTAATCAAAGAGAGAAGGAATCCTGCCAGATGGACAGTGAGCTCCTGCTCCCATACAGCAGGCATCAAAACTCTATGGGACAGGGCAGCAGCAAGAGCAATAATTACTGGCATTGCCCTTGCCTCTGTGATATCCACTGGATCTTAATGGATACCTGTGTGACACTTTACCATATCATACAGGGAGACCACCTAGCATCTGGAAACTACCACTGGCTTCAGGAAGGATTATCTTCAACAGCATCTCTATTGCTTCTGTGTTCCAAAGCATTATCTTTTCGCAGCATCTTTCTTTGTTGTGTGGGTACACACTCCAGCTTATACTTAACACAGGTGCCTTTAAGATGAACACTGGTGTGCCATGGGGGTCTACTCTTGGGTTTATTTGTTCTCCTGAGTGGAATATATTTAAAGCTATCCATTTTTCCCTTGATTTGCACTACCTAACTTCGGTCTATTTCAGATTTGTGAGCTCTTTTCCACATGCCAGTCATGATTCCAACTGCAGTTTGAAGAAATTTATCACACATATGCATATGAATAAATATTTATAGGTAATGCTCCCCTTATTCAAAATACTCTTTGCTTTTGCCATATCCAGTTGTCATTCTGGTGAGGCAGAATCTAGGTAATGCATCAAGATTTTGCACATCTGACTTTTTCAGCAGAACTATAATTTACCGTTCTTTGGACATTGTCAGTGGCTACTCTGCATAATCTGCATGTATGAGGCAAAATTGTGTTTCTCCCACTTCATGGAACACTCTCAATTTTTTGCAGTCTCCAAGTGTTTGTTGCATCTCCAAGATGTTAGGGTTTCATTTCCAAAATTGATCTTGTTTTACACTGCAGAATGATATCGCTTTACTGTGTCATTACAATAATATGCGCATTAATAAGAACAAAATCAGGCACAAGAATGGATTTGAACAGAAAACATACTATTTCAACTTGATTATGATAGGGATGTTCCCACCCTATTCTGGTGAGAGACAGAAGGTTTTAATACCACATGACTGTTAAGTAGAGATTGGCTTGTTTCAGCCTGTCCCAAAGACACTGTTTATTTCTGAACACTGCTGTCTCTGCCCTGATGGGAAAGAGGCAAAGGAAGAGGGACCTCAAACATGCCAAATGTTACCAGAGCCATGTCTCAGTTGCCTCTGGCAATTGTCCTATTTTGTATTCATTTGCAGAGAACTGCAATATAAACATGCCCAGTATTTCCATGTCTTCTAACATGAATTTCCTACTAATTTAATCCTGGCTGCTCCTTCTCTTGTGATCCTTACCAAACAGATGCAAACGGGGAAAATAAACTTCCCAATAGCTAGACCAGGTCATATTTCATAATCATCATGTCCAGGCATCTCAGATCTGCAGAGATGGGGATCAGACCAGTGATGGAAGAAAACAGATTGTGGATGCTCAGGTGGGAACATAAGACACCAAGATCAGTCTGCTTCTTGAGGAAGGATTTGGGACAGTTATAAGCAAAATTCCAGATCTCCGAAGTCTGTATGACACAGACTGGTTTTGACTATATACTAAAGTAGTCCTGCAGTCCTAGGTACTACTAAACAATACTAGAAGTTGGGGATCTCTGTCTTTGACACTGCATTTCACCATGATCAAGTCAGAGGCATTTGTCCTTTGTTTCCTTGTGAGTAAAGGAATGATGTTGACTCTTCACATCACATGTGCAATTCTCCATATCCCAGGGGCAAGGGCCATGAGCACATGTAGACACACAATGTTCAAAAATTGCCAAGGTTATTCCTGGAACTGAGTATTTTAACACAACCAGTGCAAACAGGGTTGTGACTCATAGCTGTCACTTGAGAGGTCCAGGAGAGGTTTCCTCAGCTTTGTCTTGTAATTCGATAACAATAATAACAGCAGTTAGCACTTCTACTTCACAGTCTGCAGAACACAATATAAATATTATCTAATTAGAGCACCCCAATGAGGACAATGATTACCACATGTTTGCCTAGAAATGTACAATGAGGCTGGGATATTCAAACGAGCCTGAGGGAGTTCCCTGCCCAAATCATACTGCGTGTCATGGGGAGGTGGACGCTAACTCCCTGAGGTACTCTTGAAAAACCAAGCTTTAATAGATCATGTCTACAGTCAACTTAGCATACAATTAAGCATTTGCACAAAGCAAACAGCGCCGGAACTGTTGAAAATGTAATCCTGCCCCCTTGTTAAAAAACGCTCAGCTGTTTGGCATTATGCAGAATGACTGTCATCACAGCTCTTTGAAGTCACTATCGCTGTTGCAAACATGCACAGGTACAAAAAATTCAGCAGCAGAACACTGATGCTCCCCAAGTTTCTTATGCCGTGTACGATCCTGAAATCTTCAGGATCATATTTTAGTCTATTTATTCTCCACACAAAAGGTACTTTACAAAATCTGCTAAATAGCTGGGCCTACTTATTGGGTCCCAGGAATATGCCCTGCACATGTCTCATCAGACACATCTGTTTCTCCAGCTCTCAGCTCCTCTCACCAGCAGCTGGTCTCTGAATGGATGTCAGAGACTGATCTCTTTGCTTTGCTTAGGCTGCGGGATTGTTTCTCTTCTGGTCTGCAGAGATCTGTCAATATTAGCTTAAATGTAGGTTCTTTTTTCTTGTGAAAAGAAAAGATAACATTTCTTCCTCTTGTTGGTGGCTTAGAGCACTTCAGATTATCCCTTGTTATTTCTTTGCAAGAAGAAATGTATATTCTCTTTTCATAAGAATTATAGCAGTTAACAATCCTCCGGCCCAAACTTTGTCCCATGAAGAACTAACATCAATGGGAGTTAGCAATATCCGCTAAGGGGAGAATTAGGATTCTCACAGAAATCTTTAGGTTCAAATAAGACAATCTTCCCTAGTGTAACCATAGCAGCTCTTATGTCCTACATAGTACTTTTTAAGGATATCTTGGTCAAACACAGATTTCAAAGTAAAACGTTATTTTGTCTGACTCTAGGCCATGTGCTTTTTCCTATCTGTAGGTATCCATTCCACAGAGCACCAAATTTTCCTTGCGTGTCAGTAATTCTGGAAGATACATCAGCCTAGTTATTTCTTTGGTTTTGTTTCAGTCTTTGTTTTCAGATTATTTCCCTGATTTTCATTTAAAAATTAAGAAAAAGAAAAACAAAATTAAAAGCCCAGTTCAATTATTAATGATTTGCATTGTGTGCTGCCTTTGTACAGTTATTAGTTATCTGTGCAGTTAATTTTTCTTTTCACCAGTACTCTGCTTGGCCAACTTTAGGTGCCTGATTTGCATGCCTATGTCAGGAAGAGGGTTTTTCTCAGCTTCCAATATTGCTAATGAAGACAGAGCGTCTCGTCTAGAGGAAACTTTGGGCTGCCTGAATTAATTTCCTGCCTGAAATGTTTGCTGAAGAAAGCTTTGTTATAACCAAACACTTCCAATTTAAAGTACCTAAGGTTTGGCGTTAGGAGAGCCTCTTTCTCCGTTGTTGTTTTCTGTATCTCTAGTGGCAGCGGGTCACATGCCACCTTGTCTAGGCAATGTGCCCTACCTATGCAGACAGAGAAAGCCCCTCTACATGACGTATCCTGCATTTTAGTTTGGCCCTGACCAGAAGCTACTGATGTGCTAGAAACAACAGTGATGAAATAGGGCCAACACCACCAGGCTCTGAATCACAGACTTGCAGACAGTGAGCCAGGCAGAACCTTGTCAAAGAATCTGTTTTCCACTATGACCAGTGGAAAGGATGCAACACATATGATTCAATTTTTTTTACCACCACATTTATTAATCTGTGCTTGGCCAAATTATAAGACTTTTCAGGGTTGAAGGAGCACTTGCTATATAGATTTATGTTTCTGTGGCAGTTTTGAGGGCTATGATGAAGCATCAATCCATACATGTGATTCTACAAGCGGAGGCACTGGAGTTGATCTACAGCACTGTATTTGTCTTAAAAAGGAAAATATAATCTGGGGGAGAGTTGAAATTGGTATACAATACATTGCTGATGAAACTCAGTATTAAGTTTTAATACAAGTAGGCCACACTGCAAAGGAGAATGGGAAAAATATCCATAAAATAAACAGTGCAATGACTTGACTGTCATGTTAAAAGAGCATGATTGGGAGCAATTAACAGCTTCATCCTTGTCAGCTTTACACATGTTCTAGTTTACAGGACCGGTTGTCCCATGTGGGAGTAAAAAGCCATTCACTGGGCTATAGCAAGAATTATAGTAGCAATGGGGAGAAAATAGGCAGCACGGTCAACTTGTTTTCAAAAAGGGATAGTATCAGAATAAATTATAAGCCTTGTGAACTGGCTGAAGGTTTTGCCTGCTATCAATATTTTTTCCTTAATCTATCATTCAGATTGCAGAGCCATAGCAATGGTAACAGTTTCTATTTGCCCTTTTTTTTTTTTTTATGAAGGATTATTTAGGTTTTAGCAAGTGAATATCCAAAATATTGTCCTTCTCCAATCATCTAAATATGTTATAAAGTTAGGTGTAGTTTGCGTGTTTGATGTATTGTTTTTGACATTTGATGATGTTCATACAGTAAGCATTAACAAATATGTGAAATTTTTACTGTATATGCCAGAAAGGGAAGACACCTTTCTGTATTTGAAATGTGCCCTAAAGCACCTTGTTATAAAGAATCTGTAGGGACACTGTGTGCTTAGTCCATTTCAAGACTGGAATGCTAGATAGCAATGCACATTCCCTTGCCTTGATAAAGATCTGCAGTGGAAAACACATATGCCCATGTACAGTACTGTTAAAATGAATAGTTCCCAAAATGTAAGTGCATTTAATTATGGAGCATATATGTCTTACGGGATCACATTCAGATACATGTGCCTTACACAATGAAAAATAGATTTGCAATTCTCATTTTCCCTAACTATAAATATTTGTATACCACTTAATTTAAAGATTATACTGACAGATATCATTTTCGATTAATATGCTGTATTTTACACCGTTTACATTCCATTTCAATATGTTTGCCTTCTATAAAATGTATTTCAAAACTCCCTAAAAAAAGAGAAAATAGACACTTTAAGCAGTTTACAAGAGACAGATCATTATCTCCTACAAAGGAAAGGAAACAGGAAAGCTGTAAATAATAAGTTCTGAATAGGAATGACATAAACAGCCTAATCAATGTCTTCCAGAACTGGCAAGTGACACCTCTTTGTTTTTTGCAAATAAAAACCTTCTTAACATCACAATATAAACCATTATCTCTGCAGGCAAGGTATATTTAGAAATGTACAAAATGTACATTTCCTGCCAGCCACTAGATCAGTAGGTGGAGATCTAAAGTCATGCAAATATTACAGTAAATGCAAGCAACCAATTTCTAATTATTCCATATCAGCAGATTTGTGAGGAATATAATTTATTAAAAAAGAACAGTTTATGATCAGCAGACCTTAGTTATGACTGTTTAGGAATTCAGTGCATTTTGATCTAATCACAAAATCAAAATATTCATGAAACACAATGATATCTCCCCAAAGCAGCCGGGCAGCCATTAATTTTGAAATTCGGGTAATTTATTAACACTTATCTGTAGCTGTAAAAGCTTACCTCTGTGTTTGTAATATGGGTAAAAGTGAAAGCAGTTTTAAAACTGATTCCTAATGATTTATAATGGTTTGCTGTAATTTGAGCCAGAAATTCAATTAAAATGTATGTCTAGTTTTGTTTCAAGATCTTTAGTTAAAAATTCTATTAAAATTCTATTTCCTTCTTGCATTAAATGTATCTGTTATCTGCATATATGAGAAATATAAGAAAATTCTATCATTTATTCCCCAGACTCACAAATGCCTTTAAAAGCATTCATTTTGATTTCATAATTCTGCCAAGGTACTATTTAGAATTTATATACAGTAGAGGAGGAATAAGTGTGCATGCTATTTTCTTTTGAAGAAAACCAGCTTCTCTACTGAGTGCTCATGCAAATATTCAAGTGACATTTATCAGTTCATCAAAGAAAGGAAAAACAAATAATACTGAATTATTGGGTGTTTTAAAAGCTTAATTACAAAACCAAGTGTATATCTTATTTCTATATATTTCCCATTATAAATCCCTCTTGTAAAGGATATATAACTTCACTACCAAAATTTCCCTCTGAGATAACACTTCGCATTATTTATAAATAATGAGAAGTAAAACTGGCCACTCTCTTGCTTATTTATAGGGAAACAAAAAAAAGAGACAACTCATTATTGATGTTGGTGGAGTCACTCCAGGATAAAACAGAAAAACAAGAGTGAATATTACCCACTTTCCCTCTGTGATGGTCTTATCTAGGAATACTTCACTAGTTGTAAAGGTAAAGGACTGACTTTATAGATGAGCATGTCTGTTAACATTGATGCGGGTGATGTGGCCAGTCCTAATTCTCTGTGTTGCGAACTGATCTTTCGTAATGTGTTTAACCAGTAGCTTCTAGATAAACAGAAAAATGTTAAGGCTCCCAAAGAAATGTTACCTTGTGAAAAATACTTCCTATTTTCAAATCCAGTTATTTGGCATTTGCCATACTCCAGTATAATTGACTTGGAGTAGTGGTGATTCAGGACCATATGGCAGCAAACTAAGGATGCAGTTCAGTAGAGTAAGTGGCACTAAGAAAACATTGAAGGCTTTCTTTCTTCTCTCTTGGATCTGGTTCAGTAGCAGCTACTGACCCTGGGAAAGTGAGTTTTTCAGAAGACTAGGACACTTCATAATCTCTGCAGTAAAGATAAAGCTGAGAGGAAGAAGGTGCAGATCTCTCAGTGGAGGATAATTACTGTGTTGGATTTACAGAAGAAATGATCCACTAAATTATTTCATCATATAAGACTCAATTGTTTCTGACTAGACAGTAAGGCATCTCTGCAAGTGAGGAGCTTCCAGAGAAAGCATTTCATAAAAACAAGGAATGTTTGCTTAGGGAGAGACTGAATAGCAGAGACAGAAAGGAAATTCATAGAAAGAAACTGCATGATGAAGACTTTCAGAGGAAGAGCAGAGGATTAACTTTTCTGTCTACTGTTGATCAAGTGGTAAAGTTAAGGAGGGAGTTTCAATTCATTGTATTTTAACCAGAAGTAGTTGTCACTGGCTGTTGAAAATAGTTGGGCAGGGTTTCTGTGAATCTTCATTCCCTATGTTACCTCACCAATATATGGGACATAGCACTGCCATGCTTTTGTCCTCAGACCATTGCATTGACAGTCAAGAGTTTCTGCAAAGTGAGATGAAGATGGTCCATAAGGTGTGGCTGTAACAGATGATATTTTGGACACACTTGAGTATGTCTGCCATTCTCTCCTGAGGAGGGCAGTGGTACTCTTAAATAGTAGCTCCAGCCTTTAATAGCATAATTAACGATCTTGAGATGAAGCGTCAGCCAGCATGTTAACAATATTATTGTATACTAAGCTGAGAGATACTGCAGCAAACAAGAAACTATAGAAAGGATCATAGGTTAGAAATGTGAGCAAGGAAGTAACAAAATTACTTTATCTCTCAAACACAATAACTAACTTTCTAGTTGTTTGACACCTGCAATAACAGATCACAAGAGACAACAGACAACAACAGACCTAAGAGCAGGCAAAACCTGGTAAACCAAGAGATATTTACAAGTGAGAGAAAAAGAGACCTTAGAGTGAAAGAACAAGAGATATCGGTGTGATAGCATGAGAGACCGTATGGCTGCAGAACAAGAAATGTAGGAGCGATAGAAGAAACCAAACTGGATGGTGAGATGCACATAGGCATATGGGAGCTGGGCTAGAAAAAAAGACTCTAGAAACATTAAATGGAGAAGAAAGGTTGCTAGAGCTGAGTATGTGTATTTCAGCTGCCCATGAGTGAAAAAAGCTTATGCTGTTTTACTGGGTAGAGTCAAAATGTCAATAAATATTTTAGGGGGTTTACTGGGATGAAAAAAATCCAAATGTGAATAATCTGAAGGGAATGTGAAGAAAATCTTGACTCCCAAATTTATGGTGGTTTGAAAAGTTTGACGAAGGACATTGGCAGAACTACTTAAGATACTCAAAATCAGCTATGGTAAAACACGTCTTCTGTTAACATCTAGAGGGGAAACCTAGCACAGGGGCTTTTTTTTGGCTCTTGCTTCTATTATTCTCATAAAAAAATTGCCTGCATCTCACTGGGGAGGGCCACTGCCCCTGCCTGTGTTGGGGTCATCATCCTGTGGCTTGCTGTCCCTTGTGGGGCAGCCTCATGCTTGCTGTTCCCTGACACTAAATCCTATTGAAACTATTAGAATTATCTTCACTGGGCTTCCATTTAGAGACAACTGGCTGTTTGTTTTTTTCCAGTTGGTAGAAGGACTGACATTTTTTAGCTGTTTTAATGTGATCTTTTTTCTGCTCTTTCGATGACATTTTTGAAAGTGAAAAATGATACATGAAAAATAGTGACTGGGGAATGTTGTATGAAAAACAGTGAATAAAAAGAACACAGTTCTGAAATTCATTCCTGGACAACTGCTGCTTGTACAATAATTTTAGAACTGAAAAGATTTTTACAAATACTAGATCATCTAAATACTTGAAAGAAATGAACACAGTGAATAGGCATAAGATTGATCTATTCATTTAGAAAAAAAAAATAAATTATGTGTTTCATTTCCCAGAAAAAAATACAAAGTACCATCAACAAATGCTGACAATTGTGCTTTAGGCTGAGTCAGATTCCTCTGAAGAAGGAATATGTAACCACCATCTTTAGTGGCATGCAGTCCATAAGAAACTGTTTAACTCCTTTCTGTAACTAGCAGTTTGCCTTCTGACTAGAGAGCTATGTTCTACCCAGAATATATTTGCGAAATGTAGATACAAAGAGTTTCACTATCTTTTATTTACTGAAAAATCTGTGCAAGGGCAAGAAACAGCAGGAACACAAAAAAAGGAGTAAGAGGAGACCCAGTTCTGCAGTGGTATAATCCTATCTCAGTGGGAATTGTAATGGCCTTCCCTTCAGCAACTCTTGGCTGCTTACTCCTGGTCATGAAATTGCTCTGTGTGCTGATCTGGGACATGAACTAAGATGTTAAAAAAAATAATCACTGTTTTGTTATAATTCATATCACTGCTCCCTTAACTGAGTGGCCATTGTGAATGAAGTACAAATAGGTGATTCTGGAGGGGGGCATAGGCTGTAATTGGGGCAGCTCCAACTTGGACAGTCTTGCATTGTGGCAGGGCTGCATCTGCAGAAGCACTGAAAGCTTGGCCTTGAGAAACTACTGGTGAAAGACCTCTGGGGAAAGGTAGGAGCAAAATGAGGCTTGGAGATATAACTATTCAGCTGATTAAAGTAAGTATCTAATTCTTTGTTCACATCAGTCTATGACATTCAGCCTTCCTTGAGTGAAAGAAGTCACCCATACATATGAAGAATCAAGTGCTCTCAACTCTGCACTGTTTGATCCCTTTTTCTCTCCACCTGATTTCAGTAGGATTTGGAGAAAACTATGAGGAAAGATAAAGGAAAGAATTGAAGGTGCCTTTCACATTTTTGTAAATATAGTTTACATAAGAGAACAGAAGAATTTGCACAGTCGTTTGGTTTTCCACAAAATGAAAGGTGCTGACCTTGTCTCTAAATTAGCTATAATATTTTATAAGCATACATTGTTTACTAGCTGCAATTATTCTTTTTTTTTGTGTTGTTTTTTTTTTGTTTGTTTTAAATGAGGACACGTCATGACATATCAGAAAATTCCACTGCTTTATCATAGAACTCTGTCTTCTCCGTGATATATCAGCAGCCCTTTTGCACTGAAGAATATTTTGTATAGTATGTTTCCTAATTACTTATGAATATGCTGCTTTTATGTTTCTATGTCACAGCCTTAACATCCTTTTTAACATACTTTTGTGTGCAAATTAGAACAGCAAGAGTTAAGAAGTAAGACTTTCTGTACATGGTAGCAGATGTTCAGAGCAATTCAGCATGTCAAGCTGGGGTCAAATGGAAAGTGAATGTCATTACTAAATGGCAACATTTTCTGTGGGTTTTAGAGAAATTCAAATCCTTTTTTAATCTAAATTTATTTTATCTTTTTCTCAGGGTTAAGGGTTGGACTTCAAGTTCCTGTCAGACATTTGTACATTAAAATGACTTTACATTTAATTATTTTCTAAACTAACTTTCAAAATAGTTATTCACAGAATTGCCATACCAGAATGCAATCTGTTTCAGTAGGACCTTTATCCTGACTCATATATATTTTGTATGATATACTTTCCTACTTTTAAGGCATAGACTCACGTATCCTCTAATTATTTTTTAAATCTCATGCCCAGGAAGTGTCTACTGCCATTGCAGAAAAATCTGGGACATGATTCTCTATCCACCATGTATATTCTTAGCAATGTCTAAGTGATGCCTGAATCTCACTGATTTACTCTGAATAGTTGAGTAAGAAATTTATGCCACAATCTATTACATGTAATAGGAATGACAAAAGTTAAGAAGGAGGTTTCTATCCATGATACTCATGACAGTGGTCAGCTGCCTTATTTTTATTTTTCCACAGTTCTGTGCTCAGCATGCAGTTAAAATTCCTATTTTCCTTTAATCCTGCAGTGATGTTGGAATGAGTTTGAGATGGTGTAATGTATTCAAAATCATAATGGTTTAGAAAATTACTTCCTATTTTTTCAGCTATTACCACAAAGCCTTGTAATACATTATCATGAAAACCAGAAAAGAAAGGACAAATCATGACAGGTATGCTGTAACTTGGTCATAATTGTACTAATGTGTGGGACTGTGTGTCAGTAGATTATCCCATATATCTTTCCCATTATTGCCCATTTTAGCTAGTCAAGGGCAACAATCAGAACCAAACCTCTTCTTTCTATAGTGAGGTAGATTTTTGATGGCTTTTCACTTCCGTTGCTAGCCAGTTTTTGTCCACTTTAGCCACATGCATCTTTTTAACCTGTGGCTAGCAAGTACTGCTGAGGCTCTACGAGACTCACGAAACAGCATGTGAACAATGAGGAAAAAGTGAATGCTTTCTTTTGGAACAATATCTTACACCATTACATACCTTCCAATTTTGTTCCCAGATTCTCCTGTTCCTGTGTTGAATTCTGATTTCTCAGCAAAGCAAGACCCAGAGGAGTGCTTATTGACACCTAGGACATGAAAAATATGCTGGCGCGAGAAGCAAGGGGTGGGAAAGAGGCCTGACCTGAAAAAATAATCCTGCCTCTGCCAGGATTATTTTCACAGAATAATTTTCACAAAATGTCTCTGTCAGTGGGATTCTTCCCCAGCTCAGCATGATGCCTGGAATAAAGCCCTGAATGCACACTCCAACAGGAAACCCATGTAGGTTGAATACCCAAAGGCAGATTCACATGTATTCCCATGTACACAGACATTTCTGAAGTTAAGTGAGGTTGCATTGCTGAAGCATGTCTGAAGTTTTTAGAGGATTTTTGTATGAGAATACCCCATCACTCTTTATAATGACTGTTTTCTTTTACGAGATTTGCAGTATTTGCAGTTTATGCCTTGTGAAAATATATACTTTCATCTGGTCATTTCCCTGTGGGGTCTAATATTTTATTGATAACATCTACTACATCCATATTGTAGAAATTCCTTGTTTGGTTACTAGCAGGAAAAAAGGAAAAAGTTCATGTTGCTTGCACGTTCAAAGATATATTTAACAAATTATGTTTTGTGGAGATTTTTTTCTACATTACAAATAGCCTTATAGTTAGAAAAATGTACCTTTTCTGGCATTCTGAGACAGTGGCCAAATATAAACAGTTGTTTCCAAAATAATTTTCCATTGCAGAAAAGATTCAACCTTTATAGTTGAAAATACTATAAAGGAACAAAAGGCCTTTCAGTTGTCCCATCTTGATAAGTGGAATTTAAAGAGTGCAGATCAATGTTTATTATAAAGATAAATCCCCTGATGCAAGATGATTCTTATTGTGCTGAGCCTCTATTTTTGCACTTCACAACAGTAGTCCAGCTCTGTAGTGAGAAGTATTGCTCTGATTTTCTTGAGAAACCTGCCTAACTCTCAGACTCTAATACCATCTACTGAGCTGTAATACAGGCAAAAAAAGAGTCATGAAGATGGCCATGATGTCATTTTTTTAGCTGAAAATTTCTAGTGAAACAGCAAACCCAGGCCAAATTTTGTACTTGTCTTCAATGCTGTAAACTGGCTCCACTGAAATGAATCCAGATGTGCATTGTGCTAATTCTGCAGTGCCTGTTAATTGACACACTCTTCCCTTTAATTGATTTCTGGAGTGTAAGTATCAAAAACAACATTGAAAATGAAATGTTCACAGAAAAAGAAGAAAATTTCATTTTTCTGCATTTATGCAAGTTATTAAATCTGTCATACATTTGAACTGAGGACTGATTCCCCTCCCTTGCTGGCAGCTCTACTCTCATTGAATAGATAGAGTTGACTCACACAAGTTAATAGGAAGCTTTGGACCCAATTCAGTAGCTCCTCTCCATGAAGGAAAAGTGAGTGCTTTCTTTTAATAACACAACTGGACACATTATGGAGGGCCATCCAAGCATTTTAAATAGTGCAGCAGGAGGGGCCCCTTTGAAATTGCCAATGTTACACTGAAGCAGTGAAACACCTCTCAAGGATCTGCATGCTATGCTAGGAAAACACTGCTGGTGGAAGAAAAGGAAATACAACAGCAAAATTCAAATTTACCTAATGTGGAATCCTCATGATCTAAGTTGAGTACATGAGACCTAGGAGAAATGAGAGACTAAAGATGGTCAGTTTTCATGATGAAATCAGTCTCCCTGTTACACTGTCTTCTCTCTATCCACAAAGAGAAACAATGCCCTGAAGGGTTGAAGTCAGAGACTGCTGCGCTGAATTACTCTCTGACATAGCCTGTCTATTGACTGTGAATGAAGCAGGGACACATTTCAGCCTAAATTTCCTTAGGCTTAAGATTGCTATTGATTAGTCCCACACGAAATATGGTCATCAGTATAAGTAATGACGGTTTGGGTAATGTGTCTGTATTATTGTTAGTAATTAGGCTATTATCCAGATTGCTCTTGAAAAACAAAAAAGAGGGAGACTGCATGACCTCCCAGCAGGTAGGTACTAGCGGGATGTTCCTAGGCACCTGAAGTGTCCCCTTCTCCCAGCTGCCAGTTGGGAATCCCAGCTCCCCCAGCCTCTCCTTACAGTGCAGATGCTCTAGCCTGACCAGCCTGCAGGCCCTACACTGAACTGTCTCCAGTATATCAGTGTCCTCATTGTACTGGGATGGAAGGGTGGATGCAGTGTTTCAGATGTCTCATGAAACTTCAGCTCTGTCTGTATGTTTTATAATAGTTCTCACTGATTGTGTAATTGCTTCCTAGTGTATCATTTACAAAATGTCTATCTATCTAATTCAGATTCTCTTTACAGAAAGTAAAATGAATCATTTGGACAAGTGAGAAGCCTTTTGCCTGATTTTAAACCTAGCAATAATTTAATGAATTAAAATTAATTTCAAATTAATGAATTTCTCAAATTGAATTTCTAATTAA
This sequence comes from Pezoporus occidentalis, assembly GCF_034315485.1. Classification (NCBI taxonomy): domain Eukaryota; kingdom Metazoa; phylum Chordata; class Aves; order Psittaciformes; family Psittacidae; genus Pezoporus; species Pezoporus occidentalis. Next base: position 18,784,646 of record NW_026914940.1, on the reverse strand, counting down.
CAAAGTCTAAGCAAACACTCCAATTGTTATATTCTTTCTCTTTTTTTGTGAAGAGAAAAATAAATATGAAAAGAATTGCTAGAAGACTGTAAGGAGAAAGAACTGGAAAATCTGTCCCACATGGGTACATTAGAGGAATTACATGTTCCTTCGTCCAGAAAAAAATCTGTTTTGTTGGGAGGTTCAGTCCTATGATTCAGTTCTCTATCCTGTTTTGTCTAGCCAGCTTTTTGCACAGGGCACTCTGTAACACCTCTGAAATCCTTTTAGTGTCATTGCGATCTTTTTTCTCATTTCCATTATATATTGCATTATTTTTGTAGAGAAAATAAAATATCAGAAGTTTATACCTGAGAGAAGAAAAAGTTTTACCTTCAGGGAGAATGTCTAAGGAGTACCATTTTGTATCTGGCTGATTATTTTTGAGCTATTCTATTAATTATTTCTTTTTTCTTTTTTCTTTCTCTGTGTTTTAGAAATTCACCATGTTTTTAATGATTTGATTTTATAATTCTATTGTCTTTAGCTTTCTCTATAAAGTAGAGAAGTGGTCCTGTATATACCATGAGCAAATGTGTGTTTCATTTTCCAATAAACAGCATTAATCAAAACCAAATTATGTTCTGCATTAATTGCTGTATTTTATGCAAACATGCATCAATTCTCCAGTTTCCCAAGGTTATTTAATTCACAGGTATATCTTCTAGAAAATTTCTTGTGGTTTCAATTTTTTTCCATTACATGAGTAATTGCATTATAAACATGAGTAACAAATTTACTTATATCAACTGCATTTAGCATAAAGTATTCTATCCCATTAGTTAAGGGTGGTGTATTCAGATCTGTATGAATGGAAATGACCCAATGCTGTATTTGATGAAAAAAAACGTATTAGGAAGATAAAATTGGATCTTGAATTGCTTGAAATCTTGCAAGATCTAAAATAACATAGATCAGAACATTCACCTATAAAATTAACACCGCCCACCTTCCATTACTTGGAATCTGCATTACTGTAGAAGAGTGGTGCAAAAGGGTTTTGCCTCAAGGATTCAGGATGCCAAGCTCCTCTGTTGGAGAAGTTTAGCCCTTCTTGGTCTAGGTATTTTTCTGAGGCTAAGAGATTGATGGTGGATTCAGTTCTCTGGTGCTAAGTTTGGCCCAGATTCCTCTAAGTCATGTATTTTGTTCCAGTTATGGGAATGCCTATGGCCAAAATGCTCAGCTTTGGGGGGGAAATTCACGTTGCCTCCCCACTGAAAGTTTTCTGTAGGGGGTGCTGGTTCCTTAGCCATCGAAGTGCTGAGCGTGAAAGTTATGAAGCTGAGGAAAAGTGGAGTTGGCAGGCATTGGCTGCCATCCTCACTCCTCTGCACTGTTCTTTGCTGGTAGGTCAGTGGACTGGTCTTGAGAAGAGCTCTTTACACAGTGGCTCCTTTTCCTATTGAATGGCAGGTACAAATACAACCACCGGGATGTGGAAAGCTTAAAATAATTTCTAAAAAAAAAATAAAATAAAATAAAATCTGCTGTTATTTCATACTCAAAAATGATGCGGTTGAATGAGTGCTTCATACTCCAGTAGTTTATACCTTTATATTAAAGCCCCACTGCATAGAGCAATCTAGAGGACGCCTTTAAGGAGCTGGAACTCTGGTGTCAATTTCTGTTGGAGCGTTTCATCACATATACTTTTATTTGAAACTTCAAATAATGGGTTAGCAGCTATGTTTTGTAAGCTTCTATACACTTGGTTAGAGCAATTCGGGCACTCAGGTGCCTTCATGTGGAGTGAAAGTCCACCACCTGCTTGACAGTGAGGGGCCTTGTCCTTTTCATTATTGTGTTAACATAACAGTGTTTCATGAATGGCTAAGTAGCTCTCAACAGCTTTATAGCTATGGTGGTATCATACTTATTTTCCTAACATCTACCATTTAATGCAAAGCCCCAATTAGCTCTTCTCCCTGCCGTCCCATCTAGGTGTTATGCTACCACTCCGCTGTCATGCTGGGGCAGGGGTGAATGCTGAGAGGCAGTAGGAAAGCGACACTATTAGTCAGGTTTGTCTCGCCTGACCTTAGTGACCAAGGCTGGAGTTAAAAGCAGGGTAGTTGTGTATAGAGCAAAGTGTTACAGACATGTTAATAGCTTCCTCTCCCCACCCACTGCATCAGTGGAGATGCCGCATTCTCTAATGCTTCTCTGGTAACCTGCTGGCTTTTGGCTTTGCTTTGTACAAAATGGAATCCCCAATTACAGGTTAGTTTAAAGTTAATAAGAAAGGCCACAACTGTGCTGTTGTTGAGAGAAGTGCTCTAGAAATGAGGAAGGGGCTGTGGAATACAAATATATCCCATATTTGTGCTTGTGTGTGTCTCTATGTGAATATATGTCTAAATGTGACACTCATTTAGATTTGTATGCATAAGAATTACTTATTAATATGCTGTATATAGATATATATGTTATAAATATCTCCCTTTGCATGTATTTTCTGTACTTTCTTATTTTCTATATGAAGGCTGTGGCACCCAGCTTGCCCTGTCTTCCATCACAGAACATAATGGTAGCATGGGAGAAGCCCAAAGTGCTATCTTCCTTCCTTTTTGAACTAAATGCAGCTCTTTCTCCAGTTACAATCCTCGGGTTCATTAAAGCTTAGTGTGAAAATCCAAAGGTTAAACACTGCCAGGGGGAATTTCATGGTGGCAGGATTTCCTTCTTGTTTATTTACATGCAATTTAAGTGGAGCATTCAGCGTCTGGATTTTGAACTATGCTGGTCACTTAGCTTGCTTTGGAGATGCACACACATTATAGGCTTTTCTCTTTGCTAGGCAAATGAAAACAAAACTTATAAAAAAGCACACTGTTGGTCCTACTTAAGGATTTTAGTTTCTCTTCTGTTCTATCCTGAAGTTGGTCCTTGTCTTGTGCTGTCACATAAGCCATGCCCAGGTGTTGTCACAAACAAAACTACATAACATGAGTGAAAATTTTGCTAGGCAGTGCACTGTCAGTGAAGCAGGGTAGTTGCCTGTATTATAGTGCCAAAACCAGGCTGTCACCATGTCAACCAAGGCATGGAAGAATGGAGTACTGTGAGAACCGGTATTGATTAAGATTTAATTGCAAATATATATTTTTTCTTACTTCTTCCTTTTTACAAAACTTAAAAAGCTAATGAGCCTCTAGTGGTTGTTGAGAAAAGACAGAAAATGTGAACTTTGTACATACTACAGGCTCAAACCCCAGAATATAAAGGAAAGAACCCTTGTATGATGCTTTAATACCATATTTTAAGGCAATTTCATGGTCTGTAGGGGCCTGACTCTTGAGTGTTGAGTACTTGGTGTCGGTAATACAACATCAGGAATCCCTGTCTGCTGATTTACTGAATTAAGGCTATTACCCCTTTGAGATCTACATGGGAACAGTTAGCTCTCATTACCGTTAACAAGTTTCATGTGATAACACAAAAATATGCTTACGCGCGCATACAGCAAAGCAAAACTTAGTTAATATTCTGGCTTATATCACCCTGGCTTTATTTACCCTTAGACATTCATCTGAATATGGGAAGAACAGTTATGTTAGTCTCCAAGGTTCAGATGCTTCAGTGAACTACTGCCGTTGATTATGGACTTTATGTTGGTCTTGGTTTACGTGGTGATTGTTATCAGCTACAAAATCACAAAATTTTATGGGTATCTAGTTCACTGTAATGAGATAGGAGACTACCAACCCAGTGGACATTGTCTTTATGTTCATTTTAGTCACTTATTGGATCATGATGGTCTCATGATCTCATGATGCTCATGGTTTGATAAGCAGTCATTTTTCCTCTAAGGAACAAAGTATTTCTCTATTTCGTATTTCCAAAAGATGCTAATTTCACTTACATAAAGAGTAAATAGGACATCTTCTTACTCCTTTCATCCGTGTGTGTACACTCACAGTACTTATTATTTGAAGAACAAGCATAGTAGAGACCTTTACTGGGGACATTTGAGCTCTCTAAATTCTGGGACACTCAGGACAGTTCTACAATGCAGTCATACAAATGACTGTCAAGAAGCAGTCTATAGACACATCCCGCAGTATCTTTTTGTGTGTCTGTAGAATCAGTGTTTCATTGTCATGGGAATCACAGATATACAGGGCTAGGAGGCATCTACAGACATAAGACAATTCATTTCCTATCCTCACTGTACATAAAACAAACCTGACATATCTCACTTGTTCTTAAAAACTGTCTGTGAAAGAGAATCTGCAACCTGCCTCAGTGAACACTTTCAACCCTTAACTGCCCTTTCAATTGGAAACATAACCTGAATCTCCTTTGCTGCAAATTGTATCACTTCCTTCTTTCACAAATCCTACTCAGGCCCTAAGAATAATTGATCACTGTACTCTTTCTAACAAGCTCTATATATTTGATGACATTATCATGCTTCCCCTCAGTCTTCCCTTTTCTAGACTAAACAAATCCAACTCCTTCAACCTTTCCTTGTAGGTCACATTTCCCAAACCTCTTATCATTACTGTTGCTCTCCTATGGATTCTCTCTGCAGTATCTGTATCTTTCCTGAAAATGTGGTGACCAAAATGCAAAACACTATTCCAGCTGAGGTCTGAGCACTACCCAAGGAGAACAGAACATCAAGAACATCACCTCCAGTAGTTTATGCACAACACCTCTGATTGCCACTTGAGCTCCAGACTTTATTGTAACAGCAAGAAATAGTTTGTGACTCACTATGCATTTTTTTTGTTTTTTTCATTAATTTTGCCTATTTATTGGTTTTTGACAGTTGTACATATAACTTCTCTAATTTTAGTATTCTGCATGTATATTGACTGCATTTCAAATTCATTTGTGAATAATTTCTCAGGATTTGAACAGCAGCTTGTATTCCCACTGAACTGCCGAAATGTTTTGCAGTTCTTGTCACATTCCACTTACTCTTTGAACATTTCCCACTAATGTCAGGTGTAAAAACTGTAATTGTGTTCTCCATCCCAATATTGAGATTATCGGTGAAAATCATACTAGAACAGAGCCACAGGGAGCCTGTGTATGATCCTATTTGAAACACCCTACAGTCTGACAGAGAATCAGTACTAATTGTTATGTTGGGTACAGTTTTATAACCACTTGGTCACACACCTTTTCATGAAATCATCCAGACCACATTTCACTTGCTTATGAAAGTAGTATGCAGAGCAGTGTTAAAAACCCTACTGAAGTCAGGATTTATCAAATCTTCTGCTTTCTGCTATGCTGATATCCACACATCCTGTCAAAGAAAAAAAAATAGATTGATGTGATTTGTTATTGACAAGTCTACACTGACTGTTTTTTTCACCTTATCTCATTGGTGCTTTCAGCTGGATTGTTTAATAACTTGTTGGTATGTATTTCTAGGTGTCTTTAACTGGCCTGTAATTCCAAGGTCCTCTTCTGCTCTTTTAAAAACAGCTACTGTATTTGTCCTTAGTCCCCCGGAGCCTCCCTGTACTTGACAGTCTTGGACACAATCACTGATGGTCAAGAAATTACTTCATATAGATTGTTACAGCCTGGTGGCTGAATACCACTTGCACTGTAAACTTGAATATATGTAACGTAGGTACATACTGGGTCTTTAACCTGGTTTAAGTAAGATTTTACTGGATTTCTTCTTAATATATTACTGATACTATCATATGAAAAGGCCTTTTCATGAAAGAAGTATTGGTTTTATGGAGTTTATTTTGTGCCATGTTGAAGTATATGTTTGAAAGAATACCTATAATCTGTTTACATCTTAAAGAGGCCATACGGTACGAGCACAAGTTTATAAAAGCTTTGGCTCCCAGGAGTATATCTACGCTCAAATGAAGGTAGTGCTCTAAATATGATCAAAAGAAATAGTATGGGGAAACTAAATGGAGGAAAGTAATGGAATTACTGAGCTGTGAGAGTGAAAGACACCTCAGGAGATTGCACAGTATAACCACTTTCACAGAAGGAAAATCACAAGGGACTAGACAAACTCCAGCTGATATTTTATACCCAGCTCTTAAAACCTCTGGTTACGTAATTTCCATCAAAGCCCAGTATTTCACAATTCTGATTGTTGAATGTTAACAACCTTTTTCATTTTTTACTGGGTTCTTTTCAGTGGTGCCCAGTGGCAGGTCAAGAGGCAATGGACACAAACTGAATGGAAGCACTTTTTTACTGTGATGGTGGCTGAGGTTGCCCAGGGAGATTGTGGAATCTCCCTCCTTAAAGATCTTAAAACACTACCTAGACATAGTCCTGGACAACTGGCTGTGGGTGGCTGCGCTTAAGCAGCTGGGTTGGAGCAGAGGACCTCCAGAGGCCCCTTCCTACCTCAACAGTTCTGTGATTCTGTGATCTCATGCTTCTTCCAGAAGCTTCCAGAAGCCAGCGAGAACATTTGATTGTTTTCACATGTATGTACAGTTTAGGCTTTTGCAATTGAGTTTTTTCTAATCTAAATAAATTCAGCTCCTTCAGTGTTTCCTTGTATCTCCTGTTCATTTCTAACTGTTCAAGATTTAGGTTACTAAGATAGCTGCTACCAATATTTCTCCTTTTTAGGAAGGCTTTAAGCACTGTCTTACACATCATGTTCACAAACAATGAAAATGTAATCACTGTTGCTAACTGAAAATCTCATCAGAATTGATAATTATACATTGCAATTTGGGAGGTATTTCAAACAAAACACAGTTGGAATCTTTGCCAGGTCTAGATTTATTCAGCAGTTCCACTGAGGAGCTTCTCTAGCTCTACCTGTCTTCATATCAGCAGGGTGAATGGTGTTGCACAACCATAGGATTTGTGTTCAAGAAAGGTGAGGAGCAGAGAAGATGCACTCTTCAACAGGTTATTCACCAAAGTGTTAAAAGAGTGAAAGGTGTTTTAAAAGCAGATGTAAAAAAAAAAAAAAAGCTTTTTTTTTGCAGTAAATCTGATCATATGCCTATAATTAAGTCACATAGGTTAAAGGCTTGTTATACTAGGATTAACATATGGTAAATACAGCCATTGAATTACACTGAGATTCATGTGATGATTACATATAAAATTCCATGTAATGAGATATATTTATCATCAAAAGGTCTTTGGCCTTTAAGAAAATGTTACAACAATTATCCTGTGAACGTGAAAAGTCAATAGAGGTATAAATGCATGTCTTTATGCCATTATTGTGACTGGATTAATTTCAACAAGACCAGCCTTGCTGACATTAAGCCATCAAGGGGTAAGGCTAGTGTTACTGATACAGCCTCGCAGCATGCCCTCTTGTCTCTCCTTGTCTGCTTGGACAGCCAGAAAAAATCTTTTCCTCAGCTTCATCCTTTTAAAACCACAAATATTAAAATGGGAGTTTCACAGTGAATATTAGAACACACAGTCCTGCAGCTCTTCCAAAGGTGGTGTTGGGTTTTCTTTCCTCTTGGATCTCCCAAATCTCTCAAGGGCAAAAGCTGTATTTGACAGCAGCCACTAGCCTTCAGTAGTTTAGTAACATTATGTAGTAATGTCTAGTAACATGATTTGGAGTAACATTATTTTAAGCACCAAGTTCAACTTCATACTGAGTAGGGCAAATAAACCGTGGAATAATATCAGAATAGTAATTTTCTGCCATTTCTGTGAAAGTGATATGCAAAAATGAAGATGGGGTAGGATTCATGAACAAGCAGTAAAGTAATTTATCTGACTAATGCACACACAGGGAGCAGGCCAGCTTACCTCTCCTTCTTCCCGAAATAGCAAAACAACCACAGAGAAATGTTGTCTTTTCTTTTTCTGACCTTAAGTGTCTTTTCTCAATTAGATATTTTCTTCCTGTAATATAACATTTGAGAAAGGACTATTCTTCTACAGGTTGATCCTCTATGTTTATTCACACCACATTTTGTTCCAGTCTCTGGTGCTTGGTATCTGGACTGATCAGTCTCAGAAAGGCAGTCTTTCAGTCACTAGTACTTAATAGTATGTGTGTTTGTTCTGCTGGATTTGAACACAGACACATTTAAGAAAACTGAAAACAGATTTGGAGTACACGGTCTACCTTGGATTCTGAGAGGGCTCAAGTTGGTTTCAAGCGCAGAACCAATCAGGTGTAATTCATGAAGCAATTTTTGTTTTAATATTTATAACAGCAGTGTTACAGCACTTGGACACAGAAATATTCATCCACAAGGTAATATGGTTATGAAAATCAATAACACTGTTCTTCAGTGGACTGAAGCAAATACGTTTTATACTTCTATTTCAGTCTGCAAAATGTTTAGAATTTGACACAGACCTAGATGACTATTTACTCATAATTTATTTCTTCCTCTTTCTTTAGTAATTTTCTGCGTTGCAGAATCTTGGTTTTCACTATTGCCTTGCAAAAGCCAGTGCAAGACAGAAATAGGAAAATATGTAGAGATATCACCACTACTTATCATTTCACATTCTTCATTTTTCTCCCCAAACTGACTTTTATATTTAATAGGATACCAAGCAGCTAAGAATACTGTTCTTTTCTAGAAATTGAAAATTAAGTTTAGCTATGAGCTCTTGTTTAGAAGTATAAAAGTTTACATTATGCTATATTTAAAGGCAGCTGACTTTTGTGGAATTTTAAAATAGGCTAATTTTTATCAAAGGTTTTCCTTTCATGTCCTTTGATACTAAGCTATATAAGTTAACCAAAAGATAACTAAGCATTAACCCATGTTGCAGTTTTTATCTCCTTTGGCAATCCCATGAGACTTCAGCTAAGTACATTAAATGGAGCATAAATCTTTAAGTTGTTTTCATTAAGTCACATATTTAGAATACATATCCCGGTTTATTTGATCAATTGTAAAATATTAGCTGCTGCACTGAAGATTTGTGACATGGTTTGCAGCAAGTGAACAAACATTTCTGCAGAGCACTGAATATTTTTGCTGGAATGCATGGATAAGTTACAACAATTAGGGTTTGGAACATTTATTTGTGTTTTTTTTTTCTTTATGTAACTTGCAAATGTATGCTTAAAGGCCAGTAATACCAACAGGCAAGCTTTGAAGATAATTCTAATATCGGCTTAATATTCTTGGTTTGCATTTCTGTTAATTTTCCCAGTTTTCCAATCTTTTGTTCTTCTCTTTTTTTTTTTTCTTTAATATTTATTGGCCAGGCCTAAACCCTAAGAAGAACACTAGTTGTAAAAGGTCAGGTGTTGGGAATAGAAGTTGTAGTGTGTGGCTTGGCTTACCATATCTTCCTAAACAACTCAATTTTCAACACATTACTGATGTTAAAATATGATAAAGAAGTAGTTATGATAACTATTAAGGCATTAATTATATGTGTTGGTGGGTGGTCTGAATATAAGATTTGTATTGAATAATTTAATGAAAGTTTTTGTCATTGAAATAATGTAGAGTAAGTTCATATTAGCTTTTGTCTAAGACTTTCACATTGTTCTACAAGCATTAGCATTGTGTGTCTCAGCACACAGCAGAAAAGGAATTGGAAGCTCCGGTACTAAGGAGCTATGCAATTTATTCCAAGTCACAGTCAATAGCAAAGCTAAGTCTAATGCCAAAATGTATGGACTTCAGACAGAGCCTTGCGCTGACACGATCCTTCGTATCCTTGTGTCTTCTGTGACTCTTGCATTTTGGAAGAGAATAGTTTAGCTCCTTGGTTAAGTTGTCTACAGTAGAAAGAGGCTGTTTTAAGCACTTTCTTTATTCACAAGGATCTTAAGCATTTAATCGTGCCTCTGTCCTACTAATTTTACTCGCAAAGGTGTTTTTTTCTTACGTGAGTATCCCTGTCCAAAATCAGTAAGGCAGTTCGTACAATAGAAAATTTCCTAAATTAACACGGGATTTTGCATTAACTTGTTAAATAAGTTTGGAATCATACTTTTAAGCTTGTGTGTAAAGCATCTTAAATCTTAAACCCTCACTGCCAAGGGAATAATTATGATGATATCTGCATGAGAAATTTTCTTAAACTACAACCTATGTAATCGTTTCAGCATTTCTGACCAGATATTTAGGATATGTGCATTTGCCAATACTAAATGGGATTACAGAAGTTCAGACTAGCTGCGGAACCACATGATAATTTCACAGGAATTTCACCTATACTAAGCAGTGTTCACTTTTAAAACATGTAGAAAATGCCACATGGACTTTTGTCATATTTCCTTTAGCAAGATCATCCTGCCGTACTACTATTTAGTTTTACAAGTGGGCAAAGAGAGTACATGATTGTCCAGTTTTGGTTTTAAAATTTTAGCTCTGGATTTAAGGCTGTTCATTTGCCAGCTCAAACACAAGCATTCTGAAATTAAAAAAAAAAAAATAAATGCAATAAACTTGATAACAGCATTTCACATCCTTCAAAAACATTGCTAAAACTGGATTCCTAGTAACAGCAGATGTAGTAGTTCCACAGTTAAAGCAGGACATCTGCATGTGTCCCAAATCTGTTTGATATAGATGGCCTGGCTTCATCTTAATTTATGATAACTGCATGATCTTTACAGCACTGGGAGGTCTGCAATTCCTCGTTTTGTTGTGCATCTTTTGGTAAAGGATTTAGCTATTACTAATTCAGTAATATAGGGGTTTAGCTATCAAATATTTTGAATCCTGGTATGGAATTCTTTGCTCAAACAGCTATGTAGTTCTCAGCAAATGCAAGAGCGCTGTGTTTTACGCATTCAAGGGACGATTATAAAGGCTAGTTTTGCTATCAGTAACACACCATTTGGGAATCAGTAACACATTGTTAAAAACTTGTGTACAACAGTCTTTTGTTGGCAGTGAAATACCCCCTTTGTGCTAATATACACTGCAGTTCTGCTTATTTTAAGCATGCTATACATTAAGTAGATATGATGGGTTGGCATTCATTGACAAATTAAGTGAGTTGATTAGCAATCTGAAATCTGTATGGACCTTCATTATGTTTGTCATGAATTGTAGGCCTAAAATGTGCTTTTCAGATAAAAGACACAAAACATGAAAGTGAAGCAGAGGCTGATAACCCTTTCTGAAAGAAGAGCTATTAGTAAGTCTCATTGCTTAGCCATCTAGTAAACACTTCCATGACTTCTGATTACTATTAACCAACAGAATGATGTTTTTCTCAGCAGAAAAAGAACTACTTGTGTTTCCTAAGCTGTGTATTTTAGTTCAATAGAAAGAGTAGCTTGGCAAGCCAACTGTGCAGATGCTGGCAAAGTGTAAGAAAGTAAGAAATATAAGCAAATTTCACTCTGTTGAGCTACTGTTTTATTGCAAGCAATTAAAGGGTTCTGAATAGAAATTACAACCTTTGAAATTATTGTTTGGTCAGATATAAAGTGTTCACATTTTTAGAGTTGGAAGTTCATTGAGATTTCTTAAATCAGTCATCAGGTGAAAATCGCAGCTCTTACTCCTTTGAACTTGATTATTTTCTGAGACAAACATGTGAGTTTTTTTCACTGCTTAGAATATATCTAAATATATAACTAGGTGATGAAGTGTGATCCCATATAGATGGGGAGCAGGGAAGCAATCCTTTGCCAATGTTCATTCCTGAGCTCATACGAGATCCCTGACAGCATAATTTAAAATTGCCTTAAAATGGCAATGTATCCAATTGTCTGAAGCACCAAGATACTTTCATATAAGCATTGCCAAATGCTGGAAAAAAACTGTCTTTTCCTTATCCACACTCTTGTGGGAGAAGCTGCGAAAAAGACAACTTAGGAAAAGGACCTTAGTGTAAGAGTTAATGGGAAAATATATTCAGATTTCTTGGGAGAATGATAACAAAGATCAGAATCAATGGACATGAGGATATACAAATGCTTTCCAGCCCACGAAGGAGGAAACTTTTAAGAAAAGGTAATATGTAGCTGGAAAAACAGTCCTGCTTTCAGGTGTACAGCCTCTTCTTTGAGATCATTCCCAAATCTTGTTTTATTTACATTTTCAGACCATCATGGCTACAACAGCAATATGGACACCCATGGGCCAAGGCAGTTTTGAGCATTTATTTTCAAAGAAGGCAGTTTCATCAGTGTTATCAAAGGCAACAGTTAAAAGAAATGAAAAATTATCAGATAGGTACAGCTTGACTCATTTTATGAGGAAACAAGACATGAACATCTGAAATTGTCTTATAGGGTATGTAGAGTACAGCAAGACTCAGGAAGACTAAGCATGCTGTTACTCTTTTTTTTTGAGTTATGGACTAAGTCTTTACCCATCAAAATGATGCTGTTACTGGTTTACGTTGGATCAAAAACCACTTGATAGGGAAAATAATTCACATCATATTATACGGACAAAGTTATTGCTGTTTTATTAGAGTATGTCTATTTATTTTAGCATCTAGATACTATATAACAAAACTTCTTCATGTTTTGTTACTTTAGCCATACTGCAGTAAACCACATCAATATAACAAAACGTTTTATGAACCAAATTTTTTTCCCATTGTTTTTGAAGGAAACAAAAGCAAAGTCTTAAAACATATGTAGCAGGGTAGAAATCTTTCATAACACTCCACCTCTGGAGTACTGTGTTCATTTCTGGGCTCCTCAGTACAAGAAAGACAAGGAGTTACTGGAAAGGGTTCAGTGGAGGGCCACAAGGATGATCAGTGTTTTGTAGCATCTCTCTTATGAGGAGAGATTGCAAGAGCTGTGGCTGTTTAGTCTTGATAAGAGAAGTCTGAAAGGGGATCTCATTAATTCATATAAATATCTCAAAGGCAGGTGCCAGGAGGATGGTGCCAGACTCTTTTCAGGATGAAGAGCAATGGTCCCAAAATATAGGAAGTTTCACCTCAACATCAGGAAGAATTGCTTTACATTGAGGGTGGCAGAGCACTGGAGCAGGCTGCCCAGGGAGGTTGTGGATTCTCCCTCTCTCTGGAGACATTCAAAACCTGCCTGGACATGTTCCTGTGTAACCTACTCTAGGTGGCCCTGCCTTGGCAGAGGAGTTGGACTATATAATCTCCAGAGGTCCTTTCCAACCCTAATGATTCTGTGATTCAGTGATAAACCTGGGAAAGAGTCAGCCCATAGCCATGCTGCAATTAGTTCTGCACTGTTTCCAGATAAGCTTGAATAGTCAATCATTAGGACAAATACATTTATTTATTTACTAGGTAATCAGAAACAGATTTAAACTTTTAAGTGCTTTTCTACTGTCGAAGAGAGGGTTTCAAATTTTGTCTTTTGTCATCATTTTCTCATATTAAGAAGCATAAAATATGTAAATTATGTTGTAGATAATCAAAGAGGTAGCTCACAGGTACCTGGGAGGAACTGGTCTGTTCTTAGGTACAGGTAGGTCAGAGCGGACCTTCTTCACAATGAAGGCATAATCACAGTGAAATTCATAAGTAAAATCTTCAATGACTTTACTGTGCATTGAGGTTAAACAGTTTTGCATAAGTGTGGAAATGAATTATCTATTAATTTTAGATCCATTGTGTCTATTCAGCGTAGCTTTGAAGACCAAAGAAATCCTGCATAAATGCTTCAAAGAGCACAGTATCAACTCAAATATCACCAGGTGTGCTAACATGTAGCTGTCAGGTGAGCCTGGTGGGCTGTTATTACCACTGTCATGATTATTATGGCCATTCAAATTATTTGATCTAATTTTAGGATAAGACAGGACCCCACTTCTGTAAGTGGTGTATAAACACAGAAGGTCCCCGCTGCAAAGGCTTGTGAACTACAAACTTAGTAAAATCTTCCCTAATTCTGCTCTGTTAACATATGAACCCTCACAACAGTCAGGTATACAGAAAAGGAAGAAAGGAGAGATTGACTTCCTGTATTAATCAGTAATGTCTAGTATATATATTTATTGTAGTTAGGATATGCTATATTTTGTGACTAGACTATGCAAGCATAAGCAATTCCTACCCATTTGGATCAACTTTCTCTGGCCAGTTCTGAGCATTAGAGAAAAAGTTACGTTCTTTTCAGACTTTGGTATCCAACACGGGGCCAAGCATTTCACCTTGAGCAATTTAGATTCCACTTTCCCAATGCCCTTCAATTTCTGGGGCCTGTGGCCATAGGCTCAATGAAACTCAGAGGCTGGATCTTAACGCTAATTGTTTTGAGTAAAAAATATGAATCATTAAACACATCAAGAGGGAGTAAAGCTGTTGTGTTAAGGGACAGGTTATTGTGGAAAGTGAATTACTCATAAAATATGAATAAAGTGCAGGAGAAGAGCAGGACACAATTCATGTTCTGTTTCAAACATCTTGAGCTCTGTGGGAAAGGGATGGTTTAGTTCTGCTAAATACTTGTCAGAGTAGAACTGCACCTATTTGACCTTTTTCCTTCCAGTATAAGATTTCGGAAATCAAAAGTTTCATATGCAAATATCAAAAAAGGCTTGAATTTCCATAATATATGTGTTTTTCTCACTGTGCAAAAGTTTTCTTACTTTCATTTACAGGCAGATTTCTTTCGTAGCAAAACCTTATTGATAGCTTTTATTTGGATTTTATATTTTGATTAAAAAAATAAAGCTAATATTAAAACATGCAACATTGCAAAACCAAATTTGGATTACAACTTCTTTTCACAATATTTTTAGAGGTTTCAGTGCAAGGATAATGAAATGATCTTAAATGATCTGCAGTGTCCTTTTGGAAAATAATAGCTTTTTCACATTTCTGTAATAATTTTTTTTAAAGATATGGATACTGATTGTGCGTGATGATTCATAGTCTCTCTTCTATATCTTAGTTTCCCTTTCCTTTTTCTCCCCTTCGCATATTCCCAGCTCAGCTTAACTAGTACCATTTTGTGTCTCTCTCCTCTTTATAATATGATGAATGCAGCCATTCTTCTCTCCCCATCATTACAGCTGGTCTTTGATCCAGTACAGCTAATTTATATTTACCATCTATCATCTACCATCAGAACTTCATTGGAAAAGGGGTGCACCTGGACTGAATGAATTTCTTTTGATGGAGTTTGAGCCTATTTTAGGACTTATGATTTGGACACATTCATCCTCTTAATGGAACACAACAGAGGCATCTTCAAATTTGTGCCAGCAAGCACTTGGGTTTTTTTCAGCATTTCAGAGTTCATCCAGTGTTAGCTTTGGCTACAGTCACATTTCTTAGTGATTTGATCAGAAAGGTTATCTTCCTTGCTAAATTCTGCTGTGTTTTGTACACATACAAACTGTATTTTTATTTGTAGCACAATCCTAATCATGTCATTGTAAAATTATAAACAAGTATCTACCCAACAGAATATAGAAAAGCAGAATATATTAGATAATACTGACCCCTGTATTTCCATAGCTGAATTGTTAGAAGTATGTGAGCTTGTTAGTTTTATCTTATTTACATATGTCTTCATTGCACATTAAGACAATATGCAACATGCAGTTAACAATCTAAAGCTATAGATGTAGGTTAAAATAAATGTACATTCCTTATACCTGTACACAACCATTAAAAAGCTATCATTAATTTTTTTAGACAATTAATTTGTAAATTATTCTATTTTACCACAAATGGTGCTCTTATGCTAACAACTGAAAGACTTGCAAATAAGCAAATTTGACAGTTTCTTTTATATCAAATGGTTAGATGAAGATGTGAAGTGTGGGTTACACTGTCAATTCCCCTTTATGTGATTTCAAATACAAATAAGGGGAACTGGTGGTGAACATCTACACACTACTGGTATAACTTAGTGATGTCAGCTTTAGTTTAAGACACCTAAATTCAGAGCTCTACAGGCAGGTGCTCACATGGGCCCTAAGTGCCTAAGCTTTCATTATAGTTAATGAGGACCTAATTAATATAGTCTAAAGAGTGCTTTAGCTCATCTAAAGCAGAAGTCTACTGTGTGTACTGTAAATAGCCACCTGGGCTTGTTTTTTGGTTTGGTTATTTTTTGTTTGTTTGTTTGTTTTTATGAATTGATATGTTTTATTACATTTTCTAGGAAGAAATGGAGAAGCCAGACATCTCAGCTCCTGGGAACTCATCACACCATCCCCAGTCAAAGGACACAGAAGCTGTCTCTCACTAATGAAACTTAGCTAGGGAAACCTGACTTGTCTGAAAGTTCTACATCATTCTGGGGATATTCCTTGGTTCAGGGAAGCCCCTTGACTCAAAGCTGGAAGAATAGAAGTCTAGAAAGTTACAACAACTCAAACTGAGAACTGCAGAACTTCCATTCTCCGGACTGTGACATCGCAAGCAGGTGGTGTAGACAGCTCTAAGCTGCAGTCTCAGAACCATAGAAACATCTAGGTTGGAAAAGGCCTATAAGATCAAGTCAGATGGCATGGAACCTGAAGCTCTTCAGTCCATGTGGCCAAGGTAGTCCAAGACAGTACTGCCCCAGAGTCACATAATCTGGCAGACTAACGTGTCCTTACAGCCTGTTCCAGTCTGCTGAAATTCTTTTTGTGTATTGATGAGAACTCATCAAATTCAGCATACTTCTGCAAAGCATTTAACATAAGCAAAAGATATTTAGAATTTCTGAGGTTAAGAGGCTGTAGCTGGTCCCTCTTGGCACCTTCCAGCACAGTGTGCTTGTTTCATGTCACAGAATGGAGGTGCGGCAGTAAAATCACATGTTAAAGCTGAGTTTGACTTCATGGTGTATGTGAGGAAAATATCTAATCTGATCATTTGGAAGATTCTGTGAGTTGGAGAAAAAAGACTTCAGGTAGAAAATTCATGCCAAACTGATAATTGTAGTTCAACTCTGGTGCAGAAGTCTGAAACACAGAACATACAGCTTTTTTTTTGGAATGAAATTACAGATTTGAGAATCAAGGACTTACACAACACATGAGGCAGTAGTGTAACAGTGCTCTGACTTTATAACAGGGTCAGTGGAGGATTTATTATGGATGCAGGAGTAAGCACAAATGGACCTGTACTCTTGCCTCTCCATTCAGATCCCATTAGCATGACCTGCCCCAGCTGGGGGAAAGAACCTATGGCGTCTTTACAGTTTGCTCCCCACCCTTGCTCCCATCACAGCTGTATCCAGTCACCAGCTCACCATGGGACTGATGACGGGTTGTTCACTGATAATGACCCACACTTCATAATTCTTTTTTTTTCAGTCCTCCCTGATAGATGGCCAGTTCCAACTGTGGTTGGCAGTGACAGAAATGCAAGAAGAAATGTTATTAACAAAGGTATAGCAGACTCCAAACACCTAGGCAGAGTCAAGGCATTGTATTTTGTCATGTCACAGTATAATAACACAGAACATCAGGTATAATCTTTGTGTTGGTATAATCTTTTTCTAGATTTGATTTAGAATAAAACCAACAGTTGTTACAATAATCAGGGTCTATTGGCCTTGGTGAAGTGAAAGAGTTGCAGTCATTTATTAACTTAATCCTTTTCATGTGTTTCAAGCTAGAAAATAAACATCCAATTCTGAACATTGTATCTATCTGTTCAACTTTTATTGTAGCCAGAGCACTAGTGTTAATTAAATGCTGTGTGGGATTTTAATCCCTATCATTTGCCAGGATGCACACAGGAAGACAGCACCTTAAACAATGCTTTGCATCAGAGAAATCTATTTAATCATTTTCTTTATTATTCAGGGAGTGTAAAACTACTTCTTAATGTATTGTGATGCTCTGTATTCACAGTCCCTTGACAGAACAGAAGTAAAACAGTTAAGGCATTATCAACCTCAAGTTTGCAAAAGCCCAAGACTAGTTTAAAAATAACATTATAAAAAATACAGTTTAGGCTTTGGGTTTTTTTCCTCCCCATTTTTGATCTTTTTTTTTTTTTTCCTGAGCTTTTTGGTTTCAGTTGGGTGCATTTCAAGATTTCCTTAGCCTCTGCATGGTCTGTGAACTCTTTTTTAATGACTGTATTTCTGTTATTTTTGATTCCAAGAGCTGAGGGTTTTAAGAAAATAACAAATAACCAACCCAACTCAAACAAAACAACAATTACAGAGTGTGACAGTCTTGATTTAGTCAGGCCTTTGAGGAGTACCTGCCTACATTTTATACACTGCAAGTGACAACCCCAACACAAAACAGACTTCTAATTCAAAATGCCAGGGTTTAGTGTAATCTAAACGAGGGTAATTAGGAAATACTTATACAGAGAAAAAGCAAAGTTATGAGCTCAGAGCACACGGAACTAACAAGGGGGGAAGAATGCCCTTTCTTGCAACCACCTGAGTTCTCCCAGGTCCATCTTTGCTTCCCCACTTGTTTCAGGCAACTCAGAAACTATAATCTGGATTGCACCAGACACAATCCTCTTTAATCCCTGGGCTCTTTTTACTTTCCAGCACCTAAAAGCCCTAGCATCCTTTCTGCTCTTTCCAGCAGCCCATCCTGACCTGCAGTCTCCAACATCATTTCTATGACTCCTTATTTTTTAGATTCCTGCCTAGGCTGGGTTTCAGAAGCACCCTTTCTGAGAGCCCCTCACCTGCTGACACAGTGCAATATCCCCCTCCCTCAAGGACTCTCCCCTGACACAGTCACTCTCCTGTAACTAGGAACAAGTAAAGCAGCCACTGACCTGTTACACCAGTGTTTTGCAAAACTAAAAAAAAAATTACTATAAAATAAAGCTGGCAATATATAACCTGGGCATGTCCTTTATAACCTGCTGTGTAACCTCTGAGCTGGACAAATGCATGTTTCCACGGCCTTGGTCCTGATTTCAAGAAGTAGCTTGCTATCTTTTGTGTGTATATGCAAATAAATATATCACTTTTGTGTGCTTTACATTGCATATTTTCACGTGCATCTAACTATGCATCTAGCTATATGATGTCTGCTAAACTCACAAGTAGTACAGTTTATGGGTCTGCTTGCACAATGCAAATGATACCATTATATATATGCACACACATGAAACAAAAGAAAGTTTCTGTAGAGTAAGAATTTCATTTTACAGTCCTGCTTACTCTTGTAGTAATCAAATATATTTACTACTTTATTATGTAAATTAAATATAAATATATTCTGCTACCGTGTTGCTCTCAGAAACCCAATGTAGCTAGCAATTCACTTTCTGCAACAATCATGACAATGTATAAACAGTTCTCATTCACTTGTTTAGAACTTATATGTTGATTTATATGGCCAATAAATGGTACTAAATGTTTACCAGATGTGCTAATAAATGATTTATCAATAGTTTTGAATTGTTGCAAAGCCTAATGAGTAATTAGGGTTTTTACGTTAATCTCTCACAATTCTTTTAATAGACATTCTGAGAATAGTCTAGGACATACCGTACATGCTTACACTATCAACTTATTTTCCATTTTAAAATGAAAATGCATATAGATTACGATCCAAAATAATGTTCTCATGCTTCTCTAAAAACACTATCATGCAAATACAAGTATAAATTAGATACAAATCTGCTTACTGGCAGATGGAGCTGTTATATCCTGATATATTCTATATGTAACTAGTGCAGGGCCTTGAAAGTAAATCCTTGGTAGGAGTTTCAAAGTGAAAAGTATAATCCAAATATAAGCCAATAAACTTTGCAAAGAATAAGCCTTTGAAACTCAGGACAAGAAAACTCTCTCACTTCAGGAGAGACGTTTTTCTTTCTGTAACTAAGCAATCACTTAGCTGATATTTGAATCTTAACTTATGTTTCCTGAAGTTGTTCTTTGATCCAATATTGCTCAGTCAAAATCCACTATTTTAAGTTTATATAGGGGATAGAAAAGTGACCTCAGAATGTCACACCATGTGTTTCTCATGAGCTGTTAGCATGCTATTCCCTCATGATTAGAAACAGCAAGATTCTCCTGTGTTGAATGATCTGGTGATATGGCACTTGCATTTCTCTGCATCTTTAGCTACTTCATGAAGACAATACAGCACAGAATCTTTCTTCCTTTTTTGTTTTTCCCCAAATAATTGTAAGACTTCTATATCATCAGAATAATGAAATTTCGTGTAAGCATGAGGACAATAGCTGATTCAAGCTGGAGTTCTGGGGCAAGAACTGGATATTTAGTTAACCAGCTGGAAACATCAACTAACTAGAGACTAGAGAAATGATACTGCAAAGAACAATGAACCTATGACAGACTGACTCTATGTCAAAATGGAAACATAGGCCTGCAAACCATGGAACAAATTTTGCTTTCAAACAGTGCTGTCTGTTTAAATACAATGACAGCACACTCAGCAGAAGAGCACACTCCACACACACACACACAAATGCAGCAGTGTGTGCTGCTTATGGGTGTTTTACAGTGGCCATATGCAGTGGAAGGGTAGGAGTGATCAAAGGGTAAAATGGGACTGGGAAGAAAATGAAACAAGACTGATGGTGAGGACCAGCCAAGAAAGGCTGGATTTGGAGGTGGGAGGAATCTTCAGATAAATCCCAGCTCTTCAAACATTAGGGCTCTAGGTGAATTGGTATCCAAGAGAGGGACAAAGGTGATGGAAGGTAGGTTACCAGTGTTCTGCTTCCTAGTTACAGAGCAGAACTGTAGCCTGAAAGGAAGCTGCCTTTTCTCTGAAGGAAGAAAAGTGCGGTGATTATGTCTATTCCTATAAACTGTGGGGAATGAGATTATACGGGGGTGGAGTGGAAGGAGGAACAGAATGAAGAGATGGGTGAAAGCCTTAGGGTTCCCACACACACACCAGCTAATCTCCCGAGACCACATGTCTTGGAAGAGGAAGAGCTCATGCTATGATGCCTGGGGCTCTTCCACTGCTGAGCTGCACACGCTTCCTGCTGTGACAATGCATCCTTTGGAGGAAATGCTAGGGGGAAGGAGGAAAGGATGAAACTTGGAACTTGCTGGGTTTATCAGCAAATATTCACCCTGAACATATTCCGGATACAAGTGTCCAGTGTTAGTCTATAAATAAGAATGAAAAACCAGTGACTACAGTTGCACGCCAGCACACACAACCCAATTTATTTGCAAGTGATTTTGTGAGTTTATTTGGAGGAGCTGTCTATTCCTTTTTTTATGCTCTTTTCTTCTTCAGAAAGTACTATACAGTAAGGACTTGGTAAATATAGTTGTTTCTGAGTTCCCTACTTAGCTCTGAGCACCTCAAAAAAGTTCAGGAATGACTTTCAATCAGCCATTTTTAAATTGTTTTTAATTTATCTAAAAACAGGCTAAAGAGTTTAATTAACAGGCTCAGAGTAATAGTTATACCATTTTTCCTCTCCTATCAGCTTTCACTTGTATTTACGATGGGAGTCCCCCTTGTATCTCCTTTCCCACAGGGCCCACTATCACTAATATTTCTGTGATCTGTGAATAAACCAAAATTTAAAGTTAGTACTTACAATCAATGCAAATTAACGATTTTTTTAAAAAAATATTTCAATCAGGAAAAGCAGCTTTGTAGTTGAAAATCCCATGCTGGCCTTAGAGTGGGAGTTTTTCCAGCCTCTGCTTAAATCCAAAAAAATACTGCAATCTTCTGGCACAGGCTCACTGTAATGCTTTAAAAACAATTTAGCAACTGTCATTGCTGTAATTACAGTAACTAATTACCATCCTTAGCAAACAAATAGCTTAACATAATACGCAAGCCGAATCAATTTTGAAGAAATGCAAATTCCGAAAGCGAAAAAGGGCATTTTGGCAAACCTGAAAGAGAAGTGGGAAAATAATACACTTTGTTTTATCTGCACATAATTCCCAGGGAATATCATATCATAAATATTTGCATTCAGTTCTTATCAGGACATTTGCATTTGCTTCTTATCAGTCTGCAGGCTGGACTGTGCCAGATAGAAAGTAGAGCTCCACACCATGCACATATTTCTAATGAATCACGTCTCAGGCCGAGAGAATATTTTGGCTGGAACTTTATCACTGAGATGAAGAGGTCATTTACTCTCAGAGTCAGTTCATCTTGGAATTGTCTTGAGATTTTGATGTGATTCAACCAACGTTTTTTAAAACGAAAAACAAACCAACTTTGCATTCTGTTCATTTCCATAGCACTTAAGTCTGATTGCTTGAGAAGTAATTCCTCCCCCCAAAATCAAAATTGTCTATAAACAGGTTTGATTCATATTTATGTCCCACACTCCATAACAAACAATGCAGCACATTCTCCAGTGTACAGAAAAAGGATAAAGCAGTAACAGAGTAAAATGAAGACTAAGAATGAAATAAGCTGCACTTAACAACCATTATCTTGAAATTTAATGCCAAATCCTTTTGTAGTACTTCAGAAATATGCTTGATTAGTAGCAGTTTTCTCAGTAATGAGAGGAAATATTTATGGTGAGAAAACAGTCCCTTTAATGAGTCATCAGATTTCCTTAGCATTTTCCCCAGGAAAAAAAAAGAAAAAAAAAGAAAAAAAATCATCCTTATATTATAAAATGTACATTTCACCTGTAAGATAAACAACTGGAAAACATCATAGATCTGAAACTCATGTTTATTTTCCTGTTGCTACTCAGACACACAAAGGAAACATAGACAGAAAGCACTGAATCCACTCAATTCTGCATTCTGTGTTCTGCATGTATTCAAGGTTTTGTTTGTTTTTACTTGGAATACAAGTGTGAGCGTATAAATACATCCTGTGATGACAATAAAAATCACTCATGACCTCCTATACCTAAGTATAAAACTGATAATTATTGCATGGTATCTGAGAAAAAGCAGGTTGTGAACAATGATTTAATGATTTAGGGTTTCCAACTATTTTAATGGAACTGAGCAATTATTTTCTGTGACTTTGGTTCACTGCCAGCATTACCCTTATTTTGTTTTTCTATTTATATACATTTTATATTCTTGCAGTATAATTCAGAATTGAAAACAACTTTTGCCTACAAGTGCATAGTTTCAAACCATGCAACAAACCACATTGAAGTTCCTGAACTAATTTAACAGCCAGATCCTCACCTGATGGAGATTGATATTGTTCAGTGAGGTGCTGCCGTTTACACCAGCCCACTATTTGGCACTATTTATTTTTATATAACTTCTAGGAAGTTAAATCTTGACTTGTGATCAATCTGCTATGTGGTGTGTGATTTCTTTACGTGTTGTAACATAGCAAACAAATTTGTCTCCTGGTTATTTGAAGCAGTACAAAACCATTTTAAAGTGGATCTATTTTTTTTCCATGTAATGATCACTTAAAGTTAGTTTCACCTGATGCCCAAGTATTCTGCTTTGATTTATTTGTTGAAACACACTGTGCAATTTCCAGTTCATTGTTATTCAAATGACTGATACAGCTCATTTGGACCAAGGAAAACATTGCATCAGTGGTGTCAGAATTATCTGAAAACTGCTCCTGAAGCCATACTGCTGTTGCCAAACTTGGATGTTTCTGATAATATACTGGGACCATTATAGAATGAATGCTATCCTGCCCTTTCCTGATGCAATATTTGGATGCATTATGGCAGTGCTGTAAGCATGGGGCAGGATACTTGACTGCCATTCAGCTGTAATGAAGTAGAGTGAATATGTGCAGCACATATGTGAGAAGCATTAATGGAGATGTATAGTTATAGAAATCAACACGTCATTGTTTCTATAGAAGAGTTAGTGTCACCTAAATTTGCTCTTTGAATCATCAGAAACTGGTGGAAAAACTCCAGCAGCAGAGACAATGACATTCTGAAGTCCTCTCAGAAATCTGTTAGAATAAGTACACATCTGAGCTTGTGAATATTTCCCTCACATATAAAATGTGTATGAAGAGGGGAAAAAAAGAAAAAGATTGTCTTTCTCTAATTGTATTTCTATGAAATCAAATGTGATTTCATTGAAAACTAGAATTTGGTATTTGCTATAAAAATAGAACAGTAAAGCTCTTGTTTCTGTGTTGCTGAACATATACAACTGCAGACAGTGATAAGTTAGTCATTTTAGCTCACTAGGAGCAGTTTCATCCTCATCCACAGCCTTTTTCTCCTTGTCTCATTTTAAATTACATTCATATGAAATTAGGACTAACAGGGTAGTGCAAAAGCCATTTTGAATTCCTTAACTCTGGTCTAGAAATCATCTCTATGGTTCATGTTTTATCATTTGTTTTTAGCTTTTTCTTTGAGGTGGCAAGGCCTTACAGTTAAGAGCCCATTATCAGAGTGAAGGATGCAGGAAATCCAAAATATTTATGTTTGTTCATGGCACATGGACAAGAAACAGTGCTCAGGAAAAGGGTTTTCTGATTAAGTGATTGAAAACACTCTGGTATATGTTAATGGCTTCTTCTGTCCAACAGATAACATCATCTTTAGCATTATCGCTGTTCTTGAACTTATTTTAAACATTCTCCTGTGCTCTTCCAATTATATACTATGCTCTTTTGGCATCCCATCTCTCACTGCAAATCATCTCATTTGTTTGCTTTCTAATTTTTTTTTTTTTACCAGCAGGTTGAGTGTAAAAAGAAGCATTTAACAGATACTTGAAGTGAAAAAATACTTTCCTGAGTGAAATTAATTTACATGGAATTAAACCATACACTCACAGAAAAAGAAAAATTGGTTTAAAAAAGAATAACGCTTGAATTTTAATACCTTGATATCATTCTGGCTGCATGAGCACTGTGAAGAGATAATGCTGAAGAAAGATCTGATCATTATTTAAATGTATCCAGAATAGTCCTAATAAGAGAAAATTAGGTAAGATCATGGTAGATCACCATTTTTGAAACACTGAATATATCCTTGTCTTTTCAGCTGTAAGTATCTGTCCAGGATAAGACACTATGAAGGCTTTTGTAGCAGTCATAGTACCCCTAATAGTAACTTACAAGGCACTATTACTGCTCCTCATAAAAGAAACATGTCTATATCAGAGGTACATTGTTATTTAGATATACACTGACTGAATCAGCAAGTGGGCAAGAAATTAGTACATAACTGTAGGACTAGATTTGACCTCCTAGCCTATTGTTGAGGGTTCAGAAGATGAACGAAGTAAAACGATGGCTTCTCTGGTCAGAGAGAGAGAGGGAATGAAGGGAAGGAGGGAGAGCAGAGAAGAGAGAAGACTGTCTTCTGAGACCTGATTCAGGATTTATTTCTGTAGTTTGCTCAGTTTAAAATACAGAAATGGCTCTTAAGCAGTGTCTAAAATTCAACCCCACCTTTCCCAAGCCACCCGTTCTACTTTCATGCCAGTGGGAAACATGTTTAAACCCCTTCAAAGTGAGATGGCTGTTGAAAGAAGTCTGTTATTTTCTTGTTTGAGGCACTATTCACCATGATATAAGAGGTAGGTTGTGACAGCAGAAGCTACATTAGTTTAAAAGAAAAAGTGGGATGAGGCATAGGAAAGGAAGAGAGCCATGCTGTGCACCCTGAGTGGACAAAGGCAGCCCAGAGGAACTCTGAGGGAGGGAAGGACCAGCAGGGTATGGAGCACCCACCTGTTGTCAGCGCCTCTTTTCAACTGGTTCTGCTTAGGTGTCTAAGGCATATGTTCTACTTACTGGCACTTATCAACCGTAAGCAGGTAAAAGTTCCTAGAAGGGACTTATTCTTTCTCTGTGTACCTGAAAACAATCTGAGTCAAGGTCTGTATTTCAAATCTCAGGTCTATAAAATGAGGATAGGACACCAGTCAGATGTTTATTCTACTGGGGAAAAAAAAGTGCTGATTAAAACTGCAAGGTGGACAGCATTGGAGCTGTATTAGTATTTCCTATATTGATTGAAGCTAGTCACATTTTTTAAGGAATAATTGAACACATTTTTGATCAATATTATCATTGCTGATTGAATTCTTTATTCAAGTATGTATAGCATTCAGCTACACAGAGAATTACTCTAACACCTCATAAAACTACTTGTTAAATACATTATTTGATGAGAAATGGTAAAATTTCTCAGATAATGTATTACTCAAGTACTATTCACCCAGCTATAATACAGAGAAGAGATTTTTACTAAAACACAAAGCACTTTAGGATCCTTTTGAATTGAAGGACCTACATAAATGTCATGTTCTATGTATAGAAGGGTATACATCAGTCTAGCTCTATTGAAATTACAGCAGCTATACCCTTTTCTACAGATATAAATCCAGACCAGGTTATAAACATAGCATAGTAGAGGTTGACATTTTTTTCTATATACTAATGAACATACCATGTACTTCCCCATTTATCTATCATTATGCTTTCGTCTAACTTTGTACAGGGTACGTACGTGAAACTTTTTATGCATCACGGAAATGCTGGCATCCATTGAAGTGAAAGGCAATTTCTGTTTAACAGGAGACAGAAACATAAAACAAATGTTTAGGACAGGAAGTGAAGGAGAACTAATCCAGCTGAAACTCCAGAGGATTCCAAGCAGACAGAATAATATTTGCAGGTGTGATTAAATTCTTTGTTATGAATTATTTTTTTCCCATGAATTTTGGACTTTTTATTCTAGATCTTGTTGTTGCTACTGTATCATAAACTGAACATAATATTCATGCAGATATATTTTAGTCACAAGTGTTTGCTTTTGACTTTCTCAAAAAGTTATGGCAATCAGTATCTTTTTGAAGCACTGATGTGAGCCAATCATTTAATACTTGTCCATAGGGCATAACTGATTATCTAAACCTCATAACAGTTGCTCTGATTATCTAAACCTGGTATGGTTGCTCTGGATTCCTGATGGGTGGCTGATACTTCTTAAGTCTCCTTAGACCAAGAAAGGAATGTCAAAGGTTGAAAGGTGAATGCCAAAACACCATGCTAGTATAATTATTCATGCTGAATTACTCAAAGTTTTGGGAATCGTGGACATTATGAATAAAGTGGCAGTTTCAGCATAGTCTAAATCAAATTTAGCTATAGTGGCGGAAATGAAGAGCTGAATAGTACTTCTTGTATTCATTCTTCCAAGCACAGCAATTGTCCAAATTGTCCTGGATGTCTCTCTCACTCTAAGCCAGGACTAATCTGCTGGTAAGACAATGCAGGTGAGCACAGACACTATAGCAGAATGATGCCTCAGAGCCATTAATTTAACCCTGCCTCTGTTTATTGCATAGCAGACATTGAAGGGGGCTTAATCAAGGGTCACTGGGCTACTTGAGAGCTTAGTTTGGAATCTTCTTGCTTGCATGGGTGCAAGGCCACCCTGGAAATCACAACTGAATGGTAGCAAGTCCCATTTGGGCTTTATTTATTTCATTCGTAGTCACTGTTGTGACAAAGTAAATGTTCATCTCAAATTCCCAAGTCTTTCTCCTTTTTTCCAAAACTCTGTGGTTCTTTGAGGAGGCAATGGGGAGATGTCCTGGGTTCAGCAGTAGCAGTCATTTTTCTCCTCCTTGGTAGCTGGTGCAGTGCAGTGTTTTGACTTTCAGCTTGGGAACAGAGCTGATAACAATGATGTTTTGGTTTGGCCAAGGACTTTGTGAGCCTCATGCTCTGCCAGGGAGGAGGGGAAGCCAGGAGGAAGTAGAGACAGGACACCTGACCCAAACTGACCAAAGGGTATTCCATACCACAGCACGTCATGCCCAGGATGCAACTGGGAGTTAGCCGGAAGGGCCGGGAGACTGTGGGGTTGGAAGAGGTATCGGTCAGAGCTTGGTCGGGCTGGGGGGGCGAGTTATCGGTCGGCTGGTGGTGAGATGATGTATTCTCTTCCCTTGTTATTTCCTGTATCATTATTATCATTGGTGGTAGCAGTAGTGATCTGTGTTATACCTTAGTTACTAAACTGTTCTTATCTCAACCTGTGGGAGTTGCATTCTTTTCGATTTTCCTCTCCGTCCCTCCGAGAGCAGGGGGAGGGCAAGAAAGGGGGGGAAGTGAGCGACCGAATTACCTGACTGGGTTTAAACCACGACAGTTCTTTTTGGCGCCCAACGTGGGGCACGAAGGGTTGAGATAACGACAGATTTGACTGGATTAATAGTCACTGGTCACAATGCTGATTTATTGGCTCTCAGAGTTGTTTCGCTTGATCTCACAGCTTCAGAATGTTGTAACTTACGTAGAGCCGGTATTTGCTGTGATAGTGTTTATCAAGTATGGGGCCTGGGCTAAGGTTCTTGTCTCACTGTGCTTTATGGCAATGGCTTGTAATACTGGCGGGCTCCAGCAGCAGGGCGGGACGGACGTGGCCGTGGACTTGTACCTGGCCGTCCGGCTGCTCTTCACCGGCCTGGCCCTCGCCCTACTCTCCATCTTCGTGAGGCTGCGGGGAGCCGAGGGGGAGCGGCCCCGGGAGCCGGCGGCAGCCGAACCGGCCCGGGAGAGCGGCCCCGGGGACCAAGCGGCGGCGGGAGCGGGGCCGGAGGCCGCGAGGGGACGGCTGCCGGTGGAGGAGGTCGGGGCGGTCGAGGAGCAGAAGGAAGGGGCTGCCGAGCAGCGGGAGAAGGCGGCGGAGGAGCCGAGCCCCGCGGAAGAGCCGAGCCCCGCGGAGGAGCCGAGCCCCGCGGAGGAGCCGAGCCCCGCGGCCGAGCCGAGCCCCGCGACAGCCGAGAGCGTTTCCCGGAAGCCGCCCGCCGAGCCCCAGGAGGATGCAGGAGACCACGCAGCATTTCCCGGCAAGGCAGAGGAGGAAGAGCTGGACTCAGGAAAAGAGAAGCTGGCGGTGGGAGAGCCGGCAAGCACAGCAGCTACACCAGCCCCAGTGACAAGTACAGCAGCTACACCAGCCCCAGTGACAAGTACAGCAGCATCAACTGAGAGTTCTGAAGGTTTTGAATGGCCTTTGGGTATCCTTGGGACCTGCCTACTGATTGTGATGGGGATCAGTATGTTGGCACACACACAGACTGTGTGCTACCCACAACCATTTTGTCTGATCTCAAAAGTTAAGCAGAGTGAGGTTTGGGTCTTGTCTGGGGTTAGACGAGGATATAGGGGGACCAAGAGGTTTTCTCCAAGGCTGGACAGTGATGAGTGGCAGGGTGTGTGGGACAGTATGGGCAAGTATCTAGTCCACTGGGCCCCTCCAGTGCTTTGGAAGCGTCGGAGATGGAAGGCAGCTGTATGGAGTCCCCAGCAACAAGCTGCAGAAACTGCTTAAGGGGACAGTGAATTATTTTAAGCCTGGTGGGCCCATGGCACTTCAGGCCATCAGAGCAGAGATGCAACACAGAGATGGACTCATGATCAAGGGGTGGACTTAACAATGGACACTATTGCCCTAGTTATTCACGAGTGTGAACACTGCACACAGTCTCTCCTGCTCTGGAAGACTGTTAGAAGAGATGGAGACTGACATCATGGACCAGATGGACTCAGCAGCTTTATAGGGACTGGTCCATGCACTAAGATAAGAGTGATGGTATATTGAAAATGTGGGATCTGAGCACGACGTGAATGGTATGGAATAAGGGGTGGATAATGTCCTGGGTTCAGCAGTAGCAGTCATTTTTCTCCTCCTTGGTAGCTGGTGCAGTGCAGTGTTTTGACTTTCAGCTTGGGAACAGAGCTGATAACAATGATGTTTTGGTTTGGCCAAGGACTTTGTGAGCCTCATGCTCTGCCAGGGAGGAGGGGAAGCCAGGAGGAAGTAGAGACAGGACACCTGACCCAAACTGACCAAAGAGGTATTCCATACCACAGCACGTCATGCCCAGGATGCAACTGGGAGTTAGCCGGAAGGGCCGGGAGACTGTGGGGTTGGAAGAGGTATCGGTCAGAGCTTGGTCGGGCTGGGGGGGCGAGTTATCGGTCGGCTGGTGGTGAGATGATGTATTCTCTTCCCTTGTTATTTCCTGTATCATTATTATCATTGGTGGTAGCAGTAGTGATCTGTGTTATACCTTAGTTACTAAACTGTTCTTATCTCAACCTGTGGGAGTTGCATTCTTTTCGATTTTCCTCTCCGTCCCTCCGAGAGCAGGGGGAGGGCAAGAAAAGGGGGGGAAGTGAGCGAACGAATTACCTGACTGGGTTTAAACCACGACAGTTCTTTTTGGCGCCCAACGTGGGGCACGAAGGGTTGAGATAACGACAGATTTGACTGGATTAATAGTCACTGGTCACAATGCTGATTTTCAGGAGAGAATACAGTTCTGGGTCTACAGCAGCTTATCAGAATGGAAATGCTCCTCCTGGACCCATGGCAAGTGCTAGCTTCCAGCTGCTACCTCGGGAAACAGCGCTTATGGGCTGCAAGTGCAAAGACAAGGAAGGGTCAAGGGGCTGGAAGGACTGCAATGGCTAAGATGCAAGAGTGTGGGCTGACAGGCTGCCCATTCCCCCCAGAGCAGGTTAGGTGGCTGGGGCCACCCCTTTGTCTTCTTCTGGGCCGCTTCCCACAAGCCCTTCCCACCACTGCAGTCCTGTCACAAGCTTGTCAGTGTACAGCCACGGAAAAGAGAAATATAGCTTGCTGGTAGGAAAATATCACTGTGAGGGGTAGTGATGACCACTGAAAAAGTTCCTGGACCTGATACGTTTTCAAACCTATTTTTAAGCACCTGTTCTATAATCCAATTCATGTCCTAACCCTCAATATTAATTGTTCTTTTTGGTGCAGTCTAGAACAAAGAGAGGAAAAATAGGGTCTCTTTGCATCTGGAAAACACACCAATTGAAATATCATCATCAGTATGTCCACTCTACAGACACTAATTGATATTGTCTGAATAAGTGGAAGTGCCTGTCAGAGAAGCCTTTTAAACTGCTGACTTGTTTTCCTATCCAGTATACTTAAAATTGGCATGATGTTAGCTTCCTTCTTAGAAACCCTCATATTTTGATTTATGAATGTTTTCAAATTTTTAAGATTCTCAAAAACGTTGTTTCACCTGTAAGTAGAGAGATAGCTTGTTTGGCTAACTGCCTTGAATGAGTGTGTGCCAGGTAATGAATAATGCCATGTTCAATATTCTAAATTTGTGTTCCAAATTCTGAATTCCGAATGAGCTGCATGGAAGTATACTGATAAGTGACTGATTTTTACTGCAAGGATTGTCTTATTTTAAACTTTAAATTTAGTTGCCTTACTTTACTCAAAGGATTTTTGAGTGGAATGGGATTTAAAGTGATAGTCAATAGTATTCCTACATCTTTCTAAGTCTTGGACGATGCCAAGGTGAATAAAAGAGGGATAAATCAGTACAATGTATTTCCAAAATAAAAGGACCAAACTCATCCCCGGGTGTATCTACCAAGAGTTAAGCCAAGAATGAATTTCACTCAAGTATTAAAGTACAAAATATGTTGAGATACTCTCCTGAGACCAGTCAGTTTTTATAAATAAACAGTACATTTCAATTCCAGTGCTCTTTTTAATTATATTATATAACAAAATTGGAAAAAAAAGAGAGGAACTCAAGGAAAGCATTTACCAGGGGTGGGCTCTGAGATAATGATGTACTATTTTCCAGTCTGGAATATAAGAAAATATTGTGTTTGTTTCTGGTTTTCATAACCTTATGATAACTGTTGACTATTTAACAAACATTTTTGAAAACTGAGTTTAATAAAATCAATGTTGATAAAAAGACAAAGAATTAAGTCTTTTGCTATAAATTTAAAATGAATATGAACTCAATTTTATTTGAGTATGCGACTAAGTTCAAGAAATGTCAGAGATAGTTCACGTATTATTTCTTTTTGCTGCACATGCTTCAGGAATTATATATTATTCTAAGTTCTCTTTTCCTCTTTAATTAACACTTCCACAAGTAGTGTCATATTTACAGATGTAGAAAACTACAAAAATTGTGTAATTGATAAGTAAAATAACATCAAAAGTCCGTTACAATTATCACCATTTATTTTGCTCAGTATAATAACATGGAACTGATAATCACTATGTAAGTGCAATTAATTAGCTCTCTTAACACCAATAAAATGCAAAATAAAAATCAGCCTGGATATCAAGAAAGTCATAGCAGCAGGACTGCATTTAGTCAGTCAAATATATAAACTAGTGTAGCTGTGGAAATGATAGACTATGTTAACCACAGCCGCATACTGTGGTTGCTCCTGACCTCACTTGTACAAATTCTTCAGGTTATTCGGGTTTATTAGTAAATTAAGATTCACAGAGAGTTGCTGCCACCTTTGTTCCTCCTGGTGTTGTTTTAGTCCATTTCATCAGGATATTTCCCATCACTAGAGTTTTCTCTGGAGAAATAAATGTATTTGCTGACTGTTAACATAAGAAAAATGGCCATCATCTTGAAAAGCCCCTAAACCTCAATGTTTTATTGGCTGAACACTGTGTGAGTTCATTTGTACCTCCATAGTTTGCATGAGGAATGCTTCTACTTCAGTACAATAGGACATGTGTTTTGCACCATCATAAGAGCAACAAAAAGTGCAAGTCAAAAGTGAAAGAACACAATCACAGACAGATGAGATTTAGTTCAGCAGAAAAAAATAGTTAATATCTGTAGAAAGCTATTACCGAAATTTGAAAAAAGTAAATTTGCTACAGATTTTAGGGGCATAGGCATGGAACTATTTGAATGCCATGTACATTCGTCATAACAATTTCACAGTGAGATGTAGAGAGCAGAAGGATTTCTAAAAGTCATTTGGTCACCAATGATCCTGGCTCAAGACCAAAGTCAGAGATTAATTAGTAAAATTAGTGCCAGAATACCATAGTCTGCAGCAAAAGATGTAATCCTTTTTCATAATGCATAGTGAAATCGGGTCCCAGGCAGACAATGGAGCTTCTCTTGTCATAAATTATATTACATATTCACTGCAAACAAATTAATTGAAATATGCCTCAGTATTGACACCCTGTTACAAAAAGGTATGTGTCTTGAAATAAATAGGACAGAATTTGGGCATGTCAATTTTTTTTTCTCAAAGTTTGTTCCAATTTAAATCTTCAAGAGATTATTGGTAACATTTTTTTTCTTGTCTTCTGTGTTATTTTTTGCCTGAAAAGGGATAGATCTCTGAGTTTTCTTCTGTAAAGGGCCTCCTGTGCACATTAAAGCTAGTTCATATATATGAGCAGTTTTTCAGGTGTTTCTATCACGTTAAAAATATCCAAAATGCTCTTTTTGAAACTTCTTATATCCTTTTCACTTCCCAAGTTGTCATATTGCTTTCTAATGGCATTTAATGTTAAAAACTTTCTTTTAAAAGGTTTCTTTTCTTATCTGTTTTCTTATCTCTGTTCTCTTATCTGTCTCTCCTTGTTTTTCATTACCCTTATGTTATTCATCAAGATAAAGGGGGGCCCAGAACTGTCTTTCTATTTCCCAAAAGATTCTTTGTACACTCCATCTTTGTAGGAGAATTTCCTTTTTTAGTTCTTGACCTTTAAGAGGAGCTTGTGCCAAGATGGGCTGTGTACATTATCTGAATCCTGCTAAATATGTTTGAAGTTCAACCCTGTTAACATCATGTTAATGATGTCCACAGAAGTCTTGGCACCATCTTCAAAGATGTGTAGGGCTATATTTTAAAGGTATTTAGGCACCTAAGCATGTATTTATCTGTAGTTTTAGGTGCCTAAACATGGATTTATCTGGTGTATCAGCTGATTAAAAAATGTGTTTATGTGAAATTTAAAGAATCTGGCCATAAATTCTCAGGTAACTCAAGAAATGTTAGGCCAGAAACAGAAAAGGCTCCAGAGGGGAACACATCACTGTATGATTTGGGGAATTGGGTGGATGCTTCTTTAGTGTGAATTCAGAACTGGCCTGTGATAATTCATGTGAACATCAGCGTGTTTGTACTGGAGATGATAAAACATCCATCTAGCCTGCTGTCATGATGTCCAGTAGTTGCCAGTAGCAGGCTCAACCCTCCCCCCTCCCTCCATCAAGCCAATCAAAGAAACCTAGGGCAAGGAGAGAACAGAATTTATGGTATATCCTGCCACTCTTACCATAGATTAGGGATTTCCTGAGAGAGAGCCCACTCAACAGCTCCTTAACATGCCATCAGCACCTAGTGGTTGCACTACAGAAGTGACCCGAGGTTAAAAAAAACAAACCGAGTCACAGTATCTCCAGAATCAACTTTTGAAGAGGAATAGCTATCTGATATTCTATTATCACAATTTAATTTACATTTAGTATTATTCTCCTGATATATCTTATTTTGGATTCACTGAAATACACTTGCATCAGTACAGAGATGTGTGGGTACCTTCTTGTAACCTTCATCTGCTGTCAAAGTATGTCGATTCTTTCTTTCTGCTCCTTTGTATACAGTGATTAACCTACTTGTATGGTCCTGCCAGCTTTCCCAATACAGAAATGAGACTAACTGCTCTATAGTGCCAAGGGTCTCTGCTGGAGCCCTTTCTAGAAACTGATGCTATGTTTGCCTCCTCCCATGCTGCGGTGGCAGAACCACGGTTAAGCAGTCAGTACCAGACCATGGTTCAGCAACATACTGAGATTTTTTAGAGCTCTTGGGTAAATACTATCTGGTCCTAGAGATTTGTTACTGTTTATTTTTTCCAAAGGCTCTAAAACCTCTTCAATTTATACTTTTGTTTGGGACAGTTCTTCAAACTTTTCCCCTTCAAAGAAAGAATCCAGTGTTGGACTCCTTCTCTGCCCCTGGAGAGTGAACATTAATGCAAGGAATTCCAAGTTTTTTACTGCTGAATCTTAATTTTCATTGAGCTCCCCTTTTGCACCTTCATCTGTCAGCTCTAAAGACACTCTGGCACACTTCCGGTTTCTTGATGTCTGAAGATGGCTTTGCTGTTAGTTTTTATGCCATTAGCAATCTGTTCATCAAAATCTTTTTTGGCCTGCCAATGGTTTTATATTTATGGTTTGCATTAAACTTACTGGTGTTTAGATTAGAAAGAATTTGCAGACAAGCTAAATGCCAAGATTATCCATAGAAGTAAAAGAACTGGATCAGATTAGGAGTCCATTTTTCTTATCTTGACAGTGGCTAACCCCAGATATTTCAGGGAAAAGGGGAAAAAAGGGGAAAAAAGAAACTATGTTTTCAGGGGACCCACTCTAAGACATTACAACTGCTAGATTTTTCCATAAAGCATAAAATTTTACATCACTAATATTTTTTAAATCCAATCCTCATGTGAACTTGACTCCTTGTTTTTACAATATCTAGCAGCAATGAGTTCCACAAAGTGCTTTTTGTGGGGGTTAAAACACCTTTTCATTAACTCGAAACTTACCAAATTTCATTATCACTATTTTTTTTTTTCTTTCTTTTATACTGTAAAAAAAGGCTGAAATAGATCAGTCAATTCCTATTCTTTGTATCATTCTTTCTGTTCTGGATTGCTTTGAGGGAAAGAGCTTTTATTTTGGAAGAAAAAAGAAGAAATTGGATGTAGTCAGTATAGGTTTGATTTACTTGGGAGGGACTTTGAATTTGTAGAAAGAAGGCTCATGAAATGGAAAGTTTCTGATTCTAACCAGAGGAAGAAGATGAGGAAAGTAATCACAATAAATTTTGAAAGGAAAGTGTCATTAAACTATGGCTAGGTAAGTCTGTTGGGAGAGAATTCTGAGAAGAAAAACAAAAAGTTCTGAAGAGCAGGCCATGTGTAAGAGAGGCAAGAATAAAGGCATAGCAGTAAACTATTATGAACCATAAGCAATGCAGAACCAACATTGCTACATCTGGAAATCTTTAATGCAATCAAAAAGTGAAAAACAAAAAAAAAAAACCAACAAAGGACACAATGCTAAGGGGAGGGGAAGGGAAAAGTGATTATGGTTAGGAAGTCATACAATGTGGAGGGGACTTACAAGGCTAAGAAATGGAAAACCGAATACTTGACTTATATACATATATTCAAAAAAAAAAAAAAGGACACTGTAGACTGAGGTTTTTTTATATTAATCCTATTATTAGCCAATAATCTGTAAGCGCATAGAGATAAACATGGCTTTGTCCAGACAAAATTATCTCAACCCTATCTGTTTTCTCTCTTTGTCAGAGTAATTGGAATAAGCTGGAAGAGATCACAATAATTTATCCTGACATTTGTAAAGATTTTAATGCTGTCATATGACACTCCCAAGAAAATAAAGAGAATATTAACTAGATTAAATAATTACATAGTAGAAGAAAAACTGTTTGAAAAGCAATTCTCAAAGAGAATATATCAATAGCACTCTATAAAACTAGGAGTCGAGTCATATGCAATATATTTTTATGACCTGGATTAAGAACTGGAAACCACAGTTACAAAATTGAAGGGACCTTAAAGATCATCCAGTTCTAAACCCCCTGCCACAGGCAGGGACACCTTCTATTAGACCAGGTTGCTCAAAGCCCTGTTCATCCTGGCCTTGAACACTACAAGGGATGGGGCATCCACATCTTCTTGGGCAACATGTTCCAGTGTCTCACCACCTTCACAGTAAAGAATTTATTCCATATATCTGATCTAAATATACCCTCTTTTAAATACATAAATGCAAAATGGACAGTAAGTAGAAAGAATGCTGTGCTGCAGAAAATCTCTTCAGCATCACAGACTGAATGTGAGGCAGAAATGTATTGTTGTTTAAAACAGAGAAATCTTAATCTAAGATGCGGAAAAAGGATTGTTGGATGCGAGATTTGGGAGGTAATTATTATGGTCTTTCTACTCCTGGTGGAATACTTTATCCAGTTTTGGGCACCATGCTTTAAGAAAAACTGTGCTTGGAGGTTGTCCAGGAGAGAGTGACAAGAGTGATTAGAGGTTTAGAAAGCATGGTGTATGGAGAAGGGTTGAATTTGGTTTGTTTAGTCTAGGAGAAAACAGACAAAGACATGGTAGCAGCATTTCAACGTGTAAAATTTTGTTACAAAAATACTAAAATGACTTCTTCTTCACATCCAATATAGGTAGGTTCAGAAATTCGGACTATTTTCTGTAAAGAAGACTTTGGTTATATAACAGACATGACTTTGTAAATGAGATTCTTAAGCAATGGATATTGCAAATGAAGACATCTATGCAGTCCCAGTTAGCGTTTTTTTCATATCATGTAAACCAAATACTTATGTACTGTTTAGGCATGTTACACCCTCTGTCAGGGCAGGGGGAGGATTTGATCATCTCCTCACAACCCTATTTTTCCATTATCCACAGTTCCTTATTCTGTGAATATTTTGTATGTATTGCCTAGGAGCAAGAATGAAATGTGAGCCAACTAGCAAAAACCACTGTCTCTTACTATTTTTGTGACTTGACTCTCATTTTTGCTTATTCTAGAACAGCCTGGCACATTTTTTTCAGAATCTTTTAAATATTTCTCTAATGACTCTAATAATAGCAATCAGGTCTAAGTAAACTTGCTCTCTACCTACTGTCTTTGCTTTAAATTAGGATAACTACAGCTGAACACAATGTTCCCATTGAGGATGTCCTACTTGTTTGTATAATGACTTGATATAACTTGTTAGGATATTTGCCTTTCCTATTCTTTGTTAGTTCTTATATACTATTTATTTCTTTGTCTGTTGTTGACACTTACCTGACTTTTCTTAGGATTCCCCCTCATTTAGATTTTCATTGTTCTGTAATCTGTTTATCTTTATATGTGCTGGTTACTCTGAGTGATGTTGTGTCATCTGAACATTTTGTCACATTGCTGTTCATCCTTTCTATCCATCATTCACATATATTAACAGCCCTAGTTTATAACCTTTATGTTCTCCAAACTTAATACATTGCCAGGATGAAATTATCCTATTTACATCCTCTGTACTTTTATTTTCCACACCACAAATGCTTAAAAAGTCACTACATAGCCTTTATTTTCCCTTAACCCCTTAAATTGAGTGGCACACAGTGAAAGCAACTCCACATCTGACCTGGGCACACTTGAATGTCTTTTATTTAATAGAAAAGAACAGGGCCTTAAGGAGGATATTTTAGATGTCTACTTTAGATGACATGAGCTACTTGTCTGTTACACTTCACTGAATATAAAGATAGTCTGACTGGCTCAGATTTGGAGTTTCAATACGTTGGCCAGGTTAATTCTAAAAGTGTATAGGGATCTTGGAGCAATCATGCTGTTTCATTGTGACCGATAAGCATGTTTTGGAAAATATTAGCTGCTAAGACTTCAGAGGCTGAAATTACTGCACCTTGTAACTACTTCAGCCTAAGCACACATTGGTCAGTATCATAGAATACCAAATAAATATCAGGAACTTATTTGTGGTGAAATTCACAAGAGGTCTACAATACCATTGCCTCTTTATGTGTGTGACATAACATGGGCTTCTTCAGCATATGGCATACAAGGGGGATGAACCGTTGAAACCATAAAGGTATCAGTAGTAGAATGTGCTCAGGAATTGTGAGTCCTGTGTAAATTTAGAGATGCTGTTCAACATGAAGCTAAATCAGGCAGCTACACAGACAAGCTGAAACTACCATCTTGTGTAAGGCAGTGTTTAAATACCAGAACGCCATTGTGAAATTCTCAGTTGACACACTACATTAAAAAAGACCTGATAACCATTTCTTAAGTCCAGAAATATTATTTCAGTCAGAAGACAGTGGATGCTACAAATAGCAGACCTTACCGAGAAGTGAAAGCAGAGGTGGCCTACACTGGGCGCCCTCTGTGGGAACACTGGGTTCTTTACAAGTTGAGCATGAAAACTAGCAAAACTTTAGAAATGAGACTATAGCTGAAGCCTAATGAAAGAGAAGTATCATAGAATCATAAAATCATAAAACAGCCCAGGTTTGAAGGGACCTCAGAAGATCACCTGGTTAAGCCTTTTGTGGAAAAGGGAACCTAGATGAGATGACATTTCCTTTACAAATGGGCCAGCATGTCTACCCTTATGATTGAGCAGATTTGCTGTTAGATGACAAGAGCAAGTATGAAGCATGTGTTGTTGGCCGAGATAGGCCTGCAAAAATCCTCTTAACTCCTTCAGATTCAACTCCTCCATGCACAACTACATGAGGAGGTCAAGAAAAGAGAAGACATGACAAAATTGACAACGCATGTAGTATCATTAGAAGTCCTTTAGTACCAGTCTCTGGATTCCCTTGCCACTTCCAACACTGACAGGATCTCACAAATAAAAAAATGAGAAAATTATGTTTCTGGGATTGCTTATTACCCAAAAGTCTTGTATCTCATAATGAAAGTGACCAAATTGAATCTGATTCAACCACGGTATAAATGGTTTCTAGGCAATTTTTTATACAGCAGTAAAGCTTT
This sequence comes from Pezoporus occidentalis, assembly GCF_034315485.1. Taxonomy (NCBI): domain Eukaryota; kingdom Metazoa; phylum Chordata; class Aves; order Psittaciformes; family Psittacidae; genus Pezoporus; species Pezoporus occidentalis. The sequence goes on along the minus strand of NW_026914940.1, from coordinate 18,745,492 downwards.
GTCCATATCATTCACTTGAAAGGAGTCAGCCACTTGAGATAGCTACAGGCAGAGATGTCAGGTTTTGGAAAATAAAACCGTGAAAGCCTACAACCTAAGATCACAGAATTAGTACTGGTTGGGATGAGTGGGTCTGGTTAACCTAGATTTTTGCAGTCATCAAACCTATAGGGATTATTGCACTGTTTTATGTTTAAAACTGAAACCCCAGGATTTTCTCTGCATAATTATCACTGGCTGCAGAATCATCTCCTTGATGTTGAATCAAAAAACTTTAAAAAATAAAAACAGCTACCACATGTTCATCACTGTGATCTTTTAAAACATGCACCAGGTATGAGCTGATAAAAATACTCTTTTCTGAATCTTCAGGGAGCCTGAAATTTTATCTGTAGCAGAGATGTAGACAAACTGGTTCATTCAGTTGGATTGTCCATTGTGAAACATGAAGATAATAGAAGTGCCACAATTTTTAACTATTTAAGTGCTCATCATGTGGAAGGATATTTCTGTTCCACAACCCCAGCCCTCTACTGTATTTTATTTATGCCCTTGTTTGTTCCTTATTGCTCTCAAAATCCCATCTTTTATCTTTCCCTACTTCTGCCCCAGCAACTTCCACGATTCAGTTCTGTGTACACCTCCCAGAATCTGTAGCACACTAAAGATGTCTGGTTACAGTCAGATAAATGAGATGTCCCAACAGCAAATGAAGAAAACAGTAGGAAATTTAAAATTTCATTTGCCTTTTCAGAAGTTTCTGGTTGTTTCCCTTAATTGGCCAAACTGTGCCAATCATAACTGCTGAGCAGTATCTCAGTCTGAAACAAGTGGGATCACTGAAACCAGTGAGAAGGAGAGTGGCTCTGCCATGGGCAGAGGTGTCACTGTCTGGTCCAAGCAATGTTGCCTAAATTATGAGAACTGGTCGCACATACAAGAATCCATGTTTGTCTATATCTCAGCAGTTATTCAATAATCTTAATTAAAAGCCTCAACTTGGGTTGGGATTTATTTGTGGTAGATGTTACCATACTAAGGACATGCCTTCAATGTAAACTGCAGTATAATGCAATGATAATCAGGCTAGCCTGGCTACCAGAAGCCATACAGATATGTTGGTATAGAGGCTTACAGTATGATAGGTTCTAATTACCCTTCCTGTTTAAAGCTAGCTCAGTTATCTCTCTAATGTATTGCTGTCTATGCTGTGACCTACTTTTAAACCAGTTCTTATTACAGGAAAAAATGAGTATTATTAGCATGGTTGCACAGGAGCACTGTGGTAGAATAAAGAACTGACTCCTTAACTCTCAAGCTCCAGCGTTTAATTAAACTACTAGGCTGCTTCATGCTCTTTGGGGAGCTTAGCTTTGACAGTGCACCCACTACCAGTTTGGCAGCCCACATCCAGGCTGCTGCCTGGTGCCTGGGCACAAGCAAAGACATCTTCCCTGCCCAGCCCTGAGTCCCCCAGATTGACCAAGCTGCAGATAGAGTTCCTCATCTCATTTCCACAGCCCTGTACTAGGGCTCTTGGCACCATGAGAATGATTTCCAACCCTGGGTTAAAGGACTCTTACATCCAAAGAGACAGGGACCCTGCTGTCAGCTAGTTGAATCAAAATCAGTCATGAAAAAAGCCATGCTAATGTAAAGACAAATAAGGTATTTATGTGCAAGATCTGAAAGCAAAAAATGTTCATAAAGCAGGTGTAAAGAGAAGAAGGGAACTATGCTTATTTTAAAGTTTTTTTTTCATAGACTGTTGACAAGCTGACAAGCAGATTATAGCTTTATTTTATCACACAGATGTGAACTGGAACTCATGAGAACTTTTTGTCCTTAATTTTGTAGTCATGGAACAAAATATTTGTTTGCAAGAAGACGCTTGCTTTAAAAACCTAATTCCTACACCTTTGGTTCATTCATGGTGAAAACTCCATTCAGAAGCAATTATGTGAAAACCAAAGCAGAATGTCCTTGGCAGAAGAGGTTTCCACTGTCATGTTTGTCCTTTACATGTCATATGAATCTAGCATTGTGATAATCATATCTTCTACAGGCACAGTAGTGCCTCTGGTTCAAGACCAGGAAAAGCCATAAACAAATTATTGCAGGTTAAAAAACGTTAGGAAGTGTAACCTGTTCCTCACAGGGTACCTTGCAACAGACTTTGGGCTTCAGCTATAGTCTGAATTACTTCATATTCACTTGCTATGACTATGTCTGCTACCATAAGATTCTTTGAGAAAAAGGAAATTTTTGAAGTGAGCTATTGACCTGTTTTTCTATAAAATGCATGGATATTCACCTAATTCCCTGGGAAAACATTAATGTCCCCAAAATTCTTAATTTCCATACCTTCAGATCTGTATGTCTTCCTTCAGTAATTTACTATTGGAAACGAGGACAGTAATGGTGTTTGACATGTGCATTAATACGAAATAGTTTTGAGACTATTAATCTAATTAAACTCCTGAAGCATCTATTGACCTAAGTACTTTTGGGGAAATATTCTGAAATGCCGTAGAATCAGGAGTATTTCCAGGTCTGAATATTTTCACCATGAGAGTCATCAGACTGCCATTCCAAAGCAACATGCAAACAAAGCCATTGTAAACCATTCCTTTCTCCTTGAACTAGACAAGGAACATGCCAAGGCTCTCACATCATTTATGTTGAGATGAAAATCAATTAACAAACACATGAGAAAGACCTAAATTAAAAAAAAAAAATAAAGGTAGATATTAACACTGTGTCCTATGGGCAATAGATTTTATGAATATACAAAGAGATGATAATTGAAGACAAAGATTTTTCCACCAGGGCTGAACCTATTTCTGACTTACACTGCTTGGCTGAGAAATACCCCAACCCTGTCACTCTCGTTGTTGTGTTCACACACTGCGGAAATCACAGTGAACATGCTGCCAAAGCAGATTGTGGTGGTTTCTTTCCTCATCAAACTATAAAACTCTTTCATTTATCTGTGCAAAAATGTTAGAGCTACTTTCAGACTCTGACGAAACAGCAAATTACTCCGCTTTCTTTTGAGTATCATTATGCCAGAACATAGTAATATCTGACTTAGGCAAACTGTCAGCCCCCGGATCAGGGTAGAAATGTAACTAATCATGCTTTAAAATACACAAGGTATGATATTGAAAAGATCTCCCAGCATGTCTGTGGGTTAAACAACAAGGCAGATAGTACTTTGCCCTGAGGAAAGGCTAATGAGACAAGCAGCCCCTGCAGTTAAGCTATTTTAGACACCAACCTAGAATTGTTTCAGTTTGTGTCACTAGAGTATTGCTAACATTGATATTCTAATAAAGTCTTCCATTTCTGCTTTTTCTGAAGGCTATTAGCTCTCTTATGTGGCATGCTGCTCTCTAAAACATCTTTAAAATCAAACTATAATTTATTTCAAAGAAGACCACTTTTAGTACATAGGAAAGCTGCTCAAGAAATTCAAGTACAATTGCACAGCTCTCCTGTTGCTCAGAGAATTGTAGCCATGGATGATCCTTCATCAAGATTGGTGCTTACCAGGGCACTCCAGCTAGCAGCTGGTCTTGCTCATGTGCAGTGAGTGAGAAAAACAGATTAAGGCATGTGTTTGCCACTTTGAGAGCCTGCCTTAAAAGACTGGCAGACCCTTTGAGTCTCCAGCCTGTTGCAATTAATATTGGCTGATGCCTGATTGATTAGCAGTCAGGTAGCATGTTCTAATGATCTTTCTACCCTCCAGCATTTTTTAGAAAGTCCCTAAATGTAGCTTTGCCTTTTTCCTAGCATGGCTTACAAATGACTTGCATTGGGTTAAAATAACAGAGCCCAGCATTTCTACATTCTGGTGGAAGTCCTGTGCCAAATCAGATCCACTGCAACACTGAGAAATTTTGGTGGCATATTCTGTGCATTTGCAGGAGATGGGGAAAAAAACTATTTGCCTCCTTTCTAGCTTCTGCAGGGTGACTGATATCCTGACTAAACCAGGCTGACTCCATTTGGTTACAGAATTGAGGTTTTGTTACTGTGAAAAAAAATCCTGTTACAGTGCTTTGCAGTTAAAAAAAAAAAAATCACGTGGATTTAGACAGAAATAACTGCCTCCATGGAGACAGAGCAATGTTCAGAGAGGACAAATGTTAGTTCTCAGTTCGGCTATTACTTGTACTCCCAGAAGTTCGGCGCAGTAATATGCTCAACACAGAGAACAACATCTACATTCTTTGTGGGGAAGGCAAAGGGAATGCAGTTCAGGGAAGTAAGATCTAATTCTGGTAGGTATGAAACAAACTTTTAACTTTCTTCAGTAAGGCTACATGTTAGATCTGTGCTTAAAAATGGCCTATTGTATAATGTATAATAACCACATACTTGAATAATGAAGTGATCACCTTTTGTTAGTGAGTTCACAATTTGAAGAGGTAGGTCTATATTTTAAGGGGGTTTACATAGGGACTGAGTTAATGAAAACAAATAATTATACCTAACCAAATAATAAATTCCACTTTATTTGAGACTCGAAGACTAGCAGTCCTGGGGTGCAGGTGGCAGATCTCCGAGTAAATGAAAAAGAAACTTTTGCTAAATTTCTAGAACCTGTTCACATTTCCAGTATTTCAGTCCCTCATGTATAACCACAGAATTGGAGAGTTCTTTTTTATTTCCTCAAAGGTTTCTAATTTAGTGTCACAGGATCACCATTTCTTTTTTTTGCAGTTTGCTTTATGCAGCCTAAGATTCATTGTAAACACATTTTTACAAATGGTATTGCTTGTTCCATGCTAGCAAAAATCTTCCTAACTGTACTTTACTGCAGATTTTACATAAGGTATGCATTTCACAGTGCATAAGTGAATTGTATGAGTTTTATATAACTTCAGCAATTATGCTAAACTAATGAGTGTAATGTAAATAATCCAGCAATTTTTTTTTGTATTGTGCCAGTGTATAAGGTCACTGCCCTAACCACTGGGTCCTAATTTAACAAAGGGTTGTTTATTTGTTTGGGTTTTTTTAATAAAGCATTCTAATCCTACTGTATTGGTATCTCTGTCCCTTTTTTGAGTTGAACTCTGCTATCCACAAATTGGATGGAAATCTCATTAGTGGAGCTATAATGAGCTAGCTATGAAACCCCTTCAAGCCTGCCTGTTTACGGCCATTTGCCTGTTTGTCTTACTCTTCATCATGAGCCTGAAATTGCCCATTAGGACTGCAGTAAAGAGCAAGTCTGACTGGAGCTGTGATGCTGACAGAGACACCAAACAGGTAGAAATCTGTCAAACCCAAAGGGGTCTATAGGGTATTATTACCTGTGTGCATGTGTTTATGCTTGTTCATCCTGAAGTCAAACTATAGGGAGGGGAGGAAAGAAAAGAGAAAATATACATAGAATAGAGGAATGGAATTAAGAGAGGAAAAGTGCCAAGGACAGTGTCTTAGAACTCTCAAGTGTGAACCAGAACCATTTTATTGTACCTGAAATTACTAAGATGTCAATGAAAGGAACTTACAGTGAGCTTTTGCTGTAAAGTGCCATGAATGCCAGCATTAATGCCAGAATAAGGAGAGTCCTAAGATGGTTATGCAGATCCTTTGAAGCAAAACTGTTTAAATCTAACCCAAACACAGAAGTAGAAACTCTGGTGAAACCACAGCGTCTCAAATGGCAGGTGCTTCTGTTGCCTTCCAGAAACACAATGTATTTAAAAGTTAATATCCAGGATATTGAATGCTTCAGAAAAACTGAAGTCCTGTTGTGATGCTGGAAGCTGCAAAGCTGCTAAGACTAACAGGAGATTGAGTAAAGTATTCTAAAAGCTCAGTCTGTCATGTGTACACTTATAGTCTCTACAATTGACTATCAGTTTATTGTAGTGTATCATACATAGTCAACAAATATATTAGAAAATCACGTTTCCAGTAAACCATTATAGACAGCCAAGAAGCTCTCACACTTGCTGTCAACCTGTATAGCATACGGTGGTTCAGGAGTAAATTCATCTATGGAAAAAGTGTTCCTGCCTTGGGTTGGCTATTCATGTCACAGGTGCAAAGTGGGTTTTCTTCTGCTGTCCAGTTTTCAAATATTGTTCCTTTTTTTTTTATCAGAGCCGTCAACTTAGACATCAGTTTCCAGAAAAATAAAGTTAGATAACACAAATCTTCCACTTGGAGATCTACAGCACTAACTATAAAGTGTTATTTCTCTTGTGTGAATTTTTTTAGATGGAAAAGGAAATCAAAAGGAGCACATCAAAAGGAGCATGACCAGCAGGTTGAAGGAGGTGATCCTACCCCTCTACTCTGCTCTTGTGAGACCTCACCTGGAGTATTGTGTGCAGTTCTGGTGTCCTCAACATAAAAAGGACATGCAACTGTTGGAACAAGTCCAGAGGAGGGCCACAAGGATGATCAGGGGACTGGAGCACCTCCCATATGAAGACAGGCTGAGAAAGTTGGGGCTGTTCAGCCTGGAGAAGAGAAGGCTTCGTGGAGACCTCCTAGCAGCCTTCCAGTATCTGAAGGGGGCCTATAGGGATGCTGGGGAGGGATGCTTTCCTGTTAGGGTGGTGAGGCACTGGAATGGGTTGCCCAGGGAGGTTGTGAATGCTCCATCCCTGGCAGTGTTCAAGGCCAGGTTGGACTAAGCCTTGGGTGAGATGGTCTAGTGTGAGGTGTCCCTGCCCATGGCAGGAGGGTTGGAACTAGATGATCTTAAGGTCCTTTCCAACCCTAACTATTCTATGATTCCATGAAATAGAATTATTATACAGGAATATAGTGGAGATGTTATGATTGGAGACTCATTATAACTTAGTGAGTTTTGCAAGTGAGTAAAAAAATAAAACAAAAAAAAAATTAAAGTCTAAGAGGACCTATTTCAACATGTAGGTTGTTTATGTTTGGGTTTTTTTCATTTAGATTTAAATTTTTATTATAATATTGTGTAGAATATGTTCTGTAAAAATAATGAAGTTTTAATAAAAGGAAACTTTACTGAAGCCCTTCACTTTTAAATGTTTCTTAAATTGAAAATGATGACAGAAAGTTTGTTAACTACAGGTCATACATACCAGTGATTATAAATTAACTGCTTTCTTTTCCTCAAGTTTTGTTAATCATAAAATAATCATAGAATCATAGAATAGTTAAGTTTGGAAATTACCTTAAGATCATCTAGTTCCAACCCCCCTGCCATGGGCAGGGACACCTCACACTAAACAATGTCACCCAAGGCTTTGTCTATGCATTTTTCAAGGGGATGGGGACAGGGTAGAATAAAACTTTTAATACATGACTGGCTGACTTCTCTTTTTCCCTTTCTATCTCCTTTTTGGAGACAAAATAACTAGGGCCAACCAGGGCTGGTAGGTTGTGAGTGTTGAATCCATATTGATTCCTCACAGCTCAACCCAGTCAAGGTGCCTGCAACTTCTACAATACTGTGCTACTTTACTGGGTCATGTCTCTCAAAATAAACTCAGAGCAAGCTACTTTATGCCATACTATGTTCTCAGCCAGTTGTGTGTGTGTGTGTGTGTGTGCATCAGCAGATGTCTATACTGCTACCTATGTTAGCTAAACAGCAGGTAAGAAGACAGAAACATGACCTACTGTATCATTTTCTTCTAGATGAAATAATTTCTTCTCAAGTTGTGTAAAAGACAGGACCATCTGATAATGATGCTGGAGAAGAGATATGAGAACAGCAGCCACAATTGATCAAATATAGTATACTGTTGCAAACGTTGCTTGTATTAACAAAATTCAGTCTGGCAATGGCATAGACTAAGCACACTGGCACTGAAACAACTGTAGAAGACATATGCTGAAGGATACTATCATACAAAATGGAAAATAGCAGAAAATGAGGACAGGGATTACCTCTGATTTCCTAGGTGGTGCTCCACACTAACATCAGTGCATCTCAGCTCTCTGAGCTAGATCCTGTCTGTCCAAATCCAAACTAACTGCTGAAGTCAGTCATGTTTTTCTGTCATTAATGAAACACATAGTCCACCATGCGAAATAAAGATGATGATTGATTTTCATTGAAAGCTTTTCATTGTTTTTTTTTGTCAGAAATGCATTATACACATCAACATACAGCCGGTGGGTAAATGTCTTTCAGCACTGAGACTTTCACCACTGTGACAGCAGCTCAACACAATAGTTAAGTCCAAAGGTATGACCATTTACAGTCCTTTTCATTCACTTTTTTTACTTTTTTTCCTCCCTTTCTTTTTTCTTTTTTTTTTTCCTTTTTGAGGAGAATGAAGTTTTTTTGGTTTGTTGGTTTTGGTTTTTTTTGATAGATAAAAGATTTTGTATTTTCTTTTCAATTTGAACTATGCTAAGGAGCTCCAAAGTCAGAAATTTATTTGGGTTTTTTTATTAACGAATACTCAGAGTAGTAGCCAATATCTTTTCTTCCTGGGTTATTCCACCCTTTTCTACATATTGTCTACATCATGTAACGATAACTGTCTTAGGCTATGTGAAGCTGCGTTCAGTTTACACAACTTTTTTAACACATGGACAATGGGTCAGGGCAGTAGATTTTGCCAACAGAGAACAGATAAAAAATTTAACATGATTTGGAATGAAGAAGGTATCACCTTTGAATAATATGCTGCACGGCTTGCAATAATCACTGGGTTTATGTGGGTATTAGGCTGAGACACAGAAGTTGTAAAGATCAGTACTCCTCTGATCATTCTCCTCCCTATTCTTTTCAGTGTTCTCCTGAAGATTTATATTCAAAGTGATCATGCTGAAATCATAGAATAGTTAGGGTTGGAAAGGACCTTAAGATCATCTAGTTCCAACCTGCCTGACACGGGCAGGAGCACCTCACACTAGACCATGTCACCGAAGGCTCTGTCTGACCTGGCCTTAAACACTGCCAGGGATGGAGCATTCACAACCTCCCTGGGTAACCCATTCCAGTGCCTCACCACCCTAACAGGAAAGAATTTCCTTCTTATATCCAATGTAAACTTCCCCTGTTTAAGTTTCAACCAGTTACCCCTTGTACTTTCACTACAGTCCCTAATGAAGAGTCCCTCCCCAGCATCCCTATAGGCCCCCTTCAGATACTGGAAGGCTGCTAGGAGGTCTCCACGAAGCCTTCTCTTCTCCAGGCTGAACAGCCCCAACTTTATCAGCCTGTCTTCATACGGGAGGTGCTCCAGTCCCCTGATCATCCTTGTGGCCCTCCTCTGGACTTGTTCCAACAGTTCCATGTCCTTTTTATGTTGAGGACACCAGAACTGCACACAATACTCCAAGTGAGGTCTCACAAGAGCAGAGTAGAGGGGCAGGATCACCTCCTTCGACCTGCTGGTCATGCTCCTTTTGATGCAGCCCAGGATACGGTCGACTTTCTGTGCTGCAAGCGCACACTGAAGCCAGCTCATGTTCATCTTCTCATCGACCAACACCCCCAAGTCCTTCTCCGCAGGGCTGCTCTGAATCTCATCTCCACCCAACCTGTAGCTGTGCCTGGGATTGCTTTGACCCAGGTGTAGGACCTTGCACTTGGCATGGTAGTAAACGTCATGAGGTTGGCATCAGCCCACTTCACCTTAGAAGCGTGTCAAGGTCTCTCTAGATGGCATTCCTTCCCTCCAGGGTATCAACCGAACCACACAGCTTGGTGTCATCGGCAAACTTGCTGAGGGCGCACTCAATCCCACTGTCCATGTCAGCGACAAAGATGTTAAACAAGACCAGTCCCGACACTGATCCCTGAGGGACACCATTCGTTACTGGTCTCCAGCCGGACATTGAGCCATTGACCACAACTCTTTGTGTGCGGCCATCCAGCCAGTTCTTTATCCACCGAGTGGTCCATCCATCAAATTGATGTTGCTCCAGTTTAGAGACAAGGATGTCGTGTGGGACAGTGTCGAACGCTTTACACAAGTCCAGGTAGATGACATCAACTGCTCTACCCCTGTCCATCAGTTCTGTAGCCCCATCATAGAAGGCCACCAGATTGGTCATGCAGAATTTCCCCTTAGTGAACCCATGCTGGCTGTCACCAAGCACCTTGTTGATTTTCATGTGCCTTAGCATGCCTTCCAGGAGAATCTGCTCCAAGATTTTGCCAGGCGCAGAGGTGAGACTGAGTGGTCTGTAATTCCCTGGGTCATCCATTTTCCTCTTCTTGAAAACAGGGGTTATATTTCCCTTTTTCCAGTCATCGGGAACTTCATCTGACTGCCATGATTTCTCTAATATGATGGCCAGTGGCTTCCCAACTTCATTTGCCAGCTCCTTCAGGACCCGTGGATGGATCTCATCAAGACCCATGGACTTGTGCACATTCAGATTTTTAAGATGGTCTCTTAATGATTACTCCTGAGAGAACGGCCTGGAGTTTTGTTTTAGTCTTGGGTGCAAAAGTACAAAGTACTGAAGCTGAAAATTAGAAATAACATCTGGCCTTGCCAATTTTTTCTTAAGGGATCTCTTGACCATTTCTGCTGCTAATTTTACCTTTATTTGTTGTTAATCCTCTGTTCCACCATCTTTAATCTACTTGGTGTTGTTTTTCTATTTACTAAGGTTGTTAGAGATTCTTTTGCACAACTTTATGGACTCTGAAAAATTTCTAGAGATTCTTTCTAATAAAGTATTTTGTTATGGGCCACTGCAGATTTTCTTACATACTTGAACAGTAAAACTTACATGGCTCCAGAAATTGTGATAGACCTTGTTCAATGGAAATGTTTTTTTGGGGAAGTTGTTGTTAGCGGTTTTCCTCTTCCACCAGATGTTACCCTTACCTTACCTGAATTTATCTCTGGACAATTTTCTTTTGGTTGGGTTTTGTTTTGGGTGGTTTTTTTTTGTTTGCTTCAAGTTTTTTTTATTGTTGTTGTCGTCGTTGTTCGGTTTGATTTTTTTGTTGTAGTTGGGTTTCTTTGTTTTCTAGTCATACTCCTTCAGATACTCTGTTGGAGAAATACTATTATCTGGACTCCTTTTGTTGAAGAATAGATACACTCAGGTATAATCTACAGGCTGGAAGTTTGGCCATCCCACCAGTTTTACCAATAATTGAACAGGAAGGTTAAAATTAAAATCTCACAAATGACAAGCAATTACCTATTCCTTCTTTCAGAGAAGCTATGGTAAAGTCACTGTAGCATTCATTTATTCACTGAGGAAGAAGCCTCAGAACTCCGTGATCCATGGTAGCAAAAGCAATTGGTAAAAAAGACAGTATCAATGGCTGCTTTGATCAGTAATGTTTGTGAAGCCTTGATCATGACTACAAGATTAGCTATCATTACTGAAAGAGACATCTCTTCCTCATTCAATAGTCTGCCTGGAAGATTTAAAATATGGTTAGGAAGAAATTATATGCCACAGGGATGCGATCACCATTCCTTTTCAAAATAAGCATGAATGAGTAGCAATGACTATATTTTAATTGGCAATAACTTAAATTTATTTTCCCAAGTCCAATCCTGTTTTGCCCATGACAATAATTGGTAGGTGATCTCCCTGTCTTTATCTCAACTCATGAGCTTTCTCATCCTATTTTCTCCCTTTGATCCACTGTGTTCTGACTGTAAGCCAAGGTTAACTCATCACATTTAATCATAGGCTGGTTTATTGTCCTGTTCACTGATGGTCATGCCAGAGGTACCTCTTTCCACTCTTGTTTGGTGAGTGTGGTTTTGAGGAGAATCCCCTAACTGTACCCAAGGGTGACATTGAAGAGAGGTCTCAGAGCATGCAGGCTGGATTCATTTTGGAGGAAACTAACTAGAAGAAGTTCTAAAAGGACTACTCCTGGCATGGTCCAGCCACTAAGGGTAATCTGCCTGCAAGAAAGACAGGAGATAGCCTTTCTTGAAACACTCGTAGACATTGTGCTTGGAAAAATAACCCTTTTGTTATACAGATCCATTCTTGTAGTGTTAGCTGTTAATGTAGACAAACGCCAAGGCCTCCTTGAAGATAACTTTCATTAATGCTAAGGAGCATAGATTAATCAAGTAAAAGACAAGATGTACTTGCTTTGGTGTTTCATAATTTCTGGCTGTATCTACAGTGCTGTGGGAACAGTCCATGACCTACAGACCAAATGGAATAGACAACTAGAAGTTTCACAATCACTAGCCTTTGCTCTCAGTCATGGTGGAATTCAACCAACTAGATATCTGCTGGAAATAAAATACAACAGAGAAGAAATAGTCCAGGAGGTTCTTGGAGGGTGTACAAGATAACTTCCTAACCCCACTGGTTAGTGAACCAACTAGGGAAGACACCCAGCTAGATTTGCGGTTCATGAACAGAGAAAGACTGGTGGGTGATATGGTGGTTGGAGGCCGTCTTGAACAAAGCAATCATGAAACGACAGAATTTTTATATCCTTGGAGAAGTCAGGAGGAAGGTCAGCAAAACTCCTACCTTAGATTTCTGGAGGGCTGACTTTGACCTGCCTAAGATGCTGATTGAGGGAATCCCTTGGGAAACAGTACTGAAGGGCAAAGGGGCCCAGGAAGGCTGGACACTCTTCAAGAATGGAATCTTCAAGGCACAGAAGCAGGTAGTCCCCATGCGCTAAAAGTAAAACCAGCAGGGAAAAGACCAACCTGGCTGAAAAGGGAGACACTGCTGGAACTCAGGGATAAAAAAAAAAAGAGACTCTTTTACCGGGGGAAGAAGGGACTGTTGCTCCATGAGGAGTGCAAGTATGTTGTTAGGTTATGCAGGGAAGAAAATTAGAAAGGCAAAGGCACAAGATGACCCACCTGATTGATGGAGGAAAGGCTGCAGACGTTGTCTATTTGGACTTTAGTAAAGCATTTGACACTGTCTCCAACATTTCTCTGGAGAAACTGGCTGCTCATGTCCCAGATAGGTGGATTCTTCACTGGGTAAAAAACTGGCTGGGTGGTCAAGCCCAAAAAGTGGTGGTGAATGGTGTCACATCTAGTTAGCAACTGGTCACTAGTGGTGTCCCTCAGGGCCTGGTATCAGAGCAGTATTGTTTAACATCTTTATTGATGCTCTGGATGAGGGGATCAAGTGCACCTTCAGGAAATTTGCAGATGACATCAAGTTGGGTGGGAATGTTGATCTGCTGGAGGATAGGAAGGCTCTCCAGAGAGATCTGGACAGGCTGGATCAATAGGCTGTGGACAATGGTATGAGGTTCAACAAAGCAAAGTGCTGGGTCCTGCATTTGGGTCACAACAACCCCATGCAGTGCTACAGACTTGAGGAAGAGTGGTCTTCAGTGACATGGCTTAGTGGTGGACTTGGCAGTCCTGGGGTAACGGTTGGATTTAATGATCTTAAAGACCTCTTCCAACCTAGCTGATTCTATGATTCTATGAAAATATGTCCCACACTGATCAAGGTCAGCTCCCCCCAACCGTGATATGCAGCACTTGATACAGATATTTTCATAGGCACCCCTCTGAAATATACTCTTAAATAGCATTTTATTTTCAATTTCAAGTGACTAAGATGTGACAGCTCTGTCATGGTCTATGACATGGTGTTTATATTAGTATGGTGAAGATCTGATGTGTACTTGGGCAGTGGCAAGACATGAAGCAGGCAGGGTACTTGTAAGTACGTAGTTCACAGATCATAGAATCATAGAATAGTTAGGGTTGGAAAGGACCTTAAGATCATCTAGTTCAGTACAGTCTCCTTTCACCTTAGAGCAAACAACACATAAGACTACATGGGCGTTTCACCTCAGAGGGAAATAACTGGGAGAAAAATTTCTAGGAGCAAATCAGCATATGTACAGTTTGGACAATCAGTGAAGCAGAACCTGAGAGAAATAAACAGATAAGCTGAGTAAGTAGATGCACCTTCTGATGAAGAGCAGACCATTGCCCAAGCAAGGAACAAGGAGTTGGACTCAATGATTTTTATGTGTTCCTTCCAACTTGAGATATATAGTTTCAGCCTATTTCCATAGACATGCTGAGATGAAATTTTGTGCACTTATGACATGCATGTTGTTCTCCCTTGATATAAATAATGCTTATCACCAAGGGGATTACAAAGAGGTATAATTATTAGTCCTTTCAAGCCTGGTTCATTTTCCTTCCTATTAAGTAAAACAGCCTAAATTTTCAATGTTCCCTTCAAGGATAACCTCGGTTTATAAGCAGGGAAAAACAGTCAGGATAAACAGACCTATTGACAGCTTCTGGAACACCTTTTCTAGGCAGGATTTAAACAGGAATTCAATTACAGAAAAAGGAAAATGTCTCCAAAACTCTGTGTGCCATAACTCTTGCCTTTAAGACTTACTGATGACATTCGGGTTTAGGCTCAGCAAAATGGCTCTGAACTTCCCATTAAACCTGGGCCTTGGGTCTTCATCTCTTTCTGTTAATTAGTCTTAGTCTCTAAAGAATTATGGTGTCTTGTGATGCCAGCACAGTTCTGAAAGGTCTAAGTTTGTCAGTTATCTCCTGTTTGCAGTGTTTTATCAGTCCTCCAACACACTCATCTCAGGAAAGGACAGCATCCTTCATCAGGATGTTCTGAAATTCATGTCCCTCAGTGTCCTGCTATTTAGTTATTTTTAAAGTGTCTGAATTAAAGGAATTAATCATTCACACTTTTACAAGTGTATAAAAAACATTTCTTCTTTACCAGGAATTTTATTAAGTATTACGTCCAAGTGGTATGAGTGACTCCAGGAAAAAACTTGATTCAGGACAGGATTGCCAATGTGCATGATTCATTCACTTGAGTTCAGAGAAAATTCATAAAGCCATTCTCAGAAGACTAATCATTTTAGTAGAAAGCATTTGAAGTGAAGCTGTTGACAGCTGCTTTTTCTTTTTTTGTGTGTGGTTTTGTTGTGTTTTTTTTTATGGTTGGTTTCATATGGAATTTTCTTTTTTGGGTCAAGGCCAGTGAGGATTTATGGATGTTCAGTTTGCAGTGGATGTCTTGAAGCAAAATATTTGTTCTGGTCATTCCTGAACCTTATTTTCATTTAGACTTATTAATTTCAACGTGAAGGGCTGATGTTTTCATACTTATGTTATTCAGGTTACGCATAATGTTTGCTATATATGCTATGAGGGCTTATATTTAGCTTTAGTTGTGAGCAAATACCTTGGAGAACTGCACTTGCTCAATACACAGAACAATTTACTAAAAGAGCCACAAGTGAAAACCCTGATGGTTTGGCTACAGTTCTTCAGGTCTAATTTGAAAGTTACCCTCATTTTCAGTTGAACTCATACCAAGAGAAAAAAAAATAAATTTTTCAAGGCCAGAATTTCAGGGACCATATTATAGGAAAGATGTTTATCAAACAGTTCTACATCTGGAACACCAATACCAGGTTCACTTTCATTTGGTTGCATAAAGTGAGGAAAATTTAGGTCATTATATGGATAAAATCACCCCAAAGGCATTACTAACATTAGCCGTAAAGACAAAGGGACTTCGAAAGCCAATGCCACCAATTATTGAGCAACATATAAAGCAAAGTTAGATCTGGTTGTTCAACAACAAAAAAAAAAAACAAAGTAAGAATATTTACTCTTCTAGCTGAATATTTTTATTGGGATTTGCTGATCAATAAAATGCAAATGACCACATAATAGAGGGTCAAAGATAAAAATTATGCACTCTGTTATATGTTAAATAGGACGCTGTTTTTTGAGTCAGGTTCTATTAAAAAAAACTGTATATCATAATAGACTGAAGAACTATCAAACTGTGTAAAAGCCAGAGTTACAGCACTGAAATCTGCCTAGTTACATGAATAGTTCAAAATTGCTTATCAAGTTTTAGTGGCTATTTTTGTTTCATTCAGTTTACTGCTTTCCTAAGAACTGATACATTATCTGGTCACATAAGTGAGTGAAGATGAAAGAACTATTCCTGTTTACACCAGTAGAAAGTTTGTCCTATTGTATTTCACATAACATGATTTTATTCTTGGAACTGATTTCTGTAAATCATACATTCTGCACTTTGAGCTTGATGATTATGCTCTGCAGCTAATTAACTGAAGTTTGTTTTAAAAATTTGCATTTTTTGGAGCATAAAATCTGTGAAAATTTTGCCCAATATATATGTTGATTTACATTACTTCTACAAAGCTAAAATGTATCTTTGCAAATCATATTATTTGAGTGTATTGAATGTACCAAAGTGCTAAAAAAGAGCAGGATGTAAGCACTGATTATTGCCAGTGACCAGTAGGTGCTTACAGAGGCATTGAAATATGATATTTCTAGACAAAACAGCTAATATTTTCTGTGTCCTCTCACAGTTCTTCCTGCTTTAACGCATTACGTTATAATTTAATCTATAAGATAGAAACAATACCAGGAGTCCTAATTAAATTAAAAGTAATTACCCATTGTGTAGATACAGCTTTCAATTGAGCAGCTGCAAGCTGGTATTTTGTCATCCTCACTTTATCTATATGCTCATGCATGATTATTTGTATCAGTTATTAATGACGTTTCCTCAGTAGTCATAAAGGGTTGTGGAAAACAGAAGAGGAAAAGGGTGAATGAAGAAAAGTGTTATAGGAAATGCAGTGAATTAGTACATTTACTTCTCTAAGTCTTCAGCTGGGATGCTAGTTCCTTGCTCATTTATTTTCTGTTATATCTCAGATTGATCTGAAAGAAATTACTATTTTTTTTTCTTTTTTTTTCGCTAATTTTTCTGGGGGTGGCTAGCAGGAAATTTTAGAAACAGAAAAACTGGCAGATTAAGCACAAGGACTTAGCTCTTTTATTAAGGATCTTCTATCCTACACTGAATGCAAACAGAATTTATTTGTTTTATAGAAGAAAGAATTAACACACCTTTAAAGAGCTTTTACATTATTATAGTGGAGAGGAGAGGAGAGGAGAGGAGAGGAGAGGAGAGGAGAGGAGAGGAGAGGAGAGGAGAGGAGAGGAGAGGAGAGGAGAGGAGAGGAGAGGAGAGGAGAGGAGAGGAGAGGAGAGGAGAGGAGAGGAGAGGAA
The DNA here is from genome assembly GCF_034315485.1 of Pezoporus occidentalis. NCBI lineage: Eukaryota > Metazoa > Chordata > Aves > Psittaciformes > Psittacidae > Pezoporus > Pezoporus occidentalis. The sequence goes on along the minus strand of NW_026914940.1, from coordinate 18,728,477 downwards.
AGAACATCAGACTCGAAGGTTGGTTTGTTTTTTTTTACCAATTCAATAGATTTTCCATTTTTAGAAGAAAAAGTTTTTGGCTTTTAAGCAGACTTTCATGTGAGAATAAAAGGAAGCTTCATTACAGAACAATATTGCACTAGAGTATTATTCAGACTGATTTAGTGCCTTTTCAGGTGCATGGTTCTACTGTAACAATGGGAGACAACATCATTCTCCAGTCAAGACTATTATGCAGCTGCTTAAGAGTGTATGCAGGGTGATGTCCATTTACGTGACTGTTATCTTGCTGGCATAAGCCTGCTACCAAACAGGAGCAATTATTCCCAATGCAGTCAAATTAAATTTTCATAACTACGAAGCTGCATTTTACCTTGGGGCACTACCTGATGCCCATTTCTTCATTCCTCGTTCCTTAATCCTCTATATTAAATCTAAACAAATCAATGTTTACTCGCATTAATATTTTAACATACAGTACTTGCTTTGCCTTCTGACATCTTGTGACTTTATTAGTAGCATGGCGAAGGCTTTCTGCAGTGAACAGCAAAAGGCCCCTTTTTTTTTCCATTGTTGTTAATGGTTTTATTTCCTGATGTGCAAACGTGCGCATACAGGCACATTTTTTTCTGCCACTAAGCCAAGAAAAATTCCAAGTAATAAAAGAAAAAAAATCATCATTTCACCATTGAACAAGGGTCACATTATGAAAAGACTAAGTAAGCATTAAAACCAAATTTGTTTCAATTCCACATTAATCAATTGAACAAAATGGGGTCACCTCTCTCTCAAGAGCCATCAGTCACTTCTTGGACCCCAGATTTACCAGTCCAGTTGCATACACCTTTATCACAGGACCCCACTGCCTAGATGCTGAAGGTGGGACTTCACAAACCAGATCAGAAGCAAAGCATTTCTGCTGCTTGTGAAACTGCTTCCCAGATGCAATGAACCCATAACTGTCCCCACAGCCACACACCCCTGGTTCCCACCCTGCAGTTTCTTCATATTCCTACTAGATGTTTGCCAAATACCTAATTATAATATCTGACTGGCTACTCAATATCTGGAAATATTGTCTGTCTGTATGTGACGCAAAGCTAATTAACGGATAGAAACACAAATCAATTTAAAAAATAATTAAAATGATATTCTATTTCCTTTCCTCTTCCCCTCACTCCCATCCTTCCTACTCATTTTGTGATTTTTCTGCCTGTATCGGTACCATAAGTCCCCTGGCATTATTTCTTTGTCCCTTGTGAAGTTTGAAACTCCTTTCAATTTAGTATCAGCAAATGTAATTACAGGGTAGATACTTTCACTTCCAACTCATTAATGAAAATGTTAAATAAGACTGGACCTAAAGTACCTTCCTAGAAATCCACTAGATAGTGCTTCCAATTTCTATAATATGGTCACTCTCTTCCCAGAAAGACTTCTCAGAAAATACCTACATCACTTCCTTACAAAGTAGGTGGGAGTTCCTGGATAATCATACAGATTCCTCCAGGACTAAGTGTAACCTCTCCCATCCCCTTGAGTTTCTTGCCAGCACATAAACCAGCAAAGCAAGGCTTGAAAACTGAGATCCTTGGCACATAGCTACTGCTAGTTGAAGGGTTTACCCCCTTTTTCTGAAGATGAGGAGATGGGGATAGAAAGAAAATTACCTTTATTTAAGGCTTTATAACAGTAGCACAATTTTACTTATGGCTAGGACTATAAACTTGAAAGTAGAGTTCAGTAGGCTGTGTCCATCAGCAATGGGAGAAAGGAAGACAGATAATACGGAAGCTGATAATTACCAAAATAACATCAGCAGCCACATTTTCTCTGCCTTTTTATTATTAGAAAAAGTTAAATCCTGATATCTAGTTCATTCGCTGTGTTTTCTGGCACACACTGGATGTTTGTATGCCTTCTGGGCTGGAATCCTGATGCTGCAAAAAGTAAAATAAAGCGTGCTGCAATTTCTAGCTGGCTACTGGGCTCTTCTCTGCACTTAGCTTCAAAGATTTTTTAAAATATATTTTTCTGCACCACAGCTCAGAGTTGCTAAATCCAGAAATTGAAACATTCTGGGAACCAAATCATTTGGGGGCAAATCAAAGCTCTTGGAATGTTGCCCTAGGATTTAGAAGATAGCAGTTAATAGTAAAAAATGTTCAATATTTTTAAGGAAATCCCAATTATAGAAGGCTGTACCATTCAAATCCTTGATTCAGGAGTAGAATGAATGCTGCATGTCTAACACAGAAGGAAATTTGTGCCTGTGTTGTGAAGGCAAGAATTAGTGATGAACAAAAGGAAAACTGTAATATTTTACATCTTCTACGCATCTATAATTTGCATGTTGATAACAGTTCCTTGTGAATCCACAGATGAAACTTATTTAGTCATCCATGTCAGTCTCTGTAATAGGTCTGACAATAGTTACAGATCCTGATCCAATTTATGCAATTTATTTTTAAAGTATTGGTATTGTTTTCAAAATGGAAAGAATTAAGATTAGAGGCAGGAAGTGTCTAAATTGTGGTGTTAAGACTCCACTGCTCCACTGAAATTCCCTAACACTTGAATTGTGTAATGATATTTTAAAGCATAGCTTAGTCCAAGTCCAAGTCTGTAGAGATTCTAGTTGTGCTGTCACTTTTATCTGACATAAATGTATGCCCTGCATGAAATGGGTGCCCAGAACACCAAGACTCAGACCTGACCAGTTTAGCTTTCAGGTTAGTTCTCAGGTTAGTTTTCAACATACAGCTCAGAACAGCTGTGCAAAGGCTGGTGCCAGCACAGCATAACAGGAGTCAGCTGAGGATGGAGGGAAAGACCTTAATGGCAATGTGAATTTACATCAGCCTATAATGACTATGAAACTACAGTCAGAGATAACCAGAACTGACAAAAATAGACCTTAAAGACTTTTTCATATGCTCCCAATCCCAAAGCTACAGTGACCTCAGGATTTCAAAGATAGCAATTGTGTCTTTTTAGGCATACTACTCGTGATCCACAGGGAAAGGGTCTATAGTCAAAGTCAATAGAACCATTAGGTAAAGCTTACCAGAGACCCTGAGGAACTGGAAAAGCATAAGACTGCAAAGCATCCTGAGGGTTCTGCCAACTAGAGCCCCTCTATCATGGTCATTTATATATTAAAAGCCTTCTATAGAAAATTCCTTCCAATATTTTTTAACTGTGACAATTTATACATATTTCACTATAATATATGAGAATTTCTAGTACAGTCTGTCCAGGAGCACGTGGATTTAGAGACCATGAGCTACAGAACATTGTAAGCATTGTGTAACAGGCACCCATGCAAAACAATGATGATGTGCACATATGCTCAAGCTGTGCATATTAAATGATAACATGATGTTTTGCATACAGGACTTCAAGATGTTATGGGTAGAAGAACAGCATGTCTTCACATTAACTGAATATACGCATTATAAAGCAAAAGAAAAGATTTCCGCTAATCTGTCTTCTTAATACTTATATTTAAGTGGAAAAATTGTATTTTTTTTCCAATACCTTCATTAAATGCATTCTTCACCTCATCTGTGATTTGTTAGCTTCAAACACAGCTGTTACTCAGTTATCTAATGTTAGGCACCTGGCTATGATGTCTGAATTAGGGCTACAGATGCCCTCCACACTCTGTGAAGTCAGAGAAAAGAGACGTTTTCAGAGGATGATTTAGGACTTTGGTGTCTGAGTTTCTCCAGTGATTGCAAAGAGACCTGAGATTGATTCTAGTTTCAGCAGCTTTAGCAAAACTCTATGTGAGTTGATAAGAACCCTAGAGACAAGTATGGATGTCAGTCATATTTTCCTTTCTGTAGACCTCACGGAATATCCAATGACAATGGTTAGAACCTGCATTGGAGTCCTTATTCTGCAGTCTGTTTCATTACTCCCCTAGTAACAGCTTTCCACAGAAAGATTTTTTATTCATCCCTGCAGGAGACAGAGCCCACTCACAATTTTTCTGCACATCCTGGTAATTGCCTGGAAATTATTTGTCCTATTGTTTTCCCTTGAAAAGTGAGAGCAAAGGAGAGATCTCTTCCTTACGTATAGATTTATCTGAGACAGCATCAGATGAATTAACTGCAGAATCTGAAGCAGACAAACAGTACTTTGGCAGTGCTGTGCCTGTCTAAATGGCAGATCAACCAGGCGATTAACCTGGGAAGGCGCGTGGCACAGAAGAACCATAACCAGCCGGGAATGGAGGCTGCCCTGTGTGGGTATTCTGACTCAGCACTTCAGGGCACTGTTTAGACAAACTCTCTGCTGCTGCTGACAGTTAATGGGGAGTCTCTTCATGCTCAGGAAACAGGGTTAGTTGGTGCATTTATTGCTCTGGCTTTGTTGTTTGCTTGCCAAGGAAAACAAGAGCTACAGCTACAGAGTGTTTGCAGCAGCAGGGTAGGACAATCTCCTTTCCCATATTTTTTTTTTTCCCCAGTGTGCTAACATGGCTCATTTCCTCTTCAGAAAAGAAGTATCTTGGAAGTACAGCCCACTTATTATGAAACAATGAAAAGTCATGGATTACACGTTCACAGTTTAGACTGTTCAAAACCTTCCTGGCAAGATAATTTTGTTTCAGAAAACAAAATATTTTACTGATGACAGAACATTCAATAGACAATTACTGGGTATTACCTTCCACTGGGGATAAAATATTCTATTTTGGTAAACAGTAGACTTCAACTAGTAGCCTAGTGCATTGCTGTGTCCTCCAGATCCTTACCAAGTTTCATCTGAACTAGATTTAAAATCCTTTGCATTGTATCATGGTGTTCTGCAGTCCAGGTGCTGTAATATATGAATATTAAAAAAAGAAATTCAGTGGATTTATTTTTCTGGAATTTGCTTCCATACCAAGCCACTCTCTTGCACCATGCTATAGTAAGTGCTGTGTTTGGTTTTGTTTAATTGTTATTACCTGCTCCACATTTTCTAAATGTTTCAAAGATGGTTAGAACATTTATTAAAAAAAATACAAACAACAACAACAAAAAAACAAAAACACCCAAAACCCAAAAGACATGCATGTGAAATTCAATTTTTAAAACGCCTTTACAGGCTTAAGTCATCTCTCTTTGACAAGGATAATACAACATTTTTCACAGTCCCAAGTATTATGTAGCAAACATAAGATGCACTGCACTCATGTTTCCCACTCACTATCACTTACTTCTATTTCTCCTCACACTTAGTTTGCCTTTGGGAGACTGATTATGGGTTCCTTTTACTAGCTTGCTGTTGTCTTCAATGCTGAAAGATGTGCTAGTGCTGCAAGACTATGACTTCAAGCATCAGAGATACTGCCTTTCTGGTGATGCGACTGCTCTAAGTTCTGCCTTTTACTTGCGTTTTTCCTAGATGAGTTATGGTGATAAAATTCTCTTCTGATATCCAAGAGTCATTGCAGTACCCCCTCCATTTAGTTAGCTCCAAATCCCTAACCTATGTTTTGCAAATCAGAAACTATTTCAAGAATACTAGTTTTGCATAGTAGTTTAAGAAACAATAAAATCATGATTTCACCATATACTGACTTCGACCTTTTCAGAGTTGGATTTGTTTATAGGCTTCATGGTTTCTATCTAAAAAGGAAAGATCTTCCCTAGGCAATCATTTTAGAAGTTTAAATCATATTCAAGAAAACTTAAACTGGGCATTCAAGAGTGTTATCTTCAAAATACAAGTGCTTCTTTCAGGATTCTTCTCATCTATTTAGTGCAATGCACCCCTAAACATTGCATACCTTAAATTACATTATCTAGTAAGTGCTCCAGATGTGAACAGTACTTCAATCCTGATTCCAATAAAACCATCAGGTGTTTATTCCAGTTAGCATTTCAACTTAAAGTGACCCTTTTCTGAATGTGTCAACTTGAGTACTTCCAACTTTATAATTCTAGTTCATAATGTGCTCAGAAAGAGACCTCTCTGTACTTGTAAAAAAAAAAAAAAAAAAGTGCACATAAGAATTGAAAGGTGCATGATTTTTCTTCTCATCACAAAATATCCTAATTACTCTTCCCTTGAGAGAAAGAAATGAAATACAAATAAATTTTCTAACCTTGCTGACCAGATTGCTGATGAAACCTCCCATGCACTCTAGCACTTTCTTTATCACATTTATGACATGTTCAGAAGCAAAGTGTTATTAGTAGAAAAGAAATGATTAATTTTTTGCAAGCTAAAGTGTTAATATTTAATTGTGACCTTTGCAGAAATGCTAAGGTTAAAATGTAAAAGTTAATAAAACTTCTATTTGAAACAACAGCAGATGGCCATGTAGCGAATACAAACCTAAAATCACTCTTGGGGCTCTATTATGTTCACAAACTGCCTCAGCTATCAATTACTATGTATGTTGCTGATGAGAAAAAAGCTGAACTACTGTTTCATGTAGTGCACCTTAGCTGAGTATCATCTGACGTGAAGAGCTCTAGAAGGCTCTGATTCCTAAAAAAATCCCCTGTAGATGTGCCTGACATATTCAGTTAAAAGATATTCTTTCAGGATTACCGTTTGGGTTTTTTTTTCCCATGAAAATGTTCATGAGTACAACACAGATTAAAAAGTCACATGATAGTAAAGGAAATACTTTCATTCCATAAAGTATTGCTTTTGAAAATATGAGAGTGCTGAGCCATCTCAGCCTGTGTAGAAAAGGAGTTAAGATATGTGAAAGAAATATTCAGTGAAAGAGAAACTCCCATCTGATGTCTTGGAACTTGGACAATGAGTCCAGTTTCTGAGAAGCTGAAAAGGCAAAAGCAGTATACAGCAGAAGAAAAAGTAGCTGGACGAAAACTGTAGAGAAGCAGATGTAAGCAGTGAAAGAAGCAGGTGATATAGCTGAGATACACAGAAAGCCGACACTCCTTCTATTTCTATATCTTCTTTTTGAATAGCTTAATCCTTACTGACTCTAGTTGCATTTTTACTACCCTCTTTGACCTAATATGCCCTCCTGCGGAGGACATTTTTTTCTATTTGGCAAAAGCAAACAATGCAGGTGGCAAATTGTTATTCTTTGTTTCATTTCCTTCTTTTCCTGCGGGCAGGTATTTCTAACCCTTATTATGTTTTCCTTTTTTTATTTCCAAGGCTATGCTATGTTCTTCAGGGCAAAAGATTGGAATGAAAAGAACTATTGAAACAGGCCTTTCTAATAATATTTTTGCCTTACTCCCCCCTCCCTCGTTGATTCTCCTGTAAATGTCTAACAAAAATTGATCAAAAAGATAGTATGATTTACTTGTATGAAATTTAAATACAATCACTCCCATTTTATTATTCACTGGAGATACACAGGCAGGAAATGGTGGATAGCAAAAGTGATATTTATTTACCATGCCTGTCTCTAAGGAGTTCCTCAAGTTCATACTCAATGAAACATAATAGTGGATATTTAAACAAAGGTAAGAACGTAAACCCAGCCATAATGGTTTGATGGTTCAGTGGTAGGGGCTTGGTCTGACAATGGTGCATGGTGTAAACATGGAAGAGGATGTCGGCAGAGGACATATGCACATACGAGTTCTGGCATATGTCTTCTCAGCCTGAAGCACATGGAGAGGCAGGGATGGCCTGAGCTGTGAGGCCTTGTGACTGATTTTCAAAAAGGTAAAATGTTCTGCTTTGTTTACTCTCTGTGTGTCAGGAGAATCCCTTTATCTTTATTGGTTCTTCTGTCAAAACTGCCTAGTGGAAAAACAGAGAGTAAGGGATAAGTGTGAGCACACCTTAGGGAAGAAGGGGACAAGGATGGAAGCAGATTATCAGCTAAGCATGGAAGGCCCTCAGCACATGACTAGGTCAACCCTAGTCACCCAGCTGATCCTATAACCCCAAAGTGGAGATCTTCAAATCCATTCTTAGCTACCAGCTAATCTGGATACCATTTATGCCTTTAGTTCCAGTTTTAAAGTGACACAGATAATCGAAAGGTAAAATGCTTGCAGGTGTCACAGATTAATTAACAACACTGCATCTGTGGTGCATAGCACACAGCAACACTCCAAAGAGACAAAGGAAGAGCTGTTACAGTTAAAAGGCAAGGGAGGTTGCTAAATCCATAAAAATTAACCACCAGTACTTTTTCCTGTATTTCAGGACCAGTCTTTCTGACGATCTGGAGGACCAGTTGCTGACCAGAGTGTGCAGGGAGCACCCACAGAAAACCTGGCTGCAGCAAGAAAGCTAAAGAAACTGCATTTGTGTTTGCTGTGGAGGAGGTAGAGAGGCTCCAGTGCCGGAAATTTCATGGGGAATGTTTTAGAAAGTCTACCTGAAGCCAGTGTCAGAAAAAGAGATTTTAAAACGCATTGATATTATTAATAATAGCAAAAATTTAGACGGGGTTTCTATGTTTAGCTAAAACTGTGCCATGGAATTTTTTACCTGTTTGCAGAGCACAACTTGTCACTTTGAGCTTCTTCCATGCCTCTGAAAAGTAAGTTTGCAAATACAGTGCCAGTTGTTAAAACAGGGTCCTCAGTGTTCTGCCAGTCTGATGTCCAGGCTGGGAAGCTTTGTAGAAATTATTATAAAAGAAATTACTCAGCTAACAATTTGACAAATACAGACAGATGTGTTAATATGGCTTTTGTACAGGGAACTTGTGTATCACAAGTCCCATTAGGTAATCCGCTTGAGAGAGTCTACTGAGCATGTGTACAAGGTTAAGCCAACAACAGATAGTGTCCCGAGATTTCCAAAGACTCTTCACCAGTATTTTTTGTAAAAAGTTGTGATCATTTCAGCAAGAACAGATAAATATCTCTCACAGATAAATGTTTTCTTAAAAGACAGTAAATGAAAGGTAGGAGTAAATGGTCATAAGAGAAGGAAAATAGTGTACCCTACAGAGACCTATACTAAGGCTTGCCCTATTCAACATATTCATACAGGCTCTAGAAAAGGTGGTAGAGACTGATAAAGCTTGATGATGTTAAATTATTCAGTGTAGTAAAAATGAAAGCTGGCTCTGAAGAGCTGTGGAAGGGTCTCGCAGTATTGAGTAATTGGGCAGTAGCACAGGAGATGAAATTCAGTGCTAAGAAGTGCAGACTAATGCAGTTGGAATAAAACAAACCTAATTTTACAAACACTGTACTGGGCTCTGAGCTGTTACCACACAGTAAAATAGTCCCAAAGTTAAAATAGGGAATTCCAAGAAAACATTAGCCTAACACACAGCAGCTGTTAAAAACAAACAAACAAACAAAAAATAGAAGGTTGGGAATTATCAGAAGAACAGAGCACAAACAAAATGTATAATTCTGCCATCAAGTAAATCCAAATATCCTATGTGTATAATTTTGATGTCCATCTCAATATGAAATTGATGTTCTCCTTTAATCTATACAGATCTGAACACAGACCTTCTGTTACAGTGGCTGGACCTTAAAGATTCCAAAGTAGATGCATTTGCAGTACTTCATTTCGAAGTTTTTTCACTTTGCAGCACTGCTTATATGTACATATATATATCTTCAGAGCAGCCTTGGTGTGAATGTAAAAGCCTAGTTCAATGAAAGCAGTGCTGAGATAAGCATCAATGAACAGGCTCACCAGGATACATGAACTGTGCATGGACGGCTTTGAGAAAAGATTTCAGCTGCTGATGACTGACTGGGTATCAAAGGAAACATTGAAATGAGGCTACATGACTACAAGAGCAGGTGAAGATGGGGTATGAAATGAGATGTTTTATGTGCTGAAACAGCAGCAGAAGTCAATACAAGCAGCTTGGCTGTTTGTTCAAATGATGAGAAGTGTGTTGACAGAGATGGCTTTCAAAGAGTCTTTGAAGGGGAGGTGATGGTTTTAGTTGAAGGCAGGGTGACCTGACGTTAAAAAAAAAAAAAAATCCTTAAAACCCCCCTGAAATGGTTCACTCAAGTCTAATTATGTATTAGAACAGTATCCAAACATTGTCCCTTCTGAACAGAAAACTAGGCTAATGTTTTAAAATAGCCACAAGATGGGCGATGGTTGAGCTCTGGAGGCCTGGGTAGATATTTGCTTCTTTACCCAGAGAAGGCTGTTTCAAGAACCAGGAGAGTCCTACTGAGAAAAAGAGTAGCAGTAATATCCTCTGGGGAGATGTGTAACAGACAAGAAAGAAAAATCAGCCCAGCCTCTGTGTTTTACAGTGACTTTACTCTTAGATGAAAAGAAAATGCTGAGCATTATGAGAAATTGAAAGGTTGTGAACAACCACCACTGATTATATCGAGTCCTGGGGCTGGAAGTCCAGCTGTTCCATCTTGCACATTCTTTTAAAAAGTATTCTTGTCAAATAATCCCTGTTTCAAATTAAATAATGTCCATCTGCAAGAATACAAAGATTCAAAAACCAAACACAATGTGAGTGACAAAAGGAAAATGAAAGCAGTTGCCTAGGAGGAAGGGGTCTAGAGTGTGTGAAGGGCGAAGGGCAGCTTGTTTGGTCACCCAAGCTGCCAGCTTTTTAGTAGCAAACTGAGGAGGATAACTATAGCATCAAAGGCAAAGAGAGGCTGATGAGGAGATGGAAGTTCTTCTCATTTTGTTCCTGACTTGCTGAGGACCTTCTCTCTTTTCCCTTCTGTCCCAACTCTTCAGATATCTCTCCTTCTTCCTCTTAACACTTGTCTTTGTGGATTATTCTCCTTTCTGGTCCTAGTGTTTTCCTTAGGCTGGGTCCTACCTCCCCTTTGGCACAGCTCATTTCTTTCTGTAACATGTTTCTTTCCTTCTTTCTCCAAGTTATTTCCTTTCAGATCTCTCTTCTTTTGAGATACTGTCTGATTTTTATGATCTTCTAATTACAGTATGTACAAAGAATTTCACATACATTTACAAAACAAACACTTGTTACTTGTGTAATTACAAAGTCTGCCAATTAGTGTTTAATGTGTTTGTGTTTTAATTATTAACTGTGGCAGAATATAGCTAAAGCAGAAAACATGTAGTTTATGCGAAAATAAATGAACATGATTAGCTGCACATCTTTCTACAAACAAAATGTGTTTTTCATTTGGATTCTTCCCTTGCCTTAGTTGCATTTAGGACAATACAAAAGGGTCTGGCATGCACCTTCTTCACTGTAGGTGAATATAGGGAATTTTAATTTTTGGAATCTGTTGTAGTAAAAGTGATCATTACAAGGTAATTTGATGTGGCATGATTGTTGTATAGGTCTTTCTTCCTACTCATCCACACATAGTTGTCTGTATGGCAGTTTCTTCATCCTTTTTCTGATGTAGAAATGGCCCATATATCTACTACTGACACTTGTGTTTCTTTCCTAACATTCATGCATGTCCTCATGGGTCTCTACACGAGCTTCATCTCCTCATCTGTGTACTAGTAATTTCAAAATACACTTCATTATTGATCCTGCCTCTACTACTGTCTGTTTTTTTCCCCTAATTACTTTCTCAGATTTTCATCCATTTGTATAACTTGTCCTTTATTATTGCTATCAGATTCTGTAATATAAAATGACTGTTCAATGAAAAATTGTCTCCTCTTGCTAAACCTTTTTGAAACTTTTAATATAGATTGCTAAAGTTAAGGTATTCTAAAGAAAGGTGATTAGTGCTTCTGGAAAATCTAATTTCTAATAACATTTATCTTCCTAATCAGTATGAAAAAGAGGGGGATTGCATTTATTGAGTGATAGTCTAGTCATCAATAACTTGACTGACTCCAGCAAAAAGCAATCCTTTCTTTTCATCTGAAACACGGAAGGAAAAATCCAAGTTATTCTTACTGGTTGTAAGTTGTAAAATATGATAGACTGTCTGTAACTCCTCAATCTTATGTGCAGGGGTCTAACTGGGATGTTAGATTTCACTTCAGTCACATAATAATTTTCCTCTTTTAGCCTCACAAAATATTGCATGCTGGTTCCCTGTAGAGTTTCCCTCACAGACCAGAGGGAAAGATCTCCATAACTTGGTTTGTGAGGTGCATGTGATGGCTGACAAATCCTTAAAATTTTCTGACAGCTTATCCAGTTACATGAGTTGTTCAGATTACAGGTGCTCCTTACAGCCCAGTACAGCACTGCGCTTGCAGCTTCCAGAGACAGACACGTCTCAATTTCCATACAGCTTTATTTCATTACTTTAGGTATTGAGACTTGATACCTGCTTTGGAAAAGCTGCCTTGACGGACTATCCAAAAAGCCCATAAGGACAACCTCCTGACCGCAGGTAGAGAGCTCACAGTTCACCTGGAGTGGAGCATCTTAGACAGCCTTTTGAAGGCTTACTCTGCCACCTACCCAACACTGACTACCGTCATCTGAAATGTGTTATCCTCATGAATCAATGACCTGCCCCCTTTCCCTGCTACTAGAGAGTCCTACAACCTGGATTACATATAAGCAAAACCATTAAATGACATGAAGAACCCTTTTAGCCTCAGTGACACTGGTACAGGAATCTGATGGGAAACAGGAGAGAGCAGGCTCCAACAGACTTGGCACACCAGAATGCCATGATGCCGAAATAACAAAGGCACATATAGACAATGCCTAAGTGGTATGGCAACAAATATACTGCAGGTCACAATTACTCTTTCTGAGGGAGAGAAAACTAGGGTTGACTTCACCCCAGCCCATAATTTTCTTTAAAATATACCACATATTAGGATTCAAATAGGTCACCTTTTCAATTAATTCAGATTCACAGAAGGTAACAAAAAGAAAAAGTTGACTGTGAAAACATTGCCTGGTGAAGACTTCTTTGCGTGATACATTCATCCATAGAATCACAGAATCACAGAATGGTTTGGGTTGGAAAAGACCTTAAGATCATCTAGTTCCAACCTGCCTGCCACGGGCAGGAACACCTCACACTAGACCATGTCACCGAAGGCTCTGTCCGACCTGGCCTTAAACACTGCCAGGGATGGAGCATTTACCGCTTCTTTGGCAACCTGTTCCAGTGCCTCACTACACTCACAGTAAAGAACTTCTTCTTTATATCCAACCTGAACTCCCCTGTTTAAGTTTTAACCCATTACCCCTTGTCCTACCACTACAGTCCCTAATGAAGAGTCCCTCCCCAGCATCCTTATAGGCTCCCTTCAGATACTGTAAATCTGCTATGAGGTCTCCACGCAGCCTTCTCTTCTCCAGGCTGAACAGCCCCAACTTTCTCAGCCTATCTTCATACAGGAGGTGCTCCAGCCCCCTCATCACACTCGTGGCCCTTCTGTGGACTTGTTCCAACAGTTCCATGTCCTATTTATGTTGAGGACACCAGAACTGCACACAATACTCCAAACAATGTCTCATGAGAGCAAAGGGGCAGGATCACCTCCTTCGACCTGCTGGTCACGCTCCTTTTGATGCAGCCCAGGATACAGTTGGCTTTCTGGGCTGTGAACTCACACTGCCAGCTGTGTTCAGTTTCTCATTTCAATAGGACTCTGTCTGTATAGCAAAGACACCCAGATTTTCACAATCCAGTTCTTACTGAAAGGTAAGATAAACTGAGCCTTCACATTAGCAAAAAAATTTCTTCATGGGACTCTCACCCATTTCTACCATGGCTGAAGTTGATCCAAATTGTTTAACTTTATTTTCCTTAAATATTCATTTTTCAGAGAAAGGGCTTATATAACCTATCACCTTACATTATAGCTGATGTAAAAAGTTTGTGACTGCAACCCTAAATGTTTTATCACCTGTCAGACATTTTGATGATAATAAAAAGTAACATCCTTTAAATTAATTAGTCATGATTAGGACTTCAACCCCACAGGCCACTTCATTATGAAAAAATTATAAGTTAGCTATTTAAATTACCATTAAATTGATTCTTATGTTAATTGATATCTCACTTATAACCCCTGTTTTTGATTTCTATAGGATCTTATTAAAGTTTAATGTAAGTAAGTAAAATTTTTTAGGCAATCATTGAAACAAAGGAAATATACTGAAAAATAATGATAAATTTTTTTTTCTTCTCATTTGTGTTTAAAATAGGAATTCCTTTAATAAAATATATCAGACATCGTTCATGCAATGCTTTTATTATGCAAATTGTGATTTTTCTTCTCTATCCTGCCGTTCAGTATAAGTTGAAAGTTCCTTCTTCTACACATGCACAGCAGAGATTTCCTGAGATATGAAATGATTTGCACTGATATTGAAAGTCAGAACTCAGGTCATGGCATACAGTCAAACCAGTAATACAGAGTGCTAATAGTGGAGATGGGCATTCACATTCATTTCTGTCACCTGTTAATGCTTAGATGGACTATAGGCCTTGGATTTTCAAAGGCTATTTGCCTTGTCTATGGCAAAGGCCCCAAACCCTTGGAAAATGTGCAATTTGTTCCTCAGGTTAGGGTCTGCAAACACAATAGTAGAACAGACTTGTTTGTTTCTTCAAACTGTTTCACTTTCTTAATGTTATATTAAACCATGTTTAAGTCAGATGAACTCAGTTTAGTGACCTTGCCCTCTTGGTTTCCAGTGTTTGCAGTGAAATCTTATCTGCCAGTTAGTTCCTGTCCTTGATTATTAGGTTTCTGAATAATGTGATACACATATGAAATAAAAATGTAGGGTTATATCCTAGCAGTGTTGTTGGCATTGGCTGTGCTGTCAGTGAATCAAGCTGAAACTGTATTTCTCTCTTGGTCCTTCCCAGAGTGTTCAGAGTCCCTATGATGAACAGCACAGGCTAGATATAAAAAGAAATAAAATAACATCCTTTATGTCCCAAACACCCTCAAAGTTCTTGTCCATATTACTATAAGCTTAAAACTTTATTCATGCTCCCAGGCATGCCAAAGATACTTTTAGTGTTGTGCTATTGAAAATACCAGTCTGGTGGGTTATGGCACAACTCTTACAATAGATCAGGCACTTTGAATGGGAAAAACATCACAATGCAAGAAAAGTCCTAGGACCCCTGGCTACCAGGTGCAGTACAGACATATCTGTACCAGAGAGGTGGCTGACCCCCCCTGAAGGAAGCCAGTCCTGTGAGAGCAAAACAGTAGCCACATATCTTGGACTGCATCATGGAATATACAAAAATAATTATACATTTAAATACCTTCTCCGAAACAAGAAGTACAACTTTGATACCAGGCTATGCTTTAAATACTTGATACTTCAGCTGTCAATAACATGCATAGATAATTAAAGCTTGTAAATAATAGCTGAGATGATAAAGATAGTAAACATAGCTAAAATGGAGATTTTCAGCTGACTTAAACATGATATACTTTCTCCCTCACTCTAAAGCTGTGAGAGGTTAGTCCCTAAAGACTGCTGGTTCCAGAATCCTCTGAAACACCTCTGGGTAATGCAATCCATTGTAATGGGTGACAACATCTTCAGATGACAACACCCTAACTAGATTATTTATTCTCATTAGATGTCTTTTGTCAATAAGACAGTCATCTGACATTGTTGTAACAGAAGAAAACAAATTAATATTTTCTTATAATCTAACTTGTAGTTTTCATTTACAAAACAGCATTTCATATAGTATCAAGGATCAGATATTTAACAGTTCAGCAACGCCTTTCACAATTCCCATTAGTCTGTTAGGGACAGAGAAAAAAAAGTTTAAATTGACCTTAGCAAAATATCTGTTTTAACTAGATTGCCTTAGAACACATTGAACTGTTGTGTGTTAATGGCTTTTTCTTGAGGAATGAAATGAGAATAAATGAATATTACAGTAAGTAACAAGGTTTATTGGAAGAACAGATCTATAAAGGGTCAGTGAAGTAACAGTTCAACAGACAAGAATCAAACTCCATTATCATAGAGGGATAATTCCTGAAAAAAATGTTCACTTTGTACCTTCATGTTTCTTTATTTTATGTTTTTATTAGTTATTTTTGTATTCATAGTCCAAGAATACATTGTTAATTATAGCATCACCCAGTGGCATCGCAATAATTAGACTGTATAATTACTTACATTATGAAATTTCACTTCTGAGTTTTAAAGCTCAATAGTGAAAAAAAAAAAACAACACACTGTAGTCTGAAACTTGGCATCCAGAATGCCAAGAATTTATCTTGGGAGAGATGTGAGGTTTTAAAATAAATTTTTAAAAATAATGGTTCAGCTGTTTGGGGTTTTCCTATTGAGGATTTTTTTTTTCTGTATTTTTGTGACTTGAAAAGTGTTTCAGTAAAAGCAGGAAAATTTGGCAAGGAATTAGTTCATAATATGTTTTAATTAACTTTGGCATTATATATATCATATATAAAATAGCCAAGATATTTGAGTTTGAAAAAGGTACTTTAAACAGGTGTGTTTATGTGGATTCTTTTTTAGCATAACTTGTCATAAAACAGTTATTCTATAAAATATGCTTTCAAGTACCTATTGATTAAATGTGATTAAAATATTGATTAAAACTTTCTATTTCTAAAATACATTCCCATAGTTTCTTCACTGGAAATGAGACATATACCAGATTTTGCAGGTATAACAACTGCAAGTAAATCTCCAAAACTTTATGCAGAGATTATCGTTAGTTCATCTTGCATCTTCAAAACACAAATAGATTAACATGAATTCTTAGCATCAACATCGCATTCCTCAAGTTAGATATCAAAGTTGGTTATTTTTTATGAGGAAAGGTTTCACCATCCTTATTTTATAAATGGGCAAACATTATAGAAATAAAACCAAATTTGGTCAGTTTCATACCAGGAGACAGAAGACTACTTCAAAGTGATAGCTTTGATACTAACCTGATACTGCCCCTGTGGATATAGACCAGGATCCACTTTGCCTTTGTTGCTGCAGCCACACACTGCTGAGTTATGTTTGGCTTCTTGTCTACTAGAACACCCAGGTCCCTTTCAGCAAGGCTGTTCCCCAGCCAAACAGATTCTAGCCTGTAGGAATTCACACTTGTCTTTATTGAACTTACTTTATACAGTTCTTGCTATCACAGTGTTCTTTGCTGAAGTCCAGAGAAACTCAAAGAGAAGTCCCAAGAACCAATGCTAAGATCCTGTTGCCATGAAAGGGGACACAGCTCCTACAAAGTGTGTTTTTTCAACACAGAGATGGAATAAGAAGCTCATGTCTTTTAAGGGTCCTTCTCCCCCAGTCCACTCCCCCTCTCCCCCCTTGGCTCATCTGTGCTACTAGATGTAGCTCTCTATACGGAAAAGGATAAAAACCACTGTCTTTCCAAAGTCTGATCCTGCTCACATGCCTGGATTAGTGGTCCCTACCCCTGAGATCAACATAGTCAGATGGTGATATTATACACTGGATGCCTTCAAAATATTCTTCCTCTCATCTTTATACTGTTCAGTATGGGGTATGATTTTTTGTCCTGGTTCATTAGTAAGTTATGGGGTTAGCTATTTACTATTAACTGAAGATTTTCTTAGGGGGTTCTATACTGAAGGTTTGTGGTGGAAAAGATTTCCTCATAAAGCTGCATTAGAAATAGTTTTAGGGGAAGGTGTCTCTTAAAGAAATAATGAGATAGAGTTGAGTTTCTAACACCTAATAAGCAAATGAGTCCAGTGGTTCAGGGGAATGGAGTTAGTGGCAGTCCTCTTCAGTTGGGAATACTTTACAATGATTGACAGTTGGGAATGACTACTTCATGGTGTGGATATTAGTTCCTTAATAAAAGACATCTGATGAGAATGAATTGAGTTGTGGCTTAATTAAACAGCATCCTTTGCTTCTTTTTCCAGTTTACCTGAAACAGCCATAACTAGGATTAACTGTTGTGTGAGATCATAAAATAGAGAGGCAGTCTCTAGAACTGCAAACCCTAAAGCTTTTAGGGATTTAAAGATTATAACCAACACTTTGACCTGACAGTAGATGGGTAGCCAGAGAAAAGCATCGACTATGAGTACAGTGTACCATTCTGATAAAATGAACCATAACATTCAATACCAGATAAAACTTCCATGGACATTGGCCTCCCAATGTTATGCTGTGTGTCAGCTTCACTCTTCGAAAACGTTAATGCTGTAACATTTCCTCAGCATCTGATATCTGGGCAATTTAGTTAAATAACCCAGCACCAGCTACCATCTCTGTGCAGATGAATCATACACATGTATCTCTAATGCTCTGTCCTGAAATAGATCTTTGTGTTAAAAAGCTAAACCTTTATATCTCTTCATGGATGCAGCTTTTAACTCAACTTCAAAATGACTAAAAAAAATTTCTTTCCTTTCCGCCCCAGACTTTTTTTGTTGTTGTTGCTATGAGCAGCAGCACCATTCTGCTTGCTACTTACACCACTAACGTGGACCTAATTTTTGCCTCAGATTTTCAGTTTTCATGTCCAAGACAAGGAACAGCTTTACATATTATGGTATAGTATCTCCAGAAAACAATAGATGGTGCAGGCAGCCAGGGAAGCTCAAGAAAATAATGAGATAATATTGGTCTTCATAACAACTATTTTGTAGATCCTTGAAGGAATGGCAGATTTTCAGGAGTGTTCTCTATACAGATCTTTAGTGACTTCCTACTCTTTATCACCTCAAAAAAAGCCCTAGTTGTCTTCATGTACAACACCCAGCCAGTGTTGTCCCCTCTCAGCCCTGACTCAATACCTGAAGGCTAATGTTGACTCCCACTAGGCCAAATTTCATTTTTTTTTTACTCTTTCTTCTATGCTGCCTCTCATGATTAAGAGCAGATGACACTCAAGGATCCAAAGCAGCACATTATCCTCCTTTTCCCTCCAGAACATTGTCTTTGTGGCACAGTTTTTCTGTTGCTCTTTGGCGCAAGCTCAAGTACAATGCAGTCCTGGTCCAAAGCTAGAACTGGCAGATGCTATATTAATATTGTACTCAGCATCAATCTCTTAAAAGCATCTGAAGTCTCCTTTCATGGCTGTGACAAAGCATGAAGGATTCAAGAGACATGAAGAGGAGGGAGGAGCCCTCTGCCCCTCACGGTGGAGTCCAGAAAGGGAAACTGAGGATGTAGGGCCTTCCAAAAACGCACATCAGAAAAGAAACTACGATTTGTGTCCCTGAAGACAATTGTGCTGAGGTTAATAAAGAACAGCTGAAGTCAAAGATGAAGTTTTTTACTAGACCATTACTTTCCATAACTCTTCCCTTCTTCCTCTCTGCAAAATACATTTTGATTTACTTTTTCCTGTTTCTGATGAAAGACTGGAAACTCAACATTTTTTACTTATTGGTGTGGTGTTTTTTTTCCATGAAAGGATTTTTAAGGTTATGAAAAATAATGTTTAAGTATTTAATATAATCTTTTTCTCAGAATCCAAAAGCAAAGGTGTCATGTGGTAAACCAGGATCTGCATGGAATAGCCCTGTGTACCACGGAAAAGGTGGCTGGTCAGGGTAGGTGATGGAAGCCTTTGAACTCCAAGTCTATTGGAGATGCCCTAGTTCAATCAAGAATTAATCCAGAGAAGTCCTGTGGCCTGCATTATGCAGGAGGTCAGACCAGAGGGTCACAATCATCTCTCCCAGCATAATAATACGTGAATCTGTAAGAGCTACTAGCTTTTATGTTTCATTTCTTCTAAATACCAATGTTTATTTGTAGTTGTAACATTTTTTGGATAACATACATAGCTGGTAAGGTAAGGTAAATTAATGCTAACATTTTTGCTCAAATATTTTATTTTTCATCAAACAAATCAGAAAATGAGTCATAGATAATCAGTGAAAACTGATATCATCCTAAATGAAACTAACTTCTCTTCCACTGGATCTCTTTCCCAAGTTAGAAGTTTTTGTTTTTAAAATATTTTATCTGAGTCTGGGAGAGGATCTTGTGCTTTTGCACAGGGTCAGACTACAAGAAGTTTGATTTAAATATCTGCAAAATTTGAAATATGTCTGTCACTGAGCTCTATATTTTTGGCAGTTACAGGCCACCTTTATTCTGTGTAATGATGAAAGTTTGACTTCATCTGATTTTTCTTTTTTAGCCAAATCAACAGTGCATCTTTCTTTAAGTGTGATCCTCATCAACCATTTGGCCCAGTAATAGTATGCAAATTGAACTCTTCAAAAATTAATGCTAACATTTATTAAATAATGCATCATACAATAAGTTAATTTGAAATTCTAAGTTGAACTCCCTGCTCATGAGAGGGAATATTCTTTTTTTCCTGTGTCATCTTCATAAAACATCTTTATAGTCTTTCCAGATATCTTGAATGCAGTTCTTGGGTTTTGACAAACTGATTTTTGCTGAGGCTATTGCTGAAGAGACATTGTCTTCCAGAGTTTTGAGATCTTCTATTCCTTGATATCTTCTGTTTTCACACAATTGTTAATATTTTCTTACTTTAAACACACAACCATTTTGTAAAGATATAAAAGCTCAGAGCAAATACTGTAAACAAGCAGTATTCTTGCAATAACAAGCAATATGTGCCTAACCACTAATTTACCCGACATGCTATTACACTCAAAGACTCATAGTAACATGTAGCACATCTCACTATTTAGTTTGACAAAAGCAAGCGCAGATTTTCCACATTTGCCTATGTTTAACAATTCTGAATGTCCTTTTGAATATGCTTTTTCTTGGAGATTTTCTTTTTTTGCATATGTTTAATGAGTACATCACTCTGTCACTTTCCACCCCTTCCTTCACCAGCCATGACACAGGCGAGCAGGTGAGAGGGAACTCTCCTTCCCCATCTCTTCAACAGTCCTCAGCCTCCTCCTGCAGCACCTGCTGGCTCCCCAGAGCCAGGCCAGGATGTGCTTTGACCTCTTTTGCTCCTGCACACCGCCATACAGGGAGAGCAACAGGAAAGTCAGTGTTTTGCAGGGAATACATCAAAAAGAAAACCAACATATATTCCATTTGACATAATATTGACATTAATGTGTGTGTGGGTGCATTCTCAATGAGTTTAGTTATTTTTTGCTTCTTGCATCTCAAGAACGTCTTTGTGTTTGTGTCTCAGAGGAAAGTGGACCTTTAGGTCACTCTGTCTTTTAGAGATGGTTTTCTGTGTGTGTCTCGAGGTTGTGTCCACCTGGAGGGGCAACTTTGCCAAGCAGCCAGCCAGCAGTGGCAGTGTGCGCAGGTGCCTTAACTGGGAGCAGAATAACGGTGTGTAGATAGCAACTTGAAACATTTCCATCAGTTTCCCCCCCAACCAGCCTAGCCAGGCTGAGATAACAGTACAGCCAAGAAGTGTAACCAGGAATATGAGGATGTGAGCTGAAGTTTTACTTCTGACTTGTGCTGAGGACTGGCTCTTTTTAGCACATCAGGAAGCAGGTGCTGGCTGTTTGGGCTGCAAGCAGATGTGTGCTTTGCCATATCACTCCCATGTATGCTGCTGCTTCAGGCACTGAGAAGCCTTACCCACTTTTTAGCCTGATGTACTAAAAGTTGGGGAAGTTGGGGAAGCACTTCTGTCTTTTTTATTTCTTTTGACTAGAAATCACATTAACGCTCCAAAAGGCCCCTACTTTATGAGTGGAAAAATGTGATCTATTTCAGTATGATGGGCTCCTACGTGAGCACAAATGATTTGGCAAATTTTGAAAAGAGAACATGTGGCCTGAATAATCAACAAGAGGAATTCACAAAGGTTTGGCTTGGCTTGCTTAATTTTTTTCTCTGATTTGTTTGTTCTTATAACTGCCACCTGTTCTTTTGTCTTCCTGTAGATCTGCATTTTAAAAAAACTAGAAGAAACATAATGATAATTTAACTTGACTTTCTGTAGAGAATAGAAGCTATAATTTCATCCACTGTTTCCAATGCTTTTGTGATAAAGCATAGCCTTAGAAAGATATCAAGTGTATCACTCCAGGTGATGTCTATCACCTCCCTACGTAAAAATTTCTTATAGCTAATTATGTCCAGTGTTCAGAACATTATATTG
The DNA here is from genome assembly GCF_034315485.1 of Pezoporus occidentalis. Classification (NCBI taxonomy): domain Eukaryota; kingdom Metazoa; phylum Chordata; class Aves; order Psittaciformes; family Psittacidae; genus Pezoporus; species Pezoporus occidentalis. The sequence continues at coordinate 18,706,572 of NW_026914940.1, read as the reverse complement.
GTCCCACCTGGAATTTCTCTGGGTTTACCTGCCATATATTAAATTTCATCCAGCATTTGACTGAAAGTGGAAAGAGCCCTCTGCAAGCAGAAATATTCTGCCTCAGCGCTTGTAGGCTCTAATCTTTCACATTCTCTTTGACAAACCAAAGAAATAAACCTTTACAATTCTCTACCATTAAAGTGAGATCCACATTGTCAGTCATTCCTGCAGCCTTTTCCAGACTTCTTGAGATTTGTCAAGGTTCAGTGTTCCAGTAATAGTCGCAGTAAGCCTACATCACCTTAATTTAAGAATATTCACATATATCAGCAAACAAAGAACTCAGCTGGGCACATGCTGCCAATCTCATGTCAAGAGTAAGAAATATGGTTCAGCTTCAGACCCAAACTCAGTGATGCCAGACTTCAGATTTTTTTATTCACATAGGAAAAGCTATATCATATCACTCAAGGTTTCTAATTTTAATTACAATTTCTTCTGCAAAATACCTGCAATTAAAAAAAAAATAAATTGAGCTGTGTTACTAACAATGGCTGAAGAAAGATGGTTGAATCCTAAAGGGAATAAATTAAATATGCTTCCCATAGGAAGGGAAGAGTTTTCAAAGATAACACTAAGGTAATGCAGAATAGAGATCTTTGAGCTTCCCTGGGAATACTGCTAGGTGAAACCATACAGGTCATGGCAGTTCTTTGGAGATTAGTTTTGAGATTCATTCTCATTTCTAATCTACTTCATGAGAGAGAGGAGGTCAAATGGATTGAAACAAACCCATGTTTCTATGAAACCATTTGCTGTGAAACTCCACCGGCTACACATGGAGAAATACCTTTGATTTTAATCACTTTTAAACAAATCACTTAGTCAAACCTCTTCATCTTCAAAATCAATCCTGCTGAGGGACCATGTGCGCTCACAGTACCACAGAGAAAAGTAGCATTCCGATCAGAAAATGTTTCTTATCATTTTGGAAGAATTCTGAACTGTCTTGATTTACAGGAGTCTAGACCTATTGAATTTTGCACAGTGTGTTTGTCCATGGTGTACATTGTGATCATTATATTTCGTTCTCTTATTGGTGATAGTAAGCAATGTATACCATCAGACTTAAACCTTTAGTAGCAAAACACTCAAGATCAAGGTCTATTCCCAACCCACACATGCAGTGTTTACTCACACACAATTTTAAGTCATATGAAGTTACTGACTTCACCTAACACTTTCTCAGTAGTAAAGTGAGGCAGTTTGGGGAGTCTGAAGTCCTTCCTCTCAACTGAGGGACGGAGTGCGTAGCCTAAAATGTGAGTGATTTAGAGGCCTTCTTTCCATTTTCTTCCCCATAGAAACTGCACATAAATTGCAACTTCCTCTAGAAGTCCTTCGTGCATTAGCTTTCCACTCTGTGCAGCAGACTATAACATACTACATATGGAATCCATTTATTTCTCCACCCAACTTCACTTAGGTATTCCCCATGCATTCATTACAGAATAATCCATCAAATAATGCATACCTCTGTACCTTTACTTATGACACACTTCATTGTTTCCTTATGGACTATCAATACAAAAATTCTTCATTTTTACATGACTAGAAAAAGCGAGCTACATTGCCATCATTTAGTTTGCTTCAGTTGTAGATTTATGTATGTTCATTTCTGCCACTGGTTTTATTCTTTAAATGGGAACTTCAGCAGAAGTCGGCCCAAACTCAGGTGTATTCAGACCAGGAGCTTTTCCTGTTATTTTTGACTAATTTTTTCTCATGTATTTTAAAATAGAGTTTCTTTCTTTTTTTCTTCTCTCTCCCTTTCTGTTTTCTTTCTTCTTCCCTTTCCCTTTCCTTTCCTTTCTCCTTTCCTTTCCTTTCCCCTTTCCTTTCCTTTTCTTTCCTTTTATTTCTTTTCCTCTTTCCTTTCCTCTTTTCTCTTTTCTCTTTCCTCTTTCCTCTTTCCTCTTTCCTTTCCTTTCCCCTTTCCTTTCCTTTTCTTTCCTTTTATTTCTTTTCCTCTTTCCTTTCCTCTTTTCTCTTTTCTCTTTCCTCTTTCCTCTTTCCTCTTTCCTTTCTCCTCCCCTTCTCTCTTTCTTCCTTTTGCTCTGTTATCTCACAGGAGGATGAGGGAAAAGCTGCTTGACTATTAAGATTTAAAAATCAGAAACATTTCTGGGTTTATAAGACAGTGTCAAAGTTACTGTGTGTTTCCATGACGCTCAATACTATTCTTTGTGTATGTGTGACTTGGCATATGCAGGCATTTTTTGTCTTCTGTTACAGGCTTGTAAGATTCTTTCACTCTGGTAAGGAAGACCGAAGACTGAGTATACACAGTTTTGTTTTTAAATGTTGGACATGTGCTGTACTATCTTTTTTTTTTGTAGTGCAGCAGTAAATTCTTCCTATCACACTGAGAGGGAATCATGTTCTATGTTTGCTTCTTATTTTACAAATTTTAATAAAAAATGTAATTAAAAATGCTTCTTAGGCTGCAAAATGTGTAGTACACACTTTCTATTTCCATAGCATACAGTGTATAATGAATAATGTGATTACTCCAGATATAATATAGGACTCCTCAATATGAATATGAATTATGTCCATGCAATGGTCTTCTATATCTATCTTTTATTATGTGGCACAATTTGTTTTATTTTCCTCAGGGCACAGCTTGAGCTCAGTTACCACCTCTGATTTTTGTGTGGATAATAAAATATTTATAGTCTTCAAAATTAGGTCCTGAGACAGTGATTAGTGCAGTATGAATGAGCAAGTGAATAGATAAGGGCATGACATTTTGCACATGCATTACCGCATACTGAACTTATGCACACAAAATCCCAATTCGTGTGTATATACATGCCTGTGACTCCAATTCAGCAATTACTTTCTTCCAACTTGTAGTATGCCTCCTGCAGTTTTACCTGGCCACTGTATTCTCTATACAGAAGAGATTGGGTCATTGCAGTTCTGCTTTTCAGGGTGCAGCTGGGGCCTTGTTCAGGAAGGCTGTGATTTTTCTAAGTATCCATTCAAATTACAGTGTGATTGCCTTGATGCAGGTGACCTCCCAGCACTTCTTACAGTTTCTTGTGTGCTTCGTTCTTAGGTGGACAGCACCTTAAAAGCCAAAGTACTCTTTTCCCTATACAGACCCCGAGGAGCCTGTGACACTCCAGAAGTGCTTTTTCCTACATTCCTTTGCTGAAACTCTTTATCCCATCACCACATCCTGTATTGCAGTCCTACTTCTCATGGCTACGTTTAACTTAATTTTGGTGTCATTGCACTTACAGGTAAATGTTTTAGAGATGATTCAGGTTAGAAGTGCTATGTTAAAGTACAGAAACCTGTAAACCCAGTCACCTCTATCAATGATATTTTAGGATGCGGCCCTGCTTTCCATGTCTGATTCCTTCTAGATGGTATTGAACGCAGTCCTTGCCTGCTTGGCTTGCTTGATTCAGATCTGTTCGTTTTAAAGGGCCTGTAAAAGCAGACATGACTTTACATAACCAATCATATCAAAAAACTGTGTTTCCTCAGCCCCCAAAGATATTAGATGCAGGCTTATTTCTACCAGGAAGTACCCCATTTTACATTATGGTTGATCACAGTAAGCAAGTTACCTGCCTGCACAGAGCCCTTAAGAATATAGCCAGATTCTAGGACAATTCATTAATTCATTCAGTATTGTTTAATAGAAAAGCAATTTCTTACTGTTATATCCTTACAAACTACTTTTTTCTCTTTGCAAAGAACTTTCTTATACGACATGCTGTGTCTTAATAATTGGAGATGATTCCACAACACTGTGAGTCTTTGAAAATAGTGGGTAATTCAGCCAAAAAAATTGATGGCATGATACTGACCCAAAGGACTTTTATACTTGTGCGTTCCTTTAAACCTAAAATGGTACTACACTGAAGTATCTCAGCTATTTCTATGCATGATTCCTTTTCACAGTGCTTAAAATCATTGTTTCATTCCTCCCCAGAAGAAACACCAACATTCCTGTGGCATACACATCATATAATAAAGTAGCAGTTAGCAACATGACTAGCTGAAGCCAGATTTATTTTCTCAGCCAAGTTGAGAAGATCTGGAATGGCGAAGCAGCATTGATCAGACGGTGTGTTTTACCATTGAATATCTAATTTAATATTAGTTAAACTCGATCAACAATTCAACAGTTTAGGGTCACATTATTAACAGAAAACATCAATCCTTTGGATAATTCAATTAAAAAAACATCAATAAAAATCTAATTTCAAAAGTCACTAGTATACCAATATACCATATCCAACAGACAGAAACTGCTCAGCCACCGTTGAATCAGTGCCTGTTTTAATAAGTATTCAGAAATTATACTGAGACTTCAAAAGAAATTGTAAGGAATTGTTAGCAGGTTTATTAATGTTTTATGTTTTATTAAAAGTTTGGGTGTACATTTCACAATGAGCAACATCAAAAATCAGACTTTCTGCCTGTAATTTTGCTTCCTCCTGTCTTTCTGCCTTTGGGATTCGCTCTTTTCCTTTCATCAGCTGCCATTTTCAGCAGCATGCAGTAATTTCATGGCTCATTGCAAGCGCTGAAAACCTTTGAAACCACAAATGCTAACCTACCTGGCCTGCAGCCATTTAGGAAGAGATTAATTTAGCAAACAGAAGCAAAACACTTTCTACTTCTAGCCTGTGCATAATTTCACTTCTATCTATATTTATTTTACAGTGAGCAGCGTAATGACAATTTCAGTAATTGCAACTCTGTAAAAATTTGCCTACCTAGCTTATCTCACTATCACAAGACTGTGAGTCAGTCAGATTAGAAAAACTACAGCATGTGAAACTGCATTGGTTGCTTTCCAAAAAATATATGCCTTATACAAAACTTAAGTGACGCTTTCCTCTTATTTGTATACTTATCTACAGGACAATGGATTCTCCATGATGTTTGCTTGAGATGTGTGTGCCTTTTTAATGCACTGTGATTTATGGGTGCTTTTCCCATACAAAAGATCAGCAACGCTAGTAGGCTGCAAGTGCCAGCCCATTTCTGCAGACTTAGTTACAAATGGCTGTTATGGTGCTGTCAAGCGATTTGAACAGAACTGAAAGTCCATCTGGGGCAAATCTAAGCTATCATGCTTGGAATGAATTCAAATTCAAAATTAGCCTACAGACTGTTAGCTGAAAAAAAAAAAAAGTTCAAAATGTTTTATTGTTTCTAATTTGACTCAAAGATCAAATTCTGTAAGTAAACACAAATACTTTTAATCCATTTTTTTATTCCATTTGACCAGTGTGTTCAGAAAAAGATGCATAATGCCAAGCTTGTAAATATTTATTTATACAATAAAATAGAAACAGCTTTATTTCCTTGTTACCCTATGATTTCTCTCAGTGCTGAATACCCCACTTCTTACCAGGTTCATTGACCACCAAGGTTTCTGTGTTTATCCTCTGACAAATGTAAAAGGTACAATAACAGAACCCAAAGTCTTTGTTGCCATGTGCTGTGTAAAAACTGGGAGCAATGAAGAGTTATTGTAGTAACATTTTCACGTACACAGAAGGAAAAAGATTTCTTTACAGTTTCCATGTCTGCCTTGGTAGCCAGCATGATGGCCTCAGGTACGAGGAATCCCTAAGGTATCTCAGAGCTCCTGAGTTCTATATTGGTATCCTGCCACTGGTAGCAGGGCAATCTGGTGCCACTTTCTGGCAGTCATTGCTCTGGGCCCGGGCTGGTTGGAAGGGATTTTAGTGACCTTGAGTGACCTTGTGGATGGCAGTCACTGGGAAGTGATTTTGATTGCAGGATTATGCAGTGGTACTTTCCGCCACAAGGAACTGCAAGACTGCTGCCAATGACATGGAGGGAGGTGGAATCAAAGGGAGAGAGAGGGTCCTCATTGTTGGAGACGAAATGATTTAAAGTGCACAGCTTTCCAACTCTTTACGTGAAAGTAGTGAAAGAACAATTTAGTATCATTGTTAGCTTGCTTCACTGTGATTCAGATACTTTTATATCAGCAAAATGAAAGTGTACAGCATTAAACTTGTTTATGCAGTGTTTTTATAATAGCTAATTCATTTAAGCATACAGATACACAGACGGCAGTGGGATGACTGGCCAACCCACACAGATGTACACCTCCAATCTGGCATCCCATAACATTCATAAAATATGTCAACACAGCCTGGATTCCTTCCATAGTTTATGTTAAACTATTGGTGTTCATACCATACAAGCAAAATATTTCATGTTGTTAAAATTTGTGTCCCTAGTAAATAAATATAAAAACTAAACACATTCTCTCTAAACGCACAAGCCCTGAGTAGCAGCGTTGAAGCAATATGTACTGTTTGTACTTCTAGTAACATTGGAGAAATTAACATTTGTAGAGCTGTTTATCATGCAGGCAAGTGATAATATTAGTATTCTGCTTTTAGCTGTGATGTCCCTTGGACAGTGCTCTCTCTAGTTACTAGATTTCCCTATACATGGAACTACACATTGGAGCAAGCAGGGAGTCCCATGGCCTAGGCGTGCCCCCCATTTTGCCACCCCATAGCCTTGCGTTGCCTCTTTCATTCACCCCTGAGCCTCCAGCTACAGGCACAGGCAGTTGGCATAAACCAGCCTTGTTTGGCATGGAGTGTCCTTGAGCAGTGGGAAGGCAGCGGCTTTGCTGAATATGAGTAACTGCAGATGCTCTAGTGCAGGATAAAGGCCAGGAATGAGTCTGGTGTTCAGGATGTAGGAATAAAGGCTGAATCCTATTTTTAGACCAGAAATCTTTCAGAACCCTGAATGTAAAGTATATTCACAGAGACCTTATGATCCACTGAGCACTTGAGCAGTCTTCACACAATGCTGTTACAGTGCTGGTTCCCCTCAAGAAGACAGCAGAGTTATCCCACCTCCCCTCCACAGAGTTATCCTACCCCAGCTTTGCAGAAGCAGCTGCAGCTAGACAGATTCTCAGCTGCTTTTTCTGTAGGACAGCAGATATTTTGCTTTCTGAAAAGAAGAACCAAGAGAGGTTGTTGCAGAGTAATCACTGGTAGCTCTTGCTGGGGGACTTTGAGTCCTTGGTGCTTGCTCAGGTTGGGGTTTTTGACTTGTTCAGAGGACATCTTTTCCAAACATGATGATCTGAGCTTCCCTAAACGTGGCTGCTTAAAATGTTGCAGTTCCATGCACCTTGGATATTTATATGTTGTTATTCAATGATGAAGTATCGTTTTTATGTTTTGATTGTTGAATATGTCACTAATAAACTATTTCACTAAAATCTAACCATATAAAGTAAAACAGATTAGTGTAGTACTACAAAACACTAGTATATTAATTTCTAGTAAAATAGATCTGTTGCGGTTATGTTTCATCAGTAACATTCCCCATTAACACACATCTCTGCATTTCAGTAATTCCAGAGCTACGACACAGACCAATCAAGGAAACACATGGTAAACAAGTTAGAATTTTACTCAGACAGAGCAACATAAAACAGTTAGTGAAATTTATGAGTGCTTTATGTGGAGGCATTGTAGGGTTAAGCAGATACTCAGGTGTACCTTCACCTTTCCTTGATTAACAAACATGGCCATCAAGATAAAGGAATAGTGTGGAGGGAAGAAAGCAATATTTGATCACTAATACACAAATGCAAAATCGCACTGCTGTTAGACATGCACAAGTCAGTAAAAACCACATGCTGTTTGGAGAGGACTGAATTATCTTCAAGCACTACCATCTAATTAAATATGTATATATTTCTCAGGCCTGAACATTCCTATTCAAGAGAACGCTTAAGCATATGCTTAACTGCAGAATGGGGGCTTGGAAGAGGCATTAGTATGTGTAGTCAAAATGTACATATAACAGATGAGCAAAAGAACTTGTTTCACAATCAAGACTGATGACAGTTTGCTATAGGTTAATCAATTGCCTGGTTTCATTACTTCATTTGAAGCTGTGGGTTTTTTTTCTTTTAGATAGTGCAAAACATTGTTGTAAACAAGTAAATTGTTCTTTTTGATTAACAGATGGCTTGTGACTAGCCAAAAAAAAAAGATTATTTTTTAAAATTAAAGCAAGAGTGTTCCTTGTTGAAACTTTCTATGTTGCAGTTCAGCTAAGAGAAGATTTATTAAAATGAAATTATAAACTTATGAAAAACGGAAATTATAATGGAAACACTGATACAGCCAAATCTGTAAATATGAGAGCCATGCTGCTATTATTTACTATGGTAACACTGTAAAAAACTACACTGTTTGGGCCATTATCCTTACAGTTTTCTTTTCTATACAAATCATTATATTTATTATCTGTCTTCTTGTATAGAGGGTCACAGAAAAGGCCAATCAAAAGCAGAAGAAGCCTGCTTTTCAAAAGGAAATTGGACCTCTTTCTAATTCTTCTTTATCAAGTAGAAGGAGTGCAGACTCTTTTTGTGAAAAATTGTTTCATGTAAGATAAAAGTGCAGATTATTGGTGAGAAAATGGCACACTTTTCCCTACATCTTGAAGGTTCTTGGGAGATATTGCCAGTTTTCCTAAGAGATTTTCACCTTACTCACAAATACATTTCCTTACAGACTTCAAGCTGCAGGTGCTGAGGCTCTGAGTATTTATTTGGGAATACGCTGCGTAATTCAGCTATTGTGACTTGGATAGATGTCTTAGCAATGTAGCATCTTAGAACGAGTATTGTACATAGTATCAGACCTAATGGATGTTTTTAGAAGTACTCAAAAACAAAACTGAATTTGTGTTTGTTTCTCTCATTCTTTCTTTATTAGTATCTGGAAAAAATACAAATCTTGACACTGCTCTTCATGTCTCTTCGGAAACTGTCATAAATATACCTGTATTTCTATGTATTATCAGATTTACTGACAACAGCCTAGTAGATACACCTCAGTATAAGGACACAGAGTCCCAGTGCCTGGCTTACACAATCGTTTTATAATTATGACTAATAAATATGTGCCAGTTTTTTTACTCTTTCAAGTTGTAAAAGGGGTGTGGTAGAATTTTCCTCTCTCCTATGGGCTGGACAAGATGTGATACACGTTAAGAAAACCTTCAATGTAAAGTATGAAAAATAACCTTGAAATCATATTTAGGAAGTGCTCCATAACTGCTGACTCATCACTAACATCAGATGAAATGCCAGTGTATATGGAACATCTTTCTTTTTTTTTCTGAAACAACTATTTGACTTAGACATCGGTGTAATATGGCACAATATGATTATTCCATATTTTAAATAACTTTTTACTGTGTTCCATTCATCTGCGGTAAGATATGCGTTAAAAGCATTTCTTGGAACTGTCATGAGTCAATATTAATACCTATGGTTTAATACTATTATCTGCGTGACAACTATGCTTAATTAAGTAAACATTCTTGACATTGTAAACATGGCCAGTATAGCTGTTATTACAAAGTAGGCAAATTGATTGACAAATATGTTTAGAGATACAGGTCTCTGAGAGTCTACGAATCAGTTTTTTACTGATAACTGTCAGGATGCTCTGACCTGATTGCTTATAGTTAAGCTAATGAAAAAAGCCACTTTATGACTGTTGTTTGATGAAACAATATTCCTGGGGTTTCTTTCAGATTATGCTGCCAATTTAAGAGTATCAGCTTTGCACAAGAAAACTGTCACAACAGGAAAATGATAATGCTGCTAACACACAGCAGTGTTTCTAAAGTTGCGACACCCAAAGCGCTTCACAGTATTTGACGACTGCTTACGACAATTAAGAATTACTTTATTTACTATGAAAGTAGACCTTGAACATAGGAGTTAACCCAAATGAATTTTATTTTAGACAACTTATTGTTATCTCAGAGTATGTCAATATTACGTGCTTCAAAAGAATGGATAGGAAATGTTTATCAGTAGACAATGAAGGCAAATAGATTGTTTATGACAGTATAGGGAATACATTTCTTGGCAAGATTTTGAAGTGCAGTCAGGAGGGTCATTCTTGTGGCTGCTTTTGTTGACATTCATCATAACTGAACATCTAGATTGTAAAATATGTAGTGTTTTTGCACCAAGTGATTCTCTAGGTACAGCATATTGTGTTTGCATTGGACTTTGATGGCATAGTTACAAAAGATAGGATGTTCAAATACTGCATATACCACTGCTGCACATATTTTCAATGTTTCTTGAATTGCTCATTGCAATTTACAAATCACTACCAAGCTTTAATTTGTTTCTCTCCCTATCAAATTTTTTGAGTATATTTGGATATATTTTTTCAGCATTCATGATCTCCCCTTATTTCCAACACTACAGCCTAGAATTCTATTATTTTGAAAACAAAGAAAGTGAAGATATATCTAAATTTTAAAATACCATTCACCATAAATTAATATTTATATTTCAGTTTGAGTTTATTTACAAATTTTTGGAGAGTTTTTGCTAAACTTTTGTCTTATGCATTAATTTTACCACATCACAAATACAATGTCGGGCAAGGTAAAATCATCTAGGAGGTATGATTAAAGAATATTGCTGTTGTGAGGATTACAGGAATATAGCTTATTTCATAAAGATATCTCATTTCATATCACTCCATTTTGCATGTTAATGTCTTGCTAGTAGGATAGGGAATTTGAGTTTTTACAACCTCTATAAAAATTGCTGAACAACAGGCAGTGAAAGGAAGCCTGGAGAAGCAAAAGCCTCATCACTACCCAGATACTTTATACTCTTATTTCAACAATGCATTGGAATCTTTACAACTAGTCACCAAAAATAATAGTCTCAATGTGTGTAATCATTGCAGATAGTACAGCACATTTTATTTATTACTGAAGTTATTAATGGTATTGCATTTTTAAGACTTAGGAATGACATTTCCTTTATTTACTACAACTTACATGGCTGTTCCACTCTACCCTGAGCTTGCCCTAAGTAACCTGCTCATGATACCTATCTTTTTCCATTTTAAGTAGCCACTCCTACTCCTATTTCAGAACAGGCTGGCTTTGTTCAACTGCTCAGTTGCTGAGCCCTGCATTGAGCAGTGGTAGCACAGACCCAAACAGCCTCTCAGCATGCTTTGTCCTTCTGCAAAATGAACATGCAGAGACATGTAATCATACGCAAGATTTGGTCCATTAGAGCACATGTATTTTATTGTTGTTGTGTAGGTTTATCACTGGTTGAAAGTGGATATAAAATAAGGGCTGCTCTGATTTGGCATCATCTCATACCTACTTCACACTCACCAGTGTGAGTTCACAGCTGGTTCAGAGCAAAACAAATTCAGGCATTATCAGCACAAATACATTTTTACAGAATGAAGTATTGTCAGCATGCCATGCTCTCCATGTTTGATTAATGTGCACATTCAATACAAATCAGGACGGACCTTCCAAAGAGCTCAGTTCATGTAATTGAGGCCAAATCTTGGGAACTGCTGATTGGTGAGGCGATTTCGAAAATGTGACACTTTACACAGAGATCAGTGCCTTGCTGCTTTAATGTCCAACAAGCCATCAGAGATCTTTTTGTGCAGATCTGTTGTCTGAAAGCACAGCCTTAAGATGTGCACTGGTGAGGGGGGCATTGTCACTGCTCCCATGTGTGCTTTCATATCAAAAAACAGTTATTTATATATCACAGCAGCCCTGTGAAACTAATAGTAACAAACTCATCTGAAAGACTGGAAAACTTGAAGTAAGCACACAGTTGTGATAGAAGAAGAGTAAATACCTTTGTCTCCTGGTTTGCAGTCCAAAATGCAGAGGGAAAATACAAGATGATCCACTCAAATGCTTAAGTGACATTAATGGAGTCCAAGAAAGTGCAACTCATAGGATAAGGAGCCAGAAGGAAGCTGGAGGTCTATGATAGGACAAGGAAACTATGATAACGGAACAGCTATAAAAGAAACCTTAAGTTACAAAACCAGAGGCTTATTTCATGCACACTTCTCTTATTGGCCTTGTGGTCTAGCCACAATGCCACACTCCTTTTCTCCATGTACTTGAAATATTAACCCTTTAACCAAATTAACATAAATAAAGTCAGAAATACAAGTAAATTTTAGGTGAAAATTTGGGGATCTGGATTCCAATAAAAATATCTATGTTTAAAATGCTAAACTAACAGTTGATGATAAAGTTAGTGTAGCAAGTTCAAAGCAGACTTTGAACAGTAGACAAAGTCAGTTTGGATTTCCTAACTATAATATTACATTCAGATACAATGCAGAGGAAGAAATACATCTTTAAATGTGTCTGAGTGTAAATAAACCCTCACTGAAATTTGGCTAAATCAGAGAAGAAAGCAGCTTTGTTCTACTAAATTTAAAGAGGCATTAAAGATGCTTGCAGTTGCATGTATATGAAAACCCCACCCTCTTCACTGTTCTCAACACTAAAATCCATTATTGTCACCAAAAAGAACTTGGCAGTAAAATATCTGAAGATTAAAAGCATTTGCAGATGTTTAAATCATCAACCTTTATTCATATGCACTTCAAGAGAAATCACCTAACATTTAGATCAGATACCTACCATCCAATCTGAAAGAAAGCTATTAAAATTGTTCCTTTGTAAGTCTGCCAGAGTCTCACATGGTATGGTGCATCATGTTGGCATACAGCATGATGCTCCATAAACAACGGGACTGCATTGTACATCATCAGAAATATGTGAAAATTCATCTGGATCTGCCACCAGCTATCAATTTCAACAAGGAATGTATCTTCTCTGGCTTAATTAAAGAGGATGAAAGCAGGGCATACAGGTCAGCCTCCCTGTGCTCGCACAACACTGGAATCTGTGCTCTGTGGCAGTCTGCTAAAATCATCAGGACAGGTCAAACACAGATGTTTTCTCTATAAGACATTTCACTTCCCACTTCATTGGCATATCTTATACAGCACCAGCAGTCACAGGTTGCAGATGCAGAGTGGACTTTAAAAAAATTGTCAGGTTGTTTTTCCAAGTCAGCTGGAGGCACATATTCATATTTCTCGTTAGCCAGTCTCCGAGATGGGATCTGACTGACTTAAGTGGAATACCTCCTGATTCAGACCAATGCAAAAGAGAGCAAACTCAAACCTCTGGGGAAAGTTCTTCTTTGGCTGTAAAACTGGTCTTGTACCATTTTGTATCTAAGATATGGCCTCATGTGTTTGATGTTTTTGTTTATTTGTGTGGGATAAATATATATATATGTTTTTATGTACACGCTGTTATACAGATCAGGGTTATAATAGTTTTCATACAGAATTTCCCTCTAATTGTCATTAAAAAAATAAAAATGAAAAAAATCTTCTTTTCTCACCTTAATTCACTCCTTTTACCTTATTTAAGTTTGCTTTTTGGGGGTGTTACCTTTATCATAAACTTCCAAGACTGCAAGGAAAACAGATTTTTAAAAATGCTTTAAATTTTCTTATATCCTTAATTTCATATTGTTTCCAATACAGTTTCATTTTACAAAGTAATTGCATTATTACCGGCCCACCCAGATAGTTTGTGACCAGTTCTTTTACTAGTCTAAAGGTGACTTTCATTTTCATGTTGACTACTCTGTGACCATTTGGAGGTTCATTCAGTGAAATAAAAGTGCCTTGCAATTATTTCTACTTAGAGAAATATGACAGCTAGAATTTTTATGTTAATTAATCTTTGTTTTTTTATTATTGTGTGGCTGCCTATCATAAATTTCCTTGCAATCCAGTTTTAATGCATTCTATAAATTACTGTAGCTTCTCCCAGGACCATCATGCCTTGCAAATAGTTAACTTTGCATGGACTTCTGTTGTTTGCCCTAATGCATGTGAAATTCAGAAGGAATGATCTGCATCTCTGAAAATATACGTGATTAGGAAGGATACCAGTGAGGAAAGAGCTCTTGGTCAGACTGTAGCCTTGTTCTAAATGTGAGTGTGTGTAAAAAAACCTAAAATGCATTTAAACAAGATAAAAAGCAATATCAAAACCAGGGCATACTGGACTGAAGGGAACAAACAAGGCATTACACTTCTTGTTTTGCTGGTTTAGTGAAATTAGGAAGCCACTGTTTCCTCACCTGAATGCCCAGTTAAGGGCCATCTGTTTCCTGTTTAAATGTAGTATCTTACACGTTTTTCCAAAACCCCTCTTGCATTAATCAACACAATCCCAATAAACAGAAGCACCAAATCTTGCTTATCTTTCCTATTCAAGGGAAGAATTTTGGTCGCTGCTACTTGAACACAGTCTAGCTTTACTGCAGTGCTTTGTTTTCACTAACATTCACTTTTGCTTGCTGCATTTTCAGAATTTCTCATCCATTTCTAGGCTAATTTTGCAAGCTTTCTGCGAGAGCCTGAAGTCCTTTTTGTTACTGTGAATTAAACCAATAACATGTTGATTTTTGTCACTAATGCTTTTAATCTGGGTCTGGTGTCATGTGTTGTACTTTAACATCCTCATGAATGTTATTATAAATTTAACACTCAGTTAAAGATAATAGGGTCAAATGTATCCTTGACGTTATACTTTGCCTTTGATGAAGGTAACAAATAATGAACGCGGCCTGGTCTTCTTATTATCATAGTTTAGATTTACAGGAAATCATTGGTGGATGAATACTCCTGGTAAGGGGAATCAATGAGCCAAATTGGTTGCTTGGATTGCAGTAAGATTTACACAGAGAAATAATACCTTTTATTATATCAAATAATTACAGTATTACGATGCCACTACAATGAATGCAGACACTATAAATATCAGGTGTCATCTTTAGAAGATATTCTTTAATAAAATACCATTATCATTGATATCAGGATACTTTTTTCATTTAATTTTAAATAAGAAATGTATATTAATGAGGAAAAAGTAAGGAACAAAAGTAGCTTATAAAAATGACTGAGTGAAGAATTTAATTTCATACGTACATGCACATACACACAGAGAAAGGCTCTGCAAAAACTTCATTAAGGTTTTCAGAACCAGCCACTCAAATGCCAGAAAAGATGGCTTGGGCAGCATTGATTTGGCTCATTTTTTTTTATTCATTCTGGTACAGCCCTTAACTGCGTGGTTAATGTCTAGCTGTACACAAGGCCTTACCGCATCCATCATATCTGATGAACAAGCCCCACTTAACAAGTTGATCTGTATTTTGTTGTTTCCTCATTTTTTGCTGTTTTCTGTGAGATTATATAACACACTTTTCACACCTTCCTTGAAGGCAGAGTCAGTTATTTTGGGGCTCATGTCTTGTGCTCGCTGCTAACAGGATAACTGTAACAGCAGTGGGGAGAGCCACAAAACTCCTGCAGTGGCATAACATGGAGATATAACACCCACAGTGTTATATCCTGCCCTGCCAGCAGTGTGTCTGAGTGTTTTGTCAATTTATGCTTCTGAAAGTGGGGATTGTTTTCAATAAGTCTCCTTGAGTGGGCAGCCATGGTGCTGCTGTTATTTCCAGACTAAAGCTGGAAATAACTTTTGATGAAAATAGAAATCTTGCTCTAATTTTGGATTCTCAACTAGTTATATCTACAATCTAATTCTTTTTAGTCCCTTGGGAAGACTCTGCAGCATGCCTGCACGGATACAAAACCTGTCAGACATAATTGTGTACCACTTCTGCAAATCAAACACCCCCAGTTTGAAATCAGTACTCAGGAAATTAATAAAATGTAGCTATTGACATCTTGTGCAAAGTCTGGTTTAAGTGATTGCCCAGCATCACTCAGTAGTCCAACCATTTACTCTGTAGTCCTAATGTCATTTCATGTCTCTTCTGCACACAGACATCTGATCTGTCTCACCCCATCCCCAGTCTGGTGTCACTTTGATGCCACCATTTCATCCTGCGCTCTGTGCTCAGGTTCCTGATGCTCCTTGTTTCAGCTGATCACACCAAAGCTTGGATGCAGCTACCTGTGACCTCCCTGACATCCTCCTTGGAGCCTACATCCCGCAGAGCATCAGTGTGTGCAGGTCACAGCAAGAACTGGGACAAATTTAGCAGAGGCAGAACTGCTTTGCATAGTCATGGTGCAGACCTCGGAGCAGCAAAGTTGCATTGGCTGCACATTAATAGGAAAAGGGCTTATTCCCACATAAGCTCTGCCCTCCTATCCCAGTTGCTGTGGGATTTCAGTAGCCCATGGGGGGAAATAGGGAGATTAAAGCCTGCTTCACCACCACCACCACCACCTACACTGGCATATATTACCTCTCCAGTGGGCTGACTTTCAACACTAAATCAAGCTGGGAAGACAGGCAGACATATACAGGCTGACTTTATCTTGCCTGTGGGCTAGACACAAAGACCACTTAGTCCAAGCTAGAGTCCCTGCGTCAGTGCAAAGAAAAGGTGACATTCTTCACAGTAGTGATACCACCATGTTTCAGTATGAGCAAAACCAGCATAGTATCCCTTGCTTGCTCTCAAACACAGCTCAATTAACTTGGATGAAATCTTGTCAAAAATCCTGCACAGGGTGGACACAGGGCACAGAACATTATTTTATCCCAAACAGCTGAAATTTGGCTAAAATCTAAGTAACTGAAATCAGCAGTCAGGAAACCTTGAATGAGAGGCCGTGTTTCCAGACCCACTTACAATGTGCTGAAAAGCCAGTATGAATGCAAAATGAAAGCTATTAAAGTGAGCTGAACAATCACAACATTTAGCAGCTTGGTAAGAAGAAGAAAAGTGCACAGCTCAGGACAAGGAAGTTATTTCAGCTTGTGAGTCAAACAAGTAAGGATAATAAACAGAGACTGGAACAAAGGGTTAAAGCTTATGCAGCTGTTTCAGCCTGAGTGTACTGAACTGAACTAAAATTGTTAGATTACTTAAGCGACTTACTTTTCTGTATAATAGAGAGATTTTATAAGTTTATAGAAGCAACAAAGAACGTAAAGCAGGTTACATAAAATTAAAAAAAAACCAACCTCAAAATGAACATTTCTGAAAGGAACAATGCTGCTGACAGAGGCAGTTTTATGGGAGAGGAAACAAAGGGCTCAATTTACAAGAGGGACTTCAAGATCTCAATGACTCCTTAGGCACCTAAGTCCAACATCTGGGTATTGCTGATATCTAATGACACTGCATCACTTTGTCTAATGCTATAGGTACCTCAGTTTACCCAACACTTTGAGAAAGCAAGAAACTCCTAAATCCAGAATGGCCAAAGCACCTAGCTCACACAGATAGCCCCTTAAATACTCACAGGTTAGTCTTTCCTCTGTGGGTGGAGATACCTCCAGTGGGGATGGATCTAGCAGGCTCAGGTAACAGAAAATAAGAGGAGAGTGTGACTGCATCCACCTTTTCATCTAAGAGTTCAGTGTTTATTTTTTTAATTGGAACTGCTAAAGGTCCAGCTTTAAAACTCCCCTTCATGTTGGGCTCTTAAATCACACTTTTTCGTTCCCGAGGGAATGCTCTTGCCTGTAAGGTGACCTGCAGCGGGGCCTCCTCTGCCTATCATGTGAATCTATATGACATAATACAATATTTATTTGGGCCTGTGAATGGATAAAGGCAAGAAAATGATTCTGTAATGTGATTTTTTTTTTTTAAGGCACTTGAATGAGATTAGTATAAATAAACTCTTTTCCTTAAAAATGTCAGCTTTCTGCTTTCATGAATGTTATTCTGCATACCCAGCCCTTCCTATTCACTCTATAGGGGACCCCTGAGAACTGACCGAATCAGGACTGGGAACTCCATTAGATGGCAGGACACTTTAACATGACAAAGTTCAACAGAGCAGCAAATAAATCTTTCTGTTCACTTCCCCCTTGAGATGCCTTCCTTCCTTGTTTCCTGTAGCTGGATATGTGCTGGGCAGGAGAGGGGGCAGGGTGACTACCTGGTGTAAATCCCTCTCTTCACCTGCTAGGATTTTAAATTACAATTAACTTTTTAAAAGCATATCTGAATTGGCATATGCCTGACATCACTCTACCCGTCTCTGTAGCAGTTTTCTGATGATGAACTGGTAAAGCTGCGAAGCATCATGCTATCTAACACAGTGAATGTGTAACCTTAGTATAACAAGTCTTTCTCTGTTAGCCTTACATTAAGACCAAACATGACAACACAGATATTGGAAAGTAAAATGGAAAACTTTATTTGAGCTACATTCCAACAACTTCTGCTCTTGCAGCTCAAACAATATCTGCCCCTGAACTGTTTCCTATGCTGTTTTTGACCTGGAGCACCCTCCTTTCTCATGCTGACAAAAATCCCTAACTCTTATCTTTAAAATATACCTAAAGAATCAGGAGATGTTTGCTAACATACAGCAATGAATACTCACTCGCCTTGCTGTTTCACATTATAGTTGTTTCATTTAACTCACATTAACAAATTCAGAATAAATCAGAAGGATGTAGGAAAAGAGGAAAGCTGCAATATAAGGACTCTCTGCTTTTATGCACATGGTGTTTCTCTTCCAAGTATGGCTTATGCAATAGCATGTATAATACAGTAGTCCCCAGGTTTTTGATTTTATAATTTCAGTGGCCAAAGCACTAAAAAATACATCCACCAGCCTAACGTTAGCTGCTTTGTTCTTCCCTCTAATATTTTTCTTTCATCCTTTCTTTCTCTTTTGACCTCCTTTTTCATTTCCAGTTCTTTGTCCCTCTTTCCAGTATTATAATGCCTTTCTCTTCTTACCAAACTTCAGTTCTGCTTCCAGTCACTGCGGGTATAGTTTTTCCTTCTTCATCTGTCATATTCTGTTTTTCTCTTTATAGCATTATGCCTCTCCCTTTTGCTGAGCTATTATTTTCTCCGGTCACCCAAATTCTTTACTTCTTTCGCTCTGTAGATATTCCATTATCTTTCTTTTTGTCTGCTTCCACCCTTCCTTCATTTTTTTCTTCTTTCTCTTCAGACAATTTTTCTTTGTTTTATTACTATCCCAGAATATTTCCTTTTTTACTTTAATGGAGAAAGTATTTTTCAATGTCTAGCTTTTTCACAGTCTCAGTTCTCTCTCATCTCTCCCCTTTTGACTTCAAAGTACTCAGAAGCCACAAACATCCATCCAGGAACTGGTGTAGCTTAGATTGACCAGACATTGTTGGTCAGACATAGATGAGATTAAAGCATAAATGAAGAGGACTGATCAGGAGCATACAGGTTGTCATCACAGGTCTACCCAAGAATAGAATAAGTTCACCGGTTTTCAGGGTCTCAGAAACACTTCAGTGCTGTCTACACCATGAAGGGGCAACCTGAGGAGCTGTGAAAAGATGGATGTGGAAAAGGCAGGGACATGAACTAGGGGAATATTAATTTTATTTTATGCTTCTTTATGCCTTTTAAGTCGTTAACATTTTGGGTCTGTCAAAGAACAACTTCTCTAAGTTGTTATGCAGAGCACTGTTGGCTCTGCTAGGGTTGTTTCTAACATGGGAGTAAAGTTAATTCCTCGCAGAACAAAGGTATTATCATAATCTCCTAGCATATGTCTATCATAACTATGCTTTTTCTATGGAGTCCTTCCAGCAGGTAATTCTGGGAGACCATTTAAGACAACCCTTTTTCTCAACCAAATTAGTGGCTTGGGGCTTGGGGATTTTGATTACTATTACCCTCTTTTTAACTTTTACACTGCTATTTTAAAAACTGAGAGCTGGGTTTTTCATTCTTGCAATTCAGCTTTAAGAGTGCAAAAATGAAGGTCTGGCACTCCAGGGTGTATGTTAGCTACAGGATAATGTTTGTGGCAGAGAAGTATACAAGGCAAAGAAATGGCTTTTGTGGGTGATTAAATGCTGAAGTGAAGCTGAGGTGTTTGATAACCACAGAAGCTATTTATTGTGTGTATACTCCAGTGCCATGAACATTATTCCTATTATGCAACTAGACAAAGGAAGATTCAACAAACTGTAACGAGAGAAGGATGAAGGGTCTTTTGGTTGTTGCTTTTTTGCTTGATGGAAGTTTGAAAGTTCTGTTTCATTTTCTGCCTTTCCCAGAATTTCCTTTGGGGAGGGAGATTAAGGCCAAGAGACAGAGACTGGCCTGCAAAGGGTAGTAGTAGTGACTAAATTCTGAATAAACACTGGGAGTTATCATACCTTATCATCAAACAGCAGTGCTTACTGTTTTACTGGGACCCAGAGAAAGACCATGCTAACAGGATTCATAAGCATTTCTCCAGGTTTTGACAAATAAGCTTAGGAAAAGAATCAAGTATTATCACGTTTAAAAAAAAACCAAGCCAATGAGATATATTAAGAAGATAATGGTCTTCTACATGTTCTACTAATCTTCACAGGAATGCTGTAAGTTCAGGACATATTATGAGAACAAGCTCATAAATGCTACTTAAATTCGGAACATCAATTCTGTTTTGCTAGTTCTTTGTTTGCTGCTATTTCTGTGAAGTAATTGGGGGATTTTGGGATGGCACTCAATGCTAGTCAGTGAGCTCTATCAAGACCTATGTCTGTGCTCAGATAGAACAGAAAAATACAATAAGCTCTGAAT
This sequence comes from Pezoporus occidentalis, assembly GCF_034315485.1. Taxonomy (NCBI): domain Eukaryota; kingdom Metazoa; phylum Chordata; class Aves; order Psittaciformes; family Psittacidae; genus Pezoporus; species Pezoporus occidentalis. The sequence continues at coordinate 18,686,054 of NW_026914940.1, read as the reverse complement.
AACAAAAATTCATCATACTGGAAAACATACCTGTTCCTGACTGTCAATAGGTGTCATTTCCTTTTTAAATCACTTGAGTTGTTAAAAAGAGCAGAAACAAAATGGTGCAGCTAAAATGACCAACAACCCAGTGGAAACCCTGAGCAGAGGAAATCAGTCACAACCAACTCCACCACTGGTCTTTGCTTGTAAACGTTGCTCATTAAACAATTATGAGCAGATAATATATTTGTGAAGTGTGAACTCTGTTTGTAAATGACTTGCCTAGATAAACAAAGCCTGCTTTGTCAAATCAAGAGAAATAATTTAACCATCTATAGTCACAAAAACCCTGTGAGTAGCAGCTATTTTTACACCACTTCAGAGGTGGAGAACAAAGATTTCTTGCATCAATGGCAAAACGTGAATTAACTTAAAGCAAAACAAGCAACTGTTAATCCTGCTACGATTTTGTTGTGTTTACATATCTTCTGACAGGAAACAATACAAATTCTATGGGAATTTTTATTACTTTAATAAATTAACACTGAATTAATTTTATTTTAAACAACACTTGCTGTCTGCCCATAGACATTCCTTCAGACCAGGCTGGTGCTAAAAGTTTTTCTAAGTCATTAAAATATTATCTGAGCATACTGTTGAGTCCTTACAGCTTGGAAAGGTGTTGGACTGTGAGTGAGATTAAGGGGGCTTACACCTGCCACCCATGAAACAGCAGCAGTGCATGGTCCTGATGTCCCCTCTGAGGTCCCTCCGTGCCTCTGCTGTGAGAGACGATGGCCAAGGCACGCACTAGGGCCCTCCATTCAACACAAAAAAATATTCCTTTACTATCAATATGTAAGTTGTTGCCAGCTGATTTTAATCTGTTTTACACATCCTCATATGTGGCTTAACAGATCAGTGCCCTCTCCTGCAATGTTCCAGCACCCTACTGAGCACATCTTTTCATTTGGATGATAGATTACTCTAAGTAAGTACCCTTGAAATGCATACCACCTTTGTTCAAAAAGAAGGTATGTTCTCATTATTACTATTTGTGCCCATGTTTTGTACTATTAACAGCATCCAGACATTTTATATACTCATGTTTAAAGCAATAGCTGCTGCTGAGTTGTATATAAAAAATAAAAATTAACTAATGGATGTTTATTTTAATGCTTAATACAGACGGTATAGACTCGACACCATTTGTCAGGTACAAATTTCCATATGAATCATAGGATAATATTTCTGTTCTTGAGTGGAATGTGACTACTGCTTTCTTTGTAGTATTTAGTGCTAATGTGCATATTTAAATTACAAGCAAAGTTCTACTTATTCTAAATTATCTTGAATGTTATAGTGTGTGAAAAAGGACTATTGCATTCAGATGCATCATTTAGAACAGGGTTTCCACTCTCTTATGATGTGACCTAATTTCAAAAAAATTGAGGCTGGGAGTTGTGCTCTCCTTGTTTTACACAGCAGATGTTAATGCCATTATCTACTTAATTTGAAAGCTGCACTGATTTCCACTCTGTTTCTTCGAGTGTCATTGCTGTATAAAAAAATACTACCAAGTGTAGCAAAGTCATTTGAAGTTACACCCAAAATGATGGCCTGACCTTACGAATAATATCCTTTTAAAAAAAAAATCATACAAACATGGATGGCTGTAACACAACTATTGGGTAAAGCTGTGTAGAATAATGGAATAAAGAAATGGGATTATTGTCAGTAAAAACCATCATAAAACCACTCCTGATTGCATATTATGTCCTGGCATATGCATTTTCTTGAAGTCAATCTGAAATGGCGCACTGGTCCATATTTTTGCATAATATGGTACTCCGGTAGTTTCAAGATCAGGCCTGTTCAGTTTACAGGCTTATTCTGAAATAAATTACAGTTGCTACAAGTTTTAGAGATTTAACTGTATTCATCTTGGCTAAATTATCACCAGTTAGAGATTTTGGAACAGAAGCTGGTTAGCAATATCACTGATGGTACACAGGGAAGGATGCGATACAGCTTGTCTCACAGCTGCATCGCTCACAGTTACAAGGCATATTAAAATAATTTTATCACCAGTCATTTGTCTTGATAGAGTTATGAAAAGATGAAAGTGCTAAGAAGTGCCTTCTACTGTCGCTGCTCTGATTACTATGCAATGTAAAAAGTATATGTGGTCTGTGACTCATCGGTATCTGCTTTTCTAAACATAAAAATAAATATAAAAAAAAACTGTGTTGGTGTTCCTTTAGTTCTCAGCATTTTAATCTCATAAAAGTCCCAAAATTCTACTTGCTAAGTCCTTCCAGGAAGGAAATGCAAAATATTGCAAAATGTACTAACGCCCCAGGTTTTTTTAATATTTGGTTTTGACCGTCTAAAAATTCAGCTGCCCGTTGTACAAATCATGAAGTCACACTTCTTTGGTCTTGCCAAATATCAGAGCCATCCAGTATTGAACTTGGTCAGTATTAAGATAAGGGACTTGTAGAGAAAAACATGGGATGTAAACTGAATTGGTATTGATAATTCAGTAGGTGGCATTCTTTCCTCTAACTGCTACAGATTCACTGGATCAGAACGCTAACAGAGGGCTGAGCTTTCAGTTAAAAAATTCTCAGGTACATGATTAAAAAGAAATTCCCTACACTTGTTCTGGTAGAAATTCCTCTAAGCCACTACATAAAAGTACCATAACTATATCAACAAGAAAAAAAATGTGACAGACCATCAAGCATGTAACAACAGAGACTGCAAACTGTAATTTGAAGAACTGATAGAAACTCCTTCAGTGATGTGATCATGAAGACATTGGTTACTGGATGAATTTATTGGCCATATTGGCTGGATGTTGAAGAATTTAAAGTCTCTATGCTAATATCCTGGGAGAGAATTACAATGGGCTACGTAATGTATCTAAGAGTTTACAAATACTGGAAAAGAAGGAAAGCATGCCTGCTAATGATTATCTGAATAATTTTTTTTTTTTTTTTTGTCAGAAAAATAGAATTTGCAGTGATGTTACAGTTGAAAGTAAAAAAAACCTGTTGTTAATCGCCATAATTTCCAATACATTAAAACTGGGTTTATTTGCTTACAGAGAGATGGATGATAGAATTGTTTATACTGTAACTTGCAAGTTACATAAATGCCAGCTAAATTTAAATAGGTGCAAGCTGACATTAGTGTGGGAGGAGATCATCTGGTGTTTTAATATACTTGGGTTACATGGTAAATAAAGGCAAAGAAGTCAGCTTGCTGTCTCTGAGCTAAAGCCTGTGTAACTCTACAGCAAGATACATCCCTTTGTTTCTCACTTCCCTTTTCCATCATAATACTCAATGCTAACTGCAAATTTTTGCTCTCCGCCTTGTTATGCCAAATTATTTTCAGTGGAATAAAAATCAAATTTTACTTATGTAACAAAGATCAAGATTACATTAGAACTGTAAATATTTTCTTCCTGTATTTGTTCTTAGTTATGGGATACATATAAGTAACCTAACACAGAAAAAGCTTTCCAGGAATAAAGCTGTCATTAAAAAAAAATCTAAGTAAATGAAAGGAATTAATAGGTACCTAAATCACACAGAATTGAGGTTCCTCTTAAAATACTCTCCAACATTTGAAAAAAAATGGAACGAGAAAGCCTTGACATTATAAAGGGAATTGTCTTTATTTTTCTCTTTCTTGAGAAAACTTTACAATAATAGTCTTTAAAAAATGGGCTTGAGAGAAACTTTTCTAGGAACCATAGAGCACTTTACTGAATGGAAAGTATCACAGTCTGTCTCCCAGCTGTGCAGTAACAGTCCTGAATCCAGACATTTTGGCAACCATACAGTATGCAAACAAACATAAACTTTGTAAACACACGATTAGGCAGGACTCTTCTGCTAGATCCCATGTTTAGGATGTTCATAAGATCCTCAAACAAAGAATTAATGCATTTGTATATACAATCTCCCAAGTGACAGATTATGTAATTGTCCAAGATAAACCCTCCAAAAGAGATTCATATGCTAACAAAATACTATTCATAGTATTGGAAATATGTACCAAACCCATAGCAAACATTCCAATGCATCATTTTTCCAATTGAACCATATGTAGTCTCCATAATAAATGTGTACAGCTCCTAACAACAACTTCCTTCTATCTTATAGATGAAAATGAAGAAAAGGTAGGAAGATCTTGGTGGTATAGCTACTGTATTAGCACACTACCTTTGCCCAGTGTCCTGGGTTCAGCAGTAGCAGTCATGTTTTTCCTTTGTGTTAGCTGGTGCAGTGCTGTGTTTTGACTTCCAGCCTGAGAACAGTGTTGGTGAAGCCGATGCTTTCGGTTGTTGCTAAGTGATGTTTACCCTGACCAAGGACTTTGTGAGGCTCATGCTTTGCCAGGGAGGAGGGGAAGCTGTGAGGAAGCAGAGATGGGGCGCCTGACCTGGGCTGGCCGGGGAGGTATTCCATACCACAGCACGTCATGCCCGGGGTGGGGGGTGACTGGGAGTTACCCGGAAGGACACGGGCTTCCGGGTGGGACTCGTTTCTTGGCCAGTGGTATCGTATTCTCTTCCCTTGTTATTTTCCCTTATCATTGTTGTAGCTGATAGTAGCGGTGGTGATTTGTGTAAATTGGTTGCTGGACTGTTCTTGTCTCAACCCGTAGGAGTTGCACTCTTTCGATCCTCCTCCCCGTTCCTCCGGGAGTGGGGAAGCGGAGAGCCCCGGTGGGGGGCGGGACACGGACCTCGATTGTTGTCAGCTCGGCACCACTCACTGGGAGTGAGTGAACAAGTTACCTGACTGGGTTTAAACCACGACACCCAGTTAAAGACTGGAAATTTAAAGGATATAGAAAAGATCTCTAATCAGGAAAAGAAAATTCCAAATATTAAGTTTTGAGGAAAGCTTAGAAAATAATATATTCACTTTATATTAAATGTGTCACTGTTTCTTAAATCTTGTTCAGCATATTCGTCGCTGACATGGACAGTGGGATTGAGTGAGCCCTCAGCAAGTTTGTTGATGACACCAAGCTGTGTGGTTCAGTTGATACGCTGGAGGGAAGGAATGCCATCCAGAGGGACCTCGACACGCTTGTGAGGTGGGCTGATGCCAACCTCATGAGGTTTAAGCATGCCAAGTGAAAGGTCCTACACCTGGGTCAGAGCAATCCCAGGCACAGCTACAGGTTGGGCAGAGAAGAGATTCAGAGCAGCCCTGCGGAGAAGGACCCGGGGGTGTTGGTTGATGAGAAAATGAACAGGAGGAGGCAGTGTGTGCTTACAGCCCAGAAAGCCAACTGTATCCTGGGCTGCATCAAAAGGAGCGTGACCAGCAGGTTGAAGGAGGTGATCCTGCCCCTCTGCTCTGCTGTCGTGAGACCTCACTTGGAGTATTGTGTGCAGTTCTGGTGTCCTCAACATAAATAGGACATGGAACTGTTGGAACAAGTGCAGAGGAGGGCCACGAGGATGATCAGGGGACTGAAGCACCTCCCGTATGAAGACAGACTGAGAAAGTTGGGGCTGTTCAGCCTGGAGAAGAGAAGGCTGCGTGGAGACCTCATAGCAGATTTACAGTATCAGAAGGGAGCCCATAAGGATGCTGGGAAGGGACTCTTCATTAGGGAGTGTTGTGACAGGACAAGGGGTAATGGCTTAAAACTTAAACAGGGGAAGTTTAGATTGAATATAAGGAAGAAATTCTTTCCTGTTAGGGTGGTGAGGCACTGGAATGGGTTGCCCAAGGAAGTTGTGAATGCTCCATCCCTGGCGGTGTTCAAGGCCAGGCTGGACGTAGCCTTGGGTGGCATGGTTTAGTGTGAGGTGTCCCTGCCCATGGCAGGGGGGTTGGAACTAGATGATCTTAAGGTCCTTTCCAACCCTAACTATTCTATGATTCTGTGATTCTAAAAATGGTTAAAGTAAGAAAAAAATATTTCAGGTTGACCCAAACTGAATTTTTAATTATCTTTAATTATTTCCAAACCAAAAAAATCACTTGCATTGTTCTGTAGAAAAGGAAAAAAACAAAACAACCTAAAATAAAGACTGTTTTGTTAGCAGAAGAGTTAACTGTATCCTGAGAAGGAAGTTAACATTTAGCTAAATTCTTCTACTATTTAAAACAAACCAATTAAATGGAATAGTTTAAACTACATATAAAATTTTACTGGAGGTGCATTTTCTTTCCCCTTATGACAGTGCAAAACAACAGATGCTCAGGCAAGCCATACTCAAGGATTCATCTGAGAGAAATAATGAAATCTCTAGTGCTTTGTGGTGAGATATCATTTGTTAGTGATACAATTATTTAAAAAGAATTAAGGGAAGAAAAGAAACATGTCAGTTGATAGCATGTAGTGGTTTGTAGAATTATGGAACAAGAGAGCTCTCTCTTAGTCTAGTCTTAATACGTCACTTGCTTAGTTCAGAAGCTTAGTGTACCAAGCATTTATTGCAATTACATGAAGAATTGTTACATCTTTGGTAAGTACCATGTAGACCTCAGGAGACGCATGTTACTCTAATTTGAAGACAAAATACCTTTGCTGTCACTTAATTCCTATTCATATATTTTGAAATAGAATGATAATGGCCCAGTCCTGAAAGGAGTATACTGGTCACTTACTCCAATTCAATATGATCACAGATCACCTGATTGTATAATTCCTTCTATTTCAGCCTTTACCAGAGTCATTGCATTAAGCAGATAATAGCATAAAGGATCATCATGTTTATCATACATCGTCACTATCAAGCACCTTTACATAAATGTGTGCAATAGACTCACAGGGGGCAAAAAATGGCTGTGGTTGTAGTTTCAGGCAGGAACAAATTTATATAAAGTTCAGTGTTTCCAGAGGCAGGAATGGTAGCACATGCTCAAGAGAAAAGCAGGAAAGTGATAATTTCATATACACATATCTACACTGTCATACAGAAAAAAAAATTCTATTGGTTTTCTTTACTCAAGCCCTTAAGACAGTTGCTGAAATATCATAGCCCAGACCTGCTCAGAGGGTGAAGTCTTTAACAGAGGCAGATTTGGTTTTAATGCTGTTCTATACGTTTTTTGAAAAGAGACTTTAAATCCTTGAGCACAAGAAGGGGAAGCACTTTCTGAGGTCCTTCCATCCAAAGCTCTGCTCAAAAAGCCTTTTCTCTTGGCTTTCCCTCATGCCCACAGTTCAAATGCTTTCTCTATATAGGTATCCTTCCCTCCTCTCTGCATGTGTGCTCTCAGCAGCAGCAGCACCCCCTCAGGCCTCTGTGCCACACTCGCAGCCCTCCAGGCTTGCATGCATCACCCGGTACATCACTCGCTTCCTTCTGGCGTTGCCTGTGACCCATGGATTTGACAGTTGTCTATTTGTTGTTATTAAGAAGGACTCAGGAGACCAACTGACCCAGCTTAATTAGTTTATTGATTAGTACTATAAAGTCTATAACCAATTAGTGAGAGTAAAGTTATTAATGTCCAATTCTGCCATAGTCTACTGCAGAGATGCAGCCGTGCAGCACAGCAAAGACAACATACAGCTCATCATACACCCATGTGTATCCCACTTGTTCTCTGTATCACATGAGAAAAACCTCCATTGTGTGCACTTCTCTTCCCATTTTCCCTAACACAGAGAGGAGGATACAGCTTTCTGATTTTATTCTGCCTTGCTATTACAAAGGTAATAAGTGACCTAGCCTCTGGTAGAGGGATGTCAGCACTTTAACTGTTAAAAAAATGACTGATGTAGAATGGAGTGTAGTGTGACTGAAAAACATTTTGAGCATATAAAACAGAGTAATGCTTTAGTGGGAAATTAAGCATGGTATTTTAGAAGTAGTAGCTGAAGTTAAAGGAGGAATTACAGAATACAGCCAGAATGCAATGACGAGCATTCGTGCTCTGATAGCAAGCAAATTGTTTTTTCCCCATATACAGGGAAAGAAGCCTCATGCCATATATGTTATATTGTTAATATATGTTTTGAGCTGTTGTGTTTGGGCCATTAGGCACATTTTCATATGGGAATTCTTTTAGTCCTCTAATAAGACTGAAATAGCTGGAAGTATCAACATGTATAATTAAAGGGCTATGTTAAAAAGGAGGAACCAACATGGCTGCTTCTAACAAACACAACAGAAGCAACAGAAAGTCCTCTGCACTGAAACATCTGGGATCAACCATGACCAATTCTGGTCACGACGTGTAGGACACCATTAAATATAGTCCTCAGTTCACAGTGGCACACAGATTCCCTGTTGTGTTTCCAGCAGCCAACTTATTCCCTCTCCTTGCTGCAGTTCTGCTCTCAAGACTTCTTTGAGCATTAGCTTTTATAAAGGTTACGCTGTGATGTGCAGTTTAAGAAAGACAATAATTTCTTTCTGTTCCAACTTTGTAATTTTATTAGGATTTGATTATGACTATTTTGATAGTAGCATGATATTTTACAATGTACCATAGATGGGGTACTGCATTTGAAATGGATTCTGCAACTTCCTCTGAGCTGAAAAAAAGATACATTGAAATTTGTTTGTTGAAAATAAGTTAATTATCCAGTTTCATCATACAAATTTTGTTCAAAGAGGAAAGGCAGTGTGATGGTTTATTACTGTAGTATTTCTTGCAAGAGTTCATTGATGCCTTGATCTCATGTTGTGAACCAAAGTCTCAGACCAAGACTCTAATTCTTGATGATACTGCAGTGCAGTTCATTTCTGAATGTGTGTTGCAATACTGTGCTAATGGTTTGTTCTTTTTCATGCTAGAGTGCCTGTGCTCTGGAGAAGGATATAAAAACATGAGCATAAGTGGCCTATATTATTTCTAGCTTGGATTATTCAGTGACATACAGGGAGCATGAAAAAGCTGGTATATTTTTCTTTTTCCAGAAAATGGGTTTGCATCTTGTGTAAAACTCCCAAGGAATCATTAAACAGAAATGGATGAAATAGTAAGCTCTGATAAAAGAATAAATAGCAAAAATACTTGTGGAAATCAAATGTTTGACCCTTTGCAAACAGAAGAAAACAATTTGTTAGTGGAACCAACACTCCATTTCAGTCTGTGAAAATGCTTGCTGGAATGGAAATTTGGAATGGAAATTTATTATAAAAGTGGTAGAACTGCTTTTTTTTCCTTCTTTTCTGAGGTCTTCCTAGAAATTTGCAGGTGATGAAAGAAACCTTCATTCTAATAAAAGAACAGGCCAGCTTACTGATTGGAGAAAATTACATGAAGTTTTTTAATCAAAGTCTCTGTGGTCTGCTGTCTGATTTTCTAGGCCAGATGTCAAATGTTTTTCACTGATGTCGATGTTGAAGTAATCACTAAGCCAATTCCAAGAATGAGTAAGTGAGACTGTAATAACATTTCATTTCGGTATTATACAAGCTTTTTTCCCAGCTATGAACAAAGTAACAGGACACCTCTGATTCAATATAATTACACAAACTATTACTTTGAAATTTGTGAGACAGTTTTATGTGTGATCAATTGCTCTATACATATATATGGGAGGCTTTGGTACAAAATGCAAAAAAACATTTACAAAGTTTTATACTTTTAAACATTTACATTTAATTTAAAACATAATTACATTTTTTGTATTTAATCTATTTTATGAAGTTTATCTTTGCTACTGTGGTATTAACCAGTAATTTGAAAAGGCAAGAATTTGCTAGAAAAAAAGACTTTAGTTTGCTGTTTAAAAATGGGGAGACAAAGCACTAGCTGGCTCAATGGATGATGTACCTCAGTGAGTGAATCTCAGCTGATTATTGTGGAACTGTGACATTAGATAAAATATCTTACAGTTTTTATGTAGGATATGATCAAAATTGCTCATAGGCATGAAGAGAATGAGTATAGTAAAACTAACTCTGAACTTGAGGAAACATGCTTTCTACAGCTGTCTCAATAGGAAAGTGGTGATATAATGGACCAAACAGGTATTTGTTTTCACAGAACCAAGCAAATCTAATATGAAACTACTATGCAGCGCACAGAATAATCTTACTTTTGGGGTAAAATATACATTAATATTAATACAAAAGGACTCAAGTTGCAGACTTGAGTCTACCTTTAGTAGTTAGAAGCTGGTAGGAGGTTAACATTGCCTTTCACCACAGTTCAGATCTTTAATGAAAAGGCATTTTGATTGAACAGCTTCTGCTTTATCTGATGCATATTTGGTGATTTGCTAGCTAACCTGCTTTTCCTTTATCAGTGAAGCCCTGGCCTGTTGTCTAGACAGAGCTACATATTCCTTCATGAGCTTTGCTATGGTGCTACAGTTTTATAACCAGTGATGACACCATGATGTTTTCACACCAGTCTTCTGAAAGGAAGTATGATTTATGCTCATTTTGTAGATATGGAATGGAGGCATGGAAATATTAATACAAATATGTGTTACTGTTTTCTGGTACACAGCCAGGACTGTTTTTCAGCACCCTTCACCTCACAGCACATTTCATTCTCAGCTTGCTGTGAAGTTACATGCAGTTGTGATGTTACTTGCAGCATCTGCAACTTCCACACATATTATCTGTGTGAGTACACAAACAGTACATATAGAAACCAAGGTCTCAGGAACATATGGAGTGCTGCCCCTCTTGTTGGGTGCACGGGGGCACAGGGCATACCAAGCATTGCTGCTGGCTCCAGATGTAAAACTGCTCATCTATGTTATCTTACCCAAATGAAGCTGATTCTTATAAGAGTTGGAAAGACTAATTCCAAGGATGGGGGCACTAAATATTTAAAGGAAAAGTCACTAGAACAATTGAATGGGGTTGGGTGACCCTTGAAATGACACCATGTTTTTTTTTCCCCATGCTCATCTCAGAGGCAGTGGAATCCCTTTTGTTTGAAATTTCCCAAATTTACTCAGCCTGACAGAGCTGCCCTAAGGAAAGCTTTCATTTCAAAAACCAAAGGTTAAAGTCTGAAATATGTATCAGCATCCTGGTTTTGGCTGGGACAGGTTTAATTTTCTTCCTAGGAGCTGATTCAGTGCTGTGTTTTGGATTTAGTATGAGAACAATGCTGATACCCCACCGATGTTTTAGTTGTTGCTCAGTAGCACTTACCCTGATCAAGGACTTTTCAGTCTCTCATGTTCTGTCAGTGAGGAGGGGACACAAGAAGCCAGGAGGCAGCAGAGACAGGACAGATGACCTGAACTAGCCAAATGGATATTCCATAAGATACAATGTCATGACTAGTATCTAAACTGGGGGGAGTTTGACAGAAGGGGCCAATCACTGCTCATGGACAGGCTAGGCACTGGTCAGAGGGTCGTGAGCAATTGTATTGTGCATCATTTCTTTTAACTTGGGTTTTATTCCTCCTTCTCTCTTTTTCCTATTATTATTATACTATTTCTATTATTTTTATTATTTCTATTATCATATTTTAACTTGTTTCAATTATCAAAATGCTCTTGCTGAGGAAACTTAAAGTGAAAAAAAAGGCTTATAAAAGATGAAAGCAAGGATAGGTGGCCTGGGAAGAATACAGGGATGTTGTCTGGGAAGCTAGGGACCAGGTTAGGGAAGCTAAGGACCAGTTAGAATTAAACTTGGCTAGAAATGTGAAAGATAACAGGAGGAGATTCTATAGTTACACTGCAAATAAAAGACAGACTAGGGACAACGTGGGCCCTCTCCGGAAGCTCTCAGGAGAACTGGCTACCCTGGATTTGGAGAAGGATGAGGTTCGTAATGACTTCTTTGCCTCGGTCTTCACTGGCAAAGGCTCTCACCACACCACCCAAGTCTTGGAAGGCAGAAACAGGGACTGTGAGAATGAAGACCTTGGGCCCACTGTAGGAGAGGATCTGGTTTGAGACCATCTTAAGAACCTGAACGTGCACAAGTCCATGAGACCTGATGAAATCCATCCACGGGTCCTGAAGGAGCTCACGAATGAAGTTGTGAAGGCGCTGGCCATCAGAAGTTGGAGAAATAATTTTGTAGCACAAACCCTCTAAAAATGTCAGAGCTTTCAGCTGAGTTATAGTGATCCCTAGGGACAGCTCTCAAACCTGGCTTAGTCTACCAAGTACTCGAGCGAACAGTGAGTGCAGGATTGAATATACACTACATTACATATAAAGGTTAACATCTGATTTATAGACCAACTTGTCAGGTTCCAATGCAGTAGCACAAGGCTTCAATAACTGCTCAGCCCCTGGCCCTTGACAGCAACCCACAGTGAGCCCTACGTGTAGCCCCCCTGCAGTTTTGGTGTGCTCTACCCAGCACCCCTTTCTAAGAATCCTGACTGATAAAATAAATAGATTGGAGATCCTTGAGTTTGGACAACGCACAAACAAGGCATGGTAACCGAAACTCGTGTCATTAGTTACACTCCTGAGGTAATTATCCACCATATGGGGAAGAAGAGCGAGAGAGAGGAAGAGAAAAGAGGTTAGAAGTAAAACCAGCCACAACGCTGGATCCCGCGGCGTCCCGCGGGTGTGCTGACGGTCCCCAGCAGCCGCTGGTGGCTGCGCACACGGCTCCTTCAGCGACACCCTTCTACCGCCGCCATTCCCGAGTCTGCCCGGGAGAGCCACCTGACGCCAATCGCTTCCTCGGTGACGTCAGCATTGCTGGGCGTGGCCAGGAGCTTCTCGCCGCTGACCTTGCTGTTGGTAGTCTGGAGCCTGCAGTGGGCGCCGCTCGCAGCCAATCAGCGTCCGCCGCGCGGGAGCGGGACGAGGACGGCGGGCAGAGGCGTTCGTGGCTGACGCTGAGGTGTGCTTAGCCCCCTAGTGCGCGGGCTCTGCGGCCACGACAGCACTTGTTCGGTCGGACGTTTTGAACAGAAGGTAAAACTTGAGATGTTCTGAGACATCACAAAAAACGGCGGAGCCGAGTCCCACACAGCTCAGACATGATCTTATAGGCCTATTTTATAATATACACATTGTCCCGTAAACCAGGCAGCTTTGTGATTAAGACACAGGCTGAAGAGCTCCAAGTTTCAGTTGCACCTCTCTGCTTTATTGGGCAAAAATATTTTCATCTGCTTAGCTACATTACCTAGGACAAAGAAATCTGCAGTGATTGATTTAGTCCACTGCGCTTTGATAGTGTAATGCTGAACTAAATGCAAAATTTGGAGATACATATGACTAGATACTATTACATAAACCAGCAGTTCCTCAGGAGAGCTTCATTCACACTATTTGCATGTGCAGAGCAGTCTTTGCACACTCAGGTGTTGGTATATCACACCTGCTTGCTTACAGCTTGAGCCCTAATGAAAAATATTTATTAAGACTACGCTTTCAGACTGGAACAAATGCGAGAATAAGCATCACAGCTAAAACTGTTGAGGATACTAAGGATACATTCCAGGATCTGAGTGTGATGCCACTTACATGTACTTCATGATGAAGAATCTCATCCCTTTAAGGTTAATAAAAAAATGGCACGCTCATTTTCTCATTTTTCTGCCACTGTCAAGGACAAACACTCTAAGCCAAAATTCTTGAAAATCATATCTACTGTATCTCTTTCAATCATGTGAAAAAAATCCAGCAAATAATCATTTTCATTATATATCAATTTTTCAATAATTTTATTGTCTCTTTACGTGATTGTTGTTATATTATTTCCCTTTAATCTGTGTTTGAAATTGTTTGCTCATTTTTTTTTGGTGAATTTTTGTTTCTCCATCATTTCTTATTCCAGTTGTTTTCTTAGCTACATAGGTCACTAGAGACTCATATAATTGTTTCTTACTCTCTGGTTGGATGTGTGAAATTGTAGATACAGAGCTTCTGATGCGAAAGCTTCTGGAAAATAAATACCTGCAATTGTTGAGTGTGCAACATTAAAATATGTTTTATGAGATCTGCATGGTAATAAAAAGACACTTCAAGAAAGTATACGGGAAGAAAAACCCTGGTATGAAAACATCCCCAAATCATTTTTAATTTTGTGTAAGTATTTATGGAAACGTATTTGCTGTAGTGGGCTAGGACTTACATGAACAATATTTTGCCTTACTCTTCAGGGAACCAGAGAAATAATGCATAAGTAAATCCTTCCATAGCTATACTATTTCAATACTTCGAAGACAGGAATTGTTCAAAAGCTGATTATCACAACACAATCAAACATGTCAAAGCACACATCAGTGAAGGCAGACTGAATGTTTATAATAGTACCAATAAAAAGGTAGCCACATTCTTGTATTTAACATCTCTAAAAAATATGGCTTTCAAAGTAGTACACATGCTTTTGAAAGAACATTTTTACTTGATTCTTGGTAAGAAAGACTGTAAATACTGCTCTAAATATAACCTTAATAAAGATTCCCATAGCCACAAAAATAAAGCTATTATTGGGAGGTCGCCAAAAGGAGGAAGATGACAGGACAGGTAGCTGACTCTCTGCTTACTGGCTCTGATCATTAAGATGCTTTTCCCATCTACTCTGTTTCCTCTCCTACCTGTAGCAGTAACATTCAGCAGCAGAACCCTGGCTGTTCTGAGTGTGAACAATGGCAAATTTCCCACATGAGGCTGCAGATCTTTCTAGCTTTCCATCAGGACAAGAGCATGAGTTTAGCGACTCTTTATTGCTGCTAAATGGAAAAGGCAAAAGCTTACTGAAGGAAGCTGAGGCTGAAGAGGAGGAGGAGTAGTTTCCATTGGGAAAGCATGGGGAAAGATAAGGTTGACTGCAGGCAGCAGGATTTGGGACAGGCTATAAAGGGAAGAGAACAAAGCCAGCCTGTCAGGTAGTGAAGCTAGAGTGCCTCAATCATAGAAAATAAAGTCGGGATTCCATCAACTGAGGACTTTTTTTTTTTTTTCTCCATAAAGAGGTAATTTCTCAAAAATGTGTTCCTGCAGCTATACATACCAGACAAGAAGGGAATTTCTGGCTGAACACCTCTCTCACAGCAGTGAAGCACCAAGCGACTGTGGCTACCTTCTCAGCTGCAGAAGGCCAACAGTTCAACTCTAAGACAGAGCAGAAAATCAAATTCCTCCAGGATCACAAGAAAACTCATGAATCACTGGTCCATTGCCCATTCCGGGATGAAGTGCTGTCTGGCTTGTCTGTTTGAGGGGGCTTGGATGTAAAACAGGAATGTTTCTAAATATCAAAACTTTTGTGGATGGGAAAACTGTGCTCAGCCCAACTGCTGCCAGAATGTGGGTGGAAGAAAGGAATCTTTAAATAAAAGCTGTGTTTCTGAGAAAGAGGACAAGGAGTTTGATCTCAGTGAGATACAAAAGCAAGAGACCAGTGGAAAAAATAAATAATATTGAGATCATCAAGGTGTTAGAACAAAGGAAGAGAAAGTCCTCTTGTAGCATTTTATTGAAACTGTGCTTAGGGAGGGTCAAAATGGAAGATGCGTACTCGTAAAGATATATTCTTTCTATTACAAGCTTTAAGTGCGAACTGCAGGCAGAACAAAAAGGGCCGAAGAAGAATAACATCCTATTCCAACAAAAAAATATACAAGATATCAGTCTGAAAGGGAAAAGCTAACAAGTCCTTGTTAACGAAATAAGGTGGATAAAATGAGGTATGAATTTTTGGAAAGGGCTCCTAAAACAGAGTTAGGAACAGTATCGCTCTGTAATCTGGATTAAGTGATAATGTCTGTCTGCTGGACTGATCCACACATAGAGTTGAGCTTTGCTATTTCCTTTTATTTGTACTGATGACATTGCTGATGCATCTTCCCCTTGGGTGTATTTTCCAAAGTGACTCCTCCCCAGCTCCTGAAATACAGGCCTTTCTGTTGCCAGCAATGAAGTCATAACTTACTGTCCTGGGAGCCTGGACAGCCCATTCTCATTGGCACTGCCACAGAGCTGTGCTACCATCACCTTTCAGGCCATTTTTGGTGACTTGTTTAACATGCTTATGCCTTTTGGTGACTTGTTTAACCATGCCTATACCACAGGCACATCTGTCAGATGTTTACTGCCGCTTTTGTGAGCTCTTTATGTGTCACTGTTACAGAAGGCTGGCTCATCTCACACAGCACACATCCGATCAGAAAGGCACCTTTGCTTACACTAGCTGCAAAACTCTTTTACACAGCCTGTTTTAGTCCATCACAGCAGCATTGTGTACTTTGCATTAAGTAAGGGGCATGCTATTCTGTTTTCTTTGAAGATGTGGAGAGTGGACTAGCCGTGCAATTCTGATCATGATCCCACCTTTTCCTTAGACAGAGTAATCAAAGCAATTCCTCTAATCCCTTCACAGAGATGAGAGCAGCTTAGCTTTGTTCACGACAATGGGTTGCTAGTTTTCAACTGGAGCTTTATTCATAAAATGGCCTCTGTGGCAAGAGGACCCTTTGGGGGTGCAGCCTTGAAAATTTGGCACCCCAGTGGATTTGATACCTCTGCACTGTCCTGCGACATGATTTCATTAACAGCTGAATGTTTGGTCGTAACTAAGAACCACAAAGACTCAGCAGGTGTCTCACAGACTTGAATTCTGTGTCTCATGCTTTGAGACAAAGATTCTTTGATTAAGGATTTGGGTTTTCTTATGGGCTTCTCTAGGAAAAGATGGCTACAAACCACAAACATCTTGCTTTCAGCAATGTTATAGGGGAGATATTATACTTCCATAATATCTTCTTGACTTCTGTGATAAAGAATAGTTGGACTGCCAACATGAATGGTGGTTTTTAAATTAAATGCTCAGCTGATAGCTCTGAAAATATCCACCAGTATATTAAAAATCAGTTACTCCTTCAAACCATCAAATATGATGCACACAGTACTGGGCAGAGGAAAAGTATCACTTTGTGGTTTTTAGACTACTTAAACTAGTTTTACAACTAGCTTGACCTGTATTTGAAAGTTGAACAGTGCAGCAGAATTGCTTTTCTCCCCTTGTATTTCTCTTAATCGTGGTCTAGGACACATTCCAGTATTGACAGCTTCAAGCCACAAAAGTTGGCCTTTGCAAGAGAGCACAGGATAAAGAGCCCTGCAGCAAAGTGTTCCTAACTTTCAGCTAAGCATGCAGAATAGTGAAGATGGCTTCACTCCAAAATTATCACAACACAGACCACACAGATGGGGAGATTAAAGTTTCCTCGGTAAGCCGCTAACAATGCACACCATTTTGCTCCAGAGCACCAGGATCCAGAGGTGAGCCACCTGTGTTCTCATGATGTCACCGAAATAAAGGCCAGGGGCCGATTGCTCGATGGGTGCTCTTTTATTATCATATATCAGGTGTCACCTGCAATTTCATGTCTCAGGCAGTACAAGAGAACCCATCTGTCATCTACTGGTGAATCTCAGTGAAATTTCTTTTCTTTTGAAACTGAGACTATTAGACTGGTGAAGCAGATCTAAGACAGCCCAGATGTTAAAAACTGATTCAGAAATCCTAAAGGAATATTTTTTTTTAAAAAAAGGGTTTTGTTGGAAATAAACTGATTTTTAAATTTTAGTATTCCCATATTTACTTCATAAACAGGAACTGTATTTTACTAAATATGATGCAACCAAGCAATAGATATGCCTGGGTGTATTCTGCTTATCACATAAATTGTCCCAAGGGTCTAAATAATTTGTAATCCTTTTAACATTAATAACTGCACATGCCAGTATAAAACTGGCAGGTGAAGATAAAAAAGCTCACTTAATGTAGTATGCTTTGAAATTCCAGGTTTTCTTCTAGGTTGGAAGTGGTTGTCACCACTCAAATCCCAGTACAGCTCCGTGGAATACAGCTCTCCTGTACATATTTTCTCATGGATGCAGCTGGCTTTTAGCTGCTGTGTCAGGCCTATCCTATGAGCCACTGCTTCTCTTATTATCTCTTTATAACATACTCAGGAAATCAGAAGGAAAACATGCCTCATCTGCACAATGCCATACCCTGAAAATGTGGGAAAAGTTATGGTCAGACTTCTCCCACTTCAGAACATTTCTAAGACTTTGAAATGTCTGTCCTAGGCTTATCAGGGGCCACTTCTACCACATTTTTTTCCTACTGTGTAGCAGGCAATAGTAATATTAAGAAAATAGTACTTGATAAGTACTAAATGCATCAGGGCATTTCTTGGTACTGTTATGACATCTATTATAAGCCGTAACAGCAAAAAATTTTTGGGAAACTTTATGATATTATCCAAGGTGCTGACTTGCTTGTACTAATAAAAGGTGGGAAACTAATGCTGGATTCTGTGGCCGAAAGAAGACTATTTAACTTTGTAATTTCAAAGGACACTTTACACTAATCTTGGATCCTCTGGAAACATTCTGTTCCTTAATTTCAGTTATAAAATTACTTTCTGGTAAAGCTGAATTTAACTTTTGTCCTGCCGATATATGCACAGAGTAGTAGAATAAAGGAATAATGCAAGATATTGTAAAAAACCAGGGTTCAGACCTCACAGCCACATCTATGGCTAAGTTTAGTCTCATTTTAAGAGGTGAAAAGGGAAAGCTGAAGATGAGCTGATTAGTGTACCATCCTGGTTCTGCAGCCAGAAGAAAAATCAGGCTGGAACCTTTAACACAACACATACACACACAAAAGCCCTAAAAAACAGCCAGCCAATGAAAACTAAACAAAACAACCCAGTGCATCATCCTAATCCATACAGCAAATCTATGCATAGACTATAGAGCTATGCAGCTATTAATCCTAGTGCCATCAAGGGAAGTGATACTTGCAACCTGAATTTTTTTATTTAACCAAAAGAGTCAGGAGTCCCTCCTAATGTCCTGGCAGTTAGCTTATCTATTTTGTCATTCAGACCCTTCAACAACAGCTAGGGAAAAAGTCTGGGTTGCTTGGCTCTGTTTCACAACAGCTCTGTCCACACAGCCAAACCGATCTCTTAGAAATCAGAGCAAACGAATCAAATTAATATTAACAAGGTATTACATAATAGTTCTGAATGTACTCAAGTTTTAAAATTATCAGCATTATCATATTATTAATTAGTTATTGTATAGAGCCTGCCATTTGTATCAGAGGAAAAAAAGGTATTAGGCATGATTCCTATTTAAATGTTAAGTTTTGAAGAAGTCCTGGTCGATTGCTAACTAGTAGTTGTCTTTGATACCCACAGTAAAGAATTGTCACATAATATTATTAAGATATTCTTAATAAGACACTTCTGTATTAAGATACCATTAAGGCAATGATTATTATTTGATATAATTTGAAAATTTTAGTATGGAATTTGCAGAGACAGATCATGTCTCACTAACCTATAGGAAAGTTCTTTATTGGAGTCAGTGAACTGAGAGAAAAGTGATCAGATTCTCTTAGCATACCTGGAACTCTACAAAGTTAAAAAAGAATAAATAAATTTCAACACACAATTTTAAAATCTGGGTTTTCACAGATTCCAGGGCATGAAAAAGTAGCAGAAATGAATGGTAAATTTTTAGCGTGCAAAGGAGTTAACAGAATAGTTCCTTACAGACCTGTGCAGAGACTGCTATTTAACATATTTATCAAGAAAGTGGAAGAGGATTTGGTATTTAATTCATGGTGTAAAATTATTCAGATCACTTAAAATGAAAACTGGCTAAGGAGACTTGCAGAGGATGTCACAACACTGTGACTGGGAAACAAAATGGCAGATGAAATTCATACTAATGAACACAAGGTTAT
This sequence comes from Pezoporus occidentalis, assembly GCF_034315485.1. Lineage (NCBI taxonomy): Eukaryota > Metazoa > Chordata > Aves > Psittaciformes > Psittacidae > Pezoporus > Pezoporus occidentalis. The sequence continues at coordinate 18,666,403 of NW_026914940.1, read as the reverse complement.
GTAATGAAAAAAACCCTCTCTGACTATATCTAGAAAGTGCTAGGCTATAAACTAGCCATTGCCATCCAGGAAAAAGACCCTGGAGTTACACCAATTATATGAAAACACCATCTCTGCACTTAAAAATAATCAAAGAAAGAAAATAAATTTAAAAATATTAGGAAAAATAAAGAGCAAGGCATAAAATATGCCACTGCGTAGACACACAGAACTCTTACATCTTAAACACTGACTGCACTTCTGGTAGTCCAATTTGAAAATTATATAGTAGAACCAGAAAAAGTAGAGACAAGGGAGAAAAGTACAAGCCAGCTTTTGATTAAAAAAGAAAAATAAAACAAAAAACTAAATAGAAAACAACATTTCAGCTTGGAAAAGGAATGATTGTAGGGAAGCGTAGATTAATGTCCATAAAATCATGAAAGGCATGTTGAAAGTGAAGGGTGAATGTTTATTCACTATTCTTGTAGCACAAGAACATCTATCAATTTAAATTCATGCACATTTTTACACAGAAGGAAGTTCTTCACACAGTTCACACAGTCAGCTGTGCAGTCTTGATGAGCCCAGGATGTTGTGGAAGCCCAATGTATCGGTGTGTTAAAAAAATCAATTAGGCACATTTGTTGAAAAGAGCAATTTCCTAGAATTGCTAAGCACAAGGAAGGAAACTCACCTTCCAGCTCAGGAAGTCTTTACACCTTACCTTGCTGGATGCAGGTTATAGCAAGGGAAGATTTGCCTTGCTTACACAGCAGACTCCTTTCAAAAGTGGACTTCTTTTTTAAGAGTCCACTATCAGTGATGATAATCATACTGGGATTGTGCTACATGATTTTCTTCTGAGAAAAACATTGGTTGAGTTCTGAATTTCTAAGGTTTTACCGTTTCTGATAAAAATTAGTTGCTCATCAAAGTTAGAAAAAAGAAATCCAAATGTGATGAATATGAATTTGTCAAATAATGGTGGATTTGCATGTGTGCAATTTCTTTGGCTTCACTGTTATGAATCCTGATTTCCCACAGTTCTGACCAATGCCACTCTTACACAACAGGCATTTAAACCAGCTTTTTTTCATGGTTCTGCTTAGAATTAGTGTGACACAGAGCAGCTTGAGTTCATTGCTGAGCAGGAAAGTCAATGGGAGAAGTAATTTGGTTGTTGTCTCCCTTTCAGCTGTGAATCTGACTAAACAAATTGTGACTGAGTCTTCCTTCTTGGTAGTGGGCTTAGGGACAGGGGTAACAGTGCCCAACCCCTCTGTCTAACAGCATCAGGTCCTACTGATGGGAAAGCAGTCCAGGTTTAACCTCTTTACAGCAGATGAGCAAAACAGAAACATCCACTAATGTGCTCATTTGGAGGAGCTTGTTTATGTCTTGACACTGCAGTGAAGGATGTTGTTTTCAGGAATTTTCAAGCTGTTTAGGTTTGATTAACTTTGGGGTATCTATGCTAGCATTTGTTTTTAGGGGATGTATCTTTATCAAGGACAAAGTTAAAAAGCTGGCTTGGAAAGCCACTGTTCCTCTCATTTCCAGCCTACTGTGTTACCATCAGCAGGTCACTTCACTTTCCTGTGCTTCCAGCACACACCTTGACTGCCTTTGGGGATACTTTCAAACTCCTGTCTCTGTCAGAGCAGATCCTTTGTTTGCATTTTTATTCACCTGTAATCTTAGAATTAGGCAATCTGGAAAAGGAGCTGTTGATAATGTCTTTCTGAGCTTACAAAAAAAAAACCTGGTAATATGTCTCTATATGAAAGCAGATAAGTGTTGCCTATCCTAAGGAAGTCCTTCTGCTTCCTAATGAAAAGGTAAAATTACTTGGCATGATATTTTTTTTCTTACTGAGTCTGATAGCAAGAGAAACTTTAAAACTTTGTTGATCAGAAATGCAAATTCTTTTCCATCCTTGCTTTTTAATTAACTTTGTAATTTTCAAATACAAAGATAGTGTTGATGATGACTGGTAAGCTTGGGCTGAGAGATGTACTGATCTAATGCTGTTCTTTGGAAATCTGCAGAGAAATGAATCTCAGGGAACAAATGAAATGATAATGGGATTTCAGTTCATCAGGGTTCAATTCCACAAAATAAATGTTCAGTTTCACAGATTGTTTCTTAAAGGTCTTCTTCTGTAACACACAGAATTATTCAAGACTCAAATGACAGTTAAAATTATTATTGTTTTTTAATATCACCATTGTCTCGTTCCCAGAAAGGCTCCACCAGGATCAGAACCTCATTGTGCTCATCACCAGGAGCAAGGGGGAGGGATATTCACCCTTTGTAACTCCACACAGCTGCTTTCAGATCTCTAATTCACCTTCTGAAGTTTCCTGACTTTTCCTATATTTATTGACTATATAGGAAAGCTGGAGTCCCAAATATATGTGCCTGTACTTCAGGCTACAGCAACCTGAAGTAGACTATATATATACTTGAATCCATATGCCGCAGAGCAAAGATGTACAAAGGTCTGTTCCTGGCTGAAGGAGCATGAGAGCTGATCAAAGAAAATAAACAAAAAACCCAAACAAATAAAACCCACAAACAAACAAACCACAAAACAAACCCACAACCAAACAAAAGACCTGAACAAAACAACCAAAAAACCCACCCACACTAATGTAAATTATTTACTCAGTCTGCGGCGTCTGGTCAGAGAAAGTAAGATGAGCTATATGATCCACAAATCCATCAACTGGTACTGGCAGTGCCTAATTTTAGAGCTGGAGACTGGAGCACCATGCCCTGAAATACAAGAACATAAAAGTTCCTAAAAGTCCACAATGTAGCACTTCTATTTATTGCATGTATTAACACTTCAAATATAATGAAAATCCACGTTCTCATCTCATCTACCCCATTTCAATCTTCTGTTAAACAGCCTATTTCTTTTTGGTGGCCAACCATTCTGACAGTGAAGATGTGATTAGATAGAAGATGAAGTTGGAAGCCCTTGTTTGGTGAATCTGGAGAATTATCACATTGAATTACACATGGAATCACTTTGGAGAAGTGATCACAGGGGAGTCAAGAACGGTGATTGCTGCATCACACAGGAGGTGCTTGGTGACTGGAAGTGGAAGTGGAGGTACCAGGAGGTGCTGGAAGTGATGGTGAGGACTGTGCCACCAGCACTAGCAGAAGAGAAAGCCACAGGCTGAACTAGCAGTGGATGTGTGCAGCAAAGGCTAATCTTCAAGCAAAGAACAGCTGTGAAGTTGATCTTCATGTGGTCAAGCAAAAGGATCTAGTAAAGGAATTCAGAATAATGACTCAAGCAAATGGGTTTAGCAGCAAACTTGGGAACTGGCTGATTGGGAGTAGTGCACAAGGGAGATTGCAAGGTAGAGATGATAAGTCTTACATAGATGAATACTTACAACAGGTTTGAATTGATTTCAGAGAATAAATTATGTAAGACTAATCAAAATAATGCTTTTTCATCATGAAAAAGCAGTAGATGTTTATGGTCAAATTCTCATGAAACACAATATGCAGTCTCTAGTGTGTTTACACAGCCTGTAAGCTGCCAAAGGACTGATAATGTCTGGCTGCAGAATATGTTCCATAAAAATTGCAGTACTTTGGATAATGTTAGTCCTCCTCTTCCTAGCCTATATCAAAATGGCAGCAAATAAGAAGCAATCCCCAATATATGTGATGGCTTGGAAGTGTCCCTGTGATAGAGCAAATGCAGTTGCACACCTGTACGGTATATGACTGACCCTCTCCTGCAGGTCGCAGGATTCCTGCAAAGATCCTCTGTACACCTGGTTAGCTTATGGAGGCATCCCATTACTGATGAGTAAAATATAAAAATAGAAGGGAACCATAAAACTTAGTGGATTAAGGTAACTCATTTAACATTTTTAACTTAATTTTTCATTGCACAGAAATGTTGATTTTCTATTTTCTCTTGCAGCCCTATGCACCAGCCATTTATTTTGGGAAAACATTAAAAGCAAGGAAAGGAATAAGCAGAGAATATTTTTGCCTGAGTAAATTCCTGCCTGGCAGAAGACTGCATTATGGGATATTGTGTGTATACTTATATAACTAGGCCATCAATCAATAATACAGAGGCTCAAAGAATCATAATTAAATTTAACCATGTTGTAGACTTGATCTGGTTTAATCCATAGAAACAAAAGATGTGAATGTCTATGGCTCTGCATTGCCCCTCTCAGTAACACATGGCATCCACGAAGTCTGACATTCCAAAAAGACCGTGCTGCTTCTGATCCTTGCACACACAATAAAAAAAAAGGGGGAGAAAAAGAAGGCTTCTGTTTTAATGCTGACAATATATTAAATGAAGAAATTAAATGAAACAGTTCTGGGAGGGTATATATAATGATAAGAAAGTAAACTAGTAGTGGTTACATTTTCTATGGTAGACATAATTGATATGTTTGTTGTCTGTGATTCACACATTATTTTAAGTTTCTGAGGGGGATTTTTATTGCAAAATATTCTGCATTTTAAATACTATTTAATTATGGTTTGTTTCCTTAGGGATTGTATCACCATGTGATTTTAATTTGGTATGTACCCTAAGGGGCAGCATATTTTCAATTATGAAATATTTCCTCCAGAAACAATAATAGTTCAATGATTTATTGCAGGATCCTATTATAAGGTGCCTCATACAAGTGAAATCTGAAATGCAATTGGCTTAACAATATAGTATAGGCAGGACTAAAATGCATGTGAACTGAGCATATGGGCCTTTTTCACAAAAATCATATTTATATACTTTCATCCTTTGCATAATACTTCAATTATTATATCTTGAAAAAAGAACTTGGAAAGCTGAGAGCTATGAAACATTTACATTATTATCTCTTCAAAAAGTTCATTTTTGGACAAGTATCATTTGGATAGGGATTAACTTAATCAGAGATTTTGAATCTTCTTTACTTTAATTTTTAATCTCTTTTTAAAAATATGTCTGAATCTTAAAAAGGCCTAAACCTGTAGTCACAAAGCACTGCTTCAAAAAAGGGGGAAAAAAAGAAAAAAGAAAAAAGAAAGTTTTTAAAGCAGCCACCAGCTGTAAGAGAGATAGTGCAAGCAGCAGATTTGTGACAGAGTGGAGCATGAAACCCATCAGCTGATGAGTGAAAATCCCTGGTTTCTAATTAATCGAGGTACACAGGCCAAGGGATGAAGAGGATCAGGGAAATGAAATCAGGAAAAAGATACCATCAGTCATTTCTGCGGCCCATTGTCATACTTCAGAATCTGCTGTAATGAATCACTCAGGCATTCCACAGATACATTCAAATGGTGAAGAAAATTCATTGTCCGGTGAAGAGTGTTTGATAAAAATCTTTCTTTTCCCCCCTCTTTGTCAGAAGCCTATGATCAGAAAAGGAAATCCAGACAGCACAACAGGTGTGCTTTTGCAAGCCTGGTGAAATCTGCAAATGAACAGAGGCACTAAAGAATTTTTTTGTACTAAAATTTCACCAAAATGAAAAAAGTAGCTTGTAAGAGCAGGTAGTGGTGAAATGCACTGAAAACAGCTGAAGATTAAGGGGATAGAAGTTATAAACACTCTTCTGGCTGAGAAGCTCCTGCCCTGTTAAATCTTCTTATATGGAAAGGGTGAACAAATATTTTTCTAGAATATTTTTGCCGAGTTTAGCATTTCCAGATATTGACATCTCCTTTTTTGAAAGAGCTACTAATCCACGAGCTAGCTCTAATTTAAGACTGCACTAAACGGCCACTCTAAAACTTGCAGGAAGGGGGCGGGGAGTACCTTTTGTATTTAAAAGGGGGGCAGTCTTCCTTTAAAGTCTTCTGTCTCTGATGGAAACCAAGCAATTGTTTCTTTCAAAGACAGAACCAGTATGTTTAAAGGCAAATGGGTTTTGTTTTTTCCTCCCTTACATGCCTGTGCAAGCACACACTCATGCATATACTATGAACAAGGTGATGCCTACATTTTGGATATCTGTTCATTTCTCTTCTGTCAGACTTGTGCAAAAATTTTAGAATTTATGAAAAGATTAGACTGAAATTCTTCACAAATTTAAATCCTCTTTATTTACAGTTACAGATAACATATCTTTCTTTTTTCTCATTTTTGTTTTGCCTATGGCTCAAATTTTTGAACCTCAGCAGTTTTTATACCGGTGTGTTCCTTAAAGTAGTGTGTCCCACCATGTGACACCAGAATATAATTGTTTTTAAATAATCAGGTGTTATACTAAGACATATAAGGATGGCTGATTCATTTTAGATTTAATTACCATAATATAGGGTTTTGCTGTCTATAGTATCAATCACTGAGACACTTTATAGTTGATAGTATTAAAATTGCAATAATGAGAATTCTGCTTCATGATGAAAATAATTTTAATCATGGGTAGATTACAAATCCATTTACTGTTACGGTTACTGAGAATTCTATTATCTGCTGCCTATTGTGAAAGATGTTGAAACTTGTTTTCAGGAAATGTAAAAGATTATAGAAGTATGCTCTCTTTGCTAAGTTTCTATCATAGCAGAGCAACAAAAACCTGCTTAATACCAGGGCCTGCTAAAGATGAAACTTGCCAATGAACTTGTAGCTGCATCTCTGTGTGAACATATGCCCAGCTACACAGATCTATTTATAGACTCAAGGGTGATGTTGGTAGCTGGTTTAGATTCTGACAACAACTTCTATTCACAAACAGTACTTAGCCAGCTGACCAGCTGTTGCCTCTGCAATGAAGGTGTTACTGATGATTACCTCCAATCTAAAGTATAAACTATACATGGGTAATCTAGAGAGTACTTAGTTCTGGTGGCTGTACCTCTGAAGTTTTCCTGCGGCTAGGTTGCTCCAAGCCCCATCCAACCTGGCCTTGAACACTCCCAGGGATGGGGCATCCACAGCTTTTCTCTGTGAAACCCGTTCCAGTGCCTCACCACCCTCAAAGTAAAAAATAACTTCTTTATATCTAATCTACATCTACCTTCTTTTAGTTTAAAGCCATTGCCCCTTGTCCTATCACTATGTGGCCTTGTAAAAAGTCTCTCTCCAGATTTCTTGTAGGCCCCCTTTTGGTACTGTAAGGCTATTACAAGGCTGGAGCTTTCTCTTCTCCAGGTTTAACAAGCCCAACTGTCTCAGCCCGTCTACATAGGAGAGGTGCTCCAGTCCTCTGAGCATTTTCATGGCCCTCCTCTGGACTCACTCTTAACAGCTTCACATCTTTCTAATGCTGAGGGCTCCAAAGCTGAACACAGTACTCCAGGTACTCCCTCAACCTGCTGGCCCCTCAGCAGCCCAGGAGGCAGCCCAGGATACAGTTGGCTTTCTGGGCTGCAAGCGTACATTGCCAGGTCATGTTGAGCTTCTCATCAACCAACACCCCCAAATCCTTCTCCTTAGGGCTGCTCTCAATCAATCCTCCATCTAGTCTGTATCTATGGGATTGCCCTGAGACACGTGCAGGAACTTGCACTTGGCCTTGTTGAACCTCATGAGATTTGCATGGGCCCTCCTCTCAAACCTGTCATGGTCCCTCTGGATGGCATCCCTTCCCTCTAGCATATCAATCACACCACACAGCTTGGTGTCATTGCAGACTTGCTGAGGGTGCACTCCATTCTGCCAACAAATACGTTAAACAGCACCAGTCCCAGTACTGACCCTTGAGGAATATCACTCATCACTGATCTCCACTTGGACATTGAACCATTGACCACAACTCTTTGAGTGTGACCATCCAGCCAATTTCTTATCCATCACGTGGTCCATCCATCAAATCCATGTCTCTCCAGTTTAGAGAAGAGGATATTGTGTGGGACAGTGTCAGATGTAAAAGTCCACATAGATGACATCCGTCATTCTTCCCTTACCTACCAATGCTGTAACCCCATCATAGAAGGACATGAAATTTGTCAGGCATGATTTGCCCCTAGTGAAGCCATATTGGCTGTCACCAATGGCCTCCTTATTGTCCATGAGCCTTAGCATAGTTTCTAGGAGGATCTGCTCCGTGATCTTGCCAGGCACAGAAGTGAGTCTGATTGCCCTGTAGTTCCCCAGGTCTTCCTTTTTTTTTAACCTTTTTAAAAAATGGGAGTTATATTTCTCCTTTTCTCGTCAGTGGGAACTTCATCAGACTGCCATAAATTCTGAAATATGATAGATGGTGGCTTAGTTATTTCATCTCCCAGTTCCCTCAGGACCCACAGGTGCATGTCATCAGGCCCCATGGACTTGGGCACCTTCAGGTTCCTTAGATGTTCTCGATCTTTCCTGATCTGATTTTCTGATGTTCCTGGTCTTCTCCTACAGTGGGCAGCTCTTCATTCTTCCAGTCCCTGCCTTTTTATTCTGAGAAGTGGTGTGGCTGGAGCACTTGTCAGTGAAGACTGAGGCAAACCTAGAAATAGGAATTCAGGAGTCCATCTTCTCACAAAGTACTGTTGTAGCTTGAATGGTTGAAGGTCTCAGACCAGCTCCTGTTCATAAAATGTCTGGTGAGAACACTGAACTCTAAATGACCCTTGCTGGCATCTTCACTGGGAGAAGTGTCCAGAAGTTAGAAGTCACACAGGGGAATTTCTCAGGCTGGAAATAATTTTTACGGGAGCTGCACCCCTGCAGTGCAGGAAGAGCTGTGGTCAGTGTCCAAGAGTTGGTCTGCTCCAATTTCATTTAAAACAAACAAAGAAATTCAGTGAGGTCATTTTAATACAGGATTTTTGACAGGGTCTTGTTCTGCTGAAACAAATAGCATAAGCTTCACCCTGTTGAACCTTTTCCTTAAACCATGTGTGTCTGTGTGTGCACGTTCACATTAGCACCGCTTTGATTATATAATGTAATGAGCTCAGTGGATTTATCCTGGATTTATACTATGGAGCCTCAGAGCAGAGTTTGGAACAGTATCTTGTCTTTAAGATGCCAGTTTTGTAAATGCTTTTCTTTTCTTAAGGATACTGATGAAAATTTATTACTGATTTATCATGCGCAACTCTGCAATGAAATCAGATTTTTCTTTTCCAGCTTCATCACTGTTTCCGAATGGGGATTAATTTTTTTTTTTTAAACTTAGTAGAGAATCAGTTATCGTCAAAGTACCCAGGAGCTCATTTACTGGTGTGCAAACTGCGCCCCACACTGGTCCCCCGCTTTGGAGGAGCTCAATGAATAAATTAAATTTCCAGAGACAGCCAGTTTTATAATCCTGGCCTACTGCTTTCCCTTCCTACTTGCATAATTTTTGTTGTTCTGGGCTTCATTCTCCCTGTTGGGTCCCCCTTGCTGGCCAGTGATTCAAGGGGGTGGGACACCAAGGCTCAGGAGGTCTGGGAGCGTGACATACTCAGAGCAATAGGAAAAATAATAGATGGATGCAAAAGCAGCAAATGTATTTGTAAAAACGTCAGCCTATGGAGCAAAATTGTAAAATATACTGCCTGCATCTTAATTTACATGAGATATACCATTAGTAAAATGAACAATAACAAAGTAGAATCAATTTATTTTTTTTTGGAAGAAACAGATGACTTTTTTGTTTTATTACATAGTTCTCCTCAAATATATTGCTGGTGAACCTTGTTAAACAACCATAATTTCATCTGAACAATAAATCTGTTGCTTTTCTTTTTTACCTTGGGTTTAAAAAAGCATGAGATGAAAAAGAAAAAAACCCACAACTTTACAGGTACCATGATCTTCCTTGAGTAGAAGTGAAATATAACAGCAGAAATAAAAAATCCTTCTAATCAGTCTATTTTGTAACTCAGAAAGACTATTTGGAAAGGTTTTCATCGAAGTGATTTTCTACAGATAGCTCATAGGTGATCAAGATAAAATCCCACAGCTTCAGCACTTCAAATATTTATCATATACATGTTTGCTTGAATCTTGATAAGGGCGAGGTTTGGGACTTATGGACAGTGAGATAGGATGTCACCTGAGACATTCATCTGATTCCAAATGCAGACAAAAAGGAAGTGCCTAGGAGAGGCCACGAGAGAGGGAGGGAGAGTAAGGGATAGTAGGGATGGACAGCCCTTGTTCCCAGCTCTAATATCGCAGTGCAATTATTTTGTGGACATCCACTCCTTGCCTGCACAGGAGATAGGGCTATAAGTGTATGTTATTTTTTAATTACAAGGGGGTAGAAAAAATCCTGATGATGGGCTGGAAGGTGCCATTGCATTGTTATTTTTTTCTCTCCCTTCGTTTGCTGATTATGTGAGCTGGGCTCCTTTGCTAGCCGATGATAAGCAGAATTTCCATGTTCTCTGCATAATTAATCCATCTCTGCCTCTCTTCATGCCAACTCGCCCGTTATCGCCGGCACATGCCTGAATTGCAAAAGAATCCGCTCTTCAATTGGAACTTATTGATATTCTAAGAAAAAAAAAGAGAGAGGGAAAAAAACTGAAAATCCTTAAGTTTAAGCCGCAGATTTTTAAATGGATTAATTTCGCTGCAATCGCAGCCATCTAAGGCGGGAAGGCAGGCAGAGCAAATTGAAAGCATCTCCATGTTTGCAGAATTGGGTCCAGAATGCTGAAATGTACTGGCACAGTTCTCTTTTAAAGTCAGAAAATTACCATTCATTTACATCACATGAAATACTTTTTTATGCTAGAAATATTCAAGAGACGTTCCTTAAATGCCTGCTAATGCTAGATAACATTTCTAACTTTCAACATTTTGCTAGACTTTGATATGACATGATAGGAATGCCTGCCAGTGAGGAATATTATATGTACCAGTAATCTCCTTTTATCACATATTTAGATTATATCATCCTCTTCTTAAACCGTCCTGAAGTAGTCTTTAAACAATGTACTCAGTGTCGTAGGCTCCTATTTAGTACAGTTACATGAGTGAAACTTCACAGGGCATATTTAGACTTTGTCCAGCACGAAGGGCTTTTTAAAACGCCAATACACTATCCCCCCCAAACCAGTTTATCATTTTCTATCTTTTCCAAAGTTAACTTGCATTTCTTAGCATCCTTTCTACATTTAGATATTTTGTGTTCATCTCATTTACAACATGTAATGTGCTTTATTTCGATGCAGCTCTTGTGGATTGTACTTACATTTTTGAAAGGGCTCAGCTGTACTCCATAGCAGCCTGGCATTGCATGTGAAATAACAAGAGCTAGTAAGAACCTAGGAGTTTGCCTCTTCTCCTTCTTTTTTTTTCCCCTCAAATATTATCAAAATCCAAATATTCTTCTCCTTTTGTTTCTCTAAAAAAAAGTCACATCCTTTATTTCCTTGACTAAGCAGTGGCATTCAGCAATACTGAGAGATTTCTTTAATGCCTCAGCTAAGCCGCAACGGATCTGGCATTCCATGCCCATATGCTAGAAATCAGCAATTTATGCTGTTGTAGAAGGAAATGTTGACACTCTCAGTTAACAGAGGGGGAAAAGTTGCTACACTGACTACAAATGGAGATTTAGCTGTTAGGAAACCTTTGTCATTATTAGACAGACCTCTTTCATTTTAAAAATACATGGCAAAGACAGAAAAAAAATCAGAGGAACTGGCAGGCACATGCCAGAGCAAAAAAGGAGAGACATACAAGAAAACAATATTTGTGGCAACATCTGCTTCAGATACAAAACAATGAGCTTAATGGATAGTTGGACCATCTTAACATATAAAATTAGCACCTGTTATAAAATGCATGTCACCAGTAAGTAAGTAAAATGTCAGTGTTCCAGTTTAGATTTTCAGGCAATAAACAGCACCATACAAGAATGTCTACTGATCACATTAGGATATGTTTTTATACAGCAGAAAGAGAACAAAGAAGGTTTTCCAGTTGCTTCAGATTGATTGACAGTTTTAAGGCATAACTGAACTTGAGGATATTTGTGGTATATTAAAATTTTAATATTACAGTTTGGGCAAAATCAGAATGTTAAACAATGCTTTTTAGAAAAAAATATTTATGTTCACATTCAACTCTATTATCTCCTAAGAGAAATAGTTGAAACCACAATTAAAAGAATCAAATTTTTTAATTCACCTGTGAAATTGTGTATTTAGCAGATAAATAAAATCTCTAACAAATATCTCATTTCTGTATATATCTGTAGCCTCAGTAAGTAACTAACAAGTTAATAACCAAATAGCTAAAGAAGTGTTTGAGATAGATATGCACTTCCAATTGTGTAATGTTTTTAGTGAAAATAACTGTTTCCAACCTACTGGGGGGGGGGGAATATGCACAGATGATGTGAATTGCATATTACCACAAAACTTTCTAATCTATTATACTGAAATCCTGACTCTTTGAAGTCAATTGCAAATTCCTTATTTCCTTTAGTAACACCTGCATTTCAATGCAATTTTGGTAGTAAATTAAAGTTTAATTAAGCTTACACAACAATCAGTGTTGATCTTATCTAACAAAAGGTTCTTCTAAGAATTTATACTGCAGGCTTTCAGGATTTACATCATTAAAACATACAAAAAAGTACTTAAAACATTAAACTTATTTTAGCTATAAGTTGCTATCAACTAAAAATATACACCTTTTATATTCTTTGTATATTCATATTCCACCTTTTATATTGTCATCCTATTGCACATAATAGTACTCTACAATAATTATTTAAGCAACTGCAAATGGCTAGTTTTTATACTGATATTTTATATCTGTAGGTACATTGTATTGACTGTTGCATTATAATAAACATATTCATGGTTGTTTTTTTTTTTTTACACATAGAAATCAAGATGTTTTTCTTTTCTTACTGGTTTAGGAACCAAAATTTGTGCACTAATACTTTGAAAGATTTTTGTCATGGTAGTGTAGGATGAATACTATTTTCATCTGAAAAGAATGCTAACATTCACAGAATGCAGGAAAAAGGGGATTTGCAGCACACAGGAATCTTCCAGGTATTCATATTTCAGCATTCTTTTTTAAATTGTAGCTACAAATTTCTCAAGCTCCTTGTTATCAATCTATGTGTTGGCATTCTAGAAGATCAACATGTAGGCAAAAATATTGAGATCGGTGATCAGCACAAATGTTACCTTAGTTTAGAAGCCTAGAATCAGTGCAAAGCAAATGACTGGAATTTATCCATGAATGCAGTGCCTGGCATTAATATATCCTCAATTGTATTTTATAACTGGAAAGCATCTGTAAATGAATTACCAATTTATTTGTAAATTTTGCTTAGAGGAAGTTCCTTGCTCCTTCCAAAAATATTCATTCAGTTTAATTTATGGTTTCTGGTTTTGTGCAGTATATGAATTTTATTTGATGTGCTAGGGATCATTTAGGCAGTTATGCAATGACACCTATACCAAGGAAGCTGGGAAGCCTTCTAAATTCCTGTATGCATGCCCTTTGCCTATTGGGCCACCTGTTACAAACTACATCCTAAGCTGTGGATATGAACACACATCAAATATGGCCAAGCAATGAATCAGGATCATATGGAATGCTGTAGATGAATAGGAATTTGTCAGACTGCATTCAGAATACAAGAGTTTGATTGTTTGTCCAGATATGGATGTATTTTCTACAATGTAAATGCTGACTGATATTTAGAATCATTAGAAAGCCTTTATGTCTGCCTGCTTTCCCCTCCTGAAGGTATGAACAGTAAACCCAAAGTTCTCATTATGCTGGAGGTCTGGCAATGAGTGCGGCTATGTTATTAGGTGTCCAGTGCGTTAACCTTAGCAAGGAGCCCTAGGAAACCAGTTGTCATATGCAGCCCACGAAAAAAGAACCTTAGGTGCCAAGGAGACAAAGTGCTGTAGACAAACACAGAGATATTTAAGAATAAGTAGGTCTGATTTATCCATAAAAACCCTCGCATAAATTCCATTAAGAGAGCTTGGCCTTTTGCTATTATAACAATTTAAGTAAAGAATAACACCCAATCTTAATTAAGTCCACACAACTAATGAAAAACTACCCTTCCATAAGTGGGTAGATGCAAGAGAAGCCTGTCTTTGGAAAGGAGCCTTGATGGGTGTCCTCAAATGATCTTTGGCCTAAGAGCTGATAAGCCAGATTACATGCACATGTAACCTACTTCTATGATATATAGCAGTAAGAGATTTCTAGGAAGCTACAAGGGAACAAACAGATTCAGTGTCGAGAAACAAGAAGAAGTCCAGCTGGGTAGATGTCACACTTCATTTTAATATGAATATATTTGCATTTTAATTTTATATTCTAAACAAAAAAAGTGCCCTAAATGCCAACTCTAACCTCCAGGATGAACTATCAGCAGCAATAGTAAAGAAATAACTTGCTAGATGTTATCACACACTGGTAATTCTTGTGTCTAAGATAACTGTTTAGGTCTAAGAAAATATGGAAGTTTCCTGTGTGCAGAATATTTGACATATTCAGATGTTGCAATATGGTCAACAAGGTATCCACAACATTCACAGTGACAGATCCAGGGAGCTTTCTTCCATTCCTTTCCATCTCTCATTTGTTTTCCTCTGGACCTGAGGAGAGAACTAAAGCATGTGTAATGCTTAGTTCTGTGAAAACAGTGAATGGACTGTAGATAACTTTCCACGAATGTCAAAATCTCTCTTAAAGAGCAGGACATGGTAGGTAAAATGCTGAATTTACTTGCAGGCACAACCCATTTTTTGCCACAGATCATGGCACATTGCTACAAAGGTTTTGTTTGGAAAAAAAAAAAAAAAGCCAGAGTTTTCGAGGACAGAAGTTAGTGTAGGCACAATATGTGTATTTTTGCCATTGTGCCAAAAAAGCCAGAAAAAGTAGAGGAAAATGTAACTTTTCCCAGCATAATATATTCACAAAGGAAATTTGCATTAAAAGCTCATAAATACACTCAACCTTTGGCTACTGTTGCTGACAGAGAAAAAAATATATCATTTCCTGGAACCAGAAATGCCATCATGTGCTTTATGTACTCACCTTCATTGTTATTTGTTGAGAGCTGAGGAGAATCAGAATCAGATTGAGCCATTCTCTCTGGCCCTGGGGCATTTTGACTCAGATCAGGATCAGAGTAAACCCAGTACAAAAAGTGCTTTGTAACTTTCATTGGTCAGTGATGTACAAATGAAGTGCTACAAAATCCTTGCTGCATTCAGATAGGCTTTCCAGAACAGTACTTGATGATAGGACTTGAAGATAGAAGATGGCCTTTGGCAAAAAAAAAGGGCTGCAACCATTCCAAAATGGAAAGGGCAAATGGATGTAAACACTAAAATGCAAATCCAGAAATACTGGATGAAGGTTTCCATCCTACTGGAAAAAAAACATGGTCCTTCTTGGAGTAACTGGTTTTTTGTGCTCAAGTGAAACACAAGAATCGGCCATTGAATATTTCCCTGTTGGTGCCACATCTGTACAACTTTGCTGCTGCTTGTTTACAGATACGCCTCAACAATGAAGCACAAATCACTAGAGGAAAAACTTTCCACTTGCAGATCTGTTCCAAGGCAGATTGCAGCCTGGGAATAGAAAAGGCAAAGCTGTAGTGTTGCCAACATTTGACAACTCACAGTAAGTCTCTTTGCCTCACTGAGACAGAGCAAGGGGAGCCCAACTGTCTGAATCTGTGGCATCTAATGAGCAGGAACAAAATGACTTCAAACTGTTAACAAAGAAAAATACATTTTTTCCAAAGCTAAATTTTGTATGGGCCATTGCAGCTCATAACAAAAGTAAAACTAAAACCTACACAGAACTGAGCATATTTTTTATTTTTCCATTTGAAACCTGGGATTGTTTCCTCCAGGCATTTGGAAGGACAATGCTAGCAGGACCCTGTTTGCCAGCAAAACTTGGTTTTGGAAACCATCATCACTCAGCACGAAAATGGATCCAATGCGATAGAAATGAGCTCATTACTATTATTTTTTTTGCTGGCGCTCACACATATTGTGCTTTTAGAATTTTGAAAAGCAGGACATGAATTGCAAAGAAAAAATGAGTTAACAATATTAAACAGTCAGTTGCTAATTACTGAGCAATCCAAACGTGCGTCTGGAATGACATACTCAGACATCCAGCTGGACCTCTGGCCATATGCTATCCTAGATCCTCATGCATAACTCCCGCTACTGTCAAACACTGAAGTACTGGGTAAAAAGTTTGGCGTACAAATTAAAATACGATCAGAGCTGTATATTTGCAGATAATTTGAACAGAATAATGAATATCTGCAATCTATCAATAAAAGTGAAGGATGAGAGCTGCAGACAGCAAAATAGAAAATCACTGTGAATCGTATTTGTTTCACTCTCATTGCTTTGTTTGGAGCAGAAATGTCCAACAACTCCACTGCTTTTCTTTCTCCATAAGGACGTCACTTATACAGATTTAGAATGTTTCTTCAGCCTAGTACCACATTTCAGCAGCCATAGATTACATTTGTAATTGTTCAATGTAATAAATGAAGTTTATTATCTACTTATTGATCCCAAGGTATGATACTTGGCAGAATGAAACATAAAGAAAATTCTAATAACAATGTAATAAGTCTTAATGGTGCAATTCCAAGGATAATAATATTGCTAAAAATATTATTCCCCTAAGTATGAAAAGTCATTTACCTTTAGCTCTAGGTTTCTGCTTGGTCCTAGATAAAATATTAACTTTTAATTTATTTGAATTGTTATTCCTTATCAGGTATTTCCCAGATAAAGACCATCTATGTTAAAAACTGGACATTTGTTTAACTAAATCAGATATTCTATAGCATCTTCTTGTAACAACGAAGTTTCCATTAAGTATTTTCTTATAGTACTATGATTTCCTACATTTATGTTGTATTATCTTTTGTATATAAAAAAATAACTCATCATAAATAAATTGTTAAAAAATTCAGATAATTCTTAAAAAAATACAGATGTCTAATTTGTATTTGGACATGCCATTTGCATACCTGTGTTGTAATTAACAAATGATTTCAGTCTGGATCACTGTTTTAGTGTTGACCAAATAAATATGAGGTTGTAAATCAGCCGATGATCTCAGTCTTACAATGGTTTTCAATACAGCAATCTGCAAGTTTAGAACAATTGCCAGGAATTGAGCCCTGCCACACAGTCCTTTTAGATGTATAGCAGTAACCCTGACTTGCTCAAAAAATGCGTGAAAACAGATTTTTTTGAATTTTGCATGAGAAAAGACTGCAGTGGCAACACCCAGAAATACTCTGCAACTTATATCAAGTTGTTTTCACAATGTTTTAGATCACCTTTAGTCCTTACTCATAGAAACAACATGCAAGCATGATCATGTATCTAGATTTAAATAAGAGACATTGAAACAATTAATAATTTAAGCAATTAGAATCATAGAATCACAAAATAGTTTAGGTTGGAGAAGACCTTTAAGATCGAGTCCAATCATTAACCTAGCCCTGCTAGGTCCACCACTAAACCATGTCCCTAAGCACCACATCTACATGTCTTTTAAAAACCTTCAGGGACAGTGACTCAGCCGCTTCCCTGCGCAGCCTGTTCCAATGATTGACAACCCTTTTGGTGGAGAAATATTTCCTAATATCCAGTCTAAACCTTCCATTCTTACAATGAGGGCCTCAAAAGTGAAGACATCCAAAGTGCAGCATCACCAGTGCTGGCTACAGAGAGACAATTACTTCCCTAGCCCTGCTGGCCAAACTATTTCTGATACAAGCCAGGATGCTCTTGGCCTAGTCAAAGTAGAAACTGATAAAGGAGAAAATATTGTGGTAGAAAGATTTTTTTACACATTTTAAATTCCTTCACTGTTACTGGAAAATAAATAGTCTTTTGTATACAAATACGTTAAGGACTAGATACCATGTGATTCAAGGACCTGATTTAAGAACAAATCCTCTATGATTTGGACTAATAGTCATTATGCAGCTAGTCAACACTGTATTTATGAAATATGAAGTTGAAAGAAATATTATTATACTAGCTTAAAGCTGGGTATTTACACATTTGCTTCCCCTATTCATTAAACATTTTCATGCAGCAAACAGTAAAGAAAAATCCTGTGGAAACCTGGAACCTAAGCAACTCATTTTCCACTTTAGGAGAAGAGTCTCAGTGATGAGTATGAGCTTTATTATTGCCTTATTTGCAGGAATTACTGGCTCTTTCTTAAATTGTTCTGTTGAAAATCTGAAACATATAATATTTTACATTACAGTAATATTTAATAGAGAACTGAGAATTGTGAGATAGTTTACAAGTGGAGCTACTATTACATTTCTTGTAACATCTTTCCATTAAAAAGTTAACAGGCTGGATTAATTGCTTCATGACAAATATTTCTTTTTAAAACCTGCTGTTTGCTATGCAGCAAAACATAAACACAATATACTGTACCAATATTACTCTGTTTTGAAATACTGCTTTTCTCCCCCAAAAGTTTATGGTGTAGATACACAGTCTGAATTCCAATGTACTAATTCAAGCGAAGTAGCCTAACAAATCAGGGAACTTTAAAGAAGCCAGACAAATGTACATGCTGTTTTTGTGGGAACAAAAAATACCAGGGAGATTATTGAAACTCAACAATGTCATAACAAATGTGTAGACTGTGAAATGTAACATATGATAGATATTATTAATTTGAAAGGGAAAATATTTCCACATTTTTAAACTGAAAAGGCATTTATTTACAAATGATATTATAATTACATCATTTTGTCCTCCCTGTTAGGGATGCACACCAACAGAGAAATCTTGAGAGAAATCTGCAAAATGCCTGATGAAAATGTAAATAACATCCAGCATTACTCAATTTAAAGTGATTATAAAAGTTGCAGTAGCTAAAAGGTATTGATTTTTAAAATAAATGTGTATTTTAAAGGTGACAACATGTAGTATAGCATAAGTGTACATTCAAAGTATCTTTTATTAATATATATGTTATTAATGATTAAGTGCTATTATTAATTATGGCATTCATCTGTTTTATAGCCATCTTCACATATCTTCAAAAAGAAATATGTTTATATCCGAGTATAAAAACTGTATCCATTATGCTTCTGAAATATACATTTTAAAGTGAATTTGTTCATAATCCAGTGAATATAGGAAATATTCCTTTTTTTTTTGCAATAGATGTTATTACAGTTTTGATCAGAAAAAAATACTTTTTTTTAAAAACCACAATATCTGAAGCCTGTAGCTGCTTCAGACAATGTACTAAGTAGCTGCTGTTGTTTAGGGCTTGGGCATCTTGATTCAGAAGACAAAAGTATCCTTTTCATCAATATGGACATTTTAATTGCATTTCCTGTGCTGTACAAAAGTTATATTGAGTATCTAGATCTTTGGCTTCAAACATCAGCCCTGAACTGCACATGACTGGAACAAAGTACAGTCTGCAGAACCTCAAAACATGAAAAGTTTGCTGGAAAAGACGTAGTCAAGAGTTTTCTTTCAGGTCTTGGAAAAGAACAAGAGCATCTTAATCAAGACCTACTTAATCAAGTAGGTCACTTACTAAGGCTAAAATACAGACTGAACATGGAAAAGTCATATAATTCTTGTCCCTCCTGCCTACAGTCCCAACCATTTCTAGATTAGCATTCCCTCATGTTTCTTACAGAATGGATTTTGATCTACGTCAGACAATCCAGTAGTTGTCTTTTAGGTAGAAGGTAAGAATTTTTTTCTCCTTATTCTCAAAATTTGCACAGACAAAGTTTTCACTTTCACCAGATCAGGTCAAGAGATGAAGGTGAAGATGCTGAAATACAGCAGACGGGAATTACCCATTCTCCTCATTCCGAGAAAAGTATCATTGAGGATATTCTTCTGGAAAGTAATTTCATGAAAAGCAGAGAAAGTTTAAAAGCTTGGGCTCTTCATGTCTAATACAGTCAATAATCTGTATTTCTTCACCATGTAAGTAGACCGTACAAGAGAAAGGCATGTGGACAAGCAGTTACAGGCAGCTGAAAAAAAAATCCACTTCTGGGTGGAATAGGTGCAGAACCAGTACAAGGATTAATTTCATACTGCTTATGGTTACTTATTCCTACATGTGGGTAACTGAAGCATAATTCATGTACCTTGTATATCTTGCATATCCTTGCCAGCTTGCCATGCATATTTAGGCACAGGAGCTCTTCCAGTACCGAGGGCAGGCTCCAACCACCTGAAACTACGTTTGCAGTTTCAGTGGATGGACCGGGTGTGTGCCTGTTTAGAAAGTGGCCCAGAATAATTTTTCTATGGTTACTCACTTGGTGAGCAGTTTGGGAAATGTGTATATACACTAAAGCAGTTGCCTGCGTCAGAAGAAAAAGCTCAGCATTCTGCAGATTGTAGTTTTGTCAAAGAGGACCCTACCACACGACAACTGCATTTTCTTCGCAGTTACTCATACTACCTACCCATGAACATTTTTGTGACAGTACAAAATGCTCTAAAATGCAAAAAAGTACACTACCAAGGAAAGATAGCATAACTTTAGGTGGTCATATGTAAGCATGTTTCTGCGCTCCTTTTTAGAAATTAGTTTCTAGAATATACACTTTGATTTCAAGGAATGTTTTAGAAGTATGGCTCCATTTAAACAAACCCCTGGACTAAAGATGGTGCACAGAACACAATTTTTACCCTTATATGATAAAGAGAAGAATTTATCCCTAATTGAACCTATAATAACCTCTGTGAGAAGATTACTGATATTCATTTTCTCATAGGCCTGTTTCTGATCATTAACACTTAGATAAGGCCTTTAGAAATGACAGAAGCAAACAGGGTGTTTCAAAAATCACGTCTTTTGAAAATTATGGATTTTATAAAAATGTGATTTTTCAAAAACATCTCTAAAGTTTCAAAACATTGTATAATTTGCATCTCTAATAATGAATTTCTCATTAACAAATATATAAATCATAAATCATTTATTCATACAGTGTAATGTAGCAGTTTATTACATACTGCATGACTTTGTAATCAGGGAATCCCCTGATGAAAAAATAGCACAATATTAATTACCAGCACCATCTGTGCTAAACAATAGGAAAAACAATATTTTAATACAATGACTTCATGCATGTCAGTTATCTTCAACATTAAACACTGCAGTTTTGTTGATGTGGTTTACCTTCTACTCATTTAAATAACTGATGTTCTTACAAAGGTTAAAACTATGAATAAATGAATTAAAACTGAACATGATGAAAAATGCCAATAGATACAGCATGGATCACACTAATTATCAAATAAATTATCATATAGGTATATATACACATATATTTACACATACTTTTTTAAGTATACCTACACATTTCCAAAAAAAATAATAGTATTTCCATGCTTGTTACCATCAAAAGACTAATGTTCAATTTCTAAGAGTTGTTTTGAAGGTTATTTTGTTGTTGTTTTTTGTTTGGGGTTTTGGGTTTTTTATTAATTACCACCGTTCTAAATACATAATCCCTACAACAAAAAAGTGCAGAATCTATTTGGCAACACTGTGAATATAAGTTGTTTTGATGTACACAAAAGTAAAGTACATTTAGGATTCTGGACACTTGCTGAATTTTTCACTGTATTCTGCCAGCCTCAGTGCAAAAGAAGTGTGAATGTAGAAGTTTGCTTTCTCTCAGTAGGACAGGACATACATTATTATTATATGTCTGGGTGCTAAATTTTGTTTAATGATTTATAGAGTCTAAAAAATATTGGCTAAATCAAAATTACACCTATCCACATATTGTCTTCTTAAAAAAAATTCTGCCAAAAGAGCCAAGCAGGAGTATTAGGATAAGGACAGAATTCAAATTCATTGGTTGAGCTTGCCATGAGAAAGTCTTCAATGCATCTTCCTCATTTCCAAAGCCCCCCAACCTATCCCCATGCCCACGTTACGAATGCGCAACATCCTTCTCCCTGCACATTCTGTTATTTTTTTCTGACACAAACATTTTCTTTCAATACACTGTCATCAAGTACTGATTATATTTAAAAATATGACTACTACCTTTTTTTTTCATATCTATCATATATTGGCATTGTCGAGTGATCTTGAACTTTCACAATAACATCTGTATTAATTTTTCAGTACTTTAAGACTTTGGCATTTGTGGCCTTCAGATATACATGTCAGAACCCTAAATACCCACTGTGTCCCAGAATGGTGCTTTTATTTTTGCATGCGTATACTACTGGTGGTAATAAAAATTATTGGTTTGGTTTTTTTTTTGCTAATATACATTTTCATAGGTATCATGGATAACATTGTTTGCATGAATTTACAAGAGAAGAGATAGTAATGAGACTCCCAAAGCTTTAAGAACTGCCCAGAGCATTCATTTACCATAATAAAAAATGACTGCTTATTTACAGCTATCAGCTCACCTACTGAAGGGCAGTGTGAATTCTCCCAAACCCTGGGTAATTTGTTTTCCCCAGGCCTCCAGTGAGATGCACATTATTCTCTAGAAGTGTGTGTGTGCATGCCTGTGCCAAAGGCAGGCTGTTCTCTGCTCTCCGCACGGTATCTTACTCTTCCTGCAGACAGCTGATGTTTGCATGCTTTCCCATACCAGACATGGAATGCCCTGACACTTTCTTAGAATCTTAGGATTGTTTCGGTTGGAAAAGACCTTCAAGATCATCAAGTCTAGCCATTAATTAACCTAATCCTGCTAGGTCCACCACTAAACCATGTCTAACTAAGCACCACATGTACACCTTTTAAATAACTCCAGGGATGGTGACTCCACCACTTCCCTGGACAGCCTCTTCCAGTGTCTGACAATCTTTTTGATGAAGAAATTTTTCCTAATATCTAATTTAAACCTCCCATGGCACAACTTGCGGCCATTTCCTCTTGTCCTATTGTTTGTTACTTGGGAGAAGATACTGACACCCACCTCACTACAACCTCCTTTCAGGTAGTTGTAGAGAGTGATAAGGTCTCCCCTGAGCCTCCTTTTCTCCAGGCTGAACAATCCCAGTTCTCTCAGCTGCTCCTCAGAAGACTTGTTCTCTAGACCCTTCACCATCGTTGCTGGAGGAGACTATGGCTTTGCACACCTTTGCCTTTTGCTGGAGTTGGGTGACAAGGCAAGGAAACCTCTCAGACAGAAATATAATTCTCTTTAATGCCCAGTATCGGAAATAAACTTATAAAGAAAGGCTTTGCACTTTTGAACTGTGACATACTGGCACTCAGCAAATACTGAAACTTTACTGTGACTGTCTCAGGGATGCTGTAGCTTCTTGTTGTCAAGGATTTCTGTACAGACTGAATACATTCAGGTATTCATCTCCTTGCCAGGGCTATCTTGGTCTGCTAGGAGACTTGTAAATCTCATCAGATACTCCATAGGGATGCCTAAGCATTACAAATTTAGTCCAATTTCTGTTTCTTCCTTATTTTGATGTATGCTTGTGGCCACTGCTCCATTTCCATATCAGTAATTCTCTTCTCTAATAGCCTGGCTATTCTTCTCTCCCAGTGTTTTCTGGGGGTAGTTAAAAAGATTTATTTCTCCCCTACAATCTAACAGTTTTCTCAGTTGTGAACATGACTCCAGGCTGATACCTACTTCCATGCCTACATCTCACATATCTCTTTTCATGCTTCTCCGTTCTTCCTAAATTTGTTAATTAAAGGGAACCTTCTCAGATACATTATGCAGGCTCTTAACTTTTTCTTCTTAAAAAAAACCCACCCTCCTCCTCTTAATATTCCCAAGCTTGTGTTATTTAGTGCTACCTTTTTCCAATGTCAGTCCAGACTGCAATCTGGCCATTATATAGAAATCACTTCTTGGTCTTAGTGACTAAGTGACTCTTCCTGCTGCTTGTACTCATTATTTCCTCTTACTCTCTTCGACCTAAGTGGTTCTCCAGACAACAGTAGATTTCTCACATATGTGGAACATTTCTATGGCTATCTATATTTAATTTCTTCTTATCTCATTCAAATATATTATTATAGGCAGTTTTACTCCTGCCTATATAACATATTTTTCACTTTTTAGTGGTGGCTTCTACTATGTGACAAAGCTTTTCTTGTGTGGTTTTTCAGGTCTCCTCAGTTCTCTTTTCCATGTATTTCTCCCCTCAAATAATTGCTTACATTTGCTCTTCTTTCTGGTTGCTCCTCCCTCCTAGTTGATCAATAATTATTTTCTAATTATGATGTTTAATTGCTTGTCTTTTCTAATCTGCAGTGGCTTCTCCCCATCATTATCTTCTCCAACTTTTTTGACTAGGCAAATAAAAAACCTTAGCCCCTCCACTAAACACTGCTGGAAAAAAATATTTTGTCTATCAAAACAACCTTTCAGTAGAGTTTCAGTGAATGGACAGTTACAGTTTGCTTTTCAGCCTTTAGTTTAATTTCTTCTTTGCCCTCTTTATTCTTCCTCACTAGTCGTATTCTGTAGTAGATCATGAATGAGGACATGAGAGTGAAAGACACTTCAGAGAGTATGGAGCAGATCTCAGTTGCCTTGGTCATCAGTAGTTCTGCTGACAATACCTGACTAGGATCCTGGCTTAGATTTCCATTATGCTTTATTTTAGTTATCAGAACAAGATGTTTAGAAACATGAATGTAACATTCAAATATTATTAAAATTCTAATGTTTAATACCTCTCAAATAGAAAAAGAGTAACTAAGTACATACTAAATAGAAAATTCAAGATGTCAAATTCTTCTCGTGTTTTAGCTTGTCAGCCTGAAATTTGACATTTGAATTCAACATTTTAAATCTTTAGAAAATGACCAGCTGCAGAATATACATACATTTTTGAATTACTACTGTACTGCAAAATGCCTACATTTTTAAATACCAAGTGCTACACTGACAATCTGCCAGTATATTTAATTTGCATTGCAAATTTAAAAATCTTCTAAATACAATATAGAAAGACAGCAATGCTGACTTCTAACAGGTGAACACTCATAGAATACTTCAACTGCAAGTAAGCCTGAACTTAGTATCAGTAAAGATTTGCAGCTGATATCTGACTTTGCAGTTAGCCAGAAGAGGCATCTCATTATGAGCCTGATTCAGAGTTGCTAATCAGTGACAGTAGGTGTGTAAGTAGAGGGAGAAGCAGCACTAGAGTGGGCTTCAAATATTTTCAGTCTCTGGAGTACTTTGAATGTCACTAAGGCTCATCTGCACACACTTGAAGAGTGAGCAAAGCCAGCTACACCATTCAGAGTCAGCAGCAGGGATATGAGCAGCAGGGCCCCAACTCCAAAACACAGCCTCCTGAGATCTTCGTTTTTGTGGCTGTTGTATGGTGGTGAAGATCATTTAATAATTATGGTACACTGAGAACAGATGGATTAGATGGATACACCCCCAAACCATATATAGTGCTTATACAGAAATACATGTGCAGGCTTTCTATTTAAGTTTGTGAAGAAAAGGCCGAAATTAATCTTGTTATCCAACTGCCCAGTATATAAATTTTACCGAGACAAAACTATCTAATTTTAAATTCTATAGCTCTTATCAAAAATTAAATTTTATTAATTAGTTTGCTATCCCATTTATTGATCAGTCTACCTTTTAGTGATTCTTCAAAGGCTTCTGGTAGAGCACTTTATATTAGGATTTCCTTAATGTGTTTTCTGAAGAATGCCTATGTTGTTCAGACACTATGCATCTGACTTATTACCTACGCAAAATACCAAAGAATCATGAGCTAGACTTCACTGCTTTATAAGTTGGACCCCATTTATGTAAATAATGCATTTAAGAATGCAGCTTTTTTTCAAACGTGTGTTACATCTAAGCACACATGTTTAGCCAATAGTCTTTGCACAGCTGAGTCTTACAGGTAAGGTATTTATACATTTCTGGGCTGGAAATAAATCACCTCTAATGAGGCTTTCTAAATAACTTCTCCATTTTCCCCCTAGATAACACAAACATTGGAAATGGGACATTTCTGCATTTAGCTACCAAGCAAAGGCTAAGACTGTTTGTTTACTGGTTCATTTCTTTTAAAGAGGGAAATGCACTTTAAATTAACTACATTGTCTTTTATTCAGAGTACTTAAAAGTGTTGTATAGTCATATTATGACTGAATGAATTTTTCTGTTGAGTATAGGAACAAAATAAGAAAATAACAATCAAAAAAATTGAGGAAATAACAGGCTATCTGGCGTTCCTGTCCAGTTATTCAGTTTAGAACAGTTGAAATAAATAGGTAAAAGGTTCAGATTTAATATAGATTAGGGCAGATGATTGTTTTAAACTTGAATTTGTGATTAGTGTAGTTACCAAGAGATTGTTTGCATAATGGAAACTGTTTGTTGCTTGATAATTTTGTTAAATAAGTCAATAAAGGGACCAAAGACTGAGCAAACAAGTAGATCTAGTTATCCCTTCTCATCAAAGTCAATCTTTTTATCTGTCCTGGTTTCAAGACATGATACTATCAACAGATTTTTTCAGAAATAAACATTCTGGGATTTCCAGTCCAGACAGAAACAAAGGAATTTAGAGTGGTATCTGTACAAAGCAAATGAAAGAGAGGTCAGGAAAGAAACTTTTGCATACATTCTTCTATATACTGATAGCCTCCAAGCCATAATTTTTATATTCAGGAATGTAAGTAACAGTCACTTATTCTATACTGGTGGATCTACCTACTGTTTGAGTAGAAAAAATTGGGGGAACGATAATGCCTACTTCTTATCCATGCTCCAAATCCTATACTTAAAATGTTTTTGAAATTCAAAGAATAGTTAATTCTATTTCTGTCCCCAAATTTGCATGTTTCTCCAAAAAGTTAACCAGCTTGGGAGTTAGTGGATCTTTTCTCCTCTATCCTGTGTGGGCAGGGATTACCGTAGAGGTACCTTCCAAATCACTGTGCCCTGACTTCATTCAAGCAAGGCTGAAAGAGCAAACCAGGAGTTAGTTTTCTCTTAATCAACCCAATAGAAGCTACGTGAGGACATGGAATATACATTTTTGGTTTTGGAACCTAGACTGAGCTCTTTATCTCCAGTTCTACATATAAACAAAGCTTCCAAAACATGTAAGAAAACTGGGTACTCCTATTGGATATTTAGATGCTATGTATATTTGTTTAAGACATAAACTAGTGAATCTTAAAGTTGCATAAAATACGCAGTTATGTACAGTACATTGAATTAAATAAATGTAATTTTCTTTGGACTTTGAAAATTACACTACTTAGACACATCAACTAGGACTTGGGAACATACTCTAAAGAACCTGCTTTCGAACCCCATCTGTAAGTGCTAGTACTACAGGCATTATTGTAATATTGTAAGTTTTACTTTATTGTGTCTTCCATCTTCTTTGCATCTTTGTGAATTTTTTGTATGGCTTTATTTCATTCTTTTTTCCAGCTCTTTATTTCAGAGATAGATAGATATATGTATGAGCAAGGTTGAAGAAAAACCTACTCTGGGGTCTTCTCTTTTTTTTCATCTCTTTTATTATAGTAGAGTAATGGATATATATGACATTTTAGAAATAAGCATAGTAAATTTATTGCTGACAATTTTTACAATAGAAGAATCCCAAACCTGAATTGGTTTGCCTTTTATATATGATGCTGTATCACATATGAAATTCAAAGTAGATGAAATTTATGTCCTAAAAGGCCACTGGTAGGAATAGGAAAAAAAAAAAAAAATTTTAAGAGCTCATAGCTTTCATGCACTAAATCGTGAATATCAGTTATACACATAAGAATGAATTAATGCCATGACCAGTGTTCTGGTAAGTCCGACTCATGGACATGGAAGTTGGATACACAAACATATTGAATGTTGAAGAAGTCATACATGTTATACTTAGTAAGTTGATGCTTCTTTACCATTGAGTTTAAAATGGAATTTCAAACAGCTGTTTACCATGCAGTGAAACCAAGGAAATCAAGTCCCTCTAGACTTGTCCTGAAAATCCTGAAGCTTCAGTGCAGTGCCAAATAGGCTTGAGATGAAACAGTGCCTGGAAGCTGCTCATATTTAAACATTAACTTCAGCTGAGAGTTAGATCAGCCAAACAAAGAGGAAAGAGTATGGACACAAAAGCAAGCAATAACACAGCCACTGCTGTGTAGTTGTGCATACTCTATCACTCTTGTTCTCTCAGGTGTTTATATGACTTAGAAAAGACTTGTTTGTGCTATGTGTTTTGACAAAACATGTCACAGCATAAGGAAACAGAGTTACCTCTGGTAAGTTCACTTACTTAACATCTGCTAACTTGAGCTAAAGCTATTACCCTTCTCAGAAAACCTCTCCTGTGCTTAGAGGAAGTCACAAACTGCAAAGAATAAACAGGTTTTTCCTAGCTCTTTAAAAGGGCACTGGCAAAAACCCTGGAGGAAAAAAAAAAAAAAAAAAACCAACAAATGAGAAAGTAAGGGAAGAAGCAAAACAACAGGGGAAAAAAAAGTCCCAACCAAAAAAAAAACAGGGGGTTGGGGCGGGGGGAGGGGTGGTGAAGAGAGAGAGAAAAGAATCCTTTTGTAAGAAGCCCAGTATTTTGCATCTCCCACTTGGGAGAGGAACAGTAGGCCAATTAGAAGGACATACAGATTGTAAGTAGACAACTCATGTTGCAGAATTGGAGGCTCAAAGCATTTTCTGCTTCTACTGTTCCCAAGATCCACTTTTACATGAGCTTAGAAGGAAGAGAGTGGAAAAGCAAAGGTACTATTATAAGCATCATCATTATCATCATGAACAAATTCCCAGAAACACAGGAAGATGATTTTCTGCTCCTCTACACAAAGCTTTATCTCAGAAATGGGGCAAAAAGTAGAATTTGAAAGAAATCAAATTTATCTGCTTATTTCCATTATTTTCAACATTTCTTTAAAGCCTGTAATTGCACTGTGTGAAGATTGGGTAATATTAGAAAACATCTGTAGCAAAGTGGCAGTGGCAATGGTTAGGTGGATTTTTCCAACTTGATTTGTTTCATTTCAGTTTTACACATTTACTTTAAACTTATGTTTCCTTGAGTCCTGTATAGAATCAAAGGCCTTTCTAGAAAGCTTTGTAATTTCAAGATTATTTCATATTAATTTAATTTTATTATCAATCAAAAGCTGTACTATGTGGCACGTTTTTGAGTGCCAGAGAAAATAATCCTTTATTACTGCTGTTTCATCAACAAGACGGTCACATAGTGCATGACTTCCACAGGTCAAGCCTGCTGTGCACCCTGGGGTGCCTTTGTTCTCCCCTCTCAGTACATTGGCTACCAACTTCCCTGCTCCTCTGTAATCTGCAAACTCTTTGCAGCTTCTTTAGTTTCTTACTTCATTCTAGAGTTTCTAGATATATCGCTACCATTCCTCTTCTCCCAGACTAGGACATGCTTTTCTCTTACCTTTATGCCAGAAGTTTTCTCTGCATATATCCCTTCCCCTTACTATCCTTTTTCCAGTCACCATTCTGACACCCGTCCTCTGTGTCTTGGCCAAAATTATTCAGAAATTTCCATATACAGATGCATGACAAGTGTTATGCTAGGAAGTTCATAGGCTGCTGTAGAGGAGCTTTTAGGTTCTAGATGTACTAATTAAGAGTTCCATCTACTTCTGATTTTCCCTGTCCAGCTACTAGGAAAAGTAATTGGGTTGGACGCACTGATTCACAGAAATTGACCAAATATAGAATTCCAGGCATTGCACAGTTAAGTAGGCAGAAATGCCATCAAGTGGGGTATTTCATCTCCCTTCAATGTGGCAGTTATGTTGTCATTATGTCTTTGTACAATCTTGCTGCTAACCTATGGATAGCAATGCAAAGCAGATTTCTGTATAATAATTTAAATACATTTAAACTACAAAGTCTACTTAAAATGGTATCCTTGTTTATTACAAGCACAACTGTGAGAACCATGCTTTTTTCAATGGTAATCAGCCCCATTAGTGTGAACACAAAGTTAGCTGAGTAGTTATATTTTTTGCTTTTCTCAAGATACATTTTTGTTAGTCCAGATAGGTGCAATTCTTTGCTTCTTCATCATGTTGTTTTTTATAATATTATGTGAAAACTGGCTAATGGGAAGTAATTTCTATAAAGGTACTACATATTGCCACTCAACATTAAAATGACCATTGATACACATGGAATAGCAAAATCAAACTATGTGTTTTAAAGGGAGATGTGGATCACCGTGACTTTTAGTATGTTGTCATCATACTCAATAATATGCATTTTTGTTATAACTTAGTATACTTAGTATAAGATAGATAACAACAGCACTTTAGCCCATTAATTGAAAAATAGGTATTCAACAGTAAAAGACAATAAAAAATAATTATTGCATTATTTTATTCTATGTCTAAGATACCCTCTTTGAAACCAACGATACCCTCTTTGAAACCAACTAGCTGGAAGACCAGCTGGAGATCTTTTCGAAATATAATTCATAATCTTGAACTGAGGGTATTTTTATTTTTCTGGCCAGCAGTAAATTTTCTACCTCAGTAGCATGGCTTATGGTATGGTATTAAAGATCCAAGCTTTCACAGCAGGTTGTATTGGCTGTGTAAGCTTACACTGATTAAGCATCTAGGAAGAAACAGTCAAATATAAACACACAAAACAACACCACAAATTCTCAGTTGAACTTAGCTAAATCAATGAAATGTGAATTGTGAATTTATCTCACTTTAATATACATTATCCAACTAAAACCAATTTAATAAATGGTCAAATCCATGGCCCATAGATTAATCCATATTGATATTTCCCATGCAGCATTATTTCTACTTTCCAGCACAAGATATCCAATACTGCTGCTTTGTCAGTTGACAGTCACATTCAATTCTTTTAATAAAATCCTGTATTGCATTACTGCTAGACTGAGCAAGAAGTAAATTTCCATTTGGGAAATTTTGGAAGAAAAGTAGATGCAGGTCTCTACTGTTATTATAACCAAAAGCAATAATATATGCTCTCTTTTTGACATACCAAGTCTACTGATACATGCTACGGAAATAAATACAAAAATTACCTAATTACCACAGAATCACACTTTGAAGATGCGACCTGGATCCTGGAACCGACCTCACCTGCTTGACTGCAAATTCCCCTCTAGTGGCTGTTTTGAGCATACAGATTTTGCAGGTGTCACTGCTCCTTCTGCAAATAAGATGAGGTGACAACCTCTTGCTGACATTCATACCTATAACTAATTATTTTCTGAAAATTATGCAGAATGCTTACAACAACGTTGGTCTCCATCCACTCCCTACCCATGCACACCACAGCATTCTGTCGCTGCACACATGCGTGCAAGAAAAGCTGGGGCCATACTACAGAATGCAACTCTTCAAAGTATATTCTGTCTTTGACTTATTTTCTCTCATGCCTTCGGAAACTGGTTAGGATTATTTCAAGGTGTTAGGTTTTCCTTACAGAAAAAAGAAAAAAAAAGTTGACATTCAAAACTGCAATGTTTCTTATGACTCCTCTGTTTGTCAAATAGGTTTCCAACAAAACCCAAGAAGTTTCCTGGCAGCCCACAGGGCATCTTGCTTTGCCATCTGCTGGTGGTCCCCAGCTTCCAGGTTCCCCTGTTTTAGCTTACTGTTTCTGTGAAATTCTTCCAAGAGTGGGAACCGGAACCCGTAAATGGATTGCCCAGTGTCCTGACCTTGCCATCTGGGAAAACCTCACCGTGTTTGACCATGAGGGCCTTAGTGCTTTCATATTGCCTGGATCAGACCTGGATGGTCTTTCCTTCAAGGCAGTGGTCCCTCAGTGCTACCTTATCTGCCTGGAAGGTCTGGCTCAGGCTGCGACCAGTTTCCAGTTTCTCTACTTTAGAGCCAAGGGGAGGCAGAGGTTGGAGGATTCATCTTGCCACTTTCCCATGTGGAGAATTGTAGAAGCAAGAGAAGCCACAAAAGAGAGAAGGCTCAGAGCCCGTGTTCTTGTCCAGTTTCACTTAGATTTTTCCACATTTTCTTGAAGGGAATTAAAATTAAAAATCATCTACTTTGGTTTTAAAAAGAAAATCCACAGTTTTGCTGAAATGGAGAGAAATGAAAAAAAGAAAATATCTGCAGACAAAACCAGATATTTGGAGTCAAATGGCCTGGACCTAAATGCAGCATTTTACTCTTTTGTTTCTCTTCTCAGTCACCCGCAATCTCCTTAGTGTCAAGGATGTGCTGAAATATGCTATAATTACTGCTTTCCAGTGTCTTATAGTAAGCATGCACATGAAATCCCATAACAGTTCCTGAGAATGACACAACCCTGTCTTGTATTCTTGGAAAAATAAAGCTCATTTTTCCTGAAAAAAGTAAAAGTGACCTCAAAGACAGTTTATTATATGTACAAATAAAATTACCAAAGGGACACAAATATTTTTGTTTGTTTTCTAATCTTTTTCATGAACACTTAAGGGGTTACTTGCAATTTCAAAGGGAAATGTGCTTTCAAAATCATTTTACTTTTCATCACTTCATGCCAATAAGTTGCCTTTTCACCTTTTTCTCAGCTTGTGGAGTATATGAAAAGGAAAAATATAGATGAGCAAAAATCAGACTACAAATCAATTTAGAGAAAAAGAAAATATTCTATTATTGTAGTTTGATATAGATGGCATTTGGACAGAAAACAGTCCATTCTCAGTAAGAATGAAATTTAGCTTTACTTTTTCCTGCTGAAATAGAACTTTAACCCTTGAGCAATTCCAAAGAATTGAATTTATATTGTTAATGTTCAAGGGGAGACTCTGATCCCACTGAAGTAAATAGCAGAGATTCCACTAACTTCAGAGGAGTCAGATTTAATTCCTATTCTCCTTTGGCTGTTGGACTTTGTCCTGGCACCTACCTAGCAGCATAAGAAAGTAAAGTATCATCACAGAAAAGGATTATGTACTTTTGATGAACTTTATGTGATATGGTAATGCAGAGGATTTAAATCATATAGTAAAGATTCTTAATCATTATATACCAGATTCTTGTCTTTGTGCTCACCTTCACTGGCTTTCAGATGTATGGTATCTTTATAATATAATTTCCATAGAGCTGTAAGGTTTTAGCTCACCCCTGCTTACATTTACCTTGTTTGCAGCTGTAGTATTGTTTAATGCTAGGGTCAGCATTGCAGCAGAGAAGTTGATTAGGGATGTATGTGTTTGGGAGAGGAATTGATGTACTAATTCTGTGGAAGGGAATACTCCTCTTCAGGAACTGTTTCCTGATTGCTTTTATGGAGGGTACTTTCAATTGCTGTGGAAATGATGGATTAGTTTTGTTTGTGGAAACTTCTGAACTCCCATTGTTCAAGGGTCTGTGGCTGCAGGACACACTTGTGGACAAGTGCAGGCAGTTGGCTGGGAGCCAAAGGAAAGTTTTGCTGGAGATCTCATTTGGAAATGGTGACTCCAGGAAGGGAAAGTTTGACTTAGTTCAAGTTGTGATGAACATGCAAAATAGATTTATGTACATTCAAGTTCATTTGCAAGTTGTAGCTATGCAATCGAGTTTAATCACTGATATCTTGCAAGCTGAGTTTCAACAAGTCCCAAACTACTGGTATGGCTCCTTCCTTTGTGGCAAAAAAGTAAGAGGGGACAGAATAAACTTTGTTGATGCAGTGTAGGTTTAAGCATAATCCAATATAATGCAGTGCTTAAACCGTTTTCCTCTATTTTGTTTTACTCCTATGAGACAAGAAGAAAGAGCCTGGCAGTGTTTCTAGATTGTGGACTCTTTATGGGAGGGAATATGTCTCTTTGTGTGTACTTTGAAGTGCTTCTGACACCTTGGGGTTCTTTATAAATGGCAGTAATAATAATCATTTATTGCTGTGCAGTGTGGTCTGGTCTCCCATTTACATTCAGTATGATCGGTTGTGCTGTGTTGCTGTCCTGTTCATCACTTCTCACCTTGCACTTACATGCAACTTCTATTATGGTTATTTTTAGAATACATAAGGCACTCAAATAACATGATTACAAGTGTGGAACAACAGCTTAGGAAATAGATAGGAGGATAGTTCACAGAAAGAGGCAACATACTGTACCTCAGCTGTGCAAGATCAAACTTGACATTATAAAATCAAAGAGAGAGAGTTTAATATTAAAATAATGTGATGAGATTATAATGAGTACCACTTTTCAGTTGGATTACCATCATTTAATGAGTTTCTGGATTTATTTTTTAAATTCAGTATGTATACATGCACATTTGTGGCTATAACACATATGTGTGTAAATATATGCACACATGCATACCCACACTTGGGGGATGTGTGCGTTGATGTATGTGTGTTTTATAAAACATAGAAAATAGTGTGCTGCAGGAAACAAAAGGACCAATTGTAAGGTCCTATAATGCCATTCGCCACTCCTGGATGGAATTAAAATGACCATAAGTTTTCCTTTCATAAAATCTAAGCAATCTTTATAGAACACTTCATTTTCTGTCAACTTCAGGGATGGGAGATATTTACATCCATTCAGACAGTTTGTGATGCCTGGAGGCAATGTGTAGCAGGGACGGGTGCAACATGGAATGCTCTTCCAGCTCTGGCTGACAGAGGGTACTGAGTGTTTTGTTCTACTTGTCAGACGTAAGAGCACTCCTGTGATTTCTCCCGCTTTGTGCTGAGGGCTGGTTTGGGTTCTTATCTGAAGGATGGTGCTGAACTGGTAGAGGCATAAAAGAATCTTTATCTCCCTTTTTTACTTCAGTGCAGCAGAGGAATGAACCCAATATAATATGACCACTTCAGGTAAAGTCTGTAAGTTTGTGTTCTTCAGGATTTTGGAATTTTATGATGTTTAGCATGTACCAAATGATGGAGAAATTTTGCGTGAGATTAAACTATTCTCCCTCAGGTTTTGGTAGAATTAAGTAGTATAAATTGTTCTGTCACAAATGCTATGATATTTTTGTTTGAGACATACAGTTACATACATTTTGCATATAACTGAAACAAATTTTAAAATTGTTATGCCAAATCCCCTCTTATCACAGATACTCTCTTCTATGACCCATCTCTGAAACCATTTGTTTCCCCTAAACCTGTTATAATACCTGTATTCACTTCTACTGCTGAAAGACCTTCTAAAACCTTATGGCTGTCATGACCGGAAACTTTGTTCAAGTCTCCAGTCAATTTTGCGTACTTTCCTTTTTTTTTGATGTCATAATTTAAATTGGATATTCTTTTTGGTGCCCCTTCACTTAGCTCACCTTTTTTTTGATCATATTAAATCAAGGTTTATGTATATTCATCACTAAATTGCAACTATGCATAAAACATTGATTGGAAGTTTTATAACTAACTGAAGAAAATGAATTAATTGCCACAGTTCTTTATTGATGAGCACCTCCCATATGAAGACAGGCTGAGAAAGTTGGGGCTGTTCAGCCTGGAGAAGAGAAGGCTGTGTGGAGACCTCATAGCAGCCTTCCAGTATCTGAAGGGGGCCTACAGGGATGCTGGAGAGGGCCTCTTTATCAGTGACTGTAGGGTTAGGATAAGGGGTTATAGGTTTAAACTTTAACAGGGTAGTTCTGGTTGGCTATAAGGAGGAAGTTTCTTACTGTGAGGGTGGTGAGGTACTGGAATAGGTTGCCAAAGAAGTGGTAAATGCTTCACCTCTGGCAGTGTTCAAGGCCAGGTTGGACAGAGCCTTGGGTGACATGGTCTAGGGTGAAGCGTCCCTGCCCATGGCAGGGGAGTGGGAACTAGATGATCTTAAGGTCCTTTCCAACCCAAGCCATTCTATGATTCTATGTTACATTTCTTTACATAGCTCAGAGTAAGAAAATACAGTTAAACATTAGTCTAAATAAAGAAATTGTATCCCTGTAGATTTTTAATTGATTTTGAACCATTAAGTTTTGATAGTAAAGTCACTCTACTCTAGTGCAGAAGAATGGGGCTATGGATTGTATTGAATGAAATTCAAGGCATTTTAAATATGTTGTTGGAATAAGCAAAGTTTGTAATTTCACACCCCAAAATGATACTGTATCATAAAGCCACTGTTTAAAAGCATTTGATTAGTGACTGCTAAATAGCATCTAAAATAATAATTTTACATCTTGAGGCAATCTAATTTTCACTTAGAACTATTTTTAATTTCAATTTTACTTCAAGAAGAATTAATACAGGTCCTAAACAGTTGTCTTAGAGATGTGCATGACAAGGTAACATCTGGATGAAATATAATGGCTTAAGAAAATAAATCATTTTAAGTAATATAACTCAGCCTGAAAGGGATGAAAGTCCATCCTTCTAAATAATTTTTTAATTTTAATAATGATTTTGGAGAAGATGTAGCTATTGAGAGCAGAGAACGTGACATAGGGTATAAATATTCCAGCTCCTCTTCTTAGAAGCCCATGGAAAATGGTAGTCAAGAGGCGTCTGGGGACATTAGTTGACAAGGTCAAGTAGTTGGATTTAATAAAATTCATTTTGTAGCTGGAGATTTAGTCATGGCTATAAGACAGAGAAGTCATCTCAAGTAAGGAAACCTAACAAGAAAGCAATACATCATCTGTGCTGAGTGAAATATATTGCTCTCTATAAAGTCATTTAGCTTCATGTGAGAATAAGGAAAGTTTTGGAAGTGTGTGTACATATATATATAGCATGAGCTATATAAATACCAGGAAGTAATAATGTAAAGCATTTGTTTCAGTGATCTTACAAATCTCTGGTAGCAGCTTAGCATCATTGCCACTGGGATACAGGGACGTCATGAACTGATTCAGGATGAAGATCTGTATTCCATTACCAGTTTGAAAGATTGTACAGTTTTAACATAAGGAACTGATTTTCAAAACCTTCTACTGCCATCACTGAAGTTTAAGGGAGGTATGGGATTAGTTTCACAGAGGAGAACTGGGCTCTTAGACTTTCTTATGCAATTTGAAAATGGAAGATGCTGCAGGAGATCAGCTGGAGAAACAGAAACTGAGCTGGCTTGTAGATCGTTGTTTATTACTTCAGTTTGAGATTCAGATCACATAAAATGTTTGAAGTCTATAGTTGTGTATGAGCTATCTTATTTCAGAACAGACAGTACAAAATAGTGATGATTTCAAGAACTACAATACTCTTGGAAAACAGGGGGATTTGTTCTGAACAGGCAAACACTGATTAATTGTTCCTGTAAAAGGGAGATACTGGAACTGGACTTGCTGTGTGTCATAAAGGATATCCTCTGGTGCTTTGTTTTTTTACTGGGTGCATTTAGTATATGCATACCTGTGTGTTCTAAAATCAACTCATTATAAATGCCTTGCTCTGAAATTTAAAAACTGCAACTGCTTGAACTGAATTTCTGTTTTCTTATATTCAATTCAAAATTTTTTCTTTTCCATATGTAGGTATTTTAATGAAATGTATACAACCCAAAATGAAATATTAAAATTAAACTAAATAGTTTATAGCTGTGTATTTTAGCAGAATGTAGATTTCTTACAGTTAAATGCTCTGGAAATAGGACTGCCTAATTGCATCATCTAGTCGAAATGCAAGAAATCTAAATAATTTTTTTTTTTTCAGTCCAGTCTGGTTTCTGAAGTTATAAATGAATGTGCTTCATCATTTTTTGAAACTTTCATTATGTAAAATCTCACCATGACAGGTATTTTCTTGATTACTAGCCTAAACTTTCCATTCTAGAAATCTATGCCACTACTGCCTCTTATATACTATATTTTATTGAATAATTTTTCCTAGTGTTATCTCTTAACAATATCTTAGTCATAGTACAACACACTTGGTTCTCATCAGCACTCCTCGGTTTACCCGACTTTCTGTCACTTACTGAAATGTTTTTTATTTTCATACTGCAGTGCACAGGACAAAGGTTAACATCCCAGAGCAAGGAGTTTAACAGAGTTGAACAGAACAAGAGAGATACATTAACAAATACTGATAAGAAATGAAAGGTAGATGAGAGAACCATATAAGTAAGTAAAAAGAAATCTAATGTAATATATGAGGTGATGAGTAGGTAACAAAACAAGGCATACCTATCAACATACCTTTTTCTCTGCCTCTGAAATGACCAAAGTGCTGTTTACATGAGGTAGACCCTGATGGTTCTTCACGCAGGTCCCATATCTCACATCCAGAGGCATTTTTTCCAAACCCCAGGCCTAATGATAGGCTGGAGGCTAATTAAATATGTGCATTGCTGTATCTGTTGTTGAATTTGATGCTGTAGGCCCATATCTCTTCAGGCAGAATAAATTAAGAGTTGATAGATGGTGGAAGTCACCCATTAGGTGTCATTTGGGAATAAGAAATATTAATTTTGCATATATATTTTTGCTGGCAATCTTCTATACAGTAAACATGTACAGAAAAAGGTTCACAACCCACATTTTGGGCAAGGCAATAAAAAGTTGGTCTGACCTCACCTGCCAAAGGGTTAAACCAAGGAGATGTCTAGGTAGCACTTTCATTTTTAAACCATTTGACAGCTACTCCACCAGTTTTCTGCTGTATATTTTGAAATGTTTTGCATTTTAAGAGAAACAAGTCAGCCATTTCGATGTTGGTATATCCATGTTCTGAAGCAGTGAGTAAAATGAAAACTGTTTCCTGCAAATACTTCCACCAAGTTCCAGACTCAGTCTTGCTTTTCCACTTGCTTGTGAGGATATTCACTATGACTCAAAATGTTCAAAACTCTAAATAGTCCCAAAGCCATAATGTGTCCTAGTGCCACAAGGGTTTGTGATATGAGTTTTATAGGTATAAACTCACAATGCCTCAGAAAATTAATTCAGAATCTGTTACTACCCTTTCTTCAACTGATCTATGTACAGTAACCATGTGTAATTCACATCCATTTCTATATTTAGGCATTGTTTGAAAACATAGTTTGCATGTAGTATTTAGATGTATAGCTACTAAAAATAGTTGATCAGTCTCTAATTTGGAAGAAATTTTATACTTCACACTAATGAAAGATATTGGAAAAAAATTAATACATCTTGGGAGACTTCATTATGATCTATTTCTGTAGTAAATCTACTTGTACTTATCAATAGCTCAAGCAACACTTTTCACTTTACAGGACAAGGTAAGAGGTTAAGAACCCATTAGAACAGCAATTATCTTGTTTTATCATCACAAGCAGATGCTTCCTAAGAAGCAGAAAAGACAGCCTATAAACCAGGTGTTCAAGTACCGTAAACATCAGCAGCACAGAATACATCATGGAGCAATACATGAGTATAATTACAAGAATAATGACAAAATATAGAAAAATGGTTTGATTTCTTCACTAGCTTAAGAGAAGTAAATTTTCCATTCTGTCATCCTGAAATTCTCAGTACAGAAACAACATGGAATCTCACATAGATGATATACAGGCTAAAATGTTGGATAAGGACTTTGGAAGCAAAATTGTGAGAAAATGGAAGAACTGTTAATGATCTAACAAAAATAATGAGACGTGCCAAATTAAAATAAGTACAAAAATTCTGCATTAATTATTCCAGTATGTAATTCAGGGAATCAGAGACTAAGGAGCAACATTGTCATGTTAAATTTTGCCCTTTCTATTTGCATCAGTCCTACTGAGTGAGTGAAAGGGAATTTAAAATAAGTGCAAAAAGCTCATTCAATAAATAGGCTCATCTGTGGCTATTTGAGTCAAGAAACCCACCATTCAAGAGAGTCAAGAGAGTCAAGAAATCCATCCATCCAGAGAGTGGCCATGGCAACAACCTTTGGGGAAAGGATCACATTTCAAAAATCTCTCTAGGATGTTGTTGGTCAACGTCCAAAAACAAGGAAAATACAAGTAGGAGTACAGGATCCATAGATTAGATTGTTTGGTGTTCATTATAGGACTATTTTCATAAAAATGGCATCTAATTTGAATGAAGAAATCTAAAATATTTAGTATATACCCAAATACACTCACTATTATAATGTGAAAATAAAGCCTCTGGAGCCACCATTGGCATTCTCACTGTTGTACTGTTGCACTGTTGCTTCAGTTAGGTTAAAATCTATTAAAAAAATTTGCAATGCACAGAAGCAAAAATGTCATCAGCTTTTTTTACAAACAGTATCTGCTGTAAATGAAGCTATCCTCCACAATACTGTGTACCAATAGTATACTTTTTGTTTACCAGTGGCAGTTAAGAAGCAGTGTTCTGGACTCAGGAGTAAACAGATTTGTAGAAATGTCATGCTCAGACATACTCTAGAAGTTAGGTATCCAGCTGATGTACTCATGAAATAATATCTAATTCAAGGAAATGTAAAAGACCAAACGCAGTGAACTATGGTTTTGTTACAGACAGTGAGTAACTGAAGTTAGCTGAGTTCAATGAGAGTAAATATGGTCTGCTGAGTTTGATCTGCAGGACAATGCTAGAAATACAGCTGATGGGATAGATTACATTTCTCATAGAAGAATTAAACTAAATTATGGCAAAAGCCAAATATTGCACTTCAGGATTTAAAGAGCCTCTAGTGTTTAGTGATATGGACAAGAAAAAACACAGAGCTATGGCCTACTTTTGGGTTGGTCAGTAGCCCCCTAAAATTGGCAACACAGGCCTGAGACCAACTCATTAATATCTCCAGTCACATGCTGTCCAAGCAGTATGTTGTGTGGCTGGCAAAACTGCCCTACAGCAGTGACTACTCCCTGTCATATCATGACACCTCACCTCATTGCCCTGCTTGCTCTCACCTAAATGTAGCTCTCCTCATTCCTTATTGCTCTTTGCAACAGCCTTTTGCACTATAGAGACTTCTGGTCTGATCCCCATACAACAACTTCAGTATTTGCACACTCATGAATAAAACAGGGTCAATAAAATGTCAATAAAATCCTATTTTCATAGAATCAATATAAGTAACCTTTAGCTATCTTATATCTGGCTATCTATTTTAAGAGAGGTTAATTTACGTATACACAGATGTCTGGTCACTTTGCTGCAGAGGGAACCTAGAACTCTGATAAGAATTTCACTTGTGAGTATGAAGTGGATATGTTATGTAACATGAATTTAATATGTAATGTAAAGAATTCTTAATAATAGGTATTAAATAATCAGTATTTTATATGAATTTGACTAGCATTTTTTTCTTTTGGGCCAACAGACATAAAAGAAAGGTCAGACAGTTAACTTTACTCAGTTGCTTACATCAGTGTGTGCAAAGAACTCTGTTTCTGTGATTGGAAAACACTACAAAAATGCTCTACACTCAACAGTACTGATGAAAAAGATTTCATGAAATTGAGGTCAACATTGTCCCTTGGGTGCCTGATGGGAAACAGCTAGGGAGTGGTTATCCTTCAGGATTTTTAGTTGGAGAGCTTCCACCTTAATCCTTTTAAAATCAGTGACTGGGAAACAATTGAGAACTTTGATTTCCTCTTTTTTTTTATGTTATAATTCCTAACTATCAGTATCAGTCAAAGGATTGTCTCTAAAGCAACCTTTTTGGAAGCAGCTTGATAAACTTTAAATTTCATTTTCAAGAGGGATTAAAAAGGAAGACTGGAAGGGATTCTAAGTTACTGAGACACTTCAGAAAACTGTAGTTATAGTTTTACCTTTTACAGTTCTATTTGAATTTTGGTGTTAGCTGTGGATTTAAGGAGAAGAGGAGAATTTGAATTAAATTTTGTTGTGAGCAGATAAAACATGAAGGAGATAAACATGTATACTGCTAAAACCAGCAAAATCAAGAATATATTTAAATCAACAAATTTTGAGAATAATTTAGCTTTACTGTGGTAAAGGTAGACTTAAAAAATCTTTTCAATTTTCTCAAAATAATAAGGGGTTACAGATTACTGAATGACTCTGAACTGTACTTTCCCTTTGTTCTTCAGCCTCTTGGTCTTTTACTAAGTCTGCTGTGCAAAGTAAGCGTCTCATTCTGAAGGTGGAAAACCTTAGGGGTCCCACTTTTGAAAGACTGCATGGTAAGATTTCCTTCCTAATGCAGTTGATTCTATTTACAGGATAATGGCACAAATTGAAGAGTTGCATAAATTATGAACACCCACCTAATAAAACAGAACATATCTATGCTACTGAGAGGAACCTAAAATCTCAAAACCAGATGCTATGCTGGCAAAGACTTTGAGGCTTTTCTAATAGGTTTTATTATTTATTCCTATTTATGATGATGATGCATAGTTTTATATATTCCTTAAATTGTTATACAATACCTAT
The DNA here is from genome assembly GCF_034315485.1 of Pezoporus occidentalis. NCBI lineage: Eukaryota > Metazoa > Chordata > Aves > Psittaciformes > Psittacidae > Pezoporus > Pezoporus occidentalis. Next base: position 18,624,234 of record NW_026914940.1, on the reverse strand, counting down.
TCTGAAACATACAGAGGACAGCTTATGTTACTGCTCTGAGTGGAGGAAGCCTCATTTGCACAATATGAGGAACAGATAGGACACAAGTACAGATTATACCATAGACTCTACCATCTATCATTATGCATTTCTGTAAGAATATTACTTAGATGGGTATATAGCAGAAGAAAAACTGGGTTTCAAAAGCTGATGAATGTGATTATAAAGCCATAATAATAAACTGATAGATCCATTCTAGGTACCACTGCACCTACAGGGGGATCATCATACATGTTTCCAGGTTTCTAATATTTTTCAACTCTTGCTTATGCATCTATGTATGTTGCTCCTATGTATGCTTCTATGTATGAGATGCTAGCGTATATGCAACCTCCATCACTGAAACTGGGCAAACTGAGATGCCTATAATATCTCATTTGGCTATGTGCAATGATAAGGACATTGCAAATCACTCCTCAGAAGGATGCTACATAACAATTATGATGGATTGGAAGACCAAGGAGAGGAGAAAATGTTATTTTAGTTCAAGATCTGCAACTAAAACTGCACTTTATACTCATGTCACTAGTTTACAAAAGCTGCACTCCAAAGTCTTAAACAGTAATTTGACAATATTAATGTTATCTTTTCAGTGTTCACTATGTCTACATGAAATACTGCTGTTGGCTTATTTAAAAAGAAATATAGAAATTAAGATTTTTAAAGCACAAAAGCTGTCTGTTCTCTGTTTTCCCCTTGGTTTCTGCTATTCTACTCTTCTTTGCCTTTTTCTTCCTTTTTTATTATATTTTCTTCTGAACTCCTCCCTCTGTGCTCAGAAGCTGCAAGTAAATTCAAGCTATGTTATTGTTTGCATCTTTGAGACATGTGCCACTCTCAGAAGCCCAGACTGTGCTAAGGGTAGTATACTCCTGGGGAGGGTAAGGTCAAGGAATGCAGAGAAGTCCTCTGACTTGTAACAAAACTGGAGTCTGAAGGCAATGCACATGTGAAAACAGTAAGTTACTGCTGCTGTGAGCTTCACAGTCTTGCTCCTGGCTGAAATTTGCAATGTGGAGTGGTATTATATACGTGTCAGTATATTTCTAAGTTTTCATTGGCCATCTGTAAGCAGTAGGGGTGAATGGGCTGCATTTCAGACAACCGAGGAATCCAGGAGTACTTCCTCACAGGTCATTGTTCCTTCCATCCCACACTCCAGATGCTGCCATATGTGTGATACAGTATCTCGTTCTGAGCATGCATCCATGTTTTTAGCTTTCTTTAATCAAAAAGGTTTCTCTAGCTAAGCCACAGCTAGTGAATTTTCTTTTACAGCTGAAGGCATGGCATACTACATGTTAGCTTGTGCAAGTCTTTGGCAGTAGAATTTTGCTGATCTTGATATATATTTTTTCTATAAGGAGAACATGGATGTCAAAATTAGGAGCTGTTTTGTATGTATAATTTTTCAGAAGTAAATGCAAATTTTTCCAGGGTATTACTGCAATCCTGTACAAAAGTATTTTACATTATTATGAAGAGAATTATGATGGCTATTCTGTGATTCTGATTTAAAGTTGCCCAGAAAAGTCTGAGCAGTTTGGTAGACTAAGTTTGTTCATCCATAAGTCTACCTGAGCAATATCAGAGAGCATCCAGTCAGGAAATGAAGAATAATCTGTCACTATTTCTGGATAACAAATAAGATATAAATTTTAATGTGAGACGAAAATTATCTTGCATAACTGAACTATTGAATGAGAGCAGTGATTTTTGCTCTAAATAGAGACAGGAAACTAATAACCAAGAAAATACTAAGCTTTACACCAACCAAAAATGAACTCAAATCCAGAGACTACCCTTTTTAGGAAGAGTCTGCTTAGGAATCCAGAAAGTTTCTGAGGTCACCATTTATTTCTCTGCCATTCTTCCTTCTCCATATGGAGTGGACATGGGTTTTGGCTTCTAAACACTGGCAGATCTCCCAGAATGGATGCAAAGGTCTGGACTATCAACATGAAGTCTGACTCAGCAGTGATTCCAGCACTCTGTGTGTCTGGCTTCCTACATTGTTGCATCCATTGAAATCCTGCAGCCAGGAACTTCACTGTAAGGTTGTGATCACTCCTAGGGAGTAAAACATTCACAAAAAATGTAGTAGTAATTCAGTTCTAACTGGTTTACAGGACTGGTTGAAAGGGCAATACATATCCATTGGTCACAACCATTCTCTTTGGGTATCCCTAGATCTTCTGTAGGTTCCTCTGCATGTGAGGAATCTGCCTTGCAGCACTTTTCCTTTGTGTCATCAAGACACATATTGGTAGAGCTTTTTGTTCTTTATTTCAAGTCAGAGGAAGCTTCACTTCTAAACTTAAGGCTCAGACTGATCATCTTTCAGCTGCTCTGGTATAGATTTGTCTGTTTTCTTGTTTTACAATCTGACTGTATCTGGCATGACCACACAGGAAATCTCCAAATTATGAAATTAGAATAAATGAGATTTTTCAAATAGCTGGGAAAGGTGTCAGTTGTCCCGTATTCATGTTATAGGGATATTAATTCTGAGCAATAATAATTTCATGGTCAGTCTAGTTAATTACTTCACTATTGACCAAGGCAAGTTACAGAAAGGCAGTATATTCTTTCTAATACTGTAAATGGATAATACTTGGGAAAATACCACCTTTTATTCTTTTTCATTCACAGCTGAAGAACCAAACACTGTGATTAAGATCATGGAAGAATCCAAGTCTTTACAATGGATACCAAAACCTACGAGCCAAAGAGAACCTCTGCAACTTTATTTTTTTAACATTACATGGTAAGAGCCTGACTGCGAGCACATCCCAGAAATCAAGCATATTTTCTTGCAATTCAACTGCTGCCTAAACTTTGGGATATCTTCATTATATATTAATATCTTTGTATACAATAGCCTGAATCCAGATTTATGTGATAATTCTGAAGTTATTATTTCAGTATTTTAGTATTTCTTCTTCTCAATGAAGGAATGGAAAAGTTGTTTTAAAAAAAATCAGAGTGTTCTCCAAAGGACATTGTTTTCAAAAGTATGCATGTTATCTATGTGTAAGATAGTTGCTAACACTTGAAAATCATTGAAATCTCAGCTGCGATTTTCCTAGTTTCTTTGCCAGAGTACAGGCATTTCAAGAATTTAAGTTTTGAACTGTGATAACCATTCAGTTAGAGGGCTCATATAAATCTTTTCAGAATCTTAGTAAGTTGCAGACAATTGGAAATGATGAAGTTCGAGATGATTAAGAAGTGAGCCTCTGTAGAGGTTATTTTCTTCTTCTTGAGATATTGTAATTAACTAAGAGCACATGTCTTCTGAAATGAGCCTATACCGCTGCTGCTCACATCCAATTATTATTTTGGTTGAAGAGTGCTACATTTTTAAACTATTCTTACTCCATCATTTCTAATTATCTGTCTGTACCCACAGCTTTTGGATGGACAGACATCCACCACTCCTTCAGTATAAATACTGGAGACATTCTTTCCCCTACCCCCATGCCTAGATGATGTAGTTGCCCTCCCACTGGGGGTTACCATTCCCAGGCCATGCTGGCAAAGCACACAGTGACCACAGCCTGATGCTACAGGCAGTATCCAACAGGTGAACCTGAAGAGCCACAAACACTGCAGCCTTGGTGTGGGCATCAGTCTAGTTACTGCAGGTTAGACAATTATGCATCTGGGGAGGTGGGATGAGAGGTAATTAGTAAGATTTAAAAGATCCTTTCTGAATGACTCTCTCTGAGGCTAAAAGAAAATGCTGGGCCTACTCTTGAGCCCTGAGGAAAGCTACACCACTCAGCTTGCGTCTGTATGACTCAAGAACCTGTTCCTGTGTAACCTACTCTAGGTGACTCTGCCTTGGCAGAGGAGATAGACTAGATGGTCTCCATAAGTCCCTTCCAACCCTAATGATTCTGTTATTTTGTGACTCAGGCCTCTGCCCCACCAAAAAAGAGTACCCTTGCCTGCACTGCTTATTGGAAACAGCTCCCAGTAAACAGCACTGGAGATCAGCTCAGCAAAAACCCATCCTCAGTGACCATCGGCAGTGCTCGAGCTGTGCTCTGGCATAGCCTCAGCTGCGAGGCATGGCCTGCTTAGAACTCTTTTTTAATCTGGGATATGATATGTGATACTCATTCTGCTAAAGAGAATGCGTAATTTTCATGCAGTACTAAAATGCACTAAGTGAAAGTTCCTCTGTGAATCAGGGAAAACTGATTGTTAATTTACATCATTAATTCAGTTTCAAAACAGCAGGCATATGTAGGTTACTTTTTGGATTTCATAAACAACTTCTTGAACTTTAGGTAAACAAGTCCAAAATACACTGGAATATTGAAATTACTAAGTGTAATAATCCTTTAAGGGATCAAGCATATCTCTTCAAATAGTCAAGTTTTTTATATGCCCTCTTTTGAGCTGATAAAGCAGAATACAGCCTTAATGCTTTTGAATAGACAAAATATGTAACTTACCTTACATTACTGCTTAAATATTTACGAAAGCAGGAGTCAGCATAATAACGATGCTCTTATGTAATTTACACTAAACAGTATGTAAGAATAAACACTTGTGATACTGACTCTAGCACTGCTTCATTTTGCATTGCTGTTTTGTCATTTATTTATGGTTTATACCACGTATATTGTATTAATTTCTAAGTTACAGCGGCTGAATAATGTTTCAAAAGTTGCAGTTTGTATATCTCCTAAATGTTGGAAACAGGGTACTCAACTCCATTCTTTTACATTTAAACAGCAGGTTTAGAGGTGGTACCTGTCAAACTACCTGTTTAGGCTAAAGACACTGCGTGGGAGGCAGGCAACAAAATAAACAGAAATGAATGGTCAGCCTATATGAAAGGAAGAGATTTCTAATTCTGATTAGGGAACTGGACTGAGATTTAAGAATGGTGAGAATGGGCAAAGACCAAACATTAACTTCTATTTGAAAGGTGGGTGTCTCATCCATTCAAGCCCCTGTTTGAGCCTAATTCTGCAAGAAAACTGTAGCAAAGCTTTTTGTTTGGTGGACTGTAATCATATTTGTCTATTGCCATAGAATGTCTTCTTGAAAACACTACCACTGTTACATTGGTAATTAACCATGAGCCCACACCTCAAGGAAGGAAACTGAAATACAAATTTGGCACACGACAATCACTTCAGCTAAATGGAAAACATTTATCATTTACTCAGATTCTTTAAAGTATCTGAACCGCAAATTTTAATACAGTTCACAGCTTCTGTCATGTTCTTTTTAATAAAAAAGTGGATCTGTAAATTCACTTATCATTTAAAAGCATTATTTTCTAACATAATATGATGAAAAAAATAGTGAATCGCCGTGTTAGAATTTCTGCCACTTATATGAAGACTTTCGCAATATTGGCCAATCACTGAATGTTTTCAGAGGTTAAGCTTAAAACTGTTTCTATTGAGAGTATTTGGATCACAGAGGCAAGAGTTAAAGAAATGCTCAACAGTTCACCTGAACATAAATCATTTAATTCCTGCTAGTGAAGTTGTAAAAGCACTTAGTGTTGTGCACATTCATGTGTCAGATCTGAAATTTCTGGAAGCACAGTAATAAAGATGTTTCGATATCAAGTGTCCTTACTTGGCACCAGTGAAATCAGGCTGATTCTTGTGGAGTTTTGTGGTTGGGTTGTTGGTTTTTTTTTTATTCCCCAAGATTTTTGCAAAGTTATTGTTTGGCAACACTGAGAAACTGGACAGGGCATACAATGCCAAGCAATACAATGAGGTACTTGCTGTTCATAACACATCATTTACAGCTATGTATGTAAATGAGATGACTCAAGTCATCATACCAGAATGTTCAAGAGAAATTTTGTCCTAAAGACACAGACTGTAAACATAAGCATTCCTAATGGTTTAGCTTTGTCAAACACTTAATTGGTAACAGCAACAGAAGCGCCAGACGTTGGTTTCTACTGTGCAAGAAAAAAAAAAATCGCTATTATCGCTATTTAGAAGAGCAAAACTAATTAAAGCCTAGGCAGTTAGGCGGCTTATCTTCCTCTTTCATCTGAAAGTCAAAGAGATGGATCACGCGGTCAAACCGCGATGACCACACGGCCGCTGCTCCCCGTGACCCGCAAGCTGCCGCGAGCGGGTGCAAGCGGCCGGACAGCCGCGAACGAAGAGCGCTCGCCGCTTGGCAGGGCGGACCGCGGCGACACCGGTGAGGAGAAGCCGGGATCCTGCGGCCGTGCAACCCCCGCCGCGGGCAGCGCTCCGCCGCGGCAGGCTGAAACCCGCCCAACCCCGGACCCTGCGGGATCTCCCGGGCCAGGGGCCCGGCGCGGGAGGAAGCGCCTGCTCCTCCCAGGGGCAGCGCTGAGGCCGAGGCGCCCGGCTCTGCCAGGACACCGCGGCGGACTGCCGGACCCGTGCCGCTGCCTGCCTGCCTGCCGGGAGTTTCTTCGCCCGTTCTGCTCCGTGCCTCTTTGAGGAAAGTTACAGCTCTCCCCGCCACCGGGAGTCCTGGCAGCGAGCGCCGGGACAATCAAAGCCTCCCGCCTCAGCGCCCCGTGCCCCGGAGGCAGCGGGCGATTTGCATGCGGATTTGTCGCTGGTGGCAGCCGCTGCCCGTCAAGCCTGACGGACGGACGCCCCCCTCTTTCCGCCCCCCCGTCCCGGAAAGCCCCTCCCTCGCCCCCTCCCTCGCCAGCACCTCCT